>NC_143434.1:2000000-4462500 GCF_059467195.1 Physcomitrium patens | reverse complement strand
TGGTGAAGGCTTTGATGTAGCTCCACTGTTTTTCCTCTTGCATCCCTTTCGTGAAATGTAGCTATTCTAGAGTAGCGTGTACAGTTAAGAGGCAGAAACGGACGACCCGTTAAATCTTACTACTGCACCTTGCGAAGGGCTGCATGGACATTTTCTGGAATTCTTAAGATCGCTGAATTCCTGAGATATTTTTCCAGGGAGCACATTGCTGTCAAAACGAAAGTTAGGTTTCCGTACTCGGTGATTGATCCATGTAAGTGGGGACTCTTTTAGTTGTAGTATGCTTGCAGGTAGGCTCTTCACTTTTAGGTGAATATGGAGTCAAATTCAAGACTCGAAACAATATGTGAGCCACTAAGGCATGTAATGTACACTGTCAAGCAAGAGGAATCCTTGTCTCTGATTGACCGAACAGGAGTCGTGGTATCATTCTGCCGACAAGTTTTGTACTGGTAAGGTTATAAATTTAAGCCATTTTTAATAAAGCTTTTGCCTGTGGGCTGGCCCATAATTACTAATAAATACTACTTAGGAAACTAAGAGGGTCAATGACTTGTAATTTCACAATCGCTTACCAGCCACTGATTATCCTCTAAACTACCACCTGTGGGACCAGTCAATTGTTATGGGACCAGCTCTCCTGATTTTGTTAAAATTTGCACTGATCAATGGCTGCAGAGGTCTTGGCCTCGTAACCCAAGTTCTAAGAACAAAATTTGACAGCTTCTATAATGATAGCTCAGCCATACGAATGCCAGAAGCACACTCTACTAGAGTATTAGTACACTCCACTTCACTAGAGGTTTCTTTTTGGTAATCCCAGAAGAAATCCATCGAATCAACGCTTCAATTAGTCCATTTATCTAGAGTAATAACACATGAATACCCAAGGCCAAGGGGGAGAGTATCCTAAGCCAAGTAAAAGAGAAATCCAGAAGATGTACATAAAGACAGTATTAATATATTTGAATAATATACATGACAAAACTAACTCTATTATTGTCACCCAAGTTCAAATCCAAGGTCTTTGTGGTGAGATGAACCTCCCATACCATGTTGTCAAGTCTTTAAAGCTTGTATTTATATTAAGGAATGCATTCTTATCTACTTATGAAAGTGCTCACATGAAGATCCAACACAACCCTGAAACACGTCTACCAGCGTAACTAAATTTTGTGAAGAAAATCGTCGCTGGTTCCAAGGAATAACCTCATGTTGCAGCTAGACATTAGTGCAGCAACGACGCCATAAACGCAGTACCTTCAAGAAAAATACTAACTCGGCTTGCTTTGGTTTTCAAAACGTTACCAACAGTGAAGTCTCTCCCCCCTCAGCCATGTGCGCTTAAGAGCTCCCACGAGACGCTGAAGCAAGGGAAGTATCTTTAGCACAAATCAAACAAACATCAATTCTGGTGGAGTGCATCACAGCTGCCATGTTATTGTTTATATCCCCTAGCTCTCAATAGGATGACGTAGTTCTGCGACACTGCGTACAGCGTCGAGAACTTGAAATTGAAATGCGAAACAATCCAAGGTCTCGTGTGACGCTGCAAAGAAGCGGCTTCTTCGAGTGTTGCGGGCACAACAGTGCACCCGGACGCAACAGACATGTGGCTACCAAACGTGTTCTATCTGTAGGATATGTCTTTTAATCGGGAGGCACGAGAGGGGCGGGTGCGAGCAGAGCAAAGTAGCAAGCTCTGAAAAGGGAAGACAGTAGTTGAAAAAATCGCTGAGGAATGCTGGATGACCTTGGAGGGGAACGAGGGGCAGAGAGTTCGAGAGAGCCAGCTCACAACTCAGGGCACTGCATCGAAACTCGAAATTGCGAAAGCTAATGTCCCGTGTGAACGAAAAAACCATGGTCACAATAGTGGACGACGGGGACAACATCGATTCCATCACAATCGGCAGCTCACGGCTCCCAACACAAATAAGCAATCAAAATCCCCTGGAGATAAGGTTGCCCCTCGAATATCACATCTCATACTTCTATAGCTGTGGTGTTAATTCTTACAAGACCTCACTCTGTGTTCTCAGCTATCACATTGCTGCAGTTGTTTATGGATGTGTCTAATATGTCGATGTAGTCAACGGTAATAATGTCAATCCGCCCTAATTCATCTGGCTCGAGGTCTATGCAATTTGCGAGGGGAAGCAACGCACGCTCTAGCTCTGTTCATTTTAACATTGCGCCTCGATTCCCAGCTGCAATCTCCAGAGATTGTCTAGGGCGATTAATGGTAAGCCATGGCAAGTTGCTACCAGATTTATGGCTGGTCTGAATTGAACAGAATCGAATCTGACATAAGCAGCTGTGACAAGGGCATGTTCAGCTTGGGTTAGGAAGGGGAAGGATTAGAAATAGAATTTGCAGCCTTTTCGATCAGGTGACTTCAACTTCTAGATCAACACTCGTTCTAGAGCATGGCCTATGCACCACTCCGGACATGTCGTTGAAAGCATTGGTAAGCCCCGTCTAATTAGCGGTGGTCTCAAGCATGAACTTCTAGTCGTCATGATTCAGTGCTGTGCCATCAAAGTGGGACCAAAATTCGTTAGCACCTACTATTGTGTAATGATATTCACATAATACCTGTTTTGATTTGCTAGGTTGATTGTTCTTGAAAGATTCTGCGGATCACATTGATTTACAGTCTTACAGGATAGCTGGTTATGAACAGCAACCTGTGATATCCCTCAAGTTTTTTTTTATTTGTCAATCCCTCCACTTCCGGCGCCTGGTGCTATGGAAATGCTGTAATTGAAATATTTTGCGGCCGTCTGCATGACGTGGTCTTTGTTGTGGAGAGTGCTGATGAAGTCTTTTTTGAAATATTGTTTCTTCAGCTCAACTTGCGATTATTGCAAGTTGTTGCAGGTGCCGTAAAAAGGCAAACGGATAATAGCAACTTAAAATTCTACGATAGTGACGTCCTGGACGTGTCTTCCGAGAGGACTTATCCTGTAGGTAATTTACCAAATACTTAAAGCTGCATGCTATAGCCATTAAATTCAAAATTTAAGGCGCTAGGTTGTGACTAGTTCATAAATTAGGCGCCTCGACCTATACATTGAGCCAAATTTCTACTGAAAGGGCTGAAAAGCGTATTGACAAGTGTCTTAAGTTGTAGCGCTTCGGGAAACGCAGAAAACATGAGCTCTTCGTAGGTGAAATGCGTGACATATAGACCATGAAAGAAGAGGTTGGACCTGCAATTCACACACACAACCTCATCACATACGAATCTTGCACCAGGCACCTAGCTGGTACCTTAGGCAGAACTAAGTAATATTTTCCTCATGATTCGTGTCCAATCTGAGCAAATGGAGCAGCTCAGTAAAACGAAAAGAAAATTCTTTTAGTATCTAGCGCTGACATCCACAATGACTAATTGACTTTTCTTAAGATATGAAACTGTATCGAGCTGGTTTACCTCCCTCACTTCACGCTTTATTTGTACTTCAAGGTGATGCTGCACTGAGCATGCTTAAGCAGATATATGATCCATCACTGGAATAGACTCCGACAAGAAGCACTCCAATGATCGCCTTAACTTGCTGTCTAGACGTTTCAACAAGCCCTTGCACAAAAACACCCCTAGACTATTGATCATTTCAGCTTCATTCTCAAACTATAACCGATTTTCTCTCTCTGGATGTTACGATGACGTTATAGCTTAGACAATCTGTTTCACACAATGGCAACGAATTGCATGTCTTCTTGATTAGACACCGCTCCTTTTCCCGACAGCTTCCGCAGAAATTGGCAAGCCATGGCTGTAGCTGATTGAATTCATCTCTCCCCTGAACTGTCTCGCGCAGAAAGCCCACGTGCCTGTACATGATTATATGGTTGCGGCATCACCTCTCATGCGAAGGAGTTGCAGGCAAGCGTATCTTATGATTAGGTCAGTATCATCCTCAGACACGCGGAGTGAGCCTTATCAGCAGGGGGTGACTGGCAGATTAAAGGACAACGTAGCGCCACATCGGCAAGAGTGTGATTGACTTGAACAATCGCAATCTCAGCTGAGAAACAATTTTAGTTGCACTGACGAGAAGTCAAGGTCTTAACACTTTTTTTTGTATTCTAGGCCTGAGATCATTGCCTGGCCAAGCCAATTGCAATGGCTATGGCGAAAGCCCTAATTCCCTGCACTGCTGATTCTCTTTCTTCTTCCAGTTCAGCTCCTCGGTTGGCAATCTGCTCTTCAAGTGCTCGTCTGCCTCCTTCGTCGCTCCTCGGCTGCGCTATTCCACACGCCAGTGAGTTTACGAACCACTTGTTTTGTTAGTGATTTCATTCTCTTGTTACATGCAAATGTGTAATTAGACAAGGAATTCTACAGGTGCCGACAATTTTCTCTGTAGTTGTTACAATCAAAATGAGAACGAGCTCAATGAAATGAGGTTGAGCAAATGCAGGATACTAGTGGCAACGCGATCTGAATTTCTTTGTGAAGGTTTGAAATAGGTGAAGCACTAGAAAATTTTGGTGTTAAATTGTGGAATTATAAGGATCTTTTGTGCTTTACAAGTAGTTGGCCAATCTGGACGACTTAGTGGACAGGTCTCTGCGACTTGCGCGACATCTTTATCCTCTCATCCGTCGCAAATTACTATGTCATGAGTTCAGAATTCCATCGGGTGTCACATTCCTGGGAGGGGGGAAATACCCCTAGTGCAGTCCGTGAATGTTGTCGCGGATTACAGCTAATCTTGTTGTGTTAGCATATTGTACAGCTTTTTGAACCACGGAGAATCTGCGGCTGATCTCCGTTTTCTGCATTGACATGTTAGAGGACCCAGGAACTCTGTGAAGTCAGACGTAACTAATGGTTGTGTGAAGACTGTTACCACTGTTTCCTGCACCTTTTAAATTAAATCTTGGACAATTAATTTTCTTGGTCGTGTGATACAACGTTTAACGTCGGCTCTCTAGAAAGGAAGACAGTTTAGTGTTTTGGATGTTGCTGATGTCTTTAAAAAACGAAACCTTATGTTTGGTTGTTGGGCTGGGTCATGCAATAGAGTTTGTTTACGCTACTCAAATGTTTCTTTTACTTTCAATCAACATCGTGTTCTGCAAAGCTTTATTGTGACATAGGCCATGCTTTTTGGTGTTGAGAGTATTTTCAGTGAGTTACATATTTCTGGTTGGAATAAGTTAGGTTCCTGAAGTGTGCATGTGCGCGTATTTTCTAATAGGATTTTGGTTATGCTTTCTGCGGTAAATATTGTACATGTTGATGGATTTATTTGAATAGAAAGTGCTGGCTTGTATTGTGATCTGGCGATCCTTGCTAATTTTTTATTTCATTTGCATTTTCTTGGAACATGCTTCTGCTTTTGGGTTCTGTGCAATTTCGTTATTGAGTTTAACCATAACAACTTTTCATATTGTAACATGCTTGCGTGACTGACAAACGTACTGCAGCTGTGGCGTTTTAATGATTTCATACACAATCAATTTTAGCAGAAGTTTGTTCCGAATGGCGATTTATTTTTAAAGAGTTTATGAGGAACTTGCATCTCCTTTCTTTCCTTGGTAATCTAGATTAAAAGTGGGCCATGGTCGAAAACTGTAGATGGTGGAAATGGGAATCAGAAATGCACGCGGAGGCGGCTCCATCTAATTCAAGCATCAAGTAAGTCACCAGTGGAAATCGTGCAAAGGAGGCTGATAAATTTTCTGGCCTTAGCTGGCGCATCATTTTCGTTTTTGCCGATGGACCTTTTGGCTGGTAAGAATCGAAGTCCTCCCAACACTCACTTATGGGGCCATTTGCAGGGTTCTTGATTTAATAACCTGAATTTTGATTGATGAAATTTAAAGGATTACTATTCCCTACCACATTGTGTACTTACGGAGAATGTAGAGGGTAAATATGTTATTATATTTTTAGTATGTCTTCCAATAGCCATCCGGTATTTGGAAATGAAGAGTGCATTTTTTTAAGGAGTAGAAACATGACAGAATCTTTGACATGCATATATGTTAAGCGTCCTTGTCTCTGTTTGTTTAATTCAAACGTAGCAAGACCTGAGTTTATCTATCAATCTCATGTTTAAGGATAAGTCAACAATTGCCCTGAAATTTTGCTTGCTTCGTACGCTTGCAGTCCACCTGGTTGGTGTGTTTTTGTTCTAATGGTTAATTTTCTCTCGTCTTTGAGCTGAACTTTATCACTATTTGTAATGAATAGGAGTGACAACTTTCTTTAGAGCTATAAACAATATGATATTACAATTTTTAATTGTGGATCTTAATGCAAGTCTCCAGGTACGGGGATCCCAGGTGTTATTGGATCAACTCAAGTGTCACAATCCAGAG
Source organism: Physcomitrium patens (assembly GCF_059467195.1). Taxonomy (NCBI): domain Eukaryota; kingdom Viridiplantae; phylum Streptophyta; class Bryopsida; order Funariales; family Funariaceae; genus Physcomitrium; species Physcomitrium patens. Next base: position 4,456,161 of record NC_143434.1, on the reverse strand, counting down.
ATTCAGGCACTCAGGCATCTGCTGCTTTAGCTGCATCAACAACGCACGAAGAGAATATCCTGCAATTTGTCAAGAACGACAATCGCCGCATGCTTCATGTAGTGTATCGTGTTGGTGATATTGACAAAACTATCAAGTACTGTGCGCTTTTGTTTCCTTCTCAGTTGATGGTTACAATATGATTGATGATAAAATTAATCCTTGGAAATTGTTACTATTTGTGATTTCTATCATTGAGTTTGCACGAAGTACTCAAGGCGGTGTTTTTTTCACCGGTTGTGCTCAATTTATGTTTATGTGCAGGTTTTATACAGAGTGTTTGGGGATGAAGGTTCTGAGGAGAAGGGACATTCCTGAAGATAAGTACACAAACGCGTTTTTGGGTTATGGTCCTGAAGAGACCAACTTCGCGGTGGAATTGACATATAGTAAGTGTGATATGTTAGTTATCTCCACGACATTAAAGAATCATTTAGCAACAGATGTACCATATGACTTCTACCAAATTTGTAAAATTGATTTGTTATCAACTCTTCCTAATTCACACTAAGCTTCAATTTTAAGTGTTCCATGTAATTCATCAACATCTATTACAATCAGCCTTCGTTTCAAGCCTTGTAAGGTCTATTATTTGGAGGCTTCACACCTCTAAGTCGGATTTTAGTATCGCTTGGCAGATTACGGAGTGGACAAGTACGATATTGGCACAGGATTTGGGCACTTCGGAATTGCCGTTGATGATGTAAGTTCAACTTGTTTGTATTCAGTGATTAAAAGCTAACTAGACTCTTTGAATGCTCTGAAAATCGAATTAATTATTCTTATAATTGTTTTGTTATCTCTTGGAGCATAAAATGGAAGACATTTGTTGAAGGAAGGTAGTTCTCTCATATTCAGTTCTTTCAATTTGATAGCATGCTTCATTTGGAGGGAAATGTATTTTGCTTTGAGCTGATGTAGATAAATTACTTGTATTGTTTGACTCTGCTTGTTCTCTTGCAGGTTCAGAAGGTCTGTGACTTGGTTAAGGCAAAGGGTGGAAAAGTCACAAGAGAACCTGGACCTGTAAAAGGTGGCAATTCAATCATTGCATTTGTTGAGGACAGTGATGGTTATTCATTTGAACTTATCCAAAGAACCGCAAAAATCGAGCCATTTTGCCAGGTCATGCTTCGTGTTGGTGACCTAGACCGTGCAGTTCAGTTCTATAAGAAGGTACTAATCTCATTCTACTGTTCTTTTTCGGTGCATCATGTACATTTGTGTTTAGGACTATACTCTATTGTCAAAATCTAGATGATGACGTGCTTTGGTATTTGCTACGATATATGTAAGAAAAATTTCCATATAATGCTGATTGTTTGGACATGAGGGTATTAACTGGAAGTATCATTGCCATTTTTTTGGTTTTCTCTTTATTCGTACTTAAGATGTCGATTTCATTTACTATCCAGGCCTTTGGAATGAAAGAATTGAGCAGAAGGGATAATCCCGAACAGATGGTAAACTACAACACTTTCTCTGTAGTCATTTGAATGACATGGCATGCAGATCTTCACTAGTTTTTTCTACATTTGTATATTCTTTTTGTAACTTGTTCTCACATTACGATAGTTCTTGGCTGGTTTCATAGTACACACTTGCAAAGCTGGGCTATGGTGATGATGAGATGAAAACAACTGTCTTGGAGTTGACATATAACTACGGCATAACAGAATACACCAAGGGTGATGGTTATGGTCAGGTACACTCTTTCTGAAGACCATTCAAATAAATAGATATGCCTCCCCTGTTGACAAGTCTGTTGTCGAGGCATGTGGATCAGCAACTGCAGTAAGCTCATAATTCCACTATTTCTGACACACGCCTAATTTGTGCTTCCAGATTGCTATAGGTACAAACGATGTGTATAAGACTGCAGAGGCTGTGAAGCTCTTCGGAGGGGAAATAGTTCGTGAGCCTGGTCCTCTTCCCGGCCTCAACACCAAAATTACAGCTATCCTAGATCCTGACGGCTGGAAAAGTGTGAGTAGCTGCGTTTGCTCTTTAAATTTCTCGGTCGTACCGATGCAAATAAACTGATGATCGTGTTTTCTTTTTCTCGGACAAACACATGTTTTGTTTCTCAAATTCAATTCTCATGAAATAGCTCATTTCCGTTTTTAGGTTCCGCATATCTCATTAGCTGTGAATGGATCCTTCAGGTTTTTGTCGACAATGCGGACTTTGCGAAGGAGCTGGAGTGAATGATGTGAAACTTCGAGAGATTGTAGTTTCTACTTTGTTTCAACTTTATCTTCTTCAAACGAAACAGGCACTGAACTGACCTGTTTCGCCCTAAATCACATTTAGGGAATGATAGTTTTAGCGGCTTTATAAGTTTTTTGTGGTGACATTCATTATAGCATTATTGGTGAGTGGTATGCAGACAGTGGCGCATATATCTACAATGCTTTGTATCCTCAAGTCTTGCTTCTGAGCCTATATTTGCACGCATTATCTTCTACTTAATATGTCAAGAACAAGTGTGCGTGCAATGAAATTTCCTAAGAATTTACTTTCATTACTTGAAAAAGTGTAGAGAATGCATGTGATTCTTTGGTACATTTAGAAACTTAGAAAAACCCAACATCTATTGTAAGGGGTACAGCGTGTAAAGTTTTATTCTAATTCTCTCCGCATCTTGTTTAATGAGTCTTACATGTCATTGTTAAGTAATTAAACTCATAGAATTGGTGTTGTAATAAGATATTATAGAAAAGCCAATATGCAAGAAAAAGAGATTCGAGTTGCTGGAATCGTTTAGCACTTCATTCTCATTGCATTTGTTTCTCTAAGGTAGTAATGATAAGATTTACTTTTATTAATTAGAAAACTATAAATATTATTTGGTATCTTTTTTGAAACTCTATCCAAGGATATTTTGGGGAAAGTCATTCCTTAATGGTAGCATCAAGCTTAGAGAATACTTAGGAGAAAATAGTTTGAAGAATGAAACCAATAAGAGTGTGTTTTATTGGAGAATGGAACTTCTAAGTGGAAAAAGAGGAAAATTAAATCAACATGATATGAATTAACTTAATATGAGTTGCCATCATATGTAGCTAGAAATTGTTAATAATAAAAGTTGAGAGAAATCCCTCAATACTTAGGTGAGGGGCATTAAAATGAAAATAATTTCACTTTACTCTAATTGGTTGCATATATTATTTTTTGAATATAATTCTTTAATCCTTAAAACATGCTTGAAACCCACAATTATAAAATTTGAGATAATTTTAATTTATATATTTAATAATCTATATTTTAAATATGATAAATATATATAATAATCTATATTTTAAATATGATAAATATATATAATAATCTATATTTTAAATATGATAAATATATATAATAATCTATATTTTAAATATGATAAATATATATAATATTCTATATTTTAAATATATATAATATTCTATATTTTAAATATATATATATATATATATTTATTTATTAGGATTAGAAAATGCATGTATCTTAAATAAATAATATATATTTAATTATTTTTTATTAGACATGACTACACTTAATTTAGGATATTACTAATGCTACCACAATTTTTACTAATGCTACCATAATTTTTACTACTGCTACTACAATTTTCCATCTTCTTGACGTATTTTTTTAATTTTATTTTATTCCAATAAAGAATTATGTTCAACAAAATGATTTAAAAAGTATTGAATGAAGAAAATTTGATTGGTTTAAAAAATATTGCACACAAGTAATATATGATGGATGGAAGTAGTAGTGGCCATAACAAAAATTAAGGTGCCATTTGCAACTCTTAATTTAATGCCAATTTAAAATGACATAAATTATGTACATTTGTATAAAATAAAATTAATTCAAACAATAAAAAATAAGATATAAATTACTAAACTACCAAGAAAACATATTTGTAGTTTAATAGATCATAGATTTTTGCAAATATTATGTTATAATTTTTATGTTTAAACACATAATTGGAGTGTATTTTCAGTATTTTTTATAATTAGATACTACTACAAAAACATTTACAATATAAACAAAAAATCTTATTTAAATTAACCATCATTAATTATTTAATAAGATTTCAACTTTTAAATACCATTGCTTGGCCTATCTAAGATGAGGTGACGAAGCTAACTTATGTTAGAGGTTCACTTATGACAACACCCCATTTTGCACGTGATATGAGTACCGCATGATGATGCCGTCAACCCCGCAGCACTCGAAGGCCGCTGCATTTGTGTCTGGATTCGCTACTTTTCAGAGAAAGATTCGTTTTAGAGAGCAATGGTATAGTGTGAGTTTGTGTACCCTATAGCAGAGTGCTTTTAGATATTAGATGCAGATTGAGCACCAGATACATGCAGACGTTTTGAAAGTTTATTGAAATCGTTATACGCAACACTAACTACAAGGGAAAGTCTACCTTCTCACTAGATCTACCGCGGCGAAATATTCGCCCTACATAATTCATGAATTCTTTTTGTCGGAATCGGAGCTAGACTCTGAGTGGAGCGCTACAGGAGTGGTTTCTTCCTCCTGGCATGAACACTTACTGACTGGCGGTTTCTTGTAAGGCAACTCAATGAGCCACTTTTTGCCATTTGTGATCGGGTCAGTAATCTTGAGCCCCTTGGGTTGGTAGTTTGGATTCTTCTGGATCCTGGCCGCAACAGACCAGTGCAGCGTTTCTCCGACAGATTGGCCGATGGTGCGAGAAAATTCCTTCCCCTTCCAATAAGCATACGCCCCCCCTAACATGTTTCGGAAAGAATCCTCCGTCTGTGTGCGCCAATGAGGCCACTGTTCCCCGGCCTTGTAAGTCCACTTGTAGCGCAGACCATTCGATATGGCCTTTTCTTGCATCCATTCGTAAGCCAACTGCCAGAGGTCGTCCCCTTCTATCCCACCTCCGCAATTGCAGTGGCTTCCGACAAACCAGCATTGCTCCAAGACTTTGTTCTCTTCTCTCATTGCATCCCAGAGCGTTGGAGCGAAGTCCTCGCGATGTTCGTCAATTGCCAGAGCATGGTACGCTTCATCCACGATGCACGAGAGGTTCTGGTCGTGGAACATATAGTTTTTCCTGGACAAAGGGGTGAAGCTAAGCAGATTCAGGGCTGGTCCATACCAAGTGTTGCTCTTAAATGCTGAATCAGGAACACCTAGAGCTCCCACCGTATCCCACACACCAAGCATCTTCACTCTCACAGGATAACAGTGCTCGTTGGCAAATGCTTTCATCACCGGATGACTGGGTTTCATGTCGTTGCGATACAATTTGTAAGCTTGTTCTACGAGGGCTTCGGTGACATGACCTTCTGAAGGTTTCTTCAACACACCGCCCACCTCGTGCAACATCGACACAAAACTGCGGGCCGAATACGCCCCGCGGCTAAAACCAAATACGAAAATTTCATCTCCATCCCTGTAATTTTCAGAACACCATAGGTAACCCTGTTTGATAATATCCGACAACCCATAACCGAATGAACCGCCAAGTATCTTCCCTATAAACGCCGTTCCCACACCTGGAAAATATTTCACAATCTGCTCGACTCCGTCTTCAACTGGGCCATTATCGATAGCCTCGTACATACGAGCGACATTGGTCCAATCATCCTTCTCATTCCATGTGCCATCAAACATCACCACAAGGCGGCGATGCAAATTCGCCCCCATTCTGTCAACAGAACAAACACGTTCAAAAAACGCTCAAGACTACTCGGCACACTCGAAAACTTCCTAAAGTCTTCAAAACTAATCCAAAACTCACTAATACTTACACGACGTGATGTCCGCAACACAAAAACCATAAGCAACCAAACACAATCCACCTCCGACCAACAAAGCAGAAGAAAACACACTCGCGCACAGTTTCAGCGTCACATTTATACCAGAATCAAGACCTTACGCCACTCAAAAGACCAGCTAATTGAAATCGCTAGCTACCAGTCAAAACCTGAACTAGTCTATAGGGTTCACGTAGTTCACGTAGTTCACGTAGTCGGCATACTCAAGATCGACAAAGCGCAACACAGACACGAACATGAAAAATAGCATTTCAATACCTGGAAGCTTTAGGATAGGTGCTGATCGTGGCGGACCACTCGACCTGGTTTAAGCCCCAAAAAGCAAATAGCCGCGTTAAAATCTGTCAGCTCTGAGCTGAACACAACCACGACGACGACGGATTAACACTTCCGAGGCAATACCGAGGATTCCGAAGCACGGGTCACACCGTTGTTCGGTGAATTTAGAAGCACGATAATGAAAACTTGGCCTTGAGAATGGGCATATTTATAGTATGTATGTGCAGACGGATGGCCAGATTGTCTGTTTACCGAAGTAAACGTCAAAATCCGAACTGGACTTGCTTCCGACTTAATTTAGAGAACGGGGCTCTTCTGGATGTCTCCATGTGCTATCAAAGAGCAGCCTCGGATTAGTGTGACGTCAAGCTAACATCGATCACTTTTGACTGTGAAAAAGTATTGATGCGTCTTTTACAAATGCAAAGGCAATCACCCTTTCTGTACCAAATGGCACGAAAATATCATAAAGTTTTCACAAATTGTTCATGGATGGGACTCAAAATTTGTACTGGTTGTGTAATTTGGATTATCTGAATTTAAAATACAACTCGATTTTTTTTTGAGCTTTAATCAATATCTCCATGTTCAATGGATTAGTGAAAGTGGTAGCTGTGTGCTTTTTGAATATTGTTGACATTATTTTGTTATTCGTCAAGATGTTGATGTGTTTTTTTATGGTTACTTTTGGATATTATTTTGATGAGCATTTCATCTTTTTGAATGGTAGTTTTCCTCAATGATTGGTTAAAATCGTAACAGTTTCAACTTTGAACATTCTGTCAATGTTTAATAACTCAATGATAAATAAATAAATATAAATGTATATATATATATATATATATATATATATAAACTAATTTCACCTTAAAGAATACTTCATCAAGTTGGTTCAAGGTTAATTTTGAGTAAACAGAAATAATTTCAGTTAACATATTTTTGATGATTGTGGTTTTTTTTTCTTTTTTCATTTTTAGACACGACCAATTAAGAGAGCTTATGACATTAAAAAAAGAAAAAGAAAAAAGTAAATATGACATTTGAGATATTTTTTATTTTGAATAAAATTCTACACACAATACAACAACAACAAAAATTAAATTAAATAAAATACAAAACAAACAAACAAACAAACAAACAAACAAATAACAGAAGCAAAGTCCCCTTTAAAGCACAGTTCCTTATACATTTAAGTTTACTAAATGATATTTTTAAGGTGAAGAATGTTCGGAAATGACCCACAAGACGTAATGCATACGTCAGAAACCTCAATTAATCTGAATCCCGACAACAAGAAATCTCGAAGTTTCTACTACTTTTCTGAAATTTTTACTTTTTTATTTACGTTTGTTGTTTTACGAGCACCAGATACCTTTAAAGCAAAAAGGAGCCGGGGGTCACAGGGTTACGGGGTCCTGGGGGGGGGGATGCCGTGTGAGAGGGTTCGGGAGCCGCTTTCGCAACTTGTATCGCCCACGGCCTTTGCCGGGATTGGGGCCGGGGCCGAGGCGGTTGCTGCCACGCTGAGAAGGGGTAGGTCAAACCAGCCCATGCTTTGTTTGCGACTGCGTGTGCTCGCAGAGATTTGACCCAGCAGACGATTTCCTCGTGTGGATCATCCTACAGCTTCTACACTCTTACAGTGCTACCTGGATGCGGCGTAGACGTGGATTTGGCAGATTCGCTGGACTCAGAGGTCGGCACTTGTGCATTTTCCGCGCAGCATCAACTGCTCCAACTTTAGTCACGTATTCTGTACTTGGTTCACGATAAGTTAGAAATTCTGTACGGTAATGCGTTCTCCTCGATTTTGAAACTATTTCATCTCCGGGCACATGTTGTCCTGCGGTATTTTCCACATAGAAGTTGACTATTTTCAGACGTGTGGTGTCGCTGGCAACTGCGCTCCCAACAGGAGCGATTCTGTTCGGTGCCATTTGACCAAGTAAAGTTGCTCTCCACCAGATGGCGTAGAAGACTTGGATTTTGTTGACTATACCTCCGGACCCACCACACATTTGGGTGTCTACACGAGGGCTTTGTGTCCTCCAATTTGGATTAAGGCCCACACGATAATGCGACGTGTTGTGAAGAAGCGTAGCTTTCGATCGAAATGCCGTTTAGGTCAAGTTGGAGTGTAAGTATTTTTTATTTTATTTTTCAAAAAGTCCAGATTCGGCTTCTATTTGTCTTTCCTTTTCCAGTCGTTCTTTTCGGCGAATTATTTATGGTTGCTGGTGTAACCATTGATTCTGATGTGGCGAGGGTTTATTTGCCGTCGTTGCTCCTTTACTGCTCCTTGATACTTGCGTCCAATTGTTCGGTGTTCTAGACATGATATTTCAGTTAAGGTCTTGATGCCCTTCAGAAGAAAGTAGGACGAAGGGACCGAGGCCTGAACTCATGATTTCTGTTCCTTTCTAATTTTTCATACAAGTTCCGCTGCCCACGACAAAGTTCCTCGCTCGTGCTTGGACCCCAGCATTATTCTGTAATCATTTTTGGATGATCCTTGTCATTCCTTTCTTTTCATGGTCTTATTGTAAACCTGAATTTGGTCTTTCAACTGTGTAATCGGGCAAGGCTTTGAAATTTTGATCACTGCTTGGGACTTTTGTGGATCAAACTCGAAGTGAAGGTCTTGTTGTTCGCGATAACCGCCTCTTCCATTGACTGATCACTACCTCAGCGTCAATTATTAATCAGAAATGGTGTTCAACTTGTAATAGAAGGATAGGCCATTGGCTAAGCATGTCAACGGACACGTCATTGGCCAACTTTTTGTCGAAGTTACTATGAGGATGAATATGTCATCTTAATGAGAGAGGAAAGAGGTCGTCTGAGAACAAATTTTCCAGAAAGTTATCAGGCGGGTGGGTGTTGCATAAGCGGATGAACTCCTTGGAGATTCCTGACTGCAGATGAACAGAGCCAGCTCATTTGCGATCCTTCCGAACCACGCTGGATGCAACCCAACACCCTGCGTTCGAATGTTAGCATCCCAACGCAAACCAGAAATACAAGCAAACGTCGTGAAACTGACGCTGAATGATAAGCTCTAGAACTAGCGCTATTTTTGGACTTAGACCAATAATTAAAATAGTAGGTCATCCTCTAGTATCACCATTGTTCTCAAGCCAGCTTTGATCGAAGTTTTAATGTTGAATTCGCAAGAGATCGGTGGATCAAAAGAATTACTATGAAGACGCAGTTAAAAATGTCAAAAACAGAAACGAAAAAGAAAAAGAATCAACGACGATTGACGAGAATTTGCAGAATTTGGGAAACTCAATAGGATGAGATACCGAATCAGTTGGAAGGATACATCGCTGTTAACTGGTGCAGGCTGACAGCTAGCCCCCTCCAGCAAGCTCGGCTGTGACAAACGATTCGACCCACAAAGTTTGCGTTCACGTGTTCTTTTTTGTTGGGTAGTCGGTGCCAAGCAAATCGGATTCAGTGGCGAATTCCAGCGGCGATTGCTTGGGGGCAGCTCAAGGCAATCGAGATCATATGTCTGCTCCTTCTGTGAAATCTTTAGGAAACGATCCGCGATTGACCCATGCAGGTATCCCGCAATTGACAAACAGATGGAGGCGGTAATGATATCAAGACTCCCGAAACGTAATCACAAAGCCCAAAACGTGTTCCGCAAGAAAAGTCTCCTGCAAGGTGTCCCGCGGAATCCAGACATCTCCAGCCTTGAAGGACACTTCTAGCGCGCGAAGTCATCAGCAATTGACCTATAACGCATGCATTGGTGAGCCAACTCCCACATGTCCTCAAATTCCAGCATCGATATCCATTCCAGAGGCTCTTGGATTCCTGTTCTGGGCTTTCATGTCCCTTCAGGTAAACTCGAAGCGAAGCTCTGACCAGGCGAATCTTATCACATTCAAGGATATATTTGGCAAATATCATGCATTGCGCACCTTCACACACATCACTTTCAAAGGATATATTTGGTATATTCAGTATACAAACAAGTTATTTTCTTTCACTACCCATCATGTTCTATGTTTCTCAAATGTCAACTTAAAGTTTTGATCATTTTGACTTTTTAGAGGGTTCTTTTCTATCCATGTTTTATATGCATAGCAAAGTAGAGTATTGCTATTGTTGAGTTGTTTCCCAATTTTGTTGCATGTGACTTTCTATATCATCTTTTCGTATTTGAAGATACTTGTTTGTATTCAATCTCTCATTTTGTGTATTCATCTATTCTTTGTTCATAATAGAGGATGTATTTATTTGTATTCAAATGATTTGTAAGCAAATTCTTGAAGAAGAAATAGTGTCTTAAGATCTTTAAATTAGACATAAATTTCTTTTTTTAAAATAGAATATTTTCACAAAATAGACTTTTTTATTATTATTTTAAAATAAAAACTATTTAGGCTTCACATAAGCTGTTGTTATCTTTTGGTGGTTTAAGTTGTTAAATTGGATCTAAATTATTCATAGTAAATTTATGAATAAATTTTTTATTTTTCTAATCATAAAAAATAATTAGAAGCATTTTTTTATTTTTAAATTAAAAACTTGTAATTATTAAGAATATTTTAGTATAATTTGTAAAGTTTGAGTAAAAAGAAGCCTTTTTAAAAATTAAAAAAATATCATATATATCCCTCAAGTATATTGAAATATTAAGAATATTTCCATATTCTTGATAATAACAAATATATCCCTTATTTTTATAATAATACCAAATATATCCTTGAATGTGATAAGATATTATTAATTTTTTTTTTTTTTTTTTTTTTTTTTTTTAGTTGTAATTTGGGGCCCAAACTGCATGCATTTTATAGTGCAAATTTTAGCCACGCCTAACTTTGGGTTTTCAATAATTATTTTTATTTTTAAAAAAAATCAATTTATAAAGCACAAGGATGATATAACTTGTAGACTCTAAACTTATTGATGTGCATATTTGATTCAACCACATCTTTGACTTGTCTTTGATAATGGATTGATATTACAAAAAAAATGTATTAATTGAATCATTTGTACATTGCAAAACTCTTACATCTTCTTCCATCACTATAATATAGAATTATATGTTGTAATGACGTCCAAAGTAAGGAGTAATTACTTTTCTTATAAGAGTGAAGAAAGTAGTTCCATGCACGCTCAGATTAAAAGTTGACAAATTGATAAGTGATTTGACTTGACGCCAACAACTTATAATTGCTAGATCCAACTTTTTGCAACTTATAGTTTCCATGATTCTAAGATGGAAACAATTGGCATAGATGATAAACGATTTGAGATTTTCTCTCACAAGCTTACATTTTGCAAGAATGTATCGTATATTCAAAAGTATGCAATATACAAGGTACAAACAACATATTATGATCCACACTAAATCAAAGCCCACATCTCTCATCCTTAGTTGTACTTAGACTATATGAGAAGAGAAGCGTTATATGCCAAGATTGCCAAGATTTTGTAACAAATGCATAATCTATCATTTTTATTTTTATTTTTATTTTTATTTTTTTTCCCTTCAACTCACTTCATTACGGAAGATGTCATCTAAACTAGCTACAATTTGTAAAATATAAGGGTCCTTTTATAACATTATGTACTCTGCCCTACTATAGTAAACTCCAATAGGAAGTTAGTCTTCTATTAGGATACAAATTTGTTTGTCTCAAGAAAAAACTTGATGCCTAAAAAATCACTATTCTACGTCTCTTATAGACCATGTAAAAAAGTTAAGAAAAAGATTTATTCTTATATAAATGCATATGAAATTTTATTATTTAAATGTGGTAAGTAGTAGGGCATTACTTTATATGTCCCATGGTCACATGAGATGGTTAATAATGAAATTACTTGGAAATAGATACAACATTAGTGATTTTAGCCTTAGAATGCAAGCCAAATTATGCAAATCCTTCCAAGACCTGCATGGTCCGAATTGTAGGTACTTGAGTAGCTTTGAAAAGCAACAAAATTTAGTCTTATATTTCAGCCATGTGTTTCCACTTACACTCCACTGCCATACTACTTCAAGCTACTATAATAGCCATGAGGTTGTTGAAAAGTTGAAAACTAAGCCAAATTAAACTCTACATGACAAAATACACACTATTGTGTGGTAATATGAATATATGGTAAAAAATTAAAAAAATTGATGTTATTATAGAAGAGTCTAGTAAAAAGATGTAGTAGAAAAATAATGATAAATTATAAAAAGATAGTAAAATTTTTAGTCTTAATGCTACCTTTTATAAAATGAACTTCTATTTATTTTATAGAGGCATAAATAAGCCAAATCAAAGTAAATGAGATAAGAAATTGATATAATTATGTTTGTAATTATAAAATCCTTGTAAGCATACAAGGATTTTTATGAGTTATGATCTTGAAAATTTGAAATTTAGAATTAATGAGTGATTCTAAGATCTAGCAAAATTTGCTAGTTGGATTGAAGCAAAATTTAGAGAGCTTACTTAAGACTTGAATATCTACCCACAATCCAATTTTTAGATAATTGAACAGTTTAGCAAGGAGAAATTAGTATTGAAAGAACAACATTTGAATTAGAGAAGGAGGGTAGCCAACCACTGAGAGGTTTTGGGAGCTTTTCTTACAATTGGTAAGTCCAATTCTTTTTAAACTTTGTTTTCTTATTAATTGCTTGTTAATTAAATTTTGGATGAATTTTAATTAATATCTATGGTTCAATTAATATTTATTGAAGTTTCAAATAACTATAATAATTGATAGAAATTTACTTGGAATTTTCTTGGAATTGTTTAGAATTTCGGATTTTATTAGGATTTAGTCCAAGATTATGGTTTAAGATTTGCTTAGGATTTAGGATTTTATTAGGGTTTCATTAAGGTTTGATCTAAGATTTAATTAAGATTTATTAGGATTTTAATTAAGATTTCAATTAGGATTTGATCTTAGATTTGGTTAAGATTCATTAAGATTTTTATTAGGATTAAAATAAGATTAATTGAGATTTATTTAAAATATCTATTTTTAGTATTCTAAAATTATTTATTATTATTATTATTATTTTATAAAATTTCTATTTATAGAATTTTTAAAAGATTATTATTATTTCTTAAGGTTTTATTTTTATATACATTTTAAAGGTATTTTTTATTTTATTCCTTTGATATTAGATTATGTCTTCTTTGTGTTTCTTTTGTGATTTTTTTAAAAACTTAATTTTAATTGATTAAGGTCTGATTGAGGTTATTAAGGATTACTTGAAGTTTATTTAGGACTCTATTAGACTTGATAGAATTTTTGTTGCATTTTTACTTACCTTCTATAGCTAGGAGCATGATGCATTCTCAAGCAAGAATACTTGTAATATGACAACATGGTTTGGACTCCAAATGACAACTAAAAAAAGAAGATTAGTAATATCTTATGACATTTGAGAGTACATTTACTATTATCACAAAAATGAGAGATAGATTTGCTATTACGAAGAATATATAGATATTTTTGATATTTCAACATATTTGACAAATATATAAGATATTTTTTCTTAAAAATTTGGCATGTAATTCTTTGTTTAGATAATGGAATTTTATATTAAAAAAATTATAATTTTATTCTTATTTTATGCAACTTTAATTTAGTTAGACATAATATTTAAAATCATATATCTTTTTGTAATAATATATATATGAATTTATAAATATTTTAATTAAATAATCATCTTCATTTTTATAAAATTTAATCCAATCACAACTAGAAATATATTATTTCTAATTAGCTAGAAAGTCTAATTAGTATCTTAAAAATCTTGATAATATATAAATTAAATATAAATAATATATTATTAAAAAATAAAATTTAATTATAACATCTATTTAAGAAATAAAATAAATACAAATACATATTTTACTATTTATATATTATTTTTCTAGGATTATGTCAATCTTTAAAATTAAATGTAATCCAATATGATAGAAAAATAATTGTTTGACCATTTGAATCTATTCCACAGTTCATAGAAGAATGTTGAAGAATCTAGATTTATTTTTTTATTCTAGCTTGGTCCATGTTTTTCCAATCCTATGTTGATTTTTTATTTGTATTCTAGATTTATGGCCCAAACATTGTCTGCCACTACTTTTTTGAAGTTGTAGGCTTTTTCATCACAAATCTATGTTTGATGATTAATTTCACATTGGAATAGCCTAATAGAGAAGTAAAATATTTTGTTTTGCAAATAAGACCACCAAAGCTTCTTTACAATTAATGTTATCTGATCTCCTTGCTTCTTTTGTTGTATAACCTTTATAATATGCTATATTGATTTTACAAAGTATTTAAATATCATTCCATTAAAAATTTAAAATACTAGATAGATTTTTAGGATGATTTTTTGAAATTCAATCCATAGTAGCAAAATGAAATAAATAAGATGAAAATAGAATATCATTTTTAATATTATTTATTTTTTATCCTTATTATAACAAATACCAATAGTCTAATTTTATTTATAATATGTTTAGTAAGAATAGATTTATATTTTAGATTTTAAAAGATTAACTAAATAGTATTTTTGATGAGTTTATAACCTCACTAGGTTCTTTCTAAAACCACCTATATTTATTAATTTATAATTTTTTAAAACTTTAATTATATTACTAATGAACTAAAAATTTATTGCAATCAAATTATTAATCTTGATACTATTATAAATTAAAAAATAATTTATATAATATTCTTTATTATTAAATTTTTTAGAATTAGATAAAAAAATAAATAAGAATTAATTAAATATAGTTCTTAATAGCTTTTGTGTATATTTTGTATGCAATATTCAAAAATGTAATATGTCTTTGGTTGTTTGAGAATTTTTTGTCTCCTTCTTTGTATATTAACACAATAATATCTGTAAGTATATTTTTTTAAGAACAAATCCTTTATTTAAAGCCTTCAATAATATATCTAAATCATTGCTTTTTATAAAATTCTATTCTTTTTTGAATAATTCTATTCCTATTCTATTTATATTTGATGTCTTGTCTACGGCATTATTTTTGAATCTCTAATATAATCTTTGTATTAATAATTGTTGAATGATACTTGTTTATTTGGTTAATTACTTTAATTTAGATCTTTGTTCTTATAGAATCTAAGATTTCATTCTTTTCAATTGTATTCAAGGAACTACACTATATATTAGCATAAAGGTCCTAACAAACTTTCTTTGTATATTTATTTTATTTACCTTGATTTCTTTTGTTATTATGAATTCTAAAAAAATTAGTCTTAGAACTATATATTTTAATCCTTTATATAAATTATTTTTATACTTATAGCTATAAGATTTCTATCTTATTATTTTTCTAATGTCAATACCTTTGTATTACTAATCTTTAAATCTTTCTAATTTTATTTAGTTTTTTTAAAGCTTGTAGGATACATCTATTTTATACCTTTTAAATTAATAAAATAATTCTTTTTATCTCTTTTTATTTTATTTTTATTGAATTTCATATTTTTTTTGTAAAATTTAATAAATTATATATTTTTATATTAGCAATATCTTCTTTAATTTGAACTATACAAAATTTTATATGCTTAAATTATAACCTTTAGATCCTTGCAATTGTAAGAATTCATTTTATATAAAGATTTCTTTGTAGAAGATTAGTAGAATTGGATATATACTTCTATTAGTAAATAATTAGATAATGGATAATAATTTTTGTATATAGTATTAAATATACCATCTTGCTGAAACAATCTACTATCACAATTATAGATTTGTAAAAACTTGAAATTCAAAGATCTATGATAAAATCCATAGAAATAAAAGACCATAGTTATTCTAATATAGGTAATGGCTAAAAAAGTCCATAAATTTGATGATGAGGAGTTTTCAATCTTGAAAAAGTATTACATAATTGCACAAAAGTTTTAATTGCCTTCAATATTTGAGGCTAATATAAATCTCTAGATATTATCTCTTAAGTCTTGTAATATCCAAAATGTCTTGCAGTTGAGAAGGTATAATGAGTTTGAAGAGCACGTAATCATATTTAACCTTCCATAAGATATAAGCATCTTTTGAAATAGAAAAGATTGCTCTTAAACTCAAACTTAAAAATATTATAAAATTTAGATAGATTATTTTTAATATCATAAATAAAAAGTTTTTAAGACATAACTTGATTTAACTTGCTTAAAGAATATTAAATCAATTATTAATGTTAATTTCTTTGCTTATAAATGAAATTACTTTATCTTTAAAAGAATTATTCGTTGTCTATTAAAATCTATATTTTTTTTTCTTTTGGTACAAGATAAGAACATTCAAAAAAGATATATGATAAACTATATTATTGTCTTGGTCACTAAGTAATCTTGAATTCAAATCTTGATAAAGACATGTTTCAATAGATTTAGCAATAATTTAGAATATGCTGTTGTATTGTAACATGGCCATTAGATAAAGGAAAAATAATAATTATATTATAGTAGAGCTTAAAAGAAAATATTGTAGCAAATTATCTTTAAAATATAAATAATAGATAAAGAGGTACTAAAAATTAATAATTACTAATATTTTTTTTTATAAAAATAACTTTTACTTATTTTGTAGATCCATAAATAAAGCATATCAAAGTAAATAAAAGAAAAATAATGTAAGAATCTTTAGGAAAAACTTAAAAGTATTTTTTAGCAAAAATTATCTTAAAAAATTATATATTGATACCTGAAGAGGACTAATTGTGAACCAAGATAGAAATCAAATCTTGAGGCATAAAATGATGCATCTACACCAATTCTAAAGTTCTTTGGTTGATGAAAGAGTAGGGTTTGAGAGAAAAAAAAATAAAAGGTTTTTTTAGCATTGATTTGAAGTAATTTGGATTTCTATTGATTTTGTAAAGACTTTGCAAAGCTATAGTTATTTTATAATAACTTTGGATTTTCAAAAAATATAAAGAGCTTATAATTTGAAGAATTTTGTGAGCTTGGTATATGGTCTATGAATGAAAATTTGTATTAAATGATTGATTTTTTATTAAATTTATGTCATAAAAATTTAGCTTAATTTAACAATTCATTTAAAGGTTATTGAAATTCAAATATATTGATGTTTCATGAATTAGAGTTTAGAGAATTAATAAATATTTCTAAAAATTATATCAATTTTTTAATTGAATTGAATTATAATATTACATAATATAGTTGATTTATTTTTTAATATTTTTGAAAAGCTTGAATGATATTGAATGGTTAAATTAAGAGGTGCTAGAACATTGAAATCAAGGTTGAAAAAGAAATGTGGTCAACATCTAAGTGGATTTTAGAACTTATCATTTATTTGATAAGTACAATCTTCTTGAAATTATTTGTGATTGTTGTCAAATTAATAATTAAGATATATAAAAATTTTGATTCAAAATTTATTATTATATTATTAATTATTGATATTTTAATCTATTATTAGATTAAATAAGAATTATTTAAGATTAAAAATTTGATTAGGATTTCATTTGGATTTATTTAGATTTTAGGATTTTATAAGGATTTGGTTTAGGATTTAAGATTTTATTATGTTTTAGTTTAATATTTAAGGTTTAACGAGGTTTTGATTTAGGATTTAGAATTTAACTAAGATTTATTTAGGATTTAGAATTTAATTAGGATTTAATTATGATTTTTATTTTGATATTTTTAAAAGTTTTTTTAATATATTTTTTGTAATATCTTTAATATTTCAAATAGATTTGATCAAAGTTTGATTAAAATTATTGAACTTTAATTGAGGTTTGTTTAAGATTCTATTAGAATTATTAAGACCTTATTGTTGTAATTTTTATTTCATAATCCATAGCCAAGTACTTGATGTATTTTTAAGTGAGGCTTTATATAATACGACAACATGTTGATATGAAATACTTGAGGTTCTTATGATAGTAATGTTAGATTAGAAGTGCCTTAGAGATAATGGTGTTGTTCTTTAAATGAATCCATAATTCTAAAAAGCTCTTTGTTATAGATTTTATAGTTGATTTCAATTGCTGAAAATTTTCTCAAAAAAAAGCTACTAAATGAAGTATACCATTTGCTATTATTTGTAATAGTACTACATCTAAAAGAAAGTATGATACATATGTTTCTATAAAAAAACTGACTTGAAAAAGTTGACATGATACAAGATTAATGTGGAATCAAAAGCTATCTTTAAAGCTTCAAATGTTTTTTTTAGCTTCTTTATTCTACTTAAGTTTGTATTTACAAGTCAAAGGTGTAAGTGGAGCTTCAATTTGAAAAAAATTCTCTATAAAGTTACAATAATAATTGACAAATTTCAAATAATATTGCACAATCATAAGTCTTACAATTACTTTGTTATCATTTTAATTTCTATTGTCAATGGTTGGATATATCTATAGCTTATTTGTTTATTCCATGTAATATTTTGTATTGCAATCTTATTAAATCTAATAAAGATATAAGCATTTAACATGGAATATCATAACATGGATTGCAAAACATTGTGGTCTGTTATTCAAAAACATTTTGAATTGATGTTGGATACCCTATTATTATGCATATATATTTTTTTATATAAACAAAATAATAATAACAATAACAGAATGTCAAGAAAAGCATACAACCCTCTGGGTCTTCTATAAGCTTTGGTTTAAAGCTCAGAAACAAAAACAAAAGTTTGACAGTTAGATCGGCAATAAATCGTGGCAGACAGGACGGTTAATTCACTCAACTTTTGATGGCATCAACAAATCTATCTATTAAAACCCGATTTATTAGCAATAACAATCTATCTGTCAATTCCAAATCTATTTTTTAAAACCAAACCAACTGGCAGCAGAGTAAGACTGATGTTGTAGAACCGAGCAAAACCCTGCAGATGCGGTGCTGCCATTGTGTAGGTTCGGCACTAAAGATGCTATATAAGCTGATGTCGATTAGAAAGACTTTGCTAGCTTCCTCCTTGCAACTGTGATACCCCACTTGCAAATGCCATCGCCAGCAGTTCCATCCAATTTAATTCTAGCAGTGTACAGTTGTGGATCCAACATGAAGATTCTTGTGTGTGTGTGTGTGTGTCATCAGCCGGGATAGCACAGCTCCCTTGTTTCCTGATCCACGCATGTTAGATGTCACTACTCTTGAAGAAGCGCAAACCAAGGATCTGTGAAGGAGCTGAGGATATCTGTGTCAAGTTTCAATGATACGTTCGACCATTGTTGAATTCTCACCTTCTAAAAAAAAAGATTGAGAAACTGGTGATGCTCTGACTCGTGCTTCTCTGTTTCCTTGTGATAGTAAATTTTGAATCCCAGTAAATGGATCCATTTAGTAATTATATTGCTGGATTCATCGTTGCTGAAATACTGACTCTTTGCGACGTTGACGCCAGACTGGTGACAAGGTTCTCATGTTTAGCGGTCGAGATTTGGGTTCCCGAGGAGTGGGGTGGTCTGCCAGCTAAACCTTAATGTGTGGCAGCGTGAATGCAACAATGAATTTGGTCTTCACGTTCACCATTGTTATAGCAATCAAAATCGAAAATGGTGTGCTCAGATGATTTGGTATAGTCCATCTAGTCGCTTTGATGCGATACATACTTCACTGTCCATCATGTAGCAACAAACACAGCAGCATCGATGGTTCACAAACTTGTAAAACTAGACCACAGAAATGGTTATGTTCCGAATGTCCACCGTTCTGTGGTCTTTATTAGTTCTGATGAATTAATGCCTAGTACTCAAATCACGTACTACGCTTCAGTAGCAAAATCTGGGCACTAATTGGTACAAAATCTACCGTCCATCTCTCAGCACTTATTTCTCGTCAAGTGTAGCTGTCTAGTGTCGACATGGAAAGACTTCACCCGACAAGCTGATGTCTCAAGTCACAAAACATTTATTTTAGTTGCGCGCTCAAGTCGATCATCAAGTTCTTGTGTACATGTGTTTGGTCCACCCAGCAAACCCAACGACTTACCAACAAAATCTGAAGCAAGAAGAAACAAATCAAGTCAAGTTATATAATTGCCACTGGGCTATTTCGGTTTTACCTGCCACCCAATACAAGCAGTGCGAGTATGCAAGAATATATTGACTCTTATAACCCAAACAGATGTAAAATTAAAAAGAATTAAACAATGTTCGCTTACCTCAGCTACCTGCGTGACTTGGCTAATTGCAGACTTCTAGTAACCTCCAGCTGGAGGAGACTTGTAGACTGGAGATGGGCTGTATGAGGGCGATGGTGGAGACTTGTAAACTGGAGAAGGGCTGTAAGTAGGAGACTTATAAACTGGAGAAGGAGAGTAAGTGGGTGATGGAGGAGACTCATAGACAGGGGAGGGGGAGTAAGGCGGCGACTCGTAAACTGGAGAAGGAGAGGCGTAGGGAGGAGACTCGTAGACTGGGGATTCGGGAGGAGGTGGGCAGCTCGGCAATGTAGGCAACTTGAACTTCTGATTGGAAATCCCATCGTCGAGAACTCTAGCGAGTGACAGACTAGAGCTGATGACGAGAATCGCCACCACAAGCCTGAGGACTTGGAATCCCTTCATCTTGGTCTGTTGCGAGGGGGTGGAATGCAGGTGATTGAACGAAGTGCGAAAAACTGGGGAGGACTGATCGAAGTGTGCGAATCCGGGGCTGATATAGTAGCCATGACATTGCAACAGTCCAAAAAGCACCAACTCTCTTTGCAGTCCGGCAGCTGGTGGACTAAGGACAGATGAGTACAGTAGACAAGCACAACTTCGAGCTGTCCTCGAAGAGCATAAATTCTGTGCCTAAAGCAGGTGCACCATCAATGTCAGTATTGCTGAAACAACGGCCGAGCTGCTCCCGCCTTGATTCTATTCAGCCATGGCCAGATTAACTGATATTGTGTGATTTAAACATGATTAGCATTGTTCTCTTCGTATAACGGTCGCTCAGACGGATGTGACTTGACTGAGGTATCAGGTCTTCAATAAAAGCAGACATTTAGTAAAATTGACTGATGAACCAGAAAGACGTCTCCATGGGAGTCATTTTTAATGCTGGAGGCATGAAAAGAAATTGGTGGAATTCTGTGAATGTTCAAACATCTGACTGGAATGTGTAGATTGAGTGAGATATGGAGTAGAACTCGAATGATGATTCATCAATTTCCGTGATGTATAGCGAGCAATTAGGCGATGAAAGTCGGAATAACATTTCACGAAAAGAATGGCAGGCACTAGTGCTAGCTATGACTGACTGGTGGTGGGATCTTTCCTAGTCTGTCTTTACACCCATCCAAGTCACTTGCATTGTAACTAACTCTGTGTTAGTGCAAACTCAGCAGAAAGGTTGAGAGTCTTGAGCCCTGTTCACCTCCTTGCAACATTCTTATAGACTCTGCACAATTCATTTATAGTGCACTCCAATTGATAAACTCTGCACAATCCAGAATAGATCATTTTACTTGGTGTCTTAAAGATTGATAACCAAAGATCCAGAGAAGAGTTCACTAATCTTGCCATAATCTCCCTACTCATAGCACATTAGTTAATTTCTCAAGAGATTTGTGGAGTGTCCAAGTTGGGTAAGCATTAGTATTTACAAAAGAATTGTAGTCAAGGCATTCACTGAAGCCTGGATACAGAAGGGTTCACCTCTTCCTGAGACAAGCTTGCCTTCTTCCGCTTGCGTTCCCCAAACGATCCCAGGGTTCGAGAATCATCATGATGCGTGACAGAATCGACACAGAAACTCACGTGGAAGCCATTGATAAACTCTGCACAATCCATTTATAGTGCACTCCAATCAGTAGGCAAGCCTTCAACCGTTTCGAGGGTCATGATTTATGACCAACCTGTGCACACATTATTCAACAATGTCAGAATCCGCTCTCGACACATCGTGCTCGCAAGATCTTCATCTCAGTGATCATGTACAACATCTCCGAAGAACAAAACTGCATTCCGGTCGACGGGTTAATGGCGAGAATCGCTTAGCGGCCATAAAACAAGACGGATAATTGTACTGCTCATCGGCATTCTTCACCAGTGAGCACGGCTCCTGGGCCCCGGAAAGGTTGTGCTTCTGCACAAAAGAAGTAAACTGATACTCCTAGGAGAAAACGATGATGACCCGGGGGCATGATTGGGGCTGCAGGAGGAGGAGCTGAAAGGCTGAAAAGCAATGACCTGCCTTGCTTTCCGCATTAAATTCCAAGCCCCATACTATGACTAACTTGAAGCCAGGTTGCTAAGGCCCATTCTCCGGGCGTCTGCCACCTCCACCCTCGCCCATGAAGTTCGCCTGTCATCTTTCTCAATGCCAAGACGCACAGGGCGGTTATCGTCACATGCTGCCCTGCAAAGGCCTCACCATGTGAGATCCGCTGCGGTGACTGTCCTGTCCCTCTCAGTTGAAGCTTCCACCAACCCAACACTGTTGACCCACTTCGGCAACGCCTAACAATCAATCACCGCAAGCTTTTTGCACTTTCTGCAACCAGGTTGTAAGTTGACTTATCCATGCACTGGTTGCCACCGTCACACTGATATTTTAACTTGGCATGTGGAGTGTAACTGGACGTGGAAACAGCATCGAAAGGTTTTGCAGAAACTGGGTGGAAACAAGGGACGTGTTGGATACCGACATTCGGGACTTGATCACCGACAGTTTAGACTTCGTGCCAGAGAGGTTGGAGTCTTCAGCGTGGTCCTGCATCAATTGTGTTGCAGTTTCTTTGCTCGTGAGTAGCTTTTATACATTCTTAATACTCTTAGGACTCTCCGCCTGTAACAATTGTGTGATTGATTTGTTATTTGCTGAAAATTGTTGAATTGAAAACGCATGAGTAGGGTTTGTGAATTCTATGAACTTTGTTTTTCGAAAAAGTTGTGTTTATTTTTTATGCTTTGTTTTCTTTCTTTCCGTACGAAATAATGTTGCAACCCTTTTTTTGGAGTACGTTCAAATATTTGGAGTTCTAAAAAAAATTGTAGAAAAGAAACAATAAATATATTATTCAAAGGGGGGAATAAAGATAATTGCAAGATTCTATTTATGCACCAAAAATAAGCAACAGTATATAGTTATATAGTATTAAATAGTATTTTTATTTATTTCCATGTTTACATAGATAATACAGCAATAGGTGTTGGCAATTCAAATTAGATTTTACAAATTTTGTTTGATTAGTGATGAATTTTTGACTTGCTTATTTATTGATATTTAGTGAATTGTTAATATTTCATCTCCAATTGATATTGCTACACCCTTTGTAACCTTCTTGTAGATAACTAATTATTAGTTTTTTTTTTTTTTTTTTTTTTTTTGCCTATTTTTTTTTTCTTTCATTGCATTAAGAAAAAATAGATATTGAGAGGGAAATAATGAATATTTTATGAATATACAAATCATGAGTTTTTTTAAAAAAAATAAATAGAATACTTACTTTAAAAAAATTATTTCAATTTTAAAAAAAAGAACTTGGTTGCCAAAAATATAAAAAATATTTTTAAATTTATTCTATTTTTAAATTATTATTGGAGTTAAATATTAGATTGCTAAACATACCTTAAGTATAAAAGCATGTTTTTTAGTTAAGTTGTATAGAGATGTTATAAACATCCATATTTACCTAAATAAAAAGTACTAAGTAGAAGGTAAATTTAGGTAGATTTGATATTATCTTGTGACTGAGCTTCTTAAAAGCTTCATAGACTTATATTTGATTTTATACATATTAATAATTGATTAGTACATTAGAAACTTGACCAACAAGTTAGCCATGTATTATATATGTGAGTAACTTGTGGTAGAAGCTAACAAAGTAGGGCACATATAGGAAACTTGTCTTGCAAGTTAAGACATGTGTCTTGCAAATTGGACATGTATTAGAGGCCTTGTAGGACATTGCCATGTAGTTCCTCATTGGATAGTATATATAGAGGCAAGAATAAAGAATTCTTCACTCTTGTCAAGGCCTTTTTAGTCCTTAGTCTTGTTTCAAGATTTTTTAGTCTTCTTATCTTTAACAATAGCCATTTTAATCTTCTAATCTTTGAGCAAAAAATAACTTGAGGCCATCAAGAAAGTTCATGCTTATATTGTGGAGAATCTAAGCATGTTGTTTAATATTATCCAAAGAATCAATGCAACCACAAAATGAAGAGCATAATTGCTAAAAAGAATGATATCTTGAAAAACAAGGTTTTCGAATAATAATAAAAATTGTGTAGCTAAAATCTTGCATAATATCTAATAAATGTCTTATTATCTCTTCAAATCTCTCATTTTATTTCACAATAAAGGTTTGTTTAAAACCAAAAAATCACAATCTTTTTCTTGATAGATTCAAGAGATTCAACTTGTTAAATAGATGAAGTCTTTTGTTAAAAACAAATATCATTACTCAAGAAAAATAAATCTTTATATGTAGAAGTTATAAATAATCATTTGTTATCCTCTGGTGTCAAGGATATGAATCTTGAAGAAGGAAATTCTTAATACACTCTTATATCACTCAAAAGAATTAAAAAGTCACTCAAAGGTGATATGGTATTAAACTAGAATGGCTATTGCCAAAGACAATAAGACTAAGAAGTCTTGAAACAAGACTAAAGACTAAAAAAATATTGATAAGAGTAAAGAAGGCTTCACTTTTGCCTCAATATATATTCTTAACTAGGAACTATATGGTAATGTCCTATAGAACTTCTAAAATGTGTTGACTTTGCAAGACATGTATCTCAATTTGTAAGACAAGTTTTCTATATGTACGCCATATAATTAGCTTATTCTGTAAGCTACCAATGCATAATTAATTTCTTGATTAAGTTTCTAACCTACTAATCAACTACAAATATATGTAAATTTAAAGTATTGTCTATAGAGCTTTAAGGAAGCTTCTTTAGAAAATATTATGAAATAAATCTATTTTTATCTATTTTTACTTAATCATATAGGTAAATATTAAAATATATATATATACATATATATATATATACATATATATATATATATATATATATATATATATGTACCTGTTTGTGCCATTATTCCCCTTTCTAAAGACAAGTTCTATAAAGAGCACTCTTCATATGTTGAAAAAATCCAAGGTGCAGCAAATTATATTTGCTACATATTTTGATCTTTGTTCTCTTTGAAGATCATTGATAAGTCTTCTCAGCCATTGATAATGTCCCATATCAAGACAAAAAGACCATCCTATTATTTGGTTGTTGTTGAGGCCTTCATAACTTTTTTCAAATAAAACATTTGAAACAACATTAGGAGTTGTTCCTACTTCTAATAAAATCACCAAATATTAGAAGTCTCTTCCAAGGTCGTGATATCAAACACGTTATATCTTGCCATCTATTCCAGGAAAAATATGTTGTTCTTGAAGATCCTCATCTTGATTACATTATCTCAAAGGCTTTAACAATTATAATGTCTCATCTAGTAAGATGTCATCAATAAAAAGCCTCAACTCTCTTTGTTGCATTTGCAAAATTCTTTGTTGACTTCCACGTACATTCACTAGAATCATATCTGTACTAATGAACAACATATTCCAACCTATTTTGATGCCGCCTTGAATCTAAGACTTCTTCTACCTTGAACTCTTGATTATTATCCACTTCTATAAGAAGAGGTAGCATTTGTCTTTTTTTCTAGATATTTATTATCTTATATGGCTCAAAAAGAGATATATGAAATTCAAGGTGCATCTTCATAGACTCTAGTAGATGTAATTGATTAGCAACATGATTGACTTATTCACATATAAGAAAAGATCTAAGCCTACAATAGTCCAACTTATCATAAAAATGAGTAGACTTGATATTGCAACAAAGTAACCATATCTTATCATCCACATTGAATTATAGTTTTTCTTTGCAATAGGCATCTATATTAATTTTTTTTCAATCTTCAACTCCATTTAATTGCACCTTTATTTTTTCATATAGCTTTAATAAATAATTTTATTTAATCTTTTATTGTAAAATTATCAACTTTTAAAAAGTCAAAAATATCAAGTTATGGATGATTACCATAATTAGAAAAAAAAATTATTTGTTGAGTGGAAGAATATACCAAATTATTATATGCAAACTTTACCAATGGTAAAAGACTTGTCCAATCATCTTTATGATAATTGATGGTACACCTCAAATACTGCTCCAAAACACAATTCATCCATTCTATTTGCTTATTAATTAGATAATGAAAAGCCAAAGAGAGCTTTATATCTACTTTTAAAATCTTAAAAAAGATTCTTAAAAATTTTGATTTAAATTGAGTTTTCTTATCTGATATAATATCTTTAAACAATCCATGATAGCAATAGATGTTGTTAAAAAAAAACTTAGCTATTTCTTCACTTGGGATAGATTTTGTATATGGTACAAAATATTCCATCTTGATAAAATAATCTACTATCATGAATATAGAATCATACAAACTTGAGATTGAAAGATTTATAATAAAATCTATAGAAATAGAAGACCATATTTGTTCTAAAATAAGTAATAGCTGAAGAAGTCCATAAGATCAATGGCAAGGAGTTTTGGATCTTGAACAAATATATTATGATTGTACAAAGTTTTTGAGTGCCTTCTATATTTGAGGCCACCAAAAATCTCTTGATATTAGCTCTAAAGCCTTGTGGTATTCAAAATGTCTGGCTACTGGAAAGTCATGACAAGTTTGAAGAACACGTAATCATGCTCCACCTTTTCGAATATATAATTTTTCTTTAAAATAGGATAGGTTGTTCTTCAACTCGAACTTAGAAGTATCATGAGATTTAGAAGAATTATTCTTGATATCATGGACAAGAAGATCAGAGAACATACTTGATTGAATTTACTTGACAAAGGTTGAATCAATAGTTAATGTTGAGTTTATTGCTCAAAGATGAAAATGCTCCAGTTTTAAGAGAATTATTCTTTGTTGGTCTAAAGATTCATCTCCTTCTTTTGATGTAAGATAAGAATTTTTAGAAAAGATATTTGAGAAACTTTATTATTTTTTGGATCAATGAATAACCTTGAAATTAAATCCCGATAAAGACATGCTTCAACAAGCTTAGCAGCAATTCAAAATATGTATCATTATGAAGTACTTGAGATTCTTGTAATTTATATACAAGATGATTGGATTCAACGTGTCTTCTAAATAATGATGCCATTTTTGAAAAGAATTCACAATTACAATGAACTCTTTGTTGTGGATCTCATAATTAATCTTGATTATTAAAAAAAATTGGAATGAAAAGCTACTTCATGGAGTTTGTCATCTATTCTCATTTGTGACAATGCTATGTCTAACGCAAAGTTTGATGCATTTTTTTTTCATAAAAAATATATTAAAAAAGTCAACATGATATAAAATTTGTGCAAAAATAAACTTTTTTTTTAAAACATCAAATGATGCTTTGGCTTCTTTATTCCATTCAAGTTTGTCTTTACAAGTCAAATTTATTAATAGATTTATAACTTAAGAAAAATTCTTGATGAAGATCCGATAGTAATTGAAAAAATTCAAAAGATATTGCACATCTCTTATTATTTTTGGAATCTTTTGATCCATAATAATATAGATCTTTTTTGTATCTATTATTAGTCCTTTGTTAGAAATGATGTATCCTAAGAAGTCAACTTGAATAGTATAGAATATACACTTTTTTAACCTGACATATAATCTTGTATCTCTAGATTTTTGTAATACACAATAAACATGAATTGCATGCATTTTTGTATTCTTAGAACAGATTAAGATGTCATCCAAATAGCAGATAATAAAATCATCAAAAAAACTTGCAAAAGACATCATTTATTAAATATTAAAAAGTAATTGGTGTATTTGTGAGTCTAAAAGACATGATATTATATTTAAAATGTCCATACTTCGTTTGAAATATAGATTTTCATTCATTTCTTTCTTTAATACATATTAGATTATATGCTCCTTATAGATCTATTTTTGTATAAATCTTTGTTTGATTGAGTTGATCCAAAAGTCTTAAAATTAAAGATAGAGGATACCTATTCTTAATGGTGATCTTATTGAATCCTCAATAGTCCACAGATATTTACAGAGATCAATCTTTTTTCTTCACAAATAAGATAAGAGCTCTAGTTAGAGATTTAAAATGATATATGAAATTTTTAGTCAACTTCTCATTAATGTATTCTTTGAGTGCAGCCAATTTATTTTGTAATAGGCTATAGATTGGTCCAAAAGGTGGTTGAATTCTTTCTTAAAGATTAATAGAATAATCATAAAGATGATGCTTTGAAAGAATATGAATATTTTTTTTTTCAAAAATGTCTTAAAAATCTTGATACTAATTAAGAATATTACTTGATATCTTTCCACCATCAAAAATAAGTGTGGCATATATAGCAAAAGATGATCCTTCTTTTGTAGTATGCATAAAAACTCTTGCACCTACTAATAAGGTTTTGGATGTAATAGACTTATATATTCTTACTTAACTAATGGGATTTTAGATTAAACCATGAAAAAAATTAAGATTACAAAAAATTCAATCTATCTGAGGATTATACTTTTATAACCAAAATAATCCTAAAATAACCAAATCGGATAGAGATCTTATTATATTAAATATTATATTATTATGATCTTTAATTGCTATATCTAAAAGAATAGTCTTATGCATAACATCTCTAAAAGATAGAAAATTACCATCTATGATTTTTACATGTATAGATTTAATTTTTTTGATTAATAATATTTCTTGTTTTTTTGATAAAAGTTTTGCCTATAAAACAGGCTGAGGCTCTTGAATCTAAAAAAGCTATGACTTTGTGATTTTTTGGTCCTAAATAAACTTCTATTATAAAATAAGGTGAAGGATCTATGGAGAGAATATGATCTTTACAAGGAGTTTCGTAAGATTTTAAGTACATGGTTCCTATTATAGTTGAAGAAACTTATTTTCCAACATATCGTCTTTTTTGGTAACCATGCTTTTCATTTTGTAGTTATATTGTTTCTTTTGACAATATTGAGAAGTTTATTTAGCTTCTCCATAATATAAGTGAAAGCATTCTTGATGTTGTCAAGTCTTTTCTTGCTCCATGAGGGATTTAAAACATATCGTAACAATTTGTATTGGTTTTGGTCTTGATGAATAAGTTTTCAAAAATTTGAGAGTTTCTGACATTATTTGACTTATTTCTCTTCAATTAAGTCTTTGTTTTTGACATCTTTTAAATAATTAATTATTATATGTAATAGCTTGAACAATTAAATTATTTCAAAGATTTTGCCTTTGATATTGTTAATAATTTTTTTTTGAAATTATCTTTTAACCTATATCAAAATTGATTTATAATGGCTTTGTTATTCTAGTCCATGTTGCAATTGAAGTTTTAAGATTCAACAGCATATATGATGGCTGGCTGTTATTCTTATCATAAAAATAAAAGCTTCATCTTTGCTACTCTTTTTCAATCACTTTTTCCAAATGTGGCTATAAGCAATTCTAGGAATGAATTCAAATCATAAAAGAGTTACAAATCTTTTTCTATTAAAGGTGTAAACCAAAAAAGAATAATTCTTTATAGAAGTATACCTAAGAATCTAACTTTAATAAATCCATGAGAATATTGGAAAAAATACAATCTTACATAGAGCTTGACTTGTTGTAAAAAACCTCAAAATTTTGATCTTTTTCTATCAAAATTCTTAGGTATACTAATCCTTGTCCTTATCATATTTATAGAAGAAAAATTTCTTAGATTTGGTTGTGAGGTCAATCTACTTATTTCTTTTAACTACACAACTTCTTTATATAGACTCTAAACTTCTTCCATAAGTATAGGAATAGTACCTCCAAGATTCACATTGAAAATATATGAGATTTTTATTCTTAGAGTGTTGATAAATTCATGAAGATTTGTAATAGTTGCAAATCTATTCTCAATTTTTTTGATAATATCATTTATAATCTTTTCTTCCATAGAAAATTCAAAAAAAATTAAAAATTAAATTAGAGGAGGATAATTTGGAACCTCTAATATTAAATTAAAAATTCTAAAAATAAGAATAATCTACTCTCTTTAAAAAAAAATTAGTGTTAAAATATAAGATTCTTTGTTTAAAGGTAGATATCTTGCAAACTTTAAAAGATAACAATAGAAGTGGTGTAATCTACTCATTTCTAAAACAAGACAGAAATAATAAGTTAGAATTCTTATCAAATTGCCAAAGATATCAATCTTTAAGAAAGAAATTCTTAATACATTCTTGTATCACTCTAAAGAACTAAAGAGTCACTCAAAGATGATATAGTATTAAATTAGAATGGCTATTTCTAAAGACAAGAAGACTAGAAAGTCTTGAAATAAGACCAAAGACTAGAAATGAATTGACAAGAGTAAAAAAAAGGCTTGATTCTTACTTCTATATATACTCTTAATTAGTAGCTACATTGTTGTATTACGTGAAGTCTTGTTCAAGAATGCACCAAGCACCTGACTATGAAAGGCAAAATGAAAATTGCAACAACAAAATTCTAATTCTAATAGAATATTAAATAAATTCTAATTAAACCTTAATAATGTTAAATAAGCTTTAATCAAATTCAAAAGAAATATTAAAAAATTACAAAAGAAACAATAAGAAATCTTAAAAGAGTTGAAAGAAAATCCATAATAAACCTTAAAAGAATTCTTAAGAAGTCTTAAAAAATATTAAAATAATTTAAAATATTTTTCAAATAAATCTCAACTAAGTTTTAATTTAATTCTAATTGAAATCCTAATGGACTTCAATCAAACCCTAGATAAAAATCTTTAATCTTAAATCAAATCCTAAATCAAACACTAAACAAATTTCAAATCCTAAATCAAATCCTAAATCAAATTTTAAAAAAATCTTAAATCCTAAACCAAATCCTAGATCAAATCTTAGATCAAATCCTAGATTCTAAACTAAATCTTAAATCAAATCCTATATAAATCCTAAATCCTAAATTAAATCCTAAATCAAACTCTAAAAAAATCCTAAATCCTAAACCAAATTCTAGACAAATCTTGAATCCTAAATTAAACTCTAAATCCTAAACCAACCTTTAAATCTTAAACTAATCTCTAAATCAAATCCTTGACAAATCTTAAATCTTAAATCTTAAATCAAACCTTAGATTAAATTCTAGATCCTAAAAAAAATCCTAAATCAAACTCTAAACAAATCCTAAATCCTAAACTAAATCCTAAATCAAATCCTACAAAAATCCTAAATCCTAAATCAAATCCTAGACAAATCCTAAATCCTAAATCAAATTCTAATTCTATTCAATTTAATCCTAATATAGTTTAGAACCTCAATATCTATCAATTGAGTTATTGATCTTGCTTAAAAATTTACACACCTTTCAACAACTAAGTTGGCAATAAGCAAATAAAATTTGAAGATACTTACATTCACCAATTGGAAGAAAAATCTTAAAAATCTACTCGGGTATTGGTTGGCATCCTTCTCCAATCTAAATGTTAAACTTCCGACACCAATATCTCCTTATCAAACCATTAAATTATTCTCAAAATTCACACATATGTAGAAAATTAAGTCTATTATCTTCAAATACAAATTTTACTCTAATCCAACTAGTAGATTGTTGAAGATCTTAGAAATTCTAACTGCCTCTCAAAGTCTAATTTCTGAGATCTCAACCTACTTAAAATTCAATAGCCTTCAATTCAACAATTTGATTAAGCTCAAATTTACAGCATACAATTCAAAAAATCATTCTCATAAGCTATCAAATTTTGAAATATAGATCTACTACCAAACACCTGAAATTTTTCAAAACGTAGTACCTTTTTTATTTCACAAATTCCAGAGTCAACCAAAATAATTGTGACTTTGCAAAATTCTTGCAAAGTCATTACATACTCAATTCCTTCAAAATAAAAGCCTAAAAAAATTCTAACAAGTCTGCTCTCAAATCCTATTCTCTGATTTGCAAAAAAACTCCTAAATTGCTATCTGAGCCTAGTTTTGTACCTTAGGATCTGATTTCGATGCATGTTGATAACTGGTCATCTTTGGATATCAAATTTTGCTCTTTCAAGTTAATTTTTATTTAAATCAACTCCTAATTTCTTTATAAATATACTCATATTCTTTATTTTTCAAATCTACCTTGTTTTGCCTTATTTATGGCCTTACAAAGTAAATAGAAGACTACTTTGCAAAAAGAGAGTATTTAAACCTTTACTTCTATTTTATTTTGGACTATTGTCTATTTTCTAAGTTAATTTGTTATAATATTTAAAGTTAGATCTTTTATAATATAATAGATTCTTCATTGCTTTCACCTATTAGTCGTATTACATCATGACAACATGGTAATATCCTATAGGACCTCCAAAGTGTATTGACTTTGTAAAACATGTATTTTAACTTATAAGGTAAGTTTTCTATATGTATGCCTCATAATTGACTTGTTTCTTAAACTACCAATATGTAATTAACTTGTTGACCAAGTTTCTAACCTACTAATCAATTACAAACACATGTAAAGTCAAAGTAGAATCTATGAAGCTTCTAAGGAGCATCTCTAGAAGGTATAATAAAATTAATTTATTTTTATTTACTTTTATCTATTTCTATTTAATCATATAGGTATTTACTAATATATATATATATATATATATATATATATATATCTGTGACCTAAATTCTTTGTTTATAAAATAAGTTGAGGTTGTTGAATCTAATAAAGAAAAGACTTAATAGTTTTTGGATCTTAAATACACATCTATTATAAAACAAAGTGAAGAATTTGAGGAGAAAATATAACCTTAATTAGATATTGTACATGATTCCAATTGCATGGTTCTGATTGTAGTTGGAAAATTTTGTTTTTTGATACATTATCTTTTCTAGCAATCATGCTCATCATTTTATGATTGCATTATTTTTTTGGATAATATTGAGCAGTGTGTTTAGCTTCTTCAGAATATAGGCAGAAATCTTTTTGACAACATTGAATCTTTTTCTATTCAATAAGGGATTTAAAATGCATCATATTAATTTGCATTGATTTCAGCTTTAATAAATAATTTTTTAAAAACTTAAAAGTTACCATTATTACTTGTTCTTTCTTAGCCAAATCTTAATTCTTGATGCCTTTCAAATAGTTGATTGTTATATGCAATGGCTTGAGTAATAAATTCTTTCAAAGCATTGGCTTTCAATATTGTTAATAATAAAAAATTTACATTATTCTTTAATCCATATTGAAATTGATTGATAAGAAATTTTCATTTCAATCTATGTCACAAATAAGATTTTATCATAGATCTATGTATTTACTCCAATAATTATCTTTATGATTAAGTAGAAGTAAGTAGTAATTGATTGATAGGTTAGAAACTTGAACAATAAGTCAACCACATATCACACATATTTATAGCTTGTGGAACAAGTTGACTATGTGGCACACATATGGAAAACTTGCCTTACAAGTTAAGATATGTATCTTGCAAAATTAAGATATATTGGATGTCCTATAGAACATCGCTATGTAGCTTCTTATTAGATAGTATATTTAGAAGCAAGAATAAAGTCTTCTTCACTCTTGTCAATTCTTTTGTAATCCTAAGTCTTATTTCAAGACTTTTTAGTCTTTTTATTTTTAGCAATAGCCATTCTAATTTAATATATTATCATCTTTCAATGACTTTTTAATCTTTTTGAATGACACAAGGATATATTGAATTTTCTTTCTTTGAAATTTATGTCCTTGAAAATTTGATAAGAGTGTTAATTCATTGTTCTTATCTTGTTTTAGAAGTGAATAAATTATTTCATTTTTATTATTATATTTCAAAGGTTACAGATTATTTACCTTAAGTTCTATTTAAGCTTACATCCTTTTCAATATTCTAATGGATTTATTCAAGTTGGATTTATAAGTGCTTTTCTTTTTGGAAGTGTTCTTTCTTGATTTGTATCTTTGATGGAAAAAAATTCATGATTCTTTTATGTTTTGAATTTATTCTTACAAGTATTTATGGCCATATTTGGAAAAAGTAATAAAAAAAGAGTAAGAAAGGCCAAGCTCTTATTTTTTTGACAAGGATTACAATCAACCACAATATATATTTAACCTCATTATCAATGTAGATTGAAATGACAAAGCCCTTATCAATCATTTTTGACATGGATTGATGAATAACATCAAAGATTTGTTATTAATAATATCTTAAATAGATTTTTTAGAATAATTTATTAGTTGAGTCATTGCATGTGACAATTGACTATTTAAAAAGTGTCAAGAATAAAGATTTAATTGAAGAGAAAGAAGTTAAGTAATGATAGCAACTCCTAAGCTTTTAGAAACCTATTCATCAAAGCTGGAACCAATGCAAATTCATATAATATATTTTGAACCTCTCACTAAGCAAAAAAAGATTCAATATTATTAAAAAGGTTTGTACTTATATTAAGAAGAAGCTAAGTATATTGCTCAACATTATCCAAAAAAGTAACATAATTACAAAATGAAGAGTATGATTACCAAAAAAGACAATATATTGAAAAAAAAAAAAAAAAAAAAAAAAAAGATATAATAGAGATCATGTGGTTGAAATCATGGACATCACCTAATAAAGGTCCTATTCATTCCTCAAATTTATTGCCTTTTTTATAATAGATGTATGTTTAGGAGCTAAAAATCATATTATCTTTTCCTAATTAGATTCAAAAACCTTAGCTTGTTTTATAGATGAAGACTTTGTTAAAAAAACAAGAGATATAGTTAATCAAGAAAACTAAATTCATATATGTAAAAGTCACAGATGGTTGTTTATTGTCTTTTGAAGATATTATCCATAAGATTGTTTCTTTAAATGTAATAATTAAAGATCATAATAGCATAATAATATTAAATATAATAAGATATCCTCTGAATCTATTTATTTTAGAAAAATCATGGTTAAAAAAGTATAACCATCAAATAGATTAGATTTTTGATAAGCTTAATTTTTTAATTGTTTAATCTAAAATTCTATTAATCAAATAAAAATATTTAAGTCTAATACATCCAAATCTTTATTCATATGTGCGAGAGCTTTCATACATACTGCAAAAGAAAGGTCATTTTTTGCTATATATGTTGTTGTGATCATTAAATGTAGCCGACGCTCTCCATAATATTTACTATAGACTATAGTAATTACCATAGCTACAGTATTTAGAGTCTAGTGGAGAAGTATTGTTCATCCTCTTATCTTCTCTCTTCTTGTGTACGAGACACAACCAGATCAATAGATTTTTGTGTGTGTGAAGCTCTCTCTCCTTAGAAACCCTCTTGTGTGTATGACTTACTACTACTCTTGTGTGTGTATGACTTACTACTACTCATGTGTGTGTATGACTTACTATTACTCTTGTATCTTTTTAAACATTCTCAACACGTTATCAGCACGATTCTCTTCTACACACTATCACAATTTTTTTTTGCTCTAGTCTTTGACTCTTCAAACCTGTTGCTACCCTTGCTTAGTGTCTGGGTCATGATCTTGTTCTTCTTGCTGGCCCCTCACACATTAGCTGCTTGCTTAGAGCACTTGTTCCACTCTCTGCTTTGCTTGCTCTGAATACTTGATCTAGCCCAACT
This sequence comes from Physcomitrium patens, assembly GCF_059467195.1. Classification (NCBI taxonomy): domain Eukaryota; kingdom Viridiplantae; phylum Streptophyta; class Bryopsida; order Funariales; family Funariaceae; genus Physcomitrium; species Physcomitrium patens. The sequence continues at coordinate 4,420,396 of NC_143434.1, read as the reverse complement.
CCACCCTCTACTTGCTCCCTACTCTCTATTGCGTCCCAAACTGCCGCCGAACAGATGCCGAACTGCCATCAAACAGATGCCTAACTACCGTCGAACAAATGCCAAATCCGCCACTGCCATTGTCGCTGCCGCCGTTGTCTGCTATTGTCCGCCATTGCCGCCCACCATTGCCCGCCGTTGCCAGTCGCCATTGTCCGCCATTGCCTGCCGCTGCCTGCCGCTGCTGTCCGCGGCTGCCACCCTGCCGCTCTGTTGCCCTACTGCTATCTGCTGCCGCCATTTTATTATTGTTCTGCTGCCTTAATCTACAACTCTTTTTCCTTAAAATATATATATATTTTAGTTTTTTCAAGTTCAAGTTTATCATTTTATTTGACTTTATATTTTAAGGTACGTTTTACTCAACTTTTCTACTTGATCTTGTATTTTCTTTACAGATTTATTTATAATGAGTGCTTCAACATCTTCAACCGCTTCTACTATGGTTCCTACTATTATCAATGCATCCCAACATTTTCAAGCTCTTTTATTTCCACCATTGACTGTGGATGGAAACAATTATCTATTATGGGCAAAAATGGCAAAAGCAAATTTATTTGCAGAACAACTCTCAGATGCCATTATATTTGAAGAATCTCCTACAACAAGTATTTCTATATCTCCTGCTATTCGTTGGAAAGCACTTCTTCTCCTTTGTCGTCATCTTCTCCCGTATTATAACATCAATATTTGGAAATGGAAGACCCTACAGAACTTTCGAAGAATCTTAAATCTAGGTTTGATCATCAAAAGACCATTTTTCTTCCACATGCACGTCATAATTGGACACATTTACATGTCATGGATTTTCCAAATTTAAATGCTTTCAATAGTGAAATGTTTAGTATTATCTCACAATTATGATTATATGGACAAAGCATTTCTGAAGAAGAAATGATTGAAAAAACTCTCTCTATATTTCCTCCTACATCTATTATACTTGTACAACAATACAGGAACATGAAATTTCAGAATCATTTTGATCTCATGTCCTATTTACTTCTTGCGGAGAAGCAAAATGAGCTACTCTTGCGTAATGCGGAAGCTCGTCCTATTGAAACTACAATTCTTGAATCTCATGCACTAAATATTTCAAATTCTAAGAAGAAATTATATAAACATGGGAAACGTGCTCATAAGTATCAGGGTAGTCATAGTCAAGACCATTTCTATCCATATGGAAAGAATAAACGTTCTACTATTAATTATAGTAGAAAATAAAAATCAGAGATGCGTTCTTGCCATAAGTGTGGAATGATTGGGCATTTAGCACATGCGTGCTGTATTTCAAAATATTTTATTAAAATATTCTAAGAAAATAAGAAATTATGAGCTGAGGCTCATGAAATTCATACCATGGATGCATCTATGGATTCAATTGGTGTTGATGACTTAGAGGCTTATATGACTGATAGAACCTCTAATAATGAATCAAATGATGCGTTCATTGATTCTGCAACAACACATACTATCTTGTGAGATAGATGATTTTTTATTAAAAAATCTTCAACTTGGCAAACTAAAAATATGATGACCATGGCTGGAGCAAATGCTTTTTGTTTCCAAGAGGGCATAGCGATGGTAAAATTACCTATGGATTCCATCATAAAATGTAAACATGCCATATTTGCATCCTCAACACTTCGGAGTCTGATCAGCTACCGAGATGTGCATATTAATGGTTATCACCTCTCGATCGCCACTTTAAATAGAAAAGAAGTTTTGGTTCTTACGAAGAACCATAAAGTTGTTGAAAAAGATTTTGCTACAGAAAATGGTTTATACCAAATTGTGATTCGGCCTCCCATTATATTTAATTTTGCATCATCTATCTCAGAGAGTCGTGTTTCTCTCTGGCATGGAGGATTGGGACATCCAGGATCTACATTATTTAGAAAGATCATTCCATGTATAACTGGGCATAATTTAAAGCCTGCAGATGTAGATTCTATGGAATTATGTCGTGCATGTGTGCAAGATAAAATGATTACTCAGCCTTCAATTTAGAAACTTCCACAAGAATTACCACCAATGCTTGAAAGATTGCATGGTGATATTTGTGGTCCTATTAATCCAATATCAGGACCATTTTATTATTTTTTAGTCCTTGTTGATGCATCAGGTAAACAATCACATGTTTCATTATTATCAACTCAAAACATGGTATTTGCCAATCTTATATCTATGCTTATTCGCTTTCGGGCATATTTTCCTGATTATCCTATAAAAACATTGCATATGGATAATGCAAAAGAATTTGCATCAAAATCTTTTGAAGACTATTGTACTGCAATAAGAATCGAATTGACATATTGTATTCCATATGAACATGCTCAAAATGGACTTGCAGAGTCATTTATAAAGCGTATATAACTCATTACATGGCTACTCCTCCTTCATGCAAATCTACCTACATCTATGTGGGGTCATACAGTTTTACATGCTGCAGCATTAATACGACTCTGCCCTTCTTCTCTTGAAATTGTTTCACCACATGAGCTCATTTCGGGTCGTGTTCCAAATGTATCTCACTTACAAGTATTTGGTTGCCGTGCTTGGATTCCAGTACCAAAACCTCAACGGCGTACCATTGGAGCTCATCGACAAGAAGGCATATATGTTGGTTTTGATTCACCAAGCATTATTCATATTATTGATCCATCAATTGGCACATTATTACGTGCACGTTTGCAAAATTGCCGTTTTGAAGAAACTGTATTTCCATCTCTTCAAGGAGGAATATCCAATCAACAAAGAAATAAAGTACTCATATTTGAAGCACCAAAAACGTTTACAATGAATCCCGATCTTAGGACATCTTTGGCAGAAACTGAAGTTGCTAAGATTTTGCATTTAAAACGGATCACGGATGAAATACCTGATGGCTTCAATGGTACACCTAGAATTATAAGAGTTCCTATTAATGAGGCTCAGAATGCACCTACTCAGATTGCAGTGCCATTGACTACAATACCTCAAGTTATAACAACAACAACTAAAAGAACTCGTGGACCAGATAAGCAACCACGTAAGAAGAAAGCTATAAAATTAACTAATCTTGGTATTATTTCTCAAGAAATTGCCACTCATCTTGCAAGACTACCAATTCATGATGATATATCCATGCATAATGTACCTTCAATTCCCATGAAAAATAATCTTAGAATTGGAAGGAATAAGAACAAATTGAGTAAAGAATTATCTATTCTGTATTGTGCTACAAATGATATTTGGGACAGACCATCTATTACGATAGATGAATCATTTGCATATATGATTATAGAAGCCCTTTCTTATAAAAAAGACGATCGTGAACCTCAAACCATTGAAGAGGCGATGCGTCGCTCTGATTGGTCAAAATAGAAAACTGCTATTGAGGAAGAGTATGCCTCTTTGCGTAAGAGGAAAGTCTTTGGTCCAATTGTAGACACTCTTACAACTTGCCCTGTGGGATATAAAATGGTATTAATACGCAAGCAAGATGCTCAAGGCCAAATAACCCGCTATAAAGCTCGTCTTGTTGCTCAAGGATTTTTTCAACGATTTGGCATTGATTATGAATCCACATATTCTCCAGTCATGGATTCAATTACATTTCGATACATTATTGGAATGACAATTCATGCCACCCTTGAGATGCATCTTATAGATGTAGTTAGTGCATATCTATATGGTTCTCTTGATGCAAATATTTATATAAAAGTTCCACCTGGCTTAGAAATAGGAACTCCAAATCAACCCGCTTCAGGAAAATATCGTGGTATTAAATTATGAAAGGCCTTGTATGGTTTAAAACAATCCGGACGAATATGGTATCAATGTCTTCGAGATTATTTAATTAAAAATAATTTTATAAGTGATCCACTAATCCCTTGTTTGTTTATCAAATGAGATAAAACTGGTTTTGTGATCATCGCTGTATTTGTTGATGATCTTAACCTAGTGGGCACTACATCTGCATGTATTACAGCTACAAACCTATTTATACGTGAATTTGAGATGAAAATGTTAGGAAAAATAACTTTTTGCATTGATCTTTAGATTATGCATCTTACAGATGGTAGCATTTTTTTCTACCAACTAACGTATATTAGACGAATTTTGCAAAGATTTAATATGAATGATGCTTATCCATTGTCCACACCAATGGTTGGACGTGGTCGTGATGGTCATGATCCATACTGTCCATGCGAGGAGGAGGAGGAAATATTGGAAGACTAATATCCATACCTCGTAGTGGTTGGAGTACTTTTGTATTTAGCTACATCTACAAGACCAGATATTGCATTTGCAGTTAGTGTTCTTGCAAGACATAGTGCACGTCCAACACTACAACATTCGAATGGCATCAAATATTTATTACATTATTTAAAAGGTACTGAAGACTTGGGATTATATTACACAAAATCTGCAGATCCAAAATTGGTTGGATATTGTGATGCAGGATATAAATCTGATATTACAACAGCTAAATTTCAAACAGGATATGTATTTTTAAGACATGGAGCTGCAATATCATGGAAATCAATGAAACAAACAATAACTGCAACTTCATCCAACCATGCAGAAATTATTGCCTTACATGAAGCATCCCGAGAATGTATTTGGTTGCGATCAATTGATAAATTCATTCAAACAACCTGTGGATTTTCATATGATGATTCTCCAACTATCTTGCATGAAGATAATAGTGCTTGTATTGCACAGATACAAGTTGGTTTCATTAAAGGCGACAGGACAAAGCATATTGATCCAAAGTATTTTAGTTATACTCATGACTTGATTACTGATCAAGCACTTATAATTAAGAAAATTGAATCTACAAATAACCTTGCTGATCTCTTCACCAAAGCTCTCCCATTAAGGAATCATCGTCGACTTACTTATGGCATTGGTATGCAGCGACTTGCTTTTCTTGAATAAAAAAGTTAAAGAGCTCTTTAAATAATTAAAGAAAATGATGTTGTACTCTTTTTCCTTTATCTATGGTTTTGTCCTTAAATAAAATAAGGTTTTCCTAGATAAGGTTTTAATGAAGCAACAATTCTTGATCTTACAAGATCACAAAAAAAGTATAGATCATAAATCTATATAAATTTTATATTATGTAAATATTATGATGAGTGAGGAGGAGTGTTGAGATCATTAAATGTAGCCGACGCTCTCCATAATATTTACTGTAGACTACAGTAATTACCATAGCTACAGTATTTAGAATCTAGTGGAGAAGTACTGTTCATCCTCTTATCTTCTCTTCTTGTGTACGAGACACAACCAAATCAATAGATTTTTGTGTGTGTGAAGCTCTCTCTCCTTAGAAACCCTCTTGTGTGTATGACTTACTACTACTCTTGTATGTATATGACTTACTACTACTCGTGTATGTGTATGACTTACTACTACTTGTGTATGTGTATGACTTACTATTACTCTTGTGTCTTTCTAAACATTCTCAACATATGCCATGCCTATTTCTAATGGTCAAAAGATATCAAGTAATATTTTTAATCAATATCATGATTTTGAGGATGTTTTGGAAGGAAAAAAAAAAAAAAAAAATGCAATTTTTTTTTCAAAAGCTTTTCCTTCTCACACCACCCCATTTGAATTGTGGCACTATCAAGTTGAAAACTTGAGCAATATCAAGTTGAAAACTTGAGCAATATCAAGTTGTGAAGTAAATGTTTCACCAAGATCCCTAATCCACTTAGGATCAAGCTTGATGGAAAAACTCAAGAATGTATCTTCTTCCGATACAACCCAATCAGCTAAGGCTAAAAAGTCCAACATGTAAGCAATGGCGCCATACTCGTTTCTCAGGATGTCATCTTCAAGGAGGAGAGTGTTCCTTGCGTGATTTCTATGCTGCCCGACTATCTTCCTGATTCAGTCATCCAGGCCGACCCCAATTTTTATCAACCCAATGGATCGTCCTCCTTTGACACCTCTACCCTGTCCACAAGTTCCCTTGTTGGAGCCACTCCATCGCTGCATTCACCACTGGCGACAAAGACCATTCCAGCATCCCAAGCCATTGCCCCGCTCCCTAAAGCCGCACATTCATCGCCTGCTGTTGTTGCTCCTTCGACGCTGCAACCCCGCTCGACGTCCATTCCAAATCCACCCCATGAACTACGCTCGCCTTCGGCCACCAATGACCTTCCACCCGATTCGGCTCATCTTGAGGTTGTGCTACCTCTAGATTATGGGTCTTACCAATGGATTTCTCCACTGTGCCACCGTCTCCCACACCGACCTTCCGATCCGCGGCTCCGTCCCAAGCGAGCTCTCCACCACCGCCTTGGCCCTCTCCGCACCGCATTGTAGAATCCCCAACCGACCTGAAACTCATGCCGCATTTGGGCCATCATGTCCATGCCCCTGTTAATACCTCTGATGCCCCTGCCGTCGACTCGACATCAGCTAGCCTCTCTCCTATCCCGTTCGACAGTTCGCCCGCACCAACAAAGACGTTCCACCACCGAGAGACCCGTCTGAAAACTATGATCTAAGCATTCTCCGCCGGCGGCCCACTTCTAATCGTTCCTCTTGCACGAAGTGTGCTCTCATTACCGTTGCCGCTGTGCCTTTGGAACCTGCCTCTTATGCCAAGGCAATGCACTCCCCCAAATGCCATCACTAGTAGTCCACCATAGCCGAAGAACTAAATTCACATGCTGTCAATGGAACCTGGACTTTCACGAATCTTTCCGCTCACCGCAAGCTGATAACATGCAAGTGGATTTTTAAGCTAATACTCAACAGAAACGGCGTCGTGGATTGCTACAAGGTGCGACTCGTAGCCTGCGGATTTAATTGGGTCCCGGGCTTGGACTATCACAAAACCTTCTCTCCAATTGTGAAGATCTGGTCAATCCGCCTCATTCTTGCATTCACCGCCCAACTGGATCTTCACATCCATCAAATGGACGTGAAGACATCCTTTCTAAATGGGTTCTTGCAAGAGGAGATTTACATGCGGATTTCGGAGGGTGTTTCTCCCCCCCCCCCCCCCCCCCCCTCCTCCTTGCCCCGGCATGGTGTGCCGACTTCGCAAAACCATCTACGGGTTGAAGCAGTTACCTCATGAGTGGTTTAAAATTATAAATCAATTTTTGATCACACTCGGCTTCACAAATTCAACCGCAGACGGCAATGTTTATTACTTACCAAATGGCTCGGACTTTGCGGTGCTCACCCTTTATGTCAAGGATACTTTGATTGCGGCCAGTAGTCTCATGCTGCTTCATTCGATCAAGACCCAATTGCATGCGCGGTTCCTCCTCTTCGACCTCGGCAAGGTTCACCATCTCTTGAGTCTACAGGTTACCCGCGACATCGACCGCGGCTGGCTGCGAGTAACCGAAGCTCTCCACATTAAACAAAAACTTGCGGAGTTCGAATTCTTAGACTCCAAACCCGTCTCGACTCCGCTTGCTCCAGGGACGCACCTCATTACTAAAGATTGTCCTTCCACCCCTATCGACAAATTGCTCTACGTCGATTTTCCATACGCAACTATTGTTGGCTCGCTGAACTGGGCCAGCTTGTGTACTCGCTCGGACATTTCCTTCTCCATCAGCGTCCTCGCCCAGTACATGCACAATCTCGGCCAAGTACATATTCGTGCTTGCGGTTTTCGCAATTATGCGGGATTGCCCTTACGTGGTCAACGAACTCATACTAATGCTAAGACTTGTCGCAAAGTCAGAAACGTTTCGAGTAATCAACGAAGTTGATTGAGGTCGCGGGCTGTAAAGTTTTTTTCATCATTTACAATCAGTGATGAAGGCGCGAAGCGATGTGCTACACACATTCCGCTATCTTTGCGGTACCGTGGGTTTCTATCTGGAGTATCGCAGTATCGCAGGTCCTCCTCTATTCCGCGCTCCCTTCACGGTTTCAGCTACGCCGACTGGGCAGGAAAAATCAATGAGCGCTGCTCCACGAGTGGCTACGTTTTTCTACTCTCTAATGGTGCCATAAGCTGGAGCTCTATTCACCAGAAGTCCATTGCAGTTGTTCAGTACCGAAGCTGAGTACGTCGCCATGACCACCGCCGCGTCTGAACTCGTGGCTTTGGCTACTGCTACACGACCTCCACTGCACCGAAACCCTAAAACAACCTATTCTCGTGTACTGAGACAATGAATCCGCGTTGGCCTTGATGGACACCACCAAATTTATCTCCAGGAAAAAACAAATCTCTATTCAATATCATTTCATCCGCCAACTTGCGGCTCACTAAAAAGTTACATTTCAGTATTGGCCTACTCGCAATATACGCACCGACATCCTTATCAAATCACTCTTTAGGCCGAAGCTTGCCCACCACTTACCGTTGTTTGGCGCGCTTGGAGGAGACACCCCACCATCACGATGACTTGGTTGAGCTGCCGAATTGGAATACAAATCCCAATTAACCTATCACGCGAAAAGGAGAACGATCAGAAACAAACGTAGCTCTCGAGAGATGATGGTAGATGACGAGGATTTGTGAAGTATCTCACAATCGGGATCGTCTTGCAGGAATGTCTCTTGTGAGTTGAGAAAAGGACTAATGATAAGAACGGAGTTTACTGTTGACTGTATGTATGTATTGACACAGCATGCTGATCAGAACCTCGCAAAAAGCATTGAGCATCACTACAAATGACTATACCACCCAATCATGGTGATCTGGGAACAGAGGAAATGAATAGTGAATTACGGGTAGAGTCTATTAGCAAACAGGGCGATATCTTCAAAAGACAGGAACAGTATTCATTGCGAAATCTACTCAACAACTTAATAGTTTGCATTATAGTCAGGTGTGAAATTGAACCAACGAATATTGAAGAGTTTGGCGCTTCGGCCAAGGCACAAGAATCAACAATACTTGGTGAGTCACTTCATAACAACACCTCTTCGAATCGCTCAGCTTCATAAGTAGAAGCAACCTCTGCCATCACTGTTGGAGGAGCAGGTCCAATCCATGGATCGTTCTCTAGCTCCAACTCTGCCTCCCTGAAAAATGTGATCACAAAGGCATATCTGACTGCATAGGAACATGAAGAAAATACTGATGTGGACAGAATGGTGAAATTACTGTGAAGGATAGAAAATGAGAACACGGACATTTGGAAGGAAATAAAATGCTTTCGACAAAAATGAGACTTACTCGTATCAGTAACAATTTACATTGCGTGATGTCCTCGACCAAATAAGAACTGATTACCAGTTGAGACCGTCACACCTGAGACGAGCCACAGCTTCTTTAACTCGTGCAGCGGCTGCTAACGTTTCAGCTGAATGCATCGCTGGACCCATGACCCTGTCCCTCAGAAACAACAGTAATAGAAACGCTAAAACACACCATAAATTCAATATTTCAAAGTCAGGTGTGACCAAAAGTACTAGTACGTCGCCACATTTGTTTAGAATTTGCAATGACAACTTTGATGGAAGCGAACACCTAAATTGACAGCTTACCTGCGCTTTACTTCCAAAGGACCTGGCCCACTATCTAAAAAGGCAGGGGTCTCCAAATCTGCTCTTGTTGCTGCATCCGTAGCAGGAGTTGCTGCGGAGAGTTCTTTGAAAATTGGGGCCAAACGTTCCATCGTTGGTTATGCGACTTTGGGTATAAAATAAGTCCCTTGCGAGAAAGTTGGGTTCAAAGCCGAAAACATCTTCTTGAGAAGTAAAACAAGTCCTTTGTTTGGCAATCCACTGATGTCAACCACTTGGCCACTGTCCATCATCTCCATTAGCTGCAGCAAGGCAAAAGAAATCAATTTGGATATAAGTCGAGAATGCTCGTCGTGTAATTACACATTGTAATGCAAGTCAAGAATGGCTTGGTAACTATTCACAGATGATGCCAGAGACTACCACCGTGAAGTTGAGATGGATATTTATCGTTACGATTGAAAATGAAATAGTACCCTATGACTCTTGTTAATGTTTCGTGCATGTGCTGAACATCCTTGTGGGTGGTTGCGAAGAACAATAGAGCATCTGAATCCATAAAAATTGTTGACTAGGAAATTCAGTCAGGATCTCCTACCCGGAATTATATCTGGTCAATTTAACATTCACATTCTATTTAAGTTTAGTACATTATTTCATTTTTGAAAAGTACAATTGCTTTATTTTTAGGGATTAGTTTTCTATTTCTATCTATCTACAGTGTATATCTATTTAAAAATATTATTGTGTTAATTTTATAATGAAATATTTTTTTTACAAATTTATCTTTAAATTATGAGTTGTCATTGATAAAAAAAATAAAAATTATTGATAAACGATAGATTCACTAAAAATAATCTTATTTTTCTACATTGATAATTTCTATAGGATATTTATTTTTTATATATTTAAAAATATATATGTATGTACATATATATATAGTATGAAACCCAAAATTATTTGTCTATTTACTCTGTCAAAAGACTGTAGAAGAATTCTTATTTTTTACATAATGAAAATTTTTAAACACCAAAAATACACCAACAACAATACTTGAAATATTATGTAAATTTTTGGAGCAGGGCGGTTGCAAAGATTTTTCCAACAGCAGAAGAGTTTGCAAATGAGGTTCTCCGATTACTGGGTGTGGAGTGAAACCAGGAATGCATATTTTTCTCTTTTTGAGTAAAGATTCTTTCTTCTAAGGCATGGCAAGATCATCGATCCGGGGAGCATTAGAGAAGACCTACGTTCAAACTGTTGGTTTTTGTAATCTAGGGTTCCTTCTCTGACACTCCTCGCTTTCGACCTAGTACAGTTGGTGGAGCGCGAGGTATGACTTGACAGGTCTAGGACCAGGTGTTAACTTGCTTGGCTGTTCACCTCATTTGGTAGATCATCGCAGGACACATTGGTATGTATTGTCCAACATTTGTCTTGAAAGATTACTGTAGTCTCTGCCGTTAACCCTTGCCTCATTGCACAATCTGAGGAAGTATTCAATGGTGTCTACCTCGTTGCCTGCAGGTCCGTTCCCTCCTCCTTGGTGCGTCATTTGCGATGTTTAGAACTGCTGGGTACAGTTCATTTCTTGAAGGAATTGGCATGTTTGGTATTTTTTTTTTTGCTTATGTTGAATTTCCGTGTAAATGGACGTGTCTAGGCATATGGAAACACAGATTGCTTCGTCCATTAGGTTAACTACTCAGGTTTCAGTTATTCCGAAGCGACCACGAGGTTGCGAGCCAGACGCCCGACTGATTTGCGTTCTGGACTTGTGGTGTTGTTTCGTAACGAACAGTAGGTCACTATTTGTGGTCATATAGGTATGTGTCCTCATGAAATCATAGGGGTGTGCATCTTAATCTTTACGTATGCTGCTAACTCCAGTGTTCCATGTTTAGAGCTAATACATGTCGTAGTTTCGTGTTTCTACAGTTGGCTAATTAAACTAGTCCTTTCTCACTCGTGCAGCAATTCATCAGTTTCAACCCCACTGATCCAAGTCAAGATGATCACTTGCTTCAGGTACTAACTGCATGATGCTCACCTTCGTCGCATGGACCATGTGTTTTCCAACCATAGTGATCGCAACCACATTCCAACCATGTGGGTCCAAAACCTTTGTACCTAAGCATGTAAATTAGGTCATTTAGCTAGTTTCTTGGGGATCAAACTGCCTGGGTTCATCAGACTGATTAAGGGTCCTTAGGCTAGCACAACAGTGAAACGGATCAAACGAGTAAAACGAAACTAACCTGCCCGTTGGATATATATTATATAATCTTATTGTTGTGGACGTCTCTGAGGTCAAATTTGACGTCCTCCCGTGCCGTCCTAGATCATTTGGTAGAGCGCAAGGCTCTTAGTCTTGTGGTCCAAGGTTCGAGCCCCTGGGGTGTCGACGTCTTGTACTAGTGCTCATGCCGGAGTGGTTATCGGGCATGACTAGAAATCATGTGGGCTCTGCCCGCGCAGGTTCGAATCCTGCTGAGCACGGCATCGAATGACGTCATAACCTCAACAACGCTTGGAGAAGGCGTTTCCGCAGATCCAAATTATGACGTTTCAGAAGCCATCATCATCCTCATGGATATCGTTCCTCGACTTTTTGGTTACAATGTGAACCCTCATAAGACAGATTCGAACCACCCCCTAAAATCTTGCTCTACTTCTCCAAATATGGTTGTCGTTTGTCTCGACTTTTTGGTTACAATGTGAACCCTCAAAAGACAGATTCGAACCGCCCCCCTAAAATCTTACTCTACTTCTCCAAATATGGTTGTCTTTTGTTTTCTTTTGTATCGTCTTGTAGGACCAGATGTGAAGGTATCACAGCGAAGATTGGCGTTCTAGAGTTTGTTCGTTTGACAGTCACGAGTTTGCTGATCTCGTGGTTTTTCAGATGGGTCCCTACACGAGTTCTGATGTCGTGTTCTGGGCGTTTCAAGTGCTATCCACTTTTGTCTACTGGAAGAGGCTTGTGAACATGAAAGGTATGTTGGTAGTGTCGAAGCGTCGGTGTTTGGGGAGAAGGGGCACGCTTGGTCCACACCCACAGCAATGTGCATTAGGAAGAAGATGAAGAAGCGCATATCCTGGGCTGTGACAGTCGTGGTGTTGCAGTGTGCTGCTTGATGCTCTCGCTCACAAACATGGCACCACTCGATTTGCCATTGAAGGAGGCTTCTGTACATACGATCCCTTTAATATCATTTTTTATTATTTAAGGTAAAAATCTGTAGCTTGCTGAGAAGGTGAAAGCGCATGATGTAGAGAGTCTGAACTGTGAAGCTCATTTGAGGACTGGAAAATCTAAGAGTTTCTGGTGGGAGAGCTGGCTGAGAGAGTTTAGGTTGCGTTGCATTACAACATGTTGTAATTGTGAGTAACATTGTGATTGAATGAATTGTGCGGTGCAGATCATACTCGCCAATTCTCTTGTAGACAGATGGCTAAGAGCTCATGGCAGGCCGAAACAACCTGAGCTGAGCGAGAAACAAAAAATAGAACTGAGAGAGTGTTTTGATATAATTGACTCTGCTGGAACTGGTATAGTCCTTAAAAACTCTTTCTGTGCCTCTCTTGACGGCTTTTTTAGGCTACAGCTGTGCTGTTCAGGATTTTACAAGAAGTGCGTAACCCTTTCTTCAATTTTAGTTTCATGATATGTCTTCAACGAATGAAGCCAATCTTGATCTCTTCGTCTTGGAGACCATACATCCTGCCCCTCAATAACTTGGTCTCACAGATGGTACTTTCTGATTCGCTATCACAAAATGATTTGAAGGCGAAGGGGTTGCAGGAGTGATTACGACTGACGAAGCTTCACTGGCCTTCGCCGTGCTGAATATGGATATGGGGAGTCCAGAGATAGAGGCCGCCATTTTTCAAATCAATCGTAACAAGAAGAGTGTACTATCACAGCTGGCCTCCTATTCCTGTGGCCTTCTGCAGATTGGTTTCTCTAGTTTGACTTCTTGGTCTTTGTGTCCACTTGCTTAATCGATCATCTATATGGCAAGGACTCGTTAGAACGTACACGGAAGATGCGGAGGCAGAAGGTTATTGAGCTATACTTGTTATGTTCATGGCAGATGGAGTTCCCTCTGTTCCAGCGATTGATACTCTCAAAGCTTCATAAGTGGCCAGCCGATGAATATGCGCCCTCCGAAGCTGGTGTGCACTAATTTTTTGTACCCACCTTGTTAAATTCGATGTGTAACACTGGTCAATAGTGCTTCTAAAAATAAGATTAGATGGCTGGAAATCGATGTGTTGGAAGTTTGAGAGCCGTCTTTGCAATGGAAATTAAACTGTTGGGACTATATTCAACATCGGTGCCTCCTGAGAACTGTGGAGTGCTGCAATTTGCAGGTAAGGATGCTCCGTGTGAATATACTCTTCCATTTGCCCTCCTGGCCCAAGCTTACAGGAGAAAGAAGGCAGGACAATCGTACCAACTTTCTTAGATTTTACTCCTGAGTAGGAACATTGAAGTCGAGACGTTTTTGGCGTGAAAGGAATCTTAATTTTCTGTTCAATTGTACTGACGAAGATCATGCTTGATTTTCCAGATCTAATTACAACCATAGAGGACAACTACTATCATTTTAGAGGGTATTAAGTGGAGTTGAACTGTTCAGGACAAGATAGATGCATTTTTCTCTTGTGGTGTTTGGCGTTCAATAAGCTATTGCATTGGGTGCTCAGCTGATAGAAGCAGTGATGGTAGGCGACAAGCAAACCCAAGACCGGATGAGCCACCAATCGGATAAGGCTTTTAGGGAGCGAAAGGCAATGCAGGAGCCGTCAAAGGTTTGTTTTCTCTGATCAAATAAGTCCGAAACTAGAAGATGCTCTCCATGAAGACTGGAATTCATTCAACCTCTTCTTCAGCACCATTGTTTGTATCACGGTACTTTCTACGTTGCAGGATGGTACGAATTTATATGCCGTCTCAATCATTCGGGGATTGCCTTCTGTCATGAAACAGAAGAAAAATGGTCAACGACTTATGAACCAGCACAGGCACAATCAGTCATGCTTTTCATAATACCAATTTGACATTAACATATTGTGTGAGCTTAACCTCTTTGCATGCAAGAGTCATTGATTGTCCTTCAAAAACGAGTAATTTATTTGATGTTCCACTATGGATGAGTTGGAGAAGCAAACTATTGCAACTATAGTTTTTAAGTAGCATCCTAAATGAGCCTTTCTGTAGTGCAGCAAGTAAAGATTGGAGCAAAAGGTGCGGTGCAGGGAAGGCAACCCAGGCTCAAACCACCCAGTTATTTCACTCGGCTCACTTCAAAGTGTCCTTTTTCGCTAAATTTTTGCCGTTTCAGAACGTTGTATTACTGCAGCATCTCTCTTTCTTCTTCTTTTTTTCAGTGAGCATTGGTGCACAGGCCTATTGAGTGTCCCAATCCTTACTGACTAGTGAACAGTGAATACTAATGCTGCCTTTGTATCTGACAGAGCCAACTCTCAATGCCTACGTCATAGCGAACTTGGATCCTGATGCGAAAGAGATTCTATTTGGAGAGAAACGGAAGGACATTACCGAGGCCAATATTGACTCAGAAAGCAAGTTCGTGCCTTTAGCAAACAAGAGTGTTCAGATCGATAGACCACCATCTGAATTTAAAGGTTAAAATTTTGCAGAACTTTAATTTATATGTGAGTGCTGCTGGTTGTAGGCATGAACAGTGTTAGTATTATTTTTCAGAGTGAACACAATCTACTATACATCAAGTATACATCGAGTATCAGTAAAATGAGATTTATCTTGTTTTGTCAAGAACCTATTCTCTCATGGACAAAGTAAGGGATTGATGAATACATATTCTGTTGTACCAGAAATGAAATCAATCAAGGCCCATTTGATGAAGAAGCTTCCAATGATTCAACGAGAAGTTTCACAACTACCGTCTCTTCTGTTACATTGCTACGTCTTTGAATGAGGATTCGTACATCATCCTGAACGTGATATTGTGTGCATTTGATTATGCATTTGAAGCTCAATGTGTTTTGTTACGAACATGTGTTCAGAATAACTGGATCTTGCTAATTTTTTCCCTGAACGATGGAATGGGAAATACAGATGCGACACAAGCCGGCACTAAAAAGACAGGTCCTTCATGTTCAAGCTATGAAGTCCGTGCGTGATATCTTCACCGCAGGAACCAAGCAGGTGAAGGGTGGGGCCCCTTCCTTTACTTTGCTTTAATTGGACAAAAACATTTCCAATTGGGGGTTCGTTCTTTGTCAATGCAAGGTTATGAGCTCCCTCTCACGCTCTCGCTGCGACAAAGAATTTGTGAGAGACCTGGTCATACCATCAATCGACACCACACTTTTTTTAGTTCATGACATGAATGATTTTTCACATTAAATGAGACAGAGTTAATGTTATTCAAGAACTTAAGAGGACATGATGATAGCAACATTTACTTTGAGATTTCTTATGAATTGAAGACATGAATTTGATATGCTTGGTAGTTACAGTCTCAGTTGTTTAATGGTATTTTATTTGCAGCATCTCATGTTCCTACTTAAACACTTCCCTTATACACAAAGAATTTCATTTATGTCGGTTTCTATTTTCCATTTTTGCAATGGACCTTGATTGATATCATTTGAAGGTAATATTGCTACACAACAAGAAGGTAAAGGTTAAACATGTCTTATGAAAATCAAAGTACTCATATTCTTCAATAGTGTCCAGATTAGATTATAAATCATATTTTATAATACACTTTTTTAACTTTTAAATTATATAAATTACAATCTATTAAGTTTATCATATGAATTTTAATTTATTTTTATGTTAATTAAAATATATTTATTAAATTAATATATAATAATATTATATATTAGTATATCATATTATTGATATGGTATAATGGCAACTTATAATATATATAGTAAGTAGAAGTAATTAGATATAGATAGAAAGGTACTAGATAGATAATATATGGATTAATTTAAACTTTTATAAGCATGCCATGTAATTATTGAAACTTGTTTTCTAAATTACTTACTATTAAGAAGTTGTATTGCAAGTAATCTAAAAATTGATGCTTAAACTACAAGCTTTATGGTGCCTAAGAAGCTTCAATAATATCTTTGAGGTAGTTAAAATATATAGTTGCAATACTATGGACATCTACAATATTATCAATACATTTATTGTATTACAAACTTCATTTAAAATTCTTTAGATTTTTTATAATTAACAATAGTTATTTTAGTTTCTTTTCTATTTTATAATTATTTATTTTTTGCTTACTTTCTTCCTTAATAGTGAGATAAGAATATACTATCTTCTTAAAGTTTTGTTTAGATTCATGTCTTTGATATTTGGTATATTTAGCTTTATTATATATATATATATATATATATATATATATATAAAAAAGATATTTTTATATAATCTTTATTTTAATTATTGATAATTTTATAAGATATATAAAATATTTAAATATAGAATTTTAAATATTTTTATTTAATATATATATATATATAATATTTTAAATAATATTAGTATTTTATAAAAAAATATTACATATTTTAATCATATATTGAAAAAGTTTAAGATGCAACAAATTGTATTTGTCACATATTTCAATCTTTGTTCCATGTGAAACTAGTTGATAGGTCTTCTCAACCATCTATAGTATTTCATACCAAGAGCAAAATACTACTTTGTTATTTTATTATTATTAAGGCTTTTATAACTTCCTTCAAATAAAACCTTTGGAACATTGTGAAGAGTAGTTTCTACCTCCAATATTAATATCAAATATCATGAGTCTTTTTTAAGGTTATGATATCAAACATATTGTGTTTCAGCATCTATTCAAGAAAGAACATGTTGGTCTAATAGTCTTCATTTCTATTATGTTAACTTGAAGATTGTGACAATCTCAATGCGTCATCCAATAACTCAAGAAATAATAGTTGTTGAGTTGAATTTGTTAGTTTTTGATTCTTTGTTTCTTTAGTGCTACAAATACAAAAATACTACAAAAAAAGATAAAAAATAGATATAATAGCTCTAGAATTAAAATAAATATATCAATAAGATATAATTTTAAACATTTTTTGAGATGTTAAATAGTTGATATGTTTGAGGATAGAAAGTAATTATGTGTAGTTGTCACGGACATAATCATGTAAGCTAGTAATTACATATACAAATAAGTAGAAGTAGGTAAAAGTAGATAAAAGTAAGTTAATTCTATAGTATTTAATATCGAAGCTTCCTAGAAGCTTCATAGATGCTGCTTTGACTTCATAGGTGTCTTTAATTGACTTTTTGGATTAGAAACGTGGTCAACAAGTTGGCCATGTGCCACACATGTTGTTAGCTTGAAGATCAAGCTAATTATGTGGCCCACACGTAGAAAAACTTGCTTTGTAAGTCAAGGCATGTGTCCTACAAAGTCAACAAATATTGTAGGTCCTATAGAACGTCGCCACATAGCCCCTAGTTAGATAGTATATATAGAGACAAGAGTGAAGGCTTCTTCACTCTTGTCAACTCCTTTCTTGCTTCTAGTCTAGTTTCAAGGGTCTTTAGTTTTCTTGTCTTTTGGCAATAGCCATTCCATTTTCTCTTTCAATATATATACTTGTTTATATATATTTTGTCACCTCTCTTTGAGTGAAGGCTCACTTGTCTGAATTGTTTTTTCATCGAGTTCTTGTCCTTGACAGTAATTAAGTAAGTTAATAATTTTGCTTTAAGTTTTATCTTAGACATAAGATATTAGAAGTTTGGATGCTCCTGTAACTTTTAAACTTTATTTAAAAGTATATCCATTTTGTATCAAATTTTTTTATAAAAAAAATTAATTCAAACTTTAAAATTTAAAATTTTGAAAAAAAAAAATTATTGTTAATTGATGTTTTAAAATTAAAATTTTTTTTCTAAAATATTATTGATAATATAGATATATAAAATATAATAAAAGATAATAAAATTCTAAATATAAAAAAATAAAATCTTAGTATCTAAAAAATAGTTCTTTCTCTTCAAATAGTATTTAAACTAAAAATATCTTCTCTTAAATGAATTTTAAATGTATTATTTGATTTTTAGAATTTATACTTGTTTTTATTAATTTTATAAATTCTTAGATTCTTATTAATTCTATTTTAAATATTTGATCTTCATTGATATTTGATATTTTTTCTTATATTTATAATTTGTTAATACAAATAAAAAAACAAATTAAATTAAAAACTATAAATATGGATAAATTTTGAAGGTTTTTAATCTTCATATAAAACCACAAAATATTAATTATAAAAATATTAAAGCCTCTTCCAATATTTTTAATGCCATGCAGTTATAATATTGTTTTTAAAATAAAAATAAAAATAAAAAAACTTGCATCTATTATGCTTATAGCATTATTTTGAAGTTTTCAAAAATATCAAAATATCAAAATAAATTTGTAAAGAAATAAAAGAGAAATTATATATACTTTATACAATAGTTTTATGAATTTCTATCATTTATTGGCACTTTGTTCTTTGAGACAAAATTTTGAATGCTACTCACTTGTACTAATTTATAATTATATTATATTAAAAGTTAATTTATGATTATATATTTTGAGATCTAAGTATTATTTTACTTACAAAATGTGTTGCAAATCATGTATTAAATTAAAAATAAAATACTACTAATTAAAATATCAATATTAAAGCACAATTATATCAACTAATTTAAATTCACAAGTAATTAAATATCATGTAACTTTGCTTTAATGGTTTTGAATGTAAAAAGAATAATTTTAATTTATTTGTCTTAAAATAACTTAATTACATGTTTCAATAAATGTTGAAATTATAAAGACAATGATGATTTATATGTTTAAATTTGATATTATGACCACTCTACATGAACATATGAGATTTTTTTAGAGATAAAAATATATTTAAATTTATCCAATAATAGATTTCCAATGAACTTTGCCATGCTCAAATTTAAAATACATATGTTAAAGAATTTATGAACAAAATTTACTTTTTTTCCTTACTCAGCTTCCAAAAAACCCCAGAAATACCAACCAGAGAATATCAACAGAATTAAAAATAAAAAAACTGCACGTGTTTTATTTTTATAGTTTTTTAAAATGAAATGAATGGTATCCACTATCCATCTTAGGAATTCAAACTGCTAAACATAATTATTCTATTCCTTGTGGTGATCTTTAAAACTATTCATAACAAAATAATAAATAAATAAATCTGAAATAATGTGCAAAAAGTGTGTATTGACCTGATACTTCTACCCTAATTTTAAACATTTTCACAGTCGGTACAAGCAATATAATAAGATGAACATAACATATTTATGAATTTCATGTTTGGCATGACTGGCCATGCCGTAAATTATGATTTCTTAATTTGAATGGCCTTACCAATTCAGTCCACCCAGCAGCATGATTCATAAGTTAACACATGAAGTGCTTTTGAAATGGTTGTGTATTCTTGCCACTTTTTACTACTACAATTAATTCATAAACCCATAAAAACAAACAATAGTTAAATCAAAGCCTAGTGGGTGAAGTCAGACTGCTACATATTGAAGTAATTTAAAATCAATATATAGGTAAAAAAAAACTTTTTTTACTTGCGTTCCTTTTCCAACATCAAATGAGCACCAGTCTTTCACAAAACACTTTTTTCCAAACGTCGAACTAAAAATATTATCACATGAAAAGCAGCTACAAAAATAAATAAAATGAAATAAAATAAAATTCCCCATGTCCGATTAAGCACAAGCGGACTCACCCTTCACTGAATCTCCCAAATAGAAGGATTTGACCCCCTCTCGGAATGTCCCACCGAAATATACTGTACAGTATCTCCGTATTCGAGGCCCCCAGTGCATGGACTTCGTCCCCGTTTTTCATTCATCCTTTCGGGATACATCACTTCCTCATTCGTCACCATGTTCAACACATGTTTATTTTGGCGGAAAAGTTTCCCAATACAACACAACATTTAGAAAATAGCGGCAAGAATGATTGAGCTTGGACTAAATGATATCCTCCCGGAGGTCTTCCCGGTCATCAATTGCGTCCACTGCCGAGGAGGGTGAGATGCCGATGGATGCTTTTTCATTATCTGTCCAACCGGTTCTCATCCATCGACGTCACCCCTGAGACAATAATGAAGCGAGGATCATAGTGCATCGGGAGCTCAGACGCCTCGATTTTGCTTCATTTGCAGCCAGTGCTCGTTAATCATTGTTGTCAGTGGCTGTGAAGTGTTACGAAATTTGCGCATTCTTGTGAGTCTTCAGTGGAATCATTGGAGCTCGCATCTTTCCATTTTCGGATCTGCTTGAGGTGGCGTAAGGTTTAGCCCCTAAGGTGTGTGTGAGTATGTGTGTTTGTGTCTTGCGGCAATCTCCAGTTCGGTGGTGTGTTGACTGGGCGAGTGTGTCGGGGCAGGGTGTTTAACGACTGACGCAGGGAGCACGTATAGTTAGGGAAGTGTCAGTGAGTAGTGTTAACAAAGTTTCTAAAGAGAAGTTGGCATTTGAGGGAGTGTATTTCGTGAGGCGTGGGATGCGAAGTTGGTGCTCTTGCGTAGGTGAGAGCAAGCTTAGTCAAGTTTGGTTTGACGTGGGAAAGAATCGGTTGCAGGGCGGGTGTACATTTGCTCAGTGTTGAGAGAGGAGGCAGAGGTTTTGGAACAGGTGTGTTCTGGCTTGTGAGGGCGACGGAGGAGTAGGGTGCGTCGAATAGCTAACGCCATGGAGAAATTATCTCCGCGCATGTTGGGCGCGGCTTTGTTTTTCGACATTTTTGCCTTCGGGCTTGCTTTAGGCGCGATGGCTAAGCGGAGTACGGTCAGTTTCTTTGCCTTTCCTCCGGACCTAAAGTAGGTGCTCGCTCACTGCATCATGCAGCGCTTTCATTTATCTTGAAACGATCGCACAAATTCAACAAAAGGCGCTCCATCCTTTTACTACATTGCACTAGAATACTTGGCTGCACATGTCATATGGTACATGTCAGAATTAGAGGAATTGAATACTTGTTATCGAAAATGAAATTTAGTGTAATGAAGCCCTGATCAGATGAACGTGACAGGAGAGAAATACTGTAGATGTTAACAAATATCGTGTTTCATCGTAGAGAGGCATTTTTCCATGAACAACCAGATCACGATCGAGTTGATAGGGCGAGGAAATGCTTTCTCCGAATGAAATGAGTATCCAAAGTTGAGCTTCTAAGCATGGCGGCCACGGCCCACTATCCTCTCTCTTCAACCAACTTGTGTGGCCTCTTTGTTAACTCCTTCAAAGTAAAATTAAGATGTGGAAGTAGCATCGAGGCATCTTGCAGGTTTGCAGGGCCATGAGTGAGGAATTTGGTTTTCGTCAAGGCAACAACCTGGTTTGAGAGACACTTTCAGAAATACGATGCTGATTATTTTGCGAATGCTGACCTTGGAATGATGTGGGTTTCTGTAGGCGCGACCAACTTATGCTGAGCCTGGATATCTCACCTGTGGTTACACGAAAGATGTTTCCACTGGGCTAGCAGCCTCGGCATTTGTCTTTCTCCTCTTTGGCCAGGTCTTAAGCACAGGTTATGCCTGCTGCATCTACTGCGGGAAACCCACTCAGAAGTCCGGTTTTTCACGAGTCTGTACAATTTTGTTTCTTATATTATCCTGGTAAGATACTTCTGGCAACACAGCTACTCCATGCGTATTTTCGGAGAATAAAACTAGGCAATTTTTAGACGCTCAGGGGTTTGGGAGGAATGTAGGAGGTTGAATTCAAGAGTTTAACCATCCATTCTGAGCTCAAAAGTTCCCATGAGTTTGGTGAAATGACTATGGTCAAGGAGTCCCTTGGAATGTGTCGCATTAGTCGATCAAAGGTTTAGTAACATCAAGAGTGTGTGATTAAAGGGAGGAATAGTGGGAGGTGAGGTTTGATTTGTTCCTCGTATGTAGGATATTTGTGCCATGTCCTCATACAAACGCCGTGAAACTCTCAACATCGCCAGGGAGCCCCTTTTTGACTTCAAACCTCTCTTGATGTGACTGAGAGGGGTGTCCTTGTTGATTATGTCATGGGATCTCTGCAGCTTGTGGATTCAAATATGGGGTTGGCTTGGGTGTTGCAGGCTTTCTTTCGTCATTGCCGAGCTCTTTCTACTCATTGGTGCAATTGTGAACAGTATCCGAACTAAAGGCCAGTTGGACGTGGGAGTTGTTAGTGAGGATGAGAATTTTTGCAGACAAACAAAGAAGGCCATCTTTGCTGTAGGGGCTGCCTTTACTTTCTTGACGATGATTTTTAGTATAGGATATATCTTCCAAGCCAAGACTAATGGCAAAGAACGCGAATGGCATTCATACCGGGGAGAAGCTGATCCTTACACTGATCATGAGGGCCCCTCTATGAGTATGACGGCTTACCACTGAGATGTGTCACATATTGCCAGTCTAAGCAAGACACCCACTCTATCATGCCAAAGAGATATCAGATCTCTTTCACATGTAGATACCAGAGCTATTTCTCGACCAGATTTTTTGGTCGTGCGAGAGGCTTGCAACCAATTGGAGGAATATCTAACCACATGAACATGCAGATCAGGCTCAAAGTACAGCTCAAGCATGCCAGTACGTCGCGTCTTTACATCTACGATAGTGGCATACCTTGGACATGAGGATTTTTATATCTATTGAAGTTGGATTTTTATATCTTAGAGCATGGAAGTGAACTTTCCCTCCGCAATGAGCAGGGAATGTATTTTTTTCAGATGTGGACTTGTAAGGATCCTGTAGAGGGCATGTTATTTCGTTCTGCTTTCGAGGCTACATTATGGAACTCCCACAATAAATCATCCAGCATGGATTCAGCACACCACATAAACTGTGAGGGCTCTGTTTTTATTTGCATGCCATGTTTGTGCATCCACGTCGCATGATATTGTTAAACTTGCAACCAGTTCCAAAATTGTAAGAAATTTAGAACTTCTCAGTTTGAATCGTGCAATTCTGCTTGTATTGTTATCTATTTCTAGAATGTAATGGTGACATTTGAAAGCTCCAGATGCCTACCATTCTCTCAGATCTCTCCGTCTTGCATTGAATTTGCGGTGTATGTGGAAGTTGAAAGAAATACTGCTAGATAATTTCAAGCCATAAGCAACGAAAAGTATCCAGAGAATGAACCTATCCCACCTCAGCACGGTAGCTTGATATTTTCACATAACTTCTAATCCGTTCAGCAACTGCTAAACAGTTAAATGAATTACCCGAGAGCAGTGGAGCTGATTTAGTAACTATCAACTGGTGTCAATTTGGAGCCCTGTAATTCCAACACTCCATTAAAATTTTGTGTTTTATTGTAATAACTTTTATTATTTTGCATGCTCACTTTTTTAATTTAATTTGCGAGCCCACAATCCAACCCAAGTCAGAACTCTAAGAGGCCCACAGTCCAAGGAAAGATGAAGATGGAAGAGTAGTTAGGAAGAGAAGTGGAGTGTCAAAACAAACTATGGGGTCCACAAATTCTTTTACCAATTTATATCACTTGATTTATTTTTGGAGTTTGATCTATAGATTTTGTGGTTAAGAAGTAGAGCCTTAACCATCTAATCTTTTTAGTAAATACAATTATAAGCAAATTCTAATATCATTTATTCAATTAAGAGTTGTGCTCAACTTGTTGCCTGCCCACTGCTCTGGAATTGATGGCAAGCAACAAACTAACCAGAATACTTTGGAGATGATAACTTGTTGTGTAATATTTATATGTAGTTTTAATTTGAAGGTAGTTTTGTCTAATACTTTAACAAAAAAAAATTGATAGAAAATTTATTTCAATAGACTTAGTGATAGATTTGATGGATTGTAGAATCTCTTTGAAGCTTTTAAGTTTATCAGTGATATGCTACTCATCAACAATATCAAATATCATGTCTTGTTGTACTTGGTAAATATGGTCAGCCTAAAAAACTATTTCTTATCCTTGTTATACAATTCAATTTTGTACAAATATAAGTAAAATGATAATGCCAAATTATTATTTCATTTATTAACAAATTTCTACCTCATTCATTAGTTACATTTTGCTCATTGTTGCTATGCTAGTATAATAGTTTCTCATTGTTTCTACCATTTGTAGTATTAAATTATTGTTATTTGATTATATATATATATATATATATATATATATATTCAAATACTATTATTATAAAAATAAAAATCTTGGTATTTATAATTACATTAGGTACAAAAATATTAGACTTTTATTTTCTTTTTGATATTATTATCAAATTATATAATTCATATAAATACTTAGTTTTTTATATTCAGTCATGTTTCTTTTTTAACCATGTAAGATTCAACCTTTTTTTATGTATATGATTCAGAAATAAATATTTTTAATATAATTAATCATAGCATGTTATCAATTAAATATGTTACATCTCTAATATATAAAAAGAGCTTTTATCTTTTTTATATACATTATTATTATTATTATTGAATTAATAATTTTTAAATTTTAATTGTGAAAAAACACTTTTTAATCCAAATTTTACTTTAATGGAAATGTTTTATTTTCATGATTTAGATCATAACCAGAAAAGAATTTTATTTTCTTAAGAAGCTAAATGAAATTAGTTTGAAATCATTAATAATAGATAAAAGATTCTATCATAGTTATAGAGTAACAAAGTTGTGCATTTATCCATCATTCTATTGTTACTTTCAACATCAAAAGAAAGCAAGGGCGATTTTGTCTACAATGCAGAATTAATCGTACCAATAAAGTAAAATATATATATATATTTTTTTAAAAAATCAATTGTAAATTATTTCACACAATAAGCTCACAATAACTATTTGAGTTGTAAAAAAAGGAGAGATTAAAAATAGATTAAAAAATTACAATTACTCATTTATTTTTGGGAATTCAAAACCATATGAAGAAATGGAAAAGAAGTCCACTTTACACTTGTCATGGGACACAAAAGGTCAGAGTATTCTTTGATAGCTCTAAACACATCGAGACCTGCCAGGCGCACCGTCTGATATCCCCCGGGTATGATTTTTCATACCCTCCTGTACATAATACAAGCATCGGCATCATAGAACGAAGAAGAAGAGCATGAGTTCGTGCCCTGCACGCCTTTTTCTTTCACGGTCAATGGCCTCAGAATTAGAGCGTGACAATCCGAAGCCCATTTGCTGCCAAGCAGCAAGAATTGTGCGAAGGAGTTCGATTTCAATTCCAACTGAACTCTGTGGGTTTGCTTTTTTGGAATATGAGGGTTTGGAGATTGAAGAATTGGATTTGAATTTGGAGCTCACTGGTGGCCTGAGTCCGTTGCATCATCACATCAGCGGCAGCCATGGCGGCTGCGGCTGCAATTCTAGCATCAGGTAGCGCAGGAATTAGCACGCTCAGCGACAGGAAGAAGCGAAATCGAGCCTTTGTTCAATGTGTCGTTTCTTCAGATGAGGTCAGGGGTTCTGTGTTTTCATCTTCTTAATGAATTTGAGTCGTGCGTAGAAATGTTGCTTTTTCTTGGTGCGGGTGCCACACCTCGGCTGAAATTGGGATTTGAGGCAAGTAATTTGGTTTCTGGAGCTTGCGGGAAATGCAACAATGCTCTTGAAAGCTTTTCAATCTAGTTTCTAGGTAGTGTGTGCCTCTATGTGCGAGACCTATATCAGAATTTAGCACGTTACGGTTGTCGGGTCTACATGTCGACTGTAAAGCTAAAATCTGTATTTTCTCTAGGTATGTGTGGTTGGAGAATAGCCTTGGTTCGGAAGAGAGGCTCATGAGGTGAAATTCTCTGAGGGGTAAATTTGCAGCAATACCAGTACATTATGGTGTACATGACGCAGGACGCATTACGTGGGATCCACTTTCTTGAGTCGAGGTAGCAGATTTAGGGTTGAGAGGAGTGGTTGGTTCGATTCGTGTTGCTCAGGTAATAGAGTTGCATCATACAATTTTTTATGTAGTTCTGATTTGGTGTTTGCATTCTGTGGCAATGATCTGGATTTTAGCTGAACCATAGCAGGAGCTTTACTGCACACTTGCAAGTTCGCCCCTTCTCTGTTGGGCACGAGCACAAACATATTGCGGGGCTCGGGGCTAGATGTGCTGTGAGAGGTCCTTATAAGGCGATTTCTGTAGGAAGACAGGGGTTTAACAGGATCAGCAAGGATTTTTCACAAGATCAACTGCGTCCTGTTTTAGCAAAGGCCCCGCAACAAGATTTCCAAGACATACAACGAGAGCCAAATCCAGAGCCACAGTCTCTTCCTTTAGAATGCGACTCTAGGCAAAGAATTCCGAAACTTGAGTGGAAAGAATTCGAGGAAGCCGTAGAGCATAAAAATCTAGGAAAAGCATTGGAAGCACTTGAGATTCTCAACAGGTTTGAATCAGACGCTGCAACATCTGGGGATAACAACGGTGATTTGTTTGAGCTTTACGGAGATGGAGATGGAGATGGAGATGGAAATGGAAATGGATCGTCGCTGAGGATCGATTCTTCGAGGGGAACAGGAACTTCGTCTTCTGAGACGTTTTTTCTCCCTCAAAAAGAGTTCTTGAAGATTCTTAACATATGTCAGACCGCAACGGATCTTCAATTGGTCGGAGACGCGTATGGGTATCTCCAACAAAACGGGTTGTTGCGAAACTTCGGGAAATACAAAGCACGAGGTAATATGCTTCTTTTTTCCCTTCACAATCATTTTCTTTGATGATTCTTTACTTCTGAACGTTTCATTATTTTTAGCCCGATCATGTGAATCAATATAATTTACTGTGGCAGTTCTTCAAGCTGCTGGAGCAAAGAGGGTCGTCACTGCAGAGGACATGTTGGCGTCGTCTGGCCTTGATGGTAATTATCACTTCTGCAAGTCTCTGCACTACTTGTGCTGCGTTCTGGAACATTCAAAGCTACTAATAGTAGGATTGAAGACGATCAAATGTGTTGTAGATATACTTTGATGCATTTATGTTTCTGATTCTGTACTGTGCAACTTGGTTTTGTTGTTACAGCATCCAGCCTCTCGCCAAAGAAGTGGGGTTTGACCGGGGCCTCGGCTTTCCAGCTTGCGGCAGGATTTGCTTTATTCTCCTTCTTAGTGAACAACAATATCGATATTCGTCCTCTTGCAGTTATAATTGTCGGATTAAGTTTATTAGACTCAATTTACCTCGGGGGCGCAGCCCAAGCTCAGGTTCTTAGTCTATGGCCAGGATATAAACGGCGAATGCTTGTCCATGAAGCCGGACATGTTCTCGTTGGTAAGCTTTTACTTACATATATCAAATTAGCCATTTAATTTTCATTGATTGGTAACGGGTGATGTTGGTAAAATTGCAAGCTAATATGTGACATTTTGAAAATTGTGCATCTGTAGCGTACCTTTTAGGGTGTCCAGTAAGGGGAGTAGTTTTGGATGCTCAAGAGGCTTTTAAATCTGGTATTTCTGGCCAGGTAAAACTCTCTTAATTTTTACGTCTCGATGTGATAGCAGTAGATTGAATTAGAAATGCAGTCTGACATCGTGTTTTCCATGCCTATTGTCTTTGTCTGCTTTGATGTTGACCAATTGAGATGTTTTTGTTACTCAACCATTTCTCACTTGCTTGTGTGCTCATTTCATAATATTTTACTTTGTGAAAATGCAGGCTGGCACCCAATTTTGGGACGAGAGTTTGGCACGGGAATCAGAACAGAACAGACTGACTGAGGCTTCTCTTGACAGGTCTGAATGATTTTTTTGTCGCAGCAGTTTTGAACATAATGTGATGTTTTCTAGTTTAAATAATACTAGGAGTACTTTCCTCTTCGTGTCATCGATTGGTCTTGGGTTTGTGAGGTGCAGGTATTGCATTGTATTATTTGCGGGTATTGCTGCGGAGGGTTTAGTCTATGGAGAAGCTGAAGGCGGGGAAAGTGATGAAAATTTGTATAAGGGAATCATATCAGGACTGCGGCCACCCTGGGGCCCTGGCAGGGTGGGCTTTCGTGACATCTCATGTTACTCGTTGCTTGTAACTCATTAAGAATTTAAAAGTATATTCAGTGGATGTTTTCAACTTCATTCTGCCATTGATACCCTTGCAAATTAAGTGCTGATATTAGTGAGCATTGTTTGAATAATCAATGGCTTACTGTAATTGTTTTTGAAAATCTTGTTCCTAGATCACGTGCTTGGTCTTGAAAAGATGCATTGTCGGTGTTGTAGATGTCGAATCACGCCCGGTGGTCGGTTCTTCAAGCCTTCAATATGTTGAAGGAGCACAGGAAAGTACATGAAGCAGTTGTTCAAGAGTTGGAGCGGGGTTCTGACTTGGCCTCTATTGTAAATAGCATTGAGACCACTATGGAAGCCTCCCGAGCGTAGTAAAGCTCTATCTTGTGAACACTATTTTAAGTCATTTAGCTTTTTGAGTCTGACCATCAAGTAAGAAATCCAAAATGAGTACCTTGACAGGATTATTTGATTAATTCACCTCGGGAACTTCAGAGATTATTGGTTGAAGGAGATAGCTTGTCTCAGGCACCTTACATTTTCATTAAGCGTGCCTTGCTATTTCTTGCTGCTTGTATGATATGATTAAGACTAGAATGTAGCATTTATAATTTTTCTATTGAATCATTTGTTTATTATTCCAATGATGGACGTAAATTCATCTCATGTTTGACATCATTTTACTCTACATATTGCTGGTGATTTGTGCATGCAACATTACTAAAGGTTTTGAACATTTCTGGAACTGAGGAATCTTCCATGATCCATTCCTATTACTCATCTTAATCAGTGCGTGCTTATTGAATATTAACTCCACCATCGAACCCCGCATAGAATTCCCATTGACATAAATCCTTCACAGATCGATCTCATCTGTATCTGTAAGTACAGAAGCTTGCCACTGAGATCGTGGTGAAATCACCTCTTGGAATCATGAGCACGAAGGAAGCTTAGCCTCATTAAAGAGTTTCAAATCCTAAATCTCGTGGAAATGCCTCCAGCTGTAACTGGACTCGTCATGGAAAATCTCCGGGGGTTTCCATATCTGCACAGTTTCTCATTATGTGCTGTGTTCACAACTGATTTGGTTTCTTGCGTGGAGGTCGCCTGACTACGTGAATGGACATCAATATTTTTCACTCAGACTGTGTTTGTAACCACGTTGGGCATGGGAGATTTTTGAGTGTTCTATTCGCATCAATTATTTGATTGCGCTGCGACTCATCTCTTTCAATTGCACAGTTAGTATCTGCTGTATTTTTTCTTGTTTCAATGCGACACTAGAGTTGATTCAAGGCCATGACATTTCATCAAGGTGGAGTCCAAGAGGCTATCTAGAGGAATTTGGAGCCACTTTTTGAGTGAGTCGCATTAGAGCAGGATTAAAAACAGGTGAAGGCAGATAGATCTGAGAGGCGGTTACAATCGAGGAAGAGACATGGAGCAGCAAAGGGAGATGAACACAGTCCAGTGGAAGTTGTGAATGAAGACAATTACGTTGATACATATATATATATATATATATATATATATGTGTGTGTGTGTGTGTGTGTGTGTTATTGCGTTCAATAAATCTCCACAACGTCATGAAGTCGTGAAGATAATCGTGAAGCCAGCGTTTGAAGGGTACGGGTCGTTACAAATCAATCGCAGTAGGTTCCAGTGAGAATGGAGGAATTTGTTCCCTTGGAGAAATTAGAGAATCCGGCCGCACAAAAGGTTCTCAACTTCGTGACCAATGTCATCATCGGCATCAATCCTTGCCGCATGCGATTTCGTGTAAATTTCTCCGGAGTGGGAATCCAATGTCCTTTTTAAGCATCTAGTTGCGACAATGCTACATCAGAATCGTCTCTCTTTGCTACTCACCTCGCAGCCTATCAACTAGCACTACGATCATGACACGTCTATCTAATTCACTTCAGAGTATCGTTCTGGTAGATAAGAATGTGATTGTGTACGTGGGAATCATCTCCTCCAATCCTGGTTCCTTTGCCAATGATAGTATTTTCAATGCCTTCAGACCGCCTTCCGAAGAAATCGAGAAATATGAGATAATCCTCATCACTGATACTTATATAACGCAATCACACACTACGCTCATTAACAAATCTGCAGTATGATGTTAATTCTTCACAAAGCTAGCTTACCGCTAGGTGGGGTGCCACCTCGGTGAGCAGGTCAAAAGCCTGGATAGCGACATTTCACTGCCAATGTTGATGGCTCATGATCTGATGCTGCCAGAAGGGGTTACATCAAGTCTACAATACTCGAAACTGATTGTGCCCCCAATACAATGGTGATTGGTTTTGCAAGGGCTGGAAATATGCAAGAACTTTGATGCCGCATCAGCTGAAATATATTACCACACCTGAGGCCTGGTGGGGCTCCAGGGATGCCTCGCGACTAGTTTCAATCGGAGTGTCGCCGCCGCAGGGATGTCGTTATTGTTGAACTTTACAATATCACAAAAAGTGGGTTCATTGTTCAGGATTTGTATGTGATGGTTACCTTCGCTGGCTGCTCCGCAGTCTCTGAGGTTGATTTTGTGTGATTCCACTCTGGTTCTCTCTCCCTTGTGATTTACTGTGCTCTGCCGCCACAGGCCCCACAGGGGTACGTGGTACTCCGCGTCCACATTGTGCAGCTGGAATCCACATGATTTCTGCTCTCTAGTGAATGTGAATGGTCGTAGCAACTGTTTTGGTCCACACTTGCTCAAACTTTGTTGTGTTCACAACGGGGGCCTGTTGTGCGAGACCTTGGGTGGGCTTTCTGAGCATCAGTGGAGCCCATTTGGCTACCCGGTTCAAGTTAAACCCCAAACTTTTCAGTTTGCGAAAATCGTAACCTCTGGAGCTCTGTCTTCAAATTCGATCAACTTCCCATCTGATGCTAAATTTGGCTAGACAAAAACTCTTCCAGAACATCAGACATGATCTGCAGTCGCTGCACACGTCTCAGCTACCAGATCTTCAAGGGAATTAAGTGGGTGCGTGTGATTCGGCAGCAGATGTTGCGCTTCTTTTTTTAATGATTATTCAACTAAACTAAAATCAAAGTAAACGTTAAGAAGTTGATGTTTCTTCTGGTGGCTCCACACTGGGCGCTGCATGCAGATCCCTGTGAAAGGAACTCAAACGGTTCGGCTTCTGCAGTTTACTTTAGAGTATTATAAAAGCATCCTGTCACATACGCCGTCTTGTGCTTCCATGTGCATGATGTTGCAACGATGCATATGCAAAATGGCAGAAAAGTTGCAGGGTCCAGAATAGTATTCTAGCCTGAGTTTTGGCTTTTTTTTATTTGTCTGCTTCCTCAACGAGAAACACATCGATGTTGCAAGCGCGGAGGTTCGTGTTCTGCAGGTCGAAATGGTTACTTTTCCTGCTGGTCATACAAGGCTTTACAAGAATTCCAACTATGCAAGAATGGCGTGTTGGAATAGTGCTTTTTGTTGTATATATTATTCGTCCCGCAATTGTACTAAAGTGCTGCATTTAGAAACAATACATACATACGTATATATATAAAAACACAAAATAAAACAAAATAAAATAAAATAAAATAAAAAACAATGCAAAGAGAACTACATTGTGTTGTATCATCATTTTCACGCTTGTAAACAAAACATAACATACCCACAAGTTTTAAAGCCATAAAATTGTGATCAACACATGGCACAAAAACGGGCAAAAACTGGTGATAGAATAGCTTGAGTTTCAGTTTGTTATCAACCTAAGTGTGAATTTGACTCTGCCATTGTATCAGTCACTTCCTGCTGAGTTTTGTGCATTTATTTATTTATTTATTTATTTATTTTTCTTCCTTCTGACCACTACTTGAGTGAATCATCAAACTCACTTGCTATTTTAAGTGTTAAAAAAAAAACAAAACAAAAACAAAACAAAACAAAACAAAAAAAACATAAGTACACCTTACACTGTAGGCCGTTTCTTTTTATCTTTTCTTATCAAGCTCAAGTCCATGGTCCAATGACACAAACGTCTTTATGTCAAACACACACTGTCAATTAGCTTGTTCATAAAAAATAAATCTAGTCAATAGTAGAAACACACACTCACATTGTCAACCCATGTAATTGTTCAAAACAAAACAACCATATAGTAATACCACAAAGCACATGACAAGTTGTCAATTAGTTCAAACATGATACCACAAGACACAACCAATTCCTCATGTCCAAGGCAACATCAAGACAATCACATCTCAAAAACAACAATTCAAGAGAAAAAAAAACAAAAACAAAAACAAAAACAAAACAAAAAAAAAAAACAACAACAACAACAACAACAAACACACACACACTACTTTATGACATGCATGAAGTCTCTCCAAGTTATAGAATCAGAGGGACCCTCAAAGGCATAAAGTGGCAAATTTCATGCTTCCAATAAATATACATATACATATATATATACAACCTACTGTTTAGGGCCATTTTGTTGCACAAGGATTCAACACGTATCCCGTTGACCTACAGTTTGGGCTTCAGTGCCTTTGAGAATGAGCGGAGCTATTAAGAAACCCCCTTCATCCCATAATCGTCATCCACGATACATCCATCCAAAATTCATCCATCAAGTGGACGCAGTGAGTGTTGTGGACGATCCTCAATCAGGGGGACTGCAGTGGGCAGGCAGAGGAAAAGACAAAAGCAGAAAGAAGACAGAAAGCCAGGCGTCGTTCATTCATTCATGCACATACCCATTCATCTACCCCTTCAGACATATGTCATTCATCTTACTCGTATTCATCCACTTGTGTGGATGAAAGGGTCAGCCCTAGGCTGGTCCGGTCCACTCCAGTCTTGTCCAGTCCACTCCAGTCTTGTCCAGTCCACTCCAGTCTAAGCAGGCAGTCTGAGGCAGAGCTGAGACTGTGGTCAAATGAACTGCTGCAGAGGAAGATTATATATATATATATATATATATAGTCATGTAATGAACTGCTGCATAGGAGAATTTAATATATATATTGCTGGCCCTCTCACTGACACTGCCCCTCACCCCCCCCCCTTTCTCTTCTTATTATATATATATTTCAATTTCATTCATTCATTTTTTAAAAAAAAAACTAAAAACTAAAAAAAAATCAATCTATATATCTATTGATTGATGGACGCTTCAACTTGATATTAGGACTCGTATTTATTGCTACAAGTTGTAAACCCATTTTTCTCACCCACTTCCCACCGACCTAACATTACTTACATGGTAATGTTTATATAATGTTGAAATTTAAAAAAGAAAAAAGAAAAAGAAAAAGTAATCATCTATTGGTGTTGGTGAAAAGCCAAAAAGTTGTGATAGTGTAGAGTTTTAATGGCACTAGGTGAGTGAATTTTGTCTTTAGGATCTTTTACAAAATGGAGTTGATAGAGGATTTTGGGTTGTGATTTGGTTGTGAAGATGGTAAAAAAGTAAACATTAACAATTAAAGTTCTCTTACATTCCCTTTAGAGTTTATTTATACTAAGTTTTCATGTTACATTCAAGTAAAAGTTGCTCACAAACCTTTTTTACAATTGCAATGATCCACCCCAATTACATACATTTGGAGTCATATGGTCTTCAATACAAAGGGATTTGAAACTCAAATTACACCAATGTATTATCCATCTACTTGACTATTTTGAAGCCTAAAAAATATGACATTAAACCTATAATATTGTTTACAAATGGTAAGAATATGAAAAAATAAAGTAAGATAAACTACTTAAACAAAATGACTAATGTAATAGGTAGAGAGTATATCCAATACACAAAAAAGAAAAAAAAAAAAAAAAAAAAAAAAAACACACACGTACACACACAAATTGGATTGTATCTTAATTGCATCATTTTGTATTACTATCTAGTGCTCATTATGTTTATACAACATTCTCACTCATGTTGTATTTGAATAAGTTTTAATTTTTAATAAAATGATTGAATAAACATATAGGTTATACTTGAAGATTTTTTTTTGAAGTAATTAAATAATTGATTATTATAAGCGTTCAATTTTAAATAAATACAGTATAAACTAGTAAAAAATTCAACTTATAATATGTAATTCGGAAGCTGAGTACTTTTTAAAGATTAAGTATAACTCAAATAACAGATAATAATGTAATAGTATAGTTAATATTCAGATTTTTAAAAACTAAAATAGTAAACTAAGTTCAAGACAATACAAATGGGTGTCAAAATAAGTGACATTTTAACACAATTGCACCTTAAAAATCGATTTTTGATTATAAATGGAGACTACATCTACAGCCTCAAAAATTCGAAATTATATTATTTACACCAAGTCAATATGTATTGTACCAAACCATTTAAGGCATAGGTATCAGAATTTGGCATAGATGAGGACTTGTACAAGGCTTGAAATTGATTGAAGGAAATAATACATACAAAAAAGCTTCTTAGGAATCAGTGAGAGCTACAAATACCAATTACATTGGGAATCTTTTCATATGTCACACTCCTCCCAACACAACACTTATTGGTGTTATTATTGTGTTTTAATTTCCCTTATTCTTCTCCTTTTTATTTTTATTTTTTTCACTTAACTAAATGGTGTTGTGTATGTATGTATGACTTTTGTCACCTTGTCCTTCCTTTTTTTATTTCTTAATCCTTTATGTACTTTGACATTGGTGTAAGGGAAAGATGAAATGCAATTTTTATCTCATAGTTGTTACCATCTTTATACTATTAAATGTCTAAAGTATAGTTGTGGAAATATTACGATGGATATGAAAAAGAAATATTGAAATTGGTTTTAACCATTATGTTGATCCTGACTTGCAGAGTGAGGCCAAACAATTTGTCCCATCACCACAACAAGTTCTGCATATGGCCCAAAAAAAATTATTACAAATAAAATAAAATACAATGCAACATGTAAAGAAATGAGTACATGGCCTTTAGGGCATTTGGGAAAGTTTTTGTAAGAGGGGGAAACACTAAAGTAAAAAATATCAGACCATTCTTTTGTTTGAAAAAAAATAATGGATTGTGTTTAAGGTGAAGAATGTTGATATGTTGTTGATATGTCAAACCAAATCTGTTCTAATTTTAAATACAGAAAATGGCCACCAAACATGAACCTTTTTTTTATTTTTATTTTTTATAAATATATTATTGTAATAGAAACCATAACACAAAAAACTTGTACAACCAAATCACACTTGTAATTTGCACTATTTAGACTTGTTAAATATATTTCAATTTTTTTCTGTAAACATAATTGCATGGTGAAGAGCAAATAATATTTTTTTAAATTTGGTTTTACATCCATGATGTTAGCATCTGTTCTCATTCGTATTTTGTTTATTTTTTTTAATACTGAAATCTTCAAGTCCAGAAAACTGTGCCGCCTCTGCCGCATACAACTTCCTAATCTTCACATTGACCAACAGTTTATTGAGCATTTGACTCAGACAGACGCACTGTTGTGTTCCCTTGAAATACGGGAACAGGTTCTCATCCACTGTTCCCATGAATCATGTATGTACTCTTACGCTCATCACTGCTGACGTGGATCTGACGTGGACTTTATTAAGATGGTAATGCCTTTTGTTACTTTTTTACTTACCATTTCTATCCTTTTTTTTTTCTTCTTCTTCTTCGTATTCTCTCTCTCTCTCTCTCTCTCTCTCTCTCACTGAATAATATTTCATTTGCTTTATTTTTTGATATTCTATTCACCTCGTTTGAGTGTCTTGAAAGGTGAAGTCACAACAAGGGTCCAAACACACACAACAACAGCAACACATGGTTTCCCCCCTTTTGTTCATGAAAACCCTAAAATACATGTGCATTTCAATGAGCTCATGAATGAGAGAACCCACCTTTCAAAAGGACAATCATTGGAGGGGTGTCCCCTTTCATTGTGACTTTCAAAGGAAATTTGGTGGTCCCTTATGAATAGCACTTTTCATGCAACACTTTTTTAGGGTTGAAGGAAATAGACCTTTGAAGAACTTATCACATAGCTAACTCAATGTTTTTGTTCTTTGTATATTTGTTTTTCTATGCATGCGACACACAACTCATTGGATAAGCTTTTCTTGGAAGAAGATTGAATGGTAGCATGACCATGGTAGTTGAAGAAGATACAAGAATTTTTTTTTTTCAAAAAATTATATATGTATATATGTATAAAGAATATATAAAGAATATATAAAGAATATATATATATAAATCATATATATATATATATATATATATATGGAATTGTTTAATCAATCCATGCATTTACTAAATAGACCCACCCATCTTAACCATCATCAAAAATTATCCACTATTAGATCCAAAATGAAAAAGGAGCGCAAGAATTTATGTGCAAATGTGGGATGATGGGTGGGTCAATTTAGTATATACCTGGGTAAAGTTTACAATCCTATATATATACATATATATTGTACACTTGATTCAGAGGAGGCACTGAATAAAATTTTTATGTACAATCTTTAAAAAAAATATCCGTAAGTATTTGGTGTTATAAATTTCAGGTTGGGGGCATGGCTACATTCTTTCCAACTCCTAATAGACCATGTTTTGTTGATTTTTTTATTATAAAAATCGTAGATTATTAATATCCAAAGTTATGCTTAAAGGACTCAGAGTATCATTTTATTCTGGGAGACCATGATGTTGATTATTTGTTTGTTTATTGTTTGACCCACCTCCTCCTCATTTGCCCCCTTCTGTTATCCAATAATGGATAATGAATTCCCTTCATGTGAACATGAATAGAATGACACATATGGCAAAGTTATGACTTGGATTTTGTCTCAATTTTAGGGTTTCTTTCCTTTTGAGAAAAATCACACAACATTGCAGCAACATCCAGGATGGGATTTAGTCAGCAGGTTATATTTGTTTTCCATTTTGTGATGGAACTTAAGGTCGACCTGCGCCCAAGTTATATTTATACGTGTGTGTGTATAGATTTTGAATAAAAAGAGGGGTAAATTGGTTTGAGAGGAAAAGAATCTTCATATCTGATTTGAGTGCATTGGAGATTAAAGGATAAGCTCCCATTAGAAATGCCCACATGGTGGTTGTTGAAATTGCCAAGACTTGGACCTAATTTATACAAATTTTGATGCAAACTGTTTGATAGAATATGGTTTCGAAATTGAAAAGCCCAGGCAAGGAAGGAAGGAAGCTAAGTCATTCCAACCCTAAGTTAACCCAGCTATACAACTCAAGTGTTAATTTGAGGTGAAATGGAATTACCTCACCGTAGAAAGAGCCTAATCCTAGTTTAGGGATTCGTTAATGCTACAAGGCACCCAAGACATGTGTAAACAGAGCTCCAGAGGTGGATATTTTGGATACTTGAGCCCCATTTCAGACCGGACTAGGGGAGCCTAATTAATTTCTTCTTACTCCAGATTAGAGTGAATCCGACAGGTTAATTGCAGCGAAGGCCAAAAAAATAAGCAAGACTCCGAGATATTTGAAAATCGAGGATATATGACCACAACTTTGCTCTGCAGAAGCTGCAAAACCAAAATCTTCCAGATAATTAAATAAATACATTTTGAATTATTTATTGTGTGGGCAGTAGCGTGGTGCCACTTGGGCGCAGGTCGACCTTAGGTTAGTGACTTAAGTGCATTATTTAAGCCCCAACACTAGATCATGTGCCTTGGGGACATGAAGCAAAACTTTATCCCCGACTTTAAAGTTTGTCACGTATTTCTTTCCATACAGTTTCATCTTTTATCTTTTATCCATCTTCCAATTTTTCTGACACCCTCGACTGGTCCCCACGATGGCTGTCCTTGTTCTGAAATGTCCTTTTTACATACGCCACGTGGCACGGTATACGGGCACACGGTCTCAGGACAGGTTATATTGTTTATGTCACCATTGGCGCGCGGTAAAACCAGGACGCGCCTTCGGTCGTCACTTCCCAGCCCCATCCCAACGCAGTTCCCTCCCCCGCCCTGCATCCCCATGTAACTCCGCACCGCGCACGATGGGGGTCCAGTGTAGGATCTCTCTGTGCGGCCATTGTCGAAGGGAGAATGATCTTGGTGTTTAATTATCGGGGAGAATTGCCTGTGCGCTTTTCGTTTGTTGCGTGAGGTCTTGCGGGGCTGCGGATAGCGCGTTGGGAGCGATTGGCTTCATTTTTGTCTTTTCAATTTCGGGCGAGCTTCACTGTAGTGGTTGAGCCGAAGCAAGAGATACACGTGCGTGAACTGTTTGTTGTGAGATCATTGAGTTCGTGTAAGCGACTTTAAGCTTGCAAGGGGGAGCGTTTGTTAAGTGATGGAAGTTGTTGTTGTTGTTGCTGTAGTCCACGCGTAGTTTTAAGGAGTTTTTCTGTTAAGACTGCAGGATAGTAACCCGTCTGATCTCGGGTTAGCAAGGTGGCTCCCCTACGGGCGAGCTGTGGTGCAGAGAAGGCGGGTGGATTGGGACGTTCGTGTAGAGATTGCTACGGTTCTCACTGGTGCAAGGGTTTGAAGGACGAGAAGGAAGGTACTCTAGCTGGTTTCTTACATGAGAGTACGCGTTCTGAGTACACTTTGTAGTTGTGCTCGGTGTTAGATATATGGTTGTGGCGCATATTAACACGAAAGATCGGAGCCAGCTAGATGCGCGTCATTGTGCTCCTATGTGGCAAATGAGAATCGTGGAGGACATTCTCTTGGTCGGCGGTTCTAGATTGTCGTTAGCACTGCGGTTTCCAGTGTACGAATATTGCTAACATCTTTACTGACAAATTTTTGGTGCGATGGTAATGGAATGTAGTCGACCACTGATGAATTCTGTCGTGTTCTTGTGCCATCTTTATTCAGTCGGGGTTGTTGGTTCTAGATTTCCTCAGCCTCCTCCAGGGTCAGCGAAGTTGAACATTGTCAACAGTGCTATCTGTATACCTTTCTAGCTTCTGTATATCTCTTGGGAGGATTTCGAGCCCTTTCGCCTAAGTGTTTGTTGAGTTCCGAAATGTGTTGGTGCAATCTGTACTGGATATATTTTTTCACTCGCAGCAGGGTCGCATTGTACAAGCCAATTGCCTGTACTTGCTAGATATCGACGCTTGTGAGTCACGCCTCGATGATTTTTCGAAATACGGTACTGTTAGTCTTGAAAATATCTAGGTAGCTTCAGAATTTGACGACGCTGCAGGCTGTTGGTGACGAGTCTGTAGCTCATCACGAGTTTCATTACTTAAGCTATTAGTTCTTAGGTTAGAATCTCTGTAGGTATAATAAGAACAATTATGGACGTACTTCAGCCTATGCGATTGATGCGTACGAATATTTTGATGTTTTACTTATCTCGTAGGATCGCTTCATCTCTTCAAGATGCTGCGAATCCGAGCGCTCTTCAGACTATACTTTGTGTTCATAGCGTCTTGACGGAGACTTTCTTATTAGTGGTAACACTAGGATGATGTATTTTGGAGCGTACATATTACATCCTCCTGCTTGATATTGGATTGACCA
Source organism: Physcomitrium patens (assembly GCF_059467195.1). Lineage (NCBI taxonomy): Eukaryota > Viridiplantae > Streptophyta > Bryopsida > Funariales > Funariaceae > Physcomitrium > Physcomitrium patens. The sequence continues at coordinate 4,380,348 of NC_143434.1, read as the reverse complement.
TTGTAGCATTCTGAGAATGTACTAATGCAGCTCAACCATGAAGAAAATTATTCTTTAATGACGTCACATGTGTTGGAAAATGGCACGCAGGGACACAATGTGGCCAGAGGCTTCGCGAGGACGACCAGAGGTGACATCAACGTTTTTCAATTGTAGTCCGTATCATTCTAAAATTCTTGAAATCCAGAAAAAAAATACTTTTACACAGACATGTAATTGGAGTGAACCTCTTCAAAAGATATGCAAGCTGCAAAATTTTGGAAAGCTAACTACTGAATATGAATGAATACTGACATTGAAAGAGTTGCCTGTGGCAGTTCTGGCCTCGCCAGCTGGTAAAGAAATGGCTAAACCTGAGAAATACCGGAAACATTAAATTTGACCGCGACACCGATATGGACGTGGAGCATACTGTGGAAGAAGAGAGTGGTAAGCAGCGCCTGTCAAACCCCCTGTAGCCGCTGGACCTCTTCTGGATGCTTCAACTGTGATTTCAAATTCTATGTGATGATATCTCTGCATTTCAATATTTCTCCGTTTCAACGTTGTGCTTTTGGATTAAACCATTTGTGGGATTTGGTGCAGATTTTGAAGAGCTAGATTACTTCGATACCCATACGCCTGATTTTCACAAGAATGTGGATTTGAATGACGTCTCAGGTTAATGCTGGAGAAAAATTATCTATTTTGTTTGTACCTGATATGCGCATTCCATTTAAGAACCCAATGATATGCGCATTCCAATTCTTCTTCTTCTTCTTCGTTTTTTGTTTTTTTGTTTTTGTTCTATAATACAGTATTCCTAATAATTATCTTCGAAGTTACTGACCAAGAGGAAATTTGGGATTTCAGTTGCTCCGCTGTCCAATCCATTGTCATTGCTGCGAGGACAGTCAGAGACTCTACGTCAGCAGTTTGTCGATTATAACGAATATCGGTACTTTCTATGCTCAGTATCTGTAAATCTAAAACAAACTTGTTACACAATCATGGCATTGGAATAAGCATGTAAGATCTGAGCAAAGTTTGTACACCTCCAGCTATTACCTATTTAGAGCTCAAGCTAAGGTCGGTGTTAACAGAAGTGGAATGTTTTCTCAGTTTTAAATTGATTTGAGATCATTTTCATTTGTTCCTAGTTGATAACCTGCATTTCTTATGGTGAGCAGAGTAGCAGTGCACACCTGGAATGTTGCGGGAAAGCCGCCCCCCGATCACTTGGACTTGGAGGAATGGATTGATAATTCTCAGCCGGCTGATATATATGTCTTCGGGTAGGTTTTCGTGACAGCTACTTCAGTCACATTGTTTATGAATTAGATATCAAAAAGGATGCCTGGAACTTGATATATACCCAACAGACTTCATTGCACTTTAACATGTTATTTATGTCTCGTCTATTTGCTGCAGCTTTCAAGAAATCGTGCCGTTGAATGCAAACAATGTCGTGTTAGTTGAAGATCAAGAACCAGCAGCCAGATGGGAATCTAAAATCCGCGAATATCTGAATAAAAAGGTCGGCGTGCGGAAGGAAGATGATCCATTTCAGAGCCGCAGTGCACCATTATCGCCTCGCAATGATGACATGGGCATTTCTGTAACCGATGTCTCCGACGTTGAAAAAATGCTGGGTAGATGCGTGAGCGGGAAGAACTTAGAAACGGCTTTTCTAGCTACTGAGGGGAACCTTTTAAATTATGAGAAGAATATTCCAGCTGAAACATTAGAAAGGCTTGGTGAGAAAGAGACGCTAACAGATAGTAGCTGGAAGTTTGAAAGGGAAAGTTTAGATTTTACTACCCAAGATTTGCACGAGGCAGCGATGGTAGACGAGAGAGAGAATATTGTACTTCCACTCATGTCTTCAACCGGCTCGTATGCAGGCTACAATCCTGCAGGTAATCAATACCAGTATTCTCGTGTTGCGAGCAAGCAAATGGTGGGAATTTTTATAACTGTCTGGATTCGTTCCCAGCTTTGGCGCCATGTACACAACGTTAAGGTTTCAGCTGTCGGCCTCGGTCTTATGCATTACCTCGGAAATAAGGTATTGAATCCTTTCACATTGTAAACACTTCTAAGCAAGCGTTATTACTGTGGGAAAATCTACTTTCGTCTGGTGACAATGATTTTCATCACCAGAGAAGAGCACATGTTCGATGAAAACTCAATGCCTGTCATGGATTGCCACTTTTGTCGCAGAAATTTTCGATTTATCTGAAACAGTTCTATGTAACTTGATTGTTGGAGTAAGAACTTATGATAATCAATGAGACATATCCTTCGCTATATATATGGTTATCGCTTTGAAGTACTATCATTAAGTTCTCATTTTTCCATTTGCAACACATGTAGGGATCCATTTCTGTAAGCATGTGTCTTCACCACACAAGCTTCTGCTTCGTGTGCTCCCATTTGACTTCAGGACATAAGCAAGGGGACCAATTTCGAAGAAATGCTGATTTTATGGAGATTTTGCGCCGAACAAAATTTCCTCGATTGGTGAAGGTGTTTAATGTCGAACTACCTGAAACCATTTTGGCACATGAGTGAGTAAAACTTTACGCATTACCAGTTGATGCTGTTTTACATACATTGCCATACCATTGTTTACTTTAGTCTTTACTTAGATGTTGTAAATTTATTTCGATCTGTTCTCTTGTGTTTTTTAAAAAACACGTTTATTCTTGTATGCAGCAGTTAATTTTCTAGTCTGTGATCTTGGCGATATGAAATGTATTACTCTATGTCACTTCCTGTGTCCCTCACAAACTGCTCCATTTAACACTTGGTTTCTTGTCCACATTGCAGTCGAATCGTTTGGCTTGGAGATCTAAACTATCGGCTCGCTTTGTCAGACAAAGAGACCTGGCAACTCGTCAGCTGTCGCGATTGGGAATCTCTCTTGCGTAAAGATCAGGTGCTTAACCGAACCCTATCTGAATTTGACCAAGATACAAGGTAGGAATATCTAGCTCACAAGTGCATCACCTTGGTTTTTCTTAGATTGCTCTTTTCAGCTGACTATGTTTTCATCACGCACATTTGAGCAGCTGAAACTTGAGCAAGGCGAGGGACGGGTGTTTAAAGATTGGATGGAAGGGCCTATACACTTTCCTCCAACTTATAAGTACAAGGAAGGAACAGATCAATTCTCCGGCGAGACATCAAGCACTGGGGAGAAGCGACGTTCACCTGCCTGGCAAGTGTCGGGACAACTTGTTGCATGTTGGAAGAGGCCCAAACTTCATATGCAATCGTGGAACATTTTGTATTTTATGTCTAATTGAAACTTGACGTTGCAGGTGTGACAGAATTCTATGGTACGGAAAGGGGATGAGGCAAGTAGCTTACACACGAGGAGATCTGAAGCTGTCTGACCATCGTTCAGTTTGTGCAACATTCATTGCCGAAGTGGAAGTTGTTAGCCATAGAAAGCTGAAGAAAGCATGTATATACCCGAAGAACATAAAGTTGATTGACTTGGAGACTGAAAAGGTATGTTTCGGTGTATCATCTCATATGATAGAATATAGTATGTTTGTTGGTGTACACTCTTTAGTTCGATGGATCTTCATCTTCTTGAGAGAAACTGCTTATTAAGGACATTCTTGGAACTATTTTGAGCAGGGAAAAATAAACGCTCCATCTTCCAATGCACTCCAACGAAAAAGATCACATAAATTCAGAAATCTTGGAAGAGCAAGCAGCTTTGTGTATCCAGAATCATCTGTTTCAAGTGCTCGTTCTTGGAAGGGAGATTTATCCAGGTAATTCTTACTCGGTTAAGTATGCAGCAGATGTTATTTTTAGTACATCCTTTGTACAGGTTCTAAATTTGTGATGGTTATTGTCTGCTCGGAGGTGGGTATATGCAGGTTCAGCACCCTGTGAATTTTGCTGCTCCCTCAACTTTCTCGTACATGAGAAGTGATGTGAGTTTGATCTTTTTCTTATTTGTGTCTTAACAGGCGTGAAGAAAGGTTTGGAGGATTCCCGGTTCCAGTCTCTGGTTACAGTTGAAACGATCTCTTATATTTACAACTCTGTGATTTGACTGGAAGAAATACAGCTGGACATGATGTTTTCACGCATCTGAACAACTGCACCTCTTCCATCCCAGATGTCATATTTGATGATGCATGTCTTTGGCAATGTGATCATCTTCATGGAATTTTCATAATGCTTAGCAGTATGGATTGTTCAAGAGTTTGAAGCTTCAAAGCAAAAGTTCAGTTTGTGCTTTGAACCCATAACTCAAGAGACAGCCTGAATCTTCACGGTACAGGTGAATTTTCTTTGTATCTTACTGAATATTTTTTGTTACTTCTCTAGGCAGTTCGTAGTCAGAATGATGCGCACGTATGTACGGCATGCACACAGAACTTGAATAAATTATAGAAATCAATTGTGTTGGTAGAAGTTGAATTCACATTGAATTTGTGTGGTTCCTGGATTGTGCTTAAAATGTACTTTGTTCGTACCCAAGCTAATTGTGCAGACTAGGTGCCCTACTTTAACGAATCAAGGTCAGCAGCACCAGAGGAAAGAGAAATTTAATATGTTCGTCACTTCAAGATATTTGCCAAGCCCATCTCACGCCCTGTGAGAAACTATTGTGTGATTTCAGGGTCTCGTTGGGGAACGGATCTTGGTTTCAGAAGTGCTTTATGTTTGATTTGTGAATACTGGTGTTCGCAGTTGCCACAGATTTTGGTGGCTGTGAAGATGTACTGAGCAATTTTGTTAGGGCATGCATATGTAGGTAAAGACTTCAGTCCAATTCTAATCATTATACTGTATTGTAACATATATTCATGAAACTAAACTACTTTACATCAATTTTCCTGTTTGCACGAGATGGATAAACTCTGTAAAAACATTTTAATGATTCCTTTGCGTTTTAAAATCTGTTAAACAGGGGAAACTTGTACAGAAAGTGCATAATTCTCTTATATATGTGGGTTGTCAGGTATTTACAGTGGTGTTGCCCATGTACGAAAGCAAAATGTGGATAATATCTGTTAACTTCCTGAGCCACCATAGACTGTTTACTTGGCTGGCTGGGATGATGAATGGCAGCGCATGCACTTCAGTGAAAATTCTGTTGAAGCTGTCAGCTTCAATTCACTATCCTTATCAACAGGGTTAGATAGAATATTTCATTTCTACCCATTTCTTTAGTTAACCCAACTCAACCCGCGTCTTTATACCAATCTGCGAACTAACCATCAGACTCATCCAGCAGAAGCATATTGGGCTAACTCCGTTTCACGTCAATGAAAAGAAAAAGAAAAAAGTGACAGTGCATATGCATACCGACTCAATTAGCGTATTTATAAAGACTCAACCCGCGTATGTATACCGACCAGCATAGTAGCCATGAGACTTCATCCGCATATAACTACCTCCACAACCAAAGTATATATGTTAACCGGCAAACTAACCACTACACTCAATCTGCGAACAAATTGCGACCAACTTATACATGGTCATTTGTGGGGTTGATACTGGAGGTTCGTTTGACGATTTTAGCACAGACCAATCACTCTATTTCTACGCATGAAAACTTACATCTGAATAACTGAAGGTAGATTAGGAGAGGTGTTTTGTCGAAGCGCATTTGTCGCTAAAACTAATCAAAACTTACCGGTGAATAAAGTTCCATTCATCCTGTCTAGTATATGAAATAGAACATATCAATGGGGATCTTCAATCTGGTAACATACAAAAAGAACATTTTAAGTCAATTGATCACTTTCGCCACAGGTTTTCTAACATCAAATGAATATGTAAAAGAAGAATGAATATTTCCAGTACACACCTCTTGAAAATCGCAATTGAAGAACACGTCGAGTCAATGAACATTTCATTTGGCACTGCTTGGATTCAACGAGATATACTCTAAAAACCTTATCTCCAACACGAGACCCTTTTGCTAATAGAGATCAATATTAGTCATAAATTGACTAATGCTACCTAAGCACTAATTCATGAAACCATGAAATTAAACCAAAAATACTCTTGCGGTGAAGAGTCAGGCATATCCACATAGGAAAGTGCTCATTCGAAGCTTGCCAAACTCCAGGACTTCAACATTACCTACCTAGGCTTTGGCGGGTTAATCATGTGAACACAAAACTTCCTGAAAATGTGGGACACTACATTTGTCCCTCTTTCCTCAATACCTCTCGAAAACGACTAAAATCAGGCCAAGGCAACACTCGACGCGCTGCAAAACTGTCCCAAAGCTATCATGTTAGCAGGTTCTAATCCCTGCTGCAACACTGTAGATAAGCTGCGGTACTGTTGAGAGACCCCTGCAAGAGTTTTTGCCACAAATTCTTTGGGATCCTTGATATCTTTCAGAGGGTCATCTTCTTTTTTAGCGGCATTATGTAATTGAGCATACACAGCCACATAACCTACAACTTCGTCCATATCAGGTACATCTTTGTCTTCATCCACCCGTTCCTCTTCGGGCTTAATCAATAATGTCATCACATTATTGACCAACTTGCCTACCAACGCCTCCTTGGAAGATTGAAACAATGGTGCAACAAGCATCGTTGCAAATACAGAGCATAGCTTCGTTTCAATATCTCCACTAATAGTTGTAAGGTTTGGGATCCAGATTTTGTCCAAAATGGTATAGAACAATTCAGGTTGCACAGAATTGATTGTCTCAATTACCCGTTGCGGGCCGTGCTTCACACCAAAGAGAGAAGAGAAAATAATAAGAGACTTGATAAATTTCACTGTGCTGCGATACTGCAGTCGTGAAAATAGAATATTCCAAATTTGAAGCATGTAAGGAGACAGAGCTTCAAAACTCAAATTCTCCACAACTGTGTTTAGAATAAAAAAGCCCTGATGGTCGGTGTTTTTGGAACCAACAAGCTTCTCAAAAACTCCTAACACCTGGGTCAACTGGTTTGCTTGATTGATTTCTTGCGGAGCCTTCTGTAGGTAGGCCTGGAGAAGCCTAACCAAACCAGGAACGTTAGCCTGCCTTTGCCACAAAAGAGGAGTTAGCAGTGCAGGGAAAATGTGCAAGTATGTTGGGGGAATAGGAGGCCTTCGAGTCTCAAGCAATTGAGACATGATTTGGAAAACGTAAGGAGCAAACTCCGTCACATCATTCTCCAAAACTGTCTGGAAGACGGGGAACAGCAAGTTCTCAAATGTTGCCACCTGCCCTGGATCTTTCTCGCATGCATTCCTCAGAAGTGCGGCTACCGCCTCAAAAAGATAATGATTGAAGCTCGGATTGGTTGGGTTCTTGCACACGTGCGCCAAGATGTTAGTGAGCTCACCTAAACATTGGGCAGAAAACGGTCCAATATCTGCAATGGATAAAACTCTCATAATGCACTTCATGACATACGCATTCTCCTGAGAGTCAACAAGCTTCAGTGCACCGAATAGGTTTGCAAAAAGAGATTGAAGAAATGGAGTAAGATCTGCAGCAGAATAACGAGTGTGTCTTCCATCCTTAATGGTCAGTAGCTTCTCGATGGCCAAGGCTGCATAAGAGTGAACAACATTAGCTTCCGCGACAAGAAACTGAATCAACTGCGGCATCAATTCCAGGGTCAGTTGTTTGGGAACCAGAGTGCGAAATGTGGTCAAGAACTTCAATGCATCGGCCTTCAGAATCCCGTTGTAATTTGAGCCCTGAGCTCGCAATTCTGGCACTATCTGAGAGTTGAAAAATTGTTCAAAGTTCACCAGATCTGTGCCCGCTGCTCCAGTTGATGCTTGCTTAGGAGCAAGCGATACCACCAAGTAAATCGCACAATCTTTGGCATTCCAATTCTCAGCAGGAGCAGCGGCATACTGTTGCAGCATGGTTTGTATGTATCCATTGAACATTCCTGTCACCTGCTCACGATAGTGAGTTGATAGCCCCTTCACTAGCTCACAAGCCATCCTCCTCCTACGAAAACGACGCACACTTCATTATCAAATAGATTGTCACTTTCATAGGTTGATACTGATCGAAAAGTAACCTCGAACAAAACCTTTCACTTCTTTCAACTTCTATCTGTTCAAGCTCGACCATCACTACGACAAATCTACTGGAGTCAGTTCAAAATAGCACTTCGTTAGGATACCTGAGCATCATAGTGTACCTTTCGGTACAAGGACACCGTTACGATTTAAGTACCAATAGAATGTACTGATGCAAGCCCGAAACAACACTTTTTCTTGGCATTGCATCAGTACTTTCTTAGAATCAGAGTACGTTGTGGATATACCTGGTGTCCAAGTCACTCCCTTCCACATCGCGTCTAATGTACTCAACGTGATTCATGTCAAAGAGCTCTTCATCTTCGTCTCGAATTCTCACGTTTGGAATAACAATACTTTCACAAATCTGTGTTAAGGTTGCAGGATCTGCAAACAGCTTGTGATGGACACTCTTACTCACGGTGGTCAGAAACTTAATGGCAGTTGTTGCCAACCGATCTTGGCTGGGAGCCAAAGAAACGGTCATGAGTAAGCCCCATACATCCGTCGCAAATTGACTCAAATAAGCCTGAAATTCTTCTTCGTTTTTCTCCATGTACAGATTGATATTCTCGCAAATTGCTGCCTTTAGTTCATCTACAACGCTTGTTTTCTCAGAATCCCTTTCAGCCAATAGAGGATTCGTATATACCAAATACTTGTGAAACTCTCCCATCCACTCCGCTATATGCTCTTCGAAAAACTCAGGGAGTTCCTGGAAGTTGAGAGAATAAAATATCCGGCTACACAATCGTAGGCATTCGAACGGCGGCTTCAAAATAGCGGGATTTTCGGTATTAGCAGCAATGACCAGCCCAGTCTTCTGAAAAATGTCCAAGAGTGGGGCACAAAAGCCATCAAGACAGTATTTCAAATCCGTATACAGCTCATTTGACTTGAATTCATACCTAAATCGCTTAAAAATTGAGTTGGCTGTCTGCAAGATGCCGTTGATGACTGTGTAGTCAGAAGCAGTAGACAAGCTGTTCACAAGCTCAGGCAGAAGCGACTGCCATTTCCTGGGATAGTCGTGCTGACTCATAATAGCCAGGGCTTCGCTAAGCTGTGACTGGATCTTAGGAGGAGTACTGAGCATCAACTTGACAATCGCACCCTTGATCTGTTCCTTCTCCGGGTCTTGAATAGCGACCACAGGGGATGGATCGTCAGCATCTGGAGTTGCCCATCGGAATTTAATATGGTTCTTGAAATTCACAGCTGCAGCCTGCCTCACTTGCTCGTCTACTGAGGGCTCGCAAACAATCTGCATAATTACCATTCCATAGCCGGCCTGATCCGCCGCCTGCTTCAATAAGCTTTCCGCTTGCTTCCGGGGCTCAGGATTAGGAGCAAGAGTCTGCAGAAAACACTGAGAGAGTGTCTTCAACGTCTCCTGTGTATACTCCATTATAGCGTTGTTTTGATTACACCAGCTCCAAAATCAATCGCAAACAGATCCTCACCTCTCACTCGCCAGATTCTCACCTTCCTCCTTTCCCAACTCCCACTTCTCCTCACATAATCCTGCGCATGCCAAGTCTCTCAACGCTATCAGACTTCCACCTCGAACCCTAATGCAGATCACCAATATACAAAGCTAACATTGCTCTGTCCAACAACAAAACATCCAGGCGTGGCATACACGCTCCAAGCGCAAACTTCTATAAAACAAGATAAAAAATGCTCACCACTCACAGTTATCTTAAATGTCAGGAAAAAAATTTGATTAAAAATAAAATATAATGATAAAATAAATATAATGATACAAGAAGGCGCAAACAATTCAAGTCTCTGTGAGCTAACACAGGGGAATGTGCAACCAAGACAGGAGAGAAACGAGTCGCAGCGACTGAAGGCAATACCAGTGCTCAATCCGAGCGATTCAAGAGCTTCGTATATGAACCAGAGGACTAGACAAGGGAGACGACCTAACCGGACAGGAGGGCGGGGGCGGGGCTCGCCCACCGTTTACGCACGATTCAAGTGGGATCCATGAGCGCTGCTAGCTGGCTATAACCCCCCTAACATCCGAGTTGGCACTTCGCCCTTATAACGGCAAATTGTGTCAAACCTGTGGGGAACGCATTTCAACGCCAAACCCATCTTGTTCCCCACTTCGGGGAACAGAGCGTTCTCGTCGTCACTTCCACAACCCTGAATGAATGATCCAATGGAATTGCCTGATGGTTTACAATTTGGGCGTTTTGTAGATTTCGCGTCTTGCAAGAATAATTTCGAAGGTTTGTAATAGACGTGTTAATTAAATGTAACATAATGGATGCTTTAGTCGGTAGTGGATAAAACCCAAATTAGACAGCGGACCATACAACAACTCATTACCGATTTTTGTTGATGGACAGTAACAATTGAAGATTTGTAATAACCTGTGTGTAGGAATATATATATATATATATATATATATGTGTGTGTGTGTGTGTGTTTAGTGAGGCTTTAATAAAGTTGAGTACTAAGCTCACAATATATTTGTACTCTTTATGAATTGTTTATTTATTCACAGTACATATTATTATCATCACCATTAAAATTGTTTCTACGAAGTATTCAAAGGTTCTCTCGAAAATCTTTTTCGAAGTCAAAAAAACATTTGGAAATACTTTGATGCTCTAAATCATTTTAAAAATCACATTAAGAAAGCAATGTCATGAAAGAACTCAACTCCTTAAAATTCAGTGCAAAAAATACAACAGATGAACAAGACATAGCACGCTTCAAGATCCAGACACAGAACATTTAATTTTTCATTAAGTTTTAATGACATATTCACACTCCAAAATAAAATAAAAGTAAAACAAGGATATTGATGCTGAGTTTGACCTCAAAGGTCAACAAGGCGTGTTTCACAACTCTTCAAGGTACCAAGGGTCCTTTGCACTGTCATGTGCAGTTTGTAAGACATATTCTGGTGCACCTCGAGCAGTAAAAACCTGGGACTGAGCACCCTGGTGCTCATGAAACTGTGGGGCAGTGTCATAAACATCAGGTTCATGAAATTCACCTCTGGACAAAGAATCTCGAGGAGGAGCTTGGGGATATGAAGGTGGTGAATGAGGTGGTGCAGAATCCTTCAGTAGTGGCTGATGCAACGGCAATATAGAAGACCCTCGTACATAATGCTTCACAATTGGCAACCGCCTCAGAGTAATATAGAAACACACGGAGATGAAGACGAAGACAAAGAAGATCACCAATGCCCTGTATAGAATCCATCACCCGACACAGATTAGAAACGCTGATCTTTTCCTTAATATGAAGAGTTTACTGGAGGATGACAACCAGAACGAAATCCAGCATAAGTGACAAGAGATGAGTTATCACTTCGTCTTACCACCAGAAGTACCTAATAGTTCAATAAAGGAATGAAAAACAGAAGGCATCATACCTGTCAATCAAATCCTGTCTGGTCATTGAGTTTATCTTGGAACGAGTGACACCTAAAATAGAGCGTTGACCTTTGTACTCTGCGTCTGCCTTCCTAAGTGTAGCATTTGATTGATCTGACCATGACCAGCAAAATAATTAGTCAGTATCTGTAATCAAATTTTCAAGGTAGAAACCCCGCGTTGCATCATGCATATTTTATCACTGATTGGATAGAACATGAGAGCTTGCAAAACATTAACCATAGATTTTCAACTTCATCAGTAAGAAGTACAAGTCGACTAATCTCATGAGATCATGTGATCTCACCTAATACACCCAAAGTAGCTGCATTTCGTTCCACCTCCTGCAAACATTTCAAGATCAAGTGGATATATAAATTGCAGCAGGGCAGCAGGAATCATGGTACAAAACCCATGACAATGAACAAATGTAAGATTGCCAGCGTAGAGCTAAGAGTGTGTTGCGGCACATATCGTCATTTCTAGTTGCCAGCATTACTCCTATATCCACAACAAGTAAAAGTAATACATTCCAAGTGCACGGCAGAGGCCTTCTGTTTATCAAGCGACCAGGATTAGGCTTCAAGTGAGTCACAGAATTTAGAGACGTAATTCCAGGACTGTCCATGAATAATCCTTAATATGCCTACTTAGAGCACGTCCCAACTCATAGACTACTAATACCATGGTTTCAGTCCTAGACAACTTGTTTCAGCAGTCACTCATTCAAGCTCTGTATTCCCACAATTGTGAAGCAAGAGGTCAAATGAAACCCTGATCTGACCTGAATCATGATTTGGCGGGTGCGACGCAATCCATCAGTAATGCCCTCGGCAGCAGAAGTCATTCCAGCTTTTGTTCTTGAATGCAGAGACATTTATCAAAGTGAATACATGATGAGGATTGCATAATTTCATAAAGTAGGGCCATTAGATAATCGGAGGGAGATCATATTGCAAGTAACCCAAGAAAAAGTTCACATCGTTAAGAAAAGATTCATCAGTATGAAAGCTAGAAAGAGGACGTAATAAATCTTACTGCAACTGTTTGCGGCGAAGGTCAGCATCCTGTCCACCAGAAAGAAGCTGCTCCCTCTGAAAATCACATTTGCAAAAGCACTGATGGTCATTGCAATTTCAGTAATGATAATTGTCTATAAGATAGCACAAAATTCATCCGCAGCATGTAGTAGCTGTCTTGCGATGAGTTTGCTTAGAGACATCGGGAAATGCCTCAAAAACCACAATGCATGCTTACAAAGAGGCAAACCCTATTTATTCTATTGCGCAGCTTACTATGAAACGTGATCTGACCTCACTCATAACAGCTTGATCAATATTACGTTTGGCCTGAAGATTAGCATTTCTTGAGCTCATTCGCAATCTGCACGAACAAGATACGGTTGAGGAATGGGTACATGGTCGGACAAAGGATTTTTCAGGCCCTGCTTCTGCTGAAATCGATTGTGACACACCAATTTCAGGAACAAGGTGACAAAACTACAATTCCGTGGACCTAGTTACTACCACGGAAAAGGTAAAAGCATACTATATTGACCAGAAGAAAGATATCAGTAACAAGTGAAAGGATGTGATGGACCCACGCCTGAATTTGATCTTTCCAATCATTTACAGTCCTCATACTGGCCTGAACTCCCTCCTCTCTGCACAACGTCAAAGCATGAACATAAGCAAATACTGAATCACCACAACGGTCGCAATGAAATTGTAACAATAAATTAAAATTCGAAAATAGACACCGGCTATTCCATGCGCCACTTACGTAGGGTACTGCTGAGCAATCATCTCATAACGCACAATTAGGGCTCGCAGCTTGGCGATGTGGTCCTGCAACAACGCATTCGTCCGTGGCACCATCGCGACATCAGCCATTCCGCCCACTGTACCGAACGAAGCCAGGAGCTGCATCTGCTTCTGCACCTCTTGTGTAGTCTCTGCCCATGAATTTTCCAGCTCTTTCCCCTTGGCTATTACGACAGCACCATTGTCATCCTCCTCCCCGAAATCGAAGTTCCTCTCCACATCATCCATCTCCACTAATTGCACACATCAACCACAATCTGCTACGCTATCTCCAACTAACGACTCCAACAACCGTAATCGAACTCTACTGAGTGCGCACCAATTCTCGCCCTCTGCTGCTGCAAGTCTCCAAACCCCTCAGCTTCTCTCCTCCCTTCACTTCCTACGCCTGCCCATGTGTCACGGTAGTCGGTGAGCACCGCGACACGTAACAAATGACCTGGCACTACATCATTTTCTATTCACAACTATGCAAGTCGGACAGATATCATTCATTCAGTATCTCCTACTCATTTAAGTAATTTAATGGCGGTCGAGCTGAGCAGAAATATCAAACCAGGAAGATGGCGGGAACGAAGAGTGGAGGAGAGCCGCCTCAGAGCATTAATTTTCCGCCAGATCGTCTCGCTTTTGTCCACGATTGCGGTTCGTCGTCAGCGAATTAGATGAACAGAGAGCATTCTGCACATTTTATTTGGTGTTAGTCGGTATTGCCCTGTGGAGAGATCGGTGGTGAAGTTTCTGGGAGGCAAAATTTTGGGTTTCGAATTTGGAGCTGGGAGGTTTGTGGAGTTAGATGCATGAGGAGTAAGTGATTGCGGTGGAGAATTGGACGTGGGAGAAGAAGAAACGGATGGGATGGAGATTTTAGTGTAGTTTGGAATTTTGTTTGGAGTGTGGAGGTTTTGCAGGTGTTGAATTTTACGGGTGGAATTGGCATTATGGATTCGAAGAAGAGAACCGGTATGCATGCTAATTTGCCGCCTTCGAAGCGGCTGCAAGCAAATGGTCAAGGTTACCCGCCGCCACTAGTACTGCCACCAGATGTCATGGAGGAAGAGGATGAGGACGTATTTTTGGAGGAGACCTTATTACGTGATGAAGAGATGAATGCATCCCGGGCTGCAGTAGCTGCTCTGTTCACCAAATGGAGACGCCCTGCCATTTCTAGCCTTGATACTGAAACGAGCAGCTTAGGTGTGATATTTTCTCGCCCTGCTGGATAGTAGTCTGTAAATTCATGTGATCGAGTTTCTTGCCTAAGTGCAGTCAGGGAATATATTTAAGAGACTGAGCAAAGCGACTTTCGTTTATGTTTTTCTACAAGCAATTTTAATTGATTTGGAATTACACCATTTGACCCAGCCCCTCTGGCTAATTAATAGAAGTTTTGTCAGTGTTTCAGCAGCTTGAGATTGATTACGTCATCGGGGACAGCCACAAAGAACTCTGTCCTTACAGAAGTGGACCAGCTGCGGTACTTCGCATGTTTGGGGTGACACAAGAAGGTGTCTACTGAATCATCGCTTGAATTTCGTTCAACAGTTACTGTCTATTACTCTCTAAAGCCTATAGTATTCACAATGACGAATTTTTATCTTTCATGTTATTGTTGAAAGACGCAATAACCTGCAATCATTGCCGAGCCCAGAAGCTTTCTATTTAGCAATGTACTGGAGGTGTTGTTTTTCGGAATATTAGATATCACATCACTAGATTTGGATTTTATAATGCTGCCGTGTACCTGCTGTCTGTCACTTCCGAATTTGATGTGACATTGTGTTGTTGCTACTGTCTAAATTGGTGCAGGAAACAGCGTTTGTGGTAATGTACATGGTTTTGAACCATATTTCTATATCAGCTGTCTTGATGGTATTGGGCCGGACGATGTTCCTAAATTTCGTAGTACTTTGGAGGTGAGGAACCTTGTCCAGCTATTCAATTTAAATGTGCTCTTCACTATTAAATAGTTGCTGGCATTATACAATGTGATATTGATTGGAATCAGTCCTTGTAATATCTCAAAGAAAATGGGGATTTTTACATGTATGGGTGACAGACACGCATGCGAGAGGCAAACAGGAATAGCAAAACTCAAAACTTTATTACCAAGATCGAGATTGTACAGAAGCGTAGTGTTATGTACTATCAAGTGCAGAAGGCTCGTTCTTTCTTGAAAATTGTTGTTGCTTTGCCAACCATGGTGGCTGGTTGTAGAGGTATGAAGGCAAGAACTTTTATATTGTGAACAATTAACAACTCATTGGTGTTAGATTGTTCCGAAGCAAACATACTCATTAGGTCCTGATCTATTTCTGCATTTCTGAACTTTATATACAGTACATTTACTCTGCAAGTGGATGATTTGAAAAGGCTACTTTTCAAATGTTCGTTCAAACCATCTCCTGTTTTCATAGCACTGTCTGGTCGGTGTTTGTTTGCTCTAGGAATCCTGGAAAAAGGTATCAATATCGATGGCATCGGTCAACGGTGTTTCTTGACATATGAGAGCAATGTGCTATTTGCACTGCGT
This sequence comes from Physcomitrium patens, assembly GCF_059467195.1. Taxonomy (NCBI): domain Eukaryota; kingdom Viridiplantae; phylum Streptophyta; class Bryopsida; order Funariales; family Funariaceae; genus Physcomitrium; species Physcomitrium patens. Next base: position 4,364,578 of record NC_143434.1, on the reverse strand, counting down.
TTCATGATTGATTGCGATATTGTTGGTGGAAATTGGATTGAGCTTCCAGCTGGAAACTACTGCAAGAGTACAAGACGGTTGTCCTATTGCCAGTTGGAATTGGACATACAGTATCCTATTTCTTGCCAAGGATCCTGGTTCGAAGGGATCTTGTTTTGCTCAACCGACATTTTCAAACTGTGATAAATTTTGTACGCTATGTCTTTTGCCAGTGCTTTGACCATGTGATGATGCTTTACTAGGATATTTCAATTAAATCGTGTTGCGTTTGAATACTTTCTAATCAAGTTTTTGATACTAACGGGTCTAAAAAAGTTGAGCTGTCCAATTCATAAGTGAGACAATAAGTTAGTTAATTTATCCATTTTCTTGGAGAATATGCAAATGTGTAGTTTACTTCTTTATTTTTGATTTCTTGACTTCGCGTTCAGCTACAGCAAAATTGTCAGTTATGCACCAGTAGGTCAATACTCGAAGATGGCCCCGTTTCGGATTCTAAGCTTTGACATTGAGTGTGCTGGGAGAAAAGGTCATTTCCCAGAGCCAGAGCATGATCCTGTCATTCAGGTAAGTTCCCAGACTTGAATTTAACGTCTCACGCTGGGTTGGAGGAAGTAAGCTAGTGTTGTGTTTCAGTCGTTGTAATGGCATGTCGTATGGGACATGTATTTACTAGCTGAAATTATGGTGGTATTAGATGTAGAAAATTTATTTTTTTTCATGTCTGCAAACCAGGAAAATGTGTTCTTTTTTGTATTTTAAATGTCATTATTGGTGGAGACCTGAAATGTTTTAGATGTCATTGAAAGTAACATTCGATTGCTGGAATTGTTGGCTAGATCGCCAACTTGGTTACAGTGCAAGGTGAGCAGCGACCCATGGTGAAGAATGTCATGACTCTAAAGTCATGTTCACCTATTGTTGGTGCTGACGTGATGTCATTCGATACAGAGAAAGAGGTTCTTCTTGCTTGGCGGGTAAGGACAATGCTCCTTAGCAGAATGCACTATGTCTTGGACTGAATTCTCTTTTCATAGCTTAATCTATATTTTCGGACTTATCGGTATATATGGCTGCTTAGTGCTTGTATAATTTTTTGAATGCCTGAGCTCGCAGCTCAAATAATCTAGTTAGACTGCTTCAGTAGGATTGTCTTAGGCAATTGCTTACTGATTAAGTAATAGGCAACACAATCATTGGTACAGTGTCACAGCCGATTGAACTTCACACTTCAAGGGCATGTTCATTTTTGAGTTACGAATGCTAATGGTGGTTTTGTAGGAGTTGGTCACAGAAGTAGATCCGGATATTATCATTGGATACAACATTTGTAAATTTGACTTACCCTATCTTATCGAGGTAGGGTATATTGCCATGTACTTATTATCAAACGGTTTCATTCGCTGCTTCTTGATTATCTTGATTGACTAATTACTGGCTAAGTGCAGTCGACCTTCATGTCGATTTATGTGCCTTACTGCACATCCCCTTTGAATCTGTCTTTTGTAACGATACTTTGTTTTTTTAGCAAAAAAATCCTATTTTTCTGTGTTTACTTGTGTTGGTTTCATTGACAGAGGGCACAGAAGTTGAACGTGGTTGAATTTCCAATGCTTGGACGTATAAGAAACAGTCGACTTCGTATTAAAGATGCGTCTTTTTCGTCAAGGTATGAACATTTGACTAATGTTTCGGCAGAGATTTTTAGTAAACAGCAGACTGCAGTATGTGGTCTGCTAATGGTAGTATAATTTTTGAAGGTTTCTGTAGAAATGGTGGCCAGATTCCGGGCTAGGATCAGTTCGCTGTCTCATCATACTTAATATTTAATGTTCGGCTCAGGCAATATGGCATTAGAGAAAGCAAAGAAGTGACAATAGAAGGACGGGTCCAATTTGATCTTCTTCAGGTAATCTGCTTTATACTTGCCAATTGGTGAGTATCGTCTCTGTGGTAGACAGAAAGTTCAAAATTTCTGTGCGATTGTTATCTTTGCAGATCGAGAAGTTTTGTTTGCATGTTTTACTTCCTTTATTTGTGCACTTGATATACAGGCCATCCAAAGGGACTACAAACTTAGTTCTTACTCATTGAACTCAGTTTCTGCGCACTTTCTAGGAGAGCAGGTAATCGTCTTTTAATTTACCTACGCTATTATTTTATTATGTTGAGTCAAATTTGAAATTTGGTCTCAAAAGCCTAGCAGCTGATTCATGCAATTAGCAAGGGCCTTGTTACCGAATTATGATGCTTGTGTGTTATTGGGAGCAGAAGGAGGATGTGCATCATTCTATTATCTCTGACCTTCAGAATGGCAATTCTGAAACTCGCCGAAGGTTAGCAGTTTATTGTCTGAAGGTATGGGTGTCTTGATTTAAGCTCATGTGCAGCAGTGTTTTACAAATGTCTATCAGATTTGTCTTCCTTTATTTGATTCTTTATGCCTTGGTATTAGACACAACTTGAATACACAGGTCGAGTAGCGTGCACATCACGAACTGACATCGACATTCTTTAATTCAAACACAGGATGCTTATCTTCCTCAAAGATTATTGGACAAGCTTATGTTCGTTTACAATTATGTTGAAATGGCTCGCGTTACGGGTGTTCCCATTTCCTTCCTTCTTGCTAGAGGCCAGAGTATCAAGGTGAAGGCTCATATATCTTTATACCGACCCATTTAAGTGTTCTTCGCTAGGATTGTGTGAAGGATAATTTTTTGTGATCCATGTACGAACGTCGTAAGTTTTTTTTTTTTTTTTTTTTTTTTTTTTTTTTGTCTCAACGAGTTCTTGATGGTTACTTGTATACTTATCATGGATTTTTCAAAGCTTTTAAAGGGTCATATATTTTGCTCCTCAGTAACTCACTTTAGTAGCCTGGAGCTTATTATTCAGCATCATGTTTTCATGTGTCGTCATATGTGGTAGGTCTTATCACAACTCTTGAGAAAATCGAAGCAAAGGAATTTTGTGTTGCCTAATGTCAAGTCTCAAGGAGCAGGAGGAGGAGAGACCTTTGAAGGAGCTACTGTAAGTTTTTTAATTTTATTTTTAAAACAATATTATTGTTGTTACATTTCTTTTGCATGAGAAATGTTGTGCACTAGTTGTTACATTACCATATGCTATCTCCTTTCCAAGAACCTGGTTTATCAAGCTCATCGGGTCTCGTTTGACAGGTATTAGATGCTAAAGCAGGGTACTATGACAAGCCAATTGCCACTTTGGATTTTGCATCATTGTACCCCTCCATCATGATGGCGTACAATCTTTGTTACTGCACTTTGGTAACCTCTTACAATCGTGGCTTGATGCTTTGAAGTGCATTTGTACCTATGCCGACGTTTCATAATTCTCCAGATACGCATATCGATCTGATTTTCTGAAAACATTCAGGTTAGAGCAGAGGACCTGCAGAAGTTCATGTTGGGACCAGAAGAAGTGACTAAAACTCCATCCGGAGATGTGTTTGTTAAACCCAGTTTGGAAAAGGTCAGAATTAATTTGAACCCTGGAAAAATCTGTCGTCTCATTACTGTCGCAATAGTCAGTACGGACCAATTTTTTCGCACTTTAATTACTCTGCTTGCTTAGCAGTAATGCTCGAATCATGAAGTTTGTAAATCATTTTGGGATTTCAATCCTCCGGTCTTATATTCTTGACTGTGATCTCAATAGACCGTACTAAGTGCTTGCAAATATCTACATTTAGAGCTTCTGCGATTTGAATTGTTGTTAACATTTTCTTCTGCTCAAGCTGTGTGCGACATTGCCTCAAACTGATCCCCTGATTGTTCTAGGGAATATTGCCTGAGATTCTTGAAGAGCTGCTAGCAGCACGCAAGCGAGCAAAAGCTGATTTGAAAGTTAGTATTTTTAGCTTGGCCTTCTCTCCGTTTGATCTCGCTTGGAGTTTAGAATTGAGTTAAGGCTGCGCAAACGTCAGCTCCTGCTGGCACCAATACTTATGGGCGTTCCAGTTTGTGGTTCTTGCTTCTTCATTGTTCTCGATTATGTTTATCATGCACATGAACCCTTAGATGGATCCGCGCTGGCCGACAGGAAGCAACAGACCCGTTGGAGAAGGCTGTGTTGGATGGTCGGCAGCTTGCCCTCAAGGTGTTTGTAGTTAACCTGCCTGGAACTTTCAATGAAAAAAAAAGAAAGAAAGTATAGCAACATTAATTTAAATTTTGCGTACTGCTGTACATTTTTGCATAGGCGTAGTGGCAGGAGGATTTCTGAACATGGGGCAGAGACAATGACATTTCCTAATAATCTGAAGAGTTGTAGGTGAGTGCCAACTCAGTGTATGGATTTACGGGGGCAACAGTTGGGCAGCTGCCATGTCTTGAGATCTCTTCCAGTGTTACGAGTTTTGGTAAGTCAGAAACTTGACATCCATTAGTCGCAATTGATTTTTTTTTTCTTGTTACTCTTCATCAGAAAGTGTTCTAAGTTTCGAAAGTATCAACACTTAAGTGTGGAGCTCAATCAAATTAAATTCAGCTCCTCGACCGTTGGTAGCGGGGGTGGGAGGTTAACCCTTAAACTCGGCTGTGCCTTGAAAATATTTTCACGCGAATTTGTAGTTTTAGATGAAAATTTTGTAAACTTTACCGACAGGAAATTTCTGAAAATTCATCAAACTTTCGAATTCCAGTGTCTGAATTTGAAAGTTAAATATCATGAAAGAATCCTAACATCTTGCAAGAAAATGGTTTACTCTGGTGTATGGATTTGAAACCTGAAATAGCATGTTTGCTTGTCAATCATGTATACGTGTAGATTGTTTCGATAATTTATATGTTGGATTTTTTAATCATTTGAAATCTTAGGAAACCGATTTCACGAAATTTTCAGAATGCATATTTTAAAATTAGTCTTTTAAATCTGAATCAGAGGTCAATACACTTTATTGAGGGTATAATCTTTGAAATAATATTTTTGTTGAAGTTGCTATGAATTCATCAGGTTTTGAGCTCTGAAATGCATTCACCGTAGACTAATCCCAGTATTTGAAAAGAGGATTGATGTTTAAGGGATAATTGACCTTTATTTGACTCTGTAGACTGATTGCTTCGATGTGTTTGAATTTAAACAAACGGTATTGTGTCTCTGCTAGCTTTTTTTGGAGAGAATTCAACCTAGTTATTGCAGGTGGGTGTTCATGAAGTATGCATTAAATTATGTCTTGATCTTGAGAGTCTTATGATCGGTTTAAGTTGTTCTGTGTATGACAGGGCGCCAGATGATCGATCATACAAAGAAATTGGTTCAGGAGCGCTTTAATACATCAAACAGTTACAGTTATGATGCTGAGGTGAGAAACCGTGTGCTGTGAAGTGGTTTAAACCCTCTGCAATTTTCAAGTTGATAGTTGTGTCTAACGATCTGGTCTTTGACTCTTAAACCAATACAAGACTTCACGTAGGACGACCGAAAGCATAGAATTAGTGTGTGCAGCAACAGTATAGACATGCTTCTTTGAAATCTGGCTCGAATTGTGTCTCAACCTTGGTAGTCAGTTTTGACTTAGGTTGTCTCATTGGACGACCAGGTTATCTATGGAGACACAGACTCGGTCATGGTGCAGTTTGGAACTCCTGATGTTGATGAAGCCATGAAGTTGGGAAGGGAGGCCGCACAGCAGATCAGTGCCACCTTCACAAAGGTTCTTCTTTTGACTGATACACCAACATAGAAGGCTCTCTTTAGTTTTTGAGGAAAGGATTATCACTGCTGTTGCTCGACTGATTTGAGAATTAGTATTTTGTGCTTTTTTGGTTCATTTCTAGAGGAGGGTTTAGTTGCTAATGAATCTTATGTTCGTGGGATACCACCAGCCTATCAAGTTGGAGTTTGAGAAAGTTTATTGGCCATATCTGCTCATCAGTAAAAAGAGATACGCGGGGCTCTTGTGGACCAAGCCAGAGAAATATGATAAAATGGATACCAAAGGTACGAATTTAGAAGAAAGATCAAATTCTTTTTTAAAATTTGAAAAAAAAAAAGGTGGGGTGGAGGAGGGGACAATTGATGTGGAAGTCCTTTCAGCAAGAATTAGTGCTGTTTATAAAAATGAATCATCCAATCGTTCCGAAACTAACGGATGCAAGGCGTGAATAATGAAAATTCAGGAATCGAGACTGTGAGAAGAGACAATTGTCTGCTTGTAAAGAACCTGATCACTGAGTGTCTTCATAAAATCCTCATTGATCGTGATATTCCTGGAGCTGTTCAGTATGTCAAAAATACAATCTCTGACCTGCTCATGAATAGAATGGACTTGTCTCTTCTTGTCATCACAAAGGTGAGATACATCTATAATTTCGACCATATACACGGTTTGTGCTTCTCGTGTATTTTGGCTCCTTGCTGGCACTTTTCTATTCGTTTTCGGTTTTCTTTATAATTGGGCAGGTCTCGCCTACGAGGACAACCACTCTATATTTCGAGGTGTAGCTGTCAATCTGCCATAAATCTTGTGTGTGGTAATCCAGGGTCTTTCATTTGCAGGGTTTGACAAAGGCAGGGGATGCGTATGAAAGCAAAACTGCTCATGTTGAGCTAGCTGAACGCATGCGCAAGGTGAGTAGAAATACAGTACTGCTCACAAATTAGGTTGTGACATTTCAAGGAACTTTCCGGGAACATATATACACTCTGACGAAAGCTTTTGCATAGAGCCTTACAGGAACTTTGTATCACCTATATGAGAACATTTTTGCAATCTGGTGCAATTTCACTTCAGGCTAAACAATTCTATCCATGGTTGTGCCGGAACTAAAACAACGTGATGTGTTTTGTGGGTGTGCTTATCCTTCTCTTCAGCGGGACGCTGCAACTGCTCCTACTGTTGGTGATCGCGTTCCTTACGTCATCATTAAGGCAGCAAAGGGTGCAAAGGTATCACATGATTCGTCTGGATTATTGTGGAGTTATTTGAAGATGCTGGTGTCCTACTGACTACGTCCAAATATGCTAATTGCTGTTGTCATAAGAGAAATGAAGATAAGTTCTGCGAGATTCTAACTAGAGACTAAAATCAATGTGTCGTCTTGTAGGCGTATGAGAAGTCAGAAGATCCAATCTATGTTTTGGAGAATAATATTCCGATTGATCCACAATACTACTTGGAAAACCAGCTGAGTAAGGTGCGTCTTCAATGATGTGTTTTTGGCTTAAAGTCAGACTTTTATGGTTTGCACTTGGAAATTATTCTCTACAGACCTGTGTGCAGGGGCGTTTAATGTTGTGATACCACTACAGAACAAGGGTCTGGTCCTAGAAGTACTGGTATATTGTAATGATTGCGTCTCACAGTATTCAGAAAAATTAGGTGTGGGCATTGTGTCTAGTGCAGAAGATTTATCTTCATGACTAACATCTGGTGTGTTCATAATGAAAAGCCCCTATTGCGCATTTTTGATCCAATTCTTAAAAACGCAAGCAAAGAATTACTTCATGGATCTCATACTCGATCGGTCTCTATATCGACGCCTTCCAACGGCGGAATTATGAAGTTTGCAAAGAAGCGCGTCAGCTGCGCTGGTTGTAGGACCCCAATCAGGTAACTTGTTCTCTCATTAAACTGAAGGAGCCACGAGGAATATCACTACTTCCCAATTATCCAATTCGTATTTAGATCCTTTTTCGGAATTATTCCATGCACTTGGATGGTTTTGTAATACTTGACTTTTATAATCTTTTTTTAGCAGCGAGGAGAATCAAATCCTGTGCAAACATTGTCAGGGGCGTGAAGCTGAATTATATCAGAAAACAGTTGCAAACGGTTCGTAATTCCTTAGGACTGATTACTTTTGACTTCAGATTTTCAGGTTACTCCAACTCTGAAATTCAAGGACTTATTTCATGCATGTAGAGCTGGGTTTTCTAGCGCTGCCATTTGGCTAACATTGGCGCAATGTTGACTATATGTGAATCAGAGCTTGTTTACATGGTAGAATGGTCTTGCAGTAGTATATTCTCGGGTTTTGCATTGAATACACTTCCTTTGATTGAAGGTTATATCGATAATGATGGCCTTTACTGTTTATGATATGCCAACTTACATTTGTGCAGTGAGAGATCTGGAACAGCTATTCGGGAGGCTGTGGACACAATGTCAGCGCTGTCAAGGTTCTTTACATCAGGATGTTCTATGCACAAGGTTTTTTCATGATACCGGATGCAATTCTTAGCTTAAAGTTTATCTCCATAACTGCTGAGTAGGTTTTCGGAGATGTGCTACATTTCTCCTGTTTCAAATGTGCTTTCCGAGCAGTACGAAAAATATACCCGCTTTTAAATGATTAAATTAACAGACATTTGTTGGATTGCAGCCGAGACTGTCCAATATTTTACAGGAGAAAAAAGGCACAAAAAGACTTGGGAGAGGCAGAGCTACAATTAGAAAGATGGGATTTTTGAAGAACGACAATTTTTTAGTTTCATTTCTTGATCGGGTATTCACTAACGAAATTTACACACTCACCAATCTTAGTGCAAATATTCTAGATGCTGAGGATGCAGGTAGGCTACTAGATTAGTTAATTATAACAGTACTGTGCCTGGTTCTCTTTTTTGGCTGTTTCCCTAGGATCGTTAAACTAATCGGTGTGGCATCAGTCATTTAGCTCTCAACCATACCCTGAAGATATTTAAATGTACCTCATCAGCTTACTCAGATTTTTCAGAAATGTTAATATGTGAAACATTCATACGTTAGTGTTTTATCGTGTGAACTTACATGCCAAGTAGCGAATTTGTATTTGTTGAGTGAGTGAAAGCCGGAAACGAAGAATGGTCCCTGGTATATTCAAACCAAATCCTACTAAGGATGTTTCAAAAGTTGGGATCACCAGCCTCTTGCACTACTTTGAGCTGCGCAAGAATAGGATTTTTGGCAGCCTCTTCTGCATTGCGCAACCACCAAGTCATTTACAATAATTCAGGTTTTAATCTTGAATTGACTGTTGATTCTTGTAGACAACAGGATCTGCGTTATTGAACTTTAGTCTTGACGGCAACTGGTTGAATACAGGACCACATACCTTCTGTCACAGAGGAGATGGGCCCTAGTTCCGAAGCCGGCTCCGGGGCCGGCTTTGGAGAGAAGAATGTCCTAATGCCAGTGGGCGCTGCTGCTGGAGCAGGCTTCACACGGTGTCTCATAGCCCACTTTCGTATTTCCTTCAGCTTCGCATCCACGGTGATGATCTCGACGGGCATGGACATTTGCAGCACCAGCAGTGTCACATAGGGTATTACAAACTAATGGCAAAAGTCGAGCTGCATTTCACATGTGTTGAAACTGTGACAGACATTTGCTATTCACATTTGCCAATATACAGATTTGATCTCCTAGTAGATGAAGAACTCTATCTTTCCTGTACGAGTTACCCTGTCGTTACTCGTCTTTACACTGCATGCCGTAGGCTTACAGCAGTAAGGATCTGATGCATGTGTGCAAGGGAAGAATCTTGCATACTTGTGATATAATGGCGCTTCTCCGCGGTTGAGATAGTTTTTCTTCTTACAAGTGTATACCGAAGGACCCTTTTGGATTTTGCGTATCCTTTGCTTGTGACATTGGAGGCTTTGCTCTATTACTCGCAACCTATCTAAGCAAACACCATGACACATTAGAAAATGAAAACAAGCATTGCGTTGAGAAAAATACAATGCATGTACGGATAATAATACAGCGAATAGTAACCAATGTGGGTCATCGGTTATGGGTAGAAGAATTAATTCCTCACCCACGATGTGTCCAAACTCTTAGAATAGTCTTTGGGACTCAAAAGCTTACCTAGTTACCCATGAAAGATTGGACATACCTGCCATCTCCAGTGTTCTCTTTCTTTTATTCTATCAAATGTAGAATGCTCGTCGTGATGAATCTCGGTAACTTCCATCATTGATTTACATTCATACGATATTAAGATGAAGCGTTTGAGACGAATACATGGGGATAACTGATCATGAATACTCGCAGCATTTAAAACTACTATCCTACACCTACTCTAGTAGATATTCCCTATAATGCAGACTGTCATTGAAACTTGCCGTGCACTGCGAAAACCGAGTCACACCAGGTGCTAGAACCAGAGAATGCAGCTGCAGAGGGAGTGCATGACGGACACTACCAAGTCAATCGGTCTAGTGTTTTCCTTACCTATTTCACTCACACTCTTCTTACGTCCTTCAGGAACTGCCAGTCAAATTTAAGCCATCTGTTAATACTTAATTTTACTAACTGGTCAGCGATTATCAAGTCAGTACTTGCCGCCCACTTCAGGGGAGCCTACTTGTTCCGACATCATGAAGTACCACAAAGTCGATCATTAGACGCAGCATCACGCCCATCAAGATCTAGAGAGGAAAATTTGGTCGTAAATGTAGACAAGTGTAGGAATGATAAGGATGGTTCACTAATTGGATGCTGCTTACAGCATAATCCCACAGAAAAGCTGACGATAGCTATCTCAGAATTTGTTAGACAAGGTCTTTTAGAGTCCTTACGCTCGCAGTTGATTGTCCAGCCTTTTGGCTTTGGACATGGTTTAATATTACCACATCTCTTCTTTTCCCCTTTACCTACCCTTTTCCCTTTAGAATCACCACAGTTACCTTCCTCTGAATTGGGTCAAATACATGCAGGAATGAGAGGGAAAGCTCAAGGGGCACAAGAGTTGAAGGTAAATTGAAACCGAAGTGCCAGCCAAAACAGACCTTTCGCTTCCACTGGCGTATGAGTTCCAGTCTAACGCGGAGATCATGGAAATATAATCCTAGGCGTAGTGTAGGTCACTAACCATCTCGTGGCTGAATCCTCAGTGTGGAAAACGGCGCCAGATCGTTCTTCAAGATCTTCGGAACTGACCATGGCCTGCAATCAGAAAGACTCTTGGCGCCCTTTTTGAATTTGCCAATCCAGTTGGAAGCACCACCAAGCACTAACAATTGTCAGCAAAAACAGCCATCACCCACCCCCCACCCCCAGGTTAGTCTCCTTACAAGCTACTGAAACCATGACCTGACGACCAGATCCTTTCAGTTTTCTGTGTGAGTGCACGATTGCCAATCCATTCGTGAGAAATCTAAACCCTACGAACTTAGCTTCCTTGCTCTTCTCTTGGAGAAGTTTAATTGCAAGCTAAGATACGTAGAACTAGGGTTTTACATCCTGCGGGTTCTTAAGGATGCTGATCTGCATTGTAGGTGAATTTCGGAAGATTTGGCATCAGTCTGTGATCTTCGATACCAGGCTGCATCATGTTTTCCTCTCATTTTTGTTGCATAGAAAACGTTTGTTTTGACTCAGATTTGGAAAAGAGGACAAAGTTAAAAGGTACTTTGAGATGGTCTTACCTGCAAACGATCGTTAAAAACGCTTGTTAATGGTTTCTGCAAGAAAGTTATCCACACCAAATGTACACCTACTAGAGGACAAATCCGCTCCTATATACTATGGTTATCATGTCATCTGTGCACAACCGCAATCCTGGAAGTACCTCTTGTGGCAGCGGACGGGACACTTGTTAATTAATTGCCATCAAGATGTCCCGAATGTCGGATAGAGATGAAGGCAAACCAATATCAGGGAATCAAGCTCTGCTTCCTTGAGAATGGAGGATTCTAGCCGGACGAATTAGCACAAAGAAGTTTTACCTTGTTCAAAATCCGACCTCTCTCTGTTTATAATCTGTTGGGGGCACTGTCTGGGGGCTGCAGTGTCCACAGTAGATTTCATATGACGTAACTTTGATCTATGTATAGCCAAGTTATTCATCCGCAAGTACTTGCCCCAGGGAGTCTCCTTGGAATGCATTCTCGTGCGATTTTCCGCCATTATCAGCTTCCTCGCCATTGTCTCTTGTCTATCTTCCTACTGCACCACCACATTGTCCATGTACAAGCCAATTCGAATCCATTCGAACTTTCCATCATCTTGGCACAAAGATCTTAAGCAACACGAGTACTAGTCCACTTTCACAGCATAAACAAAGGAACGCCAATATACGAACGGGCATGGATTATATCAGATATACAATGCACGTGCACAATGACCGGATGAATGGCTTACCTCCGAAAACTGGATCTGGATGGATTGTCAGTGAAAGCTCCCAAATTGGATGGGATGGAACGCGGCTTAGAAGAACGGATTTCTCTTTGACCAGGGGAGGACGAGAAGTTAAGAGCACGGGAAGGGCATGAGGATCAGTCCTGTCTTCACTTGTGAAGAGGCAGGACTGATCGGGGCGGCGGTTCAGAAAAATCACATCGTAACTGATTCGTTACCCAATTTGATCAGCTATAGTATTAATCACATCCATCGCGTACAAATCGTTACTAAATGATCCTACTACTTGTCCAGTCAATTCATCACAAGCATACCATCGATCAAAATTTACCCATTCAAGAATCTAGTTGCATGTATCAAAATCCTTCATATTGGTACCAACTGTAACAAACTAGAAGAATCGGAACGTATGATCCTTCGGTTGTGATAGTCTCGATTTTTGCGCATGTAAGGAGGTATTTGGAAATAAAAATACACAGTAGCTCTCACGTTAAAGAACTTCAGAATGTAGTCCATTTACATATCAAGAAGGCCGCAGAGGCAACCGAAAATTAATTCGCAAGCACCTCCCAAAAAGCACTCACATCCTTCAAGGACAGCCCCACAGCACTCACAGCACTCACAGCCACAAAGACAATCTACATTCGTGCAAATAAATTCGAAACAACGTAAACAACAATCGCACCAATCGCCAACAGTCCCACCAAGGCTTTCCAGTGCGCTCTCAACGGAGTCTGCGATTGTGTCCTCGATAACCGAATTTGCTAGTGTAGCAGCCACACTGCCGAATCCAACGACCAGACCTCCAATGAGCACTACACCAGCAGCTTTGGCAGTGATAAACTTATTGACGTCCATCTTCTTTCCCTGCATATATCATAGATGCATTCAGTGCCAGAAGTGCAAGAAACAATGAAATATATTATCCCTAAAGTTGTTTACTTTCAAATTCCTGATTTGCAATATGCAACTGTTAACGAGTTTTGTTTCACGAAGAGGAACTTGAGACATATGAGGGCGTGTCTAATTCCTCCTCTAATAGCTGAGACATTAAAGGATGCAAGTGCAAAATGTCTGCAATGAATGTACACTCACGCACGAAATTCCTACTCTAATCTTGGAGCTCACGTTGCAAATAATTTTTTCACCTTTACAAAGGAATATCCTAGGATTAAAGTGAAATCATATTATCTGGTAAACATCATGCTACTAGTATAATCAACCCTCGGCAAGTAATTTAGTGAGATACCTTCTTACGTTGACTCTGAAACTCTTCGAACTTCTCTCTGGTTGTCTCAAAGCCTATCATCCGGGTGTATTGACAGGGCAAACCTGTTGATAGACTTAAGTTAACAGCCTGTCATAAGATCGAATGTTGAATTTAGAAACATATTGATCACATAGACGCAGAAATACTTTTCAATACACGAATTACAAATTGGTGTAGGAATGAGCATTGCAGTATCATGTGCGCACTTACTTCTTGTTCTCTGCTTTTGTTTCCACATAACCATGCTTGGCCAGTGAAAAGATCCAACTGCTGCTTTGCAAAAACCTGCGTTGGAGATAATCTCGCTAAGAATAAAATAAAATCATTCAAAAAAAAACTTGTAATCCAAATTTAAAATATTAAAGTTTCTCACATTGTTTCATACTTTTTAAATCACCATTAGAGTAAGGGTGAGTAAAATGCCATGTAATGCTTTCCCTTGATTCTTACCCTATTGAGAGGAAGTTTAGAAGAATTTCTGCTTGGAACCTCAATTTGCCACGTACTTTGATCAGGCATGAGACCCATAACTATTAAAGAATCTGGGAACTTGCCATAGAATTTTCCAGAAATTATCAAAGGATTTCCGCAAAAGAGATCTGGTATTGGAAATGGATACACCTGAAATAACCAATGAATGTGTCTGGTCAACTCAAAAAATTATACCTTTCGCGTTATGGAGAGTGAAAAGCCGCACATATTGGTTTCCCAATCGTAGTAAAAGTTCAGCTCAATTAGAAAACACAGCTTGCTTATACTAATTTGAGGACATTTCCAGACTTCCACAATTGATACTCAAAAGGCTTTCATAACAACAACTTGGACTAATTGCACCGTATTACTCGAAATGATTATCTGCACTAGAAGATTAAAAATATAGAATATAGATGGAATACCTCACAATTATCAGGTAACCTTGCCAAACCAATGTTGGTGAGAACTGGAGCGGCTGTAGCCACCAGCATTCGTTCCATTTGACCCCGAATTTTATCTGAGCATTATGCCAAATCATGAGATCATTCCCTTTCTGTTTTATGAAAAACCCAAGAGTTGGAGCCGACGATGTGCAGTTGGATTTTGAATCTACTGCACCAGAATAAGCCATGACACGATACTGAAAAAGACACTGATACTGAAAGATACTGAAAATAGCATACCAGATTTGAAGGCTACTTCATTCATGCCACGGCCAATTACAGCAAGCATCTTCAGGAAGTAAAAGTTGCAATAGTGACCTGCAACACGCAAAGAAAAAAAATCAGCTTTCTCATGCAAATAACTTCCATAGATATCTCTCCCCTGATGCGTAATGGCGGCAGCATGCAACTTATGCTTGCTACGCAGATGACAAGTGTGCACACTTATCAATTCGGCTGATATTGTCACGAGCTCTTCACGAACAAAACACCTGCACTGACGAACTCGCAATTTAAATGAATATTTCACTTGGTGAATATGGTCTATATGAATATTTAAATTGCCTAGGCTATAGATTCACCAAGTGAAATATCCAAACTGCATTGTATTAGCTTAGACTCTTTCCGTTGCTGGTTGAGTGGACCACCCACCTATTCCGAACGTGGAAATACGAGGCGCCCTTGCACCTAGTGCGACAATACGTGACTGCATTGTGAGACAGATATTCTGCTCCGCACTAACAGCTCCGTCAGTGATCAAAAACACATAAGGTATCGCACCGGGAAAATTTTCAAGAAGTTGGAACGCCTGCACGTTGGAGCAACAGGGAAGTTAAACCAAAGTAAAGATGACATGTGAAACTGCACACACGGTTAAGAAGGTTCCGAAACGCTACATTATTACCAACAAACTAACTTGAGCACTAAGTACCTGTTGAAGAGGGCTGAGAATATCGGTGCCACCTCTGGCTGTGCAATTTGTCATTGACCATTCACAAGCCCGAGCAATGGAAGTTGTGGTTGATCGTTCCATTTGAGGCGAGAATAAGGTAAGATCATGGTCAAAAGCAATAATATTGAAGGAATCCTCTGGTTTAAGAGATTCTAGACCAAAATAAAGAGCCTGCCGGGCAGCTTCAATTGGCTTGCCCTTCATACTTCCACTCCTGTCTAACAAAAAGACCACAGCCCTTTGAAATACCTGTGTTCAATACACCATGTATGTTTCAAGACTAAGAGTTTAAGTATGAACAACCACTACAACATCTCAAACCCAAGCTATTCACGAAGAGCGCTTTGTTTTACTGTGAGCACATGCACCGCTTCAAAAAATTGGAACAGAACGAAGCTGTAAAATAAAAAAATGGGTAGATTCAAATGATTTATCGTATGAGCAGGAGGCTTCTAGAAGAGAGGAAACTTCAGAAAACGCTGTTAAGCTACATAAGAATAGCGCAAGGTATCAATAGTCTAATCTGAAAGTCAAAACTTAATTCCAAAATTTACCTTGATCTTGTTTGGATCTGGGGGAGATATTGAGAGGCAAAACGACCCTCGATTGTCAGATTCACCAGGTTCTGGGTCTTGAAAAATCAAATTTGGAAATATTCCATCTGACCACGTCTGTTCACCAACTTGTAAGCCACTTATGCAATCAATCACATCGTTAGCATGTAAATTCCTAATAAACAAGATTCTGCCTGTTAAAAGATAATATCAGTATTGAAATACAACAGGATAAAGAAGCGGATCGCTGCTTACTTTGTACGAAGCAATAAAATCCTGATTCTTCCAGTCATTTCCTCCCTTCTTAAATATAACCTTTCCATGTTCTCTTAAAATTTCCTGATGTACGACCAACAGGTCAGAACCCTCTTAGCCCTTAACGAAGCACAATGTGTACACGAGAAAAAGCTGGCTACACCAAATTCCGACAAGTTATCATTCTGTCCATGCAGCTTGTATTAATCTGTGTCTAGAAGAATGCGGAATGAGAGAAGGGCACTAAAACTGCAAAAACTGTTGCAGCTGTTGTGCCAAAGACACTCAAATAGAGTGCATCGAAAGCAGAGGGAGAGCCAAAAAGGAAAACTCTTAGCATGAGTTAAAGCTGGTATCTGCACACCTCCATAGGATTGCCAAATGCACCCAATTCTACGCCACCGTTTGTCCCGGTGTTGATTGAACATTTGACCTTTATGATGGAAGACAATTTTGTTGCGATAGGCAGAATATGCTCAGGAAATACAAATGGAACTCGCAATGAGTACATTCCGTTGTCAAATATCATAGACTGGAACCATGTGACTTTAACTTCCAATTTTGCTCCACCCTCCACCTGCAAAGAAGCTTGTGAATACTATCTCATATGCAGCTTATTTGAACAAATCAGACATTAACATAGTACAGGTAATCCATGTGGTCTTTATACAAACCAACTAATGTCTGCTACACACGGTTTACGCCACACAAGAACGAGGGCGAAAAAGCCTGCTTTAGAATTCCTGAGTGCATAGACCAAAGAGAAGAAGGACTCACTTGTGGAATTTTCAGCCGGAAGAGCTCAGGATTATATGTGCCGGGGCCATTTACATCTGCTTGTGTGTTACCTTTTGTACAATAGCTGGCAGCTTCATCCGTAGGAACAACTATGGTAGTGTACAGCCTATCATGACCCATGTCAATCTCGACACTTGATACAGTACCCTAACGCAAAAACGATCGAGGAAATGAATGTCAACGGCGCGTCAGGAAAAAGACTGGCCAGTTGATACCTTCTGAGAACTACATCCTGAAGACGGTGTAGAATTGGGTTTCACATCCCATCTTTCAGATGAATTTTAACAGCAGCCTCCAGATATGAATAACAACAAACAAGTTTATGCCACGAAAATCACTCAGAACTCGCTGAGAACAGACTCTATTTTGCGGGGAAACATTCCTGTTCGACATCATATGAAGTAAGTTGATGCCTACTAAAACTTTTCATCCTTGCGGAGTGGTTTAATTCTCGGCAATAAGTGCATACCTGGTTATCTATAGGGACTGCAAGAAGGCAATCACAACTTGCTTGACTTCGAACGCAGTTTAGGTTCCATGTACACTTCGATGTAACAAATCCCGTGCTGATGCAACATTCAACATTTAACTTCGACTTTTCGAGAGTAAGAGGGACCAAAGCAGGTGGAGGGGGCGCATCCAATGGATAAGTTGGCGGGTATTGTTCATAATGATCGTTGTCCACTTTGGGATTGCCGAAAACTTTCATATCTGTGATTATAGCATAAACCATGGGACAAGTGGGTAAATCTTCCTGTAGTCTAGTTCCATCCATGTCTTGTATTGTAGGACGTGTTAAAACCCCTCCATAATGTAATTGTTCCGCAAGCATTCGGCCAGCTGCAACCGACCTCATTAAAGTATTCACTGCCATAGCTGCAAAACAGATCCGGATCCAAAGGAGTCACTCTCCTTCCATAAAGAGAAGAACTTAAAACAGTGCACTGCTTAGAGGAAGGGAGCGTTTCATATGTCGCCACAACCCTCTTAATGATATTGAACTCACAGTGAACATTATATCCGTGCATTTGTATTTTTTCCACCGATGCATATTTCAACATTTTAACCTCTCGTCTTATATGGCTACTTACTACAGAGGTATGTGGATTGACTCTCTCTTTAAGTTGTGTCTTTCGTATGAATATGCACTATTAATGCAGCTACTATAAATGGCCTCAATCTGGACTTTGTCAACCACTCGAATATGTGTTGTACGTGCTTCTTCATGCGGTATTGAGAACATAGAGATGACAGTCACACCGTAGTACCACACCAGTCAAGGAAGAAACTTCCTTGACGCCAGCCAGTACCACGATCAAACGTGCAGTACGAATAATTTAGGTTCATTGAAAAAAACTTATTACAGCTGAAACGTGACACATCAATTGGCCGAAACCTGTAATGTAGGTGGAATCTCGGTTTCACTCATGAACCCCAAAGTTATATCTTCTCCTTTCCTCCCTCACTCTCTCTCGCTCTCTCTGCGAACAATATACCACACACAAAAAAAAAACTTCTCATTCAATATATCCTTAATAACTAAAATAAAAATAAAGTAAAAATGAGACTACAAACGGAGTCAACGGAGTTTAGTAAACGCTCATACTCATCAAAGATCAGACAGGATAAGCAATATCGAATCCCTCGAAGCTCCAATCTCAGGTCCCTCACAAGGCACGCGATGAAGAAGACGGCGCACCCTCCACAACTCAGGACCAGTAAAGTGCAGAACGTGTGCGGAAGTGTGAAGTTGGCGGAGAGTAGGAACGGTAGTGAACAAGAAGGCTATTAGAGTCTCTTGAACGCTGACACTGGCGAAAAAGTTTTGTTCTCGGCCGCGGGTTTAAGGACGCGGACAGTAGCGACCGGTCCCCACACAGCTTGAGAGCGAATCGGGCCGCGGGGTCCGCAAGTGGCCACTGTCCCCGACCGAAGAAGCCTCAGATGCAACCAAAGTGGCCGTCCGAAGCGCCGTGAAAATCTCCGGAGTGGATTGTTAACGTCGTTGACTATATCACAGTCTAAATACAACGATGAGGCCTCGACGCCCTATCGATATGTCTTGTGCAACCCTGATGGATCCTAACCATTCTAATCCACTGCACTCAGCACATCTCGACATTCTCCGAAACCAAACTCCACTCGCCAAGTACTCATCGACAATTTGCAGCCAAGGAAACCGACGTCGAAGAGCACACGCCAAATTTAATGTGCTTGACTAAGCTGGATCACACTTCAATTCGATGTATTTTGCAAGTTCACTTCACTTCATGCGACATTATATATAGATATATCTCAACAGTTGCTAAAAACATACTAAATGAGCTTCCGATCGTGAATATTCTCGTCGACTTCTCTTCTTTTGGTCGTTGAGAAATTGCACCCGCTCAAGGATTCCCATCAGACGATGAACTCGATAGGTCTAATGATGCAAGAATCGCATCAACGGGCATCTACCGTCCAGTCAGCGAGATTTGTATCTCATTCTTTCGGACACAAGGAGACTTGAAATGCAAACTTATTCAAGAGATTCATTGTCGTTGTAAATAGATTGTTCAAGATCAGTCAACCCGACAAGTCCTTGCGGCCGCAACGTAACCGTGGCTTTTGCATTTTTTTGTTCATGCTTCTAAAGGACATGGTTATTGACATTTGAAAATCAGAAGAGTGAAAACTCCTTATCTCTTGTTCTGCACCATCTATACTTTACAAGTCTTGGGCAACACTTTAAGGTGTTAGTCGTATCACCAAGAAATTATCTGACATTAAAATTCACAAAATCGAAGCAATCCATGTTTTTAGAATTTATATGTTTTTTAGATGCATTAACCCTAATTGATGTCAAATTGTCTTTGATAGGGACATGATCCTCAAAAATGTGGACCATGACTAATTTTTTCAAAAAATCGTCTTGAAATAATTCATTACTTGAATAAACAAAAAAAACCAACATAAAAACAACTTTTCACAAAAAAAATGCTCAAATAATACTCTTTTATTTAATGTTGTTTTTTTTTTTATCTTTATGTATAATTAATTTATAATTTTCAACACTACTAGAGAATAAGTAAAAAATTCTTATTTTTATGATATTCAGATTATAAATTTCAATTAATATGTGTAAGTCAAATAAATTATTACATTCTTGATAATAATAGTAATCATAATAATAATAGGAGAATGTTGAATTGAACTAGGCTTTTACTAAATTGACCCACCCATCTTAACTATGATGAAAAAAAAAAAAAAAAAAAATGACATTTAGATTCATGTCTCTTGGATCCAAAGCCAATGAGAACCAACCACATTCATTATGGTTACCATATTCGTCATCATAGATAGGTCAAATTAATAAAAACTTGGGTCTATTTAACATTATCCTAATAATATTATATGGCTAGTATTATACATATATACTATGTCAATTACATGTTCATAATCGATTCATTTTGTTATAGTTATGACATACAATAGAATCGATTCAGAATTTCTCAATTGAACTTAAATTACCTGCAAAGGTAAAGTATTCCACCTGAATGGTGCAAAGACACGGTGATGGGTATTCCCGTGTACTGGGGCAAACTTTCTCCGTCGCTTTCGGAAGTGCCTGTCACCGCTTTTTTCATGGTGATAGACGGCGCCGGGACTATCAAGTTGCACCCAAGACCGCATCAACTTGAGGAAAGTTCGGCTCCTCTTGTCGCCAATTCTTCCATTGTATTGCATCAACGCCGTGCGACTTAGCTTTCAATGTTTGAGATTACCCGGCGCAAGCTCAAGGCCTTGCTTCGCCGAGTTTTTGTGTTTGTTTAGGGTGCGAGACTGTCTTTCTCGGGGAGGAATTGCATGCATTGCTCTTGAAGAGATGGTTCGGCACTGTGAGCTTTGCAAGGCAAAGCGTGCTGCCCTGGTCCGGCCCAGAAACCGACAACAGGTATGCAAAAATTCTCGTATCAATCGATTACTCTGGTGTGTGGTGTATCGATGAATTGGACTCATTCGTCAGTACGACGTATTAGAGTGCCAGCCAGCGATTAAGTGGACTTAGGGTTCTGTGAATTGGTGTTTCAGAATCTCACCGTTTAGTTTTATTTATTTATTTCTAATATGTGGAGCGTCTTGAATTACTCTTTCAAATCACTCTCTAGTCGTTCTAGAAGTAGCAGGTCAGCATGAGTGGTTTGTGGTTTTTTGTCATCCTGGCATGGTCGTATCAGCACGTTGGAGAACCTAACGTCTGCTCTGAAACACAATCTTATTCGAAACTTCGCAGAGTTTGATGGAGGATTTTTGAAACAGTATTTTTTATTTTTTATTTTATTTATTGTTGTTGTTGTTGTTGTGGTTATTTTTTTTGTTCTGTTTTTTTTTGAAGAATCTTACTGTAATGGATCACTCGGTTTGGTGCAGGTTTGTAAAGACTGCTTCTACACTGCTTTTGAGGAGGAGATCCATCAAACTATTGTCGACAACAAACTTTTTAATCGGGGTGACCGCGTTGCTGTCGCTGCTTCTGGTGGTAAAGGTGAGTCTGAGTCGCCTGCTTAACAACTCCTGCTTGTTTGGCTTAGTGGACCTTTCCTGCCCCTTGGATGGGCGTTGCAAGAAGCTATTGCCTTTGAGTTGCTATTGGCATTATTATGAATGGGCTTGTCTGCTGTAACTTGTGGATCCTCCACGTCTTAACGTATATGTAGGTCTAGGATTTAGGGTTTAGACGTAAGACTAGTAAAATTACTCCTTACAAAAGAAGCATCACCATTATGGATGAATAGTTGGTTTTGACTTTAGACTTGTTGGGGCACTAAACCCTTCATATGTATTTTTATGACATTTATTTGCCTATGCTCATCAGACAGTTGTTAAGTGTCTTTTAGAGAAATTACAGAACAATCTTGTTGAAAACCTGGATGAAATCAATTTCATGTGGCATAAAGTGTCAGTAAAAGTACCAGCATGTAGTAAGAGTAAGAGATGACTAAATTTGCCCGCAGCTCAAGTTGGACGATGGACTTGCAGATTCAACAGTGTTAGCACATGTTTTAACATTACTGAATAAGAGACACGACTACGGCCTGGACTTGTTTTTACTATCGATTGATGAAGGTATTGCTGGATACAGGGACGACTCCCTTGAGACTGTAAAGCGGAACGAAACACAGGTGCGGATTTTTGTTGTTGATCTCTAGTTTTTCTGGTAAGATGGCTGTAATTCTAGTGTTATGAGAGGTTAGACTGGGAGAACGCTTGGGTGTTTAATTTTGTTGTTTATATTTTTGTTGCAGTATGGAATTCCTTTGGAGGTCGTTTCATACAAGACACTGTATAATTGGACTATGGATGAAATAGTCAAAGAAATTGGGCTGAAGAACAACTGTACATTCTGTGGTGTATTTCGCCGCCAGGTAGACGTCTAACTCAACTGTTTGATGAATGTGTTTACGGAGAGCTTAAGTCAGTTAGCAATGAAGCAATCTAATAACAAGGAATTAGTTTCTTTTCCTACAATCCTATTTGAGTAAGACGGGTTCACATTGGCGTTTTCAGCGGCATGCTTCTTGTTGTTGCAGCCTGCAAGTGTCAGCTAGCTTACAAACTGCGGTTCTTGTGTGGTGCTGGATGTGTGTAGGCTTTGGATAGAGGGGCTGCTAAGATGAAAGCTGTCAAGATGGCTACTGGTCACAATGCTGATGATGTTGCTGAGACCATCTTGCTCAACATTGTTCGTGGTGACATTGCTAGGTAAGACTGTGAACCTATCATAAAAAATGGATGTATAGCGAGGCAACTAATTGTCAAAACTGCATTCACCTGGCAGTGCCTAAAGGACATTCAGAAAAGTTATCAGGATTTGTTTTCCTTCACAAGCATTCGATCAAGATGGATATTATTTTTTCCGCTCTTTCTTATCTATTAACTTTGAATCATTTGCATGCAGATTAGCGAGATGTACTTCGATTATAACTGGAGAAGAAGGTGCTTTGCCACGTTGCAAGCCCTTTAAATATACGTACGAGAAGGAGATTGTAATGTACGCATATTTCAAGAAGCTGGATTATTTTTCTACTGAATGTAAGTCCTTTTCTATAGTTATTTCTGTTTCAAAACTTAGGTTCTTGTTTCCCTTGAGACCTTGCAGTTTTGTGAAGATAGTATGAGCTGTTCTAATGCCCTAGTAGCATACAGGTCAACATATGGACTTGCCTCTTACATGCTCTGAAACAGATATTTGATAAAAAACCGGCGGATGTTACCACTCATTTGCGTTGAAGTCTATGTCTATTCTGGGGATCATTGATTTTTATCAGTATGTGCGTTTCCTGTTTTCAGGCACTTATTCTCCAAATGCTTATCGAGGGTTCGCACGTGAGTTCATTAAAGATCTCGAAGCTATCAGGTTCTGACGAACACAATTTCTCTCGTCGATATGCCTGTATCTGTATGTACCTGAGAATCCTTATAATTTAACACATTCTGGGTGTGTTGATCAGGCCGCAAGCAATTCTTGACATCATAAGTTCTGGAGAAAGATTTAGGATAGATTCTACGGCTAAGATGCCAGAACAGGGCTTGTGTGAAAGATGCGGATACATTTCAAGCCAGGTAAACTTTCAAAAGACCCGTAGAAAACCCAACACGCTTTCTGCTGAAAACGATGAGTTTTTGTTTGGAAGATTTTTTGAGTTGCCCAGATGGGTATGTCACGTGTTGTGGGCTTGGGATTTTGCATTTTATTAGTTTGAAGTTATGTCCAGGCTCATCTTCGAGCTGATTATGAATGTGCAGAAATGGTGCAAGGCTTGTGTTCTGCTTGATGGTCTAAATCGTGGATTGCCCAAGTTGGGCATTACTCGAACACGAGGCAAGGGCTTGGCAAATGGTGTTGAAAATGCTAGTGGTGGTGGTAAACTAGCTTCCAAGGATGACCGAAGTCCTTCGAAGGCTAACATTGACTTTTAAAGTTTTTAGATAGTTATCAGAAATTGAGGAAAATATCACATTTAGGCAATCTTCTTTACACTGGCATTTGTAAACTTTTGCTCACACTCAATTGCATATGGATTCATCAATTTCATATTGGTTTTTTGTATAGATCTTTGCACGTATAAGTCATTGGATTAAGAATAAAAGACTTTTCAGCAATAATTAGATTGTAATAATAAAGATTTTTTCATAATGAAAGAATGAAGAAGAATATTAAATTATCCTTAACAGTAGAGTAATCAATGAAGTATTTTAATAAAAATGTAGATTAGATATGATATAATATTAATGGTGAGTTTTATTTAGGATTTTTCAAATTTAATATTTATTTATTTTGTATTATACATATTTAGTTGTAGTCAAAATATATGCAATCAAACTTTTGAACATTCTCTATAATTTATTACATATTTATACTAGATGTAATTGTAATAGATCATATATTAGTCTTCTTATATTGTTTAAAGCATATTATAAATTATTTTGATATAAATATAAATCCAATATAAAATATTAATTCAAGTTTGCTTCTTTATAATGGCATATTTGTTACAATCAACTAAAAAAAGAGAAGATTTAAGAATCAATTTTGTTAGAAATTTTTTATGTCATAATTTTGTGTAAGTTTTTTAAATTGTTGAAAATCTTATTATTTTTTGGTGATTTATCTCTGTAATTTTGATAGTAGATTTCACAAGGAGAAGATGAATATAGATGGATATAAAATGATGAAGTCAGTTGTTATTAAACAACAATCTTATGTTAGAACAATAATTAATCTTAAGCTTTGTAGAGCTAAAACAAATCTTTATATTCAAAAGACAAGAAAAGAAGTTATAATTTTTTAATTTTTTAATTTTTTAATTAATTCAAATTTAAAATCATTATTGAATTAATTTTATAATTGCAAATTTTAGCTTAAAGATTGAAAAATAAAAAGTCAAAGTGACTTAATATGCTTTATTGCAACTTGTTGAGCTATTAGATCAATGTCTATATAGAGATAGTTATAGACTTGGATGCCAACTTGCAAAGTTGTAACTAATTATATAGCAATGTCTCTAAAAAAGCTTCAAAAGACAAATATCTTTTTGAGTTGGTTTCTAAAAAATAAGTGAGGTGAAAAGCTTAGATTCTAATCCTATCTTTGAGTTGACTATGTATTTTAAAATTAGAATTAATTTGAATTGTGCTATAAAATTAGCCTTAAACTTCCTTAAGGTGGCTATTTTTTTATTTTTTAACCAAATATTTCTTCTTACTTTTGTTTGTCATGGCAATGCTAGTTGACATTGTAAAATCTTCATATATGAATAATTTATCTAATATAACTTCTTTTTATACATTTGATATTAAGAAGTTTGTTATTGGTTTGGAAAAACGTAAAGCTTCTTGTTGTGAAGATCTTTGTTGCTAATTTATGTCTTAGTTTCTATCCTCTTCTTTGCATTACTTTATTCTAAGTTATTGGACAAATCTTCACTTGCATCGAATCCAACTTACTTCATTTTAAATTCTTATAATTCAATATAAAATCAATGGAATAATTTGAGATCTTTTGCAATAAATTACATATTTTATCTCTTCATACTCCAATTTTCAAAGTGATTGATGACTTAAATCATTTATAGCAAGCAAATCTCTTAAGCTAATTTCTTGGTCACTGCTTTTTCATCACAATCCTATATCTAATTATTCTTTTGTGTATATTTCTTAAAGCAAACATCAAAATATTTTAAAATCTAATAAATGGATTCTTGAATTAATAAAATAAATATATTTTAAATTTCATAACCACAACTTTCATAAATATTAAGTGATGACCCTTCAAAGTTGTTGTTATTGACTTATATACTTACTAAACCTTCTTTTAGTATTAATCATCATTCAAAAATTCATCCAAAATAAATTCTATCCATGAGCAAGTTTTCATCTATAATTTTTGAGATTTTGCCTACTTCTCATATTGATCTTGAGTTCTTGATTTCAACACCCTTCCACGATTTTATTGTAATAACCCTTGTAATGTAGTCTTCTCTTGTCTTGCCTTGTCCTAAAACTTGAAGGTAGATTATTGTAGTATTGCCACTCTAGCTGTTGTCACGGGTCTCTTCTACTTATCACTTGATTTCACCCTAAAACACTGCCAGCAGAAAACCCCGTTAGTACTAGTCCCGCAAACTGGCTCCTACTTCCGAATACTGTCACCACAGTTCGGTCCATGTAATTCCAGACTCATGATGCCAACAAACTAAATCCCTGTGGCTGTCAGAGTTCTCATGACTCCTCCGGATCACTCGGGACTCGACAGGGACTCTGCAAATTTCCCCTCACACTGCACGTTGCCCCTGCATCGTGTGGTCTCTTGGTGTGAGGGAGGTGGTCCACCCAACTATTCCATTGCCACCTCGCCACGGCTTTCTCATAGGCTTGGGGATCGCCAGGGCTCCAAACCTTTTGACTCACAAGTGCAAGAGTGAGATCCTTTAGACCCTTACACCCTGCTCCATTTTTGAGAGTCAATGTCTTCATTGACATATAAGGTGTATTTGTTTTTCCATTCTCACAGAATGTTTACAATAGATGTTTTGCACTTACATCCTTCTTTCTTTCTTAGGTAGCTTGAAGGCTCTTTTGTCTACCTAGCCTCCATTCAGAATTCTAGTCTTTCAAAAGGTGGTAGGGATAAAGGAGGATTTATTAGTTTTTTATTGAGAAGGGACACTACTTCTTTCTCGCGCTTCTCTGCAATTTCTTTTTGCCTTCAATTTACTTAAGTTTTCTTAATTTCATGGATTTTGAAAGTTTACATCTTCCAATGTAAATAATAGGAAATTACTCCCCACTTAGACTTAGCCTCGGCTGTGGAACTCCTTAACTAGGATCTGTCTCACCCCAATACCCTTCCATACTATATAGAAGTGACTTGCTATCACTCAATGTGAAACCCATTTAGGAAAGGCCAACCGTTTAGGCCTGGTTGCTCAGAGTCTTACATGCGCCTCGTACAAGCTTCTTAAGATTTCCCTCTACGAAGTCCCCTCGGATTGGAATCCTTTCAAAATCTTCTATCTCTTGAAAACTTTCATCACCTTCTTTTCCAAGTTTCTCCATATTTCCCCTTATACTATAGCTCATGAATTCTCTTTTCTTATAAGTCATATAGTCTTGTGACCCTCCTCCACTTTGGAGTGAAGATGCCCTCATCTTCTTGGTCACTCTTTCTATTGATCTCTCCCAAATTGTCAATCAACTAATCCATCTATCCTTTTAGTGGGTTTTGATTTGCTTCCTTATCATCCTGGATCTTCTATAGTCATCCACTTTTTTATTAAAAGCTGTGACTAACCCATGCACATGTCGTAAGTTCCTTTCATTTATCCATTGAAACTCATGCGGAGGGTACCCTTTGAAAGTACACAAGTATTGAACCCCTCTAACATCTGTCCATTTTTTGTCAAGTATCACTTCTATTCGACCTATGGTTTGATCCCATATTTACTCTTCAAGTGGAATTCTTACATTCTCTTTATGAAAGCCTTTTTCATCCTCTATAAATTTCTTGAGAATACTTACATGGAAAATCGGATGCCACTTCAATCTTTTAGGTATGTCCAAGACATAGACATTCTTGTATAGCACTCTTTCAATTTCATAAGGACTTGCCCATTTCTGGGTCCATTTGGAAGTAAGATGTGCTGGACAAGTGAGATTACTTGTATTCAATCAAACTTTGTTTCCCTTTTCAAATTACACATCCCTTCTATGCCTATCTGCTTGTTTTTTATATCTTCTTTGGACCAATTCCAGTTTAGTTTTGGCGGTTTGTAATATGGCTTCCCGTTTTGTCACCCACTTTGCCACTTTAATTGAATAAAATTCCAAAGCTGTTTTATCACTCTGTTTGACTCATACTAAATCTATAGGTTGTAGAGCATTAAAGCCATGAACAACTTGGAATGGTATATTTCCTAAGGCCACATTTTGAGTTGTATTATAAGTAAATTCAGCTATAGGCAACCATTTGATCCAATCCTTATGATCACTTGCTACATAGTGCCTTAAATACATCGAGGGAATTCAATTGAGTCTCTCAGTTTGGCCATCTCCTTGTGGATGCCAAGCAGTGGTTAATATGATTTTAAAACCTAGTTTTCTCATAATATGTTGCTAAAACTGAGTTGTGAATTTCACATCTCTATCACTCACAATTGAAGTTGGCACTCCATATAAAGAGATCCAATTATCAAAGAATATACTTGTTATTAATTCTGGGGCAGTTTCTATTACCTCTTTTGAATCCTTTAGAAACATAGTCATTGATACAAATCTAGCAGTCTTGCTGAATCTATCAACATCTACCATTATGGAGTTAGCTTCACCACATTTTGGTAAGCTAATTATGAAGTCCATTGAAATGTCTCTATAAGGTAGAGATGGAATAGACAATGGTTCTAAAAGTCCATTCTTTGTCTGAGTAGAGTATTTATTCCTTTGATAGACTAAACAACTTTTTACATATTGGTCCACATCTTCCTTTATAGAGGGTCAATAATAAGATCTTGTCACTTCTTTAAAAGTGACCTTTCTACCAATATGTCCACCACATAGAGAATCATGTATTTTATACATTAGTTTTTTTTCTCCACTTAACTTCTGGTACTTAGAGTCTGCTTTGCTTAAACCAAATCAATCCATTTCTTATAAAAGAGACCCCCACAAGTCTCCTTTGTTCTCTTGTAGTTTTGATTTAAGCAAAGGCTTCTTTAATCTCAAGTGCATCCTTATCTTATTCATAATCTTTCTTAATGCCCTTTATCAAGAGAGAGTCATTATGATATACTATAGTCTGTAGTGTCATGGAGTTTCTCTCCCATGAATTCTTTTCTTCTACTTAGTGTATCAGGCACCAAGTTGTCTTTGCCTGGTTTATGAATTAGTTCAATATCCATTGATACTATCACATCATACCACTTCAACTCCTTAGGTGAGGCCTGAGATTTGGAAGTAAAATACTTTAAAGAAATGTTGTTAGTGTATACTTTGATTCTTCTACTTCCCAAGTAGTGTCTCCAAGCTTTCAAGCAATGTACCACATCAAAAAATTCTTTCTCATGGATTGGCCATCTCAATTGACTTCCACTTAATTTCTTACTTTCAAAAGCTACCAATTTCTTTTCTTGTATTAAGACTCCTCCTATAATAAAATCACTTGCATTAGTATGGACTTCAAATTCCATATCAAATTTAGGATAGAACAAGACATAACTTGATACCAAGGCATCCTTGATTTCTTGAAAAGATGTACTACAATCATCATTCCATTGAATGATGTTGTTTTTCTTTTTCAAGAGGCTAGTAAGTGGGCTAACAATTTTAGAGAAGTTCCTTATAAACTTCCTATAATAATTTGCTAGTCCTAAAAAGGACCTCACTTCTTTTTGAGTTTTTAGTACTTTTCAATTTCTTATTGCTTCAATCTTCTTTGGGTCTATTTTTATTCCATCTTCATTGATGATATGCCCAAGAAATTCCAATTCTTTCAAAAAGAACATGTTTTTTTTTCTAAATTAGCATATAATTGATTATCTCTCAATTTTTATAAGACTATCCTCAGGTGCAACTTATGGTCTTCATCACTCTTAGAGAAAACCAGAATATCATCAATGTACACCACTACAAACTCATCACTTTTCTTATGAAAGATTGAGTTCATTAAAGTAGTGAAGTTAGCAGGCGCATTACACAATGCCAACTCTCAATTATACTCTAAAATTTAAATTTTTATTATTTTCCTATTTTATGATAATTAAACATGTTAGATTAAGATTTATATAAGTAAAATTCAGTTTTATAGAATTTTTAGGATAACAACCCCTCATGGTATAAATCATAGCCTAATTCCTTGAATTAGGTTAATTAGGACTAAAGTGATAAGAGTTAGAAAATTAGAATAGCAACTTAGTTAGTTTAATAATTTAGAGGTTGTTAGTCATTACTATAAGGGTTGACTAAAAGCCAATGAGTACATCTATAATCATTCACATGATTTAGGGGTTGGAATTATAATTCTCTAAAAGATTTAGGAAAGTTAGCAATGGTAATTTTGGATTTTTCCTCCAAATTCGGCAAATTTAAGCGGCATGGTGGTTCTTCTACTTAATGGGAGTCTCTTTAATGCAATGGCAGCACCGGATTTACCTTGTGGAGTGAAGAAAAAAAGATCAGCAATCTCTCCTTCAAAATACAAGAGAAGCAATGAAATTCTCATTTTGAAGAATTTCACAAAAAAATTGCCAAGATCCTTGTAAGTAAAAACTTCCATGGAAATTATAATTGAGCATGGATTAGGGCATGTGAATAGTCGATCTTAGCTTAAAAAGGTGTTTTGAACACAATAGTGAAGTTAGATTTACAAAAAAATGCCTTCTTGACCACTTACAAGGGCCATCAGCCTTGATAACGAGATTGGCTCTTGGATGAATGAAGGCCATAGATCTAGATTAGGGATCTGAAAAATCAAGGGTGGAGATGTAGCCACCCTTCTATGAGCCTCCACTCAATTGTATAAGAGAGGCTTGGTTTTCCAAGCCCTCTCTCTCTCCTCTTTTGGTGAAGGATGAAGCCATGCTAAAATTTGGCCAAAAACCCTAATTTTAATTTCATTTAGATTTTAAATCTCATTGTGAATTTTGTGGGTGGGTGTGCATGGATTTCGAGTTGTGAATGATAGTCATTGGGTCTTAAAACACGTTTCATTGTGGTGAATGGCTCCCTTGGCCTTCCAATTACTCCAAGGGTTTCAAGAGCCTCAGATTTCCCTCCATCAGTCATTCAATTGTTTTAGTTCCAACGTGATTTTTTTTGTGATTGTAGCTTTTGTTGTTAGCTTTCCAACAAGGTAAGGATCGCTCCATTTGGAGTTGAACTGAAGTTTTGGTGAAATTTTGAGTGTGAGGGGGTCGACTGCCTTTGCAGTTTGGATTAATCGGTTTTGAGAAGGCATTTCTCAGTGCCTGATAACTGAATTCGTTTGAAATTTTGAGAGAATCAAGATTTGTAAGCTAAGCTTTGAAGGGCGCAAGTTTCGTTGGATTTGAAGACAATTTGAATTTTTAGAGAATTTCTAAGTGAAGGGGGTTGGTCGCCACGGCAGTTTGGATCACTCAACTTCAAAGGAGAAATTCTCACGACTGGATCACTAGATTGCAATGAGATTTGTTGGAACAGGAGCGTCTTTAAGTTAACCTTGCAAAAACCTACGAATCATTCAATTTGGAGCTAATTAAAATTTTTGGCGAATTTTGGAGTAGAAGGGGGTTGCTGCCTTCAATCCTTGGCATTGTCAAGGTACCTTCGCTTTTACCCTTCTTATTTTATTTTTACTTTTATCTTCACAGTAACTCGTAATCTCCACATTTCAACTTTTGACTAATAAATTTTAACTTTTAAATTTTAACCTTTAATATTCTCACTTAAATTTTTAAACTTTGAACTTTAACTTTTGAATAAAATATTTAACTTTAATTTTTAACTTTTAACTTTATCTTTTAACTTAAGTTTTTATTCTTATTGTGAATTAATAAGAAAAACTTAATTAATTAATTTTATCCTTTTTTTGTGTGGTAAATTTCATCTGATATTTTAATTTAATATCAGTAACCATTGCTTGGAAGGCATTAATTTTAATTGAATTACAAACACCACATTTTAATTAACCTAACAATTTCACAATTGGGAGTTCTTTCATTCTACCTCTTGAGCTCGTTGTGTAGTAATAAATCCATAGAGTGGTGGATTTTAGGCTCACACACAACCCAAAAGGCATTACTACAAACTCATAGGAACCATATCTGGTTCTACAAGTAGTTTTCTCAATGTTTTCTTGAGCTACCCTTATCTGGTAATATCCACTTTTAAGATCAATCTTACTAAAACGTCTACTACCACCTAAGTTATCCAATAAGTCATCAATTCTTGGAAGTGGGTAGTTGTTTTTTATGGTGATCTTATTTAAAGCTCTATAGTCAATGGACATCCTCATTTTTCCATCCTTTTTGGTCACAAAAAGAATTGGAGCTCCAAATGGAGATTTGCTTGGTTTTATATACCTTTTTTTAAACAATTCATTAAGTTGTGCTTTGAATTCACTCAATTCTCACTGGTTTAATTGATAAGGTGCTTTATTTAGAGGTTGTGATCCTAGTACCAAATCTATCTTATGGTCCACCATTCTACTTGGTGAGAGTTGTTTTGGAAGTTTCTTTGTCAAAACATCTCTATACTCATACACAAGATCAGTAATTAAGTTTGCACAATGAGAAGTTGTTTTCATTAACTCATTTTTATTAAGAAAAGAGACACTTTTTACATCATCTTTGGGATCCATATCATAATCTCTTAAGTGGAAGAGAAATTGTTCTCCTTCTAACTCACTTTGAAAAATTATGGAAATCCTGGATTGGTATAATATGGAGAGGTTTATAAATAGTAAGTCTACTACTTTTTCATTTTTTCCAACCATGTCCACTCTGGTTTTGGACTTCCATAGAAGTTCAATTCTATAGAAGTCCAAGAAAATATTTCCTATAATTACATCTATTCCATCAAGGTTACAAATAGTGAAGTCTTCTTGAAACCTATGATTTCGACACTTAAACTTTACATCCTTTATAACTAAGTTGATCACTTCTTCGCCTTGTGTAAAGAAAATCTTCATCCTCTTAATTTCTTCTTGAATCAACTTGAGCTTTTGGGCACAAGTTGGATTCATGAATGAATTGGTTGTCCATGTGTCAATCAACATGGAGGTTTCATAATTCTCAACTTTAGTATTGAGATAGATGATTTTTTTATGTAAACTAATGGCAGTGAGTTTTCCTTGAAAATCCCCTTCTTTAACGAGAATTCCTTTACTGAGACTCATAATTTGAAGACAATCTACTTCAAGAGTCTCATTTGACAAAGAAGCATTAAGAAGTTCACTTACCTTTATAGGCACTTCTTCATTCTTACAATCATTTTCATAGTGTCCTTTTTATTGAGACTTAAAATAAATTATATTAGAAGAACTTGCTTTTGCCTTCTTAGCACTATTCCCTTGACTTTCTTTAGTCTTAAGTTTCTCAACTTTAGAAGTACTTTCTTCAAATTTCTCTTGAAAAAAGGTGGTTTCTTACTTCCATAGAAGTACCTAATTCCCCCTTGGAAACTAGTCTTTCTTTCCAAAGTTTTAGTCATAGTACTTTGTTCACTAAGACCCGCCCTTTGTTCCTCCAATTCGAATTGAGAAGCCAAGGCAAACGAATTATTAATATTGATAGGTATGGTTTCTTTTTCTCAATATTTCTTTCTTGTGGCAACACTCAATCCATTGTAAAAGAAAAATAATAAACACTTTTCATAGTCCAGCTGAGTGTAGGCTAGTTGGTTTTGGAACTCACTAACATATTTCAAAAGTGAGGCTTTTCCTCCTTCTTGCCTTAATTTGAGAAGTTGCAATCCTTCAATGAAGTTTTGCCACTTACTCTCAAATCTAGTTATTAGTTCTTTACAGACTCCAGTCCAAGTGGTTTCCTTAGCATAGTTAGCATTGTTTCTGATTTTTCCATCAAACCAATCTTAAGCACTTCTTTCAAATAATGCAGATAAGGTCCTTATTTTATCCACATCACTTTCAATATCATTGGCCAAATGCCAATATTCGATTTCCTTAAGAAATCTCCTTACAATCCTTTTGTACTATGTGCCCTTCTACTTTTTTGGTTGATTTGTCTTGGCTATGTGAGAACTTAGCTTGTCCTTTTGTCCTTTAAGTAAGGCCTCTCTTCTCACATTTTCTCTCATCAAGGAGTCTATTAGAAGTTGGTTCATTTCTATCTTCTTCTCAAACTCCTTGTTCTTCTTGTCCATCAACTTCATAACCATTTTCTCAACTTCATCAAGGGAGACAACACTTTGTCTCTCTACTCTTAATTCTTGTATTGAGTCTTTAGAGGTTTTGGAAGAAGTAGGTCTTTGTGATCAAAGATTCCTTTCTGCTTTATCACTTTCTTGCTCATTACTATGAGGTTTTTGAATTTCTTGCTAGCTTTTTTGAAACTTCTCTTGCTCTCTTTGTGCTTCTTCTTCATTTTCTATCACTTGGATGAGAGAAAATTCCTCTTGAAGAAAAGATTTCTTTTTCATCAACCTCCTCTTTGGTTTAGCTACTTTTTGATCCACTTGTACTTTAGTTTCAAGGATCTTATCCTTATCCAATCATTGAAAGGTAATTTTGGTAGTTTTCTTTTCCATCTTGGGCTAATGCTTCTCTTATCTTGGTCTAGAGCTTGGTTCCAAAAATTTTCCTCCAACCTACTTCTCAATACCGATCTAAAACAAGCTTTGATACCACATGTCATAGGCCTCTTCTACTTATTACTTAATTCCACCCTCAAACACTACCAGCAAAAAACCCTGTTAGTACTAGCTCCGTGAACTGGTTCCTACTTCCAGATACTGTCACCATAGTCTGGTCCCTGTAATTCCAGATTCACGCCGCCGGCAAACTAAACCTCCGTGGCTGTCAAAGTTTTCATGATTCCTTTGGATCACCCAAGACTCGATAAGGACTCTACATATTTTCCTTCACACTGCACGCTATCCTTGCATCATGTGGTCCCTTGGTATAAGGGAGGTAGCCCGCCCAACTGCTCCATTGCCACCTCACCATAGCTTTTCCATGGGCTTAGGGATTGCCAGGGCTCCAAACCTTTCGACTCACAAGTGCTAGGATCAGATCTTTTAGACCCTTACAACTGCTATCGTTGTTGTCGCAAGAATTGGACAGTTGATTTTGTTGCAATGACTCTCTTTTTGTATAGATCTCATTTTTGATGACCTCAAATGTTGGCTATAAGGTTCTCAACTACCTTGAACAACTCAATTCAACATCAACTCATAGTAGTATTACCTAATAATGCTTGAAATTTGTGAGCATAAGTCATTTCAAATGTAGAAAAAAGAGGCGACTAGATCCTATCTATTGATTTGGATATGAGATCAATTGAGATAGCTTTAGAAGCAATCAAAATCACATCTACAATTCTATTTGAATTTTAACAAACTATAAACTATGAATGAATTTCAATTGTCATAGAAAATAGAATTAGAGCTAATAAAAATAAATTAGTTGCATCAACTTGTAAATAATTCCTATATGGACTAAATAGCATACATACATACTTCTCCCATCAACTTGTGCTCCAAAATTCCGAAGATCATTATTGTTAACCAATACAATGATAGTGCACGTAAATTGATAAAAATTCCTATAATATACTATGAAATATCTTCAAAAACTAAATAATTAGGCAAGTTGTGAGGCATTACATGAAGTAAGGCAATGAAGAAGGAGAATTTGAAGGCTTGTAGCAAAAATCGTGGTTGAATTGCTACTTCTTGTGACACCACTCAAATAATGATTAGTAGCTCGACAAAAAGCACTACCACAAATATCATAGTATTAGTATAATCGACTATGATAATGAAGAATTATTCTCCAATTACAACTCTAGATTATACAAAGCTCTTCTTCCACTTAAGAAGAAAAATCATTGAAAGTTCTTGTAAAATATAAAGCTTATAAATTTTGTATTATTATTCATACTTGCTAAATGTTGCTTTGCTCAACAAAGCACAATCCTTTGCTACACAATCATGACATTCAACTTGCCATTTGAGCAACCACCTTGTAATCCAGACCAATGCCACCTTCAAGATGAATAAAAACATAAGAACTAAATGCTTTAAACTATAATACCATTAAAAAAAATTATCTACCTTTAAAAATGATATTGGAGAATGCAATGCAATAGTAGCTTCCGCGACTCCAACCATAGTGGCCATTCAGTACCAATAAATTATATTTCTAGGAACTAGCCACTGAAAGATCAGTTTTCTTAATTCATACTATAATAAATTTAAATAGGAACATAGAAAATAATGATGGGATGTGTTGTATTCCCGCAATGCAAAAGAGACAAGAGAACAGTCCCAAAGTAGCCGATGCTCATGAATTGTGAAGAAAAATTAAAAAAAAAAAAAGAAGGTGAAGGATCCGACGGCGAGACCTTTATTGCAGTAGAGGCTTTTGGTATTCAAAAGGAGCCTCTTGCCACCTTAATCTCTTTTTGAATAATTTATTTATTTATTTAATTTATTTTACATATCTTTTTTAAAATTTTTTTTATTCTTTTTATTCTTTTGATATTTTTATTATTATTATTTTTTATATATATTATTTTTTAATAATATATATATATAAGTTTTAAGAACTATCAATAAATATATATATATATATATTTTTTGACAATGAAAGCTACTTCTATTGGTCATCATTTAATGATAATTAAAAAAAAATTATTCATCATAGAAATTTATCTTAATAAATTCTACTTTAAGCTCTATATCTGCTATGAGCAATCTATTTTCTATTTTTTCTTAAAAATTCTACTACCAACTCACAAAATCTATGATTTTAAGCACCATAAGTATATTTTTTATACTAAATACTCAAGTGAATCAATTCAATGACTCATAGTTGGATATGAGATAGTTGCTTTTATTACAAGCAATCAAAGTGCAAACTTTGGAAGTCAAAGGTCACTTTTTTGGGGCATGTAGTATCCTTTGAAGGTGTGTACATGGAGCAAAATAAGGAGAAAGTACTGAAATATTTACCAACTTTCAAAATGCTTTTAAGGCCCGCTCATTTTTAGACCGTGTTAGATATTATTATCATTTTGTTTGACAATTTGTACACATTACTACCTCATTCTAAAGCCTAATGGAGAAGAATGATCCATTTGAATGGAAGTTGGAGTAGCAAAGTGCCTTTGATAGGTTGAAGGAAGCACTCATTATTGTTCTAATATTGCAACCATATGATGCTAATATTTCTTGTACTCTTGATATTGTTGCTTTTGACTTTGCTATTGGAGCGATCTTTTAATAAGACTTTGGTAGGAGCCTTCAATCCATGGTGTATAAATCATGCAAGCTTAGAAGGACAAAGTGTAATTACTTTGCATATGATTAAGAGCAATTAATAATTATACATGCTACAAAAGTGTCACGACATTATTTGTTGAAGAAGCTAGTAATTGTTTGGACTAATCATCAATTCCTACTACACAATTTATATTTAAAAAATATAAATTCACGACATCATTATTGAGAAGAATGATTGCAAGTTTTTGATATTTAACTTGATTATAAGCAAGGATGACAATATATTGTAACGAATAGCTTATTGTGGAGACCAGAATTAAAGTCCAAATCAAAAGATAAGAAAAAATTCACTACTATTAATAATGTTATTTCAAACCTAATCAAAGAAATAAAATAGAAAGAAACTATGTATTGAGATGCTTATTTCAAGCTGATTAGCAATCAATTGAAAGTAGGTGATGTATAATATCAAGATTATAGTCTTAGTGATGGCTTGTTTTGTTTTAAGAAGCAGATTTATATATTTCATAATGCTATATCTTGGACGAGCATACTTAAAGAGAGACAAGAATTTCTAATATCTAAACATCTAAAGCGTGAAGAGATTCTAAAATAAATCTTAAGGACATGATTTTGAATAGGTTTGGACCATGATGTTTGAGCTTTTGTATACTCTTACGAATCATCTCAATGTAACAAAGGACACAATGCAATATCTCTTGAGATATTGCAGCCAATTCTACTACCTATGGCACATTAAGAGTAAGTGACTGTGGACCATAATCACACTATAGTTACTAACTTTGTGGATTGATTTTTGAAGTAAATTTATTTGGCTATAGTGCAATCTGATTTTGATGTCTTTGCAATTATATGAGTCTTTTTTGTTACTATCTTTTTGTTACTATGGATTACCTTGTGTCATCATTTCAGATCAAGATCCACACTTTACGAGGAGTTTTTAGCATGCTTTGTTCAAGCTACTAAATATACAACTTGTTATGTCTATAGCCTTCCATCTTCAAATAGATGGACAAATAAAGGATGCAAATTGGACCTTGGAAGATATACAATGGGCATTTGTAGCGATTCACCATAATGATTGAGATGAATATTTGATGCCTTTGGAATTTACTTATAATGATAGTATTCAAGCAAGTACCAATCATTTACAATTCTTCTTTAATATCAATCATCATCTAATTATGCCAACAACTCTCTATTGTCCTATCAACATCAACAATTCAATAATAGAAGAGTTTATACAATGATTTAGAATTATCTTACAAAAAGCATGGCCTTGCCTTCTTATTACATGAAATTGATAGATGTAACATGCGGATAACTACCAAGAATATAAGACCTTTTAGGAGGATGACCATATATTACTCTTCAATGCTAACTTTTCACTTACTACATCAATCTAAGTGTGAGTACAATTAATAGTTCCAATAGTAAGTTATAATTACTTTTGTGATTTTCAACATATTTTTACTAATTTTAATACTAATATGATTAATTTATTGATCCTAATTAGTTTTTTAATTAATTATGACTTTATCTATATTTTTAGGTTATTAATTAGGTAGATACTTCTAATGATTAGATTGAGTGATTATTTAAAATTCTAAAAATAGTAAGTTTAAAAGATATATGATTTTTTAAAATTTAATTTGAATTCTTTTTTACGTACTAAAATTAAAATTTTAGTAGAATTTCTTTTTAAATCCTAGAAATTATATCTTGAATTAATCCATAATCTTAGTATTCAACCCCAAGGCTAATTTTTAATTTGACTATGGTTAAAAATCCCTTTAGTCTAATTAGTCTATTTTCCTATTTAATTTTAAGATTTTTAAGCTTAAATTTTATATCACAATTAAAATAGATTAAAAATATAAAGTCTAATTGCTAAATTAATAGTGACTTTTAGAAGATATAGGTGAATTAATTATTATGGTGAAATTTCCTTTCTTAGTGATTTTAATCACTATTTAGAGTTAAAAATTGGAAAAAAAGAAAAAATCACAAGTGTATTAATTCAAGACCAAATTGCAATTGGATCTTGGATTTGCTAAGAATTCATATTTAAGAGATTTTAAATTGAAGAATGGTAATCATGATGGCTTTGATGGCAAGAATTCTTGCTGATATCCAAGTAGACTGATTCAAATTAAAATTGTAGTTAAAACTTACAACTAAATTAGCAAATTAATTAGTTTTTATAATTTAGAACTTGAATTTGGACTTGAAAATAGTTAAATTTGGATAAAAATATATTTTAGAAATTTATTGGTGTTAATTTTGCCAAAAAAGTATTAGTTTTTGAGTTATAGGCATTTCCAATCTTAAAATTGGATTTAGGCTTATAGTGATTGTGGACCCTTGATCTTGGTTAGGAGTTTTTTGATTTGAATGGTAGAGATGTGGTTGCCACCTTTGGGCCTCCTCCCACCTGGTTGAGAGACTTGGGTGGCCAAGCTCCTTCTCTCTCTTTTCACTTTTGTAAGGCAAAGCCTTGCCAAATTATCTCCATGCTTTTAATTGAAGGAATTTTCTCTCACCTTATCATTGCCTTGATATTTTTTTCTTCTCAGTTATTCAATTTTTTTATGCTTTGAGCTATATTTGGTATTCATTTTTTTTTAATTATCAGCTTTTCAATGATGTAAGCCATGAGTAATTTAAAGCTTGGATGGATTTTTGGCAAATTTCCAAGTGGCAGGGCATCCATTGCCCTTAGTAGCATAGGAGTATCAACTTTAAAAATTAATAATTCGGTGACTTCTAACTTAACTTTAATATGATTTGCTATTATAAATGCAATTTGAAGTCTGGTTTATTAAAAAATTTGAGTCACAAACTTCTAAGTTATAAATTTTTTTTGATGTTTTTTAAAGAGGATGGATTTGCTATCTTGGTAGTTTAGAACAATTATCTTTGAAAAAACGTGGCTTAATACCTATTGATGTTTTGTCATTGGATCTCCTTTTTTTTGGAAAAAAAACCTTGAAAAGTGTAGTTTTAGGAAAAAAAATTAAAACTGTTAACTTTGAATCACTAACCAACTCTTTGTAAATTTTTAAATAAAAAGAGGTCTACTGCCAAGGCAATCCATGTGGCTCTACTTGGAAAAAACCATATCTCAAGTATTTTGGATCAGATTGCCACAAGATTTGAGGAAATAGGAGCATGCTAGATTTAACTTGCATCACATTAAAATTCACATGCATAGAAGTCTTAGAGAATTTTTGGTGAATTTTTAAGTAGCAAAGGGTGGTTGCCTCCAACTTGACATACTCAAGGTATATTATTTTTTTTCTCTTCTAATCATCCTTTAATCACATTCTTTCAGCACCTAATCTATTGTATCAATTTTTATTATTATCAATCTTATTATTATTAATTAATATTATTTAATAATTTTAAAGAAATTTTCCTTCATTCAAATAATTAATGATAAAGTTTTATCTTTTCATCCATCCTTATCTTTAAAAGATAAAAAAATCCAATCATTTTATTTTCATCTTTTATTTTTAACTATATTTTGTAAATTTTACTTTTTATCTTCAATTTTTTATTGTAGTTATTTTGAAATTTTCACTCAATTTTTAGTTATTAATTCTAATTTATTTTATTTTATTTATTTTTATTCATAATTCACAAAATTTAAGCTTGATCAAGTAAATCTTGAAAGATAATTAACTAATTAGACTATAATATTTAAAAAATCATAAAAATTATATACTTGATTTTTTATATTTGATTGAATTAATTATGATTATTATATTATATTATTTATTTTAATAAATAAATAAATAAATAAATAAATAAATAAATAAATTATTTATTTTAATAAATAAATAAATAAATAAATAATTTATTTATTTTAATAAATAAATAAATAATTTATTTATTATTTTATGGTTTATGTACCCACATTGGTTATTATTGAATTTTAATCTACATTACAATTGAATCATATTGAAGTTAAGTGAAAGGAGAAAAAGAAACTACTGACATTTTGGTGCATTTGTTGAGAGTGTCCCTTTTGGTGTTGTTGCTTGGAACATATTTATCTTAATTGTTGCAACTATTAGTTTTTCTTTTGTAATTTTTTTGAATTTTTGGTTATTCTTGTATTGTTTTGGTTCTTCTATTCTTTATCTTAAATTATTGTGGACTTATTTGCTTATTTTTTTGGAGTTGGGACTAGAAAAAATTTGAGGTTGTGATGGAAGGAGCATGGCATGAGGTAAGTTCTTTATTCTTCTATTAAATTAGCTTCTAATTTAAAATATTTTTATTTTAGGTGGTGGTTAAGGAAGATACATGGCAAGATTTGTTATATCCAAGTAAATTCTAAACTCCTTCTATCCTCTTGTAGTGTAATTGGACAACACCCATTATACAACCTAGAAATTTCTCCACTCTACTTCTTTTCTTAAAAAAAAATCTAGTGAGTTGTTGATAGGTGCTATTTCAATTTATAGTTTTTTTACAGAAAGTAAAGTAGGGTCCATAGCCAGTATGACTTTGTTTTGTTGTTGAACTTGCACTTGTGGAACGTGATGACTTTCATGAAATAAAGTCAAAAGCAACAAGTTGTCCTATAGATTGTCATTTTTTTTTGTCTATTGTGATTTTTGTAATTCAACCTTGTGTAAAAAAATTGATAGAGAATTAAAAGAAATTGTGCTTCCTAATTTAAAAATTTCTAGTAGAAGTGTGGAAGTTGAAAGGTGACTCCACTTACCTACAGCCTGCAGAAGGCTTGGGTAGGCATTCATCTTCTACTATGTGTACTACATTCAAGTAAAGGTGGTATTCTTTTTGTGAACACATATATTACATAATTATTGAACTAAGTAGCAAAAAAAAAAAAATATGGCTTTCAATTAGAATAGCTATCAGATCATTTAATTAAAAGTTAATTCTTCAATGTGCTATATTGTGAGAAAACAAAAGTAAAGTGAGATTCTATCCAACACTAAAGAAGCTAGTCCCATGTCTTTTGGTGATCTTTCTCCATTTTTAGGCATTAATTCACTAGAGAATTAAGGAGTGAAAAGTTAGGTTGAAATCGATGATATCTCATGCTGAAAAGGAATGAGCCTTTTAGGCAAAAAAAAAATGATTAAGTGATTGTATATGGGACAAGGTTGATTACTCCTTCTCTTTTAAAGTAAATCACTACTTAGATAAGGGCAAATTGGAGATAGTGAAAGGAACATGTGTGGTGCCTTCAAGCCTTTAGGATGCTAGATGCACCTATCTACTAGATCTCATTTGAACTTAATCTTACTAGTAGAGAATTCTTAGAAACGACTAAGCAAGACAACCACTAGGTCTATAATTTCTATCAATAAAATCCAAATAAAACCAAGCCAACTCGAGGAGTTTGTAGAAGTCTAGTTAGTAAATATAATAGAATTAGATTTGAATATTACAAACTAATATGTAGAAGAGGTATTAGAACCATCACATCTTGATCTACAAGTAGAAAAGAAACAAGGATCTAGACCTATTTCACCTCCAAATGGATCTTGGAGGTGTACCACTTCCAAATCCTATATTCATAAATTCCTTGATTCAGCCAAGAAGATTATCTATTTTAATACCAATAGGTTTGTAAGCGACATCCATGCCATCAAATATATCCACATTTAAGGATATAAGAGATGAAGATCCATCTACACATATAGAGAGGTTCTTAGAATTGCTTACCACATGTTTGATTGTGGACTCTAGATACTATTTGGTATGGTTTTCTAACACATTGAAGGATGGAGCCTATGAGTAGTATAAGAATAATCCTCCTAATACCTTCTATAGATTAGAATATACTCATGAAAGTATTCTTAGAAGAATTTAGGCTAGAACTAAGACAAAGTAATGTCCACACATCTTATATGCCTTGAGGCAAGGAAATCGCAAAGAAATCACTCTTTACATAAGATAATTTGAATTAGTG
Organism: Physcomitrium patens; assembly: GCF_059467195.1. Taxonomy (NCBI): domain Eukaryota; kingdom Viridiplantae; phylum Streptophyta; class Bryopsida; order Funariales; family Funariaceae; genus Physcomitrium; species Physcomitrium patens. The sequence goes on along the minus strand of NC_143434.1, from coordinate 4,321,790 downwards.
GTTACAAATTTGTTAGTGCTCTTTTTATTAATGACATTTTAATTCATTTATTTATTCAAGGATTTAATAATAAAGGTACCATTAGAGAAATCTTCAAGGACCACCCCGTAATTTTAGCAAATGTTAAAAAAATTGTGAGAATAATAGAACAAATTGATAAGGAACAGAAAAGGATGTAAAAAAAGGAAGATCAAAGGATCTTTAGTTTTATACCATGCTCAAAACATAGAAACCATTCAACAACCATTACATGATTCTATTAGCATTCATTTCCATCTAATATGGTATTTTCTACCACCTTTAGATATTAAAGTACTACCTATCCTTTTAGAGATAATATATGTAAAAAAAAAGATAAGGTGAAAAGAAGAAATTATGAATAAGATTTATTAAACTCAACATGGATTCAAAAATCAAATTTTTTAACAAATTAAAATGAAGATAGAACAGATGTCTTTCTTGATAAAAAAAAAAAAAAAAAAAAAAAAAAAAAAAAAAAAAAAAAAACTAGAACCTCAACTAAGTGCCACCACTTATAGAATTCGATAGACATGCCTCAAGTTTGTGGTATACTAATTGTAGCAAAACAGACCACATTGGATAATTGTGCACAATGATTCTTGTGCAATAATAATAACTTAGAGGACAGCAATCTGTTGTCTTTCTATATAGACATCAAATCAATGTTGGATCTATCTTTCAACAATAATATTATAATTCATCCAATCAAAGTCTTAGGGATCAATCAAAGCAAAGATATGATATTCATAACCTTTATGGTAATAGTCATATACCAAGTAACAATTGGATGTAGGCAACCAGACCAAGTTATACTTCTAAATCTTCTACCAGATAATTATTCTAGATAAGCCTCAGATAATTTGAAGGGATCAAAATAACCTCAATATGAGAATAATTTGAAGTCTCCAAATTTATTTTATAATTATTAAAACAATCAAAAAACTCAACACCCTTTCTTTAGTCTATAAATAGTGGCTCATATAATTCTATTAAATAGATTCTGTATTCAAATTCAAGGCAATCTTAAAAACAACGATCAAGTTAGCTAAGTTATTAAATTTCTAGTAACTTTACTTGAACCCATAACTATGCAACTTCAAATTCAAAGTGACCAAGGCCAACCTTCTTCCTCATATTCTAATTTTATTTTGTATAAGCTACAAGTCAAAGGAAAAGATTTAGCAATGGAAGTTTTTGTCTTGGCAATTATAACTAAGTCAAAGGGTGCCAACCAAAATCTAATAACCATAGATGACACTTCATTGGAGGACTTTCCACATCTACTTGAGTTGGTATCTAAGTCAATGACCTAAAGATATTAGTAGAAGAGAAAAAACCGAATCTATTCCTTCATTTTAAAAGAACCTTGATTAGAATAAATGTTAGCAATGAAAGAAAACTCTATCCACCAATTCCAAAGAATTGGTATAGAGGATCCATTGAACAACATCATATTTGAGAAATAGATTGAAACACTTTGGATATTTCCTATAATAATGAAGAACCAAGACTTATCAAGATTGGTTTTTAACTAACAAATAAAGAAATGAGCCATTATAAAACTCTAATTATAGAGTATCAAGAAATTTTTACTTGATCTTATAAAGTTCTCAAGAAAATTCTTCTAGAAGTAGTTCAACACAAAGTTTTTTTACCACCTAATTTCATCTTAATGAGGCAAAAAAAAATATTAAATGAATCTTGCTCTAAAACTCATAGTCAAGGCCAAATTAGAGAAGTTTTTGTAAGTTGGTTTCATTAAACTTGTAGAAACAACTAATTAAGATTCTCCTATGGTGTTAATAATAAGAATAAAAAAAAATGTAAAGCTTTGAGTTTGTATAGACTATAGAAAATTAAACCAATACATCCAAAAAGATCACTTTCTTCAACCCTTTATAAACACCATTTTAAAGAAAGTAGCTAGCTATGAACCTTATATATTTATGAATGATATCTCAAGATATAATCAAATGTCTATTGCTCTAGAGAACCACTACAAAATGATATTTATAACTTTGTGGAGAACCTTTGTCTATATAGTCATATCTTTTGGGCTTTATAATGCTTCTTTTATATTTCAAGGAACAATGATCTATGCCTTTTTTTTTATTTGCTATACAAATCAATGACTGTTTTTATCGATGACTTTAGCACTCAATTTGCTAAGATGGATCACCTTCTTTGTCTTCAAGAGAGCTTTGATTGTAATAGACATATAGAGATAGCCTTCAATCTAGATAAGATCTTTGTTATGATATAACATTTATTTTTTTTAAGCTATGTGGTTTCTAAGAATGGAAGAAAATCCAATCTAGAGAAAGTAGAAGTAATTATGAACCTTCAACCTCCTTCAACTATAAAAGAAATACAAAGGACCTTGAGTCACGTGAGTTGGTACCAAGAGGTTATTCATGATTATGCCACCAAAGTCCTTCTCATAGCTAAACTTCAACAGAAAGCAATTAAGTTTGGATGGACCCAAGAATGCCATCAAACATTTAATCAGTTGCAAAAAGATCTAAGTTCTTACTTAGTATTGAAACCACCAAATTGGAGTCAACTATTTCATGTGTATTATGATGCTTCATCAGTTGTAATAGGTAGTACTTTATGTCAATCATCAATTGGAAAAAGAAAAGATTATCCTATTACTTATGTAAGCAAACAATTGTATGTAGATGAAAAGAACTTCATTATAATAAAGAAAGAATATTTGGCCATGGTTTTTTTGGTAAAGAAGTTCCATCATTACCTTCTCTTGAATCCAATAGTCTTTTTTGTAGAATATATGGCCATTAAATATTTAGTCATCAAGGTGGATTTGAGTAGAAAGATAGCTCAATGGATTTTGCTATTGGAAGAATTTGACTAAACTGTAGAATACAAGCTTGATAGAATGTATAATTGAGTAGATTATTTTTCGTAACTATTAAAGAATCTTAATCCTACATCTTTACATAATATCCTTGTACATGAATACTTTACTATTTCATCCACTTTGGTGTGGTACTCTCATATTATCAAATTTCTGATAACTTAAGAATTACCACAAAATCCATCCAAGAATAAACGATGAAAGATTAGAGTGAATAATAGATACTTTGTAGTGATAGAAAATAAATTATACTACAAAGGAATAGATGGCATTTTTTGACATTATGTAATGGTTGAGGAAATATCAACCATTTTTAACTACAAGCCATAATAGTGCATGCAAGGGTCACTTTTTTAGTATGTTAATAGGCCAAAAAGTACTTTGGACTAGTTATTACTGGCCTAACATATTTAGAGATGCCAATGACTATACAAAAAAATATAATATATATAAATAATATGTAAAAAATAACATTTATATGAATCTACCTCTTAAAGTATCATTTCCTTTAATCCTATTTGAAAAATAAAAAATTGATCATATTAAAAAAATTTATCCTAATTCTTCTAATGGTAAAAAATATAACATTGTGGCCACCAAATATCTAATTAAATGGATGGAGGCCAAGGCACTAATAACAAATGATACTAAGACTATAGCCAACTTCTTATTTGAACAAATCATCACTTGATTTGATTGCTCTAAGATATTGATTAGTAATAGAGGGTGATGTCATATTGTATTTGTGTACAATATATAAAAGAAGATAAAAATTATGAAATATATTAGTTCTTAGTTCTTAATTAATCAATTATTATAGAGGTTTATAAAAAAATATTTAAAAGATTATCTTATTAGCAAAAAGTGTTGCAGTTATTAAAACTAAGTTCATATAAAGGAAAAATAAGTTCTAGGATAATTAATTATTAGAGTGTCTATTTCATATAAAATTTATTAGATATATTTTTAATATATCTATAAATAGATATATAATTTTTTTAAAAAAAGAAGTTATAATTTATAAAAAATAAAGATTTAAAAAGAAAAAGAGGTCAGACAACAATCTTATAGGAAAACAAATTGAGGCTTTAGACATTAAGTAGTAGCTTGGGGCTTATGGTGGTGGATGGATGATAAGGTGCTTTGGTAGGACCTAAGAGGTTCCAAATTCAAAATCCCATAGTAGCACATCAGTGAGAGAAAAAAAATATATTCTTCAAAAATCTTGAATGAATTTATTAAGGACATCTAGAGGGTTGGCCTTACAATGCTTGTATTAGGAAATTATGTTAGATGACAAGAATATTTATTACGTATGGACATGAGTGAGAAATCTCTTTTAGTAATAGTATAATGTATGATGCCTATGCCTTCTATATATTTGTCTTCTTGATAGATTGATATATAGTTTTTCTTTAGAAAGAAGAAGCTATAAATTGGTAGTAGGTTAAAGTGAAATGGCATCAATCTTTTAGAATCTTCAATTTATTATTTTATTTTTTTTAAATATAAAAATTCAAATAAGAATAAAAATAAAAAAATAAAATTTAGGATTTAGGATTAAAGAGTAGGATTTAAGATTTAGGATTTGAGAACAAGGTTTAAGATTTAAGATTTGAAATAGGATTTGGGTTTTGGAAAGAGGTGATAATCTTCTTGGAAGAAAAATATAAGGGCTCTCTAAAAAAGTTTTACTTTCTTATATTTTTTATTTTACAAATATTTATTGAAAGAAAAATTGGTATTATAAAGGCAAGTGAGTTTATAAAGAGGATTGTGTTTATGAAGTGTTGTATGGTTACAAAATAGTAGAGCAATCAGTAGCAATTAGAAGCTTGGTGTTTTCTCAAGGCAATCTCTCTCTCCATGACATATTGATACTTCTTCTAAGAGAGCCTTGAGGCACTTATTATTTTACTTGGAATACTAGTAGATGTTGATTCAGATTTTAGAATGCCAAGAGGAAATGCTTCAAATGAATTGTTTTGAGCATTTACATAATTCATAGAGCAATGACAAGAAATTCAAGAGTGTGGCAAATGTACTACAAAAGCCTTATAAGATGTTGACAAAATTGGAAGATTTGAAGGAAGAGACATTACCAAATTTCTTAGGATTTATGTATGCAAGATTGAAGTATATCAAGTTTCAAAAGTAAAGATGATTTGTGCTTTTGATGTTGATATCATTCCAGAGATTAGAGTTGCATGAAGATTTCATTTCTTGAAAGAAATTTATGAAACACCTTAAAGATGAATTTTTTGAAGCTAATTCAGAAAAAATGATCAAAAGGTCATTTTTAGAATAGATTGAACAAAGGCTTGGATATCAAATAGGTTCTAGCCAATTACTTAAGATTTTCAATAAGAAGTTTGGCCAATTGCCAAAATATGAAAGGTAATTGCTTAATAAAAGGAAAATTGAGTTATTTTTGCAAGCAACAAATAATGATATGGAAAACAAGTTATTCTTTCATTTAGTAGATAAAGCATCTAAGAATGGCTTTAATAATGATTGGAAAAAGATGAAAGAAGCAATTGGACTTTTAGCTAAGTAATAAAAGTTAAAGTGTTAGAATTATCCAAAACAATTAAATCTTGTGCCCACTGCTCAAAGTTCTTCATTAGCTCAAAAGATGAGTAAGAATGGTCATGATGAAGTATTGAGAGAATTAATCAAAGGTATGAGAGATTTGAGGGTGGAAATGACAAAATTTAAAAAATCTCAAAAATCTAATGCATAAAATATTTTAGAAGGGTCCAAAGGATATATTGAAAGATTTTTAGTCCAAGCCATAAGCACGGTATTGTATTGTAGTTTGGCTATCATATGAAAATAATGTGTTTATATATTTAATACACAATATACTAGACAACATGGTGAAAGCCATGTTAGTGGATTTTTGTTGGTTATAAGATGTAGATAGATTACTATTCCAAAAAGAAATTATTTAAAAGGACTTTTATTAGAATTTATATAACTTTATTTTCTTTTGATAGTGACTTTTGAAGTTGATCTTATTAGTAGTAGCTTTTAAATATATAGAGTCATCCTTGTTAGATATCGGTGACCTTTAAAAATTTATTTTGGTTCTTTTATTTGGTATTAAGGACATATATTATATAAATCTTAAGAGAAAAAGGATTGGAGAAGGGACTTGGTAGAAAAAAAAGAGAAGTTTTGGCATCCATATGGATGAATGGAGATAGATGATAAAAATCTCCATTCTTATTGGCTAAAAATTATATCCAATGGACTTTAAGGAGGCTATTTGAGGCTTTATTAGGAATTAGGATTATTCTTTTGAGAGAACTTGAAGACTGAAGACTATGGTCAGCAAGCTCAGATTTTCGGCTATAGATTTATTAAAAATTTTGAGTCATTTGGAGTTTTCATAAGGGAGATATAGGTGCTCAAAGTCAAGGTGTCGATTTGGTACCTAGTATCACTCTTTTGGATATAATGCATGCATATAGAAAGAATTAAGGATTGGTGATTGAAATTAGAGAGAAAATTTTTTTAATTATACTTTATATATATTGTTTGATGAATTCTAAGCCAAAATGAAAGAGATATTGGAAGTTGAAATCATTGAAGTACTTGGAATCTAAGAAGTAGTAAATGACTCGAATTGCTAGTGGTTGTATTTTGAACTATATCTTGTGCAATTTGATAATATTTTAGCTAAAAATTTCTAAGAATGTATATTTTTATATTATTAAACTTTATTTTTAAATTTTGTAGCATTTAGATTTTGGATTTGTGAGATATGAAGAAAATAGTACTCACATACTTGTGAATTATGGTTTTAGAGCACGTGCTAGGAATTTTAGGATACCAAATGATTAGTAGCTAATTTATGGTGAAATATTTTTTAAATAAAGCTTAAGGATAAATTCTATAATATCTGTAAATTTGGCAAAAATTAAACTGTTGGATCAAGTGATATGTATTTTTGAAGTTCAAGGAGAAGAAATCATTCTTGAGAATATTATGTTTTGAAGAGATTTTATTATAATTTGAATATTTTATACAAAATAAAGGAATTTTTGAAAGTCAAGACTTTATATATATATTGAAGATGGATATATTGAGCTGTGGTTAAATTTTGATATAAGGTGAACTTTTGAGAAGACATTATGGATTTTTTTTTGAATTCTTAAAAATCTAATTTATCAGCAAATAATTAATTATGATTTGGAATAGCCAAAAATGATAGGAAATTTTTAGATATTTTAGAAAGCCTTATGTATAAACCTTCTTAAAGATAAAAGGTTTTATCAATATAATATCTTTTTGATATTGTAGTATTTATTTGTCTTCTACTTTAAAGATTAAAGAACTTATTAGAGCTTGGTTAATAAGTTAAAACTAAACTCTCTACAGCTAGGTATCCAATGTATTGTCAAATAGAAAACCACGCAATGAGACAGTGGTGAATGTGATAACTACAAAGTGACAATTAGAGAAGGTATTGTTTATTTTAAAGAAGGAAAGATAAGACTTTTGAGCTTTGATGAACCTCTTAGGATCAACTTTAGAAAGAAAGATATGAAGAAATTCGTGGAGGAAAAAACCAATAAGAACAATACCATATCTAAAAAAGAAGCAAAGTCTTATGCCATTGAGGTAGAATAAAAAAAAGTGAAGGTTGTAAATTCACCAAAAATTGATGCTATGAAGAAAGGAGCCAAGGTTATTAAAAGAATGATTGGATAAGAAGATTGAGTTGATACTATGAGCATTAGAGCTTATTTAGATGAAGATCAACAAGTTATTGGTCTATATAGTATTGTGGTTGAAAAAAAGAGAGATAGAGCTATTCAACAAGAAAACTCTATTAAATTTTTCAATAAAAAGAGAGCATCAATAAAAAAGAAAGGAAATAAAAAAGATATATTAGAGAAGGCCAAAGGTAGAAATTGTACTTCTAAACTTCAATCTAATATTAAAACATCTATTGCTATGAAGAGTATTTTGGAAGAGAAAATTTTAGATGCCAAAATTGAGTTTATCTTGAAGAAAGCTCTTAATACAGCAAAGAGAAATTTTCATAAATTGATTATTGATATAATAAAAAGAAAGAAACAAATGATAACCGAAGCTATTATAATTGAAGCATTAGAAACTTGGATGACTTAAGATGAAAAAAATGAGATAAGACATGTATTTGCCCAATTTGCAATGCCAAAAATAACAAGAGATGCAAACTTGAAAGATAATAATTTGATTAATAATAATATGCTTATGAAAGTGTATCAAATATAAGAAGTTCTAGTTACAAATTATATCAAATACAAGGATCATGAAGAAGACAAAGTAAGCTATTCAATTCTTTACTAGGCAACAACAATCACTGTTGCATTACATGTTGTCTTGTTAGAGAATGTACTATGTATCTAGCTGTGGAAGATGAAGTTATGTTTCACAAGTATCCGAGAAATCCTAATAGGTTTCACCCATACAAGAAGAATATAATCTGAATTTTAATTCAAAAGTACTAAAAAAAACTCTTCTTGGTAGCCTCAATCATACATACACTCCAATTTCCTTGTTACTTTCATATTTAAATAATTTAGATTTTTCTTGTAAGTCCTAACCCTTATTAGTGAGCTTTGACAAGCTATAACTTCTAATCTGACTATCTACTTGAAGTAAAATTTTGCATGTCATTTTCAATATAAGTCGTCTATACACTCAAGAAATTTTAGTCCAATCCAACTTACAAATTGTGAGAACACCTCAAAAAATTGCATTGATGTTATTTGGCCACCAACTTGAAAGATGATATAGAAGTTCTAGTAGTGATTTTTTCTTCTCCAACAATTATCTTCAATTCAAAATTGGTATGTAGCTTGGTCTTTAAGTCTTCCAATACCATGCAAAATTTTACTTTGATTTGACTAGTAGATCTCTAGATATCATCGAAACACTATCCAACCCCAAACTACTAACTTCCATTATGTTCTTGTACCAAAACCCAATTATCTCTCAATTCCACCATTGAATTATGAATCCAACCTAATTATCTCTGAATTGTATCATTGAATCAAATCCAATTATCTCTCAATTGCACCATTGAATTTTACATAGATTTAAAAAATCTAATTAATCAAGTATTATCAAAATTTGAACAATAGATGTGATACCTATTTTACAAACTAGCTGAGAGTACTAGCCCTAATTTCATTGTATAAATCCTAAGTTGCCAATACAAATCCTAACTTTCAATAACAATTGCTAAGTCCCAACAAATCCTACCAAAACTAGCCTTACGTCTTTGGAAGAAGCTCCAATCTAGCTCTTAAATCATAATCTCCAATCTTTGAATGAAATTCTATTTTATCTTAGGCAGTCATTTTAGTGGCTAGAGGTCTAATTTTGATTCTGTCTCACAAACGGTCAACCCCCAAGTATCAATCTAACCTATCCAAAGGTCTAATTTTTAGTCCAATCTTACCTTCAACTTAATTCTAGTATCAACTATACTAATTATTTACTTTTAACCTGATTTTATGAATTTATGGTCTTTCTAAAGTAGTAAAAGAGTCTCTACATCCTAAAAGATAAAATTACTAACTAATCTTTAACCTACTAACTATTAAGAAAAGAAAATAACCTAAGAGGCTTTTATAAAAGTCATATTTAGATGCTTCATATTATTATTGAACCAAGATAATTAGATATTAATTAGAAATTCCATTTTGATTATAGTTTTATTATATAGTTGTATTACATCATAACACTATAGTGTCGTAATATGTGGCATTTGGCTTGAGAATGCATCAGACACTTTTTTATAGAAGATAAAAGAAAAATTACAATAACAAGTGCTAACAATTTTAATAGATTTTTTTAACAAATTAAAATTAAAGATTAGTAAGTATAATCAAACATCAATCAAATTCAATTAGAATTGTAAAGGAATTATGTAAGAACACAAAGTATTCATAAAGACCCTTTAAATAAATCATAAAGAAATAACATAGAAATTCAAAAATATACAAAATATACAATAATAAAAATCTTAATAAAATATTAAAATAGAAACCTTAATTAAATCTTAATCAAATCTTAACCAAATTCTAAAAAAATCCTAATCAAATCCTAAAAAAATCCTAGTTAAATCCTAAACAAATCTTAAAAAAATCCTAATCAAATTCTAAATAAATCCTAGTCAAATCCTAATCAAATCCTAACCAAATTCTAAATAAACCTAAATAAACCTTAATCGAATTCTAATCAAGCTCTAAACATATCCTAACCAAATCCTAAATAATCCCAAGTTATTCCTACAATAGATTTAAATCTCAATAACTAATGAATGAACTAATGATTTTAATTCAAATTTTGCACACTTCTTCAAAATTAAGTTGACAACAAGTACAATATTTTTAAAAAAGATCGAACTCACTAAAAAGAAGATCAATCCTAATATTTGCATGGATATTGGCTAGCCTCCTTCTCCAATCTAAATGTTTAATTTCTAGTGCCAATATCTCCTTATCAATTTTTGTTCAATTGATTTCAAATTTCTCACGTATATAGGAAAACAAGTCTATTACTCATATATATAATTTTCACTCCAATTCAATTGATAGATTGCAAGAAAACTTTGAAACTCTCATTAGACCTAAAACTCTACTTTTCAAGACCCTGACCCACTTAAACTTCAATAATCCTTGATCCAACCCTTTGATCCAGCTCAAAATTATAATATATATTTAACACATATAAATCTACAAACCTTCAAAATTTCATCTATAGATCTAATGCTAGGCTTACAAAATTCTCCAAAAAGTATCATCTACTTTATTTCACAAATTCAAAGTCACCAAAACAAATCTAAACTTTGAAAAGCTTTTACAAAATCAATAAAAATCCAAATCATCAAAAAATAATGCTCATCAAAACCTTATCAAGTTTTCTTTCTAATTCCACTCTTCAATCTGCCAAAAAACCCCAAAATCGTCGTCAAGGCTTGATTTTGTGCCTTTGGATCTGATTTTGATTGTAGTTCATAAGTTGTCCTTGCCGGATATTAATATCTTATTTTTCTAGATATTTTTTGCTAGAATTTACTCTTAAATTCTTTCTAAAGATGCTTATATTATTTATTTTTCTAATTTATTTTGATTTGCCTTATTTATGGCCCTACAAAGTAAGTAAAAATCACCTTTTTAAAAAAGTAGCATTACTACTAAAAAATTTATTACGTTCCTACTTTTTATCCATATTTTTCTACTTTATCTTTTAATTTAACTCTTCTATAATAAGATCCATATTATCATCTTTCACCATATTGTTGTGTTATAATACAATAGCAGAGACACAAGTAAAACTTAGTGATTTAAATGATCCAATATTAGCATTAATTCATTAGGGGTCAAAAATTAACATCATATCAAGAAAAGTGTATGAAAAAGAAAAATGGCCAATTGACATAAATTATGGATGGATAATTAGAGCAGCAAACAACCAACAAAGAGATCTTTATGGAGCTTGCTTGGCAATAATAATGAAGATTAGAGATGTAGAAGTGGAGCAAAACTTTTTTGTATAAAATTCAACTATATATCCAGTAATTTTTTATCAATCTTATATCATTATTGCAAGAATGGAAACTAGAGTTTTGGATGATCCTCCTTATTGTATTAGAATTCATAGTTGTCATAGAAAGAAAGCAGTATAATTTCTTATAATTAAATCTATTTATGAAAGGCATCAAGACCAATTAAGGGAAGTACCTTTAGAACCTAAAGGTAGATTTATGGATTTTTGAAGAGCACCCTTGTAAAAAAGAAACTTAATTTTTATACCAATATCAATATAAATATTTTAAATAATAGATTTTTAGATTTGAATGAAAATGGATTTATAAGTTTAAAAAAAATTAAAGATTTGAATTTTATAGATAATAGAAAGATGAATAAATAAGAGATATTTTTTAAAACTATGGATTTGATTTCAAAAAAAAAGAGGCTATAAAAGGAATAATAGAAGAAGTAGATTTAGAAGATGATTTGATGTTGGTTTTCAAAAATATAACAAAGATCAGAAAAGAAGGCATATGGATAAATTTGTATTTAAGAGAACCTTATAAAGAATTGAAAGAATTAATAGAAAATAGGAGACATGGTGTCAGTTATGGAATAAAGCATGGAGCTATGGTTCAAAAAAAGTATAAGATAGTGGCTAAGAAAGTTAAGCCAATAGCTATTGAATTACTATCAGATACCATAGAACATATCAAGCAAGCACTTATAGATCCATGATTAAAAGAGAACCAAAAGTTTGGGCACCAATTCACTAAAGAATCATTGACTAAACTAAAAATTGGAAGGGATGAATTTTTGACAATACTAAAAAATAAGATGTTTCAAAAGATGCTTATTAGACATGGCAAGGCATTTGTCTTGACTCTTAATGAGATAGGATATGTAGATCCTAGTATTATTACAACAATGGTAATTTTTACTGTACCACATATTATATTGAATTTGAAGCCTATTCTAGTACCAAGAGCTTTACTTTCTAAATTATTAAAGTTGTTGAAAGAAAAGGTAAAGATGGAAATTTTAAAATCTTTAATTTCTTCTTATTCAAATAGATGGTTCACAATGCCTTAGAAATCAGGAGCATTGAAATTTATCCAAGATATGCAACCAATAAATAAAATAATTATCAAGAATATAGAATATGGACCAATCATAGATAAAATAATAGAATAATTTTCCAATCATACTATCTACTCTATTGAAGACTTATACTCCAACTATGATCAATTCCAATTAGCAGAAGAAAGTAGAGATCTTACAACCATAAAGATTTGTTTGGATTTAATAAGGATGTCTATTTTACATCAAGGTGCAACCAATTTAGAAGCATATATGCAAAATGTAATGAATCATATATTGAAAGAATTTGTGCTACAAAAGCCTATTCCATTTTTTGATGATATACCAATGAAAGGTTGTAAGTATGAAGAAAGAGATGAAACTATTGATTCAAATGGTTGCAGAATGTTTGTTCAGAAACATATTTAAGATGTGGTTCAAATATTGGAGAAGCTTCAGTCAATAAATTTGACATTATCTTTGGAGAAATGAAGTTTTGGAATTAAAGAAATTCTAGTAATAGGACACATATATGAAAAATATAGCAAAAAATTAAACTTGGATAAAATTAGTATTATATCCAAAATAAAAGCATGCAATAGTATTATTGAAGTTAGAAGATTTTTAGATGCATGTATATTTTATCACATTTGAATGCCTCATTTTACCCACATTTCAGAGCTACTATACAAGCTATTGAAAAAATGTAAAAAAAAATATTTTGAAGAAAGAACATGATAAAGTTATCGAAAACTTGAAGAAGATTTTAAATTCACCATCCATCTTTAGACAAGTGGATTATCAATGTAGAAGGCTAATAGCAGTGATGATAGATACTAATCTAATAGCAATCAGATGGGCTATTGGATAAAATGATTAAGAAGAGAAGAGATAGGTTATAATATTTGAAACTAGAATTATAACGGATAGATTAAGAAGAGAAGAGATAGGTTATAATATTTGAAACTAGAATTATAACGGATAGATAAAGGACATATCCTGAAGTTAAGCATGAACTTTGGAGAGCACTTACGGCATCAAAAATTAAGAGAAATTATTTGAATAAAGTCAATGTGATTTTAGAAACAGATTTTTTACGTTTACTTAGCATAGTAAGTAATTGTTCTACTCCAGATATTGCTATGATGACATGGACAGCTTACATCCGGATATTAAATCCAATTTTATAGGTTATCATTGGTAAAGATAATGTAGTAGTAGATATATTATCTAGAGCTTGATATGTTGGTGAAGAAGAAATGATGGCTCATAAAGATGAAAAAGATAGAAATAAAAAGGCCTATAGATATTCATTTGTTATTGAAGAAATGAATTATAAGGATAGAATTGAAATCTTTCAATAAGATCTATGTAGAGGGAGGCTTAAAGTTATTGGAATTTATTTAACTACAATGAAAAGGCAAGAAAGTTGGATGAATAAGATTTTTAAGGAAATTCAACATCAATCTTATGATTATATTTTCAAAGATGGATTTTTCTCAAAAAGACCAAAGAGAGGTGATAAGTTTTCATTGCAAGTATTAGGAGATTCAATAACCAAAAAAAAGATTCTAAAAAAATTTTATGACACACTTTGGCCTAGGTATGGAGGAATTTGGGCTACTTATACCAAAATCAAGGAGAAGTATTTATAGAAAAGACTATTCAAAGATATAGAAGACTTTATGGACTCATACACAGATTACCAAGTACAATCCAAAATTGAGTATAGGAATAGATTCCAACCTACTTATCCATCTTTTATATATTTTTAATAGTTAATTGATTTTATAGCTATTCTACTTGAGCTTTGGAGCAAAAAATATTTGAATTTTGTAAAATAAGAACTATCAAATTTTATTGAAGGAAGAACTTTAAAGACCAAGTCTATAGAAAAAATATGTCAATTTATATTAGAAGATATTGTCAAGGACAAGAACTCGATGAAAAAGAAATTCAGATAAGTGAGCCTTCACTCAAAGAAAGGTAACAAAATATAAATAAACAAGTATGTATATTGAAAGAGAAATTGGAATGGCTATTGCCAAAAGAAAACTACAGACCCTTGAAACTAGACTGGAAGCAAGAAAAGAGTTGACAAGAGTCAAGAAGGCTTCACTCTTGTCTCTATATATACTATCTAACTAGGGGACACATGGCAATGTTCTATAGGACCTCCAATATGTATTGACTTTGTAGGACACATGCCTTGACTTACAAGGTAAGTTTTTCTATATGTAGGCCACGTAGTTAGCTTGGTCTTCAAGCTAACAACATGTGTGGCACATGGCCAACTTGTTGACCACGTTTCTAATCCAAAAAGTCAATTAAAGATACCTATGAAGTCAAAGTAGCATCTATAAAGCTTCTAAGAAGCTTGTATATCAAATACTATAGAATTAATTTACTTTTACCTACTTTTACTTACTTCTACCTATTTATACATGTAATTATGAGTATGTCCATGACATTACCCCCCCTTTTAGGAACGAGTCCTACCTCTAGCAAAATCACCATCGGGAGTCCCTTCCCAAGTTGTGATACCAAACACGTTGTATCTTGCCATCTATTCGAGGAAGAACATGTCATTCTTGAAGATCTTCATCTCGATTGTGTCATCTTGAAGGTTGTGACAATCGTAATGTCTCATCCAATAGGTCAGCAAATAAAGGCTCTTGAGTTGAATCCGCTGGTTGTTGGTTCTCCATCTCCTAAGTATCACAACTACAAAGAAGCTACAAACAAAGATTGAAAGTAAAATGTTTTCTTACCTAGATGTTATTTCGTTTATAAAGAAGGTTTTCATCTTAATTTTGATAGATGTTATCAATAAAAAGCCTCCATCGCCTTTGTTGCATTAGCAAGATTCTTTATTGGCTCCCATGTGCATTCATTAATATCATATCCGCTCCAATGGACAAGATTTTTTAATTTATTTTGGCGCTGCCTTGAATCTAAGACTTCCTCTACTTCAAACTCTTCATTATTATCCTTTTTTATAGGAGGAGATAGAATTTATCATCTTTTTGGTATGTCCACTGTCTTGTATGGTTCAAGAAGAGACACGTGGAATATTGGATGGATTTTCATTGACTCCGATAGATATAAACGATATACAACTAGATTGATTTGTGCAGAAATAGAAAATGGTCCAAGCCTTTGATAGTCCAACTTATCACAAGGACGAGTGGTCTTGATATTGTGACGAAGTAGCCATACCTTATCATCCAAGTGGAATGGTGGTTGTTCCTTTCGATAGACATCCACATTGACTTTTTGTTGTTCTTGAGCATCTTTTAATTACACCTTCATCGTTGCATGTAGCTCTGACAAATGAATCACTAAATCTTTCACAGTAAGATTATTAACTTTTGAAAAAGCAAAAGTATCAAGTCATGGATGATAACCATAATTAGCAAAGAAAGATATTTATTTTGTAGAAGAATGTATCGTATTATTGTAAGCAAACTCTGCCAATGGTAAAAGACTTGTCAAATCATCTTGTTGGTAGTTAATGGTATATCTTAAATGTTGCTCCAAAACTTGATTAACACACTTTGTTTGTCGATTAGTTTGATGATGGAATGTCGAAGATAGTTTTATATCCACTTTTAGAATCTTGGAAAGAGTCCACTAAAATCTTGATACAAATTGAGTTCTCCTATCTGATATAATATCCTTGGATAATCCATGATAGCGATAGATATTTGTAAGAAAGAGCTTAACTATTTCTTCACCTATGATAGATTTTGTACATGGTATAAAATGTGCCATTTTGGTAAAACGATCTACTATCACGAATATAGAGTCATAAGAACCTGAGATTGGAAGATCCGTGATGAAGTCCATAGAAACAAAAGACCATGGTTGTTCTGGAATGGATAATGGCTAAAGAAGTCTAAAAGGTCGATGATGAGGAGTTTTTGATCTTGAGCAAACATCACATGATTATACAAAATCTTTGACTGCCTTCCACATTTGAGGCGACCAAAAATTCCTAGATATCAGCTCCAAAGTCTTATTGTATCCAAAATGTCCTGCTGCTAGGAAGTCGTGACGAGCTTGAAGAACACGTAAACGTGCTTTTCTTTCTGGAACATATAGGTGTCCTTCGAAATAAAGTAGGTTGTTCTTGAACTCGAATTTAGAGGGATTATGAGATTTAGAAGAATTATTCTTGATATCATGAATAAGAGGGTCTGAAGACATACTTAACTAGACTTGCTTGAGAAAAATTAAATTAACAATCAATGTTGATTTTATTGCTCAAAGATGAAATTGCTCTGGCTTCAAGAGAACCATTTTTTGTTGATCAAAAGCTTCATCTCTTTCTTTTGGTACAAGGTAAGAATGTCTAGATAAGGCATTGGACAAACCTTATGATGAACTCAAATCTTGATAAAGACATGCTCCAATGAGCTTGACAATGATTTAATATGCATGCTGATATGAAATACTCGAGATTCATGTGATCTGTATATATAGTGACTAGATTGAAAGTGCCTTCTAGATTATGATGCCATTCTTGAATAGAATCCACAATTACAAGAAATTCTTTGTCATGGATCTCATAATTGATTTCTGCTATTGAGAATTTTCTTGAATGAAAGGCTACTGGATGAAGTTTGTCATCTGTTCCCATTTGTGACAGAATCGCACCTAGAGTAAAGTCTGATGCATCTATTTCCATAAAGAATGCTTTGAAAAAATCAACACGATACAAGATTGATGCAAAAATAAACGTTGTCTTCAAAGATTCAAAAGCAACTTCCGCTTCTTGATTCCATTAGAGTTTGTCTTTATAAGTCAAACGTGTAAGTGGAGTTGTAATTCGAGAGAAGTCTTTGATGAAGATCCGATAATAGTTGGCAAATTCCAAAAAGCATTGGACATCTCTTATTATTTTTGGGATCTTCCAATCTATAATAGTCTAAACTTTCTTAGGATCCATCATAAGTCCATCATTTGAAATAATGTAACTTAAAAAATTGACTTGAGTAGTATAGAATACACACTTTTCTATCTTGGCATAGAGTCCCGCATCCCTTAATTTTTGTAACACATGATGAACATGAAGTTCATGTTCTTTTGGATTCTTAGAATAGATCAAGATGTTGTCTAGGTAGTTGACCACAAAATCATCCAAAAACTCTAGAAAAACATCATTCATTAGATGTTGAAAAGCTGTTGGTGCATTTTTAAGTCCAAAAGGCATAACGTTGTATTCAAAATGTCCATACCTAATTCAAAACGCAGTCTTCTATTCATCTCTTTCTTTGATGCGTACTAGATTGTATGCTCTCCAAAGTTCTATTTTTATATAGATCTTAGCTTGATTTAGTTGATCAAGAAGTCCAGATATTAAAGGTAGTGGATACCTGTTCTTGATGGTAATCTTGTTGAGTCCTTGATAATCAACACACATCTGCAATGATCCATCTTTTTTCTTTACAAATAGAATTAGAGCTCTTGTTGGAGATTTAGAATGGTGTATGGAATTCTTGGCTAGATTTTCTTCAATATATTCCTTGAGTTCAGTCAACTCATTTTGTGATAAACTGTAGATTGGACCAAATGGCGGTTGTGCTCCTTCTTGAAGGTCGATTGAGCAATCATAGGGACGATGTTTCGAGACTGTATCTGCATTCTTTTTTTCAAATACATCTTGAAATTCTTGATATTAGCTTGGAATGCCACGTGAAGTCTTTGCACCGTTAGAAACGGATGTGGCATAAATAATATATGGTGATTCTTTCATAGCAGCATGCAAAAAAGCTTTTGCATCTATAAACACGAGTTTAATTGAAATGGACTTATGACTCTCTATTTGATTAACTACACTATTAATTATATTTTTAGAGAAAGTAAGAGTTTGAAAAATCCAATCTATTTGAGGGTTATATTTTTCTAATCATAATAAACCTAAAATGACTGGATTAGAGGGAGATCTAATGATATTAAATACTACAAAGCTATTATGATCATTGATTATTACTTCTATAGGAAGGATTTCATGAGTAATATCTCCAAAAGACAATCGACGACCATCTATGATTTCTATATAAACAAGTTTAGTTTTCTTTACTAAAGATATGCTATGTCTTTTAGTAAATTCTTCATCTAAGAAACACGCTGAGGCTCCTGAATCTAATAAAGCAGAGGCTTTGTAATATTTAGGTCCTAAAATAATATTTAATATAAAACAAGGAGAGGGCTTTGAGGAGAGAATAGGACCTTTACTAGATATTGTGCAAGGTTCCAATTGCACAGTCTCCATTGTAGCTGGACAAACTCATTTTTTGACATATTTTCTTCTTTGATAGCCATACTCCTCATTTTGTGGTTGCGTCATTTCTTTGAACAATGTTGAGCAGTAAGTTTTGGTTCTCCCTAATATAAACATAATCCTTCTTGATGACGAGAAGTCCTTTCTTGCTTAGTAAGAGGTTTGAAACGTACTGCATTAATTTACATATCCTCTACTTCCAAATGTATGTGTTGAAGAGGTGTTGGTGTTGCTATTGAATTATAGTAATGTTGAGGTCCACTTGTATGGTTCTCAGATCAAAATTCAAAATGGCAATTACCACACTTTACAACAAAGTCAATTGTTTGAATCAATGTTTGAGGATTAGGTAAGTTGAGCTTTAATTTTTTTACCTCATATTGAAATTTGTAGAGAAATTGGCTAATAAGTGCAACATCATCCCACTTGATATCAGTTGCAAGTTATCAAAATTGTGAAGCATACAACATTACTGATCGATTGCCTTGTCGTAAAATATGGATCTTATTGGTTGCAACACGAATTGCATCATGTTTTCTACACATAGATTGAAACTCTACCAAAAAAGCCTCTAGATTATCCAATATTGGATCTCGTCGTTCAAGAAAAGATGAAAACTACGATAGTGCTCAACCTGAAAGAAGCGTACCAATGAATCTAACTTGCGATCTTGGAGTTGGATAGCTTTGGGTTTGAAGTTCAATCACAAGTTGTACTTGATTGATAAATCCTTGAAACTTGGATCTCGTACTATCAAAATTCTCGGGTAGGACAATTCTTGGTTCTCTAACATTTGAAGGGCGTTCCACCATAGGAGAAAGGACATGGTTTGGTGCAGATGTTGAAGTAGCTCCAACTATTTCTATATCTTCACTTCATGCCAATCTTGTTGCTCCTTGTGGTGGTAAATTGAGTTGATGCATCGCAAGCATTAACTCCCTCAATTACTCTTGCATTTGTGCCATTGCACTCTTCATTTCAACAAGTTCTGCCATGATAACACTTAGAAAAGAGAAGATGTTTAATATCCCTCAAGACAAATAGAAGAAAGGACTCGAGAACAAAGAAAATACTAAGGACAATATCAGTTTAGAAGAGGGTAATCTGTAACTTCTAATATGCTTATCTTATCAAAAAAAAGAGGTAATCCACTCTTAATCAAGATTAGACAAAGCTCTCATATTGTACGTGTACTCTTGTCAATCTATCAAGGACAAGAATTCGATGAAAAAATAATTCAGACAAGTGAGCCTTTACTGAAAGAAAAGTAACAAAATATAAATAAATAAGTATGTATACTAAAAGAAAAACTGAAATAGCTATTGCCAAAAGAAAACTAGAGACCCTTAAAACTAGACTAGAAGCAAGAAAGGAGTTGACAAGAGTCAAGAAGGCTTTACTCTTATCTCTATATATATTATCTAACTAAGGGCTATGTGGCGATGTTCTATAGGACCTTTAATATGTGTTGACTTTGTAGGACACATGCCTTGACTTACAAGGCAAGTTTTTCTACATATGGGCCACATAGTTAGCTTGGTCTTTAAGCTAATAACATGTGTGGCACATGGCACATTTGTTGACCACGTTTCTAATCCAAAAAGTCAATTAAAGACACCTATGAAGTCAAAGCAGCATCTATGAAGCTTCTAGGAAGCTTCTATATTAAATACTATAGAATTAACTTACTTTTATCTATTTTTACTTACTTCTACCTATTTATATATGTAATTATGAGTATGTCCGTGACAGATATCTTTAGTCGATATGTGAGCATTGGAAGGATAAGAGCAAATAGAAGAGAATTAGATGCAATAGAAGTAAGGAAATTCTTTAAAAGATATAGAATTCAATTAAAATTGACTACTTCTTATAATCCAAAAGTAAATGACAAAAGTAAAAGAGGTAATCCACTAATCATTAGTGCATTGATAAAAGCTTGTAAAGATAAACCAATATAATGGTTGAAATTACTTCTTTTTTCATTACAAATTCATAAGACTACTCATAGTATAGTGACCATTATCTACCGATTGAGTTGATGCTAAGACAGAAATTAATAATGCTTACGAAAGAAACTTATCTTAAATGGATTTTTTTATCTTAGAAAGATAAAATTGATATAGAAAACCTATTCAAACTTCAAATTCAACAATTAGAGAAGCTACCAAAAGATTTGGAAGCAGCAAAAAAGAAATTAAAGACAGCTTGGTTGAAGAACAAAGAAAGATTTGATAAGATACACTGATTAAGACTTAAATCTATAGGAGTTTGAGATTGGATTTTAATTCATGATGGTAGTTTGATCCATCATCATAGCATAATAAAAAAAAGTTGGCAAAGAAGTGGTTTGGATCTTATATAGTAACTATAATCCATGGCAATGCTACCTATTTTTTATGTGAGTTTGATAGAATAAACATCAAAAATCTAGTGGCAAGCAAGAGAGTAAAGGTTTTTAAGCAAAGAAAAAGAAGATTCAATAAAAAAGATAATACTGGCTCTTTATAAGTACAAAAAAAAAAAAAAAATTAAGAAGATGAAGAATTCAAGGCAATATTGATAGAGTTTGAAGAAAATAAAGCAAATTAATGGCACTTACTAGAGGATGAGCAAGATTGGAGGGAATGGATGTTATGTCATATTTGTCCACAATATATAAAATAAGATAAAAATTATGAAATATATTAGTTCTTAATTCTTAATTAATCAGTTATTATAGAATTTTATAAAAAAATATTTAAAATATTATCTTATTAGCAAAAAGTGTTGTAGTTATTAAAACTAAATTCATATAAAGGAAAAATAAGTTCTAGGATAATTAATTATTAGAATGTCTATTTCATATAAAATTTATTAGATATATTTTTAATAGATCTATAAGTAGGTATATAATTTTTTTTTAAAGTTATAATTTGTGAAAAATAAAGATTTAAAAAAGAAAAGATGTCAGGCAACAATCTTATAGAAAAACAAATTGAAGCTTTGGATATCAAGTAGTAGCTTAGAGCTTATGGTGGTGGATGGATGATAAGGTGCTTTGATAGTACCTAAGAGGTTTCAGATTCAAAATCCTATGGTAGCACATCAATGAGAGAAAAAAAGAATATTCTTCAAAAATCTTGAATGAATTTATTAAGGACATCTAGAGGGTTGGCCATGCAATGCTTGTATTAGGAAATTATGTTTGGTAACAAGGACACTTATTACCTATGGATGGGAGCAAAAAATCTCTTTTAATAGTAGTATGATGTATGATGCCTATGCCTTCTATATATTTGTCTTCTTGATAGATTGATATATAGTTTCTCCTTAAAAAGAAGAAGCTATAAATTGGTAGTTGCTTAAAATGAGATGGCATCAATCTTTTGAAATCTTCCATTTATTTTATTTTTTAAAAAAATATACAAATTCAAATAAGGATAAAAATAAAAAAATAAAAAAATTAGAATTTAGGATTTAAGATTAAAGAGTAGGATTTAAGATTTAGGATTTGAGAACTGAATTTAGGATTTAAGATTTAGAGTAGGATTTGGGTTTTGGAAAGAGGTGAAAATCCTCTTAGAAGAAAAATATAAGGGCTCTCTAAAGAGGTTTTGCTTTCTTGTATTTTTATTTAACAAATATTTATTAAAAGAAAAATTAATGTTATAAAGGTAAGTGAGTTTATAAAGAAGATTGTATTTATGAAGTATTGTATAGCTACAAAATAGTAAAGCAATTAGTAGCAATTAGAAGCTTGGTATTTTTTCAAGGCAATCTCTCTCTCCACATCACTAACGGTTCACAATTAATGATTAAAAGACAAAATTTTATCACTTCTAAATCAATGGCCACATAGAAAGAATGAATCAAACTCTTATTAATATCTTACAAAAAATCATAGTGGATTCAAATCAAGATTGGGATATCAAACTCCTTGCTGTCTTGTAGGCTTATAGAACCATCTTTAAGGTTATTATCCAAGCTACACCTTTTTCTTTGGTCTATGGGTTAAAATCCACCTTACCAATTGAGTTAGAAATTCCATCTTTGTTGATTGTCATCAATGAAAGGTTTTTCTACAATGAATCTTTGAATGGATTGCTTCAAACAATTAGAATACTTGACTAAAACATGTAGGATGAGTGTCCAACATATAGAAGCTATTAAAAAGAGACACAAAATTTCTTTTGATAAAAGATATAAAAATTAGATTCTTCAATCTGGTATATTGGTTTTATTTTAGGATGCTAGGAAATTTGACTTTCTAAGCAAGTTTGATGTACTTTAGCTAAGTTCCTATTTGTACAAAGATTTCTTTTTTAATAATTCTGTTCAATTGTAAATCTTAAATGGATAAGACTTTTAAATAGCATTTCTAAGAATAGATATAAGAAATACAAAGCTTAACACTTAGATTATTACTACTACCTTATATTTATCAACCATTTACTAAAGTTAGATGTAGAAATTTTTCCACGTAGATATTTGCCATGATTATAAAGATCTAAAAAGTTTTAATATTTTAAATTGGCCTATGACTTGCTACTACTATGTAATTTAAAATAATCTCTAAGAACATCTATATATGGATACAAGTAAATTGCAACAGAGATTAGATCAAAACTGATTTAGGATTAAAATCTTGTGAGTTTTTAGATTGGTGCTATCATGATTTTAAACTAGTGAGTTTATAGGAAAGAAAGCTATAGGAAAGATATGATAGGATCCTTCTATGCAAGTGTGCTTAGATCAACTTATATAACTTTTAAGAGACCTTTATTTAAATTTATATTAACACAAGCTAATATTAATATTTTTTTTATCAAATTCTAATTTTTCTTAATATTATATTCTTTTTTAGTCGAAATTTACTTTGATGAAGGTAGAAGGTGGATTATAATGTTTTTTGGCTATAAATTCAAATTTATTTCATTTAAGAATTTTTTTTTTCTTTATTTTTATTTAGAGGTCGAAGCAACTTCAATTCAAGTAAAAAAAATCTAAGTCCAATTCTCTTCTTCCTTGCAACCATAAATTAAAGTCCTAAAACTATGAAGCTTAGTAGATAACACAATCAATACTTCTATCAGCAAGAGACTTTGAGTTCTTTTCCTCTTTTATTCATCCGAGATGGTCGTCATTAAATCCATAAGTTGACACTTTAATGGCTTAGAACTTTCCACATTTTTGAAGTAATTTTTGATGTTGCATATTGCCTTGAGCTTCTACCACATATTTAGGTTGATCCAATCTTCCATATTTTGTAGCTCAAAGAATTTCATATTGAACCAAGGCACTTCTTGGATGGACATCAACTACTACCACCATCGATTGTGATTGATAACCAAAAAAAATATAAAATAGATAATATTTTGGAGCATCGCTACCTTTACTATGGCAATGGATATCCGCAACTTCAATATAAGGTCCGTTGGAAAGGCTATCTTATCTATAATACAATGTAGAAACTTATAAAGAATCTCACCTATTGTCAAAAAAATAATTTGGAGAATCCATTGGGAGCAAAATAAAGACGTTATGTATTAGTAGAAGGAGATTAACTATAACGAGGCATGGATAAGATAATTGTATTATTGATGCATAGAGATAGGTAATTAGAACCGTTTATGAAAAGTTTTTAGAAATTTTCAGAATTAGAGCCAAGTTGGTGGTCCATATGGGGTCTTCTATAGAACATTTGGAAGAATTAAGGGTAGTTATCAAGGTAGGGCCTACTTCTAGAATCTTCTAAAAAGACAGTTATTTTGATAGGATCTATTGTTAAGAACATTCTAAAAAATTCCAAGATAGTTGGACAAAGTATAAATAGAATTGACCAAGTCTATTTGGAGCATTTGGTCAAATATGGCTTCAATTTCTTTCTCTAGGTAAAGTTTGGTTTGTATTTTTTGTTCTATTTTATTATTTTTATTTTATTATTTTTATTTTTTGCTCTATTTTGTCTTCCATATTTTGTTTTGTTTACTTGTATTCAATTTTGTTCTAGTCCATTTTTTTTGAATTTTTTTAGAATATTTTATAAGACTATTATTTGAAATGATGTATTTTAAGAAGTCAACTTGAAAAGTATAAAATATATATGTTTTTATCTTTGCATAAAATATTATATTTTTAATTTTTTATAATACACAACAAATATAAAGTTTGTATTTTTTTTATATTCACTGAATAGATTAAAATATTATCTAAATAAAAAATAACAAAATCATTTAATAATTATTAAAATGTATCATTTATAAGATGTTGAAAAGTAATTGGTGTATTTGTAAGTTCAAAAGACTTGACATTATATTCAAAATATTGATACTTAGTTTGAAATACAATCTTATATTTATCTTTTTTATATATATACTAGGTTTTATGCTCTTTCTAGATTTATTTTTGTATAAATTATTGTTTAATTTAATTGATCAATTAGTTTTGAAAACGAAGGTAGAAAATATCTATTCTTAATGGTGATCTTTTTGAGTCTTTGATAGTCTATAGACATATGTAATGATCTAATTTTTTTCTTTATAAATAAAATAAAAAATAATGTTTGAGGTTTTGAATAATATATGAAGTTTTTAGAAAGATTTTTTTTAATTTGTTTTCCTTCAATATAGCCAACTTATTTTGTACTAAGTTATAAATTGATCCAAATTGTAATTGAGTTCATTCTTAAAAATAAATTGAACAATCATAAGAACAATATTCTACAAAAATATCTACATTTTTTTTCTTTAAAATATCTTGATAATCTTCATATTGGCTTGAAATATTACTTAAAGTCTTTTCATTATTAGAAATAGGTGTGGTATAAACAACAAAAGATAATTCTTTTTTTATAATATGCATAAAAGCTCTTACACTTATCAATAAGAATTTAATTGTAATATACTTATAACTTTCTACTTTAATAACAAAATTCATGATTATACTATTAAAAAATTTAAGATTATAAAAAATCCAATCTATTTAAGGATTATATATTTTTAGCTATAATAAACCTAAAATAATTTTATTAGAAGGAAATTTAATAATATTAAATATTATTAAATAATTATATAAATTATTTATTATATTTAAAAAAATATTTTTATGGATAACATCTTCAAAAGATAATAAATGATCATCTATGACTTCCACATGCACATGCTTAATTTTCGTAACTACAAATATTTCATGTTTTTTAACAAAGTCTTTGTTTATGAAACAAGTTGAGGCTCTTGAATCTAATATGGCAAAGATTTTGTATTTTTTTGGTCTCAAATAAAAATCTATTGTAAAGCAAGGTAATGGGTTTAAAAAAAAAATAGGACTTTTATTAGGTATTGTACAAGATTTGAGCTGCACTATCCTTCTTGTAGTTAGAAAAACTTATTTTTTTAAGACATTGTATTCTTTAGCAATCATACTCTTCATCATTTGATTGCATTGCTTCTTTAGATAATGTTGAAGAGTGTGCTTAGCTTTTTGATAATACAAGCATAATCATTCTTTACAAAATTTAGTCTTATCTTACTCAATGAGATATTTGAAATGTACCATATCAGTTTGCATAAGTTTTAGCCTTGATAAATAAGTTTCCAAAAACTTAAAAATTGTTGTCATAACATGAGTTGTACCTCTCTAACCAAATCTTTATTCTTAACATTTTTCAAAAAATTGATTGTGATATACAATGATTTGAATAATAAATTATTCTAGTAAGTCTACTCTTGACATTGTCAACAATAAGTCTTTGATATTATCCTTCAATATATATCAAAATTGATTAATAAAGTCTTTATTATTTTAATCCACATTGCAAGTAAGATTTTAGAATTTAGCAGCATATATGGTAGTTGAACATAATCTTTGTCATAAAATATATGAATTTGATCTCTTCTACCATTTTTTAATCACTTTCTTCAAATGTGTTTGTGATACTTTTAAGAATAAATTCAGATCACAGAGGAGTTGTGAATTATTTTCTATCAAAGATGCAAACCAAAAAAGAATACTTCTAGATAGAAATGCACTTATGAATCCAACTTGAGTAAATCCATCAAAGTTTTGGAAAGGATGTAACTTTAGATAAAGCTTCACTTATTATAAAAATCTTTAAAATTGTGATTTTTTTCTATCAAACTTTTTTGGCATAATAATCCTTGCATCCCTCATACTTGTAGTAGCAATACTTTTCAAGTTCAATTATAAGCTTGATCTACTTGCTTTTCTTAATTGCATAATTTCTTGATATAGACTTGAACTTCATTGTTAATTTCTTCCATTGGCATAGGAATATTACGTCTATAGTTGATATTACTTATACATGAGATTTCCACTCTAAAAATGTTAATAAGATTATCAAAATCTGTAATATTTGCAAATCTATTCTTATTTCTATTGAATATAACAACAATATTTTTTGTTTTTTAAATTTTAATAAATATAAAAATCAAATTAAAAGAAGATAATCTGCAATCTCTAATATCAAATAAAAAAATCTACAAAAAAAAAAAAAAAAAAAAAAAACTACTTTTTTTTAAAAAAGAATCAATGTTAGAAAATAAATAAATAAATATTAATTTACAGATGGATAGTTTGTAAAGTTTAAAGCATACTAAAAGAAGTAAAATAATATATATATATATATATATATATATATATATATATATTTTTAAAAAAAAAATGATAATGAATTAAAATTCTTCTCAAACTATCAAGGACATGAATTACAAAGAACCAAAAGATCAATATACCCTTGTGTCATTAAAAAAAAACAAAATCACTCAAAGAGAGTATAATATTGAACTAGAATGGCTATTGTCGAAGAAAAGAAGTGTAGAGACTCTTAAAACAAGACTAAAGACTAAAAAGGCATTGATAAGAATGAAAAAAGCTTTACTCTTGTTTTTATATATACTTTCTAACTAAGACCTATGTAGCAATATTTTATAGGATTTCTAACACATGTCCAACTTCTAAGACTTATGTCTAAGTTTCATGATAAGTTTCTTACATGTACACCATATAGTTAGCTTGTATCACAAACTATCAACACATATGACATATAACTAACTTATTGGCTAAGTTTTTAATCAGTCAATTAGTCAATCAAAAACATGTATAAAAACAAATCCAAGTTTAAGAAGCTTCTAAGAAGCTTTATTATAAGGTATTATCAAATCTATTAAATTTTACCTTCTACCTAATGTTTCTTATTTAGATAATTTATGTATATCTGTGACACTAAAAAAAAAAATTATATCTTTATTTATTTAGATTTAAAGATCTTATTTCTAAATTCAACCTTAAATTATCAAACTTTTTATTTATAAAATAATTAAATAATAGCTATATATTAAAAATTCTATTTTATTTTTATTTTTTGTATCTATATATTAAAACCATGATTTTTTTCTATTTTTTCTTTTGATAAATTGTATCTATTAATTTTGGCATAATAATCTTTAAAATGATATATTTTTTATTTTTATTTTTATAATTTATATAATTTAATGTAGATTCTTTTTTATAATATAAAAAAAAATATTTTTTTAAAGAAATTTATAATTTATTTTTTGTATAATATATATATATATATTAGTAATAATTCTAGTCAAGTATTAAAAATATCATAATTTTTAATATGTCTAATTTGCAAAAGAATTATTTTAAAAACCAAAATAAAAATAAAGGTTTTTAATACACACTTGGCTAAAATAACATAATAAGAATAATTTATACTCAAACAAATGCTTAGCAAAGATCTTACTATTATTCTTTGTATCACAAGACATTTCATTAATACCTCCTAAATCATGCATTTGTCTTTTTTTGAACTTGAGATTGATTTTTTTTTTTATATTGTTATCTTTGTTATTTTATCCTATCATATCTTTTAATGCTCAAAATTATAAAAATTAGAAAATATTAAGTATTCATATCATATACATAAACAAAATGCTCAATTTGTGTTTTTAGAATTAATTTAAAACAAAAAAGATTTAAAAATAACATATATAAATTAAAACAAATATGATATGCAAACCTTATATTTTCTTGTCTACCATTCAAATTAAAATGATTTTAAGTACTTTGGATTTGCAAGTATATCTTTTTCACAATGTACTGAAGGATCCATGATTCTCAAAACCTATTGATTGATTGTGAATGCATTAAGCTTCTGAAAACATTAAACTCAAGGTTCAATTGTAGTTTGGTATTAATTTTTTTATAAAAGTTTCAGGCATAAATATACCTTATCAAAGAAAAATTAGATATAATATTCTTGAATAAAATCTAAGCTCTTTATGTTTGTACACCTTACCAAAGACTTGCATATAAGATCACAATATTTTGGCAAATACAAGTACTAAAGCAAGACATAAATGAAATATTTTTTCACAATTTTTTTGAAAACTCTTCTACATCCATGAAATGTACATAATGCAGACATCAAATAATTTAGAAGAAAATTTAGAGGGAATTCTAGAAGACAAATTAAAGAACCTAAATTTAATTATATTTATATATATATATATATATATATATATAAAACCTATTGAATCTTATCAATTTTGCAAAAGATTAAAGTAAAATTTTATTTTATAAATTAGAAATACTTTTCACTACTTGGTAATATTTTATAATGTATTTTGAGTCTTCAAATTAATACACAAATGTTTCAACTTATGTCAATCCATCATATTAGTATGTATGTATATATATATATATATGCAGATATTTTTTATTGATTTAAAATAACACAATATCTTCAAATTGATACACACATAGGAAGTTTACATGGTTTAAAAGCAAGTTTAAAGTTCACCGAAACTTTTCTTTTTGGTGTGTAAATTCTGTTTATAATACTTTTAGGGAACTGCCCGCTGCCCGAAATTCCAAAACAGAGAATACAGGCCGTTCAACGATATGTCCGACGATTCCCGACCCAAAAGAAACTCGAATTCTATTGAACAGCAACATTAAAAATAAAATCTACGTATATGTAGCCTGAGCCCAAGCTTCCATTTCCGCAATGCTCTGTGAACAACACGGCGGTGATTCTACGACTTCTTAAAATATATAAAACATTCAACGTCAGATCTACAAAATAAGGGCAGGAGTTGTCGACTCATCTGTGTCCTGTGCTGTTGTGATGGCCATGGAGTGCGAGCTCTCGTCTGGGTTTCTGTGAACGATTTAATGGTTCGGATTGGAGTCTGAGATGTGTGGGTTCTTTCATTATTGGGGTCAATGGGGATGCGAGGTTCGAGAATTTGATTGCAAGCAGCAGCAGCAGGAGGAGGAGTAGGAGGAGAAAGAGGAGGTAGTGGTGGTGGTAGATGTGCAATGAAGAGTAGGAGGTGAGATTGGAGATGCACAAACCTTGGGTTAGATGTGTGGACGATGTGTGGGTTTGGTGATGGAAAATGGAGTTAGATTCGTCACTCGGAGGCCGTGGAGGTAGCTTAGGGCTTGTGAGTCGATTCCTTGTGTCGGGTGTAAGGAATTGAGTCTTTGCTGGGTTCTTACTTAGGTCAAGGCAACGCTCTTCTGCGGGTCCCTGTCTCACTGGTTGACAGCGAAGACAAAGGTAATTGTGTGTATGAGTGTCGCCTTGGAAGTCTTAGAATCGTTCATGAAGCACCTGGTTGTTAATGTCGACCTTTTATTTTATTTTATTTCCCCCCCCCCCCCCCCCCCCCCCCCTAAACTCAGCTTCTTGTTAATTTCGCATTTGGACTTTGTAGTCTGAAAGCAATTAGGCGAAACTAGTGTTTAGTGCGACATTCTGAATTATTGTATCCATTACACGGTATCTAACTAAAATTTGGAGTACTCAATCGATGCCAAATTACATTAGTAGTTGTTGCCATGTGAATTCTGCACTGCTACAAGTTTTTTTTGGCAATAAACTCTGCAGTTTTTGACAGCAAACGTGAGGCTACCGTCTTCTTTTTCTTTTCATTGTCCTTGTCCATCTCCTTTATTTGTGTTCATGTTTTAAAATCCATTTCCCTTTTCTTCCCTTGTCCTCACAGAAAATCATCTGTGAATCTAACTTGCGGATTGATTTATCTTTTATGTTACTATCGTAGTTATGGAACACTCATTATTGGTACGCTTTAGAGTTTTTATTACATTCACAGAGTATCTTGAATCTTAGTTTTTCGACTGACAAGTTTCTCAATCGAAGCTTTGCCTTTGGGTTGGATGATTAAAAGCCCCCTTGCAATCTAGATGTAGGCTTAGTGGTGTCGGTATGGTGCAGTCTGTTGTGGTTATTTTGAGGTATTGAAATTGAACTGTCTGTGTTTTTGAATCAACGACTTTGCGAAAGGGTATAGACCGAAAAGCATTGAAAAACTTCCGCTTGAAGTGGTTTACTTGTGGTGGTTGCGCCTGACAGGTCATTTATTTTTTGTGTTTGTCTTCTGCAGAATCCCTGCGCGTTAATTTATCTGGCGTACGTACTTATTGTCAAGGGAGCAGATAGAAAAAGTTTGAGAATTATACCAGCAGCATCTGAACTACATTGAGATAAGAATTCGTTTATGTCACACTATGCCGAGTATGGCATTGACAATGTTATCCTCAGGTGCAGTGGCGGGGTTGGATACCCATCCTTTCACTGGCGTGTGTACAGCAGCTCAGGGTCGATACCATAATCGTCTATTACGTGTGTCGAATCAGTCAGTTGTGCAAGAAACTCTTCTTCACAAGTCGCTCGTAGTGAATGCATCTACAAGTAAACCAGGGAAGAGTTTTGGATCAGACAGACACTGGAGGCGAAGTCTCGGAAGTGGCAGCAAACGTGGAGTCTGCAGATGTGCGGGGTCTGAAAACATCGATAAAAATGGTAGCAACTATGACGAGGAAAAGAACGAGAAAAGCAATGACGGAATTCCTGGGACTTCCGGCAGTGGAAATAAACCACAGCAGAAGAAACCGCAAGTACGTGCACTAGCTTTCTACATACCAGCACAGCGGCATAAGTGTATCTTTTTTTAGCGATCGCACGAGACGTTACACCCTTCATGAACCAGAATACTTTTTCCTGGCTTGAATGCATTAGTTAACAATTAAAGTGAAATAGTCAGTATAGAAACTATTTTTTTCACACCTTAATGCAGGAATTCAATTTACTCATTGTAGAACTTATGTGCAAGAATATGGTAATGTGCATGGCACCTCACTGAATTTCAACATGCCAGGATTACGTGGATCTGCCTTGGCTGATAAGCTGAAATGACTTTGCAGGCAACTGTGAAGACGGGAAATCCACTACGGGAGATGATTGCCACAGCCGGACAACGTTTGCAAGACTATCTTGAGAGTTACAAGCAGAAGAAGGGGATTCAGGACGAAAAGACTGCAGTCTTGAATACACTGGCCAAGGACGAAACTGCCTGGGAGAAAATACAACAATTATTCTCTGAAGTTGATGAGCGTCAAAACATGGTCCAAAAGTTGCAGGTAAACAAGTGTTAATTTTCCGAGCATGCTCAGTGGTTCTTTTCATCTGCAAGCAGGTGACGCTATAATTGGCATCGTTGTTTGTCCCGTGCTTTGTGTATACTAAACTACAATTTATAAAGCACTTCTTATAAGGATGTTATATGTTCGACATAGGACATTTATTTTGGGTGGTTTAAATCTTTTGATTGTACAACGACGGGTAGATTCTAACCTTTTGGAACTCTTGAGATTATTGTCCTGAGATTACTAGCCTTTTGTGTTTCTCTAGAAGTGTCGGTATGAATCAATTGGATGTGAACTGGGGACACTTGCTGGAATTTTGCTTCAACTGTTGGTGAATTCTCTTACGAACATGGAAACGAGGATCTGCTAACTGAGTAACTCATGTGTTTTGTTTGATGATTTCATGGTATGTTTTGTGCATTGAAACCTGTACTCAGCTTCAAATTGAAGAGGCAATCAACTTGGAGGATTTTGAGAAAGCTGGGCGTATCAAGAAAAAATTGGCTGCCGTGAAATCCGAGGACCTGGTCGCAGGTGCCATGAGTGATTATAAGGTCCACCACTTTACTGCATGTCTTGTGTGCTTTGTTTTGTTTTCAGATGTTTCGTGCTTAAATATAGTCCTTCAGTTCCTTACTCACTCCTAGTGATTTTTGCTCAAAGGTGAGAATCAGCATTAAAAAATAAAATTACAGGTTTTCAGCATATCTTTTATCTCAAACCACATCAATAATGCTAATTTATTAAGATACGTTGTTTTATTACATAACATATCTTAATGAGCATGAGTTGAGTAACTTGAATGCAGTTTGAAGAATTACAGGATGACTTTTAGGACTGTTTTAAGACGGCTTTTTTCTTTTTGATCATCTCGAGAAGTATTAAGTATGCAAGCATGTTGAAAGTTGGTTTGCATCTTCTCTTAGAATGCATTGGAGGAAGAAAGATACAGAGATGCTGCTTATTTACGTGACGAGGCTGGTGTTGGTCTTGTAAGTATTCAACTCTTTCTTCCTTTCTCTTTTTCTTTGGCTGCACGTACTTGGTGTGAACAGATGCTTGAGACCCAATCTGCTGATCACGTATTCGAAGTTACTCATGCCAAACTAGTATAAATCGTCTGCATTGTTTCACTCCAGGTCGACTTCTAGTCAATCTCAGGAGCAACCTAGGAGCATTATATAGATCAGTGTCTAGCTCACTGTTAAATAACCAAATCCTAGGTTGTAAGCAGCTATTATGTTTTCTTGTATTTCCAGGTTTATTCTCCCCGTCATTTATTTTAAATGTGCTACTCATGTCAGACCTTAGTCGGTGCTAATTTTCTACTTCTTTGGTCAGGTGGGTTGGTGGGCTGGTATGTCTGAAGACGATAAGGATCCGTATGGACGTATCATCAATATTTCTCCTTCAGAAGGCAGGTTTATTGCAAAAGGTTTCAGTGCCAGGTGATTTATGAGTGTGTGGGTGGATTAGCATGTTGTTGAACCAAATTTTCAAATGAAGCTACTCTTTTACGAGGTACATTGAAGATTTTTTGATTACTATTAGGTGTTAACTTATTTGTTGCCGAAATTTTTCGCCGACTTTTTGCGTGCATCATGGTGTGATGGTTGACGAACGGAAGTCGCAGCGAAGGATGTTGAAGGGCAGATTGTACTTGATCTTTTCTTAAAAGTTCGTTTTGATATTTCAGGCAACTTGCTTTGGCAACAGCAGGCGTCCCTTTATTTGAGGTGTATGTCACAAAGGATGAAGTTAATAAGTATCAGCAGCATGCTGTGTATCTTCAAAGAGATGCAAATGGTGCTGCGGTGTCAATAGTGGGGCTCAGCAAAGACGTTTTCGATTTTGAGGACATGTTAGGGGAAGCTAACAAGGATGTGCAAGTGAGTGGTAATGATATGCTTGATTTTTCAAGTGTAATGGGAGAATCCAGCAGAAATCTGCATCTGAAATTGGATTTAATGGAGGATATCTTGAAGGAGGACCATAAGGAGGTTTTTGACAAAATGAAAGAAGTTCTTAAAAAGGATGGTGAAAATGTTTCAATAGAAGGTCTTAAAAAGATCCTTGATTTTCTGGAAGATCGGATGCCGGATGTCAAAATGAAAGTTTTTCAGGTTTGTTTTACTTATCTTATTTAACTGCGATTGGTTGTTAAGTTTATATAATTCTCGTGTGCAATTTTTCCACACGAGTTAATGACACATGTTTGAGGTACTTGTACGCGCATTTATGAAAGAGTTTTCGGCGTACTGACCCTCTTGTTTTTCGCTGTTACTACACAGGTAATAGTAAACGGAAAAATAGAAGCTGATTTGCCAAGTATCGTTGAGCAGTTGATGGAGGATGCAGAAGATGAGCTTCTCAGAGACGAAGAATTGGCTGGTGCCGGTAACAGCAATTCTGGTCTGCAGTTTATCCAGTCTGTGGATGGATTACCACCTGTAGGCAGCTTCTCTTTGCCAACAAATGGCAGATCTGGGTTGGTAGAAGTAGGAGCTTTAGGGGGTGATTTTCATCGTAGGGCGCTGCATCGTGTGTCTGCCAACATTGAGCGGAGGAACAAGGACAACTTTGTTTTTTACATCGCTGAATCCAAATTGCTAACTACCTTGGAGGATACGGATTCAGTCGTAACAATGGTACCTGGCGTTAAAGAATTCTCTGTTGATACCAGGCCTCTTGATCCAGTTGAAGAGTTTCTGCAGAGTTTAGGCAAATCTCTGAAAGTAAGTACAATTTGACTACTTTTGATGAGAGAGTAGGATACTATAGGATTTCACATCTTAATAGCATTTTCCTTCTAAACAATTTCTGATGGTGTTGTGCAATTATAATCTGATTGATGATAATTTCCAAGAAGCGTTACATGTTTGTTTCCGTATCTCTTGTCAATGACGCTTCTTTGTGAATAATGGTTATGACATGTTGACAGACGGATCCCGAGGACTCGGAGGAGAGCGATACTGTCGAGATGGAGATATCAAGCAAAGATTTGGAAGAGCTTCTAGACGAAGCCGTCACTAAGGCTCGAAATCGGCGGGGTTTGTTTAAAAGTACCGTGTTTCGGCGAATCAACGTATCGGATGCAGGCAATGATCCATTTTCTGGTATGCTTTATTCTGAAAGCATGTTGTGAATGTTCTGATGCTTGAATTTTCCTGGTAAAACTAGTTTTTCAACCTTAGCTTTTAGCATCTCTTTCCTCGAGATATTGTCAATGTTACTGGTGTCAATACACATCATATGTGCATGTCACGCTCAGGTCTTCCTTTCTGCTCCATGGAGAGTTTTACATCCTTTTGTTCCGAGCAGGGTTGTACATTGGATCTTTGGGACCCCACTCTGCAGAGGTAGTGCAACTTCAACGAAAGTTTGGCAATTGGCAGACCACTGATACCTTTTCTACTGCTCAAGAATGGGAATGTTTTGAGTATGTTGAAGCTGTAAAGTTGACCGGCGATGTGAATGTGCCTGCTGGCCAGGTACTTCATTATTTAAACAAACATCTCTTTGTATTGTATTTCTTCGGTTGTACAAACTTGGTCGAAGTAGGTTCAATGATGCAATTTGGGTCTCTAGTACCAACTGCTGAGCTAAATTTTCAAATCTGTGAAGGTTTCTTTCCGTGCTAAAGTTGGGAAAGGCAGCCGATTGCCGCATAGGGGAGTTTATCCGGAGGAGCTTGGTGTGGTAAGACATTTGCAAGACTGCTGTATAAATTCAGCCACTTGCTGCTTGTACACAGGTCTTGACACAGTGTCTTCTTTTGCTGCTCTTTCATTACTTATCAACTGGCAATGATTATTGATTTGGAAATGCATTTGGTTGACCAGACGGCAAGGTACAAAGGACAGGCTAGGATGGCTGAACCAGGTTTTAAAAATCCTCAATGGGTGGATGGTGAACTCGTACTTTTAAATGGCAAGGTTTGTGCACATAGGATATTCATGAATTAATTTATTTTTCATCTCTAAATAGTGAAGAGTGATACCGTTAAGCCTCTTAATATTACTGGAGATCAGTTCCTTAGTGTGTAGTCGTTTGTCATGTCAGTTTTATTCTGTACTTTTCAACATGACTTGCTTAGGAGCTGCTCGTTAACTTGATTCAACTTCTGTGCCTTTTGCTCACAGGGAGGCCCGACAAGTGGTGCTGAGCTTGGTTTTGTCTGTTTAGGACCAGGAAGTCATTTTCTAGTGTTGTTTGGGAGACTGAAGCTGAAAGATCGATTGATTTCATAACGGGACTAATAATTTGACAGTATATGGTAGCATCCCACGCTCCATTCCTCGCATCAAAATGTGAAAGCTTCACAATCAACTCAAATAACCTCAACATGGAGCATTCTGCAGAAACTAATTTTTAGTAAAGGAGGTTTGCAGCTTAACATATTCCATTTTTCTCCACGTTGTTTATCCGATCGACAGCACCTTCACGGGAAAGTTTTACTTAATGTTTGAAACAGGAAATATTAGCTTTATGCGAGCGGTAGCTTGATGTGGAACGTAGTGACGCAGTATAATTGCCAGCGAACCACTGCTGGAAGTGAAGATTTCATTGTCGACAGAGACAGGAAGTCCGGAAGTTCCCCATTTAGTTAACTGGCTTTGGTTTTCCTGCTACCTTCAACTGTATATTAAACAGAGATGTCGCTCTTGCTTGGCAATGAGGCATTGTTGTGAAAGATCAAAGAATTTTGTGGCATTTTTTATTGCCACAAAAAGAGTGTATTTTTTATTTTTTAATTTTTTTTCTTTCAATTTCGACTCTCATCATTATCATTTTATCACTTTAAAGGCATCTTTATCATACAAATATCAGAATGGGGGGGCACTACCAGTTTAATACTATGGGTGCTCAGCTTTTCCTGATAGGTGTTCTAGTCAACCAGTCTCATCTTTTCATCTATTATGGTTGCCCATGAAGGGTAATCCCAAATCCTGCCCAAGCAGGGGCAGTCTTGGATGCTACCCATAATGGGCGATTGAGACCCCAATTGCTATTAATGGGCAGCCTAAATCCAACATGAGACTGGATTGTCAAAATCCAAGCCCTAGGAATCCCAATTTAATGGCACTGCATTTATAGAGTTATTGTTTTTGTTGTGTTCAACTTTATAGGACTCAATTGGTGCAGAAGTCAATGTTTGTTGATTGTAGTCGTCCAAGTCAAGTTTGTGTGTGTTTCTACTACTTTGATGTTTTGTTTTAAGAATGTGATAGGATTTTGTGGCTTTGTTATGGAGCTTAGTAGGGATCCAATCCAATAGTGAGAAGATGGGAAGAGATTTGGGTTTTTGTTGGGCTTAAACTCCTTTTTATATTTAATCTAAATACTAAAAGTATTAAATGGGTTTTTGCGAATTATTAAAAATTCTCTAAATTTAAACATGTTGTATTAAATTTTATCAAGTTTTCAAAAAATATTTTTTAATGATTAAATATTTTAAAAATTATTTAAATAACTTGAATTTTTTTAAATATCACAAAATAATACAATTGTTAAAGAGAAGTTTATATGAGTAGTTTTGAATTAATATGTGACTTGTCAATGTTGTAGAAGATTATATATTTAAATTTTTTTTAAAATCATTATCAAATAACAATAAATATATATGTTCTTAAATGTCATATAATAATTATTAATAGATGATATTCTAAGATTCTTATTTTTTTTTAAGAATTTGGTATTAATAAATTTTTACAAATTATAATTTTATTATAAAAAATAATATATGTATTAATAAATTTATGATTATTCTGAGATCCATTTTTTTTATTATTGATTTGATTTTTTTTCAAAGTATTTTTTTTATATGTGTTTGTCTTTATAATTTTTATTTATTAATAAAATAATTTAAGTAAATATTAATTAATATTATCTATAAAATTTATTACTATTCTATGATTTTATTATTTGAATGTATTGGTTGTAAGGAACTTATTAGTTTATAATATGATGTAAAATTACATCAATAGACTTCATCTTTTATACTACATTCTAACAATGTGTC
Source organism: Physcomitrium patens (assembly GCF_059467195.1). Classification (NCBI taxonomy): domain Eukaryota; kingdom Viridiplantae; phylum Streptophyta; class Bryopsida; order Funariales; family Funariaceae; genus Physcomitrium; species Physcomitrium patens. The sequence goes on along the minus strand of NC_143434.1, from coordinate 4,283,505 downwards.
AAAAAAAAATGAATACAAATTATAACAAAGAAAATATTTTACACCATATTTCCCTACTTGATTAATTTTAAATACAAGACTTGAATAAAAGTTAGATTAGACAAAGTAAAGACTTAATCTAAGACTAATAAGATCAACAATTATATAGGTCCAACAACTTAATTTATTTGTCAACAACTTGTTGATAAGAGGGCCTAAGTAGTAGTGATTAGATCTTCTTTTATTATGAATCAATCAAATATTTGACTAAATTGGCAAACTTATATTATCTATGGTGGACCTTTCTTCATTTCATTAAATTTAATAACCATTGTAGAAGATAGGATAGATTGCTATGGAACACAATTACTTTGAATTGGGAGGCTCTTTTCAAGTTACTTTGCTTATCCATGTGAAAATCTCAGTTTTGTATTATAACTCTTAAATTAAATCTAGCAAATCAAATACTCTTTTAATTAGTATTTTATTTAACTCATGTATGTATTATATTTTAAAAGTCATTGTGAAATTTAATATTTATTAATAAATAAATTTTAGCTTTATTTTTACTCTTTGATAATTAACTCCAATACCAATCTTAATTTACTTTCTTGCATTGTACCTACATGCCATTTTAGATCAATTATGAGTGCTTTACTACTAAGCTATCTTCTAAACTTGAAGGTATCAAGTTGTAGTTGTATTTCTATTCTACTATTCTTTTTAGTACTTTCTAAAGAAATATTAGGGCTTATAATCTATTTTGGTCTTTATTTATTGAAAGGCCTAATTTTGGTAAGTAAAATATTTCTTGATTATTACATTATATCTTATTTTAAAGCATCAAAGTCTTCTTGAACTTAGTCTTGTATTTTTTTGTTGGTCAAGTTATTTTTTAACAATGTTTACGTTTTTAAAGAAGTCACTACTTTTTATTTTAACTCGTTTATTTATCTTAGAAATCTTAGGTAATATCAATACCAATTAACATTATTTGGTGCTTTAAGTTGTGTTTCTCTTTTAGTTGTTATAAAGATAATGATTGGCAATTAAAATTTCATCCAAAGCTTGCCATGTCTTAGATCTTTTTACATCTTTCTAGTATTGTTAATTAGTGGTATATCAAGAAAGATAATTTTAAAATATTTTTTTTAGAAAAATATTATGATTCTCCTTTTTTACTTAAACAAATCTCTTAAGTTTTTTTGATAAGATCTATGTTTTGTTTTTCTTATCATATGATTATATTACAACAAAAGTTTCTTCTATTTTTAATTTTATTACAAAAGCTTTGGTTGTCTTTTATAATATAAAATTTATTCTTTTATTCAATTAGTTTTAAATATATTTTAGGAAAAATTGCTATATTTTAAAATTTTAAGGTTTTTTTTTTGCTTCTATTACATTGAATACTTTAGATCTTCTCAACTATGTAACTACTACTTCTTACTGATACTTCTTTCTTAGACATCAATCTAATAATCTTTGACTTTCATCTTATATTGTTTAATTGAATTTTAGATTTTAAAAATCTCTCTCTCTCTCTCTCTCTCTCTCTCTCTCTTGCGCTCTCTCTCTCTCTCTCTCTCTCTCTCTCTCTCTCTCTCTCTCTCTATATATATATATATAGAATTTTTTATATCCTTAATTTAGAAAAAATTTATAAATGCACATGTGATAGATATATTTTTGTACTATTCTACAATTACATTTATGACGTTGAACTGTATTCTTATCTTATTTCATTTCTTTTGTAAAAGAGTTTCTAAAGAATCTTTCTTTGTATTAATTTTATTTGTCTTTTATAAATTAGAACTTAATGAAAAATATAAAAAATAATAATTTAAATATTTGTACTCATTAACATTCTTATGCAAGATCTTTTCAATTTAAAAAGAATATGCTACTTCTAAATCTAATTTACAAAAAATTATATAAATGTTTTTAAGTATTTTATAGTAAAAAATATATCATTATCAACTTTAACTTAGAAATTAATTTTTATATTGTTTTTTTACATATTTAGACTATAAAAAATTTACATATTTTTTTTTTAAGATATTTGCTTTTGGAAGATTAACATTAAAGTTGAAGATAGTTGACGGCCAACACCTAAGCAATTAAGAGGCTTTTTTTTCAAACTAATAAGTTGGATTCTTCTTTAAATTGTTGTACTTGTTTTTAATCATTAATTTGTAAATTGTGCAAAGTTTTAAGCAAGATCAATAATTTATTCAATAGTTATTGAGATTTTAAGAGTACTATAGGATTGATTAGGATTGGTTAAATTTCAATTGGGGTTTAATTAAGATTTGTAAGATATTTTTAGAATTTTATCAAGATTTTTTAAGATTATTTTAGAATTTGGTAGGACTTATTTAGGATTTTATAAGAATTTCATTAGAATTTGGTTAGAATTTATTTAGTATTATTTAGGATTTTTTAAAATTTTAATTAGGATAATTAGAATTTAATTAAAATATTATTTGGATTTTATTTAAGAATCTTTTAGGATTTTTATAACTTCTTTAGTATTTTATTTTTAGAATTATTTTTGGATTTATTTTTTATAATTTCTTTGATATTAATTTATTGATTTTTTAATATTTGTTTTAAAAATTTCTTTATGATTGATTTATGAGTAATTTAGAATTTTTTTAGAATTTTTTTTAATATTTTTTATGATTTAATTTTTTTTTATGAATTATCTAATAATTTTTTTAGGATTTCTTTAATATTCTTTTGGATTTAATTGAAGTTTAAAAATAATTTCAATAAAGATTTGTTAAGAATCTTACTAATACTCTTATGTTCTTTGTTTGTGGCAAATATAATTTTCTTTCTACAGCCAAATGCCAAAAGCATTCCCAAATTAGTTTTCACATAATACAATATTGCATACATTGTCAAGGATATGAATTTAGACAAATTCAAAAAGCTAATATACTCATATATCAATAAAAAAGAAAAAAAATAAGAAAAAAGAGATAGTTATGAGATATAACTATGAGATATATAAAACGGCTATTGGAAAATATAAAGAGATAAAAAAGTCTTGAATGAAGATATGAAGATAAGATATTGACTTGATTAAGAATTACCTTACAAGTCCAATAAACAGATCTTAATTGGTAGATTTGTTAAAAATATAGTTTTAAATTTTTTAGATATAAAATAGTAATATTAGAAATTTTATTATTATTTAAATATTTATTAGACTTAAAAGCATATTATTGTAAGAATATTATTAGAAAAAATCATTAATATAGAAGCTTAATAAGTCTTTGAAGGAATTATCTCAGCTAATATACTATTATTTTTTTTTATTAGTGAGTATTAATATTTAATTATTAATAATAATATCTACATTAGCCTTCTATCCATGCATATAGATTATAAAAAAAACCATAAATATTAATTAGTAGTTAAAAGCAATATAAAAAAGAACCTTGTACCTTTTAGTTACTAATATAAAAAATAATATTTTTAATTAATTTAAATTGAATTTATTATTTTTTATAATATATTTATTATTTTTTAAACATTCATAACTTATTAATGGTAACTTGAGTTTATACGTTTCTAATATAATTAGAAAGATAATAAAATTACTTATCTAAGGAATAGTAATTATCTTTATTTTTTATTCTTTACTAGGTAAACATCTAATAATCAAATTATGACTAGTTTTGTAGTGCATAATTGCTTGATTGCAATTCTTTTACTTATTTTTATTTCTTGTTATTTTTTCTTCCTACTTTATACCACCAATGATAAGAAATTTTTAATTAAAGCCATCTTTTAATTTGGATTAAAGGGTGACTTTTATCCTCACAAGTGTTAGTCTTGTCTTCATATATAGTAGCTATTAAGAAGGTTTTGTAGAAGCTTTTTAAGAACCATAAGGCTTATTGTCTAAGCATCAACATGTAGGTTCCTTCTAATACAACTTTTTAAAAGTATAAAACTTGTAGAATAAGTTTCAATAGTTATATGACATATTTATAAAAATTTAAAAATCTATTTATATCTATAAAATATCTTCAAAGCTTTTAAAAGATTTTATATATAAGACATTAAGTATCTAAATAGCTTTTATAAAATAATATTATAGAATAATATTACATATATTTTACAATAATATTAAAGACATATACTTAATATGATATTATATAATAATTTAATTAAATTTTAATTTATCATCAATATTTAATTAATATTACTTTTTGATCAAGTGACTTAAGATAATTTTAATTCATCTACAATATAAGATACATATATTATAGATTTCAACTTTTATTTTCTTTTAATTTTCTAAAAAAAATAATTTTATTTATTTTTTAAAAAATTAGATAATTCTAAATAGAAAATACTATTCTAAGTTGATTTTTCTATCACATAGTTTTTTCTTGGCATAATGTATATATATAGATATATAGATATATAATAACATTATATCATGCAATCTTATTTGTATGATTTTTAATTTTTTAATAAAAAGCACTTATACAAGGTTTTCTTTATTTTAATTTATAGATTAGATCTATGTCTATAAAAAAAATGATATGATATCATCTCAATCTTGTTGAAATATTTGAGTATTTATTTAAAATTAATTGATTAATGTATGTTTTGTTAAAGTATAAGTGAGTTTTTTGCTAAGATAGTATTTCTATATTTCTAAGAAATTTATGATTTAAAAAATAATTTTTTAATAAATTTAATATTTTAATTAGATATCATTTAGTTTCTTTTTTTTGAAAAAAATACATATCTTTGAATATGAATTATATTAGCTATAGAATCAATTAAATCAATGCAATCTTCAAAAATCAACTAAATTATAGACATTTAAACATATTTAATGTTATTTTAATTTCCTTTACATCTTAAAAAAATCTCTAAATGATTTTTTTTACTTAATAGATTTTTTAAAATAATTTTTAAAATTTTTAATCTTAAAAATATTAAAATATTTCTTATAAACTTCCAATAATAGTTTATAAGTTCTAAAAAATCTTTTTTAATATTTTTTTAAAAAAATGTATATTTTAATAGATATAATTTCTTTGAGTCAAGATTTATGGTTTAATTATTTGTAATCTATCTAAGAAACTATAAAGAATGGTAATAGAGTTGATTGTAGACAAGACTAAAGATACAAGCCTACAAGAGAAAAAAATGAATAATGTGTTGGATTTATCTCAATACTATTTGTATCAAACTTTACAGGTAATAAAATTAAAAATATTACAAGTCAAGAACAAGTACAAAGTAAATCTATAAGGCAAGGGTGTAGTTTTCTACACCATTGACTTTAGAACTAAGTTGAGTTGTTGAGTAATAAACTAAGCACAAGCCCAAAGATATTATGTCAATTGAGTGTGAAAAGGAAAAAAATAATATAAAGCAAAAAAAATGAAAAAAATCTAATACTAAGCCATTGAGGCTTAGTAATGAAAATTTATTGTCAAGTGTTGTTTTTTTTTTTTTTTTTTTTTTTTTTTCCATCTTATATTGTGTGAAATAATACATGTTTGAAAAAAAAAAAACAAAAACAAAACAAAACAAAATAAATAGAATAGGTGCATTGAAAATTGAGTTATATAGCTTGAAAATAAGATTGCTTATTTGAGATGTAAACATAATATTATTGAAGTACATTATGTAAATTAATATTTTCTTATAAAAAAATATATTTTAAAAAAAATTTCATATATATATATATATATATATATGTTTTTCTAAATTAAAAAATACACAAAAGTGACTTAAATATTATATTTTATATATATAATCAAATAAGCCATCCAATTATTATAATAGATATATATTTTTTTAATATGATTTTGTTAAATGTTTTATAGTTGATGTATATTCTTAATTTTATTTTTACTTATAATTAGTATAAGAATATTAATTTTTTTTTTATAATTTAACACATTAAAAATCATTAGATCAATTATTTTATTCTATCAAATCTAATTAATTTAGTCTTATGGACATACATATTTATTTCAATAATTACCTATATAATTAAGTAGAAGTAGGTAAAAATAGATTGATTTCATAATGTCTTTTAGAGAAGCTTTTTAGAAGCTTTATAGATGATGCTTTAACTTTACACGTATTTGTAGTTAATTGATAACTTAGAAACTTAATCAACAAGTTAGCCACATTTCATACGTGTTGGTATCTTGTAGAATAAGCTAATTATGTCGCATACATATAAAAAACTTGCTTTGCAAGTTAAGACATGTATTTAGTAAAGTCAATATATGTTAGAAGTTTTATAGAATATTGCCATGTAGCTCTTATTAAGATAATATACATAGAGGCAAAAGTAAAGCATTCTTCACTCTTGTCAATGTCATTCTTGTTCTTAGTCTAGTTTTAGGAGTCTATATTCTTCTTGATTTTAAAAAAAGCTATTTTAGTCTTAATACTATATTACTTTTACAGTGAATATTTATTCTTTTTGAATTACATAAGAGTATTTTATAGTTCTTCTTGTTTTGATTCATGTCCTTGATAGTTTGACAAGAGTCTTAACTCATTGGTTTCATCTTTTTTTAGAAGTTAGTAGATTCTTATATTTTATCATTGTATTTTGAAGGTTACAAATTATCTACCTTTAAAGAAATAATTTATTTTTTCAATACTAATTTTTTTTCTTAAAGAAAGCAAATCATCCTTCTTTGTAGAAATTTTCATTTAATATTAAAGGTTGTAAATTATTGTCATGAACATACATATTTATTTTAATATATACCTATATATATAAATAAAAGTACATAAAAATAGATTTATTTCATAATATCTTTTAGAAAAGCTTTTTAGAAGCTTTATAAAATCTTACTTTGACTTTATATGTATTTGTAATAAATTGATAGATTAGAAACTTCATCAAGAAGTTAATCACTTGCCACACATCTTAGTAGCTTGCAAAAGAAGCTAACTATGTGGCATATTTATAAAAAAAATTCCTTGCAAGTTAAAATACGTGTCTTGCAAAGTTAAGATATTTTGGAGGTCCTATTGAACATTGCTACATAGCTCTTAGTTAGATAGTATATATAGAGGTAAGAATGAAGCCTTTTTCATTTATGTCAATGACTTTCTAATCATTAGTCTTATTTAAAGACTTTTTAGTCTTCTTGTCTTTAATAAATGCATTCTAGTTCAATTTATCACCATCTTTGTGTGATTTTCTAGTCTTATCAAGTAACACAAGAGTATATTAAGGATTTCTTTCTTTGAGATTTATGTCCTTGAAAATTTGATAAGAGTTCTAACTCATTATTCTTGTCTTGTTTTAAAAGTGAATAAATTACTTCACTTCTATTGTTGTATTTTGAAAATTCCAAATTATCCACCTTTAAATAAATATTTTTATTTTCTAACACTAATTTTTTTCTTTAAAGAGAGTGGATTATCTTTCTTTATGAAAATTTTTATTTGACATTAGAGGTTGTGATTTACATTCTTTTAATTTGACTTGTGGATTTATTAAGTTGTTTGAAATAGAAGAAAAAATCATGGATGCTATACTTGGCATAAGTGGTAATAGATTTACAACTATTGCAGATCTTCTTGAACTTTTCAACACTCTTAGGATGGAAATTTCATGCATCACTAGCACCAATTATGAAAATACTAATCCTACGCATATGAAAGAAGTTCAGAGTCTATGTCAAGAAATTATGTAGTGAAAAGAAGCAAGTAAATCAACTTTATAACCAAATCTAGGAAGTTTTGCTTCTATAAGTACGACGGGAACAAAGATTAGTATACCCAAGAAGTTTGATAGAACAAGATAAAATTTTTGAAGATTTTTGCAACAAGTCAAGCTCTATGTAAGATTGTGTTCCTTCCAATACTTTGATGGATTTACTCAAGTTGGATTTATAGACACACATTTTTTTTTAGAAGTTTTCTCTCTTAGTTTGTATTTTTGATAAAAAAAATATTTATTACTCTTTTATGATTTTAATTCATTCTTAGAAGCATTTATGGCTAGATTTGAAGAAAGTAATCAAGAAAAAATAACAGAGAGTAAGCTATTATCTTTATAACAAAGATCATGGTCAACTACCCTATATATTACTAAATTCCAAAACCTCACTTGTAATATGAATTGAAATAATAAAGCCCTTATCAATCAATTTTGATATGGATTAAAAAATAATGTCAAAGATTTATTATTAATAATATAAAAAGTAGATTATTTAGAATAATTTATTGCTCAAGCCATTGCATGCAAAAATTGATTATCTGAAAGGCATCAAGAACAAAGATTTGGCTCAAGAGAAATAAATCAAGTAATGATAGTAGCTCCTAAGTTTTCAAAAACTTATTCATCAAGGTCAAAATTAATGCAAATTGATACAATACATTTTAATCTATCACTATATAAAAAATAATTTATCATTGTGAAGAGAATTTGTACTTATATTATGGAGAAGCTAAGCACACTATTCAATATTTTCCAAAAAAATAATTCAATTACAAAATAATGAGTATGATTGCCAAAAAAAATAATATATCAAAAAACAAAAAAATTCAGCTACAATAGAGACCATGCGGTTAAAATCATGTACAACATCTAATAAAGGTCTTATGTTCTCTTAAAATCTATTATCTTGTTTTACAATAGATATATATTTAGGACCTAAAATACAGAAAGTCTTTCCTTTATTAGATTTAAAAGCCTCAGATTGTTTTATAGACAATTACTTTCTCAAAAAATAAGAAATATTATTAGTTAAGAAAATTAAATTCATACATGTCAAAGTCATAAATGGTTGTTTGTTGTCTTCTAGAGATATTATCAATGAGATTGTTCCTTTAGATGTAGCAATTGAAGATCATAATAGCATACCAATATTTAATATGATTAGATTTCCTTCTAATTAAATTATTTTAAGATTATCATGGTTAAAAAAGTATAATCATTAGATAGATTGGATTTCTCGTAACCTTAAGTTTTCTTGTTTAATCCAAAATTTTGTTAGTCAAGTAGAAATACATAAGTCTAATATAACAAAACCTTTACTAATAGATGTGAGACCTTTTGTACATGCGACAAAAAAAGTTTCATCTTTTGTTATATAAGCCACATCTATTTTTGATGGTAGAAAGATGTCAAGTAGTATTCTTAGTTAGTATCAAGATTTTCAAGATGTTTTTTGAAAAACAAATATAGATATTCTTCTAAAACATTGATCCTATGATTATTCAATTGATTTGTAAGAAAGATCTCAATTTTCATTTGGATCTATTTACAACTTATTACAAAATAAATTGGCTATATTAAAGAAATACATTGACAAGAATTTAGCTAAGAACTTCATATGCTATTCAAAATTTCCAGTAGGAACTCTTATCTTATTTGTGAAGAAAAAAGATGGATCTCTACAATTGTAGATAGACTATTAAGGACTTAGCAAGATCACTAGTGAAAATAGGTATTCCTTATTTTTTATTTTAGAACTTCTTAACTAATTCAATCAAACAAAGATTTATACAAAAATAGATCTACAAAGTACATGAAATCTGGTTTGCAATAAAGAAGGAGATGAATAGAAGACTATTTTTCAAACTAGATATAAATATTTCGAATATAATGTCATGCCTTTTGGACTCATGAACGTATTAGCTACTTTTCAACATCTCATGAATGATATTTTTTCTGATTTTTTTTGATGATTTTGTTATTTGCTATTTACATGACATTCTAATCTACTTTAAGAATATTAAAAAAATATAAACTTCATGTTTGTTGTGTGTTACAAAAACTTAAAGATGTAGGATTATATGCCAAGATAGAAAAGGGTGTATTCTATACTACTCAAGTTGACTTTCTAGGATACATCATTTTCAATGAATACCTAATGATGGATTTGAAGAAGGTCTAAACTATCATAGATTGAAAGATTTCAAGAATAATAAGAGATGTGCCATGCTTTTTGAGCTTTGCCAATTACTATAAAATCTTCATCAAGAATTTGTTTCAAGTTACAGCTTTACTTATACTTTTGACTTGTAAAGACAAACTCAAGTAGAGTAAAGAAGCCAAAGCATTGTTTGATGCTTTAAATAAGGAATTTAACTTTGTACCAATCTTGTATTGTATGAACTTCTTTTAGGCATTTTTCATGGAAACATATACATCAAACTTTGTCGTAGATGCAATGTTGTCACAAATGGGAGCACATGACAAATTCCATCTAATAGCATATCATTCTAGGAAATTTTCAATAGCACGGATTAACTACAAAATCCACAATAAAGAGCTTTTTGCAATTGTAGATTCTTTTTAGCAATGGCGTTACTATCTAAAAGATACTTCTAATTCAATCACTATGTATACACATCATAAGAACCTCAAGTACTTTATATCAACATGCATGTTGAATTATCGCCAAATTCATTGGAATATGTCATTATTAAGATTTGATTTTAAGATCATAAATAAATTATATTTAGATAATTAAACATATGAATTTCAACTAAAAAAATTATATCTCTTCTTAAAACTTTATCTATTTAGATATTATTAATTTATTAAAAATAATTTTTTTATTATGCTACATTATTTGGTTTTTATTAAAAACATAAAAAAAAAAAATTATTGTATAAGGCTTTGTATTTCCACCTATTCTATTTGGAGATTAGATGCTTAAGCAAATGTGACTTAAATGGTCTTAGAAATAGTTTTTTTCTTTTAATACTCTCACATACTATAGTGGTAGCTCTAAAACAAAACTTTCTCTTATTTGAAGTGAATGTAAAATATTTGATTTTGAAAGTTTGTTGCATAATCTAAGTGCATTATTTTTATTTATAAAAGTTTTAGATTTAAGAGTAGAAAATCTTCTATCTAATTTTTTTGATTAGATTAAAAACAATCAAACATTACCTTACACATTCTAAATCCAGTGATTCTTTTTAGAAAACGTATTCAAATACTTTTTTTTGTTGAATATCTAATTAATCCAAAGTTACAACTTTAAAAAGAGCCAAAAGACTTTAGATCTTTTCTTTGTCTTTTTCCACATAATTGGCAATATGCCAATATTCTACTTCTTTAAAAAAGTGTTAAAGAATATTTCTTAGAACTTCACTTTAGTATGTAATATACTATGAAGTTCTAAAAAATATTATGCAATAAAAGACCCCAGGCATTTATTTTGATAATATAATACCCTCTCTTGGCAAAATTAATATAGTTAGGAGGGAATTAGTAGAGTTGAGAGGACACACCATCTCAGAGTTTGAATTAGCTGGTTTAGGTGATAATGATTTTGTTCAATGTATATTATTTGTATTTTTGGTTTATGTATTAATAATTTTAGTACTTTACATATAAAATGTTGTATGCATCTTTTTTGAGGAGTGTTATGATGATTAAGAGGTAAAAAAATATAATCAAATAATAAATAAGATCTTTAAAGATTGAATGGTATATAAACTAAGATTGGCTAATTGACACCCTTTTAATTTTAATGATGATACAAAAAATAAATAAATAAATAAATAAAATGCTTATCCAATCATAGACATGTATAACAACTTGTAAAAAATATCATGCAATAAAAGTTATTGACTTATTGGATATTGAGTTGTAGAAGGATTATTATATTTAATTTTTTCTACAAAATCATAATGTTTATTTGAAATAATGTATATATATATATATATATATATACATATATACAATGATTTAAGAATTTTAATTTGATTCTTATATAAGTATCATTATAATTACACATTTATAATGGTTGTTTATTAGATTTTAATATTATAATATATATAATCAACCCACTCTTAATAAAAAAGAAAAAAATCCAAAAATTATCAATTTAGTATATTACTAATTTTTTAATAAAATCTACACACTATCAACTTTAAGTGTACAAATTGTAGGAAAGACAAAATACATGTATAAATTAAGAATCACCAATGATATCAACAATACATAATGTGCATTTTTATACACAAGAAAAGGTGGAACTCACATCAAAGTAATCGATTATGATTGAAATAGTTTGGGAAATGTTGATCTCCGAAGTGCATATGTCCCTCCGACGAGTGTCGAATTTGCGAAGCTTTTAGGGAGCTCCGACGGCGAATCCATTCCACCATCACCACCACCACCATCAGAGCATGTGTAGAGAGTGTATTGAAATCGTTGCTGATATCGCGCGCTTGAGCTCGCCATGGCCGTGTTGCCGAAACTCCTCGTGTTTGTGTGGGTCTCCACGATCGCGCTTTCCGTTTTGGCGTTCCAACAGGTACCGAATCAATTCAACTTTAATGTCTGTTTCCTTTTGTGTGATGTGTTTGTTGTGATGCAAGGAAATAGGTTTGATCTGTAATCGGATGGGGTGATTTCGGTTTATGAATTGATGGGGCAGTTTGATCTCTTGTGTGGAAACAGGTGGGGAATTGTTCGTGTCAGCCCATGCGTCGATGATAGGGTTCCGCTTGTTTGTGAGAACCTTTTGCTTTTCATTTGTAGATGTAAGCTTGTGTGCCTCGTTCAAAGCATGTAGAAGCGGGTTGTGACGATGTGAGGAATTAGAGCAAATGGGCAGAATTGCGTTTTTGCGCTTGTTGAGCAGTTTTGGGGGAATTTGGTTTGTTCAGACGCAGCCCGAGTTGCCGATTGTGATAAGTACATGGGCGTTCGTGGATGCGGTCAGGGCAGCAGCGCAGCACGTGATTAAGGAAGGGGGCTCAGCTGTGAACGCAGTGGTCCGTGGATGTACTGTTTGTGAGGTTTTGCAGTGCGATGGATCAGGTGCGTGCGCAGATTCACGCAGTTAAATAATGTTTATTGTGCATCCGCCGAATGAGGCAGTTGATCAGTGGTGGGTTCCCACATTGTTGCTTTGTGGAGGCCCAGGCTTGAATCGAAGCAGCCATCCAGCTACAGCTTCGTGAATCTCTACTTCGCAATGTACTTCATTCACAACCTTCAAGGTTGCAATTGTGGGTCGCATTAGGGGTTTTGCAGAAGATTCTAACTGGATACTTCTGCAAAATGGTCGGGATTCATGTTATTAATCTTCTTTTGCTATATTTTAAGGATACAAATTCAGTCTGTTAAGGAACAAACCAACACGCAAGTCTTTTTCCACATGGGGTATTGGAATTTGCTCCCTGCTATCTGACCCTTCGAACCTCTGAGAGTCTACATTTTGTAGGTTCTAAGATCCATTTTGGTATCAGAGTTATCTTTTGCATATGTTGAGTGTCTGAAAAAAAGATCGTGGAATTGTTATGTTTGACATGAGCAGGGTAGCGGCGGTAATTTAGAAAGCACTCTTGATTTTGTTTGCAGTGGGATATGGCGGAAGTCCTGACGAGGCTGGAGAGACCACTTTGGATGCCATGGTCATGGATGGGGTATGTTGTGCCTGTATGTCCTCTGGTATAATCTATTTGGATCTGTATCGTGGTTCAAAAATTGGAAGCAGCACCAATTGTGAAAGTTGAAACTCATATACTTTACTATTGCTAGCGAACTGATGATGTATCTGGAATTGAATCATCTTCTCACTAGGATGCAGCGGATTCAATAACCGTAATGTGCTGATTAATGGAATTTTGGAAATTGTTAGACAGCCATGGACGTAGGTGCTGTGGGAGCATTGCGATCGGTGAAAAGAGCAATTGAAACAGCACGGTTGGTAATGGAGCATACAGAGCATACTTTGCTGGTTGGAAGTCAGGCGTCAGCGTTTTCTCTCTCGCTTGGGCTTCCCGGCCCAACCAATCTTAGCACGGACGATTCGTTACAGGTAGCTCCACGCTAATAATCTGAACGCCCTATCCATTTAGAAATTTCAATTGGCACTTTTGGTTTGCTTGGCAAGTTTACAGGAAAAATAACATATTCTGATGTACTTAGTTACCAACTCCAGCCAGGGAATGTGTTTGATGCCCGCAGGCCTGGTCACAATGGGAGAAGGGTGGATGCCAGCCAAATTTCTGGCGAGACGTAATTCCTGACAGTACTTCCGCATGTGGACCTTATAAAGTTTCTGCTCTTATGAGTGGACAAGGTGATCGCAGCAGGGTTGGTGGTGGGATTAGCGGTAAACATCGCAAGTCTTCATTTAGCAAAGCTACTGGTTACGGCAACCACGACACAATTTCGATGGCTGTCATCGACCGTGTGAGGATTTTTTTCAACTTCGTATTTATCGAATGCTCGGATGCATGCTGTGGTCTTATCCTCCATCAAGTGTCTGTAGATTCAGATGCTTGCTTTGACGATTTATTGCCATGAGGCAGATTTCATTCTAAGTGAGGGGTGCTGTCTTTTCGATCGGGTAGAATGGACGAATAGCTGCGGGGACCTCTACAAACGGAGCCAGTCACAAGATTCCAGGACGGTAAAATCTTTGTATCCGCATTTTCTGAATTTGAGCGTTCAATGTGTGGCATGAGCTTAGCAACCGTCCAAACTCGTTGCATACTGCTTTTCAAGACATAGACATCTCCCAGACTTGTGATTGAACATTCAGTGTCAGTTTCTACAGCACTAAGGAGTATCTCAGAAATTCGAGACTTTCAGGACACTTTTATCAGCCAAACTTTAAGCAATAGTAAGTATCTCCAATTGATATTGCAGAGTTGGAGATGGTGCTATTGTCGGCGCTTCAGCCTATGCTGACGATGATGTTGGCGCCTGTGGGGCTACTGGTGATGGAGATGTTATGATGCGTTTTCTACCCTGGTACCTCTCCACCACAATCTTTGACTTTACAACAATCCATGTTATTTATGTTTCAGGCTTGATACCCACTTCCATTTGCATTTGATGTTGCACCTCACATGTAGCTTTCCTTGTATTGAGCTCTGGTTGCAATTTTTGTTGGAGTGCACGAGTGGTTTACTAACAAAAACCAGGTTTTTTGTGCCACAGTTATCAGGTGGTGGAGAGCATGCGCCAAGGTATGACTCCAGAAGAAGCTGCAAAAGATTCAATTGCTAGAATACGCCGTAAATTCCCAGCATTTATAGGAGCTGTCTTTGCCATGAACAAGTATGGTGTGCACGCTGGTGCTTGCCATGGGTGGATATTTCAGTACACAGTGCAAGATTCAGCCATGGCTGATGCAGTAGTATTCACTGTTAAGCCTGACGTCCTCTGAATACGTCGGATCTATTGAACATCGTATCATCTCTTGATGTTTGAATCCCATTCTCCTACCTTGCTCCTTTAATAGACTTGTTTTTCTTTCCGCTTCCCTTGGACTAAAGAAGATTCTTTTACTGATAGAGCCTTTATCATTCAATTCTTTCAATGTTGAAATGTTCCCAAACATTCCAATTGTTGAATACACAAATGTGTTTTACTTCAATGATGAGTTATTTTTAATGGGTAATGACAAAACATAAGTGGAAACCTGTGTAGTTGAGCATAAATTTATTACTCTGAAATGTGAAGTTAAGTTAAACATATACATGTGCAATTGAGCCTACAAATGTATAAATGTCTTTTTATTCCAAGATAAGAATTAATATCACAATTATTTTTAGTGAGCAAAAACTTGTGTCTTTGGTGGGTTAGAAGGCTTTGAACTAATGGTTGATTGTGTTGTGAGGACAAAGAAATTGGACCAATGTGAAGAAGTATCACAGTTAATGAACAATTTGTATCTTCATTAAGATGCTTCATTGTCAACATGTACATCCTCTTTCAAAATTTGTGTTTCTTTTGAGTCTAAATTCTCAAATATTTGCTCTGAAGACCATTGGTGCAATAAAAATTTGATATGGGATGAAACTTTCATATCAAAATTTGATGTGTCAAATATCATATCTCTGCAAATACACTTGTCTAATAGGACCAAAAGAATGAACTTAAGTCTCTCTTTGTATTCATTCATATGTATGTATGTATATATATATATATATATATGTATATTTCCTTTTTCTTTTTTATAAGAAACTCTCATGCATATATGTATGATTTCAGGCTTGTTTTAAAAAAATAAATAAATAAGAATTAGAGGTATATATATATATATATATATATTTAAATTCATTAACTAAATGATATGTCAAATGTAAAGATAATTTACTTCAGTTATTTTTACATGTGATGCATTGCAATAAAAAATTTAAAATATTCACTAATGTGTTTTTTTTTTATTATTATTTCTATATTAAAAAAGAAGAATTACATGTATTAAAATGTATCATCAATAATTATTTCTATATTAATGTAATTTGAAATGTTTTTATGATGAAAATGATAAACAAGTTCTTACACGTGATAGTTTGTTAAAATATTATAAATGTAAATCAAAAAAATATTTATAAAATATATCATAAATCAAAAGATTAACAGGTCCTTACATTTGGAGAAGAAGAGAGTCCACTACTTTTAAAGCTTGTAATTAGTTACAATCAGCAAGCATCACTTGGTTGACTTTATACTAAGAAAAGTCAATTAATAAACATGAGAGGAAAAAATGTGATGACATAAATTTTTCCTACATAGCATAAATAGTAATAGTGTTGTCTCCTAGAATTTATAGCAGACTCATCTCAAAGTCAAAGATGTAATTTTTACAAAAATTCAAGAAGTTGTATTAAAAATAACTAAAATTACCTGTTTTTTTTTTATGTTTGATATAACGGATTGAATCAAGATAATATAAAGTGAGAAGAGAATTTTTTTTCTTTACCAATTTACTAAGCTTTGTACAGCTTTCGTATCATGTCTTTTTCCAAAGTGGGCTTATAAGTTTAAAGAATCCTTTAACACATACCAGTCATTAAAACTAAAACGCATGATTCTCTATATACAAAATTCAAAAAACGTCAAAAACAAAAGGTCCATTACATTACATGTTGGGAGTACTTTTGGCAGTGGTGGTTAGACTTTGGCATTCTCCTTCAGACTACACTAGAAATGGCAGCTGAGCTCACAACTTAGAGTTGGCTTCGGCAATGAATTTGCTGGTGCAGTCGTTGCTGGCTAGTCATGGCTAGTCATGCGTGCGTGTGAGTTCTTCCACAGGCAGTTGTCGGTAGATTGAAATATCGCCGGCGTAGGAAAAAATCGAAAGATCGCAAGTGATGGTTTAACTCACACTTGTCCGTCTCTTGCGTGGAATCTTCCTCCGATGGACCCCTCTTCAACACCCTGTTGGACCCACATTCTGGCACGGACTTGTGCTGCTCAAGATGTCTAAGTGTATAAAAGATTTAACTGAATGGTATCCTTCAATATAGATGCTCAATAATAAAGATCGAATTCATGAGAATACTCACAACTTATCGGCGTAAATGCCTTCCCAACATCGGGCTATTCAGAAGTGGACTCACACTTGTCAAAAGTTTCGTCGAATTGTTCCAGGCTAGATTCTCCTCTGGTTTCATACTACTGGTTCTCGCAAACTGCATACTCATCCTTAGTATGTCTATCTTCGGTTTTCTCTAACTTCTGCAGGTAGTGACTCTAATGAACTACGTTTTATATCTTTCAAAATTAAAGCTGATGGCGATGGTGGAGAAAAAGTGGTATTACTGTTCATGATTGTATGGTAATGATTTACGAGATGTGATCCAACGACATTGTTATCGACCTGGTCTGTTTTAATCTCCCCTATTCGCGCTTGAATCAGTCCATCTTTAGCAGTTTCTCCCTCTCCAGTGTCCGAACAAAGAGCCTTGAATATGCCTTAACGTAGAATTCAGGTGAGCAAGTTCGCACGTAGGATGGAAGGCTCAAAACAACATTCAGCACGTCTTCATTTTGATCTACGATGGTGCACACTTACTGCAGAAGGGGTAGAAGTGTCCGAAATGGTGGTTGCAGAGGACTCATTTCTAACACCCAACTGCTAGGTGGGTTAGGAGATTCACGATGAGTACTGTCCAGACTAGTTACAGGTCTTCAGAATTCAGAGGATCTCAAGGACTGGAAAGTGTTTTTTAGTTCCCACCATCTTGTTGCCCCTCCCTCCTTTGACTTTCAAGGTCAAATCTAGCTCGAGCTGCTCGGCTTCATTTGCAGACACTGGGAATTCATCATGCGGCACTTCACCGTAGGCTGAAGGTGCCACTGATATTGCTTCAATTCGGGCCCTGACTCTCCGGGTAGCCACGCGCATCCCTTGTAAGTGCACACTTTTTTGGTTCGAATCGTAGAACTCTTGTCCAAGGTTATCCGTTCAAAGTTCTATATTCGCATGTAATTGATTTGAGTTATCACATTGCCCATCCTTCTGCCACAGGAAACAGGGTTCCACATTACGTGCTGAGGCTACTTCCCAATGGCGATTTTTGTTGCTAATGTTTTCACGACTTACACTTCTTGTTCGTTCTTTAGATTCCTCCCCTCCAGCTTCGGGAAATCCAATGCCAAGGCTTATGGTATGTCTGCCGAAAGGATTATCTTCCGATGCATTCAAAGATAATGGAAATACCATTTGAGTGGGACCATCGACTCTGACAGTCGAAGAAAAAGGAAGGCCACCATTCTTGGCAATGGCTGGAAAACATGGTGCTGATAAACTCAAATTTTCAAGCAGGCAAATTGAGAGAGAAAGGAGGCTGAGGGAGCCGCCTTTCAACACAGTGTTCACGGCCGCCTGACAAACATGCCAATTTCCGCTCCAGAGAAGACCCACTGCAACGAACATTGGATTCATCGTTCGTCCACAGGCCTCAAACAGTAAAGATTGGAACAATACTGCACATCGAGAAAAAGATAAAAATAAACATAAAAATATTGCTTTTTTAGAATAAACTCGTGAAGACAAGAACAATGAAGCTGATCAGCTGTTTGGCTTTCAAAAGCATATAATGGAGTGGCGAATAGTAAAATATGTATACACCATTAGTTGATGTTCCGGCATGGCGCTGATGAAGCCCATAAGCCCAGCACGGCCAAAGAATTTGGCGACGAACACAGTGGCATACCCTTTAGCTTCCATGTTCTCGATCCATTGCAGGCAAGGACGTAGAATACAAGTCTCGCTGCAACCTTTGCGCAGCACACGACAACCGTTGCAACTCATACTGAAAGGCTTCACAAACACCTCTTGTTGATTCTGTCTCTTCTTTAACTTTCAAGCGCTTCTTTTGAGCTTTAAAAAGAAAATACCCGTGGTGCCCAATATACTTGTTCCCTCAAGCTACTAAACAACGTAATAGCCTGTCTCCTCCCTGCATCAAAGCACCAAAGTCGGTTCGATCCAGTTAATAACACATTCATCTACAATAAATAGCAGAGTTCACAATGGCCAAGCACAAGTTTTGATTAGAAGGCTGTATTGTAATTCTCTACAACTTTGAAAGTGATAGATACAGTGTTCACAAACTGATCCTTATAAAGTCAGTTGTAAAACCTTCAGGGACTTCAGATCACTTCGCAAAGTCCTACGTGTTTATAGGATACATAAACTACCGTTCCAGTTAACCAACCGCAACTGAGCTACTTCTTCCATTATACAACATATTGCGACATAAGTACCTTAAACGTACCCCACAACACATGACCTAGTAGTGTATCTTCTCACGTACATTAAGCATCTCAAGCAGGAGAAATAGTATCAATCCAATTAATTAATACTTTAAATTTGCAGATCTCTTAGGAGAGGCATATACTGCATCTGACGATAAAATTCAGATGACAGTCCCAAGTTGGATGGTCAAATGAAATTACTAGTGTACCCAAGCCCAATTGTCCATTGATTTGAGTTTCATGAACTATGTTAATGGACAAAATAGGCAGTGCAGGCTTTTTTATATTAAATAAAAGTTTCATGAAATTAGTATTAGAAAATTGTACTGACACCGATCACCGCTACATATGCCATACTAACTTCAATAGCCTCGAATTAGGGATAATGAAAAGCACGCGGACCTCGAACAGAACCTAATATATGAATAACTCCTTTCCAGCTTCTGAACGACTACTAGCTGATACCAGAAGTAGACCTCTACGTTGGAGTATTGTTGTATTTTATCAGCTGCCAAGAATAACATGTAAGTTCAAAGATAAGGCTGCGCTTATTATTTTATCCTACAGAAAAGCTTGGTTATGGTTAGCACGATGTTATGTTGCTAGAATCCATATAACCAGTGCATATTCTTGAGAACTCTAAAACCCTACAGATTCTTGGACCATATTCAGCTACATGAAGTCATTCACAATGCGTTCGGCCTGTTAATGTCGACGATACCACAGTGAAGTCGCAATGAATCAAACCTCAAATCTAATTGAATCATTATTTTTCTATAGTTAAAAATATAATTTCTTATATATCTTAATATACACTTTAGAAAAAGCTATTTTAATAGGAAAAAAATAATTTATTGGATACTTTTGCATATCGTATATTTATTAAGTCACAAATATAATTTCTACTATAAGTATTGAAATTAAAAAAAAAAAAAATGAAACATATTTTTTAAGCATCTACTTTTTTATATAAGAGAATATCCTTTTAAACATTTTTTGCAAGAATAGTGTTTTATCAATAAAAGGATTTATTATTTTTAAATAAGGCTCCCCAATGTTATTCCAAAAAGCCTAAAAGAACTCTACAACAATTCTATTAGATCTAAGAGTTTTTTTTGAAGCTTTTTTGTTTATGACACCCTATAATTCTTTTAACATTAAAGAATCAATTAAATTATGGTTTGTTTTTTAAGTTACTTTTCTTTTTACAGCATATAATATTAAGTAATAAATTCTCTTTATCATTATTAAGAATATTTTTATTTATTTGTAAAACAAAAAAACCAATATTCAAGCAAACATTTTTAAATCCTTCTTACTAAAATGTCATGGCTCTGTAATATTAATTTAAAGAAAAATTAATATATCCTGGATTATCTTGTCTGACTACTACGAAAAATCTTGTTTAGCACAAGTCAACATGAGACTTCTATCTAATATATGATCTAAACCTATATTCTTATTTCATTTTCTTTTTTAAATCAATGAGGTTAGATTGGAGATATTTTAATATTTGTTGAGCTTCTAAATCTCACGGATTTGACCAAACTTTATTATAATCTATTTTGATTATTTATTATTTTTTTCTTGACGTCATATCAACTTAGTCTTAATAAAAGGCTATATAAATAATTAAATTACTCTTCATTTTATTTAGAAAGATCTTATCAAATCTTATTCTTGTCCAAATAAAATTCACTTGATTATTTACTTTAAAATCTTTTAATTAGAAAGAATTCATTGAAAAAAATAAATGTAATTAATTTTTATTGAAGTTTTAAAATAAAATTTTTAAATCTTAATGATTTTAAATTTGATGACTAAATATATTTATATTGAAAAAACGTGATACTTTAAAATATTATTATTTCTCACATAGAATCTATTTAGTCTTATTAAAAGCCAATACTTATTCTTTCTATTGTTCAAAGACACCATCAAATTTTTTCCAACATTGAAATATCTTCTACTTGAAGTTAGGATTTGAAAGGGCTTTATTTATTAAATTAATTATTTTTTAATATTCAAAAAAAGAGTAAATTTTTTTCTTATTTAAGTACTTAATATATTTCAATTTTCTCTAAAATTCAAAGAATTTTCACTAGAAATTAAGTCCACCAAATTCTACCAAAATTTTATTTTTTTAATACCTAATTAAAATACATATAGTAAAATAACCTAAATTTTTACAAAAGTCATTTATTAACATGGTCTATAATATATTCTTATGTACAAATGATCCTAAATTGCTTGTTAGAGTAGTAGAAGTAGTGGTAGTGGTTATTTCTTTTATTATTTTAATTTTTTTTTCTAGAAAATAATTCAAACATCATATGCTTATTGCATTGATTAAAAGAAGAGATATTATTAAGATTGATATAGCTCAATGTGGCCACATTGAAAAATACATATTAAAATTGATAGTAATTTTTTTTAATAATTAGTTTTATAACTACTTATATATTAATTGCTATTATATAGGATATTGCTAATGCCACCACAATTTTTGTTGTTGTTATCATAATTTATAATTCATTTAATATATTTATCTAATTATTTTTATTTTGAATAAAATTTTCTAATTTTTAATTTTAAAAATAAAATAATTAGTATTTAAAGAATAAATATTTTAAAATTTTATCTATAAATTAATTAATTTATTAATTCTTACATTATTAAATACAAATAGTATACAGTAACAAATTCAATTAATTTATTCTAATAAGTGAAAATATTTTATTACTAATTATGATTACTTTAAATATAAATTATAAATGATATGAATATTATATTTATATTTTAAAGCTCAATTATTCAAAAATATTACTAAAAGATATTTTGTAGCAATTAATGGTTTAATTTAATTTATTTTTATCTTTAAAAATCAAAAAATAATTATTTTTTAATTTAAGAAAAAAAATGTACCAGGAAGAAATTATGAAAAAGAAAATAAAATAAAAAAATAACCCAATTTAACTTTTTAAAAAATCGCATCAATTTCCTACCTACAACTTTTAAAAAATGTATTGTTAAAGAGAAACTCTTGAAATAATGAGTAAATTTTTGTCTAATTCAAAAGAATAATTTATGCAAGATTAAAATATTCAAGATGAATTAATTGTGGATTAATTTTAATATTTTAAAATAATATTTTTTAAAAAAATAGCATCCAAGTCATATTTAAATATACCAATATTTTCATGTTTAAAGATAAATATCAAATCTAAATATTAAATGGTATAATTTATCTTAAGAACCTATAAGTCATTATATATATATATATATATATATATATATATATCTATATATAATATTTAAATAATATTTATAAAAAAATTTAAAACTATTTTAAAAAATTATTATTATTCATAGAACTTAAAATTAGAAAAGAAGTAAATTTTTAAAAGATTATTTCTAATTACTTCAAAATACATATTTAAAATTATCTAAAGCATCTCAAGAACTTCTTAAAATTCTTTTGGAAACGTGATCCATAAAAAAAAAAAAAAAATTTAAAATGATTACAAATACTATCTAAAAAATATTTTTAAAAAATAAATCTTTTATGTAGAACCTTGAATGGTTAATTTTGTTGCAAAAACTAGAATTTTAATTCTTGATATTCTTGATAATAAAACTTTGGAAGTGAAAAACACTCAAATGCATAAAAAGAGTTCATAAAAAAGGTGTAATAACTGCTACTAAAATATAACTAGGATATATTTATATAGCAAAAAAAAATCACACTTAGTAGCCTTTATACAATCTCCAAGAAAATATCAAAAAAAAATAGAAGACCTCTATAGTGACATTATATTTTTATACAAAAAAATAAAATTTTATTTCATATAATAAATAAATAATAACTACTTGCATTCTTTTTCTAAGAGAGTTTTCAAATTCATACAATTTAAACAAACCAAATGTTCTTATTGAAGTACAAGCCTGTACATTTATCAAAGATATGAATTTTGAAGAAAGAAATCCTCAATACATTCAAAGATAATATAGTATTAAACTAGAATGGCTATTACCAAAGATAAGAAGACTATAAAATCTCGAAATAAGGCTAAAGACTAAAAAAGCATTGACAAGAATGAAGAAGGCTTCATTCTTCCTTCCATATATACTCTTAGCTAGGATCTATATGGCAATATCTTATAGAACTTCTAAAGCGTGTTGACTTTATAAAATACATATCTTAATTTGTAAGGCAATTTTTCTATATATATGCCACATAATTAGCTTGTTCTACAAGCTATCAATACATGGTTAATTTATAGATCAAGTTTCTAACCTATCAGCTACAAACATATATAAAGTCAAAGCAACATCCATAGAGCTTCTAAGAAGCTATTCTATAAAATATTATGATATAAATTAATTTTTACTTACTTCTATTTAATCATATAAATAAATATTAGATTAAATATGTATGTTTGTTGTCATGATGTAACACAAGTAATAGATGAAAGGAATGAAGAATCTATTATATTATAGAAGATTTTATTTTAAATATTGTAAAAAATCATCTTAGAAAATAAACAATATTTCAAAAAAAAGTAGAATTAAAGATTTAAATGCTATCTTTTTGTAGAGTAGGCTTTTGCTTATTTTGTATGGCCATAAATAAGGCAAAACAAGATAGATTAGAAAAATAAAGAATATGACCATATGTAAGAAAAAATTAAGAGATGATTTAAATAAAAATTAGTTCAAAAGGATAAAACTTAATATCCAAAAAGGACTGGTTATCAACCTAGATCAAAATCAGACTATAAGACACAAAGTCAAGGACTAATGGCAACTTAGGGATTCTTGGGCAGATCAAAGAGTGGGATTTGAGAGCAAACTTGATAGGATTTCTATTCAATTTTAAGTAGATTGAAGTTTCAAAAATTAGATTTTAAAAAGTAACTAGAATTTGTAAGATCTTCAGCAATCTATTAGTTGGATTGAGATGAAATTTGTGTTTAAGGATAATAGACTTAATTTTTTATATACATATGATATTTGAGGATAATTAAACAGTTTAATAAAGAAATATTGGTAGTGAAAGTTCAACATTCAGATTAAAATAGGAGGCCGGCCAATCCTTGAGAGGATTTTAGGATTTTTCTTCTATTTGATAAGTATAATTATCTTTAAAAATTTTGTGTTTATTGCCAACTTAGTTGTTGAAAGGTATATAAATTTTTAAGTAGGATCAATGGTTTAATTGATAGATATTGACGTTCTAAACTGTGCTAGGATTAAATTGAATTGATTAGAATTTGTCTAGAATTCGGTTTAGGATTAGGGTTTGATTTAAGATTTAATATAGGATTTAGAATTTTTCTAAGATTTGATTTAAGATATAGGGTTTGTCGAGGGTTTGATTTAGGATTTGGTTTAGGATTTAGGATTTGATTTAAGATTTAGGATTTATCTAGGATTTGGTTTAAGATTTAGGGTTTGTCTAGGGTTTGTCTAGGGTTTGATTTAAGATTTGATTTAGGATTTAAAATTTGTGTAGGATTAGATTCAGGCTTTAGGATTTGTCTAGGATTTGGTTTAGGATTAGGATTTGATTTAAAATGTGTTTAGGATTTGTCTAAGACTTGATTGAATTCCATTAGGATTTCAACTTGGATTAAATTTGAATGTGGTTGAGATTCATTTAAGATATATTTGTGATTATTCTAATATTTTTAATGGTTTCTTAAAGATTCTTTTAAGGTTTATTATGGACTTTCTTTCAACTTCTTTAAAATTTCTTATTATTTCTTTTATAAGTTTTTTAAAATTTCTTTTAAATTTGATTAAATCTTGTTTAGTATTATTAAGGTTTAATTAGAATTCATTTAGTATTCTATTAGAATTAAGATTTTGTTATTGTAATTTCTATTCTACCTTCCACAATCAATTGCCTAGTGCACTCTCAAGCAAGACTTCACATAATATGACATTGTAACATTATCTTCCCTTTTAGAGATAAGTTCTATGAAAAGTGATCATCATATGTTGAGGAAATCTAAGATGCAATAAATTATATTCGCTACATATTCTGAACTTTGTTCTCTTTGAAGATAGTTGATAGGTCTTCTTAGCCATTAATAGTATTTTATATTAGGGCAAAAAGACCACCTTAATATTTAATCATTGTTGAGGCCTTATAACTCCTTTCAAATAAAACATTTGACACACTGTGAAGAGTCATTCCTACCTTGAATAAAATCACCAAATATTATAAGTTTCTTCTAAGATTGTGATACTACATACGTTGTATCTTGCTATTTATTTGACGAAGCAAATGTTGTTCTTAAAGCTCTTTATCTCAATTACATCAACTTGAAGGTTGCAACAATTACAATGTCTTATCTAATAAGTAAGTAAGTAAAAGTTCTTGAGTTGAATCTATTGGTTCTTGATTCTCTATTTCCTTGACATCACAAATGCACAAAAGTTACAAACAAGAGTAGAAGATAGAATGCTATCTTTTTTGAATCTTATTTTTATTTTAGTAAAGATTTACTACTCTTCATTTTGATTTTGATAGATTTTATTAATAAAAAGCATCAACTTTTTTTTTTGCATTTGTAAGATTCTTTGCTGATTGTTATATGCATTCATTAATATCATATCTATACTAATGAAAAAGATATTTTAATATATTTTGAAATTTATTAAATCTAAGACTTCTTCTATTTTGAACTCTTAAATATTATCCGCTTCTATAAAAGAAAGTAACATTTGTCTTCTTTCCAAGATATTCACTATCTTATATGGCTGAAAAAAAAATACATGAAATATAAGATAGATCTTTATAGACTTTGGTAGATGTAATAAATAAGCAATAGGATTGACTTTGTTCACAAATAGAAAAAAGTCAAAGCTTATGATAGTCCAACTTATTACAAGGATGAATAGTCTTGATATTGTGATGAAGTAGCCATATCTTGTCATCCATGGTGAATTTTGGTTGTTTCTTGCAATAGACATCTGTATTATTCTTTTGTTATTCTTGAGTTTCTTTTAACTATGCCTTCATTGTTGCATGTTATTTTGATAAATAATTTATTAAATCTTTTATTATATGATTATCAACTCTTAAAAAGTTAAAAATATCAAATTGTAGATGATAATCATAATTGGCAAAGAAAGGTATATGTTGAATAAAAGAATGTACCAAATTATTGTATGCAAATTTTATCAATGGTAAAAGAGTTGTCCAATCATCTTAATGATATTTGATAGTATGCCTAAAATATTCCTCACAAACTTAATTCATCTGTTCTATTTATCCATCGATTTGAAGATGAAAAGGCAAAAAAAAACTTCATATCCACTTTTAAAATCTTAAAAAAGATTTTTTAAAATCTTAAAAAAGATTTTTTAAAATCTTAAAAAAGATTTTTTAAAATCTTAAAAAAGATTTTTTAAAATCTTAAAAAAGATTTTTTAAAATCTTAACACAAATTGAATTTCTTTATTCAATATAATATCTTTGGATAATCCATGATAGTAATAGATATTATCAAAAAAAACTTAGCCATTTCTTTACTTATGATAAATTTTGTATATAATACAAAATGTGCCATCTTAATAAAATAATTTAATATCATAAATATAAAATCATACAAACCTGAGACTAAAAGATCTATGATAAAATCCATAGAACCAATAGACTATGGTTGTTCTAAAATAGATAATGGCTGAAAAAGTCCATAAGGTTGATGACAAGGAGTTTTTGATTTTGAACAAATATTACATGATTGTAAAAAGTCTTTGAGTGCCTCCTATATTTGAAGCCATTAGAAATCTCTAGATATTAGCTCCAAAGTCTTATTGTATCCAAAATGCTCGGCTACTAAAAAGTCATGATGAGCTTAAAGAATATATCGTTGTGTTTTGCTTTTAAGAATATATAATCATCCTTCAAAATAAAGTAGATTATTTTTGAATTCATACTTCAAATTATGATAAAACTTAGAAAAATTATTCTTGATATCATGAACAAGAAGATCAAAGGATATACTTGATTGAATTTGCTTGATAAAGATTGAATCAATAATTAATGTTGATTTTATTGCTCAAAGATGAAAATACTCTAGCTTCAAGAGAATCATTTTTTGTTAATTTAAAGATGCATTTGATTTTTTTTGTACAAGTTAAGAATGTCTAAAAAGAGCATTTGATAAACCTTGTTGTTTTTCAAGTTGATAAGTGATCTTGAAATGAAATCTTGATAAAAAAATATGCTCCAATGGGCTTGGGAATGATTCAAAATATGTGCCAAACTAAAGTATTTAAAGTTCTTCAGCTATCATATGAAAATAATACATATATATATATATATATATATATATATATATATATAATTTATTATATAATATAATGAGAGTTATATTATTAGGTTTTAATTGATTATAAAATGTGGTTAGATTGCTATTTTAAAATAATTAATTTAAAAGGCTATTATTGAGAGTGATTTTATATTGAAAATAATTTTTATATATTTAGAGCCACCTTTATTAGACATTGGTGGCTCTTGAAATCTTATATTATTTTCTTTACTTAATATTTTAGATACATTCTATATAAAACTTATTAGAAAAAATATTAGAAAAGAATTTTTATATAAAAAAAGATAATTAGGCCAATCATATAGATGAATGGAGATGGGTGATAAAAATCTTTATTTCTATTGGCCAAAATTTATATCCAATAGACTTCAAGGAGGCTATTCAAGGCCTTATTAGAAATTAGGATTATTCTTTTGATATCATTTGAATATCAAAGATTAAGATTATCAAATTTGAGTATGGTTTTGGTAAAAAGAATATATAATTTGGAGTTTTTATAAAAAAGATATAGGCATTCAAAATTAATATGTTGATTTTATACTTAC
This sequence comes from Physcomitrium patens, assembly GCF_059467195.1. Lineage (NCBI taxonomy): Eukaryota > Viridiplantae > Streptophyta > Bryopsida > Funariales > Funariaceae > Physcomitrium > Physcomitrium patens. Next base: position 4,255,141 of record NC_143434.1, on the reverse strand, counting down.
TATCTCTCTTTGGGGCATAGCATATGCACATGAATGACTTTTGAAGATAAAATTATATAATTGTAAAGTTGATTTAAAAGGCTATATTTTATATTTAAAAGACATAAGATTTAGGATTGATTTAGAGGAGCAATGACTACTTGAAGACAATGCTTCTAAATTGAGATTTGTTAGTGAACCAATTTTATGAAGGATTCAGTTTTAGACATATCTAAGGCATTTGGATGAATCTTTGGCTAAAATTTTCTAAAAATACATATCATTAGATAAAAAGCTTTACATTAAATTTTATAATATTTGAATTTTTGATTTTTAAGTTATAAAGAATATTATACTTGGGTGCTTGTAAATTAGGATTTAAAGCATTTATCAAAATTTCTAAAATGCCAAATAATCTAGAGTATATTTGTGGTTTTTTTTTATAATAAATCTTTAAGATAAATTCTAAATTATCTAAAAATTTGAAGAAAATTGAATGATTGAATCAAGAGATATGAAATTCTAAAATTTGGAGATAAATATCTTTTATAAGAAGAAAATGTTTTGAAAGAATTTTTCTATAATTTGGTAATTTTATACAAAGTATAGGGATTTTTAGGAGCCAAGATTTTGTATATATATTAAAGATGGAGATATGGAGCTATGATAAAATTGTGATATAAATATAAATTTTTGAAAAGAAGTTATAGTTTTTTTTTTTAGATTATTAAAAATCTAATTTATCAAAAAATGATTAGTTATAATTTGATATAGCAAAGGATATTAGGAAATTTCTAGATGATTAAAAAAACTTATATAAAAATCTTCTTTAACATAAAAGAGTTTACTAGTAGGATATCTTTTTATATTGCTGCATTTATTTATCTTCTATAATAAAAATAAATCACTTATTAGAGCTTGGCCAATAAATTAAAGTTAGACTCTTTATATCTAGGTATTCAATGTATTCCTAAATAGATAATCACGCCATTCAACAACAATGACTAGACTAGAAGTGTCTTCTTGATAATAATGCCATTTTTAAAATGAATCTACCATTGCAAGAAGCTCTTTGTCGTAGATCTCATAGTTAATCTTAGTTGCGAAATATTTCTTAGAATGAAAAGCTACCAAGTAGAACTTATCATCTACTCCCATTTCTGACAAAGAATCATCTATAACAAAGTTTGATGCATCTGTTTTCATGAAAAATATCTTCAAAAAGTTGGCTCAATATAAGATTAGTGCAAAAATAAATGTTGCCTTCAAGGCTTTAAAATATGTTTTAACTTCTTTGTTCCACTCAAGTTTGTCTTTATACACCAAGCATATAAAAAGAGTCACAACTTGAAAATTTTTTTTGATGAAGATCTAGTAATAATTGGCAAATCTCAAAAATATTACACATCTTTGATTATTTTTAAAATCTTTTAATCTATGATAGTTTAAACATTCTTAGTATCTATTATAAGACCTTCATTTAAAATAGTATATCCCAAAAAGCCAACTTGAGTAGTATAAAATACATACTTTTTCATCTTGGCATGTAAACTTTTATCTTAATTCTTGTAATATACAACAAATATAAACTTTAAGCTCTTCTATGTTCTTAGAATAGAAGCGAAGACGTCCTAATAATCTTAGTATTGGCTTAGAATGCCACTTGAAATCTTTTTTCTATCAATAATAGGTGTGGCATATATAACAAAAGTTGACCCTTCTTTTGTAATATGTATGAAAGTTTTTTGCACCTATCAATGATGATTTGGATATATTTGTCTTATAGGTTTCTACTTGCTTAGCAAATCTTAAGCCAAACTATGGAAAAAATCAAGATTGTAAGAAATTTAGTCTATCTAAGAGTTATAACTTTCTAACCATAATAATCTTAAAATAATTGAATTAAAATAAGATCTAATTATATTAAATATTACTAAACTATTATAACCACTAGTTGCTACTTCTATAAGAATAGTTTTATGTGTAACATCCTTATAAAGATAAATTTCACCCGTGAATCCAAATTACAAGATGGCCTCAATTAAGAGTTGTTTGTAATTAGTGGTGTGAAGTAAAAGAAGTAAATAGTAATGAAAAAAGAAGATCAAATATTAAAATAAAATAAAATCAATCAATTATATAATCAAAAATTTAATCACAATCTATTCATTGATCTTTTTTAAAGTTTATTTTAAGAAATTTAATTTTCTTATCTTTCTAATAGTATAAAAAAAATATAAATTCAAATTACTAAAAATAAAATATGAAGGTTTGAAAAAATAAGTAAATAAATAAAAAATTAAATAAAAATATTTTACCTCAAAGATAACTTGTTAATAGATCAAGAATTTGAGCATTACTAAGGCTCAAAAATAGTGTATATGGATGTCTAAGAGAGGCCACAAGGCCTTAGTCTTAACCTCATAATTACCTTCAAGGTGCTACAATCCATATGGGACTTGTACACCTCCCTTCTTACAAAGATTTTACTAACTACTGATCCTTATATTTTCTATTAGTAAAATCAATATTTTTGTATTTTTGGCTTCACCATGATATTCAAAAATATCCAGTTAGTCTAGGTATCGTGTGTGGCCTTCAAATCTTGCTCCATTTCTTCATTATGGCTTTCAAAGTGGTAAAATTTATTTTTATTTAAGTCTTAAAAATTACTCCAAAATTTCTAAATAAATTCTAAATAAATTCTAGAAAATCCTAAAATAAATATATAATATTAATATTAATATTTTTCTATAATTTCTTATCTTGATAATTTTTATAGTAATAAAATAATTTTAAATCCACTATAAATTCTACTTTTTATATAACTAAAAAGACATAAAGTTCTTTTTCATGATTCTTCTAACTATTAACTAATATTTATAGGTTTTTTTTTATAAGAAATACATATATTTAGAAGGCCAATATAAATATTGATCTTAATAAATAATCCTTAATACTCAATAATAAATAAAAATACTAAATCAACTAAGATAATTGCTTCCAAGTCTTATTGAGACTTTATTTCTATAATTAATATTTTAATTTTTTATTCACTAAAAATTTCTATATTACTCAATATATATTATAATTTTAAGAATTTTAAATATATCTTATTATCCTAAAATAAATAATGAATCGATTTGATGACTCACATCTTGCAAAGTCAATATGTTTTAGAGGTCCTATAAGACATTGTTCTGTAGTTCTTAATTAAGAGTATATATAGAAGTAAAAGTGAAGTATTTTTTCTCTTGTCAATGCCTTTCTAGTTCTTATTTTTATTTCAATATTTTTTAGTTTTTTTAAATTTAAAAATAGCCATTCTAATTTAATTCTATATCATTTTTGAATGATTTTCTAATCTTTTTGAGTGACATAATAGTATATTGAGTTTTTTTTTTTTTTTTTTTTTTTTTGAGATTCATGTCCTTGATAGTTTGACAAGAGTATTAAATTATTTTTTTTGCCTTATTTTTAAAATAATTAGATTACTTTACTTCTATTGTTGTGTTTTGAAGATTGTGGATCATCCACCTTTAATCAGACTATTTAGTTTTCTAACACTGATGTTTAAAAAAAAAAAAAAAAAAAAAAAAAACAAATTATCTTTCTTTATAGAAATTTTCATTTGATATTAGAAGTTGTCAATTATTCTCTTCTAATTTGACTTCTAAATTTGTTAAGTTATTTGAATGGAAGAAAAAATTATGGATACTATACTTGGTAGAAGTGAAAATAGATATATAACTATTGCTGATCTTTATAAATTTGTCAACACTTTTAGGATAGAAATTTCATATATCACAAGTATCAACTATGGAAACACTAATCATGTGCCTATGAAAGAAGTTCAAAGTATACATAAAAAAATTGTGCAATTGAAGGAAGCAAGTAAATCAACCTCACAATTAAATGTAGAAATTTTTGCTTTTATAAGTATGATAGACACAAGAATTAGTATGCCTAAGAAGTTTGATGGAACAAGTTCAAAATTTTAAAGGTTTCTACAATAAGTCAAGCTCTATCTAAGGTTGTATTTCTTCTAGTATCCTAATAGATTTACTAAAGTTGGATTCAAAGGCATACTTCTATCTAGAACTATTCTTTCTTGGTTTGCACTTTTGATGGAAAAGAATTCATGACTGTTTTATGATTTGAATTCATTCTTGGAAGTATTTACAATCACATTCAAAGAAAGTAATTGAGAAAGAATAGTAAAGACCAAACTCTTATCTTTATGACAATGATCACAATTAGCCACCATATATGTTGCTAAATTCTAAAATCTTGCTTACAATGTGAATTGGAATGGCAAAGTCCTTATTAATCAATTTTGATATAGATTGAAAGATAACTTTTAAAGATTTATTATTGACAATCCCAAATAAAAAAATCTTTTAAAATAATTTATTACTCAAGCCATTGAATGTGACAATCAATTATTTGAAAGATGTCAAGAACAAAGATTTTGCTAGAGAAGAATAGGTCAAATAATCATGGCAGCTCTTTAGTTTTCAAAATCTTATTCATCAATACCAAAAATTTAGACATAGAAGATTGTATGCTAAGATGGAAAAGTATGTATTTCATACTATTCAAGTTCACTTCTTAGAATACATTATTTTCAATGAAGGATTTATGATGAATCCAAAGAAACTCTATACTATTATGAATTGGAAGATTCCAAAAACAATCAAAGATGTGTAATATTTTTAGAATTTACATATAATTAAAAGATATTTATGAAGAACTTTTTTCAAATTGTGGTTCTTCTCATATACCTAATATGTGAAGATAAACTTGACTAGAACAAAGAAGCTAAAGCATCTTTTGAAGTCTTAAAGATAATATTTATTTTTGTACGAATTTTGTATTGGGTCAATTTTTTCAAGGCATTTTTTATAGAAATAGATGCATTACACTTTTCTATAGATGTTATTTTGTTGAAAATGGAAAAAAATGACAAGCTCCACCTAATATCTTTTTATTCTAAGAAATTTTTAGGAGTCAAGATTAACTATAAAATCTACAACAAAGAGCTTCTTACAATTGTGGATTCTTTTTAAGAATGGTGACATTATCTAGAAAATACTTTTAATTTAGTCATTGTATATATAGATAACAAGAATCTCAAGTACTTCATATTGACATGTATTTTGAATTATTGCCAAGCTTATTGGAGCATGTTTTTATCAAGTTTTGATTTTAAGATCACTTATCAATCTAAAAAATAATGAGATTTATCAAACACCTTTTCTAGACATTTTTAACTTGTACCAAAAGAATAAAATATAACTTTAAATCAAAAAAGAATGATTTTTTTGAAGCTAAAGCATTTTTATCTTTGAGCAATAAAATCAACATTGATTATTGATTCAATCTTTATTAAGTAAATTTAATCAAATATGTCTTTTGATCCTCTTCTTCATAATGTTAAAAATAATTCTTCTAATTCTTATGATACTTCAAATTTCAAGTTCAAGCATAATCTATTCTATTTTAAGAGACAATTATGTATTCTTAAAAGCAAAGGACAATCACATGTTCTTCAAGCTCATCATAACTTTTCAATAGTCGGACATTTTACATACAACAAGATTTTGGAGCTAATATCTAAAGATTTCTTGTGGCTTCAAATATAGAAGGCAATCAAAGACTTTGTACAATGACGTGATATTTGTTCAAGATCAAAAACTCCTTATCATCGACCTTATGGACTTCTTCAGCCATTATTTATTCTGAAACAACCATAGTCTTCTGTTTTTATGAATTTTATCAGAGACCTTCCTATTTTTTTAGTATGGTTGATACTAAGGTTAAATTGAAGGTAGGATCAAGCTAAAAAAATCCCTAAAATGGATTGGATTTATATCCAAGGATTGACCATTTGTAGAACAGGGTCGAAATCAGACCTCTAGCTACTAAAATAGTCACTTAGGATAAGGTAAAGAGGCATTTGAAGATCAATAATTGAAATTTCTAAGCTAGCTTTAAGCTTATATCAAAAGTATAAGGTTTGTTTTTACTAGATTTGAAATAACTTTGTAATTTTTGTTTAAAGTCAAGATTTGTAGTGGAGACTTAGAATTTATGCAATATAATTAGGGCTAGTACTGTCAAGTACTTTGTATAATTAGTAACACATCTATAACTTAAAATTTGATAGTACTTGATTGATTGGATGTGCTAAATGTGTATAAAATTTTGTCTTAATCTACTAGTGCAATTGAAAGATATTAGGGTTTTGGTACATGAAGATATTAGAAATTGGTAGTTTGAAGTGAGGTAGGATTTCTATGATATTTAAAGATCTATTAGTTGGATTAAGATGAAATTTGGCATGATATTACAAGACTTTAAGATCAAGCTATACATTGATTTTGAATTGAAGTTAAGAGTTGGAAAATGAGAAATCACTATTGGAATATCTACATTAACTTTCAAGTTGGCGGTTAAATGATATTAAAGTGATTTTTGGGCTTTTTCTCACAATTTATAAGTTTGATTAGGTTGAATTTTTCTAAGCATATGAAAGACTAATAGTGGTATTTTTATGCAAAATTTTGTATCAAATAGACGATTAGATTAGCAGTTACAATTCACCAAAATTCACTGACTAGGATTAGGCCTTATAAAGAGAACAAAATTGCTTAATTATGAAAGTAATAAGACAATTGGAATTTATGTATTGTTGAAGTTACTAAGAAGAGTATTTTTGAGTACTTTGTACTAGCTGTAAGCACTTTCAAATTGAAATTTGAATTGCATTCTTCTTATATAGATGAAAATTATTAAGATTTCTTGAATATTTGTAAAATACAACTTCACCTTCCATAGCCAAGTACCTAGTGCATTCTCAAATAAGGCAACATATATTGTGAGAGCAGATATGATATTAGCGAATGTACATAGGAGCTAGCAAAGAATCTTATAAATATAACAAAGAAGATTGAGGCTTTTCATCAAAGACATCTATCATAACTGAGATGAAGAATAGAAAATCTTTGCTACAAAAGAAATAAGATTCAAGAAAGATTACATTCTACCTTCTACTCTTATTTATAACTTTTGTGTATTTGTGACGTTAAAGAAATGGAGAACTAACAACCAATAGATTCAACTTAAGAGCTTTTATTTGCTTACTTATTAGATAAGACATTATAATTGTCACAACTTTCAAGACAATGTAATCAAGATGAAGATCCTCAAAAACGACATGTCCTTCTTCAAATAGATAGGAAGATACAATATGTTTGACATCACAACCTTGGAAGTGATTTTCTATGTTTGGTGATTTTATTAGAGGTAGGAATGACTTTTAATGGTGTTCCAAATGTTTTATTTGAAGAGAGTTATGAAGGCCCCAATAATGATCAAATAACAAGGTAATCTTCCTGATCTAATATATAATATTATCAATGGCTGAGAGTATCTATTAACCATCTTCAAAAAAAACAATGATCAGAGTATGTGATAAACACAATTTGTCACATCTTATATTTCTTCAACATATGATTACTATTCTTCATGAAACTTGTCTTTAAAAGGAGAGATAATGTCCCAGACATACATATTTACTCTAATGTTTATCTATATGATTAAGTAGAAGTAAGTAAAAATAAATTTATTTTATAATATTTTTTTAGAGAAACTTCTTAAAAGCTTTACAGATAGTGCTTTGACTTTACATGTGATACAACCATCTAGTTCTTCTGATACACATTGAACCAGCAGCCTCATGTAATTGCTAGACATATTACTAAAAAAACATCAATCATGTGTATCAGATTCTAATATCCTTCTTTTGAAATCCTTGATTTTACATGCTTTATTGATTCAAAACTGAAACAATCCTCACGATCATTCACATTCCCAACACAAGAACTTAGCAGCAGGCACCAAGTGAGCAGGAATCAGAAGGCAGCATAAAAAAAAGTGCTGAAACCGCAATGTTGCCGATCCAGCATCACGATGTTATAGCTAGTCACAGTTCAGAAAAGAGAACAGAGTGGTTTCGAAACAAAGTGGTTATACCACATAATACACATAGCAGATGTTAACTTACAGAGATTTCCTTACTGCACCGGCTGGAATGAACCTGGCCACCGCGCTGCATGGTACCAAGCGACGACAATGAAAGTAATGAGCAGTTGAACGGGCACGCCCAACACCGACGCAATGCAGGCTATGCATGGCATCACCCAACTCCTTCCTAGGGCTTCTAATCAAGAACCATCGTCAGCAGCCCTAGAAAAATACCCATCTTGATCCGCAACTTATCTGAAGGAGGCCCACTCTGTAACTTCACAGTTTCTCTTGAGATTTTGCTAATGTACGATCGCTTCGGTGTATGAAAGTGACAAAGAATTGGGTTCGGAGTGAGTTTGGTTAGGGCCGCTAACAAGCGTTACAATAGACCGAGAATCAAATAATTATCCTGAATTTTTCGATCCACGACGTCATCTAGCTACCCACAGTCGAACTTATTAGTCAGTCAGTCAGTCAGAGTGGCTCTTGACTGTGTATTAGCAGAATCGGGGCTGGACTTGGGCTTGTGATTGTGTGACGGGGCAATATGTTCGTGATTGATTCTGTTTCTTCGAAGCCGAGCGAGAGTAGTGCGGAGCATTGAAGGAGCTTATGTGATCGGTGGCCACAGGTGTGTTTCGTGGAAGATAGTCTTCAGGTCATTGCGTGCTGGGATATGTTAAGTTCGTGGAGAGATTGAGTTGGTGATTGGATATGTTGGGGGTAGACGATCGGGGAAGTTTTAGGGTTTTGGTGTTTGAAGTGAGTCCATCTCCATTTAGATGTGTATTTGAGTTTTCTGCTTCATTGTTCTTTGTTGGAGTGGATCTTGTAAGATTGTGTGTGTATGTGTGTGTTCAAGCGGAAGAGAGATCCTGTGATTCACAGAAGGATCGTCATGTTGGTACTGTTGCGGAAGTGTATTGACAGGAGTTGGCGAACGGAATTTACGTGTATGGCATCGTGGAGAGTTTGTAGGGTTGGGAGCTAGATTAATATGCAAGAGGCGCAGTATCACATGATGATGCCGCAGCGTGACTTGTAGCAAAGCAACGTCCGATGTTGCTTTTGTAGAAGGTGGACAGGTTGGACGTTGTGGGCAATATTCGTTCTGTCGTCTGGTTGTAGGGAGGGGTGGTCTAGTTCCCCAATTCCCTTGCTTGCCAATGCGAGTATTTGGTTAGGTTTTACAGGATCTAGCCGCGATGAGTAAGGCAAAGAGAGCAGGATTGAGAGAGAATGGGGATGGAGGAATGACGGGAGTAGATGATACGGCGTTAGCGTCTGCCATTGGTAATGGCGAAGACCTAGCCCCGTTTATCCGAGCAGCATTTGAGGTTGGCAAGCCCGAGACTCTGATTCATCAACTTAAGAGCTTTGTGAAAAAGAAGGAAGTGGAAATTGAGGACCTTTGCAAGCTTCATTACTCAGAATTTATTCGAGCAGTAGATGAACTGCGGTATGTTCTTGTTGACGCCGATGAGCTCAAATCCGGGCTTGCAGAGGAAAACAGGCAGTTACAAGAGATTGGTGACACTCTCTTGCGGATGCTCGACGCTCTAATACAGTCCCATGGGACGAAGAAGAACATAATGCAGGCAATTGAGTCGCTCAAAATGTGTACTGCTGTGGTGGATCTGTGCATGAGAGTAAATGAGAATGTGATGAATGATAGCTACTACCCGGCACTGAAAGCCTTGGACATCATGGAGCGAGACTTTTTGCCTGTATTACATGCTCGGGCTCTGCGACAACTTCTAGAAAGACAAATTCCTGTTTGTAGAGCACATATTGAAAGAAAGGTGAACAAGGAATTCAATGATTGGCTTGTTCATATTCGAAGTGCTTCCCGGGAGATAGGTCAACTCTCAATCGGGCAAGCTTCATCGGCTCGGCAAAGGGAGGAAGAGCTCAGAGGACGGCAGCGGCAGGCAGAAGAGCAAAGCCGTTCGGGATCTAAGGAGCTCGTGTACATGCTGGAAATGGAAGACTTAGACGAAGACGATTCTCAATTGAAATTTGATCTTACTCCAGTCTACAGGGCATATCATATCAATACATGCCTGGGGATGCAGGACCAGTTTCGGGAGCATTACTTCAAGAACAGGCAGCTGCAGCTGAACTCTGACTTGCAAATATCAACCACACAGTCATTTTTGGAATCGCATCAGTCATACTTTGCCCAGCTGGCTGGGTTCTTTATTGTTGAGGATCGTGTGTTAAGGTCTGCAGGGGGTCTTATGAGCAGTGCGAGGACAGAGCAGCTGTGGGAGTCAGCTATCAGCAAAGTGACTGTAGTCATGGAAGACCAGTTTTCACGAATGCAGGATGCCAATCATCTTCTTTTAGTGAAGGATTATGTTAGTTTGCTTGGTGCCACCTTGCGAAGGCATGGTTATCAGGTGTGTGTTCCACCAATGTTTTAATTAGCCTCTTCTTTCATGCACGATCGCGTAAATTTGGAATTTGGTACATTTTTAATTATAATATTCGATTGAGTACTTAACTTCTTGGATGTGTTCTAGGTTGGACCGTTGCTGGAGGTGCTGGATACGATGAGAGATAAATACCATGAACTTCTTCTAGCAGACTGCCGTTACCGCATCAATGATGTTCTTGCAAACGACAAGTCGGAGCGTATGATGATGAAGAAGGAGTACGAGTATAACATGAATGTGCTCGCTTTTCACCTACAGAGTGTCGATGTGATGCCTGCATTCCCGTATATTGCTCCTTTTTCAGCCACAGTACCTGACTGCTGTCGAATCGTGAGATCCTTCATCGAAGATTCTGTCAGCTTCTTAGCCTACGGAGGCCATATTGACTACTACGATCTTGTGAAGAGGTATTTGGATAAGCTTTTGGTGACAGTTCTGAACGAGGCATTGCTCAGGCTTGTTCGAAGTCCTACACTGGGAGTGTCGCATGCTATGCAGATTGCTGCCAATATGACCGTTCTTGAGACTGCATGTGACTATTTTGCGCAACATGCTGCCAAGCTTTGTGGCATCCCTACACGGCTCGTTGAGGGTCCCCATGGTGCTTTGTCTGCTCAGTCCGTTCTGCGAAACTCGCAAGCTGTTGCACACGACACTATGATCAAGTTGGTGAAGTCGAAAGTGGACGAGGTCATGAATTCCACTCTAAACATTAACTGGAGCCCTGATGAGCCTCCAACAATCGCCAACGACTATTTGAATGACGTGTATATCTACCTGCAAACTATAGCGGAAACGTCTCAGGAAATCCTTCCCCCAACTGCATTCTATAAAGTGATCAGTGGTGTCCTTGAACACATTTCTCGACGCATCATGGAGACCTTTTTGAGTGAGGACGTGAAGAGGTTCAACATTTATGCAGTGATGGGCATCGAAGCAGATTTGATGTTATTGGAAGGTTTTGCTGATGACAAGTACCGGACAAGTGTCCAGGACAGAGTACCCGGAGTGCAACCCTTGAAATCGTTTCTTGCGGAGGCTCGCCAGACTGTGAACCTCTTCATGGCTACACAACCCGACCTTTACTTGAATCCAGTCATCCGCGAGAGGAATTACGGTGCGCTTGATCCTAAAAACATTATTATCATCGGTGAGAAGTTTAAGGATCTACCAGAGAAGTTGTTTGGTCGTGGAGGAAAAGTTGCTCCAAAGAAGAAGCTAATCGATGCGTTGATCAAGCGCTTGAAGAACGAGGCTTGAGGATCTGTCAGCATAACACTAGCGATTGAGCCGAAGGGGGATTCATGTACATTTTGTACAATGGGAGCGCTAGTAATGAGCTCTGGAATCGAGAAAAGAACTTGAGACCTATGACTGCTGGAAGAGTTTTAGCAGAAGTGTGCAGCAGCTAGAGTTGAGAATCTCAAAGTGAGGCTGAGATTACTAGCTAGGGGTTGATCACATGCTGTTAAATTCCTTAACCATGTCACAGGTATTTAGGACACGTACAGCCAGCAGTTGAATTCGCCATTAGAGCCTCATGTAGTTGACTGTTCCCCCCCCCCCCCCCCTATATATCTATAATTCTGCCAGTGCTTATGTTCGGCAATGGACTGAGAAGATGCTCCCACGTTCATTTATGCAATTAAATCGCGATACTGAATTGAGATTTTCTTGCAGTTGGCGTACTATGAAAGAGGTGGTAGACTGCCATGAGGTGTTCAAACTGTGAGAAGTGATATGACTTCTTACTAGACATTGTAGGGTTTTTGTCCCTAGTGTAATCATATTCCTGTTGTTTTTGTAAATTGATGCCCTTGGTCGATTTTTTAGTAGCACCACAGGTAATTCCGACTCACAGTTGGTGGGGAATTATTGATGACATTCCATGGTCAGAAGTACAGTGCAAATGTATTTGCACAGCAGCTCTGGGATTTTCAATTGTCCTTATGTCATCTCTGCGAATTCAGCTCATGAAAGACAGTGTGGGTTTTCCTGTTACTCCTGAGCTACTGGATTGTAAGCTCAGATATGCACTTTGAGGATTAAAGATCCTGAAGAATAAAGGCTTTACAAATTAGTATAGAACAATGTGTCTTAAGATGTGCACTTCGTATAATCTGCATAACATTATGAACATGCACACAGATTAGGGATGGCTATATTTCTGACTTTTGCTGGAACTGGTATCCTATCTTTTTTTAACCACAACTGCTACACATGCATTGCACCTGCTTGTGCAGTATGACACTGACACATGTAACCAATTGAGCTTCCACTTACACTTGATTTGTACTAAAAGTGATCCAACATGTTGAGAGCTAACAATACCCAGCAGCACAAAGTATGTAATCTCTGTGCCTTCTTTACAGCAATGTCAGCTTGGGCTTCCTTGGGTATCACAACTGAGAAACATCATCATAGAAGTAGAAGTTCTAGGGCATATTTTTGCAATGATTTGGTCACACTTTGGCATATTTTGGTGGAGCTATCTACAGAGTCCCATTGAGCATAGGCCAACCACAGATAGGAAGTCGAGCAAAAAGCGAAATTGTTGAGAGACTGCAAGTGAACAAGATTTTGACGTTTTCATTGAAGTGAGAACCAGGGAGATCAAGCTACACCTTCTGTTACGGCTTGGTGAGAATTCAGAACGTTAACTATGCAACATAGGTAACTACTACTGGTACATTATCGACAGTACTGAACAAATTCTTTACCTCTCTTCGTAACTCATGAGGCTGGCTTGACAACGACTGTTAATCGAAGTCTATGTTTGAAATATATTATCGTCAGCACTCGGGACAGGTTCTAGATCGAGAGCTACACGCATGTTTGTTTAGTCTACTTCAGGAAGAAAGTTGCAACATGGCAAGCGCTTTATGACTTGCACCGAGCAAGTCTAGTTTACCAACATTTGTAATTGAGATAAAGTTGCTACTATGAACTAGAACTGTGCACTTCATAAGGTTAATCAATTCTTCAAAGCAGTACCATGTCCATGAATGAACCGTGCCGACTCCTCTGTATACACGTGTCGCTCTGCTGCAAGGCTGTGGATAGACACAAACAAACCCATCGTTTTCCAGTTAGAAGGTATTTAATATTTCATTTCCGCTTCAGATTTGCTAGGAGTTACTATGGCTTCAAAGAATCACCGAAAGCATAATTCAAGTGGGTTGTACCTCTTGCGAACATGTTTGTTGAGAGCAATGCTGGCAAATAAGGCTTCGCCATCTAGGAACTTGAGTTCTCCATCAATACGATGCTTTATTCTACTATCGGTCTCCTCGGCACTGATTTTTGGGAAAGGTTGGTCTGAGGCCTGTACAGGTGGACAAAAGGAGATCTAATAATGAATGTTGATAAAGAATTCCAGAGAAAATGGTAAATGTAGCCAAAAACTTCTAATATAAGCTTAGGGTATCCCAGCCAGTTCATTTCCTAGACAGTGAAGAGTAGCTAACCATAATCCACCCCCAAGTATCAGCATACGATGGCACGTGCGCTGCATATGGTATTACATCTGCAATACAGGTTTACCATTCATCTTTAAAAAAGAAATTCATATGCCGTGGCAACTTGCTAAAGAACTTCAATATCAACAGCTAACGAAAATAGGATTTCTTCAAAAATAAATGCTTCAAAGGTTCTATTGAGTGAAAACTCTGCGTTTACTGCGAGTTGAACATTGAAGTCTTTGCGAATGCTTACATTTGAAGGTTTTTCTCAAAGTATTATAAATAGAAGAGTAAACTTCCGTATGTGATAGGATACCTGCAGGTCCTCCCTACATTTGGGCAACATATTGTGATCTTAAGTATAAGCCCGTTTTTTTTTTTTATTGAGAAAAGAACTAAAAGTGTGAATGCTTTCGAAACAGCTACAGATTGAGGGATCAGAATTTTGTTATCTGAACCTTACTGTTATTAGAATTGACAAAATGCAAAAAGTAAAAAATATATAGGAGCAACTCATGAATGAGTTGAGTAAGAGTCTCACTTGTGTGACCAGAATTCCACCATCCTTCAATCTTGGCTTCAGGACACGTTCATAGAATGATTTAGTATACAACTTATAACATGGGCCTCCTTCAACTGGATCTGCCAAGTCACCAATTAAGATATCGAACTTCTCCGTTGTTTTCACCAGCTCTGCCCTGCCATATTACATTATATCTAAAAGTGAAAATTGAGTTCAGATAAAAAAAAATTAAATAAAAAACAAAAATCTTAACTGTTGCTTCTCAGCTACATCAAATGCTTCTGGCAGTTTATCTGAAGCCCTAAATTGCCTTGAAGGAAAAGAACTTCTTCCTAGCAACGTCTAAACCTATGATTCAGCAAAAAACTGCACAGACCTGGCACAATTGATAATGAGTTCAAGCCTGTCGCTGCGAAATGCTTCGCCATTGACAGTGAGATGTTTCCGGCAGAACTCCACGACTTCCTGCACCAATAATCACCAGAAATGCATAAAATCCTTAGCGAACACCCTTTGACCAAAAAGAAAGTGAACCTCGCAGATGACTTGTCCCATCAACCAACAGACTACAAGGACATGGGAAAAACAAATGGATATATAAATAAACAAATGATCTCAAATGTAGACTCGCCTCATCAATATCGCACATGATGACTCTCTCAACACTTCGGTGTCTAAGAGCCTCCCGCGCAGTTGAACCTTCGCCACCTCCCATTATGAAGACGCTCTTGGGACTGCAAGGCCACAAGTCAAACAAACATTCGTACGAGAGTCTAAAACTTGATAGAAATGTGCGGAGGCTGTTATGATTTGTTTGATCAACCCAATGCGACAGATTCAGATAAATGCAGTAGTAAGAAGATTTGCCATGGATGAAGAGGAATACTTGGAATGATAAAGCAGAGCTGGATGGACAATGGATTCATGATAAACGAATTCATCCGCCTCGGCGCTCTGAAGCTTGCCATCCAAAATCAATACCTGACCACACGTGCATTTGTACAATCCATCACAAAACTACAACAAACATTCAAGTTGTTGAAAGCGCCTGGAAGTTGCAATTTAATCCAAGATAAATAGTTTCAAGTCATTAGAATCAGACCTTGCCGAAGGGCCCACTTTCCACCAACTCGATGTTCTGAAACTCACTCACTCCAGTGTGCAAAATCCTGCCACGTGCAATGCAGGCGACAACTGAAGTTAAACGCATGCATTAGTTTTGCAGGGCTATAAAACATTTCCACGAGAAGAACCACCTTCTATTTTATTAGTTTTTCGGCATGTCCGCTAACTCACGAACCCTTGATTTATGTATGTAGAAGATATGATACAGGAATTACCGAGAAGTGCCCACTATCAGCTTTTCCTGACACCTGGATTTGAAAGGTTCTTTGGTGGGTAATAAATTGGAAAAATAACTATTCTGTGTGAAACACCCCACAAATATGCTCTCACAAGATACTAATGCGAAAGGACAAAAAAAAAAAGGATGCTCCGTGGTACAGTTTATGGAGACTTTGGCCATAAACGAAGATCTTTTCAAGGCCCTGAAAATGCTTGCAACAAGGTGGAGGGCTGTTGGTAGTCATGCTCTCAGAGATGAATGAATTTCACACATCACACTCAAATTAGTTGGTCATCATGAAGGAGGACAGAACTTAGGTGGATGGGTGGAATTCTGGTCACGGCAACTCCAAGATGACCGTTCTGATGCTAAGTCTCGTGCTGTGGGCATAACGACACTAACGATTAAAACCGTACGAGATAAAGAAGTAATATAATCTAAAGAAAATATGAAAGTCTAATACATGAATGTAGGAGGCAACAAAAGCAGCCTGATTCACGACATCCAGCAGAACAGCAAAAGTTATAATACAGCAACCATTTTTCCACCGTCCTGCTCGGTGACATGGACATAGCAACCACTGCGTGACTTCTCAAGCTCAAGAGGCCCACCTCAAAACAGGACAGGAACAAATGCCCAGTAAGAACCAAGCTTAAGATACCGATCAACAAAGGGATGCCCGAGTTATTTAGTCCAACTTGAAACTTTACGAGAATAACCAAATTTAATTTCAGAAATGTTACATCTTGTATAGAATTAGAGGCAATATTTGAGACACGACAATAACCTAAAATTAATTACTTGTATTAAGAAGCAAATAGTTAACGGCCTGAATGTCCAGATAAGTAAACTAAGTTCCACGACTCCTCTGAAATATCTGCCCGCATGCTAACTGTAACGTCACTTCAGAACAGAGTAGATCTAGTGTGAAAGCCCTACCAAACATGCACTGGTTCTTACGCCTTTCTCTCACAAATTAAAACGAAGAAAAAAGTAGACAAAAGTGTTGTGAATTAATCATTAGCCTGGCAGCACGATACGAATATAAAAATTTGGGGATCATAATCGACGGCCGAGAGTGGACTGAGGTGGCGATACCCGAATATCCTTGTCCGGAAACAACGACTATGGCCGTTGACGATTTAACGAGAACAGACAGCGGCGCTTCAACACACCCTCGTACTAATAAAAGATAGTTTATCAGTTCTGAATCCAAGATCCTCAAAAGCCCGGGGATATGCAAGCGGCTACATTGAATGAGTTGCCTGGGAGATCGGATACGAGACTGACCGCTGGGTAAATTTGTGAATATGAGCGACTGCTGGTTGCGAAGACTGCAACGCTCCCATTTAATTCCAGTTAAACTATCGACTATCCTGTTTTCCTCCTAAAATGCGGCGAGAATCGCTGAATTCTTCCGTTCAGAGAAAATATCAGAAAAGCAAGAGGATAAAACTATCATGAGGATCTGGAATTATTTATCTAAAAAAATTGTTTTAGGGCGAGCCTTTTGAGATAGAGCAGTCTACTGATACTACCATGGCTGCACGGAATTTTGCAAAGAGTCAAAGTAAAGTGACAAAGGCAGCTGGAGATGTAGACGGCAAAGATGGGGTATCCCTCAAGACTCAATTGAGTGCGTCGCTGTCCAAAAAATAAACACACCTCCTTGTCCCATTCCTAACCTCAGCGAGAGACAGAAAATACTGAACACTCCTTGACATTAATCTCCACTGGTGATTTGTAACCTTTCTGACGGAAAAAACATAACGAGCTAGGACGATAACACAGACCTAAAGGAATATCAATGAGTTTTACAATCTTACTTGGAGACGCCGAACACCCAGCGAAGATCCTCTTCCAGCTCCTCTTCGAACCACAAGCAACGCTTCCTAGGCTCCACTTCAGCGTCCACTGTCTTAGGGGTAGGGGTCTGATGAGACGTCCCATTGACATGCACCCTGTTGATTTCTTTGTCCAAACATTCCACCATCGTATCTAACGTCTAAGTTCCTTCTCACCAACGCTGCCTTCTTCCCTCGCGCCAATGCCAAGCGTGTAAATTCTATTGTTCAGAATCCATGTGCTAAAACCCCACAATATAATTCAAACACGAGTGAATATTTTTCTTCCAATTTGGGATAAAATTCCTGCAACGAACTGACCACCACAACTAAGCAGAATACTGTTAGACAGAGAAAAACAAAGAACGCATTGTACAAGATCTGTATACTGGAAACGATGCGAACTTCGATAGATTCGCGACCGCACCGATAAAATCTTATAATCGGCTCAAAGACTAAGTATCAAAATTCAGCGGGTCCAAGGCAACACAACTGTGTTCGTAGCGCACTGTGGGCAACCCGGCCATCCAGGACTTCCATCCCACGAGGGAACCCTTGAGTGCAGACACAGACGACCGCATGTGCCGAAACCAACAAACCGCGACGTACAGCAAATTGCTGAACACGGGATCCACCTTTCCACCCTCTCAAGACACACGATTACAGCGTGACTCAAAATCGATATATCTGCTGTCGAAACCACAATGGGCTCCAACTCAACCAACAAGGAGAAGTCGGAGCTATCCTCCCAAATCTCCGCCTGCAGAGAACCACTCAAGGTTCTCCTAAAATCCCAAACGCCAATGCTAGCCCAGCCGCCCCAAACACGTAAACCATTTTATCAAAACACGCAGAACTCATGACCACGATCACTACTTAATCACAAATCCACTAACTCGCCAACAGCGGATCCCTCGGCGCCACAATTCCAACGCCACCGTCCCAGCCTAAGTCACCATTCTCGGGAATCTCTAGCCACCACGATTGATCCACCGTTGGCCCACCATGAACCAGCGTCGGACCTAGCTGCATCCTCTAACAACATGGCCACCTCTAGTACCTAACGCGTAACACTCACCTGTGGGAAAGAGCTGCTGCTGCTCCACTCTACGGAAGAGATCAACAACACACGATGGCACGATCCCGAAACCGCTTTTCAGGTGTTTGTGGTGGATCGTCAACGTCGCGGAGGCAGTTTGTATGGACGCGGAGGGAGGCCTTGCTATCGCGGGGCTGCTGCCGCGCATATACACCAACTTCGGTATTGTAACCTCAGCATGCAACATACATACTCGTATTACGTATGGTATGGAATGCCATGATGATAGGTGGATTCATGCACATAGGGACTGGATACGTTTAAAAACAATCCCGTGGCATCTAGATAGTTCTACAACTGGATTGTATCCCTGCTTGAAATAGAAGGATATTTCCCTCTTCGCAAGCATGAGAATGACTAGCGCAGGGATCTGGGAACGGATGGATGATACGCGGGTGTGTGGATGGACGATGGATGACTGTTAGTAGTTAGGGTTAGGGGACATGGGAGCCCTAGAGAAAGGGCTCTGCGACTACTTGGTAATTTTTATTTGTTTTAGTGGAGCACTTTGCCGGCCAGTAGCTCGTCGAAGAATAAGTCCTGCTGGTGTGAAATATTCTATGCTCCGTTTATAGGCAATCTCACAAGTAAAACAAAAATGAAACAATGTAAAGTTAGAGGAAACGATATGGTGGTATCTGGTCACGATTGAGATTGCATGCATGAGATTGATTTTTTCATTTGAGTATTCAAGTCAAATGTTCGATTACTCCAGCAGGATTTCTTTGAGCTGTTTAACAAAGCATAAAAAAGAGAAATCTATTTCGGAACCTTCAACTTGTAGGCTTGGATCTCAGTCAAGTTAATAATAGAAAAAAATTCTTAGCAGTTTTCAACAAAATTTCTCCTTTTCACCGCTTATTTTATTTATTTCATCCATACTTATGTTCCATCTCATACATTTACATGAGCAATAGGGTGATTTTTCTTACTTTTATAATTCATGGCCCAAGTTCATAGTTATGTTATCTGAACATATATTATATTAAATGAATCACACATGTTTTATATGTGTGTGTGTGGATATATATATATATATATATATATATATATATATATTCAAACTAGTAGAAACATCTGCCATTGTACATGTGAAATGATGTGCTAAACAACTAGTAAATTGAAGATCTTTTTACATGTTAACCTACATTAATCTTAACTAACTGAAACACATGCCTTTGAGCACTATAAGCTTTGGCACTACCATTGATCTATTTCCTTGTTATCCATGTTCCCTAGTTTGATCAATGAGAAGGCTTCTTTGTCTCTTTAACTTATATTGCATGGAAGAAGTTACTTTTTGTCATTTAATGGATGATACCAACATATGTAGAAGTCAAATACTATTCATTCATTAAAGGCACTGAACTAGGTGGATTCTCAATTATTTCTCATTAACAACAATAGTTTAGTCTCAAATTCTTTTGTTTGTTTTTGAAGTTTCATCAAAAGTCAATTCTTCTGAACAGATATAAACATTACTCATATATGGGTCCCACCACTGGAGCAAGCACGAGCTTCGTCGTCGTCTGACCTGCTGCAGGAGAATAGAATCGAAAGAGCGAGATACGCGATACGCACCAACCTCTATTGAGTTGCTTTGGAATCCAATCGGCATCGCCCCAGAATAGGCTCAGACCTCGAGAAGTCAGAGCGTGATGTCACTAGGACACCTTCTACTGATCTAATTTTGTTCTTATTTGTGTGGCGTATCTCGTTCTTCAACCCCTTGGAGAGACTACGACTATTCCATAGAATTCAAGCGAAACGATGTGCTCCGTGGCTGCCCTGATATTTTACTTGTTTTGTCTTACTGAGGAACTCTACCCTGAACAATGTGTGCAAGGGGAACAGCTCCCTCTTAAATTGCACTGCATGATGAGCTCCTCGACGTTCATGTTCTGCCCGTCGCTAAGGATTCTCGCCGAGCCAGACGCACTTACAGGGATTTCTATCCTATGAAACCAAGGAGGTATTTCCGAATATTCTGGACACAAATGATGGCACAGCTCTCGCTCTTACTCTAACTTTTCCTCCAATCGCGAATTCTATACAGTCGAGTAAGTTGCGCCAAATTGTACTCATGTGGCGCATCCTCTTTGCCTGTCGAAACAGTAATGAGGTCCTCGTTACCAGTAACCACGTGATGCCTTGGAAGGTAGGGAGAATGTTACGCTTCCTAGAAAGCAATTCGGTCGCCGCATTAATTTCTACATACATGACTTTGCCGTTGCGCAATGGCCGCAGGATTCGACTCCAACACTTTCACTTAATAATCCCTCCTCACTCCGTCGTCACCAAATCGTTGGAATTCAAGCAACTTCTAGGGTTCGCTCACTACAAGGAATTATCACCACTTAAGCTCATTATGGTTGAAGTATTTCTGCGCCTTCAAATTGATGGTTAGTACCAGGCCCAGCACGAAACAGAATAATCCCAGCGCCAGAACTATTTTCCACAAAACCTAACAGAACAGCGTATTTCCCAGCTGAATGAATTAAAATTTCTATAAAACAGAAATAGAGGAACAGGTTTTGAGTTGCAGTGACTTAGACAAATGTGAGCTATTGAACAACTGAAAGCTTGTGGGCAGGAATAGTGTTGTAATCAGAATGATTACATTCAAACCAAATTTAACAATTATATAAATCCCAATGCTTTGAGCCCATCAGTATTGGTCATAAGAGAGGATTCTAATATCTGTAAAACAAACCCTGATGTATAGTAGGTTTCACATGAAGGGAACTAAGAGGAAATCAGTTGTGAGGAATGATTGAAGTTGTGCAGCAAAGGTATAAATCTCTCCATGACCTCAGGAGTTGCGTGCACCATAGCAGTGTAATTTTCACTGTTTTGATTGCTAGGGAGGACAATGACAAAACCATTCCAACCGCCATTGGCATTGCGCATAGCACACAAAGGAGCTCCAAAGGCGAAGTCCAGCTCATAATATGGGAAACGATTCTGCCATGAGGCGCCGCACTCGTGCTCAGAACCGAAGACTTGTCCAGGGCGTTCCATGTCCTGCTTCGCTTCCATCCAATCCACAATATCCTGATACCAATCCTTTGTGGCCTGTTGGACAGCGGCCTGAATCAAGTGTGCTGAAAAAGCCAGCGGCTTGTTCAATAAGTCGCTTACTGTTGTGGTAGCGATACGGCTGCCGAGAACATTGCCAAAATAGCCCATGGGAACGGAAAACTTCTTCCTACCTTCGACAAGCATCCAAAATCTAGTGAAGTCTGCGCCAGGAAGGTTGCGTGCTTTCACTAGAGCTCGCCACAAGTGGGCTGAGACACAGCTCACCCGCGATAAGCGAGGCATTGCGACAGACACTCCATTTTCCACCTCCCGCTTCAAGTTACCAACATCTCGCCCACTTATTTCGATTACCTGCACTATGAGAGAAGTCTCCTTTTCCTCGGCCTTTCCTTCAATGAATTTTTTCTCCTCGCCTGAATTTCTGCCAGTGTCCTTAATATGCAAATCATGAGTTAGATCGCCGTTGCCGTCTGGGCGTTCTGGAACTCCGGGGAAGGGATTAGAGAGAACGTTAGGATTTCTCGGCTTCACAAGGTGACGCTCGTGGACGGGAAGAAGAGAAACTTCTTTTCCGCGAGCGATTTCTGCCCAAGACTTCAAAAAGTGCAACCCAGAGTATCCATCAGCTACCGGGTGCGCCCAATTGAATGCCACAGTAATGCCACCGCACCTAAAGTGCGTCAACTGCAAACACAAAAACAAAACATGTAAGAAGCACAAACCTGGTTGACCTTGGAGCTCAACAACATAAGCTAAGAGAAATCAGTGCAGATTGTGGCTCAAACAAACTATCACATTCATACTTGTTGCATGCCCAAATACGATGAGAGAAGAAACCTGCACGATGAGACCAGGCCGCCCTGAAGATTTGTCGGGGAGCTTCGGATAACCACCCATTCCTGCCGCCTCCATGCCCGTCAGAATAAACGACGGCTGAAAATCCTCGTTGAATTGCACCTCGTCCACATCCGCATCGATGCTCGCCTCCACGAACACGGCGCCCGCATCGTTACAGTCAATCCCCGGCCCTTGCTCGCCGCCCGTCACTACTCTTCCAGCCAGCGGATAAAACAACTCCAGCGCCTTCCTCAACGACTCCCGCAGATGATCTCCCACATCCTTCCCCGCCGGCTTCTCCCTGTAAGCGCACAGCACGGGAGTGTAAAACGGCATCCACTCCAAGTCCAAATTCGAAAACGCCAGCCACCGCTTCTCGCTCGGCGTCTCCGACGCAGGCTTCACAAGGCTCTTGCTCAGCACCGTCAAAGACTTCCCTCTCAGTCGATCCTCCAACACCAGTCGCCCATCATGTGGCGCACTTTGCAACTCATCCGCTTCATGCTCCATGCCGCTCGTATCCCTCCCTCTCCTCTACACCTCGCGGCAATCAAACCCCTTCAGAAAGCTCCACCGCACCTCCAAAATTGCCCAAGGATCTCGAAACCACGGGACTCACCGTGCCATTCCCGAACTTGGAAGAACGCGACTTCGAACACCGAATTCCAGACCTCGAGAACTGTGGAGCTGCGGGGTCGCTGGAGGGCCGCGGAAGGCAATGGCGCAAAGGGGGACAAGGAAACCACAGGCGAAGGATATGCCGCATTCCGATGGCGGAGACAGAGACAGAGAGGGAGGGGGCCGGATCCGCGAGGTGAGCTCCGAGGGGCACAAGCATTGTATTGTGCTGGGGTATTGTACTGAAGAGAGTGACATTGCATTGCATGCCATTGCCATGAAGGCGGCACTTGTGAGCACGACGACGATGTGTTGCTATCCCTGCGTCGGAAGTTTTTCCGCCCATCTACGCAATTCAGGCGTCATGGTCTGCCCATCTACTCAACGATTGTCAAATTCAGGCGTCATGGCCGGACAAGTCGTGCACAAATCATTGGCGTACACTACGAGATATTCCTTTGTCATGTTTACAAGTGAGTGATCGACACTGTCGGACATGGTTGTTGCATTTGTTGTACATGTTTTGGTGTGCAAAAGTTTGAAAAAAACATCATTGCAATATATGTTAAGGTGATGATGTTTTCCCACTAGCAAAATATCTGTTTTTTGGGATTTGAATATGTTTGAATGGACTGTCACAACTTGATTTTATACCAGGACTTTTTTTTAGGAATATGTGTTTTTTTGATAAATACATTGCTTGTTGCAATATAACAATGTCAATCCTTAGTGATTCTTTACAAATCATTATATATACATATACATATATATATATGTCTATTATACAAAGCAGCTCAGGTGTACACACAGAAGCCTTTTCATTGGTTGTGAAGAAGGGAACATGGAAAAATATACGAATTTGGGGCTTTCTAAGGTTCCGTAGACTAGAAGAGACCACTTCCAGAAGCTTTCATAACTTTTTCCTTGCCCAATGACACAAATTTCTGCTAGTACATGTATATATACAAGTTAAATATGTGCTTTAAATTTGTAGGAGATAAACAAGCCCACTCCAGTGGTTCATTTATTGTAAGTGAAGATTTTATAGTCACATGAAACCTTAAAATATTTAGTGGATTTTTTTTTTTTAAATTATATGAAAAACAAGACTAATGTCTAAATTTTGAATTTTTCCTTTAGCGCTTTTTATAAATTTATAAATCTTTTGAGATTTTACAACAATAATCCATTGTTAGATTCCTTTAGATACAAGCTTTATTTGAAAAACCTTCAATGCAAACCTTCAACAAAACATTATAATTTGTTTTTTCTATTTAAAATTTTATATATATATATATATATATATATATATATATATCAATTATAATACATAATATAATATTAAAAAACTTATTCTATTGTATATTACAACAAAAAAAGAAAAAGAAAAAATTTGACTATTTAAAATGATGTAAAAATATGCTTTATACAACATTTGATTTAAATTTTTAAAGTATACAATTATAAATGGTATAATCAAGATAAAAAAAAATAATTAAAGATTAATCTAAATTATAAAATTTATATTAATTTTAAAAAACTAATATTTAAAATTTTTTAGCTTAAAGCTTTTTTGTTTTATTACAATTATATTATAAATTATTATCTTTTTTAATTTATGTTTTTAGTAAATAAAAACGGAATTAAGATATAAAATTTAATATTTATCACAATTCTTGGATAAGATTAATTTATTTATTTCAAAAAATTATTATAAAAATATTTATAAATTTTTAATTTATTCTAATCTTTATAATTTTAAGAAAATTTTAACAACTAAGATTGATTAAAGGATTTAATATAATCTATTTATTTGAAAAATAATATTACATATTAGCTTTAAAAACAACAAAGATTTTAAGATTATTTATCTAAATGTTCTTATTTAGCACCAAGAGAAAGAGATCTTGTCTATGATCAATAATAAATTGTTCTTTTGAAGCTAGAGAGTTTGCTTCTTTGAGCCAACAAATTAAAAAAATAGATGATTTTAATATTTCTTTTTATGGATTTTTATCAAAACATTTATGAATCCTTTTTATTTTTCATGTTGAAAATCATCTTATTAATAAATATAATAAATTACATTTCAATAATAAATTTCTTTATTATAAAAGATGTATATATATATTTTAAATCATTCAGTATAATTATAAATACTTTAAGCATAATATGATTTTCTTATAACAAAACTTTGGAGCTTATTTTAAGAGATTTTTTAGTGACTTTAAATAGGAAAAGTTGTTAAAGAAGTTATTTAATCTTGTGCCATTTATTCTCAAGCAAAGTTTCCAACATATTAATTCTATGAACTTTTTTAACTTCTATATTTTCTAAACAACCTTTATCATTCATTTTAATGGGCTTTATTATAAAGCATAAATGTATGTAATTTTTTTTATATTTTAATAAGAAAATAAAGTCACCTTGCAATTTTTTAAAATATTTATCTTATAGGCCAACATGAATCACATATCTATGAATAGTTTGATATTTTTATATGAATCATACTAATTCTACTATAAATTTAGAAATCAAGCTTTATAAGTCTATTTATAAGATATCTATGAAAACGTATTATTTCACATGTATTTAAATTTAATATAAAAGTACTTGAAATTCAAAGTTTAAAAAATTCTCTAATAAAGATTTGTACTACCAATACTATTATTAATTATGAAGTAAGATTGATCATTGTTTGTCAAACTTTATAATCATTTCTTAAATGTAACTCTCTATTTTATTCACAATACACTTAACTTATTTTTTTAATTAGAACTAAGCTAAACTAATAGACATGTTTAATGATGATAAAGCTAATACTAAAAATAATGAATTAGATAAAAAATAAAGTTTTGATATTAATTTGGCTTTTGATTGATAAAAAATATTGTATTTTGTACAAATATTCAATTTAGAACATTATAATCTAAAGATTTCTTCTTGTATCAATTCTTTCATAGTATTCCTAAAATTTATCTTATTCTTGTAATTCATCTCATATTTGTTCATAAGTTCTATCTAATTATAGTTTAGAAAAAAATAAAATCTATAAATAATAGAATGGCAACTTATAAGATGCTAGTATCTATTTACTTGTAAGAATTGAATCCCTTGCATCACATATACCTCAAAATTATAATTTTTTCTTTACACGAAAAATAAAATATTAATATCTTAATAATTATTCTATTCAAACTATCAACAATGATTATCAAATCCAATATTCATGTCACCAATATCAATATTATCATTAATAATTAGGAGGATAAGAGGAGTTAGATAAAAATAAAAGTAAATAAATTTAATAATATCTTATAGAGAAGCTTCTTAAAATCTTACTAGATAAAGATTTGACTTTATGAGTATTTGTAGGTGATTAGTAGGTTGAAAATTTGGCCATGTGTTGCATATGTTGATTTTTTGTGATACAATTTGACTATGTGACATACATGTAAAAAAAAAAGATTTGCAATTTAGATACATGTCTTCTAAATTGAATATATATCAAATGATCTATAAATATTTTCATGTAGCTCCTTAGTTAGATAGTATATATAGATGCAAGAATGAGGCTTTTCTCACTCTTGTGAACAATTTTCTTGTACTTTTGTCTAAACTTAATAATTTCTAGTTTCTTTGTATTAGGCAATAGTCATTCTAATTTCTATAAAATATCTACCTTTAATTTTTCTATTTCTTTATTTTGAGTGTAACAAGAATATATTGCTTCTTTAGAATTTCGTTATGATTCATATTTTTGATAATTTGATAAGAATATTTATTTATTATATTTATTTTTTAAAAAAAAAAATAAATTATTTTACTACTTATTGCATTATTTTAAATATTAAAAAATATATACTTTTAAATTAATAATTTTTGATTTTTTAATATTTATTTATTTTTAATAAAGAAAATAGATTAATCTTCTTTGTAGAAATTTTGATTTAAGACTAGGATTACAAATTATTCTTATCTACTTTTACTTGTAGATTTATTGAGGTTTTTTATTATAAAGTTAGAAGAAAAATATATAATGAATGCTATACTTAATAGAAATGAGAATAGATTTATAATGATTGTAGTTTTTTATAATTTTGTCTATATATATATATATATATATATATATATATATATATATTATTAATATCAACCATGAAAGTCATATTCTTTTATCAATCAAAGAAATAAAAAGTATTATCCAATGTCTATGTTAAGAAGTTGTATAATTAAAAGTTTCAAGAAGATTAATCTCAACAATAAGTCCAAAAAATCTTACCATTATAAATATAAAGAATAAAATGATTAATATGCTAAAAATATTTCATGGAACAAGATCAAAATTTTTAAATTTTTTAAAATAAATAAAGTTCTATTTAAAAGTATATTCTTTATAATATCTTGATGGAATTTCTTAAGTTGGATTTATGTTGTTTAATTTCAAAGTCTTCTAAATAGGACTACACAAACAAATCCAACTTAAGAATTTATGTTGTTTAATTTCAAAGTCTTACTTACAAAATCAATTGTAAAGTGTTTTATTTGTAAGTAAGACTTTGAAACCAAACAACATAAATTATTGCTTTGTCTTTGTTTGTACCTTTGATGGAAAAAGATTCACAACTCTTATATGATTTGAATTCATTCTTAAAGATTTTTATAATTATATTTAGAAAAAATGAATAAGAAAGAATAGCTAAAATAATTTATTTTTTTATTTTTTATAGTAAAGATCACTAATAGTAATAATTTATGTTGTTTAATTTCAAAGTCTTACTTACAAAGTCGATTAGAATAATAAAGTCCTAATCAACTAAGTTTGATATGAATTAAAAAATAATATCAAAGATTTATTATTAACAATGGTGAAAGCAAATTCACTGAAATTCCTTACTTCTTATACTATTGCATTGAATAATTGAATCTTTGAAAGATACAAACTATAAATATTTTTTTTGTAGAAATACAAATAAAATTATGACAATAATTTCTAAGTTTTTAAAAACTTATTCAATAACACTTCTCAAAGATATGAATTACAAACAATAATAATATCGATACAATCTTTTATTAATAAAAAAGAATAGATATTCACTTTAAAATATTATAATATTTAAACTAAAATTATTATTATGAAAGATAAGAAGACTAGAGATTCTTAAAGTAAAACTAAGAATAAGAAAGACATTGAAAAAATAAAGAATATTTTATTCTTGCTTCCTTATATACTATATAACTAAGAATTACGTGGTGACATTCTATAAGACCTACAATACATGCATAACTTACAAGATATATGTTTAACTTACAAGATAAATTTTTATTATATGCATATCATAGACATACATATTTATTCTAATAATTATTAAGATAATATGAATAGATAGAATTAAATTAAAGAAATTTAATTTGATAATATTTTATAAATAAGCTTCCTAAAAGCTTTGTAGATATGACTTTAACTTTACATATATTTATAGTTGATTCGTAGGTTAGAAACTTGGCCAATAAATTAGCCACATATTACATGTATTGATAGCTTGTGGTATAAGATAACTATATAGCGCATATATAAAAAAGTTGTATTGTAAATTAAGATATATGTCTTACAAGTTGGATACATGTCAAAGGTTTTGTAGAACGTTGCCATATAACTCCTAATTAGATAGTATATATAGAGGCAAGAGTGAAGCCTTTTTCACTCTTATCAATGCGTTTCTAGTCCTTAGTCTTATTTCAAGATTTTATAGTTTTTTTTATTTTTTATTTATTTATTTTTATTTATTTTTTAAACTTTGTTAATAGTTATTTTATTTTAATATTATATCATCTTTGATTGATTACCTAATCTTTTTGTGTAACACAAGAATGTATTGATCTTTTAGTTCTTTGAGATTCATATCTTTGATAGATTAACAAAGATGCTAACTCATTGTTTTTGTTTTGTTTTAAAAGTGAGTGGATTATTTCACTTCTATTATTGTATTTTTGAAGGTTGAAAACTATCTACTTTTAAACCAATATTTTAGTTTTTTAATACTATTTTTTTTCTTAATGAGAGAAGATTATCTTTCTTTGTGGAAATTTTTATTTGATATTAGAGCTTGCAAATTACCTTCTTCTTATTTGACTTTTGGATTTGTTTGAGATGTCTATGGAAGAAAAAATTAAGGATGATATTTTTATTAAAAAAGAAAATAGATTTGCAACTATTGTAGATCTTTACAAGCTTATAAATACTCTTAAAATAAAAATCTTATATATTTTCAACATGAATCATAGAAATACTATAACTATGTCCATAGAAAAAGTTAACAATAAAGTTCAAAGTCTATGCCAAAAAGCTGTGCAATTGATAGAAGAAAGTAGACCAAGTTCATAACTAAATCTAAAAAGTTCTTGCTACTATAAGTATAAAGAAGGCAAGGATAAGTATGCCAAAGAAGTTTAATAAAACAAAATCAAAGTTCCCAAGATTGTATAAGAAGTGAAGCTTTATCTATGGTTGCATCTTTCTAAATACTTTGATGGATTTATTCAAATTAGTTTCATAGGTGCACATCTATTTGGGCATGCTCTTTCTTAATTTACATTTTTAATGGAAAATAATTCACAACTATTCTATGACTTCTAGTCATTTTTGAAAGTACTTATGGCCATTTTTGAAGAAAGTGATCAAAAAAAGGTAACAAAGACCAAACTTGTATCTTTATAACAAGAATCATGTTTAGCCACCATATATATTATTGAATTCTAAAACCTTGCATGTAATGTAGATTAGAATGTTAAAGCCCTTATTAATCAATTTTGATATAGATTGAAAGATAGTGTCAAAGATTTATTGCTGATAATACCAAGAATATATTTATTCCAATAATTTATTATTGAAGCTATTACATGCAACAATCAATTCTTTAAAAGATGCCAAAAACAAAGATTTGATTAAAAAGATATAAATTAAGTTATAGTGACATCTTTTAATTTTTTTAAAGCTTATTCATCAAGATTATAGCCTATATAAATTGATACAATACATTTCAAACCTTTTATTGGGCAAGAAAAGATTTGATGTTGTCAACAAGGTTTATGCTTATATTATAGAGAATCTAAACACATTACTCAATATTATCTAAAAAAATAATATAATTATAAAATAAAAAGTATGGATGCCAAAGAGGGCAATGTATTGAAAAATAAGTTTTTTTAGCTACAATAGGAATGACGTAGTTGGAATCTTATATAATATTTAATAAAGATACTATTTTTTTTTAGATACCTTTCCTTGTTTTACAATAGAAGTTTATTTAAGACCAAAACATCACAAAGTCTTAACCTTATTATATTTGAGAGCCTCAACTTGTTTTATAGATGAAGCCTTTGTCAAAAAACACAAAATATCTTTAATCAAGAAAATCAAATTTATGCATGTAAAAATAATAGATGGTCATTTCTTGTCTTTTAAAAATATTATTTATAAAATTGTTCCTTTAGATATAGCAACTAAAGATCTTAATAGTCTATTAATATTTAGTATAATTAAATCTCCTTCTAATCTAATTATTTTAGGATTATTATGGCTAAAGATATATAATCCTCAAATAGATTAGATTTTTTATGATCTTGATTTTTTCTATAGTTTAATTCAATATGATGTTAGTGAAATAGAATTCTATAAGTTGTATACAACAAAATCTATATTGATAGTTACAAGAACTTTCATATATGTTGTAAAAGAAGAGTCACCTTTTGCTACATATACCACATCTATTTTTGATGGTAGAAATATTACAAATAGCATTCTAAGCCAATATCAAGATTATCATGATATTTTTGAAAGAAAGAATATAGATATTCTTCTAGAGTATTGTTTCTATGACTATTCAATTGATCTTCAATATGAAGCTCAACCACTATTTGGACCAATCTATAGTTTATTGCAAAACAAGTTGGTTGCACTTAAATATTACATTAATAAAAATTTGGCTAAGAACTTTATACACCATTTAAAATCTCTAGTAGTAATTCATATCTTATTTGTAAAGAAGAAAATCACATCATTGTAAATGTGTATAGACTAGTGAAGGCTCAACAAAATCACCATCAAGAAGAGGTATCTTTTACCTTAGATTTTAGAACTTCTTAATCAACTCAATCAAATAAAGACCTATATAAAAATAGGTCTATAAAGAATATACAGCTTGATATGTATCAAAAAAAGAAGAGAGTGAAAGATTTCATTTTGAACTAAGTATGGATATTTTGTATATAATATTATATTTTTTGGACTCCCAAATATACTAAATTCTTTCCAACATCTAATGAATAATATTTTTTAAAAGTTTCTTGATGATTTTATTGTCTACTATTTAGAAAATATCTTAATTTATTTTAAGAATAAAAAAGAGCATAAATTTTATATTCATTATATATTATAAAAACTCAGAGATATAGGACTATATGTTAAGATAAAAAAGTATGTATTTAATACTACACAGATTGACTTTTTAAAATACATTATTTCAAATGATAGCCTTATAATAGATCCTAAAAAAGTTTAAACTATCATAGATTGGAATGTCCTAAAAACTATAAGAGATGTATAATGCTTTTTGGAATTTATTAATTACTATTACATCTTTATCAAGAACTTTTCTCAAGTTGTGATTCTTCTTATATATCTAACTTGAGTGGAGCAAAGAAGTTGAAGCATTTTTTGAAGCTTTAAAAACATCATTTATTTTTGCAACAATCGTATATTATATTGACTTTTTTAAGGCATTCTTTTGTGGAAATAAATGCATCAAATTTTACTATAAGTGTGATGTTGTCACAATTAGGAATAAATGACAAGCTCTACTTAGTAGCTATCAATTTTAAGAAATTTTGAGTAGTCGAGATCAATTATGAGATCCATAATAAAGAACTTACAATTGTGGATTTATTTCAAGAATGATGTCATTATCTAAAAGGTGCTTTTAATCTAATTATTGTATATAGAGATCATAAGAATCTTAAATATTTTAAAGTAATATTTGTTTTAAATTTTTGTTGAGTCCATTAGAACTTATCTTTATTAAGATTTGATTTCAAAATCACTTATTATATAATTGGATATGAATAAGATACTCATAGTGTTGACGCATAGAGATAGGTAATTGGAGCCATGTTTGAAAAGTTTTTAGAAGTTTTTAGAATTGAGGTTAAGTTGGTGGTCTATGTAAGATCTACTATAGAACATTCTAGAAGGGATTGTATTTTTATTGTTGAGAGCTAAGCTACCAGATTGGAGGTTGTTTGAAACATCAAAATTCAAGTACCAACAAATGAAGGCATGTTTACAATCTCAAGACTTACCAAGTTGATAACAAAATGGAGTAGAAAAATGAGATTTTTCAGTAAAGATATTAAAGGCCAATATTAGAAATAGCTATTATTTTTCATAGATAAATGACACGGCCTTAAATAATTATCAAAAAGATGAATTGGTATATCTAACAAGTTGACTAAAATGATATCTATATTGAGTGCTTACGAATTGCACTCTATAACTTTTTTTTATCTTAAATGGGATTGTTGACCGACTTGGAATTAAAACCAATGTCATCAAAGAAAGAAGTATATATATCTAGAAAATGATTGAGAGAATATATTGAATAAGACATGTGAGGAAGAAACCTTAAAGTTGAGTGGCACTTATGTCTTAAGAGAGAAGTTGAAGATAACAAAGCTTAAATATGACATTATCATTAATATGCTATGGCTGAAGATGGAAAATAAGCAAGTTGATTGACTAGTAAGGATAATCTCTTTCAAAGATGGTGGATACAAGGTGACTCTTCATATCTCTATATTAAATGAAGTAGAAAAATAATGTATAGCTAAAGACTTACTTGTAGAGATGACCTTTATAAAAAAATAAATACAACATAAGCAACTAGTATATATGATGGTTTCAAATCTTGCCTCAATGGTAGAAAAGATAGCCAAAGAAGTAGAAGAGGCATAGCAACTTATCAATGAATATTAAGATGTCTTTTTAATTGACTTATCTAATGGCGTGCTATTTGATTGAAGTGGCCTCTTCCAAATAGAACTATTGCTTGGGGCCATATTGGCAAGGCGACTAATTTATTGCCTAGTACCAAATAAACTTGAAGAGCTATGTAAGACAATAGATGAACTCTTAGAGAAGGGCCTCATTTAAGAAATCATATCACCATGGAGACTACTTGTATTGTTTGCAAGGCTTCAAAAAGCACACTATCAAAAATGCATATCTACTTTCATGCATGGATGATTTTCTTAACCAACTTTGAGATGCAACCATCTTTGGCAAATTGGAGCTTTGAAGTAGCTATTGGCAAACACTTATTGCAAAAGAGGATATAAAAATGACAGCCTTATGCATGTGCCAAAGACATTTTGAATGACTTATTTTATCTTTTGCCTTACTAATACTCCAACTTCCTTTATGGATCACATAAATAGATTGTTTTGGGATCTTTTAGATAAATATGTAGTTATTTTCATCAATAATATCCTAATCTATGGTAAAATCCTTGAACAGCATGAGCAATATCTATGGAAAGTATTGTACCAGCTATAAGATAGTCACTTCTATTGCAAGTAATCAAAGTGTAAGCTTTAGAAGTTAGAAGTCATTGTCACGAATTTAGAATACTGACTGAAAATCTAAACAAGAAGCTCAAGAAGAATCGGCAAGAATTAGATTAATCAGATGAGTACAAGAACAACACTAGAGAGGTAGGCTAGAGCTCCAAGAGGTGTGTTGTCGAGACTAAGGATCCCCTCAGTCTCGGCTCCTATATATACTACAAGCTAGGAAGCTTCTTAAGTAGCTTCTACAAACTAAAAAGCTTTTCAAGCAGCTTCTACAAGCTTGAAAACTTCTTAAGTAGCTTCTACGAACTACAAAGCTTCTCTAAAACCTTCTAAAATCTTCTACAACTTCATAGTGTATGTCCTTAACATCACCTCTCCTCCCTTTAGCTTCAAGGTCTCTAAGAAGTACTCCTATTACAAGTCAGTAGCAATGTATGAAGTTGAAAATTTGTCGCATCATGTCTGTAATATACCCCAATTATTGTTCGTGGGGCAAGTAATTCATTGGTCCTTGTAATCAACGATAGTATCCTATGCCTTCGATTTTCAACTAAGTATGAACTTCTGTGTCTTCATTGTGAAAATGCCCTGCAAACATTCCTTTGAGAAAATCACCATAGGCAGGTTCTACCTCAAACACAATCACCAGCAACCTGTTACTAGGTATCCTCCGTCGTCTTTATGGTACAGGTGATTCTTCATTTTGGGCTCGTCTTTGTAAGATACTTGGTTGAGAGGACATGACTGATATGGTATATATCTCTTGGCTATCCATATCAGACCAAAATAACAAGCACTAAATCTGGAAGAATGGACTCAGGTTACAGATTTATAATCTCTAACTATGTCTTTTAGAGATTCCTTCTTTTCTTTCTTTGTAAGGCCAAGGATTAAGAGGCTTCAAGAAGAAGGGACTTCACTGAAAAACGTTCATCGAAAGGGCTTAGGTTTCTAAGGATAACGTCAATGAAACTCCTGTACCTTTGCAATACATTGATAAGATTTTCCGCTGGTTTCCATGTGCGCTCATTG
Organism: Physcomitrium patens; assembly: GCF_059467195.1. Taxonomy (NCBI): domain Eukaryota; kingdom Viridiplantae; phylum Streptophyta; class Bryopsida; order Funariales; family Funariaceae; genus Physcomitrium; species Physcomitrium patens. The sequence goes on along the minus strand of NC_143434.1, from coordinate 4,220,266 downwards.
ATATCATAGCTGTTTCAATGCACTAGGTACTCTAATTTTTTCCACTTACGTCACAAATCTAGTACCTTTTTCACCTCGTATTCTTCGTGGTTCTCAATTTCAATAGTAGGTGGTAGACATTACACTCTTTTAGGAAAAGATGACTCTCGATAAGGCTCTAACAAAGAAATATGAAAGACTGGGTGTACCTTCATAGCAACTGGTAATCCCATATGGTACGCCATTAGATTGATTTGCTTCTGGATGACAAATGGTCCCAATCTTCAGTAGTCCAACTTATCACATGATCACTTGTTTTTGATATTCCGTTGAAGTAGCCATACTTTATCTCCAATTTTGAAAGTAGGTGCTTGATTTCGAAATTTGTCTGGAGACGCCTTGTAAGCTTTTTGGGTGGTTTGCAATTGAAGCTTCAACATAGTTTGAAGCTCCAATAGTTGTTTCACAAATCTTTCAGATGCTGGATTGTTATTGATTGACGAACTCAACAAATCAAGCTTTGGATGATATCCATAGTTGAAAAAGAATGGTGTTTGTTGAGTCGATGCATGAAGGGTGTTTTTATATATAAACTCGGCTAACAATAGATATGCAGTCCAATCATCTTGTTGATACTTGATGCTGCATCGTAAATACTACTCCAAAGTTTGATTCATCCATTCCGTTTGGTCATCAGTTTGAGGATAAAAAGTCGAAGAAAGCTTGATATCCACCTTCAATATCTCAAAGAGAGATCTCCAGAACCTCTGATACAAATTAGATTTGGCAATCCAACATGATATCATCTGGTAAACCATGGTATCGATACACACTATCAAAAAAGAGCCTTATTGTATCTTTGCTTAATGATGTTTTCTTACAATGGACAAAGTGTGCCATCTTTGTAAGCCGATCTACCACAACAAAAATGCTATTAAATGAATTTGATGGTGGCAGGTCTGTAATGAAGTCCATGGAAACTAAAGACCATGGCCGACGTGGAATAGGCAATGGCTGAGGAAGACCATAAGGATGATGTCGAGGATTCTTGGATCTTGAACAAATATCAGAGGAGAGGACAAAATCCTTGACATCCTTCCACATTTGGAGCCACCAAAAATCTCGAGAAATAAGTTGTAAGGTCTTATTGAATCCAAAATGTCCAGCAACTGAAAAGTCATTTTGAGATTGGAGAACTGAGAGTCGTGTTGGTCCCTTCGGAATATATAACCACTCTTCAAAGTATAAAAGATCCCTTTTCACCTTGAACTTATCATTATTAACATGTTGCGTGATATCGAGGGCTATAAAATCTCTAATAGTCGTAATACATATATGTTGAGGAAATTAGCATCAATTGGTACTATAGCAGAGCAAAGCCTGAATTATTCCGACTTCAACAATGTTGTACACTGTTGATCAAATGCTACTTCTCTAGCCTTTGGCATTAGATACGATCTCTTTGATAATGCATTGAATAGTTCTTGTTGCTTTCCAAACCGATAAGTAATAACAAAGTCAAACCTAAATAGCAACATATTTCATCGAGCTTGATAATAATTCAGAGCTTGAGCGAACATGAAGTACTCCAAATTCTTGTGATCCATATATACGATCACCGGATGTGCAGCTCCTTCGAGAAAGTGATGCCATTCTTGGAAAGAATCCACTATTGTAAGAAGTTCTTTATTGTGGATCTCAAAGTTGATCTCAGTAGCAGAAAACTTTCGAGAATAGAGTGCAATCAGATGAAGCTTCTCGTCTATGCCTATCTACAAAAATACAACTCCTATAGTAAAATCTCAAGCATCAATTTCTAAATAGAAGGCCTTTGTAAAGTTCGGATGTACCAAGATTGGAGCCATAATAAATGCCTTCTTAACATCTTCAAATGCTTTTTCTACTAGAGGTCTCTATTTGAGCTTATCTTTACATGTCAATTTAGTGAGTGAAGCAAAAACTTGGGAATAATTCTTGATGAAGATCCGATAGAAGTTAGCAAAGCCAAGAAAACATTGTACATCTCTAATTGTCTTTGGAACTTTCCATGATATGATTGCTTCCACCTTCTTAAGATCCATCTTCAAGCATTCTGTAGTTATAATAAATCCCAAAAATTCCATCTCAGTTTGGTTAAACAAGCACTTTTCCAACTTGGCGTAAAGTCCTTGCTCATGGAATTTTTCAAGGATTAGATGAATGTATTTCTCATGTTCTTCTACATTTTTGGAAAATATCAAAATATCATCTAGATAGATGACAACAAAATTGTCAAGGTGCTCTTGAAAGATGTCATTCATCATGAGTTGAAAGACCGTTGGAACATTCATAAGACCAAAAGGCATGACATTATATTCAAAATAGCCATACCTTGTACGAAAAACTATCTTCCATTTATCTCCTTCCTTGATACGCACGAGGTTGTAAGCTCTCCTTAGATCAATCTTTGTAAAGATCCTTGCATGCCCAAGTTGCTCTATAAGATCTGATATCAAGAGTAATGGATAACGATTCTTCTTTGTTACCTTGTTGAGACATCGATAATCCATGCACATCCGCAACAAGCCATCTTTCTTCTTCACAATTAAGATTAATGCCTCAGCTGGTGACTTTGAATGACAAATGAAGTTCTTGGCTAGATTTTCGTCAATGTACTTTTACAACTGCGCTAATTCTATTTGCGACAAATTATAAATTGGGCCAAAAGGTGGTTGTGCTCTTTCTTCTAAGTCTATGGCATAATCGTATAATCGATGCTCTATAGTATGTCGGCATTCTTCTTTTGAAACACGTCTTTAAAATCTTTATATTGCTTTGATATATTTATTGTCAAAATCTTTTCTCTACTAGTTAGAGTCACATAAATGACAAACGGTGTGCCTTCCTTGGATGATGTTATAAACATTCTTGCTCCAATAAATAAGGATTTTTTGATTTGAGATCTTTTAACAGGCTTACTCTCAAAATATTCTATAGGAAATGTCATCCTTTGTAACCTCCAATCTATGGATGGATTATGCATTTCTAATTAAGAAAGATCAAGAATAACAGGGTTTGATGGTATTCCAATAATATTAAAAATAATATAACTACTATAGTCTTTAAAAGTCACCTCTATAGGTTCTGATTCATGGGTGACACTACCAGACAATAAAGATCATCCATCTATTACTTCTATATGAACGGATTTAGATTTTTGTACTAGAAGAAACTCGTGACGCTTAGCAAATTCTTTGTCTAAAAAGTAAGCAGATGCTCCTGAATCTAATAATACTAAGGTTTATAGTTTTTAAAGGCCAAAAGATAAAAGAATGGTAAAGCGATAGGCATGTTGAGCGGAAAGAGAGGAACCTAATTGTTGTTGTGGTATTGAATTGTCCAACCGCACGGTCCCTATTGTGACTGGGCATCTTTGTTTTTCTAAAAAAATGTGCCTCTAGTCTTGACAATGCGTCAATTTTACTTCTTGGGACAGTTTCCTACTTTAGAGCCTTCTTTATCGTAATACAAGTATAGTCCTTCCTCCATACGCTGTCGTGTCGTAACACGAGTATACCGTGAAAATATAAAGAAAGGAGACTTTTATTAATGTTCAGTTACCTCGAATATTGGGAGCAACGACCAAGTCCAGTGCAAATACTGAGTGGCCAGGTTCAGTCACCCCGTTACAATCAGCCGGGGCATACTGAAATGCTCCATTCGATTCCAATAACGGGAGTCAGTAGGAAGAGAAAGGACCAATTCACACGACGGGTGAGCCTGGTTTGAAGAGCTAATTGGATCTAATTTCAAGAATCCAATCCAGGTCCTCTTACCCAATATGAGACCTGTATTGGTCGGGCAACCCAATGCAATCTAATTACGGGAAAATCTAGGTCTTACTACGGGCCTCTTAGCCAATCTGACGCGAGGACCAATTTGACCCAATTACGCGAACATCCAGGTTACTATGGGCATCTTACTCAATATGAGACCTGAATTGGTCGGACGACTCAATGTGGACCCGAGTACGGGGTTTTGATTCTGTTTCAGGCTGTCCTATTCTCTGTGCCGTTTCAGGAAACGTTATTTTCGGTAAATAGATCTCTTAAAAGTAAAAACGGAGGAGAAAGCTCTGACGGCGAGAGCCAATTTTGGATCTAAGCTCTGACGGTGGGAGCCAATTTCGGATCCAAGATGGAAGATTGAAGAAATTCAGAGGATAAGGTTAAGGAGAGAATAAGTTTTTGGGAGGTTTTTGAAGATCGGGAGAGACGAGCTTCATGCTTCGGGCGGGGAAAGAAGACAGAGAATTGGATTTTTTTTTCTTCATAGGGTTTTGGGAAGACTGAGGCAATCGTTGCTAAAGTCAGTGTTGTAATGGTGAATCGAGATTTTTAATGAAGTGGATTTGATTACTCTTGACTGTTTTGTGAAATCAAGTTACGTTTGAGATTGAAGAATTAAAAGGGTGTCTATAGGATTGAGTATGCGGAGTGAATGAAATTTATTGGGTTAATCTAACAAGACAGTCAGTAGATATAAGATTGTAAGTACAAAGCGATATCAAAGATTAACAGTTTGGGTTGTTCGGGGTTCTCTGTAACATTTAGAGACCTACCGGCCGGGACAAAAAGGACTTTGGCGAGCAGTCGAAGGGGCATCCGTATAGATTTGCGATGTATTCTTGCAGTCGTTTATATTTTAACAGTCAAAAATTGATAGATTGCTTGACTATTGGCGAATCTCCATACTACCTTCTATAGTCAAACGCCTGGCGTGTTCTCGAGCAGGAAAGCACGTAATACGACAAAAGTGGTGAACCCGACGTGAAAGCTTGAGGTGGAAGGTATTGGATTTCGGTTGATTTTATCTTTATTTTATGGAAAACGAAAATAAAAATTTTAAAGGATTTTTGGGAGAAGTTTCTGTTGGGGATTCTTCTAAAGGACAAGGTATGCACATAGATCCGTCTATTGCTAGTATGTTTCAAGCCTTCTCATTATCAATGCAGCAACAGCAAAGCAATGATCGAAAGGAAGCTTTGGCAACTAAAGCATTGTAAGCAGTGGTCAATAAAATTGATCAATTTGATGGAAGGAATATTTCAAGGTATTTAAGATGTTATGTTCGTGAAATGGAATTAAATCGAGTTTCTGAGAAGAAAATGGTTGAACTATTTGGACTTGCCATGATACCGGAGATAAGAGACCACATTACATCGATTACGGATCGTTATGCGAATTCATGGGAGATTTTTTTACATGCATTGAAAAACGAATATTTCTTGAAAGATGCTGATCACGTTACTAAGAAGCTGTTTCTGGAATGGATTGAACGGTCCAATAAGAATTTGCAAGCAACAGAGCTACTAAGAGAATTTGAGAGGCAGTACTCTTAATTGTCGAAGGTAGAAAAATTGACATTGGAGCCGAATAAAGTTGATCTATTTCTTCAAGCTGCTGATGGAGAATTACAAGGGAAATTAGAACTCCTTCTTGAAGATAAAGAAGAAGATGAAGGATTAACAACGAAGTGGAAGAACGTTGAAGATGCGGTGGGGTTGCTTATAAAAAGAGAAAGGAGGAAAGATAGGAGCAATATTCCAAAAACACTACAAGCACCCAAAGCTCCAGTACGTACAACACCACCAACAATGCCTACAGTTCAACCTTCGACATCCTTATCAAAGAAAGCAGATATGGGAATGGAAGAAATTATACGAGGAATGCGAGATCTTCAAATCAAATTGGCAAGACTTGAAGAGAATACTTCTACAAATAATTCGAAGAATGTTTCAAAATAAGGATATGTACAAAGATGCATTTGGTGTGATGATGCTTCACACACTAGAAAAGATTGCAATGAATTTAATAATATGATATGGCAGGGAATTATTTGCTGGAAAGATGGGAAGATAGCATTGAAAAATAGAGAGGATCTTCTTTAAACCAATTTTGGCAAGGAAGGAATGAGAGCATTGGTTCAAGATTACCTAAAAGAGTATGAAACAGCAGCACGAGAAAGTGCAAGTTATGGTGCTAGAGTAGATGATGAAATTGGTGGAAGTACGGAAACTAGTGAGTTTTGGACTTCTGCCGTTTCTACAATGCAAGAAGGGAAATTACCTCGAGAACCGTTATTGAGGACTGCAGCTACAATACGAGGTAGAACACGTTGGAAGGATCCTGTTGAGTCTCTTTGAGTTCATGCATATATTGCTAAGAGCCAACATGAAGCTTTGATGGAAGAAAAGAGACGAGGAAATTTTGATGACACTAGAGAAGGAAATTCTTCTAAGAGGCAAACTCGAGGACACAAGGCTCGGGAGGCAGCTTCACAAGAATTGCCTGTAAAGGATACCTCAACATCATTAGGAGAAAAAACAAAGGAGACAAAAGATAAGAGCAAATCAATTGCTTATAAACCACTTTCTGACATTGAAGCGGCAAAAAATTTGAAAGGGGTGTTGGAAGAACGTATATTAAACACTAGAGTGGAATTCATATTGAAAGAAGTTTTGGAAATTACAAAGAAGGAGTTTCATGATGTTATCATTGACAGCATTAAGCGAAAGAGGCAATTAATGGGTGAAACTGGAATGAGTCATGCTATTGATACAAGAATATATAAAGAAGAAGAAGAGGTTGATATTGGTTACAAGCAACCAACAAATGAAAAGAATGGGTATAATCAACGAGTACGTTTCGAAGATTATATTGATAAGGAAATGGAAACTTTGAGCCATTATACTCAAAAGCATTAAGCAAAGGCAACTACTGAGGTATTGGTGAAAGTAGGAGATATAGAAGAACCAATAGTTGCTTTAGTCGACCATGGTTCTGAAATAAATCTCATGTCTAAAGATCTTTATAAGAAGCAAAAATGGCCAATTGATATGGAACATGGATGGGTAATTCAAGCGGCTAATAACACACGGGGTGAATTATATGGAGCTTGTCCAGATATCAAAATTCGGATTGGGGATGTTGCGACGGACCAACATTTCTTTGTTCAAGATACAACGTCTTATCCGTTAATTTTAGAACAACCTTATATCACGGCAACACGAATGGAAACAAAAGTATTTGACGATGGTTCTGCTTATGCAAGGGTACGGAGCAAAGATGGGAGGAAAGCTGTACAATTTCTAATAGTACCTCCTAACCATGAACGGAATCAAGATAGGTTGAGGAAGAAACCATTGCCAAAGATTGTTGAAGGATTTAAGGATTTTGGGGAGGTACCACTGTAAAGCGAGATTATGGAGGTACAAAAGAGGAGTTACTCTCGCGAGATGAAGGTACCTTTGATGCGAGTTTTATTGGTATATTGGAGAATGGAAATATTATGTATAAGAAAGTTGATGATTTTAAAAGAAAAGAAAGAAAAAGATTATATGATATTGAAGGACAATTATGCAAGTTAGGTACATTGCAAGATGATGAGAGGATTTTAGGTGTTTATGAAGAAAATGGACTGGAAGATTCATTGGAATTGATTACATCTATTGGGTTAGGGGATAATGATAAGATTGTTGAGATTCATTCAAGAGAGGTTTATACCATACTTGAATCTTTTCAAGCACCAGAAGTCAGTGTAGAGACGAGATATAAAACGGCAGATAAGAAGTTAAAGCCTATTGTCAGACCATTACCAAAAGATTCTAAAAAATAAATGGGAGAAGCATCAAAAGAAGCAAGTTTAAGAGATCCAATGTGTATTGGACACTAGTTTACTAAAGAGACTTTTGAAGAATTGAAGATTGGTTCTGATGGTTCTTTATTACCAGAGGAAATTACTTGCTTCAAAAAGATGTTGGCTAAACAAGGTAGATTGTTTACCTTCGAATCTCATGAAATTGGGTGTGTGGATCTGAATATTGTAACACCTATGGTTATCTTCACTGTACCACATGTACCTTGGAATCTAAGACCGATTCCAGTACCGAGGGCACATTTACCTAAATTGGTTGAGCTATTAAAAGAAAAGATAAAGATGAAAATATTGGAACCCTCGTTTGCGCCGTATTCTAGTCAATGATTTATGGTACCTAAGAAGAATAGGTCACTATGGTTTATTCAAGATATGCAACCGGTGTCATGTTGTAACACGATTATACAGTGAAAATAAAAAGAAAGGGGAATTTTATTAATATTCAGTTACCTCGAATATTGGGAGCATCGACCAACTCCAGTACAAATACTGAGTGGTCAGGTTCAGTCACTCTGTTACAGTCAGCCGGGGCATACTGAAATGCTCCATTCGATTCCAATAACGGGAGTTAGCAGGAAGAGAAGGACCAATTCACAAGACGGGTTCGAGGAGCCAATTGGATCCAATTTCGATAATCCAATCCGGGTCCTCTTATCCAATATGAGACCTGAATTGGCCGGTCAACCCAGTGCAGTCTAATTACGGGAAATCCAGGTCTTACTACGGGTCTTAGCCAATCTGACGCGAGGACCAATTTGACCCAATTACGGGAACATCCAGGTTACTACGGGCATCTTTTCCAATATAGGACCTGAATTGGTCGGGCGACTCAATGTGGTCCCGATTACTGGGTTCGATTCTGTTTCAGGCTGTCCTGTTCTCTGTGCCGTCTCAAGGAACGTTGTTTTCGGTAAATGGATTTCTTAAAGGCAAAAACGGAGGAGAAAGCTTGACGGCGAGAGCCAATTTCGGATCCAAGCTTGAGGTGGGAGCCAATTCCGGATCTAAGATGGAAGATTGAAGAAATTCACAGGATAAGATTAGATGGGATATAGTTTTGGGGGTGGTTTTTTTTTGAGGGGAAATCGGGGGGGAAGGATTTTTCAAGCTTCTGAAAGGTTACCAGTTCGGTTTTTTTTATTGGAGGTTTTTGAAGATCAAGGGAATTAGAGAGAGGAGCTTCATGCTTCGGGTCGGGGAAGGAAAGACATAGAATTTGGATTTTTCTTCTTCGTAGAGTTTTGGGGAAGACTGAGGCAATCGCTGCTGAAGTCAGTGTTGTAATGGTGAATCGGGATTTTTAAATGAAGTGGGTTTGAATACTCTTGACTGTTTTGTGAAATCGAGTTACATCTGTGATTGAAGGATTAAAAGGGTGTCTATAGGATTGAGTATGCGGAGTGAATGAAATTTATTGGGTTAATCTAATAAGACAGTCAGTGGATACAAGATCGTAAGTACAAAGCAGTATTGAAGGTTAACAGTTTGGGTTGTACGGGGTTCTCTGTAACGTCTAGAGACCTACCGGTTGGGGCAAAAAGGACTTCGACAAGCAGTCGAAGAGCACCCGTATAGATTTACGGTACATTGTTGCAGTCGTTTATATTCCAGCAATCAAAAACTGATAGACTGCTTGACTATCGGTGAATCCCCATACTACCTTCTACAGCCAGACGCCCGGCACGTTCTCGAGCAGGAAAGCACGTAATACGACACCGGTGAATGGGTACCTGTCAAGAATGCAGGAATTGGACCTATTGTGGATGAATTTGCTGAGGCGTTTGCTGGAAGGGCAATCTATTCAATGGGTGACATGTATTCAGGTTATGATCAATTTCAACTTGCCGAAGGAAGTAGAGATATGACAACTACGAGAACACTTCTTAGCTTGGTTAGAATGTGCACTCTTCCTCAAGGCGCGACCAATTGAGTTGCGCATATGATGAATGGGATGAATAAGGTATTGAGAGATTTTATTCCGGAAAAGACTATGCCTTTTCTGGATGATGTTCCTATAAAAGGGTGCAGAGAAGGAGACAAGGATGAAACTTTAGATACGAGGGGGTGTCGCAAATATGTTGTTGATTATATACAAGATTGTGAAAAGATTTTAACTCGGCTTGGAGAAGTTCATCTTACATTATCGGGTATGAAGTCTGTATTTGGAGTACGAGAGGTTGTGATTGTTGGACATTAATGTGGATCTTACGGAAGAAAACCAGATCCGACTAAAGTTGATGCAATGTCACGGCCATAATCATATAAGCTAATAATTACATATAGAAATAGGTAGAAGTAAATAAAAGTAGATAAAAATAAGTTAATTCTATAATATTTAATATAGAAGCTTCCTAGAAATTTCCTAGACGCTGCTTTGACTTCATAGGTGTCTTTAATTGACTTTTTGGATTAGAAACGCGGTCAACAAGTTGGCCATGTGCCACACATGTTGTTAGCTTGAAGATCAAGCTAACTATGTGGCCCACACGTAGAGAAACTTGCCTTGTAAGTCAAGGCATGTGCCTACAAAGTCAACACATATTGGAGGTCCTATAGAACGTCGCCACGTAGCCCATAGTTAGAGAGTATATATAGAGACAAGAGTGAAGGCTTCTTCACTCTTGTCAACTCTTTTCTTGCTTCTAGTCTAGTTTCAAGGGTCTCTAGTTTTCTTGCCTTTTGGCAATAGCCATTCCAGTTCCTCTTTTAATATATATACTTATTTATATATATTTTTTTACTTCTCTTTGAGTGAAGGCTCACTTGTCTGAATTATTTTTTGTATCGAGTTCTTGTCCATGACAGATTGACAAGAGTACACTTACAATATCAGAGCTTTGTTTTTCTTGAGTAAGAGTGGATGACCCCTTTCTCTTGAGAAGACATAAGCGTATTAGAAGTTTGCAGATTATCCACTACTAAACTGATATTGTTCTTAGTATCTTCTTTGTTATCAAGTCTTTTCTTTTTCTTTTGTCTTGAGCAATATCAGACAAATTTTTCTTCTTAGTGTCATAATAGCAGAGCTTGTTGAAATGAAGAGTGCAATGGCACAAATGCAAGAACAATTGAAGGAGTTAATGCTTGCGATGCATCAACTCAATTCACCAACACAAGAAAGAACAAGAATAGCAGAAAGTGGAGATATAGAGATGATCGGAGCTGCTTCAACATCTGCACCAAATCACATTCCTTCTCCAATTGTACAACACCCTATAAGCACTAGAGAACCAAGAATTGCTTTACCCGAGAAATTTGATGGTACAAGATCAAAGTTTCGAGGGTTCATCAATCAAGTACAATTGGTAATTGAACTTCAACCACAAAGCTATCCAACTCCAGGATCACAAGTCAGGTTTATTGGCACTCTACTTTCTGGTTCTGTATTATCGTGGTTTTCGTCTTTTCTTGAACAACGAAATCCAATATTGGATAATTTGGAAGCTTTTTTGGTGGAATTTTGATCTATGTATGGTGAACACGATGCAACTCGTGTCGCAACAAACAAGATCCGAATTCTACGACAAGAAAACCGCTCAGTAACAATGTATGCTTCACAATTTCGACAACTTGTAATTGACATCAAGTAGGATGATGCCGCACTCATCAGTCAATTTCTTTATGGATTGAAATACGAAGTAAAGAAATTGATGCTCAACTTACCTGATCCTCAAACTTTGAGTCAAACAATCGATTTTGCGGTAAAATGTGACAATCGACTTTTTGAATTTCGATTCGAGAGTCGTACACGGGAACCTCAATGTTATTACTCAATGGCAACATCAGCATCTTTGCCAAACGTTTATTCGCAAGTAGAAGATATGCAAATTGACGCGGTATGTTTTAAACCCCTAACTGAGGAAGAAAAGATTTGTCGTCGTTAAGAAGGATTATGTTTATATTGCGGAGAACCTAAGCACACTGCTCAACATTGTCCAAAGAAACAACGTAACTATAAAATGAGGGGTATGGCGGTCAAAGAAGACAATATGTCGGAAAATGGATTCGTCCAGCTACAATAGGGACCGTGCAGCTGGAACCTTGTACAATTCCTAATGAAGGTCCTATCCTCTCCTCAAAACCTTCTTCTTGTTTTATAATAGAATTATATTTAGGACCTAAGAATTACAAAGCCTTTGCTTTATTAGATTCGGGAGCCTCAGCATGTTTTTTAGATGAACAATTTGTTAAAAATCATAAAATACCTTTTGTACAGAAAACTAAACCCATACATGTAGAAGTCATTGATGGCCATCTTTTGTCTTCTGGAGATGTCACTCATGAAACTCGCCCTATAAAAGTAACAATAAACGGTCATGTTAGCTACACAGCTTTTAACATAATTAAATCCCCGTCCAATCCAATTATTTTAGGTTTATCCTGGCTAGAAAAATATAATCCTTGAATAGATTGGAATTCTCGTAAACTTGACTTTTTCCAAAGTATTATTAATAGTTCTATGTCAAGGACAAAGACTCGATGAGGGAAAATATACACAAAAAGGCTATCTCGATATAATAAGTCAAAATATAAACAAGTATGTTTATTAAAAGGAAACTGGAATGGCTATTGCCACAAGACAAGAAACTAAAGACTCTTGAACCTGGACTAGGAGCAAGAAAGGAGTTGACAAGAGTGAAGAAGCCTTCACTCTTGTCTCTATATATACTATCTAACTAGGGGCTACGTGGTGACGTTCTATAGGACCTCCAATATGTGTTGACTTTGTAGGGCACATGCCTTGACTTACAAGGCAAGTTTTTCTACGTATGGGCCACGTAGTTAGCTTGATCTTCAAGCTAACAACATGTGTGGCACATGGCCAACTTGTTGACCACGTTTCTAATCCAAAAAGTCAATTAAAGACACCTATGAAGTCAAAGCAGTGTCTAAGAAATTTCTAGGAAGCTTTTATATTAAATTTTATAGAATTAATTTACTTTTATGTACTTTTACTTACTTCTACCTATTTCTATATGTAATTATTAGCTTACATGATTATAGCCGTGACATTACCCCCCCTTCTAGAGACGAGTTCCACGAGGAGCGGTCATCATATGTTGAAGAAATCTATGATGCGACGAATTGTATTCGCCACATACTCTGATCTCTGTTCTCTTCAAAGATGATTGATAGGGCCTCTCAACCATCGGTAGTGTCCCATACTAGGGCGGGAAGACCACCCAGTTATTTGATCATTGTTGAGGCCTTCGTAACTTCCTTCAAATAATACATTTGAAACACCATCAGGAGTTGTTCCTACCTCTAGCAAAATCACCAAACATCAGGAGCCCCTTCCCAAATCGTGATACCAAACGCGTTGTATCTCACCATCTATTCGAGGAAGAACATGTCGTTCTTGAAGATTGTGACAATCGTAATGTCTCATCCGACAGGTCAGCAAACGAAGGTTCTTGAGTTGAATCCGCTGGTTGTTGGCTCTCCATCTAATTAGCGTCACAAATGCAAAGAAGTTACAAACAAGGATAGAAAATTGAATGTTATCTTGCCTCAATCTTGTTTCTTTTATAAGAGAGATTTTCATCTTGGTTTTGATGGATGTCGTTGATGAAAAACTTTGACTTTAGCTAATGCATTTGTTAGATTCCTGGATGGCTCCCATATGCGTTCACTAATATCATATCCGCGCCAATGAATAAGATATTCCAGCTTATTTCGGTACCCCCTTGAGTTTAATATCTCTTCCACCTCAAATTCTTCATTATTATCTACTTCTGTAATAGGCGGTGGCATTTGTCTTCTTACTTGTATATCCATTATCTTATATGGTTCAAGAAGAGACACGTGGAATACTCGATGGATCTTCATTGACTCCGGTAGATGTAACTGATATGCAACTGGGTTGATCTGTTCAGAAACAGAAAAGGAGCCAAGCCTACGATAGTCCAACTTGTCACAAGGTCGAGTAGTCTTGATATTGCGACGAAGTAGCCATACCTTATCACCCACGTTGAGTTGTGGTTGCTCCTTATGATATACATCTGCGTTTATCTTTTGTCGTTCTTGAGCTTCCTTCAATTGCGTCTTCATTATTGCATGTAACTCTGACAACTGATTTGCCATATCTTCTGCTACAGGATTATCAACTTTTGAAAAATCAAAATTGGCAAGTCGTGGATGATAGCCATAATTGGCAAAGAAAGGTGTTTGTTGCGTGGAAGAATGTACCGTATTATTATAAGCAAACTCTACCAATGGCAGAAGGATTGTCCAATCATCTTGTTGGTAGTTGATAGTACATCTTAAATATTGCTCCAAGACTTGGTTTACGCGCACTGTTTGTCCATCAGTTTGACGATGGAAAGCCGAAGATAGCTTTATGTCCACTTTTAAAATCTTGAAAAGAGTCCTCCAGAATCTCGACACAAATTGAGTTCCCTTATCCGATATGATATCTTTAGGTAATCCATGATAGCGATAGATATTATCAATGAAAAGCTTAGCTGTTTCTTCACCTGTGATAGATTTTGTACATGACACAAAATGTGCCATCTTGGTGAAACGATCTACTATCACAAATATAGAATCATAAGATCTTGAGCTTGGAAGATCTGTGATGAAATCCATAGAAACAGAAGACCATGGTTGTTCTGGTATAGGTAATGGCTGAAGAAGTCCGTAAAGTCGATAACGAGGAGTTTTTGATCTTGAACAAATATTACATGATTGTACAAAGTCTTTGATTGACTTCCACATTTGTGGCCACCAAAAATCTCTTGATATGAGTTCCAAAGTCTTATTATATCCAAAGTGTCCTACTGTTGGAAAATCATGACGTGCTTGAAGAACACCTAAACGTGCTTCTCCTTCTGGAACATATAGGCATCCTTCAAAATATAATAGATTATTCTTGAACTCGAACTTAGAAGAATCATGAGACTTGGAAGATTTATTCTCAATATCATGAACAAGAGGGTCTAAGGACATACTGGACTGGATTTGCTTGAGAAAAGTTGAATCAACAATTAATGTTGATTTCATTGCTTGGAGATGAAATTGCTCCGGTTTCAAGAGGACCGTTCTTTGTTGCTCAAAAGCTGCATCTCCTTCTTTTGGTACAAAAGAAGAACGTCTAGATAGGGCATCGGACAAACCTTGTTGTTTTCCTCGCCGATAGGTGATAATGAACTCGAATCTTGACAAAAACATACTCCAACGAGCTTGACGACGATTCAACACGCGTGTTGACATAAAATACTCGAGGTTCTTGTAATCTGTATACACAGTGACTGGACTAGAAGCGCCTTCTAGATAATGATGCCATTCTTGAAAGGAATCCATGATCGCAAGAAGTTCTTTATCGTGGATCTCATAATTGATCTCGGCTCCTGAGAATTTTCTTGAATGAAAAGCTATCGGATGAAGTTTCTCATCTAATCCCATTTGTGATAAAACTGCACCCAAGGCAAAATCTGATGCATCTATTTCCATAAAAAATGCCTTGGAAAAGTCAACATGATATAAGACTGGTGCAGAGACAAACGATGTCTTCAAGGCTTCAAATATTGCTTCCGCTTCTTAATTCCATTGGAATTTATCTTTACTAGTCAAGCGTGTAAGTGGAGCTGCAACTCGTGAGAAATCTTTGATGAAGATCCGATAGTAATTGGCAAATCCCAAGAAACATTGGACATCTCTTACTGTCCTTGGAATCTTCCAATCCATGATTGTTTGGACTTTCTTAGAATCCACCATGAGACCATCATTTGAAATGATGTATCCTAAAAAGTCAACTTAAGTAGTGTGAAATACACACTTTTCTATCTTGGCGTACAATCTTGCATCTCTAAGTTTTTGTAATACTTGACGAACATGTATTTCATGCTCTTCGATGTTGTTAGAATAGATCAAGATATTGTCTAGGTAGCAGATGACAAAATTGTCTAAGAATTCACGAAATACATCATTCATGAGATGTTGAAAAGCAGCTGGTGCATTCGTGAGTCCAAAAGGCATGACATTATATTCAAAATATCCGTACCTGGTTCGAAATGCAGTCTTCCATTCATCTCCTTCCTTGATTCGTACTAGATTATATGCTCCTCTTAGATCTATTTTTGTATAGATCTTAGCTTGGTTCAACTGGTCAAGGAGTCCTGATATCAAAGGTAATAGATACCTATTTTTGATTGTGATCTAGTTGAGTCCTCGATAGTCAACACACATTCGCAAAGATCCATCTTTTTTCTTTACGAATAGAATTGGAGCTCCAGTTGGAGATTTTGAATGGCGTATGAAATTCTTCGCTAAATTCTCGTCAATATATGTCTTAAGTTCAGCCAACTCATCTTGCGATAAACTATAAATTGGTCCAAATGGTGGCTGAGTTCCTTCCTTGAGGTCGATTGAACAATCATATGGGCGATGCTTAGGAAGAATATCTGCATTCTTTTTCTCAAAAACGTCTTGATACTCCTCATATTGACTTGGAATGCCACTTGAAGTCTTTATGTTTTCAGAAATAGGTGAAGCATAAATAGCAAAAGTTGATCCTTCTTTTACTGCATTGATAAATGCTTTTGCACCTATCATTAAAGGTTTAACTATACTAGACTTATAATTTTTTACTTGTTTGGTAGAAATATTAATAACGCTCTGGAAGAAGTCAAGTTTATGCAAATTCCAATCTATTCGAGGATTATATTTTTCTAGCTAGGATAAACTTAAAATAACTGGATTGGACAGGGATTTAATTATGTTAAAAGCTATGTAGCTATCATGACCGTCTATTGTTACTTTTATAGGATGAATTTCATGATTGACATATCCAGAAGACAAGGGGAGACCATCTATGACTTCTACATGTACTAGTTTAGGTTTCTGTATAAAAGGTATTTTTCGACTTTTAACAAATTGTTCATCTAAAAAACATGCTGAGGCTCCTGAATCTAATAAAGCAGAGGCTTTGTAATTCTTAGGTCCTAAATATAATTCTATTATAAAACAAGAAGAGGGTTTTGAGGAGAGGATAGGACCTTCATTAGGAATTGTACAAGGTTCCAGCTGCACGGTCCCTATTGTAGCTGGACAAATCCGTTTCCCGACATGTTCTCTTCTTTGACCGTTGTACCCCTCATTCTATAGTTGCGTCATTTCTTTGGACAATGTTGAGCAGTGTGCTTAGGTTCTCCGCAATATAAACATAATCCTTCTTGACGACGACGAATCTTTTCTTGCTCAGTTAGGGGTTTAAAACGTACCGCGTCAATTTGCATGTCTTCTACTTCCGAATGTACATTTGGCAAAGATATTGATGTTGCCATTGAGTAATAACGTTGAGGTTCCCGTGAATGATTTTCCGATTGAAATTCAAAAAGTCGATTATCACATTTTACCGCAAAATCGATTGCTTGACTCAAAGTTTGAATATCAGGTAAGTTGAGCATCAATTTCTTTACTTCGTATTTCAATCCATAAAGAAATTGACTGATGAGTGCGGCATCATCCTACTTGATGTCAATTACAAGTTGTCGAAATTGTGAAGCATACATTGTTACTGAGCGGTTTTCTTGTCGTAGAATTCGGATCTTGTTTGTTGCGACACGAGTTGCATCGTGTTCACCATACATAGATCAAAATTCCACCAAAAAAGCTTCCAAATTATCCAATATTGGATTTCGTTGTTCAAGAAAAGACGAAAACCACGATAATACAGAACCAGAAAGTAGAGTGCCAATAAACCTGACTTGTGATCCTGGAGTTGGATAGCTTTGTGGTTGAAGTTCAATTACCAATTGTACTTGATTGATGAACCCTCGAAACTTTGATCTTGTACCATCAAATTTCTCGGGTAAAGCAATTCTTGGTTCTCTAGTGCTTATAGGGTGTTGTACAATTGGAGAAGGAATGTGATTTGGTGCAGATGTTGAAGCAGCTCCGATCATCTCTATATCTCCACTTTCTGCTATTCTTGTTCTTTCTTGTGTTGGTGAATTGAGTTGATGCATCGCAAGCATTAACTCCTTCAATTGTTCTTGCATTTGTGCCATTGCACTCTTCATTTCAAGAAGCTCTGCCATAATGACACTAAGAAGAAAAATTTGTGTGATACTGCTCAAGACAAAAGAAAAGAAAGACTTGATAACAAAGAAGATACTAAGAACAATATCAGTTTAGTAGTGGATAATCTGTAAACTTCTAATACGCTTATGTCTTGTCAAGAGAAAGGGGTAATCCACTCTTACTCAAGAAAAACAAAGCTCTGATATTGTAAGTGTACTCTTGTCAATCTGTCAAAGACAAAGACTCGATGAGGGAAAATATACACAAAAAGGCTATCTCGATATAATAAGTCAAAATATAAACAAGTATGTTTATTAAAAGAAAACTAGAATGGCTATTGCCAAAAGACAAGAAAACTAGAGACCCTTGAAACTAGACTAGAAGCAAGAAAAGATTTGACAAGAGTGAAGAAGCCTTCACTCTTATCTCTATATATACTATCTAACTAGAGGCTACGTGGCGACGTTCTATAGGACCTCCAATAAGTGTTGACTTTGTAGGACACATGCCTTGACTTACAAGGCAAGTTTTTCTATGTGTGGGCTACATAATTAGCTTGATTTTCAAGCTAACAACATGTGTGGCACATGGCCAACTTGTTGACTACGTTTCTAATCCAAAAAGTCAATTAAAGACACCTATGAAGTCAAAGCAACGTCTAAGAAGTTTCTAAGAAGCTTCTATATTAAATATTATAGAATTAATTTACTTTTATGTACTTTTACTTACTTCTACCTATTTCTATATGTAATTATTAGCTTACATGATTACGGCCGTGACATTCTACCAACGAAGTAAAAAGTTATAAATCTAGTATAGTAAAATCCGTACTTATAGGTGCAAAAGCATTTATATATGCAGCAAAAGAAAGATCAACTTTTGCTATTTATGCTGCACCTATTTCTGAAAACATAAAGACTTCAAGTGGCATTCCAAGTCAATATGAGGAGTATCAAGACGTTTTTGAGAAAAAGAATGCAGATATTCTTCCTAAGCATCGCCCATATGATTGTTCAATCGACCTCAAGGAAGGAACTCAGCCACCATTTGGACCAATTTATAGTTTATCGCAAGATGAGTTGGCTGAACTTAAGACATATATTGACGAGAATTTAGCGAAGAATTTCATACGCCATTCAAAATCTCCAACTGGAGCTCCAATTCTATTCGTAAAGAAAAAAGATGGATCTTTGCGAATGTGTGTTGACTATCGAGGACTCAACTAGATCACAATCAAAAATAGGTATCTATTACCTTTGATATCAGGACTCCTTGACCAGTTGAACCAAGCTAAGATCTATACAAAAATAGATCTAAGAGGAGCATATAA
The DNA here is from genome assembly GCF_059467195.1 of Physcomitrium patens. Classification (NCBI taxonomy): domain Eukaryota; kingdom Viridiplantae; phylum Streptophyta; class Bryopsida; order Funariales; family Funariaceae; genus Physcomitrium; species Physcomitrium patens. The sequence continues at coordinate 4,201,239 of NC_143434.1, read as the reverse complement.
TCTAGTACGAATCAAGGAAGGAGATGAATGGAAGACTGCATTTCGAACCAGGTACGGATATTTTGAATATAATGTCATGCCTTTTGGACTCACGAATGCACCAGCTGCTTTTCAACATCTCATGAATGATGTATTTCGTGAATTCTTAGACAATTTTGTCATCTGCTACCTAGACAATATCTTGATCTATTCTAACAACATCGAAGAGCATGAAATACATGTTCGTCAAGTATTACAAAAACTTAGAGATGCAAGATTGTACGCCAAGATAGAAAAGTGTGTATTTCACACTACTTAAGTTGACTTTTTAGGATACATCATTTCAAATGATGGTCTCATGGTGGATTCTAAGAAAGTCCAAACAATCATGGATTGGAAGATTCCAAGGACAGTAAGAGATGTCCAATGTTTCTTGGGATTTGCCAATTACTATCGGATCTTCATCAAAGATTTCTCACGAGTTGCAGCTCCACTTACACGCTTGACTAGTAAAGATAAATTCCAATGGAATTAAGAAGCGGAAGCAATATTTGAAGCCTTGAAGACATCGTTTGTCTCTGCACCAGTCTTATATCATGTTGACTTTTCCAAGGCATTTTTTATGGAAATAGATGCATCAGATTTTGCCTTGGGTGCAGTTTTATCACAAATGGGATTAGATGAGAAACTTCATCCGATAGCTTTTCATTCAAGAAAATTCTCAGGAGCCGAGATCAATTATGAGATCCACGATAAAGAACTTCTTGCGATCATGGATTCCTTTCAAGAATGGCATCATTATCTAGAAGGCGCTTCTAGTCCAGTCACTGTGTATACAGATTACAAGAACCTCGAGTATTTTATGTCAACATGCGTGTTGAATCGTCGTCAAGCTCGTTGGAGTATGTTTTTGTCAAGATTCGAGTTCATTATCACCTATCGGCGAGGAAAACAACAAGGTTTGTCCGATGCCCTATCTAGACGTTCTTCTTTTGTACCAAAAGAAGGAGATGCAGCTTTTGAGCAACAAAGAACGGTCCTCTTGAAACCGGAGCAATTTCATCTCCAAGCAATGAAATCAACATTAATTGTTGATTCAACTTTTCTCAAGCAAATCCAGTCCAGTATGTCCTTAGACCCTCTTGTTCATGATATTGAGAATAATTCTTCCAAGTCTCATGATTCTTCTAAGTTCGAGTTCAAGAATAATCTATTATATTTTGAAAGATGCCTATATGTTCCAGAAGGAGAAGCACGTTTAGGTGTTCTTCAAGCACGTCATGATTTTCCAACAGTAGGACACTTTGGATATAATAAGACTTTGGAACTCATATCAAGAGATTTTTGGTGGCCACAAATGTGGAAGTCAGTCAAAGACTTTGTACAATCATGTAATATTTGTTCAAGATCAAAAACTCCTCGTCATCGACCTTACGGACTTCTTCAGCCATTACCTATACCAGAACAACCATGGTCTTCTGTTTCTATAGATTTCATCACAGATCTTCCAAGCTCAAGATCTTATGATCCTATATTTGTAATAGTAGTTCGTTTCACCAAGATGGCTATCAAGGACAAGAACTCGATGAAAGCTAAAGAGTAAGTGAGACTTTTCTCAAAAAGAAATAGGACAAAATAGAAATATGTATATTAAGAAAGAAACTGGAATGGCTATTGCCAAAATACAAGAAAACTAGAGACCCTTGAAACTAGACTAGAAGCAAGAAAGGAGTTGACAAGAGTGAAGAGGGCTTCACTCTTGCCTCTATATATACTATCTAACTAGAAGCCACGTGGCGATGTTCTATAAGACCTCCAATATATGTTGACTTTCTAGGCCACATGCCTTTGCTTGCAAGGCAAGTTTTCTATGGATGGACCACGTAGTTAGCTTGTTCTTTAAGCTTCCAACATGTGTGGCACATGGCTAACTTGTTGACCAAGTTTCTAACCTAAAAGTCAACTATAGATTCCTATAAAGTCAAAGCAGCGTCTATGAAGCTTCTAAGAAGCTTTTCTAGAAGATATTACACAATTAACCTACTTTTATCTACTTTTATATACTTTTATCTATTCATATAGGTAATTATATGTATGTCCGTGACATTACCCCCCCTTCTAGGGACGAGTTCCATGAGGAGCGGTGATTATATATTGAGAAAATCTAATATGCGGCGAATTATATTTGCTACATACTCTGATCTTTGTTCTCTTCGAAGATAGTTGATGGGTCCTCTTAGCCATCGATAGTGTCCCATTCCAGGGCGAGAAGACCACCCTGTTATTTGATCACTGTTGAGGCCTTCATAACTTCCTTCAAATAATACATTTGAAACACCATCAGGAGTCGTTCCTATCTCCAATAATATCACCAAACATCGAGAATCTCTTCCAAGGTCGTGATACCAAAAGCGTTGTATCTCACCATCTATTCGAGGAAGAACATGTCGTTCTTGAGGATCTTCATCTCGGTTGCGTGGTCTTGAAGGTTGTGACAATCGCAATGTCTCATCCGGTAAGTCAGCAAACGAAGGTTCTTGAGTTGAATCCGCTGGTTGTTGGCTCTCCATCTAATTAGCGTCACAAAATGCAAAGAAGTTACAAACAAGGATAGGAAATTGAATGTTATCTTGCCTCAATCTTGTCTCTTTTATAAGAGAGGTTTTCATCTTGGTTTTGATGGATGTCGTTGATGAAAAACTTTGACTTTAGCTGATGCATTTGCTAGATTCTTGGATGGCTCCCATGTGCGCTCACTAATATCATATCCGCACCAATGAACAAGATATTCCCGCTTATTTCGGTGCCGCCTTGAGTCTAATATCTCTTCCACCTCAAATTCTTCATTACTATCTACTTCTATAGGAGGCGGTGGCATTTGTCTTCTTCCTTGTATATCCACTGTCTTATATGGTTCAAGAAGAGACACGTGGAATACAGGATGGATCTTCATTGACTCCGGTAGATGTAACCGATATGCAACTGGGTTGATCTATTCAGAAACAGAAAAGGGGCCAAGCCTACGATAGTCTAATTTGTCACAAGGTCGAGTGGTCTTGATATTGTGACGAAGTAGCCATACCTTATCACCCACGTTGAGTTGTGGTTGCTCTTTACGATATACATCTGCATTTATCTTTTGTCGTTCTTGAGCTTTCTTCAACTGCGCCTTCATTATTGCATGTAACTCTGACAACCGATTTGCCATATCTTCTGCTGCAGGATTATCAACTTTTGAAAAATCAAAAGTATCAAGTCGTGGATGATAGCCATAATTGGCAAAGAAAGGTGTTTGTTGCGTGGAGGAATGTACCGTATTATTATAAGCAAACTCTGCCAATGGCAGAAGGTTTGTCCAATCATCTTGTTGGTAGTTGATGGTACACCTTAAATACTGTTCCAAGACTTGGTTTACGCGCTCTGTTTGTCCATCAGTTTCAGGATGGAAAGCTGAAGATAGCTTTATGTCCACTTTTAAAATCTTGAAAAGAGTCCTCCAGAATCTCGACACAAATTGAGTTCCCCTATCCGATATGATATCTTTAGGTAATCCATGATAGCGATAGATATTATCAATGAAAAGCTTAGCTGTTTCTTCACCTGTGATAGATTTTGTATATGGCATAAAATGTGCCATATTGGTAAAACGATCTACTATTACAAATATAGAATCATAAGATCTTGAGTTTCGAAGATCTGTGATGAAATCCATAGAAACAGAAGACCATGGTTGTTCTAGTATAGGTAATGGCTGAAGAAGTCCGTAAGGTCGATGTCGAGGAATTTTTGATCTTGAACAAATATCACATCATTGTACAAAGTCTTTGACTGACTTCCACATTTGTGGCCACCAAAAATCTCTTGATATGAGTTCCAGAGTCTTATTATATCCAAAGTGCCCTGCTGCTGGAAAGTCATGACGTGCTTGAAGAACACGCAAACGTGCTTTTCCTTCTGGAACATATAGGCGTCCTTCAAAATATAATAGATTATTCTTGAACTCGAACTTAGAAGAATCATGAGACTTGAAAGAATTATTCTTGATATCATGAACAAGAGGGTCTGAGGACATACTGGACTGGATTTGCTTGAGAAAAGTTGAATCAACAGTCAATGTTGATTTCACTGCTCGGAGATGAAATTGCTCCGGTTTCAAGAGGACCGTTCTTTGTTGCTCAAAAGCTGCATCTCCTTCTTTTGGTGCAAAATAAGAACGTCTAGACAGGGCATCGGACAAACCTTGTTGTTTTCCTGGCCGATAAGTGATAATGAAGTCGAATCTTGACAAAGACATACTCCAACGAGCTTGACGACGATTCAACACGCGTGCTGACATGAAATACTCGAGGTTCTTGTGATCTGTATACACAGTGACTGGACTAGAAGCACCTTCTAGATAATGACGCCATTCTTGAAAGGAATCCACGATTGCAAGAAGTTCTTTATCGTGGATCTCATAATTGATCTCGGCTGCTGAGAATTTTCTTGAATGAAAAGCTATCGGATGAAGTTTCTCATCTATTCCCATTTGTGATAAAAATGCACCCAAGGCAAAATCCGATGCGTCTGTTTCCATAAAAAATACCTTAGAAAAGTCAACACGATATAAGATTGGTGCAGAGACAAACGATGTCTTCAAGGCTTCAAATGCTGCTTCCGCTTCTTGATTCCATTGGAATTTATCTTTATTAGTCAAGCGTGTAAGTGGAGCTGCAACTCGTGAGAAGTCTTTGATGAAGATCCGATAGTAATTGACAAATCCCAAGAAACATTGGACATCTCTTACAGTCTTTGGAATCTTCCAATCCATGATTGTTTGGACTTTCTTAGAATCCATCATAAGACCATCATTTGAAATGATGTATCCTAAAAAGTCAACTTGAGTAGTGTGAAATACACACTTTTCCATCTTGGCGTACAATCCTGCATCTCTGAGTTTTTGTAATACTTGACGAACATGTATTTCATGTTCTTCAACATTCTTAGAATAAATCAGGATATCGTCTAGGTAGCAGACGACAAAATTGTCTAAGAATTCACGAAATACATCATTCATGAGATGTTGAAAAGCAGCTGGTGCATTCGTGAGTCCAAAAGGCATGACATTATATTCAAAATGCCCGTACCTGGTTCAAAACGCAGTCTTCCATTCATCTCCTTCTTTGATCCGTATTAGATTATATGCTCCTCTTAGATCTATTTTTGTATAGATCTTAGCTTGATTTGACTGGTCAAGGAGTCCTGATATCAAAGGTAATGGATACCTATTCTTGATTGTGATCTTCTTGAGTCCTCGATAGTCAACACACATTCGTAAAGATCCATCTTTTTTCTTTACGAATAAAATTGGAGCTCCTGCTGGAGATTTTGAATGGCGTATGAAATTCTTCGCTAAATTCTCGTCAATATATGTCTTAAGTTCAGCCAACTCATCTTGCGATAAACTGTAAATTGGTCCAAATGGTGGCAGAGTTCCTTCCTTGAGATCGATTGAACAATCGTATGGGCGATGCTCAGGAAGAATATCTGCATTCTTTTTCTCAAAAACGTCTTGATAATCCTGATATTGACTTGGAATGCCACTTGAAGTCTTTACGCTTTCAGAAATAGGTGAAGCATAAATAGCAAAAGTTGATCCTTCTTTTGCTGCGTGTATAAATGCTTTTGCACCTATAAGTGCGAGTTTTACTATACTAGACTCATGGTTTTTTACTTGATTAATAGAACTGTTACTAATGCTCTGAGGAAAATCAAGTTTATGAGAAATCCAATCTATTCGAGGATTATACTTTTCTAATCATGATAAGCCTAAAATTACTGGATTAGAGGGAGATCTAATTATATTAAAAATTACGCAACTACTATGACCATTTATTACTACATCTACAGGAAGTGTTTCGTGAGTTACATCTCCAGAAGACAACGGACGACCATCTATGACTTCTACGTGTACAGGTTTAGTTTTTTGTATTAATGATATTCTATGACATCTAACAAATTCTTCATCTAAAAAACAAGATGAGGCTCCTGAATCTACCAAGGCAGAGGCTTTGTAATTATTAGGTCCTAAACGCACATCTATTATAAAACAAGGAGATGGTTTTGAGGAGAGGATAGGACCTTCATTAGAAGTTGTACAAGATTCCAGCCGCACGGTCCTTATTGTAGCTAGACGTACTCGTTTTCCAACATACTGTCTTCTTTGACAGCCGTACTCCTCATTTTGTAGTTACGTCGCTTCTTTGGACAATGTTGAGCAGTGTGCTTAGGTTCTCCACAATATAAGCACAATCCTTCTTGTCGACGACGAGACTTTTCTTGCTCAGTAAGAGGTTTGAAACGTACCGCATCAATTTGCATATCCTCTACTTCTGAAGGTATGTGTTGAGGAGACGTTGGTGTTGCCATTGAATTGTAGTAACGTTGAGGCCCACTTGTGCGACTCTCGGATCGAAATTCAAAAAGTCGATTGTCGCACTTCACAGCAAAGTCAATTGCTTGACTCAATGTTTGAGGATCAGGTAAATTAAGCATCAATTTCTTTACCTCATATTGTAATCCGTAGAGAAATTGACTCACAAGTGCGGCATCATCCCACTTGATATCAGTTGCAAGTTGTCGAAATTGCGAAGCATATAATGTTACTGATCGATTGCCTTGTCGCAAAATATGGATCTTGTTGGTTGCAACACGAATTGCATCATGTTCTCCAAACATGGATCGAAACTCCGCCAAAAAAGCCTCCAGATTATCCAATATTGGATCTCGTCGTTCAAGAAAAGATGAAAACCATGACAATGCTGAACCTGAAAGAAGTGTACCAATGAATCTAACTTGTGACCCTGGAGTTGGATAGCTCTGGGGTTGAAGTTCAATCACTAGTTGGACCTGATTGATGAATCCTCGAAACTTGGATCTGGTACCATCAAACTTCTCGGGCAAGGCAACTCTCGGTTCTCTAACACTCGAAGGGTGTTCCATTCTGGGAGAAGGGACATGGTTTGGTGCAGATGTTGAAGCAGCCCCAATCATCTCTATATCTTCACTTCCTACCATTCTTGTTGCTCCTTGTGGTGGTAAATTGAGTTGATGCATCGCAAGCATTAACTCCCTCAATTGTTCTTGCATCTGTGCCATTGCACTCTTCATTTCAACAAGCTCTGCCATAGTAGCACTTAGAAAAGAGAAGATGTCTAATAACGCTCAAAACAAATAGAAGAGAGGAATTGATAACAAAGAAAATACTAAGAACAATATCAGTTTAAAAGAGGGTAATCCGCAACTTCTAATGCGCTTATGTCTTATCAAGAAAAAGAGGTAATCCACTCTTAATCAAGAAAAGACAAAGCTCTGATATTGTAAGTGTACTCTTGTCAATCTGTCAAGGACAAGAACTCGATGAAAGCTAAAGAGTAAGTGAGACTTTTTTCAAAAAGAAATAGGACAAAATAGAAATATGTATATTAAGAAAGAAACTGGAATGGCTATTGCCAAAATACAAGAAAACTAGAGACCCTTGAAACTAGACTAGAAGCAAGAAAGGAGTTGACAAGAGTGAAGAGGACTTCACTCTTGCCTCTATATATACTATCTAACTAGAAGCCACATGGCGATGTTCTATAAGACCTCCAATATATGTTGACTTTCTAGGCCACATGCCTTTGCTTGCAAGGCAAGTTTTCTATGGATGAACCACGTAGTTAGCTTGTTCTTTAAGCTTCCAACATGTGTGGCACATGGCTAACTTGTTGACCAAGTTTCTAACCTAAAAGTCAACTATAGATTCCTATAAAGTCAAAGCAGCGTCTATGAAGCTTCTAAGAAGCTTCTCTAGAAGATATTACACAATTAACCTACTTTTATCTACTTTTACATACTTTTATCTATTCATATAGGTAATTATATGTATGTCCGTGACAATGGCACATTTTGTGTCATGTATAAAATCTATCACAGGTGAAGAAACAGCTAAGCTTTTCATTGATAATATCTATCGCTATCATGGATTACCTAAAGATATCATATCGGATAGGGGAACTCAATTTGTGTCGAGATTCTGGAGGACCCTTTTCAAGATTTTAAAAGTGGACATAAAGCTATCTTTGGCTTTCCATCCTCAAACTGATGGACAAACAGAGTGCGTAAACCTAGTCTTGGAGCAGTATTTAAGGTGTACCATCAACTACCAACAAGATGATTGGACAACCCTTCTGCCATTGGTAGAATTTGGTTATAATAATACGGTACATTCCTCCACGCAATAAATACCTTTCTTTGCCAATTATGGCTATCATCCACGACTTAATACTTTTGATTTTTCAAAAGTTGATAATCTTACAGCAGAAGATATGGCAAATCGGTTGTCAGAGTTACATGCAATAATGAAGACGCAATTGAAGGAAGCTCAAGAACGACAAAAGATAAACGCAGATGTATATCATAAGGAGCAACCACAACTCAACGTGAATGATAAGGTATGGCTAATTCATCGTAATATCAAGACCACTCATCTTTGCGACAAGTTGGACTATCGAAGGCTGGGACCATTTTCTATTTCTACACAAATCAATCCAGTTGCATATCGTTTACATGTACCGAAGACAATGAAAATCCATCCAGTATTCCACGTGTCTCTTCTTGAACCATACAAGACAGTGGACATACCAAGAAGACGACAAGCTCCACCTCCTCCTATAGAAGTGGACAATAATGAAGAGTTTGAAGTAGAAGAAGTCTTAGATTTAAGGCGGCGGCGAAATAAAATAGAATATCTTGTCCATTGGCGCGGATATGATATTAGTGAATGCATATGGAAGCCAATGAAGAATCTTGCAAATGCAGCAAAGGCGGGTGAGGCTTTTCATCGAACACATCCATCAAAATCAAGATAAAAACCTTCTTTATAAAAGAAACAACATCTAGGCAAGATAACATTCTACTTTCAATTCTTTTTCTTAGCTTCGTTGTAGTAATGGCGTTCAAAGGATGGAGAACCAACAACCAACAGATTTAACTCAAGAGCCTTCATTTGTTGAACTGCCGGACGAGACATTACGATTGTCACAACCTTCAAGACGACGCAATCGAGATGAAGATCTTCAAGAATGACATGTTCTTCCTCGAATAGAGGGTGAGATACAACGCGTTTGGTATCACGATTTGGAAAGGGACTCCCGATGTTTGGTGATTTTGCTAGATGTAGGAACAACTCCTGATGGTGTTCCAAATATTCTATTCGAAGGAAGTTACGAAGGCCTCAACAATGATTAAATATTTGGGTGGTCTTCCCATCCTAGTATGGGACACTACCGATGGTTGAGAGGCCCTATCAATCATCTTTGAAGAGAACAGAGATCAGAGTATGTAGCGAATTCAATTCGTCGCATCATAGATTTCCTCAACATATGATGACCACTCCTCGTGGAACTCGTCCCTAGAAGGGGGGGGTAATGTCACGGCCATAATCATGTAAGCTAATAATTACATGTAGAAATAGGTAGAAGTAAGTAAAAGTAGATAAAAGTAAGTTAATTCTATAATATTTAATATAGAAGCTTCCTAGAAATTTCCTAGACGCTGCTTTGACTTCATAGGTGTCTTTAATTGACTTTTTGGATTAGAAACGTGGTCAACAAGTTGGCCATGTACCACAGATGTTGTTAGCTTGAAGATCAAGCTAACTATGTGGCCCACACGTAGAAAAACTTGGCTTGTAAGTCAAAGCATGTGCCCTACAAAGTCAACACATATTGGAGGTCCTATAGAACGTCGCCACGTAGCCCCTAGTTAGATAGTATATATAGACACAAGAGTGAAGGTTCCTTCACTCTTGTCAACTCCTTTCTTGCTTCTAGTCTAGTTTCAAGGGTCTCTAGTTTTCTTGTCTTTTGGCAATAGCCATTCCAGTTCCTCTTTTAATATATATACTTGTTTATATATATTTTTTTACTTCTCTTTGAGTGAAGGTTCACTTGTCTGAATTGTTTTTTTCATCGAGTTCTTGTCCTTGACATGCAATTGGAAGGATGAAAGAGGATTGTGATTCTTTAACAGAGGTTCGCAGGTTTTTGGGTGCATGTGTATTTTATCGAATCTGGGTCCCTCATTTTGCTCACATAGCAGATCTATTATATGAACTGTTACGCAAGGGTTACCAATTTAAATGGGAAGAAAGGCATATTCAGGCAATGCAAAGATTGAAGAAATTATTGATGTCACCTCCAATATTGAGGAAGGTTGATTATAAGTGCAATAGACCAGTGATTCTTACTGTGGACGCTAGTCCAATTATCATTGGATGGGCTGTGGGTCAAGATGATTCCAGTGGGAATAGATTTGCAGTTCGATTTGGGGCTAAAGTTTTAAGTATTCATCAGCATGCATATTCGCAAGTCAAAAGAGAACTTTGGGGAGTCGTTTCGGCTATGAAAGCTGAAAGGGATTATTTGATTGGGGCAGTAGTAGTAATTGAAACAGATTGCTTGCCATTGCTTGGAATGATTATTAACTGTTCAACGTCAGATATTGCAATGTTGAGATGGATTGCTTATATTAAGTCACTAAATTCAGAATTTAAGCATATTACTGGGAAAGATAATTTAGTAGCAGACATGCTATCTTGAACAAGATACGAGAGTGAGGACGAAATGGTTGAAGACATTGATGACATCAGATTGAAATTCTATTCAATATCAAATTCCAACAAAAAAGACAAGCTATTTCTTGAAGAATCTTATGAAGGAGAATTATTGGATATTGGTCATTACTTGAATACCTTAACTAAGCAGGGGAATTGGTCTACAAAAAAATTCAAACAAATAAGAAAAAAAGCATATGGATTTTTGCTTCGAGATGGATTCTTATGGAAGAGACGGAAGAAAGGAATTGAGATGCCACAACGAGTGATAGGCAAAAAGGAAGAAAAACTAAAATTATTAAACGAGTTTCATGATAATTTATGGGCAGGGCATAGAGGAATCTGGGCTACTTTTGCTAAACTCAAGGAACGATATTGGTGGAAAAATATGTATCGAGATGTACTCTCATTTGTAGAGTCATGTGAAATCTGTCAATCGTATTCTAATATCCGACATCGAGATGGTCTTCACCCTACGTATCCTTTGGCTATTCATTTTAAATGGGTTGTTGATTTGGTTATTATACCGGTTGGGTTATGGCAGATGAGATATTTGGTTTTAGCTCGCGAAGATTTATCAAATCAAGTAGAAGGAAGAGCATTGAGGATAAAATCTATAGAGGGGATTTGTAGGTTTTTGCTTGAAGATGTCATTTGCCGCTACGGATGCGTGGAAAAAATCACTGCAGATCGTGGAGAATTAAATGCACAAGAAGCTCGTAAGTTCTTTCAAAGATGTGGAGTTAAACTATCACTGACTATTGCTTATAATCCAGAAGGGAATGCAAAAAGCGAACTCGGTCATTCACCGATTGTGAAAGCATTGGTTAAATCTTGTAATGGGAAAGTTAAAGAGTGGCCACGGCTTTTGTCATTTGCATTATGGGCTGATCGAACAATACATAGTTTGATGACAGGATATATGCCAGTAGAACTTATGACAGGTCGAAAATCAATTATGTCGATTGAAAAAAAGGTACTTACTTGGAGTATGCTACCATGGGAAGATGGATTGATAAGAGAAGAACTTCTGGCTATTAAGATTTGACAATTGGAGCAAAGAACGGAAGATGTCCAGATAGCATTGGAAAGGTTAAAAAGAGCAAGGTTACAAAACAAGGCGCGATTCGATAAGCAACATCGATTGAGACCAAAAGCAATCGAGGAAGGTGACTGGGTACTTGTTTATGACAATAGTCTGGATAATCAACATAGTACTTTGCGAAAATTTTCAGAATGTTGGTTTGGACCATATGTGGTAACAACTGTTCATGATAATGCGACTTACTCGTTACGGGAGTTAGATGGTACAAAATTGAAAATACCAATTGCAGGGAAGCGAGTAAAAATATTTAAACGAAGACATGCGGAGATGAATATGGAAGACCTTAATGAAGGTATAGAGATTCCACAGCAAGAAGATGAAAGTGATTTGGATAATGAAGGTGACGAAGACGAACATGACAAAGATGTAGAGGATATATTCTGAATCAAATAGCAATTGGATAAATTGGTGCATACCGGAGGATGCACAAGTTCAGAGGGGGTCGATGTGGTGTTGTAACACGAGTATACCGTGAAAATATAAAGAAAGGAGACTTTTATTAATTTTCAATTACCTTGAATATTGAAAGCAACGACCAACTCCAGTGCAAATACTGAGTGGCCAGGTTCAGTCACCCCGTTACAGTCAGCCGGGGCATATTCAAATGCTCCATTCGATTCCAATAACAGGAGTCAGTAGGAAGAGAAATGACCAATTCACACGACGGGTGAGCCTGGTTTGAAGAGCTAATTGGATCTAATTTCAAGAATCCAATCCAGGTCCTCTTACCCAATATGAGACCTGTATTGGTCGGGCAACCCAATGCAATCTAATTACGGGAAAATCTAGGTCTTACTACGGGCCTCTTAGCCAATCTGACGCGAGGACCAATTTGACCCAATTACGCGAACATCCAGGTTACTATGGGCATCTTACTCAATATGAGACCTGAATTGGTCGGACGACTCAATGTGGACCCGAGTACGGGGTTTTGATTCTGTTTCAGGCTGTCCTATTCTCTGTGCCGTTTCAGGAAACGTTATTTTCGGTAAATAGATCTCTTAAAAGTAAAAACGGAGGAGAAAGCTCTGACGGCGGGAGCCAATTTTGGATCTAAGCTCTGACGGTGGGAACCAATTTCGGATCCAAGATGGAAGATTGAAGAAATTCAGAGGATAAGGTTAAGGAGAGAATAAGTTTTTGGGGGGTTTTTGAAGATCGAGGGAGACGAGCTTCATGCTTCGAGCGGAGAAAGAAGACAGAGAATTGGGTTTTTTTTTCTTCATAGGATTTTGGGAAGACTGAGGCAATCGTTGCTGAAGTCAGTGTTGTAATGGTGAATCAAGATTTTTAATGAAGTGGATTTGATTACTCTTGACTGTTTTGTGAAATCGAGTTACGTTTGAGATTGAAGAATTAAAAGGGTGTCTATAGGATTGAGTATGCGGAGTGAATGAAATTTATTGGGTTAATCTAACAAGACAGTCAGTAGATACAAGATTGTAAGTACAAAGCGGTATCAAAGATTAACAGTTTGGGTTGTTCGGGGTTCTCTGTAACATTTAGAGACCTACCGGCCGGGACAAAAAGGACTTCGGCGAGCAATCGAAGGGGCATCCGTATAGATTTACGATGTATTCTTGCAGTCGTTTATATTCTAACAGTCAAAAACTGATAGACTACTTGACTATTGGCAAATCTCCATACTACCTTCTACAACCAGACGCTCGGCGCGTTCTCGAGCAGGAAAGCACGTAATACGACAACGCTGCTTTTTTTCTTCTAGAGTTAAGAATTTGACATGTACCATGTCAATTTGCATATCTTCCACCTCTGATTGTGAATTTAGGTTGCTTGCTGACATAGTTGGAGCGGGATGAGCCAAATGTTGTCTTGAGCATTGGTCTTGGCAATGTTGGAATAAGCGGTTATCATACTTCACAGCTTGGCTAATGACTTTGTTGAGTGTTTGTGGATCAGGAAGAGATAATAACAAATCCTTCACATCATCCCTCAAGCCCTAATACAATTGACTCATCAATGCTTCCTCATCTCAGTTGATATTGTACGCTAATTGTCTGAAATTTGATGCATAGACTGACACAGAGCGTGCCCCTTGTCGTAGTGACTGGATCTTTGTTGTAGTCCATTGCGCCTCATCATGTTCATCAAATGCTTCTCCAAACACCTCCAAAAAAGTTTCGAAGTTATTCAAAATTGATGATCTTTTCTCAAACAAAGGAACAAATCATGATAGAGCTTGCTCCGTGAGCAAAGTTCCAACCAATCCAACACATGATTCCTTTGTCGGATAGCATTTAGACTATAAAGCTGTTATCAATTTAATTTGATTGACAAAACCTTGAAACTTGGAACGCATACCATCGAACTTGTTTGGAAGGCTAATTCGGGATTTCTTTCGTTATAAGATCAACGGCCATTGTTGAACTAGAGGCAAAGCTGCTTCTCTTCATGCTGAAGCTTGAGGCTGGTGAATCCTCGATTGTGCAATCCTGGATGCTCCATCATTATGAAGTCTTGTAATGATTCTTTCAATCTCTATAGTTCTCTGTGATAACGTAGCAAGAGCATTCATAATGGTATCCAACTTGGACTCCGAACTTTCAGCCATACTAATATCTTGACCTCCGGCCATTCTAAGAGAAAAAAAAAAATGACTCTATAAGAGGACAGTATTGGTTTAGAAGAGGGTACTCCGCAACCTTTAAAATGCCTTAAAACCTTCAAAAAGAGGGGTAATCCACTCTCTTTAAGAAATATAAGACTCCAATATTATAATAGAAGAAATATCAGTTTAGAAGAGGGTAATCTGCAACCTCTAAAATACCAGCACCTTCAAGTAGAGGAATTATCTACACTCTAACAAGAAAGAATTAGCTCTGATATGAAAGATGAATGCAATCTCGACAAACTGTCACAAATTTAAAATACTAACTGGAAATCTAAACAAGAAGTTGAAGAGGAATCGACAAGAACTAGATTAATCAGATTAGTACAAGAAAAATACTAGAGAGGTGAACTAGAGCTCTAAGAGGTGTATTGTTGAGACTGAAGATCCTCTCACTCTCGACTTATATATATACTATAAGCTAGGAAGCTTCTTAAGTAGCTTCTATAAGTTGGGAAGCTTCTCAAGCAGCTTGCACAAGCTTGAAAACTTCTCAAGTAGCTTCTACAAACTATAAAGCTTCTGTAGAACCTTTTAGAATCTTCTACAACTTCCTAGTGTATGTCCTTGACAGTCACCCTCATTTAAAGGCATGCATATAGAGTAAGATAAGATAAGTCCAATAAAAGATTCGTCAATCCTCAAGGATGCTAATGAAGTCCGCTTATTTTTAGACCTTATTGGATATTATAGATATTTATTTGTTGGATATTATAGATATAATATCCAATAATTTACACACATTGCTGCTTCATTGAGAAGCCTATTAGAGAAAGGTGCTTCATCTAAATATAAATTAGAGTAGAAAAGGACCTTTGAAAAGTTGAAGGAGGTATTTATTACTACTCTAATATTACAATTGTATGATTCTAACTTTATTTGTAGACTTGATATTAATGCTTCTGTTTTTGCTATTAGTATGGTTTTTCAACAAGACTTTCATAAGAGCCTTCAATTTATAGTATACAAATTATACAAGCTCAAAAGGACAAAGCTTAGTTATTTTGCACATAATCAAGAGAAACTAGCAATTATAAATGTCACAAAGATATAACAATATTATTTATTAAAAAAGCCAATGACTATTTGAATTGACCATCAACTCTTACTACATGATTTGTATCTAAAAAATATGAAATCATGATATCATTGTTGAGAAGAATAATTATAGATCTTTAACACTGAGTTTGAATACAAGCAAGAATGATAACATATCATGTTAGACATCTTATTGCACAAACTAGACTTGAAGTTCAAATCAAAGGATAAGGCAAAACTCGCTAATACTAGTAGTATATTTTAAATCCAACTTAAAGAGCAAAATGGAAGAAACTTATATATTAATATTTCATATTTCAAGATGATTATTAATCAATCAGAGATAGATGATGTGTAATATGAAGATTACCATCATAGTGATGGCTTACTCTATTTCAAATAACAGATTTATATATCTGAAAATATTATATTTTAGATATGCATACTTCAAGAGAGATATGATATTTCAATATTTAGATATCTAAGGTGTCAGAAGAATCTAAAATAAATCTCAAGGACATGGTTTTACGCAAGTTTGGATTATGATGTTTGAGCTTTTGTGTGCTCTTACAAGTCATGCCAACATAAAAAAGTATGAAATGTAACATCTCTTAGACTATTGTAACCAATTCTACTATCTACGGCATGTTGGGAGTATGTGACTATAGATCTTATTATAAATTTATTGTAGACGCCTTACAATCATATTGCAGTTGCTGTCTTTGTGGACCAAGTCTTGAATAAACTTCATTTGACTATGATGTGCTTTGATATTGATGCCTCAGCACTTACATAGAACTTTTGTAATATTATCTTTTGTCACCATGGATTATCTTGTGTCATCATTTCAGATTGAGTTCTATGCTTTATGGGAAGTTTTCGATAGACTTTATTCAAGCTATTAGTCAAACAACTTGTCATGTCCACTATCTTCTATTCTCAAATAGATGGAAAAATAAAGCATACTAATCGAACCTTAGAAGATATGTTATGGGCTTTTATGATGATTATTCATAATGATTGAGATGAATATTTGATGCCCTTAGAGTTTACTTACAATAATAGTATTCAAGCAAGTACCAATCATTCACCATTTTTTTTAATACCAATCAAAATTTAATTATGCCAACAACTTTCTATTGTCCCATTGTCAGCAATAATCCAATAATAGGAGAGTTTATGCAACGATTTACAATGACCTTATAGAAAGTACTACATTGCCTCCTTACTGCCCAAAATTGATAGAAGCATTATATGGATAATCACCAACAATATAAGATCTTTCAAGAGGGCGACTAGATTTTACTCTCTAATGCCAACTTTTCACTTGATACATCAACTCAAATCTATAAGTTGATACCTTGATGGCTTGGATCTTTTTATATTTTTGTAATAATTTTAATATTGATTATTGCCTTGAGCTTCTGCCATATATTTAGATGTATGTGATCTTTTATATTTTCTAATTCAAGGAATCTCATACTAAGCCAAGGCACTTTGTAATTTTTATTTTACTTATTCTTCAAACATCTTTTTAGAATAAATCTATAAAGAGGAGTTTAAATACAGGGAAAGTCTATTTACATGAGTTTACACATTAAGGTCACACAATTAACTGTCTTTTGATTGCTAAAAACACCCAACAAAGCTACAATGCCTTCCACATTCTATCAATTCATCTTTTAACAAATAAAATATTGGAATTGATAATTCTATCTTATGCATTCATTATCTCTTCTCTTCTCTAAACTTATGACAACAATATGTAATACTGCATTGTCTTAAAAGACTACATAAAACATTCTATAATCTAATCATTGAAATTCTCCAAAACTAACTGTCATTCTCAAGAATTTGCTTCACACAATTCCAAACTCCATAGACTTCTTTTTATGGCACACTCTCAACTCTCAAAAATCAATGTATTATGATTCTTCCAATCATATCCATACTTCACAAACATCTTCAATTATTGACTTTTTAATTATCCACTTATAATTGAGCACACAATAAATTTAATTTTCCATTTGACATCATATAAATCAAAATCTTTCTTTAATTATAAAATTTTACATTATTTAAATTCTATCTATTTTTTTCTTTTGTAAAAAATAAAAATAAGATGTAGTACCAAGCTTATTCCAGCTCATGAGTATTACAGTCTGGCCTTGTCTACTTCTTCAACCGATTAATATTTACTCCAAAACAAAGTTTTTAACAAATATTTCTTACTTAATCACTTTTTTCAACTAAACCATCAATCCTACTTCTTGAATTCACTGTCCTATAGATGATTAATCAATTTTATCAATATCTAATCAATGTCTAACAAAAACCAATTCTTGCCCACTCTATATACTTTTTAGACTAATACCAATGACCACTACTACTAATTGTTGTGATTGATGACCAATAAGAATATGAAGTAGAAAGCATTTTGGAGCATTACTACTTTTGTTATAGCAATAAACATCTACAACTTCAGTACAAAGTTGTTTGCGAAGATTATTCCATCCATAATATAATATGGAAATCTAAACAAAACCAGTACAAAACCTCATCTATTATCAAGAAATAATTTAGAGATACCATTAGAAGTGAAACGAGGACATTCTACATTAGTGGAAGGAGATTAAGTACAATGGAATATGGATAAGATATTTATTGTATTGATGTATAAAAATAAGTAGTTAGAGCCATGTTTCGAAAGTTTTTAGAATTTTTTAGAATTGAAATTAGATTAGTGGTCTATCTAGGATCTACCATAGAATATTCCAAAAAAGACTTAGGAAAATTATCTACATGTGGCTCATCATTAAAAATATTCTAAAAAGTTTGAGGATGGTTGGACAAAGTATAATAGGATTGGTTAGGTCCATTTGGATATCCACTTAGGTATTGCTTCAATTCCTTTCTCTTAATAAAGCTTGATTTTGTATTTTTTTGTTTAATTTTTTTTTATTCTCTTTAACTTTATTTTGACTTTCATATTCCATTCTATTTAATTTTGTTCAATTTTATTTTGATCTAAATTATCCTACATTGTGACAAGATTTATATTACTATGAATTGAAAGAATCTTAGGTCTTAAAAATAGTTCAATCTTGTTTCATATTGACTACAAAAATAACAAGGTTTATTAAATGTCCTTTCTCAATATTCTTATCTTACATCAAAACAAAGAGATGCACTTAAATTTTTTAATCTTAAACATGGTCATATAATTATACAAAGTCTTTGACCACCTTCTAAATTTGAAGCTATCAAAAATATTTAGATTTTAGCTCCAAAATCTTATTATATCTAAAATATCCTATAGTTGAAAAGTCATAATGGAGTTGAAAAATACATAGTTCTACTTTATTTTTTAGAACATATAAGCATCTTTTAAAATAGAGTATATTATTTTTGAATTCAAACTTGTAAATATCATGGATTTTAGAAGGATTATTCTTAGTATTATAAATTATAAGATTTGAAGACATACTTATTTGAATTTACTTAAAAAAGTTTGAATCAACACTTAATATTGATTTTAAAGATTGGAGTTGAAATTACTCTAACTTCAAAGAAATGATTAATTGATAATCAAAAGTTGCATTTGCTTCTATTGATATAAGATTAATATGTCTAAAGAAGGTATTTAAGAAACCTTGTTTTTTTTTTGGTTGATAAGTAATATTAAATTCAAATTTTTATAAAAACATATTCCAACGGATATTGCAATGATTTAAAAGACGTGCTAATATGAAATATCTAAGATTTTTGTAATTCATATACATAATAATTGAATCAAACAAGCATTCTAAATAATGGTGCCATTTTTTAAATTAATTCACAATTATAAGAAGTTATTTGTCATGGATTACATAATTAATTTCAATTGCTAAAAAAATTCTCAAATAAAAAGCTATTAGATAATTTTTTTTATTTTTTTGCATTTGTGACAATATTGCACCAAAGCAAAGTATAATATATTTGTTTCTATAAAAAATATCTTAGAAAAGTTGATGCAATACAAAATTAGTGTAAAAATAAAAGTTGACTTCAAAGTTTCAAATATCACTTCAACTTTTTTTATTCTACTCAAGTTTGTTTTTTTAAATTAAATATGTAAGTGGAGCTACAACTTGAAAAAAATCTCGATAAAGATTTAATAGTAATTAGCAAATTCCAAAAAATATTGCACATCTCTTACTATTGTTAAAATCTCCAAATCTATGATAGTTTGAACTTTTTTGGAATCCACTATAAGACCATCATTTGAAATGATGTATCCTAAGAAGTCAACTTGAGTTGTGTAAAATACACACTTTCCCATCTTGGCATATAATCGTGCTTTTTAGAATTTTTGTAGTATACAAAAATTATGAATTTTTTTTTTTTTTTTTGGTTTTGGGATAAATTAAGATATTTTAAAATAATAGATGAAAAAATCATATAGAATTTATTAATAATGTAGTGATTTATACCAAGGTGTATTGTGAGGCATGGAGCCACCATAAGTGTAAGACTTGAGTCTTAAATCTTAGAAGGGGTCTTGGAAGGGGGTCATGGAGGTCCTTGACATCCTATTTAAGTCCTAGTGCATTTAAATATTCTAAAATCCTAAAAATGATCATCTTTTTTAAGTTGAGCCTTTAGAGGATAATTTTGAGTGTTTAGATTCTCTCATTGTAGATTAGCACACTTTTTTAGTGTTTATATGTGATTTGACTTTTTGTATTTATTATGGAATTTTTGTACTCCATTGCAATTTTTTCCACTTATTTATCACTTGAAAAGTATCCCAGTATGTATGTAGTGCAAGCATAGTGGATTTGTGCACTTACTTTAGCCAAAAACTTGAATTTTGGTGTATTTTGTGGAAATTAATGAATGCTGGAATTGCAAGGGTTTTGAGCTGAATGACACCATAGCTTTCATTCGTTGACTTTAGAATGTATGGAATATGCTTGAGTGTCCTACATGGATGATTTATCATTTTTCATCCGAAGTCAACTAATTACATCCAATTCAGACAGATATCATTCATAGAAAGGAATTTTACATTGGATTGATACAATCCATCTTCCTCGCAAGGAAGTCCACGCCTGGTGTGCTTGGACTTGAGGGAGGGAGTGTGTTGAAAAAAAATTGCAATTTCTGTGTAGGGTGCAATTTCGGTGTAGAGTGGTTGAAAGCGTGCTAAAAAAAACCTGTTGTTAGCTTTGAAGCAGGTCGTCCACAACTGCGGCTATTATGGCAAAGAGCCTGCTGTTAGCTTTGAAGAGAGTCGTTCATAACTGAGACAGTTGTGGCATTTAAAGGCTGGAACATGGTGAAGCTTGGCCCTCAGGTTTTGCGCACGCACGCTCGTATGTTGTTGTTTGTTCCACTTGTACTCTCAACAAACACTCCCTTTTATAAAAATCTCATTGCAGTAGTAGTGTCATTTGCGGAGTTCAGTATTTTTTGAATCTTGATAAGCTTATGGAGCATGAAGATAGCCGCACCACTACGGTTGTGTTCCAGCAGCTGCAACCTTACACCGACGAGATTTCAGACTGGTCTAAAGTCGTCATAGCGTATGAGCCAGTGTGGGCTATTGGCACTAACAAAGTTGCCACTACCGAGCAAGCGCAGGAGGTGCATCCTGCTATCCATTCGTGGTTGAGCAAGGATCGTGCCTCCTACACCAACAAGCCGATGGGAGGCCCATACAAGCTCCGCTAATTACCGTTATTGAAGGAGCTTTGCAATCAGATTTGGTTTATGGAGTCTCACAGTTTTTAGTGGCTTGCGTGAGGAGGAAACTCCAGTTGCTGGGTTGTGCAGGTGCTACTATTGGATACACGCGCCTCTCAATCAAATTGCTGCAATTAGCATGAGGAAAGGATCTATATTGTTGCAAAGGTGGCGAGGTTCTCATCCAAGTTTTTTGTAAATTGGTTCAAGGCCGAGGTTGTGTCAAAGGTTGCAGATCCAGTGACAAAGGCTGATGCACCCTAAGCATCCAAGGCACCTTTTGCTCGGTGGCTGAGAAGGCAAAGGAGACGGAGGTCGCCGCCAAGGTGGTCACTTAAGTGGTATTGCGCAAGGTGAAGCTATTGGTGGCGAGCGCAGGGGCGGAATCAGAGGCAGTGGGGAAGTGGAAACCTGCCGACGTCGCCCTTCTACGCCATCAGCCTCGGCGACTCCCTGGACAGGCACGGTGCACCGCCAAGTCCTAAACTTCAAATGAGGTCTACAAACAAGGACCAAGTCCCAAAATCTAGGTCCCAAATCTCAAGTCTCCAATCTAGGTCACAAATCTCAAATCCAAGTCCTGCAATTGAAATCAGATCCAACCATAGATTTCTCAACCCAAATTCGTGATCACAGGTCACTAAGGTTGGAAGACTGGTGACCATAAGTAGACGAAGTGATTGGCCCAACAGGTCATGACACATGTTCTGACCGGATATAGAAGGTCAACTCGGAGCAGATGATCTGCGATCATATACGAAAGGTGATCGGAGACCGCAGGTCAGGACCAACCAGTCATCTGATCTTGTGCTCAGGAACTGATCAGTCTTGTGATTGGTTTTTAATTTTATATATATATATATATATATATTTGTGTGTGTTTATGTGTGTTAGTAGTAAAAAGAAATGGATAGGGATTTCTTTGTCTCTCCTTTAGCCATTCTTCTTACTACTTTTATTTTTTATTTTTTTATCAACATATGTTGTGTGGAAAAACACTTATTTATATAATTTTTAGTATTGCATTTCGGTTTGAATTTTATGAGATAAGTGATAGAAAACATAGGAATTTTTGCAATACGGATTGTTACATATGGTAAATAATAGGTTTCCACCATTTACATCCTATATTAATCTTTAGTTTTTAATTCAAACCACATTATGATAGAATTTTTGGAATGAGTGGCATGGAGCTATGGAGTGTGCAATATGGAGATGTGGAATGTGTAATGTGGAGTAGTAGAGTACTTTGGATAGAAAGTAAAGACAAAATTTCAAGAGTTTAAAATTTTAATAAGTCTCCCAAGTCACTTATTTATAGATGTATAGTGCATAGCAAGATTCTACCTTAACAATAAGCAATCTATGAAGGTAGAAGTGGCTTTGGTTGAGTCATTGATTGGTAGAAAAAATTAGAGGATTTGGCAATAGGTTGAAAATTACATGATTTAGCTATAAGTTGGAAATCAAAGAATTTGGCAACAACTTGGAAGCCATATGATATTGGAAAACATATTGAAAATCAAAGGATTTTTGCAACAAGTTAAAAATCAATTGGATTTTGGTTTATACATCATGATAGTTTATTAAGAAAACTTCAACAACTTTAATAACTTCAATAAAATAGTGATATAGGAGATTTAAAAAAAATTCTAAACTAGATCTATATATGGATGTGATTAGAAGTAATAGGCCTTAATCTCTAATTTTTTAGAGATTGATGGATTAAAGCAAAAAGTAGAACAATTGGAAATTAAGACCTACTCCATGGAAGTAAAAGAATTATTAAAGAAAGTAGAATCACTTATCATAAAGGAATTTAATCTCTCATTCAAAGACAAAGAAACTAGTGATTGTATACTGAATTCCAATAGTAAAGAAAAAATGATGTGGATAGTGAAGGTATGTAGAGATTTTTTAATATCATGGATATTATTGACCTTGATGATTTTATCATTAAGTTTGAAGCTTGGTGTAATGACCAAGTTGAGAAAAGACTAGAATTCAATTTTTTCAAAATATGGTAAGTATTCTTCCAACACTTAGATGATGCTCCAATGTATAATTATTCAAAAATTAAAATCCAAGATGAAAAAAAAATCAAGGCATTTAAGAATTATTGAGCAGTAAATTTCAAGAACTTGTTTGGAAGAAAAAATAGAATTGGTGATCAAAGACATACCATAAAGACCAACCATTGAAAGGACTTTTATTATACTATATTAAAGATATGAATCTCATAAAAAAAAATTGAATACACTATTGTGCCATTCAAAAATATTATAAAGTCTTTCAAAGATAGTAATATATTGAATTAGAATAGCTATTATTAAAGATAATAAGACTAAAAAGTCTTGAAATAAGACTAAGGACTAGAAAGCATTAACAAGAGTGAACAAGGCTTTATTCTTCTTTCTATATATACTCTCTAACCAGAAGCTATGTGATAATATTCTATAAGACTTCTACTATGTGTTGACTTTGCAAAATACATGTCTTAATTTACAAGGTAAGTTTTTTGTATATATGTCATATAATAAGCTTGTTCCAAAAGCTATCAACATGTGTAAGATGTGGTTAACTTATTGACCAATTTTCTAATCTATCAATCAACTACAAACATGTGTAAAGTCAAAGCCACATCTATATAGCTTCTAAGAAGCTTTTCTAGAAGATATTATGAAATTAATGTACTTTTATCTACTTCTATTTAATCATATAGGTAATTATTAGAATAAATATGTATGTTCATTGTTGAATTATTTGAAGTCTTGCTTAAAAATATGCTAAGCACTTAGTTGTGGAAGATAAAAGAAATTTGCAACAATAAGTCTTAACAACTATAATTGAATCATATATATATTACAATTAAATTTTAATATTAATTAAAACGTAATCAAATATTAATTAAGTTTTATTAAATATTTAAATAAATTATAAAATAAATATAAAAAAATCATAAAAAATCCTAAAGAAATCCAAAAGAAATAAAAAAAAATCTTTAAAAAATCTAAAATAAATCCATAAAAATCTTAAAGAAATCTTTAAGAAATCTTAAAATCTTAAATCCTAAATCAATCCTAATTAAATCCTAAATTCTAAATTAAACCTAATCAAATTCTAAATCCTAAATCAAATCTTAATCAACTCTTAAACAAAACCTAACCAAAACCTAATCAATTCAAATCAATCTTGAAACAGTTTTAGAATCTCAATATCTATTGATTAAATTATTGATCTTACTTAAAATTTTATATACCTCTTGATCTTTTAGTTAATAACAAGAGTAATAAATTTAAAGAGAATTGAATTTATGAAATTGAAAAAAAATATCATAATCCATTTGAATGTTCGTTGGCCTCCATTTTTTTATCTTAATATTAATCTTCTAATAGCAATAATTTTCAAGGATATAAACTAAAAGAAGATACATAAACTCATAGAATCTATGTCAAAAGAAAATTAATAAAGTAGAAGAAAGTATCTATATTTAAGGAAGAACTAGAATGGCTATTGCCAAAGACTAGAAAACATAAGACTCTTAAAACTAGACTAAAAGCAAAAAAAGAATTGACAAGAGTAAAGAGGGCCTCACTCTTACCTCTATACATACTACTTAACTAAAAACTATGTGGCAACATACTAAAGGACTTCTAATATGCATCCAACTTGCAAGACACATATTTAATTTATAAGGCAAGTTTACTAGGTGTACACCATATGTCCAACTTATACTACAAATGGTCAACAGGTCGACATATGGCCTCCTTGTTGACTAAGTTTTCAACCTATCAATCACCTATAGACATGTATAAAGGCAAAGCAGCATCTACAAAGCTTTTAGGAAGCTTTCAACAAGATATTATCATATTTATCTACTTTGACTTTTACCTATCTTTATTATTTAGATAATTATTATGATAAATATGTATGTTTGTGACATTATCTTCCCTTCTAGGGACGAGTTCTATGAAAAGCGGTAATTATATGTTGATGAAGTGTCACGGGCATACACATGTAAGCCAATAATTACCTATATAAATATATAGAAGTAAATAAAAATAAGTGAATTCTATAATATCTTCTATATAAGCTTCTTAGAAGCTTCATAGATGCTACTTTGACTTTATATGTGTCTTTAATTGACTTTTTGGATTAGAAACGTAGTCAACAAGTTGGCCATGTACTAAACATGTTAGCTTGAAGACCAAGCTAACTATGTAGCTCAAACATAGAAAAACTTGCCTTGTATGTCAAAGCATATATCTTACAAAGTCAACACATATTAGAGGTCCTATAGAACTTTGCCACATAGTCCTTAGTTATATAGTATATATAGAGACAAAAATGAAGCCCTCTTCACTTTTGTCAACTTCTTTCCTACTTCTAGTGTAGTTTCAAGAGTCTCAAGTTTTCTTATCTTTTGGCAATAAGCCTTTACATTATCTTTTATTATATGTACTTTCTTATTTCTATTTTGTCACTCTTTTTTTGACACAAATTTCATTGATTTATGCATCATCTTTTAGTTCATGTCCTTGACAGATTGACAAGAGTATACTTACAATATCGGAGCTTTGTCTTATCTTGGTTAAAAGTAGATTATCTCTTTCTCATGATAATTCATAAGCATATTAGAAGTTAAAGATTACCTTCTTTTAAACTGATATTATTCTTAGTATTTTCTTTATTCTCAAGTCCTTTCTTTTACTTGTCTTGAGCGATACTCGATATTTTTTTGAGTGTTATTTTATTAGAGCTTGTTGAAATGAAGAGTGCAATGGCACAAATGCAAGAGTAATTGAGAGAGTTGATGCTTACAATGCATCAACTTAGCTTACCACTACATAAATCAATAAGAATGGCAAGAAGTGAGGATATAGAGATGATTAGAGCTGCTTCAACATCTCTACCAAATCATGTCCCTCCATCCATAGTGGAATATCTTTTAAGTATTAGAAAACCAAGAGTTGCCCTGCCCGAGAAGTTTGATGGTACAAGATCCAAATTTTGAGGATTTATCAATCAAGTACAACTTATGATTGAACTTCAACCATCAAAGTTATCCAACTGAAGAATCATATGTTAGATTCATTGATACACTTCTTTCAGATTCAATACTATCACGGTTTTTATCTTTTCTTAAATGACGAGATCCAATATTAAATAACTTGGAGGCATTTTTGGCAAAATTTTGGTCCATGTATGGAGAACATGATGAAATTCATGTTGCAACCAAGAAGATCTATATTTTGTGACAAGACAATCAATTTGTAACGTTATATGCTTCACAATTTTAACAACTTGCAATTGATATTAAGTCGGATGATGCTACACCTATTATCCAATTTCTCTATGGATTACAATATGAAGTAAAGAAATTGATGCTCAACTTATCTGATCCTCAAACATTGAGTTAAGCAATTGACTTTGCTATGAAATACAAAAATCAAATTTTTGAATTTTGATCTGAGAGTCGTACAAATGGGCCTCAACATTACTACAATTCGATGGCAACACCAACATCTCTTCAACACATATATTGAGAAGCAAAGGATATGCAAATTGATATGGTATGTTTTAAACTTTTTATTGAGCCATAAAAGACTCGTTGTCATTAAGAAGGATTGTACTTATAATATAAAGAACCTAAACACACTACTCAACATTATCCAAAGAAGCAAAAAAATCACAAAATGAGAAGCACATTTGTTAAAGAAGACAATATGTTGAAAAATGAATTTGTCCAACTATAATAGGGACTATGTAGCTAAAATCTTATACAATTTCTAATGAAGGTCCTATCTTCTCAATAGAATCTTGTCTTTATTATATAGTAGATGTGCATTTAGGACCTAATAATTATAAAGCCTCGACCTTGATAGATTTAGGAGCCTCAGCTTGTTTCTCAGATGCATAATTGATTAAAAGTCATAAAATATCATTAGTACAAAAAATCAAACTTATTCATATAGAAGTCATAGATGGTCGTCCATTGTCTTCTGGAGATGTTACTCATGAAATACTTCCTATAGATGTAGCAATAAATGGTTATAATAATTGCGTAATCTTTAATATAATTAGATCTCTCTCTAATCTGATCGTTTTAAATTTATCATGGTTAGAAAAATATAATCCTCGCATAGATTGGATTTCTTGTATCTTTGACTTTTCTAAAAGCATAATTAAGAGTAAAATTAATCCTGTAGAAAGTCATAAGTCTAGTACAATTAAACCTATGTTTGTAGCTACAAGAACTTTTTTACATGCTGTAAAAGAAGGATCACCTTGAGCCATTTACGCCACACTTGATTTTAATCATGCAAAGACTTCAAGTCTCATTTCCAACCACTATCAAGAATTTCAAGATATATTTGAGAAGAAAAATGTGGATACTCTTCCAGAATATTGTCCCTATGATTGTTCAATTGACCTTCAAGAAGGAGAACAACTGCCATTTTGACCAATCTATAGTTTATCACAAAATGAATTGGATGAATTCAAGGAATATATTGAAGAGAATTTGGCCAAGAATTTCATATGCCATTCCAAATCACCAGCAGTAGCTCCAATCTTATTTGTGAAGAAAAAAGATGGATCATTGGAGATAAGTATTGATTATCGAGGGCTCAATAAGATCACCATCAAGAATAGTTATCCTCTACCTTTGATATTCAGACTTTTTGATCAATTGAATCAAGCTAAGATCTACACAAAAATAGATCTACAGAGAACATACAATCTAGTATGTATTAAAAAATGAGATGAATAGAAGACTGCGTTTTGAACTAAGTATGGATATTTTGAATACAACGTCATGCCTTTTGAACTTACAAATGCACCGACAAATTTTCAACATATAATGAATGATATTTTTTGAGAGTTTTTAGATGATTTTGTTGTTTGTTATCTGGATGACATCTTGATCTATTCTAAGAATATAAATAAACATGAACTTCATGTTCATTGTGTATTACAAAAATTAAGAGATGCAAGACTCTATGCTAAGATAGAAAAGTGTGTATTCCAAACTACTCAAGTCGACTTCTTAAGATACATCATTTCAAATGATGGACTTATGATGGATCCTAAGAAAGTTCAAACAATTATGGATTGGAAGATTCCAAAAAGAGTAAGAGATGTCCAATATTTTTTGGACTTTGCCAACTATTATTGGATCTTCATGAAAGACTTCTCTTGAATTGCAGCTCTACTTACATATTTGGCTTACAAAGACAAACTTGAGTAGAATAAAAAAACTGTAGCATCTTTTGAAATTTTGAATTCAATCTTTATTTTTACACCAATCTTGTATTATGTCAACTTTTTTAAAGCATTTTTTATAGAAACAAATGCATTAGACTTTGCTTTGGATGTTGTATTATCACAAATAAGAGTAGATGATAAACTTCATCCACTAGCTTTTTATTTGAAATTTTTTTCAGTGGCCAAGATTAGCTATGAAATCTATGACAAAGAGCTTCTTGCAATTGTGGATTCATTTGAAGAATGGCATCATCATCTAAAAGGCACTTCTAATATAATCATCGTATATATGGATCACAAGAATCTCGAGTACTTTATGTCTGCATATGTTTTAAATTGCCGCTAAGTCCGTTGGAGCATGTCATTATCAAGATTTAATTTGAAGATCACATATCAATCCAAAAAACAACAAGGTTTATCAGACGTCCTTTCTAAACATTCTTATCTTGTACTAAAAGAAGGAGATGTATTTTTTAATGAGCAAAGAATAATTTTCTTGAAGCTAAAGCATTTTTATCATCAAGTAATAAAATCAATGTTGACTATTGATTCAATTGTTGTGAAACAAATCCAATCAAGTATGTCTTTTGATCCTCTTATTGATAACATTAAGAATCCTTCTTCTAAGTCCCAAAATACTTCTAAGTTTGAGTTCAAAAACAACCTACTCTATTTCAAAGGTCGATTATATGTTCCAAAAAAAGAATCATGATTATGTATTCTTTAAGTACGTCATGACTTTCCAGTAGCAAGATATTTTGGATACAATAAGACTTTAGAGCTTATATCTAAAGATTTTTGGTAGCCACAAATGTGGAAGGGTGTGAAAGACTTTCTTCAGTCATGTAATGTTTATTCAAGATCAAAAACTCCTCGTCATCAACTTTATAGACTTCTTCAAGTATTACCTATTCCATAACAACCATGGTCTTCTGTTTCTATGAATTTCATCATAGATCTTCCAATCTCAGATTCTTATGACTCTATATTTATGATAGTAGATCATTTTACCAAGATGGCACATTTTGTACTATGTACAAAATCTATCACATGTGAAGAAACATCTAAATTTTTTCTTGACAACATCTATTGCTATTATGGATTATCTAAAGATATTATATCGGATAGGAGAACTCAATTTGTATCAAGATTTTGGCAAATTTTTTTTTAAGATTCTAAAAATAAATATAAAACTATCTTCGATATTCTATTCTCAAACTGATGGACAAATGGAGCATGTTCATCAAGTTTTAGAGCAGTATTTAAGATGTACCATCAACTACCAATAAGATGATTGGACAATTCTTTTGTCATTAGCAGAATTTACTTACAACAATACAATACATTTTTTTTACAAAACAAACATCTTTCTTTGTCAATTATGGTTATCATGTACGACTTGATACTTTGGACTTTTCAAAAGCTGATAATCCTATGGCACAAGATTTGGCAAATCATTTATCACAGCTACATGCAACAATGAAGGTGTAGTTAAAAGAAGTGTAAGAATAACAAAAGATCAATACAGATGTCTATCAAAAGAAACAACCACCATTCCACATGGATGATAAGATATGGTTACTCTATCACAATATCAAGACTACTAGTCCTTGTCACAACTTGAATTATCATAGACTTAGACCATTTCCTATTTCTCCACAAATCAATCCAGTTGCATATCATTTACACCTACCAAAATCAATAAAAATCCATATAATATTCCATGTATCTCTTCTTGAATCATACAAGACAATGGACATACTAAGAAGAAGACAAGCTCCACCTCCTCCTATAGAAGTAGACAATAATGAAGAGTTTGAAGTGGAAGAAGTTTGTGAGGCCAAATTTCACCTCTTGATGAAACCTATACCACATAACAAGTCTAAGAGGTGGAATTGGAGAGCTCCCAATTGTGTAATTGTTAGACTAATTTAAATCTTTATATAAAAATTCAATTAGTTTTAGGCCTTCCAAGCAATGGTTTCCAACATTAAATTAACATGTTAAATGAAATTTACTTTATAAATGCAATAAAAATAACTAACTAAGTTATTACTATTAATTGACCATAAGAATAAAAATTTAAGTTTAAATTAAAAGCTAAGTTAAAAGTTAAGTTTAAAAAAAGTTAAAGTTAAAAATTAAGATTAAAAGGTTAAGTTAAAAGCTAAAATTAAAAGATTAAGTAAAAAAAATCAAATTAAAAGTTAAGATTAAAGATTAAGTGAAAAATTAAAATTAAAAGTTTAGTTTAAAAGTTAAAAATTAAAAATTAAAGTTGAAAATTAAAGTGAGTATATTAAAGTTTAAAAGTTAAACTTAAAATTTATTAGTCAAAAAGTGAAATGTGGAGCTTACAAGTCACTGTGAAGACGATAGTAAAAATAAAATGAGAGAGGTGAAAGCAAAGGTACCTTGACAACACTTAAGGATTGAAGACAGCGACCCCCTTCTACTCCAAAATTTTCCAAAATTTGTAATCAGCTTCAATTTGAATGATTCTTAGCTTGTTGCAAGGCTGACTTGAAGATGCTTTTGATCCAATAATCCTCATTGCAATCTAATGATCCAATCGTGAGAATTCCCCCTTTGAAGTTGAATGATCCAAACTACCACGGTGACCAACACTCTTTACTTAGAAATTTACTAAAAATTCAGGTTGTCTTCAAATTCACCAAAACTTGTGCCTTTTAGAGATTAGCTTATAAAAGTTGATGCTTCCAAAATTTAAAATAAATCCAATCACTAAGCATTGGATCATGCCTTTCCAAACTCGATTGATTCAAACTGCAAAGGCAGTCGACTCCCTCAAACTCAAAAATTCACCAAAAATTCTTTCTTACTTCAAATCAAGTAATTCTTATCTTTTTGGAAAGCTAACAACAAAAGCTAAAAATTTTTAAAATCTCACATTGAAACAACAGAAATTGAGTGACTGATTGAAGAAAATCCGAGGCCCTTGAGACCCTTGGGATATTTGAAAGGCCGAGGATATATCTACCTCGATGAAAAATATTTTAAAACTTAATGACCATCCTTCACAATAAAAAATCCATACATACACAATCACAAGGTTCAAAATAAGAATTAAAATCTAAATAAAATTAAGATTATGGTTTCAGTCAAATTTTGGTATGGTTCCACCCTTCACCTAAAAGAAGAGAGAGAGAGGGCTTGGAAAACCAAGCCTCTCTTATACAATTGAATGGAGGCTTGTAAAAGGGTGGCTATATCTTCACCCTTGATTTTAAAGATCCATTATCTAGATCTATGGCCTTCATTCATCCAAGAACCAATCTCGTTACCAAGGCTGATGGCTCTTGTAAGTGGTCAAAAAAGCATTTTTTTTGTAAATCTAACTTCACTAATGTGTTCAAAAAAACTTTTTAAGCTAAGATTGATTACTTACATACCTTAATCCATGCTCAATTATAATTTTCATGGAAGTTTTTACTTACAAGGATCTTGGCAATTTTTGTGAAATTCTTCAAAATGAGAATTTCATTGCTTCTCTTGTATTTTGAAGGAGAGGTTGCTGATCTTGTTTTTTTCACTCCACGAGGTAAATCCAGTGCCACCATTGCATTAAAAAGACTCCTATTAAGTAGAAGAACCACCATGCCGCTTAAACTTGTCGAATTTGGAGGAAAATCCAAAATTACCATTGCTAACTTTCATAAATCCTTTAGAGAATTATAATTCCAATTCCTAAATCATGTGAATGATTATAGATGCACTCATAGGCTTTTAGTCAACCCTTATTGTAATGACTAACAACCTCTAAATTATTAAATTAACTAAGTTACTATTCTAATTTTCTAACTCTTATTACTTTAGTCCTAATTAACTTAATTCAAGAAATTAGACTATGATTTATACTATCAAGGTTTGTAATCCTAAAAATTCTATAAAACTAAATTCTACTTATATAAATCCTAATCTAACATGTTTAATTATCATAAAAGAGAAAAATAACAAAAATTTAAATTTTAGAGTATAATTGAGAGCTCACAAAGTACTAGATTTAAGGTGGCACCAAAATAAATTGAAATATCTTGTCTATTGGTACGGATATGATATTATTAAACACATATGAGAGCTAGTAAAGAATCTTGCAAATGCAACAAAGGCAAGAGGAGGCTTTTCATCAATGACATCCATCAAAATCAAGATAAAAACCTTCCTTATAAAAGAAATAAGATCTAGGTAAGATAATATTCTACTTTCAATCTTTGTTTGTAGCTTCTTTGTAGTTGTGATGCTAAAGAGATGGAGAATCAATAACCAATGGATTTGATTGAAGAGCCTTTATTTATTAACATACTAGATGAGACATTGCAATTGTCACAACCTTCAAGACAACGCAATCGAGATGAAGATCTTCAAGAACGACATATTTTTTCTCAAATAGAAGTGGAGATACAACGGATTTGGTATCACGATCTTGGAAGAGACTCTCAATGTTTGGTAATTTTATTAGAAGTAAGAGCAACTCGTGATGGTATTCCAAATATTTTATTTGAAGGAAGTTATGAAGGCCTCAACAATAATTAGATAACATAGTGGTCTTCCCGCCTTAGTAAAGGACACTATTGATGGTTGAGAGGCTATATCAACCATCTTTGAAGAAAACAAAGTTCTGAGTATGTAGCAAATACAATTCATCGCATCATAGATTTCTTCAATATATTATGATTGCTCCTCGTGGAACTCATTTTTAGAAGGGAAGGTAATGTCATAGATATGTGCATATAAGCCAATAATTACCTATATAAATAGGTAGAAATAAATAAAAATAAGTTAATTCTATAATATCTTTTATAGAAGCTTCCTAGAAGCTTCATAAATATTTTTTTGACTTTATAGGTGTCTTTAATTAACTTTTTGGATTAGAAACGTAGTCAACAAGTTGGCCATATGCCACACATGTTAGCTTGAAGATCAAACTAACTATGTAGCTCACATGTAGAAAAACTTGCCTTGTATATCAAGGCATGTGTCCTATAAAATCAACACATATTAAAGGTCATATAGAATATCACCATATAACCCTTGGTTAGATAGTATATATAGAGACAAGAGTAAAACCCTCTTCACTCTTATCAACTCCTTTCTTGCTTTTAGACTAGTTACAAGAATCTCAAGTTTTTTTGTCTTTTTGTAATAAGCCTTTGAAGTATCTTTTAATATATGTATTTTCTTATTTTTATTTTATCATTCTTTCTTTGATACGGATTTTATTGATTTATGCATTATCTTTTAGTTCATGTCATTGACATGAAGTCCAAGATGTACCAAATTATATTTGCTACATATTCTAATTTTTGTTTCTTTTGAAGGTAGTTGATAGGTCCCTTCAACTATCAATAATGTCCCATATTAGAGCAAGAAGGCGACCTTGATATTTGATTATTATTGAGGCCTTCATAACATCTTTCAAAAAAAACATTAATAATACCATCAAGACTGATTCCTACCTCCAAAAGTATTACTAAACACCGGGAGTCCCTTCTAAGGTTGTAGTACCAAATGCGTTATATCTCGCCATCTATTTGAGGAAGAATATGTCATTTTTGAGGATTTTCATCTTGATTTTGCCACCATAAAGGTTGTCATGGTCGCAATGTCTTGTCTAGTAGTTCAATAAATGATAGCTCTTGAGTTGAATCTGTTGGTTGTTGGTTCTGTATTTTTTAAGCACTAAAAAATCCAAAGAAACAATAATATAAGATAGAATGAAATCTCCATTGAGCTTACTTTGTTTTATAGCAAAGAATTTCTAGACTCTTCATCTTAGTTTTGATGGATGTCATTCATAAAAAGCTTTAACTTTGGCTAATGCATTTGTAAGATTCTTAGATGGCTTCCATGTGCATTCATTAATGTCATATCCACGCTAATGTACCAAATATTTTAACCTATTTTGGTTCTACTTTAAATCTAAGACTTCTTCCACTTCAAATTCTTCATTATTGTCTACTTTTATAGGAGGTGGTGGCATTTGGTTCCTTCCTTGTATATCCATTGTCTTGTATGGCTCAAATAAAGATACATGAAACATATGATGGATTTTTATAGACTCTTGTAGGTGTAATCAATAAGCTATTGAATTCATATATTCACAAATGGAAAATGGTCCAAGTCCACGATAATCCAACTTGTCACAAGCACAAATAGTTTTAATATTATTACAAAGTAACCATACCTTATCCTCCATATGGAATTGAAGTTTTTCTTTATGATAAACATCTGCGTTGGCTTTTTGTTGTTCTTGAGCTTCTTTTAATTGTACCTTCATTGTTGCATGTAGCTCTAACAATTGATTTGCCACATCTTTCGTTATAGGCTTATCAACTTTTGAAAAGTCAAAAGTATCAAATCATGGATGATAATCGTAATTGACAAAGAAAGGTGTTTGTTGAATAGAAGAATATATCAAATTATTGTAAGCAAACTCTGTCAATGACAAAAGAATTGTCCAATCATCTTATTGATAATTGATGGTACACCTCAAATACTTCTCTAAAACTTGATTTATCCATTCTGTTTGTCCATCAATTTGAAGGTGGAAAGCTAAAGATAATTTTATATCCATCTTTAATAACTTGAAAAGAATTTTCTAAAATTTCAATAAAAATTATGTTTCTTTATCTAATATAATATCCCTTGATAATCTATAATAGCAATAGATGTTATCAATGAAAACTTTAGTTGTTCTTTCACCTATGATAAATTTTCTACATTGTACAAAATATGCTATCTTAGTGAAACAATCTACAAGCATAAATATAGAATCACATGAACTTGAAATTGAAAGATCCATAATAAAATCTATAGAAACAGAAGACCATGGTTGTTTTGGTATAGGTAATAGTTTGAAGAGTCCATAAAATCAATGACAAGGAATTTTTGATTTTGAACAAATATCACATATATGTACAAATTCTTTAATAGCCTTCCACATTTGAGGTCACCTAAAATCTTTAGATATAAGCTCCAAAGACTTATTAATCCAAAATGTCTTACTGTAGAAAAATTATGATGGCTTCAAGAATATGTAATTATGCTTCTTTTTTTGGAATATATAAACGTCCTTCAAAATATAGTAGGTTCTCTTTAAATTCAAAATTGGAAGTAACTTGAGGCTAAAAGGAATATTTTTTTAATATCATGAACAAGAAGCTTTGAGGACATATTTGCTTGGATTTGCTTGAAAAAAGTCAAATCAATAGTCAATGTTGATTTCATTTCTTGGAGATGAAATTATTCTAAATTCAATAAAATTATCTTTTATTGGTCAAACGCTATTTTTTTTTCTTTTGGTATAAGATAAAAATATTTAAAATAGACATCAGACAAACCTTGTTATTTTCTTGGTTGATAAGTGATATTGAATTTGAATCTTGACAAAAATATGCTACAACAAGCCTGGCGACCATTCAAAGTACGTGCTTATATGAAATACTTGAGGTTCTTATAATTTATATATACACTGTCTAAATTTGAAGCATCTTCTAAATAATGATGCCATTCTTAAAAAAAATCCACGATTGTAAGAAGTTCCTTGTCATGGATTTCATAATTAAACTTGGCTATTGAAAAATTTCTTGAATGAAAAGCAACTGGATGAAATTTGTCATCTACTCCTATTTGTGACAAGACTACACTTAAGGCAAAATCAGATGCATTTATCTCCATAAAAAATGATGTGGAGAAGTTGACGCGATGTGAGATTGGTACAAAAGTAAAAGCTTTCTTCAAAGCTTCAAATGATGCTTTTGCTTCTTTACTCCACTCAAGCTTGTCTTTACAAATTATGCATGTAAGTGGTACTATAATTTGAAAAAAATTCTAAATAAAGATCTGATAGTAATTAGCAAATCTCAAAAAATATTGTACATTTCTTATTATTTTTGAAATCTTCTAGTCAATGATTATGTGAATTTTTTTAGGATCCATCATTAGACCATTGTTTGAAATAATGTATTCTAAGAAGTCAACTTAAGTAGTGTAGAATACACACTTTTTTTTATCTTGGCGTACAATCTTGTATCTCTAAATTTTTGTAATATATGACAAAGATGAACTTTATGTTCTTCTGCATTTCTAGAATAGATAAAAATATCATTTAAGTAATAGACAACAAAATCATCTAAAAAATCACAAAAAACATCATTCATAAGATGTTGAAAAGCAATTGGTGTATTTGTGAGTCCAAAAGGCATGACATTATATTCAAAGTATCCATACCTTGCTCAAAAAACAATCTTTCATTCATCTCCTTCTTTAATATAGACAAGATTGTACGTTTCTTATAGATTTATTTTTGTATAGATCTTAACTTGATTTAAGTGATGAAGAAGTCCAAATATCAAAGGTAGAGGATATCTATTCTTCATGGTAATCTTATTGAGTCATTGATAATCTTCTTATATTTATAATAATCCATCTTTTTTCTTTAGAAATAAGATAGGAGCTCTTGTAGGAGATTTTGAATGGCATATGAAATTCTTGGCTAATTTTTCATCAATATACTTCTTGAATTCAACCAATTCATTTTGTGATAAACTATAGATTGGACCAAATGGCAGCTAAGTTCTTTCTTTAAGATTGATTGAACAATCATATGAATAATGCTTTGGGAGACTATCTATATTTTTCTTCT
The DNA here is from genome assembly GCF_059467195.1 of Physcomitrium patens. Lineage (NCBI taxonomy): Eukaryota > Viridiplantae > Streptophyta > Bryopsida > Funariales > Funariaceae > Physcomitrium > Physcomitrium patens. The sequence continues at coordinate 4,164,194 of NC_143434.1, read as the reverse complement.
CAAAAATATCTTGAAAATCTCAATATTTATTTAAAATTTCACTTAAAATCTGTCCATCATTTAAAATGGGTGTGGTGTAAATAACAAAAGACAATCTCTTTTTTGCAGCATGCAAAAAAACTTTTGTACCAACAAGTACACATTTGGCTATACTAGACTCATGGCTTTCTACTGGATTAGAAAGACTCTTAATGATGTTTGAAGAAAAGTCAAGTTTACAAGAAATCCAATCTATCACAGGATTATAATTTTTTAGCCATGATAAACCTAAAATGACTAGATTAGAAGGAGATCTAATTACATTAAAAATTATGCGACTATTATGACCATTTATTACTACATCTATAAGAAGTATTTCATAAGTAATATTTCTAGAAGATAACAGATGACCGCCTATGACTTCTATGTGTACAGATTTAGTTTTTTGTACTAACTATATATTATGACTTTTAATAAATTCTTCATCTAAAAAACAAACTAAGGCTCTTAAATTCATTAAAGTAGAGGCTTTATAATTATTAAATCCTAAACGTACATCTATGTAAAATAAAGAGAGGGTTCTAAAAAAAAAATAGGACCTTTATTAGGAATTGTACAAGATTTTAGCCGCATGGTCCCTATTGTAGCTCGACAAATTTATTTTTTAACATGTTTTCATCTTTGACAACAGTATTCCTCATTTTGTAGTTGCATTGTTTCTTTGGACAATATTGAGTAGTATGCTTAGCTTCTCTACAATATAAACATAGTCCTTCATGACAACAACAAATCTTTTTTTGTTTGATAAGAGGTTTAAAATGTATTGCATTAATTTGCATGTCTTTTACTTCCAAATGTTTAGATTGAAAAGTCATTGGTGTCATCATTGAATTGTAATAACATTGAGGTTTCTTTGTGTGATTCTCACATTGAAACTCAAAAATTTGATTATCATATTTCATAGTAAAGTCAATTGCTTGATTCAATTAGGTAAATTAAGCATCAATTTTTTTGCTTCATAATATAATCCATAGAAAAATTGGCTAATGAATGTTGCATCATTCTATTTAATATCTATCGCTAATTATCAAAATTGTGAAGCATATAATGTCACTAATTAATTGCTTTATTGCAAGATACAAATCTAGTTGGTTGCAACATGGATTGCATCATGTTTTCTATACATAGATCAAAACTCCGCTAAGAATACTTCCAAATTATTCAATATTGGATCATGTCATTCAAGAAATAATAAAAACCATGATAAAGCAAAACTTGAAAGTAGTGTTCCAATAAACTTGCCTTATGATCCTTGAGTTGGATAACTTTGAGGTTGTAGTTCAATCACCAGTTATACTTGATTGATGAATCCTTGAAACTTAGATCTTGTGCCATCAAACTTCTCAAGCAATCCAATTTTTGGTTCTTTGAAACTTGAACAAGTTCTATTGTACGAGCAGTAATATGGCTTGGTGTAGATGTTGAAGCAACTTCAATCATTTCTATATCTTTATTGCTTAATACTCTTATTGTTTCTTGAGGTAATAGATTGAATTAATGCATTGCAAGCATTAACTCTCTCATTTGATCTTGCATTTGAGCCATTACATTCTTCATTTTAGCAAGCTTTGTCATGCTATCACAAAAAAAAATAAAAATATATATATATATATATATATATATATATATATATATATATATTTTCACATAATACAATATTCAAGAATCAAGAAAAAAAATTCTATAAATAATATAAGTTTAGAAGAGGGTAATCTGTTACTTCTAATATGCTTATGTCTTATCAAGAGAAAGAGGTAATCCACTCTAAATCAAGAAAAGACAAAGCTCTGATATTGTATGTGTACTCTTGTTAATCTGTTTAGGATACAAACTGAAAGAAGATACATAAACTTGTGGAATCTGTGTCATAAAAAAAGTGAAAAAATAGAAGAAAGAATGTATATTCAAGGAAGAATTGGAATAGCTATTGCCAAAGTCTAGAAAACATAAGATCCTTGAAACTAGACTAAAAGAAAAAAAAAGTGTTGAGAAGAGTGAAGATGGCCTCACTCTTGCCTCTATATATATTACTTAATTAAAAACTATATGGCAATATGCTATAGGACCTCTAATACACGTCCAACTGGCAGGACATATGTTTAATTTGCAAGGCAAGTTTCCTAAGTGTTCGCAATATGTCCAACTTATATTACAAGTGATCAACATGTCGACACATGGCCTCCTTATTGGCCAAGTTTTCAACCTACCAATTATCTATAGACATATATAAAGGTAAAGCAACGTCTATGAAGCTTCTAGAAAGCTTTCCACAAGATATTATCATATTTATTTATTTTGACTTACTTCTACCTATTCTTATTATCTAGATAATTATCAAGGTAAATATGTATGTCCATGATAACAACTTGTAATTGAACACTTCACTTGCTCTCAATTTTTGCACAAAAGTTGAAAGTCAAGTCGAATATTAGTTCCAATAAAAATCACCTCAATCCAATCAGCAAAAGATTACAAATCTTAGATTACTCTATTGGACCTAAAAATCCAATTTTTAAGATCTTAACTTATTTGAACTTCAATAATCTCCAATCCAATCATTTGATTAAGTTCAAATTTACAATATACATTTAACACAACTATATTCACACCTCTACAAAATTTCAGTTATATATCTACTTTAAAATTCAAGAAATTGTCTAAATAATAATTCTTATTTTATTTTAATAAACCTAGAGTCACCTAAAACAACCTTGACTTTACAAAGCTCTTAGAAAATTATTAAAAACTCAAATCTTCCAAAAAAAATGTTTTAATAAATCTTATAATGTCTTCTTTCAAATTCCACTCTTTGATTTGCAAAAGAAATGTGGAGTCACCATAAGTATGTAATTTTGTGCTTGAGGATGTGATTTTAATCCAAGATGACAATTAGATCTCTTTAAGTATAAATTTTTATCTTCTTGAAGTAATTTTTGCTAAAATAAACTTCTAACTTCTTCCAACATATGTCTACAATTTCTTTTATTGTACTAATACAAGATATTATATTAATTGAAGAAGCTTAATTAATATTCTATGGTTCAATATATTTAATTATTGGAAGACACAATGATATTTTTAAACATATATTGCAATGATGTTTTTTTCAAACTTTTGCACACCAAAACATGTACAACAAATGCAACAACCATGTCCGACAGTGTCGATCACTCACTTGTAAACATGACAAAGGAATATCTCGTAGTGTACGCCAATGATTTGTGCACGACTTGTCCGGCCATGACGCCTGAATTTGACAATCGTTGAGTAGATGGGCAGACCATGACGCCTGAATTGCGTAGATGGGCGGAAAAACTTCCGACGCAGGGATAGCAACACATCGTCGTCGTGCTCACAAGTGCCGCCTTCATGGCAATGGCATGCAATGCAATGTCACTCTCTTCAGTACAATACCCCAGCACAATACAATGCTTGTGCCCCTCGGAGCTCACCTCGCGGATCCGGCCCCCTCCCTCTCTGTCTCTGTCTCCGCCATCGGAATGCGGCATATCCTTCGCCTGTGGTTTCCTTGTCCCCCTTTGCGCCATTGCCTTCCGCGGCCCTCCAGCGACCCCGCAGCTCCACAGTTCTCGAGGTCTGGAATTCGGTGTTCGAAGTCGCGTTCTTCCAAGTTCGGGAATGGCACGGTGAGTCCCGTGGTTTCGAGATCCTTGGGCAATTTTGGAGGTGCGGTGGAGCTTTCTGAAGGGGTTTGATTGCCGCGAGGTGTAGAGGAGAGGGAGGGATACGAGCGGCATGGAGCATGAAGCGGATGAGTTGCAAAGTGCGCCACATGATGGGCGACTGGTGTTGGAGGATCGACTGAGAGGGAAGTCTTTGACGGTGCTGAGCAAGAGCCTTGTGAAGCCTGCGTCGGAGACGCCGAGCGAGAAGCGGTGGCTGGCGTTTTCGAATTTGGACTTGGAGTGGATGCCGTTTTACACTCCCGTGCTGTGCGCTTACAGGGAGAAGCCGGCGGGGAAGGATGTGGGAGATCATCTGCGGGAGTCGTTGAGGAAGGCGCTGGAGTTGTTTTATCCGCTGGCTGGAAGAGTAGTGACGGGCGGCGAGCAAGGGCCGGGGATTGACTGTAACGATGCGGGCGCCGTGTTCGTGGAGGCGAGCATCGATGCGGATGTGGACGAGGTGCAATTCAACGAGGATTTTCAGCCGTCGTTTATTCTGACGGGCATGGAGGCGGCAGGAATGGGTGGTTATCCGAAGCTCCCCGACAAATCTTCAGGGCGGCCTGGTCTCATCGTGCAGGTTTCTTCTCTCATCGTATTTGGGCATGCAACAAGTATGAATGTGATAGTTTGTTTGAGCCACAATCTGCACTGATTTCTCTTAGCTTATGTTGTTGAGCTCCAAGGTCAACCAGGTTTGGGCTTCTTACATGTTTTGTTTTTGTGTTTGCAGTTGACGCACTTTAGGTTCATTGACGTTACGTGTCATCTCAGGATGTTATACTATGATGTCACAGCTGTATTTGCTAAGCTCCATATCACATGACATGTTTTTCCTTTTCTCTGACACACAATTATAAAAAAGAAAGACATTTTCATGGTCATAAATATTTGGCCTTATTTTTTATTTTTGTATTAAAGTATATTATTCACGTAAGACATCCACATTCTAATTCGATGTTGGCATCGATGGACAACGTCTATGACGAATGTCGTCTAAATCGGGATGAACGAGTTTCCTGCGTCGCAGTGGCATCACCACTTTGAATCGTCTTGGAGTCATTTCGCTGAACAGATAACCAGCTTGTACTCTGACGTTTTTACGTCATCTGTGTTGAGTGGCAGCTTCAATTTGGGTTTTAAGAAAAAGCACACAATGTTCTTGTGCGGGGGGCTCCTTGGGTTTTATCCCAACCCACCACCAGGTACCAGCTGGGTACCTATCCTGCTGTGGGTGTCCTGGAACGCCTCGTACACCATCGCTTGCTTAAGCCTGACGTACATGGAATGGCCTTGCTGAGATAATTGAAGCCCTCGTCACCTCATTACATCCCGTATGTCATTGCGTTCTGTCTCGCAGGCGTCAGTGACAACGATGGGAACCAGATAGTCAATATCGGAGGAGGGGCTGTAGTGCTGCCGTGACCTATAGGACTCTCCAGCTCAGTTGCGCTGCTGGCCGTCAAACCTACTTTACCTTGTGTAGTTTTGGCCTTTGTGTTTGTCTTGTCTTCGGATCGTTGTTGTAGCAGTGGGCATTCTCAAATTTTGGGTGTCATGGGTTCGAACACGGATGAGAGCTCTAGTGTGATCGATAGTGGGGTCGTTCTCGAAGATAGACTGCAAGGGAAATCGCTAGAGCACGTGCAAACGAGCTTCGTCGCGCCCTCCTCAGCAACGCCTAGTGAGAACGAGTGGCTTTTGCTGGGGAAGCTGGACTACTTGTGGGTTCAGTATTACACCCCTATTATTTGCTCGTTCCCAGCCTCGCAGTTCGGGTTTGGATCCGCAGCTGCTGTGGTGGAACGCCTGAGGGGCTCTTTAGCTGATGCGCTGGTTTTGTTCTACCCTCTGGCTGGGAGGGTGGTGACGAGCGATGGCCCTCCGAGGATCCATTGCAACGATGCGGGTGCTGTTTTCACGGAAGCGAGCGTGGATGTGGAGCTTGTCGACCTCAAGATGGACGATTTCCAGCCTCAACCCTTGCTTTCGGGAATGGCAGCTGCGGGGTTTAAGTATTACCCTGCTCTTCCGACGGTTGAGGGTGGTCTTCCAGCTCTTGTTGTACAGGTAAACATCAACTATCAACAGGTCTCTTTTTTTTTTTCTTTTTTTTCTTTTTTTTATAATTTAATTGCAATGGTAGCGCTACAATTGCGACATGAAGGTGCGCTGAGAGACGATGTGTCCTCTTGTAGGTGACACATTTCAAGTGTGGGGGTATTACTTTGGCAGTTAATTGGGCACATGGAGTTGCTGATGGCCGATCTGGTCTCCACTTCATGAAGTCTTGGTCCGAAATTGGACGGGGCATGGAGGTGTCTCTACTCCCTTATCATCGGCGTGATTTAATTCAGCCAAGAAATCCTCCCGTTTCGACCAACCCCTTTAAGCCCGTGACGGTATCACCTGGTGCGGAAATTGCTTTGTCCAATACGACGACAGAGAACGGCAACTCGGACTCAAAAGAGTCTGTTGCAAATTCGGGAATTGGGTCAGAAGCTAGAGGATCCGGAAGGACCTCAACGGCGGAAGAAACGAAGAAGAAATCCCATATCACACCGAAGGCAATCGAGTTAACGAAGAATGACATAGCAAGCTTGAAGACGCATGCTTTGGAGCAGAATCCAAGTATGCATCTGTCAAGAGCAGACTGCGTCTCGACCCATTTGTGGCGCACCATAATCAAAGCTCGTAATCTTCCTGGCAACGCAGTGACTCGGCTATGGGTTCACGTCGAGGGCAGGAAGATGCTGAACTTGCCACCCGGCTACTTCGGCAACGTGATTGGTATGATGACAGTGATAACCACTGCCAAGGAGCTTCGGGACAACCCATTTGCATCCACCGCGAAGATAATCCATTCGTCGGTTGGTGCCATCACAGGCGAATGGTTTCAGGATCTTGTCGACTTCGTCCAATTGATGACACCTGGTGCGTCACTCACGGGCAAGTACGCCCCGAAACCCGCCGGCGAAGTGGCGGTTTCATACCTCATCCATTTTCCTTTCTACGAGCTAGACTTTGGATTTGGTACTCCTGCACATGCAATGCGCAACACCATGGGTGCGTGGGACGGACTGAATTTCATTCTGCCGAGCTCCTGTGGTCCAGAGAATATGCTGCTCTTGGCAAACTTGGACCAAGACGTCTTGAACAGATTCGTCGCCATGGTTCACGACATCCCCGAGTAAAACGCAAGCGGAGGGAAGAGTTTTTAGAAGCGTGTCCGGCTCCAGCGTCATGGTAAGCAATCGACTGAGGCGATTATGAGTACGATTTAATCTTTGCTTGTTTGGTTTTCAGAAATTGCCGCTCAGCAGGTTAGAAGCTTTAGGAGGCACCCTTTCTATTTCCTTCTGTCACAAAAGTAAAAATAGTTCTTCTAAACTTTGCTTGATTGCGTACTTCGTTAACATTCCTTCAGAATTCGAAGACACTTCTTTTACACTCTATGTAATATTTATACTACTCTCTTTTGGAAACATCTATTGTAAGCTCGATTGTACTAATAATAAAAGTGAGACAATAAATGAAAGTACAATATTAGCCAATGAAAACGCCAAGGACAATACTTGTTTTTGTCTCTAGTTTACCTATTTGTTGTTTTCCTCCCACAGCAGAGCTGCTGTCTCCTTTCTCTTTTTCAGGTTTGGTTGTTGGTTTTATTCATTTGTTTGTTAGTGTGTCCTTTTTTTTTGAAGAAACAGGACAATCACAATTATTTGTATGCACAAGAAAGAGTAGAGGAAGGAGAAGTGTGTTCTTTTTTCATAATTAGATTTTCTATTTTTTAAGTATTCTACTTCCTTTTGTCACACAATAATGTTGAAGAGGACTTCATTCACACTTGTTATTTGTTGGACTTATTATTTTTCAAATACTATATCTTTTATTTATACATTTTATTTGGAGAGTGTTTACAATCTCAAATAGAAAAAGATTTTAAAATGACATTATGATTTTTATTAAATTGCTTGTAAAAATAAATCTTAGTTGTTTAATTAAGTGGATAAAATTTAATATGCATATGATATGGTTTATCCACTGTATTTCATAAATAAAAAGATATGATAAGAACTAAAAGTCAATTTATTAAAAAGAAAATGTTAAAAAATTATATAATTTTGCTTAAAATTTTTAGTAAAACAAAATATGTAAATATAATATTTGGTTAATTTATTAACTCTGGTGACTAGAACAAGAATTATGCATCATTATTTCTTCCCTTTAAAATAATTTAAAATTAACTTTAAATTTACAAAAACTATAGAAATTGGAGTGGAAGATATAACCATGTCAATTAAAAAAAAAATAATGAATTAATGTCTTAAATATCACAATAGCTATATTATGTTCTTCAACAAGATATTATCTAAATTAATAATAATTAGAATATTAAAAAATAAATTATATAACATAATAATACATTATTTGGCATTTGAAATACACAAAAGATATATTTTAAACTTTTATGGTCTAAAATTGTTACAATATAATTATTTTTACTCTATATATATATATATATATATATATATATATATTCTTTTATTTTGTAAACACATGCATGAAAACAAATACAGATATAGGTTTTGATTTCAAAACAAATAACAAGATAATGTTTGCAAATTATAGAATAAAATAAATAAATAAAAAATATATATTGCACAAAACTATTAATAAAAAAATAAATGGCCATAATAATATTTTTTTTGTTAAAATCAACATAAAGCTATAATAAAAATAATTATTTTAACATATATTTAATTTTATATTTTATCTAATGAAAATTTGATTTTTTAGAAAATAAATTAAAATGATCTATAAACTACAACAAGTAGTAATTTTTTTTCAATTCTTTAATTTTAAAATTTAAAGGTTGTGTTAAGTTTACATCTTTAGAATTTAACTACTTTAAATATATAAATATATATATATATATATATATATATATATATACATAATAAAAAAATTAACTTATACATAATAATATTTATTTTTATTTAATTTTACATGATATTTTAACTTTAAAAAAGTATCACAATTTTATTGTAATTTGTATTTTTATTCTTATTTCTTTTATTTGATTTATACAAGAAACATAGAGCTACAAAATTTATTTAATCATTTTTTACAACAATTATTTTAGATTATTCTTTTTTAAATTAACATTATATTCTTTTTAATTTTTTAATATATTATACCATGATTTTTGTAATCATATTATTATAAATAATTAAATAAAAAATAATCAATTTATGTAATTTTTTAGAAATATATTCTATAAAATAAAATTAAGGTACATAAATAAACTATCAACCATATTATCAGAATTATAAGATTATTATCATACTAGTAGCAATTATTGCTACTAATAAGAGAATAACTAGTAAGACAATAATCTATTGTCTTACTAGTTTAGAGTAAATGAATACACTTTAAGGTAAATGCACATATATGCATCATAAAAGATGTTACATATACCACCTTGTATCTTATTCAATAAATAATAGGTGTTTTTGCATACTATTAATGACTTTGTATTGCTCTAAAGTTGAAGTAAAATCAAAGTCTAAAATATATGTCTCTATAAATTTTTTGGTTTGTAACAATAGCAAAACCACTGTTTTTTCTATGTTGTGGTCTTATTCTTAGATTTTTAGTGTTATTAGAGTAGTTTTTTTTAAGTTTTTTTTATTTTATTTTTGTATTAATAATAAATAATAAAAGTTATAAGATTGCATATACAATGTTTGTATTCCATGGAATTTGATAAATATAGACATAACTTGTTATGTATTGCATACTTTCAAAAATAGTTTTGTATATTATGTTGCTTCAATACAATTAGATATACACCTTATTCAAAAGACTTTTATCATTACATTTAAGTTTTTAATTTAATTTGTATAGTTCAATGCAAATAAAAGTAGTTTACTTATAAGCAAATTTGATTTAGTACAATGTTAACTTTTAATATAGTATAACAATCAAAGTGTTATATACTTAGAAGAAATTAAATATATTATTTTGAAATAAAGCACATAGCTAATTTATATTATTATATTTGTGAGAAAATATAAAGAAGTATATTGCCAAGCTAGAAGCTTAATGATACAAATACAAAAAAAACTCACCATCTAATCAAGGAGGATTTTACAAAACTAATTGCATAATATAAGCTTTGGCTTTGGATTCTAGTAGCATAAGTCTAAAATCTAATGATAAGGATTTTTTTTTTAGTGTAAACACACTAACTATAGTTTATCATCAAGGTCTATTTGACTTGGAAATAATGGTCTTGTTAGATCATTTATGACTATATGGTAGTACCACAAATTGAAGGCAGCTACAAGTTAGCTATTGGTAGTAATCTAGTACCAACTATCTATTCACTAGTTAAATATATAATGTCTAATGGAAGTTATATATGTATTAAAATACTCTTTTAATAATATTAAAGATATCTTTTTCAATGATTAAGTCCATTCAAAGAAGATAGATATAAAAATAAATATAATAGATGTATTAATAAAATTAATATAAAATTTAAAAAATTAATTATATTTTAGATTTTTATATATAAAATATATTTAATAAAAGAAAATCCATTAATCTATGGTACTAAAAAAATTAATATTTTATTTTATTTATATATAAAAATTTGAAATCAAATTAGATTTTTTGTATGCTTTGTATTTTTTTTATTAGTATATATGTTGTATATTAGGTTTATTTTCTATTAAATAAATATTTTCATGGAAGTTCTAAAAATAACATAAATAATAGAGGTAGCACCTCCACAACATGATATATATCATATTGTCACAGATATATATACATACTCTAGTAAATATCTATATGATTAGGTAGAAGTAGGTAAAAATAGATAAAAGTAGATTAATTTTAAAATACCTTTTAAAAAAGCTTCCTAAAAGCTTCATAAATTTTGTTTTGTAATTGAAGACTTCTGAAATGTGTTGACGTCTATGAAGCTTTATAGACTTCCAAAATATATTTTAAATGTCCTATAGGACCTCCAAAACGTGTTGACTTTGTAAGACATGTATCTTAACTTACAAGACAAGTTTTTTATATATATGCCAAATAGTTAACTTGTTCCACAAGCTACCAATACATGATTAATTTGTTGATCAAGTTGCTAACCTACTAATCAGCTACAAAAACATGTAAACTATATTGATAATTTTTTTTCTTTGAATTAATATCCTTGAAAATTTGATAAAAATGCTAATTTATTATTTTTTTTTTTTTAAGAAATAAATAGATTATTTCACTTCTATTATTATATTTTAAAGATTGCGGAGTATCTATCTTTAAATAAAAAAATCTTATTTTCTAACACTGATCTTTTCTTTAAAGAGAGTAGATTATCTCTCTTCGTAAAAAATTTCATTTGATATTAGAGGTTGCACATTACTTTCTTTTAATTTAACTTTTTGAACTTATTCAAACTATCTATAAAAAGAAAGATTATGGATGCTTTTTTGAGTGGAAGTAAGAATAGATTCACAACTATTGCAAATCTTCATGAGCTTGTCAATATTCTAAGTATAGAAATCACACATATTTCCAATGTGAATCATGGAAGTATTATTCCTATGCCTATAGAAAAAATTTAGAATCTGCGGCAAAAAATTGTGTAATTAAACAAAGTAAGTAGATCAACTTCACAACCAAATCTAGCGAGTTTTGCTTCTATAAGTATAACAGGGACAAGGATTAGTATGCTTGAGAAGTTTGATAGAACAAGATCAAAACTTTGAGGATTTATGTAATAAGTCAAGCTCTATCTAAGGTTGCATCTCTTCTAATATTTCAATAGATTTACTCTAGTCAAATTCATAGGGACACTTCTATCAAGAAGTGTTTTATTTTGATTTTTCTTTTAAATAAAAAAGATTTGTAACTCTTTTATGATTTGAATTCATTCCTAGAAGTGTTTACCGATGTCGTGATGTTATACGACTATATAATGAAATATATGTTGGTCTGGATAACCAACATAGTACTTTGTGAAAGTTTTCAAAACGTTGATTTGGACTATATGAGGTAATAATGGTTCATGATAATGCCACATATTCATGAAGGGAGTTAGATGGTACCAAGTTGAAAATACCTATTGCTGGAAAGCGAGTGAAGATTTTTAAAAGATGAGATAGAAAAATCAATATGGAAGATTATGCTGAAGTAATCGATATTTTTGAAGAAGACAATTGTTTTGAAGAGGATGGTGAAAATAAAAATGATGGATTTAACAAAGAAAATAAACAGATGAAGTGATGCCAATTATGACATATGGTTCATTTGGCGCATACCGGAGGATGCGTAGGTTAAGAGCGGATGGATGTCGTAATGTAATACAATTAAATAATAAAATTATAATTAAAATTGAATTTCTAATTAATATCTAATTATCTTAGTTCAATTATAATTTGAAGTATCTTAACATGGCTTTTATAAAAGCCTCTTAGGTTATTTTTTTATCTTAATAAGTAGGTTGAAGGTTAGTTAGTAATTTTACCTTCTAAGTTATAGAGACCCTTCTACTACCTTAGAAAGACCATAAATTGATAAAATCAAGATAGAAGAGATAAATGGTTGATATGGTTGATACTAGGATCAAGTTAAGGCTAGGATTTGGTCTAAAAAATCCTTAGGATAAGTTAGATTGATACCCGGGGATCGACCATTTGTGAGACAGGGTCGAAATCAGACCTCTAATCACTAAAACGACTGCTAAGGACAAATTAGGCATTCATTTGAAGATCGAAGGTTAGAATTTGAGAGCTAGCTTGAAGTTCTTTTTAGAAACATAAGAATTGTTTTGAGAGGGTTTTGGAGGACTTAACAATTGTTATTCAAAGTCAGGGTTTGTATCAATGATTTGAGTTTTATATAATATAATTAGAGCTAGCAATTTTGGCTAGTTTGTGAAATTGATGTGACACCTACAATTGAAAACTTGATACTATTTGGATTATTGGGTGTGCTAAGTGTATACAAAATTTTGTGATAATCTAACGGCATGGTTTAGAGATATCTAGTTGTTAGCACAAGAGAATTTCGGAAGGTGGTAGTTTGAGGTTGGGTAGGATTTCTATGATATTTAAAGATCTATTAGTCGGATTAAAGAGAAAATTAGCATGGTATTTAAAGACTTAAAGATCAAGCTACACACAAATTTTGAGATAAAGTTAATGGTTGAAAAGGGAGAAAACATTGCTAGGATTTTTGCTTCACTTTTCAAGTTAGCGGCCGAGTGACATCATTGCAAGTTTTGGAGGTTTTTTCACAATTTGTAAGTTGAATTGGGCTAAAAATTCTTGAGCATAGAGAAGACTTACATTGAAAATTGCATGCAAAATTCCACATCGAGTGGACGGTCGGATTGGATGTTATAGCTTGTTAAAGCTCACTGATTAAGATTGGGACTTACAAGAAAAATCTAAATTACTTAAATATAAAAACAATAAGATAATTGAGATTTATGTATAGTTAAGAATACTAAGAAGAGTGTTTTAAGCATTTTTGAATTGAAATTCAGATTATATTCTCCTTGTATGGACAAAACTTATTAGGATTTCTTGACTACTTGTGAAACACAATCTCACCTTCCTCAGCTAGGTGCTTGGTGCATTCTTGAGCAAAATAACACGTAATATGACTTAAGTGGTGAATCTGACATGAAAGTTTGAGGTAGAAGGTATTGGATTATATTTGTGGTTATTTAGATTTGATGGCACAAGAAGGTAAGAAAGTTGAATTTGGACTTTTTGATGGAGCTTTGGATGGAGCTTCAAGTGGATCTTTAAGCACAACTTCAAATGGAATTTCTACTGGTGAACAAGATATATACCTCGATCCAAATACTACAAAATTTTTTCAAGCATTTATATTATTTATGCATCAGGAACAGGGCAATGATCACAAAGTGGCTTTGGCAACCAAAGCATTGTAAGCAATGGTTTACAAGATTGATGAATTTGATGGGAGGGATATTTTCAAATATTTAAGATGTTATGTGCAGGAAATGGAATTGAATCACGTTTCCAAGAAGGAGATGATTCAATTATTTGAGCTTGCTTTGGTACCAAAGATATGAAAGCATATAAGGTCTATTATGGAGCAATTTCAAAGTTCTTGAGAGGTATTTTCACATGCATTGAAGGATGAGTATTTTTTGGAGGATATTGATCGAGTTACCAATAAATCATTCTTGGAATGGATTGAGCAACCTAACAAAAATTTGCAAGCTAAAAAATTATGAAGAAAATTTGAAAGGCAATTTTCTTGATTATTGAAAATAGAAAAGTTAACATTGAGATCAAACAAGGTTGAATTATTTCTTCAAGTTACTAATGAAGAATTAGAAGAGAATTTAGAGATTCTTCTTGAAGATAAAGAAGAAGAAGAAGGATTGATAATAAAGTGGAAAGCTTTTAAAGATGCTATTGGATTATTTACAAAAAAACAAAAATAAAAAATAAAAAAAATAAAAAAAAATGATAGGTTTGATACTTAAAGAGTGGTACAAGTACCAAAGAATTTTGTTGGAAATATTCAATCAAGTGGACTTTGATCTTCTGCTATTTCTACAATGCAAAAAGAGAAGATGCTATAGGAAGCTTTATTGAGAACTGTTGCAACAATTCGTGGTGCTATGGTTTGAGAGGATCTTGTAGAAGCTTTTTCAGTACATGCATATATTGCTAAAAGCCAACATGAAGCTTTGTCAATACATGCATATATTGCTAAAAGCCAACATAAAGCTTTAATAGAAGAAAAGAGGAGAGAAAATTTTGATGATTCAAGAGAAGAAAATTCGAGGAGATAAGGCTCGTGCATCGACTTCATAAGAATTATCCATAAAAGATATTTCAATAATATGGGAAGAAAAAGCAAAGGAGATGAAAGATAAAGGTAAATTGACAACTTATAAACTACTCTCTGATATTGAAGCGTCAACAGATTTGAAGGCAATGCTTGAAGAACGAGTGTTCAATGCTAAGGTTGAGTTTACATTGAAAGAAATTTTAAGAATTACTAAGAAAGAATTCCATGATGTCATTATTGACAGTATTAAATAAAAGAAGTAATTAATGGGAGAAGCTGGATTAAATCATGCTATTAATGCACACATATATGAAGGTGAAGAAGATGTATTCGATAATTTTTACAAACAATTAGCAAGTAAATGGAGGAGTCATAATCAAAGGGTATGTTTTAATGATCAAGATAATAAAGATAGAGAGGTTTCAAGTCATTATACTCGAAAGCATTGAGCTAGAGCAACTACAGAGGCATTAGTAAAGATTGAAGATATGGACGAATTGGTTGTTGCTTTGATTGACTATGGTTCAGAGATAAACCTTATGTCTAAAGATCTTTATATGAAACAAAGGTGGTCCATTGACATGGAGCATGGATGGGCAATACGGGCAGCCAATAATACAGAAGGAGAATTATATGGTGCTTAACCAGATGTAAAAATTCAGATTGGTGATGTTGCAATGGAGAAAATTTTTTTTATTCAAGATGCAACATCTTATCCTCTTATTTTGGGACAACCATATATTATTGCAACTTGGATGAAAACAAAAGTACTTGATGATGGTTCAGCTTATGCACGAATTTGTAGTAAGGATGGAAAGAGGGTAATACAGTTTTTGATTGTGCCTCCAAATCATGAGCGGAATTGAGACAAATTGACAGAAAATCGATTGCCAAGGGTTGTTGAAGAATTCAAGGATTTTTGGGAGGTATTACTATAAAGCAAGATTATAGAGGTATAGAAAGAGAGATACTCTCACAAGATATAGGTGCCTTTAATGGAGGATTTATTAGTATTTTTGAAAATAAAAGCATTATGTATAAGAAGATTAATGATTTAAAAAAAAAAGAAACAAAGAAATTAAGTACTATTGAAAAAGAATTGTATAAACTAGGAATATTAGAAGATAATGAAAAGATTACTAATATTTATGAAGAAAATAGACTAGAAGATCCTTTGGAATTGATTGCATCTATTGGATTAGGTAATGATGACAAAGTAATAGCAATTCATTCAAGAGCAGTTTATGATATGATTGAATCTTTTCAAGTACCAAAGGTTATAGTTGAGACAAAATATAAGACAGTAGATAAGAAAGTCAAATCGATTGCAGGACATTTACTAGAAGATTCTAAAGAACAAATGGGAGAAGCATCAAGAAAAAGGAGCTTAAGAGATCCAAAGAATATTAGTCACAAGTTTACTAAAGAGACTTTTGAAGAATTAAAGATTGGTTGTGATGGTTCTTTATTACCCGAGGAAATTACTTGCTTCAAAGACATGTTAGTAAAACAAGGTAGATTATTTGCCTTTGAATCTTATGAAATTAGGTGTGTGGATCCAAATATTGTAACACCTATGGTTATTTTCATTGTACCACATATACCTTGGAATCTAAGGTCAATTCCAGTACCAAGGTTATATTTACCAAGCTTGGTGGAATTATTAAAAGAAAAGATGAAGATGAAGATTTTAGAGCCCTCTTTTGTACCATATTCTAGTTGATGGTTTTTAGTGCCTAAGAAAAATAGATCATTATACTTTATTTAAAATATGCAATCAGTGAATGTAATAACTATTAGGAATGTAGGAATTGGACCTATAATAGATGAATTTGCTGAGACGTTTGTAAGAAGGGCAATCCATTCAATGAGTGATTTGTATTCAAGCTATGACTAATTTCAACTTGCAGAAGGAAGTAGAGATATGACACTGATGAGGACACCACTTAGATTAGTTAAAATGTATACTCTTCCTCAAGGCGCAACCAACTCAGTTGCGTATATGATGAATGGAATGAATAAGATATTAAGAGATTTTATTCTAGAGAAGACTATGTCTTTTCTAGATGATGTTTCTATAAAGGGGAGAATGAAAGAAGATTGTAGTTCTTTAACAGAGATTTGCAGGTTTTTAGGTGCATGTGTATTTTATCATATTTGGATTCCTCATTAATCTCACATAGCAGATCCATTGTATGAACTATTACGCAAAGACTATCAATTTAAATGGAAAGAAAAACATGTTAAAGTAGTGCAAAGATTGAAGAAATTATTGATATTGCCTCTAATGTTAAGAAAAGTTGATTATAAGTGCAATAGATCAATAATTCTTACTCTGGATACTAGTCGGATTGCCATTCGATGGACTATAGGTCAAGATGACTCAAATGGACACAAATTTGCAGTACAATTTGGAGCTAAAGTTTTAAGTATTCACCAGCGTGCATATCTTTAGGTGAAAAGAGAACTATGGAGAGTTGTTTCAATTATGAAAGCTAAAAAGGATTATTTGATTAGAACTATAGTGGTAATTGAAACAGATTGTTTGCCTTTACTTGTAATGATTACCAATTGTACAATACCACATATTGCGATGTTGAGATGGATTGCTTATATTAAATCACTAAATCCAAAATTTAGACATGTTGCAGGGAAAGACAATCTGATAGTAGATATGTTATCTTGAGCAGTATATGAAAGAAAAGACAAGACAGTTGAAGATATTGATGATGTTAGAACAAAATTCTATTTAGTATCAAATCTTAATAAGGAAGATAAGATATTTTTTGAAGAACTTTATGAAAGAGAATTATTAGAAATTGGTCTTTATTTGAATATCTTGACTAAACAAGAAAATTGATCAACAAAAAAATTTAATCAAATAAAAAAGAAGGCTTATGGATTTTTGCTTCAAAAAGGGTTTTTATAGAAGAGACCAAAGAAAGGAATTGGAATGCCAAGATGAGTATTAGGTACCAAAGAAGATCAACAAAGACTACTCAATGAGTTTCATGAGAGTCTATGGGCGGGACATATAGGAATTTGAGCTACTTTTGCTAAAATGAAAGAACTATATTGGTAGAAGAATATGTATTGAGATATAACTTTATTTGTAGAATTTTGTATAACTTGTCAGATGTATTCAAATATATGACATTGAAATCAGTTGTATCTGATATATCCTTTGGCTATTCTTTTTAAATGAGTTGTGGAACTCACATTAAAAAAATTACAAAAATTAAGGTTAGGAAATAAGACTCGATTTGATAAGCAACATTCATTGAAGCCTAGAGAAATTGAAGAAGGTGATTGGATACTTGTTTATGATAGTAGTCTGGATAACCAACATAGTACTTTGTGAAAGTTTTCAAAACGTTGATTTGGACCATATGAGGTAATAATGGTTCATGATAATGCCACATATTCATGAAGGGAGTTAGATGGTACCAAGTTGAAAATACCTATTGCTGAAAAGCGAGTGAAGATTTTTAAAAGATGAGATAGAAAAATCAATATGGAAGATTATGCTGAAGTAATCGATATTTTTGAAGAAGACAATTGTTTTGAAGAGGATGGTGAAAATAAAAATGATGGATTTAACAAAGAAAATGAACAGATGAAGTGATGCCAATTATGACATATGGTTCATTTGGCGCATACCGGAGGATGCGTAGGTTAAGAGCGGATGGATGTCGTAATGTAATACAATTAAATAATAAAATTATAATTAAAATTGAATTTCTAATTAATATCTAATTATCTTAGTTCAATTATAATTTGAAGTATCTTAACATGGCTTTTATAAAAGCCTCTTAGGTTATTTTTTTATCTTAATAAGTAGGTTGAAGGTTAGTTAGTAATTTTACCTTCTAAGTTATAGAGACCCTTCTACTACCTTAGAAAGACCATAAATTGATAAAATCAAGATAGAAGAGATAAATGGTTGATATGGTTGATACTAGGATCAAGTTAAGGCTAGGATTTGGTCTAAAAAATCCTTAGGATAAGTTAGATTGATACCCGGGGATCGACCATTTGTGAGACAGGGTCGAAATCAGACCTCTAATCACTAAAACGACTGCTAAGGACAAATTAGGCATTCATTTGAAGATCGAAGGTTAGAATTTGAGAGCTAGCTTGAAGTTCTTTTTAGAAACATAAGAATTGTTTTGAGAGGGTTTTGGAGGACTTAACAATTGTTATTCAAAGTCAGGGTTTGTATCAATGATTTGAGTTTTATATAATATAATTAGAGCTAGCAATTTTGGCTAGTTTGTGAAATTGATGTGACACCTACAATTGAAAACTTGATACTATTTGGATTATTGGGTGTGCTAAGTGTATACAAAATTTTGTGATAATCTAACGGCATGGTTTAGAGATATCTAGTTGTTAGCACAAGAGAATTTCGGAAGGTGGTAGTTTGAGGTTGGGTAGGATTTCTATGATATTTAAAGATCTATTAGTCGGATTAAAGAGAAAATTAGCATGGTATTTAAAGACTTAAAGATCAAGCTACACACAAATTTTGAGATAAAGTTAATGGTTGAAAAGGGAGAAAACATTGCTAGGATTTTTGCTTCACTTTTCAAGTTAGCGGCCGAGTGACATCATTGCAAGTTTTGGAGGTTTTTTCACAATTTGTAAGTTGAATTGGGCTAAAAATTCTTGAGCATAGAGAAGACTTACATTGAAAATTGCATGCAAAATTCCACATCGAGTGGACGGTCGGATTGGATGTTATAGCTTGTTAAAGCTCACTGATTAAGATTGGGACTTACAAGAAAAATCTAAATTACTTAAATATAAAAACAATAAGATAATTGAGATTTATGTATAGTTAAGAATACTAAGAAGAGTGTTTTAAGCATTTTTGAATTGAAATTCAGATTATATTCTCCTTGTATGGACAAAACTTATTAGGATTTCTTGACTACTTGTGAAACACAATCTCACCTTCCTCAGCTAGGTGCTTGGTGCATTCTTGAGCAAAATAACACGTAATACAACACCACCACATGTAGAAAAAGTAATCAAAAAAGAGTAGTAGAAATCAAGCTCTTATCTTTATGGTAAAGATCTCAATCAATCACCACATATGTTACTGAATTCCAAAACTTAATTTATGATGTGGATTGGAATGATAAAGTCCTTATCAATCAATTTTGATATGGGCTGAATGATAATATCTAAGATTTATTATTGACAATGTTAAAGGCAAAAACTTTTGAACTATTTATTACTCAAGTCATTGCATGCAACAATTGAATATTTGAAAGACGTCAAGAACAAAGACTTGGTTGAAAAAGAAAAAATCAAATAATGATGGCAACTTCCAAGTTTTTAGAAACTTATTCATCAAGACCAAAACCAATGTAAATTAATATGGTACATTTTAAATCCTTCATATAGTAAGAAAAGATTCAACGATGTCAAAAAGGCTTATGCTTATATTGTAGAGAAGCTAAACACATTGCTCAACATTGTCCAAAGAAAAAATGCAATCACAAAATGAGAAGCATAGTTACCAAAGAAGATAAGATGTCAAAAAACAAGTTTTTCTAGCTATAATAGAAATAGTGCAAATAGAATTTTACATAACTCCTAATCAAGGTTCTATTCTTTTTTTAGATCTGTCACCTTCTTTTACAATAGAAGTTTACTTAGGATCAAAAAAATCACAAAATCTTAGCTTTGTTAGATTTAGGAGCCTCATCTTGTTTTATAGATGAAGATTTTATCAAAAAAAAAAAATGTTATTAGTCAAAAAAACTAAACATGTACAAGTAGAAGTCATAGATGGTTGTTTGCTATCTTTTGGAGATGTTATGTAAGAAACTATTCTTTTAGATGTAACAATTAAAGATCATAATATCATAGTAATATTTAACATAATAAGATCTAATCTGGTTATTTTAGGATTATCTTTGTTAAAAAAGAATAATCCTCAAATAGATTGGATTTCTTGTAACCTTAATTTTTTTGATAGTTTAATCCAAAATCCCATTAGTCAAGTAGAAATACATAAGTCTAGTATATCCAAATCCTTATGGATAGGTGTGAGAGATTTTATGCATGCCACAAAAGAAAGATTATCTTTTATTTTATATGCCACACCCATTTTTGATGGCAAGAAGAGGTTAAGTAGTATTCTTAGCCAATATCAAGGTTCTCAAGATGTTTTTGAAAAAAAGAATGCAGATATTCTTCCAAAGCATCATCTTCATAATTGTTCCATTGATCTTCACAAAAAAGCTCAACCATCATTTGGACTAATGTATAGTCTATTACAAAAAAAGTTGGCTATACTTAAGAAATTTATTAATGAAAACTTGACTAAGAATTTCATATGTCATTATAGATTTCCAAACAGGGCTCCTATCTTATTTGTGAAGAAAAAAGATAGATTTCTATAGATGTGTCTTGACTATTGATGACTCAACAAGATCACTATCAAGAATAAGTATTCTCTACGTTTGATTTCAAGACTTCTTGATCAACTTAATTAAGCAAAGATCTATACAAAAATAGGTCTATAAGGAGCATATAATCTAATATTCATTAAAAAAGAAGATAAATAGAAAATTATATTTTGAACCAAGTATGGACATTTTGAATATAATGTCATGCCTTTTGGACTCACAAATGTACTAACTACTTTTCAACATCTAATGAATAATGTCTTTTATGAGTTTCTTGATGATTTTTTCATTTATTATTTGAATGACATCTTAATCTATTCTAAGAACACAGAAGAGCATGAATTTCATGTTTGTTGTGTATTATAAAAACTTAGAGTGATAAGATTATATGTAAAGTTAGAAATGTGCATATTCTACACTACTCAAATTGACTTTTTAGGATACATCATTTCCAATGAAATGCTAATGATGGATGCAAAAAAAGTCTAGACTATAATGAATTGGAAGATTCTAAAAATAGTAAGAGATTTGTAATATTTTTTGGAATTTTTTAATTAATATTAGATCTTCATTAAGAATTTTTCTTAAGTTACAATTTTACTTATATGTTTGACTTGTAAAGATAAATTTAAGTGGAGTAAAGAAGCCAAAGTATTGTTTGATGCTTTAAAAAAGGAGTTTATATTTGCATCAATCTTATATATTATTGACTTCTCTAAAGTATTTTTCATAGAAACAAATGCCTTAGACTTTGCTTTGGATGCAAAATTATTACAAATGAGAGTAAATATCAAATTCCATCTAGTAGCTTTTTATTCTAAAAAATTATTAGGAGTTAAGATTAATTATAAAATCGATGACAAAGAGTTCTTTATAATCGTGGATTTATTTCAAGATTATTGTTATTGTTTAGAAGGTATCTTGAGTCTAATCATTGTATATATAGATCATAAGAACCTCGAATATTTGATGTCAATATGTATTTTGAATTGTTGCTAAACTTATTAGAGCATGTTTTTATCAAGATCATTTATATACTCAAAAAAAAACAAGGTTTGTTGGATGCCCTTTCTAGACATTTTTATTTTCCACCAAAAAAAGAAGATGAATCTTTTGATCAACAAAGAACAATTTTCTTAAAGCAAGAGTAATTTCACCATCAACCAATAAAATCAATATTGATTATTGATTCAACCTTTGTCAAGAAAATTCAATCAAATATGTCCTTTGATCTTCTCATCTATAATATTAAAAATAATTCTTCTAAATCTCATGATATTTTAAAAATAACCTACTCTATTTTGAAGAATAATTACATATTTTAGAAGGTGGAGCATGATTACGTCTTCTTCAAACTCCTCATAATTTTCCAACAACTGGATATTTTGGATACAACAAGACTTTTGAACTAATATTGAGAGATTTTTGGTGGCTTCAAATGTGGAAGGTGGTCAAAGACTTACTACAATTATATACTATTTATTCAAGATCCAAAACTCCTTACTATCAACCTTATGGACTTCTTTAGTCATTATCTATTCTAGAACAACCATGGTCTTTCATTTCTATGGATTTTATCATGGATCTTTCAATCTTAGGTTCTTATGATTCTATATTTATGATAGTAGATCATTTTACCAAGATGGTACATTTTGTACCATGTACAAAATTTATCAAAAGTCAAAAAAAGGCTAAGCTTTTTCTTAACAATACCTATTACTATCATCGATTACCTAAAGATATTATATTAAATAAAGAGACTCTAAAACATGACTAAACTATCTCAAAAATTAAAGATCTTTCTAATCTACAACATAATGCTTTCTCATAAAATAAGATAAAATAAATTAGAACAAAATTAAATAGAACTAAACAAAATAGAACATGCAAGACAAAATTAAGCAAGTAGAAATAGAACAAAATAAATCTGAACAAAAAGATGCAGAATCAAAATTTACTAAGAGAAAGGGTCTAAAGCCATACTTGACTAGATGATCCAAAAGGCCCTAGCCAATCCTATTTATACCTTATTCTATCACCTTATACTTTTTAGAATATTCTTAGGTAATAGGCTCCACCTAAATAACTGCCCTAAATTTTTTTCTAGAAGGTTCTATGGTAGGCTCCATCTAAATAACCACCTTAAATCTTTTTTAGAACATTCTACAAAAAATCCTATATGATTCATTAACTTAATTCCAAATCTAAAAACTTCCATGGTTCTAATTATCTATATAATTATTTAATTTATATCTTATTATAATTAATTCCCTTCTATTAATATAGAATGTCCTCGTTTTGCTCCTAATGGTATCTCCAAATTCTCTCTTGGCAGTAGGTGAAGTTTTGTGCAGATTCCCACATTGCATCTTGAATAGGATAACCTTTTCAAAGAACTTTGTATTGAAGTTGTAGACATCCACTGCCACAATAAAAGTAGCGATGCTCCAAAATGTTGTCCACTTCATATTCTCATTGGTCTTCAACTACAACTGGTAGTGGTGGTAGTTGATGTCAATTTGGAAAGTACTTTGGCTCGATATAAAATTCCTTCAGTTGTAAAATATGGAAGACTGAATGGACTCAAATATGTTGCAGAAATTGAAGCAATATGTGATATCAGAAATCATTACACAAATGCAAAAAATTCCAAGTCACCAAGGAACGAGTTTACGAATTTGGATTGATGTAGCAAGTGGCAAGTTGGCGTTGGAGAGTAAGACTTGATCACCGTCTCAAAAGATCTTGTCTTGCCAATGGTTAAATGCATACTGCTTTTGTCAATTTTGTATACTAAAGAGGCGGTGTCATGCTTCTTGTAAGGCTATTATAAGTTGTTGTATAAATTCTATTGTTGTTGGGTTGTTGGTAACAATGGGACAATCAAGATTTGGTGGCATAATCAAATACTGACTAATATTAAAGAAAAATGATGAATGACTGGTACTTCCTTGAATACTATCATTATATGAAAACTCCAAAGGTGTCAAGTATTCATTCCAATCATTGTGATGAATCGCCACAAATACCTATAGCATATTATCCAAGGTTTAATTTGCACATTTTATTTGTCTACCTGTTTGAGGATAGAAGATTGTAGATATAGCAAGTCATATACATATTAGTTTGAATAAGGCTTACCAAAAACTTCTAGTGAAGCATGGATTCCAATCTGAAATGATGACACAAGATAATCTATCTTGACAAAAGATGGTATCAAAGAAGACTTGTGCAAGCATTGGCACCATGCGACAAAGTGAAGTTGCTTCAAGAGTCAATCCTCAAAGATGACAATCGCAATATGATTATGAGGCATCTACAACAAACACGTAATGAGATCCATAGTCACCTGCTCTCAACATGTCATAATTAGCAAAATTGGCTGCAATAGTCTAAGAGATGTTGCATTGCATGCTTTGTTACATTGACATGATTTTCAAGAGCGTACAAAGGCTCAAATATTACAATCCAAACTTGTCTAAAATCACGTCCTTGAGATCCATTCTAAGGTCTTCTCTCATCCTAGATGTCGAAATATTGGGATATCATATTCCTCCTAAAGTATGTATGTTTGGAGTTTAGCATTTTTTGGTACATAAATTTGCTTCTTGAAATAGAGCAAGCCTTCATTAAGAGTCTAATTTTGATATTGTATATCATCCACCTTCAATCAATCGCTAACCATCTTGAAATAAGTATCCCATTGCATAACTTCCTTCTATTTTATCTCTTTGGTACAACTAATGATACTATTAATAGTAGTGATATTTGCCTTATCTTCTACTTTATCTTTTAAGTCTAGTTTTAGGGATAAACTATCTAACATAATATATTATTGCCTGTAGAATAGGTAAAGAAACTTTGTGGTAAGTTACAGGTTGGTTATTCACAACCTTAAGAATTAGACTGATAGCTAGGCAGTTTAGCTGGTAGCAGTAGGTTGTTAGTGGAATAAATAGTTAAGAATTCAAAGAGTCATAACCTTGGAATCCGTTGGCTGACAGATTATCTTTTGGTAGGATAAATAGATTGAAGAAAAGTAAGCCGAGAGCCAAACTGAGAGTCGTAAGCCGGGATAAGCTTGGTGCTACCTCTTTGTTTTCTTTATTATTTGCTTATGAAGAATTGTGATTGAAAAAAGTATTGTTGAATTGATAATCGTAGAATGGATTATGGGTTGAATTAAGATGAAAGTAATAAGCCTTGGTATTTTGTAGTTTGATAATTGATTTCAGATAGCCAGAGTACAGTCAATTGTGACACTAACAGACCCAATTCATATAACCAGTCTTTTCCCGTGTTCAAACCCACCTCTATTAGTTCAATTGCTTTGGTCTACTGAAGCTTGAATGCAACGAGAACAATATTTTGGCACCGCTATCGGAGAAATGATAACAATATGAAATGTTAGAAATTGATAGTATGGAAGATGGAATTACATGTTGAATGAGAACGTGAAAAGAACTAGTTTTAGGATCACAAATAGATGAGTTATAATTCAAGGTAGTATTGATTTTATAAAGAAGAATAAAAGATTATGAGTGATAATCACAAAAAAGAGGAATATAAAAGAATTAATTGACAAGCAAAAAAAAGACAAGAGCGATTACGCATAAGAAATATCCTACGAGAACAACAAAAAAGGAATTGTAGGTCCAAGAAAAATCAAAGGAAGAAAAATTCATATTCAAATAGTAAGGAGATCAGTGATAATACCAATGGCCGTAGGAGTGCCAGAAGTACCAATTGTAGTACAAATGAGAGTAGTAGGAGACCAAACTACAAGTGTGGCACCATTACCTATTTTTAGTAGTTGATCGGGCTCTAATCTTCATCATCATATATCTCAATTCTTGACAGCTTGCGTTACTAATAATGATAGAACTGAAGATATTTGATTGACATAGTTGCCAGTAACTTTAAAAGATACAGCTTTTGAATGGTATATTCAGCAACCAGTGGATAGATTTCCCAATTGAGAGGCCTTGAAGAATGCTTTCTTAATCCATTTTAGACCAATTGGATTTGAAGATCGACTTCGAGAAAGTTTTATGAATAGCACGATGTTTGTCGAGGAATCCGTAGAGTCCTATTATGGCCGGATCGCAGATATACTTTGTAAATGGTCAAATAAGCAAATGCAAGATGCGTTTATATTGTCGATATTAATTAACGGTTTACATCCACCAGAATTCAAAATGTTTATAAAAGAGGCTTGATCAGCTACAGTAGAGGCACCATTAGCACAAGCAAAGATGTAGAAAGAATGTCATTATGACCAATTATTAATAGTAGGGGCCACGATGATTCCAAGTTCAGAAAGCCAACAAATACAACCAAGAAATGTGTCAATGGATAATTATCCACAAATGGTTGCCTCCAATGTGAAGAATGTTATGTTGCAACAACCAATTAATGCTACACCACTCCAAGCAATAGCGCCAATAATGATGACACGTTATTTTACATCGCCAACCTATCAATAATCAGAGTTGTTTACAAATGCAACTGTTAAAGATCCAAATGAAGCCTTATTATTAAATCTAACAAAGAAGATGGAAGAATTGTCCGTGAATTTGGCTAAAGATAAGGAGAAATGACATAAGCCTTCTAATACGAGATCTAATGTATGGTGTAATAATTGTAAGGGACAAGTTTATTTTGATACGGAATGGCCATCACCTAGACAAATGGGTGTTCAATGTACATTTTGTGGAGGAAAGTACCCTACCCAAAACTGTTGGCATTTACAAAGGCAACAACAATTTAGTAATCAAACCATGATCCCATCGACTCAGTAGAAAGTCAATCAAGTTCAAATGAGAAATACATATGGATGGAATAGAAATCGATCTAATTGACAAAATTAAACATTCAATAATTTTTAAAGTTCCAATTTTAATTAGGAGTCTGCATCAAACCCCAGAACTACGGGAAGGAGCAGTACAGGTATCAGCAATATGCTCCATCGGCATCATCAAACCAAGTACCCTCCGTACAAACAGAATAATCAAGATCATTTTCTAACCCTACATGGAACAAGCCTAGTAGGTATATACCGGTGGAGACATCCAATATGCTTGATGGGGGTGCAAGAAGACCACTTTGTTATTTTCGTTCCAAACAGATTGGTCATTATGCAAATGAATGTCCCAATTCCAAAGGTAGTGATGATTATGCATTAGTTTGTGGAAATTGCAAGCAGTTGGAGCATACTTATTAGCAATGTAATGCTCCGTTCAATTTCAATAATCGAGATCAGCAAATCCAAAATCAAGAAAAAATGGAGGAAATAAATCAAGGTCCTCGAGATCCTCTGATAAATTGGGTAGAATGTATCCTAGCCGTTCTTACCAAGAGTCAGCAAAAGAGGAAAGGACCAATTCAACATTTGGGTGAGCTTGATGCGAAGGGCCAATTTGACCCAATTATGGGGACATCTAATCTAGGTCCTGTTACAGGCCTCTAATCCAGTATGAGACCTCACTTAGTTGGGCTACCCAATGAAATACCAATTACAAAGGCTTCGAATCCATTTCAAGTTGTTTCGTTTTCTATGTCGTTTCGAGAAATGTCCTTACCATTGAAAGATCCTCTCAAAGGCATGAATTCCAAGGAAGTTCCATATGTTGTTCCAATTCCGAGTCCAGAGTGGAAGAATATCTTACCTCAAGGAGTTAAACTCCAACCAATGAAAAGAAAGAGGGCATTAGGCATTACCCTAAATATAGAACCCTATGACATATTGAAAGATCTGGATGCTATTCGGCCTTCTATTTCTATGAAACAACTTCTAGTGGTCGTACCAGAGTGCCATTCTACATTGAATTCATCGTTAACACGACATAGGCAACGTAATAAAGAAGTTTGTGAAGTCAGTTTGAACCTTGACCCAAGTGCACCAACCATCGATGTTTTGATTGACGGTATTATGATCTCGGGTGTTCAGGTGGATGGTGGTTCCTGTGTCAATTTGATGAACGCTGATACAATGGATGCTTTAGATTTAGAACACTTAGTATCCATGACATCGGTATTACGGATGTTAGATCATAGCCGGGTTAAACCAATGGATATTTTATGGAGTCTTCAAACTATAATTACTAGTATTGCATATGATATTGCTACATCGTCTTTCGATTACAATGTTTGAATTTATCATATCTAATTTTATTGGGACGATCCTAGCTTTATCAAGCGAAGGCCAAGAACGATTGGAGTCGGGATACTTCAATAATTGGCAAGGGTGGAGATAAAATGGTATTACAAATATATCCAGTACACTATCATAGGGAATCTCAATTGCCAGCATGTGAATTGATGTTGGACGATGAGATTAGCACCAATGATGATGTAATAGCATCAATTACGGAAGAGTCCATGGAAGCAGACCAATACCTTCGAGTGATGTATCAATGTGGCAATCCGAAGGAGTATTTGATATACTCGACGAATTCAAAAATCTTTACTAAAGTTAGTATTGATTGGATGATCAAGTATGATATATACCATGTGAGTGCTTTGGACACATGATTCAGTACTTTGTACATGCCCGACTTACCAACTGTTTTTAATCCAGTGCGGGGGTTGAAACCGAATATCACTGTTGCATCTTTATGTCAAACTATCAACTTGGCAACCACAGCAGAGCCTCAGACAATTAAGGTATATGAAGGTATTAAAGAACAGGAGTTAACCTGCTAGACAAAATTTTTCTTGCATCATAAATCAACATTTGCTTAGACTTATGTTGATCTAAAAGATATCCCCGTTGAAGTCTGTAAGCATCATATCATTTTAGAAGAGAACGCTAAATCGGTACGACAGAGGCAACATTGCCTTAATCCTAAATATTCTCTCATGGTGAAAGAGGAATTGGACAAGCTTCTTGCAGTTGGTTTTATTTATCCAGTACCGAATAGTGAGTGAGTTTCTCCAATCGTAATGGTGCCAAAAAAGAACAAAAAAATCTGAATTTGTCAGGATTTCCAGAAACTTAATGCGGCCAACAAGAAAGATTACTTCCCATTACCTTTCACGGACAGTATGGATAACATGTTGTCATTATCACCAGGTAGTAAAAGAATAGGAGTGGGGCACCAATTAAAGTCATTCTGTGGTATTGATTCGGGTTGGCTGGAGTACCATTTTCTTGTATTTCTTGTATTTTCGAGAGTAGTAGTTCCAGTTAAGAGTTAACAGTGAGGAGCCGATCACAAGTGTGGATTGAAGATGTTTCAGAATGGATGAGTCAGCAGCAGCAACAATTGAAACTTTGGGATGTCCAGAGCTTGAAATTGGAAGCTTAAGTCCATGAATTGAGAGAGTATAATGAAGATCTCTCAATCCAGTTGAAGAAAGAGTTGATGGACGAACTAGAGAAGGAAGAAAAAGATTTGCAATTGGAACCAGATTTGATAGAATGTACATTCGATAATACAACAAATGATCAATTGGGTGGGCCAGTGGAAATAATACTTTTGTAGAGTTTTATTAAGTAGTTTTTAGATACGTAACAATTGTATGTTTGGAAGGACGCTGTACAATTAGGAGTGGGGCTATGTAGAATAGGTAAATAAACTTTGTGGTAAGTTACAGATTGGTTATTCACAACCTTAATAATTAGACTCATGGCTAGGCAGTTTAGCTGGTAACAGTAGGTTATTAGTGGAATAAATAGTTAAGAATTCAAAGGGTCATAAGCTTTGGAATCCGCTGGCCGACGGATCATCTTTTGGTAGGATAAATAGATTGAAGAAAGATAAGCCGAGAGCTAGACTGAGAGTCGTAAGCCGGGGTAAGCTTAGTACTACCTCTTTGTTTTTTTTATTATTTGCTTATGAAGAATTATGATTGAGAGAAGTATTATTGAATTGATAATCGTAGAATGGATTATAGGTTGAATTAAGATTGAAGTAGTAAGCCTCAATATTTTGTAGTTTGATAATTGATTTCAGATAGCCAAAGTACAGTCAATTGTGATACTAACAGACCCAATTCATATAACCAATCTTTCCCCATGTTTGAACCCACCTCTATTAATTCAATTGCTTTGATCTACTAAAGCTTGAACGCAATGAGAACAACATCGCCCTTGTTTGTACTCAAGCTGGATATCAAAAAGCTACAATTGTTCTTTCTAACAATGATTCCATAATTTCATATTTTTGAGATGTAAATTATGTAGCAAAAATTGATGGTCAGTCCAAACAACTACTAGCTTCTCAAGTAGATAGTATCGCCATACCTTTGTGGCATGTACAATCGCTAATTAATACCAATCATATGGACAGTAATTGTACTCTGTCCTTTTGAGCTTACAAGATTCATACACCTCAAGTTGAAGGTTCCTATCAAAGTCTTGTTGAAGGACCCCTCTAATGGCAAAGTTGGAAGCATCAATATCAAGATTACTAGAGAGATTAGGAACAGAAAGTTGCAATATTGAAACAATAATGAGTGCATCTTTCAACTTATCAAAGACATTTTGCTACTCTAGTTTCCATTCAAATATGGCACCCTTCTCCAATACGTTTGCCAATGAAGCAGCAATGTGAGTAAATTGCCAAACAAAACGGTGATAGTATCCAACAAGGCCTAAAAATGAGCGAACTTCAGAAGCATCCTTAGAGGTTTGCTAATCTTCTATTACTTTTACCTTATCTTGCTCTATATGCATGCCTTTAGAGGATATGTAGTTTTAATAATTTGCTTATTGAAACTTCAATAGTCAATGCAAAGGCAAAGTCCACCATCTTTCTTAGGTGCAAAGAGTACAAATGTTCTCCATAGTAATGTGCTTTCTCAAATGGGGCCTTTCTCAAAGAATTCATTGAATGTCTTTTGCAGCTCTTCAAGTTCTTTTGGTGCTAGGCGATAAATTAGTTGACTTACTGGTTTGGCTCTAGGCAATATTTCTATTTCAAATGAATATGTATATATATCGATTGCTCATGCTGTAGTTGCTTCTTCATAAAAATCATCTCTACAAATAAATCTTTGATTGTAGATTGTCTTTCTTTTTTACTTAATATAGAGGTATAAAGATTCACCTTGCGTCTTCCATCTTTAAAAGAGGTTATCCTTGCTATTCAATCAACTTGCTTATTTTCCATCTCCAGCTATGGCATACGAAGGATAACATCATACCTTAGCTTTGTTACCTTAAATCTCTCTCTTAAGACATATGTATCCATCAATCTCAAGGTTTCTTCTTCACACATCTCACTCAATATGTTCTCTTGGTAATCTGTAAGGTATATATTTTTTTCTTTAATTTCCTTGATTTTAATTCTAAGTCGGTCATCAATTTTAGTTCAAATATAATTTTTTTTAGAACCACAATCAATAAGTACTCGACATAATTGTCCTCATAGTAGTCCCATTAGAAGCAGTAGTTGACTCTTTTTATAGTTATTTGAGGCTATTCTATTTGACTCTAAGAGACAATAGCTACTCGTAACACTAACTTCCAACACCTTTATTAGAGAGCCCCGTTTTCCTGCTCTGACTCATTATCAACTTGATGGATTTTAGGACTCTAAATTCGTCTTATTTTGCTAGTACTTGTACTTTGATGTTTTGAACAACCTCCAATTTAATGGCCTAGCTCCCGACAATAGAAACATAATATTTTTTACACTAATATTTGTTATTTTTATAGTAACAATGATCCTTGTAAGGCATCAATTTCTATTGGCATTGGTTGTTGTGCCATAACATTAGATAGTGGCATAAAACTTTGTGTTATAGGTCGTGCTCCATGATTTCTAAAATTTGTAGCATCAAGCTTCTTTGTAATCTAAAATACCTCTTTGAATGTTTGTGGATCCGTTAGCTCCACCTCTTACTTGAGTCCAGGTTTTAAACCTCATAGGAATCAATCTATCATCTCCGCCTTTGAAACATTGTCAATTTAGAGACAAAAGGACTTAAATCAAGAAACATAATCTTATATCAACCTAGCTTGTGTAAGATTTGTCAAGTGATCACATATTATCTTCTCTACATTGATGGGCCGAAATTGATTTCTAAATTCAATCTCAAACTTCTTCCAATCACAAAATCCACCTTGAGCTCCATAACTTTGAACTCAATGTCACCACCAAATAGATGCCGCATCTCTCAAATATTTGGCTGCATATATAATTCCTTCAGTGGTATTTTTTTCAAATATTTAGATGTATTGTTGTTTATTGAAGAGCCATTGACATACATCTTCTTGTCTTGAAGTTCCATAGTATGTACAAGACTTATTCAATTTCAACCTAGCAAATATCAACTCTCTTGTCCTTAAGGCTACTATTTGCCCTTATAAAGTAGCTATCTAATTTAAGAAGTATTGTATTTGAGCCTCCATTTAGGATTGCTCTGCCATATCTCTCATAATATAATTTCTTCGTTGGACTCTACTATTATAATGCCTTCTTACTTCTCAATTGATTTTTTAAGAATAACTTCTGATAGCCTCAACATAGCACCTAATATGACCACAACAACAAATGTTGGACTAAATGATGACTATTGACACAATACCAAAAGTAAACAGTCAAATACTTGCTTTGATACCAATGAAATATAACTAGACTATCTCAAAAATTGAGGATCCTTCCAATCTACAACATAAGGCCTCCTCACAAAATAGGACGAAATAAAGTAGAACAAAATTGAACAAAACTAAATAAAATAAGACATAAAAGATAAAACTGTGTAAGCAGAAATAAAACAAACCAGAATAGATTTGAATAGAAAGATGCAGAATCAAACTTTACTAAGAGAAAGGGTCTAAAGCCATACCTCACAAGATGTCCCAAAAGGCCCTAGCCAGTCCTATTTATATCTTGTCCTACCACCCTGGACTTTCTAGAATGTTCCTAAATCGTGGATCCTACTTAAATAACCACTTTAAATTCCTTTTTTAGAAGGTTCTATGATAGGCCCTACTTGGATAACCGCCATAAGCTTTCTTCTAGAAGATTCTATAATAGGTTCTATCTAAATAATCACCCTAAATCCTTTCTAGAACGTTCTATGGTAGATCCTATCTGATCTACTAACCTAACCTCAATTTTAGAAATTTCTATGGTTCTAATTATCTATATAATTATCTTATCTATACCCTGTTACAGACTCAATTTATATTAAGATATTGGAGAACTCTTTTTGAGATTTTAAAGATAGATATATAGATCTCTTTAGCTTTTTATTCTCAAACTAATGGACAAACAAAACAAGTGAATGAATTTTTAGAATAGTACTTGAAGTGTACCATCAATTATCATCAAGATGATTGGATAACTCTTTTACCATTGGCAAAGTTTGCGCACAATAATTTAGTACATTCTTCCATTCAATAAATATTTTTTTTTATTAATTATGGTTATCATCCAAGACTTGATATTTTAACTTTTTTAAAGTTTATAATTTTATAATAGAAGATTTAGCAAATTATTTATTAAAGCTATATATAATAATAAAAACACAGTTAAAGAGAACTCAAAAACAATAAAAGATCAATGCAGATGCCTATTGCAAGGAATAACCACAATTCAACATAAATGACAAGATATAGTTTTTTTGTCATAATATCAAGATTACTCATCATTGTAACAAGTTGGACTATCATAGGCTTGGACCTTTTCCTATTAGTAAACAAATCAATCATGTTGCTTATCGATTATATCTATCAAAGTCTATGAAAATCTACCCCATATTTCATATATCTCTTTTTAAGCCATATAAGACAATGAATATCTTGGAAAGAAGACAAATGCCACTTCTTCCTATAGAAATGGATAATAATCAAGAGTTTGAGGGTAAAGAAGTCTTAGATTCAAGGCGGTGCCAAAATAGGTTGGAATATCTTATTCATTGGTATGCATATGATATTAATGAACGTATATAAGAGCCAACAAAGAATCTTGTAAATACAATAAAGAAAGTTGAACCTTTTCATTGATAGCATTCATCAAAAACTAAGATAAAGAATAATAAAGCTTTGCTATAAAAGAAATAAGATTAAAAGAAGATAATACTCTATCTTCTATCCTTCTTTGTAGCTTTTGTGTATTTGTGACACTAAGGAGATAGAAAACCAACAACCACTAGATTCAACTTAAGAGCATTCATTTCTTAACTTTCTAGACGAGACATTACAATTGTCGCAACTTTATACGATATAATTAAGATGAAGATCCTTAAAAATAACATGTCTCTCCTTGAATAGATGGCAAGATATAATGTATTTGATATTACGACCTTAGAAAAGACTCATAATTTTTGGTGATTTTATTGGAGTTAAAAATAATTCATAAATTTTTTTTAAATAATTTATTTGAAAGGAGTTATGAAGATCTCAATAATAACCAAATAATAAGGTAGTCTTCTTACCTTGTTATAGAACACTATTGATAGCTAAGAAGACCTATCAACTATCTTCAAAGAGAATAAAGATCAAGATATGTATCAAATACAATTTATTGCTATCGTCATAGAGAGAATTTGCTTTAAAAAAGCGTTCAACTTCTCGCCATCATTAAATACTCAATTAAGCCTTTAGATTAAAAAACAATACCAAGTTTGTATATAAAATTGTCTCTATATAAGTAATTACATCAATACATAAGCCTTAAGTACCAAAGATCACCAAAAATATGATAAAAATATTATTAAAAACTTGTATATTCTTAAGTTAAATTCTTTCTAAATTTCAACAACTCATATCTCATGATTGGATTGTCCAAACAAATCCAAATTTTACATAAAGTACTAATGTACTTTTAACAACTACTACCACAAACTTTAATTGTAAATTCATTACGGATCTTGAGGTATTGCCAAAATTTTAACAATAGCTTCAAACCCTTACTTATATATATCTATGTACAAATTTCTTCATATCTCACAAATTAAGTATTTAAATACCATATAATTTTGATATATAACTTTTTAACTCAATAATGCACACTTTTAGAAATTTTTAGCTAAAAATTCATCTATAAACTCAAGATATGGCTGTAACCATTACTATCAACAAAATGACTCACTTATTGCCTTTGAATTACATGTGTTGTCTTCATTACTCTATAACTTCTTCTTATAAACTCCAAATGCAAAAATTCCTTCACAAAAGATATAAATCTTAAAATTTTCTTGTAGCTATATCTTTTGATTTCCAAAATCTATCAGAAACTCCTTGTATCCTCAATATAGCAATATTATATCTTAAAAAGACACCTTAACTTCAAAGAGTTATAACTTTAGCACCATAACTCCAAATCCTCTAAAATTTGCACACAAATTGTAGCCAAAATCTTAAATCTTACAACTTTTTTTTTTGATTCTCAAGTGTTCCTTGTGAAGTTACTAAAACTCTTATTATGGTTGCAAAAATTCTATTGAATGCCTATTAGGCATAGCCTTTGACCAATAAGACTGAAGATCTTTATCTTTTGCCTTCATTCGACCATGCCTTGATATCATCCCTCTCCTTAAGTCTCCTAGTAGTTTGGATTTTCAACCTTAGGCTTCCAACTCCTCTTAAAGCTCTATATTAAATATCTAAATCTTATATAATTTAAATACTATAATAAAAATAGATAAAATTTAAAATAAAGTTTTTTATATCTATTCTCTTTAAATTAATTTATTAATCATAATAATACACATTAAGACTTATAAACATAAAATATATTTTAATTAATTTTTACATACTATAAGCATTTACAATATGACACCACATCTTGGATTTTATCAACACATGATGATTGCTCCTCGTGGAACTTGTCCCTAAAAAGAGAAGTATTTTCATGGATATATATACATACTATTGTAAATTCCTATATGATTAAATAGAAATAGATAAAAGTAGATAAAAGTAGATTAATTTCATAATATCTTTTTAAAAAGCTTCTTAAAAGCTTTACAAATGCTTCTTTGACTTTACATATATTTTTAGTTGATTGGTATGTTAGAAACTTGGTCAACAAGTTAATCAAGTATTGGTAGCTTGTGGAATAAGCTAATTATGTAGCACACATATAAAAAACTTTTCTTAAAAATTAAGATACGTACCTTATAAAATCAATATATTTTAGAGGTCCTATAGGACATCGCTACATAGCTTCTAGTTAAGAATATATATGGAGATAAGAGTGAAGACTTCTTCACTCTTGTCAATGCTTTTTTAATCCTTAGTCTTATTTCAAGTCTTTCTAATCTTCTTGTTTTTGGCAATAGCCATTTTAGTTCAATATTATATTATCTTTGAGTGACTTTCTAGTTCTTTTCAGTGGCTTAAGAGTGTATTGAGGATTTCTTTCTTTGAGATTTATGTCCTTGATATATATTTAGTAGATGTTTGAGCTATTATTTGAATAGTTTTTGAGAAATTTTAACAATTGCAATATTTAACTTGATAGAACTTCACTTATGTCTATTTTGATGTAGATCTTAGTAAAAATAACTTTATTTTATATTGATTTTTTTATGCATATGTAATTATGTGTTTATTTTTTGAACACATTTAATATAATATCAAGATAAAATTCAACCATATTAAAATATAATATCTCTTTTTTATCTCTAATTACAAAGATTAACTAATACATGCATATTAAGTAATAAAATTATGTCAATAATAATATAAAAAAATAAGATTTTTAAGATTATATATCTTTTTTTTACTTTAAAATTATATTCCTTTGAATAGGTATGATATATCTTCTATTCAAATCAACAAACAAAACTAGAAGAAAATGTAATTTATTATTTAAATTTTTTAGTTGAATAAAATCAAATATCATATTTTGTAGTACAAAGGTTTTAAATAATCTTAAAAAAAAGTCGGATTTAAATTATTTTTTATACAATATAAATCTAAAAATTGTCTATGAATGCTTTATGAACTTAGCTATGTAATTACAAAATTTAAGAACTAGTTAGATTTTTATAATTTAAAGAATTATTTTATTATAGAAAAAAATTAGTATCTTTTCAATCTTAACATAATTATATTAGGTCAAAATTATATTTTTCTAAATTTATGATTTTAAAAATAAATAAATAATTCTTTTGAGTAATTTTTGTTTTTTTTTTTAATTCTATAAAATCACCTAATTGTTTTTAGTATTTTTATTTCAAATAATTATCATAAATAATTTTTATAGATCACTTTTTGAATGATGTTCATTAGATTATAAGAAGAAAAAAAATGTTATTGTATGTATGTATGTATATATATATATATATATAATCAAAGGCTGTTTTTTTATTAAAAGGATATTTTAATTTTTTAAAATAAAAAATAAATAATTTTATTAAATTACTTTATAGTCAAATCCATAGGATACATATAAGAATTCACTAGAAAGTAGTCTAATAATAAATTAAAATTTTATTTTTTATATATTTTTTATTTCAATTTTAATTCATCTAAATATAGATTAGTGTAAGTTATAAAAGATAATTTATAAGTAGATTTAGAAATTTTATCATATTTTAAAAAAACTACTTGAAGAAATAAATTAAATATAATTTAAATTTATAAATAAAGAAATAATGGACAATATAAAAGATTTTAGTCTAAGTAAAAGCTAATTCCATAAAAGTATGGAATTACAAAGTCTCTTAAATCTTTTTAAGTAATCTTGAATTAGTTTAAAAACTAGCACCAAGTTATTTATTAGAATTTTTTGAAACAATTATTGCACTCACTTTATTAGACTATATTAAAGTAATAGATTATTTAATTTTAGAAAAAAATTAATAAAAAAATTTAAAAATTTAAATTTTATTTTATATAAGATTCATGAACCTAATATGAAATTAGAGACTTACTATTTTATTAAACATGTTACACAAGATATTATTAAAAACAATTATACTCTTAGTTCATAACAAAGGCTATTAATTTCAAGCAAAATATATTTCTACTATTTATCAAGGATGTAAAATGATGAGGTAAGAATCTAAGAAGAATAATAAAAAAATATTAAATTAGAAAAAAGACTAGATAAAAAATTATAAAAAGATAATACTTGCTTTGCTCCAAAAATTGATTTGGCAAAATTAAGGTGCAACTTGTCTTGCTTTATTACATAACCTATTGCAATAAGGTCCTATAAAAGCTTCTAGAGGAGGTTCTAATCACTATAGAATATTCTAAATTTTTAAAGTTTCTCTAATAGAAACTTCTAAGAAACTGTAAAAAGTCATGTATAATAAGCTTTTATAATAAGTCATATTTTACATGTATTTTATGAAATAAAATAAAATAACATTTTTAAAATTTCTAAAGGATCTTAGAAACCTCTCAAATTATTTTGGACTTTCTGAAATTCTAAAATATATATATGTTTTTTATTTCTATATTATTTATAGAATATTTTATAATCTTGTCAAATATTTTAGAAGATTTTAGAAAGTCTTTGATTTTGTATTTTGTTGAATATCTATTTTAAAAAAACAATCTACATATACTTATGAAAAGACAATATATGCATGTACATAAAAATCCAATTGTACAATTTCTATCATTGGGAGACAAACTTACATTTTGTTGGCAAATGTAAAACCTGTACCATTTTCAAAATTATTATTTTTATTATTGACGGAATAAGAAAAGATTCTTTGTTAGACCAAACATCTTTACAATTAACAATCTACCAAAGGAAATATTATAAAAAAATAAAAATTAAATAAAAATATAATAAATAAGATAGTATGAAAATTAGGCATATTAAATTATTAGCTTATATGTCAATATTATTACATTAATATTTTTTTAGAAAATTAAATAATAAATTATATATTAGATATTGTATCTTGGTTTGATTTAGCTCTTGGCCCTGAGATTAATTAGATAAAATTAGAAATATATTAATAATATGGTTCTATATTGGATATAAAATTTTATATAGACCATTAAAGGATATAGTGAAATTTTTGATTTTTTAACACACTAGTTGGATAAATATAAACTCAATTTCAAAATAACTTTTTAGAGAATTCAAATTCTTTTTCAGATTCAAAGGAAATTTAATATTTTTCATTATATCTTACAATACAAATCTATAAATGAAGTAATGACTGATTGAGCAAGATCAGATATATGTAAAAAATGAAAATGAAATAAAATCACAATTAATTAAAACTTAGTACTTGACTTAAACAAAACAGAAAAACAAACTGTGCACTAATTTTGAGTTTAACCGACCAAAATTTTATTTACACCACATGCCAAAAAAAATCTATTTTAATAAGGAAATTAAAATTTGGCTTAAAGAAATTGCAATAATCGTATAGAGATCTAAAAGAAACGTAAACATATTGCCTAATTTTAGCATGTACTTACTTCATACATTAAAGGCAATAACATATAGATTTTAAAAATATACCTAGACTAAGAACATATAAGATTGATCTACATTCTGATTTTTTTACAAATTGAAGATAAATCCATGGTGTTAGTAATTAAGGAGAGCTTTTTCTTAGCAACACAAAATCTTTGTCACTAGTTTGCTATCAAAATTTAAGTAGTTTAAGATCCATTAATACTCGCTTAGAAGAACATGTCTATAAAAAAAAATAAAAATAAAAAGATGAACTTTAAAAAACACATTCTAATTTGTAAAGACAACTTATTTGAACAAACCAACAAAAATACATCAAATTAACATGAAATGAAACCTGGTGAAAAAATTCAAATAAAAGTCAGATCTTTAAGTACTACAACAAATCTTGAGGTGGCAATCAAACAAATAACATCAAAGAAAGAAAATGAAACCTTTGTTGAGCACATAGAATCTGTATCAGTGGTCTCTAATTGCACACAGAGCAGAAGAAGTTGAGAAAGTGAAAAAATGGTGAGTTATTTATCACAGTTTGATGCCTCTTTATCAGCCTTAAAGAAGGGTATGCCGCTTTGTTGCTGTGTGGCCCAATAAATTCAAGCAGCGAGTCAACCCCTCTTGTTTCGAAAAATAAAATAAAAAAATTCTGAAAAAAGATTATATAGCATTACCAGACAATGTGCAAAAGCAGAAAGAAATCTTCGTCGGAAGCTAATGAATCTGCCAATTGGCACAGCCTCTTGGAAGCATCAGCGGCGCTTTACTCGTGGACATCTGGATGTGGTGAAGCAATTTTGACTATACGGGGACTATGCAGGGAAGCTGTTGTGTGCAAGTGTGTTTTTCGACGTTCAAGTCGGATTTTGCTGTTGTGGGTACAGGAATTTGACGTGGTGGAGGAGTTAGTTTTGGTTGGGTCTGTTTCTGCGTTGGAAAAGAACAGCTGATTTTGGCGATGGCGCTGGAAGATGTGACTGTGGCGCTGGACTGGACGCCCAACAGTAACCATGTGGGGTTCTACGTTGCGCAAGCGCGAGGGATGTATGCGGATGTGGGGTTGAGCGTGAAGTTTATCAGCCCACATTGTGACAATTACAAGGCGACTCCTGCATTGAGAGTATCAGCGAAAGAAGCAAGTAAAGGAATTGCACCCTCTCTCTCTCTCTCTCTCTCTCTCTCTCTCCCTCGCTAAGAATTTTTCAGTTGTAGGATTTGACGGTGTAAACATTGGTCTTATTTGTGTGATCGTCGGTGTGCAGCGTTGGGTTTAGGGCCATCAGAGACGCTGTTCAGCTACCATTCGGAGTCTGAGAAGCCGGATCTGATCGCCATTGCCACGCTATTGCAGCAAGATTTGAGCTCCATTGGTGAGGGACCACACCATTGCTCTTGAGTGAAATGCGTCTGGAAGTAGCATGGGCATCTCCGCGATTTGGTGATTGTAAGCACATGGGTGTCACCGCAAATATTTTTCTGATGGATTGAGTATCATTTCGCACGTTAATATGTGGGTGTGTACTACTCTGATGCAGCAACTCTTAAGAAGAGTGGAATTAATCGACCCCAAGAACTCGACGGGAAGAGGTACGCTTCTTACGGCGCGCGGTATGAAGGCCGTATAGTCCAGAAAATGATCCAGAACGACGGCGGTAAGGGCGATTACGAGGAGATTGTTCCTGCAAAGCTGGGCATCTGGAGCACCTTGTTGGAAGGAAAAGCAGACGCTACTTGGGTTTTCAGTGGCTGGGAAGGGTGCGCGGCTTCCATTGCTGGCGTTGAACTCAACGAATTCAGACTCTCCGATTACGGGTGAAGATGCTATCATTCTACCGTCTTCATAAATTTTCGATACCCCAGCTTTTTCATGCATGTGAGGCAGGCACAGAATCACACCTTGTGAAGCGGAGAAGCGAAATGAGGCGTATCTTTCTCAAAATTTCTTTGACCTTATGCCGCCTTCTGCATTGTGTCTTAAGGATTTCAATCGTCATTCAACTCCTGTTCACTCTTTTTGTAGGATCCCATATGGCTACAGCCCCGTGCTATTTTGCCATCCGGACACAATCAAGTACGTTCCAACCCTTGAAATTAGACAAAACTTGTTTATATCTACACATTGTGAAAAATGATTTCTGACATTCATCTTCCGATACTTGCATTTCAGCAGTGACTCCGCCGATAAGTTGTCCAACTTTCTGCTGGCGACAGCAAAGGGGTACGCTTGGGCAGCTCGCCAATCGTGCTTGGAAGCTACGAAACTATTTTTGGTGAGCTTGACACGCTCCTTCTTCATCAATCTTCATTCACTTCTCTCCTCCATCCATGAATAACCAATGCAGTCCTTTCTTGTCCTTCACAGAAACAAGTGAAGCAGGAGCATCCAGATTTGTTAGAGGAGGCTGTGGCCCAGGAGCTGGTTTCGGAGTCTTTGAATTACATGAAAAACTCATTTCTCGCAAGCGATGGCCACTGGGGACACATGGACGCTGCCGTGTGGGAAGCATTTCTCAATTGGCTACAGACGGAAGGATTGCTCACAACTTATACCCAGTCACGAAACCCTGTGCCTGGTGTCAGTGTCTCTCTTGACGAGCTTCGTCAAGGAAATGTGGGTGACCCCATAGCACATGATCAGATCAACCTGAAGAACGTTTACACAAATAGGTTCCTTGAGCTTGCACGTCAGAAGAGCTAAGATCCTGCGCTACCAGCAATGGCCACCATGCAAATCCTTCATAGCTTAGAGCGTTGTGTTTACATTCTAAGCTCACGAGAATGCTTATCATGAGTTTCTCGGGATTCGCTTCCACATAGATGTTTATCTCTTGTGTGCATTATAGCGGAGGTAACCTTGAAGGGAGAAAATGCAAACCTGTAGGAATGTAATGGGTTAACTGAGTGCAGAGCAATTGTACCTCTAAGACCTGCTTGACAGTGTATTGAATTTGCACTGTGTTTGCTGATTCTTTACATACATATATACAGAAATGGATGCACAAACGAACCAAGGTTTCAAGATGTTTCAACTTGTTACCTCTGATTTATCTTAAAATGAATAATTGGCGACAATGTGCTAGTCTAAGTTTATAAAGATTTGGGCATACAGGCTTAAATCTCATTACTTTCCTCTGTTCAACTTGCCAGCAATACGACAGATTGATGAACTCTGTAAACTCTGGCACTGTCAACTCCGCAGGCATTTCCTTGTAGGGATATGTGTGCCAACGAATAAAATAAATCAAACGGTTTGGTTTGGGAGATCAAATTAACTAAAAGTTGGATTTAGTTTAGTTATAGCCAAGTCAAAACCGGTGTTGATTTAGCTGAACAAAAATTGCCAACTTGGTTGTAATCATGTCTTGCAGAGCAGTGATCATTTCAAATCTTGATTCCGTTTTTGTAATTTTGGGTTGGTTTGAAAGATCACATTCAATTTAAATTAGATCTAGTTTGGTTACAACAGAGTCCACACTTGTGTCAATTTATCTGAACAAAAGTTACCAAATCGATAGTGGGCATATCTTGCACTATGGTCATCATCATTTCAAATGTAGATTCCATTTCCACAGTTTGGTTTGGATTGGTTTTAATTTGATTAATTTTGTGTTAAAGATCTATTA
This sequence comes from Physcomitrium patens, assembly GCF_059467195.1. NCBI lineage: Eukaryota > Viridiplantae > Streptophyta > Bryopsida > Funariales > Funariaceae > Physcomitrium > Physcomitrium patens. The sequence goes on along the minus strand of NC_143434.1, from coordinate 4,121,220 downwards.
CTTAGTTCGGTTTTGGTTTTGCCAATCTACAGTTGTTTTAATTTGGTCCAATTTGAGGGTGGCTTGAACCATTTTTGCAGGTGCACAAGCGGAAATTCCAATTCCAATCCAATCCACTTGTGCATCTGTTAAAATGAAGTGGTAAACAGTTACCTGATGGAAGTCAAAGAAATCTTTTCTTTGCATCCAAAGGTTAATATTACTGATCCAAAAGGAAGTCTGGGTAATTATGTAGCGCATTTATACTAAACGCACAAGCCGTCACCTGAGGTTTAGTTCACCATCTCAAGCTCTTCAGAAGCCTGAGTTCAACATCGTTACCCTCCTAACAGACACTACGGATCGAAACAGGCTTCCAGCAAGACAACGCTAACTGACATATGACCTCAGGAAGTAGTTCCAAGTACATGTAAGCGGCACAAAACAAAGTTCATAAAGAGTGAGTGGCAATGAATTTCATGAGAAGCTTATGATTGAACTGATGACAGGAATAAAATGTCTTTGATAGGGTACACTAACTTCACAGCTGGTATAGATTGATTAGCAGTCTCCGATTAATCGGACTCTGCAAACATGCTAGTGAAGAAGAAAAAAATTGGGGGAAAAGCTTTCACGATACAATTGTGTTGGGCAAAAATATACTACTGTGGTCCTCGCTAGATTATATTACATTGATGGTTTCCCATTTGTATCCCCACTCCAAGGACTAAAACATTCCTTGCCTCAAAGGGTACGTGTTTGGAGACTGAGGCCGCGCTTGGTTGCGTAGCCCCTTGTGGGCCTCGCATCGTTTTCGATCAGGTCGGGGGGGATCCAGGCAAACTGTGCCATCCTCCAGTCGCAGTCCACAAATATCCCGTCGCGTAGACAAGCGCGAAGACTCGCATGCCGATTCCTCGCAAGTCGCAAGAATGTTACTGTATGAAGTAGCGCTTAGTTTCGTGCCCTCAGGTCTGGGACCCAAAGGGTTCTTCAGCTCCGCCCATTCCCGGCTCTTGGCCATGCGGAGCTCCGAAGTGCGGAGCCACGAGTTAAATGACAAGCTGCCGCGCCGCTTTGGCTCCGGGGGGTTGCTGCGTACTTGTGAAGAGTGTGAGAGGCAAGAAAAACATGAGATTGATGACTCCGGAGACGGTCTCTTCAGCGGTCGGTCGCCTTGTTCGGTGGGTTGTGTAACTCGTACCAGAACCTCGCTGCTGTCGTGGGTGGGACTACTTGTGTGAGCTACTCTTGCTGGCTTTTTATGGCTTGGTTTCTTGTGAAGGCGGCATCGTTTGCTGCTCTTGACAGGGAGGGCACTGCAGGATAGCCCGGATTCTAGTAGTGCTCCGCAACGATTAACTGGAATGTCGAGTTTCGTAAACTCGGAGGTTTTAGCAGACTTTCCAACTAAAACTGGAGGGTTGAACTTGTAGGCGAAAAAGGCAGCGATTTTGCTGGAGTCTGTCCCTCTGCTGCTGGATCCAACGAAGGGGCGGCTGTTATCTGATGGTTGTCGTGCAGCAATCGTGACGCCAACTCTCCTGCGTTTGAAGACAAAGAAGACGCGGCCTGAACTTTCGCCGAAGCACCCATGGGAGTCGTTGGAGCCGAGAGCGCCTCTCTTGACGATCTTGGCGAGAATTTCTGGAGAGCGTTGTCGAAATTTGCCTCCACGTTTCCATGCGTAGTCGAAGACATCGATTAGCTTGGACTCCGTCCTCTCGGCCGCTTCTTTGCTATCGGTCTGGGGTTTATGAACATCAGATGACCAGAATGAATTAATATCTCCAAGCTCCCAGCCAAACACATCTCAAAGAGATTCCAATTTGATTCGTTCTCTGACAAAGAAAGCAAGTTCTGTAAATGGTGAAAAGTCCGTACTCCAGTGAAATGTAGCGTATACTCACCGCAGCCCAACGAAAAGCTATGGAGCACCCTAGAGCAAAAGCCTCTGAAAAGAGGCGGGGACCTCGCATTGGTGAACGACTACCAACTTGGTCGGAAGGGTTGGCACTCTTCTTCTCTGACTTTGCTTGGTACTCATCAGTGGGATCACTACTTCCATAGCTCTCAATGCTCGTGTAACCGCCATCGGTACCGGGAGCTCTGTCGGAGCTTGTGTTCGAAGACTCCGAGGCAAGACTCCTCGACTTATCAAGCTGTGGAAGTTTTGGTGTACTACCCAACTCATTCTTAGCATTAAACAACCTTGCTGACCTGCGAGAGATCAAGTGTCTCAAACCAATAAATACTGTGCCGACCACAAACTAAAAACCCTGAAATCATATGCCACGGTCAGCAGAACAATTATGCCGTCCGGAAAGACCATCGAAACATGGCGAAGAGGTGTACTAAATTGAAAGAATCAACTGACCTGATACCTTCGAGATGAGCGCCCGTCTGTCCGTAGCGATGCAAATGGTAGTTAACATTATCAGCGCACCCAAGGTATACAACCACCACATCTTGAGGTTTGAGAGAACCGGAGTGATTGCTGCGCTGAGATGGCAGCCATGCAGGTGGCGTTACTCCAATCTCATACACACCAGGACCAGAATTGCTGCCAGGGAGGTTGCTCACTCGATATCGGTCCGGAATCTTCCCGGACGCGTGATCCTTCCAGTCAGAGGAACCGACGAGAACCTGAGGGCGAAAACACCTCTTAATTCTTAGAACTCATTACTGATTGTTAACAGAACAAGAGTCAAGCTACTCAATTGGAATTGATCCCTTCGATGCAGACTTCTACACTGAAGGCACACGACGCAAGAAGCACTAGAAGCCTGTGACGTGTAGTACTACAATCTGAATGAGAAGTCATCAGTTGTAACGCCTATCATTAGCAAACATCTGACACCCAAATACGAGTGTAGGAAACTGAGATCAATGATCCCAGAGTTCCCAGCCCTGTATTCGATGGAATCAAATGTGAACACCTGAAATTTGAATCAAATTTTCAAGCGATAGTACGTTTTAATTTAACTAGTAGAGGGTTTTCACATTCAAACAAGGTTAACGTTTTGCTTGAAAGGTTCACCTGACGAAATCTAGATACCTGCGAGCCTGCCTCCTATGACAGGCACTGCGGTCTCGGACTAAAACATGAGCTTGCATTTGGAATGGACGTATGTGCTGGGCGAAACTCAGTTACAGAAGCGGCTCAGTGGTTCAAAGGGCGGTCGGTTTTTACTTTGATTCTAGAAAAGGATGCTACCGAGAATTTGATCGTAGACGTAAAGGGGTGATGAAAATGGGTATCCAGTGTAAAGTAGGTACACAGCTTCATACCTTCCAATCAGAGAAACTTTTGTCATGCTTCACGTGCGTATACTCCTCTCGTTTCAAGCGTTTTTTTTTCTCCCGAACATTCACAGCCTTCATGTCACATACAAGGCCCATGCCGCGGCCGCTATCTCCACCAGCAAATTGTATCCCAACTTTCGTTAACTCACCCCAAATCAAAATTATGAAGACAGTATTCAGGAACCGAAACCTGCGAGTCACTTGCAATCCGTGAGCAGAGCACGATGCAACGAAATCACTTCAACCCATTCCTCGCAGGCCAGACTCCCTGCATTAACGAGATGATTCAAAAGTGGTTACAAACCACACCCGCTGAACCCAATTCCCTGTGAACTCCAGGTGCTTCATCACAGCATGTCAAGACATCTTCAACACGAAACCCACAAGCTGTTCGCACAGATCCTCAATTCGCAATTTCAACCCATCCTGCATGCACAACCTTGCTCCTAACGGCGTCTGAGCGTTTAAACTCCACAATGTCGGAGACAGCTGGCCATCTGCGTGAGAACCCTCCCTCTCCGAGTTTCAAACTCAACTCCCCCCCAATTAGGTTCCAACAAAAATCTCGTCATGCAGCCTCTCGTTACGGATTCACCCGAGTCTAATATCTGCGTGAGGAAAGAGGATCTGGGCGACCACAATTTGGCGGAGGGGGTTCCCATCACTGCGAACCCTGTCCACAATTCTGCCCACGTCAACGACTCGAACTGCGACAACGAGAAACCTGCCACCATTCCAGCGAAAGGGGCGTATGACCTAGGGGGTTCATTCATGAGCGTTATCAAGGCTTGCGCAGATTGCTATTCCGGGGAAGAAGACATGAAGAAACATGCTCCTGCAACTGCCCTGAAAGGCGATCTGTGTTGTGGCCTAATTCCGACGCTGCGATGGCGATGGCGAGATGAGGGAGGAGATGCAACGCCTTCAAAAGGGGGAGACGCTAGGCAACAAGTTCCTCCTGCCGACGACGCATGCTCATCCATCCTTAAACTCTAATCCTCCAATTCTCCGTGACTTTCACCCTGAAACCCTACACACGAGTATTCTCTGTAATGAATCAGAAAAAACCTCAAAGCATACAAATCACTACACTCTGCTCTGTTGGGATAGATTGCAAATGTTTGGAGTCAAAATAGATAAATCATTATTTTAGCTTTTTGGAATTATAAAATGTGGTTTAATTGTTGTAGGTAACTAATAACATAGACGATGGAATATTAGAAGATTTTATTTCAAAATTTATCTTGAGTGTAAGATCTTAGGATTCTAAATTTGTTATGTTCTTGCAACTCAATTAAAATTCTATATATCAAGTAAACCAATCTTGCAAAACAAAAATTCAACCCGCACTTTGATTTTTTTACTTCATTTGTTTATTGGTTGTACATATTTCCAAAACATGGATGTTGGGTGATTACATCTTACTGTATGAGTAGTTCAGTAAAGGACAACCAATTGTTAGGAGTTCCTAAAACCTTGGTAAGAGTGATGCATGGTGTAAGATTTGAGGTTTCAAAAAAATAAAAATAAAATAAAATATATAAAAATACACATACAAAAAATCGTTTATAAGCAATTAAATAGGATTAACCGTTTAGTATTTATTAAAATGTTCTTGTACAAGTAGTCACTTGGATATTCTATTTATTTAGTACTAAGTACCAATTGGATACATATTCCACTACGGCCCACCACGTAAACCTCCTTTTTTATAATAAAAACAATAATATATATATATATATATATATATATTGATACACAATTTAACCTTCTCATAATAATGTCCTTTATGTACTAGCTAGGGAGGCTTAGAGTGAAGACTTTGATAGTAATATTTTTATAATTTAGTGAGTTTTAAGAATGCTATAAAGATATAGTGGAAGCAATAAAATTGATTATTGAATCAAAAAAAATAATGTAATTATTGGTATCTAACTTAATTTTTGTAATTATGCATTTCTAAAAACTTGGTAAAAAAAACCTCATTATTTGAGGTTTTGTAGTCAGAAAATTTTATAGGAATCAGAATTTCAAAAACAATGATGTATCAAAATAAAACAAAATAATATTAAATTTGATAAGTACAAAAGATGACAATCACAAACTAGCTTACAAACGTTTATGTTTTAAACTAATATCAATTCATAATAAGTTATATATTTTAGTTTTTTACTGTTTTATGTGTTTTTCACAATAAAATTTGGTATTTTATGTTGATATGCCTGTATAGGATCGAGATCAACATAAAATTCATGTAGTTTTCTGAAACTTTAATGTATAAAATTTGACATAAGAGGTGAAAAGATCATAAATCATGCCTAATTTTTTGGTGTAGAAAATTTGTTCAAGTGCAACATTTCATTTTTGAGTTATTTGAACTCTAAGTTATTTGAACTCTAAGTTATTTCTAGGTAATGTATATATAGCCACATATTCAAACCTTTTTGAATTATATAAATATTGCAACAACATCCCCTTCTTTTTCTATTTTTTGATATGAAAGAATTCCATTAGATGCAAGTGAAGAATTAAAATAAAACCAAAAACACATTTATTTTCAAAATGATTCCAAATCCAACTATCTACACCAGTAAATAAAACATGATGATGTAAACTTAAAATTTGAAAGTGTTATTAGAAACTAAAATTGTTGTGACCATGTAAATCCAATCTAAAGTACATACAGTTTCAAAGTTTTATTAAAATAATCTTATCAATATTTTGTTGTTTAGGTTACCAAAAGTAACAGTTTGATGTGGTGGTGGTTGTTGTTGTTGTTCGTCCAAAAATAATAAAATTAGGCAAACAACACCATTTTTCAAATAAACAATTAATCACATGGGCAATTAGGCAAACAACACCATTTTTCAAATAAATTTTCAAGGACAATTACATAAATAGCTTTTAGCTTTTGATTTGAGTTCTACATAAATTAACAACAAAAAAAGGTGCATACAAACTAATTAAATGTCATCTAATTAATTTAATATTATTACTATTATTATCATTATAGTTTTATATCATTTAATTACAATGTTTTCCTTTTATTTTTCTTGGGTGTCTTGGTACATGCAACATTCATTGTACAATCTAATTGCCTACCTTTTTATAAGAGTCAATTGTGGAAACAAAAGCTTCCACACCTTTTTACTTTAGAAAGGAACAAAAGTTTAAAGTATAAGTAAAAAAGGAATGTAGTACATCCACCATCCAACCTTTCTCATCCATGTGAACGGAATTCAAGTGTGGATTCTGCTGAGTCACAACCTCATTCGTCTGAGGCTTTGAAGACACTACCCCATTTTGTGGTGGAGCCTTTTTAAATTTATGAACTTAATAATAAATTTTAAAGAAATACAAATCATTGAAGTAGAAAAAAAATGGACATTAAACCACGAGATACCTTTGTGGCTTTTTGCTCATGGAAATCCAGCTGCTTTATTTAATTATTTCAAATGGATGTTGCTTTTTACTTCTTCCTGTCAATAAAAGCACACAAGTTGGATTTGGGGATTCCTCCTTTACTTGAAAAGCTTTTGCAACTACAGAACGAAAAGTTGGGCAGTGGGTAGATTTTTTCAAAAATTAGGGTTCCAATCTCATGAGCCCTAATTAGGGTTAGAGATACTTTATCCATCATGCTTGATGTTGTGCTTGCAGTTAAAAAGTGGTTAAGGGTTATGAGGAGAAAAAAAGATGAGCATGAATAGAGGAGCAGGGATACTATTAGGGATTAGCCAATAAACATATTGTTTATTTTTCATACATTACTAAGTAAACAAAGTATTTTGATGCTGTTTTATTATTTCTATTGTTCATTTCCATAGAAAATACACAATTACAGCCTTGGTTATTTGCTCAAAAGTTTGGTTCAAGACTACAAAGCAATAATGTCTGTCAATATACTATGAAAATAAATTATATATATATATATATATATATATATGCATTCAAAGATTTTGAAATTGATGGAATTATACAATAAATAGTGTCAGTGAAGAATGCTTTTCTTCAATATCTCCTTAAACGACCATGACAGGGTTTAGAAAGTTATGGAATGATTTGGATTTTGTTTTTGGATATTATTGCAATCATTTATTTCTAATTTTAATACATTTAGTTACTTCTTAGGCTTGAATAAGAGTTCTTTGAACCCTAATTACTTATAAAATAATATTTCAAAAGGATTACTTTTGTATTTAAACAACTATCTAAAACATAACTATAAATTGATTTGTAAAAAAATTACATTATAATTGTCAGTATGCATATGCATATGTATATATATCTATGCAAAAATATTTGTACAAAACAATCAAAATGGAATATGTTTCTCCCTAATAATAAAGTACCAAACTAAGATAGGTTTTTTTTTGTTTTGTCTTTACCTTAAATTAATATATGCCCATAAAAATATATACAAACATATTCTGTATTTTTTTATCTTTAACATGAGTTATCTATATTTTATCAACTTCACAGTAGAAAAAAAGGGATGTAATTTAAGGTGAAAATATCTTACCATTATTATAAATATAGAATTGGACTTACATCAATTGTGATACAACCATTACAACTTCAATTGTAAGAAAAATGTGATTCAACAAAGTGTAATCCTACTATCCTATCTAATAACATTTCCCACTTCAAATCTTAAAATTTCCTAGTTATCTAAGTTTTATCCCACCTACAAAGAGAATCGGCATTAGGTTTTGACTACATTTTAATTCTTACAGCTGTTATTTTTCATGAAATTTTACTGCACTTTACCATGCCCATCCAAATCACTTTGAATGTTTGTAACCAATACACAAAATTCCTCTTCGCAAGGATCAAGTGAGGTTGAAATGTTGCCTGACAGATTTATTTCATGTGAATGAGTCCACGCTGGATTTGACATCTGCCATGTCAGCAATGAAAAATTCATACGAACATTGTAGTCCTAATAAATGTCTACTTATTTTATTTATTTGCCTTTCTGTGGCAACTGAGGCCCTGATCGTAACAAACTTGTTCATGATTGGGCCACCTCTCGAATGATCAAACATGTCGGTGGACAAGGAAATTCTGGCATTTTGGGTAAAAGCAAACATTGCGATGATAGAGACCCTCTGACTAGCTATGCCTGAATTTGGAAAATAGCCCATGAAACCACTTCTTGTCCAAGCTCTTGTCAATGACTAGTCGATAAATTGTGTGCACAATGTCTTTAAACAAATGTATACTTCTCTTAAAAAATTGATTATTTGACTCTATTAAATCTTCATATTTCATAATTCTTGTATTTGATTGTTTTTAATGTTGATGTGTTGTAGTAGTCTGAATTCTATAAGTATTGAATTTGGAAAAAAAACTTTAAAAAAAGAAAAAAGAAAAAAGAAAAAAAAAAACCATGTAATATAGATTTTTGAATAGAAACCTTATATATATATATATATATATATATATATGTGTGTGTGTGTGTGTGTGTGTGTATGTGTGTGTGTGTGTATAATTTAAATAGTTATTTTGATATATATTCAAATTATATAGATTCTTTAATTTAAAGTTTAATTTTTGAAATTTTGAGCTCTAAAAATAAATTAGAATTAACCATTGTAATATGGATTAAATGCCAATATTAATGGTCAAAAGAACAATCTTTAGAAAAATTATACTCATGATACTATAAAAAGTGGATTGTTTGTGTTGAGGATGTTTAGAAAGACACAAGAGTAGTAGTAAGTAATACACACACACAAGAGTAGTAGTAAGTCATACACACAAGAAGGTTTCTAAGGAGAGAGAGATTCACACATAAAAATCTAGTGATCTGGTTGTATCTTGTATATAAGAAGAGAAAGGAGAGAGGATAAACAGTTCTTTTCCACTAGACTCTAAATATTGTAGCTACAGTATTTATTGTAATCTACAGTAAATATTATAGAGAGCGCCAGCTACATTTAATGCTCTCAACACTCCTCTTTGTTCATCATAATATTTACATAATATAAAATTTGTATAGAATTATGATCTATATTTTTTTGTGATCTTGCAAGATCAACAATTGTTGCCTCATTAAAATATTATCTAAAAAAACCTTATTGTATTTAAGGGCAAAACCATAGATGAAAGAAAAAGAGTACAATATCATTTTCTTTAATTATTTAAAGATCTCATAAATTTTCTTATTCAAGAAAAGAAAGTCCCCGCATACCAATGCCATAAGTAAATTGACGATGGTTGTACAATGGAAGAGGCTTGGTAAAGAGATCAGCAAGGTTATTTGTAGATTCAATTTTCTTAATTATAAGTCCTTCATCAGTAATCATGTCATGGATATAACTAAAATACTTTGAATCAATATGCTTTGTCACGTCGCCTTTAATGAAACCAACTTGTATCTGTGCAATATAAGCACTATTATTTTTATGCAAGATAGTTGGAGAATCATCATACGAAAATCTACAGGTTATTTGAATGAATTTATCAATTGATCACAACCAAATATATTCTCAAGATGCTTCATATAAGGCAATAATTTCTGCATGGTTGGATGAAGTTGCAGTTATTATTTGTTTCACTGATTTCCATGATATTGCAGCTCCATGTTTTAAAAATACATATCATGTTTGAGATTTAGCTATTGCAATATCAGATTTATATCTTGCATCACAATATCCAATCAATTTTGGATCTGCAGATTGTGTGTAGTATAATCCTAAGTCTTCAGTACCTTTTAAATAATTTAATAAATATTTGATGCCATTACAATGTCATAGTGTTGGACGTGCACTATGTCTTGCAAGAACACTAACTGCAAATGTAATATTTGGTCTTGTAGATGTAGCTAAATATAAAAGTGCTCCAACTGCTGCAAGGTATGGATATTGATCTCCCAATATTTCCTCCTCTTCATCGCATAGACAATATGGATCATGACCATCATGACTACGTCCAACCATTAGTGTGGACAATGGATAAGCATCAATCATATTAAATCTTCACAAGATTTGTCTAATATACATTAGTTGGTAGAGAAAAATGCTACCATCTGTTACATGCATAATCTGAAGACCAATGCAAAAAGTTATTTTTCCTAGTATTTTCATCTCAAATTCATGTATAAGTAAGTTAGTAGCTGTAACACATGCAGATGTAGTGCCCACTAGCTTAAAATCATCAACATATACAGCGATGATCACAAAACCAGTTTTATCTTGTTTGATAAACAAATAAGGGATTAGTGGATTACTTATAAACTTATTTGTAATTAAATAATCTTGAAGACGTTGATACCACATGTGTCTAGATTATTTTAAAACATAGAAGGCTTTACATAATTTAATACCACAATATTGTCTTGGATCGGGTCCATTTGGAGTTCATATTTCAAAAGCAAGTAGAACTTTCATATAAATATTTGCATCAAGAGAACCATATAGATATGGATTTACTACATTCATCAGATGCATATTAAAGGTGGCATGAATTGCCACTCCAATAATATATCAAAATATAATTGAATCCATGACTAGAGAATATGTGGATTCATAATCAATACCAAATTGTTGAGTAAATCCTTGAGCAACAAGACGAGCTTTATAGTGGGTTATTTGACCTTGAGCATCTTGCTTGCATATTAATACCATCTTATATTCTACAAGTCGAGATATAAGAGTGTCTACAATTGGACCAAAGACTTTCCTCTTATGCAAAGAGGCATACTCCTCCTCAATAGCAGTTTTTCATTTTGATCAATCATAGTGATGCATCATCTCCTCAATGGTTTGAGGTTCAGGATTGTCTTCCTCGCAAGAAAAGGCTTCTATAATCATATATGCAAATGATTCATCTACCATAATAGATGGTCTGTCCCAAATATCATCTGTAGTACAATAGAGAATAGATAATTCTTTACTCAACTTGTTCTTATTCCTTCTAATTGCAAGATTGTTTTTCATAGGAATTTAAGATACATTATGCATGGATATATCATCATGAATTGGTAGTTCTACAGGATGAGTGACAATTTCTTGAAAAATAATACAAGAATTAGTCAATATTATAGCTTTCTTCTTATGTGGTTGCTTATCTAGTCCACGAATTCTTTTAGTTATTGTTGTTATAACTTAAGGTATTATAGTCAATGGCACTGCAATCGGAGCAGGTGCATTCTAAGCCTCATTAATAGGAACTCTTGTAATTCTAGATGCAACATTAAAGCCATCAAGTATTTCATCTGCAATCCGTTTTAGATGCAAAATCTTAGCAACTTCACTTTTTGCCAAAGATGTCCTAAGATCAGGATTCATTGCAAATGTTTCTGGTGCTTCAAATATGAGTACTTTATTTCTTTGTTGATTGGATACTCCTCCTTAAAAAGATGGGAATACATTTTCTTCAAAATGACAATTTTGCAAATATGCACGTAATAATATGCTAGTTGATGGATCAATAATACGAATAATGCTTAGTGAATCAAAACCAACATATATGCTTTCTTGTCGATGAGTTTCAATGGTACGTCGTTGAGATTTTGGTACTGGAATCCAAGCACGGCAACCAAATACTCACAAGTGAGATACATTTGGAACACAACTCGAAATGAGCTCATGTGGTGAAACAATTTCAAGAAAAGAAGGGCGGAAGAATATTAATGGTGCAGCATGTAAAACTGCATGATCCTACATAGATGCAAGTAAATTTGCGTGAAGGAAGAGCGGTTGGGTAATGAATTGTATACACTTTATAAATGACTCTACAAGTCCATTTTGAGTATGTTCATATGGAACACAATACATCAACTCAATTCTTATTGCAGTACAATAGTCTTCAAAAGACTTTGATGCAAATTCTTTTGCATTATCCATACACAATGTTTTTATAGGATAATCAAGAAAATGTGTCCAAAAACAAATAAGCATAAATATAAGATTGGAAAACACCATGTTTTGAGTTGATAATAATGAAACATGTGATTGTTTACCTGATGCATCAACAAGGACTAAAAAATAATGAAATGGTCCCGATATTGGATTAATAGTACCACAAATATCACCATGCAATCTTTCAAGCATTGGTGGTAATTCTTGTGGGAGTTGCCAAATTGAAGGCTGAGTAATCATTTTACCTTGCACATATGCACGACATAGTTCCATAGAGTCTACATTTATAGGCTTTAAATTATGCCTAATTATACATGGAATGATCTTTATAAATAATATACATCCTGGATGTTTCAATCGTCCATGCTAGAGAGAAAAATGACTCTCTGTGATAGATGATGTAAAATTAAATATAATGGGAGGCCGAATCACAATTCAATATAAACCATTTTTTGTAGCAAAAGCTTTTTCAACAAATTTATGGTTCTTCGCAAGAACAAAAACCTCTTTTCTATTTAAAATGGCGGTCGAGATGTGATAACGATTAATACGCACATCTCGGTAGCTAATTAGACTTTGATATGCTGAGGGTGCAAACATTGCATATTTACATTTTATAATGGAATCCGTAGATAATTTTACCATCGCTGTGCCTTCTTGGAAATAAAACGCATTTGTTCCAGCCATGGTTATTATATTTTTAATTTGCCAAATTGAAGATTTTTCAATAAAAAATTGTCTATCTCATAAGATAATATGTGTTGTTACAGAATCAATGAGCGCATCATTTGATTCATCATTAGAGGTTTTGTCATTCATATAAGCTTCTAAGTCATCAACACCAATTGAATCCATCAACGCATCCATAGTATGAACTTCATGAGCCTTATCTCATAGTTTCTTATTTTCTTGAAACATTTTAATAAAATATTTTGAAGTACGGCATGCATATACTAAATATCCAATCATTCTACACTTATGGCAAGAATGCATCTCTGATTTTTGTTTTCTACTATAATTAATAGTAGAACGTTTATTCTTTCCATATGGGTAGAAATGGTCATGACTATGACTACCCCAATACTTATGAGCATATTTCCCATGTTTATATAATTTTTTCTTAGACTTTGAAATATTAAGTGCATGAGATTGTGGAATTGTAGTTCCAATAGTACGAGCTTCTCCATTGCGCAAGAATAGCTCATTTTGCTTCTCTGCAAGAAGTAGATAGGACATGAAATCAGAATGACTCTCAAATTTCATGTTCATGTATTGTTGTACAAGCAGAGTAGATATAAGAAGAAATGTAGAGAGAGTTTTCTCAATCATTTCTTCTTCAAAGATGCTTTGTCCACATAATCGTAATTGTGAGACAATACTATACATTTCACTATTGATGGCATTTAAATTTGAAAAATCCAAGACATGTAAATGTGTCCAATTATGACATGCGTGTAGAAGGAAAATGGTCTTTTAATGATCAAACCTGGATTTAAGATTTTTCCAAAGTTTTGTAGAATCTTCCATTTCCAAATATTGATGTTGTAATATAGGTACAAGATGACGACGAAGGAAAAGAAGTGCTTTCCAATGAATAGCAGGAAGAATAGAAATACTTATTGTACGAGATTCTTCAAACATAATGGCATCCGAGAGTTGCTCTACAAATAAATTTGCTTTTGCCATTTTTTCCCATAATACATAATTGTTTTCATCCACACTCAATGATGGAAATAAAAGAGTTTGAAAATGTTGGAATGCACTGGTAATAGTTGAAACCATAATAGAAGCAGTTGAAGATGTTGAAGCACTCATTATAAATAAATTTGTAAAGAAAATACAAGATCAAGTAGAAAAGTTGAATAAAATATACTTTAAAATATTAAATCAAATAAAATGATAAACTTGAACTTGAAAAATAAAAATATTATTTTATTATTATTATTATTATTATTAAGATTATGGATTAAAGCAATAGAATAGCAGTAGGACGGCGATAGCAGGCAGCGATAGGGCAACAGGGTGGCAGCGACGGTAGGGCGACGACAACGGGCAACTGCGGCAGTAGTAGGGCGGTAGCAACAATAGCGACAGTTTGGCGGTTGCTTGGCGGCAGGCGCAAGGCACAGTAAGGAGCAAGCTGGACTAGGTCAAGTATTCTAAGCAAGTATTCTAAACAAGTAAGGCAGAGAGTGGAACAAGTGTTCTAAGTAAGCAGCTAATGTGTGAGGGACGAGCAAGAAGCGCAGCAAGATCATGAAGCAAACACTGAGCAAAGAGTAGCAACATGTTTTCAAAATCAAGACTAAAGCAAAATAAAAAATAAAAAATAAAAAATAAAAATTGTGATAGTGTGTAGAAGAGAGTCGTGCTCATAATGAGAATATTTAGAAAGATACAAGAATAGTAATAAGTAATACACACATACAAGAGTAGTAGCAAGTCATACACACAAGAGGGTTTCTAAAGAGAGAGAGCTTCACACATAAAAATCTATTGATCTGGTTATATCTTGTATACAGGAGAGAATAAACAGTTCTTTTCCACGAGACTCTAAATACTGTAGCTATGGTATTTATTATAGTCTATTGTAAATATTATGGAGAGCTCCAACTACATTTAATGCTCTCAATAGTTTGCATTAGAGATGTTTTGTGCAAATTGTTGCAAGTGATCTTATTTTTTTTAAAGTATTTTTTTAAAGTAAATATCAATCTTATAAAAAATATATATATCTAGTAAAAGTATCAGATTATGTTGAAAGAATACTCATCAAAAAATGTGGCACGGTTGTGATTGCAAGGGATCTGGAAGCTTCTCAATTCCCACCTTAAGAGCACGTCAAGAAAGTTTCCTCGTAGAGTTTAAGCCAACTTCAAAAAACAGTAGAAACTGGCAAAGATATGCTTTCAAGAGACATCAAGTCGGTAGATTTTTACAGTTATTCAGTAGCATACAGTCAGGATGCTACGACATGTCCACCGCAGCTTCTATCGAAATCAGGGTAATCTGGTGGACCCAATCAGCTCTGAGAGGTGGTGAAAAACAGCCACTAGGCATGGTGCAAGCATTTTCTACACCGTCTTCATGTGCACATGTCGAGGCCGGATCAAAGCCCACACTGCTCATCACTTTGGAAGTTTCTTGTTAAAAAAAATCCAGTAAGATTTTCGCCTTCAAAATTTGAGGTTCTGATGCACCCACATTATCAACACCGTTGATCTGTGCCAGAAACAGCAGATGGGTAGACAAGGCTCTCGGTATCCTCCCAGCAAAGCTTGGGGGTGCTTCGATCGTGGGTTGGTGTATATGCCTGCACAAGGCACAGTGAAACAAGTCGTATCAGGTTTGTAGCCGCTGAAAGAATACAGAAGTGTGGACAATGTTCACTAAGGACCACATAGCATCATATAGATTGGCTGGTGTGAAGATGAATGCTGCATCAGAAGCATGCAAACCTCCAGTTTGTCTAGCAGTTCACTTGGAGTTCGTGCTGAAACTACAATGCTCCGAGCTGAAAGCTTTAGGAATCCCTCCTCCAGAGCATTGTCGAAGAGTGTCAAAAGTGGGTTGTAGTAACCATCGACGTTGAGTAGACCCACCTGATCGAAAGCAAAAAGACTCATTCTCAGTAGCTCATTTGAGTTTCCAATACGAAACAGTAAGAAGACGTCACCATCCTCTCGGGGTTCAGGAATATAAAGCCAATGATCGACTGAACTCGCAACCCGGTTAACATCGAAGTTACTACTGCTATGTGAAATCTTAGGAACAATCCTCACCGAAACGTTGAATTGCAGGATGGTAGAGATGCCAACTTACAGGCTTCTCATGAATGCCGAGTTGGGACCAAGTGATGACCTCAAGCAGCCCCTCCAGTGTACCGTAACCGCCTGCAATTGAAGATTTATTAGTGAAGAGTATTTGGTGGGCGATATACTTCTAATGATTTGATTCGCATCAGCATGTGTGACCTCAGAATCCTGCGCCAAATATACGCATACGTAGAAAATGAAACTTCAGAATGAAAAAATAAAGGGAAAACTTGGCATAACCTGGAAGAGCAATGAAGGCATCAGCTTGTCGAGCCATTTCAGCCTTCCGTTGATGCATGTTCCTTACTGCGACCAACCTCCCCACTGTTTGACCCGTAAGCTGCGTTCCCATAGAGAACAACAGTCTCCTGTCAATGTTGCAAGGTCTAGAGTACTAGAAAGCCGTACCTAGAGAATGCCACTGATATTGAGAATACAGGTATGCTAAAAAGAGAGGGAGAGAAAAAAAAAGAAAAAAAAGGAAGTAAGAATGTGTGGTCTACCTCTTGGCCAATCAACGCCTTGGGTATCACACTGCCAACCAAAAGCAGCCCCAACAACAATACATTCCTGTTAGATATTCCTGTTATAGCACATGAAGCTAAGTATTATCGAACCTGGAAAAAAACACAGCTTGCCATACATTTCACTTTGACGAATGTGTATTTAGACCAGATTCAACCACCTTCCAAGAATTTGAATCAACCGACCGGTAGAGGGTCAACTATAGATAAATTTGCGAAACTTAATCAGACCATTGTTCCTTGAGTTCAACCTACTGACTCGACGAGTTCTGGGAGGTCCACGAAGAAATTACGCCGTCAATGTCAATGTGTTACAGATTCCTTTCGAAAATAAGCAAAATACTGTACCCTATAACGTGACCGCCTCCGTCATGCACAGACTGCGCCACTTGGCCCATCAATCCATTGCCTCCCCCACCGTACACGAGATCTATTTTCCTGCTGACCTGCACAAGATCACGCCTCACACTACCGTGAATTAATGAAGAAATTTAAAACTTCGTGGAACTATGTAAACGTTATAATCCAGTGGATATTAACAGTGGATCATAAGATAACTTGGAAAGTAGACGACTCGGGATAAAAATAAAAAGATACTCATAATGTCTAGACCTGTTCTTATCTAAGAGAATTCTCAAAATATACACGAACCTGCAGGAGATACCACCGAAGGATCAACTCAAGCTTCGCACCTAATTCTAACTATCAGTTAACGTAATGACAGACGATAAGCGCTCAGCACTCGTCGAGTTGAAGAGCTCTTCAAATCTTGAGGTCTAAACTGTGATTTTTATATACTCATCACTTAGAGGAGGTTCGAAACGTCAGATTTCCGGGTGGTTGGCCCAGCATCATGAGAACACTCTAGTGCTACTGCCAGGCAGCTGCAGTATTGACACATCATTTGATCTCAAGTCGTCATGATCAATTCCACAGTGTCAGTTTCGAAACAGTGAACGGAGCACGACGGAAAAACTCAACAACTTGTCGATCTGCGGACTGGCATGCCAGGGGTCACTCACACAACCTGGCTTCCCGCCAGCAGCTACGTTGGGCTCAGGCAGCGAAAGCAGTGAAAAAGCAAATGAGCGACTGACATGCATTCGTGCCGTTGGTATCGACAGCTCTACCCACTTAATCGACTACATTATTGTTACACGAAATAAATAAATAAGAATTTTCAAGCTGGTTGAGGGATATCCAGGGAACGAAACACCGACCAATTCTCGGCCAAGTTTGAACGCGACGTCGCTGAAAATGTCCTTCTTGCCACGACTACTCCCGCAGAAGACACAAATCCTCCTGAAGCTACGCTTGGCTATGTCACCCTGCTGTTGCTTTACCTCGGACCTAGCTCCGTCAACATACAAGCTGGGGCTGAGAAGACACGTTTCCTCGGACTTCGGCAGCACCTCTTGCTTCCCCATCGAGCATCCGACTCCCTCGTTCTCGTCCCACCTCCTGCTACTCCACTTATATACACTGGGGAGAAATATCCTCACGCAAACCAAGCAGCTAAGCCGAAAAAAATTAAAAGTGCAATCGTATTCCCAGGATCCCACGGTACAGGGAATGAACTCCGCCAACACTCGACGAGAACCAACACACCTCGACTTGTAAACCCCGCGGTGTCCGCCCATGCGAATGGAATCTTGTACCAGGTCTCCAGGAGCTGCAGACAACGTTGCCGGCCGCCTTTTGGCGATCCGAATGATCAGCTGGGTGAGAGCGCAAGAGAGAGATAGATAGAGTGACTGAGGTCTCCCTCGTGATTGCTAGCAGATGACGCCGAGTAGGTAGGCCGCTACTGATAGAGATAGGTTCCCTGGGGAGTCTCACGGGTTGCGCATAGGAATGTTGGATGAACGGTGGACAGTGGCGGCTTTGGGACATGCGGCGATCGTAAGCTCGCGATCTACACTCCCAATAATAGCAGCCGCGGCACACCCGCAGGGGCGGTGGTGGACGCTGCGCCTACCTTCGGAGGCGCGCCCAGGGTCTCGACACCCGCATGGTCGCCCACTGCGATGGGGCCACGCCTGCTTTCTCTCCCCCACCTCCGCTGACGTGGACTACGTCTGCGTTGCTGGCACTGCTGCGCTGAACCTGGAGCTTTGTGTGGGTTTTGGTTTCTGTCCTTTTCGCTGCTTTTGAGGCATCCCAATACATAAGCTAGAAATGCACATTAGAGGGTTCGTTTGTTTATCCATTTGGGAGGAGTGCTATGGACATACTTGTTATTGTGTGATTGAAATTCAATACTAAGGGATAGCAAATAAGGCGAACGGGTGGTTACATGTATTTTAGAGATTGTGAGTGAGCCATGGGGAGTGCTCTGACGGGGTGCACTACTATACATAGACGTCCCTTGTGGAGATTCGTTGATTGGAGGTGGATAGAATTGCTTGCCCACAAGTAATGAAATGAGCCTCCAAGCATACACACAAAGCTTAATAATTAAACATGTGAATATTACAGTTAAATCAAAGTTATTCATTTCTATGCATGAGTGGATAGTGAGGAATAGGTTCAGTTTCTAAACAACATTAATGCATATAGCCATAGTACACATCTAGTTCACAAAATAAAGTTTGGATTCATATTATGGAATTTATAATTTTAAGCTGAAAGATTTTTTTAATAATCAATAAATTGGTATATTTAACAAATGATGCAAATGCATATTTTTTTAGAATTATAAAAACATTTTTGTTTTCTTCTTTAGCTTCCACTTTTCCATACAAATTATTACACATTTAAGAAAAAATTGTAGTAGATTATTAATTAAAAACAAATAAGAATCCAAGAATGTGGTTCTACCTATACTTGTCTATAGGCTAGGTACTTCTTGATTGAATTAAGGAAAAATTAAACAATACAAAGAATTTGGACATAATCCCAAATATTTGTGTAGAAAGGTATATATTTACACCATACATCTTTAAAAATATTTGGCAAAAGTATATTAAAATCATTTTAAATTCTAAATTAATTATTTCTTTTATGTAAAACTTTTTATAGTTTTTAACCTTCTACTTGAAAATAAGCAGAAGAAAATTAAGAAGAATGACACTTATTAGTTGAGAGAAAAGACAAATAATCTTCTTAGATATTGGATGGCTTCTTTTTTTAATCTTGATGTTGAGATCCCAATTTGAAGCTCTTATTCTTATACCATCAGTATACTTCCAAATTTGTACATATATTAGTGTTTTGATTAGCTATTAATTCCTCAAATTTTACTACAATCTAACAAAGAAATTTTTAAAGATTTAGATATCCTTACTAGCCCTCAAAATTCTAATTTTCAATACTGTAATCTACTTAAATTCTAATATATTTATATTTGATTGCCTAACTAAGTTCAAATTTATAACACAAATCCAAAAAAAATCACTATTAGGTTTGCTACAAAACTCACAAAATTCTCTAAAATGTCAGCTCTTTTTTATTTTTTAAAAACAAAGACATCCAAATCTAAGCTTGACTTTTCATAGATCTTACAAAGTTATTACAAATTCAATTATTTAAAACCAATGCATGTAAAATCTTTTTTTAGTTTTTTATCTAATTCTATTATTTGATCAACAAAAGAATTCAAAATATATAGTGAGAGTGCACTTTTCTGCCTTAATATTTAATTTCAATTTTATTTATAAATAATCTTTTTACAGTATCAACTTAAGTTTTTTTGATAATTTTTTATAGAAATAATCCTTTACTTTCAACGAAACGTGTTGGTAGTATTTTTTATGACAAATTTATCTTATTTTGCCTTACTTATGGTACTACAAATCAAATAAACGTTTTTTCAATAAAAAAATCAATGTTAATATTAAAATTTCTATTATTTTCTTATTTTAATCTATAAATCTTAAGTGATTTTTTATTATATCATTAATAAAATACTTCAAGATTATTGGTCTTTATGTATTCTTTCACATAATACTTGTGTTATATTTCAACAATGCTTTGTATATAGTATTTGCAGTAAAAGTTTTAAACAATATGATGAGTTGATAGGATGGTTTGAAATCCACAGCAATTGCTCATAACTAATAATTTATCTTACAAAGACTCCTACAAGCTCACATTGTTATCTTACAATGAAAAATGCATTAGTATTTTATAATATAATTATGCTTTAATTTTGAAGTTGCATACATTATTCTTTTAGAATTTTTAGGTCAAAAAAGTTTTACTTCTATCATCTTTTATATCCTAAATAATATTCAAATTCTAATAAAATCTTGATTTATTTTAAAATAAATTTTAACAAAATTTAAAATAAATCCAAATAATCTAAAAATATCTTTATTAATTCTAAAAAAATATTAAATAAATCTTAATTAATCTTTAAAAATCCTAATAAAATCTTATTAAATCCTAATGAATCCTAAATAGATCTAATAGAAAATCAAAGTCCTTGTAATCTTTTAATTAACAATAATTTTTTTAAACATTTCACATCTATTAATCTCTTAGTTGAAAAATAAATTAAAAAATTAAAAAATATTATATGTGCAAATTTTAAAAAATGACACATCATTTGCTAAGATGTTAACCAACTTCTTTTTCTAACCTTGATATTAAGCTTCCAATGCCAAGATCTCTTCCTTGACCTATAAAACATTTTTCAAGATTTTTAAAATATTGATAGTTATGTTAACTACTATCCTATGAAATTTTACTTCATTCTAATCATCATATTGTTGCAAATTTAAGAAACCCTTATTAACCTTCAAAGTATTATTTACTAATATTCTAATTCACTTGAATTCCAATAACTTTGAATTTGATCAATCAAATGAGATCAAATTTAGAATTCAAACTTAATACAAGTATGTGCACAAATTTATAATATTTTATTTATATATTTTTCATAAAAACATAAAAAAAAAAAAAAAAAAAAAATTAAACTCTAATTTGTTTTTTAAAAAATATATTTATTCAAATCAAACCTTGTCTTTGCATAGTTCATACAAAATCTACACAAATCAAAATTACTCAAACTTAGTACATCTTGAATCTTTTCAAAGTTTTTTTTTCACTAATCTAATTCTTTAATTGAAAAAAAAAAAAAAAAAAAAAAAAAAAAAACTTCTATATTTTTATTATAGGCATGAAATTTTATTTCTTAGATTTTAAATTAATTCTTAATTTATAAATGTTCCTTTCTAAATATCAACTTAAGTTTTTTTTTGATAATTTTGATGAGAAACTATTTTTCAATTTTATCTTATAATATCAATGATGGTTTTATATTTGATCTATCTTGCTGTCATGGACATACATTGGAAGATTCTTTGAATATTCTTCTAGGATATTCTCTAAAGATTCTCTAAAGATTCCTTTAGAAGGTTCTAGAAGATTCTTAGAATATTCCCTAAAGATTCTCTTAGAAGGTTCTAGAATATTCTGATAGATTCTAGGAAGTTGCTCGAGAAGTTTCCTAATTAGTAGAAGTTGTTGGAGAAGCGTCTTAGTTAGCGGAAGTAGCTCGAGAAGCTTCCTATTCAGTAGTATATATAGGAGTCGAGGCTGAAGGGTTCTTCAGTCTCGACAACACATCTCTTGGAGTTCTAGCTCACCTTTCTGGTGTTGTTCTTGTACTCATCTGATTAATCCAGTTCTTCTTGAACTTCTTGTCTAGTTTTCTTGTCTGTATTTTGTATCCGTGACAGTTTGTCGAGACTACATTTTCACTGGTATCAGAGCTAGTTCCTTCTTGTTAGAGAGTGGATTACCCCTCTTCTTGAAGGTGTGCTAGTGTTTTAGAGGTTGCGGATTACCCTCCTCTAAACTGATATCTCTTCTTTCTCAATATGAGAGCCTTATTCTTCTTGGAGAGAGTGGATTACCCCTCATCTTCGAGTCTTAAGGCGTTTTAGAGGTTGCGGAGTACTCTCCTCTGAATCAATATTGTTCTCTTGTCAAAACTCTTTTTTCTTCTTTCTGAAGGTTAGCCGAAGGTTAAGACGTTGAAATGGCTGAAAGTTTGGAATCCAAACTAGACGCCATCATAAATGCTCTTGCCTCGTTGTCACATAGGACAACAGAGATCGAAGGAGTCATGGTAGGATTCCATAACAATGGAGCATCTGGGATAGCGCCATCTAAAGCATATCAGCCTCAAACTTCTGCGCCAGAAGAAGCAGTTCTACCTCCATTTCAACAAGATCGAGTAGTCCTACAACGAAAGGAGCCTCGAGTTAGTCTTCCGGATAAGTTTGATGGAACTCGTTCCAAGTTTTGAGGTTTTGTCAACCAAATCAGGTTGATAATAATTTTACAGCCCGAACGTTATCCGACGAAGGAAGCGCGTGTTGGGCTTGTTGGAACCTTGCTTATAGCACAAGCTCTGTCTTGGTTTACTCCCTTGTTTGAGAAGCGATCGCCAATCCTGAGCAACTTTGAAACGTTCTTGGAGGCGTTTGCAGAAGCATTTGGCGAGCATGATAAAGTTCGATGGGCTACAACAAAGATCCGATCGCTACGACAAGGAACACGCTCTGCATCAGTCTATGCCTCGGATTTCAGACAATTGGCAAGTGACATTAATTGGGGTGAAGAGGGGTTGGTGAGTCAGTTTTATTGGGGCTTGAAGGATGATATGAAGGACTTGCTGTTATCTCTTCCTGATCCTCAAACGCTCAACGAAGCTATTAGCCAAGCTCTAAAGTGTGACAACCACCTATTCCAGCATCGCCAAGACCAACGTCCAAAACACCAAATGACTCGTTACGACGTGACTATGTCTGCAAATAGCTTAAACTCACATTCGGAGGCAACAGACATGCAAATCGACACGGCGCGTGTCCGATCTCTTACTCCAACAGAGAAGAAACGGCGTATGGAGGAAGGGTTATGTTTGTACTGTGGAGAAGAAGGTCACAAGGTTGGAAATTGCCCAAAGAAGCAAAATTGGCACCCTGTCAAGACTAGAAGTGCGATGATTCCGGAAAACGACAACGCCCAGCCACAGTAGGAACCGTGCGGCTAGACAATCTAATATCACGACAACAATCAGGTTCCTCCTTCTCTGTCCAACTTGCCCGTTGTTTTACAATTCCTTTGTTTTTAGGCCCTCAAAAACAAAAAACTTTAGCTTTATTGGATTCGGGGGCATCTACTTGTTTTTTAGATGAAGAGTTTGCTAAACGCCACAAGATCCGTTTAGTACAGAAGTCCAAACCTGTTCACGTAGAGGTGATAGATGGACGACCCTTATTGTCAGGCAACGTTACCCACGAATCAGAACCTATAGAAGTGGTGTTTAAGGACCATAGAAGTCACGTTATTTTTAATATTATTAGAACCCCATCAAGCCCTGTTATCCTTGGTCTTTCTTGGTTAGAAGATCATAATCCGTCCATTGATTGGAGGCTACGAAGGATAACATTTCCTGAAAAAAATAATAATAAACCTGTTGGTAGAACCTACATGAAGAAATCCATGTTTATTGGAGCGAGAGCGTTCCTAAGATCGTCCAAGGAAGGCGCACCATTTGTCATTTATGCAGCTCCAACTAGCGGCGAGAATATCTCAACATCGAATATACTAGAGCAATATAGGGATTTTGAAGACGTGTTTCAGAAGAAGAACGTCGATATACTGCCGGAACATCGACCATATGATTGCGCCATAGACTTAGAGGAAGGAGCGCAACCACCTTTTGGTCCAATATACAACCTATCGCAGACGGAGTTGGCAGAATTGCGGAAGTACATCGATGAGAATCTAGCCAAGAATTTTATTCGACATTCAAAGTCGCCAGCTGGAGCACCAATCCTATTCGTGAAGAAAAAGGATGGCTCACTGCGGATGTGCGTGGACTACCGAGGACTCAACAAGGTGACCAAGAAAAATCGCTATCCCTTACCTTTGATCTCCGGCCTCTTAGATCAACTTGGACGTGCAAGGATTTTTACAAAGATTGATTTAAGAGGAGCCTACAATCTTGTGCGAATCAAAGAAGGAGATGAATGGAAGACAGCCTTTCGTACAAGGTATGGCCATTTTGAGTACAATGTCATGCCTTTTGGTCTTACCAATGCTCTAGCGGTCTTTCAGCATATGATGAACGACATCTTTCGGGAGTACCTCGATGACTTTGTTGTCATCTATCTGGATGATATTTTGATATTTTCCAAGAATGAAGAAGAACATGAGAAGCACGTTTGTTTGGTTCTTGAAAAACTACGCGAACGAGGACTCTACGCCAAGTTGGAGAAGTGTCAATTTCACCAGAATGAGATGGAATTTTTGGGCTTCATTGCGACTACAGAGGGCTTGAAGATGGATCCAAAAAAGGTAGAAGCAATTATATCTTGGGAAGTTCCGAAGACGGTTAGAGATGTTCAGTGTTTTCTTGGATTTGCTAACTTCTATCGGATCTTCATCAAGAATTATTCTCAAGTTGCTGCACCACTCACGCGTCTAACAAGCAAAGACAAGCTCGAATGGGGATCACAAGCAGCAAAAGCATTTCAAGATCTCAAGACGGCATTCACTACGGCTCCAATCTTGGTACACCCTGACTTTGCAAAGGCTTTCTATTTAGAGACCGATGCTTCAGGTTTTGCTTTGGGAGCTGTGCTTTCACAGATGGGCATAGACAAGAAGCTTCACCCAGTTGCGTTCTATTCACGAAAGTTCTCTGCTGCTGAGATCAACTACGAGATCCACGACAAAGAGCTGCTTGCTATAGTGGATGCCTTCCAAGAGTGGCGTCACTTCCTCGAAGGAGCTGCACATCCAGTGACTGTTTATATGGACCACAAGAATTTGGAGTACTTCATGACAGCTCGAATTTTGAATCGTCGTCAAGCTCGATGGAATATGTCTCTATCACGATTTGACTTTATTATCACCTACCGCCCTGGAAAACAGCAAGGATTATCTGACGCATTATCGAGGAGATCGTATCTTGCGCCAAAGGCTGGAGAAGCAGCGTTTGATCAACAATGTACAACATTGTTGAAACCAGAAAAATTCAGGATTTTTGCTACTGTTGCAACTATCGATGACGGCTTCCTTAGCGATGTACGTACTGCAACCATTGAGGATTCTATAGCTCTTGACATCAAACAACGTGTCGATAATGACAAGTTTAAGGTGGATGGAGATCTTCTGTATTTTGAGGAGCGGTTGTATATCCCGAAAGGACCAACTCGACTCCGAGTACTTCAATCTCGCCACGACTTTCCAACTGCGGGACATTTTGGATTCAACAAGACTTTGGAGCTCATTTCACGAGATTTTTGGTGGCCCCAAATGTGGAAGGATGTGAAGGAATTTGTCCTTTCTTGTGATGTTTGTTCAAGATCCAAGATCCCTCGACATCGTCCGTATGGACTTCTCCAGCCATTGCCTATTCCGCACCGACCATGGTCTTCAGTTTCTATGGACTTCATTACGGACCTACCGCCATCGAATTCATTTGACAGCATCTTTGTTGTGGTGGATCGATTTACAAAGATGGCGCATTTCGTGCCTTGCAAGAAAACATCGTCAAGTAAAGACACCGCAAGACTCTTTCTTGATAACATATATCGTTATCATGGCCTACCAAATGATATCGTGTCGGATCGAGGTACTCAGTTTGTATCCAAGTTTTGGAGGTCCCTCTTTGAGATATTGAAGGTGGATATTAAGCTCTCTTCGGCTTTTCATCCTCAAACTGACGGTCAAACGGAGCGGGTGAATCAAGTTTTGGAGCAATATTTACGATGCAGCATCAACTATCAACAAGATGATTGGACTGCATATCTACCGCTTGCTGAGTTCGCATACAACAACACTCTTCATGCGTCAACTCAACAAACACCATTCTTCTCCAACTACGGATACCACCCCAAGCTCGATTTATTGAGTTCTTCAGCAAATAACAACCCAGCAGCTGAAGGATTTGTGAAGCAACTATCCGAGCTTCAAGCGACGTTGAAGCTTCAATTGCAATCTGCCTTAGAGAGTTACAAGGCATCTGCAGATAAATATCGAAATGAGGCGCCTACTTTTAAAGTTGGAAGTAAAGTATGGCTTCTTCGACGGAATATCAAGACGAAGCGGCCATGTGACAAATTGGACTATCGGAGATTAGGGCCATTTGTTATCGAGAAGCAGATCAATCCGGTGGCATATCGTCTGGAGTTACCAGCTACTATGAAGGTACATCCAGTCTTTCACGTGTCTTTGTTGGAACCTTATCGAGAGTCAGCTTTTCCCCAAAGAGTACAAAGTCCGCCACCAAGTATCGAAATTGAAAACCATGAGGAATACGAGGTGGAAAAGGTACTAGATTCACGGCGTAATAGGAGAAAATTGGAGTATTTAGTGCATTGGAGTGGATACGACATCAATGAACGAACGTGGGAGCGTGCCGAAAATCTTGCCAATGCACCAAAAAAGGTACAAGAATTTCATCAACGATATCCTCATAAACCTAAGCCGATTCAACGATAGCTTCTTGCTGAAGCTTGCTCATCAAGTAGCATAAAAAGGGGGGAGGGCACCTCCAAAATCCATAGTTCGATAGTGTAGAACTTTGTTAGCAACTATAGTTTGCTCTCATCATTTTAGCCTTTGGACATGGATAGTCAAGATACTATACTTGTTATGTCATCTCAAGCGACTAGCTCACGAAGACGATCGCGAGATGAAGAACCGCCTGCACCACGACGATGTCGGAGGATACCGAGCAACAGATTGCTAGTAATTGTATTTGAGGTCGAGCTTGCCTACGACGGTCAGCCAGAAAGTGTGTTTGGAGGACAGTTTCACAATGAAGACACAGAAGTCCACGCTTGGTCAGAGGTTGAAGGTGTTGGTCACTACCGTTGGCTCCAAGGGCCGATGAATCATTTGCCTCGCGAACAACAATTGGAATTCATAGCGGATGTGATGCGACAGATTTTCATTTTCTTGCGTTGGTATTGACTGATAACAACATTGCTTCTCGGAGACCTCGAAGTTAGAAGAGGAGGTGATGTCATGGACATACATTGGAAGATTCTTCGAATATTCTTCTAGAATATTCTCTAAAGATTCTCTAAAGATTCCTTTAGAAGGTTCTAGAAGATTCTTAGAATATTCCCTAAAGATTCTCTTAGAAGGTTCTAGAATATTCTTAGAAGGTTCTAGAATATTCTGATAGATTCTAGGAAGTTGCTCGAGAAGTTTCCTAATTAGTAGAAGTTGTTGGAGAAGCGTCCTAGTTAGCGGAAGTAGCTCGAGAAGCTTCTTATTCAGTAGTATATATAGGAGTCGAGGCTGAAGAGTTCTTTAGTCTCGACAACACATCTCTTGGAGTTCTAGCTCACCTTTCTGGTGTTGTTCTTGTACTCATCTGATTAATCCAGTTCTTCTTGAACTTCTTGTCTAGTTTTCTTGTCTGTATTTTGTATCCGTGACACTTGCCTTGTCTTAATTATGATTTTACAAAGTAAGTAGAATTATTTTCAATTAAAAATAATAATAATATTTAATTTTCTACTAACTTCTATTTTTAATTTATGATTTCTAAAGAAATTTTTTATTATATTTATCAATAAAATTCTATTGGATTATTAATTTTTATATATTATTTTATTTAATAGCCATATTACAATATATTATTTATCTTTCTTCTAGACAAATAACTGAAGTGACTTATTTTAGATATGTGTAGTAATAATCTATTTTTATTTCATTAAATTTTGTAAGTTATTTACCTAGACATGTGCTTATTGTAATTTTGTTTCTTTGATTTTAAAAATGAAGAATTTGGATCAAATTATTTTGTATTGTAATTAAATTTGTATTTGGATTGAGCACCTATTCTAAGTTGGTGCAAAAATATGATGTCATATTTCAATCAAATCTTTTTTGTTATTCTAATTAATAATATAAGTTATCTAAGTAGTCTAAATTTTAATTTTTAGTTTCTTTGTAATGCAATATAATAGTATATTATGGTCTCTTACAACCTTAAATGAAATTATTTTTGCATAAATACATCTATATTCAAATTTTGACAAATCTTAGTTTTTTTAGCTTTTAAATTTTTTTATTAAGAGTAATTAATTAGGACTATATTTGGACTATTGTTTAGATAAAATATAAAAATGCTTAAGTATAATTTGAATAAGATTCAATAAAACAATTTAGAAATGAGAAGTAGACAAAATAAATCACATCAAATATTTACCACTCTTTTATATATTGTGCATATATATATATATATATATATATATATATATATATATATTTATCTTGCTTAATAAATGTGTAATCATTTGATATAAGCTTAGAATCCAAACTAATATCTTGGACATTTTAAAGTTACTTTTTAATACATAAGCAATTGCTTTGGACCTCTTATACTCAAGTTTTGATAATATATTCAATTGGAAGGACTCACTCTTATTTATATATCATTGGAAGTACAAATTGGATTTTAAATATCAACAATTTGTTGCATACTTGGATAGTCACAAAGTGTACTATGAATAAATTTGAAAAGAGTAAAGTTTTTGAATAATATGCAATTAAATAGATACATTACTTTGTAAATTTATTTATAGATAATTCAATCTAACTTTGTCTTCTTGAAAAAATAAAATAAAATAAAATAAAATAAAAATTGATGTTTCTATGACCAAAAAGATAATAATTGCACTACTCTTGCAATTATAACTAAGCTCGTCATAGGTCAGAATACTTAATTACATAAAAGTATTGCTATGATAAAAAATAACACTTTGAACACACTTTATCTTCTAATTTCAATAGTAAAATTGTAGAATAGACAATTTTTCATGATATCATAGTATTTCCAATATGAGATATTTTAATTTTTTTGATTGAAGAGAATATATTTTTTTGGTTGAGCATTGGTCTTAATTCCAACTATTCTAATTTCTACCTTAAACTTCTTGCAAAAGTTAAGTCATTCCCTCTTTATTGATTCTATGCCAATACAAGTGAAATTGCTCCTAGTTTCTTTAGAAGAAGTTTGTTTAACACAATTGCAAGCAAGACCATAATAAACTTAAAACATTGCAAACACAAGACATTAAAGAGATCAAAACCTTCATTTTCAATGACTTGTATAAATATTGACACAGATGCACAAAACTTTGGGGAAGATCATTAAAGTACTATACATCTTTTTTTGTTTTGTTCATCTTTTAATGCTTTATTATTACAAGAATAGAATAAAAGAAAAATTTAATTTATTTTTCTAATTACAATTTAAATCAGTAATTGCCTCCATAGAATTTGTACATTATAAAATTGGTTACAAGTAGTTACAAACAATGCAATGTACATGCAAAGTCAATTTGAGTCAAGATTTTAAGTATAAACTTGATATTATTTCTATAAAAATTGATTTTGAGGAATTTAAGTGCATATTGACTTTTTAAGAGCTTTGCAAAATCAGGATTTTTTTGGGTATTTTTTATGTTAAATAAAAAAAATACTTTATTTCAATAAATCATATAGATTTTGTAGTAATTCCACAAGTAAAATTTGGTGGATTTATGAACGTATTTATCTTAAATGTATATTATAAATTTAAGTTCAATTGGATGATTGGATTAAATGTAAGAAAAATACAAGTGAGCTAGGGTCTCAAAAATTAGCTTGGAGAAGGAGAGCAACCAACATCCAAGTAGATTAGGAGCAATTTCTTCTAATCTATAAGTTAGATCATCTTTAGACTTTGTGTGTTTACTTTCAATTAGTAAATTGAATTATACAAGAAGTTCGAATTAAGATGAATATTTGATGTAATAATTGTTGAGATTTGAAATTTGATATGGCATTTACTTAGAATTTGACTATGGTTTGTTAGAATTTGCTAGAAGTTTCTTAAAGATTTTAGGCTTTTTTTAAATTCTAATATTAAATTAGTATTAAATTATTATTTAATTATTATTTAATTAAAATTTAATTATGATGCTATTAGAATTTTATTGGAATTTAATTAAGATTTATATATGATTTTTTTATAATTTCTTAAGAATTTCTTTGAAAGTTTTTTAGAATTTCATGTAATTTCTTAAAGATTTCTCAAAGATTGATTTAAGATTTGTTGTGATTTCTTTAGGATTTCTGCAAGCAATCATTTATATCAGCAAAAACTTAAAAGAAATCAGTATACAAATGCATAGTACTTATTTGCTTATTGAATCTTTCAATGCAAGTATTGGATTGAGTAGGCTTTTACCAACACTAATGTCACTCTATATTCTTCAACAAGTTTTGACTTAATGATTAAAACGTGTACTCAACTTGTTATTAAAAAATTGAAAGTGTCCAGAATTGAGTTCACAAGTATTAGTAGATTTGCTAAAAGCATTGTTGATCAACTCAAACAAAGCATTTACTAGAAATAATAAGTTCAACATTCCACACAACCTTAATGCAAAGAAATTGTAGACATTTACATCAAAAGCATTATTATACTTTTTTAAAAAATCAAAAACCTCTACATCCTTGAAAAAAATTATATACATATTCAGTAGTGTATTTAGAATATAGGATTTAAGTTTTAGATTTAGATTTTATAAAAATGTAAAATATTCGTTATTTTATGTAAAAATATGCAAATTTTGATTGATTAAACTATTAAAAACTGTACATTTTAATCCATTAAAAAAATTAAAGTTGTCTTTTTTTTTTTACCTTGTTTCTTAAATAAAAAGCTCATTTGATTAATCTATATATTTATTTAGGAATTTTTTAAAATTATTATATTTTATTATTTTAGATTAGATTTTAGTATTAGGAATATTATTACTTACAAGACGATATGAGAAATTATAAATTTTTAATTTTTTTAATTAAATAAAAAAAATTCATTTAGATAGATTTTTAAATTAAATTTTTAATTTAAAAGATCATATAATAAAAGTTTTATTAAAATCTTCCACTTTGCTTTTAAAAGTCTTTGCATATAGATATAATATGATGTAAAAAGAGGCTATATAATGAACCATATCATTCTTTTAATTTTGACATTCTATTATTGTAAAATTAATTTAAATATATTAGTTTGCCTTTTAATTCTAAAAGTACGAAAAATTCATATATATATATATATATATATATATATATATATAATGATTACTTTTCAAATATTCGAAATTAAATTTTTATTTTTTGTAAAAACCATATTTTAAAATATAAGTAAGAATTGGATTTTATAGTTGAAGGTTTTTAAAATAATAAAAATATGTTTTTTGTTTCTAAATATTTGTAAAAATGTGGCCTCTGTATATATTGTAGAGTCATAGACACAATGGTTAGAAATAAAATTATTGTACTAAAAAGTAGAATCAAAACTTATTTACAAAATTAAATGAATAGTAGTAAAAACAAATAAACAAAATAGGTACAATATTGATAGGTAGGTCTATAACCAAGATCTAAATAAAAATAGCTATTTCTAATTAATTAATTAAAAATAATATAGTAAAAATAATTGACTAGTAAAAACATACATAAATTAATAGATTATTAAGACAATAATCTTTGGCATCAAATTATATATTATATTTAAGAAAAAAATTACTAAAGAAAATAAAAAAAATCTTTCATCTTTTATTAAATAAAATTTCTATTAATAGAAAATATCTATAAAAATATTTTAAAACCTTATCAAAGCTTGAAATAGTAAAAACATAAAAAATAAAATTTTAAGACTTTTTTGTATATAGCA
Organism: Physcomitrium patens; assembly: GCF_059467195.1. Classification (NCBI taxonomy): domain Eukaryota; kingdom Viridiplantae; phylum Streptophyta; class Bryopsida; order Funariales; family Funariaceae; genus Physcomitrium; species Physcomitrium patens. The sequence continues at coordinate 4,089,023 of NC_143434.1, read as the reverse complement.
AGAAATTGATAAAAAATTGGATTAATATTCGAATCCAAATTAGTAATATACAACATATTCTAAGAAATATTTTATAAATAAACAAAAACTTTAAATGTGTTATTAAATATTATGAGATTTATAATACTTTAATAAGCTAGTATTAATAAACTCACTTTTATTGTTAAAAAATATTTAATAAATGACATGAAATTGATTTAGGATTTTCTAATAATAATGAATATAATTAATAATATTAATAATTTAATAATTTCTGATATAGAAGAAAATAATTGTGCATCTAAAAAATCATTCAAAATAATATGAGATATAAAATGATACTAATATTTTTAATAAAATAGACCTATTAAAACCAATTTGAATGATTTTAATATTTTCAATTGAAAAAGTTATATAAGGAGTTTGAAATAATATTTGGTATTGTTTCTAAGAGGCTAAATATTTACAAATAGATAGTGTTGAGGTTAAAAGAAGTTAATGAAAAATCATATCATATTGATAGATGAAGCATATTTTACATCAGTTAAAATAGTTTAATAAATGGTAACTTTGCCAATAAAGAAAATGAATTAATTAGTCAGAAAAAACATATGTGATTATGAAAGACTCAAAAAAATGTAACAAAGTTAATAATTGTAGAAACAATAAATTAACAAAATCCTAAAAAATATAAAAATTTAGTTACAAATAAAATATTTTTAATAAAGTGGAGATTCAATTATAATTCAATTCCAAAAGCACAATTGTACAAGATAATTTCAAAGTTAGTAGAAAAGAGTTGCAATTAGAAAAAAAGTGTAAAATAAATTCATCACAACAAAGCCAAGAAAATAGTGCTAAAGTGCTAATATTAATCAAAGACAAAGTAAAGAATATGGTTGTTAAAAACATGAATCTAGACAAAATCTTTAAAAAATATATACTTGTGTATTCATAAAGAAGAAAAAAAAATTAAGAATGAAAAAATAGTTAGATAATAGAAAAGAACTAAAATATAATTTAGCAAATACAAAAAAATTAGAGAGTATTAAAACAAAATTGAATCATAAAGAAAGGTATTGGCAACAATGAGGATGGCTACAATCTTGTCTATGTATATGGTAGCTACATGGAAGGTCTTCCCAAGCTTCTTAGAGACCACAAGGCTTGTGGCTTAAGCATTAAGTTATAAGTTGCTTCTACTACAACTTCTCAAAAGTAAGAAACTAGTAAAATAAGTTTCAATAGCCATGTGGAAAATTTATAAAAATTCAAACAACTAACTTTTATCCAAAAAACTACCACTAAGCTTCTTAATATGGATATCACCTTTCCAACATGTTTCTATCGACTTCTACTTGCACCTCTTTACATCTATTTGCTTCTATTTACTCAAATAATATCAAATCTATTAAAATAGTTCAATTATATAATTATTTATTTAATCACCTAATATATATAAAATAGATATTATAATTTTTGATTGTTTGGACTAAATATATCAAATATGTGGTACAAATTACCTAAAAAAATAAGTCAAATCATAAATATATATATATATATATATATATATATATATATATAATTATTTAATAGATATAAAATTTTAAAATAGAATTTTAAAAAAATATTATTATGAAAATCCACTAATACATTTGTCTATATTATTAAATTAAAAAAATAATCTTTTTGACATCATATTAACTCAAATATAAATTTATATTTAGCCATCCTTTCAATTCTTGCACTCACTTCTTCACCTCTTTCAACTATCTTTTGTACCTTCTTCAAATATAAGACATGTAAAAAGAATTGAATAGCTATTTTAAAATTAAGTAAATAAATAAATAAAATTTGACCTCATCACCACCTCAAATGATAAAATAGCACCTTCTTCTTATTCTTCTTCTTTGTATGCTACTTCTCTTCTTTGTCACTATTGTCAATGTCAATAAATCTACAAATCCTAACCAATTCTATTGGGTCATCCTAATGGTCATCATATAGGTGGCTAGCACTTTGCTAAACAATATGCCACATTCTCCGACCTTAGGTATAACAACTCTAATAACTTTCACATTTTCTACCAACCTCATCTTATCTATTCTATTTCAATTCCAAAAAATTCTCTCAAGATTGCTGCAACAAGAATAGTACCTTCATTACCAACTCCATTAAACTAACTCTCTCTTCTATATCAAAATCAGCTCTTTTCTTGTTCTATTTTCAACCACGACATCTATTGCCCTCCTTCTCAATAATGCTTACATTACATAGTTCCAAACTCCAAATAATCTAATTTTGTGAATGTAATGCTAAAGGTCTAGATTTTTCTCTTGCATTCAATAACAATACTACCATGCATTCTCTTTTTAACTTTCTCGCTATTTTCTGGTTAAGGTTTTGTGAATCACTACAACACTCTAATTTTGCTTCACTTTGGATTAAAATAATGAGGCATGCAGCAAATCAAAAAGAATTTTTGTCTCTTCTTGTTTATCCTATGTATATGTCCTTTCCCTTAAGTTGTTTAATAGAAGATATATTTATTATTCTTATATTAATCAAGAGTCTTTAGTCTATTTATATTATTTTAGTAATCAAATACATTTCTATTCAAAAAATAATACCCTATTTTTTAGAAATATCTATAAATTAATAATTTAGATAATTAAAAGTTAGCAATCTAAAATCAATATATATATATATATACATATATATAGATATATATTAATAATTTTTTATTGGATTTGACAAAATAACAAAAAATAATAAAGAAAAAATAATTTTAAAATATTAAAATTAAATTTTTAGTACTTAGTAATAATATTGGAAGTAACTACTATATCTGATGTTTTTTATTTTACTTATTTTTTTTAAAGATAGTTGCAAAAGTCTCAATAATGATCAAAGAAATAATTTTTCTTGTTTTTCTTAATGGCTTGATAACCTTTCAACCACTTTATGTTAACTAATATTACAAATTTGTACCAACTGTTTTTTTTTTTTTTTTTTTTTTTTTGTTAATATTATTAACTTGTGAAACACGTTAAGATCTTGTTATTCTTTGTAAAACTTGTTTTTAAAAAAGAAGCAATGTTATAAATATCCATACTATCTAAATAAGTAAAATTTAAGAAAATTATACAAAAATACTTACAAATAAGTTAGTTAGATAATTCTATCTTATAAAGTATTGTAAATTTTTCTCAAATGCAAATTAGATTTAAAATGTACTTTGATGTTTTATAAGACTAAACAAATCCTTATTATAAAACTCTTTAAATGAAATATATTACTATAAAAGTATTCCACAACTTAGACAATTGTATGGTGTGTAAACATATAAGCAAAACTTAAGACATTTTTAATCATATCCATGCATATCTTCTTTACTATTATTGATAAATTTGTATAGTTTCATGCTTATAACAACAAATAAGTTACTTTTATATTCCATTAATACAAATACATGTCCAATACTAACAACTTGCAAATTATAAATAAATGTCTATTATTATAAATATATATATAAAACTAAAATCCTAATTATTTTATTATAAATATATAAATTTACTCAATATTAGCATAGTATTAGCTAAAATGTGGACAAGCTACATCCTTAACGATTTAAAAAAAAAAAAACAAAACAAAAACAAAACAAAAGAAAACAAAAAGTAAGTTACACACTATTTAAATTTAAAATCAAAACAAGTTAATAATGCATAAAAATAAACATTAAAATATTAAAATATTTACTCTGTAATTTAATTATAAATAATAATAATACTGTGAATATATATATATATATATATATATATATCATCCAAAAGTAAGACGAAATATTAAACTTTGTATGCAAGACTGCTATGAGATTTTTTTTCTATTAATTAATTGATGAGACAAAAAATGACCTCATCTATATATGTATGTATGTATTCCATGCAAATTGTAGTCCAAGTTTAAAACATAATGACACCTAGGCGACTGAAACAAAAAAAAATTGGTAAACTCTATAACATTTTTTAACAAGGCTTGCCAAGCCAACCAACAAAAAAAAAAAAAAAAAAAAAAAAAGATTAAAGAATCGTCAACTAAATTAATAGGATCATTTTTTAAGAAAAAATACTTCTCTGACAAGACTTGATTTCCAAGTTTCTTCCTGTAAGATTCTAAAAACAATTCTAATGTTTCTACTATCATAACATGCATACCGCAGGGATATGTTGCACAACGTTTTACAAACACTATACAATCATGTATTCACATGGACACAACTGCAATATAATTTGACTTTAACAACTGTCCAGCAGACACAGAAACCCTTCCCCACTTCGTTTCCTTACTGTCTATCCTCCAAGAATTTTTTATGCAACCATTTCACTGTTATTCTTCCATCAAAGACAAGGTATTGCATGCGCACACCTTGCAAAAACTCTCCTCGCACCAAGCTACCTCACCCTCAGTTGCCAACATACGGTTGCCACCTTCCCTATTCCTCACTTTTAGAACCATGGCCAAGATGATTGAGAGAGATTGGACGAGTGAATTTGTTTCCTTCTCTGGAAGGAAGCAAATGAATCCCAAGAGAAATTGAGAAGTGGCAAAAACCCTACTTCTCACAAGATAGATGAAATCAAGGCGAAAGATGTCAAAGGGAAAGAACAAGGAGGTATGGCCAAAACTGAATGAAAACAAACTCATGTGCGTATCTACGTATGATGGAATTGTAAAAGAATAATGTAAAGCGAAAGAGGCACGGTGTAATCTTAGACCTAGACTATAGAAGGCTAAGGTTGATCAAGTCTAGGGAGAGCTTATGACAGAATATGTGCAAACTCCGCAAGCAGTGACGCCTGGCACGCCTAATGCGGTATTGTATTACAATACTCAACAGGACGAATGAACGGCCAACACTTGCAAGTAGTTGGCAGAGTTCACTCACTACGATATTTACAAAGAGATTTCATTAGGGAAGGATTGTCATAAACAGAAACGCATCCTGACCTGACTTGAGAGTGCCAATAAGCAAATTAAATGGCCAAAACATCGAAGAATACTATGAGACATAAGAAGCCCGTGATGCCATGTTGTCGACCTGTGCGGACACTTGCATTTGCCTAATTTTCTGAGCGGTAGCACGATGAAAAAACTGCTCTCGAGCGAGAACTCTTACGTGCTTCAAGTAGGCTTCGACAGGAACTACCAAATCTTGAGCTCCTTTATCAATGGCATACAGCACATCTTCAATAGCCAGATCAGAAGATTGGGATTCGAGCAGCTGCTTAGACAGAGTGTCGGCTGGCTCAAAAACATCATCGATGTCAACATGGGCGATACCCTTGTCATTAGCCTTGAGCCAGTTCTCCAATATGCTTGTGTTAGTCAACGTAGCTTGTAGTTGATTTTCAAGAGCCGCTTTTTCTCCGTTCAACTCCCGAAGTCCATTCTTCAGCTGCTCCGACCTTTGACCCAACAGTTGCTGCAAGAGGGATGGTACGACAGATTAACAATTTCTCAACGAAAACCGAATCGTAGCAATACCTAGTGCTACACACCATCGTTACCACACCCAAACGCCTAAAGTTTATTTTACTACTACTTACTCTCCAGTGAGAGACAACCGGCAATGATATAATCACTCACCTGTGTTTTGAAGATTGATTCCATCTCGTTGTGCCGCTCCTGCATCAGTCTTTTGATATCACTTCTCACCTTCTCGGTCAAAGCATTAACAGCATTCCTTCTATACTGTTCTTGCGGGTCGTCGTTACGGATATGAGGAGGCGGAGGTGGCGAATGCTGATATGGAGGATATGGAAGTGAAAGTCTTGGGGACTGGGCAGGAGAAGGACCTGGAGATGAGGTGGGATTCAATTGCATAGTTGCACCACCTGTGTGAATTGGATTCATAAATGGTGGTGGTGGTGTTGGAGGGGGCGGGGGCCGAACGCTAACTGAAACAGACGGCCTTGAATATAAAGGAGGTTTTTGCCCAAATAGAAGAGACAGGCTTTGAACCAATTCAACTAAATTTGACCTAGGGTAAATCCATTGCTGAAGAGATATAGAGTTTACCATGCCTGATCCATCTACATTAGGGTGACGGGGCGTGATTATCATATCTCGAGTTGGATTAACAAACACTAAAGGAGCTTGGCGAGGGTATGTTTCAAGAAGCCACAAGGTGACAGGAATATTGTACTTAACATCCTGATAAAACATGGGAATAGTTCCCTCAGCTTGCAATAGGTTCAGAATCCGCCCATCATTGTGATTGAACACAGCAGTCTTGACCTGTAGCAGAATCAGTATGATGAAACATAAGTCCAGATCCCTGTAGTAATCTGAAAGGAATTGCCCTAACCTCGAAGCTGTAAGAGTGCAATGACCCGATAACTTGCAAATCATGCTTCGACGGAGTCCTCTAAGCTGAAAATGATAACCAAACACCGCCACAGCATACTCGTAGTACAGTAAACTAATTCATGCCAATAGATGACCCAATGATGCAGTTGCCTCTACGACAAGGACAAACTAATAAGCTACTTCAACAAGCTATTCTCATGCGCCAAATGAAATAGTAGCTCATACTACCAGCAAAATGTCTGATTTCACCAGCAATAAGAAACGAAGTGAATGTATGGCACAAAAGACTTGCCACTCCCGATAAAATCAAGAGCTCCATGTGGGATGCTTGATCTTACCTGCAAACCGGGAAACTCCTGAAGGACTTTCAAAAGATGCTCCCGGATTGTCCATTTGTCGTCCTCCACATATGCCAAGGCTTGCGGCCCCCTCTGCGACAACGCCTGATTCAGAAACTGAGTCACAGATTGCGAGTTCGGCGTACCCGGCCGTCCCACCATCTTATTCATAAATCCAACCTCGTGATCCCTCTATCTTGGCCGCAATCACGCCAGAACCCTGGACCAAACCACCACAAAGAGGCACCAGAATATCGACACGCGAGCATACCCAACACCTCCCAGTGCCGAATTCTACCCACCAACCTTCCCTACCGCTGCTCTCAACAAAAAAAAAAAAAAAAAAAAAAAAAAAAATCGCAGCGAACGCGACGACCAAGACGATAGCGCACTCGAAGAAGCAAGATGTAGCAGACAAAAGAGAAGCCGCAAAACACCAAGTGAAGTGTCGTGTAAAGGAGGCCGACGGCGTTGGACCCCTGGAGAGGCAAGAGCGTGGAACGGACCTACAATTGGAAGACACCAGAAGGTCCGTGAAGACACCAAACTGGGCAGGATGGGACAAAAAAAAGAGAGAGAGGGAGAGAGACAAATGAGCTCCAAACCCTAATTTCACACTCCCTCACTCACTCACTCACTCGTTGGTAAGTAACTCACTAACCACGACATATTATAATCAGTAAATAACACAGTAAATAACAATTATAATTATAATAAATAGAGGGTAACACAAAAAGTAAACATTGTGCAAAAATTTTGGGTAGACGATTTTAATTAGGTTTACATTTTCTTTTCCCTTCAAATATCATGAAAAATAATCATTTTAAGTTCTCTTTGACATACTCAAATCTCACACGCATATAAATCAAACCAAAGCAGAAACTTAGTTTATTTGTTTGTTTGTTTGTTTGTTTTTTAAATCTGTTTCATAAGCTAAACTATACATGAGATGAAGAATGGTATTGTGGAAGTCATCGATGACAATTACAAACAAAATAACCTAATTACACGCAGTATTAATAGTTCAAATAATGTGCTAATATCTAAAATGAAATTGTCTATGATAAAATGTGCAAGAAAAAATGTACTTGAAGATTGTTTTTGAAGTAAGAGTTGGTTTTGACATGCTACTGAACAGTAAATAAAAACAATAATAAGTAACGCTGGTCTGCAAAAATTAGCACACTAACACTGAGACGATTTAATTCAAATTTGCTGCATATTTTTTAAATGTGAAAAAGTAAACTGATATAGTTACTAAAAATCATCTTGTAAGAGCTCGTTTAAGAAGGGGAAAAAAAATCAAAAATACTAAAAGTGATAACAAATCCAAAAACAAAAATAAGACTGAGTGCAAAGAATCTCCTTGATACCATCCACAAGAAAATTGGAAGAGGTCAGGGATGAATTACAAGTATTACTTCCAATGAAACAACACATAAATTTTGGGAAATATAGAATCAGAATCAAAATTTTAAAAATATTGATATGGGTAAAGCCAAAATCATATCTCAATGTTTTTATTAATAAAAACTCTTTCAAGACACATTCGATATGTCAGCTAATTGATTGGATGCACCAACAATTTATGCTCATGTATTAGAATGAGGGGATTTAGACTTAAGGTTTTTGAGTGATATTCCACCCATGATAATATCTCAAAGTATCACGTGATAGTTCAAAATCACCCACCTCACAAGGTGGGTGATTTTGAAATCCATACATCAAAAGAGGGGCCGGTGAAATATCACAAACTTCCTTGCTTGCCTTAACTACCTTGACTTTTCCAAAGCACCAAAATATCAAGTGATACTTCAAAAACTTGAAGGGGGTTATAAAGTTTGAATGGTGATATTTGGAGAGGTGATATTTTAAGTGATTCGTGATACTTGGGTTCTGAAAAACCAAAAACAAGTGATATATAGTTGCTTAAAAACATTAAGTCTCAATCCTCGTAATAAAGGTATTTAGACCTAAGAGTTTTGGAAAACCAAATATTACAGATCACTCAAAATATCACCTCCCAAAATATCACCATTCAAACTTTATTATTTCGCCAGCCCTTATATTGATATTTGGATTTCAAAATCACCCACCATGTGAGGTGGGTGATTTGGTAAAGTATCAAGTGGTATTTTGAAATATGATCGGGTATTTTGAGATCTCATCATGGATGAAATATCACCCAAAAAACTTAAGTGTGAATCTCCTCGATACAAATACAAGGTCTTTTAGAATATTATCTTGAAAATGGAGCAAATGAAGAAAAAAAATCATTGCCAATCATCAAATAATAACTTTGTCCAAAGGCACAAACAATGGTTGTATTCAACACTCAATTATATGACAACTTCACTTCCACATAGAATTCTTGAGAATACCATGTAGATGCAATATTTCTCATTTATTGTGACAAATTTTATACCTTAAATTTAAAATGTTATCCAAAGCTTACTGAAAAATTTATCAAAAATAAAATGTTGTGATCTGTGAAAAGACCATAACTGTCTTTCATAAAGTAGCATTTTATTTGAAGAGCTGTGTATTTAATAAGTAAATTAAGGACGAGTGGAAGATTTTTTTTTTTTAATCATCAGATATTTTTTCTTGTATGTGTATACATGTTTATGTATAACACAAGTCTCTTTGAAAGCGTATAGTTTTAGCATTATACTATGTTGATCATAAAATTAATTTTAATAAATTAGTTTTATATAACATTGATTTTCACATTAAATTCTTACTTTGATTTGGATGGGTGAATAAGGTGCGCTCATTTGGTATTGAATCAAACAAACAAACAAAAACAAAATCACACTTAAAAGTATGCATTGCAGTACAATGATTAGTGTGGGAATAAGTTAATTATTTAAAAGGATGTAAATTTAGGGGAATGTTAAATAGACCCAAATCTTTGCTAAATTGACTCACCCATCCAAACCATGATGAAGAACAAAAACCTCTACATTCATTTTCCACTATTAGATCCAAGCCCAGTAAAAACCAAGCACATTCATCATGATTACCAAATTCTTAATCAAAGGTGGGTTCATTTAGTAAAAGTATGGGTCTTTTTAATATTCCCCTAAATTTAATATACATTTTATGTGTTAAGATAAGACAACTCTAAGAAATCTCGCCCACATACAAGAATTTAAAAAGTGAACAAAATGTATACATATTCACACGATGGTATGTGTGTCATGGTTGAAGAGTTACACAACAAAACGTATTCTAACCAAATCAAAAAGTGACATGACACATTTCATTCAAAACAAAATGAGTTTGGCTTGTTCATGATTTCAAAGCAGATCTTTGATATCACAAGCCCCTTTTTAACTCAAAACTAGCCACTTGGGAATAGGAGAGCAAAAGATCAGCCCAAAAAAGTAGTCCATTAAAGTAAAAGACAAGGGAAAGGCATTCCCCTATTTCTCGAAGCCGCGTGGTGCACACACATCTAAAGATTAGTTGCACGAAGCAAGTAAAACCCTAATCTGAATTCTGAAGAAGCAATTCTGCTCTCTCTGCTGTTTGATTCTTATGGGACTTTTCAGAGGCTTCCTTCTCGATTCTTCTCCGCTCTGGACGTTACGATAATGCTCATCAGGAATCATCTCTCCTTCAAATTTCTTATCTACTCGAACGTTGCCCTGTCGATCTCGTCACCGGGGTTTCAAATTTTTGAATGAGTAGGGTGGCGTTTGATTTCGAACTTTGATTGTTACTGCTTTAGTGTCCGTGCGCTGGAACTGGTTGCAGTGAGGGTGGATTTGACGCATCGAGCATTAGCTTGTGTGAATTAGCTGATCGAGAGGAAATAGGCCCTTTTGACAGGAATTGGACAATTGTAGCTGCTCGACCAAAGATTACACCTCGGTACGTCCTCTGCTAACCACGCCACTCGATTTCCGTGGATCGGATTGAAACTCCTCCTTAGTTGCCAGCGAGGGAGTCAATCGGAGGCATTTCTGTTGTTTTTTGCATTTCTTGGTCACTACTTGGATTATGCTACATGATATTCAAGACACAACGATTTCGACGAAGTTTCCTTAATCGGAGATAGTATTCTCGGTGGATCTGGATTGTTCATCGCTCGAGAGTACTTCAAGTTCTTGTCACAAGATGTGAGCTGTGCTTCATGTTACGGATTTCATGTGGTTTTTCGAATAGGATTTATTCTCAGTCATGTGAAGGTTATATGTTATATTTCTTGCATGCCACAGAACAATAGTTGATTGCGTTCAATAGGACTCGTTAAGGGTTTGAGTTTTCAAGGTGGTCTGGAGATCGGCATTGCACTCTTCCTGGGCTGCGAAGAGCCGTTAACTCTTTCTGTATTTATCTAAGGAAGGAACATGGGGGAAGAGGTTTTGTTCACTTCGTTGACGAACTCTTTCTAAATGTGCAGCTGGTTCTAGTCATAATCTAGATTATGGAAAACAAAATGTTCTGTTTTAGTCCTTTTGAAGTATCATGATAATTAGTATTCGTGGCTGTTTGCTTTCCTTTTCCTAAACACTTGCTAGGACGTGACTCTCTTGAGTACAAGTTATCCGAGTGTGTTGTGGTGAAGATGTCCACATCTGCTTTTTAGGATTGAAGAGATTTTTAAGCTCATAACTGCTACGCTGTCTCTTCGTATTTGTGCTTGTGTCGTTGGTTCGCATTTCGGGCTTGCTGGTTACTAGAATCTTCAGATTGTTTGGACCCGAGCAATCTCTGTCACTAATTTTTTCAGTGAGGGAAAAAAAAAATGTGTAAAGCATTTGATTGTTTCTAAAGTTTTCTATTTCAAGTCCTGTCCGTGGTCTTGTTCAAGATTTTCATTGTTGTTTAGTATCATTTTCTGTTGCTTCTGAACAGTCAGAATGCGGTTCTCCTATAGACTGTCCTCACATTTGACCTTCCTGGATCCAGATATGCTCAGTTTTCACTTGCAGCGCTGGTGATGGTGGTCGTCTTTAGTGTCTTTAGCATTTTGGTAGAGCAATAGCAGTGTTGCAGGCGGATGTTTGGCAGCGAGCGCCAGAAGAGAATATCACACTGAGCTTGATCACACTTGAAATTTTTGAGGATGTTTGGAGTCTTATTTCCTAATCGAAGTTTCCCATTGGGAATCACCACTTTCAACCAAGTCGATGATCACCGATGGATTCTGGATATGAATTATTTTGTTGGTAAGTTTTCTTTCTGGGTTTGGTTCTTATGAAGTATTTTCATGCGGGTTTGGGAACCGTGAAATCCTGGTTTTGAATGGTGGTTGTATACGATGGAATAGTACGAGAACTATATTCGACATTGTGCGTATGTTTCAACGCTGCGATGAGCATCGCATCTCTTTTAATGTCACTGACAATGACTCATTTACATATTTACAGGAGAAGCTTACGATCAAGTAAAGGAGATGTGTATCTTCTTGCTAAATGAGCTGGCACTGCCAGCTGGTAAAGCATTGGCCGTGTATGTGCAAACACCGGGTTCACAATTTGAATATCGTGGTGCCGTTCATAGCGCATGTCCTTCAGCTGTGTTTCCTCTACTTTGGCCCAGTGCAACTTCTGGCCAAATGCTACTGACGGGACCTGGTGCACCTTGTGCCTCTGCACAAATTGGTATCTCAGTCGAAGATCTCGCTACCCTTCCTTCTCTCAATGTAGGCCAGCAGAAGCGGGTGGAGGAGCTTGCGTTGAAAGTCGGCGAGAATTTATTCAACTTCATGCAGTCCTTCTGTTCAATAGAAGGTGACAAACTTCTCATTCCCATGGACATATTGAATCAATGGTTCAAGAAGTTTCAGGAGAAGGCAAGAAGAGATCCTGACTACTTGAATCGTTTCACTTTGTAATATAGTTCTGTGACTCCGGTATCAAACATATCGATTATTTCTCATCACAACTAATTTCCTCTTTTCCGGGTCTCTCTTTTATTTTTATTTTTATTTTTTCATTGTGGATAATATTTGTGCACATTGAAGACTTCAGTTTTATCAGATTTTTGCGGACATATCCACGAAAAGTTCACCAGACGTTTCCACAGTGTTCAGTGGACCGTTGGGAACTTTGTGACATCCACCCTCAAAGGTTTTTTCACTTGCTATTTCTATTTTGGTCGTAAACGTGGTTTTAATATAGTGCAGTGTCAATTCCTACAGCAGTACAATTAGCATTGATTTTATTCTATCCCAGGTATTCATCGTCCATCGGAACGTTGTCCTCAAAAAATGAGATTATGCATGAGATGGACTGTTTTTAACTCAATGCCCATTTTACCATCAGAACATGTACGTAACCTTATCTTGAACCCCATCTTCTTTCTCGGTAAATGTCACTCAATTTAATGCTGGAACCAATTCTGACTGTCTGTGTCATGGTTTTACACAACCATTCAGCAAGCTCAATGGACATACTGTTGGGACATCAAAAATGGACATAAATTTGGTGTGTTGGTTCAATGTTCTAATTCTCTAGGAGTCTTGAGAGTGATTAGAAAAATGCCAAATAACGATTGTCTGCGCAGTTTCATTCTGGTTCCCCTTGAATTGTGTATATTATTATACATTAGTAACTTGCACGAACATATTACTTTTGAAGCAACGGAACTGCCCCCGTTAGGAGTATATATAACATCTTACGAATCACACCATTCAACAATTGTTTTTGGATGTATTAACTCAAGAAGTAAAATATAAAACAAGAATCAATGTTTCCAATTATAATTGGTAGCAAAATTATACAAAATAATGTATCCTATCAAGATCCTAAAATCCTTTTATACAGGCAATTCAGCATTCTCGAATTCATCTTCTCTAAGTTAAAGCGATTTACGGACAATATCGATTGTCTTGGTCCCATGTGTCTTCAAACACACCATCACGAAACATTTAGTTCCATATGGCAAGCATGTGGAAGGAAATTTCATTCCACATTCCGTTCCAAATCACTTCAAACAATAGGATAGTATTTACGAGAATTATTTTCTTCGTCGCGGTGCCGACGTACATGGTCGCCAACGCGGCTATACCACCCTTCCACGGAAGCCCTAATTTGGCTTGAAGGCTTTTTATTATTGCCGGGGCAGATCTAGTGCCACATTCTGACGTGATCGGTGTGTCCGAGAGCTTCGTTTCAATCGGAAGCGGCAACGATCTCGTCGCACATGCTCCCCGAGATTTGAATTCGTCGCTTGAGCAAGCTCAGAGAATGATTTATCTCTTGTAAGAACACGGAATTATCTATTCAGTAGTGCTGTTGTTTTCGTGTGTACACTAGAGGACCCTGATTCAGTACGACGGGGCGAAAATGGAATCGTAGTTTTGATGTTCACCTTGGTGCAGACGAATTCGGGAATTGAAGTATTCTTGAATCCTATCAGATTGTGGAGCATGGAAAACCAAAAAAGCTAGTGTGTTGTTGTTTTCGTTGAGGCCAAGCATAGTTTTGAACCACTGTACGTGTTGCACAAGTGAGATTCCGTCTTTCACGGTAGCAAGTTGATGACACTGAACCGGAGTGTTTTATTTGATATCGTCGGTGGTTGGCGTATGGCTGTGGTTGTTGTTACTGACGCGATCGATTGTCTGCCGACGGTAATGCTCTTGCTGATTCGGCGGTCTGCACCGAGAAGGGTTTCTTTGAGTCTTTGACGAAGCGTTCTGAGTTCTTTTAGGGTTGCTGCGTATCAGAATTTTGGTGAGAATTGGTTACGTGCGCCCTTCCGAGAGTTTGGACTTATCGTGTGATACTACAGGTTCACCTCTTGAATTGAATTTATGCTACGAACGAGGAAATTTTAAAACCTAGAAGTGCATGTGAGCCATGAGCATCGAACCTTTTCGAAGGCTAGTAAAGTTAGTGGCAAGGGCATTCTACGATGAAGAGATTCCTGCGAAAGGCCCCAATCGAAGCAAGTCTGATAAGTCTGATAACAAGGGCATTGCTGTTGTCGTTCTCGACGCCCTCACCAGGTTATGCACTGAACTGCACTATACACAATTATTGTTCAAGTTCAGTGCGTAGATTCTATCGGCAGTGCTGTGAATAAACTCCTTCTTCGTCCAGCATTTTAAGCCCTATCTTTTTAGAACAGGCTGAGCGTTGTTGCAAACCCGTTTGTGAGTTTCTTAAGCATTATTTACAGTGGCCCGTTATTAGCAGGCGGCAATGGGTGAAGGAAGAAGACTTGGCGAAGAAATTACGGCTTCACCCAAAGCAGCTCAGGCGCACACTCCGAGTGCTAGAAGAAGAGATGCTTATTATTAGGGAGCATCGTAAAGAGGTCGTACTCAATTTTGTTTAAAAATCTATAAGCACTTTAGGTGCTATTTTGAATGTAGAGTTTCACAACTCGAACAAAAGAGTTTTGATATTTTGAATTGCAAAGATTATCTTCCCGCTTGATCTTTTAAAGCGTTCGTGACCTGAATGCCGTTTTGACCGACGTGCTTGAATTTCATCTTCAGACAGTGAAGGGTGCTAAGGTGTACAATGCAGCTGTTGCGGCTGTAAGTGATGGAACAACTGGGGAGAAAGAGGGCGAAGAGAAATTAAAATTGCATACACACTCGTATTGCTGCTTGGATTATGCACAGGTTTGTTTTGTCCCTTCCCTGCACACTCGTTGGCGGGTTTACATCTTCGTCATCCGATTAGAAGAATTATCAGTTAAAAAATTCACAGAAAGGTCCACTCTCTTTGTTTATTTTTCCCTTTTGTTCTCCAAGGGTATGAATCACTCAAGGATCAAAAGCTAAATATGAGCTAGTTGATATTGAACAGGTCTATGACATTGTTCGATATCGAATACACCGAGCAAGGAAGAAAATAAAGGATGAGCTGGAGGATCGTAATGCCATTCAGGAATACGTCTGCCCGAATGCTGGTTGTGGACGCAGGTTTAGTCAAATAAACTTATTTTAAAGTGTGTACCTATCTTTTCGTATTGCATTCTGCAGTGCACGTAATTAGATGTAACGTTGATAAAACTGTGGACCACTTCTGAGCTGTAAATCTCAGTAAGATACTTGTCATACTCTCTTTCCATTCTCTAAAATTGCGAGAACAGATCAAATCTCTCATGTCCCTCCTTGTTTTAGGCTCCAATTTTCATCAATTAGTTCATTTCCACTTGCGCTTACTACTGTCGCTATTATTTGGTGATTTCAAAGTTATTTTTTCTGGGTCGAAGGGCTATATGTCGTCTGCTCTCATTTTTAAAAGTAAGTTTATTCTGTGAATGTGCGGGGACATTTCAGGTACTCGGCACTCGATGCTACTCGTCTTATCAACCAGTTGACAGAGCTCTTCCATTGCGAAAATTGCGATGCAGAGCTTGTTGAGGAGGCTGACAAGTTTGCTGTACCCGCTCCTGAAGGTGATGGTGAGGACAATGCCCGTAGGCGTCGACGAGAGAAACTCAGAGAGCTCTTGGAAAAGTTGGATGTGAGGATTTACACCCGTTTTTCCCTTCGTATTTCCTTTGCGACTGTTGCTTGCCAATGGATTTGCACTTACTGTATCAGTTGCGTGTGAAACGGTAGTACTTAATGAGCTGACCGCTGTTGGTATTTCATGATTGATGTCAGCCATTTATCAGTTTGGTGACTGAACGTATTTTATACAGATGGACGATCCGTGATAATATATCTATGTATCTTCATTAAGTTCTCAGTTTGTTGAAGCTTGAAATGCTTTCGTTTGTTGAGTGAAACAGAAACAATTGCAGCCTTTGCATATACAGCTAGAGCGCGTGAAGGCCTTAGTTCCACCAGATTTTGGAACACTTGTGCAATGGGAGAAGAGAGCCATTAGTTCAGTACGTGCTGGTGGTGAATCTAATGAAGACGCTGCCAAGGCTGCGCATGGTCAAGGCTCGACTGGACCTCCTATGCCCTACATGGGAGAAACCAAGGTATTTTTCGAATCGAGGGAGTTTGTTCATTTTTGTACAAATGCTTGAATTCACGAAAGAAAGTGATGTGTGTTGGTGGTGCCTTTAAAATGAAAGCCGTTTGCTCTTTTGGGTTTTATGTGTTACTTGTGGTTGCGTGTCTGCCAACTCAAAAAGAACCTTTAATTTATAACCATGTCTTGAAAAAGAAAACCTTCAATTGAAGTTTCTTCTAGCTGCTCTTGTTTGATCTGCGATGTTCAATTCTAGCACCCCGTATAGCTATGTTGTAATTGGCATACTCTGGTTGCTAACTTGAATGACGCGTACTGCAGGTGGATGTTGTTATGGCTGGCGCCGCTAAGAATGAAGGGAAGGATGAAACTGCCGCAGGCCCAACAAAGGTACTTCCACCATGGATGATACGAGAGGGCATGAATTTAAATGCTAAACAAAGGGGAGAAGCCCTGGAGGGAGAGTGGAATGAAGATAATGGCGGCACTTCAAATGCAGATATCAAGCCTGCAGAAGAGGATAAGGAGGCCATGCAGAAAAAACTCCAGGTATATTTCTTGACTTAATCCTATGCTCTACAGTACATTTTGATCTTTCTAAGCCTCTAAGGACAAGAAATTTAATATAACACGAAGATTGTCATCGTGTTCGAAAGCCACATTGTATTTTTAGGATTCTGAAGTAGTATTATGAACCCGTAAACACCATGCATGTCTTTTGAAATTACGAAATTGATGAATAGTGCATATTATTAGGAAAAGGCTAAGTTGAAAGCTCTCTGTAGCCCGAAAGTTAGTTGTTTTAAAGATAACAATCATACGTTCAATTGCAAGCATCCATATGTTAAATCAATTAAACGAACATAGCTTCAAGTAACCCTTTAGAATCACGATTTCTTAATTTAATTTGGAAATTTTATTGTGATGGTTCGAATTGGTTTGTGTAAAAAATATTCAAACATGAAATAATCCTACATACATTGTCAAACTGAAGAGGTAAATACATCATTTTGTATAAAATCTATACATTTGTCTACTCTCTTGTTTAAACTTGGAACTTATTTTCCCCACAGCTTTGAGTTTTGAGGTTAGCCATGGTTATTAGAAGATTTGGTAATTCACAAGGAGTTTCTTTTTACATAAAAAAACTGAATAATTAATCAATCGATTAAATTTTATACCTAGGAAGGGAATTTCGTCAAAAGTATTCAGGCCTCGTCTGGGTCGTCATAACGTTCAGAAATAATATGATGAATTACTGCTTCCTTTGTTTTACTACCTTGACGTACATCATTGTTCTTTGTTCTGAAACAGGAGGAATATGTGAGAGCATACTATGCAGCCATCCTAGCGTCTCAACAGAACGCTTCTCAACCTCCTAAATCAGAAAATAATGAGATGAGTTATGTGGAAAAAGATGTAAGCACTGAAGCAGCTGCAGAAGTCAGCGCAGGAGTGGTCGTCAAGGACGAGGGTGAGGACGACGATGATGTGGAATGGGAGGATGCCCCTGCTGCAGGTACCCATATATGTATCTGTAGTACCTTTGGTGTTGGTTTTTACTAGCCTGAAATGTTCTGGTGCTCGTCTTTACCATACGTATGCAGAAGAAAGGATGAAATGGCTGTTGCAATGATATTAAGATGCCCTGGTCTAAGCGTCTATTAGTTAGAAAGGTTGTCAGTTCTTTGGGATATCCATATATTCAAACGCTTGAAATGCATAGAAAGGTAAATAACGAATTCGTCTGAAAAATGATCATAATCATGCTGGAGTGCCTCTCACGTAGATGATACGAATTTAATCTAACTTGAGTATACTCGATCTAATCTTGTCTTTGAATGTACAATATATCAGAGGTGCCAATTGCTGGTTCAGGGCATGACGAGAACCTTGAAGATACAGAAGGTGCGCCAGTAGAAGGTCAAGGAGACTACGCTGGCGAGGCCGATGAGGATGATATAGAATGGGAATAGAGATGAGAGGCATTTAATTTTGTTAATATAAATCGAAAAATACCCTTTTTCTAGCTTATGTCTTAGCTGGAGTCCAAAAATTCTTTTAGGTCATGAAGACGAGGCATGGCCGGTGTTCCCTAACACAGGTTCACCCCTCACATTGCGACAAGATGTTCATGGCAGAGTTGATCTTTGTGTTGGTATTTTCTCATTAGGAGTGAAGCTTCATCTGGTAGGACATCAGGAACAAGTAAGAAAAATATCTTTAGCTGTGACTCCTATGGCAAGATATTGTGAGAAGTTAGTTACTCTGAGTTGATATTCAAGCCAAAAAAGTGAGGAAGAAAAGATAGTTCTTCCAAATTGCAAGTAAAATCGAAATTGTGAGCCATAAGAAGTTGATTGTATATTAATCTTCGAGTTGTGCAGTTTTCTTTTATTCCCATTGACCTTATTGAGTTGGAATTATAATGAACTTACAGGTATATGCATTTCAATATGCAAAATTAAATAGGAAGGTTTAAACTAAGGACAAAATCTTGTTGATATGATTCATGGTGATATTTAAATACAATTAGTACATATGTAAATACTTTGTTCAATTTCTTATCTTTATTTACTTGGTTAAGTTAATCATTTTTGTTTTTAATTTTGTTGTGCATACAAAATTTAATTACTTTGTTTGTTTTAAAGTCATAGAATGAATAATATTTTATGTTATAGTTGTTATTTATGTATTTGGATATATATATATATATATATATATATATAAGTAAAGAGATGTTAATGCTACATTGTAGAATAGGTAAATAAACTTTGTGGTAAGTTACTCGTTGGTTATTGACAACCTTGAGAATTAGATTGATAGTTAGGCAGTTTAGTTGGTAATAGTAGGTTGTTAGTGGAATAAATGGTTAAGAATTCAAAGGGTCATAACCTTTAGAATCCGCTGGCTGACGGATCATCTTTTTGGTAGGATAAATAGGTTGAAGAAAGTAAGTCGAGAGCCAGACTATGAGAGTCGTAAGCCGGGGTAAGCTTGGTGCTACCTCTTTGTTTTCTTTATTATTTGCTTATGAAGAATTGTGATTGAGAGAAGTATTGTTGAATTGATAATCGTAGAATGGATTATGAGTTGAATTGAGACGGAAGTAGTAAGCCCCGGTGCTTTGTAGTTTGATACTTGATTTCAAATAGCCAGAATAGAGTCAATTGTCACACTAACAGACCCAAATCATATAACAAGTCTTTCTTGTATTCGAACCCACGTCTATTAGTTCAATTGCTTTGGTATACTGAAGCTTGAACACAACGAGAACAACATTTTGGCACCGCTGCCGGAGAAATGACAATAATATGAAATATTAGAAATTGATTGTATGGGAAAAATGAAAGATTATGAGTGATAACCATGAAAGGGAGGATTATCAAAGAATTAATTGAGAAGCGAAAGAAAGACAAGAGCGATTACGCATAAGAAATATCCTATGGGAACGACAAAAATGAATTATAGGTCCAAATAAAACCAAAGGAAGAAAAATTCAAATTCAAATAGTAAGGAGACTAGTGATAACACCAATGGCTGCAAGAGTGTTAGAAGTACCAATTGCAGTACAAATGAAAGCAGTAGGAGACAGAACTACAAATATGGCACCATTACCTACTTTTAGTGGTTGGCCGGGCTCTGATCCCGATCACCATATATCTCAATTCTTGACAACTTGCGAGGCTAATAATGGTAGAACTGAAGACATTTGGTTGAGATGGTTGCCAGCAACTTTAAAAGATATAGCTTTTGAATAATATATTCGGCAACCAATGGGTAGATTTTTCAATTGGGAGGCCTTGAAGAATGCCTTTTTAACTCATTTTAGACCAATTCGATTTGAAGATCGGCTTTGAGAAAGTTTTATGAATAGCAGGATGTTTGCGAGGGAATCCGTAGAGTCCTATTATGGCTGGATTGCGGATATACTTTGTAAATGGTCAAATAATCAAATGCCACATGCGTTTATATTATCGATATTAATCAATGGTTTGCATCCACCAGAATTGAAAATGTTTGTAAAAGAGGCTCGACCAGCTACGGTAGAGGCATCGTTGGCACGATCAAAGGTATGGAAAGAATGTCATTATGACCAATTGTTAACAGTGGGGGCCACGATGATTCCAAGTTCAGGAAGCCAAAAAATACAACCGGAAAATGTGTTGATGGATAAATATCCACAAATAGCTACCTCCAATGTGAAGAATGTTATGTTGCAACAACCAATTAATGCTACACCATTCCAAGCAATAGTGCCAATAATGATGACACCTTATTTTACATTGCCAACTTATCAACAACCGGAGTTGTTCACAAATGCGACTGTTAAAGATCCAAATGAAGCCTTGTTATTAAATCTAACAAAGAAGATGGAAGAATTGGCCGTGAATTTGCCTAAAGATAAGGAGAAACGACATAAGCCTTCTAATATGAGACCTAATGTATGGTGTAATAATTGTAATGGATAAGGTCATTTTGATATGGAATGTCCATCACCTAGATAAACGGATGTTCAATGTATATTTTGCAGAGGAAAGCATCCTACCTAAAACTACTAGCATTTATAAAGGCAACAATAATTTAGTAATCAGACCATGATTCCACCGACTCAGTGGGAAGTCAATCAAGTTCAAACAAGAAATACGTATGGATGGAATGGAAATCGATCTAATCGACAAAATCGAACATTCAATAATTTTCAAAGTTCCAATTTTTATTAGGGGTCTGTATCAAACCTCCAAAACTATGGGAAGAAGCAGCAAAGGTATCAACAATATGCTCCATCGGCGTCATCGAAGCAAGTACCTTCTGTACAAATGGGTCAACCATGATCATTTTCTAATCCTACATGGAACAAGCCTAGTAGGTATATATCGGTGGAGACATCCAATATGCCAGATGGGGGTGCAAGAAGACCACTTCGTTGTTTTTGTTGCAAATACATTGGTTATTATGCGAGTGAATGTCCCAATCCAAGGGCCAGTGACAATTATGCGCCAGTGTGTGCAAATTGCAAGCAGTCGGGACATACTTATCAGCAATGTAATGCTCCGTTCAATTTCAATAATTGAGATTAGCAGATCCATAGCCGAGGAAAAAATGGAGGAGATAAATTAAGGTCCTCAAGATTCACCAATTCATTGGGTAGAAGTACTCCAAGCTGTCCATACAAGAAGTCAGCAAAAGGGAAAAGGATCAATTCAACATTTGGATGATTCTGAAGCAAAGGGCCAATTGGACCCAATTACAGGGACATCCAATCCAGGTCCTGATATGGGCCCTTTACTTAGTATAAGACCTGAATCAGTTGTGCACCCTAATGAGGTACCAATTACGGAGGCTTCAATTCTATGTCAAGCTGTTTTGTTCTCTACACAGTTTTGGGAAACGTCCTTTTCATTTAAAGCTCCTCTAAGAGGCGTGAATTCTAAGGAACTAATATCAACCCAATTGGGAGAATAATCTTACTTGTTGAAAGAATCGATTTTATAGGCTCTATCAAATTCAGTTCCAATAGCTCTACCAATTTCCAATATAGAGAAAACCAATTTACCTATGTCGGTGTCTAAGATTGGGAAGAAGAAATGGACATTGGAAATTACCACTAATACAGAATCATATGATATTCTAAAAGATTTGGGCACCATATAATCCACAATCTCTATAAAGCAACTATTGGCGGTAGCACCTGAGTGTCGAACTATCTTGAATTTTTTATTAATTTATCGTAGATTTCAAAATAAAGAAATCCAAAAAGTAAGTTTGAATCCCGATCAGAGTGCACCTACGATTGATGTCTCAATTGATAGAATGTTATTATCGGAAGTACAAGTAAACGAAGGATCTAGTGTAAATCTTATGAATGCTGCTACAATGGAGGAGTTGGATTTGGATCACTTATTACATACTATAGTAGTTTTGAGAATAGCTGACTCCAATCGAGTTAAACCTATGGATATTTTACGAAGTATTGATACAATAATTACGGGGATTACCTACGAAATTGATTATATTATTTTTCGATTGCAAAGCTCTATATTGTCATACTCAATTTTATAGGGGCGACTGTGGTTGTATCAAGCTAAAGCTCGAAATGATTGGGGCCGTGGTACATTGACAATTGGGAAAGGTAATGATAAAATTGTGCTTTAAATCTACCTTGTCCAATATCACGGAGAAACTCAAGTTGCCAGTTCAAAATTCACATTGGATTGTAAAGATGAGTCTATAGAAGAAGAAATTGGTGCACTTGACACAATTTATGCTGATACAAGGTAAGTTGTTGAGCACACTAGAATGTCCTACTAGTATAAGGGACCGGGAGAGTACTTAGTTCCTCCAGATGTTATTGACAATTCTAATCATATGATTGCATATTGGATGAATAGACGGGATGTTAATCACATTAGTGCTATGGAACTGGAGTTGGAAAGTTCTAATGTGTCGGATTTTATGAAAGATTCTGAAATTGAGTTGAACATCAATCTAGGGACTCCTAAAATTCCACAATGTCAACTAATTAATTTTGATACAAAGGAGGCTCTCCAAATCATTCAGATTTATGACAGTATAAAAGGCAAGGAGAAAGAAATTTGGGTGGATTACTTTTTAATGCATAAAACTGCTTTTGCATGGTCATATGCGGATTTGAAAGGAATTCCAGCTGAAGTTTGTGAGCATCAAATTATATTGGAGGAGAATGCTACACCAGTACGCCAAAGACAACATCGACTTAATCCAAAATACTCACTTATGGTAAAAGAAGAATTAGATAAACTCTTGGAGGTTGGATTTATCTATCTGGTTTCTTTCAGTGAATGGATTTCATCGATTGTTATGGTACCAAAAAAGAATGAAAAAGTTCACATATGTCAAGATTTCTGAAAATTAAATGCGGCTACCAAGAAGGATTATTTTCCTTTATCATTCACGGATAGTATATTGGATGTTGTTGCTAGACATGAATGTTATTCATTGCTTGATGGATTCTCCGGTTATTATCAAGTTAAAATTACAAAAGAAGACCAGTTAAAAACTACTTTTACTACGGATTGGGGGACCTTTGCCTATAAGGTTATGTCGTTTGGGCTTTGTAATGCACCAGTTATATTTCAAAGGGTAATGACGGAAGCACTTCAAGATTATCTACAAATTTCAATAGAAATCTTTCTAGATGATTTTTGTACATTTAGTACGAGAGCCAGGCATTTAGAATGTCTAGGTCAATGTTTGAATCAATGAGCTAAATATGGAATTTCTTTAAATTCAAAAAAATACCAATTTGGTGTGTCTTCTGGTAAACTATTGGGTCATATAGTTTTGATGGCAGGCATTGTTATAGATCAAGATAAAATAAAGATTATAGTAGAATTAAAGCAACTAGATACTGTTATGGGTGTTCGAACATTTTTCGGCCATGTCAGTTATTATCGGCGATTTAACTATCTATTCGTAGTTAATTGCCTTCCCTTGACAAATTTCTTAAAAAAACCACCAACCAATGGGACCAGTCCATTTTGGACAAAGGAATGTACAATTGCATTCGAAACATTGAAACAGAAATTGGTTTCAGCACCAATACTGGTAGCACCTTGTTGGACAAAACCATTCCAAGTTTATGTGGATGCATCTAATGTTGCGATTGGTTCTATACTAAGCCAGAAACATGATCGAGGTTTTCATCACACTATTTATTATGCAAGTCGTCAATTGGTAGCAGCTGAAAGAAATTATACAACAACCAAAAGAGAAGCATTGGGGATGATTTATTTAGTACAAAAGTTTCGACATTATCTTCTTGGTTATAAATTTTTTTTCTATCTTGACTATGATGCTTTAAAATATATGATTAATAAGCCTCAATTGAGTGGTCGTATTGCACGATGGGTTCTACTCTTGTAGGAATTTGATTTTACTATTCAGGTAAGACTAGGAAAATCACATTCTAATGCGGACCATTTATCTTGGTTATCCAATATATTAGGTAATGAATCCATTAACGATGCACTATCCGATGCAAAACTGTTTATGGTAGATATAATTACTCCGGAGTATAGTGAAATAATTCAATACTTGACATTTCAAAACTTCCCACTCAATTTTAATAAAAATCTTAAATGACGCTTAATATTAAAATGTGCACTTTATACGATGATTGATAAAGCTTTATATAAACAAGGCAAGGATGGAGTTTTGCGATGCTATATTTATCAGACTGAAGTACATAATATATTGGAAGGTTGCCACTTAGACAATTGTGGTGGACATTTTGCGTGGGATAGCACGGCTCGTAAAGCTTTATATGCTTGTTATTGGTGGCCAACATTGTTTGCAGATGCCCACGAATTCGTCCATCATTGTGACCTATGTCAGAGAACGGGTCGACCTATTCGAACTTCAGTAATGCCATTGGTACCAATTCTGGCTCAAGCACCTTTTGAAAAATGGGAAATTGATTTTGTGGGACCAATTGCAATAGCTTCGAGAAATGGACAAAAATAGTAAATATTGGTAGCAATGGATTACATAACAAAATGGGCTGAAGCAGTAGCTACAAAAATCAATAGTGCAAGTATAGTAGTAATCTTTTTATATGAAAATATTATTACATGATTCGATTGTCCACGAGAATTGGTTAGTGATTGAGGAACATATTTTATAAATAGTACAATCGAAGCACTCATGGCTAAATACGAGATAAAACATCATAAGACTACACTGTATCACCCTAGAGACAATGGACAAATGGAAAAGATTAATGGAATTTTATGTAAAATCTTAACAAAAATAATTTCAAGAGTAGGAACAGATTGGGATACTAAGTTGTTCACAGCTTTATGGGCATACCATATTGCATATAAAGTTACTACCAATGCTACCCCTTTCCAATTGGTTTATGGCTAGGAAGCAATCTTACCTATTGAATTGGAAGTCCAAAGTTTACGAATTGCTATAGATACTACATTGGGAGATCAAGATTCATTATGGCACCGTTTAGAAGAATTAGAAAAATTGGATGAAACTAGAGCCAATGCATTAATGATAATAGAAACTACACAAAAACAAAAGAAGACTTATTATGATAGTAAGCTTAGACCAAAGGCTTTTATGCCAAATGATTTGGTACTTCTTTATGATAGTCGATTTAAAAAATTTTCAAGAAAATTTCAAGTTCAATGGTATGGGCCATATCGAGTTATTGACGGATTTCCAAATGGTTCAGTATAATTAGAAGATTTTATGGGTACTAAATTTATGACACGGATCAATGGTAATCGGCTTAAACTTTACTATTTATAAACCTGGGATAAGTTTTCTATTATAAAAGCGGGAGTTGACCCAATTGATTGGACCATAGTAAGAAGTAGGAGGGAGGCTCTTGACAAGCATCATGTTTTCTTTTGTGGTTAAGGAGAAGATGGCGAACATGGTGTCTGAGAAAGCAAAGATGGAGACCGAATAGAAGGAACGGCAAGAGTGGCTACAGGTAGAGGTTGCGATATTACAGACTAAACTAGCCGCATTAGTGAAGGAGGCCAATAATTTCGTGCAGACTAATATGCCAATTTCAGTGACAACATCTTTGAAGATACCTTTGAAACTGACAGAAGAATGGCAAAAGATATTGGAGGAATGTGACAACCAAATTACCTGACTTGAGTCTCAAGGACGAGAATTGGATTTGTTGAATGAAGATTTGACGACGTGTTTGGATGAAAAACCATCAAACATCGAGGCAGACGACGAAGATGTAAAGAGAAAAAGATCACCAATTCAAAGGATGGTAAGCCAATGCCATTGATTGAAGAAGCAAACACTGCTACGTCTTTATAAGTTAAGGCTAAATAATGTTTGCAAGGACGCTACACAATTAGGAGTGGGGCTATGTAAAATAGGTAAATAAACTTCGTGATAAGTTACTAGTTGGTTATTGACAACCTTGAGAATTAGACTGATGGTTAGGCAGTTTAATTGGTAACAATAGGTTGTTAGTGGAATAAATGGTTAAGAATTCAAAGATTCATAACCTTTGGAATCTGCTGGCCGACGAATCATCTTTTTGGTAGGATAAATAGGTTGAGGAAAGTAAGTTGAAAGTCAGATTGTGAGAGTCATAAGCCGAGAGTCAGGCTGTGAGAGTCGTTAGCTGAGGGCCAAACTGTGAGAGTCGTAAGCTGGGAAAAGCTTGGTGCTACTTCTTTATTTTTTTTATTATTTGCTTATGAAGAATTGTGATTGAGAGAAGTATTGTTGAATTGATAATCATAGAATGGATTATGGGTTGAATTAAGACGGAAGTAGTAAGCTGCGGTGTTTTGTAGTTTGATACTTGATTTTAGATAGGCAGAATACAGTCAATTCTGACATTAACAGACCCAATTCATATAACCAATCTTTCCCTGTGTTCGAACCCACCTCTATTAATTCAATTGTTTTGGTATACTGAAGCTTGAACACAACGAGAACAACACACACCTTCCACATCTTGAGTTTTTATACCCCATTTCTTGTCCCTTGTTTCCTATCTCTTGTTCCTAGTCTCCATTTCAAACCCTGAACTCCATCATCTCTTGTTTCAAGTTCTCCATCCATGTTTTAAGAGATGCGAGTGGAATGAATCATTTCTATCTTTTTATGCTTTGTTTTTTTTTTCTCCTCCCATTTTCTTTCTTTTATTTTTGATGCTATTCTATTTCTCTCAATCCTATTGGTCACATTTTTAGTTGGAGTTGTTTCTTTGGAATACTAGCTTAACTTTTCATTTTTTTGAATTGAGTTTGAAAGTTGGAAGTAAGAGCTTCAAATAAGTATTGGTCATAAATATTTTCTTGTATAACTTTTGTTTGGTAAATTTCTCATAAGAGTATATATGTGTGTGTATGTGTGAGAGAAAAGAATGAAGAGAAATTAGTTACAAAGAAGAGTAGATTTCTTTTTGTTTTTCTCATTGTATTTTGTAATTAGAAATAAAAGATGGGTATAGGGAATGGAGAAGAGAGAGTTTGAAACTAAGGTTAGAGGCTAAGAATGAGAGACATGAAATGGAAATAAAGGACAAAGGATGAAAACGAGGAAGGAAAAAGATGGAAGAGGGAGTAAAATTAGAAACTAAGAATACGGAATAAGGGAGTAGAAATAAGGAATGAGGATGGAAGGATTGTAGATTATGGATATGAAACATGAGACATGAAATAGATGGGAGATGAGAGAGATGAGATGGAAATAGACTAAATTAATCATGGATGGCAAAAAGGTGTGGTATTAACAAAATGAAGATGTGGCTTTAATAATTTCCTATTTCTATATATATATATATATATATATATATATATATATATATATATATATATATATATATATATACTTATGATTTTTGATTTTTTTAATATGAAACTTTTATATATATATATAATATTGATAATAATAGATAAACAAAATCTTATGTTATTTATATAAAATTGTATCTTAAATGCAAATAAAATAGACTAAAAGGTATTATAATATAGTTGTTGCAAACTATGAATTAGACAAATAAATATTTGCAGTATATTACTTTTGTATAATTTTACAAGTAAATTAGGTATAAGAACCTTTGCTAATTTTTTTTAAAAAATATTGTTGATAATTGCAATGGTATCAATCTATAAATGTTATAATATAATATTAATTTTAATCAATTCAAACTTCTATTTCATTAAAATAAAAATATTAATAAAATTCTAATTTAAAGTTAAAAATAAGAATTGAATTTCATTTGTTAATTTTTATAATATCATTTTACTATAAGATTCAAAAGAAGTGCATATACTTCTAAAATAAATATTTTAAGGTGATCTTATAATCCATCAAACTACAATTTTTTATTCCTAAAATTAGTATTTATAATTTTTATAATTATAATTATATATATATATATATATATATTATTTTTTTCTTATAAAATGTGAATTTCAGAATCATCATCAAAGAATTATTAATAAGTAAATATAAATTATATTACAAAATATTTAATAATATTTAAGAAATCAAGAATTTTAGATTATATTTAAAATTGAATAAAAATAAAATATTTTATATTTGATGATAGATCTATTTTAATATATATATATATATATATATATATATATATATTTTGTATATTTGAGATATAAAATATTCAATAAATAGTTTTAAATAACTATAATAAATTATATTAATATAGAAAATATTTCTTTTACTTGCTTTTTACATATTCGTCAAAATCTTAATTGTAATAGAAAATTTTAAAGTATATTCTTTTTACAAAGATATTATATTTTAGTATTTTTATTTATCAAATGTATTTACAATGTCAAGTATTGTTTTTGAATTTTTAATAAAACTATTGATCTATTAGGAGTTGAAACAACAAAATCATCAAATATATTATTTTATATTATCTATATAGTATTTTTATATATACTACATAGATATTTGTAATTAGTATGTTTTATACTATTTACAAAGTTATATTAGAATATGAGCACCTTATTTATTATGTATATCACACTAATTGAGAATATATATTAATAATAAGATATTTTAAATATAATGTATCATATTATTCATATTTATACTTAAATAGTATATAGACTATATTTTATAATATATATATATCTTATGAATAGGTTTTTGGCCTATTAAAGAAGTTTCTTGATAATTAATAATAAAGATTTAATGACCAAAGAAGCCATTAAGATGCTAGAAGCTCAAATGATCTTCATGAATGCTAATAAGGTCTAACCATGCAAAATATTTGTAATTCCAAAGATTAAGGTGTTTGAACAACATCATAATAATAATCTAAGTTGAATGCCACTCCAATTTAAAGATAGGATTATTTATGTGGACAAAAATGTAGCACAACTTTTTTATTAAAATAAACTTGATAGTTGGCTACATTAGAATACAATTTAAGGAAGAACTACTTAATATTTCACTTTCCAATCACATGAAGCAACAAAGCACATTTGATTTTAATTTTGCATGTATACGTAAGATCATTATTATCTGTCATCGCGTTAAAATATTTAATTGCTTCTATTACAAGCTTGAAAAAGAATATATTGTTCAAATTTTTGATAGCTCTAAACACATCCACTTAATCATTGTCCTTCATATCTTTGAATTTATATTGCTCTCATATGTTTGTTTGAGCATCTTTGATCTTTGAGATTTTGAAGCTATCATAGGACTAAATCTTGTTGGTTGTATATGCAATGAGCTTGGAAATACTGGCTCGTAGTACCGCAAGGCTTGTCTAACTTGCTCTTTTAGCATATTGATGGCCGCATTATTGCATTGCCAAATACACGGTTCTTCAAACCATTGTAGCTACACCTTGTTTGTCATAAATTCTTTTTTAATTCACTAATAAGACTCTCTAGAAAAATTATCTGGTATAAATGAGATTGAGTAGGAGTAATTTTTGATTTAGAAGATCATAAAAGGCACACAAATTCTTGAGCCAAGTCTACCAATTAGATAGAAAAATATTGTCATACATGTCTTTTTGGATACAACATCCAATACTTAAAATTGTTACTACTTTAGAAGTTAAGATTCTTACTATTATCCATATTAATTATAAAGTAAAATTTATCAATATTTTCATTTAATACTATTGATTGAATCTTTCCTACAAATCATAATAGAATGTTAGTAAAATCAATCAATTTAAAATATATTTTTAAAAAATTCAATGATTTATATTTAATAAATTCCAAATAGTGCGAGATTTCTTATTTGAAGAGCATCATATGCAAGCTTACCAATTTGTGTATAACTTATAATATTTTTGGCATAAAAAAAATACTATATCTAGTAATAATCAATCTTCTTTACAATGGTCATTATTAATGTATTAGAAATAAAAGACAAGATATTTAGTAATGTTAATGATGTAATTTCTAAGCTCCACCAATAGCCTTGGTAAGAAATTTATTCTTATCTTTTGGTATCAATTAAAATCCTCTACTAATTTTTCATACAACCATTCCACTTATTCTACTTATTTAAATACCTTTCCATAAATAAGCTTGAATATATATATATATATATATATATATATATATATATATATATATATATATATATATATATATATATATTTTCTTCCAACCTATTAGTGATTGGAAGAAATCATGTTTTATAGGTTTGTAAAGATGGTATCATGGACATATACATTTATCTCAATAATTACTTATATGATTATATAGAAATAGGTAAATATAGATTAATTTCATAAAATCTTTCAGTGTAGCTTCCTAGAAGCTTCATAGGTACGATTTTGACTTTAGATGTGTTTGTAGGTTGAAAACTTGGCCAACAAGTTAACCACGTGTTGGTAGCTTGTAGAACAAGTTAACTCCATATAATAGCTTATGGAACAAGCTAACCATGTGGCATATACATAGATAACTTGCCTTGTAAATTAAGACATGTGGCTAGTAAAGTCAATATGTTTTGGAGGTCCTATAGGACATCACCACGTAGCTCCTAGTTAAGTATATATATAGAAGCAAGAATGAAGCCTTCTTCATTCTTGTTAATGCCGTTCTAGGCTTTAGTCTTCTTTCAAGATTTTTTAGTTTTTTTTGTTTTTGGCAATAGCCATTCTAATTAATATTACATTACCTTTACAGTGACTTTCTAGTTCTCTTTAGTGACACAAGAGTGTATCAAGGATTTTCTTTCTTTGAGATCCATATCCTTGAAAATTTATCAAGAGTACTAATATATTATTTCTACCTTGTTTTAGAAGTGAGTGAATTACCCTACTTCTATTGTTGTATTTAAAAAGTTACGGATTATCCACCTTTTAAAAAAAAAAAAAAAAAAAAATCTTGTTTTCTAACACTTATTTCTAACGTGAATCATAGAGGTACTATGCCTACACATATAGAAGAAGTTCAGAGTCTATGGTAAGAAGTTATACAATTAAAAGAAGCAAATAGATCGACCTTATAACCAAATCTAGGATGTTTTGCTTTTATAAGTATGATGGGGATAAGGATTAATATGCCTATGAAGTTTGATGGAACAAGATCAAAATTTTGAGGATTTTTGCATCAAATCAAGCTCTACCTAAGGTTGCATCTTTTCCAATATCTTAATGGATTTACTCAAGTTAGATTCATAGGCACACTTCTATCAAGAAGTCCTCTCTTTTGGTTTGCACCTTTAATAAAGAAAGATTCATAACTTCTTTATGATTTGAATTCATTTCTAAAAGTATTTACGATTACATTTGAGAAAAGTGATCAAGAACAAGTAGCAGAGACCAAACTCTTATCTTTACGACAAAGATCACAATTAGCCACCACATATGCTGCTAAATTCTAAAACTTTACTTGTGATGTAAATTAGAATGACAAAGCACTATCAATCAATTTTGATATGGATTAAAGGATAGTATCAACAATTTATTATTAACAATGCCCAAAGTAAAATCTTTAGAATAATTTATTGCTCAAGCCATTGCATGAAAAAATCAATTATTTGAAAGGCATCAAAAACAAAGACTTGGCTCGAGAGGAACAAATCAAGTAATGGTCGCAGCTTCCAAGTTTTTTGAAATGTATTCATCAAGGTCGGAACCAATGCAAATTGATATGATACGTTTTAAACATCTCACAAAGTAAGAAAAGGCTTGATGTCACCAAGAGGGTTTATATTTATATTATAGAGAAGCTAAGCACACTCCTCAATATTGTCCAAAGAAGCAATACAATTACAAAATGAGGAGCACAATTACCAAAAAAGATAATGTGTTGAAAAATAAGTTTTTTCAACTACAATAGGAACCATGTGGCTGGAATCATGTGCAATACCTAGTAAAGGTCCCTATTCTTTCTTCAGATCCCTCACCTTGTTTTATAATAGATGTGTGTTTAGGACCTAAAAATCACAAAGTCTTTGTCTTATTAGATTTAGGAGCCTCAGCTTGTATTATAGATAAAGATTTTGTCAAAAATAAAAAAATATCTTTAATCAAGAAAACTAAATCCGTACATGTAGAAATCATAGATGGTCATTTGTTGTCTTCTGGAAATATTATCTATGAAACTATTCTTTTAGATGTAACAATTAAAGATCATAACAGTGTAGTAATATTTAATATAATAAGATTTCCTTCCAATCTTATTATTTTAGGATTATTGTGGCTAAAAAAATATAAATCTCAAATAGATTGGATTTCTTGTAACGTTAACTTTTTTAGTACTATAATGCAAGATCAAGTTTATAAAGTAGAAGTACAAAAGTCTAGTACTTCCAAACTTTTATTGATAGGTACGAGAGCTTTCATGTATATTGCAAAAAAAAGATCATCTTTTGCTACATATGCCATACC
The DNA here is from genome assembly GCF_059467195.1 of Physcomitrium patens. Taxonomy (NCBI): domain Eukaryota; kingdom Viridiplantae; phylum Streptophyta; class Bryopsida; order Funariales; family Funariaceae; genus Physcomitrium; species Physcomitrium patens. Next base: position 4,056,060 of record NC_143434.1, on the reverse strand, counting down.
CATTTCTAATAGTGAAAAAATGTCAAGTGATATTCCTAGTCAATATGAAGAATTTTAAGATGTTTTTGAAAAAAAGAATGTAGATATTCTTCTAGAGCATTGATCTTATGATTATTCAATTGATTGACAAGAAAGAATTCAACCATCATTCGGACCAATCTATAGCTTATCGCAGAATGAGTTGGCTATATTAAAGGAGTATATTGATGAAAATTTGACAAAGAACTTCATACGCCATTTTAAATTCTTAGTTGGAGCTCCTACTTTATTTGTGAAGAAGAAAGACGGATCTTTGCAGATGTGTGTGGATTATCAAGGACTCAATGAGATTACCATAAAAAATAGGTATCTTTTGCTTTTGATTTCAAGACTTCTTGACTTACTCAATCAAGCAAAGATCTACATCAAAATAGATCTACAAGGAGTATACAACTTAGTTTGTATCAAAGAAAGAGATGAATGGAAGACTTCTTTTGGAAGTAGGTACGGACATTTTGAATATAATGTCATGCTTTTTGGACTCACAAATGCATTGATCACTTTTCAACATCTTAAGAATGATGTTTTTTGTGAGTTTCTAGATAATTTTGTCATTTGTTATTTAGACAATATTCTAATCTACTCTAAAAACATAGAAGAATGTAAACTTCATATTTTTTGTGTATTACAAAAACTTAGAGATACATGATTATATGCAAAGTTGAAAAAAAGTATATTCCACACTACTCAAGTTGATTTTTTAGGATACATCATTTTCAATGAAGGCCTTATGATGGATCCCAAGAAGGTCCAAACTATCATAGATTGAAAGATTCCAAGAATAGTACAAGATGTGCAATACTTTTTAGGCTTTGCTAATTATTACTGAATCTTTATCAAGAATTTTTCTTAAGTTGTAACTCTACTTACATGTTTGATTTGTAAAGACAAATTTGAGTTGAATAAAGAAGTAAAAGCATCATTTGATGCTTTAAAGAGAGAGTTTACTTTTGCACCAATCTTGCATTGAGTTGACTTATTTAAGATATTTTTTTGTAGAAATAGACGCGTTAGACTTTATTATGGGTGCCATGTTATCATAAATGGAAAGAGATGGAAAATTCCATTCAATAGCTATCCATTCTAGGAAATTTTTAGTAGCCAAGATTAATTATGAGATCCATGGTAAAGAGCTCCTTGCAATCATAGATTCATTTCAAGAATGGCATCATTATCTAGAAGGCACTTCAAATCCAGTCACCATATATAAAAATCTTAAGAACCTCGAGTACTACATGTCAGCACGTGTTTTGAATTGTCATCAAGCTTGTTGAAGCATGTCTTTATCTAGATTTAATTTCAAGTTTTTTTATCGATCCAAAAATAATAAGGTCTATCAAATGTCTTTTTTAGACATTCTAATCTTGCACCAAAAAAAAGAGATGCATCTTTTGATCAATAAAGAATAATTTTCTTGAAATCAAAGCATTTTTATCTTCAAGTAATAAAATCAACATTGATTATTTATTTGACCTTTGTCAAGAAAATTCAATCAAATATGTCTTATGATCCTCTTGTTCATGATATCAAGAATACTTCTTCTAAGTCCTATGACACTTCAAAGTTTGAGTTCAAGAACAACCTACTATATTTTGAAGATTACCTATATATTCTAAAAAATGAGGCATGATTACGTGTCCTTCAAGCTCATCATGATTTTTAAGCAACCGGACATTTTGGATAGAACAAGACTTTGGAGCTAATATTAAGAGATTTTCTATGGCCTCAAATGAGGAAGAAAGTTAAAGACTTTGTAGAATCATGTGATACTTGGTCAACATTCAAAACTCCTTGCCATCGACCTTATAAACTTCTTCAATTGTTATCAATTCTAAAACAACCATGGTCTTTTGTTTCTATGGATTTTATTACGAATCTTTCAATCTCAAGTTTATATGATTCTATATTTGTAATCATAGATTGCTTCACTAAAATGATACATTTTATACCACATATACAATCTATTTTAGGTGAAGAAATAACTAAGTTTTTTATTTAAAATATCTATCGCTATCATGGATTGCCAAAGGATATTATATCAGATAAAAAAACTCAATTTGTATGAAGATTTTGGAGAATCCTATTAAAGATTTTAAAGGTGGATATAAAGCTTTTTTCGGCTTTTCATCCTTAAAATGATGGATAAATGGAATGGATGAATCAAATTTTCAAAAAATATTTGAAGTTTACCATCAACTATCATCAAGATGATTGAATAACTCTTTTGCCATTGACAGAGTTTGCATACAATAATTTGGTACATTCTTCTACTCAACAAACAACTTTATTTGTCAAATATGGTTATCATCCATGACTTGATACTTTTGACTTTTCAAAAGTTGATAATCTTACGGCGAAAGATTTAGCAAATCATTTTTTAGAGCTACATGCAACAATGAAGATACAATTAAAAGAAGCTCAAAGATGACAAAAATCAATACAGATGCCTATCACAAGGAGCAACCACAATTCAACATAGGTGATAAGATATAGTTATTTTGTCACAATATCAAATCTACTCGTCCTTGTAATAAGTTGGACTATTGTAGGTTGGGGCTTTTTTCTATTTGTGAATAAATCAATCCTATTGCTTATCGATCACATCAACCGATGTTATGTTGTAATACAATTATATGATGAAAGATGATAATATGGATCTTATTATAGAAGAGCCAAGTTAAAAGATAAAATAGAATAATATGGATAAAAGATAGGAAGGTAGTAAAACTTTTAGTAGTAATGCTTCTTTTTTAGAAAAGTAACTTCTACTTATTTTGTAAAACCATAAATAAGGTAAAATAAAGTAGGTTGGAAAAATAAATGACATAGGCATCTTTAAGAAGAAGTTAAGAGTAAATTCTAGCAAAAATTATCTATAAAAACTAGATATTGATATCCATAGAGGGTTGGTTATGAACCAGGGTTGAAATCAATTTTTAAGGCATAAAACCAAGCCTCAACGACGATTTTGGAGTTCTTTGGTAAATCAAAGAATGGGATTAGAGAGAAAAATTGATAGAATTTATATGAGTATTAGTTTTAGGTGATTTGGATTTATATTGACTTTGTAAGAGCTTTGCAAATTTGAGATTTTTTTTGGGTGACTTTGGATTTATAAAATAAAATGGATGATACTTTTTGGAGATTTTTGTAAGTTTGGCAATAAATCTAAAAATAAGATTTTGAAGATTTTTAGATTTATATGTGTTCAATATATATTGTAATTTTGAGCTTGATCAAAAGATTGGATTGAGGATTATTGCAATTTAAGTGGGTCAAGGTCTCGAAAAGTAGAGTTTTAGGTCTAGTGAGGGTTTCCAAGATTTCTTACAATCTATCAATTAGATTGGAGTGAAAATTATGTATATAGATGGTAGACCTATTTTCTTACTTATGTAAGAAATTTAAGTTCAATTTAAATTCAACATATAAATTGGAAGAGGCCGGCCAATATCCGTGCAAATATTAGGATTGATCTTCTTTTTGGTGAATTTGGTCTTTTTTAAAAAATTTGTGCTTGTTGTCAACTTAATTGTAAAGAGGTGTGCAAAATTTGAGTTAAAATTGACAATTCATTCATTAGTTATTGAGGTTTAAATCTACTTTAAGAATTACTTGAAATTATTTAGAATTTGGTTAGGATATGTTTAGAATTTGATTAGGATTCAGTTAAAATTTATTTAGGTTTTTTTAGGATTTGATTAGGATTCAATTAGGATTTGATTAGGATTTGGTTAGGTTTTATTTAGGATATGATTAAGATTTGGTTAGGACTTGTTTAAGATTTGATTAGGATTTGATTAAGGTTTGCTTAGAATTTGATTAAGATTTGTTTAGGATTTGATTAGGATTTGGTTATGATTTGTTAGGATTTGATTAGAGTTTGGTTAGGATTTATTTAGGATTTGATTAGGATTTATTTTGGATTTGATTAGGATTTGATTAGGATTTGATTAGGATTTGGTTAAATTTTTTTTAGGATTTGATTAAGATTTGATTAAGATTTGGTTAAGATTTTTTTAGGATTTGATTAGGATTTGTTTAAGATTTGACTAGGATTTTATTAAGGTTTATTTAGGATTTGATTAGGATTTGACTAGGATTTAATTAAAATTTCTATTTTAATATTTTATTAATATTTCTATTTTAATATATTTTTGAATTTCTATATTATTTCTTTATGATTTCTTTAAAGAATCTTTAAGAATACTTTGTGTTTCTTATATAATTCTTTTGTAATTTTGATTGAATTTGATTGATGTTTGATTATACTTGCTAATCTTTACTTATAATTTATTTAAAAATCTATTAGAGTTGTTAGGACTTGTTATTATAATTTTTCTTTTATCTTCCACAATCAAATGCCTGATACCTTTTCAAGCCAAATGCCAAGTATTAAGACTTAGGATTTTATGAAGATCCATTCTGTATTTTGTGTGTCCTTTCTTGAGTCATATAAGATGGTGAATATTTTGGAAAGAAGACAAATGCCAACTCCTCCTATAGAAGTGGTTAATAATCAAGAATTCAAGGTGGAAGAAGTTTTAGACTTAAGGCGGCACCAAAATAGGTTGAAATATCTTATTCATTGGTACAAATATGATATTAGTGAATGCACATGGGAGCCATCAAAGAATCTTACAAATGTATTAAAGAAAGTTGAAGCTATTCATCAACGAAATCCATCAAAACTAAAATGAAGAATAGAAAATCTTTGCTATAAAAGAAATAAGATCAAAAGAAGATAACATTCTATTTTTTAACTTTTTTTGTAGATTCTCTATATTTATGACATTAAGAAGATGGAGAATCAACAACCACCAGATTCAACTCAAGAAATTTCATTTATAGACTTATTAGATGAGACATTGTGATTGTCACAATCTTTGTGAGTCATCAGATTGAGTCACTAGTTTTTTTAGGACAAAAGAATGCATGTAGAGTGCCAAAATTATAATTATTAGGTAAATATGTGCTTAGAAGATGTTAAAGAAAGAAGAATAGTATTAGTGGAGAAGAAATGTAATCTTAGTAAGTCTTGGAGGCAATTATTTTAGTTGGTTTAGTATTTTTACTTATTATTGAGGAATAAGGATTAGTTACTAAAATCAATATTTATATTGATCTTATATCTATATGTATTATTTATACAAAAACTATAAATGTTAGTTAGTAGTTAAAAGAAGCATGAGAAAGAACCTCATATGTTTTTAATTATTTATATAGAAAGTAGAATTTATAGTAGATTTAAATTAATTCAATTACTATAAAAAATCAATAATATAGGAAATTATATCCTTAAATTACTATTAGCATTATAGAAACATTATAGGAATTTTTAGAATTTATTTAGAAATTATTTAGAATTTTTAGTAGATTCAAATTGATTTTTATCACTATAAAAAATCATCAATATAGGAAATTATATCTTTAAATTGATATTAGAATTATAAAAATATTATAGGAATTTTTAGAATTTATTTAGAGTTTATTTAGAAATTTCTATGAATTTTTAGGGTAATTTTCCAAACCTTGGTAAAATTGAGTTTTACCACTTGGGGAGCCATTATGAAGAAACGGAGCAAGGTTTGAAGGCCACGCAATGTTTCCAGGCTAATTGGATGTTTGTGAACACCATGGTGAAGTCAAAAATGCAAAAATATTAATTCTACTAGTAGCTAGTATAGTCCTTGTAAGAAGAGAGGTGCACAAGTCCCATATGGGTTGTAGCACCTTGGATGTAAGTAGGAAGATAAGACTAAGGCCTCAAGGCCTCTTTAGGAAACCCATATACACTACATGTGAGCCTTGGTGAGGTTGGAACCCTTGATCAATTAACAAGTTATCCTTGAGATAAAATATTTTCACTTAACTTTCCATTTGTTACTTGTTATTTTCAATCCTTCATAACTTATTCTTAGTAACTCGGATTTACATGTTTTTTACATCATTGAAAAGATAAAAAATTATCTTTTTTAAAATATACTTTTTACTTTTATTTTTTACTTTTTATTGGGTGAAAATTCAGTGAACACATTGCGACTCGTTTTATAGTGTACAATTGCTTGATTGCACTTGTTTCACTTATTTTGTATTATTCTTCTTTAGTTCTTGTTGTTTGTTACTTCCACTTCACACCACCCATTGCAAGTAACTCTTAATTGAGGCCATCTTATAATTTGGGTTGAGGAGTGGAAATTTACACTCACAACCTTCAAGATGACAAAATCAAGATGAAGTTCCTCAAGAATGACACGTCCTTTCTTAAATAAATGGTATGATATAATGTGTTTGGTATCACAATCTTGGAAGAGACTCTCGCTGTTTTATAATTTTATTAGAGGTAGGAACAACTCTTGATGGTATTTCAAATATTTTATTTGAAAGAAGTTACGTAGGCCTCAACAACAACCAAATAATAGGATGGTCTTCTTGCCCTAGTATAAAACACTATCAATGGCTTAGACAGCCTATTAACCATCTTCAAAGAGAGCAAAGATCAGAATATGTAGCAAATATAATTCGCCACATCTTTGTCTTCCTCAACATATGAAAATCGCTCTTCTTGGAACTTGCCCCTAGAAAAGAAGATAATATCACGGACATATATATTTACCTCAATAATTACTTATATGATTAGGTAGAAATAGATAAATATAGATTAATTTCATAAAATCTTTTAGTGTAGCTTCTTAGAAGCTTTATAGACATGATTTTGACTTTAGATGTGTTTGTAGTTTAGAAACTTGGCCAACAAGTTAAACTCATGTTGGTATCTTATAGAAAAATTTAACTTCATATATTAGCTTGTGGAACAAGCTAACCATGTGGCACATATATAAATAACTTGCTTTGCAAGTTAAGACATGTGGCTAACAAAGTCAACATCTTTTGGAGGTCTTATAGAACATCGCCATGTAGCTCCTGCTTAAGAGTATATATGGAGGCAAGAGTGAAGCCTTCTTCACTCTTGTCAACACCATTCTAGTCTTTAGTCTTGTTTCAAGACTTTTTAGTTTTTTTTTTTTTGGCCATAGCCATTCTAGTTAATATTACATTACCTTTGGAATGACTTTCTAGTTTTCTTCAATGATACAAGAGTGTATCAAGGATTCTCTTTTTTTGAGATTCATGTCTTTGATAGATGGCTATAATGTTCTTATGATTATTCCACTATCAACTAGTCTTTGTATAGTTTGCATTCATACTTCAACAAAAGTTGGCTCACAAAAATATTATATAAATAAATAAGTTCTTATTATTGGTAGAAAATTTAATTGTAATCATTCAATGGATTATTTTAATCTTGACTTCTTGCATCAATATTTATTAAAACTTGCACTTGCATTCATATCCATTGTCCTTCTAATATTACTTTTCTTCCTCCTTGTCATATTTTATATTTTTTTTATTCTTTTTCTTACCCCTATTACTTCTTTTTTTAATTTTTTTATTCCTATTATTTTATCTGTATACAAATACTACTAAAATAGGCAACAAAGAAAAGATAAATAATATTTCCTTTGATGTTATGGAGTCCTTGATAATTAAAAAAATGATTGTATTATAGGATGTGATGTTAGAAATTTAATAAATTAAACAACTTAAATATAAGATGCACTTGCAATAATATAACTTGATGTATAAAGTAATATAATATTATTTATATTCAATACTAGTCATATTTAAGTCAATATTCAATTATTAATAATCTATGCAAGCATCTCATCAAATTCATCTATTTATTTTAATGTTGTATTTTTCTTGAGATTCATTCTTTTGCTTTATCTAATAAAATGGTCACATTAAATAATCATATTTAAGTCAATAATTAATTGATATAGATAAACTTAGATAATTTTTAGAAACAAATCAAAAACCAAATGTATTTTAGGTCATGCACATATAAAGTCCACAATACCTTAATAAAAGATAATATATCATGGACATATATATCTATTCTAGTATTTATCTATATGATTAAATAGAAGTAGATAAAAGTAGATTTATTTCATAATATTTTTTAAAAAAACTTCATAGATATTACTTTGACTTTACGTGTATTTTTAGTTGATTGATATGTTAGGAATTTGGTCAACAAATTAACCACGTATTAGTAACTTATAGAACAATCTTATTATATGGCACATATATAAGAAACTTTCCTTATAAGTTAAGATATGCATCTTACAAAATCAACATGTTTTGGAGGTCCTATAAGATACCACCACGTAGCTCCTACTTAAAAATATATATGGAGGTAAGAGTAAAGCTTTTTTTAGTTATGTTAATATTTTTTTAATCTTTAGTCTTGTTTCAAGACTTTCTAATCTTTTTATCTTTGACAATAGTGATTCTAATTTAATACCCTATCATCTTTAAGTCTTTTTGATTTTTTATTCTTTTTGACTAATACAAGAGTATATTGAGATTTTCTTTCTTTAAAAATCATGTACTTGATAAGTTGACAAGAATGCTAATTTATTATTTTTGTTTTTTTAGATATAAGTGGATTACCTCACTTCTATTATTGTATATTAAAGATTAAAGATCAACCATCTTTAAATAAATTTTTAAGTTTTTTTACATCGATATCTTTTTTAAAAAGAGCAAATTATCCTTCTTTATAGAAATTTTTATTTGATATTAGAAGATACAGATTATCTTCATCTTATTTAACTTGTGAATTTGTTAAGTTATTTAAAAGAAAAGGAAACATCATCGATGCTACTTGGCAGAAGTAAAAATAGATTTGCAACTATTGTTGATCTTCAAGAACTTGTCAATATTTTTAGAATAGAAATTTCATGCATTGTAAGTGTCAACTATGGAAATATCAATCCTATGCCTATAAAAGAAGTTTATAGTCTATGTCAAAAAGTTGTACAATTGAACAAAGAAAGTAAATTAACCTCAAAACTAAATCTAAGAATTTTTATTTGTACAAGTACAACATAGACAAGGATTAGTATGCCTAAGAAGTTTAATAGAAAAGATCAAAATTTTGAGGATTTTTGCAACAAGTCAAGCTCTATCTAAGATTGCATCCCTTCCAATATCTTGATGGATTTACTCAAGTTGGATTTATAAGTACACTTCTATCTGGAAGTATTTTTTCTTAGTTTGCACCTTTAATAGAAAAGAATTCACGACTCTTTTATGATTTGAATTCATTCTTAAAAGTGTTTATGATCACATTTGTAAAAAGTGATAAAAAAAAAATAGAAAAAATCAAGCTCTTATCTTTATGATAAAAATCATGATTAGCTACTATACATGCTGTTGAATTCCAAAAGCTTGCTTGTGGTGTAGATTGGAATGATAAAGCCTTCATCAATCAATTTTAATATGGGTTGAAGAATAACGTCAAAGATATCTTATTGATAATTTTTAAAGAAAAATCTTTAAAACAATTTATTACTTAAGCTATTGCATGCAAAAAATAATCTTTTATTATTTTAAGATTATTATGGTTAAAAAAATATAATCCTTAGATAGATTGGATTTCTTGTAACCTTAAATTTTTTGGTAGTTTAATCCAAAATTTTGATAGTGAAGTAGAAATAGATAAGTCTATTATATCCAAATTCTTATTGATAGGTGCAAAAACTTTCATACATACGACAAAAAAAGGGCCATCTTTTGTTATATATGCCACATCCATTTCTAATGGTAGAAAGAGGTCAAGTGATATTTCTAGCTAATATCAAGATTTTCAAGATGTTTTTAAAAAGAAGAATGTAGATATTGTTTTAAAACATCAATCTTATAATCGTTCAATTGTTCTATAAGAAGGAACTCAACCACCATTTAGACCAATCTACAGCTTATCACAAAATAAATTGATTGCACTAAATGAATATATTGACTAGAACTTGGCTAAGAATTTCATATCCCACTTGAAATCTCTAGTAAGAGTTTCTATCTTATTTGTGAAGAGAAAAGATGGATCTCTATAGATATGCATAGACTATTAAGGACTTAATAAGATCACTATTAAGAATAAATATCTCTTACCTTTGATTTCAAGACTTTTTAACCAACTCAATTAAACAAAGATCTATGTAAAAATAGATCTATAAGGAGTATATAACTTGGTATGTATTAAAGAAGAAGATCAGTAGAAGACTACTTTTTGAATTAGGTATAGATATTTCAAATATAATGTCATGCTTTTTGGACTCACAAATGAACTAGCTACTTTTCAATATCTCATGAATGATGCCTTTCATGAATTTTTTGATGATTTTTTTGTCTTTTATTTAGACAATATTCTAATCTACTTTAAAAACATAAAATAACATAAACTTCATGTTTGTTATGTATTACAAAAACTTAGAGATGCAAAATTATATGCGAAGATGAAAAAGTGTATATTTCATACTACTCAAGTTGATTTTCTAGGATACATCATTTCCAAAAAGGATTAATGATGGATCCTAAGAAGATTCAAACTATAATAGATTAAAAGATTCCAAGAACACTTATAGATGTGTAATATTTTTTAAAATTTGTCAATTATTATCAAATCTTTATCAAGAACTTTTGTCAAGTTGTAGCTTTTCTTACATATTAAATATGTTAAGACAAACTTTAGTAAAACAAAGATGTAAAAATATCTTTTGAAGCCTTGAAGATAATATTTATTTTTGTACCAATTTTGTATTGTGTTGATTTTTTTAAGGCGTTCTTTATGGAAATAGATGCATTGGACTTTGCTATAGGTGATATTTATTACAAATAGAAGTAGATGATAAGCTTGACCTCGTTTCTTTTTATTCTAAATTTTTTTTAGTAGTTAAAATTAACTACAAGTTCTACAATAAGAGCTTTTTGCAATTGTGGATTTATTTCAAAAATGACATTATTATTTAGAAGGTACTTCTAATCTGTTTATTGTATATATAGATCATAAAAATGGCAAGTACTTTATGTCGATATATATTTTTTGAATCACTCCCAAATCTATTGAAATATATCTTTATTAAGATTTGATTTGAAGATCATGTACAAATTTGAAAAACAACATGGTTTATTAGATGTTCTTTTTAGATATTTTTATCTTGCATCAAAAGAAGGAAATATAAATTTTGATCAAAAAAGAATAATTTTCTTAAAGTTGGAGCATTTTCATCTTTGAGCAATAAAATTAACATTGATTTTTGATTCAATCTTTGTGCAGCAAATTCAATCAAGTATGTCTTCTGATTCTTTGATTCATGATTTAAAGAATAATTCTTCTAAGTCTCATGATACTTCTAAGTTTGAATTTAAGAATAATCTACTCTACTTTAAAAAAAGATTATACATTCTAGAAGGCAAATCATATTTACGTATTCTTTACAATCATCATGACTTTTTAGCACTTGGACATTTTAGATATAAAAAGACTTTGGAACTAATATCTAGAGATTTTTAGTATCCTCAAATATGGAAGGCAATTAAAAACTTTTTACAATCATGTAATATTTATTTAAGATCCAAAATTCCTTATTATTAATCTTATGGACTTCTTTAATCATTATCTATTCCAAAACAATTATGGTCTTATATTTCTATGGATTTTATTAAAAAATAATTAATCTCAAGTTTGTATAATTTTATATTTGTGATAGTAGATTATTTTACCAAGATCGTATATTTTATACCATGTATAAAATATATTATAGGTGAAGTAATAGCTAAGCTTTTTTTTCATAATATCTATTACTATCATGGATTGCCTAAGGATATTATATCAAATAGGAAGTCTCAATTTAAATTAAGATTTTAGAGAATCTTTTTCAAGATATTAAAGATGGATATAAAATTTTCTTTGACTTTCTATCCTCAAAATGATAGGTAAATGAGATAAGTGAATCAATTTTTTGAGCATAATTTTAGGTGTACCATCAATTATTATTAAGATGATTAAACAACTCTTTTGCCATTGAAAAAGTTTTCATATAATAATTTGATATATTCTTCTACTCAACAGACATCTTTTTTTGCCAATTATGGTTATCATCTATGACTTGATATTTTTGACTTTTCAGCAATTGATAATCCTATAATAAATGATTTGGCAAATCGTTTGTCAAAATTACATATAATAGTAAAGGCATAAGTAAAGGAAGTTCAAGAATGACAAAACATCAATATAAATACCTATTCTAAGAAACAACCACAATTTAATATGGATGACAAGATATGACTAGTTCATTGCAATATCAAAATTATTCATCCTTGTAACAAGTTGGACTATTGTAAGCTTTGACTTTTTTATTAATAAATAAGTCAATCTTATTGCTTATGCATTAAATCTATTGAAGTCTATGATGATCCATCTCATATTCTATGTATCTTTTTTTAAGCCATATAAAATAATAAATATCTTGGAAAGAAGACAAATACCACCTCTTCGTATAGAAGTAGATAATAATGAAGAATTTGAGATAGAAGAAGTTTTAGATTCAAGGTAGTGCCAAAATAGATTAAAATATCTTGTCCATTAGTAGGAATATGATATTAGTGAAAGCACATAGAAGTCAATAAAGAATCTTATAAATGTAATAAATAAGGTTGAGATTTTTTATTGATGACTTAAATCAAAATCAAGATGAAGAATAGCAAATCTTTACTATAAAAGAAATAAGATTCAAAGAAGATAACACTCCACCTTGTACACTTGTTTAATACTTTTGTACATTTGTGATGCTAAATAGATGAAAAATCAATAACCAACAGATTCAACTCAAAAGCTATCACTTATTGATTTATTGGACAAAATATTATGATTGTCACAACCTTCAAGACGACATAATCAAAATGAAGATCCTCAAGAATGACATGTCTTTCCTCAAATATATGGCAAGATATAATATGTTTGATATCACGACCTTGGAAGAAACTCCCAATATTTAGTGATTTTATTAGATGTCAAAACAACTCTTTGAATGTTTTATTTGAAGAAAATTATGAAGACTTCAACAACAATTAAATAACAAGATGGTCTTCCTACCTTGATATAGGAAACTATCGATGGTAAGAAGTACCTATTAACCATCTTCCTAAAAATACCTATCAACCATCAAATAAAGATCAGAGTATGTGGCAAACATAATTTGCTGCATCACAAATTTGTTCAATATATGATGATTGCTCATTGTAAAACTCGTGTCTAAAAGGTAGGAATAATATGTATATATTTTAATTTTTATTGCAAAACAAGCTAACTATGTAGTGCACATTGTCGTATTATGTATTCTCTTGCTCGAAAATGCATCAGGCACCTAGCTGTAGAAGGTGAGGTTGTGTTTTACAAGTATCTAAGAAATCCTAATAAGTTTCATCCATACAAGAAGAATATAATCTAAATTTCAATTCAAAAGTACTAAAAATATTCTTCTTAGTAGCCTTAACCATACATAAATTCCAATTACCTTGTTATTTTCATATTTAAGCAATTTAGATTTTTCTTGTAAGCCCCAATCCTAATCAAAGACCTTTAATAAGTTGTAACATCCAATCCAACCATCCACTTGATGTAAAAATTTTCATGCAATTTTTAATGTAAGTCTTCTATATGCTCAATTTTTAGCCCAATCCAACTTAAAAATTGTGAGAAAATTTCCAAAAATTGCACTGATGTCACTCGGCGGCCAACTTGAAAAGTGAAGCAAAAATTCCAACAGTGATTTCTTCCTTTCCAACCATTAACTTTGGTTCAAAATTGGTATGCAGCTTGATCTTCAAGTCCTTCAATACTATGCCAAATTTCACCTTGATTCGATTGATAGATCTCTAGATATCACAGAAATCCTACCCAGCCTCAAACTACCAACTTCTGAAACCCTCTTATGCTAAAAACCAGATATCTTTAAACCATAGTGTTAGATTATCATAAAATTTTGTATACACTCAGCACACTCAATAATCCAAATAGTATCAAATTTTGAACTATAGATGTTACACCAATTGCACAAACTAGCTAAAATTTCTAGCCCTAATTATATTATATAAAATCCAAATCACCAATACAAACTTTGACTTTAAACAACAATTGCTAAGTTTTCAAAAATCTTCCAAAAACAATCCTTATGCCTCTGAAAAGAATTTTAAGCTAGCTCTCAAATCCTATCCTTTGATCTTCAAATGAATTCCTATTTTATCCTAGGTTGTCGTTTTAGTGGCCAAAGATGGTATAATATTAAAGTAGAATGGCTATTACCAAAGATAAGAAGACCAAAAAATCTTGAAAGAAGACTAAAAACTAGATAGGCATTGATAAGAGAGAAGAATACTTCATTCTTGCCTCCATATATATTCTCAAATTAAGAGTTGTGTGGTAATATTTTATAAGACCTCTAACATGTATCAAATTTATAAAACATGTGTCTTAATTTGCAAGACAAGTTTTTTATATATAAACCATATTGTTAGCTTATACCACAAGCTATCTACATATGCAACATATGGCTAATTTGTTAGCCAAGTAATACGACAATGTGCACTACAATGTTTACATTGTCGTATTATGTTTATAACCTATTAATTAACTATAAACATGTATTAAATCAAATACACATTTATGTAGCTTCTAAGAAACTTTACCACAAGATAGTATCAAGTTTATTTATATTTATTTTCTATCTAATACTTTTTATCTATGTAAATATATATCTTTGTGATATCACTTTTTTTTTTAGAAACAAGTTTGACAAAGAACAATCATTATATATCGAAGAAGTTTAAGATACAATGAATTATATTTGCCACATACTTTGATCTTTATTTTCTTCAAAAGTGGTTGATAGATCTTATTATTCATCAATAACATTCCATTTGAAGACAAGAAGACAATCCTATTATTTAGTTGTTGTTGAAGTGATCATGACTTCTTGCAAACAAAATATTTGTAATACCATCAAGAGTCATTCCTACCTCTAATAAAATTATCAAATATTGAGAATCTCTTTCAAAGTTAAGATAATAAATGTGTTGCATCTTAGTATCTATTTGAAGAAGAACTTGTTGTTCTTGAAAATCTTTATCTCTTTTACCTTGTCTTGAAGGTTGTGACAATTATAATATCTCATCTAATAAGTTAATAAAAAATAATTCATAGGTTGAATTTTCTAGTTGTTGGTTCTCCATCTCTTTAGCACCACAAATATATAAAAATTATAAACAAAGATAGAAATTAGAATGCAATCTTTTTTGAACAACATTTCTTTTATAGCAAAGATTTATTTTTTATCTTAATTTTTATAAATATTGCCAATAAAAAGCATTAACCTTCTTTGGTGTATTTGTGAGATTCTTAGTTGGCTCCCATGTACATTCATTAATATCATATCTGCATCAATGAATAAGATATTTTAACCTATTTCGGCACCAACTTCAATCTAAAATTCCTCCTATTTTAAATTCTTGATTATTTTCTACTTCTAAAAGAAGAAATAATATTTATCTTCTTTTCAAGATGTTCATTCTTTTATATGGCTTAAAAAAAGATACATGGAATATATAATGGATCTTTATAGACTCTAAGTAGATATAATCAATAAGCAACATGATTGATTTATTTTCAAATAAGAAATGATCCAAGCTTATGATAATCTAACTTATTACAAGAGTATCTTGTCTTAATATTGCAAGAAACTAATCATATCTTATTGTCAATATGAAATTGAGGCTGATTATTATGATAAGCATCTGTGTTGGTCTTTTATCATTCTTAAGCTTCTTTTAGATGTGCCTTCATCGTTATATGTAGCTTAAATAAATAATTTTTCAAATCTATTGGTACAAGATTATCAACTTTTAAAAAATAAAAAATATTAAATCATGGATGATAATCATAATTAATAGAGAAAGATATTTATTGTATAGAAAAATATATCATGATATTATAAGCAAATTCTATTAAAGTATAAAAGACTATCGAATTATCTTGTTGGTAGTTGATGATATACCTCAAATATTGCTCCAAAATTTAATTTATGTATTCTATTTGTCTATGAACTAAAAAGCCAAAAATAGCTTTATACTTTTTTTTAGAATCTTGAAAAGGATTTTTTAAAATCTTGATACAAATTAAATTGCCTTATTGAATCTAATATCCTTAGACAATCTATGATAGTGATAGATATTATCAAGAAAAAGCTTAGATGTTTCTTAATTAGTAATAGATTTTGTACATATTATAAAATATACTATCTTAATAAAACAATCTATAATTATAAATATAGAATCATATGAACCTAAAATTAAAAGATCTGTAATAAAATCCATAGAAACAAAAGACGATAATTATTTCGGAATAGGTAATGAATGAAAAAGTCCATAAAGTTAAATATAATGAATTTTTGATCTTCAGCAAATGTTACATGATTGTACAAAGTTATTGACTACTTTATATATTTGGAGCCACTAAAAATCATTCAATATTAGCTCCAAAGTCTTATTGTATCTAAAACATCTAATTGTTGAAAAATCGTGAGAAGGTTGAAGAACATATAATTGTACTTCATCTTTTAGAATATATATAATCATCCTTCAAAATAGAATAGATTGTTTTTCAATTCCAATCAAAAAGTACCATGAGACTTAAAAGAATTATTCTTAATATCATGAACAAGAAAATCAAAGAACATACTTAATTAAAAAAAATTGAATTAATAGTTAATATTAATTTTATTGCTTGAAGATAAAAATGTTCTAATTTTAAAAATATATATATTCATCAAAAGCTACATTTCTTTTTTTAGATATAAGATAAGAATGTTAAGAAAGGATATCTAAAAAATCTTGTTTTCTAGATCAATAAGTGATCTTGAAATCAAATCTTGATAAAAACATTCTCAAACAGATTTGATAACAATTCAAAATACATATCAATATGAAATACTTGAGGTTCTTATGATCCATATATATAGTGACTAGACTAGAAGCACCTTTTAGATAATAATGCCATTCTTAAAATGAATCCATAATTATAAGAAGGTATTTTTTATTAATCTCACAGTTAATCTTGGTTCTTAAAAAAATATAGAATAGAAAGTTATTAATTAGAACTTATCATCTACTTCTATTTATGATAGTGCCACACCATAGTAAAGATTGATTTATCTATTTTTAGAAAGAATATCTTAAAAAAATCGTAACAATAGAAGATTGATGCAGATATAAATATTATCTTTAAGGCTTCAAAAGATGCTTCAATTTCTTTGCTCCATTCAAGTTTATCTTTATATGTTAGACATGTAAAAAGAGTTGTAAATTGAAAAAAGTTTTTAATGAAGATTTGATAATAATTAATAAATCCTAAAAAATATTACATATCTTTTATTATTTTCATAATCTTCTTATTTATGATAGTTTGGACCTTTTTAGGATCCATCATAAAGCCATCATTTGATATCATGTATTTTAAGAAGTCAACTTAAGTAATGTGAAGTATATACTTTTTTATCTTAACATATAATCATGTATTTCAAATTTTTTGTAATACATGATAAATATGAGGTTTTTTATCTTCTATGTTTTTAAAATAAACTAAAATATTATCTTAATAATAAATGATAAAATTATCAAGAAAATCATGAAAGACATCATTCATTAGATGTTTAAATGTAGCTGGTGCATTTGTGAATCTAAAAGACATGACATCATATTTAAAATTTTTTTACTTAATTCAAAATACCATATTTTATTTATCTTCTTTTTTAATACATACCAAGTTGTATCCTCATTTTAAATCTTTGTTTGATTGGATTGATCAAGAAGTCCTAAAATCAAAAGTAGAATATACTTATTCTTAATAATGATCTTATTGAATCCTTGATAGTCTACACACATTTACAAAGATTTTTCTTTTTTCTTCACAAATAAGTTAGGATTTTGTGCTAGAGATTTAAAATGGCATATAAAATTTTTAGCCAAATTCTTGTTAATGTATTTTTTAAGTGAAGTCAACTCATATTACAATAAACTATAGATTAGTCCAAATGATAGTTGAGCTCCATCTTCAAAATCAATGGAATAGTCATAAAGACCATATTTTAGTAGAATATCTAAATTCATCTCCTTAAAAATATCTTAATAATCTTAGTACTAATTTATAATATAATTTTAATTCTTTTCTTTATTAAAAATAAATATAGTATATATAATAAAAATTTATCTTTCTTTTGCTGCATGCATAAAAGCTCTTGCATCTACCAACAAAAGTTTGGTTGTATTGGACTCATAGCTTCTATTCAACTAGCAAGACCCTAGACTAAACTATAAGAAAAATCAAGGCTATGAGAAGTCCAATCTATTGGATGATTCTACTTCTTTAGGCATGATAATCTTAATATAATTGGATTGAATAGGGATCTAATAACATTGAATATTATTAAATTATTATGATCTTTAGTTGCTACATTTAAAGGAATTGTTTTATGAATAACATGTTTGAAGGATAACAAACAACCATCTATGACTTCTACATTCATGGATTTTTTTTTTTTGACTAAAAATATTTCTTATTTTTTAACAAAAGATTTGTGTATAAAATAAGCTAAGGCTTCTAAATCTAATAAGACAAAGACTTTGTGATTTTTCGATCCTAAATAAACTTCTATTATAAAATAAGGTAATGGATTTGAAGAGAGAATAGGACCTTATTATGTATTATTTAAGATTCTAGCGGCATATTACTTATTGTAGCTAGAAAAACTCATTTTTTGATAAATCATCTTCTTTAACAACCATGCTCTTCATTTTGTGATTGCATTGCTTCTTTGGATAATGTTGAATAATGTGTTTAGGTTCTCCATAATATAAGTATAAATCTTCTTGATGATATTGAATTTTTTTTTCTTAGTAAAAAGCTTAAAATATATTGTGTCAATTTGTATAGATTCTAGTCTTAATGGATATACTTTTATAAACTTAGAGGCTGTCACCAACACTTGATTTGTATCTTTCAAATCAAATCTTTCTTCTTGATATCTTTTAAATAGTCAATTAATGTATGTAATGGATTGAGTAATAAATTGCTTCAATGAATTTATTTTTGACATCATCAATAATAAATCTTTACCATTATCTTTTAATCTATATCAAAATTGATTAATAAAGGCTTTATCATTCCAATCTACATCGCAAGTAAAGTTGTGGAATTTATTAGCATACAGTGACTCAAAAAACTATTTCAATGTTGACATATTTTAAAAAGAATGGTGTATTACAGATGAATTGTAGTGAATAATAATATGTGGTTTGCATATCAAACAAAGTTATCTTTTACAACTATCAAATGAGCCTAGATTTAAAAGAATCCATTAAAAAATTACAAAGCTATGACCAATCTAATTTAGAATAGTATTGAAATAATTTTTTGAGAGAGGTGTCTAATTTTTGGATTCTATCAATTATTCAACATTACAGCATTCTATCATTATTAGATTTATTATAAGAATATTATTACTAATCTAATGACATCATAAATACTTATTAGTAGCTATAAAAATACCATTCTTAATTACAATTCTTGGCATGGATATATTCCAAATTATTACATTCTAAGACCTTTTAGTATCTTCTGTAAATTTCTAGAATCTTCTAAATACTTATAGAATCTTTCATAATTTTTTAGAAAGTTCCATGGGCTTCTAAAAACTTCCATAGAAAGTACCATAGACTTTTTTAACCTTCATTATAGTATAAATAGGAGTCTTTGAAACCACTTTTATTATTAATGTCATTCTTTGTCTTTAATCTTGATATTTTTTTTAATTACATTCTTGTATCTTTGAAAAGTCCTTGAACAATTATGAGATCCATTTTTTTCTTTTTTCAAGACAACATCACCTCCGCTCTTTTTATTTTCAAAAATCTTATAACCAAATTGCTTCTAAACTTTGCTGTAATAAAGCTACTATCTTTAGGCTAGTAAAAAAGATTACTTTTAATTGGAAGAATTTTAAATTAGACAGATCAAAGAAACTCTATGTAGTAGAGGAAAGAGCAATCATTTTTCAAATCAACACCAAGAAGGCTGAAAATATTGTTGAGATTGCTAAAAACCTTAATAATATTATCAATAATCCTATATCAACCAAAACCATTTGAAATGTTCTCAAGAAATGGAATATGAAAGCTAAGGTGAAGAAAAAAAAAAGCCACTACTATCTACTTGCTATCAAAAATAATGCTTGGATTTTGCTCTAAAGTATAAGAAATAGATTGTAGAAGATTGGAAGAAGATTATTTGGTCAGATGAGACAAAAATCAACAAATTTGGATTAGATGATAGAAAGTGGATGTGGAAACAAAAGGTTCAATCCTTGCTAGACAAGAAGATTTAAAAAACATTGAAGCATGGAGGTGGAAATATAATGGTATGGGATTGTATGGAATGGAATGGAATTGAGAAGATGGCAAAGGTTGAAGGAAGGATGGATGCCAAGCAATTTGTGGAAATTCTTGAAAAAAACTTGCTCCCTAATATTGAAGAATCTAGCATTTTTGAGAAAAAGGTGATTTGTCAACAAGCTAAAAATTCCAAGCATAATTCAAAATTAGCATAGAAGTGGTTTGATTATCATGGAATTAAAGTAATGGATTGGCTTCCTCAGTCTTCTGATCTTAATCCTATTGAATATCTTTGGAAGTACTTCAAATGCCAATTCAACACTTAGAAGATAAAATCAAAGGAAGTTTGGAAATTATGGAAAAGAATAGTTACAAAATAAAATAATATTGAAGCAATTTTATATCAAAAATTAATAGAAGATATGCCTAGGAGGTTAGAAGCAGTTATCAAGGCCAAAAGAGGTCCTACAAAGTATTGATATATAATTGGATATTACACTCAAAAAAATATTTCAATACTATTCCAAATTAGATTGATCATAGTTCCATAGTTACTTGATGGATTCTTTTCAACATGGACTCATTTGATAGTTTTAAAAGAGTAATTTATTTGCTATACAAATCAAGTGTTATTATTCACTACAATTCATCTATAATATACCATTCTTTCCAAAATATGTCAATATTAAAACATTTTTTTGAGTCACTATATATGGTGGCTGAAAGTAATCCTTATCATAGAGATATAAGTTTGATATCTACTATCTTTTTTTAATTTTTTTTTAGAAATAGCCATAAATACTTCTAAGAATAAATTAAAATTATAAAAAAGATGTAAATTTTTTTCCATTAAATGTGCAAACCAAGAGAAAGTACTTTTAAAAAAAATACACCTATAAATTTGACTCAAGTAAATCAATTGATGTATTGAGAAGGATGGAATTCTAGATAGAACTTTACTTGTTGTAGAAATCCTCAAAATTTTGATCTTGTTCAATGGAATTATTTGAGCACACTTATTCTTACTTCTCTTATACTTGGAATAGTAAGACTTCTTTGATTTAGTTGTAAGCTTGATTTACTTGCTTCTTTCAATCATACAATTTTTCAGCATAGACTTTAAACTTTATTTTTGACCTCTTCTATGATTGTCAAAATACTACATCTATAATTGATATTAGAGATATGTGAAACTTCTACTCTTTAAGTATTGATAAATTTATAAAGATCTGTAATAATTATAAATCTATTCTTATTTTTATTAAGAATAGTATCTATAATTTTTTTTATTATGGATAATTCAAATAAATCTAAAAGTATAATTAAGAAAGGATAATCTACACCTCTAATATTTGATGAAAGTTTTTATAAAGAAAGATAGTTTATTCTTTTTTAAAAAAATAATTAGGATTAAAAAAATTAAAAATATATTTGAAAGATGGGTAGTCCACCACCTTCAAAATACAACAATAGAAGTAGAATAATCCACTCACTTTTAACATAAAATATAAACAAAAATACCATATTATGTGAAGTCTTTCTTGAGAATGTGCCAAGCACCTTATTATAGAAGGTAAAATAATTGTGACAACAAGTCCTAAAAATTTTATTAAAATCCTATATAAATTATAATAAAGCTTAATAAATATAATAAAATATTGATTAAATTCAATTAAATTTTTATATAAATTATAAAAAAAATATAGAATTCCTAATTAAATTCTAATTGAATCCTAATCAAATCTTATATAAATCCTAAATAAATCCTAAATAAATAATAATCAAACTTTAAACAAACTTTAAACAAATCCTTAAAAAAATCTAATCAAATTATAAAAAAATACTAAAGATATCCTAAACAAATTCTAATAAAATCTTAAACAAATCTTATAAAAATTCTAATGAAATCTTAGATAAATCTTAATCAAATATTAAATCTTAAAAACAATTTAACAAATCCTATGAGAGATTGAAATCTCCATAATTAACAATTGAATCATTGATTTCAACTCAAATTTTGCATGTCTTTCAACAATTAAGATAATAATAAGTAAACATATTTTTAAGAAGTTTAAATTTATCAAATAGAAGATAAATCATAAAATCCGTTTAGGTATTGATCGGCCTCTTTTTCCAATCTTGATGTCAATCTTTCTAAGAAAAAATTTCTTAATCCCTTAATTAAATACCTTTCAAAATTCACAAATATGTTGAAAATCAAGTCTACTACCTATATATGCAAATTTCATCTCAATCCAATTCGAAAATTACTAAAGATCTTAGAAACCCTCAATAATCATCAAAGCCTCATTTTTGAAACCTTAACCTACTTAAACTTTAATAACCTTCAATCTAATTTTTTCATCATGCTTAAATTTATAGCATAAAATAAAAACAACTATAATTATAAACCTAAAAATTTTCACTTGTACATCTAGTACAAAATTCACAAAATTCTTTCAAATGTAAATTATTTTTTTTTATTTTACAAAACCATATTCACCAAAAACAATTCTAACTTTGCACAGCTCTTACAAAGTCATTATAAATTCAAATTGCTTAAAATCCATTCTTAAAGAAATCCTATAAAGTCTTTTATCAAATTCCATTCTTTGATTTGTGAAATAACCTTGGAATTAAAATAGGTACATAATTATGTACTTTGGGGTCTAATTTCGACCTTAGTTAGCAACCGGTCATTTTTGGGTATCAATTCTTATTTTCTTGAGAAATTTTTTACTAAAATAAACTCCTTACTTTCTTATACATATGTCTATATCCTTTCTTTTTTTTAATCTACATTTTTTTTCTATATTTATGATCCTACAAAATAAATAAAAGCATACTTTATAAAAAGGTAATATTTTTGCTTTTAATTTTATTACCTTTTTACTGTATTACATCATAACAACAAGTTAGTACTCTTGTCAAAACTATCAAGGACATAAATCTCAAAAGACTAAAAGATCAATACACTCTTATATCACTCAAAAAGATTGGAAAATAACTCAAAGATAGTATAATATTAAACTAGAGTAGCTATTAGTAATGATAATAAGACTAGAAAATCTTGAAATAAGACTAAGGACCAGAAAATCATTCACAAGAATGAAGAAGGCTTCATTCTTAACTCTATATATACTATCCAACTAAAAGTTATGTGGCAACAACCTATATGACCTCCAACATGTATTCATTTTTGAAGACACATGTTTTAACTTGCAAGGCAACTTTCTTATATGCATGCCACATATATTGTATAGATAGAATTGTAATACATATAATAGACATCTTTCTACAACTACAAAAGAATTGGCTCTAAATATAAACTTATATAATAAATTACAAAGTGATATTTTTTTATTCAACAATATAGACATATAAAAAAAGAACATAAAATATATATATATATATATATATATATATATATATATTTTTGTTGATGGTTTGATGCATATTTATAAAAGTACTCTTGCAAAATATAATTTGTGAAAGGATTAACTAATTCAAATTTTATTTTAACAATCAACTATAAAAAAAATTGCCTACAAGTAATGATCCTAGTATTAACTTTATAACATGTCTGGCTTCCAATAATCATTGCCTTTGCTTCTAAAAATAGTCATAGAATATTATTTTGTTAATAGAATATATTATATAAATTTAAAATATATACTATTTAAATTTATATTTAATTATAAATATCAATATTGTGCTATAACATAGCTATTATGTGAAAAGAGATGTAAATATTATATTATAGAATATCTTATTTTAAAATAATATAATAAAATATCTTATAAATATAAATAGAAGTTAAAGTGGTAATAAAAATTATAAATGCTTATACTAATTTTTTATAAAAAACCTTCTAATTACTTTATAGGGCCATAAAAAGATAAAATAAGATAGATTAAAAAAATAAGTATCATAGATAACTTCAAATAAAAGTAAATAATAGCTCTTAGCAAAAATTACCTAAAAATACTAAATTCTAATATTTGGAGGTGAAATCAAACTCCAAGACACAAAACCACAAACCTATACCTATTGCAAGCTTTTCATTTTGGTTGATTGGAAAATAAGATTTAAGATAAGATTTAAAAGAGCTTATTTGAGTCTTAATTTTAGATAATTTGAGATTATAATATTTTTGTAAGAGCTTTGCAAAGTCAAGATTCTTCTGGATAACTTTGGTTTTTATGAAATGAAAAAAGATTTATATTTTGATAAATTTTATAAGCTTTGTAGTACATCTATAGATGAAAATGTATAAATTTGTGAACACAGTTGTGTTAAATATGAGTTATAAGATTTATCTTTATTAGAAAATTAAATTAAAGATAATTGAAATTCAAGTAGATTTGAGTCTTAGAAATTGGATTTTTAAGGCCATATAGATTATCCAAGATTTACAACAAATTTTTAGTTGAATTGAAATAAAGTTTAGTAGACTAGTAGAAAATTTGATTTCCAACATTTGTGAGAAAGTTGAGAGTAATTCAACAATGAATAAAAGACACTTAGAGCTTGGCATGAAGGTTGGAGAAGGATGCCAACCAATACTAGAGTGGATTATGACAATTATCTCCTAACTGGTAAATTTCATTTAATTTAAAATTTTAGTTCTTTTAAGAAAAATATCACTTTATAATATAAATCTTAGCACATCTTTCTTTTTCTTTTACATACATATATGATAGCCATAATTATTATTCTATATTATTTTTATAAATATATATATATATATATATATATATATATATTATTCTTATGGATTTTTTTCTTATTTATATTAAATAAATAAATTTTTACTTTATTCTTCATAACAATGGTTTCATATCTATTTTATATATGATGTATTAAAATAATTTATTTTAAAATTTAAAACAGCTTCTAAATAAAATTATAAATTTTAATGTGTAAATATTGTAATAAACTTTGATATTTTTACATTAATATTTTTTGATTTTAGAAAAATTATACAAAGGTAGTTTTTTTAGGTATAAAGTAGTAAAACTCTAAGTAGCATAAAAAACCATCTCTACAATTTTTTCTTATTTTTTGTATTAATGTTTTATTTTACTGGCATTTGTTTTACATATATATATTTAATAGCATTTGTAAAAATAAAAATCTTCAAAATACTTCTACATGCATGATATTTAATTCTTTATTCTTTTTAGTGTCATAGATGCCTTATATACATCTTAATAATTTTTATTTCACTTTTGACATTCTATTATTTTTCTTAATTTTCTTCCTAAGAATTTCTAAATTTTGATATTATATAATTTTTATTAATATTAAAAATATATAATACAGTAAAGATTACTATATTAGATAATACATATTAATATTGATAATTTGTAGGATTGTTTCTTTACCTAATCAAATGATAATTAAAAATTTTGCCTTCAAAAGTACAATCTCATTCATTTATAAGGTCTTAAATTTATATATGAAAGATACTGGACTTAATAAAAGAACCAATAAATTTTATTTAAACATTTCTAAAGCATACACATAAACTCTCAAGAATCTTTTGCAACTATTTTATATATTCATTGTATCATTCTACAAAGAATTTTTTGCTATATTATTATTATTATTATTATTATATTTAATTATTTTTTATAAATACTAATCTTTGTCTCATCTATTAATAAATTTTAATAATTTTTTAAATAATAAATTTCAAATTCTTTTTGTAGTCAAAACTATATTATCCAAGAAATAAAGAATTTTTTATAATAATGGATAAATTTACTATTAAAGCTTCCTATTCAAATTCAATTCTATAGATTATATATATATATATATATATATATATATATATTAAAATGGTACAACAATAGTGACTTCTATTGCATTTTGATAATTATTTCTATTAAGTTTTTTGCAATAGAGTCATTGTGATTGATCATCAAGCCCATATTTTCCAAATAACAATATAAAAATTGCAACAAAAAAACTGTAGAAAGGAAATCATAAGAAGTACAAGTTATTAATTAAAAATTCTATATCTTTGACAAAGCTAGTATAAAAGTTATACTTCTTTTGCTCTTTTTTTTCTTTATCTCTTTCTCATCTTCTTCTATCTTTTCCTCTATTTTTTGCTACCTTCTTCTTTTTCTTTGCTATCATAGAATTGAATTAAAAAACCTCAGCTTCTTATTAATATTCAAACTTGCTAAAACCAATACACATAATTTTTTCTACTAATTTATATTAGTATTTTAATGTTGTAACTTTGAAATACTATCATTGATCTACTTTACACGTTTTATTCAGTAAACTTAGTCGTATAGTCAATAAAACTCTATTATTCTATTTTATTAAAAATACATCTAAAAATTGAATAAAACATAAATATAATGTTTTACATAGACAACATTCTTGCCTGAATTGGTGCAAAAGATAAAGAATACTAGCTTATTAAAAGCTAGAAGGCTATTTAAAATTTGCCAGATAGTAATATTTTTAGAAAATATTATAAAAACTTTTCTAGTATCTCATTAAAAGAAGTCAAAGAAAATAAGATATAAAAAGAGAAAGAGGAAGAAGTAGATGCCACAACTAAATCTTTTGAATAGTATTGGAAGGAAGAATTTCATTTTTTTGTAATTCTAAAAATAATAATTTTTGTTAATAAAAAATACTTGCTATATTCAAAAATATATACTGCAAGTTTTTATAGTTGTTGACATCTGTACAATCTAAAAGTCAAACTTAGTAAATCTAAATTTGTTTAATTATTGTGATGTCTCAAGTGATATTTCTAATAATATAGGAACAAAATTTGGGCAAACACATTTTAGAATTGCATAAACAGTGATTAGAAAATTTGGTAATTAAATGTATTTTGAACTATTTTCATAAAGCTTAAAAGAATAATAATCTTGAAAAATAATATGTATTTGTATTCTAAAAAATCCTATATGCTCTATAATTAAGAATATGTAGATGATTCTATATTTTGAAAAATAGGAAGAATAAATGTTGTTAATTTACATTGTAGAAAATACTTGAACTTAGAAGAATACCCATTGGGAAGGTTGTATTTTAAATTTTCTTTATCATGAGATTTTAAAAGATTAGTTTACCGAAAATTAGATATGTTTTTTTTATTGAATATGTTTTAATTCTTGGTATTGATTACTTGAGAATTTAAGAAAAATAAAAGAATTTTAATTTTATAAATTAAGTTGATTTAAAATTTTAGAAATAATAAAAATAATAATAACATCATGCTCCTTTTTAATACATTTTAAAAATAAATAAATAAATAAATGAAAAAACTTTATAAGTATTAAGAAAGGCAATAGCTAGAAATATTATTATTTGTAAAGTATACCTATTGTATTATGCAACATTAATAAGCTCAAAAACTTCCAAATTACAACCACATTTTTCAAAGAAGATGTCTTTTAATTGTAGACTATTTAATTGTAGACTATTTAATTGTAAACAAGTGATGTATGTAGCAATCATACAAGAGGTTTGGTTTAAAAAGGTGCTTTGAAAGAAATTCATGCTTGAATACCAAGGTAGAAAAGTCATGTTATTAGTACATCACATATACATGGAATCTCTCCATTCATATGTTAGATGCTTATATACAAATGAATGTTTTATTATAGATTTGTATAGATATACAAAAGGTATATGTTTTAAATTAGATTGCAAGAATATATCTTAGAGGCCTTGATTAAATTTCTTCAACCTTTGAAAGATGATATGATTTTTTTTTGAAGATAGAAAAATTACTTAAGCAAGCCAAATTGGAAAAAATAAATAAATAAATAAATAAAGAAATGAATTCTACTCTTTTATAATTTTTCTGTTAAAACAAGAAGAAACTGATTAGTTTTAGCAAGAATATCTCAAGGTAAAAGACAAAGCAACAGTCTCAACTAAGAGTTTTGCAGTAATAAAATGAGTTACGTTATTCCTAAAAGTAGCACTAGAAGTGATGTAAAAAATAATAATTTTTATAGATGTGGCAAATTTGAATACTCTATTGAAACATGTTTCATGCACAAGATAAGTAATCAAGCAACACTAAAACTTCAGTGTTGAAACATGTTAAATAGAAAATTTGGCAAAATACAAGTATGGCTGATTAAAATACTAAACTGGTGTTTTTAGCAACAGATCTTTTACATATATATATATATATATATCTACCCAATAACCAATCTCATACTTAATAGACATAGTTCCCGAACTATTTGCCAAAGGAGAACCAAACTAGTCAAATGAGATGGGTTCAGCATCACGTCGAAGTTGTGAATGCATGTCACCCAAAATTTGCTTACAATACTTGGTCTTTCTTGTATCACCTCAGCTGGTACCGACTACTTCAAATCCCAATATATAAGAATTCCTCAACTCTGAATAGAAACAGCTAGAAGTGGATCATTAATTCACAGCAATTCAGCAAGCGTGTATGAATGCTGCTCAGAACTCAAACCATGGCCCAATTCATGAAGTACCAATTTTCTAGCTGTATCCAGCTACACATCTCATGCTACAGTGGATCTTAGTCATGACTACATATAGATTCTATAAACACGTGAGACTAAAATGAACCTGTAACCAAAAATATTGGTTGACATGATTACGTCTCTCTTGAAGGCAGCATGATCATTCTAACCACCTTGCATCCATTTACAATTCCATTCCATAATCAACACAGTCTACAGCTAACTGAACAACAGGCTGATAGTGCACAACTAATGTCGGTATGTCTTTCACACCATAAATCCAGAGCCCGACCTCGATACTATTTAACTAAACAATAAATAGGTAGCTAAACTCTTACCTATCTTCTAACTCAGCTTCCAGGGCTTCCAGTGAAACAGGGCCCTTGAGAGGCACATACTCTCCTAAGTAACCATCAAGATGTTCGGAAAGTGCATACCGATCGATGTTCTCGTTGTGATAGGACTTGCAAACAAAATACACAACTGTTTGAATCAAAATGCCGATCAGATGCACACACGTCCACAGCAACAAGAGGAACAATCCGAAGAAGAACCTTCCGAAGTAGTTGTTGACATGATCATTAGAATTAACGAAGATGTTGAACAGAGACACCACGAAGATGGTACACATTCCATAGACGACGAACACCACGCATGCAACTCTCCGCTTGCCCTTGATGAGTTCCGCGCTTTTCTTTAGCGCGCCGATGCCGTAACTCTCCTCTAGAACAGAGATGACGCTCGCAAGGTGCCACACCAAGTTGAAGTATATCAACAGGCAGTAGAAGAGGATAACTACAGGTATAAATAATATAAGCAAATTCACGTTGAGGATCGCTGATAAAAATAACAGGATGACGAAAATAAAAAAGAGGGCGACGTAGTACAAGAAAATCAGTACGTTGGCCCACAGAAATGTGAATAACAGGCGCTTCCAGACCCTGGGAACCACGCTAATCACCTTCGCATAGGACAATCCTTTGGCTGTGTAGATGCAAGCTACACTGTATACGATAGCTGCAGTTGAGAGGAGAGAAAAGGCTAACACAAATACAAAATAGAGGATGGTTATGATAGCAAGTGCAAAAAACTCGGCATCCAGGCGATTCTGGGTGCGGACTGCTGCTGGAGAGCCAGGTATTTCCGTCGCCTTTTCATTTTCATTTCGGCCAATCTTGTTCATCAAAGGATCGGAAACCAAGGTATGACAGAATATCACGAGCCCCAACGGCAGCACCAGAGTAAAGGCTAATGAAACGAAAAGACGCAGATGAGATCGCAAGAGATTGAAAACCTCCTTGCATATCCCTACAACCCCTAAACTTCGCATTTCATCAGGCTCCCCATCCATTATGATCAACCGCAACCAACCACAAAGCTCCTTTCACAATCCAAAAGAAGCCCTCAAAACGTGGTACCCACGTGCTTCGCTCTGCAGAAACTACAATCTTGAACGTTCCACGGTGATCCTCCCACTAGGTGCCTGCGATAGTGTGCAAATTCACAGCAGCTTCGACGCCCAATAATCAAAAAAATCCAAATTCGTCTTTCTCCACGTATGATTACGCCGTATTCAGCAGCCCTCGGCAATCCAACAGCAATCCTCACCTCAAAAGGAACCTCCCCAAGCTTTCCCACGCAAAGCACTCAAGAACCTGCGAAACCCTAACATAGAACTCAGCCAAAAATCCTTACGAAATCGTTAACATCTACCCCCGCACACATAGCCAGCAACAAGCGGAGCACGAAACCGACTTCAGAACACAAACAAAAATTCGACGCGGGAATGAATCAACTCAAGTGAGACGTCGACCCTGGAGAAAAAACCTAAACAAAACCACCAATTTCCAAAATCTTCCGACATGAATCTAACAAAACATCGACACCCGAACCGATTTTCTAAGACCACAATGAAAAAAAACAAAAAACTGTCGACACAGCGGGAGGCGCTAACCATTCAGAAAAGCACACTTCAGGTAGCGTAGGAGGGCGCGGATATGGATCTGAAGGAACTGGCTGGTGCTAGATGAGGGTAGTCGTAGTAATAGTAGTCGCAGTGGTCGTCGTAAGACGGCGGAGGACAGTGAGTGTGATAATCGGCCCTTCGAATGAAAACGCGTCGCGTGGACTTCCATTTCAACGATGCTGCTGCTGGGGTGCGTCTCCTTACAGGCCACCCCATCACCGGGCCTTACGAGGAGAGCGTAATTCACGGTAAGGGGTACCATTCTGGGGCATAATCATTGGTGAAGCCTGACGAGATTCCACTGTGGAACTGTAGCCTTCTTCTAAGCTTTTTTGACACGGTCGGGAAGAATCCGTCGCCTTCTTTTCGCAGTGAAACACTTTTACCGGGTCGCTGGAGTTACCGTACTAAACAATTCGTAAGAGTTTGCGGCGTGGCAACAAATAATTACCCTGTTCCGATTGTTGTCACCTGGGATAGTTCATTCGTTTGTTTGCGATTACGTTCGTTCATAAATTCGTTAGTTCGTAATTTCATTCATATATTCAGAGCAGAGTAGCGCGTTTTCCAATATAAAACCCGTCGTCGTCTCGGGGAAGGAGATGGCGAGAACCCATTCCCTTCTCCTCCTCCTCCTCCTTCGTCGCATTCTGTAAACGGCAATATAATCCCGTCTTGTTGCGGGTTTGAATTCCTCCCCCGGCTATTATCACCTGAACGCACTTTTTTGCTGCGCACGTGAGGCTTCTTGTCTTCGAAGTTGGTTACAATTTGAGTGAAGCATTTAAGGGAAGGAAAGGGAAGCGGAGGGAGGGAGGTGGTGGAGCGGAGAGTGAGCGGCGATGGCAGATTTCACGACGTCCTCGCACCGGAAGCGGTGGATCCTCAATCCTCATGACTTGGTATCGTTATCGCTACATTGTCTTGATCGAGTTCTATGCAATGAAGTTGTCTGGTGTTGGTGTGGTGGCAGGATGGGATTGCAATCGAGTGATGTGCGCAGGAACTTAGCATGTAATTGAGGTAATTAGGCAGCGGTTTGATTTTTGGTTCTTTCAGTCGCTATTTAATTTTTTGGTTAAAGAGGGAATTGAATGAGGGGACACTGGATAAATTGATGGAAACGCGCCTAGTCACCTTCTCTTGTCGGTGGTTAATTTCTAAGTAATTCAAGAGACAGGGATTTTGCAGCAGTCGACGTGTTCATGTTTGAGGTTTTCATCGTGCAAATGGAGCACAGCCTCGCGATTATCATTTTGCCTTTCTGTTTCATTTGTTTTATGATGGCGTTGTAGAGTGTTACCGGCTGCCTTCAGTCATGTTTTCGAGGGATTTCTATTGTGATTCTAAGCTCGAAAGGCTCTGATAGCAGGACCTAGCCTCCCTCATGGAGTAATTCGACGTCAATTTGGAACTTGGACTGTTTTTTAATTTTAGATTGTGTCACCATCGGGATTTATATACTCAGACTCCTACTTGTCTGTGTTCTCAGACTAGAAAGTATGAAGCTGCAAATCAACGAGCAGTGGATGCTCTGCAGAAGGTTAACTGCTTTCGACCCGCTGTGCTCTTTCTCAGTGTCGACAAGTGTTGTCATTTAAAGACTCCTCTTTTATATCAATTTCCATGTATGTGCTTGGTGTCTATTACAATTAAGGTTTTTTCTGAAATTCTTGAGTAGTTTGATGCATGTATTAGCAATCATAACGATGCAGTGATGGCAGTGTGGCGCAACTAGAGTTGAAATTCAATCCGATGGGAGCTTGATATACCCCGGTGGTTCTGGAGGAGGAGAAAATGGTCTGCACGGTTCCCTTAATTATTGTTTATGTGTGCTTGAGATGCAGAAAATGTGTCCGTTTTCTCCTGGCTTGTACTACAAGTGCTTAACCTTCTACATGACCTACTGGCCTCTTCAGGAAGGAGAGAATCTTTACCAGAGCATCTATCCATTGAAGAGGAGCTTCTTGTTAAAAGATACTATGAGGGTAAAATTCAGGAAGTTTGTGCAGCTTTAAGACTTCCAAACAAAATTCAGGTAGGTTTACTTGTATGGACTAATATTTCGGATTTAGTAGTAGTCCCACGTATTGAGGATTTCTTGGATATTATTTTTAGATTCTCAATTCAACATGGCCTGGACGCGAATTTTACTACTTATTTAACAAGCACATTATACCTCCAAATGCCATGAACGCCACCTTAACTGCTTTGACATGTGTATTTCATGCCGATCTGGGAAACTCATCCTACAGGCAACAGCTATAATATACTTCAAGAGATTTTATCTACAATGGTCTATCATGGAGCACGACCACAAGAATATCCTGTATGGTTACGCCTCACCTCTTGTATTTCAGTCAACTTGCGTGGGTTGATTGCATCAGCATGCGAAGCCTTGCGCTAAAATAGTTTCAAAAGCTTGTCAAATCAGAAATTCGGTAGTTGACACACTAATAATCATTCTTTCTCTACTTCTTTTTATATACAGTCGCTGTGGATATTGCTTGACTACCTTCATATTCCTTTTCAAATGTTACACTATTTCTGAGTAGGAATATTATGCCTTGTTGGCAGGCTCACGTGTATATACTTGGCATGTAAGGTAGAGGAGTCCCATGTTTCTGCTGAGGAATTGGGAAAGGGTATTCAACAAGATCCACAAGTGGTTCTCAAGAATGAGATGATTGTGTTACAAGTATGTTCCTCCTGTAGGTCTTGTGTGTGTCAATCGTTACATGAGGTTTGGTTAGTGAAAACTACTATCAGGCTCTAAGCGAAATTGTATCTGATATCACGAATAAATTTGTTTCATTTTATTAGGAAATAAATCTTTCATGTTCTCGCTGAGCGTGCGTATGTCATGAAGCTTCATTGCTAGTCCTCTTACCTTGAAGTTTGTTTCAGAGCGTATTCTTAATTATTTCTTGCTTAGAGTAGAATCGAAACTTGTAAATTTAGGGTTTGTGTTGATGTATACTCCTTCTGCATGCAGGCATTAGAGTTTGAGCTCATTGTTTATCCTCCTTATCGCTCAATGGAGGGCTTCATTTACGACTTAGAGGTAGGATCCCTTGGCAGTTCTCTTATTTTGAACTTCTAGAGTATGGTGTTTTCTCAATTTTAGAGAATCTATCCACAAGTATTGTAATATATGGTTTAGACAGTTGGACTGATATAGGAGTCGAATTCACGTCTTCTTTACTTTGCATGTTATTTCTGTGCTGCGGTTCTCTCCTGCAATACATGAACGAAAGAATAAGAGTAGTTGCAAGTAGCTGATAATGGGTAGGAGAAATTTTACATGATTTATTACATGGTCAATGTCCTGCAGACCTTTGTGCAAGGGATGGGTTCAACTGGCTTGAAAGCATTACAGGTGAGGCTCTTGGATTACTGTGTTTCTGTATTAGTTTATCAGCTAACATGTTATTTGCTTAGGTTTCGTAGACTGAAGCTCATGACGTTAGAGGTAGTCTTCATCAAGCCATTTTAGATTCTATCTGCTCTCTATTTAAGCTGAAGACAAAGTAGCTGTATCACTAGCTTTAACTTGTTCACTGTATCAGGGAAGTAGGGTTTGGTTTTGGAATGTTACATTAATTATTTATTTCTGCGAGTTTTTAGTGCGAGGCTTTGGAAGCCTTCAGCTATCTGAAGGTACAACTTGAATTTTTCTCTCAACATAATTTTTCATTTATTTTGAGTCTTCTAGTATGTAGCTATGCTGACCAACTTAACTTATATCCAATGTGATATGTGTGTACGTTGTTTTCTAAACAGGAGTTACGAGTAGCTGCTGGATCTGTTGTGAATAACATGATGCTCACAGATGCTCCTTTGCTTTATCCTCCAGGCCAGGTGTGACAACAATGAATCAATCAGGTTCTTGGAGTAGTAATCTTTTAGAAGTCTCAAGTATTCTGGCGATCAGGAACATTTGGATATGGATGTTAAGAAGGTTCTTTTTTTCTTTTTTCTTTTTTCTTTTTTTTTCTCTCTCTCTCTCTCTCTCTCTCTCTCTCTCTCTCTCTCTCTAACACCTGACAAAGTGTATATTGTGTATAGTTAGCATTAGCTGCGCTTCGGATCGCCAATCAAAATCAGTCGAAAGTGGATTTTGACTGGTACATTACGTTTCAGTGACTCGTTGATGGAATCGAGATGCTTGTATTACTCCTTTATCAGTACTTAACCTTCTCGCTTAAAAAAGGAGTCTTTCGCAGATGAGTAGTATCAACCTGTTGTATTTGAACATCCTTCATCAATCTTGTGACGCACGAACTGTTGGATGCATCATGAAATCGAAGTTGCAGCTTATATGTAGTGGCATAACCAATTCTTGATTTTAAAATAAATCATTTTGTCCAGATACCTCCAAGCCCTACCGGAACAGAAAAGGTTGCAGCTTTCATACGCCGAGTTGATTGCCAAGCTTGACGCCATTGAATTTCTGGTAAGTTACAATGCATAGCCCCGATAGGCACTGCCAGGAATTATTAGAAATCAGATTCTTCTTCCCATATTGTCCTGTCCAGCGATGAGGTTCTTTTTCTTAACAGTTCGATAGCAATTATACTGCCCATCTTTTGATCAATCCTTGCTAGGATCTTTCTTTTACGCAAAGCATAGAAAATAAAAATAAAAAACTAAATCGTGTTGTGTTAATGTAATTAATAGGTTAAGTGAACTGAACAACCCGTAGAAGCAGAAGTGAGGAAAATCGATCGCAAGTTGAAGTATTGCAGAAATCCAAGTTTGCAGGATGAGTATGTTATTTGACCTACTTCTTACAATATTCAATTCAATTTAACGCAATTTAAGACAAACAGATCAAATTTTTGGTTATAAATTCAGTAATTCCTTCTTAGTTACAAGCAGTCTTTCAAAACGCTGTAACAATGCAATTCCTAAGTGCAGGGCTAAGGCCAAACGGAAGATCAAGAAAAGCAACAAGCGACCACCCAGTGACGTTGCAATGACCAATGCCACTGATGAGCCCCTGTATGTTCAGCATTTCCACGTGCAGTTTTTACAACACGTCTTTAAAAGCCATATTTCTAGTTTGCGAACAAAAATATGTTTCTTTATGAATCCAATGTATTGAGGAAAAGTTGGTGATGTCTGGACTACAGAGAACTTAATGTGGCACACGATGTCAAAAGAAGGCAGACTGCTGGAGATGCAGTGATATAGGCATGGAGCTCTGGGGATGGAGTGTCGAAATCCTGGTCATTGTTTTCAACGTACGAAAGTCTGCACAATCGAAGGTTAGTGAAGCATCGTTGATGAAACCACTAGATTAGCTTTTTCCACTGCTACAAATTGAAACAAATTTTCCTTACACTCAACATGGATGAATACCAACATTTAAAATTATATGGTAGGACAATTGTTCTGTGTATGTTTGTTGTCTACGCCCTGTAGCTAGCTCAGCTTGTTGGGCTAGGCTCCCAGATGCCTCAAAAAATAAATATCTCCAAGAACTTAAATGGTTTTCATGGTTGCAGGTTATTGGGAACGGTATTGTTGTTTTCAAGAGAGGATTGCCTGTGAGCTGGGTGAGGGTAATGATTTTCCCCTTCTCAATTGTGGTTAGCTAATTATGCAAATACAGGTACTGCTAAGTGCAGAAGCTGCTTTTTGCTTGATAGCAGTCGCCTTCATCTCGAGGGTTGTGCTTGATCGATTGTTCACTGGCAATTGTTTCTGGATGCAATTTGATGGATTGGCGAATTTCCACGTTCAGAAAGGTTTGATAGAATCAAGGTAACCGTTAAATGTGGACGCACCAGTTTCCATGATTTTCAATAGACTTTCAGGAGTTACGATTGAATGCAAACTTGTCGCTGATATGGGAAAAGTTTCGTTCTCCTAGATATTTGATTCTGTGATACGCCATCGTTAATCACCTTGCCGAGCGCGCACTCATATCGTACTTCTATCTACCTTCGTTGTTTCCATGCTGTATGTAAGATACGTGCGATATGCGTGAATCTGCGGTCTGGCAGGATGTCCATCCACCAGGATGACCAGGGATCTTGGAAAGCTCTTCTTCTGCTTGTTGCTGCCCGAGGTTAATGAGATAAAAACACATTTATATATATACTATTTATATATATTATTTATACATATACTAGTGTAAACCCGTGTAGTTGGCCAAGAAAAAGGTGTGAAAGTTTGATTTGTGATTGTCAAGTCAAAAATTGATCACTCCTAAAGAAACCGTGCTGTTACCATGGAAAGTTTGACTCCAAAAAAGTATTTTTTTGAAGACATGTCTATGATCCAATTATGATTTAGTGTTTTGGATGTTACACATGGTTGTAGCTCATGCCCCCAAATGCAAAACCCAGTAAAAGGATGGGTGATATGCCAAAATCATGTCAATCTAATAGACCTTCTTTGGCTTCATATGCTACAGCAATTAAATTGCTACAAAATCTCAAGCAGAAACTCTCACTTTCACTTCAATGCAGCTCATCTAACCAACAACCTACACATGCACAATGTATCAGAGACCATTTGAGGCGATGTGGGTTATCCAAGATCTACCTGCACAGTTACAAAATCCTCACTGTATTAACATGGCAAAATTTTATTTCCTTCCAAATGGCATACCAGACCACAGAATACGTAGATTAGCATCGCCTTATCAGCAAGTCAATTGGAGGCAAAAATTTGTAGGAATTAAATGGCCATTGACTCCAAACATTACTATGACTCATAAACTTGATCTCCACTTGTCCCTCTTTCTAATTGCTTTGATACCTACATCAGACACTAGACACCCCAAGTACCTTATTCACTCCAAACACTTGGACACCAAACATAAGTTGGCATGCATACCTCAAGATATAAGTTATCAAAGTAAATTTTATTCTTAGCATTTAACATTTAACCTTGGAGAACTGAGTGTAGACTCGCATGTCAAAGCTCGATAAATTAGTTGTTGCTCAAGGAGGTTCAAGAAGAGTTTTGTTCATTTGAGAGGTAGTGAATAATCGTCTAGTAGAGTTTGATAGTGCTTTTGTAAGTAGAGTACTAATTGTGCAAAATTAACAGTAAATGCATGAGCATTATAATGGTATTACATTTTTCAAATAAAAAGCAATTCTTTGGAGCCATGTTGTATGAGTGAGAACAATAAAATACATACATGCCATCAAATACACCATACAAACCTTGTAACAAGGAAACGCACAATCACACATCCCACTTCTATGGCCACCATTCCTCACATGCTCTTTTTGCTCATAGTGCATTTTTGCTTGCATCAATGAATATCTACATGTTTTTGCTTAAATCGGCACAAGTTCAATAATGTGGGTTAGATTAGCTAAGATTGGTTCTATTAAGGCCCTATGAATTCAACTTTTGGTTAACTTTTGATGAAAATGATGATGCATTCACCAAATCATAGAGGGTTTTTGTCTTCTCTTGTCTATTCTATGAGCTGTTTTATATGATATACACATATATATATATATATATATATGCCACATGCAGCTAGGTAACCATTTGGATATATTGTTCATGTTACTAGATGCAATGAGCTGCTCCATCAGGGAAGGCATCCCCTACCAAAGATGTCTTGTGTGCATCCCTGTCTTTAGATTGTGTGTGCAAGAATTTGATGTAATACTAGAAATTGCTGCAAGGAAGAAAATGATGCAGTATGGAGGTAATCATGAGCAGCAGAACCTTTCGAATCTTTGATTATCATTAAAAAAAAAAAAAAAATTGTTGAAATTAGTTGCAACTATGTTTACAACCCTAGTGGAAGTATGGCATTGCATTCAACATGTTGGCAAAAGAGATGAAGTGCCTGTTGAGATAATCATGAATATGAATAATTATCTCCAAATTTGACCTGCATCATTTGTTATTTGGTATACAATCTGCTGCAGAGCTAGGCATGGTAAGGAATATTTTGTAAACTGCCCACTTCATGCATTTTTAAATATTAAAAAATGGTGAGGACCATGAGCTTATTATAATGATCTGAGGGCTAACTGGGTGTATGGTCAAGACATGGATTCCATACACATGGAAATTGTTCAATAAGGCATGATTATTGCTTCTCGTTGTGCCTTCGAGGTCCTTGTACTTCCAAATGCAGGACCACTAAAAATGTAAGTACCACTTCTTTGACTGCAGATTGTTGCAACCTTACATGCTTCAGCACCTCTCTCAGTATTGAATTTGACACAAGATTGGCTCTGCATGACCATACTTCAGATTCATTTTTCTGTTCTTGATTTAAACATTGGCTTTCATGCAAACAACTGATCCATGTACAGTTAGACAAAACACCACATTTGTGACATATTTTTAGTATTATCACTTCATAAAATTTGTTTGGAGGATGCTTTTCTATTCTAAATGTGAATAGTTGTGGTGTTCAGGAAAAGTAAACTCAAGCAGTTGATAAAAAAATAAAAAATAAAATTGAAGGAAGGAAATGGATTATGAAAAGCCAAGTTTGCAAAAAAAAAAAAAAAAAAAAAAAAAAACACATATAAGCCTCAAATAAATGAATCAATCAATATTGTAATTAATTTATTTTGTAATCACTATTACTATTCAGGGTTACATATATTATTTTAACATCTCAACATATAAAAATAATAAGCAATACCATGTCTTCACTTTTATATTTATAATTTATTTTAAAAAACCCTTCAAAATAACAATATTAAAATAAAAATGGTATGAAATAAATGGCAAAACCTAGCTTGTAAAATTATTCTTACAAATGAAATACATGGTGGAGGTTTTATGGCAGGCAGGCCCAGTAGAGCAGGGGTCAGAACAATACTGAAGGAGTGCTGACGTGGACCCGATCGAAGCTGAGCTAGCGATGTCCAGGAAGCTTTTGTTGACGTGGAAATTAGTCGGAGCTGAGCATTGTCAAGTCATGGAGGTCCGTGAGCTCGAATGTCCGACGCAAGCTTGGCATCAACACTGAAGCTGCTTGAGCACTATTAGGGTTTCCAGGGCTCTGTGTCTCGTCGAAGCTCTTCAACGCTCGCCGTTGTCTACGATCGAAGGAGGGGTAATAGTAGTAGTACTACTACTATTACAGCAGCAATGGAGGAGAGCTCAGGCGGCGTCTCCATGAACATGAACAGCATCCGGATCGCCGTCCAGAACCTTTTCAACTTGTACTTGGGAGTAAGTATTCCCGCTCCGAATTGCGAATGCCGCATTTGATGATGGATTCGTAGGGTTTCGCGGGGATGAATCCTATTGGCGCGTCTAGGTTTATGGTTTTTGTGTCCTTGCAATGCGTCAAAATTGGTTATTTGACGGAATTCATGTGTTGGAACAAGCCATGGAGGTTTCTCGTCCGTGGTGCATTGTGGTGCTGATGACTCCATTGATATTGAATTGGAGCTGTTGAAGCTGGAGATTGTCATTTAGTGCATGAATGTGCTCTGTCTCTTTTTTTATTTTATTTTATTTTATTGATTATTATTTTCCCTCGTTAATTTTGTTCAACTCGAAGGAGAGGGTGTATGGTGGTGGTTGTTACGCGCTCTCTGTCTGAGCATAAGTGGTATATGGTTTTGGAATTTATATTGGGGAAAAAAGACTCTGAATTGTGGATGACACGTATTGTGGATCGGAGGTATGAGGATCCAATTCATCGCAGGATGGAGAGCATTACAGTAGGCTTACTAGCATTTGCATCTGAATTGTGAATTTGAATGTTTTATGCTGAACCTTTGAAGGGTTTTTAGCTAGTACTAGGGCATCTGATCAAATGCTATCACTAATACTTGATGTTGAACGTAAATTATCCATCCATGTTCCTTGCAATTCACCTCTTCACACCTCACATACTGGCCTAGAGTAGCGGTCCATAAGCACAAGCGGTTTAAAAGCCAGAGAGTTAGGGACGGAGCAGACTTGTTTTTACAGATGTTTATGCTAAAATGGAAAATGGTTGTGGATTTTACTAAGTGATAAGGCGATTTCTCTTGTCGAGGGATTTCAAACTGTATGTTATTATTCCCGATTTACCGTTCCTTATACTGAAATATGGATTTGAGTGCGCGGTGTTCGCGCTCTTTGTAGTTTTCGCTGTGTGAACATTTTTGTAATTGTTATTGCAGCGGAGCTTACTTGAAAAAGCTGATGGTAATCGGGGGGAAAATCTGTAAGTCTCGTTCCCCGTTGTGGTAGTTGTTCATATGGCCTCAAGTTCTTACATTTCAATATTTTTGCTTATATTTTCGCCTTGTTGCTTTGGCACATGCTACTTCTATCTATACGGCGTAAGTAGATGATTCAGGCGTGTATCCTCTAATCTTATTCTGTGGCATTTGAGAATGCAGGTCATTGGCTGTTCGGAAACGAGTGGCAGCTGTTAGCAGACCTCAGGCTCCTAAAGAAGATCAATTTTCGTCCGATTTTTTGATGTTGCAGTCCCAATTTACGGTGAGTGGTGCTTATCTGCTGCCAATGTATCATCACTTGAAGCCATCGACTCTCTAGCTTAAGCTTCTTCATGATCGAGACTTGACAGTCACTCAGTAGTAGTTCTTCAGTGCTCTTTCTAGCCTTAAGAGTTACAGGTCAATCCAATTACGTGACATGCCTATTTTCGTAGACTATTAGAAAGTCGGTTTGTGGGATAATCAGTTGCCATCCATGATACAGTTGATTCCTTAACTTCTTCTTCAGTGAAAGAGCTATTTTAACCTCTCGTTTATGGTGATCATTGCTCTTATCATGTGTGTATTAACGGCCGTACAGCCAATTCATGAGCTAGAGAATGTTCTCCAGAACGCTGGAACATATTCAAGCGCGTCCATGTGCTTGCAGAATATTATTGTATTTGATTCTTATTTATAACTATATTGATCATGCAGGATCAAGAACAAGGGCGGCTTGTGACCGAGACAGTCTTGGCAACTTTGTTAGTACAATGTTGCAGCCATGGTGTGCAGTCAGATTTTCTGTTATCTTGCCTGCAAATATTGGTCAAGATGGGGTTTGTCCGATGGGACTCCTTTCTGCATATCCTGCTGCGGGCTGCTGAAAAAGCTGAAAACATTGGACAAGCAACGGGGAGTCACCAGGGTATGAATGTTGGGGTAACGGGGCCTCAACTAACTGGACCCCTGGCAATGATGATGCAGGGCACAACCGCGACCCCTGCCTCTACCCCTGCTTCACCGTCTCCGTCCTCTAATCTACTGACATCGTCTGCACATGGAAATGTTGCAGCATCTCCTGCTCATTCAGGTGTCGAGTACTCCTCTGTAAACCCATCCTCCAACGGTGGGACAGGTGCCTCAGGGACAAGTATAATAAATTCGTTGCGACCTTTAGTGTGTCGAGTGATGCTTGCTGCCCTGGATAATGAGCTGAAGCCAGTAACCTGCTTGGATATTCTCTTACATGTTGCTCAGTG
Organism: Physcomitrium patens; assembly: GCF_059467195.1. Lineage (NCBI taxonomy): Eukaryota > Viridiplantae > Streptophyta > Bryopsida > Funariales > Funariaceae > Physcomitrium > Physcomitrium patens. Next base: position 4,013,795 of record NC_143434.1, on the reverse strand, counting down.
GATCCAAACCTGGGATGCTGAAGTGGATGGTAAGGAGGATGAGAGCAAAAGCAGGTTAAACAGTTGGAAGCTGAAGTCAAAAATGTGGATACACAGCTGTGTGGAAGTGATTTGGGCTTTAATAGATGAGAACAAGTGCCGTGTTCCCTTTTATGCGCTATTGCACGACAAGACCCAGCTACAGGTGAATAGCCGTAACCTGTTCTGTTTTTATACTTCAGCTGTAGTCTGAGTCTATTGATTCTTCCGTCAAGTCGTTGTTTATGATGTTGAAGTATTTGCTGTCTAACACTCGTTGATGATCCTTGTAATTCACGATGCAAACATCATTATTCTCATTTAGCAGTTACAAGTACACCACACTGAATGAACGATTTGTGGTTTGCATGATCTGTAATTTTGCAGGTGGAGCGATGGCCAGACGACGAGGCATTATTTGCTTTGTTCTTAGAAGTACACCGCAGGCGTGACAAGATTGCTCTGCATATGCTGCCATTAGACCAGCACTTGCACTGCCCCACATTTGCAACTTTGCGAGTTTCTTCTCTGACTTATCCTGGTACGATGGGCGAACTCCTTCACGGCGAGGTATGTACTATAGGTGATATTGAATGCTGTGGAGGTCCATGGTATGAATCCAGTTGTGGGATTAACATCTGTAACTGTTGATGCTGCACCTGATGTTTCTCAGTATTGTATGACGTTCGAACTACAGCTATAAAATTATTCAATCTTTTAGGGTTCTTTTGTTCCGTCTCACAAGTAGGGCACTTCGAGGTTTGTGGGATATGTGTCTCATTCATTACTTGCCATAAATTTTTTCCAAGCACCAGACCTGTGTCTAGCATGCAGACCCCTCCTATCAATGTATTATGCATTCTTTACACCTAAGAATTGTGCGAATTTCACACGCACATATGACTTGAAGATTTTCCAAATGTGTCCTCATCCACCTTCTATAGGCTCTCAGATAATAGATTTGCTTCCTCTCGGGAGCATCTTAAGATTTTCATCCTCACAAGGGTGTGAAATTTGCAGGACGTTGCTACAGCGATACCGAAGGGGAGTGTGGAGTGGGAAAAGGCTATGCGGTGCTTACGACAAGCTCTTCGTGCGTGTGTTTCAACTGACTGGTGGAAGAAAGTTCTAGTTCTTGCTCCTCGTTTTAAGAAAGCACCCCAGTCTATGGGACCTAGAACAGGTTCCCTGTTCGTGGGTCAGCCTTCGCTTGAGTTTTCAGCAGATATGACTTGTGATGCCGTAGTTGAACGTATCATGGAGCTCATGCAGCCACTACCAACAGGTTATGCCTTCACCTGTTTCTTATAATATGCAATCAGATCAGCTATCATCAAGCTGTTTATTGCAGTAATCTAACGCTTGAAGTTTACTTATTAGTAATGAACCTCATAAGTCTTCTCGTCTCAATTGTCCGTTGATTCTATGATGTTTCTTTCTATCATCTGCCTGAAGGACTGCTTCCGTTATTTGATTCTCTGGATTGGATGAAATGATGATCCTTTCATCTCCACAAATGTTATTGCTGCAGGCAGCACAAATTCAACGGTTACCGAAGCAGGTCGTTGGCAGGAGTGGTTGATGTTTGCAGATCTATTCTACTTTTTTATGAGCACCAGTTGTCTCGACTTTCTAGAGCTGATTGACAAGCTCTCCCTGCGCTTTGCGAATGGAACCGTAATGGCTAGCAACCATGTGACGTGGCTTTTAGCTCAAGTATTCCGCCTTGAGATAGTTACTTCTGCACTAAGCTCTGAGTCACAGGTGATTCAAGATTTCTTAACTTTCCCTCTCCTCAGTGGTACGGTTGCCGAACTAAGCTTGTTGCTTTCTAGTAACACGTAGGCCTGACAAGTCCTTACATTCATGTATGAGTCATACTGGGTGTTAGATTAGGCAGATATAACTTGTGAACTTTTGTAAGGATTCACTGCCCATCTTAATTGATTTGGTTCAAGAATTTTGCAGGTGGAGACAGCTCGAAAGATTCTATCTTTCAATATGGCTGAGCGTTCTGTGGAGCAAACAAGTAATACGACGGCACAAGCGTTGCTCTTGGACTTCGTTGGTAGCAGTCAGACTTTACGCCTGTGGTCTATCAACCGCAACATGATGGAGAATCTTCATGGTAACCGAGTACAGGAGCACATGCAGAAGGGCAAGGTTATTGACGAATGGTGGAAACAGGTTATGAAAGGTACTAGATAGTTTGATGTTCAAGGTTCTATTCTCAATCATTTGAGATGTTTCAGATGAATTTTTATTTAAATCAGGGTTTGTTACTTTTCTTATGAAGTAGAGCTCCCTAGTGCGGTATATCTGTCTGTTAATTCAGTTGTGTTAATGCAGGAGAATGGGTGCTTGACTATGCACAGTTAGACGAAAAGGCAATGGGAATGGTGTGGGTACTTTCCAATACCATGACTCAACCTATTAGTGAGGCTCTGATGATATGGTTTAGATCAAGTGGCTTATCTGAAATTATACTGCAAGGAGAGCGGCTTTCTGTGATCCATGAAACAAGACCTTTACCCATGACTCTACTGTCTGGTCTATCGCTGCACCTATGTCTTCGCCTTCTAACCCAGATCGAGGAGCTCATTTTTGCTGGCCAGGTATGGAACGTTAACGATGACTTTAACATGCGGATTCTCATGCAAGCGGTTCAGAATGTGCATGAAAAAGTTAACTTCCCTATGTGAGGGTATTTGTATGGTCTAAGCCGTTAATCATGACTTCAGTTACAGCACCGGTGCTGATAATTACTTAAATCAGTTTTAGTATCAGTTTTTTCTTGGTGCATTTGTTTTTTCAACTTATGTAGCATTGTCAAAGGATTCTCCTCAGAGAAGCTGGCTTAAAACTTAAAAAGCAATTGGAGTTTGTGACAGATGATAGGGTGCTCCATGGGTGCTCTTGAAGTGACCATATCCTGACATGATGACGGTCTGTGCAGTTTATTCCAAGTATAGCCATGGTGGAAACCTATGTGCGACTTTTATTGGCTGCTCCACAAAATCTATTCCGGCATCATCTTAATGTATGTACTACCATATGAAGTTGGCGAGTCTTTGTCTGGGGCGTTGGCAGTTTGGTGCAATGGCAGGCCTTTCTTTGCAAAAGCCAAAGCTGCTGTTTTTGGAAAGAGCGGTGTCTGTGACCTGCGACCGTTCACATTTAAATTTAGTTGAGATGATGTTGACGAACAGAAAGACTGAAAATTGCAGGGGATGGCGCATAGATTTCAATCAGGGATGACAAAGCCTGCTGTTTCTCTTCTTCTGCTTGAGTTGTTCAACTACCGACTGTTACCTCTATATCGGTATTATTGTGAATTCTAGTCTATGACCTAGTTGTGGCCTTTATTTTTTGTTAATTGTGTGTTTGATTGTGTTTGATGGATTGCTAAGTATGAATTTGTGTTTGATCAATTGAAGATGTTAGTTAGGTTTGCTTATGATACTTTGGGTTGTAAGAAATTATTTCTTCTAAATAAGTGATCGATCACTTGATTAAACATTTTATGATCTATGTTGCAGATTTCATAATAAGTTGAAGCAACTCATATTTGACATCGCAAAAATCATCATAACTGTGAAGGTCAAGAGAGGAGAGCATCGACTTTTTCGTTTGGCTGAAAATCTAGGGATCAACCTCATTCTCAACATGAAAGATGTCTTGCTGGTGAAGAAAGAATTAAAGGTGAGTTTCAATTTTTTTAATCTTATCGCAACTGAATGTTTGGTTTTGAACTCAATGCCAAGTTCACACATATCTTGCAATGTGGATTTTGAATTTTTAGATTGTAGTGTGGTCTACAAAGCAAGACTTACAAGCACACTTATCTACTTTTATATTTTCTCTTTTTCTTAACACTTTCCTTAGATCCTAATGGTTGTCTTCTTTTTGGGATGTTCCCCGTAGTTTGTTTCTTATCTAGCAAAACGAATTGAACCGTTTGTTTCATCGTCTTCTAGGGGGCTACCACAGAGTTCACGGAAACTCTGAACAGGATCATGGTCTTGAACTTGGCGTTTACAATGAAGACCAGAGGTATAGCAGACTTCGAACAGATGATAATACTGAAGCCAGCGCTGGAGCAAATACTCGCCAGCATCAATCACACATGGTCTGAGAAAACTATGCGGCATTTCCCCCCCCTTCTTCGGGAGGCCTTAGCAAACCGGATAGATACACGGGCTCACGTTATTCAAAGTTGGCAGCAGGTGCTCCCGCCAGTTTCATTACGGATGAACACTTTGTCTGTTATCTGCTACTTGTAGTTTGTTGGTTCACTGTGCTTTCTTACAGCATGCTTATTAAGCAACCTGTTGGAGAAGAAAAGTTACTTACGTTATTGTTGTGATGTTGGATGGATGGTGTGTTTGAGCTGCAGGCTGAACATACCGTCATGTCTCACTGTCGTCAATTGCTATCAGCCAATTCAGATCCAAGTTACGTATCTCAATATATCCAACATAGCCTTCCTGCACATCGACAGTTCCTATGCGCAGGTGCCTGGATGTCGATGGATTTTGAACGTCCTGATAGTATCAGCATTGCAAATCTTGTAAGCTGCCACTCTATTATTACATTCAACTTATTGAACTGTTTCTCTCGTTTGAAAAGACAAATCTCTTTTGATTTCGATTTTCCTTGCAGTGATCATGGATTGATTTCTCCAATCGATCACTTATCAAAGCTTATTGTTAGAGAAGTAAAACATGGCTTTTGCTGTTACATTGTAGACCTCCCTTGGTGAAACTTGATTCTATCCTCTTTAGTTGTATAGTGAACTTATCAAATCTGTTTGAATGCCTCAGGGTCGAACACTGAAAGAATTTTCGCCAGAAGAAGTCACTACTAATGTATATATGATGGTGGATGTACTGCTTCACCACATTCATGTGCAACTCCAGCATGGTCACTCTCTGCAGGTTCATTTATTTCTCTCTTCCATTTAACAAACAAGTGCATAGGTATAGTCCAACAATATAACTATCTTTGTAATGGACCTCCACATTATGCCGGTATTTATGGTGTGTTCACCAGAGTGGCAATTTTTGAGGCATAGCTTAGTGAATCTCGATTGATTGTGTTTTGTTCTTATCAATTTGGTAACATGATTCTTCTGGTAATGATTTACTGCAACAACTAAGGGCTTTCTATTTTTAAATACAGCTTCCCTGTTTTATCTTTATAATACAGTCAGCTGCTGGTTCAGTTCGTGTAGATTAACTCGCATTCCTATTAATGCGATCAACCATTATATGTCCTTTTATTTTCTTACAGTAGATTTTGATTTTGTCCAATGTTCTTTTTGCTAATTGCAACTCTATCAATAATGACGTTGAATGTATCAAATATAAGTGGGTAGAGTAGCTATTTAGCTGCAAGAACGCTGATCCATCTGAAGTTTTTGCTTTGTTACAGAACTTGCTACTTGCAACCAGTGCCGGGCTTGCACACTTTATGTGGAATCAAGAACTGCTGCCATTTGACATTGTGTTACTAGCCCTTACAGATAGAGATGATGATGCTCATGCTCTGCGCTTGGTGGTACAACTATTTCTGCCTTTTCTCTCTTCTGCATAACTTTCTCTGCACATTTGTGAGTCTTTGCGTATTCAAGGCTTTCATCTTTGCTGCTCGCTTTGGGAGCGAGCTTAGGAGCAAGTTTTTGATGTCTGGTCTTTGGATTTTTTTTTCAAATGTATGTTTTACTACAATTCGTGTTCAACATCTATTATCTATACTGCGAAATTTGTATTATTTCTTGAAACAACTTCCAAGTTGAATTCCTTTTTCTTTTCCCATTTTACCAAATGATATGTTGTCTATACGGGATATGACATTCTAGCATCACATTGTAAATGTTAACAACCTTGGATATTTATCAGGTGGGTTTGCTCTTAGACCGGCCGGAATTTCAGCAACGTGTTCAGACTTACTACGTTCATCGAGGTCAAACGGAGCATTGGATGCAGTTAGGACCATTTCAGCGTCCAGAATACCCTCAGGCTCTTGGTTCTCACCTCGCTGGCAAAGACAGGTAGGATTTTCTCTGCTTTGGTTAACGTTCGGACGTTTGTCTCGACGAATTACTCTGACACATCCTGCATAAGCAATGTTTTTAACTAGACTAGTTGAATGCTTTTGGTAACAAAATTGCCGTCTTTCTGTTGCTTTAGTAACTTTCATTGGACCTGGCTGCAGGTTTCCGTTGTTTTTTGACGACATGTGTCTTCGCGCATTACCAGTCATACCCTTGATAGTATACCGGTTAATAGAGAACGACGCGACAGAAACTGCGGAGCGCTTGCTTCATGTTTACACTCCGCTCATTTTCTATCATCCAACCCGTTTCTCCTTTGTCCGGGATACACTTGCTTACTTTTATGGGCATCTGCCGACTAAGCTTGTGCGTCGCCTTCTCGGCAGTCTGGACCTACCCAAGGTTTGAATTGCTTCCCCGTTAGCGTTCCAATTGGGCTATGATCATAGATATTATTTTAGACATGTCCTTTGATGGTGTTGTTTTATAATAAGTATCTTATGGCTTGTAACTACAATGGCCGTTGCGATCGTCCTGCAGATACCTTTTTCTGAGACTTTTCTTCAGCAAATCAAGGCATTCAACACAGGAAGCAGTCCCTCATACGAGTACTTCCACAACCTACTCGTGGGTCTGGTTAACAATGTCATACCACCTTTGCATGGCAAGCCAGGAACAAGCGCGACAGGTGGTGATGGTCTTTTATCGTCCCGCTTTGTGTTGAATAGGAACCAAGCTGCTGCTAGTACTGCCAACAATACTACAGAAGTAAACAAGGCTTTCTACCTGCATCAAGATCCAGGTTCCTACAATCAGTTGTTACTAGAAACTGCAGTGGTTGAGCTACTCTCTTTACCTCCTCCCCCAAACCAAATAGTTGCTATGCTTATCCACATTGCAGTCAAGCTTCCTACCTCATTTCCCCAAGGTGGACCTCCCAAAACCCCGCAATCTCCTTCAAGTGGTGGAGAGGCCTTGTCAGGACAAAGTTCTTCAGGGTTGAACAACTCCTCGCCTCAGTTTACGCACTCTCCTCTCATGATACAAGCGTGTGGCCTCCTCTTAGCACAGCTACCAGTCGCGTTTCATGGTGCTATATATTCAGAAACCGCTCGTATCATAAAAAAGGACTGTTGGTGGTTAACTGATCCTTCTAAGCAATCAAGAGATCTTGATGCTATTTTTGGTTATTCAACTTGGGATCCAAGTTGGGGCGCTCGAGATGACACAGCTACCGTCATTGGTGAGTAGTTTTATCCATAAGCCACTGGTCATTTCATTACTGTTTTTTCTATCATATGATATCCTTTGTCGTTTCTTGTTTATTCATTGTTGATATCCTGGATGGGATGGCAGCAAACACTGTGACATTGCTGCATACACTGCAGTCCAATTTGCCATTCGAATGGCTTGAGGGTATGCACTCAGTGATTACACAGCAGAGACCGTTTGTCTCCGTAGTTCATCTGCGACTGGCGTATAGGATAATGGGGCCTTTGTTGCCTCGTCTGCTCTCACGTCCACTGTTTGCCAAGGTACCAATTTCCCTCATTCTTTATGATCTTTGTGGAATCCCTGTATAAGTCTCGGCAAATATTTCAATTTTTTTTTCTTTTTAACTCTTCATTGCCTTAGAGTAATCACGAGAGTAGTTTGCTTGTGTAGTATGATTGTTGCACAAAGTGTGTTATCCTGAAACCTGACGTACTTATTGGGATGGGTACATATATATGCAGACTCTTGCACTTCTCTTCACCATCTTGGCAGATGTATTTGGTCGCAATTCTCAAGTTCCCTCAGCAACTGAAGCCACTGATATCGTTGACCTTGTCGATTTTCTGTAAGTACATTTCTGTTTCATTTCGCATTCAGTGATGTGTGCCATTTTGCACTTCGTTATCTCATATTGAATAAAACACATTAGGTCGCGGTGGGGGTATTGTCAATATCGCCTGAAGTGTATCATGATTATATCATGCTGTAGTGCTGTTTCTGGTTTTGCATCTTCATATTAATTACTACGCAACCTCGTCTTTTCAATCTGTTTTGACTTGAGCTTCATGTCTCAATATGTCTATCTCGCCCATTATTTCATCGGTGGCTATCTCAGGCATCACGCTGTGATGATGGAAGTGCAAGCGACAGGCCAAGCAGGAGGACGACCTAGACCTGAGACATTAGTGCTCTGCTCCAAAGCTGTTGAGCGCCTACGGCCGGATGTGCAACTCTTGTTCCGACATCTGAGTCCTGATGGAGCCTCCTCCATCTACGCTGCCACCCATCCCAAGCTTCAAAGACCTGGATCCTCCTCACTCATGGGTAGTGTTATGTAATTAATGTTCTAATATTTCTCTTTATTCTCGTTCATAATGATAGCTGCAGGGAATGGTGCGGTTGAAGAGTGTCTTCTCGAGATTCTGTTTTAGATCAGTCTCTACACTTTTAAGCCAACCATCATGGCGGTTTTTAAATATCACCGTACATATGTTGAAAGGAAAAATAAAGAGAGAATTTTTTTTGCTTATCTTTATCTTATTTGGAGGAACCAACGAGAATCAAGTAATCGCTAGCGAATCGTTTTTACAAATATATCAGTGCCTTGCTCTCGTCCCAAATTTTTTTCTCAAGGAACATAACGAAACGGGATCTCGACCAAAACAAACTAACAAAAGACTTACTATGAACATCGGAGGACTTGAAAAACATGCAAATTCATTTCCTGCAAGTGTTCGCCACCTCTTAGCTCAAGAATACTATGACCGAACTTGGTTCACTTCACTGTAGAAGAATTCCTATCTTTTGGCGGTGTCCAAACTATGTCATTGAGGCCTTTAGAAAGGTCTCCAAAAAACTACAGTCAAGGTAAACACAGCTTAAAATTTTCACGCAGCAATAAGAAATGCATACTCCTAGGATTTACTTTTGGAAGTATATGTAGGTATTAGCACCATTGAGAAGCTTCATGTTCTGCTTGCATTTCATCAGAACTGTGCAAAACACATGTACTTACGCTGTGATACTCTTGTGTATCTTCTCCCTTCTTTCGTAACTGAACCATGTGAAGAGATGGCGCCACTTCAAAAACCTGCAGACATCAATGAGTCTCCCACCATTAGATACTACATGATTTTGGCATTGGTATAATGCGGCAATTCCTCTGTGAAAAGATTATTTCTTACGACTCATCACGTTGTGTTCCAATACAAAAAACCTAACTTTTCAGAATTCAACGTACTAGTGTTTTTCATTAATACTAAACCAACCTCAGTAACCACTGAAAGATGGCCCTTTCTGCCGTGCTTGTCTGCTTACAACTTCATCTTGTGATCATGTTTCTGTACATTGAAGCCCGAAGGCTTAGCAGCTTTCTCAATGGTGCTAATAATTTCATTAGCAGGCTTTGTGCTCGTGAATCTTGACTCGTTCTGTGGCCTAAGATCCTGCGAAAGTAGATTAGTGGATTCATCTGAAAATATCAAAAAAATCAATTGACACCATCCCAAATTTCTGAACTACAATTTTGGCAAAATTGCATCAAAACTTCCAAATAATGGTGACAATATTCAGAGACATTTAAGAAGTGCATAACACAAATCAAAAGTAGGAGGTTGCTTACCTGGCTTTGTGTTTCAAATAGGCCAGACAGATTAAGACCACGAGAGAGAGAGGAGCTCAAATGCAATCATTGCCGGTGGCATAATATCCTTTTCCTCAGTAACCATATAATCCTACAGCCAAAGTAGCGTGAACCTCAAGCTCCCAGAAAAGTCATTCGCCCCCAAGGCCAACAGGATTACAATTGATGCTTTAGTTCTGAACCATCTATCATAATGATGGAACTTCAGAACACTTTGCATACATTTGCATTATGAAACACCCTCACTGACTTCTTACAAGGGAATACCGTATCGTAACACACATTGGCTTATAGTAGGTGGATACGGATTTGTTGAACAGGTAATGCATGTGATATACGATTTTTCGAGCTTACTGTGGACTCGCTGAAAACAGCATCAATATCGTCGAGGTTGATGTCCAAGTCCTTCTCAAACTTAGGGGGAGAGTATTCTTTCTTAAACCAGTTGTTTTGGTAGATTTTTTCAGTTGTGATACGCTGCAAGAAGATATGCACATGCTAGATTGTCAGAATGCGCGAGGCATATGGATCAGTAGATAACGATACGACAATCCAAGTCATTGACGGCAGCTTTCAAACGACAAAACATCTTGGTTTCACAAAATAATGACCCGTCACTTACGGTTTTAGGATTAGGGTCCAAAATTCCCATTATCAATCTCCTAGCGCCAGCTGAGAAAAAGGAACGGCAAGTGAACCCTGGTCGGTTTATCTGCAAATGTAAAAGATTTATGTCAAGATTGTTGAAGGTCATAGTCTACAAAACAGCTCAAAGCATATTTGTTCCGATTTCTGCATGTAGTCGATTGGGATTACTGCATGACAAACAAGATATCAAGAGTCAGAAATTGTATACCTTCTTGTACCCGTTAAAGGGTAAATAACCAGCCATGAGCACAAAGAGGATACCACCACATGACCACAAGTCTGCTGTAGATCCATGATAACCTTTATCATTAATCACCTCAGGAGCGACATAATTGGGGGTTCCGCATGTTGTGTGTAACAAACCGTCCGCCTACACGTAATTTTATGAATAATAACTGAAAACCTTATCATTCACAAATAACGAAATTTCAGCTAGTAAATACTTTTTTTAGCATTGCAAAGGATAAAGTCAGGTTTGGAAAAAGAACAAGTCGTACCCTGCATTGTTGAGATAGTGCACTAAAGCCGAAATCTGAGATCTTTAGATTACCATTTGCATCCACAAGCAAGTTCTCTGGCTGTTGAGTGTCCACAAAAGTTTTAAAAAAAAAAAAAAAAAAAAAAAAAAAAAATTAGTGTCACGATTAGCCAAGAAATTGGAGCTGCTGAAAGTACTTCCTTGCTTCGTCTTCTTTGAGTCGCCTCTGATGAAACTGGTAACACCAACAATCGATACGTGTATCAGCTGATAGTTAAGATTTGCTGCTTGCGAACAGTTCGCAGGCAAAAGAACGCCGCCTGAGTTGGAACGGACTATGTACTTACGATTTTATCAAAAAGCCCGCCACCAGTCACATACTCCAGAACAATGTAGATTTTTGTTTTGCTAGCCATGACCTGGCACGATAAATCATCACAAATATTAAATAATCACATAATCGAACCAAGGGCACCTCTAATACAAAATTAACGTAAATAGTACTGACAGTTTCCACAGCCCATCGTCAATTACATGCAAAAGATATCGTTAAGGCGAGTAAACACAATATCTAGGAACAAGCAAGTTCAGTGAAATACTAACCTCAAGAAGTTGCACAATATACGGGTGCTTCACTAGCTTCATCGTGGATATTTCTCTTTTAATCTGCAATTCAAAGAATCTTCTCTTGAAATTCCGCATATATGTCGAATAAAGAGCATCATCTTTAGTACTAATGTTACAGACTCTTCAAGACAGGGGGCAACTTAAGAATAGATAATAACCAGGTTGAGCATTCCAGACTAATTTGAACCAGCATGAACAAATACTCCTCCCGCCTGACCATCGGTGGAGTCCCGGCTTGGAGGCAAATCGCAGGAATGCGACTGGCTACAATATTTCTGCAAAATTACCTGTTCATGATCAAGGAATAAAAAATCTGGATTGAGTTTGTATTGAATGGGCATGGTCTCGGACTACCTGCTGAACCATCTTATGTTTGAGGATCTTGTCCTTATCCAGAACTTTGATGGCTACGCTTTGGCCAGTCTCCAAATTCTTTGCAAACTTGACTTTGGCGAAAGTGCCTTCTCCAAGAGTTCTACCAAGTTCATATTTCCCAACCCTCATGCGCTGACTATTCTTATTCATGTCGACGGAACTTCAGTCGCCTATTTGAATTCTACCTCACTTAACGCTTTCTTCTAGCAAACTTCGTAAGTTCTCCTTGCCAAATTACATATATTCAAGTCTGCATGATGAACACTATAATTAAATAATAGCAATGTCCGCAAAAAAACCAAGTTCGAATGACACAAAAAGACTTAAGCATCTTCTAGTATATCGGCGAGTAAGCGTTCACAAACTGTAACCGTTGCTTTAGGAACGAAATAGTCTTCGTGCCGAAAGTGTTTATTGATGGTCTCGATCTCTGAAGTGGAAAAAGAAGTTCATCTCTCATGAACCCATATGACATGCCAAAGACCCAAAGAATCACGACCGATGTACAAATTAAGTAAGATTACTCGTGCTCACAACAAATGAAGGAAACTTCACTTTCCGAATCAATCAAGGGTGAAACTCAAACGTACAGCGCCACAAGGAAGGGGATACAACCAAAGCATCTACAATTTCGGGATCTGTTACTCCTAAATTAAGAATTTGCGCAGATTTGAACAGGAAAAAGGAAGCCAACTAACATGTTGCCACCTGTAGCAGAAAGCCTTCTCATGCTTGCGGAAAGCTGGTGCATCCTCGAAATACTCTCGTCAGTCCGCATCATCACATTCCAAACCAGAAGCAACTACAATCCTAATTCAGAAAGCGGTCCTGGCGCACCACACATAGTTCTCCCGAGTTGCTAAACCAACATTCAAGGTAGAGAAATTTTAAAAAATAAAAATAATAAAAAATACACAGCTCAATGAACCACCCCATCCTCATCAACTTCCAACCGTTTCACTGATATCTCCCCACAGACAGACAATGTCTACAAAGATTACCCTGACGCAACATTCTCAGCCACGTATGCAGCAGTTTTCCAGGCTCCGTGTCCATTCCCGTGTGCACTCCATTCCTACATCGCGGAAAGTTAAAGAAAAGAGAGGTGAATAAATATCCCAGAGACAAAGAACGATTATGCCAGATTCGGAGACACAGATGCGACTAGAAGAGAAAGGAATTGTGAGCGCATGCATGCAGAGTGAGGAGTCGAGGCGAGTCGAGTGAGAAGAGTGCGGAGCAATGGACTGGGGAAGGGATTCCTGGGACCAGGGGCAGAACAGGTACAAGAGAGTGTAACGTACTGCCATAGCCTTGGCATTCCGTGACTCCCTGCAGAACGGCACCTCGGGAAAGGGAGGACCATTCCAGCATGAGAATGGGCGTGCGTCTCAATCCCCGCCTCCCTCCCTCCCTTCCCTCCGCCTTCTCGGACCCGTTCCCTCCTCCTGACCCGGCCCAACCCGGGTCACTGGTTACGCACCGTATACCGTGGACGACTGTACTCATTCGTATTTCTTGCCCCTGATGATATGCAGAAAAATCATCACAATGCACTAAAATAATCATAGCAAGTGTGTCTATCATTCTAATGGCATTTCATTTCATCAAATCTACTGTACATTTATTTTCATCCACATCCTCGATAAATTCATCTTCTTCATCTTTTTCTCCTTTTTTCTTGTATTATTATGGGGTTGGATTTCTTCTATCAAAGGTTGGACTACTTGTAGTTTTCTTTTACTCTCTCTCTCTTCTTTTTTTTTTTTTTTTTTTTTTTTCTTGGAAAGATTCAAGTTATGTATGGATCAAGGAGATGGTCCCCTTTTAAGTTCAAAGCTATAGTCCCCCTAATCCTAGAAAAAATAAGGGGGTGAATGAGGATTTTGAATTATTCACCTAATCCATTGTATAGTAAAAATGCACCATTTCGAAAGTCAAGCTCAGGAAAGAGATGAGGAGTCATCTTTTCTAAAATGATGATTAGAGTATACAATTCTAAATAATGCAGATGACAATGATGATAATCAGTTAATTAGAAAGTGGAATCCTATAAATTTTGATCTTAATCCAAAGCTCTTTCCCCCTTGCATTTGTCACAATCTCTTGAACAAAGGATAAAATAAAAAATCTTCCTACCTCAAAAGGTAGGAACCACTGTAAAAAGCACAAGAATACTACACAGTGCAAAACATATGAGCACCCAACTATTTAACACAATTTTTCAGTACCTAAGTAAACCTTAAATACATGCGAGTGTCCAAATTTACAGTGGTACGTTGCAGCCGGAGTGTGTTGGGGATGAAACTTGGGCCACATCCACCCACCTACCTATCCATACACACATCCATCCACACCCATCCATCTATCCATCCATTCACAAGCCCATTCATTCATTCATTCATTCATTCATCAATCCATCCATCCATCCACAATATCTAAATTGCCGAAAAATCAACAGCGACTGAAGCTTCTATCTCGAGGCAGAGGAGATATACCCAATGCCGTGTGGGGGCCATGGGGGGGGGTAAGTACGGCGGGGAGACGGGTGTCCGTTCCAGTGGCGAAGGGCACCCCACTCTATGACCGACTCAATGTCAACGGGGGGTTTATCTCCGATGGTTGTCACATAAGCCAACCATCCCCTTCATCACCATCGGGCCCCGCCATTCCGCCTCCACCTCCTCCGCCTCGCATCGCATTGCATCGGCAAAGTAGCAGCAGCTAAGCAGCACCGTGGCATCATCATCCCTCTTCCTCGCAACCTCACAGCTCGTTGACGATCTGACCCCCGCAGGAGCAGCAGCAGCGTTAATAAAAATCAAACTATGTCACGACACAGACCGCGACTCTTGCTTGCTAGCCTGCTTACCTGCCGTCACTCGATCGAGTCGTCCATTTCCTCCTCCCTTCCCCTTGCGTGCCCGCCCGATTCCACTCGTTCTATCGCCTCGGTTTCCCTTATATATCAGCTTCCGTCTTAGGGTACCGCACTTCACGCTTTTCCTCGGTTTCAACCAGCGCCAGAGCTCGGGAGTAGTCGGCAACTGGAACATTCACGACGCCGCCTCCGCGCCCCCCCGCGCCATTTTTCTCGTGCTCAACCGTCGTAGCTTTCGTTGTTTGTTTGTTTGTTGCGGGGTCGGCCAGTGATTGCGAGTGAGCATTAGCCGATCGGAATTTGCGGCTGAAGAGCCTGGGTGTGTCACGAGGTATCGCTTGTGTTTGGTTCCCCTCTGTTTGTGTTTACTTTTGTTTTGTTTATAATTTGTTTTTTTCTTTCTTTCTTTCTTTCTTTATCGGTTCTGGTAGAAAGTGTGTGGCTGTCGGTAACAGGGACGGTAGTGTAAGGCGGATTGGATGGGATGGGGCGTTTAGTCGGTATGTGGATGACCGATTGGATGTCTGTTAGAATGACGGTGTTTATGGCGGAGTAAGGATGTTGTGCGGCGGAGTTTGAGGTTACATTGTTGTGATCGCGCAATTGTGTGTGTGTGTGTTTGTGTGGAAGAGTGGGTGTTTTCTTGTGTAAATTGAATTATGTGAGTAGCTGTGGTTGTTAGTGTGTAATGTGTGGTTCAGCAGTGATTTTCTCGACGAAGTCATCTGGTTTTTTGTAAGGCTTGAAGAAGAGGACAATTGAGAGTATCATTCCACTGGGACCATACTCTGATGCACCAATGTCGAGGAGAGGATTCTGGTTATTTTGATGCATAGGCTTAGTCAACTACTGTTTCCAGAATTTTTTGATTAGATGAAGCTGAACATAAAAGTGATCCCCTAAACTAACCTCAGACTCTAAAGGTACTAAATCACTTATTGGGACAATTAACGGTGCATGTAAAGAACGAAGGATGGCGAATTTGACACGGGGCTTGTTCCGACAAGATTATTGTGGAGTTCTATTGGATTCATGTGGTTTTCCTATGCTAAAATCTTTTGCCGTGGCTTCTCTGCTGAAGTGGTCTTTAATGCGTCACAACATTTTAAAATTATAGAACTCTGGATTCTTGCAGGTATCTGGAGTCTTTGAAGTTATACCTCAGAAACCTCTTATGACAGCGGCAAATGAAGACGCATCTACTTCACATTATTATTTCTGTGTTGGTATGATTGTGCCTGAAAGGATCTTGACGTCCTCTTTTGCCATGTCCGACTGCATTCGCAGCTCATGATCAAATGCCCCAGGTCTTCCCTACTGTCAATGTGTATGAATGGGCTCATCCTGGTTACTGACATCGTAAGGTTGTTACAGCACAGCCCTTTCTTTGGTTGGAACAATTGCATTCGAAAAAGACGGTAATCGAAGTGAAGATGTGACAACTTGGAATCCCAGTCAAAGTGAAGGGAACCACATCGCAGACTTGGGTGCTCAACTCAGTTGAAACAACAATTCGGCTCTGCTACCTCTGCCGTGGTTTTATTATCTTTCTCGCAGAAAAATAAAACTGGCATTGTGCTGGCCACAATCACCGTGATTGTACATTGCTCTCTTGTGCCTGGTTCTGGGTTTACGTAATATGGGTGCCCAGTGTTCGAAGGCATCTGAGCAGGACCAGGTGTCGAACGAGGACGACGAACGCCAAAACGCATCACCGTCTTTGCGAACATGGCATTCTTTTCAGGGAACTCGAAATGGAATAGAATCCGCTGGGGCAGGGAATCACCAGGTGGCTAATGCCGACCTGGCAACACAAGGGGGTTCTTTTCTGAGCTTTGCTACCCGGTCACATGAATTGTCTCCTGATAAAGTTGTTCGCTCTTATGGATATGAGCCTGAGAGGAACAAGGAGGAGAAGAAAAAGCTCGCAAGGGTGCTGTCTGACAAAGCGACTTCTGTTAGATCGAGAACAGCTACTGTTGCGAAGAAAGGGGCGTCAAGGGTATGCTACCTTTTCATTCTATTCTACATTTTGCTTCTTCATATCCTAGTTGTCTCTTTCCAGACGGTGCTTTCACGCAATCACAAACCTGGAAGTACCAGACCAACTGTTTCTTCTCGTTGAATTGCGTTGATCTGGTTAATTAGAGTGGTGGAACGAAGCATTTGGCACTGAACGTCATGACCACGTTCAAAATGGCAATGTCAGTATGGCAACTGTTGCTATATACTTCAAGAGTATCGCAAAATCAGTTGTTCATGAGTGGTAAAGCGGTGCAGGTTTCAGAAGTTCTCAAGGGAGCTGGAACTATGGGCTTTGGAGCACTGGATATCTTCGGCACCTCAGTTGCTAATCTCGGTGCGAAAGGAGGGTTCATAGCTGGAGCAGTTTCTAAAGGAAATAAAATTGGCATTCTGAGCTTTGAAGTTGCAAACACAATAGTAAAAGGGTGCAATTTGAAACAGTCTTTGGCTGAAGAGGACATGAAAGTTTTGGTGGAAGAGATTTTGCCCTCAGAGGGTGTACAACGTTTAGTCTCGACTGATGAGAACGAGCTCATGGCGATTGCCGGAGCTGACAAGAGGTGGACCATTTTAATTGTGGAATGAAAGTTATTCTTGCTCATGCCTACCCTATATATAAATCTCTTTTCAAGCTTTCCCTTGCGTTTAATCTCTTGCAATAGTCTGGGACTCTGGCGGCTTACTATATCGTGGGTTGGATATGTATTTGGGAGAAGTTTCTTCAACATTGGTACTGCATTTGGCAGGAATGAGCTCAAAATATATGCAGATGAAGTTGTAAGGTTTGGCAATCATTGTAAAGATCCGCGATGGCATCGTTATGATCGAGTCTTCGATCGGTGAGCACGCGTCCACATTCCTGATCAGCTTGTGTTAAGTTGCATGAGTTGAGTGACGAAGGCACTGCATAAAGCATGCATTCTTCTGAAGTTTTGCATCACGAGAATCCAGGAAAATGTGAATAGTGTGCGACATGCGCATCAAATGGCTTGTTAAGATTCCTGTTTCTTTTCTTCCCAGATTTCTTTTACCTCATTGGGATGATGTTAGCTTTCTTACCAGGGAAGTGGGATTGCCTTGCAGTCTGGTCAAAGAGATGGAGATTCCAAGAGTTGAACATGAAGAAGCAGATAATATCATGGAAACCTTGATGACCCTTGCTCAGAACACTGCGGTAAGCCTACTGCTGCGAATGTGTGGATTACAAAAGCTTCTATTTGAAATACGAATATTAACTTTGGTTCATGCTACGAGTGTTTCGGCTCTTTCTTATTTGCTTGCGATACTTGGTGAGAAGCCTTATTAAGTGCTTTATATTGGGCATCAGCAGGACTTGGTCCTTGGGAGCTGAAGGTTTGGGAAAGTGTTAAGTGATCGGATTGGTACACTCATTTGGAATATCAGTCGGAAAGAATTCTGAATGGTCTTTGGTCAACAGTTTTCGTGACGTGTAAATTTTAAAGCTTTTGAGGCTAGTATCTTTCTGTTTAAAAGGACGAACTGAAAAAATGATAAGCTCTGATGAACTACTTTCTATGGATGCAGGATTTATATCACGAGCTTCATGCGCTTGATCGATTTCGAACGGACTTGAAGCGTAAGCAACAAGAAGAAGAGTCTGCCGTTGCTCCCGCTCGTGGAGGTGCGCTTCAAATCAACTCTTTGCCATATGCCTTTCCATTAACAAAAAATACTGATTGCTACGCAGCTCTTGTTGATTGCCGTGATATAGCGGAAGAAATTATGCATCACAACTCTTTTCCAGTTTTCTCTCTTATGGTGGGTTGAGTATGTATGGCGTTGAAATTAATCGAAGATGCACAATTGCCGAAGCTTTCTGCATATTTTCAAAACTGTTACGCATATGTCGTTAGAAGTGCATTCGTGTACATGTAGGTATTATAATCGGTTAGGGAGGCACTCTAAGGTTTTGTGTTGTGCTTGTAGCACCCATTTGATACATCTCATTGATCATTTAACGCATCTCGTCGACCCTAGAGTTGCCTTGATTTACTTAAGTTCAAAAGAAACTGAAACATGGTTGGCTTTACGCTCCTTTAGAATACTCGGCAGATGTTATTCTCATGGAGCTTACATTATGCTTTTTGGCCATTAATTTATCAGGAGAATCTATCGCCCTTCTGCGGAGCGAAGTCAAAAGCCAGGAAAAGCATGTAGAGGCACTCAAAAAAAGGTCTCTATGGTCTAGGAATCTCGAAGAGGTACTGTTCATCCTTCAACTCTTCAACCTTCAGCGTGACCAATATAGCGAGGAGCCCGTAACGTTTTCTTCATGCTGCCGACGTAATTCTATTACAAAGGATGAATGTGAAGTTGACCTAGGACCTGGAATATTTCGAACATCAAGCCCACGTCCAAGTTTTGTTTCAGTAACAATGTCGTCGTGACAGGTCATGGAGCAACTAGTGGATATTGCAAATTATCTGTACCAAGAGATTCAAGAGAAGTTCGGACCATACGGTATATGTTTGTGGTATTCTATCTTTATATATGTTTGACCTTGTTCCATGTACTCCTGCAAGTACTTAACATTTTGGGAGCTTTCACCAGTCTCCCAGTAATTACTTCTGTGTGCCAGCTCAGTACGCCATCTCAGTGTGCAGCTCATTAATATACTAAATACAAGCAGTCAAAAATCTAGAAGTAGTATGGTGAATTTTATAACATATACATGTGGCTGCATGCAGTGTTTCTTGAGAAGCCTGAGGAGGAGGAAAAAAGAAATGCTGGAAAATTGGGTCCATCGGGTTTGGCCCTGCATTATGCTAATATCATCAATCAGATTGACAGCCTGGTCTGTGTCTTGGTGCCATCTGACCTTCAAATAAAATAGAGTGCATTGGATTCTCTTTTTATTTTTTGATGTTTGCTTTGCTTGGAAGTTATAGGGGCTAAATGAAGGTTGTGTGCAAGTCTAATTTTTTATTTGTTCTCTTTTGATATTCTTTTCAAATTTGGTTTTGTTTTTGTGTTGGTGTGCTCCTTTAATTTCCTATTGCTGTTTGCTCAGTTTGTTCATTTATCTTTGTGCAGGTTTTAAGACCTGGTTCAGTACCCCCAAACACGAGGGACAATCTCTATCAAGGGTTACCCCCAGCCGTCAAAGCTGGTTTGAGAACTCGACTGCAGCACTATCGAAACAAGAATGAAGTGAGTAACTTATCTCAGTGGTTTCTTGAGTTCCGAGAAAAAATCTTCAATCCATCGGTTTTGTGGAGCACTGCCAGTAGCATGTTAGCTGTAAGGACACCCGTTTGGGGTCTGTGCTTTCCTTCAGTTCAAAAAAAGAAATGAAAGAAAGCTTCTGTTAATTTCTTGCTTTTGCATGAGTCCATTCATTTATCGATCCCTGTAGCAGGTCTTGGTGCTTTTTTTTTCTTCCAGATAGGGTCTGTGTACATCGTATCTGAAGGAGTAATTGTACTAGTTTTAGAGTGCTGTTGGTAAGAAGTTATTACTGCAACTCACTCTTTGAGTTGCATTTCACTGCAGCTGAGCATCGACGAGATTAAAAGCGAACTATTTAAACTTCTGAACTGGATCGTTGCTGTTGCTTCCAATACCACAAAGTAAGTTTGCAAACCGCTCAAAGTTCCCTAGTGGTGTGCGGTGTTTTCTGTATCATATTTTGGGATGTCATTGGTTTCTCATCGCCTGCAAGCTGGAAGTTAGATTGCCTAACATAACTGTTCGCTTCTAGCAAGTCTTGCTGCAATTTAGATCCTCTTGTGTTATAGTTACTGCTATTTCGTGAATGAGTATCTTGTTTGGTTATACTCAAATCATGGACGATCTCTTTAATGCTTTGAATTGGGTTGCCACAGGAAGCATCATGGCTTTGGATGGGTTGGAGAGTGGGCGAATGCTGGGTAAGTTGACACTCCTTTCTGTTTGCGTTCTTCTGTAACGTTATTCCTGGACTTGAGTTGCATCTCTATTAGGATTTTCTGAAGCGACTATATTCCAAGTTCAGAGTGATTTGTATGAACTGGAATAATTGGAATAAGTGGCGTCCTTCATCGTTTCATACGTTGTGTTTGATAATCGTTGGAAACTCCAGGTTCCCTGCGCTTGGCACTCATTTTGTAATTATTTAGATGAAGCATATGTGAGGTACTGAAGCTGATTGTGATAGTCCTTGTCCTCTCCTGTCCACGTGTTTCAATCCGACAACCAGATTGTGCGAAGTGATAAGTTTCTTTGTTGTCATTTAAATGTCAGGTCGCCGGCAGACCGGAAAGCCCTGGGTTGCGTCGAAATAACCCTTTTACAAACTCTACACCATGCAAATCAGCAAGTAGTTGAGGACTACATTCTTGAGCTTGTTGTGGGACTACATCATCTAGTTAGCCGGGCAAGAAATAGCAAGAACATCAACAATGGAGATCCGTCACCACAGAGATCACCCTGCAATATTAACGTCAAGGCACCCATTCAGCAGTTCCTACTCTCAGGTCGGAGCGTATCTCCGCCTCCTTTTGGAATGCTTGCAGCCAAGTTCACCGAAGGCCTGCTCTATCCTACGCCTGCTGGTGTCATCAGGCCCGAGCTTTCTCAAGAGGATAAAGATATGTTGCGTGAAATCAGTAGCGGATGGACTCAAAGGAAAATTATACCTGGTCTCAGCAGGTCACAAGAATTCGACAACAGCAAGGCTGCCTCCAACAAAGAGTTTCTCAAGCTCAATAAAAGTAGTAGCCACTCGGTGAGCAGTAAGCATGAACTTGAAGCGCCTCTCTACAAGCCTAGGAACCGCATCAAACCACTCGGCCATAACATTCACAGGTTGGATGAGAAAGTAACTATCGGCCCCGGACCTCTTCAATCGTAACGCTAGTCTTGACAACCGGTTTCCTTGGAAGTACACATCTCATCGCCTCATTTCCTTGTTGGATTGTCTTTCTAATTTTCAAATACTCGGGTTGGCTTGCCCCTCTAGGTAGCCTCCTTTGCTGGTATAGATAGGGATACCTTTCCGGTCTTGTTGTAGAAAAAAAAGGTATCTACGGTTAGTTTGTATTTCAAATCTTATTTTTACCTTCCCTTAGGGGATTATACTGTATATTCAATGCAATGCCAATCGCTGTGAATGGCATCTGTGGGAGTTCTTGTAAGGTAGAATTTCCCATTCGCACACTTTTGGCTATGCAGCAAGAGCACAGTTGTACGTCACGAAATGAATGGAACCAATGAAAGTTTCTTGTGTCAATCCAAAACAAAGTTATTTCTACGTTTGAAAGTGCATACCCTGTTTAAAAAGTGTAATTGATTGACATTGGTCATTTATTTTGTGTGTTTACTAACAACGATTTGACAGAATTATGGCACATTTGTACAGTACATGTACAATCAATATAGTGAGAAATAAATGATAGTAGACGTCAAACTCTCAATAATTTCTCATTTAAGAGGGATTTGTTAGAAAATGCGTATATTGCAAACTATTTTGACTGCTTACAGGATACCTTCATCCTTCCACTGTGCAGTAGAACAGGATTAACAGGTGGCTCTTAATTACACATTGAAAAAGTATCCAGTTGCACATTCGTGTGATGACAATATACAATTAGCAGTGACATTCTTCAATAGGCAACTATCCATGTCACAAAACGAATCATTAACTGATTTTCACAAACGACATAATTACCCGTGAGTTTGAGCACAACAAAGCGTTACATTGATAATTATTTCCTCGTGGCATTCGAGGTAAATTAGTGACTCTGGACCGAAGAGCCATAATGTGCATATCAAGGTATTCAGATAAGATTCACTATACCTGACTAGCCATACTAAACCCAACACTACTGAATTATTCTGAACACAGAAAAGGCAGTTTGCACTAAGTGCCTCTCTTTCTTATTTCACCCTGTTGCTTCCTTCTCTCTAAGCTACGTGTATACACTTCTCTCGATGGCTTATTATACAACCACATAGGAAAGTTTACTGAAAGCACTCACAACCACAATCCAGGCTATCGTCTTTTCCGACCTTGGCACCAGTCTTGTTTTAGGGACAGTGGAAAGAGTCTCCGCGGGAAGAAGTAGTCTACGCTAGGAGTGAGCCCCTAAAAATTCGGAGCCTGCTTCACAGTCTCAACGAGAACGGAAATTGGGGGTAAAAGGTGAGAGCGAGAAACCAGAACCTAATTATGTAAAACGAATCAGGTTGATAGCAATCTCACCGTAAACCAGCCAAAACAATTTCTATCCCTCAAAACTTTTGTAAACCTTGTTTAGAACCTAAACATTCATATAAATACTTCTTCCTTCTAAATCCCACTCGCAAAATCCAAGATTGAATCCAACCTACACCTTGTGCTCCCCCACCCAGTCACAAGTCGAAAATCTTCATGTAATCTCCTCCCAGACATCACTGACGCCAAGTAACTAACTAATTCAGCGACTCCATCTGGGACTCTGCCTTGTCAAACCTATCGGCCGCAATTTTGTTTTCTTTTCCATGAATGAGAAGCGGAGTGATCTACTGGCGCAGGATCACATCACCACGGGGTGCACATGCACGTGATCACGAAGGTGAAGCGTATAGTGCGGACGCGGGCGATGACGCTGGGCGCTGAGCTTCAGCTTGAACAAGGACTGGACCATGCGAGTGAGATCCTCCCATGTCAAAGTAGGCCAGTACCGGGCCAGTTGCATATTATCCGACGGGTTCTTGAGCCCGTCGCTGGTGGGACGTAAGTACGCGCGAGCAGCGCGCTCCACCAGTCGATTCTTGATAGCGGGGCGATCATCCCCCGGCTCCTTCTTCTCAGCACCTTCTTCAGTCTCTCTCTGCCGGGGACTCCCTGGCCCGCTTGAGGGCAACAGATCCCGCAGACTGGTGTACGAGAGACTCTCATCGAAGTGAGAGAGCTCGGTCGCAGACGCGCCCAGCTCCATCGACGTCGTCACACTGCTCCTCGGCGAGGCCGGCTTGTTCCAGCCAAACATGGACGATTCAACCAAACTCTAAAAACACACAAGGCACTTTACACCCTCCCTGTAATCCCCTCTAAAAAATTCCGATAAGTTATACAAGTCCCTTCCCTTTCCCTTCCTTCGTTCACTCTTCCCTCCCTTCTTTACTCATCACCACGCCGCCAGTAGGCAAGCAAGTTTCAAGCACTGTCAAAAGGATCCATCACTCCACACTCCCACTCCACCATCCCTCACACCACCATCGACGCGGGCTTTCTCCGCTTCCACCCCATCCTTACTACCATCGGGCTCGCACATGCTCGACACAACTCGGGCGCCTTCACCTCCGCTGCGGCTCCAAGCACTTGACGACATGATCCCGCCCGCTTTACCTCGAGGCCCCCCGCCCGACGAACGCCGCGCTTCAACGCACCCGGAATCCCCCAAAACCTACCAAAATGAGGGCATGGGATAGCGTGCAGGGGCAAATATGGGGATGAGGAGGAAGTGGAGTAAGAGGCGGAGGAAGAATAATAAGAATAAGGTGGTAAAACGAAGACCCTCCACTTCCCCTGCGGGGGAAGAGACTAGTAACTTACTAGTTGGTTACTACTAGCTCAGAAATTGTCGAGGGAATCCATGAGTGCTAGAGAATCAAAACCACACTGGCTGTTATGGCCACGTCATTCATGTCCGCTGAATGCGGCGGGCCAGGCTGTCACCACCACCCGGGCCCGGCCCGGCCCGGCCCAGTTCTTTCCACACCCCTCACGCCACCCGATGCGGCTCTTCGCGGGAGACGCTGCTGCCCCCACTATGACGCACGGTCACCGTGTAAACACTAGTTGGGCTACACTAATTGACGATGCTTGTAGGCGGCGCGTTGCCTGCCCCCACCAGTCTCATCACCTTTGGATGGGGAATATTAGATATGCTCGCGGCATATGGGCTTGGGTTTAAGTGTATGTTTGTGTGTGTGGTCCTGTGCGTGTGAATGCGTTCGAGGTTTCTCGGCAAAGTCCACACAAGCGGCGGTCAATTGAGGTGATTTGAAAGTCAAAGCACTGTTGTTTTTGTTGTTGTTGTTGTTGTTCGTGTTGTTGTTGTTGTTCGTGTTGTTGTTCGGCAGTGGCAGAGCTTCCGTGGGGGAGAAGGGAACAGTCTCTTTGGCCTTCATGGCGTTCGCGGTAGTTGCTGCCCCTCTAGCTCAAGTCTGCAGATATTGCCGAATTAAGGGTTTCTTCTTGAACTGGGTTACTGTGATGGGAAGTCACGTCGAGCTGGACGATTCATCTGCGGCATGGCTTCCACAAATATGTATATATATTACACTATGAAATACGTTTCCTCAGATTGCCAACATTACTGCCGCATGTGGGGCATATTCATTATTGGGGTCGTAGAAGGGTTTAGAATTCAACCCCTATCTCTTTCTTTCTATTCGGTGCCACTCTGTCAATGGATTAATATTGACAGTTTCCAGGGTATTATACGAGTATCTTCGATTGTTACTTGGCTGCGTTAGATCTCCTTCCATCCCCACTCCCCCAACTTTGTCTTAGCCACTGCTACTGAACAGGGAATTTTTTTGAACACACGTACTCAAAAAAAATGAAATAAAATAAAATAAAATAAATTGTGCTGCTGGGGTGGAAATGTTGTTTCTGAAGTTTTCATTCTTGTTGCGAATTCCGATTATCTAAGGTTCTTATTCGATTCCAGAGGAAGTTACAGACGACTGACCTTCAAACATGTCACGGACCTGGGTTTTTTTCATAAATGAATATTGATGGCAACTAGTTGGCTGCAGTGTGGATTTTTGTTGGGGGCGTTGAAAGACTGTCTGTGACTAACTTACAATGTCTCAACCCAGTCAAACTGCAAAAAGATCCTAAAGATAATTTGTTAACATCTACCACATTTTATTTTTATTTTTCACTATTGGACGCAATAAAAAATAAAACTCTACAGTACTTCTACTACACGCATTTAATTCTTTCCAAGGAGTGAATAGTAGTCAAACTTCAAACAATAGTGGCATCTTATAAAATCATGAAGACGTACCGAAACCTACTAAAAAAAACAGTCAAATAATAATAAAATCATGCACTGATGAGGAAAGGGGGTACTTCGAAAGGGCACTCGGTGACCGTCCGTGTAGGTGAAGAAGACTTGGGACGCCCACGTTCCCCTCATGTGAACGAAACCCGTTCCCCACGGACTTCTTTCCTAGGACCCCCTTGTCCAGCTGTGCTGCTGACGGTGTATGAGGGGGAGGAGTCCCACCCAAAGGCTGCCAGCCAGTTGGCAGATGCTTTGCGGCCACACTTTAGGCGGCCAAAGGGGGCGGTCAAGTGGGAAGAGGACCCCTTTGGACACCCCCTGCCACGTACGACGTCCACGTGAGACCATTCGGGTTTGGTCCAGTGGCGTGGCGTTGGGAGTCCACGGTGGACTGGCTGATCCTTCCGCGCCTCAGGTGCCATCGGGAACCATTGGGAACAAGTGCCCGAGGCTGCCACTTCTGTTCCCCCACGTTCGTCAGCTTGGAAACGAGTTCACCACTTTGAAGACGTGCTTGCAAGGCAATTGGCCAATCTCCAAGTTCTCGTGTTATTTAATGTTGTGGAGGGGGGGTTGCTGACAGAATCATTATATTAAAAGTTTGTTAATGAATTTCTTATGTTTTTACTACTATTTTGGATCCTGAGAGAAATTTAGGAGATTTTTCATTAATGATTAACACAAGATGTTATCGCTTTTTGTTTAGCGTTATGAAACGACGTAAGATAAACCACATGCATAAAGTCCTATTGCAACTGTTGTGTTTCTTATTTTGAAATTTGAGAGAATTTAGAGCCTTTTTCAAAAAAAAAAAAAAAAATTATGATGATAGCAAAGAAATAAACTTTTTTATTTTTTAAATTTTTATGATTATTATATTGTTTGAGTGTATGTATAAATGAATATTAATGTTCCTCGTTTGATAAAAAGTGATATTTTGACACAAGAATGAACAATTTGTAGTGAATAGCAACAACTGTAGCCTTGTTCATTGTTACTATAGCAATTGAGCTTGTAGCCTGGCCCATATGCAGAAAAATCTGAAAAATGTATTATTTAATCTTATTTTATACCACACGAACATTGTACGAATTACTGGTTTGTTTGTTTGTTTGTTTTTTTTTTCGAAATATAATTATAAAAATTACATAAAAATAAAAATAAAAACATCATGGGAAGAATATGATCTGAAATAACTTGAGGAGCGACCCAGCTAACATCTTCAAATCTACAAATTGGGCAGCCTTTTTCACACAAAATTATTTAGAGTACACGTGTATTAAAAAATGGGTTTCATTTTTCAATTCAAAATCTCCTCAATACAAAATCCAAGACTAGTACCTTTACTCCCCCTATAATGATAATGTTGAGGCCATGATGCCTTGGTTGATTAAAGTCCACATGGAAAACATAAACTTGGGGATCATGCTAAATGGGGCAGACTCCTTCTTATTGGGTTACTAGCAGGCGAGCGAACCCTGAAACCCTAAAAATCAGGGTTTTAATTGATTTCTCCATAACAGACAGGGAACCCTAATTCTAAAATTCTCTTAAGCGCTCAAGCTCCGAAGCTGGAAGAATTTGAGAAAGACCCCAGAGAAGAAAGGTTGCCTTTGTTTGATTCTGCTTCAGTTGTTTTCTGATGTATCTGAATTGAACTCGTGTTCGCGTGGATGTCAGTGAGCAGATCCTGGCAGCGGAGAGAAGCTTGTGGCCCTGCAGCAGCATCTGCTAAGTTGCCTTATCAGCATGAGAAGTTGAGCCCCATTTCCTGTGGCCCTGTGAAGGCTTTCTCTTTCTTTCTCTCTTTCCCATCTGAGCACTGGACAAAATAATAGGTGAGTGACTAGTGTTTTGGATGGATCCACATAAATGCTGCAGACCATGATTGCAAAGGACCAACGATTACAATCCAAAATTTGCGACAAATGAATGAGGCCAAAGCATTAGTCAGATGCGAGAGAGCTCTTTGTCACCAACTGTGTGCTACAAAGCTCTGCACAAAAGCTACACACTGCAGTATCACTTGGATATCGACAGTGTGTTGAAAGATTATAACCAACCTCTCGCTGAAAGTGGGCATCGACCATCGCAGAATGTCAGCACAAACAATTACGAGATGCTGACCTTAGAGGGCTCATCATATTAACTGTTTTTTTGTTTCTCATTTTGAAATAAAACACACTACATACCATTCTAGGAGTTCCGTTTCAGTTAATCTCCTCCACCTGGACTCTTGGCATTGTCTTTTGAATACAAATAATTATAGTCGCAAGTTCAGTCCATTTTGCAAAGTGTAGGTATAATCTTCACTTGGATCGGTAGTCCCCACAATCCAGAGTGCTAAACGACACAAGCTCTGAGGAAAAATATTAGATCAAGCAACTAAAAACTGTTCCATCTCTGGTACATGTATGGATCCACCACAAAAGAAACTGTTGCACTAACCAAAATGCAGATGAGTAACCACCAAAGAGAAGGATTGAAAGAATGTACTAGGTCCTGAAAGCGGTTTGTTTCCCCGGCTTCCAATGAGCCCAAAAGTATATATACACGAGGCACCAGAGTAGTATACACCTGAAAAAGCCAGAAGACAGAAAAACATTGGGTTTCTTACTAAATCATATTCCAGAATTGCTGTACTCTCTGAGGTGCTTATATTAAACACAGGAAATGGCCACAAGTAGCTCCATGAAAACTGAACAGCTCACGGTCTTTCGCTGTAAAAGGAAACCAAACAGCTCAATAAGCGAAACAATCTCCAAACACAGCTTTAAAACTTCTGCAGTCAATCCGGCCGAAATATAAATGAATGGTACTTAAACATCATCTATTATATCATTGTTTTAGAAAGTAACCCGTCAATCTTCAGCACCGTCATCGTTATCAAGCCCTTCCTCCACACTCTCAGTAACTTGTATGTATATTGTGTGCAAGTTTGGCAATATGTCACAATTTAATTGTTATGTTAATTTTTTTTTAAAAAAAGTTATGGAATATCTATGGCTAAGCGAGAAGATTTATAATATTATAATCAAAGTACAAATAAATCACAGTGTGCTTCATTAATTTAGCATAATTTCATCTGATCAATCCAATAATCAAATCGAATTCCTAGTATTCTGATACATATTATTCTACCCAAAATGCTGGATTCAAAATTGCGTGTTAATTCCATTATAAAATATTCTAACCGCTTGAATTTGTAATTGACTGTGTAGTTCAAATAACATGATAAAATTCTCCATTTCTTTTCACATTTTTTAACAAATCATATTATTCATTCTAGTCTCTTTTTTTGTTATGAATATACATTATCTTATTAAAACAATCAAAACATATATGGCTATTTAGAATCATAATCAGTAAAAAGAAACATATGTTCCCATTTCGATGTTGGGTTGTTTCAATTTTTCTGATCCAATTTTTTAAAAATAGAACCTATAAAACATTCAAATCAAAACCAAATTTGCTGTAACATAAATTTGGGAATTGAAGTGTTTTGAAGTTAATTGTTCAAGGAGATCCTCCACTCAGATGCCATTTTTACTTCAATACCAACGTAAATGATAAGATGTAGATATGCATGTATATATGCATATATGATATTTTTAAAACTTTAAAACTAAAAGATTTCTCATTGATGGAAACAACCTGAGTTTTTGAGATTCATGATCGAACTAGATATAATCTTGTAGTTATTTTATTATGACTGCGAATATAAATTTGACAAAAACAACTAAATAATATTGCATGTGGGATACTTGTGGTATCATACATATGAACGTCATACATTTTCATAACTATATCGAGTCTGAGCCTGATATCATCCTTCGCAAATTAACACAATGAACCATCAAAGTACACCATTTACATAATACCCAAGTTTCTCAGTAGAAGTTGATTTGCCCAGATAAAGTGACTGGTTTCAAATCCAGGCGACTAGCTTTCCCTGTTTTCACCATCTGTGGCAAATTGTTCGCCTCCTTGGCTTTGATCCCAGGAGCAGTCCATACCTGCATAAAAATGAACACAAGCAAGACTCAGGGACTATTCTTACGAATATTGTACCAACGAAAGCTAATCTTCAGAAATTATCAACTCATTAGGATCTATTACCATCAATCTGGCCTGAAATTCTAATAATGTCCATGCAGTATTCAATTTTAAATCAAAACAACTGTAAAATCAGAGTTGTGCTTCCTGTACCGTTAAATGGGGCCACTCGTTCATTGAAAGCGACGTATTCTTCTCAGTTGTTAAACTAACTTCCAAAGCAACTAGCTCATTGGAATAGAGGAGAGCCACAAGCTGCACTTGAGTTTCAGACCCGCGTAAGGGAGCAAGAGATGCCAAGGCAGCCCCTCCATGAGAAGCTTTATGTGCCAAAGTGACATGAGCTTTCCCTAAGGACTCTTTCAAGTTTTTTGTTGACAACAGAGCTTTCACTTCAGGGTTTTCTACTGATGCCTGCAGTGGTCATTTGAGTTAACATTTTGTTGGTGATGACAAAGGAGCATTTACAAATAGGTCAATTAATATGGACATATTCAACACATACAAAGATCTATACCTAAATATTGTGCTCGTCTCTTAAGTAGATTTACTCCTCGAAATTGTACATGGGTACAAAGAATAGTTCAGTTGATATACCAAGAACTAAAGATGCAGGCATCAGCAGCAATTACCAAATTCATTAAATGCCTACCTGAAGGAGAACCTCCAAAACCTCATCGGTGTTCAAAGTAACAGCAACAAATCTAAGAGTGCGGAACGACCGATCCTCCTCTTTGTCAACAGGAACATGCATAATAAAATCTCCACTAGTGATAGCCGTCAGTTGCTTTTGCACATTTTCGACTACTTCTTGAAATGGTACCTATTACATGTAGAGAAAGGTGTAAATACTCGAGAGTTTTATTGTAAACTTAGACGTCGCGATTTAGTGAAATTTTCTATACGAAAAGAGGATGACATAACCAGCAAATAGACCAAGCAAGATGAGCACACCCTACATCCCGTTCAACTATGCGTTTGGAGGGAGAACCTGAATTTCAAGAAGGTGTTCCTTGTGTGCAAACAATATTTCATTCAACCGCT
Organism: Physcomitrium patens; assembly: GCF_059467195.1. NCBI lineage: Eukaryota > Viridiplantae > Streptophyta > Bryopsida > Funariales > Funariaceae > Physcomitrium > Physcomitrium patens. Next base: position 3,982,949 of record NC_143434.1, on the reverse strand, counting down.
TCTCCCATTGCACCCATTCATCTTTAAAAGAGCCATTAAGACTTTCCAACCTGCAAAAACGTAACATGCGGAACATGAAAAAACATCTATTCTATTCCTTTGAGGAAGTATGTGCAGTGTACACAGTGCGCCGTAAGTTCATACCCAGTTTGATAAGGCAAGAAAATCGAAGTATGTTCCTTTTGTATTTCTCACTCATTACACCAACGAGCATTTGCGAGATGGTAGTCTCAACACAATAACTCAAAGGTCCTTCTTACCTTCCATACTTATCCGTGTGACGCCTATAGAGATCTAGACCTTCTTCAATAATTTTCAAAACATCTGAAGGCATAGGTGTCCTGCGGCATACGTGTACAACCATTACAGAGCTCATTTGAAGAATGGATTAAAGGAATCCAAATGAATGGCAGAGAAAAACCAACAAACAAGATTACCTCACATTCCAAAATCCACAAAAGGTGACGAACTAATTTGAGGAGTGCGTTTCATAGTAAAGATATAGATACAACAAATACACCATCACACAATGTTGCTAGATCTGAAAATGGAATAAGGATTCAAAACAGAGAGCGATCTCACGTATCCATCTTCAATTACAGTGCACAAACTGACCTGTTGTGTTTCAGCACAGGCATTTTCACAATATGACCAAATCGACGTATCAGCTCCTCTTCAAACTCCTCGCGATCCTGAGGAAGCCAAACCAAAAAACCCACACAAATAACGAGGTGCTCAATCCACTAGACTTCACATCTCTTCGTGAGGAATCCTCAAGAAATTATCAACACTGACGAACTTCTTCTTCTTCTTTTTCTTCAAAAAAAAAAAAACAGGCCATTACCTTGCCATATGCTGGTCAACATTACAGCGTCTCTTTCGACTAAATATCCTACACTAACTCTACTTAGCATTTCTGGTCCACGTGAGTGGTAGACCTCTTAAACAAAAACGTCTCACAAGAGACGTCAGAACGGAAAAACTCAAACATGATAAAGGAATTATGCATCATTCCCTAGCCACACTGTTATGTTGTTTGCTGAAAATTCTCACCATGCCATCATATAGATTGTAAAACATCAGCAACACGTATCCAGGATTCGGTGTACTTTTGTCCAACCTCCCCTGTACGTAAGAACACATGGTGAGCTTCCGATAATTGAAGCCGGTGTTGAACAACAATGCTGAAAAAACACACATTCCAAATCAACAAGCATGAAGGCATAAAAGAGCGGGAATAGGTCTCCAGTTTATTGAAAACTGTACGGGGTGGTTGCTCCGCAGAAGGACTCTATATATAAATACTGCCAATATATCCAGCGAATATGGATTGAGCCCTGTGCCTGCATATATTCCCACTTGTGAGGCACTTAAGATTGCAAGAACTATTGTAGACTACAAGCTAAATTGAGTGAACTAAGAGGACAGCTAAAAGAACGATACAAAGACTGAGGTATAAACTAACCCTCTGATTCCGGTACGACAGGTACACCAATCGCAGTGGTGGTCTTACATATCTTCTGGATCTGTCAATAGCAATTTGAAGGAATTTTGGACTGGATAAGAAGTGCCTTTTGAATGATTTTAGTTATGAAGGCAGAGGGGGGCATATATACCACATTCTAAGTACTCATCTGCAATAAATGAAATATCTGCGGATCTGTGTACTAAATTACTTACCGTTTGCCACACCTCCTTGTTCGGTGCATTCTTATCAGCAAAGGTGATTCTGCGAGGATTCTTAGTCCTATCATTATTAAGCTTCTGCCAGTACTTTCCTGGACAAAACCAACATGACAGAACCAATGTCAGCGTTGAACATGGAAATAAAGTGCACATACTGATGATCACGAGAGTAGTAGGCCAGTGAAGCGTTCTCAACATTATATAGCTGCGATACAAAAAGCAGAAATTTTGAAAAATCCAATCTGCATATTGAGGTTCCAGAATGAGCGGCATACCCTTTATCACATCACCCATCAGGTTGTGCATTACAAATCCAGACCAAGAATTTATAATTTCTTTACAGAGACAAGATTTGGCACAGCCAGGTATTCCTGAACGACGACCAAGAAAGTACCTCAGTAAGAAAATGCGCAATGCACTTGAAAAACTTCCAAACAGTCACACATAATGTGCAGGAAAAAAAGAAAAAAAAAAGAGGAGGGCTTAATTTATTTCTGAATCATTGCTCTTTCCAGAACCAGGCAGGAACAAAACGAGTGAAGCTTGATCAGTACCAGGAAAGAAGACGACCATTCCTTGAGCTTTGATTGCTGAAGCGTGAGGGCTCGGCGCAGTCGGAACGGGTGCATGATCGCTGTCGGAAATAAACTCATCCTCATCGCCTTCCTGGGCTGCTTTCTGTGCTAAGAAATCATCGACATCAATGTCTATTCCAGCTGCCCCGACTAGTTTCTTATTCTTGACACTTCGCTCAGCGAATTGCTTAAGAAATGGTTCTGCTTCAGTTAAGTATGTATTGCTGCTTAGCTTTTTTCCATTCATTTTCTTCTTGATGTACATAGCCCTGCAAAACTAGAGTACCGTAAAAACACTATAAAGGGATACAAAGAATGACATGGAATTAATTTCATTATTTCAATTTAAAGTATCAAATTACACTTGTCAAGGCATCCTTGCAACGGTCGCTGATTCTCAGTGTAGTTGGTCGATTAATGACATCAGAGACTGCTACGACATCGGGGTCCTAATGCGGGAAGATAAACGAATTATTTGTTGACGAGACTTGCAATCAATATCTGAGACAAGTACTGCTCGAGTTTTCGGCACATTGCTCAATTAAATATGACCAAAACGCATACGAGAAAACTACGCAATATTCTATTCTCCAGAGGCTGCTGCTGGTTGCACCACACTTGGGCATGCCAGGATGAACTACAGAAGATCGAAGTTGTTTTAAGAGATAGGAAGCCAAGATTTTAATATGACCAAAAGCACAACAAAGTTCAAAATACTAAACACAAATATGCATTTTTAACGGCTAACCATTCATTTAGAAGCTTAGTAAGCTCCATCTGCTTTTCTGCCGACGTGCCCCAAATTTGCATCTGCCTGCACCACAACCATAACATTAATAGCTCCGTCTAGCCCCAAAACTATTCTTACCAACAAAGGTACCATAGTATCCTCTAAAAATGTGTTCAAAGAGTCGAAGCTTAACCTTTTAATAAGTTTCTGGAAGATAATCAAGGAAATTACTACCACGACTACCTAGAAATACCTAGAGGTACAGCAAAACACTGTAGAATCGGTGAAACCACATGTAAAAAGATACTTGATATCTCGAATGCGGACTACAAAACACAAGAAAAAGGTGTTGCAAATTCACCTGGTGTAATACTCTTTATAATCAGCTACGCCTTTATCAAAAAGAGCACTAATGCCATTCCGAATAAGGAAAGTGCGGATCTATATTGAAAACAAACCACATTGCAATTACCAGCATCGAATGATCAAATGGCTCCTTAGATTAAAAGCTCATAGGTTATCAATAATTACAAACTCACCTCACCCATAGTCAAAGATGCGGAAGCTTGCTTCAATAAAGACAAACAAATTTACTTTCAAAACCTTACATCACTCAACATACAAAAACTTCTTACAAGGCATTACCTTATATGGTAGAAATTTCATCTTCAACATTAAATTTTCTGTTTCATCGACGGAGTCACTTTGCTCACTTTCACCAAAGCCACTGGTTTCCTGATCACTATCATCTGCTAGGCTTTTCATGTTCATCACTTCAGGAGCGTTGCTGCCAGTGAGCACACACACATCCACGAAAAAACCTGCAGTCAAGCCCTCACTGTTCAGGACCAAAACAACATCCACATTGAAATATGAATATTGGTTTTAATCAACGATAACAATTCAAGCACAAATAGATGAAATAATTGAACATCATGAAACGCACCTCTGTATAAAGGCCATAGATGAGCATGCTTTCTGAATAATACCAACAGATACAAAATTATCACAGGATGAAAAAGAATGAACGAAATCCAACATTCTATCAAGTTCCAATAAACCGAATGTCAGACATAGAAGGGATGGGAGAAGCTATTTAATACAATGTCCATATGACATAGCAGGCTGGATATACAAGAACACTGAATATTCCTCTACCACAGATCAATGATGTCAAGATGATGCCTGATCACAATCACAAAGTTTCAATGTGGAAAACTAGTCCGATGTAAAGAAAAAGCCACCTCATTTCTCTCTGGTACCGTCGAAATGCAGAATCAGATAAGACGTGTACGATCATCTTGAAATGGGAAATAACTTGGTCCTGATCGTCTGTGCTCTGACTGGACTTAATTGTGTGGCATTTAAATCGGACAGGTAATTTTGACTTACGAATCACTTGAATCATCTCCTGAACAGAGGAAGTGTTTTGAGATGAGTAAGAATGTATGGAAACATAAAACTTTCAGTACTGTAACATACAATTTCAGAACCTTCAGCAACTATGTCAGAGATCACCGGGAGTAGTTATCTGAAATGTAGTCGATTAACCAGGAGCAGGAGAGGGTCAATTACTTGAAGTTTTTTCGTAGAGTAATCGGCAGGATTTGAATGAAGAAAGGTCTCTAGCATTGGACTCAAAGGAGTATTCTTCTTATCTTCATGTCCTGAAACTTTATCGTCAAGCCAATCTGTCCAATCTGAGCAGAAGTCTGAGCCTACAGCTTTCAAAAGGGCCTCAACTTGCTGCAACAAGAACCACATTCACAATTACTTCTCGGAACAAATAAAATAAAATGAAACGAAACGAAAAAGAAAGCTATATGAACATGCCATCAAAAACACTGAAATATTAGTAAGATGAATAGGCGAAACAAACTTTTACTTTGGATTAGGTGAATAGCACAAGTCCATGGTTAGGTCTAACATCTATATCTTCTCGATCGCATAGTAGTAGCTTAGGCATACCTTAGATACAGCATCTCGATTAGATGCACATATTTCACGAAGTCCTTTCTCACGGATAAACACTGCACACGTGAAAGAAAATAAGAAATGTAAAAAGTTGATTCAGACCTTCACTAAAATTCTGGAACAAGTCGATTTTGATAGTCTCGGGAGCAGTACGTTGCCATAAAAACCATGAAATGCAACTAAGCAAGAGATCCATGCTGGAAGTGGAATTTAAGTATGAGAATAAGCTAGACCCCACAAGCAGCACTACCAAGTAGCAAAATTAGTTCCTGGTCTATTGGCCAAAAAAGTTTCATCAGCATATACTATTGATTCAACATGATGGCAAAAGTGACGGGCATAGTCCATCTAGCGATATTTCACCTAAGCAGATGCTCTGTGGATGAAAGCTGAACAGAGGACAAATTCAAATCCCTTGGAATTCAAAATCATATTTCCTTACCAAAAACCCAGCTCTGATTTGAAGAATTAATATAGTAGAAAATAAGATAAATTGAAGCGGAAACCCTTACCTTCAGGAGATGGAGGAGGTGGAAACTTAATAAGAACTTCACTTAAGGAGGTTGCACTCTCAGGAGTCACTACACGAGCTACAAGCCCCTCAAGGATCTCCCCCTGAATATCCTCGTGTCTCTTGGTCGCTGACATACCAGACCACAAGTGACATCAAACTTTAGAAACATCAACAGTGGAGATACTACGCTTGACCTAGAAAGTAAAAAGTTTAGAAAAATCCCAAACACGTGATGGAAAAAATACGGAAAGAAGTAAATAAAACAAAGTCTTCATGAGAAAGTTGACAAACACCTGATAAATAAATATCGGCAATGTCATTCAATACTTTTGCAACAGTACTTGTGAGTCCTTCCTCGCAGAGTGCATCATAAGCGGTGAAAAACGACGTGACAGAAGCTCTAAATGTAACAAACCACACAATAACATTAAGCGAGAAGATATCTAGTGCTTTCTTTGAAGTACCATTGATCACTTCCTTAACGAGTGGCTCTTAAAACTATCACATGAGTTGTCACTTGATAACAAAATAGAGAGCCTGAAAGAGACCTCCACGTTGCAAGACATAGCATCAGAGAACTCAACATGGCACAATATGAGTCAACCTAATAAACTATTATCCTAAATACCTTTACATCAGCATGAATATGATTGAAACGGGTTCATCAATGCTTGACGACATGGCAAAGGAGTAAAAGAAATCTGAAATTGGGATAACTAGATATTGAAATCCAATAAGAATACTTCTGTACAGGCAAAAGAAACGTATCTTGGAGCTTCTGGAACAATCCTAAGCCTATTGAGTATGGGAGAATAAACATGAGCGATGAAGACAGAGAACATGCAGTTATTGGTGTATACTTGGTGGAGAATAACCAATAATGATTTGTTGGTAATCGCCATTGATGACAAAAAGCAACAACGTCAGCGGTAGACAGGAAGAGAGGACGCCCGTCCAGTTTCGTCACTGCTGTAACCACAACTGCCAACACCATATCGATATGGCATGAGCACATTCCGGCTTTCACCAGATTGATCTTGACTAAACTAGAGCAGTATCTCCACCAACCAAATCTTCAACTAATTGATAAGAAAGGATTTATCCATCAAAGTTTATGTAGAATCTTGCCAAAAAAGACGTCAGGTAAATGAAGGGGGATCATAAAGTCGAATACAAACCATAATCTTGCAAAGGGCGTTGCCCATGATCCCCTAACACAGCAGTTACTAGCTCCATTCCTATGCAAATACGATGCTCCTGCAACCTCAGATCAATTTAAACAGCATTAAAATTAAATTGATTTGCTTCTCAAGAATCAAAGAATCAAAAAAAGAAGAGGATACCACATGATCAGTCCCTGCAACAAACCGTAAAACACACGGGTTAAGTTACAACCTACAACTAAGGCCAGGCCAAGGGCAGTGCATTGCCACATAGGTTTGACCAGACAGAGACCATTGAAAGCACATCTCTGATAACTGACGTGTGCGTCACTACGTAAAAACATACCTTGAGATAAGCGTTGAACTCTCGCTGCTTCTGACCTGCCTGCGCTCCCCATGCTTCTTTGAGAGTGCGTCCCAAAACATACACACCTACTGCTGTATACCTATGTTGCCAACGCGCTTGAAACATCAGATTGGGACTCAAAGGATCTCTTCAACGAAGATTAACAGGAGGTGTCCCTCACTTTATAAATCGATGTGACTAAAACAATGTCGAATACATGTGTTGGGATACGAAGGCACGTGCACTTGCTAACTTCAAATAAAATGACTCATCCATTCGAAATAGTCTCACGTTATAGAAGGTTTACTTACAAATTTCCAAAGCTATTTTTAGCAAAAGCTCCTCCGTTGTCACCCGAGTAAAGGAATAACGATCCAGAATGTTTCATAGTCACCTGTAGAACATGACCAAACGTAAGCATTTACACAAAATGGACCCTCTTATTAAACCTCCCCAAAGGTTAATCAGTGCTCAGTTGAAAACAAGGTGGAAAGTCCATTTGATTATGTGGTGAAGAGGATTTTATAGAAGAAAGATCATCAAATTCCAAGCAGGAATTTCGCAAGGTTACCTCCAAAACTCCACTTCCGGCACTCACCACCTCCTGCATCCGCATTCTCACCTGCACACAAACATGTACAAATTGATAACATAATCGTCCGACTTAACAAACGACACATGCTAAGTGTTCTTCAAAGTAGACCAACTTCAAGTCGGTGTTGAAAGTAGGATAATGAGTCACTTAGTTCATCCAAAAAATCAGCTATAACTTTCACCTAATGAATTAAGGTGTTGAATTCCGAAACATCACAAACATGCATAGACTGGCTGAAATGCATAGTGTACTGGCTAATTTTTCACTTGCTGGGTTACCACATATGAATCACCTCTTGATCCGATTTTTCATTCTCAAATTTTGGATAAAATGTTGCTAGTAGCTGGGCTTGAGCTACAGTTCTATTGACTTTCTTAGATTTCACGACGGTCCCCTTTCCGCCTTTGTTGATATGTCCTTCATTCTTCCGATTGACAGCTTCTAACCCTTTCCCTTGCTTCTCCAGATTAGTGTCATTTTTAGGCACAGTCTTTGCAGTTCCATCACTATTCGATTCGACTTTCACTGACTCGAATTCCTGTGTAGGGGAATGCAATCCTGGTTCCAAGTGCAGATCTGCTAGCTCACCCACAACGGAGTCGTACTGGTGCGGATCGCCTGATTTCTTACCAGAAAAGCTGGAAGACAAGGACGCAGATGGTTGAGAGGACCCAGAAGGAACATCGCGCCCAGGCGCTTTCTCAACTGCCTCAACTTTCGGTTTCGGAAGCCATAGTTTCTTGATGTTGTGCTTGCCCTACATATGTAAGTTTCGATGAGCACAGTATACTAAAATTGAAGAGATTTGTCTCTCGAACGAGCGTGATTGAGGCTTGTAGAGGGAAAAAGAGAACCTAATGTGAGAGGACGTACCTTAGTCATGGGACCAGAGAAGAGGGGGATGGGAAGAGATAGCAGAGCCAATTTCGAAGAAGACGAGACAACGAAACGCGGTATCCCAACGAAAAGTCGTCCTCCCAAGCCTGTCACCATGAGACAATTCCCTAAGAAAAGCAGATTTCGATCCTCTGAAGTGTTCCAGAGACAAATTGCAATGCAGCTCAATTTGAGTGCGGCAATGCAGTCATATGGAAAGATGGAAAATGATCCCAGCTTCTTAAGACAAGCACAATCTGATGGACGTTATTCACTCATCTTCCTCTGTTTTGAAAGCCAATTGTTCATTCACATACTTGTGCCTGTATCCAGTACATAAATTTATACATAAGAGCCAAAACTTGGTGGCTCGAACTCAAAAAAAGTTGCATTCGACTTCAGAGAGCATGCAAAGGTTGGACTGACGCCCAATATAATCGGCGGTCAGGACTTATGACGAAATTCGCGGAAAACCCAAAACCCCAGACACAAAATCCTGGCAACATTTAACCTGCTACGTATGCAAGTTCGTCCCTCTGCTACTCCACCGCTCTTACAAAACCATGTACCGTGACCACAACAGAAGGGAAATCGTGTCCTAAAAGACAAAATATCTTTTCTCACATTTACTGTACAACTCTCCACTATTTCAGCCCAGTGGAAATCCAAGTGCTGATTGGGTTTAGTCCTAGAAATTCTCGCAAATTAACCTTGGATCTCACAATAATTCTGCGTCACATCCAATCTATCCAAGAGCTCACCCCTTCGGAACCCCTGCATAGCTATTTCCTACTTTTGGAACAACTCTGCAGACAAATTTGGATCAATTCTACAGGCAATTTAGGAATCCAGAGCATTCATCGCCACCACGGCATTCTTCCCACACAATTCCACCGTCCCGAATTTCGCGACACCAATCCAGCGGCATTCATCAATCATGCACCAATTCAACTGAATAAAAACCACAAAAATCCACAAAAACAGACCCACTCACACTGGGACAAAAACATCATCACAACTGGCTCACATCCACCTAATCCTAGTCTAATACCACGCGTGGCAAAAAAATATATATTCCGGAAGTTAATGAATCAAATAGCTGGCTCAAAAATTCTCCACAGCATCCCTAAGTGCTCATGAAACACAGAGCAGTGCATATACCACGATGCGAAGAGCGCCAATTGCACCGACCAGGAGAAAGAAAAGTGGGTTTCAGTAAGTGTTTGGACGGCAGCGGTGTGAGGGCCGAGCTTAGCAGAGCAGTCGATCGCGCTAGAACAGGTGGTAGCAATATATTACGAGGGTCGGGAACCAGTGAGGAAAAAGGAAGGGAACAAATGGCTTCCTGTAGCGATTCCACAAATTTGTGTTACATAGCTCCTGCCCAAATATTTCACAAAGCTTAAGAATATGAGAGTAAAGAGGAATGGATTACATGGCAAAATTCGACATCACTCTGTGGAAAGAAAGCATGATTCTCACAAGCTTTCTATGCTTTGATAAAACTACAAAATGAAAGTGGTCCCGCACGAACGGATTCTCACAGCGTGGGCTTCACGCCCACGTCAAGATCGAAATAAAAATTAGAGCAAACACGTGCACAAGTTGCGACGTCCGATGCGTGGAGCAGGCAAATCAGACAGTTAAATGTGAGATTGGAACTGATAATTCCTCTTGAACTCGGAGTGACAGTGATATACATCTCGCAAACTCTAATCACCGGGCCTCAGCGCGAACTTGAGAATTCACACAAGGGCAGGGACTTAAAATCGAGTAATGCGCACAGCAGTGGCAGCACCAATAACTGTGGAAACGAGCTATTGCAAAGAATAGATTAATCATTAAGAGAAAAAACTACTGAACGATGGCTTCCAAGGGTCTAAAAAATTCACTTGGCATTATTCCTCAGGTAGTTTCCGAAGTGAGCCAAATCTTAATAAAAGATTTTAGTTGGGGAAGAAAAAAGATCATCTGTTGGGGAGAGAACCCATCGCGATTAATTGGTCGTATATTTCTGCTTCACTATTGGTGAAAGCCAGAACACCTAGGAAGAGCTGTGGCAAACCAGCTTGCAAACTGTTCAGTGTAAACGCTCGGGTATCTGTATAGGCTTTCCTTTCGGCTTCGAGCTCGGCTTCAAGCTTTCTCCTCGTAGCTTCATATTTTAGGCGCCTGTCACCAACTTCACTTCGTTCTGGAAAGCCTGTGCTAACGATTATGTCCAAACGACCATCGTCCACGTCACTACCTGAAGTAGTCGTGGGAGACCTTAATGGAGGAGCTTGGTACCTGAATCCCTCATGATAGCCTGGACCTGGATCTTTCGAAGAGACAGTTAGTAGTGCGTACTCTCGCCTTTCAAGCTCTCTTTGATAATTTTCCACTCTCTTCTTAATTCGCAACTCTTCCCACTGTAATCTCAACATCTCACGGACCACCGCTGCAAACGAGCCTATGCCTTCCAACACCACTTGATGGGGTAGCTGAGATAGCAGTTCTTCCCACCGTTGGCAGAGTCGAAAAATAGGAGCAGCCATCATGTCTTGAGAAGGAGACCGTGAGGGAGATCTTGACCCACTCCGGTTGTCCATCTCCTCACTGCCAAATTGCATGAGACTCAATCGTAACCATGATGTCATATTCTTCAAATATTCCATTTGTGAACTTATGACTCTCGACACACCCCCTGACCACCTGCGACAATTATTTGTCAACGACCGTTAGCAACACATAATAATCCTATTCCGTTCTATACCAGTGCCCTTTCCAGCCATAAATCTGATTAACGTTTAATTAAGAAGGAAGTCATAAACACAACAGTAGTATGGTAAAATGGAAATTCAAGGCAAATAAGTAAAGGCATGAAATAACATAGTTCTAGAACTCAAAAATAAATTACTAAAAAGTCTGCATCAGGCACGAAAGAAACAATAATAAGAATAATACTTGTTCAGTGCTTGTTCAAGAAACATGGTTGACTGGCGATGAGAGCTTGTAGTTGGTTCACAGGCAGCAGAGTTATCAAGCCTTCTCATGGTCTCAACTGCTCGCAACTGAGCTTGATGAGCTTGAGACATATTCTTCCACATAGTTCCCAACCTACATAAATATAAAAAGATTATACGTGTGACCTTAAAAGTAAAGATAAAACAAAAATATCTCAAAGAAAACTATAATCTTCAAACATTTGTTGATAGGGATGAGTTTCATCTAGTGCTTCCATCGTTTCGTGCCCGAGGAGCTGCAATCATCAAGTGCCACCACCGTTAAAAGAAAACTATGATGAAGCTTGATTATTTGGCGAATCTCCCGGATTAAAAAAGGATATGGTGAGAAAGTCTCACCCATTCAGTAACTCCACAAGCTGTGGATACAATTCCTCATCCCTTAGCTTCTGCACCTGCTGTGAAGCGCTGTCTACAGCTTGAATAGCTACCACCATTCGAGTCTGAAGACCTTTAATAGTGTAGCGGGTTTTATCAATGACCGTATGATCTTCATTCTTTGCATCCTGATTTCTAAACAAGTGATATTTCCTGTCTAACTCAACTCTAAGAGCTTCTGCCTCCTGTTAACACATCGAAACTTTTCACATCAAGGTCCGTTCCACAAACGATTACTAGAGATAACCTAGAAACCATTAAAAGCCCAACCCACATAATTGCATTACAGGTCCTAGTACAATACGTACCTTGACTTCGAGGTATAGTTTCTTTTCCCAAGCGAGCAACCTATCGAGTGTCGCCGCATGGCTGTTACCCAATCCACATTCTTCCGTATACCTTGCGCTGCTCATGTTGCTTATGTTCCTCCGCATGCTCATTATGCTTGGGGATTCATCCGTTAAGACACTCATACTATTCATATTGCCAGATGTTCTAAAGCTAGCTGATCCAGATTTTCCAGAGAGCTTTAAAAGATTCATCCTTGCGGATTCACCCACAACTGCGAAAACAGAAGGCCATATACATGAACATGAGAGAATAGCCCATAAAAAGCATAGTAAGAATATCTCTCACCGGTTTTGAATGCTACGAAGCAGTAAAGCAGAAACTGTATTCACTTGCAGTGCAGTACCTCTTAAACTGTCTGAGAAACTTGAATGATAATGTGCTTTCTTAGTCTCAAGGATGCGTGACACATTCTCGCCACTATCAGCAGCTCTCAGAAAACACTCATCGACCTCTTTTAGGACGTCGAGCAAATCCCGACCACCCTTCTCCGCCTTGACAACGGCCAATTCCTTGTTAGTTTTCGAGATTGATTGTTCAGGTTTCGGGGGTTTTCCTGGAGTTTTACCAGATATGGGAGTTTTCTGTCCCTTCCCTGCATTCGCTACCTTAGCTGGTGGCTCCTGGACTTTCGGCGGGGTCTGTGGTGGCGTTTTTGGCGGGGTCTCAGGTTCTGATATTTGTTCTAGTGCTGACTTCGGTGTTGCAGAGTCCGGTTCTTCTGGTTTAGGTGCTGATTCTGGATTTTCATCTGGAATAGGTTCTGATGCTAATTCTTGAGCTGATTGCGGTTTATTGACAGCGTTGTTCTCCCGCTCCTTATCTTCATCCTAAAAGCCAAAAGTTTATAGGAAAAACATCAAGTTCCTACAGATCCATAGAAAGCTATAAAACATTTGTTATTATGATTATAATCATAATTATCATTCTTGTTAAGATTAGATAATTCACGGATGAGATGACTAAAAACTTCGCATTGCCTAAGATCAACGAAATGCATATACAAATCCATCCCAACTGGCAATCAATGCTTCAGCAAGCGCAGGAGGGACCACAAGTAACTGTAAATATCTAGAGAATTCAAACAACAATTGCACCTTACAACAAGATTGTCATAAGTGAATGCAGATCCGTTCAACCCCGAAGTGGAAATAAAACAGTGAGTTCAGAATATATGCCTTTGGAGCTGGCTCATCAATATCCTCGTCAACGTCTTCAAGATCGGGAACATCGTCTTCCTCTAAATCAGGTATATCGTCCGGTATACTCTCCTGAACCTCCACGATCTTCTTGGGTGGCGGGGGAACCGCCCTCTCCTCTCTCTTTCTAAGCTCAAGCTCCCTATTCCTCCTCTCTTCTATCGCTTGAGACTTTTTCCGTTCCTCGTGAATCCTCTTCTGCTCAATATCAAGTCTCCTTCTCTGCTCCGACTGCTGGATCTTTTTCTGTTCCGCATCGTAGTTCATTTTCGATTCGGATTCCTGTCTAAGTTTCTGCTCTACTGCAGCTGGAGACAGCCTGCTATCCACATCCTGGTTCTTTCTCTCCTCCATGTAGTTAAAAGTTGGAGGTGAAGGTCTAAATGGATCCATAAACAAATCTTGCCAACTGCTCCTAGTGACAGGCGGAGGTGGGGTAGGATTGCTTCTGGTAGCAGCATGTGAGATTGGGGCTGTCCGACTAGATTGTATCCAATCGTCGTCCATAAGAATGGGTTGGAAGGGAGGAGGAGGAATAGAATCATCCATTTTATACTTGAAAGAGTTGGAGGATTCTTCGGGATATCTATATATATTAGTTATGCTAGCTGAGGGAGTGTGTTCCATTCTATGCTGTCTCATAGTTATGGGAGGAGGAGGGGGCGGAAGGAATTCCCGGGTTACGCTCTCTGGTGAACTGACTGCTCCTGTACTACGAGAGTCATTCTGCATACGCGATGTAGAATGCCTGACATGAGGAGAGACAGGTGAGTGAGGAGGAGAGGGTGAAAATCCAGGAGACATAGGAGCTGGTGGTAACGTTGGAGGAGGTCCAAATGACAGAGTCTCCGTTCTTGGTGTAGACACCTCTGAATGCATTAGGTACCTAACTTCATCCTTCACCTCACCCTCTGCAAATTGTCTAAATGCTGATCCAACTCCCTTGAGAGACACTACGAACATGGCGTGTGAAGCTGCAAAGTTGTGTCGAGATGCGACAATCTGCTTCATTAGGTGCTTCCTCTGCTTGCATCTTGAAAGCCCCTCCTCGTTATCGATCTTAGAATTATTGCACCCCATTTTATTAGTTCTCTCAGTAATTCTGACGGTTACCACACTGGAACAACCTGAGTCGTGAAAACTCTGTACCCAATTGTTTCAAATTCTACCTACGATGCTAAATCCGCCAAACATTCCAAATGCGTCCAGTTACAACAATCCATCCGGATATGCTTCAGTGCAATCACTCCGTACCTACCGCAGAAAATTCTCCGCAATCATAACATCATCCATGGCTTCAGACACCCTGCAAGTACCACAACAACGATTTCAGACCAGCGTGGACCGTAAGAAGTGTTCCCTGCACATCTAAGGGATAAATGCACGGACACTGTAGTGCCGCGCAAAATCTCTCCTTTGTGGAATTAAACTGAACGGGGGCACTCGATTTAGATTCAGGGTTACAGCAACCAAGGAACGTCCAGCAGCCAAATGTCACATGTCGGAGAAAGATGCCCTCATAGCTACCGACCCGAAAATTGCAACAATTCTCGCATGACTCGCACTACCATCTATCAATCTGCAGAAGCTCGGTCGGAGTGAATCAGGTTCCGTCCATTCAAGAATTGCCCACTCAAACAGTCTTAACCGGCATTTCAATACAGTGCCGTAAGAATCTGCCTCAAGTCAGAAAGATCGTGCAATTCCTCGCCTAGCAGTATAAGAATCAGGAATAAACCAGCACAACTAGCGAAACCTAGAGCAGCCCTACCATTGAACATTGAGCGGATCTTCCGAATACATCGTCCAACGAAACTGATCACTTTACTGAGGTTTCTTGTCTCAAGAAGCGCTGATCAGACCGTTTGCACCCACAGACTACGCCCACCAAAACTCCAAAAGAATCTGAAAGTCTCACCGCATCCAGCCA
Source organism: Physcomitrium patens (assembly GCF_059467195.1). NCBI lineage: Eukaryota > Viridiplantae > Streptophyta > Bryopsida > Funariales > Funariaceae > Physcomitrium > Physcomitrium patens. Next base: position 3,967,630 of record NC_143434.1, on the reverse strand, counting down.
CTCTGGAGTGATTCTCCTCATTGCCTTCCAGCCTAAAGTTTCAGATAACTGAAGAGATCGTAGTGCGCAATCCCATACCTGACACGAAGCACCGCAAACATCATAGTCCCATAGACGAAGCAGATGATTCACGACACCAACAATGCATCTGCTTCTCCAGCGACACCTTCCCTCCAAGCTCCACCCTCTCTCGCTCGCTCATTCGCTACTGCGCACCTCTAGACCTCCACTCGCATCACAAACGATGTCGAGGAACCTGAACACACGATTCTCGCCACTACAATTCACAAGGGATCTTCACCTACAAACTTCCACCCCTCCAATGACTCCAGACACCTCAACCGCCTATGACCCTCCGCTTCCTGTCGACGCGCCCCGCATTATATCGAACACCTCCTCTGTTCCGCACAAACGCATCGCCCTGCCCTCACACGATGTAAAATCCCGAGGAAGAGCCAGGCCGGGGGGGAGGGAAGGGAAATAGAAGAATGAGAGACAACGACGACGGAAACAAGCAGAGGAGGGAGAAGAGCCGCCGCGCACGAAGAAAGAGCAGCTGCTGATGCTGTTAATGCTGCACCAACAACTACCATACACAAATGGCATCGGTAAGCTCAGCGCACCCTCTTCTGCATCATCATCGTCATCATCTTCTTCTTCTCCGCACCGGTGGACCTCAAGAGGAGGCTCTGGCCACCAACGCAACGAAGGATCCTCAACCGCACCCGTCGTTGCGAAATCTATTGTGTTCGTATCTGGGCGGCGTGAAGAAGGAACTGGCAACGTCAGACTATTCCCTTCACTTTCAAATCGGCGGAGCGGAAAGCGACAGACAGCGTTGGGGACGGGGGGACGGGTGCGCTCCCCCGATCGCGGGGCCGAGAGAAAGACTCGGCCGGGAAAACCCCACACATCCTCCCCCCCCACCCCGGTTGGAGGTCCCCCGTGGCCTGCCTGGTGTAAGTGTCCGTACGAACTGAATAACTACGTTGGTCGTAGGGGTTGACCGTTGGTGCCGCGCCCTACGACCGCGCCAGGGCTCGTGGTTTCAGGTTTTCGAGGGGATTTGACCGTGCGCACTCTTTGAATTATTGTGTTCCCACTGGGTCACGTTCTAGTCATCGGGAACGGTTCCGGTTCCTATAGACTGACAAGACGCTTTAGTTAGTGCTGGGCTATAATCTGGGTCAAGTTGGAATCGTACTTAACTTTTCACAATTTTATTAACTCGGAAAAGTCCAAAAGACAACACTAATTCCCCTAATACTGCTCTTATCAAAGTGGGTATCTTTTTCTCTCTTTTTTTTTTTTTTTTTTTTTTTTTCTTCTTCTTCTTTTTCAAATGTTCCGTCTTTGTAATGGGATCGTAAGTTTCTGGTAACAAATACTACTACTTTCTGTTGAACTTAGACAAAACTTGTTGGGATAAATTTCGTCGTTGGTTCTTTGATTTGCAAGACAAGCTATGAAATTGCTGCAAATAGTTGATATTTTCTTAAACAGAATTCTTTCATGTTTTTGTAGTGTTTTGGTTATCTTTGTTATGATTATTGTTATAGATTTTAGATTAAATTTCTTATTGATTTTTCCGTATATATATATATATATATATATATCTTAATGGAAAGTTACAGTTAAAGATGGATTTGTTAGACCTATCATTCATATTTCAATACGAAATAAGAAACCTTTTAAAAAAAAAAGGTGACACAAATAAAATATTACTTTTATACATGTGTAAGCAAAACAACTAAACAATTTGGTTTTACCAAATACTAACAGCTCGTAATACCAACAAGACCATAGCAAAACCACTCGATGTATATATATATATATATATATGTATATATACCAAATAAACCAAAGGAGTTGTTCTATATGCATACAATGTTTACTAAGTACGATATTTCTAATTGTATACAACTCTAAAAACTGTGCTGCTGTATATTTCGATGTAAACAATTAAGACGTGCTTTTTTTAGAAAACACATATGTTAAATTATTTTATCGTACATACTTTATTTTGTTAGCTATTCAAATGAATTTCGTACCAAATCGGAACAAATGTCTTGTTATTTTTGGTATACGTGTTACTGTAAAATTTCAAATTATAACTCAAGATGCTGAAGTAACAATTCTAAAAACATGACATCAAATCGTCAAATGAACGTTTTCGCTAAGTGGGCAGAAAAAACTTGCACAAGGCACTTGCTTGTTAACACTTCAATCTACACAGCTCAGTGCTTAAATTAATTTTCAAAAATATTGTTGTTTTCATTTAAAAATGACGTTGATGATAATAAAAATAATATTAATAGCTGATAGAAATAAACAGCAATAAAAAAATGTATATTGAAGATCATTCTACAAAATGAAACTCTTGCAATAGGTGAGAGATTTTCAACACAGTTATTCCCTCAGCAACAATCGACGAATGAAGCACTAATTTCATCCATAGGTAAACGCCCTACTTTCATCATGAGTGCTGGGACTTCATCGAGAACGGCACTAGGTAGAGAACGGGACCCCTAAAACATCAGCCCTTTCTCCGCGCCTACGTGGAAGCATCGTACCTTTAGGTCAACATTAAGGACCTAAAACCGACCCTGACACGGATAACGGCCCAGACTTCCACCTTCGAGACGCATGAACGCGCGCCACTATAAATAGCAACAGGCGCCGTAAAACCGAAGGAGAAGAAGCCTCGGGAAGGGGGTTGGGGGGAGGAGAAAAATGACGAGAAATCTCACTGCAGGGTAGGAGTCTTCAATGGGCGCCCCCCCTGATGGCGTACGATGCGGAAGAGCAGCATCTCAGCATTACCTCGTTGTCGCTACCTTAACTTAGCCCAGAAAAGGGCCGTTGGTGGGTGTATATTTAGCGCTCCGCATTTAGGCGAAATCCTGACCTCGAAGATGCAACGGAGACGCATCTAATTGTGTCGGGGAAGGGGCCCACCCACCCTGTCACCCGAACTGGGTCGTGATTCATGACATACTCCTCTGGAGACGGCTGCTGGACACGACGACAGAGCGACCGTGACGCACAGAGAGGGAGAACAACTAGTGAACGGGCTGGGTGCTTCTGCGCGCATGGGAACTGCTTCTTCCACTGCTGCCGCAGCCGTCGCTGCGGCGGCGCAACAGCGTTGCCAGTAGTGTGTCGGATTTGGGTGTGCGAAATTGAAAGCGCGGGATCCAGCGGGGAAGATCTTAGGATGAGTGAGTGGTAGTGGTATTGGTAGTGGTGCAGCTGCTGCCTCTTCGACCTCAACGTTCGCGGTAACCCGTCTCCGTGACTGTGGCCCCAGGGGTGGCACGGTTTCGAGGGCGATCACCACGTGGATAGATGATGTGAAGTTGACACATGGCATGTGTTGATTGGTCCACGTCACCCTTCCTTTGGATTAGTAATTCGAATGGGGTTGGGGTTGAGGGAATGTTGTTTGTACAATAGAATCATGGAACATAAGTTGCTTTTTGTAGTAGGACTTCTGTAATAAAATGGCATAATTTTATTCGTTTTGTGTGGCAAACTTTTGTTTCACACAATAATGCCAATTGTTGTTATTGTACATCTTGAAAGGAAAACTTCTCATGGAAACTCGTGAACTTGGTTGCAAAGAAAGGTTTTATTTGGGTTTGATTGATCATCAAACAACGTAAGGTCCAAGTTGGTTCTACATTTGGTAACATTAAGCCATAACACTCGTGCTATGGGCTATTTATTGTATGTATATATATATATATATATATATATACATATATAATGTTTGTTGCAAGACTTGTGCAAAAATTCACTGTAAATGAGTGATCCACATTGTTCGCCCTTTACACAAATTGTTTGTAGATTATTTTTTAAAAATGACTTGGGAATTTGTACTTGTATTTAGCTTGCTTCTAATTCATGTTTCTACAAGGAATACTGTTGTTGAATATACTTGACTTGTTCTGTTTGCTTTTTGGTGATGGATAGAATATAAGAGGGGTTACAATTGTAAGGAGTTATTTATCATTTATTTCCTTGCAATTACTTGATATGAACGTTATTTTATTATTCTATTTTCTCTTTTATAAACTGAAACATTATATTACAGAAAAGCTAGCAAGCATGATAAATATGAATTGAATGTAAGAATATTCATGGAGAATAATGAAAAGTGAACGTCTTTGATTTCCAGTTCATGCCCTTGTCATGTTTAAAACATTGCATCATTTTTGTGGTTGAACATAAAATTACAATAATCACTTTTTATTCTTTATTGATTTTTTTCAGAAATTGAATGTACACACAATGAAATTTATCAACACTTGGGCATCAAAAATGGATGGGGGTGTTTATTTAGCATATGATAAGGAATTGAGATGTTGCAAAACTAATGGTCTCATAAGTGTCATTTTTATTTGTCAAAGTTTAACTTAATTAAATTAAACTATTAAAATTGCAATTAAAATGGGTCATGACATGAGGACATTGATTCCAAGGCTCTTTAGAAAACCATTAATTTCTTAAATTTTAGTCTAAAACTTTTCTGATTATTCTATGAGGTTTACAAATCATTCATAAATTTCACACCAGGTTTTATAATGATTTGAACCAAAATTTTGTATGAATGAGTCTCAATATATATATATATATATATATATATATAATTTTCTGTGTTTTTACTTTGCTATTTTTGAAATAAAATTGTGATAATAAATAAATTGCAGGTTGTTATATAATTGCATGCTACACTCTGCGCCCACATTTATATTAATATTTTTCTTTGAGTTCGAAATATGATTATTTATCAAAGCATTAATTTATTTTAAAAGTAATAAAAATAAAGTCTGGGTATTTTCTAGGTATCCAATTATTTGATGCTAGATTTAAAAGTTATGGATGTCACTTCCTTTAATTTCATCAGTAATGTAGTGTTAATACACACTGATGTATGATATATATATATATATATATATAACACATCACAATTCTAACATTCAACCTTATCATACATGTTTTCTTTTTCTTCTTTTTGTGTGGTTTTTTAACTACCTATTAATAGATTTGTCCATCTATTTTTTTTTAACGTGTGCTTCTAAATTCCAATCTTTGACATATTTTATTTGTGTTTAAAGATCTAAGCATTATTTATCAAAGGCATAAAAATGGCCTAGAGTAAGTCTTAAGCAAAAACATTGTAAGAAGATGAAGAATTTCATATATGTTTCTACAAACAATAAGCTCTAAGGTAAATGAATAGAAGAAAAAAAAAAAAATGTCATCCAGGCATATTAATAGTTTTAGATTATCTATTGATTTCTTACGATGGTCTAAAAAGAAAAATTAAAATTTAAGAAATAAAAAGGAAAAAGAAAAGGTAAGAAGCTCAAATTAGATTGAAGATATATATTCTAAATTTTGAATAAATAAATCTAAAATTTCTAATCTCATTACTACAAAATTGCCAATAGTCAAATGTTGGTGACTAAGAAGAAACTAGAAAAACTATATCATGACTTTAATTCTAATTTAAATAAACTTCAATGTACTATCTAAGAAGATATAGCAATTATATTTTTTTTAAATAAATTTGGTTAAGAATACATTAATAATAACCTTTGGCTCCAAATAAAATTAAGTTGGTATTAAAGAAATATGACAATTAAAAAAACATCGAGCATGGACAATTTTGAAGTGATATATTTTTAAAGCATGTTAGAATGTATTCACAAAGTATTACTTTGATAAGATCAACCAATCACTTGTAAATAAATACCCTTAAATTATAGTTAGAACTATATTTTCTTCTTGTAAATGAAGACAAAAGACAAGTCTTGTCATTAACAACTCATTATTTTATTGAACATATTATTAAAAATTAATGCTAGGGCTCTAAAATGACATTTAAAATTGGTACTCATAAAAAAAATTAACTTAAAAAATTACCTTTGCATCTTTGAGATTTTTACTCGATAATATTTTAATTATCTAAAAAACTATGCAATAAGCATTTATTTTGTTTTATTTTTTCCATGTAAAAGTGAATTTGTTGTAAAGTTCATAATAATGATTCTAAGAAGTTCTTTGAAGTTGAGATTTAATTACTAGCTTATTCATACAGTATGAATCAATATTAAAAGTGTGAAAAAAGTAATAGATTTAAACAATAATTTTATCCAAAAATTTCAAGAAAGATAGAGATGTAAGAAGATTGTCTTTTAATTCAAGACTTGTTTATGTTTTGTAAATATTTTTATAATTACAAAAAATATTTTATTCAAAAAATTGATATCAAATCATTTAAAAGGTCTAATGAATAATTCCTAAGGTAATATGCAAATGACTTAATGTTATATATTAGTAAATAAAGAATGAATTTTTGCATTATATCAAAAGTATTTATAGCTTTTGTTAAAAGTGTAGTCTAGAAATTAATTGGTCTAAGTCTAATGATTATTAACAAAATATAAATACACAAAGATTACAATAGACAAATTAATTTTGATGAATACAAGCATCAACTTCTAAAAAAATATATTTTTGTCTATTTATCTAAATTTAAAGTTTGAATCAATTTTTTATTAACCAAATGGAGCAAAAACTATTTTTTTCTTCTATTGTTGATAGAACTTAATGTGGTAGAAAAAGGATATTTTAGGAAATAACGTCTTTTTATTATTATTTTATATTTTATATTTATTTGGACAAGATCCATGAAAGCAACATAAAAAATATGTGCATTAATTAAGTTTTTTTAAATATTAAATTTACCTTAATTTATTAAATTTTTTTTTATAGGTTTTTTTTGCAAATCCGAAAAACAAATAAATTGAGTATTATTAATTGTAAAGTAATAATAATAATAATTATATATATATATATATATTTATACATATATTCTCTTTGTTTATTCTTTGAAGCATAGAATAAGTTCTTGGAATTATTTCTTTATTTGTTTATTCTTTTCTTTCATCAACACCTTTGGAAAGAATAATAAAGTTATTTAAAATCAAATTCCACTTAGCAATACAAATTTTAAATGCATTTCTCTTTATCTTGCATTGCCAATGTCAAAAATAAAAACAAAAATTCACTTTTATAAATATAGCAAATGTTCATCCAATTATTGGCAAACTATTGAAAATGAGAGAGACAACTAATTTCCAAAGGTAGAAATAAAGTAGGATTAAATAAACTAAGAAATGACTGTATTCTCACAGTTGCTTTTTAACTTCACCATCAATATGTTGGACTTTCAATAGTTCTACCTTCGACATCAAAATTTCATCGAGATTGCCAAGGTTATTCTCTACTTCAAAGTATCACATGAAGATAAAAGAAAGGTGCTCATATTATTATCCTAAGGAGATGCAGAAGAACCACAATTTGCTCTCAAAATGTGTATTATTCATCAAAGGGATCTCACTTGATAACATGCAGCTAATAACCGAAATTAGAAAATGAGTCACAAATACTGTGATTTGCCTCACCTTCTGCTTAAGGTGATCACCAAGTAATGCAGATTGTGGAGGTGACAGCCAACATCTGGGATTCATCAGAATGTGATCAGAACTTTGCCTTCGAACTACAACAAAAAGGACACTCATAGAACAAGTCAATCATATATATATACACATACATCCTGAGCGGCGTTGGCATCCTCTAGAGCTACTCATTATCTGTCTTGGACATAGTCCAAGTCAGAGCTGTTGTCAGGAGCATTTTGCAAAAATCAGCATTGTGATCGGTGGTCTCATCCGAAGCAGATTTCACCATCCTCGACAGGGAAATGCTGTCCATCACATCAACGTCGTCTCATAACCTGCAGGAGCAGAGACTGAAAGTAGCCAACTGGGTCACGGAGGCCAGCTCTGGGTCAAGTTGTTTTATGTCTACAATCTATCAATGGAGCGTATTAAGCGAAATATGAAGCATTTCATTTAAATGAATTGTGAAACGTTCACCTGTCGTGGCTTAAACCAAACAGCGTTTTGTTCTAGTATATCTGGTTATTGTAACCATTCCTAAGTGCATTTAAGAAAACATTAGAAAAGTGGGAGACTTTTGTGGAGGAGTGTTTTACCCGAATAAACTCTTGTTGCTGAGTGAACCTCTTCCGGGTGCTTGTCTTCGAAGGTCAGACCCTCGACCTGTATAGGGTTATGGATGCAGACTCCTGGCTATCTGGGGCTTGAGGACATTACTGGAAATCAATGTGGAAACTCATTCCTGTGCTCATTGGTCGCAGAAGGAACACACTCTCGAACTCAGCTTTTTCCTCCACATGATGACAACGAAGGCTCAATGGTTATAAGATCACATGAATGCCACATCTTTCCGGACTCTTGGAAAATGCCATAAAAATCTCCCACTTCAACTTGATGTCCCATTTGTTTCAAATCGACATTGCTTTTGGTGTAGCGCATGTGCAAAGTGTCTGCAGTGCTCTAATCGTAAAACAGTGAATAAAATTCAAAAACGAATTACTCAGCCTGTTGAGGAGAACTGTTTAGTGGTGTACATACACAACAATTTCAAAGAATGTTCTGAAGCTCCAAGAATAATAGTGTCGATTTACTCGGATACTGTGCTGCAGAACTTTACTAGTTGGAAATAAACATCCTCTGCTTTCTATATAATAAATCATGCCATGATCTCGTTCACGCTTAAAGGCTTGTTCCACAGAGCTATGATTAGAGAAATCTGCTCGAAAAACGAGTTAAAAATGCGGGGGCGCATTGCGATGAGTGTGGCAGATTTACACAGACGTATCCATGTGTAAGCTTATATCTAACTATGAAGAGCTGCCCCTCCAGTGCCTTTCTAAACATTTGTACTCAGCAAGCCTATGCCTCTACTTTGAAGCATAATTAATTGTTGTACTACATCGAAGTAAACTCGAAGATCTGCTGCTAGAAGATAACCAGAAGAAGAGGGTTTGCTCAGTACCCTCATTTATGCATTTCTAAGCATTGAAACACCAACGCTGCACGACTAATGGGTCGTGCACACGTTCATTCCTAACGATGTAATGAGCACGGGCATGTTTTTAACGTCACCAGGCTCCGACTCCTCCGAGTTCAATCACATGATTAGCGTGCAAACCATCCAATCAATGATCTGCTTCAAATCAGTAAACACGTGAAGCACTAGCCCTTGTGCGTGCATAAGCATCGGCGTGCACACTCCGCATCAGAACTTACTCCTCATCTTCTTCTTTCGCAGCCTTCTTGATGTAATCCTATCCGTTTAATCATCTAAATTCTCATCTTTACTCATGGTATTCGAAGATTTATTATTCTTGGTGTTCTTTTGCTCCTGAATGGGTCGAATCATAACCCACGCTCGCATCTTTTCTACCCGCGGTCCGTTCTCGACTTTAAATTCAGCCTGTAACAAGTTCATCGCCCGCTCCAGCAACTTGACACCAACCTCCTCCCCCTTGTCATTGCCATGGAATTGCACTACCAACTTCACGCGGTGCCCGCGCACAAGAAGCCTGGTGACTACGTCCGCCTTCATATCTAAATCTTTCTGTTCCGTTCGGCTGCTGAAACGCACCTCCTTCAAGTCATCCAACCTCCGCCTCTCTAGCTGTTTCTTCCGAAGGTCTTTCTCCTGCTTCTTCACCTTGAACCTCTCCTTGCTAAAATCCATCAACTTGCACACCGGCGGATCCGCCTTCCCATCCACCTCCACAAGATCCAACCCCGCCTGCTGCGCCCGGTTCAACGCCTCATACCGGCTCAAAATCTCGTTGCTCCCATCACCCACCAACCGAACCATCCGCGCCACTATCGCACGATTAATCTTTCGCTCCCCTTTGATCCCCTCTCTACTCCCCACTCCATTCCCGTCACTCCTACCGGCCGCCACGGGAACGGCATAAAACCGACTACTCCTAAAATTCCAGTGCATCTCCGCAGTCCGCAATCCATCAGCGCCGTAATCCACCCGCACCGCACTCACAAACCCTCCTCTTCCAGTCCCTTCCGCCGCACCTCGGTTACAAACTCCTAAATCCAAGCTCTTCTTCCCTAAATCCAAGCGACGCTCCATGGAAACCCGGCTCATTAGCCATTGCCAAAGTTTATGCCTCATGGAAAACCCTAAACCCTCACCGCTCCCCTGCTCCAATTCCCGCAAACGCTCACCGAAAATCCTCACAACTCACGTCGACGATGAGGAGCTTCACCGCAAAAAACCTTCGTCAGCAGCCAACGACAAGAGCCGCACGAGCTCTTGTGCTCGCCTCTGCCACCTAGGCAATCCACGTAGAAACATTATTTCTTGGCTCTGCCACGTAGATCGCCTAGGTGGACAACTCAGCTGATATCCCTCAGGCGAAATGATACCTACGTGTCCGGGTATGAAAGAGGTGTAAGCGGGGGTCGGTAACAGATTAGGGTTTTAAGGGTCGAGGCAAACGAGGGTATAGCTATGGAGGGCATCTACGATCTTTCTCTTTCCCGCTTTCAGCAGCCGGATTCGAGTGCACATCCGCCATCACCATGGCGCAGGCGAAGACCGTGAAGGATGTGTCTTCCCATGAATTCGTGCGCAATTACGCTGCCCATCTCAAGCGCTCCGGCAAGGTACCTGGGGTGGTTTGTGTGGTGTTGAGCGATCCAGGGGTGATGGAGTAATTTGATATTGTGATTTGGTTGTCTTGGAACGTTTCGTGGTGCTGTGGAGGTTGGAATGGGTGGGCGGAGGATACGTTGCTTGATTCCGGGACGGAGTGGATTAATTGGTTGAGGTCTCAGAGGAGCAGTTGCTTGTCCTAATTTCGGGAGGGGGTTTTGGATGGCAATGTGGTTAAAATCTTTTGTGCCTCCGTGCACAGATTGAGGTTCCCGTCTGGGCCGATCTTGTAAAGACCGCTACATTTAAGGAGTTGGCACCTTATGATGCTGACTGGTATTACATCCGAGCTGGTATGCTGCATTAACTTTATTCGTTTTGTTATTATCGTTCTGTAGAATCCTTTCTCCCCTTTCTTCTTTTGTGCATAAGATTTGAGCTGTGTGAGAGTGTTTCCTAGGTGCTCCTCTCGGATTGTAGTTTCGTCACTACTGTAGTCTTCCGGTGCAGTTTCCAAGTCCCGATCGTTAATGGTGGCTCTACTCTTGGTAAAGTATTACAGTTTCATGATACTTTCTGGGATACGAGCTTGGTATTGACTTTCCTGTGATGTTTATGATTGTATCGCGAAGCCTCTATGGCGCGGAAGATTTACCTCAGGCAAGGTGTTGGAGTTGGTGCTTTCCGCAAGATATATGGTGGCCGTAAGAGCAATGGTGTCAGACCCTCACATTTTGCCAAGAGCAGTGGGTCTATCGCCAGGCATTGTCTGAAGCAGCTTGAGGCTCTCGATATTGTGGAGAAGGATCCCCAGGGGTAAACTTCACCATCTACTCATGATCTGCTGTTATTTTCATTTTTATTTTTTTTCTCTCTCCAGTCTTGTGCCACTTAGTCTATATTATATACGTATTCCAACCCTGCTTTAGGGTTATCGTGCTACCATGCACCAGACAGTTGAGAATGAGAGCTTGCTGTAAAGAATTCTTGGAGCGATACTTCTCTGCAACTATCAAGTGAATCCTGTCTCTGCTTTCCTTACACGTTTGTTTAATTCGTTTGTTAATACTTTTTGCCACTGTCTGGCAGAGGGAGACGTATTACCTCCAACGGGCAGCGAGATTTGGATCAGGTTGCTGGACGTATTGCAGTTGCTGCCGCCTAGATGCCCCAACGCTATGAAATTGGAAGTCAGCTTCGAGGATTTTATGTTTTGCTCCTTCCCAAGGACAATTCCATTCACTGAATTGATTGAGATTCTGTGTATTTTAAGATGTTTGACAACTTGAAATGCTCGAGACGCACAGCATGACCACTCGCTCATTACCTAACCCTTCTTGTGTTAACAGTCGTGTATGCAATGAGTTTGTGTGAAAATGGAGAATGACGGAGATTTTCACTGTATTGTATCGTCAGAATTGATTGAGTGACTTGGTCTAAGAGACTGAAGGATTCCCAATTCTACTCGCTTATCTCATGAAAATAAATGGTCATTAATCTGCAGTATTTGTCACCCTTATTAAGCAGATGGGTCATGTATTTCGTTTGATATAATGTTCCGATTCCGTTTCCACTCTTCAACGTGAACAATATTTGTATAAAAAGTGTGACTGCAGAATTAGTCATGAAGTATTTGAGGAAAAAGTAGTCTAAATTGAGTCATAAGCTGAGAGCGTTGTGAAGAAACTGTGTAACCTGAAATACTTTTGGTTGTTCACAATACTTACTATTAGACCCGCAGCCAGATGGAATTCATGATAAGTACATACTCTAATTATATAGTATCCAGGTTCAAGTTATTCAAACTGAGTCTGCGATACGTTCTACATCAATACAGATGTACAGAGGATGCCACAATACAATGAAGATGTACGGACGATGTGAAGACGATGTACAGACGTTAAGCAGTTTTACCATGTATGAAGAATACATGACTCTTTCACACCATTTCCTCCTGTTCAGCCCCAAAACATTTCCTTCACTAGATTTATGAAAACTCTGTTCTCATCCATGTCTGTAACGCGGAATTGTGGAAGGAAATTGATCAGCAACGCATCAACTGGTTTAAACGTTGGGAAAATTGTCTCATTTCTTGAAACTGGAAGAATCCAGTGGTTCCAAACAGATTCGTATTTGTGCTCAATGCTGCCAAAAATATTGAATTTAGACGAAATACAGGTTGCGCAAAAACCGCTGAAATCTGTCTTGAAATCTATGGACCCATCGAAGGTGACAAAATCACTCCGACAGCACCTACCAAAAGCGCCATGGATCTTTGTATGGAGGGACATACTCTTCTGTTGGCGGAGTCATGCGGAAAGATGCTATCGTTTCATTAAACGCCGGTCCAATCTGCACAAGTACAGTACTAATTAATGATTTGAGTGTCACGATCAAAGTAAGCGTTCAGGAAAAAGATGAAAACAATTCTAGCCACGTTACAAACAAACAGTTCATATTTCGGAATGGAAAGTCTACAGGGTGAAAGGAGCCACTCACTATGTTCCATCTCGAATCCAGCGTTGATGCATTCAAAGAGTACAAGTAACCTGAAATCCGTCACATCATTAAAATCTTTTAATAATGTAATATTTACAGCCTACCGGAGCTTACAAATGGTATTTGAATTTAATTTAAAACGAACGCAGCAAGACCGTTGATAAATGGGAACGCTAAGAGTGTTCACTGATTATCTATGCTTACCTTCCCTTTCGGCAGTCACAGCTACTGAATGCCGGTAAACGTCAAGTCCACCTTGCTGCCAAATCAATGCAGCGACAAATCCTCAGTTTACACTACTCAGAATATCAGTTTAAGACCGAAAAAGAACTCAAGTAACCAAGACGAGAATTTTCTAGCAGTATTCTATGTTTAAGGATGCATTGCCCAATAAAAACAGGATTGCAAACACAAACGCACCGTCAAAGTTGGTGACTTCTGAACGAGGTACTCGTAGTAGAAATACGGCACACCATCCACCTATAATAATGCAAGTGGTTATGATACTAAGATTGAAGATTCAATAAGAAATAATTCCTCAAAAGCAGATCCTAAAGTAATTACCAAAGATCAAAGAAGAAAGCATGTGAGGACATCTGTATCCGCTCCAGGCGCTAGGCAATCAGCTTCTTCGACTTTTTGGCATACAAGAGACGAAAAATTGAGTTAAGGACAGGATTTTACCTCCTTTGTGTGAGCATCCACAATCGATACCTCCGCTACTCTTTGTCCCATTGTCATCCGCTGAAACAATTTTGAAACCAGAATATAATGAGAGGTTAAAAATTTGGAACTATTTCGAACTAGTCAAATTATGTTAAACACATATAATGGAGTGAGTTGATAGCTGACCGCAGTTGATTTGTCGGCAAGAACAGATTGTGCAACGGCTTTCGCATCCCATGTTTTGGAGTCACTTGTTTTTAAGAAAGCAGAGTTTGGAGGCCCGACCTAGCAATGTAAAACTTAGTTGCAATGATTGAGGTTTCATCAGGATTAGAAATCTATCAACAAGAGCTGAATTCACTTTAACATCTCATTGACAAGAAATAGACCCCCAAAAGCCTAACCCAAACGTACATATCTTCAAAATGAAGTTAAGGAATTATCATCAGATCGAAAGCAACCGTAGAAAGTAATAGGTGAGTAGGGGATGCAACCTATCCCTATCGTCCTACACCCTTACGACTTTCAGGCCGTAATCCAACATTGGAAGTCCACTGGGTGGTATACATGAACAATACATACTATTTGTCTCAGAGTGCTCATAACCTTCAGAGGAATGAAGCATTTGAATGGGAGATCAAAACTGAATGGACGAAGGATGTAGGTGGTTAAGCAAAATACCGATACAGAGATGACAAGGTTGTTCTTCAAGTCAATACGTTCTGAAACGATCCGCTGTCGAGCATCGGCTGCAAAAGTTCACTAACAATAGCTTTGACATATGTAAAACAAAACAACCTCGAGGAACCTAACAACCAGAAGAATGACAAATGGCGCACTCACACACGAAAACCTGAAGTTAGAACATTTGTCGAGTCCTCCTCTTTCATATTGTATATCGGATTCCCCAATAGAACAACAGTTGAAACCTACAAAGAAAATGCTATCTAAGGATTCCATTGTAATAATGATTTCAGAAGCATTTTGTGCTTCATGTGGGGGGCGGGGGGGGGGGGTTACGCGCAAGGGGAGCGGCAGATGAGTAGCGCTCCGGTTTCCTGGATTCCACCCTGTGACATGATGTGACAATGGGATAAATACATAATGTCCGAGATCATGAGTATTATCATTCGGAAAATGATTGCAATTTTTTAAAGTTTTAAAACTGAACAATCGTTGCGGAAGGCGTAATTGGTAAGCGCTGCAAATCCTAGTGCTCATGTACTTCCGTCAGGTTTTTGTAGACCGACTAAGTTAACATAAGCCGCTTACCAGGAAAGGTTTTTCCCTTTGCCAATGGATACAGGATATGTGAAGGAATAGGCATTAATTGCGTCCACTTGCAATGCTCTGTCCTCCCCATCAACTGCTGCTGAAATTCCCCAATTTCGAATGTCAAATTAAACGACTAAACACTGTACTCCATAATTTTATTTTACTCCAACATTTAGCACCTCGACAACGTTACATACCTTCTCGACAAATGAATGGTTTAAATTAAAATAACGATATCAACAAGCTTCAGTCGCGGCAGTGGATTTAATTGAAGCCAAGTCATGCAGATTCAGTTATTGAGACTCTCCTCTGTTATTTCTCTCTTCAAATCATTTGTGAGTACATGTTTATATCAAATCATCCAAACGTACCAGATGACTCAGCCAAGGCAGGTTGCAGGACAAAGAATGATGGAATTGCAACCCCGGCCACCAGCGCCTGCCGTCGAGAAATAGCAGATGATTTCAGCAAATCCGACCGATGAGCAGTCGCAGTTTCTGAAGTGTCAAAGCTTCCACATCGAGGCCCTAGTGACCTCAGGTGCAGCTTTGAAGGGAGCTTTCCATTTTTAGGTTCGAGTAGAAAACTTTCACTGAGTCAACATATCCAAAACAATAACAACTCGGTTAGAGTGATCAAGTTATACATTAGAGAAACGAGTAATCCAGTATACTTCTAACCTTGAAGCAAATTCTATTTCTTGAAATTGGTCAGCGCAATCCGTGGGATCAAGCCGGTTCTTTGTTTATTTCATCCTACTTGGGAAGGAAAAGAACATCTAATTGACAATGATTGGTCTGAAAGATTTTCCAAGTACAATCACGGAGAAGTACTTCAACTATTGGTGAGATACATATGACGAAATTCATGAAAAAACTCTCTGTAATTAAGAAGATATCCTCCAAGAATTCAGCAAAAAGACATCATTACGGTTTAACATTTGTCTTATCCCAAAAGCAACTCGGAAAGAATTTCTCTGAGAAGGGGAATGAATATCTTTGAACACTCGAATACGACGAGGCAAAACTCTTCCTGTACATGTGTATGCGCAAATGCAGTTGATGATACTGACCAGAGTCATATACATGCACTTCATTCTAAAGAGCGGTTGCAATGATCCTACTGAAATTGAGTAGATAGTAGTAAACCTAGAAATGCGAAAGGCTGCGAGTAAAACATCTAAGCTCTAAAACACCAGTCTATGCTACTGGCAGACTCATTTCAATTCACTACTCATGTCAAGCAAAATACCAGTAGCAAGCATTTTTACCGCACGATGCCATGTCATTAGAAAATTTCAGTTCACATCCGAAAAAATAGAATGTAAATCCAAAAACGTCATAGCTAGGAGGGAAACCGTAACGCCCTCCATTCACAAGCCATTTATCCTCAAGCACCGAGTCCTGAACACTAATCCCACCACTTCCGAAGACACTACACTGAAATCTAAAAAATAAGAGAAATTATCCTGCAATTAACTAAAAAATAATTCAAACCTCAACTAAAGCTGAGTAGAATGCACGAATAGGAAGAATGCAACATCACCCGAATCCACAAAGCTCGCCCTCTCCACCACTCGAAGAAAGGAGATAAGAGTAAGAAAGATTTTGAAATTGATGAGGAGTAGAAGAATGAAAAAAGGCGTGCAATGCAGAACAAGCACGAAGAAGAGTAACGCACCCGCGCAGCGACGGAGACGCGCAGGGTCGCGCCAGGCGCAGCGCCATATCCATTCCTGCTTCTAGCCTGAAGGTAGAGCGGCACTGTCTCCAGCAGCAGGCTCTTCTCTCTTCTCACAAGCGTCTGATACCCTGCCCTGGTCGTTATTGAGTTTATCCACCCAGGATAGGATACAGCATATATATCCCCCTAACCCCCATGTAACTACCAGTTTCTCAACCGTCTCTGCATGGGTCGTGTTCACACGCTCATTGCTCATTGTCTCGGACCTGTGAACTGCATCGTCTTCAGCGGTGGGAGAGGAATTTTTTGCGATGTCTTAACGGTGATCAAATTGATGCGCGCGCACAGCCGGATGTTGGAATTTTGCTTGGGAGATCGGAGATGAGCGTTTTATCCAGTTCCCCGAATTTACTGAGTTTCTCTAGTGTGCTCTGCATTGCGATTTGTGAAAGATTCCCGTTGCTTTTGCTGCAAAAAGCTTACAATCTAATAGGGTTACTACCTTTGCTTGTAACTTCGTGGCATGTAGCTAGCAGGAGCGTAATGTGAGCATTTTTGTCTTGTGTATTTGGGTGTGCGATCTCATCAGGTTCCGTAAATAGTGTGTTGGATGTTCAGCCACTTGTTGTGAGATGAAATTGGATTCACTTATCGGATGTGGAATGAAGCCTGAGGAATTTGAAGGCGCTAGATTTGAGTTGTTACTTAATAAGTCGATATATTTTGGCTCGACGTTTTGCAATGTGTTCAAATCACTCTACAAACTTAAGAAGGCTTCCTTATACCACACGTGTACCCTCAATGTCTGTGCTGTTACTGGTTGTCGCTAATTGGAGCCTTGATTTATCTATGCTTATGTTTTAGTGTTCATAAGTCTCAAGACCTTTGGGTTTTGGGTTTATGATTTGTATTTAATCGAAGCACATTGATTCCAAACTATGTGTAACTTTATCCCTAAAAATATACTAACAACAATTTTATAAAAAAAGAGCTAAGGATTTTATGCTGTCGCCGCAATATTGAAGCTATTTGCGCGTAGTGTTGTTAATACCAATAGAAGCTTCTCAAGCATTATAGTTTTCTTTGTATCCTAAATTAATAGTCATGAACATCCGTGAACAACTCGTATTTCATCTCGCAGCGAATTCGAATACGAATAATCCAATGTCAGAATTTCTAGCGCCAGATCTTTCCGTTCTCCCTTCAGTTTCTGACGGGGGGATTTATTGAAGTTGCATCTTAAATTGGCGCTTAGAATGTTCTCCTCGTCGATGATTTCGTCGATCCAATCTCACCCTTGCTATTTATGCGGTCTATTTTCTTGTATTCTGGAGTGCACGCGTTTTCCATTCCATACAAGCATTTCAACAATTCGTATCTTGTTATTTCCTATAGAGTGTAAACTGAAAACAGAATCGGTTCCAGAATTCTACATGAACTGTAATAGGTCATGAGTGATATGAATTCGAGGACGATGGAGATGAGTCTCCTCTGGCCGAAATACATGGCTATAGGAGCGATCAATCTCTTGTTGAACAGCTGCAATTGATCACGAGATCTCACTGCCTGTATCCGGCAATAATCTGCTTATTTGTCGGCATTTGTGCAATTGTTTTGCAGAATGACGTTCATTTCTTAAACTCTGCAATGAGTACAATGGAGGACTACGGTTAGTTTCTCCCTGTTCTTCCACGGCAACCTTTGCCAAGTTGTTAATAGACAACATCTTGTCCCGTTCTCCCACGTTATTGCATTGAGTCTTAACTTGATTTTGGTTAGGCATTGCTTGTGTTCAATAGACCCATTGTCAGATTGATTGGTTACAAGCATTTTGGATTGTCATGAAATTATTGGGCAAGTTCGGATAGCCGCCAGTGATTCCACTGCAATTATCAGCGCTACATGGTTTCTGTTTTCCTTGTAATGCCTGTAGGTTTCTGCATCTTGTCTTGTCATTGGTTCTTGGTGATTTCTCAGTATAAAAGAACATCATGATCAGCTTCCATGTTATGTCAGTGAATCATCTGTTTCAAGTACTCTGCGATGCCGCTCACTAGAACCCGGGTCTAGATGTTGGTTACAAGGACACATTCAACCTGGTGAATTACAGCCATGCTCACATAGTTCTTGCTGCATCTTGCAATTTTAGCTACTGTTTGTGGCTTATTCTAGTTATGCTAAGCTTAGTTATCAGTTTTATTTGCTCTCTTTTCTTCTAATTTGAAAATTTTATGCGCTCTATGTAGATTATATTACCAGTACATTTATGGGAAGTTTTTGGCTTCCTCGATACAGGCATTTAATGAGGCGATACTGCTGGAGGCCCATGACAATCTCTTGGGGAAATGCTCCTTAGGAAAGCATGTTGAAGAAGGTATCTCGAGAACAATAACGTGGATCTAAACTTAGGTTTTTCTCAGCTACGTGACATGCTATTTGATATTTAAAATGTTTTAAAAGTAATGTAGAATGTTTGTATTTACTGCAGAGCCCATATCCAAGCACATCTGGAAATTCACATCTTTACACTTCATTTTTATTTGATTTTATTTTATATTTTTTGACACAAATAGAGTTACATCTCTATTGCATATAATTTGAAAGTTGCAAATCCCAACCAAGTCCAATCAAGGTTATTAGATATTTACCTATATACTATTGACAAAGATACTAATTGGTTGTGATAATTTCTATTTGGATTTGTTATCTACTTATGTTGCCAAGGTTCTATTTGCACACCATTATTGATAGAAAAACTAAGAATATTTTGCATCTTGAATGTGACTATGGTTTATGCAGGATTGTATTTTGATCAAAAAATTCCTTTCGTAATCAATTAATTTCAGCCATATTGTGTAGTATACTTGTTCTTGGAACCATAAGGGCTTGTTAAATGTTCGATTGTTTTTTTCTACCTAATGCACCTACATCGCTACTCTACGAAGCATAAGGTAGGCTTGATTAACTTGCTTAAATCTTTTGAGGATACAATATACAAAGATATAATGAATCCACAAAAGAATGAATATTGTGAGTCTTAATTCTTGTAGATAATCTATTCAGATATTATCTTCTGGCATTCATCTTGTCAGATAGTATAATTCACATTATCTTAGGTCCTTAGTTTGGATGCCCCTCTTCTTGTTGAATTTGGAATGAGAAGGTGGAAGATGTGTACTCTCTACCTCTACCATCTTGTCATTGCTCAATACTCTCAAAATCAATGGAGCACTAACTTTCTTATTCCAATCACACAAATTAGGCAACTTTGATCAATCTCGTTATAAATTCTTCCTTGACACAAGTTAACTGTAATTGCTTTATGTTAAGTTAATCAAATCAACCCAATTTCTTTTTGCTTCTTCTGAGTGTACTACATGTTTTCTCAATTCAACCTAAATAATGGTGGTAGAATACCTTTTCATTTGTGAGTGAATACGCTGTGAATGACATGTCAATTTTTGAGTATAGAGTAGCCAAAGCAAGCTAAGTATTTTATAAAAGACACTTCTTCTCTTCTTTTATTGAAACTCATTAAGATCCTATGTTAGATAATGAATTTGCTTATAAAAAAAATAAGTCATCCTTTTAGACTATCTATTCTTTATTGTTATAATATGAACTCTCTTAGATAAGTTGTTGTCACAAACATACATATTTACTCAAATAATTATCTACATGATTAAGTAGAAGTAAATAAAAATAGACATCTAATACCTAATTTCTTATAGAAAAGCTTCTTAGAAGCTTCATAAATATAGCTTTGACTTTACATGTATTTGTAGTTAATTGGTAGGCTAAAAATTTTGTCAATAAATTAGCCACATAACATATGTGTTAGTAGCTTGTGGAACAAGCTAATTATATAATATACATATAATTAACTTACCTTGCAAATTAAGTCATGTATCTAAAAAAATCAACATGTATTAGAGATCCTATAGAATATTGCCACATAGCTCTTAGTTAGAGAATATATATGGTAGAAAGAATGAACCTTTTTTCACTCTTATCAATGCCTTTTTAGTCCTTAGTCTTGTTTCAAGACTTTCTAGTATTCTTGTCTTTAGCAATAGCCATTTTAATTTAATATATTACCATCTTTAGATGATTTTCTAGTCTTTTTAAGTAACACAAGAGTATATTAAGGATTTCTTTTTTAAAACTTCATGTCCTTGATAATTTGAGAAGAGAATTAATTTATTGTTCTTGTCTTGTTTTAGAAGTGAGTGGATTATATTACTTCTACTGTTATATTTTGAAGATTGTAAATTATCTATTTTTTTTTAAAAAATAGTTTTTAAATATTTATTTTTTTCCTTAAAGAGAGCAGATTATGTTTTTTTGTAGAAATTTTCATTTGATATTAGAGTTTGCAGATTATCCTCCTCTAATTTGACTTGTGGATTTGTTAAGTTATTTGAAATAGAAGAAAAAATTATATATACTATACTTGGTAGAAGTGAGAATAGATTTAAAACTATTGCAAATCTTTACATATTTGTCAATACTCTTAGGGTAGAAATTTCATGCATCACCAATGCCAACCATAGAAACACTACTCTTATTTCTATGGAAGAAGTTCAAAGTCTACGTTGTTATAATGTAACATTACTAATAAATGAAAAAGATGAAGAAATTATTATATTATAAAAAATCTTGCCATCATAGATACATTTTAAAAATAGAGTCATTATCTAAAAGGCACCTCAAATCTAATCAAAATATATACAGATCACAAGAACTTCAAGTATTTCATGTTGGCACGTTTTTTGAATTATTGCCAAGTCCATTGGAGCATATCTTTATCAAGATTTGATTTTGAGATCACTTATTGACTTAAAAAATAATGTTTATTAAACATTCTTTCTAGATATTCTTATCTTGCACAAAAAATAAATAAAAAAATAAAAAATGAAGTTTTTGATTAATATAAAATGATTTTCTTGAATTCAAAGTATTTTCACCTTTTAGCAATAAAATCAGCATTGAATATTGATTCAACCTTTCTCAAGAAAATTCAATCAAGTATGTCTTTTGATTCTCTTGTTTATGATATTAAAAATAATTCTTTTAAGTTTCATGATACTTCCAAGTTCAAGTTCAAGTTTAAGAATAATCTACTCTATTTTAAGAGATAATTATATATTCTAGAAGAAAAAGCATGATTATGAGTTCTTCAAGTTTGTTATAATTTTTCAGCAACTAGATATTTTGGATACTATAAGACTTTGGAGCTCATATTGAAAGATTTTTAATAGCTTCAAATATAAAAGGAAATTAAAGACTTTATACAATCATGTAATATTTGTTCAAGATCAAAAACTTATCATCATTGACCTTATACACTTTTTTAGCTATTACCTATTTTAGAACAATCATAGTTTTCTATTTCTATGGATTTTATTATGGATCTTTTAGTCTCAGATTTGTATGATTTTTTATTTGTGATAGTAGTTTATTTTATCAAGATGGTATATTTTGTATCATGTACAAAATCTATTATAGGTGAAGAAACAACTAAGTTTTTTTTGACAACTACAATTCAATATAGAATAAGCCAACTATGTGGCATATATATAAAAAACTTGCCTTGCAAGTTAAAACATGTGTCTTATAAAGTCAACACGTGTTGAATTTCCTATAGATCATCGCCACAAAGTTCCTAATTAAATAATATATATGGATACAAGAGTGAAGCTTTTTTTACTTATGTCAATGCCTTTTTAATTTTTAATCTTATTTCAAGACTTTCTAGTTTTCTTATCTTGGACAATAGCCATTCTAAATCAATATATTATCATCTTTAAATGATTTTTTAATCTTTTTGAGTAACACAAGAATATATTGAATTTTTCTTTCTTTGAAATTTATTTTTTGACATCTTAATAATTTCAATAGAATCCTAAATAAATTCTAATTAAATTATAATAATACTAATTAATATTTAATTTAATTTCAAAAGAATCTTAAAGAAATTATAAAAAAACCATAAATAAATTATAAATTAATTAAATATTTGAAAAATATATATAATATAGAAATTTTTAAGAAATATCAAAGAAAATTTTAAAAAATATTAAAAATAAAAATCCTAGTTGAAATTTAATCAAATCCTAATAGATTCTTCAAAAAGTTCTAAACCAATCTTAACCTAAGATTAAACCAAATCTTAATAAATTCTTAAATAAATTCTAATTAATTTTAAAATCAAATATTAATAAAATTTTTATAAAATTCTAATGAAATTCTAATTAAATTTTAATCAAATACTAATTAAATACTAATCAAATTCTAATCAACTTCTAAATTCTAATCAAATTTAGATCAAATTTTAATGAAACCTTAACCAAATCTTAATCAAATCTTAATCAAATCTTTAATCATAATCAATTTTTTAATTAATTCTATAATAAATTAAAATTTCAATAATTTAAGATTAAATTATTGATATTGACTTAAAATTTGTATAATTTTTAACAACTTAGTTGAAAACAAATACAAGAAAAATAAGATCAATTACACTTACTAATTGAAAGAAATGTAAGGTAGTCCATTCGGATGTTAGGTGGCCTCTTTTTTCAACCTTAATGCCAAGATTTCAACGCCAATAATCCTTTTTAAACCATTGAATTGCTCTTAAAATTCACAATTTTTTTGGAAATCAAACTTGTTATTCATAAAATAATTTTCACTTCAATCCAATTGATATATTGCTGAAGATCTTAGAAAATTTCAATAACTTTTAAACTCCAATTTTAAAAATCTCAACTCATTTGAACTTCAATAACCTTCAATCTCACCATTTGATTAAGCTCAAATTTATAATATAAATTAAATATATTTATACTTAAAAACTCAAATTTTTTTACTTATAGATCTATTATTAAATTCAAAAAATTATTAAAAATATCAATCTTATTTTATTTCATAAAATCCACAGTCATCCTAAACAACCTTAATTTTGCCAAGCTCTTATAAAGTCATTAAAAATTCAAATCTCTCAAAATTAATACTTAAAAAAAATCTTAATCTACTTTGTTTTTAAATTTCTATCTTTTATTTTTCAAAAAACCTTGTAAATCATATAGGTGCTCAATTTTGTATCTTAGTATTTTATTTCAATCTAAGTTGGTAATTGGTCTTCTCTAAATATCAATTCTTTTTTTCTTAAAAATATTTTTGCTAAAGTCAATTCCTAATATTTTTCCACATATATCTATATTCTTTATTTTTCTAATCTACCTTCTTTTATTTTATTTATGGCCATAAAAAATAACTAGAATATATTTTTTTAAAAAGAAAATTTAATATTAAAAGATTTTACTACCTGCCTATCTTTTATTTATATTTTTTTATTATATCTTTTTACTTAGGCACTTCTATAATATATTTTTTTTTTTTCTTTTAGCTAATAGTTGTGTTACTACATAATATCGTGAAATCTAATCTATTAAACTCTCTTAGACCAAAAAAAGCCCATAGATACTATAAAGTATAACATGCTAAGAAAAATGAATGTTTTCACTTCATAATGTCAATTTTTACATAATCAATATTATAATTGCATGCTACTCTAGTCTCAAGGATAAAAAATCAAAGAAAATACATAAATAAGTAAAAAAAAGAAAGATAATAAATAAAAATAAGAAAATAAATATATTTAGTAAGAAATTGGAATAGCTATTGCTAAAGATTAGGAAGTTAGAGACTCTTAAATTTAGATTGAAAGCAAGAAATGAGTTGATTAGAAAGAAGAAGACTTTATTTTTATCTCTATATATACTATCTATCTAAGAGCTATATGAAAGCATTCTCTAGGACCTCTAATACGTATCTAATTTATAAAACATATGTCTAATTTATAAGAGAAGCTTCCTATATGTGCACCATGTAGTTAGCATGTTCCAAAAGTTATTAATATATTGTTATAATATATGTTTTTTTATTTGGAAATGCTTCACGCATGTGGCTATAAAAGGTGAGATTATATTTTAGAAGTATCAAAGAATTTTAATATGTTTTACTCTTATTAGAAGAATATAATTTGAATTTTAATTCAAAAGTACTTAAATCTCATACAAAGTACTAAAAAACACTCTTCTTAGCAATCTAAACCATATATAAATTCCAATTACCTTGTTACTCTTTATAATTAGGCAATTTTGAATTTTTCTTTACAAATCTTAATTCTAATTAGTAAGCTTTAGGAAGTTGTAGTTCCTAATCTAACTATCTACTTGGAGCAAAATTTTGTGCACAAATGCGATAATAAGTCTTTTATGTACTTATAAAGAATTCACTCCAATCTAACTTAAAAAGTATGAGAAAATGACCAAAAACCACTTTGATATTACTTGGCTGCCAACTTAAAAGTTGATTCAAATATTCTAGCAATAATTTCTCTTTCTCTAACTATTAGCTTAAATTAAAAATTGGTGTGTAGCTTGATTTTTAAGTCTTCTAACACCATGACAAATTTCACCTTAATTCAACTAGTATATCTTTAAATATCATAGAAATCCTACCTAATTCCAAATTGCTAACTATTAATACCTTCTTGTATCAAAACCTAGATATCTTTCAACTCGACTATTAGATTTTCACAAATTTTTACATACACTTAGCACATCCAATTAACCAAGCACTATCAAATTTAAAACTATAGATGTAATACCATTTTTATGAACTAGTTGAGAGTGCTAGTCCTAATTGTATTGTATAAATCTCAAGTTGCCAATACAAATCTTAACTTTGAATAAAAATTGTAAAGTACTAACAAACTCTATAAAAAAAAGCAGTGCATCTTTGGATTAAGATCTAAGCTAGCTCTTGAATTCTAATCTTTGATCTTCAAATGAAACCTTATTTTGCCTTAGGTTGTTATTTTAATCGCTAGAGGTCTGATTTCGATCCTTCTTCATAAACAATCAATTCCTAGGTATCAATCTAACCTATCCTAGGGATTTTTTAGTCTAGCCCTACCTTCAACTTAATCCTAATATCAATCATATTAATTATTTTCTTCTTCTAATTTGATTCTATCAATTTATGGTCTTTTTAAGATAGTAAAAGAGTCTCTACAATCTAAAAAGTAAAATTATTAACCAACCTTTAACCTACTAACTATTAAGATAAGCAAATAAATTAAGATGCTTTTATAAAAGTCATATTTAAATATCTTGAATTATTATTGAATCAAGATAATTAGATATTAATTATAAATTCATTTTTGATTATATTTTTACCATATAGTCATATTATATTATAACAACTTGTAATATGTGGCTAATTTATTAGCCAAGTTTCTAACCTATTGATCACCTATAGACATGTATAAAGGTATAAACGTATGTGTGAAGCTTTTAAGAAGCTACTCTATAAGATATTATTAAATTTATTTATTTTTATATACTTTTACCTACTTCTACCAATTCACATTATCTAAATAATTATTATAGTAAATATATCCATAATATTATCTTTTTTTTAGAAATAATTTCTACAAGGAGCAATAATCACATGTTGATAAAATCCAAAATATGAAAAATTATATTTTTCCCATACTTTGATTATTGTTGCTTTTAAAGGTAGTTGATAGGTCATCTCAGCCATTGATAATGCTCCATTCTAGGACAAGAAGACCATCTTGTTATTTAATCATTTTTGAGGCCTTCATAACTTCTTTCAAATAAAATATTAGTTATACCATTAAGAGTCGTTTCTATGTCCAATAATATCACCAAACATTCAAAGTTTCTTCCAAGATTGTGATATCAAATGCATTGTATCTCACCATTTATTTGAAAAAGAACATGTTATTTTTAAAGATCTTCATCTTGATTATGTTATCTTGAAGGTTGTGATAATTAATATGTCTTATTTGACAAAATAAAAAATAGTAGCTCTTAAATTGAATCTACTGATTATAGATTCTCCATCTTGTTGTCATTGCTAAAATACTAAGAACTCATAATAAAAGATAGAAGATATGATGGAATCTATGTTGAATATCTTTTTTTTTATAACAAAAAAAAATTTGATTCTTCATTTTAGTTTTGATGGATGTCATTGATAAAAAAATTTAACCTTTTTTTAGTACAAATATAATATTTTTTATTAGCTCCTACATACATTTATTAATATTATATCTTATCAATAAATAAGATATTTCAATCTATTTTGGCATTGCCTTAAATCTAAATTTTCTTCTACTTCAAATTCTTGATTATTATCCACTTTTGTAGAATGTTGTGGCATTTGTTTTCTTTTTAAAATATTTATTTTTTTATATGGCTCAAGAAAAAAGATATGAAATATAAAATAAAAATTTATTAACTCTACTAAGTGTAATCAATAAACAACTAGATTGATTTATTCACAAATAAAAAAAGATTCAAGCTTAAAATAATCCAAATTATTATAAGTACGAACAATCTTGATATTATGACAAAGTAATCATACCTTCTCATCTATGTTAAATTATAGTTATTACTTGTAATAGGCATCTCAGTTAATCTTTTATTATTCTTGAGCTTCTTATAACCATACCTTCATTGTTGTATATAGCTTTGATAAATAATTTGTCAAATATTCTACCCTTAGATTATCAATTTTTAAAAATCAAAGATATTTAATCATGAATGGTAAGTATAATTGGCAAAGAAAGATATTTTCTCAATAGAAGAATATATCAAATTATTGTATGCAAACTTTGCCAATAACAAAAGAATTGTTTAATCATCTTGATGATAATTAATGATATACCTCAAATGTTACTTCAAAACTTGATTTATATTATTTATTTATTTATTTATTTATTTATTTATTAATTTAAAGATAAAAGACCAAGGATAATTTTATATCCACCTTCAATATCTTAAAAAAATTCTCTAAAATCTTGAAAAAAATTATGTCTTTTTATTTGATATAATATCTTTTGGCAATTTATAACAACAATAGATGTTGTCGATAAAAATTTAGCTATTTCTTCTTCTAAAGTAGCTTTTGTATATAATACAAAATTTTCCATTTTGGTGAAGTAATCTAGAATCAAAAATATAGAATCATATGAAATTTAATTTAATAGATCTATAATAAAATTCATAAAAATAAAAAATCATGATTTTTTTGATATAGGCAATAATTTGAAAAGTTTGTAAGATCAATATCGAGGAGTTTCTGACTTTGAAAAAATGTCACATAATTATACAAAGTCTTTTATAGCCTTCTACATTTGCAACTACTAAATATCTCTAAATATAAGCTACAAAGTCTTATTTTGTACAAAATAGCTTACCTCTCAAAAGTCGTAATGAGCTTAAAGAAAATGTAAATGTGCTTCTTTTTTTTGGAACATATAAGCAAACTTCAAAATAAAATAGGTTGTTCTTGAACTTTAACTTGGAAGTATCATGAGACTTGGAAGAAGTATTCTTAATATCATGAATGAAAGGATCAGAAGACATACTTAATTGAATTAAGCTTAAGCTTGACAAAAATTGAATCAACAATCAATATTGATTTTATTGCTTAAAGATGAAATTATTCAAGCTTTAAGATGACTATTTTTGTAGATAAAAAGTTACATTTTTTTTTGATAGAAGATAATAATGTCTAGAAAAAGTATTCAATAAATCTTATTATTTTTTAAGTCAATATGTAATCTTAAGATCTTGGTATTAGCTAGAAATATCACTTGATATTTTTCTACTATTATAAATAGGTGTGGTGTATATAAAAAAAGTTAATCCTTCTTTTGCTACATGCATAAAAGCTTTTGTACCTATTAATAAGCATTTAGATGTACTAAACATATTTTTTTTATTTAACTAAAAGAATTTAGATTAAACTACAAGAAAAGTTAAGGTTGTAAAAAATCCAATCTATGAAAAGATTATATCTCTTCAATCATAATAATCCTAAAATAAAAAAGTTAAAAAAATATCTTATTATATTAAATATTATTATGCTATTATGATCTTTAATTGCTACATCTAAAAGAATAGTCTCATAGATAATATCTCTAAAAGATAATAAATAACCATCTATAATGTCTACATGTATAGATTTAATTTTTTTTGACTAAATATATTTTTTATTTTTTGACAAAGTGTTTGTCTATAAAACAAGCTAAAGCTCTTGAAACTATTAAGGCAAAAACTTTGTAATTTTTTGGTTCTAAATGCACATCTATTGTAAAACAATGTGTAAGATCTAAGAAAGAAATAAGACCTTTATTACATATGATTCGAGGTGCACAATTCTTATTGTAGCTAGAGCAACTTGTTTTACAACACTTTATCTTCTTTGATAAGTATGCTCTTCATTTTGTGATTACATTGATTATTTAGATAATATTGAGTAATGTACTTAATTTTTGTACAATATAAACATAAACCCTCTTTATAACATTAAGTCTTTTTTTACTTAATAAGAGATTTAAAATATTTCATATCAACTTGCATTGATTTTGGCATTAAAAAATAAGTTTTTAAAAACTTAGGAGTTCCTATTATTACTTAACTTATTCCTCTTCAATCAAATTTTTATTTTTGATGCCTTTTAAGTAGTCAATTATCACATTTAATGGCTTGAGTAATAAATTATTTTAAAAAATATATTTTTAATATTATTAATAATAAATCTTTGATATTATCTTTCAACTCATATTAAAATTTATTGATAAAGACTTTGTTGTTCCAATCCACATCATAAGCAAGGTTTTAGAATTCAGTAACATATATGGTAGCTGATTGTGATCCTTGTGATAAATATAAGAGCTTAATCTCTACTACTCTTTCTAAA
This sequence comes from Physcomitrium patens, assembly GCF_059467195.1. Classification (NCBI taxonomy): domain Eukaryota; kingdom Viridiplantae; phylum Streptophyta; class Bryopsida; order Funariales; family Funariaceae; genus Physcomitrium; species Physcomitrium patens. The sequence continues at coordinate 3,938,131 of NC_143434.1, read as the reverse complement.
TTATTTTTTGTGAATGTGGCCGTAAACACTTTTAAGAATGAATTCAAATCATAAAGGAGTTATGAATCCTTTTCCATTAAAGGTGCAAAATAAAAGTGAGCTTTTCTAAATAGAAATGCGCCTATGAATCCAACTTGAATAAACTTGTAAGGATATTGGAAGGGATGTAAATTTAGATAGAGCTTGATTTGTTGCAAAAATCTTCAAAATTTTAATCTTGTTCCATCAAAATTCTTAGGCATATTAATTCTTATCATCCTTGTGCTTATAAAAACAAGAATTTCTAGATTTGATTGTAAGGTCGATCTATTTGCTTCTTTCAACTGCACAACTTCTTGATATAGACTCTAGATTTCTTCTATAGGTGTAAGAATAGTGTTTTTATGATTGGCATTGGTGATGCATGAAATTTCCATCCTAAGAGTGTTGATAAGTTTGTAAAGATCTGTAATAGTTATAAATCTATTTTCACTTCTATTAAATATAAAATATGTGATTTTTTCTTCTATTTCAAATAATTTAATAATTCTATAAATCAAATAGAAAAAGGTAATCTATAACCTCTAATATCAAATAAAAATTTCTCAAAAGAAGGATAATCCGCTCTCTTTAAAAAAAAAAAATTAAAGTTTAAAAAATAAAAAATATTACTTCCAAGATGGATAATCTACAAAATTTAAAGTATAATAGTAGAAATAGGATAATTTATTCACTTCTAAAAATAAGACATGAATAACAAGTTAGTACTTTTATCAATCTATTAAGGTCAAGAATTCAAAAAAATATATCAACAAGTGAGAAATGAATCAAAGAAAGATGAAAAATAGAAATAAAAAAATAAATATATTCAATAAGAAATTAAAATAGCTATTTTTAAAAACTAAGTAGTTAAAGACTTTTAAAATTTGACTAGAAGAAAAAAAGGACTTGATAAGATTAAACAAGGCTTTATTCTTGCATCTATATCTATCTACTTAAAAGCCATGTGGTGATATTTTATAGGACTTTTAACATGTGTCCAATTTACAAGATACATGTCTAACTTATAAGACAAGCTTTCTATATGTACATCACATAGTTAGCTTATTTTATAAGCTATTAATATATGTAAAATATAAATAGCTTATTGATCAAGTTTCTAACCTATTAATCACTTATAAATATGTATAAAAATAAAAATATGTCTATGAAGCTTTTACAAAGCTATTCTATAAGATATTATTAAATTAATCTATTTTCATCTAGTTTTATCTATTTATATAATCTAATTATTATAGTAAATATATTTGTGTTACCTAGCCTTTTAGCTAAAAAAACGTGTCTTTGGTCCAAAATGGTTTTAGACCGTGATTAGCTTTATGCGACTTAATTTATATTCTTAGATGCAAATCAAATCTATTTTATTCATATATCTTTTGAAACATTTTTTTAAAACTTTAAATTTAGCATGTTTCATTTAAATTTAGTTGTTGATTGAAAAATTTTAAATTTCATTCAAATTTAGTTGTTGGTTGAAAAATTGGCTAATTTAATAGGAAGGCCTTGTCAACGTAGTCACTTGGTAAACAAAAAAATTAAATAGTCAATTAATTCCTGACTTATACACATCAATGGATAGTTGGTGGTACTATGGGATTGAAAGATCTTTTCAAACCTTACTTTGTTTCTTTTTAGGTTAAATAAGAAGGAGATCTTAGACATGCCTTATATATTATTGTAATTAATACTTATTGAAATAGATTCCAAAGTCAAGACTCCTTTAAGATCTATGTCCAATCAAACAACCTTCAATCTAAACAATATTCTAGTTGTTTTCTTGTAGATGGTCTTAGTAGAGAAGGAAACTTGTCTTTTCTTTTAACTTCCTTTCAACTTGGCCTCTCTTCAGTGCAATCTATTTAGGTTAAGATTAAAAAAGGGTTCAAATTTTTTTTGAGGTTTCTTTTGAAATGGATCGAGGTAACTTCTTGTAATATAGGTTTGTTGACCTTTAATCCTTTATAGATACAAGAATTGTAAGTCATTACGATTGAAGAGGATAATTATATGCCCTCCATTTTATTGATTTATTTCTTCTATTAGAGATGTATAGAAGAGATTAATCTTTTCAAGTAATTCAAGTATTATGTCTTTGTATGAATTCTTATATTATTAATTAATTTAGTCATTTTTCTCCTCGTTGAATTCATTGGTATCCAATAATTTATTGATATTTAGTGAGGATTTTTAACTTCTATCTTCTTCACAATTGCACCATGTCACTCACTCAAGATTTTTTTGTTTTGAATCTTTAGGATCTACTTTGTCTTTGTTAAACATGTTTTTATAACTGCAATTATATCTATTTCTCCTTACCAAATTATTAGAGCTAATGACAAAACCAATTATTAGAGTCTTGCTTGGCAACTCTGCTACTCCTTATGTATTCAAAGTCAATATTAGTGTTGAGTCTTCTTAGCTAAAAGAGATGATTTCTTCCTGTGAATTTGACTTTCTTTTTGTATTTGTATATTTTATTAGTGGCATCATATGAAGATTGCATGACTATTAATTCAGCTCACTATTTGTCATGGATATATATATATCTACTATAATTCTTATTTAGATAATATGAATAGGTAAAAATAAGTAAAAGTAGATTAATTTCATAATATCTTCTATAAAAGCTTCCTAGAAGCTATTTAGATACTATTTTGATTTTACATATGTTTATATCTGATTGATAGATTAGAAACTTGGTCAACAAGCTATTTATGTATTATATATGTTGATAGCTTGTAGAATAAGCTAATTATATGGTGCCCATATAAAATCTTGCCTTATAAGTCAAAATATGTGTTATACAAAGTCAATACATTTTGGAGGTCCTATAGAATGTCACGACATAGATTTTAAGTAGATAGTATATATAGAAGTAAAAGTAAAGTCTTTTTTACTCTTACCAATTCCTTTCTTGTTTCTAATCTGCTTTCAAGAGTCTCTAGTTTCTTTTTCTTTTCATAAAAGCCATTCCAATTTTCTTTTTAATATACAATCTTCTCTATTTTTATTTCTTTGAGAGAGTTTTATTTATTTATTTGCTTTCATCAAGTTCTTGTCTTTGATATATTGACAAGAGTACATTTATAATATTAGAGCTTTGTCTTTTCTTGATTAAGAGTGGATTATCCATTTTTCTTCATAAGACTTAAGTGTATTAAGAGTTACAAATTTCCTCTTCTAAATTGATATTGATCTTAGTATTTTTTTTTTCTTTGTTTTCAAGTCTTCTCTTCTATTTGTCTTGAGTGATATCAGATATCTTCTTTTCTTTAAATATTATCATGATAGAGCTTCTCAAAATGAAAAGTGCAATGGAACAAATAGAAGAGCAATTAAAGAAATTAATGCTTGCGATGTATCAACTCAATTTACTACCACAAAGAGCAACAAGAATGACAATGAGCAAAGATATAGAGATGATTGGAGCTGCTTCAACATCTGCACCAAATCTTGTTCCTTCTTTCAAAGTAGAATATCCTCTCAGTATTAGAAAAATAAGGATTGCACTGCCCGAGAAGTTTGATGGCACAAGATCCAAGTTTTGAGGATTTATCAATTAAGTATATCTTGTGATTATACTTCAATCCTAAAGCTATCTAACTCCATAATTGCAAGTTAGATTCATTGATATACTCCTTTGAGGTTTAGCATTATCACAGATCTTTTAGTTTCAGATTTTTATGACTCTATATTCATGATACTAGATCATTTTACTAAGATGGCATATTTTGTATTATATACAAAAATTATCATAGGTGAAGAAATAGCTAACATAAAATAAGTGATAAATAAAAAAATAAAAAAAAAAAAAAAAGAAGAAAGAAAAGGATAGAACTAACAAATGGGAGTAGCTGGATGAAGAAAAAAATGGATAGAACAAGCAATCGGATGAAAATAGGCTTTGTTGGATGGAAACAACATTGTTGAATGAAAATAACAGAGTCAGATGAAAACAAGCTTTGTTGGACAAAAACAGCACAGTCGAATGAAGACAGGTTCATTTGGACGGAAACAACACAGTTGGATGACAGCAACATTGTTGCATGGAAACCGCACAGTTAGATGAAAATAGATGCAGTTGGATGAAAACAGTGCAGGGATAGAGCAGTAGCAGCCACCACCAGGGCAGAGCAACAGCAGCAACAAAAAAATACCTCCCAACTTCAAATCCTCATAACTTTTTTTATTTTAACTCCAAATTTGATGATTCTTTCACCTAACCTTACTAATTCTTTCTCTTCTATAAAATAGACGTGTCTAAAAAAGAAAAAAAAAATCTTCTAATAGTGAGTTCTAAGAGGACCAGCAAGTGTATGAAACAAACCACTTATAACATAAGTTTATAACAAACAAGAATACTACAACTCTTTGGTGCCTCAGTGGGCCACCCTTACCTAGGGCTAAAACCAAAGTTGAAAGAGGAAGAACAAGGCTTTGAAAGGGCTTTATATATCCAAGCCTTCAAGTTATTTATTGGCAATTACCATTGCCAATAACTTGCAAGTAAAAATTAATTTAAGATCCTTTATATAAGCTAATCCATGCTAGTAGTACTTGTCATTAAAAAGTCAATTTACACCCTCCATGGTCTTCAACCAATGCCTTTTAAGGAAAGGACCAATGGTTGGCATCCATTTGTTATAAGGTGATAAAAAATCATCATGGATATCAATCAATGCATAGATTTTTAATTCCTAATAACTTAATTAGTCAAAACTTATGCAAAAAAATTTACTAACTTAGAAATATTAACCTTTGAAAGAGATACTCTAGAAAACAACTTGATTTGTTATCATAGAAGTAATGGTTGAAGAGTAAAATAGCTCTTTGTCTTCTTCCTTCACTATCACTTGTGGCTTCAAGAGTAGAGTAATTCTTCATCTTCTTCTTTTACCATCACTTGTGGCTTCAAGAGCAAAGTAACTCTCTATCTTTTTCTACTATATTCCGACTACAATTAACTTTATTTTTCCTAATAACCTCTATTTTTTTATAATTAACAAATAAATAATATTATATCTTATCAAAATATTAAAAATTAACTAAATAAAATTTTGGTGCATAATTTATGACTCACAACCATCAACTACCAATAAGATGATTGGACGATTTTTTTGCTATTGATAGAGTTTGCTTATAATAACACAATATATTATTCTATGTAATAAATATATATTTTTTAATTAATTATGGATATTATCCACTACTTGATATTTTTGACTTTTTAAAAGTTAATAATCTTGCAAAAAAAAATTTGACAAATCATTTATCTAAACTACATATAATAATGAAGGTGTGACTAAAAGAGGCTCAAGAACAACAAAAAAGCAATGGACATGATTATTGCAAGGAACAACCTTATTTCTATATTGGTGATAAGGTATAATTATTTTGTTGTAATATATAACTATTTGTCCTTGTGATAAGTTGAATTATTATAGACTTGGATTATTTCTTATTTGTGAATAAGTCAATCTAGTTGCTTATTGATTACATCCACCAAAGTCTCTGAAAATCCATCTTGTATTTCACATGTCTCTTTTAGAGCCATATAAGACAATAAATATTTTGAGAAAAAGACAAATACCACCGCCTCATATAGAAGTGGATAATAATCAAGTATTTGAGGTAAAAGAAGTCTTAGACTCAAAATGGCATCAACATAGGTTAGAATAATTTATTTATTGGTACAAATATGATATTAGCAAATGTACATGAGAGTCAATAAAAAAAACTTACAAATGCAGTAGAGAAGGTCAAAGCTTTTCATCCACAATATCCATAAAAACCAAGATGAAGGATAGCAAAGCTTTGCTATAAAAGAAACATAATTTAGAAAAGATTGCATTCTACCTCTATCTTTGTTTGTAGTTTTTGTATAATTATAGTATTAAAGAGATGGAAAAAAAATAGCTAATAGATTCAACTTAAAAGCCATCATTTGCTAACTTATCAAACAAGATATTATAATTATTAAAAAATTTAAGACAACATACTAGTAATGAAGACCTTCAAGAACAACATGTTCTTTCTTGAATAGATGGCAAGATACAACATTATCGAGGTAGAGAGAATTTCCCTTAAGAAAGCCCTAGACTTTTGGCTATCACTAATTGCTCAATTAAGCCTCAAGATTAAGAAAAAATACCAAGTTTATGTATAAAATTATGCCTATAGGGGCAATTACATCAATACATAAGCCGTAAGTACCAAAGATCACCAAAAATATGATAAAATATTATAAATTCTTGTATATCCTTAAGGTGAATTTTTTCCAAACTTCTATAAGTCATATCTCATGATTGAATTGTCCAAACAAACCAAAATTTTATATAAAGTACTAATGTACTTTTAAAAACTACCACAACAAATTTCAATTATAAATTCATTATGGATCTTAAAATATTGTCAAAATCCTAACAATAGCTTCAAATCCTTGCTTACATATACTTGTATGCAATTTTCTTCATATCTCACAAAATAAGTATTGAAATATTATAAAATTTTGATATATAGCTTTTTAATCTAATAAAACATACTTTTGGAAATTTGAGCTAAAAATTCGTCTAAAAACTCAAGCTATGGCTCCAACTATTACTATCAATAAAAAAACTCACTTATTGCCTTTGAATTACATGTATTGTTTTCAATGCTTTATAGCTCCTTCATATAAACTCCAAACACAAAAATTATTTTATAAAAGATATATATCTTAAAAGCATCCTTTTAGTTTAGATCTTTCATCCCTCCAAATAAATTTCTTAGAGGTTTGGATCTTCTTCTTTGAGCTTCAATCTTTTCTTTAAATTTTATACTAAATATCTAAATCTTATATAATTTGAACACTATAATCAACATAAGTAAACCTCAAAATAAATTTTCTTACATCAACTCTCTTTACACTTATAAATATATTATATGTTATAGTTGATTTTTACATATTATAAACAATTACAATACAATAATATGTTTGGTAACATGATTTGGGAAGAGATTTTTAATGTTTGGTGATTTTATTGGAGGTAGGCCCGACTCCTAATGGTATTATAAATATTTTGTTTGAAGAAAGTAACAAAGGTTTTGATAATAATTAAATCATAGGATGGTCTTTTTGCCCTAGAATGGGATATTATTAATGGCTGAGAGGACCTATTAACTACCTTCAAAGGGGACAAAGATCAAAGTACATAGCAAATATAATTTGACGCATCTTAGAATTTTTCAATATGTGATCACTGCTCCTTGTGGAACTCGTCTTTAAAAGAGGAGATAATATCATGGATACATATCTATTGTAACTATTACTTAAGTAATATGAATAGGTAGAAGTAGATAAAAATAAATTAATTTTATAATATCTTCAAGAAAAGCTTTTTAGAAGCTTTTTGGATGTTATTTTGACTTTACATGTATTTGTAGTTGATTGGTAGGTTAGAAATTTGGCCACCAAGCTATTCATGTGCCACATGTATTGGTAGCTTATAGAACAAGCTAATTATGTGGCATCCATATAAAAAACTTATCTTACAAGTTAAAATACATGTCATATAATGAGAACATGTTATTGGAGGTCCTATAGAATGTTATTACATAGATCCTAGATAAATAGTATATATATAGAAGCAAGAATGAAGCCTTCTTCATTCTTGTCAATTTTTTTTTTTTTTTTTTTTTTTTTTTTTTTTTTTTTTTTTTTAATCTAGTTTCAAAGAGTCTCTAGTTTCCTTGTCTTATACTAATAGCCATTCTAGTTTTCTTTTTAATATGCATACTTCTCTATTTCAATTTCTTTGAGAGAGTCTCATTTCTTTATTTGCTTTCATCAAGTTCTTCTCCATGACACCATTGATATCAAATTACTAGATATTTTCATATCAAATACAAGATTCATAGACAACATGTGTACCAAATTGACAGATTATTGTAATTCACTTGAATTTTTGTAGTAATACTAGTAACATGATTAAAAAATATCAATTGTAATATTATACAAGCTATTATTTATTAAAAAAATATATAATTTTTTTATCTATCTTTACTAAAATATATATATTTTTTGTAAGATTAGTCTAAGATTTTACATAAGATTTTAAGTGTTACTCAAAAAATTTAGAAATTTATTTGAGTATAATCCATGTTGATATTTTCATGGTAATGGAGTAGCTCAAGTTAAATCTTCATATCTACAATTAAAAAATGTATGTGCTCCATTGTAAAATTTGTAGGATTTGTATAAGGAACTTCTAAGATATAGCTTTGTTTTTGCTCATTAATTGAAAAAATCCATGTTTAAGTTTTTAGCCAAACTGCACATCCTTTTTTATGTCCATTTTCAACTGCCTAAGCCAAACTTGTAAGTTTTTTCTAAAAAGTTCTTCTCTAAAAAAATAAATGTTAATGACATATTATTATAAGTGGTTCATTTTTGTTTTTATTTTTTTCCATCTGGAAGCATCTCAATTTCACAAATGTTTAGTAAAAAAACTACTTCTATTGCAAGATAAATCCTCAAGAAGAACTTCATTTGGAGTAACGAAAGTCAGATTGATAGATGTGAACTTGCTTAGATTTAATATCATGGCCATTAACTCTAGCTCCACTTGATTATGTTTGCATGCTCTTTCCACCTACCTTTCATCTTTTAAAGTGGTGGATGCTACAAGAGCATGAATTATTTTTATTTTTACTATCTTTTTATATAAAACCATGTTGATTATTGATTATAAAGATTCTATTAAATCACTTGTAGGACCAATTTAAAATAATTTTAGTAAAAATTCTAATTACATCATAGTTCCACTATAGTATTATCTTCTATCACATAATGTGAGAAAGACAAAGAAATTGGAGTGAGGTTAAATACCTCCTACCTACTACAATTAAATAGTTATTTAATCCTAAGATAAAATACAAATAATACTCCTACTTTCAAATGCTAATTTTTCTACAATACTAGGTATTTTGGAGCATCACCTCATCCTTGTTGAATAATCTTTATACTTCAATTTGATTGCCTTCAATTAGAAATATGAATGTAATAAATGTCCATGCTATTTTGATGCTGTAATTTTAAATTATAATTTTCTTATAATAGATGAGTAATTTATTTTTTCTTCAATCTAGATTTTTCATAACTAAGAACTTCATGATATTAGTTTTTAACAAGTATTTTAAATTTAGCATTCCAAATATAGTTGCAATTCGCCCAAACAAATTACTAATACATTTAGATCTATTACTCATTTCATCCTAATACTCATTTCAATGTCAAATTACATATGACTATGTATTAGAAAATAATTTATTATAAATATTTTGATAATATTAAAATAATTTAAATTAAGTTGTATTTATAAAAATTTATATAAATTTTTTTTTTTTTTTTGAATGTTAAACATATTATATGTGAAATAAATTATTATGGTTTTAATATATATATATTATAAAATAAATTAAATTCTATAAATATATATATACATTTAATATTATATATATAAAATAATTACATATATTTTATTTATAATTCATACAATATTATATCAAAATCTTAATACTACTATCTAATCTAATTAGAATTAATTTTGGTTTTTATATTAGTTAAAAATATGTTTTATCTAAAATAACTAATAAAACTTTAAAAAATATAAAATTAAAGAAAATAATATTAAAAATAAATACTCTTAAATTTGGAATTCAAATATTTTCTTGGATAATTATCAATTTGGACTATAGAACTTTAGATATATTTTAGTCTAAAATTTTGAAAATTATGCAATAAATATTGAGTTTAGACTTTGATACTATAGATGTTTGTAAATCCAAAGCTTATATATTTACTTGTTAAGTCTTTGATTCAAACTTTGGTACTACTTATTTTAGTTAATGTAAAATTTGACAATTTAGAGTTAGCAAAAATTCTTCAAATAATTTGATCAAGTTCAATATTCAACTTTGAGAAGTATTAATTTTATATTAGACTTAAGATAACATTAATTTTAAGAAATTACAATACAATTAACTTTGACCTAAATAATAAGCTAAACAAAATCTTTGTTGGAAAAAAGTTTAAATTAAATTAAATTAAAATATTAGATAAATCTAAAATAAGTACTTTAAAAAGAACATAAGATTTTAATAAGGTTAAAAAAGTACCAAAGACAAGAGTTGGTTTTACTCAAGTTTCTTACATACTTATATTAATTCATAATAATCATTACAACTTAGAATTTCGCTTAAGCAAGTGGTTTACATTTTATCTCAATATAATCTATTATATTTTAAGTATTTAATTTTTAAGTGATTTAGGTGAATTTAAATTATTATAGATTCTTACTTAGATTCTATTGATCTTAATTTATCCTTTATGTAGACCCTATTGGTCTAAGATTGTCTATTTTTAAAATTCTATGAGTTTGGATCTAATATCTAATTATTTTGATTGGTTCATAATTAATAATAATAATTAGTGACAATTCAAAAATTTAATACCAAAAAGATTAAATTACATAAAATTAAAATGTTAAATTTAAAATAATAAATATATATATATATATAGGATTTAGAATTAACTAAATATATATATTTAGTTAACTAAATATATCTATATAATTTAGAGTTAACTAAATAAAGATTTTTATTTATATATATATATATATATATTGTATCTTTTAATAAAAATTATACATTAGTTTTTTTAATGTAATTTAACTTAAATAAAATATTTTTATGTAAATAAAAACCTTTATTTAGTTGATTTATAATACATATATATAAATATATGAATATATGAATATATAAATATATAAATATATGAATATATGAATATATAAATATATAAATATATGAATATATGAATATATAAATATATAAATATATGAATATATGAATATATAAATATATAAATATATGAATATATGAATATATAAATATATAAATATATGAATATATGAATATATAAATATATAAATATATGAATATATGAATATATAAATATATAAATATATGAATATATGAATATATAAATATATAAATATATGAATATATGAATATATAAATATGTAAATATATAAATATATAAATATATAAATACATATAATAGTTTCAAAAAAAATCTAATTATGTCATTTATTATTAGTAAATTACTAAAATTATACTACTATTATATTTAATGATTTAATAGGATTTTATTGTCTTATACTTTACAAATACTTATGTGTTTATAAAATAGAGATAACATATATATTATAAATCAATTGTATTTTCATGTATTTTTTTTTATTTTTTTAAAAGAATTGCTTAGATAATATAGCACTTCATATATATATATAAGTAATTAATAATAAATCTTTAATACTATTTATATAATTCTATAACCTAAATATTTGAAATTTAAAATATGTATTTAAACCATTATATATATATATATATATATATATATATATATATATATATATATATATATATATGATTACTTTATTGGTTGTAATATTATTTATTCTATATAATTATTAAAATTTTTAATCTAAAAAATTAAAAAGAATTGTAAATCTTTCAAATATTAGACTTTAAAGATATGAAATTCTTTTATTTTATCTAATTATAATGAGCTTCAATTATCCAAAATATTTTTCAACATCTTATATAATATTATTTTATTTTTTAGATTCTTTATTTTTTTTTTTATTTTTTAATATTAATATATTTTCTTGCATTTAAAAAAAAGATATATTATTACAAAATATAAATATCTTTTGCATATCCTACATGTATTTTTATTTTTACAAGATAGTTTTTAATCCATGTATATATGTATAATTATTAGATTACTTAAATTTATGTAAAATATAAATATGCAAATATATATATATATATATATATATATATATATATATATATATATATATATATATAAAACTTTGATAATTTTTTTTTTTATAAAAAATTAATGATTGACAATATAGATGAATTTGTATTATTGTCACAAAATTTTTGAGTCAAATGAAGCTATTTTTTTGAGCAAAAGAATATTTTTGAAATTCAAATATAATACAATATAAGTAGAAAGAAAAAAAATTACATAATAGAGCTTTCATATATGAAATGGAATAAGTTCAAGAAATTACTTGTAAAAATATAAAAAAACATTAAATTACCTTAAAAAATATATTTAGATATTCAATGATTTATTAAAGTCTATAAATAAATAAATTTAAATAATAAATACAAAAAATAAATTACTGATATTTATCTAATTAAAACTTCTGAAAAAACAATATTTAGCCTGGAATTTATATTGTCATTTCTAGAAAGAAGAATCTTGATAGAACGGGAAGAAGTGCATTGAGAGAGTGCTACATAAAGTTGACCATGGAAAAATATAGGTTGTTGTAGATCTAAACCAACATGCTTCATCAATTGTCCTTGGGATTTGTTTATTGTTATTGCAAATGCAAGACAAATTGGAAATTACTTTCTCTTTAGAATAAATGGAAGTTCTTTTGTTGTAATAGTTAATATAATTTACACATTAAATACCAATTTTTTAGCAAATTTTCCTCTAAGAATGCTTGCTTCAAGGACTCGATCCATTAGTCGTATAATTATTAATTGAATTCTATTGCAAAGTCCTTGGCGAGGAGCAATATTTCTTCATAGCATCATTAAAGTGTCAATCTTAAGACAAAGCCTTGATCTAGGCATTCTAGATGGATTAAGTGACTTGATGAATTCGACTAGATAAACATTATTATTGTCAATACCATCTTCAACAACTTCATTAGCACTTAAATATTCTTGTTCTTCTTTGAAAAATACAGCCATATTCTCTCATTAATATCTTTTAAATCATCCTTGCATGTGGATAAAATGATTCTATCTCTAAAGAAGATATCATTTGCTATATTATCTTCTATCAGTCTTGAATAAATAATATCCACTAAGAAAATTAATTTTTTATGAACAATCATGTGATCACAAAGCTTAAATACATTATTAGGCAATAAATTTATATTATTTTCAATCTAACTAGTAAAATATAGAAATATTAGTCAATAATTATGTAACGATAAAGAATTCAAATGCACCACTATCTATATATAGAATGTGTATTTGCATTCTATATCTAAAGAAGCCAATTAACAAATTCAATATCTTCTTGAAGTACTCTTGAATTCAAACTCATATTTTCTTTTAATGTATAGATTTTTATTTGAAGCCAAAGTGTTGAACATTAAAAAGATACTGATATAATTTTTTCTTGAATTCCTTTCACAATTATTGGTAATATTTGGCAAAATTTTCCACCAAAAACTATTGTTGCTCCTCCAAATGGGTAGTTAATATCCCAAATGTCTCAAAAGAACAATCAATTATCACGGACATACTCATGTAAGCCAATTATTACATATATAAATAGGTAGAAGTAAGTAAAAGTAGATAAAAGTAAGTTAATTCTATAGTATTTAATATGGAAGCTTCCGAGAAGCTTCATAGATGCTGCTTTGACTTTAGAGGTGTCTTTAATTGATTTTTTGGATTAAAAACGTCGTCAATAAGTTGGCCATGTGCCACACATGTTGTTAGCTTGTAGACCAAGCTAACAATATGGCCCACATATAGAAAAACTTGCCTTGTAAGTCAAGGCATGTGTCCTACAAAGTCAACACTTATTGGAGGTCTTGTAGAACGTCGCCACATAGCCCTTAATTAGATAGTATATATAGAGACAAGAGTGAAGCCTTCTTCACTCTTGTCAACTCTTTTCTTGCTTCGAGTCTAGTTTCAAGGATCTCTAGTTTTCTTGTCTTTTGGCAATAGCCATTCTAGTTTCTCTTTCAATATACATACTTGTTTATTTATATTTTGTTATCTTTCTTTGAAAGAAGGCTCACTTGTCTCAATTGCTTTTTCATTGAGTTCTTGTCCTTGACAGATTGACAAGAGTATACCTACAATATCAAAGCTTTGTCTAATCTTGATTAAGAGTGGATTACCCCTTTTTCTTGATAAGACACAAGCATATTAGAAGTTGCGGATTACCTTCTTCTAAATTGATATTGTCCTTAGTATTTTCTTTTTTCTCAAGTCCTCTCTACTATTTGTCTTGAGCGATATTAGACATCTTCTCTTTTCTAAGTGTTATCATGGCAGAACTTGTTGAAATGAAGAGTACAATGGCACAAATGCAAGAGCAATTGAGGGAGTTAATGCTTGCAATGCATCAATTCAATTTACCACCACAAGGAGCAATAAGATTGGTAGGAAGTGAAGATATAGAAATGGTTGGAGCTGCTTCAACATCTGTACCAAATCATGTCCTTTCTCCTATGGTAGAATGCCCTTCCACTGTTAGACAACCAAGAATTGCCCTACCCGAGAAGTTTGATGGCACCAGATCTAAGTTTCGAGGATTTATCAATCAAGTACAACTTGTGATTGAACTTCAACCCCAAAGCTATCCAACTCCAGGATCGCAAGTTAGATTCATTGGTACACTTCTTTCAGATTCAGCACTATCGTGGTTTTCATCTTTTTTGGAACGACGAGATCCAATATTGGATAATTTAGAGGCTTTTCTGGTAGAGTTTCGATCTATGTATGGAGAACATGATGCAATTCGTGTTGCAACCAATAATATCCATATTTTACGACAAGGCAATCAATCAGTAATGTTGTATACTTCACAATTTCGATAACTTGCAACTGTTATCAAGTGGGTTGATGCTACATTTATTAGCCAATTTCTCTATGGATTACAATATGAGGTAGAAAAATTAATGCTCAACTTACTTGATCTTCAAACATTGAGTCAAGCAATTGACTTTGCTGTGAAGCGCGACAATCGCCTTTTTGAATTTCGATCTGAGAACTGTACAAGTGGACCTCAACATTACTATAATTCAATGGCAACACCAACACCTCTTTAACATATACATTCGGAAGTAGAGGATATGCAAATTGATGCAATACATTTCAAACCTCTTATTGAGCAAGAAAAGACTCGTCATCGTTAAGAAGGATTATGTTTATATTATGGAGAACCAAAGCATACTGCTCAACATTGTCCAAAAAAACGATGCAACTACAAAATGAGGAGTATGGCTGTCAAAGAAGACAATATGTCGAAAAACGAGTTTGTTCAACTATAATAGGAACCGTGCGGCTGGAACCTTGTACAACATCTAATAAAGGTCTTATTCTCTCCTCAAATCCCTCTCCTTGTTTTACATTAAATGTTATTTTAGGACCTAAATATTACAAAGTCTCTACCTTGTTAGATTCAGGAGCCTTAGCGTGTTTCTTAGATAAAAAATTTACTAAAAGACATAGCATATCTTTAGTAAAGAAAGCTAAACATGTTCATGTAGAAGTCATAGATGGTCGTCCATTGTCTTCTGGAGATATTACTCACAAAATCCTTCCTATAGAAGTAATAATCAATGGTCATAATAGCTTTATAGTATTTAATAACATTCGATCTCCCTCTAATCTAGTTATTTTAGGTTTATCGTGGTTAGAAAAATACAACCCTCAAATAGATTGGATTTTCCAAACTCTTATTTTTTCTAAAAGTATAACTAATAGTATAGTTAATCAAGTAGAGAGTCATAAGTCTAGTTCAATTAAATCCGTATTTATAGGTGTAAAAGCTTTCTTGCATGCTGCTATGAAAGAATCATCCTATATTATTTATGCCACATCCGTTTCTAATAGTACAAAGACTTCACGTGGCATTCCAAGCCAATATCAAGAATTTCAAGATGTATTTGAAAAAAAGAATGCAGATATACTCCCAAAACATCGTCCCTATGATTGCTCAATTGACCTTCAAGAAGGAGCACAACTGCCATTTGGACCAATCTATAGTTTATCACAAAATGAATTCACTGAATTCAAGGAGTATATTGAAGAAAATCTAGCCAAGAATTTTATACGCCATTCTAAATCTTTAGTAGGAGCTCCAATTCTATTTGTGAAGCAAAAAGATGGATTATTGTGGATGTGTGTTGATTATCAAGGACTCAACAAGATTACCATCAAGAACAGATATCCACTACCTTTAATATTTTGACTTCTTGATCAGCTAAATCAAGCTAAGATCTATACAAAAATAGATCTGCGGAGAACATACAATCTAGTATACATCAAAGAAGGAGATGAATGGAAGACTGCGTTTCGAACTAGGTATGGATATTTTGAATACAACATCATGCCTTTTGGACTTACAAATGCACCAACAGCTTTTCAACATCTAATGAATGATATTTTTTGAGAGTTTTTGGACGATTTTGTGGTCTATTATCTAGACGACATCTTGATTTATTCTAAGAATCCAGAAGAACATGAACTTCATGTTTGTCAGGTGTTACAAAAATTAAGAGATGCGGGACTCTATGCCAAGATAGAAAAGTGTGTATTCTATACTACTTAAGTCTATTTCTTAGCTTACATTATTTCAAATGATGGACTTATGATAGATCCTAAGAAAGTTCAAACTATTATAGATTGAAAGATACCAAAAATGGTAAGAGATGTCCAATATTTTTTAGGATTTGCCAACTACTATCAGATCTTCATCAAAGACTTATCTCGAGTTACAGCTCTACTTACACGTTTGACTTGTAAAGACAAACTCCAATGGAATCAAGAAGCGAAAGTTGTTTTTGAATCTTTGAAGACAACGTTTGTTTCTGTACCAATCTTATATCGTGTTGATTTTTTCCAACGTTCTTTATGAAAACAGATGCATCAAACTTTGTTCTAGGTGCAATTTTGTCACAAATGGAAACAGATGCATCAAACTTTGTTCTAGGTGCAATTTTGTCACAAATGGAAATAGATAAAAAACTTCATCCAGTAGCCTTTTATTCAAGAAAATTTTCAGCAGCAGAAATCAATTATGAGATCCATAACAAAGAACTTCTTGCAATTATGGATTCTTTTCAAGAATGGCATCATTAACTAGAAGGCACTTACAGTCCAGTCATTGTGCATACGGATGACAAGAACCTTGAGTATTTCATGTCAGCACATATATTAAATCGTTGTTAAACTCATTGGAGTATGTCTTTATCAAGATTTGAGTTCATCATCACTTATCGACCAGAAAAATAAGAAGGTTTGTCCAATGCCTTGTTTAGACGTTCTTATCTTGCACCAAAAGAAAGAGATATAGCTTTTGAGGAACAAAGAACGGTTCTCTTGAAGCCGAATCAATTTCATCTTCAAGTAATAAAATCAACATTGACTATTGATTTAACTTTTTTCAAGTAAGTCTAGTTAAGTATGTCTTTAGACCCTCTTGTTCATGATATGAAGAATAATTCTTCTAAATCTCATGATCCCTCTAAATTCAAGTTCAAAAATAACCTACTCTATTTCAAAGGATGCCTATATGTTTTAGAAGGAGAAGTATATTTACGTATTCTTCAAGCTCATCATGACTTCCTAGCAGCATGACATTTTGGATACAATAAGACTTTGAAGTTGATATCTAGAGATTTTTGGTGGCTTCAAATGTAGAAGGCAGTCAAAGATTTTGTACAATCATGTGATGTTTACTCAAGGTCAAAAACTCCTCGTCATCGACCTTTTAGACTTCTTCAGCTATTACCCATTCCAGAACAACCATGGTCTTTTGTTTCTATAGACTTCATCACAGATCTTCCAAATTATGGTTATCATCTACGACTTGATACTTTTGACTTTTCAAAAGTTGATAATCCTGCTGCAAAAGATTTGGCAATCTATTTGTCAGAGCTACATACAACGATGAAGGCGCAGTTGAAAGAAGCTCAAGAACAACAAAAGGTCAATGCGGATGTCTATCGAAAGGAACAACCACCATTCTACTTCGGTGATAAGGTATGGCTACTTCATCGCAGTATCAAGACCAAACGTCCTTGTGACAATTTGAACTATCGAAGGCTGGGACCATTTTCTATTTCTACACAAATCAATCCAGTTGCATATTGTTTACATCTACCGGAGTCAATGAAAATCCATCCAGTATTCCACATATCTCTTCTTAAACCATACAAGATAGTGGACATACCAAAAAGATGATAAGCTCCACCTCCTCCTATAGAAGTGGACAATAATGAAGAGTTTGAAGTAGAAGAAGTCTTAGATTCAAGGCGGCGTCAAAATAAATTAGAATATCTTGTCCATTGGTGTGGATATGATATTAGTGTACGCACATGAGAGCCAGTAAAGAATCTTGTAAATGTTGCAAAGGCGATGGAGGCTTTTCATTGATGATATCCATGAAAATCAAGATGAAAACCTTCTTTATAAAAGAAACAACATCCAGGCAAGATAACATTTTACTTTCAATCCTTGTTTGTAGCTTCTTTGTAGTTGTGATGCTTAGGAGATGGAGAACCAACAATTAGCAGGTCTGACTCAAGAACCTTCATTTGCTGACTTGTTGGATGAGACATTACGATTAGCACAATCTTCAAGATGATGCAATCGAGATGAAGATCTTCAAGAACGATATGTTCTTCTTCGAATAGATGACGAGATACAACGCGTTTGGTATCACGACTTGGGAAGGAACTCCCAATATTTGGTGATTTTACTAGAAGTATGAACATCTCTTGATGGTGTTCTAAATATTCTATTCGAAGGAAGTTATGAAGGCCTCAACAATGATCAAATAACAAAGTGGTCTTTCTACCCTGATATGGGACACTATTGATGGTTGAGAGGCCGTATCAATCATCTTCGAAGAGAATAAAGATCATAGTATGTGGCAAATATAATTTGTCGCATTATAGATTTTCTCAACATATGATGACCGCCCCTCATGGAACTCGTCCCTAAAAGGGGGGGTAATGTCACAGACATACTCATGTAAGCCAATTATTACATATATAAATAGGTAGAAATAAGTAAAAGTAGATAAAAGTAAGTTAATTCTATAGTATTTGATATGGAAGCTTTCGAGAAGCTTCATAGACTTTGCTTTGACTTTAAGGTGTCTTTAATTGATTTTTTGGATTAGAAATGTCATCAATAAGTTGGCTATGTGCCACACATGTTGTTAGCTTGAAGACCAAGCTAAAAATGTGGCTCACATGTAGAAAAACTTGCCTTGTAAGTCAAGGCATGTGTCCTATAAAGTCAACACTTATTGGAGGTCTTATAGAACATCGCCACATAGCCCCTAGTTAGATAGTATATATAGAGACAAGAGTGAAGCCTTCTTTACTCTTGTCAATTCTTTTCTTGCTTCGAATCTAGTTTCAAGGGTCTCTAATTCTCTTGTCTTTTGGCAATAGCCATTCCAGTTTCTCTTTCAATATACATACTTGTTTATTTATATTTTGTTACCTTTCTTTGAGTGAAGGCTCACTTATCTGAATTACTTTTTCATTGAGTTCTTATCCTTGACATCAACTGCTTGAAGAGAATAACAGTGTTGCATTGAAAGTTCATCCCAAATAATAAGCAAAGTTTGGCAAATAAACTTAGCATAATCAAATTTCTTAGTAATTGAATAAAAAGAGTCTTTGTTACAATCTAATAGAATCTTGAAGGTAGAATAGATGGTTCTTCCTCCCTCAAGTAGCAATGTGGTGATTCTTGATGATGTAACATATATAACAAACTTTTGCATTAATTAAACTTTAGTTATCAAAGCATTGTAGAGAAATATCTTACTAGTTCCTGTAAGTCCGTTTAAAAAAACATGAGTCCATGTTCTTCTATTATAGAAGCCATAATATCATCATATGCCTTTCTTTATTCAAGATTTAATTAAAGAATATATTGTTCCAAATTTGCTTCTAATTATTGAATATTATATGTTCTTTCTTCAGTAATAAATCAATTTTCATTAATTATTACATTCCAATTTTTTCTTTATAATGGCATTGGAAGAAAATGTACAATCATTCTATCAAAGTCTTGCAAAATCTTATCTAACAAAAAAAGTCTAAAATCCTTAATCTGTTCATTCATTGGATTACTAATTCTATATTTTCTTTGCAAACGGGCATTGAGATTATGTAAGATACTTTTTCAAAATCTTTCATATAAGTTTAAAGGATTTAGCAAATTTCCATGTAATAGCAAACTAGTAAATAATGTCTTTAATTGACATCCAATTTGTATTCTTGATGCCTCTCTAAAATATTGTTGCTACTCTCCACCATCTTTAAGCAATCCTAAAGCTACACATGCACTTTTAAATGTTGAATGAGAGATTCCATAAATAGTCTTTAAATGCTCAAATGATTGTGGACCCTTAACGTGGATTAATAGAAGCTTCAAATAATATCTTTTTATCATTGTAAGATTTGTAAAATATAATCTTTCAATAGCAAATCCACGTTTTCTTAATATCTACATCTTTCTTGTCTTATGCCAAATAAAATGTTGTAGAAATTATTGGTATGTATATTGTCTTTCCACTGCAATTGTTGCACATATTTCAAAAAATGAAGTTAATAATATCTTTTATCTTTTAGCACATTCTAAAATTGTAGCTACCTTGTCATTTAGATCATATACTATTTGATGCATTCTTAGAAGATGAACAACTAAACAAAAAATATTTGGCATTTCTTCATAGATTTGCATGCCAAAAAGTCTCCAAACAACCTCCGGAGCTCCAATGTATCTTGCATCCAAATATTGTTTGATCTCATCTTGTTGGTTTTCAAATTGCATTATAATGCAATCATAGCCCTTATAGATGTATTTGTGGATATACTTAACAGCACAAATAGATACAAATATCTCAATATTAATATGACAATTGTACTTCCGAGATAGTTTTGAACAAAATGGAACATCCTTATTATCAATAACCATTCTTTGAGCTTCACATATTCTTCTATCATTTTTTCATCAATATTGAAGATATCTATCAACATCCATTGTTGTTTCTTTCACAAATATCTTTGCATACATCTTTGTACAATAACCATCTTCCATGCAAGGTACTTGAGGATTTTACATTCCGCATGGACCATGTACCATGTATTATAGAATAACTTCAAACAACTCTTGATTGTTGTCTTTATCTAAAAACTCTATAGAAACAATATGATCCACATCTCTAGTGCATCTAATCTTACTTTCTCTATCCAAAAAAATCAAGATATGCATATGAGATAGATTTCTCTTTTGAAATTCAATGATATAAATATGTACAACAATATGACCAAAGACAACTCCTTTCTTTATATCTTCCATAGTTACACGTCTCTTGAGCTCAAATATATGGACAACTAAATCTAGTCGGTTATTTAATTGTTGTCTTTAAAACAATTCATTTTGGATTTCAGACCATCTTGAATTAATTGTCACTATCATAAAAATATCAGAATGGTGATAAAATCTTGTAATTGCTATAGAATCTTGAAGTATTTCTATCATATATCTTAGACTTCTAATATATGATGATGGAAGTAAGATCCTATGTCTTAAATTATTTAATTCATATTATCATTCTTCATGTCTAATACTTTGATGAATTATAACAGCATCCACCAATCCTTGGTATAAATTAGTACATAGATTTCCTTGATTGTAATGTAGATCACACAAATATAATTGATTGGTTGCTGCCTATCCATGAACTATAAATTCTTGTAATAGCTTTCTTCCATGCAAAATTGTGGAATACTTGGTAGGCCTTAAAAAAAGTTGATAAGCAAAATAATCCATTTAAGTTAGATTGTTGCTTTTCTAATCTTCTTGTCCAACACCTTTTCTTTCTTCAACAATATCTATCACTACATTTTACACCCTTAGGTCAAGATGCCATCTAAGGATTCCATGTAGAGCAAATAAGTAGAATGAGCCTCATGAATTCTTTCTAATAATCTATTATTATGTAGGCAAAGAATAATATCACAAAGTGTATTAAGTTTTGATCCATTTCTAAGCAATATAATAGTAATTTCTTTAAAAGTAGTAGAAAGATTATATTGGTGTCTATTGCTTCATTCATGAAGTGCAAAGAAATAGGAAGATCTACTTCTACTACTCCTTCACTCCGTACTTGAGATAGTATTTCATGTACTTATTTATACAATCCAATAAACAAATTATTCTCCCTCAAAACTTTTTCAATTTCTTACATAGTTTAGATCAATAATCTATAATTACAATTCATTCTTCTATCTTGTACAAATGATGCATCATAGATATAGAATTGTACATAACTTGGGTCAATTCTTTCTTCTTGTAACAATATTCCCGCTAAATGGCACAACTCTCTATTTATTCTAAAATTGTATGGAGTATTTTCCTAAACCACAGATCAATCAATATTTATACTTAAGGATGTAAATACATATGCAGCATTGTACTGACGTATATTTTTTTAGAACTCCCTTGCTCTTACATCTTAGTCTTCAAATAAGTGTTTCAAAAGCAAAGGTGGAGAAGGTAGAGATGATAGAGAAACGTTTCTTTGATGACAACATTGTCCAAATAATGGCAATTCCTTTGGCAACCAGACTAAATATTTATCAAACCAATGCAATGCGTTACAATGAGGATACAAAACATTAATCCTCATTAGATTATGTATGGCTTTAACACTTGTAACTATTTTAGGTTCTCTGTCTACTCTCTCACGTTCTTTACATTGTTGTTGAGCAATCGCTTTCCGATTCATTGTTAAAGCTAGACCGTTCACAATGGCATAGGTTCTATTAGACAATTTAAGTAAGCTTATAAGTATCAAAATACTACCTCCATAAAATTCTAATAAAACCTTGTCACTCAAGTATTTTAACAAAATTTTATAATACTTGTAAAATAAAAAATAAGCACATATAGCTTAATTAGTCAAATTATAATGTCACAATACTTTAATACAAATATTCTACATCTATACATCCCTATAAATTATAATTATACATATTTTTACAACAACTTGCTATAACAAAAAGGTCAATTTTTTCAAAATATTATATTTTATAAATCATAAATGAAATTCCTATAATTTAATTTTTGTATAACAACTCTTGTTCAAAAAAACTAAAAATAATAACTAATAACTAATAAAATTTTAAAAAATAAAAAATAATATAATAAAATTTAATGATAATAATAAAATAATAATAAAATAAAATATTATCTTAAAAATAAATATAATCTTAATTAATTAATAATTATAAATAATAAATAGTTTTTGAAAATAATAAAATTAAAAAATCCAATTTTATGCACACAACTTGAATCCAACCTACATTTCACCACTTCAATAACAAATCCAAACATCAAATCAAAAAAAAAAAAAAAAAAAAAACAAACAAACAAACAAACAAACAAACACAAACAAACAAAACAAAGAGCAAACAAACAAACTCAAAAAGCTAAACATAAACACAAATTTTTCAATATTTCAGCAATACTCACTGCAATATTTCACTGCAATATTTCAGCAAATATCATAAAATTAGAACTCCAGCCTCCTCGAAGAAATATGCGTGCATCTTAAAGTTGATTATAGCAATATTTTTGAGCAGCAAGATCGTAAGCCCATGCTGCTTCTTCCTCGTCATAAGCCCTTGATGGGATAACAAACCAAAAGCAGGATCCGCGATGAATCCGTTTTATTAATCCATGATGAAATCCTTCTGAAATTCTGATTGCAAAGCACAATGATAATAATTTGCAATTCATAAATTTGACAAAACACCAATGTTCAAAACCAATGTTTGAAACACACAGAACACATTGTTCTTACTCGACACACAATACTTAAACACATGCTGAGCCTTCCTCGATGTATTTGCCTTTCAAGTGTCTATATGATTGCATTACAGTATGAAGTGCATAAATCTGAGGAGGAGAAAATCAGTGTGAAACACCATGAAAAACACCCTATAGAACTCCCCATTCAACTGTAAAAGGGGTTGTGAACTTCACAAAACATGAACCTTTTTGGTGAAAACGAAGGCCCATCCATGCCGTGAAAGAGGCCACCACTTGTCTCCTTGATCGATTTTAATATATAGATTCTAATCTACATTCAGACAAATGATTATCTTTTTGCATGTTGTTCACTTAAGCTTAAGTGATAGTTACTAAGGTTAAAACTTATCTTTAAATATTTAATATAAAATTTCTGGGTAAAAAAGATGGAAAAAAAGACAATGGTCTACTTAATAAGCAATGTACCTTACTTAAACAAGATATATGGGTTTGAATGTAGTTATTTTGTAGAAATGGACAATAAAAATCAGAAAACTGTGAAATTTTTTTATATGCTATTTTAAAACCAAATATATTCTATTAGACTCATTATCATCAAATTCAACTCAGGTTCATCACCTTTTGAGCAACAGCTATATATATATCGTTTTGGTTTTTTGTGATTATTTAAGGGTTTCTGATGGTTTTTAATGTTTTTGATTTTCTGATTTTTTCCTCTCCTGAGTGTACACCTGCTACGAATATTCATCTTCAGGGAGCACCAGTTTAGAGAGAGTTTCTTACTAGCCCACATGTTCACACACACAGAAATTAGAACACATGGATCACATCTCATGTAGAAATCCAAAGACAACCACCAACAAAGTCAAACCACGACCCAGAATAGAACCGACCTCTTTTACAATCCCCACAAAAATTTCCGTCTCGCATGCAACGAGATGCACATTCAAAGAAACCAAAGTGACACCAACACTCATCGGCATCACTCAAAACGGGCCAGGAATAGAACTATAGCTAAGCCTCGGCACTTAATCCCCTCATTCTAGCTCGGATAGTATCAGACCCTGACGTCAGGGCAGATCGTCCGGTAGCGAGGATATTCATACCGTCCAGTGCCGTGCCAGTCGGCTGCGCTGGCACGGCATGCCTTACGATCCGCAGTGCGGTCAGGGGTGTCCGTAGTGCAGCCTTTTTGCCCTATCTCCGTTTCCGCTGGCTGCGGAGGACGGTCTCAGGCGCCGGATGCGGTGATGGGGGATTCGTGTGTCGCGCTACTGCTTTTACTTTTTTTCGCCTTTAGTTGTTTTCGGGCAGCGTGGTAGCCGTGGCAGCTTGGCTGTAGGTTTGTGGTCACGTGCCGGCAAAAAATTATTTTATCCGTGTCAGATGTTGGCGGAAATGACGCGCGATTCAGCGCGGGGAATGGTTAGTAACTCCAGTTCGTGTGGGAAATGCGGAGTGAAGGTGTGTGGGTCGCGGCGCACGGTAGGCGCAAGTAGTTATACTTTGTGGGCATGTGATCAGTCGAGGTTGGTCATGGACGGCACTGAGACGACGAATGGTTCAGTGACGGGTATTGCTGCAGCCGCGGCAGTCACTCGAAGGGTGTGCCTGTGCGTTGCAAGTCCAGGAATTTAGCAGCTGCTGTTGGGGGGAGGCGAGCGAGTGGTATCGATTACTCTGCAGTCGTAAGACATGGGCCAGTGAGGACACGATAGAACGTCCCCCTACCAGGTATTTGTTTTGCGTTTCATCCAATCGTGGATGTCGTGTAGCTTTATGAATCAAATTTGATATGCCCGCCAGCCCGCCCGGATGAATCGGGTGCTCAGCCACAACGGTCGGAGCGAGTCAAGCAGTGGTAGAGTGGAGTTCGGAGCCAGCGCAAGAAGTCGGAGAACCAGGTGAAAGCGCAGGGATGTAGAAGAGTCGCGAGGGCCAAAACTGACATTCCATTTTCTATGCCCCTTGGATACCCCAAAAGTGGCGTTCAGTCGTCAAGAATCGAGCCCTGGCTACCAATGCTAACCCCTCCCAAGTTCCTCCTGCCCAGCTTATGGATCGATTTAGTTTTTCTGTGGAGATTTATTCTGCCCAGCTCTCTGACCGCCCGCTGCCCAGACTGGATGAAATCCCGCGGTGGAATCCAACTACGAGGAGGTGCTTCCGTAGCGGGCGAGCGGAGCCATTCAGTTTACTGTAGCCATGTGAGTTACGGCTAGCAGTTGACGGATGTTGGATATGCTGTAAAGGGGAACGAACGATGCCCGTCCCCAGATTCTCTCGCATGGATGAATCCCCGCAAGTCGATTAGGAGTGCCCCTGAAGTTTCTTGCGGGGAGCTGCCGCGGCGGACTGCTGGCTTGGGGTACGGCAGTTGAGTTTGATCTGGTTGCATCTTATTGGTTCCGCGTCGAAGTTGCGATTGATTGCGAGATGCGGTGCTGGGATGGTGTGGCCTGGTGGTTTGCGAGCTCACGGGATGGACGTGCTGGGTGGATTGAACGGAGTGTACAGTCGGTGAGTGTGCCGTGTGGGTGTCGATGCGAAGGGATCGGAATAAGGAGTATTGCTCCTGCACCAGGCAGGTGGTGTTTGGTGCTTCGTCTCTGTATGGTTTAGGTGTTCTTTGGCGCAGACAGAAGCCAGCGGCACTTTCAGCGAGCTAGACTAGACTACTCCCGGTTTCCTCTGACTTCTGTTCTGATTGATCTGATTGGAGCTGGTCGGGGTAGAATTCAGGGCACAGGTGATCCGGCGACGGAGGAATTATAGTTTTCTCAGGGTCCGGTACCTCTGTTCACGCTTGCGATGGAGGCACGAGAGAGGTAGTAGTGTGTTACTGTGCACACAGGGATGCGGTGGGTTCGCATTGGATTACTTCGGGGCTTTCCAGTATCTCCAAGTATGTCCAAAGCAGAGCACCGAAAGGCGGTTACAGTAAGTGGCATTGTTTGATCCAAGGTAGACCAAGGACTTCGTCTGAATACGTCGTCTATATATCTCCGTTGCACTAATATGATGATCCTAAACCTCTTGTGATCTTTTGCCGCATACCAAACTTGATACGTCTCACTTGTCATTGGAGTTCGTTTATGAGCATTGGATTCGTGATGGTTCTGTCTGAACATAAACAATCTGCCTAGTATGGTATTTAAACAGCTTTTTCTCCTGTACGATGGGAATCTATCCTTATCTCATACTGCAGGCCAACAGAGCAAGCCTGTGCTTCAAGGATGATAGAGGAATCCATTAGAGTTAGTAATTATGGTAATTCAAGTCCAAGTGTTCAGGTAGAAGAGGGAATAAGAGCCAGGTTGATTGATCACGGGATTGACCACAGCATCAGTTTTCTCGCAAAGCCTCGATACCTAGCAAAACCGGTGGGGATGAGAACCAATTCAGGACTTCTGCACTAATCAGGTCTTTTCAACAGAATCGCCACGTTGCAGAAGTTAATTTCCAAATATAGACAAATCTCCTTAAGCCTTCAGGTCGCCACAGGCTGATTCGAACTACTAGTCTTCTTGTGTTGAGATATTTACAAGCGGGCTTGAATTTTAGTGGAATTAGGCTTCCAAAGATGAATATCATAGACGGCCTTGTGCCCGGCGGTCTTGGGCAACGAGCGGTGTTCGTGTGCAACCACGAGGCGAAGAACATCTACACCAATTCAGCATACCAGATGATGACCGGCGTGGATTCTGCGGAGGAATTGCTCAATCTGGGTTGGATCTCTTTTGTTCATCCCGAAGATTTGCCTGTAGGTTATCCGTGCCAACTATTCCTTCGGATCTGAATTTCTACTGCAGGCAATAGATAGAACTATGTGGAATGAATTCGGAAGCATGAAGTGCTTCTTTTCTTGGTTGATTGATGTGCACAGGCTGTGTGGGCTCTTGCGTTCGGACACTTCTCCTCTCCCGCCGATTGCAATCGACAAATTCAATGCGAGTATCGCCTAATGCACAAGTATAAGAAGAATTCCTACATATGGGTGAACGTGCAATCAGTGGACATGACAGGCTGCCCTGGACTTGGCAGGTATGCATGCCCACACTCCTGTATGTGAGGCTTCTTCCGAGTTTTCACAAGCCAGAACACGCTATTGTGATGTTCATTGGAATGATTTCTTTTTAATGTCTACTAACGTGGAGCAATTTGGATTACGATTGTGTAGTTTTGTGGGGATTTTGGAAGACATTTCTTGGAAGAAAGAAGCGGAAGAGTCTCTTCGGCGCAGCGAGGAGCGCTACGTGCTTGCGGTGCGGGGCTCCAATGACGGTCTATGGGATTGGGACATGGTCACTAACCAGGTGTTTTACTCTCAGCGTTATAAGCACATGTTAGGACTTGGCGCTACGGAAGTCGACGATTCTTTTGGAGTTTTTGAATCCCGATTGCATCCCAATCACCACGGTCAGTGCTCAAACCTTTTTGCTTTGTTTGCATTCTCGGCAGCCAACTCTCATACGCATGGTTTTGTTAGTACGAGAAAATCTTTTCAACGGATACTGAGGCTTTGTAAGCGTTGATCTCAAGAGAGGTTTGTTTGAGTCATCCTCCAGATTCTGTGTTGGCGACCATGAAAGACTATCTGGCAACGAAGAGTGCCGAGTCTCCCCCATTCGACGTGGAAACTCTCCTGCAGACGGGGGATGGGAGCTACAAGTGGTTTCGTGTCCGTGGTCAGGCTCTCTGGAATAAAGATGGCAAACCGGCCAGAATGGCTGGGTCTATTACGGATATCACGGAGAGGAGGAATTGGGAAGAGGAGCAAGCTCGACTGATTGCGAATCTCGCCATTGCTCGTGACAAAGCAGAGAAAGCGGCTAAAGCAAGATCCGAGTTCCTCGCTGTGAGGATCAAACTAAACTCATTTGTTTACGATGACAGTTCTAAATGTTTTGGTTTCTATAAACTCTTCATGTGTAACCTAATTTGTGTGATGTGCTCTATTGTGCGTTGAACATCAGATTATGAGCCACGAGATCAGAACACCGTTGAATGGAGTCATCGGCATGGCTTCAGTTCTCCTGGAAACAGCTC
Source organism: Physcomitrium patens (assembly GCF_059467195.1). Taxonomy (NCBI): domain Eukaryota; kingdom Viridiplantae; phylum Streptophyta; class Bryopsida; order Funariales; family Funariaceae; genus Physcomitrium; species Physcomitrium patens. The sequence continues at coordinate 3,909,358 of NC_143434.1, read as the reverse complement.
CCACTCCTGAGCAACAGGAATGCCTTGAAACCATAAGAACCTCCGGGGAGTGCCTGTTGTCGATCATCAACGACATCTTGGATTTCTCCAAAATTGACGCCGGGAAATTGACCATCAGTCCAGTGCATTGTAATTTGCGCAACGTGGTTGAAGACGTGGGAAGCATGCTCGCTCTTAGGGCGGAGCCTAAGGGAGTGGAGATGGTGGTTCGATACCGTCCTGCTTTGTCTGCGGTCTTCGTGGATGCCGTTCGGCTTCGGCAGGTCCTTATAAACCTCGTGGGAAACGCATGCAAGTTTACCCACATGGGCTACATCGCTGTCGATGTGTCTCTCGTATGCGAGAAATGCCACCAGGAACTAGACACGGGAGACGTGAACTGCTCCCACTGCGGCGCCACTCCCTCCTCCGCCATGAATGCAGTGAATTTTCCCGTGGCAAATCCGGTTGGGGAAGCAGCTTCTGCACTGGATACCAAGATTAAGGACGGACACTGGGGCCCTGATGACTCTGAGCCCGTTTTTGTGCACAACCCAGAGGACGGGCAGCGAAGAAACCGTGCTGTCCAGAACATCCGAGCTCAAATTACCCTCTGCGAATCGTATAAAGGTCTTAAAATTGATAAGGTCAACAAGACGGACATATTTGCGGAAGGCATCGGGAAGGAAGTGATGTCGGATCCCATTACGAAGGACTCCCAAGTGAAGCCACCTGTTTTCGCGAGCCATAATAAGAGGAAGAGACTATATGGGAGCATGGGGGATGAGAAAGGGCGGTGCAGCAATGAGAAGTCGGTTGATGCAGCCGAATTGTGTCCGCAGAATCCTTGCTGCTGCACTAGGGCGGCCGGAAAGAACTTAACGGAGATGAGTTCCACCTCAACTGGTGCCACGACCGCTCGCAGCGATGCGCATGATGACGAGGAAGCGAACTCGGCAAACTCTGACCGACCCCGAACAGTTCGTTGGTTTAGGTTCTCGGTGATCGACACAGGCATTGGGTAAGCTTCTACTCTTGTGTAGTAGGTTTGGATTCGCGTGCAGGAAGCTTGTTTCCTTGGTCGTAGTCTTCGGAGACCCTTTCGAACAACGACTTACATGACAGAGAGATCACACTTGTGACATGTTGATGCAGCATTGCGGCGACCGAACTGGACATGCTGTTTGAGAAGTTCACTCAATGCAGCACTTCAACGACGAGTACCTACGGCGGCACAGGTCTTGGCTTGGCAGTTTCGAAACGACTTGTAAGAATCCTGAGCTGACTGCTTTTGATCCCAAATGGATTGAATGTACATTCTGTTTTTGTATTATGGAATCTGGCTGTGTTTCTTATATGGTGTGGAAATCAACAAGGTGGAGCTCATGGGAGGTAGTATCGGTGTCGAAAGCGAGGAAGGCAAAGGCTCCAAGTTTACATTCACCTTACCTCTTGAGTTGGACCCTTCCTCCGAGCAAGGAGACAAACCTCCTACGACCTCCAATACCACGGAGGCCACTGCAAACGATGCTGAAATCGACAAGCAAAGGAGGCGTGTGCTGGTGGTCGACAACCATGAAATGACCAAGGAAGCCGTATGTGACCAGATACGCGCGTGGGGATTGGACGCTAAGGCATGCAGCAATGTCGACGAGGCTCTCGGAGCTCTGAAACATTCAGTTTCCATTCGACAGCCTTTCCAAGGTAAGTTAATTTATCGATTAAATTATCCATATCTCTGGGCTCGAGTGTTGACCATGGATTGACATAATATCATTTTTCTGCAGTTGCTATTGTAGAGCGATCAGTAGTGGAGCTTTTCGGAAACGAGATGAAGAAAGCTGCGTCAACAAACACGCTTGAAATCAAGCCACTGGCGGTCGTCATGCTGGGTCGGGTAGGGCACAGTCTTCCGTCGCAGCGACTTCTGGCCGACCTTGGGTGCTGTGCGTGCTTCAGTCGCCCCCCTCGACAAGCCTACCTCCGAGATGCTTTGTCCGTGGCCTTCTCTGGAGGAGGTGAATGTATCCGAATGAAACCGGATTTTACTCTTGACATGATGCGATCTGCGCCTCTGGGCTTGAGACGACTCTCGCCAACTAAATCCAGCGGCGGGCTCCTCGAAGTTGCTTCAAAGAACAAAAACAGCGTGGACCAGCAGTTGGACGCTGTTACAGAAGGCAGCCCTTCTTCAGAATCTACCGTCCTGATGGAAGACCAACCAATTATCCGGAATCCTAATATTCTCATTGTGGTAAGCGACCACATCCTACTCCATATCTTACTAGTCAATCCTGTTAATTCTTTTGCGACATCGTCTGCCGAGTAATGTGATGTCGTTTTCTTACGATTCCATTCCTGTCTCCGATGAGCGTCAGATCTCTTTTTTGTGCAGGAGGACAATAAAGTGAACCAAATGGTTGCCCAGCGACTGCTCAACAATTTGAGGTGCACCTCGGACGTAGCGTGCAATGGTGTCGAGGCCATTACTTTGCTGGAGCGCTCAAATGAATATGATATCATTTTCATGGACTGTCATATGCCTGTATGTGACAATTTTGCTACTTCACTCCAGCCGTGACGATTTTTTAATTGCATCATTCCTCATTCGTAGTTTCGATCTGTTCTGTTATGGACTTGTGTGCAGCTAATACCTCCCTCAGTAGAAGTATTTACTGCATATCTCCCGATGCAAGTCTGTTTTCAGTTTTTTCTTTAGTTTGGCTATTTCTTGGAGACCCAACTGTTAGTTTGTTTACATAGTCATCAGTTTATCTCACCTGAGCGTAGTAAAGCCTTGAGCAAATTCAAGCTCTACTTGTGGGTGTAGAGCTTCAAGTAGGAAACAAAGCTTGATGTATATTGTCGATGGATTCTAATGAAACGAACTGGGTTGAGTGGCGCGGCAGATTATGGATGGCTTCGAGACGGCACGGCTAGTGCGGCAGAAGGATTGCATCTCGCATACTATCCCTATAGTGGCACTCACTGCAGCCACATCCGAAGGAGAGGTGGAGAAGTGCATGGCAGCAGGAATGGACGACTACATCAGCAAACCTGTGACCAAAGGAATCCTGCAAAGAGCATTGGAGAAGTGGGTTGGAAAAAAGTCCAGATGGGTGTAATAGCTTGAGCCTATTGTGCTCTCTAGGCATTCATCGATTCGTCAAAATAGAGGAGTGAAGTCCTCAGGCACAATTGTGCCTGTTTCTCGAGCTGGAAATTTGCCTCGAGCGGCTGTTTCTAACAACAGCAACAAAATCTCCTCCTGTCTCCGCAATCACTCTCAGGCTCTTCCCACACACAATCAAGGTCACAGAACTCTGCCTGGAATTCGCGAGTTTGAGACACAATTGTTCGCACATGGACATGAAGGTGCTCTGTGGCACAACTTCGTGAAACTTTTGAGGGACAGTGGATATGTCTCACAAGATGTCGATATTCTTCTCCCTTTTCTGCCTTAGATTGGCAGGATTGGTTTTATATTGATATAAGTCTTAGGAAGAAGCTTGTATTTTGTTGACTTGGCGTAAGCCACTCACAGATTATTCTACCTTTTAAAAGTTCGCGACATCGTCTTTGATAACTAATCGTGTCGCAAAAGCCTGATTGAGCGCTAGGATAACTGCCCACTTTACGTTTGAATCCATGTGTTATTCGAACACTATCTATTGTTAGGAACGTGGAAGAGAATCACAGGATTGTTATCTCCACAAGGAATTCTTTCTGCAAAATGATTTAGCTGCATGTATTCACAATGATTTCAGACATGAGAAAACAGCGAACTCAATACACCATCTCTCATGACTATGTAGGCATGTAACATATACTTTTTCTTATTGCACCCGTAGTGTTTGTGTATGAAGTATCGAAATGGTTCTCATGATTTGAGATCTTGAAGAATTGGGAAGTAGGACTTTTGGAACACTTTCCCTTGTAAGCTTAAGTAGGACGAAATCTAATCTGAACTTCCCTTGAAAAATTAAACTGAAAGAAGAGAAATAAGTTGTAAGAATATTAAAAGTTTTGAGATTTGAAGCCTAATACGAATTCAGCTTCGAGTAGACTTCTGCAGTTGCGCACAGGAGGAAAATAATAAAATTACGATCCGTCCGATGGGTGTAAAAGCTTGAGCCTATTGTGTTGCTGTGCTCAAGCCTCAGGTTTGTGTCCAAGTTAGGCTACTAGATCACAAAGAGCTAGTTTATATTGCAGTAAGGAAAACAATGCCACAAAGCCAAAAACACGTATACATTTCCTCTATCTAGACCCTGAACTAACTGATGGCAAAATTCAACACCGGCTTGACAGATGCATCACTCTCTTCACGACTCTTCTCTGGTAACCATCGCCGAACCTCCACAGCCTCCACTACAAAGTCCCCTTGACAGAGTGGACTTGACAAATCTATACCCTCCCTCTTCGGAATGAAATGAATCAGCAACAGTGTCTGGTCAAACGAAAGGAATACATCAACAACATAATCTTTTGATAAATGGGAAAGAATATTGAAACCAAGCAATGAATTAGTATAGGAAAGATCTATCTGCATGCAGAGCAGGTAAAGGAGAAAATGAAACTTTCATTGATCCAGTGTAACCTACGAGGCGCACATACAGAGCAAGCTTAGACACAAAAGAGTAATTCCGCCTTCAGAGTTCACAGTTTACCTTGGCAACACTACCACACAGACGGTTCATAGCTTGCATTTCAGTCCATGTCTTCATCCTTTCCTCGTGTCCTTCTACCATCACTATGACGGCATAACTGCCAAAAGTGACACGGCAAGACGCTTAGTCTTTAGAGAATCATGTATGCAATGAGTGCAAAATGTGACGCTCAACTCAACCGAATACAAGATCAATATAGAGAGGAATGATGGGAACGAGTTTATTTAAACTATAACGCCCTTCTGTCACTCACTCTGAGTGGACTAGAGCAGGATGATGACGGTAAGCCATGAAGTCTGCACCATATTGAATGCCAGAACGCACTACCCACTGTTTAGCACGTAAATGGGCGTAGGCTATGTAAAGTTGCCCAAATTCTGGCTTGCTAGCTTGCATGCACCTCCAGACTTCTTCCTTAGAGAGAACCACACGCCCCTGCAAAACAAGAGCTAGATAAATAAGTCATCAAAGCTACGGAACCCTGGTGGTAAATCCTTGGCCGCAAACAAAACGATATCAGATAGGACTGAAGAATCTAGACATTACGGTTCTTAGTTTTCAGTTAAAGATACTCTTGATAAATGCCAGGGGTTGCAAAAACAAACCTCGGGTATCTGCCTGCAAATACATATGCACTCTAACTCAGAAGTAAGAAAGAAAGCCTCCTCCAATCCCAGTTGGAACATTCGCACATCCTCAAGTTCAGCGTTCACTTCAAGCAACCTAGGCGCGCCTTCATGCCAGGTTCAAAACAATAATTACAATTATCCCCACCAATGCTTCTCAAAATTGCCACAGGTCCTTAGAACCGTACACATATCCCTATTAAATGCGGAGCACTAAAAACTAATTCTTATGACACAATTTACACAAGGAGTGACGATAAGAAAAAGCATGTAGTTCGTGACAAGAAGGACGTATTTCTTACGAGTAGCAGTTGTTGGAACAGAGTCCTGTGGTGAGGTAGCACAGTATATTGGTTTGCCGAAGCATGCGCGATTGAGGATTTGCGCTTTGGCAAAATCGATACTCAAAATTACGGATGAATGGACGAGGAGACCTTCTACAGACTTCCACTCCCGCAACTCTTTATATAAACTGGAGATGGGCTCCTCCAAGGCAACTGCAGCTGCCTCTCGGGACTTCCATCTCACACCCAACTTCATCTTTCTTAATAAAAAGCTTGCCCTACATTTCTTTTTGCTCCTGATCCTCTCTAGAGTCTCATCCTGCGCATCAAATGTTCAGGTTTTAATAAATTAGAAGGGATACTACTACTCATCGACTTACAGATTTTACAAATTTTCAAACTGTACAGCCATTTTACAAGCAATGCGATGATGGAGCTCAAGCATTGTGACCTGCCAATGCAGCCCAGGCACCCGCTATGTTTCAGGAAAACCTAATTGAAAATCTTACCCTATTTCATATCAGCTCTGGGTATTCTCGGATGGGAGTGCGCCTTGAGACACTCCTGCAACCTGAAGCTCTCGCTCCTGCCTGAGTCTTTCCCTCTGAGTCACAAAAACCAAATTCAGGAATTACACACCCACAAACGCGCAACTGGTCACACTTCAGGAAATTAAAACGAAAGCATAAACATGAGCCGGATTTTGAGAAAGACGAGCGCATCGACACTAACCCGGCGGGCCCAGTACGGGAGGTCGCAAACAAAGTCGTAAATAGGACCCAAACTCAGGCAAAGCACACCATTCAGCGCCACGAAGGTGATGGTGGTCTGCAAGGGTCGTCTGGTGAAAGGCATTCTCGATGCTCCACTAACCAAATCTATCACTGCAGATCGTCACAGCCACAACACGCACGGCAGTCAACAACAAAACTCTCGGAGAAACACACAAGTCAAGGTTCAGGATTTTAGGGTCCGTCAATTTAGGTGTTGGGAACTGAGAACGGAGCGAGCTCACGGGAACTTCGAGAGAGACATCTACTGTGGCCTTGTTTCGGAGACTACTGCTTCCCCCAAGGGTCAGCCTAGAAACCCATTTCTCTGGTACATTACTGAACTACACTGTAAGTGTTGATTCATTGCAATCTGGTATCCTCTGCTGTTTCCGTGAAGAGTGGAGCATTGTCTGAGTGAAGGAACTGAAATTTGAAGCCATGGAGTCAACGCTGACGAGAGCTTGGGCTGCTACCAGCTTTAGTGCGCTGAAAACCGCATCAGTGAGTGCGTCCCCGCGAATGCTGAGTTCCACCGCATTTTTTCTTGGAACTTCAGTGAAGCTTAATGGAGGTACGTGGGTTTTTTTAGATTTTTTTCTCGTCTGCTTGTGTCTACTTGTCAGATGTACATGTGTTGATGTAATGTCCTGGTCTGTAATCTCAGACTTGACCGATGAGGTATTCCTGCATTTCACAGTCTTGGCGAGACTCAACCCTTGTGTATTTTAATACTGAGGGAGAGAAAAAGACAGTGTATTGATCAAAGAAACTTGAGATAGAATTCGGTTACCTCGTAATGGGTTGTGGTTTTAGTTTGTAATTGACTAGTAATTGTGTTGTTTAGGGTTGTCTTCGTGGCAGGCGGGATCTCAATGTCGAGGTATCCCCTGTCCCAAGAGACTCAATCAGAGGCTGCAGGTATCAGCAGCAATCAAAGAAGTGACGGGATCCTTAATGAAGGGCGAGGGTCTAAAATTTGGCGTGGTACGGTTTCTCGTCTGAAACCCAGAAAATAGTTTTTTTAGATTTTTTCTATTTTCTGGGTTTAGTTGGTATAATTCAGAAGTAGACAACCAGCATTTTTGTGACGGCTGTACGGTCTAACTCTGGGGAATTATGTGTAGGTTGTGGGTCGCTTCAATGAAGTCATAACTAGGCCTCTACTTGCGGGAGCTCTGGATGCGTTCCATAGATATCAAGTGCGAGAAGAGGATATCGACGTACGTTTTCTTCCCTCAGCTCTTTGTTAAGTGCACCTCAGTGACTATCTGAACTTCCATTCTTGGAGATGTTGATCAAAATTAATCAAAATTTAATTCGAGAAATTGGGGACTATTAGTGGCATTCTATAAGCTTCTTGTGGTAAGAGAAAATATCTTGAAGCATAGCACTCGTAGGCACAAATACACAGTGATCTTGAGCAGGTTTTGTGCACCTTGTAATAATTTATTAGCACAGAAGGTGACTTCAGAAGGTAAGAGTACTAGAAGGATCTTCACGTGCAATTTTTCTCTCTTTGGTGCCTGAAAGCCTAGCCCTTTGCTGTGTTTGAGGAACACACAATACCAGGATATTAACTCTCCTGAATATAATTCTAATGCAGGTGATCTGGGTGCCTGGAAGCTTTGAAATTCCGGTGGTTGCCCAACAGCTCGCACTGTCGAAGAAGTACCATTCAATTTTGTGTATCGGAGCTGTGGTAAGCTACAGCCACTTGCTTTGGAATTCGATCAATAATGTGCTTGAGCACATGGATAGGCCAATCGTTACGTATCTGAAACGTTTTATGGTCGGTCTATTGCGCAGGTAAGGGGTGCCACCACTCATTATGATGCTGTCGCTAACTCCGCTGCCTCGGGAATTATGTCGGCTAGTTTGAAGTCAAGTAAGTACCTCTTGGAATCCAAATAGTCGTCAAGTGATTGCTATACTCTAATGGCTTAGAACATATGGTATGTGGTGTAAATTGAATGAGTTCTTTTTCGAAACAGCTGTTTAGGAATCTGGTCTACGCAGTTATTTCTGTATGTGATCTGCAACTCTACATTGGTTTTAAATCCCTATGTTCACTGCAGGATGTTGATGATTCCAGTTCGTTCTCATGATATGTGGCTTTCGTGGCTGCAGATGTACCCTGCATATTTGGTGTTCTCACAACTGAGAACATGGAGCAGGTACTCTGCTTTTTTAACTGCCTGTTTGTATTACATTTGAGTTTCTCATACTCAGTACTTACAAGTTTCTCTTGTGCAGGCCATTGATAGAGCGGGTGGGAAGGCAGGCAATAAGGGAGCTGAGGCTGCTATTACCGCGGTAAGTGCGTTAAGATTTTGTGCTAAGATTTATTTTATGTAGTTGGTGTGATTTGTGACCTTCAAACAGCGTATATGTAATAAATGGAGATTTAATATTTTCTTTTACTCTGCAGCTTGAAATGGCATCCCTTTTCCAGCATCATCTAGGTGGCGGAATTAGTGATTAAGTATTAAGATTCAGCAAAAGAGGAAATCCAGAGTTTTGTCCGAGTTGCCAAAGTAGATTTTTCTTTTCTTTTCTTTTCTTTTCAATGAGTTTGTACGAAGAGGATATCTTCGTCACTTGAAACAGTATTTTTTCTCATAATTCCATGAAAGCTTGATCCTCGGGAAGTTACCACTATCTATCATGAGATGCACTTGAGATTGAGGTGACTTTTCTACATGCATCAATTCTTTATTTACCAACAAATCTCCAATGAAGTATGAGCAACGCACGTCAAGCCCGCTACAAACACAGCATGATCCAGCCCATTCAATGGATCATGAACTCAACACTCTGCGTGAACCACAGGTTACTCGATTAACGTCTGTCGGGAAGGTCTCTCATTAGAGTTTATGTGACGTGCGAATACAGAGAACTAAAAAAAATCTCATCAACTGGATGAAGCTGCTAGCGTCACGATAATCCAGAGACGCCATCTTGGCACAAGGGTTTCCTACAATTCCATTTACAGAAATATGCCAACACCACCATGCTGCTTTGCTGTATCGATCCTTACATCACCTTGGGAATCTTCACCATTCTCTAGATTTCAGAGCCATAGCCGGATCTATAGAACCTAGTCCAATACAATAGAGAGGAAATTGTTGATTCATTCTAGCAAGCACATGCAAGCTTCAGGTGAACATATCATCTGCCGCTGTAGTTTCTGAAGATCTTCATCAATTATATATGATCCCTAAACTATAGTTGTCATTTGAACACTTGTCATAGTTGCCCCAGTTCTGCATGCAGGTGACCAAATCGATTCTGGCTTTCCGTTCATTACGACCTAATCCAGGAACTTTAGGGAGGAATCTATCCCAAATTCCTCCACGGAGTATAAATCCCGCATCCATGATCAATTGCTCACAACATCTCCCTTAGGGGCAGAACCTGAACCTGATCTCCAGTTCCACCATGATCTTGAATGCTGCTCCTGAGGTGGTTCGTGCTTTACCCTGCTTTCCAATCCCGAAGCGATGCACTCTATTCTCTTGCTGTAACAACAGGCGTACATGATAAGACATAACTTGCAGTAATATACTTCATTCTTGAAAACGAACTTTGGATTGTGGCACACATTTCCACTACGGGAAGACTCGTTAGAAATATTACTTGGTGTCATACAGGCGACCATGCATACTCCAGCGCTGCCGAAACCCATCAACACCCTCTATCCCGGAGGCTAGAATCATCCGTCTGTCACGCAAACGTTTGAATGTCAAATACTGTGAAATGTGAAAAACTGCACTGATACATTTTCCGAGTCGCGCAATTACAGCATAAACCCCTCCACATGAACTTTTAAATAGATAATAAAATCTCAAAAATAAGTTATAATCGATGCACCCCGTTCGTTCTGAAGAGCTAACCTTTCTAGAACCTCGGCCTCGGTTTTCAACTGCGCTAACCGCTCTCGAGCATCAGTCTCCGGCATGGTAAGTGCTAGTGTCTTCTCCGCATCTTGTATTCTTTTTCTTACCTCGGCATCCTGATGTGACAGCCCACCCATCCCAGATCATAATTATTGTAAAATCACTTCAAATGGTTCATGAACCTCCATAACATCGCTCCAAGCATACCCAGCAGAAAAAGTGAATTTAGGGTTTGGACTGTGCATCAAATTAATGAGAACCGTGTGTTCCATGATTAACTAAGTCCTCAATTGTCCTCAATCTGGGGGCATGAGAGAATCACCTGGAAATGACATACAGCTCTGAGGTGCTGCCAGCTCATAAAGCTCTAATTACGAAAATGCATAAGAAACAAGAGAACCCCCAGAGGTTGAAGAGAAGATGCCAGGGATTTCAAACGACCTTCACAGAGTTGCCAAGGGTTTAGGGTTTAAAATTTAGTGAATTATACAGAAGGTTTACCCTTTGTTCAGAACAGCGGCGATACAGAATGATGTGGTCCTGACAGAAAGGTTCGATATCATTCACATGAAGGCCTGCAGTTTACAAATTAATCAGAATTGCCCTCAAAAATTGCCAAATCCTGACAATTGCCTCAACCATTCATACAGAACCAAACTCTCGAGGAAAAACTTTCGACTGCCACGAGAAAAAAAGATTGATAGAAACTCAAAAAGTAACCCATACGAGTCCTTCATAAGAAATCCGCCCAACTTTACGAAATCTAGAGTCTCTGCCGATATCACGACAAAAATAACACCAAACATGAGTCCTCCCCGCCACCTCAAAGTTCGGAAGCGAGCAAGTTCAATGCAGAAGCGGGGCTTACAGTGGAAAAGACGACGAAGGGAGGAAGAGCAGGTTTCAATGCCGTCCAGAACATGCGATGCAAGCTCGGGTGGTATCATCGGCGAAGGAGGACCCATCATCAGATCGTCCCCTGTGAGGATTGTCTCTTCTGCCATCTTAGCCTCCCAACAGACCTCCTCTTCTCGACACCGCACTTTCAGAGTCGCCACTCAGTTCGTAAATCCTCTGTAGACCAACAGTGCGAGACCGCCATCACCAAATATGGAAGAGCAACAATCACAAAGCACTTACACATGCTGCAGAGCAGCGATGCGAGGAAATGGTGCTCGAACAAGCAACCGACGACCCGTGGTCGCCCACCAACGGACGATTCGAAATACGGTTGCAGGCACCGTGTTGCACATTGCTTAAAACTGAATTACTGACAGAGTCGTTTTTTTATCATCGATTATAAGTTTCAAAGTAAAGAGCTCCGCACCCGGATCAGTAAAGTCGCAAATAACAACAGTAGCTCCCGTGGCCTAATGGATATGGCATTTGACTTCTAATCAGGGGATTGTGGATTCGAGTTCTACTGGTAGTGCTTTAAACATATTGTTTCCAATAGTAATCGAAATCGAATTCGCTCAGCGGTCATTATACTGTGACTAAGCTTATCTATCTTTTGACTCCTTGTTCAGTATGACTACTAAAACGACCACTGCGCCAAACTTGGGCTTCATGCTCGCAACGGCTCGACGGGGCTGTCACCCTCTTGGGCATCCCATTCCAGGAAACACGGCGTGCTCGACCACGCAAAGAGAAGCAGTGATGACGAACCGTGCCAAGCGAGGAGAAGCAACTACAACAGCAAAGCGACGAAACGCAAGTAGACGCGAAAAGACATTCTGTACAAACAATTCACAGTTCATTGGCGCGGGGATTATTCAATGTAAGTTTCGAATGAAATTTAATCACATACTCTTACTCCCAAAGGTCTCAAACCCACTATCCCCTGATTAGAAGTCAGATGCCTTATCCATTAGGCCACGGGAGCTGGTGTTTTCCGAGCTCGGATTTACAGTTTTTACTCAAATCCATTTTAATTTAGCTTCGATTTTATTTAATTTAGTTTCAATTTAAGTTAATAAAAAAATTAAAATTTCAAAATCGATTTTACTTATTTTAATTCAACAACCTTTGGAGACTCTAAAATAATTAGTTGGTATATTTTCAAACAATTTTAAAATAATTTTAATTTAATGATTTCAAGCAACATTGATTCAACAACTTAATCTACAATTATAACATCAAGTTAAGCTTGTAATATTCATGAATCATATCCTAGATATAGTCTTTCTGATGTTGTGATCTCATGGTTTCTTCATTGGCTAATGCCACCAACTTTTTTATTATGCGGCTTAAGATTTTGTGCTGTGACCAGGTTTCTTAGACTGTCGCTTCTCAGATCATTTTTCTTGAAGTGGGATTTCGTGAGTCAACTGCGATGGTGTGGACATCAATGTCGACACAATATTTCTTGTACTTGGCTTCTTCATTGTGCTACTCTTGGAAGCACTTGCCATTGGTGTCTTTCTTTGCCTTTCCTCTAATGTCTTTGATTGATTTTCAGGGTGGTATATTCTCAAACTTAGCAACATAATGCCAATACTTGGTTATATATACTCAAAAGAAAGAAGCAATAGTAATACAATTGTTTGTTGATGATTGTGCTTTAGTCAATTGTTTTTTCATCCTCGGCCAAGAAATATATGTCTTTAGTGATATTTGAAATAATGTTGACTTGCTTGCAAAAAAATACTAAGAAAAGTATGCCACAAATGCAAGTATTATCATTGGATATGGCCCTCATACTTGGATCCATGGCTAGTGACTCTTAAGAAGTCAAATCCAAATACCACTTTGAGATAATTAACATTTTACAAGATCTCTTCATCCTCAATCATGCCCAAGTATTGATCAATTAATGATTTGTGTTATGCCATATTTTCTAAAAACTTTCAATACCACTTATTGTTTACGTCAAATAAGAGTTAGTGATAGTAATTCTATAATCCTACACTATTGGCTCAATTGTTGTCTTACATATTGATCCATGTTTGGATTTTGAGTGTGGTAGAGAATTGTGCACAAGAACATGGTGCCATTGTTGTAGAAGAGAAAAATCTTTGAAACAAAGATAAAAACAAGAAGACAAAGAGACAAAAGGTGTAAATACAAGATAGTAAGACGAGTGTGTTTTGAAATGGAAAATTATTGTTGAGAAGGTATTTGTATAAAGAACTAGATTAATGTGAAAGTTTCCAAATGTTTTCATGTTGGCTACAATTTTTAACTTCAATAAGATTGGTTGCTTTGTAATTATATTGTGTTTAATTAATGATGTCGTGATGTAGGTAACTGCAATCTTGAAGAAATGTGTTAAGTGCAACTTGGAATTGTAAATGGAAATGATATCTTTTAAGAGAACAGCATGTGAGTACATAGAAATTGAGGTTGCAAATTTATATTAAGAAAGCTTATTTATATTTAGAATAGTGGCATATAGATCATAATGATCCTAATTAATGAATAAAATTGTATTATTGGATAATGCAAGCTGAATTCTATAGGATCCATGTCATAATGCATCAAATTTGGCATTTCAAATTTTTGGGTCTTTAGAGCACCAAATGACCATATTGCTTCTATTGAATTTACAAGGTTTGTACTTCTTTTGAAATGCACTGAATATTTTTTTTTAACTATATGCAATTTGAATTATAGCATAATGGCATAATTTATTTATTCTTTTAAGATATTTCACATTGCCAACGAGTGCTTTAATAGTTGTGTCAAGGACAAGAACTGGATGAAAAAACAATTTAGACAAGTGAGCCTTCACTCAAAGAGAGGTAACAAAATATACATAAACAAGTATATATATTGAAAGAGAAACTGGAATGGCTATTTCCAAAAGACAAGAAAACTAAAGACCCTTGAAACTAGACTAGAAGCAAGAAAGGAGTTGACAAGAGTGAAGAAGCCTTCACTCTTGTCTCTATATATACTATCTAACTAGGGGCTACGTGGCGACGTTCTATAGGACCTCTAATATGTGTTGACTTTGTAGGATACATGCCTTGACTTACAAGGCAAGTTTTTCTAAGTGTGGGCCACATAGTTAGCTTGATCTTCAAGCTAACAACATGTGTGGCACATGGCCAACTTGTTGACCACGTTTCTAATCCAAAAAGTCAATTAAAGACACCTATGAAGTCAAAGCAGCATCTAGGAAGTTTCTAGGAAGCTTCCATATTAAATACTATAGAATTAACTTACTTTTATCTACTTTTACTTACTTCTACCTATTTCTATATGTAATTATTAGCTTACATGATTATGGCCGTGACATTATCTCCTCTTCTAGGGACGTGTTCTACGAAGAGCGGTCATCATATGTTGAGGAAATCTATGATGCGATGAATTGTATTCGCCACATACTCTAATCTTTGTTCTCTTCGAAGATGATTGATAGGGCCTCTCAACCATCGGTAGTGTCCCATACTAGGGCGGAAAGACCACCCAGTTATTTGATCATTGTTGAGGCCTTCGTAACTTCCTTCGAATAGAATATTTGGAATACCATCAGGAGTTGTTCCTACCTCTAACAAAATCACCAAACATCGGGAGTCCCTTCCCAAATCATGATACCAAACGCGTTGTATCTCACGATCTATTCGAGGAAGAATATGTCGTTCTTGAAGATCTTCATCTCGATTGCGTCGACTTGAAGGTTGTGACAATCATAATGTCTCGTCCGGCAGGTCAGCAAATGAAGGCTCTTGAGTTGAATCTGCTGGTTGTTGGTTCTCCATCTCCTAAGCGCCACTACTACAACGAAGCTACGAATAAGAATTAAAAGTAGAATGTTATCTTGCCTAGATGTTGTTTCTTTTATAAAGAAGGTTTTCATCTTGATTTTAATGGATGTCGTCGATGAAAAGCCTCCACCACCTTTGGTGCATTTGCAAGATTCTTTATTGGCTCCCATGTGCATTCACTAATACCATATCCGCGCTAATGGACAAGATATTCTAATTTATTTCAGCGTCGCCTTGAATCTAAGATTTCTTCTACTTCAAACTCTTCATTATTGTCCACTTCTATAGGATGAGGTGGAGCTTGTCGTCTTCTTGGTATGTTCACTGTCTTGTATGGTTCAAGAAGAGACACGTGGAATATTGGATCGATTTTCATTGACTCTGGTAGATCTAAACGATATGCAACTGGATTGATTTGTGCAGAAATAGAAAATGGTCCCAGCCTTCGATAGTCCAACTTGTCATAAGGACGAGTGGTCTTGATATTGTGACGAAGTAGCCATACCTTATCACCCAAGACGAATGATGGTTGTTCCTTTCGATAGACATTTGCATTGGCCTTTTGTTGTTCTTGAGCCTCTTTTAACTGCACCTTCATCGTTGCATGTAGCTCTGATAAATGAATTGCCAAATCTTTCGCAGCAGGATTATCAACTTTTGAAAAGTCAAAAATATCAAGTCGTGGATGATAACCATAATTAGCAAAGAAAAGTGTTTGTTTTGTAGAAGAGTGTACCGTGTTATTGTAAGCAAACTCTGCCAATGGCAAAAGAGTTGTCCAATCATCTTGTTGGTAATTAATGGTACATCTTAAATATTGCTACAAAACTTGATTAACACGCTCCGTTTGTCCATCAGTTTGAGGATGGAATGCCGAAGATAGTTTTATATCCACTTTAAGAATCTTGAAAAGAGTCCGCCAAAATCTTGATACAAATTGAGTTCCCCTATCTGATACAATATCCTTGGGTAATCTATGATAGCGATAGATATTGTCAAGAAAGAGCTTAGTTGTTTCTTCACCTGTGATAGATTTTATACATGGTACAAAATGTGCCATCTTGGTAAAACGATCTACTATCACGAATATAGAGTCATAAGAACCTGAGATTGGAAGATCCGTGATGAAGTCCATAGAAACAGAAGACCATGGTTGTTCTGGAATGGGTAATGGCTGAAGAAGTCGAAAAAGTCGATGACGAGGACTTTTTGATCTTGAGCAAATATCACATGATTGTACAAAATCTTTAACTACCTTCCACATTTGAGGCCACCAAAAATCCCTAGATATCAGCTCTAAAGTCTTATTATATCCGAAATGTCCTACTGTTGGGAAGTCATGACGAGCTTGAAGAACACGTAAACGTGCTTCTCCTTCTGGAACATATAGGCGTCCTTCGAAATAGAGTAGGTTGTTCTTGAATTCAAATTTAAATGGATCATGAGATTTAGAAGAATTGTTCTTGATATCATGAACAAGAGGGTCTGAAGACATACTTAATTGGACTTGCTTAAGGAAAGTTAAATCAACAATCAATGTTGATTTTATTGCTCGAAGATGAAATTATTTTGGCTTCAAGAGAACCGTTCTTTGTTGCTCAAAAGCTGCATCTCCTTCTTTTGGTGCAAGATAAGAACGTCTAGACAAGGCATCGGATAAACCTTGTTGTTTTTCTGGCCGATAAGTGATGATGAACTTGAATCTTGATAAAGACATATTCCAACGAGCTTGGCGATAATTTAGTACGCATGCTGACATAAAATATTCGAGGTTCTTGTGATCCGTATACACGGTGACTGGACTAGAAGTGCCTTCTAGATAATGATGCCATTCTTGAAAAGAATCCACAATTGCAAGAAGTTCTTTGTCGTGGATCTCATAATTGATTTTTGCTCTAGAGAATTTTCTTGAATGAAAGGCTACTGGATGAAGTTTGTCATCTGTTCCCATTTGTGATAAAACCGCACCCAGAGCAAAGTCCGATGCATCTGTTTCCATAAAGAATGCTTTGGAAAAATCAACACGATACAAGATTGGTGCAGAAACAAACGCTGTCTTCAAAGATTCAAAAGCAACTTCCGCTTCTTGATTCCATTGGAGTTTGTCTTTACAA
This sequence comes from Physcomitrium patens, assembly GCF_059467195.1. Taxonomy (NCBI): domain Eukaryota; kingdom Viridiplantae; phylum Streptophyta; class Bryopsida; order Funariales; family Funariaceae; genus Physcomitrium; species Physcomitrium patens. Next base: position 3,892,304 of record NC_143434.1, on the reverse strand, counting down.
GTCAAACGTATAAGTGGAGCTGCAACTCGAGAGAAGTCTTTGATGAAGATCCGATAGTAGTTGGCAAATCCCAAAAAACATTTGACATCTCTTACCGTTTTTGGGATCTTCCAGTCTATAATAATTTGAACTTTCTTAGGATCCATCATAAGTTCATCATTTGAAATTATGTAACCTAAAAAATCGACTTGAGTAGTGTGGAATATACACTTTTCTATCTTGGCATAGAGTCCTGCATCTCTTAATTTTTGTAACACACAACGAACATGAAGTTCATGTTCTTTTGGATTCTTAGAATAGATCAAGATGTCGTCTAGATAACATACCACAAAATCGTCCAAAAACTCTCAAAAAATATCATTCATTAGATGTTGAAAAGCTGTTGGTGCATTTGTAAGTCCAAAAGGCATGACGTTGTATTCAAAATGTCCATACCTAGTTCGAAACACAGTCTTCCATTCATCTCCTTCTTTGATGCGTACTAGATTCTATTTTTGTATAGATCTTAGTTTGATTCAGCTGATCAAGAAGTCTGAATATTAAAGGTAGTAGATAGTTGTTTTTGATGGTAATCTTGTTGAGTCCTCGATAATCAACATACATCCGCAATGATCCATCTTTTTTCTTCACAAATAGAATTGGAGCTCCTGCCGGAGATTTAGAATGGTGTATGAAATTCTTGGCTAGATTTTCTTCAATATATTCCTTGAGTTCAGCCAACTCATTTTGTGATAAACTATAGATTGGTCCGAATGGCGGTTGTGCTCCTTCTTGAAGGTCAATTGAGCAATCATAGGGACGATGTTCCGGGAGTGTATCTGCATTCTTTTTTTCAAATACATCTTGAAATTCTTGATATTGGCTTGGAATGCCACTTGAAGTCTTTTCACCAGTAGAAACGGGTGTAGCATAAATAATGTATGGTGATTCTTTCATAGCAGCATGCAAAAAAGCTTTTGCACCTATAAATACGAGTTTAATTGAACTGGACTTATGACTCTTTACTTGCTTAACTACACTGTTAGTTATACTTTTAGAGAAAGTAAGAGTTCGGGAAATCCAGTCTATTTGAGGGTTGTATTTTTCTAACTACAATAAACCTAAAATGACTGGATTAGAGGGAGATCTAATGATATTAAATACTACAAAACTATTATGACCATTGATTATTACTTCTATAGGAAGGGTTTCATGAGTAATATCTCCAGAAGACAATGGACGACCATCTATGACTTCTACATGAACAGGTTTAGTTTTCTTTACTAAAGATATGCTATGTCTTTTAGTAAATTCTTCATCTAAAAAACATGCTGAGGCTCCTGAATCTAATAAGGCAGAGACTTTGTAATGTTTAGGTCCTAAAATAACATTTAATGTAAAACAAGGAGAGGGCTTTGAGGAGAGAATAGGACCTTTACTAGATGTTGTGTAAGGTTCTAGCCGCACGGTCCCTATTTTAGCTGGACAAACTCGTTTTCTGACATATTATCTTCTTTCATAGCCATACTCCTCATTTTGTGATTGCGTCGTTTCTTTGGACAATTTTGAGCATTATGCTTTGGTTCTCCACAATATAAACATAATCCTTCTTAACGACGACGAGTCTTTTCTTCCTCAGTAAGAGGTTTGAAACGTACTCTATCAATTTACATATCCTCTACTTCCGAATGTATGTGTTGAACAGGTGTTGGTGTTGCCATTGAATTATGGTAACGTTGAGGTCCACTAGTACGGTTCTCAGATTAGAATTCAAAAAGACGATTGTCGCACTTCACAGCAAAGTCAATTGCTTGACTCAATGTTTGAGGATCAGGTAAGTTGAGCATTAATTTTTTTTACCTCATATTGTAATCCGTAGAGAAATTGGCTAATAAGTGCAGCATCATCCCACTTGATATCAGTTGCAAGTTGTCAAAATTGTGAAGCATATAACGTTACTGATCGATTGCCTTATCGTAAAATACGGATCTTATTGGTTGCAACACGAATTGCATCATGTTCTCCATACATGGATCGAAACTCTGCCAAAAAAGCCTCTAAATTATCCAATATTGGATCTCGTCGTTCAAGAAAAGATGAAAACCACGATAGTGCCGAACCTGAAAGAAGTGTACCAATGAATCTAACTTGTGATCCTGGAGTTGGATAGCTTTGGGGTTGAAGTTCAATCACAAGCTGCACTTGATTGATAAATCCTCGAAACTTGGATCTAGTGCCATCAAACTTCTCGGGTAAGGCAATTCTTGGTTCTCTAACATTTAAAGGACATTCTACCATAGGAGAAAGGACATGGTTTGGTACAAATATTGAAGCAGCTCCAACCATTTCTATATCTTCACTTCTTGCCAATCTTGTTGCTCTTTGTGGTGGTAAATTGAGTTGATGCATTGCAAGCATTAACTCCCTCAATTCCTCTTGCATTTGTACCATTGCACTCTTCATTTCAAGGAGTTCTGCCATGATAACACTTAGAAGAGAGAAGATGTCTAATATCGCTCAAGACAAATAGAAGAGAGGACTTGCGGACAAAAAAAATACTAAGGACAATATCAGTTTAGAAGAGGGTAATCCACAACTTCTAATACGCTTATATCTTATCAAGAAAAAAGGGGTAATCCACTCTTAATCAAGATTAGACAAAGCTCTGATATTGTAGGTGTACTCTTGTCAATCTGTCAAGGACAAGAACTCGATGAAAAAACAATTTAGATAAGTGAGCCTTTACTCAAAGAGAGGTAACAAAATATACATAAACAAGTATATATATTGAAAGAGAAACTGGAATGGCTATTGCCAAAAGACAAGAAAACTAAAGACCCTTGAAACTAGACTAGAAGCAAGAAAGGAGTTAACAAGAGTGAAGAAGCCTTCACTCTTGTCTCTATATATACTATCTAACTAGGGGCTACGTGGCAACATTCTATAGGACCTCTAATATGTGTTGACTTTGTAGGACACATGCCTTGACTTACAAGGCAAGTTTTTCTAAGTGTGGGCCACATAGTTAGCTTGATCTTCAAGCTAACAACATGTTTGGCACATGGCCAACTTGTTGACCACGTTTCTAATCCAAAAAGTCAATTAAAGACACCTATGAAGTCAAAGCAGCATCTAGGAAGTTTCTAGGAAGCTTCCATATTAAATAATATATAATTAATTTACTTTTATCTACTTTTACTTACTTCTACCTATTTCTATATGTAATTATTAGCTTACATGATTATGGCCGTGACAAGTTGAGGCTTTCAAAGATATAAGTTTATCAAATGTGGGCACAATGTACTTTGTGGGGAGTAGGAAATGAACACCAAATATGAATTCAAATAGAGAATGGTCTATTACAGTTTTATAAGCCACATAATGGGTCTAAACAATAGCTAGTAAATATTCATCTCAGTTAACCTTATTCTTATATATGAAGCAACATAACATGTTAATAATGGTTTTCCTAGTAGATTTGGCTAGACCATTGCTTTGAAAATAGTAGGTCGTGGATTTGCAATACTTGATGATAAAACTGTCTAGTAATTATTAAATTATCTTGTTCATAAAATATGTGGCTTGATCTAAGATTATTTTAATTGAGCATCCAAATCAAATAATGATATATATATATATATATATATATATATATATATATTTAAAAGAATTTTGTAATAATTGAGGAATTATTAGTTTTTAGTGCATGTGCTTTACACTATTTGGTAACATAATTTGTTGCTATAAATATATATTTATTTTACTATTACATAAGAGGTTTAATAGGACCAATAAAGTCTAGTCTCTAATGCATAAACATCACAAGTAGTTAATTGAGTTATCATAAGGCTTGCTTATTTGTACGAATCTTAGTTTGACAATTTGACATGAATAATACAAAGAAATGTATTTGTGGATATCTTTATGAAGTGTAGGCTATCAATACCATGTATAAGTCATGGAATTGACTCACTAGTGTGTTTTAGTCTAAAAAATATACTTATGGTGTTTAAAGTCACTAGCTTAGTGAATTAGTATAAGAGTTTTGAGATAAATAGCATATATATATATATATATATATATAATGATAGTTGCAAAAATGGATTTCGTATAGAGTTTTCCTTGAGAAGGGATTTCAGATTAAATATCTTCTCTTTAGATTAGCTAATAAAATTTATGATTTTTTAATAGTAGTCTTATCAGTATTTGGTATTTAAATTAGGCTAGATGTTGAGGTAGAACTCTTGATTCAAAAAATCCAAAAAGAAAAGAATAAACAAACGGGAAAAGAAAGAAAAAAGAAAAGGGCATCTATAGTTTGAACAATAAAAATAGAATAGAGGGACAGAGAGGAAGTAGTGGAGATAGAAAAAAAAAAAAAAAAAAAAAAAAAGAAAGAAGAAGGATGAAGAAAAGACAATCAGAAAAGAGAAGTAGAATAAAAGAAAAAAGAAAAAGAAGAATTGTTTTCTTTACCGGCCAGATGGATGCCGGCCGGATTTTCGGACGGCTGCAGGGGTCCGGGGTAGTTCTACACCCCGGTTGCACTTTTTCGGTCTGTTTGTTTTTGTTTTTGTTTTTCTTTCTTCTTCTGGTGTGCTCCTTCATTGTTTTGCGTTGCTGCGGAGGTTCTACAGCCGGTATCTGGCTACGTTTTCTCCCTTGTTGCGGTGCAGCAAGAAGGTTGGTGGTGTCGACTGCTCCATCAACTGCCGACAACGTGGTGGTTATTGATCTTGTGGTGCGGCGGTTGGCTCCAGCGAAGCACAAGGATCTGTTGTAGCGGTGGTCTCAGCTGGAGTGGTTTGTTTTTTTTCTCCCTTTTGATTGTGATCCAACGGGGCTGGGTGTTTTTTGTCATTGTTCCTTGTTTTGGGTTTTTGGGCAAACGACGGAAGTGCTTCACGGTTGGCTCTCATCTTCAACGGTGCTTGGTTTTACTACTTGGTGGTACTGTAGTGGGTGTATCGAAGCTGACTTGAAATGAATCACATTCCATCAAAGTAGAGGTGGTATTTTGTTTTGGTTTTTGTGCCATGGTCTCGAAAGAGGGCCAATGGTGTGGTGCTTCTCGTTCCAAAGTTTTGCGATATCGGTGGTGATTGCGGCGTGCGGCAAGTTGTGGTTGCAGTTGTTTCGCTTCCTTGGTAATTGCGGCCAATGGTGCTGGACGGTTGATGTCGTTGTCTCATTTTTTTGCTATCGATTTTTGGTGAAGCGCTACCTAGCACCCTAGTGTTGTGGTCGTGTGCATTGTGTAGTACATTAACGTCGGTTCTTGAACCAAGCGAGTCCTCTCGGAGAGCGCGACGGCAGTCGTTCTTTGGTTGGAGCGAGAACAATGGTTCTTTTGTGTTTTTGTTTCCCTTGTCAATAATTAGCAAGTGACGGCTCATTTTCTATTTTATGTGGTGTCGACGTCTTACGTTCGTGGATTGAGGGCGCCTAGTTACAAGGTTTGATCAGCGCAAGGTTGTGTGTTGTGGATCTCGGCGGCCTTCAAGTGTTGAGCTACGATCGACATCCAGGATGGTTCCATTGTGGCGATCTTCTCTGACGGGGGATTCATGTGCCATCCCAATCTCTTTTCCCCTTGTGTTACTAACCCGATTGCGGTTCGTCGATAGCACTAGTTATTGCTACAATACTGCCACTGTAAATGTCGAGGGGCGGAGTGCAAAAGACAAGATCTGCTCTGTATTTAAAAAAATAAAATAAAATATAGTTGAGCAGCGCCTCCACAGGGTGGTGCATGCGGAAGAGATGCGAGCAGAAGACGAGTAGTTGCTACATATATGACCGCAACGTTGAGTACATGAGGCAAGAGGGCGCTGAGGCTGTCGTTCAATCAAAGGACTTATCACGTAAGTTCGTGTATTGCCTCAGTATAGGATTTGGTTGGCCGGATTTGTTCTTTTTCAGTCCAGCTAGAAGTCTGGCAACATCCTCAAGTTCCGATTACTGGATAATCTTACAGTGGTTCGAGTTACCAAGTCAATATGCAGCAATCAAAGACCCTTGGCATCAGATGAGGGCGTAGTGAAAAATCAAGTATAAAGCTTAATTGTTGATATATCAATAGCCTTGCTGGAAGACCTCATGTGAACAAATCAATATTTGAATCTCAAATGGCCTACTGTAATGCACTTGTTTTGTAACATTATGATGCCCACATTATCGTTCAGTGCCTTTCCCAACTTTGAGTTCCATTTCTAGTCATCCCAAAGGCAGTTGGGTTGCTGCTTCCATCCTTGCAAAAAGGCCCAACAAGTGAGCAGTCAAGGTGCCCAAGACGAGGTCCTGCGTTGACTAGGACGATTGCAGCAAGTATTGTGATCTCCACTATAATTCGTAAGAACCTTGAATTAGATGAAGTTAGGTCTAGATGATCTTTGGACTAGATGAATTTTGAATTGGATGAGCTTAGGATTTGGATGAAATAAAATTTGGATAAAATCCATTCATGGATGAGAAGTTATTTGTAGATGATAAGTTATACTTGGATGATTTTTTATCAATGAATGAATTTTAATTTAATAAATAAATATATATATATATATATATATATATAAATAAACTAATAGTTAATAGAAGGAATTTCTTTGACATGCAATTTGTAAGTAAATTGCTATTATATGTATGAATTAATGGTAGAGGTTTTGCTTAATGACTTAGATTGTAAGAAGGTCAATGAATGATTTAATTAGAATTTAAATAATAGCTATAACTTATGAACTTGCTTAGTTAAATTATTCATTGTGAATTAGGATAAATTTCCAAGGAGGAATACTTAACTACTTGGATTTTTAAGAAGTTTCAAGTGTGAATTAATTTTGATTGAATAAGGATTAAAATCTCTAAAAATTAAATAGTTAGGTACTCGTCATGAATTAGAATAAATATGATAAGGCATAGATAAGATATGGGTATTGTTGACACATAGAGATAGGTAGTTAGAGCCATTTTTAAGAAGTTTTGAGAATTGGAGTTAGGTTGGTGGTCCATACAAGACCCACCATAGAACATTTGAAAAGGACTTGGGATGATTATTTAAATAGAATCCATTTTTAGAATCTTTTAAAAGGAAAAATTATCTTAGTGGGATCTTCCATTAAGGACATTTTAAAATATTCTAAAATAGTTGGACACAATATAAATAGGATTGGCTAAGGCCAATTGGATATTTGATTAGGTATGGCTTTGATCTCTTTCTCTCAATAAAGTTTGGTTTGTATTTTTTTAATCTATTTTGTTTTATTCTCTTTTGTTATATTTTACCTTTTATATTACAATTTATTTAGTTTATTTAGTTTTATTTTGGTTTGCTCTATTCTATATTATGATGTAATTTATGTTGCTATAGATTATAAGGATTTAAGATCTTAGAAAGAACTCAGTCTTGCTTCATTGGTATGAAACCGAGTATTAATTTGTTCTTTAGTAGATTGTTGATAGCCACTATCTAATTAGAGATTACTTGTTGTGGTTATACTAGGTACTATTTTTGAACTACCACAAGCTACTTTTAGAAGTCAGTTAGAAAGAAAAAAGACATTATAGGAGCAAAGTCCAGTAAGAAAATTATGGCATGGAAGATATGTCAGATCAATCTCAAATAGAGACTCAAATACAACAACTTCTAAACTAGATAACTACCTTGCAAAGACAAATGGAAGCCTTTAGGGGATAGAAATTGACATGTACTAGACTGAAATTGAGCAAACCTAGTACATACTCTAAAACATCAAGGCAAGAAGGTAAATGCTAATGGCTCTTTAACATACGAAAATACCTCCAATTATCTAAGACAAATACTACCAAAAGAATTATATATATAGCCAATTATTTGAAAGATGTGACAACCATTTGGTAGCAATATTAAGCTCAAAGCTATAGAACTCAAGGTAGATTTTGTGACCAAGGGGAATTTGAGACCAAGCTTAAGAGTCAATTTTGACTCATCAATGCAAAGAAGTTAGTATGCAATTAGTTGGCTAATTTTACATAATGTAGGTCAATGCAAGATTATGTCTTCCAATTGAAATTCTTGTGTCTTTAAATTGACAACGTTTCAAAGGCAGAGATGATGGATTGATTTGTATGAAGATTGAAAGCTATAGACAAGCAAGAAATAGAATTAAAGGATTCACAAATATTTAAGGAGGTAGTTGAGATTGCAAAGAAGGTTGATGCTATAGATTTATAAAACCATGGAATATGACCTATAGTATAGAGTCCTATGCTGCTATCTAATACTATAGCACAACAACCAATGCTAATGGAGATTGATGTCTTACAATGACTACTGATATTTCAAAGATGACAAATATTAGCATAAAAGAGATTGCGTTTCTACTACTATGAGTTAGGCCATGAAATTAGAGATTATCTAAAATGTCAAAATTCAAGCACCTATAAATCAAAAAGGATTCATAATCTCAAGTTTCACCAAATCAATAAAGAAGTGAAGTAAGAAAATAGAGCTCTCTAGTAAAAGCACCAAGAGCTAATAATAGAAATGGTTACTTTTTATCAAAGACAAATTGCATAATCTTTATTAACTATCAGAAAGGTCGATTGATGTATCTAATAACTTGACTAAGAAGACAACCATGTTGAGTGCTTGTGGATTGCAGTTCTACAAAAAATTATATCTCAATTGAGATTGTTGACCAATTTGGGATTAAAATGAAGGTAATCAAAAAAAGAAGTATATACCTAATAGAAGATTGAGAGAATGTATTAAATGAGACATGTAAAAAAAAAACTTTGAGGTTGAATGGCATCTATATCATAAGCAAGAAGTTTAGAGTAACAAAGCTTAAATATGACATTATCTCTAATATGCCATGGTTAGATATAAAAAATAAGCAAATTGACTAGTTAATAAGGATAATTTCCTTCAAACATGGTAGATGCAAGATGATTCTTCATGCCTCCACATTGAGTGAGGTAACAAAATAATGTGTGCGTAAAGACTTACTTGTAGGAATGAGCTTTACGAAGAAGCAAATACAACATAAACAATTGGTATATGTCGTGGTTCAAAATCTTACATCAATGGTTGAAAAGATAGTCAAAGAAAAAAAACAAGTAGAATAACTCATACAAGAATATTATGTTGTCTTTCCAAACAATTTATTTAGTAATATGCCACCTGATCAAGGTGCCTCTTTTCAAATAGAATTATTACTTGGGACCAAATTGGCAAGTTAACCAATTTATCCCTTAGCACCGAATGAACTTGAAGAGATATGAAAGACATTGAAAAAATTCTTAGAGAAGGGCGTCATTTAAAAAAGTATGTTACTATAAGAAGCACTTATACTCTTTGCATCCAAAAAAAATCGTGAACTTTGGCTTTGCATCAAATTGGAGGTTGTTTAAAATATCAAAATTTAAGCACCAATAAAACAAGGTGGATTCACAGTCTTGAAACTCATTAAGTCGATAATGAGATAGAACAAGAAAATAAAGCTCTCCAATAAAGGTGCCAAGGGCTAATACTGGAAATAGCTACTGTCTCTCACAGACAAATAGTATGGTCTTAAACAATATAAAAAGAATTGACTTATGCATTTAATGAGACTATTAAGAGGACAACTATGTTGAGTACTTATAGATGGTAGTTCTACAAAAAATTACATTTCAATTAAAATTGTAGATCAATTTGGAAGTAAATCTAAGATAATCAATGAAAGAAGTATATACCTTATAGATGATCAAGAAAAAATATTGAATGAGATATATGAAAAAGAAACCTTGAGGTTGACTAACATCTATGTCTTAAGAGAAAGGTTCATGGTGACAAAGCTAAGATATGATATTATCCTTGGTATGCCATGACTTAAGATGAAAACTAAGCAAGTTGATTGAATAGTAAAGACAATCTCCTTTAAAGATGGTAGATACAAGTTAATTCTTTGCACCTTTATATTAAGTGAAGAGCAAAGACAATCTTCAACCAAAGACTTACTTGTAGAAATGATCTTTATGAAGAATCAAATACAATCTAAGCAATTAATATATATGGTGATTCCAAATCTTATATCAATGGTGGAGAAGACAATCAAAAAGAACAAAATATACAAAGTAGTTCATATGGATTTATTGAGATGTCTTCTCAACCGACCTACCTAGTGGCATGCTTCTTGATCGAGGTGCCTCTTTTTAAATAGAATTATTTCTTGAAGCCAAACCATAAAGTTGACCAATTTATCATCTTGTACTAAAAGAACTTGAAGAGCTGTGGAAAACATTAAACAAACTTTTGGAAAAAGGCATCATTCAAGAAAGTACATTACTACAGAGACCACCTGTATTCTTTGCATCCAAGAAGAATGGTAAGCTTTGCCTTTGCATCAATTATTGAGGCCTCAATAAGTAAACTATTAAGAATGTATATCCATTTCTATGCATAGGTGAATTTCTTGACTAATTTTGAAGTATGATTATTTTTAGTAAATTAGATCTTTGAAGCGGCTATTGGCAGACACCTATTACAAGAGAGGATGTAGAAAAGGTGACATTTTGTATGTGTTATAGACATTTTGAATGTTTGATTTTATCTTTTGGTCTGACCAATGCTCCAGCTTCTTTCATGGGTCACATAAACAAATTATTTTGGAACCTTTTGAATAAGTATGTAGTTTTTTTCATTTATGATATCTTTGTATATAGTAAAATTCCTAAAGAGCATGAATAACACCTACAAGAAGTACTACACTGGCTGTAAGATAGTCATTTTTACTACAAGCAATCAAAATATGAACTTTGGAAGTTGGAAGTCACTTTTTTGAAGCATGTGGTGTCCTCTGATATACATACAAAACAAGATAACATAAAAGTGGTAGAAGATTGGCCAATTCTCAAGGATGCTTCTGAAGTTCGCTCATTTTTAAGCCTTATTGGATATTATTGCCATCTTGTTTGGTGATTAGTACACATTGCTGCCTCATTGACAAATCTATTGAAGAAAAAAACCTCATTTGAATGAAAATTGGAGCAACAAAGCACCTTTGATAGGTTAAAGGAGGCACTTATTATTGCTCTAATATTGTAACTATATGATCCCAACCTTCCTTATATACTTGACATTGATGCTTTCAACTTTGCTATTTGAACGATTCTTCAATAAGACTTTGGTAGGAGCCTTCAACTTGTGGCACATGAATCACGCAAGATCAAAAAGGCAGAGTGCAATTACTCTATATATGATTGAAAAAAATTAGCGATTATATATGCAACAAAGATGTGGCGGCACTATTTGTTGGAAAAGCCAATGGTTGTTTAAACTGACTATTGACCTTTGCTATACAATTTATATCTAAAAAACATGAAATCACAACATCATTGTTGGAAAGAATAGTTAGAGCTTTTTGATGTCTTATTTAAGTACAAACAAGGGTGACAACGTATTATATTAGACAACTTATGGTAGAGACTAAACTTGAAAGATAAATTGAGAGAGAAGGTAAAAATTGCTACCATTAGTAGTATCATTTCAAATCCAACCAAAGAAAAATGATAGAAAGAAGCTATACAATGGGATACTTATTTCAAAATACTTAGCAATTGATTGAAGGTGGGTGATATACAATATCAAAATTACAATCTTAGTGATTGTAATTATGTAAGAAGTAGATTTATGTACCTAATAATGCTATACTCTCGATGCGCATACTTTAAGAGAGACATGACATTCCAATATCATGAAATCTAGGGTGATAGAAGATTCTAAAATAAATCTCAAGGACATGATTTTGAGTAGGTTTGGATTTTGATATTTAAGCTTTTGTATGCTCTTGCGAATCATGTCAACATAATAAAATACACAATGTAGTATAAATTGGATTATTGCAACCAATTTTGCTACCTAAGGCACGTTGGAAATAGGTGACTATAGATCTCATTACGTGTTTGTCACAAATACCTGATAATCATATGACAATTGCCGTCTTTATGGATCGACTCTCAAAGCAACTTTACGTGGCTGTGGTGCACTTGAATATTGATGCTCCTATGCTTGCACGAGTCTTCTTTGATATTGTCTTTTATCACCATAGATTATCTTGTATCATCGTTTTAAATCAAGATCCATGCTTTACATAAAGTTTTTGGTAAGCCTTGTATAAGCTATTAGGTACATAACTTGTCATATCTACAGCCTTTCATCTTCAAAGAGATAGACAAAAAGAGTGTGCAAATTAAACCTTAGAAGATATGCTACAAGCATTTGTAGTTATTTATCATAATGATTGAGATGAATACTTGACGTCATTGGAATTTACTTACAATGATAGTATTCAAGCAAGTATTAATAAATTAACTATTTTTTCTTCATATTGATCAGCATTTAATTTTGCCAGCAACCTTCTATTGTCTCATCAATACCAACAATCCAACAACAAAGGAAGTTATACAATGGCTTACAACGACCTCACAAAAGGTACGACACTACCTTTTTATCATACAAAAATTAACAAAAGCAGCATACAAATAACCATTGGTGATACAAGACCTTAAAGGAGGGTCATTAAGTATTACTCTCCAATGCCAACTTGCCACTTGCTACATCAATCCAAATCCATAAACTGGCACCTTAGTGGCTTGGATCTTTTTGCATTTTTGCATTGATTTTTAATATTGTATATTTCCTTGAGCTTTCGCTATATTTTTGGATCCATCCAGTTTTTCATGTTTTGCAACTAAAGGAATTTCATACCAAATCAAAGCTCTTTTTGGATTGATATCAACCACCACTACCAGTAGTTACAGTTGATGACCAACAAGAGTATGAAATAGATAGTATTTTAGGGCATCACTACTTTTGATGTGGCAATGGATGTCGACAACTTTAGTACAAAGTTCTTTAAAAATATTATTCCATCTATGATGCAATGTGAGAATCTATAAAAAACCTCATACATTGCTAAGAGACAATTTGGACATATCAATGGAAGAAAAATGAGGACATTCGACATTGTGGAGGAGGATTAACTTTAATAGGATATAAATAAGATAGTTGTATTATTGATACATAGGAATAGATAGTTAGAACCATATTTGAGAAGTTATGGAAGTTTCTAGAATTGGTGTTAGGTTAATGGACCAAGTAGGATCCACCATAGAACATTCTAGAAAGAATTTAGAATAATTATCTAGATGTAGTCTATTGTAGAATATTCTAAAAAGAATTTAGGATGGTTATCTAGATGTGGTCTATTGTAGAACATTCTAAAAAGAGTTTAGGGTAGTTATCTACAGGGAAGCTACCATGGAACCTTCTAAAAAAACTTAGGATGGTTATTTATATAGAGCCTACTGTGGAACCTTCTAGAAGAAGTTTAAGATAATTATCTAAGTGAGATCCATCATCTAGGAACATTCTAGAAAGTCCAAGGTAATAGATCAAAGTATAAATAGTATATGCCAAGGTCTTTTGAGGCATCTAATCAACTATGGCTTTTTGTATCTTCTTATTTTATTCTATTCTATTCTAATTTTAGTTACTCAGCTTTATCTTCTCTGTCCCATTTTGTTTAATTCTATTCAGTTTTATTTTGGTCTAGTTTATCCTATCTTATAATGAGGTTTTATGTTGTTGTAGATTATAAGGATCTTGGACACTTGAGATATACTGGTCTTATTTCACTATCTGTTGAAGAAGTAAATGATTATTTGGACTGACCACTAGTCTTTATTAGATGATTTTCATCTAAAAAATATAAAATCATGATATGATTGTTGAGAAGAATAATTTTAGCCCTTCAATATTTAGCTTAAATACAATGAAGGGCAATAATACATTGTTGTCATTTTATGTAAAGTCTTGCTCAAGAATACATCGAGCACCTGGCTATAGAAGATAGAATATAAATTACAACAAAAAAATCTTAATTATAATAAAATATTAAATAACTCTAATTAAACCCTTAAGAATCTTAATCAAACTTTAATCAAATTCAAAAGGAACCTTAAAAAAATTACAAAAGAAATAATAAGAAATCTTAAAAGAGTCCAAAAGAAATCTACAATAAACATTAAGAGAATCTTTAAAAAATTCTAATAAAATATTAAAATAATCACATGTATATCTTAAATAAATCTCAATGAAGTTCCAATTTAATCTTAATTAAAATCCTAATGGATTTTAATCAAATCTTAGGCCAAATTCTAAATCCAAAGTAAAACTTAAATCCTTAACTCTAAATCAAATCCTAAATAAGTCCTAAATCCTAAATCAAATCCTAAAAAAATCCTAAATCTTAAATAAAATTTTAAATAAACCTTAAATCCTAAACCAAACTCTAGATAAATTTTAAATCCTAAATCAATCCTAAACAAATCTTAAATCTTAAACCAAATCTTAGAAAAAACTTAAATCCTAAATCAAATCCTAAAAAAAATCCTAAATCTTAAATCAAATCCTAGAAAAATTCTAAACCTTAAATCAAATCCTAAATATATTCTAAACCTTAAATAAAATCTTAAATAAATCCTAAATTCTAAACTAAATCTTAAATAAATTCTAAGTTCTAAATCAAACCCTATACAAATCCTTGATCTTAAATCAAATCTTAAATCAAATCCCAAAGTAAATTAGAATCCTAATATCTATTGATTAAATTATTGACTTTGCTTGAAAATTTACACACCTTTCAAATTCTTAGTTGAAAAATATTATAAAAAAATTGGAGATAATTGCACTTACCAAATAGAAGAAAAATCCTAAAACAAGCTCAGCTATTGGCTCGCTTCCTACTCCAATTTGAATGTTGAACTTTCAAAGCCAATATCTCCTTTTTAAACCACTCAATTGTTTTCAAATTTCTTACATGTATAGCAAATCAAGTCTATTATTTTTATACATAAATTTCACTCCAACCCAACTAGTGGATTGTTGAAGATTTTAGAAATCTTAATTGCCTTTTAAAGTCCAATTTCTAAGATCTCAACCTATTTGAAATTCAATAACCTTCAATTCAACCATTTGATAAAGTTCAAACTTAAAGCATACACTTCAGACAACTATTTACATAAGTCTTCAAAATTTGAACTATAGGTCTATAACCAAACTTACAAAAAAAATCTAAATGTAGTATCTTTTTTATTTCACAAATTCTTGAATCATCCAAAAAAACTAAGACTTTGCAAAGCTCTTACAAAATCATCATACATTTAAATTATTCAAAATCAATGCTTAAAGATATTCTATCAAGTTTGCTTTCAAATTCCACTCTTTTATCTACAAAAGAATTCTAAAGTTACCATAGGTGTTTGGTTTTGTGCCAAAGGTCTGATTTTGACCTAAGTTGATAATTAGTCCTCTTTGGATATCAAATTTTACCTCTTTGAGTTAATTTTTGCTAAAATCAACTCTTAATTTCTCTCTACATATGTTCATATCCTTTATTTTTCTAATCTATCTTGTTTTGCCTTATTTATGATCTTACAAAGTAAGTAGAAGCCTACTTTGCAATAAGATATCATTTACACTTTTAGTTTTACTTTCTTTTGGATTATTGTCTATTTTTTAAGATAATTTTCTATGATATTTGAAGTAAGATCTTTTATAATATAATAATTTCTTCACCCTTATCACCTCTTAATTGTGTTATATCATAACATCATACTAGACACCTTATTATAATGACCAAATTTAAAGCTCAAATTAAAGGACAAGGCAGAAGTTCCTATTATTAATTGTGTCATTTCAAATCTAATCAAAGGAGCAAAATAAAAAGAAGCTACAGATTGAGATGCCTATTTTAAGATGATTATTGATTGATTGAAGCTAGGCAATGAATGATATCAAGATTATTATCTTAGTGATGGCTTGCTATATTTCAAGAAGCAGATTTATATACTTGACAATACTATACTCTAGATGTGTATACTTCAAGAGGGACATACCATTCGAATATCTAGACATCCAAGGCATAAGAAGACTTTAGAACAAATCTCAAGGATATGATTTTTGATAGATTTGAATCATGGTGTTTGAAATTTTGTGCACTCTTGCAAGTCATGTCAATGTAAGAAAGTAGGTAACGTAATATCTCCTAGACTATTGTAGCCAATTCTACTACTTATGGCATGTTAGAAGCATGTGATCATAGATCTTATTATATATCTGCCATAGATGCCTTACAATCACACTACAACTATTGTCTATATAGACTGATTCTTGAAGCAAAACTACACTTGGCTATGGTCCACTCTAATATTGATATTGTAGCACTTGTATGGATCTTCTTTGACACTGTCTTTTGTTACCATGGATTACTTAGTGTTATAGTTTTAGATCGAGATTTGTACTTCATAGCGATTTTGTGGAAGGCTTTGTTCAAGCTATTAGACAAATGACTTGCCATATCCATAGCATTCTATCTTCAAACAAATGGACAAATAGAGAATACAAATTGGACCTTCAAAGATATGCTATAGATATTTGTGGCAGTTCACCATAATGACTATGATGAATATTTGATGTCTTCAAAGTTTACCTATAATAATAGTATTTAAATAAGTAACAATCATTCACCATTCTTTCTAAACACTAATAAATATGTCATTACAATAATAATTTTCTATCATTCCATCAATACCAATAACCCGACAATAGACAAGTTTATATGACTTATAATAGTCTTGTAAGAGACATGATATTACCTCTTTATTATACAAAATTGATAAAAATAATATGTAGATAATCATTGGCAATACAAGATTTCTTAGGAACATGACTCGGTATTACTCTCCAATGCCAACTTTTCACTTGCTACATCAACCCAAGTTCTTAAGTTGGCACCTAGTTGGCTTAGACTTTTCCACATTTATGCAATGATATATGATATTACATATTTCTTTGAACTTTTGCCATATATTTGGATCTATTCAATCTTCTATATTTTATAATTCAAGGAATTTTATATTGAGCCAAGGCACTTCTACCAACTACTACCACCATTAGTTTTAATTGATGACTAATAAGAATATGAAGTAGAAAATATTTTGAAGCATTGCTATCTTTGCCGTGGCAATAGAGATTTGTAACTTCATTGCAAAGTCCTCTAGAAAGATTATTCCATCTATAAGATAATATAAAAATCTATACAAAACCTCATTCATTATCAGGAGATAATTTGGACATACCATTAGAAGCAAAACAAAGATGTCTTATATTAGTAGAAGAAAATTAACTATAATGGAGCATAGATAAGATATTTGTATTGTTGATGCATAGAAATAGATAGTTGGAGCCATTTTTGAAAAGTTTTTAAAATTGGAGCTAAGTTGGTGGTCCATGTAGGATCTATTTTAGAACATTATAAAAGGACTTAGGATAGTTATTTAGTTAGGATCTATTTTTAGAAACTTTTAAAAAATCCAAAAAAAATTAATACATGATTAGATGCAATTAAGACTTATAAGGAGTGACTTGAAGGTGGTTGAAAAATTACGTAAAACTTGAAAAAAGTTAGATTAAGTTGGATGATATTAGGATAGAATGGATGATTATTAAACCAATTTGATGATTTTTGGTTGATGAAACTTGATTAAGATAGATAAATTTTTATTTTGGATGAATAATTATTATTGAATGAAAATTTATTTGTATATGAGAAATTATTATTGGATGAATTTTTAGTTTGGATGATAATTAATATTAGATTAAAAAAATTAAATAACTTCATATAAAAAAAATCCATCAATTTTTTGTATGATTTTTATTTGTTAAATGACTTGCATTGTAATGTGGATGTGTTTGTGTATATTTCAACTAATTAAAAAACTCAAGGATCTTATAAATAAGAAATTAAAAGGCATTTTTATTAATTAATTCATCAATGATTAGTAATTAAGATCTTAAATAAATCACCTACTATAGTAGTTTATTTTAATTTATAATTGATATATTATAGGATTTATTGAATACAAGATAGATATTAATTGAGGAATATTAAAAGTATTAGATAATTAGATTGTTGTGACTTCTAATTTATTTTAGTGGAGATTTATTTTAGTTCATATAGTTCCTTGAAGATCGATTGAACAATTATATGGACAATGCTCTAGAAGGATATTTGTATTATTCTTCTCAAAACCATCTTAATAATCTTATTATTGACTTTGAATACTAATTATAGTTTTTCTACGATTAAAAATAGATATGGCATATATAGCAAGAGGTGATCCTTTTTTTACAACATACATGAAAGCTCTTGTACTTGTGAATAAAGATTTGGTTGTATTAAACTTACAGATTTTTACTTAATTAATAAAATTATAGATTAAATTATAGAAAAAATTAAGATTACAAAAAATCTAGTCTATTTAAAGGTTATATTTCTTTAGCCACAATAATCCTAAAATAACTAAATGGAATGAGAACAAAATTGTTTAATAAAAACTTTGTCATTTAAATCCACATCACAAGCAAGATTTTGGAATTCAGCAATATATATGGTGGCTAAATATGACCTTTCTTATAAAGATATGAGTTTAATCTCTACTACCTTTTCTTGATAAATTTCTCCAAATGTAGCCGTAAACATCTTTAAGAATAAATTTTGATCATAAAAGAGTTATAAATCTTTATAAATCAAAGGTAAAAATCAAGAAATAATACTTTTAGATAAAAATACACCTATGAATTTAATTTTAGTAAATCCATTAAGATATTGGAAATGATATAACCTTAGATAGAGCTTTACTTGATGTAGAAATCCTTAAAACTTTGATTTAGTTCTATCAAACTTCTTTGACATATTTATCTTTGTCTTCCTTATAATTTTCATAGCAAGACTTTTTGAATTTACTTGTGAACTTAATCTACTTGGTTCTCTCAATTATATAATTTTTTGGCATAGATTTTAAACTTTATTATTGATATCTTTTATATGCATAGAAATATTATCTCTATTATTGACGTTAAAAATACATGAAATTTCCATTCTCAATGTGTTGACAAACACATGAAGATTCACAATAATTACAAATCTATTCTCACTTCTAATATATAGTAGAATCTATAATCTTTTCTTTTATAGTCAACTCAAATGAATTTACAAATAAAATTAAAAGATGGTAATTCACAACTTCTAATATCAAATGAAAATCTACAAAGAAAGATAGTTTGTCTCTTCAAAAAAACAAATCAATATTAAAAAGCTAAAAATTAATTTGAAAGTGGATAGTTTATAACTTTTAAAATATAATAATAGAAGTAGGATGATCCAATCACTTCTAAAATAAAACAAGAACAATGAATTAGCACTCTTTTCAAACTATTAAGGATATAAATCTCAAAGAATCAAAGAATTAATATACTCTTATATTACTCAAAACGACTAGATAATCACTCAAAGATGGTATAATATTAAACTAGAATGACTATTTTTAAAGACAAAAAAATTAGAGTTTCTTGAAACAAGATTAAATTTAAGAAATGTATTAACAAGAATAAAGAATATTTTACTCTTGCTTCTATATATACTATCAAACTAGGAGCTATGTATCAACGTTCTATAAGACCTCTGACATAAGTCTTAACTTATAAAGTAAGTTTCTTATATGTGCTTCACATAATTAGCTTATACTATAAGCTATCCATACATATAACATATGACTAACTTATTGGCTAAGTATTCGACCTATCAATCACCTATAAAGAAATAGATATTATAATGTAATATGGCTAATGAATGAAAGAAAGAAAAAAATATTATATTATAGAAGAACTTATTTTAAAATATTATCACAAATTTTCTTAGAAATTAGGTAATAGTCAAAAAGATAGTAAAATTAAAGATTACTATTACTGCTTTTTTACAAAAACCTGGCTAGCCAATACTTGATTGGATTTTAGGATTTTTCTTCCATTTGGTAAGTGCAATTATCTTCAAATTTTTTGTACTTTTTTTTAACTAAGAGATTGAAAGATGTATAAATTTTTAAACAAGATTGACAATTTAATCAATGGATATTAGAATTTTAAGCTATCTTAGGATTAATTTGAATTGGATAAGGTTTGATTTAGGATTTAGAATTTATCTATATTTTGGTTTAGGATTTAGAGTTTTTTTAGAACTTAGGATTTTTCCAAGGTTTGATTTAGGATTTTAGATATGTCTAGAATTTGATTTAAAATTTAGGATTTAGTTAGGATTAAAGTAGGATTTAGTTAGGATTAAAGTAGGATTTAGTTAGAGTTCATCTAAGATTTATTTAAGGTTTTTCTAATATTTCTTTAGAATTTCATTAAGGTCCATTTATGATTTTTTTATGATTTTTTTATAATTTTTTTAGAAATTCTTTAGGATTTCTTCATATTTCTTTTATAATTTCTTTAATATTTATTTTATATTTGATTAAAAATTGATTATTATTATTAAAATTTAATTAAAATGTATTTAAGATTCTATTAAAATTTTTAAGATCTTGTTGTTGTAATTTCCTTTCCACCTTTCACAGCTAGGTATCTTCTACATTTTTAAGTAAGTCTTTATGTAATACAAGAATGTATAAAATTAAAATCACATTTATAAAGCTTTTAAAAAAAAATTCTATAAGATATTATTAAATTAATCTATTTTTATCTACTTCTATATATTCATAATATCTAAATAATTATTGGAATAAATATGTATAAATGTGACATTGATTTATATAGAATCTATTGATCTTAAAAAAAATTATTTCCAATGCCAAGCACCTATTATTCCATGTAAACTACTTAAGAGATGATTTTTAGAATTTATCAATTTAAAAACAAACTTGAAGATCGTAATAAATCAAGAGATCATTCCAAGCTATAATCTTTTGTAGTCTATAGGCAATGGTAGGTTGACTGCCTTATTTCTTATCTAATTACCCTATCATGTTGAAATTTCTTTCTAGAATCTAAAGTACTTGACAGGGTAGATATTCTAAGACCTTATTTCATAACTATGTCCTTGAGCCCATGTTATTAAATACATATATATTGATAATCCTCAACTTAATATAAAGATCCATCATAGTATAACAAATTATACATATTCTTTCATAATCATACCATGCTCATAGATCAAACTTACAAATTTAATCAAAAAGATAATACTAGTCCCGTCCTTGAAGCTATTTATATGTATTTAGTAAACAACCTCATATCATAGTGAGAGTATGTTTTTGTATTCCATTTGTTTGGTATCTTTTATCTCTTTCTCTAAAAAAAACTTATATTATAGACCAATACAACGTCTATTTGAGGGTGGAATTTTTAAAAATAAGCTTGAACCTCATATTGTTCATGTATACTAATTAAATTTCTACCAAAATCCTATACATTCAGCAAAGCAAGTATCACATGGTCAATCATCAATGTTTTTTGATTCAAGATCAAAGGTTCAATAAAGGCTCCAAAAGGCGCTCTTTATACTTGTAAAAAAATCTAGTAGAACAATTGTTGTAGAAAGTATTTTATTCAAAAGATTGTTGGATCTAAAGGCAGACCAAAAGTTGTTATAGAATTGACAAGTAGTCTAATGATGGATTCTTGATAGAGATGGAGTTTGCAACATGGATTATGTAATTAGTTATTTCTATTTAAACTACCATAGAAAATTTTGTGTTTTAGTATTCTTCTCTTTGGTTTAGTTAGGCAATATACATAAGTATCATAGAACTAAAAATCCTTCTTTTCTCTTATAATTCTTGATTTGTCAACATTGTAGTTTATAAAGATCGACTCTTCTTTTATCAATATAGATATTCAGATTATAACAGTGTGGGTGAATTATACAAGATGCACTCATTTGATTTGTACAAGGATATGCTATTCTTTTTCTTCTAATTCATCTAAAGAATGTAATATCTAAAAGAAATCAGATTGTATTTTAGTGTGGATTGTTGTCCAATATCTTAATGTGCCTAAGACTTGTATTGTGTTCATTTGTTGTGGTTCAATATCTTATTGTATCTTATAGTGCACTTTAAGAAGATGCATGTTGGACATATATATTCTTAATTATAGAATGTTTGGATCTATATCTAGTATTTGGAATGTCTAACTACCATCTTATCTCTAGCTGATTTTTGTTATGACAATGTCTTCTCTTATAGTGGTCTTTCTTCTATGCTACTTGATGGCCTTGCTATTACTTCATGGACAATAAACTTACCTTTAAGTAGTGCTCTAGCTTAACTAGCTATCAAATTTGTCTCTATTCTAAATAAAATGACTCTTGTTTGATACAAAATATTGTACTAAGGACATTCTTTGCAATATTAATAATAATTCTTAACAAAAAACCTCATACAATATATCAAATGTGCTTAAAATATTGTTCATTGAATTTTGGATTTGAAGCAAGAAAGCATCTGTAAATTTCACAAAGACTTGTCATGGTTCAACTAATTCCAATCAATTGCCTCATTTATTAAGCCATAGGAATTGATGTCATCAACCTTAAATTCATTATTTTTAATAACATACTTCTACTTTAGTTTCAATCTTATTTAATTTTAATTTAATTTGTATATTTTATATTTTTTTACATATTTTTTAATTAATTTAATTCAACAATCTTTAGAGACTCTAAAATAATCAATTGTATATCTTCTTGATATAAGTTACTCTATAATATCTTTGGATTAATAGTTCTTATATTAGTCAATTCTATTTTTGTATAAATTATAGACTTATGTAAAATTCTTTGTAATGTTAATATGATAATAGCTTCTAAAAATATACATATATATTTTATTATACTATATAGAATAAATTTTCCTTTCAATAGCATCTATAATCTTAGTATTTTTAACTACTTCAACAATGGTTGAATACACTTCAAACCAAAAACAAAATTAAATTTCTTTGCTTATCATTATTTATTAGTTGTATCTAGTTACTTTTAAAACTAATATTAATATGGAGCAATAATATAGTACTGTTACAGTTGCTCCCTATTGAAGATTTAAAATACATACACACAAAAAAAAAAAAAAAAAAAAAAAAAAAATGTCCTTGTTTGCTACTTTAACATAGACCACAGATGAAAGGGCGATAAGTAAAAACAAGCCCTTTTACCGAAATGTCACCTTGTGTATAATCATGCAAAGATCATGTTCATCTGCAACAAACAAAGAACAAGTTTTCAATATGCTCTGTCAAAGCAGCTTTTGTTTGGACATCGATCGCAAAAGTCCATTGTTGAGCTGGTTTTGCTGCTTTAACGTACTGTTTGATATGTTCTGGATTTCACCCTTTTGTGAAGACAACAGCAATGACCCAAAAGCTGAGGAGGAATCCACCCTTTGGATCTCGGAATTTGGCTTGGTTACAGGACTTGTCTACTTCAACTGCACTTAAGAGAGCTGTTCCATAATAGCAGCTTTGGGAGCTCCCATTGACATGGGTCACCATCTTTCAAAATCTGATGTTGCAGCACTTTGTTCAAGCATAGGACAGGACTCTCAATTTTGGCAAGGTGTACATCTCAGAACATTAGCCCTTTCCTTTTGTGGTATTATGGGTACAATAGATCATAGAAAACAAAGGATGCTGCTGTACCACAGTCGAGATAAAGATCTTGCTTGAATATCAAGAAGTGCCTGTCACAGTGCCCATACATGTCCAGCCATTAAAATGCAAAGAACCTGCGGGTATTGAAGCTGTTCTTTTAGTCATTGGACACCTTTTAGTTCTAACAGCCTCTTTACAACAAGGCTTAGGTTGACAAACTTGCCTGGATATACGAGATAATTCCATCCATTGTGTCATGAGAGTACTGTAACAGAAGAGGCCTGCCACATCCAACTTTGAAGTTAGAATTATCTCCGAACTCATCGTTGACTGTTCACAGATCCTTGAAGCCACGAAAATTTGTTGCAAATAACGGCGCCGCCCAAAACCTGCATTCGTGCACGGCGAAAAAAGAAAAGACTTTCAATCCTTCCTTGGAGCCCTGTACTGCTCCCTGGAACCTTCCTCAATGTGAAGGAAACAAATCTCTTCATTATCGACATTGTTCAACCAGTTTAATATGGGAGGCGATCCTCGATTAGATCCAGAGCTTATGGAAAGGTCGCTGCACGTCACTCTGAGTGAAACTTCAAAAAGCCATAGTGAACTTCACTAGACAAAGCTGTCCGCTTCAGATGAGTCGAATGGGGCCGATCGGAGATCATCTAAACAGAAGCTTTGCAAGCGAGGAGTACACTGGTTCTTGAGTACGACAGTCCTTGTGTGAGGAACTTGCTGTCCAGTAATCCAGACTGTGATCACCAAGCGACAAACGGAAAAGCTACTGGAGGGCTTGAAGTGAGGGATCTTTATTTATGTGTTCAATTGTAAGTTCCATTTGTGATAAAAATAAAAAAAACGAAAGAAAAAAGCGACTTTTTTAACACATAAGATTCAACAATTCATAATCTGTGTAATTACTTGTACGCAAGACAAACCTGGTCGCAAAACCTTCCCTTACGTCCGTCACTAGTGTACTTCCCATCCTACGAAGAAACGTCTAAGTATGCGTGTTGATTGCTGTGTCGCAACTCGTTGTACATTTGAGGTGCCTGGACACATCAGTTGTGTGAAAGTTGTTTAAGATAGGAGGAATCCAACAGTAGCAGTTTGTCTGCTTTCGCTGTCTATCTTCATAAACAGTGGATAAATCAGTTGAAAATACTAAAAATTTGACGTTACAAAGAGGAAAACAAGTTCTCGTGTTTTGACCGAAAGCAATGTCCCAACATTTACTTTATTGAACAAGGAATAATTCAAGTAATGAACTCGTTTTAAAGCGAGTCAATACATGTTTACAACGTGCAGCGAAGAGGAATGCTTCAGAAACGAACACAAATATGCTGGAAATTATTGTCATTTTACTATACAAGACCATGGAGCATATAAACCACTCCCTAGATGTGAACCAGTTTACATCAAATCCAAGTACCTACGTACGGATGATTTGTCAAGTCTTAAGCCTGACAGTTGGTAATAGGGACAATAGAATTAGCGGCACATCACCAATCAAAAACTAGTCTCATGGCTGCAGAATAACTTCAACTGAGCTGTAGCAGCTCTTACACAACAGGAAAAAAGTGTGGCAAGGATAGATGTGACCAAGAACATTACCACATTCGCTCGAGCTTTCATCCCCATGTACAACACAGGAATGGACCTCTCGCTCCACACCAAATATATGCAGTGTCAATTCTTGCATGTGTTTAGGTTCAGTACCAACACTTCAAGTTACCGGTCTGAGCGGGCAACTAAATGTAGAGCCTAGTGAGGAACTGAGAGACTCAATGTGTTCTTGACAAAGTTCCAATGTGCTTATAAAATGGTGCAGCACTGATTAGCCTTCTTGGCTTGCTTGTAGAACATCTGCAACCCAGTAAAAGCAACTTAGACCTAGTAAAGTAATGATATCTTTCGACACATTATTTGTGCAGATTTTAGAAAGATCGAAGCTAACAGTGGATGAAACCTTCCAATTTACAAATTGATATAGCACGAGAATGATCCATTCTTTCAACAAAGTAAATGACGCCAGAGCAAACGTACCTGAGAAGCGGAGCTTAAATCGTTACTCTTGTCAACGAGATTATCAAGATTCTCCCCACGTTTAAGCACACTTTCGATTGTTTTATGCTGCAAGTACACATTCATAATCAGATCGAGTAAATTACAAACTGAACAAAAGATCGTAGACAACTGAACGACTCATTGGACTTATCCAAAACTGATAGACAAAGGAGAATGAAGAATGATCTAAATGCACAATATCATTCACGTCAGTGAAAAATTGACACTTGGATATTATGTTAACAACAATTTTCTGCGTCCTGGCAACGTCTGTGGTTGGGACGTATTCTCCCGGGGGGTAGGAGGGTTTGGAGGGCTTTTGGTGTGAGATGGTGGAAGGAGACAGGAAGGAATATTTTCGTACCAGTATGACTTTTGTCTCGTCCAAGTCTTTTTGAATCTTGGCCAATTTGTCAGCCTCAGTAGGATTCTGTAGCATTCCCCACATTCAATTGCTTGAGAAACAAGGACAAAGAGGAAAGGCCTTGCTGTCTACTATTTGATATATCCCAAAGATTTGAATAACTAGATTAACAAGGTTCATAAAAGATCCAAGAAGCAGAAGTGAAGAAAAAAGTGAGCAATGCATCAAATTAAGGTTTTCATGGCGAACAAAATTCTGGTTAAAAACCAACCTGGTATTTTGCAAGAGCTTCTGGTAAGTAAGGCCATGCATCGGTGCTGTCCGTGTTCTTAATCTTCCATGAATCACCAAAAGTCCTCTGATACTCATCTAAGACCTGCCAATCAAAGCTAAAGTTCAGTTATTATAGGTCAAACCAAGCTCGAAAGGTTACAACCACACTGTAGTTTCACTCAATTAAAATATTCAGCGTTTGGTTTCTATGTTAATCGCAATTTGCGAGTTCAATATGCATAGTCAACACGATATAAAACATAACCCTAACTTAGTGATTTCCGACCCTTCAGTGTGACCTAAAATTACAAGTCAAGCTGAACAAACCTTGTTGATAACAGAGAAAGCACTCCTTAGGGGGTACTCTTTATCAGCAAAGACTAGCCCGCAAAGCCCACTTCGATTGTAGCAGTGCACCACATACTCTGCAAAAGGATAAACAGCTTAAGGCGCCAATTTCAAGCTCTCGATAAGAACATCCGAATGAATGACATCCAAAATTTTAAGGTTGCCACCCAACCACATAATCTAAGATCAAACAAGAGAACCACCCAGGAAAAATGATAAGCAAGATCCATGTATTTTAAAAGGGTGTCACACTGTAAATAGGTTCGTGAGAAGAAGGCCGCAGGTGACAATCTAGTCTCATTTGGAATCAGTCTTCTCAACAAAATAGATAATAACCAATACAACTCAAAACTATATACAGCCAGAAATGCTGAAATCCGTGCAACTTGAAAATCAGTCAATAACGGAACAAATAACGTAACAGAGAAAATATGTTAATAAACACAAGCACGAGAATTCACCATCCTGTTCAATTGACTGGCGCTGTCCAAGAGGAGTCCTTCCAGATATAGTTCGCGATGCAAACAGAATAAATTCCTTCGCGGCCTGGCGCTGGAAGAACCCAAAATGCGACACATCCGAGGCATTGGCTAACATCAAGGACTCTCCCCCCTGTACCGCAGGCGCTTTCAGCACCAACAACGCAGTGATCTTCATCGCTTCTCACAATCAGTTTTCTTTCCCCTCCTTGAAACCCTTCCCTTCCCCGCAACAACAACCAAATTCACGAACAAACAAACAAACAAACAAACAGATCACAACACAAACTCTTCCACCTCATCAACCCTAACACTACAACCGTCCAACAACACACAGCCGTGCAGATGGATCCCGGAATCACACTATTCGTCCCGAGCGTAAAGACCACGCGAACAAGCCCATCCGTAAGGGATCCACCCGGTGAATAATGGGGCAAAAAGAGAGAAAAAACAACAACAACAACAACAACAACGACGACACAAAAGCATTGAGGATCTGAAGGCCCTCTTTCAATGACACATGTTCGATCAAAGTCACCCAGCAACACAAACCTCGAAGCAGTGCTGGACCAGAAGCTACCACGCACCTTTCCCCCCTCCATTCCGTCTGTCCCCTCCTACTAACGTCGTTTTCCCAGCTGGATCCCCCCAACCAATTGACGATCCATGAAGAGTCAGTAATTCGATGATGTGGCATTCCACGTCAGCAATTATCACACTCCAGATCAGCTTGGAAACACTTCGGTTTATACCCGGTCTCGGTTTATATCGGGGATCGTCAACGTACCCGGGAGTATCCCTAGTTCTTCTTCTAAGGCTCTTTGTTTCGTATTTGTTATGTTTCGCATTCTTTTTTGCATTGTTTTTAGTTGTTTTGTTGCCTTCTGTGCTGTTGGTGCGGATTATGTGCCGCTGAACATTGCCTTGCACCACCGATTCCGCTGTGGTGGTACTAATCCTGCTCTTCTTTTCACTAATTTTCGGCTCTTTATATATCTGCTTTTGGATCCCTTGCTTTGTGCATTTTTTGCCACATTTTTCGTAGGGTAATTTAACATTTGTTGAGTTTTTGGATCGCTGTTACGAACTTTTGTGATGTTGTGGAATACGTCGACGGTCTGAAGTTTTTCGGCCTGGTTTGTATCTTCTTTGGCGGAACTGTAGTTTTAAGGTTGGGCTTGATGGTTTTGATACCAATTTTGAGTTGGTTTTTGTTGGCGTTGTAATTGGAGACGTGGGAGCAGTGGTGAATAGGTCGTTTCTTGTAGTATTTTTATGGTAATGCGTTCGTTCGGGAGCGTGCTGTGAATTCTTGAATGCGCTCTTGGTGAATTCTCGAGCACTCTCACTGTTGGTTTTTCAGCGTTTCAGTTATTGGTTGTAGAATCGGGTCTTTTTTCACTGGGATATGGGAGCGAATGTGCAGAGTTTCTTCCGATTATTCTTTTTTTGACTCCTAGTATTCTTGACCTGTACAGCCTTGATCAAAGTGAATATGAATTCGGCATTGCTGGGTCAAATGCAGCTATTTTGACGTGCTAAATTCCAAACTGCTATAGGTTAGGATTGGATCTAATTCGATGGTATGTTGCTTGTTATTCCGCCTAGGGTTTTCTCTTGATCGGGGAGTTTTTACTTGAGAACAGGAAACTTGCGAAGATGTCGATGGTTTTCGCTCCCCGCCTAGCTGAAAGTGCGCCCACTTCGCATGTAGGCGCTTCATGGAGCCCTTACGACAACAACGGAGGGTAACTTTTCTGTCATGCTCGCAATAGAC
This sequence comes from Physcomitrium patens, assembly GCF_059467195.1. Taxonomy (NCBI): domain Eukaryota; kingdom Viridiplantae; phylum Streptophyta; class Bryopsida; order Funariales; family Funariaceae; genus Physcomitrium; species Physcomitrium patens. The sequence continues at coordinate 3,863,508 of NC_143434.1, read as the reverse complement.
CTCTTCGGAAGCTGAAGACGGTGTGCAAACACTGATTATGCCTGTGGTCTTTCAATTTTTTCTCGGTTATATTACTTCGCGCTCCGTAGCCTATCGATCAAGCATATGTATTTGAATGTTATTGTGTTGGCGGATATGCAGGACATGTGTGGCTATAGCTGGAGCAGATTACTGCGTGATAGCAGCTGATACGAGGATGTCTACTGGGTTCAGTATTTTAACCCGGGATTATTCGAAAATTCATCATATGTGAGTTTGTGTGTGTGTCCTCCCCCATCTGTTGCTCAATGTCAATCTGTTAGGTGTTAGCCATACTTATTAAAGCTTCATTAGCTTGAAAATGTTGAAGGAGTGATAATCAAGTACCAATTCGGAATACGGTTCTATGTGCATCTCTAAACTGACATCTCTGTCGTTTGGATGGGTCAGAACGGAGAAATGCGTTCTGGCTTCATCTGGATTTCAAGCAGATGTCAGATCGCTCCAAAAAAATTTAGATGCTCGGCATCAGGTACATACTCCAGGTTACTGTGAGTTTGTAAATTGGCTAATTTTGAAGTGAGAAGCGACTTGAAGAAGCTGAATCTATGTTTAAATTTAAATTTTAGTTATTTATTATTTGGTTCTCCTTGTGTTTAGATTTATCAGCACCAGCATAGCAAGCAGATGAGCTGTCCAGCAATGGCGCAGCTACTTTCAAATACTTTATATTACAAGCGATTTTTTCCGTACTATTCATTCAACGTGCTTGGTGGCTTGGACAATGAAGGTGTTCAGTTCTTTCTCACTGGATGTATTGACTTGGGAATAAAAGTAACAGTATTACATCTCTTGGTATTTTTTGAGCGATAACATAGTAAGAGCAGTGGATACCTGTGTGGAATCATTTTTCTACCAATTACGGACCATGCTAATAGCATTACACATCTAGGGAGCTCAACTTACTATTTGTATGCTTGAATACTGGTGTTTGGTGTAAGAAGTTACCACGAACATGCATTGACGTTCGTTATGATTTTTTGGTGTTTAAATTTATCTTAAATTCTAGTCCGTCAAAAGACCATATCTCCTACATTACCCGCAATTGCGTCCGGGACGAAGTGGGAATGTGAATATTGTTCTTGTATTGCATTTTACTTGATTTTTATTGGATCAATCAGGTAAAGGTTGCGTCTACACATATGACGCTGTTGGTTCTTACGAGCGTTCGGGATATAGTTCTCAAGGTTCTGGTCAGACACTTATCATGCCCGTCCTGGACAATCAGCTGAAGTCTGCTAGCCCTCTTGTCCTGCCACCAAGAGTAAGTGTGAATACCTCTGGTGTTTTCTCTCATAATATTCTTAAGCAGTTACGGCACATGCATCTTTCGATATTGTAGCAGAGCAGTACTTTACTAAGTAATTTAAAAGGAATAGGTGCAAGTTGTAAGTGTCACATTGCTTCTCTATTTGCGGGAACTTTTCTGTGCAACATGTGGCTGCTTTTACCCACCCATTCAAGACTTTCATGGTCGATATCTGTATTACATCATTTTTTAGTGTAATCCTACATGCGTTTCATTAAATTTTAATATTTAAGGTATCACATTATAATGATCTTATTGTCTTCTTGTTCACATTGTTCTTATGGTTTTAGGAGTCATCGACTCCCCTTACTGAGAGCGAGGCCGTGGATCTGATCAAGGACACTTTTGCCTCTGCTGCTGAGCGTGACATTTATACTGTAATTTCTAAACCTCTTAGTTTCTTTATCAATCTCATTTGGTAATCAAGACTAGAGGCGTGTCAATTGTGCACTCTAATGATGTTTAGGTGAATGATTCTGGTTATTTTTTTCTAAATTATATATTTACAAAAATCATTAAATATGATACAGGGTGATGGTGTGGAGATTGTGATCATTAACAAGGAAGGGATCAGAAGGGAAACAATGGCCCTCAAGCGCGACTAGGCTTCATGTACGAAATCTCAGTTCTTCCCTGGTTGGATTAGTAACAGCAGGAAGTGTGAATCCTGATAGCAAAGAATGGACAAACCCAGACAAGAACTGACAAGTTCGAAGGTTTTAGGTCATTTTCTTGGTATAGAAAATATTTGGAAATACCACCCACTGCATAATCCGTCACACGTACAACCCTGTTAAATTACGATGTTAATTAGAGGAGTCTTCCCTGTCACATATTGGGGTTTCTGATTTTGCCTTATCTTGTCCGGCTCTTTCCTGTTCAACAGTCTGAGTTCCGATTAATTAGTTGTGAGACTGGTTGGGTTGAACTGTGAGGAGACTCTGCAGTGATAGTCATTTAGTTCACCAGTGCAAAATGAGTAAATGAATCAAATATTACTTCATTTACACGGAGTACTCACAAAACCGTATTTTGTTTGGAACATTGTACGGATGCAGTGTGAGTAAGATGAATATTCTAATGGCTATTACGAAACGGAGACGGGATTCGAGCGAAGTAGATGACGAGTTGTAGCACACTGTTACAATGAAGGTTTGTCACTGCGTCGCTGCTGCAAAATCAAAACCAAAATCAAAAATCAAAAACGGCAGCAGAATACAAAAATCTCGAAGTGCTGATCAACAGCCTGGCTAATTAGGAATTCTAACCAGAAATGAGGGAGATGAGGATTTCAGCAAGCAGCTCAAATTTCGCATAGTACATCGAGACATGGTAGGGTATCTTTGAATTTTCGTAAAATTAATGAGGCGCTTCTCTTTGGAGATCAAATTTAGCCAGAGAATCAACAGCAGATTTTCTTTAAAATTTGTAAGGGATCTTATAACAATTAACCGAAAGTACTCAGGTTTCTCTACTCAAATTACTGATTTAACGATCCGTAAAAAGGAGTAAAATACAAAAATTTCTTGAATTTTCTAACAGACACTTTAAGATGTAAACAGGTAGTTTTAGGATACGGCAAACACGCTTTCCATGTCCAAGAATATAGTTTACATGATACAATTTCACACAGACATGACAGTTACAAGAACCTTATTTAGCTATAATGGTTATAGAATAAGAACTTTACCAAAATATAAAGAAATCCTGAAAAATTGCAAACAAACATTACGACATAGATTTGGATAATTTCGCTTCAGGAGATTAACCAAACAATGAGGCCGTACAAACATTATTATTCACCTCTTGTAATATTTAAAATTTGTAAATTTTATGAGTATGCTTTAAATGTTTTTGCTCGCAAGAATTTCAAAATATTCTTCGAGATTAACAATTGTTTCTTTGGATGAAAACAATACTAAAGAGGTACTTTAAGATTCCACCATTGACGATGTTCATGATAAAACTTTAAGTTGTTATCCATCTTAAACAATCGAAATTATAAACAAAATGAATAAATAAATGAATCCCTATAATCAATGTACATGCAACAAATTTATGCAATACAGAAACATTGTTATCCTATGATAAATGTTTTGAATGATTGAAACCAAGACCTTATCTATGTTGAACAAACAACAATGTAAAAAAGTTAACTTATTTACTCGAATGGATACAGAATTCAAAGAAAATCACTCAACCCACTTGAACCCCCTTAGCTTCAAATCACTCACACATTACGTCACAGTCCTCACGAGTGATCCACGCTTCACAATAGCTAAACCACAGCTGGACACAGTTTCAAGCCATGGTTTACAAAGACATAGCTGTCTATACAAAGCCTCTGACAAACAGATGGGCACGCCCTTGCTACATATACTGTCCTCACCCATTTTGCTCCTCATGGGCCGAGGATGTTTTTTCATCAAAAAGAGCATCCATGCCTCTCGAAGTGAGATTGAGAGAGAAAAGAATCACTCATCAAAGTCCTACAAATTCTTCAAAGTACATGACCCTCATCTTCCCCCTCACATCCACAGCTATGGTTGTAAGCTCAAGCACATACCTGCTTGATTGCAAGGCCACAAACGAGCAACTTCCATCACTTCGAAAGATCTTTACATAACTATGCAGCGGTTGGGTTTGTCCTCTGCACTAGTTGATGCTTGGTTCGACTGAGGAACTCTACGGGACTGCGGATCTTCTGGGTTGTACGTAAATTCTGTTGTGTCTAATCCATACTGCACAATGCGCACAAGGAACAGAAAGTCCACAATGTTAGCCCACTGCGAACATGAGTTTCTCACGTAGAGTTACAGAATCCTGCCCCGCAGTAATGCCCTCGATCTGGTAGGTATTGCACACGACCTTAGAGATGCCTGGCGGCTGAAGGCAAGCTACGTAACTTTAGTCGGACTCAATTCTAACATTCCAATATCTACTCTTACCAGCCTGGTTTAAAAGAGCGACTCTGTCCACAACTCTAAATCACTGCATATTACAACCAGTGGCGAAGTTTGGTATCTTCGAGTTTTATTCTAGTGGTCACAACCATGAGGTTTCTTTATTTAATCTAAAAATTGTGAAGTCCGTGCACAGGGCCTCAGCCTGAGGAAGAAAATTTACTTGACACATAAACTTCACATGAAATATCTAACCTTTTCTCGCATTCTCGCACTCCAAGCATCGTTACGGACAGTAGGGCGTGAAGGAGGATTCTGAGCAGGAGCCCCAGGGGGAGCTGGTTGATTGTTCGGGCGAGTGTTCAATAAGGGCTGCCTTGTGGGAGCAAGCTCGTCGTCACTATCATATCCCGGTCGACGCGCATCAGCAGATATGGCTCGTAAAGTCATAGCGAAAAATAGACCCAATGCCTGCGGACCATTCCATGGATGTCACCACTGAAACAAGACAGTACGAACGACAAACATATGTAAGATGTAACGGCAAGATCCACTAACCTCAATAATTAGCACTCCCAATGCAACCCACTTGCAAATAGTCAAATTTTTTCCGACGAAATCCTCCACTTTATCCAACTGCCCGGTGGGATCATCGGGAAGGTCCTGCATGTAAAAGAACATAATTCCCTACTTCAGTGTGTGTCGGGTGGCAGCTGTCATGCGTCCTACCATAATGGAAAATGGTAATTACAAAATACAACGACGAGGAATATCTGCAGAACGTTAAATGTTTGAAAGTACCTGACGCCAATGCTTGTCAAAAAACAGATAGCCAGCGAGGATGAGTTGTGCTACAATTAATAGAATTTGCAAGCATAAATACTGGAAAGGAGTTAAGGTGCAAAATTTACTTAACGTAATATGCAGTGAGAGCAGTATGCAAACCAAAAACGTCAAAGCAGAACAGAAATAGCATATTCAACTATTAGTACATGACATTCATAGAAATCACATTAGTAGAGATGGATACACATGAGAGACAAAAGTTGTGGCTCGTCTCAGCAGCTATATGGCCTGTGCAGGTTATCAAGAGTGTCACGATTCCAACGCCCAGGAACGCATAAATGAACCTAAACGCAACATTGATACAACTTAGAAATCTACATTGGAGCATCGCAATAGAAAGACAATCAAATGAGTAAAACTCTTGCAAGGGTTATTTCTGAGCAATTTTCCACAATCATCGCGTTCCTACCCACGACGTACAACGAGAAGAGGAATGTTCTGTTATTTCTTATCCCTTATGAACGACATAACTTCGGAGATTGATTGAACTCACCAAGGGGTTGGCAATTTAGGCGACTTGACCTTGCCTTTCTTCACAGCTAGAAATGGCCTCTTGGTTTGCTTCGAGAGCAATTCGAATCTCTGAATAGCTTCATAGTTGCTGAACTCTTGAACGCTAAGTTCAACATCTTGCTCGGAGTTGGGTGCAACATCCGGTGAGATTGATGGCTCGGGCTCGGGTTTTGGTTCAGGCTCTGGTTGAGGTGGAGCAGGAGGTGAGGGAGGTGACATATCGGGGGTTGGAGCCGGTGATGACTCCGGAGATGGCTCCGGCTCTGGCTCGGGTTTTGGTTCAGGCTCTGGTTGAGGTGGAGAAGGAGGTGAAGGAGGTGACACACTGGGGGTTGGAGCTGGTGATGGCTCCGGCTCTGGCTTGGGTTTAGGTTCAGGCTCTGGTTGAGGTGGAGCAGGAGGTGAGGGAGGTGACACACCAGGGGTTGGAGCTGGTGATGGAGGAGTAGGAGCTGGAGACGGTGCAGGGGTTGGAGAAGGTGTTGGGGTAGGAGTTGGAGCAGGTGTTGGTGTAGGTGATGGTGCAGGAGTTGGAGCAGGCGTTGGGGCAGGAGTGGGAGCAGGCGTTGGGGCAGGAGTGGGAGCAGGCGTTGGGGCAGGAGTTGGAGCAGGCGTTGGTGTAGGAGTTGGGGCAGGAGTTGGAGCAGGTGTCGGCGGAGGCAGAGGTGGAGCTGATGGTGCTTCTGAAGGGACACTAGGAGGTGGTACTACTGGAGCTGGAGGGGATGGTGAGGGGGGTATTACTGGTGGAACACTTGGAGGAAGTGAGGGAGGAAAAGACGGAGGAGATGGATGGGGGCGTGGAAAATCCTCATGAAATTCTTTAAGCATCCACAGAGAATATATGACAATAAACCCTCCAACTAAGGCGAACAAGAAATTCGTGAACTTGAGCATGCATTGCAGAAAACCCCTGCAACTCATTTTGAACCGTTCCTTTCTCTAGTTTAGCTGGTTGTGTACTGCAGGGAGATTATTTGCCAGCTGAAATCTGCTATCCGTCTCCCAATGTAGGCATCATCTGTATCTGATTAAGAACTGAAACAAGACATAGGCATGATGTCAATACACCGCTTCCCAGATCCTCATTTCATTAAGGTCTAATTTGAAATTAATGGTTAAATATAACTATTTCACTCTTGACAGCACAGGTAGACGCTCGCATAATAATAACAGTGTCTCAGGACGTTAACCCTAATTTGCACCCTCCCTGCCCAGAATTTGACGCAAAAATTGTTAATAGGTATCGATACAAGCTCCATCCTCTGATGTAACAGAGATTATCAAGGGCACAAACAGACCACAAAACATTCTAAAGAGAATACCGTAAGAGCATTGAAGAGAACTGGGGTATTCAATCAATGGATCAAAATGGGTAGCATTCAAACAATATGCACAGCTTATAATTGCTAGCTCGTGACTGCAATATACCCATTTGATACGGCAAGCCTCTGGGAAGCAATTAGATAACATTGACCCAGTCATGTGAAGTAGTTGATTCTAAGGTTGTGATTGCATGTGACTCTTGATGAGTATCTATCAAGTGAGCAAGGATGTAGATAATCAGACGTTGTTGGAAATCTTAATGACTCGCAGGGGAAACACTTAGAGCTGAAAAATGCGCAGTTCACACGACTCAAAGAAAAAGAGCATAATCTTCTCGCCATTGAAAAGAAATGATTAATCCTCAATAACCTTCATGTTCACTTGTAAGGAAAACTTGAGGTTGTAACGAAATTTGCGAAAAATGCTTTTAAATTCGCCAAGTAGAACCACAATCCCACGCATGCGTCCCCTGTCCTAAATCACCACTCCTGACTCCGCATCCACCCCACAAGCTACAGCGAGCACAGCATAGATGAGGCAAACTTCACTACCCCTACTTCAGACACTCACCAGATCTCTCACGAGCGCATCCGAACCATCGTTCCAACGGTCTCAAATTCTTCCACCTCCAATCCACGCAGAAGAAGCACAACTCGACAGCAAAGGAAACACTCCACTCCAGACCGAACCCCTCGAACAAACCCCGATTGCATGACCCACACCGATCCTAGACAACCAAGCTAGGGATCCCAAGCATATACTGCCAGTAATCTTGAAGTATGAAATGGTGAAGTATGAAAAGGCTGGGACACCCGAACCTGGCCGGCAAGCGAGAGAAAGACAAGTGTATGACAAAAACCCCGAAAAGTGTGAAAACCAATGCGCTATGAACAAACATCGGAGGAAGTAGGGTGGGTCTAGGCTGGCCACATAAAGTCTAAGAGGCTTTGTTGGAACAACGAAAGCATACATGCGTCACCCCCTCGTGGGCCCATTTAAGACGTGGCGCATGGCCGGCTAAAGCTGCACAATGGTCATCTCTGCCAAGTCAGAACACGAAATCGTAGACTGGGGCAAGTTGTACCGCTTTCACAGGCCGGTGCCAGCAGTCCCCCCCCCCCCACGGTCACATGCTGCGGATCTAGACCCCCGTCAATTGATCCACTGCCGTGGTGACGAATTCAAAATCATGGTCATCACGGTCATCGCCATATAAGTGAATACTATATCTTGCATCCATATCTTGCTTCTATAGACAGTTTCATGTCGGGGATGTGCGTGTGTGCGTGCGTGCGACTTTTCGCTGTTCACCCCCTCCTTTGCCTTCCTCGGGGGTTGTGCAAAGCTTACTGCTGACGACAAGTCTATTTTCAAAACAGTAGCTACTGTTTGCCCTAATTTCATCCTTCCTTCCCCAAAGCTCCTCAAGTCTTCTTATCAGATCATGTACTCGGAAGTTGCTCAATATGTCACTGCAAGTCTCCGCTGCTCTTGAATCAAAGCATGTGGCCCCCGACCTGATGTGCAAGCTAGCCGTAGCTGACGATGATTACACCCACCACGACATTAAGGATGCTGGGTACGTAAATTGTGCGGATATAGTGGAGATCTTTACTGGATCGTTCCGAGTTTTTTGTTTAACGAGATGTGTCTCTAAGTTCAACCAGATCGGTCTATGGTTCCTAAAACAGTACACACTCAAAAACCCACCACATTCTACGATTCGGTTCGTTTCGGTTCTGTTCGATGCTGACCTTGTGATTAGTGCTCTGTCCTGATGGTTCGCTGCAGGTACGAGGAACACCTACCGGAGCCCAACATTGAGGTTTGGTCTCGATTCATTCCACACAATCGAGCCCACTAATCGCTTTTTCTTTGATTGCCGGTGGTTGTAGCATCAGGAAACGTCGTGCATTGTATCTTCCTCGCGTTCAGAGAGGGTTTTGCATAACATCGGTGGAGCAGGACCATAGCAGAAGTCGCGAAACCCACACTCTCTTGAGGTATTTTTTGCAACTCCAATGAGGAATGTTGCTCTTGAGAAATTTATCTGGTGGTATTGTGCTTTGCACCTTCGTCAGTTTTGCCTGTTTCCCAATCCATTCCCCCGCACACTTAATACTATAAACCCGCATACTTTCTATTTTCAAAGCACACTGGAAATGCATGTTGGCGTTGTGTGGAGAGGTAGATTTAGCAGAGCCAGCTTTCATGGTTGCTTTATTACAATTATATATGAAGAATGCTGTGCTGCATGGTGAATTAACGCATGAGAAATGGGTTGATAAATGAGTTAACACAATCCGAGGAAGAGATGAGCAGTCCACTGATATATTCTTCAAAGCATGTGACAAAAGAATGCAACAAGTTGTGAGTTGGAGGGAGTTGCATTAGGGAAGAGAAATCACTAGTTTTGGGAATTTGATGCTGCGTTTGTCACCATGTTTGGGTTAATTAAACAGAAAGGTGGTGATAATTTTAGGGCTTTGTTTTTCTCATTTTGCTTAATAGAATTCGAATTTGCAAACTCGTGAATGGGAGCTGATCTTGGGTTGGGAGAATCATTGGCACCATGTTCAATTACATAGACTTGTTCATTCATCAAGTTTATTTTCTTTTGACATTCAGTGACTGATTATGCTTTTATAAGAGTGAGATGCTTTACTGTGATTTTGATTTAAGAAACTTTGATTTGACAACAAGGCTCCCCTTATGCATTTTTTGGTGATAGTATTCTCTGTGAGAATTTTTAAGTAATTTTTGTTCATTTTTGTTAATTTTTTAAACAGCAATTTGGTTGTATATGTAACATGCATAGTTGTTGTGATTTGGCTGGCATCATTTTGTCATGTCATGTTTTTAAGAACAGTTCAACATAGTTGTAATGGCATTAAAACTATCAATTTTGGGGAAATTTATCTTTTATGGTGTTTAAAAGTTCTTAAAATAATTTATAAATATTTTATAAATTGGGTGGATTGTCTTAGAGACTTAAAACATAAATCAAAATGTTTCACGTTTTATTTCATCTTGGATAGGTAAATGGTAAAGTTTGGACTCTTAAGAGTTGTTTTAAACCTGGAATATGTTGTTTTTAAAATTGTTGTAACAAGTCTTTTTAAGTTGAAATAACTCAATATATTTTTTGAAAATTGATCATGTAATGTAATTTATTGAATGAAAACTGTAAAAGTCACTACCTTTCTTGGATCCTAAACTAATCACATGTCTCTTCTTCTGAATTCAGAAAAGGAAAATAAACAAGTTTGAATCTATTCAGTGGTTTGCTAAAAAAAACATCTATCTTTACACAGAAACCAACAAATTATTTTTAAACTTTGTTAAATCTCCATACGTAAACATTCACATTCAACAAATTCTCCAATGAACAATGAATGAATACATTGATCTTTGTTCACAAACCATTATATTAATTCAAAAAAGAGAAACAAAAGAAAAAAAGAATAAAGAAAAACATTTAAATCACCTGTTTTTTTTTAAGAAAAAAAATCCATTCAAGAGAAGAACACTGTAGATACTAATTGGAAGAATTGAACCCAAAAAAAACTTAAACAGCGACAAGAATAAAAAAAATAATTCATAAAAACCTGCAAGTCATATTTAGTGTCGTCTGAACACAGCCCAGAACCGGGACAACAACAACCTGAAACAAAATAAACGGTGACCGGGAAATAGGTGCGGTGGGGCCCGAGTCACCCAAGGGCGCGGCGCGGGTGACGGCTATGGCCGTGGTACCATCGGCACCACCGCGCCTTGGCCCCCTCCTCCACGGCGGCTCCCCCCCTTCACCGCGGCCACTGTTGCTGCCACTGCTCTTGTTGCAGCTCTTGTAGCTTGAATCCAAAGGGGAGGCTGAGCCAAGCCAAGCCAAACCGAGGTCTACGGCGAAGGGCACAAGCAGCACAAAGCACAAGCTTTCACGAACGCGGAAACCCAAAGCTCCACTCCACTTGCGCTGAAGAGTTTGGGGCTTGGTAGGCGGACTTACTGTTTCCTGCCTCTTGGTCTCTCTGTTTTCGCCTCCCAGCACATGCCATCGGTTGCGTTGCTGTAGCTGTTGGGTACCCGTGTGGATGGGTGCGGGAGGATGTTGCTGGTGTCGATGAGTCGCTGTTAAAACCTTCGGACAATCGGGTGGTTTTTGGGGCGTTTGTGTGTGGGTGTTAGTTGCTTGTTAGGGTGTTTCGTAGACCAGGGGATCGCGGGTGTGGGAATGAGCTGTGGTTCGTGTGGTTTGTGGGATTTTTGGTTTCGATGGAGCGGAAGAGGGTTTTTTTGGGGATGCAGCTGTTGTGAATTTAGCTGGAGCTGCCTCAGGGTGTGAAACATGTTGAGTGATGAATTAGGGCAATGTGGGTAGGAGATGGATTAGTGCTTTTGGGTTTATTGCGGGTTGGAAGTTATTTTCAGGGTGACAGTTATCACAAGCATAGCTTGCGATTTGCTTCGTGTTTAAGAAATCCAGAGCTTTCTAAGCTTTTCATTGCTCAGAAAGCCGGTTGTAAATTTCGTATCGGCGAACTCAACTATCATTTTAGATTCTGTAGTGAGCAAGTCTAGATGTCTTTTGGGTTTGTTTTTATTGCTGAATGAGCATGTCCCTGGATTCTAGCTCGGATGATGTCAATAATTTCTCAATTCATTTGAAGCCGTGACTTCGAAGGGGTTGGAGAGTGTTTGTTATGAACTGGTTGCCTAATTTGTTGTCTTTTGTCGTGCAGAGCTGGTGGCACCATAAATGTCTCCGTTAACGTAAAAAATATATAATCCCTGTGCGAGCGGCTTGTTGTAGACCCAGAATTCAAGTCGAGATGTCCTGCCAGGGATTCATCCAATGTATTCTGAAGTTGATCAATTTTTTGGTAACGTTGGTTGGGGCCCTCATGATAGTATACTCACTTTGGATGCTAAAAGAATGGAGCTCCTTTGGCCCTCATGATCAAGAGACACTTGTTAATGCTCCTGCGCTTTTATCAGGCGGGGATATAAGTATGTCATCTGATGGGGTTCAACTTACTGAAGGGTTTATGGTGGAACCTATTGCAAGGCCTCTCTTGAAAGAAGGCTTATACATATCAAAACTTCCTGCTCCTTGGTACGTTACACGTCCGATTTATCAGTATATGCCACCCTTCACTCGGTTTGCTCTCAGTTTGAGCCCTAAGTGCGTATATATCTCTGTATTTCGTAATTTCCTCAACGCGTTCTGGCCTTGATTGTGACAAGTTAGGGAATAAGATGCTCGCTCACTTGAAGAAGTAGTTGATGCAGGTTTATTTACGCATTCTTCGGTGCCGGGGCTATCACTTGCTTTGTCTCCTTGACGGGACATATTGCAGCTGAGTTGAGCAACAGCTTCTGTCTTTCATGTGTATCCCACATTTGAGTTCCATTTTTTGAAAGAAATGAAGGGAGAGAGTTTTTGTCCTCGTTATTCTAGCCTTTCATGTTCATAGATGTAACATGTTAAAATGACTTTTATCATTTGAGTAGGGTTTGTTAAAATCCCTCCGTAACACTGCCATTGTATTCTTGATGTGCTTGTGAAGTTTTCCTGAACGAAAATTACAGTATAGTGTACTTCAAATTCTGCTTCTATTGGCACAATTCGCAGTTGCTGGAGCTCTTTTCTTTGATCGGCATTGGCGAGAGGTGAGGTTCCTGCTCGACTCTCTTCTTCACTCAGAGAATGTTCATCGCCAGATTCTCTCTTTCAATGTATTTCTGGAGATAATCGGCACTTTTCTGAAGTGGCTATGTATTGTTTCAGGATATACCAGAGGATCCCACCGGGGAGTTGGACAAAGTTCAAGAATTTGTATTGAACAATCTAGATATCTGCAAGTGGGTTTCGTTAGGTGTGGTGGTCCTAGAAGTGAGTGTTTCAACTTATCTTCGGTTGTTGCTTTTTTGGTTTATGTGATTTCTTCTGTTCGAATTTCTGACTCCTCCTGGGATGTTGTGCTAAGGAATTCTTAGAAAATGAAGTAGCACGGCGATATTGTTTGAGAGGGTCTCGAGTATTTTAATGTAGAGTCTTCTCACGTGCTTAACCTTTGAAAAACCTGTCGAATCCTCTATGTAATTCTATACATTTTCTCTTATTCTTTTGCTTTTGTGCAATATGAATGTCGACATTCAATCTGTAATAATGCTTGATATTCTTGGCAGCCAGACTTAATGTATTGTTCAATGCAGGCACTTGGCTTATTCTTCGCATTTATACTCCGGTCTATCTCTTCGAGTGCACGGAGAGACTACGACAGTGACGAAGATTACATGGTGGCCAGGTCAGCTCCCCGCCGACCTGTAGTCGACCGGCAGGCAAATCAGCCTCCCCCTGCATCGGGTTCTGGGGCTGCAACAGAAGCTCGACCTCCTCGTAGTGATGCTTGGAGCACAAGGATGCGGGAAAAGGCATGATTTATCTTTTGTTCCAATTTGAATGTCCATGTCTTGTCGTGAAATTTGTGATACCAAATTCTGACGGCTTTTTAAATTTCCATGTCCTTTTGTGGTGAACTCTTCCTGTTCTAAGTCTTGAGCTCTGTATTCTGCAGTATGGCTTGGACACAACTGAGTTCTCATCTAATTCACCTGACATGAGGAGATTACCAAATCAGACACCAGGGGCAGAGGAGCAGCAGAGTCGTTGCATCATAATGTAGACTACGTCTAGTTTGCCACCTTTCAGAATTTACACCAAGCTCTTGTTTGGTGCTTCTTGCAAGAAGAATGCTTTTAGTTGTCAATCTCTTCTATTCTCTACATGAACTATTGCTTTTTGCTGCTCAAAAACTGTTGAGAGTAGAATTGTTTGATTAGAAGGCTTTCGGAAGGTGAACAAGGCCGTGTTGCATATCGGATCTTTGTATGGCAAATGTTTTGTCAAATTGTTGGACTTTAGTGTCCAAATGTCAGGATGTTAGACATTAGAGGCTTTTTCAACACCTCCTGTTGTATAGAACCGTGTTGTCTTCTACATATTAGTCCATATGGTCATAACAAGTGGTCATAGTGGATGTGCTTCTAAGTTCAGTCCTGTGGGACAAATTGTCTTTTCTCCACCTAATAAAAGCAAGTTTAGCCGAAGCGAATTCAGCCGAATATGGTTGGGGATGTTTGACACAGCTTAAGTGGACTCAAAGATGACCAGGCACTTACTATGCACCTTGTTTCTTCTCATTGGCTGAATGGCCAACATCTATGTTGTTTGGAAACAATTTCCGTGGTTTTTTATTTCCATAAGGCTCCGAAGTGTCACAGTTCACGCCAACACAATTAATAAATTTATCTACTTGATTAAGCTAATAGCTAGTGTAGCCTTTTTCTTAATGCCAATCTTGACTTATAGAGCTTTGGAGGTAAGTTTTGATCAGAAAGGAAGCTTTCAGCAACTAATGCGGTAGAATTTCATAAACAAGGCATTCACATCATTGGTCAATCCTTTCATAGATAGTGTCTCGATCACACATCAAATTCTCAAACAAACTTCCAAAGCACTACAAACAGTTTGTGGGATCTTGCAACACAGTTGAAAAATGTGAACCACAATGCACATCAAGGGTAATAAATAATTTTTTTCCCACTGAAGTGGCTTTTAAGTTCAATAATTCCTTTACAAAAATCAGTCTAAATCGTGGAGTACATCAGGCACTTCTTTCCTACAGTACAAAAATTATGCCCAGGATTACTGGGATCTACTATCTCATACATAAATCAGTGCAACTCAATTGATGGGCTGCTGAGTTTTTAATCCCATCACCATTTCTACGCATCACGTGCTTTGATTTTCAAATTTTCTCCAAGGAATGTGTCAAGAGTTCCTCAGAGTACATGCTAGATAGAAGAGTATGTTGAATGAATTTTCAAAGACAGTCATTCTGCATCTGTTAACTACGCTCCGATTTTATCACGCCAGTCGTCGCTGCAAGAACTCCGTTTCTCTGCAAGAATGACAACCAACCCCTAATGTCAGTGAAAAGGCATGCTTTGGCACATTGTTCTGTTTGTACTCCATTCAAAAAGCTAGGGACATTCAAGGTCCAGTGGCAGTAAGGACTGAATTCATACCTTACTAGCCTGTGCTTCTGTTGCACTCAATGATTTCATTTGGCTCATGAGCATGACGTACTTAGATTTCTGCTCCTCAACTTCTCGTTCCAATGTCGATACCTGAAAACATGCATTTGAAAGGGCTCAAGGAAATCAACGAAGATTTTAAATTAGGTATAAAATAATCAAGTAGCACCACTTCTAAAATATTACACTGCATACAAAAATTTTGGACCCCACAACACAGGTCTCAAAGCCACTCATACCAACACAAGTTAGAGGCGTGCATTATAGTGAGAATTTCAACCTTCAAGGATACCCAACAATGTTAATGAAATCAAAAAAATTAGCTTGAGGGTTGTTTTGACTTCTCAGAAAACCCGAACTTTTCTTTTAGTTCTCGATCATTTGTTTGCAAAGCGCATTTGAAATTCATCTATAGCCAGCTACACTTCACTAGCCGCATTTTGTTTTTGTTTACTTTTGAATTCAGCTAGAAGTGTCAAAGTTCGAAGTAAGCATCAACTTTAGGATCTCACAAAGATAAATCCAAAAACACTACACTAGATTGCGGATTCCTTGTGAAAAGATGTCTTGAAGATTGTGTGGAGCTCAGGCTGGCAAAGAGAGCTTCCTAAAGTGCTAATTTAGTCTTGTACTGAAGGGCGAAGGCTACTTCCCCTTATAGTATGTCAAGATACTAATCCCTCCTTCACCACGCATATTTCAACGAAGAAAGATACATAGCAAAGATGAGAAATGGAAAATCAGAAGAGATGTAACACATAGGAATTTCAGCTGTTGCAAGTTAAGCTTACCTTCACCTCCCAATCTTTCTCTCGTTGTTCTAGCATAAGAAGCTTTTGCTCCCAATGTCGCTCACGTAACTCATATTCCGCACATCTGAAAAGCACAAACAATAACTGTATGCGTGAAACGAGTGTACAATTATTCACTGTCAAAATTCAATAGGACACCATATTTACAAACCATTTGGTCTCAGAAATGGTAAGATCGAGGTCAAATGGATGTTACTTCTGACGAAGAATGGCATTCTGCTGTTCCAAAACTACAAAGGCCCCATTATCCGGCGTCGATGCAATTATGTCACCAGCTCCGCGTGAAGCCAAGGGAACAGCCTCTGAACTTGACCGCTGTCGCTTGGAAGCTTCAACCAAACTGTCCTCTTGGTCACGTGATCTTTTTGAAGGAGGATTTCGACTCCCCTTCTCTACCTTCACTTTCTCCGGAAGTGGATTGCCTACTGCAATCCTCTCTACGGAAGTAAGAGGAGTTGCAGCGCCATTTCCTGATGGTTGTAGTGTTCCGTCTGCGTCTATAGTTTCTACCCCAGCTCTAGGAGGGGTGGAGGGGCCCGATGCTCTTGGCTGACCACTAGAGCTTGAACTTGTAGGAGAAGGCTCCGTTGCAGTGACCAGAGGCGCGGAGGATGTGGTATTTGGTCTCGAGGTGTCTAAAGGTTGAGGTGCAGTTTGCTTGGGCCTAATGGTTTTCTTGTAGCCAATAAGATGGGAATGTAAATTCCTGAAGTCCAGACCAAAGATTCAGACCATAATAAATTCGAAAAACTATAATACAACACGGTAAATGCATTGAAACAAAAATTACAAAAAAATGAAAAATGAGAATCTCCACAACGTGGAGCAGAACCACCTAAGAAAAAAGGAACAAATATAAAAATAAAAAAAAAAGTAAAAGCTTAAATATAAGTAGAAAAAGCCCACACCAGTACTCAATTGTCATGGCTTTGAGGCGACCTTCGAGTCGTAGAAAAACTGAAGTCCTTTCGAAGTCTTGCTTGTCATGGGCAGGCTCCATAAAATTTGCCTCCAGTACACCTGCCAACGAGATGAACCAAACTGACTTCAATAAATTGATTTATCTGAACGCAATTGTAACATAAAATTAAGGTCTTTCACATGTGATACTAGAGAATCCTTCACCAAACCACAATAAGCACATTTGTCAAGGATAGACGACGAGAGGAGGAAAACATAAGCAAAGGAGAAAGAAAAAAAGAAAAAAGTTCGGGTATGGTTTAGCCCCGCAAGTCAACCCACGGGCACTGCCAATTCTATGAATTCTACAATGTTCAGCATTGACCGCATAATTACATTTTACTTTCTGATGAAGAGAGGTGAACATATAATTCCATCAGAACGGGTTCCTAACTTCAGAAGTCCAGAAGTGCAGAAATCTCACCTATGACACCCCTACCTCGACTGCTATTCTCTTGGAAAACTTTCCAAAACGGCTGTCCACCAAGAATTTTGGCCATGAGAATCCAAACAATAAGCAATAGGGATCAAAAATCACAGAACATGTTGTAGAATCGAGTGCCATAGTCATCTATCAATTATGAACCAAGAGCTTGAACGTGAACTGTTCTTTAATAGAATAGATGACGCATACCATAATAAGTCGGTTTCTGTGATAGACACAGAAACCGTGAACATTAATCATGGGTGCCTCTTTTGAGAATCCTATAGTGGTTGTCACTGAGGCCTCCTTGCTAGGTCCAATCTGAGGTCTGTAGATAATGTACTCTTTGAATTTGAGATCCTCAGCTATATCATAGTGCTCCACAGGTTGGCCTCTTAAAATGATTTTGAAGTGCTCTGGCAGTTTTAAATACAATATTGAGGCATATGCCTGCAACAGCAAGTTTAATCCACACGTTGTATTCAGCAAATTTAGTATTCCGCAAAGAGATGACGTTGTCCACGAAACTTGAAACAACTATCTTTGCATGTACTCCCACTGCTTATTGCACACAAAGATATAAGAGAGAAAGACAGAATTTTTGCGACTACTACGAAAGAGTGTCTTACTTGCATCTAAAATACACTTACAAAGTCCTTGTGTGGAGATAGACAATTACCCGAAGAGAAAGCTGGTAGCGGTTGCTGATATGCTCATTTGAAAGAAGCGATGGGAGGGTATGATTCTTAGGTAATTCCTTAGAAGCCACTCGTAATTGGATATCCTGCAAAACAACACAACTTCATATTTGATGTTGCAATAAATAAATAAATAAATAAATAAGACTACATGAAGCAAAACAAAATCAAAAGTTGAGGGACACGTTCAAAGCACACGGGATACAATCAGATTTATACATGTTCGTCAGAGTCAAAGTCCAGCTCCAAGATGCCATCGTCGTTTAGCCACAAATTATAGATGATAACTTTAGTTCCATGCCAACCTATATCATTGAACTGTTGATTCGCAGAAAAGCACGTTGTTAGTATACAGCCGTTGTCATTCACCAGCAGTAGATCCAGTGCAACCTAGTAATTCCTCAGAAGTAGACGTCACTTAATGACCTTAGATGACGCGAAGTATCTTGAATTGTCTTAGGGCACTTGAAGTATTATCAAGACAGTTTAAGACACTTCAAGGCACTTGACGTCACCGGGTACTTCTACTGAGACTGCGGTACTACGAAACTGATCATAGAAGACGGTGGGAGATTGGAAAACTACACGCCAGAGCCTTGCTTGAGAGTTCACAAGTAGTTTCCTAAATCACGCAAAGCACCAGAAAAGTTCAAATGATAATACAGTACCTGACTCAAGAGCTGTTGCTCTGAACTGTATGGGGACCACTTAATAATTGTATTGAGATTGCTGAGCCAATCGTCCATTGTAGTGCGTAACAGAACTGACGGCTTAACCAAGTGTGCATCTAACTCATAGTCCAGCTGACAATTTACACACGACAAATCAAAGAGATTACAAATATATATATTTCGTATAGGACCTTCAAGGCTATATTTTAGCATTAGCTTTTCAAGTGCTTAAATCCAACGGGGAATCAATTATTAGGTAACTTTACTTGTGCACTACTACTATGAAGGTGCATGAATGTCACGAGTAACTAAACAGTGTCCCAAAAGCTAGTTTTAAATTCAGAAGTATACAGATTTTCCATCAGAAAGATCAAATACGCAGTAAGATCATAAGGCCCATGAAATATCTAAACATGGTAGAATCTCGAGGTAAGTCTGGTTGACTTCCACGATCAAAAAATGCGCAGCACACAAAACCCTCGAACTTACCATAGGCACTACCGTATCTTCGTGTCCAGTCTTCCTCAAGAATGTATAAGACAGTAACCCAATACTTTGTGTCGACTTCCTGCAGCAGATTGCCACAATATAATACTAGTAGCAGAAGAAGTTGAAACAATACCGAAATCAAGATTTTCTGTACCTCACCTCAAAACACTTCAACGCACATTGCGTGTCCCAGGATACAAAAAAACGTATTCTAACATAATGGAAGTTTGCATAACTTCAGCTGTAACAGCAAAAACTCCCCACTTTCCAATATTTCAGAAAAAAGAAAGCACATGAAAACAGTTCCGCTTACCCAGTTTTCAAATTTCGATTCCTAGTGAATACAATAACATCTGCCCCTAATCGCATTGTACTTGTCTTGAAACCATTTCCATACTGCCCAATGGTGGTCTTCTGGTTTTTGAGGGAATACCCCAAGCTCATGCATTGCCGAATATTGTCTGGGCTCATACCCCCTCCATTATCTGCAACAACCAATTTTTCATGTTTAACCGTCAACCAAGGTAATTCAAACATCTTATTAATTTACCCAAAGCAGGAAAATACGTACAGCGAGTGATAGGGGAGAACCTTGAACAAGAAGAGCAGGACTGCCTTCTCGTGCATTTTTTATTTTATCTAACCGCACATAGGTAGCTCCATTCGAAACCTGTGCACACGCCCACGTGCAATTTCAGTAACCACCATTCTAGACTACGTATGTATTGTTATTATCAGTTCCAAAGATGCACGCAGAAATGAGAGTGAACTTTACAGAACCATTAAAGCACGACTCACCTCATCGATAGCGTTGTCCAAGAGCTCCGCAATGGCTGCCAAGGACATATAAGTTCCTATTAACTAAGAAAGAAGAGAACAAGCAACATCTGACAAAAGCCACATGAATTAAACAGTATATAATGTGACGTTCACTACAACAAACATATCTGATGCACCTTGGCACACATGAGAATAATTCTGTACACTCTCGATGTTGTGTTACTTCACAGCACATCAGATCAAGACTACAAAAACTCTCGAAGTGTATAGAATAAATTTATGTGTAGCAGCAACTACGACAGACTTGTCTATTGTGGTGGAACCTCCTGTTTTCTGCTGATAAGAAGGATTTGGCTCATCCATCAAAGTTAGCGAGACTTCCGAAAGTTTACTAACATTGGAATCACTAAGGTATAACACGAGAGAGACCAACAATCGAAACAATCACTTGCTTAACATTACCAACTAGCACATTTTACAGCACAGTAGATATCATATGGTGTCAAAGGGAGTTTCCGCAGAACTTTCCGGTCATTTTCAAATAAAATAGAAAACACACCTCCAAGAGCCCACTTGTGAGACGTGGCATTTGAATGTAAGAATTTGGGATGCACTCTTACATGATCCAGAGCCCCTGCCATTTCACACACACAGTGATGATTTTACTTTTGTCGTGCAACTGCCACAAAAGTATTGCCCAGCGCTCTCAGATTGAATACATCATAAATCGTTGAACCAGTAGATTATACTCACAAAACCTCTGACAAAGTAAAATAATCGTGGCTTGTTTCTGAATTAATTTGCAAATGACAGCTAGGCAACTCGAGTTAAAGCAGACGAAGGCTGAAAGAAAGAGGGAGTGGAACACAAAAATACCTGCAAGAGGCCTCTTCTTCATTACAACCTGACTCTCGTAATCTCCTGCCTGCCAGAAATGACGAGAAAGAGAATTTTCTTCTGCACTAGAGGGACCTACCACATCCGCAGCGCTCGTACGCTTTGGTACAGGCGTCCATTTTTCTCTACTCTCAGGCTGAGTACCTGTAGGCTCTCGTGCTTGGTCATTAGAGACTGTTGCATTACTTCGTGCACTCGGTACACTCAAATGTTCAACGGATTTTCGCTGAGCACTAGGATCTCCATGAATCCTTTCAACCTTGCCTTGAGCAGCGCTAGGTTTCACGCTGTCCAATTGCTTTACGTGGGAAGGAATCTGCTGCTCAACTCGTTTTGGTACTGGCTCATGCTCATCGTCACTGCTGTCGAGATAAATCACGGACGCCATATCTGCCGCTGGATCATTCAAAAAGGAAAAGGTTCTAACGATCAATCTCTGAATGCGCAACAATAAGAAAGAGCGTATCGAACTTATAACACTCTTTAGCGAAAGAAAGAGTGTAACGAAAGGCGACACACGGAAACAGAAATTAAAACATCCAAAAAGAAATTAAAAACAAGGGGAAAAGAAAATAAAATAAAAAAACAAAATACGAAATTCCCACCTGGAGAAATTCGCGGCTCCAACCCGATGACTGATACAAACAATAATGACAGTGCACAGACTGGAGTGCAGCAGCTTCACATCTTTCTCTCCCTACGCAATCATTCCAATCCTCATCACTCGCAGAACTCAGCCCAGCTACTGAGTAAGTAACCAAGGAAAATTCGACCAAGCTAGAGACATCCGCCAGCTTGAGTACGCACCTCTCTAGGGCAACACATAGGATCCACTACACTCTCGGCCACTTCAAACTCCTTCCGTGAGTCCTCTACAATCACCGTGTCATCTCTTCCCCTGCAAACCTCTTCCTCGCTGTGCGTACTCACATCCAAACTTCTCTACAGCTCTTTCCTATCCCCTGCTCGCTCGCTTGCTACAGTTCTCACACCCCTGGTTCCAACAGCTGTGCACCAGATCGTTATAAGCTTGTTAAGCGACAAGATCAGTGATGTTGTGAGGCAATTCGACGCAATCTATGCGTGGAGGAAAAACCCTACAGCTTCACCGGAAACTAGAATATGGCCCAATGGAGGGGAATTCAAACCTTGAAAAAGCCTCCAGATCCCCGATGGAAGGCTTCCTTTTTCAGCTTCCATCCTCAATTTTGATGAATGGTGGTGGATGAATGGGCGTCACCGTCGTTGCTCGTTCCTTGGAGCCTTCATCACGCTATTTTTGGACCATAGCGATTGGGTTCCCTTTGGTAGCAAGTTATCCTTGGAATTTTGTTAATGGGAAAGTTAGTCTTCTAGTAGCTTCCAAAGATATGCAAGTGTGTACAAAAAAAAAGGATTTATATGGTTCTTGTATATGGTTTAGTACAAATTCTAAAATTATGTTTTTCATTTTCTCTGATACTGGTTTAGTAAAAATTACATATGTGTTCATTAGTTTTTATAATAAATTTTATTATTACTTCTAGAATTGTATATCAATGATATAAGTTTTTAGAAATATATTTATAAAAACATATTAGGTAAAAATATATTCCTTAAGAAACATTAAAGAAGTATTTTAGACTATGATTATATCCACAAAATCTTTTAGATATGTCAAGTGACTGCAAAAGTTTCTTTTATCTTTAAGAAACTTCTATAGAAGTGTTTTAAAACTTGGACGCTTAACTACAAGTCATGTGGTTGATAGAAAGTTTTTTTATGGTCTTTCTATTAGTTAATATCTTTAGAGAGAAGACTAAGGCCATTCTTACTTTTATCAATATTTTACTAATTTTAATTAATTTTTTAAATTTTTTAAATTTAATAATAAATATTTTAGAATATTTATATTTTATAAAAATATAATTTCTTTAATTTAGTTTAGTTTTTTTAAAAAAAAAGAAAAAAAACTTCATTTCTTTTATAGAATATATTATATTTTTAGAAGTCTTTTCAAATTTATATCTTTGACAATTTGACAACACTTATAATATGATCATATATTAATTAAATAAACCAAAGTAGATAGAAATAAATAGAAGTATATTAATTTAATAACATCTTATCCAAA
Organism: Physcomitrium patens; assembly: GCF_059467195.1. Lineage (NCBI taxonomy): Eukaryota > Viridiplantae > Streptophyta > Bryopsida > Funariales > Funariaceae > Physcomitrium > Physcomitrium patens. The sequence continues at coordinate 3,840,625 of NC_143434.1, read as the reverse complement.
TAGCATCCTAGATGTTTCTTAGATATAGTATCACGAAAACATTGACACTAATAAAGATAAGAATAGTTAAGCAAAAGCAAATAGAAATAAGTAATTTTGATAATAACTTCTAGCAATGCTTCTTAGAAGCTTTATAGATACGGATTTGACTTTTTAAGTATTTGTAGGTAATCGATAAGTTGAAAACTTCACCAACAAGTTGACCACATGTTCCACATATTGACCACTTACTTTACAACTTGACTATATGTTGCACATATTGGCGACTTGTGGTACAAATTTGTCATGTGGTGCACATAAAAAAGACTTATCTTACAAGTAAGACACATGTTAAGTAATCTATAGAATGTCACTACATAGTTCATTAATTTGATAGTATATATAGAGGTGTCATAAATATAAATATTTATACTAGTAATTATTTAGATTAGAATACTTAGGTAGAAGTAAAAATAAGTAAGTAAATCTGATAATATCTTGTGGAATAGCTTTTTAGAAGCTTCATAGACATAGATTTGGATTTGTATGTGTTGGTAGGTAGTTGGTAGGTGATTGACAAGTTGAAAACTTAGCCAATAAATTGACCAAATGTCACACATATTGACTACTTGGATTAAAAGATAATGTCAAAGTTTTATTATTAACAAAGTCAAAAGTAAATTCATTAAAATAATTTATTACTCAAGCCAAAGCATCCAACAATCAAATCATATTGGACATATGTTTTTGCAAGTTGGCTATATCTTGCACATATTAGCCACTTGTCTTACATATTAACCACTTGTTTCATTAATCACATGATCTTTAGAAAGCCACTATATTGCCTTTTTAGTAGTATATATGGAGATAAAAGCAAGATCATCTTATATCTTATTAATACATCTCTTTTATTAAAATCCTAATTCAAAATTGTCTAATTTATTTGCATTTGGAAATAGCTATTTTTGTTCTTTTGCTATCTTATATCTATATTTTTTTCATTATTCTCTATTTTTTCTTCAATGATACATAAATGTATTGACTTTTAAGTTTTATTAGATTAATGTCTTTGATAATTTAAATAGAACCATATTTATAATACTAAAGCTTAATATTTTTTAATAAATAATAAATTATTTCTTTTTCTTTTAAAAATCAAAGTATCTTAAAGTTTTTAGATTATTCTTTTTTAAATTTAAAATATTTTTTAGTGCCATTTTTTTCTTTTTTTTTCTATAGAAAATTATAAGACTTAATATATACAAAAGATATATGAAAGATATAGACTGTTATAGTATAAATAGAATAACAAATGAGAAATTTGATGCTTGCTATGCATCAACTTTGTCTACCATCTTTTTCAATATTAAAAAAAGATTAATCATGTAGACATTGAAATAAAATGAATTATTTTAATAATTTCATTATTTTAAATAACTTATACAAATGTATTAGATAAAGAATCAAAAGTTATTTTTTTAAAGAAATTTGACAATATTTAATCTAAATTTTAAAGATTCATCAACCAAATATAACTTTTTATTTAACCCTAATCTCTTAGTTATCCAACTCAAGCATCCTATATTATTTTTGTTTAAATTTTATTTAATATATTTCTAATTTTTTAGTTCTTATTATTTTTAAAAAGACAAGATTTTATGTTTAATATTTTAAATATCTTTTAGGCAAAATTTTAATTTTTGTAAGGACAACATGATGCAAACTATATAACAACCAAATAAATTCAATTTTTACAATAAAAAAGTTAATAAGTATCAATATATGCATCACAATTTTGACAATTAATAATTCATGTAAAGTGGGATAATACAATATTCATTAATCAATTTTTATATAAATTACAACATTATGCAAAAAAAATATTGTCCAACTTGTCTAATTCTCAAATTTTGAATCAAACTATTGAATATTTTGTCAAATATGATAAACAAATTTTTGAATTTTAAACACAAAGTTTGACATTAGTACATTAAAGCTTGTATACTATGATTGCAAATATTTCTTGATATATTATCAAATATAAAAAAATATAAAATAATATTGTATATTTCAAATTTCTTTGTAACAAAGTATAGATAAGATATTTGTATTGTTAATATATAAGGATAGATAATTGGAACCATGCTTGAGAAATTATGGAAGTTTCTAGAATTAGGGCTAAGTTAGTGGACCATGTAAGATCTACTGTGGAACATTTTAGAAAGAGCTTAAGATGATTATCTAGGTGGGATCCACCATGGAACCTTTTGAAAAAGACTTAGGTTGGTTATCTAGATAGGATCTACCATAGAACCTTCTAAATGGAGTTTAAGGCGGTAATCTAAGTGGGATCCATCATCTAAGAACATTCTAGAAAGTCTAGGGTGGTAGAACAAAGTATAAATAGGACTAACCAAGGCCTTCTAGGCATTTGGTCAAGTATGGCTTTGGACCTTCTTTCTTAGTGAAGTTTGGTTTTGCATCTTCTTATTCAGTTCTGTTTTGTTCTATTTTTGTTTGCACAACTTTGTCTTTTGTGTCTTATTTTGTTTAATTTTGTTCAGGTTTATTTTGGTCCATTTTGTCCTACTTTGTGATGAGGTTTTAAGTGGCTGTGGATTAGAAGAGTCTTAGACTCTCAAGATAGATTGATCTTATTTCACTCTTAGAGTATAAGAACAAACTTAATACTAAAAAATAATTATGCCTATATTGTAGAAAATCAAAACTTACTTCTAATATTATCCCTAAAAGCAACAAAATCACAAGACTAATGTTAAAATTTTAAAAATATATAATATGTCAAAAAATCAAAATAATATTAAAAAACATATGTTTAGATTCTTATATTACATCTTCTTATAAGTTCCTATATTATATTTTATATAACTTTCTTTATTTTTGATTAATTTTTTTTTAGAATCTAATAATCTTATTATGACAACATTTGCTTTGTTAGACTCTTATTCTTTTACTTATTTTTCTAATAAAGATTTTTCTAAGAAATATAAGATATTGTTGGTACAAGAGCCAAACTTGTATATATAAAAGTCATAGATAAACAACCATTATCTTTAGATATTTTTATCTACAAATCTATACTAATAAAAGTAGTGATAAAATGTCATAAATACCTAATAGTATTTAATATTACTAATTTTCAATCAATCTTATTATTTTAAGACTATTATGGATAATAAATATAATTGATAGATGAAGTAGATATCTTATAGTCTTGAATTTCTACTTATCTATTCTATCAAAAAAAAAAAAAAACAAATAAAAAATATATATCTTATATTTAAAAAGAAATTTTTTTTAATAATAAAATCCAAGATATTTATTATGGACATCAAATAAGAAGTTTTTGGAAATATTTTTAAAATATTCTATATGATTTTAGAAGATTCTTATCATATTTTAATATGAAGTTTTAGAAGATTTTAAAAATATTCAAATAAGAGATTCTAAAAGATTTTTAAAATATTTTAAAAGGTTCTAGAATATTTTCAAAATATTTTAGGCAGATTTTAGAAAATTCTAGGAAGATTAACAAAGTTATCCAAGAAGTTTTTTAAAGTTGCTTCATCTTCAAGCAATATTAGAACTTTTCATGAAGCTTCCTAAGGTTGTTTTTTCTTCAAGCTATATGAGAACTTCTCAAGAAGCTTTCTAAAGTTGCTTCTTCTTTAAGTAATATGAAAACTTCTCGAGAAGCTTCTTAAGATTTTTTTTTATCTTCAAGCAATATAAAAACTTTTGAAGAAGCTTTTTGAAGTTGCTTCATTTTCAAGCAACATGAAAACTTCTCAAGAAGCTTCTTAAGGTTACTTCGTCTTGAAGCAACATGAGAACTTCTTAAGAAGCTTCTTAATACCTAGTAATTATTGGAGTCAAGGCTAAAAAGATCCTTAGTCTTGAAAACACATCTTTTGAAGCTCTAGCTTACTTTTCTTGGTGTTGATCTTGTACTCATCGAATTTAATCAAGTTTTTAGTCGCTCTCTTATTGAAACTCTTTTGATCAACTTCTTCTTTGATCTCTTGTATAGTATATCTATGACAATATTTATACAAGCTTTAAAAAAAAAAAATCCATTTATCATTTATGCAATACCAAATCTTTACTAAGTAAAAGTTATTATAGAATTCTTCAACATATTCAAAAATTAAGATATATTTTTTTAAAAAATACTAAAATATTTTCAAATACTAATTTAATAATTGTGTAGTTAATCTTCAAAAATAAATCTATTGACCTTTCAAATAAATTTCTTTTCAATAACATGTTTCTTTGATTAATGAATTGAAGTTAAGATCTATAAAGAACTTATAATTTTTTACATATTAAAAAGAAAAAGAATAGATGACTAAAATTTAAACTATATATAATCATTTTTAATACAATGTTATGCCTTTTAGACTTTCAAATGCTTTAACAATCTTTCTACATTTGAATAAATAACATATTTTGTGTATTTTTAGATGTTTATTCATGTATTATTTAAACTATATTATTATCTATTGTAAGAGTATAGAAATGCATAAATAATATCTTTGCCTTGTACTACAAAAATTTAGATATATAGGATTATATATCAAGATGAAAAAATATATATTTTTAACAAGTCAAGTATTTTTTTAAATATATTATTTCAAATAATGATTTGCAAATAGATTCTAAGAAGATATAAATTATTATAGATTATATTTTTGTAATATAATTTGACATATAAATTATCAGCTATTAAAATTAGTAATATATTATTTAATTTACTTATATTAATTGGTATATTATAAGAATAATATATAAAGTTTCAACTTATAAAAATATCAAAGTCATGAATCTACATTTTTAAAGAGAAAAAAGAAATTAAACTAAATAACAAAAAGTTATCTTTGATTTATTATTTGATGTATAAAAAAATCTATATATATATATAATAATTTATAAAATATCTATATAATTGAGGTTTTTTTATTATTAATAATAAATTAATAATAAATTAATATTAATTATTGATTTATAAAAAAATGATAAATTATGCAATAAAAACATGATTTAAAGCCATAACAATGTACATAGGAGTACTTCGAATGTAATTAACAAACATCATTGTTAATAAAATGCTATTATATAATTAAATTTTATAGTATGAAAGGATGTTTTAAATATTTAATGATACATGATAGTTGTAATAATCTTATCTACAAAATATTTTAAATTATTTCTAATACGACCAAAGATATTTATAAATAATAATCACAAAACTTGTATGTTAATATAACAGAAATTGTTTAATACTCTAGAAATTTATTTTTAATAAATTGGTTTGTAAAAGCACTATGATAAAGTTAAAATTTAAAATTATTTTTAGAATATAAAAATTAGGAGATTAAGAATAAATACCTAAAAATAATTTTTATGAATTTATATATTTTAGTTTGTATTGAGTTTTAAATCATAATAAAGTACCTACATAGAATCAAAATATCTATTGAGTATTTTTAATTGATGAGTAATTTTAATTGATTAAAAAAGATATGAAAAATATAATGTAGATTGATTTAGATACAATTTTAGATTATTATATAACCAAAAGCTATTTTTAAATATAATGTAAGAATATTATTGAAAAAACTAATTGGCCTTTTATTCTTATATTTTTATATTTTAAGTTTTGTTTCTCAAACTAGTATTTTTTTGTATTTTTTTAACTTTTGATTTTTATAAATCAATAATATAAATCAATAATATATATATATATATATATTTATAATTTTATAATTTTTTTCAAACTCTTATGTTATAATAGTTGGAATTTTAAAATATCTTTTGAGCCAATTAAAATATCTTGATATTTTTGAATAATTTTTTTAATCTTAAACTTTAAAAAAAATTAATCAAAAGTGTAAAAATAAGCATTAGAATATTCCAATTTACAAAGCAAAGAACACAATCATCTTAATATTTATCATATAAAATAGATCCAAAGGACAAACAAGAGAAGACAAAAACCATCTTTGATTGGCTCAATTTTAAGAACATTTAGAGCATTGAAGTAAATTTGGAGAGATTTTTTGACAAGTGAAAGTTGCAACTCCGAGACCATTTGGAACATTGAGTTATTTTTAAGATTTATATAGAAATAACTAAAAGTGATTTTTGAGAGTGATTTTTGATTTTTGAGAGTTACAAATAGATAATTTGGAGTAATTTTTTATTTCTGATTTTTGAAAGTTATATGGATATAACTTGAAGTGATTTTTTGATCCATGACAAATAACAAATTGATGAACCCATTGTCGTAATGTGGGCTGTTTAATAATTAACTGATAGGCATTCATGTGTATTTTCTGCCTATTTTAAGTATACAATTAGATTATTCTTAGTAGGATGTTGTTTTAATTCATGTACTTAATTGTTAGTAAAGAACTAGCAATTAGATTAATAACTAAGAAGATTAGAAGATAAGAATAATGATAGGATAGACCACATGTGGTGGATTTTCATCTTAGAGAGATCTTGGTGATATTTTTGAGGATTATGATAAAGATAAGGTAAACCACATATTATAGATTCTTATGTTGGAGTCCTCTTCGTGATAATTTTTAGAATTAAGATAAAGATAAGATAGACTACATATGGTGGATTTTCATCTTGAAGTCTTCTTGGTGATATTTTAGAGGTATCAAGGTGATTTAAGGAAGTGAAGAGAGATACAAAGTGATGGTTGTGATTATTGAAATATCTTTTGTTTTGGTTAATAAAGGGAGAGAATTTGGATCTTGGTTTTGGTCTATTATGCATGATTGGAATAATATCTTAGTACCATATTTTATTGAGGTGTTTTAGGTGAGGCATATCACTAGTATACAAAATTTAAGGATCTCATTTGTGCTAAAAAAGAAGTGATGGAGCATTGAAGTAAAGGGGGTCTAGAAACTAAGGTAGCTAAGTGATCCGAATTTGTAAGCTTAGTTCTTGGCAAGTATTACAGCTATTGAGATGAATTTTAGAGAATAGCTTTTGAAATGCCTTATCTAAATTGTGATGAAATCTCAGATATATAGGTCTTTTAAATTGAGAGATATGTGCTTTGATGCAACAAGGTCTATGAGAAAGAGTCTAAGGATAGAATGTTAGTTTGAGTAAAAATTGCACTACAGTTTGAATATTACTTACCTAGTCATGAGATTTGATAAGTGATTGATGAGGTATGCAACTACCTTGTAATTCTTATAAGAAGAACATGAAAGAGCTGAGAGTTATATGAAGGCAAAGTTGACTAGGTCATTTTTGAAAATAACATGTAATTTGAGTGAACTTCAACAAGGAAGAGGGATGTTTGAGAGATGGTTGGACTATTGTATGTAAGGAGCAAGTTCAAGGCAAATAAAGATCTACCATAGCAAGGAGTTCCATGCTTTTTTGAATGCACATCTTATACTTTTTAACATGGTGCTTATAAAAACCTATGTACTTTTTATGATGAACTTATGTCATTTTATGTAACGACTTGATCAAGTCTAGGGCACCTATAAATACTTACATGCATAATGGATGTGACAATCATGATTTTTGATAGAGAAGCTGTAAAGACAAAGAAGCTAATGGAGAAAAATGCACTAAAAACTACATGGTCCACATTGAAGCAATGGAATCCAAAGACTATGAATGTGAATGCAAAGACTATGAATGTGAATGCAAATGTGAATGAAATTAAATGAAAGGAAAGATTCTATCTTTGGATTGTATTGTTAAGCATATATATATATATTTATATATATTTGTATACATATTTTCTTGGTCAACCATTTCTTAAGGAAAAGGTGTGAATGTATAATTTGACCACAAATTATACATGCACACCTTTTTTATGGTCAACTGTATAAGTTCCACTAGTGTATATGTATATATATATATATATATATATATTGCACGTTCAATTTTAGTTTTTGTTTCATGATTCTTATTATGTATATCTTCAGTTCATCCTTGGTCTAGTTATTTTGGTTCTTTTGATGTCTACTGTAACAGAAAAATATATATATTTGTTTTCAGGAACATATTTTCACCTTCCAAACACCAACTTACTAATTAGTTTTATCAATTAAAATTGCAATGATGTGCACCAGAACTGTGCCAAAAAATGGCACTATATCAAGATCGTCATTTTATATTAAAAAAAGATTATTCTATGTACAAATCCGCGAGTTGTCAAACCAAGTACACGCTCAAATAACTTACTGGAAATTATAGTATGCTCCATAATACACTAAATTTGCAACTCCAATGTGGATCTATAGAGTAACTTAGATTAGCATGGTAATTGGAGACTGCACAAGCTGGATTCACTTACCAAGGAGAGTTAAGTGAACCTCGAAGCCTAAACGTAAGATGCAAACAGTTTGTGCCTACAGGCTGAACTAGCACGCTATACCGAATTAACACTCTTGTTTACTAACCTAGGCACAGATCAATTGTATACAGATCCATTGCTGCAAAACCTTGAACATAATAAAATTAGAACAGGCCCAACTCAAAACTGGGAAATAAAATGTAGGAATATTAAGTTTACCATGACTAGGGTTCTCCACTTTGAGATGGAAGCGGGTCAAACGTAATTCTAACTCTGATTAATAAACTAATAAACCCTAATTAGAGAAGGTAACGGCAGATTAGAAACTATTGAGTTAAAAAAGCATGCGCACTTCCTCAATACTCTTTCAGTACACATGAAAAGTTTGTTGCACAGCAAGAAATTATACCTTATTGATCAAATGACAATCTCCGTTTTACTCTGGTACCCTGCAGTACGCCTGCATTCCGAACATTGAAATACTGTAAGCTTTACAAGAATCTGGGGGACAAACAGTAGAAATCAGATCAAGGGAACATTACCCACCTGGCAACTGCGGCTAGGAGCCATAATCATGAAGGAGTGCGGTCTGTTGTTGTAGTTAGTCTCTGGCTTTCCTGGCTCTCCCTCGGGACTGGTGAAGTGATCAACTTTATGGTCAACCTAGAGAAGGGAGAAAGGAAAAAGAGAAATTTGGCGTCAGGAATTGCTTAACAATACTATGATATGTGTCGTCGAATCGGTAAACAGACGCAGAAGAGAGCTCTGCACAGCTAAAAGATATGCGAAGACATGTTAACTCTAGAACACTTGGATGGTTGTTTTGTAAACCTTTAAAGAACACACGTCAACTGTCGGATTTTCAAGAGTAAACACAAAGTTGTACGTCGAAATACATTATCAGTAACCACTCATTACGCAATCTGACAGCGGGAAAATCTGCGTTTGAGCCAATGATAATGATCGAATGTCATGGTATACGTGAAACTTGAGTTTTTCCACATCAAATCCGCACATGATAGCAACAGATAGAAAAAGGACCAATCTAAATACGACACAATTGAAGGAAACCAACCCATACCCGAGAATGGCCTCCGAATTCCGCCGCATCGCTGTCTAGACAGATCCGATATTTCCCAGGAACATCACAGCCCACCTTCAACCTGCCATTCAACACATCTCCAATATGCATGCATGATTACAAATGAAAATCGTTCCTCCATCGCATACAAAAACCAATACCAACCACTTATCTAAACTTTACCAGATCACTACGCAAAACACTAAACATAATTAAGTTTAGATTTTCAGAGGAAATAGTCTTCGAAATATCAAGATCGAGCGACGGAGAAAAGAGATGGCACCAAGGTACAGATATCACACTGCAGGACATATTCAAATTGTTTTTAGAAGCTCAGCGAGAAGAACACTAACCCCGAATACGTGTTTGTTGGATGGAAGTTAAAGACGACGACCAGGTCTCCTTTTTCAAACACAATAAGCTGTGAATAAACCCATCACACATCATGTATAAAATAAAGATTAAATTGCAGTAGAGACCAATTAAAGCATTTTCAGGAACACATCGTGGTAACAATGATGCGATGCAACAATGTCGCTAAACCACATTCACGAGGAAATGCCTGATGGCAAAGCTTGATATCACCCTTGAAAAGTGCTAAATGAGCAAAGAGGCTTTTACGGACCTTCTGTGATTCATCTGCACAGGAGATATACTGCTTTGAGGAGCTCACAAATTGGAACTCTTCTTCAAGCGCAATCATTGCTCGGTTGAAATTATTCATGAACTGTCATCAAAGATCAATTTCAACTTGATATCTCAGTGCCAAATTTTCTGCCACAAGCCTGAGGATATGTAAAAGCTGATGAATTCGAGTAAATCCTACATCCTTATCTTCAGTCATTTAAGTTCATGTCTAGATTACTCCTTTCCTAAATAGAAGCAACGTCAGCAAGTAATGGAAGACCAAATCGAGGTAAAACGAATAAGTTTTTCGCGAGTTACAGGTCACACCGCCGTCGGTACTCAAGAACTCCGCACGCTTCACGGACTAGTGTATCAACAGCATGTGCACACATCACTGACACACACCATGGCAGCAACAAACTCTCACAATGAGATCATGTGAAAAGATTAACCTTGTAGCGAAGTTGCTCATTGTCCAAGAGGTCCCACCGTCGTCGGCACTTGTCAAATGACCAATTGTTACCATCTCTAGGAAAGTCGATCCATTCTGGGTGACCAAACTGCAGTTCGCAACAGGTTCATATTAAGGACAAGAGTATACATTAAGTGAACCATCCTTAAAATAAACTCGAAGGAATGTGTGACACGAGGCATTCAGGAAAAAGAGCGTGTGCATGATCTTCAAAAGGAACAGCGTATCTCTACTTGCAGCGGCTTAATGTAGTGGAAAAGCTCGTAAACATCCCACTCATTTATATCTTTCATCCATGCGAAGATTTATATCATGAAGTGCGTTTCACTTTGAGACTGCGGTGAACAGAAAGTAATAAACTGCATTGTGTCATCTGCTGCAATAGCATTCCTATAAAACGAAAGGAGGTATATCAAATGTGACATCCTAGACCCTGGAAAAAGGACAACTAGAGTGCCTCGTACTGAAATTCGTATCAAAATATTTACCTCGTTGCCCATGAAATTCAAGTAACCTTCCCCGCCGAGAGCCATTGTAATAAAGTGAATCATCTGCATTGATAAATTTAGCAAGTCATACCCATATTCAATGTCCCAAAAATAAACAAACACGCAGTAAAGAAACACGGGTAGATAACTTGAGATACGATGGTTCGACCTTGTGTAGTGCAATTCCTCGATCCACAATGAGATTCGCAGGTTGCTGAGTTGACATATTAAAATACATTTCCTTGTCCATCAATAAAAATGAAAACGTCTTATCTCCAACCATAGACTGCAGGGAAACAAAGCACATTAGAATGTAGGAAACCTTTACTCATAAAAGATGTATTAAAATTTCAAGCCTGTCTACCGAAACAGACTCCGATTGCGGTTGAGAAAATCCCATAAAGGAAACTACTCATGTGAGTTTACAGCGTTAGTGAACATTGATTATGCTAATAAGTCTCTTTCAAGTGGGAGAACATCCATGTCACTTGATTAAAACAAAAGAACTCGACATAAAATTATTTGACAGTTTCAGCACCACATGAAACAGTTCTAAGCCATTCAGAGGAATGCTACGAGCACTAATAGACAAATGGAACACATATATAATGAGGATGATTACCTGATCATGGCTCTCAGCATAACCAACACATGGCTCAGTATATCTACGATTAGTAAGAGTGTGAACAATATCACCCATAGACCAGTTCTCATCCTTCCTGTCTTTCAGGTACTCGATCCATTTGTCCGGTACAGCCATGGCTAGACGATAATCAAACCCGATGCCTCCCTCTTCCACGGGCCGGCAGAGAGTAGGCATGCCAGACACATCTTCCGCAATCACTGTAGCATCACGTAATAAATTGTGAACGAGCTCATTTGCAAGCATCAAATAAACCACTGCATCGACATCCGTGGCTTCACTGAAATATTCGTGGTAGTTTCCAGTGAAACACATGTTCAGTCCGTGATGGTGGTAAAGCATGGAAGTGACTCCATCAAAACGGAAGCCATCGAACATATACTCCTCCATCCACCACCTCAAATTCGAAAGAAGAAACCGCTGCACTTCCCAAGAACCGTAGTTGAATAGGCGGCTATCCCAAAGTTTATGATATCCTCGGGCACCTGAGTGGAAGTAGGAATCCTGAGAAGTCTGATCCAGATTATACCCAGCCAACCCATCAACGGCGTTTGTGCTAGCGTGACTGTGTACCACATCCATCAAAACCCGAAGTCCCATGGAGTGCGCCTTATCTATTAGATACTTTAGATCCTCGGGAGTACCACTGCGGCTACTAGCAGCAAAGAAATTTGTGACATGATAACCAAAGCAGCCATAGTACGCATGCTCCATGATTGCCATGAGCTGTATAGTATTATAGTTGTTCGCCTTAATTCTAGGAAGAACCTCGTCCGCAAATTTCCTGTAAGACGTCACGACTGGTTCCTTCGAGCTCATTCCCACATGAGCTTCGTAGATAATTGGAGCTACTGGTTTTTCTGGGCGCGCATGCTTGAACTGATACCTGAATCACAGCACAAGATCAATGGGTCAACAGACTTCATGAACAGTGAAAGATCCTACATGAAGCAGAAATGATAAAAAACTTTGCCCCCATGTACAACACATACAGCAAACGCCCGCCAAAAGCCCAGCAAGAATTCTACACTCCGCGTGCATCAGCGAAAAAGTAGGCATGAAGGCTTCACGGAGGATAAACTTACTTTTCGGCCGCAGGTGGGTCCCAGTGAACACCATCATAATACGCAGCAAATACATTAGGGTCAACCACAGCATACTTAATCCAAGCTGGAATACGATCTACCCAGGTACCATCAACCTTCTGCATCCTAAACTTCACTTTGGAACCATGAGGAACAGCAGAAACACCATCCTCGTCAGGTAGCCTAATGGACCAGACACCAAACTCGTCTCTTTGCAGATTGTGATTACTTCCATCCCAGTTATTGAAGTCACCAATCAATTGAGCAGCCCTGTCGAAAACAATATTCTCTTCAGAATTCAAGGCTGGAAAGCGCTTCAGACAAGACTAGATGAGGCTTTAATTACTCTATATACAACAATACAGAAGTCTTCCTCTGACCATTGATAACAATGCGATATCCATAAAACTGTCATTTGATATGAAAATGACGGCGATCTGGTCCAGCCAATTACTTGGTTATTGACGTCCACAGGAAGAGTATTACCGAGGAAAGTAAAGAAAAAGCACTCTGAGTTATCGTCTGTAGTAGTTGTGAGGTGGTTTAGACTATCTAATTGTAGTGACCTAATTTTCTACAGATAAGATGAATTGTGACGAAAGAAAAACTCACGCTGCTGCAGGAGCCCATTCTCGATACACAGTGCAGCTTCCGTCACGGGTAAACCCAAAATTCTCGAAACCTACATACAACACAACATCCTCTAAACACCCAATCCGAGATTTGTTCGATTCCATTGTGCAGCGCCTTCTATTCATTCTGCTGTAGCTTTGGAGAATTTTAAATCGACACTCATTAAGTGCTAGCATACACATGATGCTGAGCGCCATGAATCTTAGCAAGTAACTTCATCGTGACTAAACCTCACAACCTGATAAACCTGCGACGAAGAGAAATGCTCACCCTTAGCGAAATTCTCCAAACTTCCCTCTACCTTCTCAATTTCCGTCTTTCGTTTCATATACTCGCGAAAACGATATTGCAAATGGTCCTGATGGGCGGTGAGCATGGGATCCACCTCCATCACTCCTAACTTTTTCATTCCACTCATGTCCTCCCATCCAGCTGGGTTATCTGCCCTGTCTGTCTTCTGTGTCTTTATACCTGTTGCCTTCACTACAAGAGGTGAGCCAGCCTTGAAGTCTAAGCTTCGCGTGAGCTGCACGTCATGAAATAAAAAAGCATGAGAAGAAAAAGGCGTACAAAAAAGAAAGGGGAATCATCTGACCGGAACATGAAGCCTTCCAGGCAGAGCATAACATTCAAGCTAATTACAAGCTAAGGCTCTTCATCCGAGCAACAGTCGTTTGCGCATGATATGAGAACAAGCCAAAGTTTCAGCCAGGATACTACGTCAACAAGATCATCCGTTTCACTAACCATCCTCCACAATTGCAATGTCAATCTATTATTTATAATGGTAATGCTATCTGTGGATATTATTCCGAATTCACAAAACGGCAAAAAATGACTAATTCAAAAGGCAGACTCGCGATCCAATGCATCGATCACGGTAGAAACTTACTCCGATTCCCGACATGGACCTTTTCAAAGGGAATCGCTGCAACCCTAAAACATCCAAGGACGCCAAGCTCCCGCCTTCAATCTGCATTGCATGGAAACACCGAGCACCTAAAATTACTGTCAAAAACGCAATCTTATCTGCGAACTTACCCAAACGACTCAAACGAAGTCGTAAAAGAAGCAGACAATGACCACTGGAAACCCGCGTTCCCTTCTTGATGATGTTCAGCCATACAGACACAGATTCTGTCAACCCTCCATTCTGATGCACAAAGCACGTCCTCGCAAGCTCCGATGCAAAAACGCATAGCATTCGGACACGGTAGCTACGATGCTAACGTCACCAACCTTTGCTTGGACAAACAAAAGGGCGAGAAGAAAGAACCTACACAGTCATTCAATCACCCTCGATTGTAATTCTGCTCTAAATTGAACCACAATCGCCTCGCATACTCATCCTTCAAAAACCCACGCATCCAGAAGCATCGAAAACTCAAATAGAAACCTCCTAAACTATCAATACCCCTCCCCCTCCCCCCTGTCACAATACCAGCCACATCGTCACATTCCACCCCACCCCGCCAGCATTGCAACGACACCAACACAAGCCGCAAAATCCTATACGCACAAAAAGAGATCCCGATGCACAGCGATTCTAGAACAATGGGACGAATGCGGGACAAGAGAAGGAGAACCCACCTGACTGGCAGGATGCAGAGAAGGGTAAGTGGAGCGGCCATGGCAAGCCGGAACGGTGAGCATGATGGTGGAGTTCTAGGAGGACGATTTCTTCACTCGGCAACCCCCTAAATCCTGAACACACTCTCACTCTTGCCTCCAATTCGGTTCATCCGTATCAGCTACAAAACCCACTTCGCGATGCGGTCATACAACATACCCACGCTTGAAGCTGCAGCTGGCAATGGCGATGCTCGCACCACCTCCCCTACACAACTACTCTGTTCCAAACCGTGCAACAGTCTCCAGATAATCGCGAGGAAGACCACTTCAGAGGACTCTCCTAAAAATATCTCGAGAACAATCACAACGCCTCTTCTGCATGTTTCCCGAAGCTATGTATATCTGCCTAGCATGGAATGGAAAAAAAAACGACCGAATAATTATGGAGGCGTTGGATGAGGATCTACAGGGGAGTTGTCGCGATGGCCGCGTGTCACACGAGCAAGCCAAGCCAGAATCCTTCACGGCCAGGCAGAGCCAAAAGCTCTTGTTTCAGCATCGCCGTAGCTAGTCCCACGACTGTCGTCCAACTCTTCCATTCGGGTTTGTCGTCAGACCCATCCTCTCTCATTATTATTTTACTACTTCCCGATTGGCTCCGAATGGCTAGTCGCAAAAGCGCATCGCACCCAGGAGTATTCTTTTCAGACACGACGTGGAAATTGGGTTTGAGAAGCAACGCCGATCCAGAGCCACACAAGCAGCCCGGAGAAAAATAAAAACATCATTTTTGCAAGGCTGGGGAAGTGGGTCCAGCGCAAGATGATGAGTTGCAGGATGAGGAACGGAGAGATCACTTGCCAACGGACTCTCTTGCATAACCAACCTCCTCCAACCAACTTGCCAGCGCACCCTCAAGAATAAACTCTCAGGATCTCCTCTCCTCTCACTGCAACAACTCTCACGAGCAGCATCATCCAGTGGTATTGCAGTGCCGAAGTCAGAGATCAACCCACCCATCTGGACCGCGAGTTCGGCTTCGGAATCCATGGTCATCTCCGAACCTAAGAGAGGGAATTGTGTACTTGTATGCAGGGAAATTGCAGTCGGTCATGAGATGGTACTCACCGGATGGGCTGATCAAGGAAGGAATTGTCGGGTTTCCGTGATACCTCATCCAAAATTAAAAAGGAATTTGAGTTGCCGGTATTTACTTTGCTACGAAGACTTTGTGTGTTGGCGCAGCATCGACGAGGGTTCGGAACCTTAGAGGTGCCACAGGGAAGTGAAAACATAAACGGGGTTGTGGTGAGCTTTGTGATACTCACGGAGATCTTCACAGAATTCGTGGTTGTCTGCCTTGATGATGTCAATGCGACGAAACTGTCTTTGTATATACTTTGTGGAATGTTGTTAAAGTTTTTGGGGAGATGGAATTTGAAAATCATATCTTGTCGCCTATTTCTTTGCTAATTTTGTAAAAGAATTCATACTGTGATTTCAATAAATTTTACTAGATGTAAAATGAATGAATTAAATAGTAAGAAAAAATTTATATTCTTCAACTATGGACATTACTTCTGGTCATTTAATTTGAAAGTTACCATGAAAACATAATGATTATCTAAAGCAGAGTAGTTTTATAAACATCAAAACATCCACACAAAAAGAAAACTCTACACTTATTCATGTATACATGCATTTGAAAATAGAAGGATAGCATGAATAGATATTTTTTTCACTCTAATTAGACATAAAAGAAGATGTACATGTTCATAGAAAGATTATGAGATTACTTTTATCTAGTTAAACTTTGAAGTATTGTTTTTTTTGTCATTGTGAAGACAAATCTCCAATCAAAAGAGAGTATGGCAAGCTATTCTAATTTATTATTGTCTTTTAGATATTACTACTATAATACAAGAAGACTTCTATATTCTCAATAGATCTCTCAAGTTATACTAATATTCATAATTATTATTTATCACATTGTTTGCAAAGTGCCTCTAAGACATAAGTACCTAGTTTATAGTGTGTATATGCCTTTTAGTCTTCCATATTGTGATAATTTATAATTAAAAACTATTATGGAAGACTAGGTCCAATATTTTTACAAATTATTAGAATTTGATCCCAATGAATAGCTTGGTGAATCTATTTGTAGGTATGTTGTTGGTTGAAACATACTTAAATTGAATATGGCAAATTTAACCTATTTATAGATATATTGTAAGAAAATAACTATATATTTTGTTTAAAAATGATGCTTTAGATTGATGATAAAGAGAATTGCAAGTTAATTTTTACCATATAAAGTAATCCTTTGGATGTTTGTTCTTGTGTAATTCAATCCTTGAAAGAGGAGTTGAAGTCAACATCTTTGGTGGCAATTGAATATCTAATATATTTAGCTTTTACATGTGACATTACTATCTATTTTTAAGATTTTAAAATAACTGATCCACCCTCAAACTTGAATAGATACATACTAGTCAATTTTTAATTAATAACATCATTAGAGTATAAAACATCAATAAATCCAATAGAACTAAGATGAATGTTTTAATGTCCAATGATGAGAGGCCAATTTGTATATATTATATGCCAAGACTCATAATAGATTATAAACTAAAAAAGACTTATTTTATGTTGATATTATGACATTTACATGGATCATGAGCAAATTGTTCTAATTATGTATATAAATCTATAAAATTTGGTCTTGTTTAAATAATCAAATACATAAGAGAGCTAAATTGAACTTAATAATATTGTCAAAGTTTAGATCTACTATATGCTAAATGGTTCAAAAAGAGTTGTATCTATAGTTGATGTTGAGACTAGAATTTAATCTTTTTATGCAAAATTAATATAATTTTTTGAAATATAATCATCTTAAATCAGATTACGTGTTTATTTTCAAAAACAATTGATAACCTTGATACTTAGATATTCTTAAATTTCTTTTATGTCTTTATGATGATACTTAGTTTTTATTATCTCATTTATTTTTTGTATTCCAAATAAGGTAGAAAAAATATGAAGAATATTATTAATCTACAAAATAAATAGCTTGCTATAAAAACATCAAAGTTTGTATGGATCAAATATCAATGATTGATATTCAACTATATAAAATAATTGGTGAATTTAAGATACCGAAGTTTTAGTACTTGCTTCAAATCATAGAGAGCTTAAAAAATAGTAAAATTAATATATTACCTTCACTATTATATTCTTCATACTTTAGTAGAGGTTGAACATAAATAATTTTATTTCGTCTTATTAGTGTTTTGAAAAAATTTGTTACAATGTTCTAATAATGTGCCTTAAGGTCTAATGTTATAATAAGAATCATAACAATTGAGAGAACTTTTGGTCTAATTATGGCATCAAAGATATGTGCATATTCTTCATGTGGCTATTCTTTGTTTATTTAGATGACCTCTCAAAACAAAAAAAAAATTATGCAATCCAATATGTTTAATTTAGTAGATCAGTGTATCTTATTTTTGTAACAAACTTTAATTTGTATATTATACAAAAGTAATTAAAAGGTTCTTTGGATTATTGATAATATTCCATATTAAGATAAGACCACAAAATTATTTGATCATTATTAAGGACTTTATAACCATCTTCAAACAATATATTTTGAATGCTATAAGTAAAGTATTCATGTCAAATACTATCGCTAAATATCAAAAACTTGGCCAAAATCATGGTATTATAAGTATTATATCTTTATATCTATTTAGCACATAAGATATATTTTTTAATAATTTTTATTTTAATTCTAATTTTATAAAGGTTATCTTAATTTAAACACTTTATTTAAAAATTCTACAAATGACAATTATTAAAATAATTATGTTAGTTGTAATTTCTCCACCTTGCATAGAAGTTTTTAAAGTTTTTTTTTTTTTTTTTTTTTTTTTTTTAATATCTTTGTTTTATATCATCTTATTTTTATTAGTTGATCATTGGTTTTAACAAATGAATTTGATAATAAAAAAACAAATTTTGATGTATTTCTAAGATTCTCAAATAGCTCTTGTATATGTTTGCTAATATTATATTCATACCAATATAAAATAGTTTCAAATGTTCTATTTCAATCTATGTTAATGTTTGCTAATATTATGTTCATGTCCTAAATCTAAAATTTCTTCTATTTTGAAATTTAGATTGTTATCTATTCCAATATAATGTGGCTATATTTTATTTTATTTTCAATATATTTATTATGATATAAGACTTTATAAAGATTCTTAAAATATGGGATAAATCTTTATTGACTATGATTATTGCAAACAATATAGAAATTAGATTAATTTTTTTTTGAATAATAAATAAAATAAGTCTTTAATTATCAACTTATCACAAGACCAATCATTATTGATGTTATAACAAGCTTATTATTCATAATATAACAAGATAACACTATCTTTTCACCAACTTTAATTACAATTTTTTCTTTACTAAACATATTTTTATTAGTTTTATTTTGTTATTCTTGAATTTTCTTTAGTTATATATTTATTTTTGTATAAAACTTTGCTATTGTACTTATTGAATCTTTTAAAACTAGATTTTAATTTTAAAAATTCAAAAATATTAAACTAAAGATAATAACTATAATTAGGATGAATAAGACTTTTTTTGCAGTATACCAAACCATCATATGAAATTTTTTCTAATAGCAAGAAAATTGTTCAACTATCTTAGTAAGAATTAAGAGAACATTGCAAATGTTGCTCAAACACTTGATTCATTTACATTATTTGTTCATTATTCTAAAAGATAAAAACAATGATAATAAAAATAAAAATAAAAACTTTTAATTGTAAATGTTGATGTGTGTTTGTAACAAAAACCTACAATAATACATTATTGAAGAAAATAGTGTTGGCTACCTAAAAAAGTTAATTTCTTCTTATACTGACTTGTGCCCTGTTCTTTGCCCTAGAGCTCTACGTTTTAAATATTTTTTGTTTTGCTGTTACTGTTGAATGGTTCCCTATAAAATGGAAGAAGCTCCAAGGCAGCCTGTCAGAACTTCCATGGTTGGTGTTGTATGCCAGTTGTCTCCAACGTTCTGCTGAAGCACGTAGACTCTTCATTCGATTGCTCAATTATGTTTTTTTATGCATCAAATGGGTATTTCTTTGAATCGCTAATAAATATGCAGAACAGGGACTTGATGGTAGACAAAGTCTTCTAATCCCCATCTTTGGAAAGTATTCCCTTGGACTCACTAGTACTTGTGGAATACCATTTAGTCCTCAAATTAACACTCAATCAAAATTACTCAAACAGCAAGGTGCATAAGAGATATAAGTTCCAACAATGGAGACTAGTTGCCTGCCATTTGGCCCCCTCCACTCATTTGCAACTCCAAAATTACAATGCACTGATCGCAGTTTAAGCAACCTGGTGCTAAGTTATTCATTGTGTTGTGATGCAATCTTCCTCAAGCAAATTATGGAAACAATGAAAAAGAACCACAACTTTATACCTTTGAGAGCTCAGCATGACCATCTTTTGCGTCTGAATGAATAATGCCTGTGCCCAGAGCAACGTCGGGGCAAGCTCAAATTTCAGGCAAATTATACTCGAGTTTACCATTGCTGTCAGTGACGTGATCATATTCGTGTTGAAATAGGAGCTCAGTGAAATTTGAACTGTCAACAGACTTGAAGGTCAGAAAAACGGTGTGGTGCAACTGACTACACAATAGATATCAAATCGCCAGAAACGAATCTCATTGTCAAAAGTCAGAACCAGACTTCATGTGTATTTGGATGTTATATTCATGCGAGTTTTAGTTGGGCAAAGAAGACAATTTCAAAATAATGACCTAGAGAGATTCATGATTTTATTGTATGATTTGCAAGATTGCAAAGAATTGGAGAATTCCACCTAAACCAAAAGTTTAAATTCTGCCACAAAATTGAAGTAGCCGTGAAAAGTTATCGCTTCATTACCACACTTTCCTTGCTGAACACTAAAAGACAGTTTGATAAAAATACCACCACAACAATGCTACATCTAAGCCTACTTGATCAAAGAAACTCAGTACAGTTTCACAACAGAAACTCAGTTCTACTCGTCCTTAGGGAAGAAAGCCTTCTTGGTCTGCAACACATCCAAACACTTAGTTAATCTACTGATCACAAAGAAAAATGATCAAATTATACTATCAGTAACGTTTTTAAGACCCCGACAGGAAAGATTCAAATGCCACAAAGTAACTAACCTGTTCCAAGGTCAAAAACATAATGACGTTCCAAGAACCAAGTCGACCGAAATTGGGCAAAAATCCCTTGTAAAAAGCTCCAGCACCCTGCGAACCAAATTTACACCGTGTAATTCTTATCTATCTATCTATCTATCTATATATAAACATAAAACTAGAGGGCACGTTTGAAGCTGCTCAATAAGGATCGCGACATTAGTCGCGATAAGAGGACATGCAACCAAGTTCTAAAAAGAGAGGTAGAGATACAGAGCCACGGACATCATTCTTAAAAGTCTGAACGAAACAGTCAATTGTGCCTTTGTAAGCACCCTGCCCTCCTCCCATCATTCTGGACTTCACCTGCACAACAATGCACCATCGGACTTCAGTAATGAAAGGGATGAGGCCCCTTTTAGTACACTTAAAACACAAACCAAAAGACCAGGCATTTTCGCCATGTTGTTAACCAAGTAAAATTTCTCTGAAATCAAGAGTCTAAAATGTACCATCTTCTGGACAATTCCGAAAACTAATTCCACTCAGTGTAGCCCAAACAACAGCAGAGAGCCACTTACCACATCAACAGGAGAGCCCACACAGACAGCGATAAAGCCAGCACCTAATCCAGAAAGGATGTGAGTAACAACGTTGTCCGTAAAACCAGGAAGTTTTAACAATGTCTGCAAAGCGCAACATGCCATATTAGTAAACTGAAAGTGCTTTTCGAACATCCGAAATCACAATCTAAAATGGAAGCGCCAATTGCAGGTATATGCCCTGGATATGCAAACAACTTAAACTTTCCGAAAAGGAGGGGCAGCCAACAAAGCACTTCATCAAAAATAACTGGGATAGGAAAGACGTCTCACCTGCTTGACTTGGTCATAACTGGCCAGTTCGGCAGCATTGATGATAGCGTTACGAGCAACGTTTGGACCAAGCCCAGTCCACAATTTTGTGAAACCTTCCTGAAATACCAGAAAATGAAATCAGAGTGGACTTAAATACCGTAGCACAAAAATGTCTCTTGTTACCTGCTCAACCACGTCAAGCGAGAGCAATTTATCACCGTGACTGTAACGAAAAAAACTTGAAATATTTATGGTAATTGGCCGTGGAGCTTTAACCTGCTTGACAATAGTCGAATAAGCATTCATAGCGCCGCTGTAGCGGCGGGGGACACCGGGAGGTAGCTTGCCCTCAGACTGAAGTCGCACTTTCACTAGATCCGTGGGACTCGCCACACAAATGCCCAACGCACCTGGAGTTCATCCCATGCATAAAACAGCATCAAAACTCCTCTCTAGAAACAAGCACAAGGTGATCAAAAGATCAAAAAGAAAAAGAGGCAAGATAGGAATATTATTGAAACTGAATTTATTTAAGAAAAGCAAAAATATGCCATTTAAGATGACAATTCTGAAGGGCATAACGTGAGGAGAAAAACTATGACAACCTGTCGTAAGACCAGCAGCAATCTTCTTCAACAGTGGAGCATCTCCTACGTGGTCTTTTCCTAAGTACAGGTTCTTTACCTGCTCTCCGAGGTTCGCATGCGACATTCACATTAGCACATTGAAGACAAATATATCCCAAAAGCTAAAAATTCTAGGCACATCGTGACACCTGCCACCAAAAAACCTCGTTTGCTCTCCGTATCGCCGTCAATGGACAAGCTTAAAACATGTATTCCAAATGCCTAGAGACCGCAAATTCAAGAAATGTCGCGATCCTCTTAACCTAGAACAATATGAGACTTAGATGAATACTATGAGCGTAAAGATCAGCATGATGGTAGCAAATAGACTATTTAGCGAACACATTGTAAGCTCATGGATGAAAAGAAGAAAAAGTTCACCGGTTCATAGAGACCAATTCGAAGGCCCCCAAAGAGGCACTGCCGGTGAAGCCCGGGAACAATACCCTTCCAGAGGGAGGCAGCCCCTTCTTCCCTTGCTATGGTGGCCATGGTCCCGAACATTCCCCTATACTTGGGTGCGACATTGACCTCACCAGCTAACGCTTTCCCCTGCAGCTGCAATCTCACCTTGGCCGTATCTAGGGGAATGGTGCAGGTCTGCCGTCATCAACTGCCTTGTTATTTCTCACACTACTGGAAAACACAAATAATAAATAAAAATAAAACAAAAAAAGAAGCTATACACCCATTGCTCACAAACGAACTTATGGTTGCATTTTCAAGTTCAGGTCATCGTTTGGAATATCAGAGAATGCGAATGAAATAAATACACACACTCCCCAACTCTGTATGAACAAAAAAATCTGAAGAAAAATCCATCCTCTAGCAAATATTCAATTTCTCTTCTACAATCAAACTACGAAACGCAATGACAGCCTCACACCCCCCCCCCCCCCAAATAAAAATAAAAATAAAAATAAATCAGAAGGTTATTAATCCACAGAAAACCCACAATAACGAGAGTACGCTCGACTAAGACACCCTCACGCGCAAATCCGATCCATCCGAATCAACGCAACCCAAACCAGCTTCAGAAATTCAAACCGGATCAATCTAGAGGAAGAAATGTCGGCACCTCAGCCCAGCAAGCGCTGAATGCGGAAGCAGCGAAGGTGCCGTAGAGCGGGATGGCCTTGCCTGGCTTAGCATCACCCCCGGTCATGGTGGCTGAACAGGATCTCCCGAAGATGAATACTAGAGAGGAGAGTTACAATGAGCTAGAGGGGAAGATTGCAGTCTACCGGAAGAGAGGAAAGAGAAACAGACGCAAGGGGGACTGCTCAGAAGCAAAGGAGCCGCCGCAGCGAGAGAGTGAAGAGCCACGAGGGCCACTAGGGAACAAAAGAAGCGGGTTCGAAATGGGCCCACACTCACCAGGTCGTCGTCGCTCCCGGGCTCTTCTTCACATGGTGACGGCCCTGCAGTTGTTTACGAGCAATTGTTTCACTGCCATCCCTTGTTTTTACATTCACCCTCACGGATGTCGGGTTGGGTCGAAAGCAACTTTTACAGACGAGGAGGAGTCTACCGTTTGGGAGGTGGAAAGCTATTTCGAGAAATGTTCATTCGTGTTTTGTTCAATCATCGACGTTGTTGCAAAATCTGGGTGGTTTTCAGAAGCGCGCAACTCCTGCGGACTTCGAGGTAGGACTCAGCACATCGTCAGCTACATAGCCCCAGTCACACGCTTCTTCTTCGCTAGGGGAATTCATGAGCAAAGTTGTGTGCTGCGTCATCCAACAAAGGCTGCTTGAAGCGTGGAGAGCATGACAACTACATTGTCCATGTGTTATCGAGGCCGTTCGATTCTGATCGGTCAATTGTGGTCAACATTCCCACCAACGAACTCCTCGATTGCTTGATAAGCACTAAAACCTTGCACT
The DNA here is from genome assembly GCF_059467195.1 of Physcomitrium patens. NCBI lineage: Eukaryota > Viridiplantae > Streptophyta > Bryopsida > Funariales > Funariaceae > Physcomitrium > Physcomitrium patens. Next base: position 3,816,079 of record NC_143434.1, on the reverse strand, counting down.
TGTCTTCTTAAGATAGTATTGGGGTCTAGGGGATCTTTACAATGAACTTGTAAAGAGAAGATACTTTCGAAGAAATTAATATCAGACATCAATGCCTTGTGAGTATGGATATGCAACCATGAACATAAATCCGGGATGAAAGCACTGTACAGACCGAGTCAGATGATGTGAAACACATTACGTCAGTGTCCAGGGAATAGCCAGATGATTCTCTTTCACCACTGGTTGATCGGAACCTAGCTAGGGGTTGCTTCTTTCCAGATATTTTGTCACATGGACACCTCATACTTGAACAAGGGTGTGTCAACACATAGGTTTTTCGGTGGCGTGGAAATCGCCACCGTAGTAAACAGTTACGACTGGTTCACACAATTCTTCCTTCAACCATTGAGTCATCTGTGAAGGTGAGCCAAACTCGTGCTGTTATTCATGACCACACCACGGACAGGCTTAATTCATGACTTCTAGGGGTTGAACGCGATTGAAGAGCATCTGCCTTATTTGTCGTCAGCAAAATCTACCAAGTGTTGAGTTTAATGCACATATAGGTGGACCTCATCATTACTCATGGTCCCACTCATCGATGTATCTAAAAGTTGAGAGAGCTCACATGTATCCTGAAAAGCCTTGCAAAACACTGAAATGTTGGTCCATTATCAGCTTTATTGACACTATCATCCATGAGCAGGCCTCTTCAAATTAGGGCTTTTTCCATAAAAACCCTGTTTTCCTTAGAATAAGCTTAGCAACATGCTCTAAAATAAGGCCCCAACAGTATTCTTACACATGATTGGAGGAGGCACTGCATGATGTAATCCATGCAAAAGAATATCAATTTACAATTATAGCAGTCACATCACGATATGCATATTAAATTTGCCATGGAAAAGGAATTGGAGATCCTTTATAAATCATCTATGGAGACGAAATTTGGCCTTGTGCCAAATCCATGATGTGAAAACATTGACCAAGTTCTACCAACATTGTCATAGTAGAGAATTTGTCTTAAAAAAGCATTGGACTTTTAGTTGTCACTAATTCTTTAACCAAGCCTCTAGATTAAAAAAAATACCAAGTCTATATATAAAGTTATCCCTATAGAAGCAATTATATCAATACATAAGTTCTATGTACCAAAGGTCAACAAAAATGTGATAAAAATATTATAAAACCTTATACATCTTTAAGGTGAATTTTTTCCAAATTTCAACAGCTCATATCTTACAATTGGACCATCTAGACATATCAAAATTTTACATGAAGTACTGATGTATTTTTAACAACTACCACAACAAATTTCAATTGCAAATTTCTTACAGATCTTGAGATATTGCCAAAATTCTAATAATAACTTCAAATCCTTGCTTACATATACTTGTGAGTAATTTTCTTCATATCTCACAAATTAAGTACTCAAATATCATAAAACTTTGATATATAGCTTCTTAACCTAATAACACATATTTTTGAAAATTTTGAGCTAAAAATTTATTTGAAAACTGAAGATATAGCTCTGACCATTACTATCAATAAAATGACTCACTTACTGCCTCTGAGTTACATGTGTTGTCTTCAACGCTCTATAACTTCTTCATACAAATTCTAAATGTAAGAAAAATTTCATAATAGATGTAGATCTTAAAATCACTCTTGCATTTGCACCTCTCAATCTCCAAAATCTATCATAAAATTCCTTGTATCTTCAAAAGAACAACAATATATCTTAAAAAAATATCTTAACTTCAAACAACTATAACTTCATCACCCTAATTCCAAATCCTATAAAATTTGTATACGAATTGTAGCTCATATCCTAAACCTTACAACTCTTATTTTTGATTCTCAAATGTTCCTTCTAAAGTTTTCAAAATCCGTCTTATAGTGGTAGATAGCTTATTGAATACCTATTGGACATGGCCTTCCACCGATATGGATGAAGATTTTTATCTTTTATCTTCATCCATCCATACCTTGATTTCATCCCTCTAAATAAGTTTTTTAGAGGTCTGGATCTTTATCTTTGACCTCCAATCTTTTCTTTAAGTTTTATACTAAATATCTAAATCCTATATAATTTTAATACTATAATCAATATAAGTAAACTTCAAAATAAATTTTCTTACATCAACTCTCTTTAAATTAACTTATTAACTATTCTAAAGTATATCAATATTTATAAATATATTATCTATTTTAATAAATTTTTACATACTATAAATAATTATAATATGACAACATGATCCTTATTATGTGAAAAGCTCAACTGTGAAGAGGTCAATTTCATAGGACTTAAGCAGAAGTAGACAATAAATGTGAAAATATTTTCAATTCTTTTCTTTGTAGACAATATTATGGCACATATAAAAATATCAAGATGCCAAAGCATAGATAGAATACAATGTCCTCTCAGATATCTCGAAGAAGTAGTTGTTTGATCAAGTAAATTTTAAAAACACCCTTACAATTCATTTAGAGACCAAGAAGGTATTTATGTTCACAATAAATTTTAATATTATAGACGTGGTTATTAATGATATATTATTTAATATAAATAATAAAGAATCTATGTTGACTTATGAATGGGCATTATTAATTTTTAAGTTGTTTAAAGATGCAAACAATGACTAAATTAAATTTAATGCAAAGCAAGATCTAAATTACAAAGCATATAATTTAAAGATCAATTTTTCATAATTGTTTCATCTTATCATTAACTTAATCACATATGTAGTCTTGTTCTAAATGACAATATGTCTTGTAAATTTCACAAAGATTGTGTCACACATGAGTTGCTTCAATAAATGTAGTTATAATTGTGCAGCTTTATTTGTAAGAATGTTTGTATTGTAAGCTTATAGAAAATCACTTAGCTCTACTACATGCGATAGGCCTTTTTGCTTGCTCTTGACAACAGCTCAAAGCAAGGTAATTCTTATCTTATTTTTTGAGTTTAATTTGAGCATCAATCAAAGTTATACAATCTCTATCTTCTTGCCATTTTGCTTTTTGATTGCAAAATAGTTGAAGTAATCTTTATTTCAGGGTGAAACTTTTGAATGCCATTGCTCTAAAATAGACAACACAACTAGTTAAAATTAATATTGATGGTAAGCAAACAATGATTGAAAAAAAATTTGGTATCACAATAAAGATGGTCATGGTGGCTAATAATAGATTTGTGTAAGTGTCATTATTAAGGACATTAATCTTAAAGAAAGAAATCTTCAATACACTCTTAGGTTACTCAAAAGGACTAAAAAATTACTTGAAGATAATATAGTATTAAATTAAAATAGCTATTATCAAAGAAAAAAAACTAAAAAGTCTTAAAATAAGATTAAGAACTAAAAAGGCATTGATAAGAGTGAAGAAGGCTTCACTCTTGCCTCCATATATACTCTTAATTAGTAGTTATGTAGCAATGTTTTATAAGACCTCTAAATCATTTTGACTTTACAAAAAATATATCTTAATTTGCAAGGTAAGTTTTCTATATAGACACCACATAGTTAGATTATTTTGCAAGCTACTAATATATGGTTAATTTGTTGACCAAGTTTTTAGTCTATTAATTAACTACAAATACATGTAAAATTAATGTGATTTATATGAAGCTTTTAGAAAGCTATAAATTTGATAGCAAATAGTTTTGGATCTTCAACAAATATCACATAATTGTACACAATCTTTGACTACCTTCTATATTTGAGGCCATCAAAAAACTTTCAATGTTAGTTCCAAAGTCTTGTTGTATTCAAAATGTTTGACTGTTGGAAAGTTATGATGAGCTTGAAAAAGATGTAATTGTGCCTCACCTTCTGAAATGTATAATCGTCCTTTAAAATAGAATAGATTATTTTTGAACTTGAACTGAGAAGTATCATAAAATTTAGAAGAATTATTTTTCATATCATAGATAAAAGGATTAGACAACATACTTGATTGAATTTGCTTGACAAAGATTGAATCAATAGTCAATGTTGATTTTATTACTTAGAGGTGAAAATACCTTGGTTTCAAGAGAATTATTCTTTATTGATTATAAAATACATCTTCTTTCCTTGGTATAAGGTAAGAACGTCTAAAAAGGACATCAAATAAACCTTGTTGTTTTTTAGGTTGACAAGTAATCTTAAAATTAAATCTCAATAAACTATCATGAATATGTATCTATTGTAATTTTTACCTAGGTAATATGAATAGGTTGAAGTAGATAAAAGTAGATTAATTTCATAATACATTCTAAAAAACTTTCTAAAAGCTTCTTAAATATTGTTTTAACTTTACATGTGTTTGTAGTTGATTAATAGATTAGAAACTTGATCAATAAGCTAACCATATTTCATATGTATTGATAGCTTGTGGGAAAAGCTAACTATGTGGCATCCATATAAAAAACTTGCCTTACAAGTCAAGATATGTATCATATAAAGGCAACATGTTTTTGGAAGTCCTATAGAATATCGCCACATAGATCTTAGATAGATAGTATATATAGAGGCAAGAGTGAAGCCTTCTTTACTCTCGATAATTCTTTTTTTGTTTCTAATCTAATTTTAAGAGTATCTAATTTTCTTACCTTTTGGCAATAACTATTTAGGATTCTTTTTTAGTACATATACTTTTCTATTTCTATTTTGTTATATTTCTTTGAAAAAGTCTTATTTTATTATTTTTTTTCATTGAATTCTTATCCTTGACAAATTGACAAGAATGTACTTTTAATTTAAAAGATTTATCTTTTTTTAATTAAAAGTAGATTATCTTTTTTTGTAAATAAGTCTTTAGCATATTAGAGATTATAGATTATCTTCTTTTAAATTGATATTATCTTTAGTATTTTTTTTTCTTTATTTTGAAGTCTTTTCTTTTATTTGTCTTAAGCAGTATCAAACATCTTCCTTTCTTTAAGTATTATCATGGTAGAGCTTTTTAAAATGAAGAGTGCAATAGCACAAATACAAAAACAATTGAAGGAGTTAATGCTTGCAATGCATCAACTCAATTTACCGCCACAAGGAGCAATTAAAATGAAAAGGAACAAAAATATAGAGATGATTAGAGCTGCTTCAACATCTGCACCAAATCATGTCCCTTTTCATATGATAGAACATCCTTTCAATATTAGACAACCAAAGATTGCATTACTTAAGAAGTTTGATGGCATAAGATCTAAATCTTGAAGATTTATCAATTAAGTACAATTTGTGATTAGACATTAATTCCAAAACTATCTAATTTTAAAATTGCTTACTAGATTCATTGATATACTCCTTTCAAATTCAGAATTATCATGGTTTTTATCTTTTTTTGAAGAATGAGATCTAATATTAGATAATCTAGAGGTTCTTGTTGCAAATTTTCAATCCATATATAGAGAATATGATGTAATTTGTGTGCAATCAATAAGATCTATATTTTACAATAAGACAATCGATTGATAATGTTATATGCTTCAAAATTTTGATAACTTGCAACTGATATCAAGTGAAATGATGCTGCATTTGTTAGCCAATTTTTCTATGAATTATAATATGAGGTAAAAAAAATTGATGCTCAACTTATTTGATCTTCAAACATTGAATCAAATAATTGATTTTGTTGTGACAATCGACTTTTTAAATTTTAATTTAAGAATCACAAAAGTGTACTTCAATATTATTATAATTCAATGATAATACAAATATTTTTTTAACACATATATTTAAAAATAGAAGATATAAAAATTGATGCAATATATTTTAAACCTCTTACTAAGCAAGAAAAGACTCGTTGTTATTAGAAAGGATTGTATTTGTATTATAAAGAATCTAAATATAGTACTTAATATTATCTAAAGAAAAAATACAACCACAAAAAAAAAATACAACCATCAAAGAAGATAATATGTCCAAAAAAAAATTTATGTAGCTATAATAGGAATCGTGTAGTTGGAGCCTTGTACAACACCTACTGAAGGCCCTATTCTTTCTTTAGAATCTTCTTTGTATTTTACAATAAATTTTTTTTTAGGACCTAAACATCAAAAAGCCTTTGTCTTATTAGATTTAAGAACCTCAACGTGTTTCTTAGATGAAGAATTTGCTAAAAGTCATAACATACCTATAGTGAAGAAAATTAAACCTGTTCAAATAACAGTCATAGATGGTCGTCCATTATCTTCAGGAAATATTACTCATGAAATCCTTCGTATAGAAGTAACAACTAATGGTTATAGTAGCTTTGTAATATTTAATATCATTAAATCTCCTTCTAATTTAATTATTTTAGGTTTATCATGGTTATAAAGATATAACTCAAAAATAGATTGGATTTCTTATAGTCTTGACTTTTCTAAAAGTATAACTAAGAGTATAATTGATCAAGTAAAAAGTCATAAGTCTAATACAATTAAATTTATATTTATAGATATAAGAACTTTTTTGTATGCTACAAAAGAAAGATTATCTTGTGTCATTTATGTTATTCTTATCTCTAATGGTAAAAAGACTTCAAGTGGCATTGCAAGCTATTATCAAGATTTTCAAGTTATATTTGAAAAAAAAAAAGTAGATACTCTATTTGAATATTGTCCCTATAACTGCTCAATTGACATTTAAGAAAGAGCTCAATTGCCATTTGGACCAATTTATAGTTTATCTTAAAATGAATTTGCTGAATTTAAGGAATTTATCAAAGAAAATATAGCCAAAAATTTCATGCGCCATTTCAAATCTCTAACAAGAGCTGTAATTTTATTTAAGAAGAAAAAAGATGGATCGTTGCACATGTGTGTTGATTATTGAGGATTCAACAAAATCACCATTAAAAATAGGTACCCACTACTTTTGATATCTAGACTTTTTGATCAATTGGTTCAAGCTAATATCTATACAAAAATAGATCTACAAGGAACATATAATCTAGTACGCATTAAAAATGAGATAAATCAAAGATTATATTTTTTAAAAAATATGGATATTTTAATTATAATATCATGCCTTTTGGACTTACAAATATAGTAGCAACTTTCCAACATGTAATAAATAATTTTTTTTAAAAGTTTTTAGATGATTTTGTTGTTTTTTTCTAAGATAACATCTTAATCTATTCTAAGAATAGAAAAGAACATGAATTTCATATTTGTTATGTATTACAAAAATTAAGAGATTCGAGACTTTATGCCAAGATAAAAAAGTGTGTATTCTAAATTACTTAGGTTGATTTCTTAAGATACATTATTTAAATGATAGACTTATGATGAATCTTAAAAAATTTCAAATTATTATGGATTAAAAGATCTTGAAAACAATAAGAAATGTCTATTGTTTTTTAGGATTTGCCAATTACTACCAAATCTTCATCAAGAACTTCTCTCAAGTTGCAACTCTACTTACACATTTGACTTATAAAGACAAACTTCAATAGAATCAAGAAGCAAAAGCAATATTTGAAGCTTTAACGATAGCCTTTATTTTTGCACCAATCTTATATTGCATTGAGTTTTTAAAGATATTTATTATAGAAATAGATGCAATAGACTTTTTTTTGGATGTCGTATTATCACAAATAGAAATAGATGATAAACTTCATCCAATAGCTTTTCATACAAGAAAATTTTTAATAGCCAAGATCAACCATAAGATTTATAAGAAAGAACTTCTTGCAATTATCGATTTGTTTCAAAAATGGTGCTATTATCAAGAAGGGATTTTTAATCCAATCAATCTCTATATTGACTATAAGAATCTTGAATATTTTATTTCATCATGTCTTTTGAATCATTGCCAAGTCCATTGGAGCATGTCTTTGTCAAGATTTGATCTTAAGTTTACTTATCAACTCAAAAAATAAGAAGATTTATTAGATGCTCTTTTTAGAAGTTTTTATCTTACACTAAAAGAAAGAGATGTATCTTTTAATCAAAAAAGAATGATTCTTTTGAAGTTAGAATACATTCATCTTGAAGCAATAAAATTAACATTAATTATTAATTTAATCCTTGTCAAGCAAATTTAATCAAGCATATCCTTTGATGTTCTTATTTATGATATCAAAAATCTTTCTTTTAAGTATCATGATGCTTCCAAATTTGAATAAAAAATAACCTACTCTATTTCGAAGAATACCTATACATTCCAAAAAAAAAGCACGTTTATATATTCTTTAAGCATATCATGATTTTTCAACGGTTAAACATTTTGGATACAAGAAAACTTTAAAACTTATATCTAGAGAGTTTTAGAAGAAAAAAATATAGAAGGCAATGAAATACTTTTTTCAATCATGTGAAATTTGTTCAAAGTCAAAAATTCCTTATCATCAACCCTATAGACTTTTTCAACGATAATTTATTCCAAAACAACCATGGTCTTCTATTTCTATGGATTTTATTACAAACCTTTTAATTTGAAGTTCTTATGACTCTATATTCTTGATAGTAGATTTTTTCACCAAGATGGCACATTTTGTATTATATACAAAACTATCACAAATAAAAAAATAGCCAAGCTTTTCTATGATAACATCTATTATTATGATGAATTACTTAAGGATATTGTATCGGATAGGAGAATCCAATTTGTATCAAGTTTTTAAAAAATGCTTATTAAGATCCTAAAATGAGACATTAAACTATCTTTAGCTTTTCATCCTCAAAGTAATATATAAACAAAGTGTATTAATCAAGTTTTGGAGCAATATTTGAGGTATACCATCAACTACCACTAAGATAATTGGACAATTCCTTTGCCGTTGGTAGAATTTGTATATAATAATATGGTATATTTTTCTATGCCACAAACATCTTTTTTTACTTATTATGATTATCATCTATGACTTGATGCTTTTGACTTTTTAAAAGTTGATAATCTTGTAGCAAAAGATTTAGCAAATCATTTATTTGAGCTACATACAATAATAAAGGTGCAACTAAAAGAAGCTCAAGAACAAAAAAAGAGCAATGCGGATGCTTATCACAAAAAACAACCTCATTTCCATGTTGGTGATAAGGTATGGTTACTTTGTTGTAATATTAGAACTATTCGTCATTGTGACAAATTAGATTATTATAGATTTTGATCATTTCTTATTTGTGAATAAATCAATCCCATTACTTATCAATTATATCTATCGAAGTCTATGAAAATCCATCATATATTTTACATATCTCTTTTAGAGCCTATAAGATATTGAATATCTTAGGAAGAAGATAAATACCACCACCTCCTATAAAAGTAGATAATAATGAAGAATTTGAGATAGAAGAAGTCTTAGATCCAAGATGGTGTTGATATTAGTTAAAATATTTTATTTATTGGCATGGATATAATATTAATAAATATACATGGGAGCAAGTAAAAAAACTTATAGATATAGTAGAGAAGATTAAAGATTTTCATTCACAACATCTATCAAAATCAAGATAAAGGATAGCAAATCTTTATTATAAAAGAAAGATAATTTAAAAAAGATTGCATTCTACATTTTATCCTTCATTGTATTATGTATAATTATGGCATTAAAGAGATAAAGAACCAAAAACTAATAGATTTAAGTCAAGAGCCATCATTTGTTAATTTATCAAATGATTTCAACAATGATTAAATCTTAGGATAGTCTTTTTGCCTTAGAATGGGACATTACTAATAGCTGAGAGGACCTAACAACTATCTTTAAAGGAAACAAAGATTAGAATATGTAGCAAATATGATTTGCTATATCTTAGACTTCTTCAACATGTGATTAAGATCCTTATAAAACTCATTCCAAGAAAGGGAGATAATATCATAGATATATATCTACTATAATTGTTACGTAGATAATATGAATAGATTGAAATAGATAAAAATAGATTAATTTTATAATACCTTCTAAGAAAGCTTCTTAGAAGCTTATTAGATATTTTTTTGACTTTACATGTGTTTATACTTAATTAGTAGGTTAATAACTTGGTCAATAAGCCAATCACGTGCCTTATGTATTGATAGCTTGCAGAACAAACTAACTATATGGTATCTATATAGAAAACTTGCCTTACAAGTTAAGATACGTATCATGCAAAGTCAACACATTTTTGGAGGTCCTATAGAATATCGCCACATATATCCTAGGTAGATAGTATATATAAAGGCAAGAAAGAAGCCTTTTTCACTTTTTTCAATTCCTTTCTTGTTACTAGTCTAGTTTCAAGAGTCTTTAATTTCCTTGTCTTTTGGCAATAGCCATTCTAGTTTCTTTTTTAATATACATACTACTCTATTTCTATTCTATCATATTTCTTTGAAAGAACCTTATTTGATTATTTTTTTTCATCAAGTTTTTATCCTTGACATAAAGACATGTTCCAACAAGCTTAGTGACAATTCAAAATAAGTCTCAACATGAAGTACTAAAGGTTCTTGTGATCTATATATACAGTGTGATATGGCATGATTTTCTATTTGAGAATATATTAGATACTTAATTGTAGAAAGTTTAGTTTTAATATATTAGAAAAATTTTAATAAATAATTTATTCTTATTATAAAAGCCAAAAAAATATAATAATATCAAAATTTATTCTGTTGATAAAATCCTTTTACATTTAAGAAGCTTTATACATAAGGCTTTCTAAAGTATTTAGAAATGGCCTAACATCCTTTACTATATCAAATCATAACTAACTATTTGCTAATAAGTTTGATTTTTTATAAATTCAAATTAAATCCATAATCTTATTGTAAATATCCATCTTTATATCATAATTTTTTTATAGCTCTATGTCTCTATAATCAACATATATATAAAGTCTTGCCTTCCAAATATCCCTTAATTTTTCATAAAATACCCAAATTGTATCAAAATCCTTTCAAAACATTTTTTTCTTGCAAAAGATTTTTTTCTTCAAATTTTAGAAAATCATAGATCTTAATTTAATTTTTTAATTTTTCTAAATTTTTTAGATAACATAGATTTTATCTTTAAGCTTTATTACAAAAAAAAATAATTGTAAATCTACTACAAATTATCTAATATCTTAAAAATCCTAACAAATACTTTAAATCCTAATTTATAAACATCCAAACACTATTTCCTCCATATCTCAAAAATCCAAACTTCAAATATCATAAAATTTGTATTAAAAGTTCATTAAAATGATAATACAGATTCTTAGAAATTTTTAGCTAAAATATTATCAAATTACTTAAGATATAGCTCAAAACACAACTATTAGTAAATCAGATCACTTACTGCCCTTAGATTGCAAGCACTAATTTCAACTTCCTATATCTCTTTCATTTTAGCTTAGAATTCATCAAACAATATGTAAAAAATTTAGTCAAAGAATTTTTTTTTTAAACCACAATAGATGATCTTTTATTGCTTTTTATTTGTGCGCATTATATCCAAAAGAGTGATAGTAGATACAAAACCAACATCTTAATTTTAAAAATCTATATTTTTTTTATAAAAATCCTAAATAAAGTCCATTAGACATGAATTTTGGCCAATAAACATAGGTATTTTTATCATCTATCTCTATTCATCCATATGGATATCGTAACTGTTCTTTTTGCTATGAAAATTCTACTCCAATTCTTTTTTTTATAAGATCTACATAATATATGTCTTAAACATGAAATAAAAGAAACAAAATAAGATTTCAAAAATCTAATATCTAATAAAGGTAAATCTAAATATATAAACTAATTACTTTAAAGTAATTAATAGTCCTTATAAACTAACTACTTTAAAGTAATTAATAGTCCTTATAAACTAACTACTTTAAAGTAGTAATCTAACCATATTTTGTAACTAACTAAAATTTAATAATGTAGCATTTACTACATCGTATAATAAATTGTACATTATACATTTATGTATATTATTTTCACATAGTAGTTGAATCATAATTCAACAATAGTGACTAGAGTCAAGGCACCTTCTAAATAATGACACCATTCTTAAAATAAATCCACAATTACAAGGAGCTCTTTATTATGGATCTCATAAATAATCTAAGGCTACTAAAAGTTTTTTGAAATAGAAAGCTACTAGATGGAATTTATTATTTATTCCTATTTATGACAAAACTACATCCTAGATAAAGTTTGATGCATCTATTTCTATAAAAAATACCTTTAAAAAGTCAACATAATATAAGATTGGTATAAAAATAAATTTATTTTTTAAAGCATCAAATAATGCTTTGGCTTCTTTACTCCACTCAAATTTTTTTTTACAAGTTGAATGTATAAGTGGAGCTATAATTTGAAAAAAATTCTTGATGAAGATTTGATAGTAATTAGCAAAGCTCAAAAAAAAATTACACATCTCTTAGTATTTTTAGAATCTTCCAATCCATGATAGTCTTGATTTTTTTTGGATCCATCATTAGCCTTTTGTTAGAAATGATGTATCCTAGGAAGTCAACCTAAGTAGTGTAGAATACACACTTTTCTAACTTGGTATATAATCTCGCATCTCTAAGTTTTTATAATACATGACGAATAAAAACTTCATATTCTTCTTTGTTCTTAAATTAGATTAAGATATTGTCCAAATAATAAATGACAAATTTATCAAGAAATTCATAAAAGACATCATTCAATAAATTTTTAAAAGAAGCTAGTACATTTGTGAGTTCAAAAGGCATGACATTATATTCAAAATGCTTGTATTTGGTTCAAAATATAGTTTTATTTATTTATTTCTTTTTTAATGCATACCACATTATATGCTCTTTGTAGATTTATTTTTGCATAGAACTTTGCTTGATTGAATTAACCAAAAATTCTTGAAATCAAATGTAGAGGATACCTATTCTTGATAGTGTTCTTGTTGAATCTTCGATAGTGTAGAAATATTTGCAAAGATTCATCTTTTCCTTCATAAATAAGATAGGAGCTCCAAGTGGAAATTTAAAATAGCATATGAAATTCTTAGCTAAATTCTCATCAATATACTCTTTAAGTGTGGCCAACTTGTTTTGTGATAGGCTATAGATTGATCCAAATGACAGTTGAGCTCCTTCTTAAAGATCAATAGAATAATTATAAGAACAATGCTTTGAAAAAATATCTGTATTTTTCTTTTTAAAAACATCTTAGAAATATTAGTATTAGCTAAAAATATTATTTGACATCTTTTCATCATAAAAAACGAGTATGGTATAAATAACAAAAGATGATCCTTCTTTTGCAACATACATGAAAGCTCTTGTATCTATCACTAAAGGTTTGGATGTATTAAACTTATATATTTTTACTTGACTAATAAGATTTTGGATTTAACTATCTAATAAATTTAAGTTACAAAAAATCCAATATATCTAAAAATTATATATTTTTAGCCAAGATAATCCAAAAATAAATAAATTAGATAGAAATCTTATTACATTAAATATAACTATACTATTATGATCTTTAATTGCTACATCTAAAAGAACAATCTTATGCATAATATCTCTAGAAGATAGCAAATGACCATCTATAACTTCTACATGTACAGATTTAGTTTTCTTGATTAATAATATCTCTTATTTTTTGATAAAATTTTCATCTATAAAAAAAGTTGAGGCTTCTGAATCTAAAAAATCTAAGACTTTGTACTTTTTTGGTCCTAAATAAACTTCTATTATAAAGCAAGGTGAAGGTTTTGAGGAGAAAATAAGGTCTTTACTAGGAATTAGGTAAGATTTCAACCACACTGTTTTTATTGTGGCTAGAGAAATTCAATTTTTGAAACATCGTCTTCTTTGATAATTATGCTTCTTATTTTGTGATTGAGTTGTTTTTTTTGGATAATATTCAATAATATATTTAGCTTTTCCATAATATAAGCATAAGCCTTCTTGATATTGCCGAGTCCTTTCTTACTCCGTGAAGGATTTAAAACTTATTGTATTAATTTGCATTGGTTTTGGCCTTGATTAATAAGTTTCTAAAAACTTAAGAGCTGTCATCATTATTGTACTTGTTCCACTTCAGCCAAGTCTTTATTCTTCACATCTTTTAAATAATTGATTATTACCTATAATGGCTTATATAATAAATTCTTTGAAAGATTTTTTTTTTTGACATTTTTATTAACAAATCTTTGATATTATTCTTCAATCCATATTGAAATTTACTGATAAGGTTTTCTCATTCTAGTCCATGTTGCAAGTGAGGTTTTGGAATTTAGCAGCATATATAGTGGCTAACTATGATCCTTGCTATAAAAATAAGAGCTTGGTCTCTACTACTTTTATTCAATTACTTTCTTCAAATGTGGTCATACATACTTCTAGGAATGAATTTAAATCATAAAGAAATAGTAAATCCTTTTCTATTGAAGATACAAACCAAAAAAAATATTTCTTTATAGAAATGCACATATGAATTTGACTTGAGTAAATATATTACAAAATTGGAAGGAATGAAATCTTTGATAAAGCTTAACTTGCAAAAATCCTTGAAATTTTGATCTTGTTCCATCAAACTTCTCAAGCATAATAATCATTGTCTCTGTAATACTTATACAAGAAAAACTTCCTCAATTTTGGTCATGAGGTCAATCTACTTGTTTCCTTCAATTGCACAATTTTTTGAAGTAGACTCTAAATTTCTTCTATATCCATTGGAATATTATTTATATGATTTACGTTGGAAATACGTAAGTTTTTTGCTCTTAGAATGTTGATAAGCTCATGAAGATTTGCAATAGTTACAAATCTATTTTCACTTCCATTGAGAGAAGCATCCATAATCTTTTCTTCTATATAGAATTCAAAAAAATTAAAAAGTTAAAATAAAGGAGGATAATCCTTAGCCTCTAGTATCAACTGAAAATTTCCACAAAGAGAGATAATCTATTTTCTTTACAAAAAAAAATTAATATTAGAAAATAAGATTAATTATTTAAAGGTAGATAGTCTACAACCTTCAAATACAATAATAGAAGTAGAATAATCCATTCACTTCTAAAATAAGATAAAAATATTAAATTAATATTTTTGTCAAATTGTAAAAGACATAAACCTTAGAAAAAGAAATCTTTAATATACACTTGTGTCATTCAAATTTTTTTTAAAAATCACTCAAAAATGATGTGATATTAAATTAGAATGATAATTACTAAAGATAAGAAGAATAGAAAGTCTTCAAATAAGACTAAAGAATAGAAAGACATTGATAAGAGTGAAGAAAGCTTCATTCTTTCCTCTATATTTACTCTTGACTAGAAATTATATACTGATGTCCTATAAGACCTTCAAAACATGTTGCTTTTGCAAGAAATATATCTTAACTTTTAAGACATTTTTTCATATGTATACCACATAATTACCTTGTTCCACAACCTACCAATACGTGGTTAATTTGTTGACTAAATTTCTAATTTCACTGTCAACTAAAAATACATGTAAAATCAAAGCAAAAACTATAAAGCATCTAAGAAGCTCTTCTAAAAAAATATTATGTAATAAATCTACTTTTATGTGCTTCTACTTAATTATATAGCTAAAGATTAGAATAAATATGTAAGTCTGTGATATTAAGCCTATAATAGTCCAACTTGTCATAAGAACAATCAATCTTCACATTACAACAAAGTAGCTATACTTTATCAGCCACGTTGAATTATAGTTATTCCTAATGATATGCATCTACATTCATCTTTTGTCATTTTTGAGCTTCTTTTAACTATGCCTTCATTGTTGCATGTAATTTTGACAAATGATTTGCTAAATCTTTTGCCACAAGATTATCAATTTTAAAAAAATTAAAAGTATCAAGTCATAGATGATAACCATTATTAGCAAAGAAAGGTGTTTGTTAAGTTGAAAAAAATACCAAATTATTATATGTAAAACTTTACCAATAGCAAAAGAGTTGTTCAATTATCTTGATGATCATTGATGGTGTACTTCAAACACTGCTTTAGAACTTGATTTACCTGTTTTGTTTGTCCATCAATTTGTAGATGAAAATCTAAAGAGAGCTTCATATCTATCTTTAAAATCTTAAAAAAGATTTTCTAAATCTTGATACAAATTGAATCTTCCTATTTGATATAATATCTTTGTACAATCTATGATAGCAATAGATCTTGTCAAGAAAAAACTTAGTTATTTTTTCACCTGTGATACATTTTATACATAATATAAAATGTGCCATTTTAGTAAAAGAATCTACTATCACAAATATAGAAACATATAAACCTGAGACTAAAAGATCTATGATAAAATCCATAGAAACAAAAGACCATGGTTGTTTTGGAATAGATAATAGTTGAAAAAGGCCATAAGATTAATGACAAAGAATTTTTGATCTTAAAAAAATATCACATGATTATTTAAAGTTTTAAACTGCCTTCTACTTTTGAAGCCACCAAAAATCTCTTGATATTAGTTTCAAAGTTTTATTATATCTAAAATATTTAGTTGCTAGAAAATCATGATAATCTTGAAGAACACAAAATTGTACTTTGTCTTTTCGAATGTATTAACGTCCTTCAAAATAGAATAGATTATTCTTGAACTCAAACTTAAAATAATTATGAGACTTAAAAGAATTATTCTTGATATCATGAACAAGAGCATCAAAGGATATATTTAATTAAATTTTCTTATCAAAGACTGAATCAATAAGTAATATTGATTTTATTACTCAAAGATAAAAATACTTAGGCTTCAAGAGAATCATTCTTTATTAATCAAAAGTTACATTTCTTTCTTTTGGTATAAGATAAGAAAATTTAGAAATGGCATCTAATAAATATTCTTATTTTTCAAGTTGATAAATAAACTTGAAATCAAGTCTTGATAAAGACATGCTCTAACAGGCTTGGTGTTAGGGACATAGTCCTTAGAACCTTTTAGAGACAAGTTTCTAGAACCTTCTAGAAACAAGCTTCTAGAACCTTCTAGAAGCAAGTCTCTGGAATCTTCTAGAAGCTTCTTAGTTGATAGAAGATGTTAGGGACATAGTCCTTAGAACCTTCTAGAGATAAGTTTCTAGAACCTTCTAGAAGCAAGTCTTTGGAACCTTCTAGAAGCTTCCTAGTTGGTAGAAGTTGCTTGAGAAGCTTCCTAAATAGGAGTATATATTGGGATCGAGGCTGAAGAGTTCTTCAGTCTCGATAACACATCTCTTGGAGCTCTAGCTCACTTCTCTGGTATTGTTCTTGTATTCATTTGATTAATGTAGTTCTTGCCAGTTCTTCTTGAACTTCTTGGTAGATATCAAGTCTGTATTTTGTGTCCGTGACAGTTTGTCGAGACTTCACTCACCTCAGATATCAAAGCTAGTTTCTTCTTTGTTAGAGTGTGGATTACCCCTCTGCTTAGAAGTGTACTAGCACTGTAGAGGTTGCGGATTACCCTCCACTAAACTGATACTTCTTTTGTTACAATATTGGAGTCTTATTCTTCTTGGAGAGAGTGGATTACCCCTTTTCTTGAAGCTCTTAAGGTATTTTAGAGGTTGCAGAGTACCCTCCTCTAAACCAATATTGTTTGCTTGTAAAGTCATTTCTGTCCTTTTCTTAGAATGGTCAAGGGCCAAGACATTAGTATGACGAAAAGTTCAGAGTCCAAGTTAGATGCTATCATGAATGCCCTCGCTACGTTATCGCAAAGAACTGCAGAGATTGAAGGAGTCGTGGCAAGGCTTCATAATGATGGAGCATCTGGGATGGCACAATCTAGGTTGCACCAGCCTCAAACTTCTACACTTGGAGAAGCAACTTTGCCTCAGGTTCGACAAGCACCGCTGGTTCTACAACATAAGGAACCCCGAGTTAGACTTTCGGACAAGTTCGATGGTACACGTTCCAAGTTTCGAGGATTCGTCAACCAAATCAGGTTGATAACAGTTTTACAGCCCGAACGCTATCCAACGGAGGTGTCACGTGTTGCACTTGTTGGAACCTTACTTACAGGACAAACTCTATCATGGTTTGCTCTTTTGTTTGAGAAACGATCGTCCATACTAAACAACTTTGAAACCTTTTTGGAGGCATTTGCGGAAGCATTTGGTGAACACGATAAGGTTCGATGGGCTACAACAAAGATCCGGTCACTACGACAAGGGATGCGTTCTACATTAGTCTATGCATCGAACTTCAGGCAATTAGCATGCAACATCAATTGGAACGAAGAAGCGTTGATGAGTCAATTCTATTGGGGTTTAAGGGACGATGTGAAGGATTTGCTGTTAACTCTTCCTGATCCGCAAATGCTCAACGAAGCTATTAGCCAAGCTGTGAAATGCGATAACCGCCTATTCCAACGTCGCCAAGACCAACGTTCAAGACAACATACGGTTCGCCACACCCCAACTATGTCGGCAAGCAGCGTGAATTCACATTCAGAGGTAGAAGACATGCAAATTGATGCGGTACGTGTCAAATCTCTTACTCTAGAAGAAAAAAAAGCGGCGTATGGAGGAAGGTCTATGCTTGTATTGCAGTGAAGAAGGCGACAAAGTTGGAAACTGCCCCAAGAAGCAAAATCGACGTATTATCAAGACTAGGAGTGCGTTTATTCAGGAAAACGAAGATGCCCAGCCATAATAGGAAACGTGCGGTTGGACAGTGAAATATCGCAACAACAACCAGGTTCCTTTCTTTCCGCTCAACCTGTCCTTTGTTTTACAATCCCTTTGCTTATTGGCCCTCAGAAATTGAGAACCTTAGCATTATTAGATTCGGGAACATCTGCTTGTTTCTTAGATGAAGAATTTGCAAGGCGTCATAAGATCCCTTTAGTACAAAAATCCAAACCTGTTCACGTTGAGGTCATAGATGGACGACCTTTATTATCTGGTAGTGTCACCCATGAATCAGAACCTATAGAAGTGACGTTTAAGGACCATAGTAGTCATATTATTTTCAATATTATTAGAATCCCATCAAATCCTGTTATTCTTGGTCTTTCCTGGTTAGAAAAGCATAACCCATCCATAGATTGGAAGTTGCGGAAGATGATCTTTCCCACAAAACCACCCAAGAGCAAGCCTAGTAAAAAACCCCAAATAGAAAAATCCTTATTTATTGGAGCAAGAGCATTTATAAGATTGTCCAAGGAAGGCACACCGTTTGTCATTTATGCGGCTCTAACTACCGGGGAGAAGATCTCGACAGCAAGTATACCGGAGCAATATAAGGATTTTAAAGACGTGTTTCAAAAGAAAAATGCCGACATGCTACCGAAACACAGACCATATGATTGCGCCATAGATTTACAGGAAGGAGCACAACCACCTTTTGGCCCAATCTACAATCTATCGCAGATGGAGTTGGCGGAGTTGTGGAAGTACATCGACGAGAATCTAACCAAGAACTTCATCCGTCATTCAAAATCGTCAGCTGGAGCACCCATCTTATTTGTGAAGAAGAAAGATGGCTCGTTGTGGATGTGCGTGGACTATCGAGGCCTCAACAAGGTAACAAAGAAGAATCGTTACCCGTTACCCTTGATTTCTGGTCTCTTAGAACAACTTGGATGTGCAAGGATCTTTACAAAAACTGATCTAAGGGGAGCTTACAACCTCGTACGAATCAAGGAAGGAGATGAGTAGAAGACAGCGTTCCGTACAAGGTATGGCCATTTTGAATATAATGTCATGCCGTTTGGTCTTACCAATACTCCAGCGGTCTTTCAACATATGATGAATGACATTTTTCGAGAGTACCTTGACGATTTTGTTGTCATCTATTTGGATGATATTTTGATATTCTCCAAAAATGAGGAAGAGCATGAAAAACACGTTCGTTTGGTATTGGAGAAACTACACGAGTGAGGACTATATGCCAAGTTGGAGAAGTATTTATTTCACCAAATAGAGATGGAATTTCTGGGGTTCGTTGCGACTACGAAAGGCTTGAAGATGGACCCCAAGAAGGTGGAAGCAATCGTGTCCTAGGAGGTTCCGAAGATGGTTAGAGACGTACAATGCTTTCTTGGTTTTGCTAACTTCTATTGGATCTTTATCAAGAATTACTCTCAAGTTGCTGCTCCTCTCACTCAGTTGACATGCAAGGATAAGCTGGAATGGGGACCTCTAACAGAGAAGGCGTTTCAAAAGCTGAAGACCGCATTTACTACGGCTCCAATCTTGATTCATCCAGACTTTACAATGGCCTTCTATTTAGAAACTAATGCTTCGGATTTTGCTTTGGAAGCTGTACTTTCACAAATGGGAGAAGATAAGAAGCTCCATCCGGTTGCATTCTATTCTCGAAAGTTCTCTGCTGCTGAAATCAATTATGAGATCCACGATAAAGAACTTCTTGCTATAGTGGATTCTTTCCAAGAATGGCGTCACTTTCTTGAAGGAGCTGCACATCCAGTGATCGTATACACAGATCATAAGAATTTGGAGTATTTCATGTCGACTCGAGTTCTAAATCGACGTCAAGCTCGATGGAGTATGTTGCTATCTAGGTTCGATTTTATTATCTCTTATCGACCTGGAAAGCAGCAAGGACTATCTAATGCCTTATCGAGGAGATCGTATCTTGTACCAAAGGCTGGAGAAGCAGCATTTGATCAACAATGTACGACATTGTTGAAGCCAGAGCAATTTCAGCTTTGCGCTACTATTATGCCAATTGGTGCTGACTTCCTGAATCAGGTACATGTCGTAACCATCGAAGATTCAGTAGCCATTGATATTAAGCAGCGTGCCAATGACGACAAGTTCAAGGTGGATGGAGATCTTTTATACTTTGAAGAGCGGTTATATATCCCAAAAGGACCAGCACGACTCCGAGTTCTTCAATCTCGCCACAATTTTCCAGTTGCAGGACATTTTGGATTCAACAAGACCTTGGAGCTTATTTCTCGAGATTTTTGGTGGTCCCAAATGTAGAAGGATGTGAAAGATTTTGTCCT
The DNA here is from genome assembly GCF_059467195.1 of Physcomitrium patens. Taxonomy (NCBI): domain Eukaryota; kingdom Viridiplantae; phylum Streptophyta; class Bryopsida; order Funariales; family Funariaceae; genus Physcomitrium; species Physcomitrium patens. The sequence goes on along the minus strand of NC_143434.1, from coordinate 3,795,240 downwards.
CTCCTTCGACATTTGTTCAAGATCCAAGAATCTTCGGCATCGCCCTTATGGACTCCTACAGCCATTGCCGATTCCACGTCAACCATGGTCTTCAATTTCCATGGACTTCATCACGGACCTGCCATCATCGAACTCATTTGACAACATCTTTGTCGTGGTAGATCGGCTTACAAAGATGGCGCACTTTGTCCCTTGCAAAAAGACATCGTCCAGTGAAGTCACAGCAAGGCTCTTTCTCGATAATGTGTATCGATATCATGGACTACCAGATGATATCGTATCAGATCGAGGAACCTAGTTCGTATCAAAGTTTTGGAGATCTTTCTTTGAGATACTGAAGGTGGATATCAAGCTTTCTTCGACTTTTCATCCTCAAACTGACGGTCAAATGGAACGGGTGAACCAAGTCTTGGAACAATACTTACGATGCAGCATCAACTATCAGCAAGACGATTGGACCACATATCTGCCGCTAGCCGAGTTTGCATATAACAACACCCTCCATACATCGACTCAATACACACCATTCTTTTCTAATTATGGGTATCATCCAAAGCTTGATTTATTGAGTCCATCAACAAATAACAATCCAGCAACTGAAGGATTTGCGAAACAACTATCAGAGCTTCAAAATACGTTGAAGCTTCAATTACAATCCGCTCAAGAATCCTACAAGGCATCTGCAGATAGATTTCAGAATCAAGCACTTACTTTCAAAATTGGAGATAAAGTATGGCTTCTTCGACGGAATATCAAGACGAAGCGAGCATGTGATGAGTTGGACTATCGAAGATTGGGACCATTTATCATCCAAAAGCAAATCAATCTAGTGGTGTATCGTCTAGAATTACCGGCTTGTATGAAGGTACATCTAGTCTTTCATGTTTCTTTGTTGGAGCCTTATCGAGAGTCATCTTTTCCTGGAAGAGTGCAATGTCTGCCACCTAGTATTGAGATCAAGAACAACGAGGAATACAAAGTTGAAAATGTGCTGGATTCTCGGCGAAGGTGGGGCAAGTTGGAGTATCTTGTTCATTGGTGCGGCTACGACATTAATGAGCGAACGTAGGAGCCAGCTGAAAATCTCACCAATGCGCCACAAAAAATACAGGAGTTTCATCAACAACATCCTCATAAACCTAAGCTGGTTCGACAATAGCTTCTTTTTGAAGCTTGTTCACCCAAGAATATAAGAAAGGGAGAGAGCACCACCAAAATTCGTAGTTGATATAGTTATTTTTTCCAAGATAAAATAGAATTTTTTCAGTAGCCATAGTTTGGTCTTCTGATATGGATAGCCAAGAGATAGATACTATACTAGTCAGATTATCTCAACCAACTAGTTCACGAAGGCGACCCCGAGATGAAGAACCACTTGCACCACGACGACTACGGAGGATACCAAGTAACCGATTATTGGTGATTGTATTTGAGTCCGAGCGTGCTTACGTGTCAAGGACAAGAACTCGATGAAAAAACAGTTCAAACAAGTAAGCCTTCACTCAAAGAAAAGTAACAAAATATGAATAATAAGTATGTATATTGAAAAGAGAAACTAGAATGGCTATTTCCAAAAGACAAGAAAACTAGAGACCCTTGAAACTCGACTAGAAGCAAGAAAGGATTTGACAAGAGTGAAGAAGCCTTCACTCTTGTCTCTATATATACTATCTAACTAGGGGCTACAAGGCGACGTTCTATAGGACCTCCAATATATGTTGACTTTGTAGGACACATGCCTTGACTTACAAGGCAAGTTTTTCTATGTGTGGGCCACATAATTAGCTTGATCTTCAAGCTAACAACATGTGTGGCACATGGCCAACTTGTTGACCACGTTTCTAATCCAAAAAGTCAATTAAAGATACCTATGAAGTCAAAGCAGTATCTAGGAAGTTTCTAAGAAGCTTCTATATTAAATATTATAGAATTAACTTACTTTTATCTACTTTTACTTACTTCTACCTATTTCTATATGTAATTATTAGCTTACATGATTATGGCTGTGACATTACCCCCCCTTCTAGAGACGAGTTCCACGAGGAGCGGTCATCATATGTTGAGGAAATCTATGATGCGACGAATTGTATTTGCCACATACTCTGATCTCTGTTCTCTTCGAAGATGATTGATAGGGCCTCTTAACCATCGGTAGTGTCCCATACCAGGGCGGGAAGACCACCTAATTATTTGATCATTGTTGAGGCCTTCGTAACTTCCTTCGAATAGAATATTCGGAACACCATTAGGAGTTGTTCCTACCTCTAGTAAAATCACCAAACATCGAGAGTCCCTTCCCAAATCGTGATACCAAACGCGTTGTATCTCACCATCTATTCGAGGAAGAACATGTCATTCTTGAAGATCTTCATCTCGATTGCGTCGTCTTGAAGGTTGTGACAATCGTAATGTCTCATCCGGCAGCTCAGCAAACGAAGGTTCTTGAGTTGAATCCACTGGTTGTTGGCTCTCCATCTAATTAGCGTCACAAATGCAAAGAAGTTACAAACAAGGCTAGAAAATTGAATGTTATCTTGCCTCAATCTTGTCTCTTTTATAAGAGAGATTTTCATCTTGGTTTTGATGGATGTCGTTGATGAAAAACTTTGACTTTAGCTGATGCATTTACTAGATTCCTGGATGGCTCCCATGTGCGTTCACTAATATCATATCCGCGCCAATGAACAAGATACTCCAGCTTATTTCAGCGCTGCCTTGAGTCTAATATCTCTTCCACCTCAAATTCTTCATTATTATCTACTTCTATAGGAGGCGGTGGCATTTGTTTTCTTCCTTGTATATCCACTGTCTTATATGGTTCAAGAAGAGACACGTGGAATACAGGATGGATCTTCATTGACTCCGGTAGATGTAACCGATATGCAACTAGGTTGATCTGTTCAAAAACAGAAAAGGGGCCAAGCCTACGATAGTCCAACTTGTCACAAGGTCGAGTAGCCTTGATATTGCGACGAAGTAGCCATACCTTATCACCCACGTTGAATTGTGGTTGCTCCTTACAATATAGATCTGCGTTTATCTTTTGTCGTTCTTGAGCTTCCTTCAATTGAGTCTTTATTATTGCATGTAACTCTGACAACCAATTTGCCATATCTTCTGCTACAGGATTATCAACTTTTGAAAAATCAAAAGTATCAAGTCGTGGATGATAGCCATAATTGGCAAAGAAAGGTGTTTGTTGTGTGGAAGAATGTACCGTATTATTATAAGCAAACTCTGCCAATGGCAGAAGGGTTGGTAGTTGATAGTACACCTTAAATATTGCTCCAAGACTTGGTTTACGCGCTCTGTTTGTCCATAAGTTTGAGGATGGAAAGCCGAAGATAGCTTTATGTCCACTTTTAAAATCTTGAAAAAGGTCCTCCAAAATCTTGACACAAATTGAGTTCTCCTATCTGATATGATATCTTTAGGTAATCCATGATAGCGATGGATATTATCAATGAAAAGCTTAGCTGTTTCTTCACCTGTGATAGATTTTGTACATGGCACAAAATGTGCCATCTTGGTGAAACGATCTACTATCACAAATATAGAATCATAAGATCTTGAGCTTGAAAGATCTGTGATGAAATCCATAGAAACAGAAGACCATGGTTGTTCTGGTATAGGTAATGGCTGAAGAAGTCCGTAAGGTCGATGACGAGGAATTTTTGATCTTGAACAAATATCACATGATTGTACAAAGTCTTTGACTGACTTCGACATTTGTGGCCACCAAAAATCTCTTGATATGAGTTCCAAAGTCTTATTATATCCAAAGTGCCCTGCTGTTGGAAAGTCATGACATGCTTGAAGAACACGTAAACGTGCTTCTCCTTCTGGAACATATAGGCGTCCTTCAAAATATAATAGATTATTCTTGAACTCGAACTTAGAAGGATCATGAGACTTAAAAGAATTATTCTCGATATCATAAACAAGAGGGTCTGAGGACATACTGGACTGGATTTGCTTGAGAAAAGTTGAATCAACAGTCAATGTTGATTTCATTGCTCGGAGATGAAATTGCTCCGATTTCAAGAGGACCGTTCTTTGTTGCTCAAAAGCTGCATCTCCTTCTTTTGGTGCAAAATAAGAACGTCTAGATAGGGCATCAGACAAACCTTGTTGTTTTCTTGGCCGATAAGTGATAATGAACTCGAATCTTGACAAAGACATACTCCAACGAGCTTGACAACAATTCAATATGCGTGTTGACATGAAATACTCGAGGTTCTTGTGATTTGTATACACAGTGACTGGACTAGAAGCGCCTTCTAGATAATGACGCCATTCTTGAAAGGAATCCACGATCGCAAGAAGTTCTTTATCGTGGATCTCATTATTGATCTCGGCTGCTGAGAATTTTCTTGAATGAAAAGCTATCAGATGAAGTTTGTCATCTGTTCCCATTTGTGATAAAACTGCACCCAAGGCAAAATCTGATGCATCTGTTTCCATAAAAAATGCCTTGGAAAAGTCAACACGATATAAGAGTGGTGCAGAGACAAACGATGTCTTCAAGGCTTCAAATGCTGCTTCCACTTCTTGATTCCATTGGAATTTATCTTTACTAGTCAAGCGTGTAAGTGGAGCGGGAACTCGTGAGAAATCTTTGATGAAGATCCGATAGTAATTGGCAAATCCCAAGAAACATTGGACATCTCTTACTGTCCTTGGAATCTTCTAATCCATGATTGTTTGGACTTTCTTAGAATCCATCATGAGACCATCATTTGAAATGATGTATCCTAAAAAGTCAACTTGAGTAGTATGAAATACACACTTTTCCATCTTGGCGTACAATCCTACATCTCTAAGTTTTTGTAATACTTGACGAACATATATTTCATGTTCTTCAACGTTCTTAGAATAGATCATGATATCGTCTAGATAGCAGATGACAAAATTGTCTAAGAATTCACGAAATACATCATTCATGAGATGTTGAAAAGCAGCTGGTGCATTCGTGAGTCCAAAGGGCATGACATTATATTCAAAATGTCCATACCTGGTTCGAAACGCAGTCTTCCATTCATCTCCTTCTTTGATCCGTACTAGATTATATGCTCCTCTTAGATCTATTTTTGTATAGATCTTAGCTTGATTCAACTAGTCAAGGAGTCCTGATATCAAAGGTAATGGATACCTGTTCTTGATTGTGATCTTGTTGAGTCCTCGATAATCAACACACATTCGTAAAGATCCATCTTTTTTCTTTACGAATAGAATTGGAGCTCCTGCTGGAGATTTTGAATGGCGTATGAAATTCTTCGCTCAATTCTCGTCAATATATGTCTTGAGTTCAGCCATCTCATCTTGCGATAAACTGTAAATTGGTCCAAATGGTGGCTGAGTTCCTTCCTTGAGGTCGATTGAACAATCATATGGACGATGCTCAGGAAGAATATCTGCATTTTTTTTCTCAAAAACGTCTTGATACTCCTGATATTGACTTGGAATGCCACTTGAAGTCTTTACATTTTCAGAAATAGGTGCAGCATAAATAGCAAAAGTTGATCCTTCTTTTGCTGCGTGTATAAATGCTTTTGCACCTATCAGTACGGGTTTTACTGTACTAGACTTATAATTTTTTACTTGGTTCGTAGAACTATTAATAACGCTTTTGGAAAAGTCAAGTTTACGCGAATTCCAATCTATTCGAGGGTTATATTTTTCTAGCTAGGATAAACCTAAAATAATTGGATTAGACGGGGATTTAATTATGTTAAAAGCTATGTAGCTATCATGACCATCTATTGTTACTTTTATAGGATGAATTTCATGAGTGACATCTCCAGAAGACAAGGGACGACCATCTATGACTTCTACATGTACTGGTTTAGGTTTCTGTACAAAGGGTATTTTACGACTTTTAACAAATTGTTCATCTACAAAACTTGCTGAGGCTCCCGAATCTAATAAAGCAGAGGCTTTGTAATTCTTAGGTCCTAAATATAAGTCTATTATAAAACAAGGAGAGGGTTTTAAGGAGAGGATAGGACCTTCATTAGGAATTGTACAAGGTTCCAGCTACACGGTCCCTATTGTAGCTAGACAAATCCGTTTTCCAACATGTTGTCTTCTTTGACCGTCGTACCCCTCATTTTATAGTTGCGTCGTTTCTTTGGACAATGTTGAGCAGTGTGCTTAGGTTCTCCGCAATATAAACATAATCCTTCTTGACGACGACGAATCTTTTCTTGCTGAGTTAGGGGTTTAAAACGTACCGCGTCAATTTGCATGTCTTCTACTTCCGAATGTACGTTTGGCAAAGATGTTGATGTTGCCATTGAGTAATAACATTGAGGTTCCCGTGAATGATTCTCGGATCGAAATTTGAAAAGTCGATTATCACATTTTACTGCAAAATCGATTGCTTGACTCAAAGTTTGAGTATCAGGTAAGTTGAGCATCAATTTCTTTACTTCGTATTGCAATCCATAAAGAAATTGACTGATGAGTGCAACATCATCCCACTTGATGTCAATTGCAAGTTGTCAAAATTGTGAAGCATACACTGTTACTGAGTGATTTCCTTGTCGCAGAATTCGGATCTTATTTGTTGCAACACGAGTTGCATCGTGTTCACCATACATAGATCGAAACTCCGCCAAAAAAGCTTCCAAATTGTCCAATATTGGATTTCGTTGTTCAAGAAAAGACGAAAACCACGATAATGCAGAACCAGAAAGTAGAGTGCCAATAAACCTGACTTGTGATCCTGGAGTTGGATAGCTTTGCGGTTGAAGTTCAATTACCAATTGTACTTGATTGATGAACCCTCGAAACTTTGATCTCGTACCATCAAATTTCTCAGGTAAGGCAATTCTTGGTTCTCTAGTGCTTATAGGGTGTTGTACAATTGGAGAAGGAACGTGATTTGTTGTAGATGTTGAAGCAGCTCCGATCATCTCTATATCCCCACTTTCTGCTATTCTTGTTCTTTCCTGTGTTGGTGAATTGAGTTGATGTATCGCAAGCATTAACTCCCTCATTTGCTCTTGCATTTGTGCCATTGCACTCTTCATTTCAACAAGCTCTGCCATAATGACACTAAGAAGAAAAATTTGTTTGATACTGTTCAAGACAAAAGAAAAGAAAGACTTGATAACAAAGAAGATACTAAGAACAATATCAGTTTAGAAGTGGGTAATCCGCAAACTTCTAATACGCTTATGCCTTGTCAAGAGAAAGGGGTAATCCACTCTTACTCAAGAAAAACAAAGCTCTGATATTGTAAGTACGTTCTTATCAATCTGTCAAGGACAAGAACTTGATGAAAAAACAGTTCAAGCAAGTAAGCCTTCACTCAAAGAAAAGTAACAAAATATGAATAATAAGTATGTATATTGAAAAGAGAAACTAGAATGGCTATTGCCAAAAGACAAGAAAACTAGAGATCCTTGAAACTAGACTAGAAGCAAGAAAAAAGTTGACAAGAATAAAGAAGCCTTCACTCTTGTCTCTATATATACTATCTAACTAGGGGCTACAAGGCGACGTTCTATAGGACCTCTAATATGTGTTGACTTTGTAGGACACATGCCTTGACTTACAAGGCAAGTTTTTCTATGTGTGGGCCACATAGTTAGCTTGATCTTCAAGCTAACAACATGTGTGGCACATGGCCAACTTGTTGACCACGTTTCTAATCCAAAAAGTCAATTAAAGACACCTATGAAGTCAAAGCAGCGTCTAGGAAGTTTCTAAGAAGCTTCTATATTAAATATTATAGAATTAACTTACTTTTATCTACTTTTACTTACTTCTACCTATTTCTATATGTAATTATTAGCTTATATGATTATGATCGTGATATTACGATAGTCAACCAGAAGGCATATTTGCAGGACAATTTCACAATGAAGACACGAAAGTTCATGCTTGGTCAGAAGTTGAAGGAGTGGGCCACTACTGTTGGCTTCAAGGGCCGATGAACCACTTACCTCGTGAACAACAGTTGGAGTTCATAGCAGACGTTATGCGACAGATCTTCATTTTCTTGCGTTGGTATTGATTGACAACAACATTGCTACTCAAAGACCTCGAAGCTAAAGGAGGGGATGATGTTAGGGACATAGTCCTTAGAACCTTCTAGAGACAAGTTTCTAGAACCTTCTAGAGACAAGCTTCTAGATCTTCTAGAGACAAGCTTCTAGAACCTTCTAGAGACAAGCTTCTAGAACCTTCTAGAAGCAAGTCTCTGGAATCTTCTAGAAGCTTCTTAGTTGATAGAAGATGTTAGGGACATAGTCCTTAGAACCTTCTAGAGATAAGTTTCTAGAACCTTCTAGAGGCAAGTCTCTGGAACCTTCTAAAAGCTTCCTAGTTGGTAGAAGTTGCTTGAGAAGCTTCTTAAATAGGAGTATATATTGGGATCGAGGCTGAAGAGTTCTTCAGTCTCGATAACACATCTCTTGGAGCTCTAGCTCACCTCTCTGGTGTTGTTCTTGTATTCATTTGATTAATCTAGTTCTTGCCAGTTCTTCTTGAACTTCTTGGTAGATATCAAGTCTGTATTCTGTGTCCGTGACACTTGGTGACAATTCAAAATACATGTTGTCATGAAATACTTGAGGTTCTTGTGATCCATATATATGGTGACTGGATTAGAAGTGTCTTCTAAATAATAAAACCATTCTTAAAACTAATCCATAATTACAAGGAGCTCTTTGTCATGGATCTCATAGTTAATCTTGAATGCTAAAAATTTCTTAAAATAAAAAGCTACAGGATAGAACTTATCATCTTCTCTCATTTGTAACAAAATTATACTTAAAGCAAAGTTTGATGTGTCTATTTTTATAAAGAATACCTTCAAAAAGTCGACATAATATAAGATTGGTGTAAAAATAAATGTCTTTTATTATGGCTTTAAAAGATGCTTTAACTTCTTTGTTTCACTCAAGTTTGTCTTTACATGACAGGGATGTAAGTGAAGCTACAACTTAAGAAAAGTTCTTAACAAAGATTGAATAATAATTAGTGAATCTCAAAAAATATTACACATCTTTAATTATTTTTGAGATCTTCTAATCTATCATAATTTGGAGCTTCTTAAGATCCATCATAAGACCATTGTTTGAAATGATGTATTTTAGAAAGTCAACTTGAGTAATATGAAATATACACTTTTTTATCTTGACATATAATCTTGCATCTCTTAATTTTTGTAAATTATGACAAACATCAAGTTCATATTCTTTTATGCTCTTAGAATAGATCAAGATGTCATATAAGTAACAAATAACAAAATCATCAAGACACTTAAAAAAATCATCATCTATTAATGTTAAAAAGTAGATAGTGTATTTGTGAGTCTAAAAGACATGACATTATATTCAAAATATCTATACTTTTTTTAAAATATAATTTTCCATTCATCTCTTTTTTTAATACGTATTAGATTGTATGTTTATTGCACACATATTTTTGTATAGATCTTTGCTTGATTCAATTGATCAAGAATTCTTAAAATCAAAGATAGAGGGTAGCTATTCTTGATGGTGATCTTATTAAACCTTTGATAGTCCATACATGTTTATAGAGATTCATCTTTTTTCTTCACAAATAGAATAAGAGCTCCAACTAGAAATGTAGAATGACATATGAAGTTCTTAGCTAAATTTTCATTAATATATTCCTTAAATGTAGCCAATTTGTTTAGTGATAGGCTGTAGATTGGTCCAAATAGTGGTTGAACTCCTTCTTAAAGATCATAGGAAAAATTATAAAAATGATGCTCTAAAAAATGTTTGTATTTTTTTTTTCAAAGATATCTTGATAATCTTAGTATTGACTCACAATGCCACTTAAAATCTATTTTCCATCAACAATAAGTGTGGCGTATATAATAAAAGTTTATCCTTCCTTTACAACATGCATAAAAGTTCTTTCACCTATTAATAATAGTTTGGATGTATTGATCTTATGGATTTTTACTTGCCTAGAAAAATCTTGAGTTAAAATATAAAAAAATCAAGATTGCAAGAAATTCAATCTATTTGAGGATTATACCTTTCTAACCACAATAATCCTAAAATAATTGAATTAAGATAAGATCTAATTATATTAAATTTACTAAACTATTATAACTACTACTTGCTACTTCTATAAAAAATGGTTTTATGTGTAACATCCTCAAAAGATAATAAATAGCAATCTATTACTTCTACATGTATAAGTTTGAATTTCTTAATTAAGGATATATTATATTTTTTGACAAAGTCTTTGTCTATAAAATAAGTTGAGGCTCTTAAATATAATAAGACTAAGATTTTGTAATTTTTTGGCTCTAAATAAACTTTAAATCCTAGACAAACCTTAAATCCTAAACCAAATCCTAAAAAAATCCTAAATCCTAAACCAAATTCTAAAAATATCTTAAATCCTAAACCAAATCCTAAAAAAATCTTAAATCAAATCCTAATCAAAATCTAACCAATTCAAACCAATCCTAAGGTAGATTAGAACTCCAATATCTATTCATTAAATTATGGAACTTGCTTAAAAATTTATACAGCTCTCAACTTCTTAATTAAAAATAATTATAACAAACTTGAAGATAATTTTATTTACCAAATGGAAGCAAAATCCTAAAATCTGCTTGGATATTGGTCTGCCTCCTATTCCAATCTAAATATTGAACTTCTAGTGCGCATATCTCTCAAATATAATATTGATTTTTTTCCAAAATTCACTCAAATTTTTGGAAATTAAGTCTAGTCTCAATACAAAATGATTTCACTTTAATCCAATTAATGAATCACTAAAGAACTTAAAAATACTCACTGACCCTCAAACTCCAATTTTTGAGACTTCAATCTACAAAAACTTTCATACTTTGACCTAACTATTTGATTGACTTTAAATTCACAATGCACATTAAGCACAATTATATCCACCAATCCACAAAATTACATTTGTAGATCTACTACAAAACTCCTGAAATTGCTCAAAATATCAATCCTATTTTTTTCACAAAAATCCAAGTTATTCAAAACAACCTTGATTTTATAAAGCTCTTACAAAGTCATTATAAGTCCAAACCATCCAAAACTAATGCTTATAAAAATCCTATCAAGTTTGCTTCTAAATTTTTTTTCTTTAAACTACTAAAGAACCTCGGAGTTACCATAGGTGCACAATTTTGTGCCTTAGGATCTGATTTTGACCAAGATTCATAACTAGTCCTCTCCAGATATAAATTCTTGGCTTCTTGAGGTAAATTTTTTTAAAATCTACTCTTAACTCTTTTCTACATATGCCTATATCATTTTATTTCCAAATCTACTTTGTTTTATCTTATTTATGCTCTTACAAAGTAAATAAAAGCCTATTTCATAAAAAAGTAGTAATAGTATATTTTTAGTTTTATTTCAACTATTATCTTTATTTTAAGATAATTTCCTATAAAATTTTAAAATAAGATCTTTTATAATATAATATTTTCTTCTCTTTCATTTATTAGTCGTGTTACATCACAATAATGCAATCGCAACAACAATATCAATAATGAAGACATTCCAAAAGTATTGCCCCACGATTTGTATATATATGGACATCTCTATTGTGTATTTTCATTTGTCAACATAAGGTGCAATGGCAATTGATTAAGTGGGACATTCAATCTATTGAGAATATTGAAAATGACCATAGAGCCATGGTATATGCTTATTGCAAGGAAAGAACCTTCAAGGACATTGTTGACATGTACTTTGATTTGCGAATAAAGTTTCATGTTGGATGGATTCATTACAATGGCCAATTTCCACAACTTCAAAATTTTTGTGGTGGACTAGCTTCCATTTTTTCTAACACAAGCATTATCAAATCCAACTTCTTTGTGATCAAGTGGAAGAAGGACAAATATTGATAGTACCTCACAAACTTCTCGCTTGAAAGTATCTTGCACTCTAAACAATTTGACAAGGATGGATATTTTTTAACAGCTCTACAGATGAATTTCATCCATTCCTATTTCACCTATAATAAAACCTGGCTGCAACCCAAAAATAAGCTAAATTAGGTGTTTTAAGAAAAGCCGTAGTTTGAAGAGACCTGTCCATTAGGCTTGAAATAGCTGCACAAAGCCTCCTTCGGTTGTGAACACGGCTGCAAACTACAGACGAAAGACTGGCACAAGTCTACAGCTTGGAACCGCTTGATTCAATCTACATCGTAGAATTCAATTGCTTTGTGATGGTGAGGCACAATCTCAGCTTCGACCTTTTGAGGCTGTGTCACAGGCAGACCACACTCGAATGACAACAGAAGTACCTGTAAAACCGCAGAAAGCATTAAAATGTGTCACTCCTTCCAAAAGCAATGTACCCAAATTCATAATACCAAGGAAAGGCTGTCCCAACGTCTATACATTGCAACAAAAAAATTAGGATTTTGCTAGGCATTATGCTAAATGACAGTTGAATTTCTCTTGCAATGCTGAAGATTTCTACAACTCTCCAAGCAGTATAGACGGCTTCAATAGCAGAGTCATCTCAGCATCATGCGAAAAATTCCAAGACGCATATACACATCTACAAAGGCTCATCCGAATAAGATCTAAAACACAGAGCAAGCGCTAAAAAGTATAAGAGCAAGGGAGAGAGGATAAGCATCTACTTGCAATGAGGGTAACCGTCACTTATCCATGTCGAATAGAAGAAAATTAAAGGACCTTCACATTCTAATTGTTCACTCACTTTCTTAGGATCGGGTTGCAAGGACGTGTAGAAGTAATTGAAAAAACACCACCAAAAGAATGTTCGCAGGAAGACAAAAGCTTGCAATAGCCCCGGAGAGAATAGACGCCCTTTACACAACAAAGTATTGGAGATTAAACCATATTGTATGAAGGATCTTTCAATCAAGAGCAATGCTCTAAGCTGGGATAAATAAAAAGAACATCCAGACTACTCTCTACCAGACCGTTACAATTGATTTACCACTCATTGATCCTTCTACAGCGTATTCGGGTTTCTAGAATTATCAGTCCCTTAAAGTGTTAAAGGGGAATATTATAGCTGCCAAACTACGCACTATTGCCATAGAACGACAATGTTGCCTGCCAGGGTAATTACCCTTGTTGATAGCTTGGACTAAATGCTGACCAATCAAGTAAAGTGAGCGAGTGAAAATTTTGCTAAAGATGAGCAGCGAAGCACAGTTGTCAAACTTCAAATCTAGAATTCTGTTCCGATGAACATAGTCAGCACCGCCACTAGTCTAAGAGCTGCCACTGCTGAAATTACCCACTCGACGGAGAAACCCGTCAAATATGGCCGGATGTACGTTACTTGTCCCACTGCCTGAATAGCATCATGATAGTACACTCAGAAAGATATTCTATATTTTACAAAGCTCTGATTTAATTTGAGAAATGTGTCGTTGTCTGAAAACAGAAGGTAAAGCCAGAAATTAACTTGAACGAGACGCACCTGAGAGAAACACCAAACTCCGCTGAAGGCAAGTTAGTCCACCGAATCACCTTTACGAGCACAGCCTCTCCGTCTTTTTACTAAAGACCCTGTAATTTGGGAAACACGGTCCCCAGCAACTGCACCATAATCTAGGCATTGATAAAGGGCACGATGCCTAAGGATGCCAGACAAAGTCAACCAACACTTCCGCTCAAATATGTATTTGAGGGTCCGATAAGGCTATTGACGTCTACGCTCCCTTGAAAGTGTGAGCTGCTTGTTTCCCACAGAGGAACATAGGTCCGAATTCTTGATAAGATCAACCATTCAAGTAACATTGAACGCCTCTCCACGAATTTGACATTGAAAAAAAATCGCCGAAGTCCACACTCTTCTTCTCCACAACTGCTGCAAATACCAAAAGACGGGTCTGTCAATCCATGGACCGTCTTCGGTAATTTTGACAATAGAGGCTCTGATACATAAGTCAAATGTTACGGTAATAAAAAAAGGAAACAATCGCAGTAACAACTGTGCAGGCGGTTGCCATTATACTAAGCCTTAAACAATGACATCATCAGCTCCAAAATTTGAAACAGATAGAGTATGAGCAATGCAAAAATATGTACAAAGATGGCAATAAGATATATAATAAACGCCTAAACTCTATCAAAATATGCGAAGCGATGGAAAATTTCTTGACAAATAGACTCTTCTGCAGGAAGGAAACATTGAAAAAACTGAAACCTCCGATATTTCTCGATTTGAGACTTGAATCCACTGCAAGTATGTGCTGAGGTTATAATATTACCATTCAAATCTCATTCAACGGTCTGTAGATTACACAGGCCAAAAAGAAAAAAGACAAATGAAAATAATCATAGGCATTTCAGAATAGACCTGCTGCGCTTTTGGACGAACTCCCGGAGCCTGACTTTGACATGATCAAAAGTAGATTGAATGGCATTCCAAGAAAAACGCCGTGCATCATCCTCTACACCCGAAGGATCAAACCTCTAGTCTCCTTCCAAAATCTGTTCCCCGACGACTGCAAGAGCAGCCCTACAGATTGATGCGTTTTATCCATCCACGGTCCCAGCTGAATTCATTTCCCGTATTCGAAATCTGGAACCGAGCACCACAAAACGAGCTACGTGCCTTGAAGCTACATCAAACAACTCTACGAGAGCAGGCCATATTCCCTTCTCGGCGCTAGCTCTTAACTGTTCCAATTAACAAAGAATTTCTTCCGACCACAGACGGAAAATATATATATATATATATATATATATAACTTATAAAAAATCTATGCCCATCTCGTAGAAGCTAAAGGTTATAGCGTCGGTGACGCACGGAGAACAAAGCAAATTCGGAACGAGTGTTCCGCCGCGTGCACAGTCCCCGATGGAGATTCTTACGTACGGGAAGGAAGCTCTTGTGAGGATGAGCTCAGACTCCGTTGGAGTCTGAGAACCGTGGCGGAGATTCATCCAACCGGTACATTTACCAGGTCTCACAATGGTATCAGAGAGACCCCAGTCGGATATCAAAGAACCCCCATCACTTGCACTGATTTAGAGCGGGTACGTGAAGGGGTATAACGTCAGAATAATTAAACCGTGAACTTAAGGTTTTTTTTAGCTATGTTGGGGGCATTTTTTTTTTTTTTTTTTTTTTTTTCGGAAATCTCTTTTCTGTGTGGAGAAATAAAGGTTCTGATGTGCTCCAAAAGAAAAAAAATTGAATTGTCACATTGGTTTAATTGATAAAAATTATCAATGCACTTTTTGCATTTGATCCCTAACCAAGGCATAGACTTGGGCAATACCATCCAAAAAAATAGGTTAAACCACCACAAAAATAGGCAAAACCACCAATTTTATTGTTGTAAAATTTGCCAATCATTGGTGGACTTGGAATCAACTTAAAAGCTTCCTATATTCTTCAATGTGATTTTGGGTTTGTGCAAGAGTGGTTTCTTACAAGGTCTACAAGTTGGTTTAAGAGCATGAGACAATTTAAAGTATTTCAATGTTAGATATTTTATGTCTAAGCATACTTGTACAAGACTACTTTTTTCTGAGAAAAGCTTACTCCAAGTAGGTAGTAATATTGCTTAGACTACACACACATCCGAAAGTTGCTACATATACATCCCAAATTGCTATATGCACACCCTAAAAAATAGATGACTTCGATTGGCTGATTTGCAAATTAGATTGGCAATTGACAAGGAAGAAGAGGATGTCTAGGTGTGCATAATTTATATTTGTCTTTTCAAGAATGTGAAAATTTACTACAAATAAGTGTATGTGAACATGTTTAATCAAGTTTTTTGTTATGAAAAGATATCAATATTTGAAGTAACTTCACTACAGTTATTATTATCTCAACATGTGCAATAAAATAATAAATAAATCTTACAATCCATGAAGTTATATATGTTAGAATTTTTTTAATTCTTAATCAATTCCTTTCATAACTCTTAAAATGCTTCAAATACTAATTTATGAAGTAATATTGTGATAGTTGGTATTTTGAAGCAAATAAACTCTTTCAATCCCATCAAATTGTTTTGATTTAATTTATTATTTAGACAATATATTCAATGCATTTTTGTAAACCATATGAAATATAGTCACTGTGTTGTTAAATTATATATATATATATATATATATATATGAATTCTTCTCTAAATTTTTATTTTTAGTACAATTAATTCTATTACACATGTGAGATCGTATGTGTGTGTATATATTAATCAACATAATATTTTAAAAGGGTCAAATAAAAATTCAATTTACAAATTGACTTATCTAGAATGTTACAAAAACATTAACTTTAAAAACTTTAAGTATATATATATATATATATGTGTGTGTGTGTGTGTGTGCTTAATATATTTCTTTTTATCATTGTGTTGGGTTTTCAAAGACAAACTTAAAATGATTTATATATAATGATTGGTTCAATCAAATAGTTTGTACTATTGCAAATTATATGATATTAATGGCACATTAATCTGTAATAACATTTTTTGAGGATAATAGTTTTTATTTTGTTTTGTTTTATTCTTTTACTGTTATCATAAAAAGTTCAACATTAGTTTCAATTTTTGCTGTAACCAAACATGTATGCAAAATGTTACACTTTAAATATACAACATCTCATCAAACCAAATACTGTATAATCACATATAGTTGTATAATGTAATTGAATCAATATCTAAAACAAATTATAAAATCCTCCATTTGTGGTTAAACCACAGAAGCAACTTAATAAAATATCATGGATGATGGTGTATTTAATATTTGGAGTAGAGAAAATGTAAATAGTTATCATTCATTTAAATTGAGTGACTTGTGCAACACTCAATCGAATTACAAACGAGGAACCTTTCAATTCAATCTACAAGACCCTAAAACACGAAATTGTTCCAAAATTAAAGATCAGCCACAGATTGAAGATTTATTCTAATGGCAAACACAAAACGTTCCAGAATTAAAATTCCAACACAAATTGAGTGGTCATGCTCATAACAATCACACAAACAAGGTTGTGTGTTCGAAGTAGTCTACCCACACGAGCAAGCAATAAACCACCTATTTACATTACTATAGAAAATAAATAAATAAATAAATAAAATTATTAATATGATAATAATTTTGATCCAGGAAACTCTATTATAAAAAAAAGAAGTAGAACAAAAATTTATTCATAAATTTTTATTGTGTTGGTGTTCTCCGGGTGTGATGGAAGAGCCGTAGCAGCAAGTTCCAGCTGGAGCTTTGGTGGAAAGGGACGAGCGTTCTCCACGTCATCCGACACGTAGAAAAGATGGGTGATTCAGCTTGCTGACACATTTTCCGCAAGGAGTGCATCCGACGTGGCGTAGCGCTGGTGCCGGTGATCAAACTCATTGTTGCGAGGTCCGATGGCGGTGAACGTGGAGGACGCATCCAGAGGGTGTGATTAGTGGGTGGTCTCGCTTCGTCTACAAATCTCGCAAGTGTTGAGCCAGTCTTTGCTCTGGCCATGCCCCAGTGGCGTAAGTTATTGCCTTTTTTGTTTATCGCAGACCCAGTGTAAGTTCCCTCACGCAAGCTGCTTGCAGCACTGTCGTGTGCCTGCCTTGCACGGTTCCAGCAACACCAAATCAACATAACACAGTTCTCTGAACACAGCCTGCAGCACTTGGCCTGCTGCATGTGCGTCTCAATCATTGCTCTTTGCTTCCTCCACGTCGTAGAGCTGTGGAAAAGAAGGACTGTCATGTTACCTTTCCACCATACAATCAATCTCCCATGATTGGATCTTCGGTGTTTTGAACTGTTCGAGAGAAGTTCCCAGGCTGGTAGAGCTCGGCACATGGTTGGAATTGAGCGCATGGTGAATTCTTCTTCTCAGCGTGCTGTCGTCGATCGATGTTGTCTTTGGCTACGTTTAGTGTCGCTGTCACAGAATCGAGCGACCTGCGCTTTTCACACAAGCAGCTTTGCAATATTCTGTAGAGTGTGCAGGGAGGAGCAATGAACAAGAGAATATGTCTAGGCCATGCGTACTTTCTCGGCAATAGTTTGGGGAAGATGGTGCGTGCATGTAAATCGAGTGAGTGGAAAGAGTTTGACAGCAGATCAGACGAAGGACTTAACTAGAAAGCTACGAGAGATAGTGTTTGATTTCATGGGTGCTGAAGTGTTGTAGTGTATATTAGACATCTTGGAACTCACTACGAGTTGTGGCGCTCGTCATGTCGAAGGAGCGCCACCATTCGGGTGTTTGTGCAAGTAACTCACGCCCGAGGCGAGATCCTCATCGGAACCTTGTTCCACCAGAAGAGATATACATAATCCCAGGTAATAGATTCTTCCTTCTGCCTCTGAAGAAAGTGTCTACGCTTGTGGATCATCGTTGCCGTGGATCCTCTGCGACTTCCACAAAAGCATGCATTCTACAAGGACCCTCTGTACCGTCGAGGACTACAATATTTCAAATTGGACAACCAACAAACAGGTGCGTGACTCGAGATATAATTCAGGAAGTGAACGACCGTAACAACTTCCGTTTCGCTGCGCACTCTTCGAGTAGGAGCACGAGGAGGTTTCGCAAGAAGCAGAGAGCTGCTCAACATGCTGCCATGGTTAGGACCCGCCTTTCACCCGTTTCAGAGCAATTTGAGCAATTTGAGCCAGAAGAGAACCCCTTTGGAAATAGGTCCGTACTTGAT
This sequence comes from Physcomitrium patens, assembly GCF_059467195.1. Classification (NCBI taxonomy): domain Eukaryota; kingdom Viridiplantae; phylum Streptophyta; class Bryopsida; order Funariales; family Funariaceae; genus Physcomitrium; species Physcomitrium patens. The sequence continues at coordinate 3,776,586 of NC_143434.1, read as the reverse complement.
CATGTCGAGGATCGGAATTTTTACGCAAGGCCAATGAACAGTCGGGAGAAATTGGCAGAACTGGTAAACGCAGATGATCAATGCATAAATTCTCGTAGACAGCTAGATTGTAGAGTAGCCGAGAACGAGCAAAGAATTGAGTATCTTGGTCGTCGGGCGGAGATGAGGCCAAGGAGAGTGCGTGGAGATGGCATTTGGAGCGGAGGCGGAGTTTACCAACGAGGGGTCCGACGCTGGGTTGATGATCGCAATGTTTTAACAAGCACAAGGCTAGACTATGATTTCTGCGGATCATCTTCTTATGTCGGCAAATCCAGACCAGTACGAGAGATTCCACTCGATAGCTGGGGTGATGAATCAATGCAGCCGGAATCAGGTTTACCAGAAAGGCAAAATGCATTGCCAGATGTGCTTGAAAGAGCTCGTGATGTTCCCAACCCTGTATCAGCGATTGATTGTTCGTCACCAGTTCCGTTTGGGCCCCAACAATCCGGTCACTTATCTAGTGGGCCAATACAGACGAGTTTTTGTATGAACCGTATCAGGTGTGGCAGTTGCAGGAGTTATGCGGAAGGATTTGAAACGAATTTCAATCCCCGGAGCACCACAAACAATGAGACATGTTTGGGTCTTCTTCCAGAGAAGCTAAAGCACCGGCTACGTGAAGGTTTAGAAGGAGTTAATAATAAGATCTCCCCAAGCAGAAATCGTAAGTCGCCTTCAAGTTCGCAGCTGGAGTCGTACCTCATGAGGTTTGATCAATCTATCTCAGAGAATACAAGCTGCGGTTACCTTTTAGAAGAACTGAAGAAAGAGGAACCCAAGGCAGTCACGAAGTCAGAGAGGGTCTCTGGCAACGCTGCCCAAAGCGATGTAGAATGTCGTGGAGGAGCGGCCTGTAAGCAAGGTGATTTGTTAAGTGGTGAACAACCCCTGGACGTTGCAAACAACCGACGCAGGAATAGAAAGAAAACACGGGGCGTCCAGATCATTGGCAAGAACAGGATTTGGCCCTGCTCGAGGCCAACGGGTCACGGAATCCCTCAGTCCAATGGCGAAGGTCATCGGGTTCTACCAACGCCTCAAACGTCAACCAACTCCGCTGAATTTGGTTATGAGCTTGACCGGCACGAAGTGTTTCGCAGTGGGAGAGATAGGCGAAGACACGAGAATCATGGACTACATCAAGGTTCTACAGTTCCCAGCTCCTTCCCTGCTCAGGATCGACCCTTTCGAGAAGGAATTCTTTGCCTATGCTCAAGCCTGAACGATTTACCAATTGGGCCTCCACGTGCAGTTGCGCGCAACCGCTGTGGAAGAAATTCGACCCAAGAATCCACGAATCATCCAACAGGAATGAAGTTGTAGATGCTCCGGGGATATGGTCACTCGAATTCCGGGAGTTTTTTTATGGGCATCTGCTTTGAAGCTCCTCTACGATCCCTGACTTGGAAACAGGAGCTGTGTTTCTCAATGTCCCCTACATTTCTTCGAAGGAGGAAGAAATGCGTGTTGTTCACTGAGAGACAATTCATTGAGGTCTTGATTGTGCGATTGAAGATCAGGCTCTTATTCCTCGGTTCACAATCCAGCAACCAGATTTAGGGTTTTGCCGCCACTTACACCCATCCCGCTTTGGTAATGCGAGATATTATTACCCTGTGACCGTGCTTACTGATACGTGAGCTTTAAACCGCCCTCTAACACCACGGTCACAAGGTCCTTCGCTCCTACGACCGCACTACCGCCAATGATAACCTTAGTAGGTTGGATTGCAGTTATGGGGAATGATAAGGTAATGGACATGTGTCCAAGTCGTTTCTCAATTTATTTTTTAAAATGTAAAGAAATATTTTAAAGAGATGCTTTAGCCCTTGAGAAAATACAAATTTTTATAGGATGAGATGAAGTTTGATGAAGCATTTATACAAACTGTTTGGTTAATGTATACACACTTGTGTGTATATATATATATATATATATTTGTATAATAATGAAGCTTAGTTATAAGACGAAGACAAAAAGGAGTTTTTTCATTGGCTAAGATTAAAGATAGTTAACTAATAGAAAGCTTTACATAACTTGCAAAAAGACCTCCAATTTACAGTTTGTATAGTAGATTATTTTATAATTTTTCTATATGCAATTACATGCATTTCTACTTATATATATATATATATATATATATATATATATACACATATACATATCTAAGAGAATAATAAAGCAATTCAATTTTTTTATTAAAGAGATCTATCCATCGTGACAATCATAAAAAAATTCACTACCACATTTTTCTACCACTAGATCCACAACCAATGAAAAGAAAGTACATTCATCTACAATTTTGATAATTTAATTTTCATTGCTGCCATCTACAATAATAGTTGACATAGTTCTTAATTATAGAACCCTAATTATTTATTTAAAAGAGGGAAGAATCAACCACAAATTTATCTCATTGCCTCGCTCCCCGTTGGAATGAAGGCTAGTGTAATGATGCATTTGTATTGTTGACACATAATGATAGGTGGTTGGAGCCATTCTTAAGAAGTTTTTAAATATTTACAAAATTAAAACTAAGTTGGTGGTCCACGTGGGATCCACCATAAAATATTCTAAAAGGTTTTAGAGGTGGATCCTACCTAAATAATTGCCTTTTCTTTTAGTTAAGTTTGGTTTGCATTTTTTTTTTTTTTTTTTTTTTTTTTTTGTTGTTAATTTTGTTTAGTTCTATTCTCTTTTGTTTTATTCTACCTTTCATTTTTTCATTTTGTTTAGTTTTATTTAGTTTTTTTTCTGATTTATTCTGTCTTATATTGTGATGAGATTTATGTTACTATAGATTGAAAGGATTTTAGATCTTAGAGAGAGTTTAGTCTTGTTTTATTAGTATCAGTGTTAGTATTAGTCTATTCTTTGATAGTGTGTTCATAGCTACCATCGAGTTGAAGGTTAGTTGTTGTGGTCACATTAGATATCATTTTGGAGCTACCATGAGTTACTTTTAAGAAGTCAACTTGCAAGAGAAAAGGCATTATGGTAGTAGAGTCTTGCAACAAAATTGTAGCATAGAGCCATTTCAAATAGAGGCTCAAATATAACACCTCATAAATCAGATAGCTACTCTGCAAAGACAAATAGAAGCCTGTAAGGCAAAGAGATTGATATTTGTTAGAGTAAAATTGAACAAGCTCAATACATATTTTGAGGCTTCAAGAGAAGATGTATGCCAATGACTCTTCACCATGCAACAATATCTCCAACTATTTGGGACAAATACTATCAAAAGAATTATGTATGCAGCTAGCTATTTGAGAGGTGCAGCAACTATTTGGTTGCAATATTAAGCTCAAATTATAGAGCTTAAGGTAGATGTTGTAATTGAGAGGAGTTGGGAACTAAGCTCAAGAGTCAATTTTAGTCCATCAGTGGAGAGAAGTTAGTATATAATTAGTTAGATAACTTTGTACAATCTAAATTAGTGCAAGATCATATTTCTCAATTTAAGTCTCTATATTTCTAAATTAACAATGTTTCAAAGACAAAGATGATGGATTGATTTGTATAAGGGTTGAAATCTATAGTTCAGCAAGAAGTGGAATTAAAGGATCCACAAATGTTTGATGAGGCAACTAGGATTGAAGAGATGGTCAATGCTATAAATTTTAGAAATTGTGGAGCACAATGTCTAGGTAGAGAGGATTTGCTTTAAGAAAACACTAGGCTTCTGGCTACCACTAATTACTCAATCAAGTCTTAATATAAGAAAGGCTAAATTTATATACATATATAACACTTTTAGGAGCAATTACACCAAATATATAAGTCTTAAGTTCTCAAAAATACCCAAAATATGATAAAACTTATAAATCCTTAAATATCCTTATAGGATATTTTTTTTTGAACTTCAAAAACTCATATCTTCCAATTGGATTATTAAAACACACTCAAATTTTATAATAAGTAAAAATATATTTCTAACAACTATCTCAACAAATTTCAACTACAAATTTGTCATAGATCTTAAGATATCACCAAAATCCTAACAGTAGTTTCAAACCCTAGGTTTTATACATCTGCGTATAATTTTCTTTATATCTCACAAGCTAAATACTTAAAAGCCATAAAATTTATATTTATATATTTTTAATACAATAATCTACCTTTTCTAAAATATTTGAGCCAAAAATTCATCTAGAAACATAAGATATGGGTCCAACCATTATTATGAACAAAATCACTTACTTATTGCTTTTGATTTGGATGCACTAACTTTAACTCTCTATAACTTCTTCATTCAAAATCCAAATTGATTAAATAGTATATGAAATGTATAGTTGAAGAAGTATTCTCTCCAATTCTAGTTGCCGATCTTTCATTGCTCTCCGTATACGTATGTTATACTCCAAAAAGTGATAGTAAGTATGAAATTGATACCTTTTCTTTGAGCGCCAATAATTCCTTCATAAAAACTCCAAATCACACAAAATTTACACAAAATCCATACTCAAAAATCTAAACTTGATGTTCTTAGCCTCCTAAATTCGAATGACTTCAAAAAAAAATCCCTAATCCCTATTAAGGCCTCGGGTAGCTTCCTTGAAGTCCATTGGGCATGGCCTTCGACTAATAGGAATGAAGATCTCCATTCCTTGCCTTCATCCAATCATGCCTTATTTTCATCCCTCCCAATAAGCCTCCTACTAGTTAAGATTTTCTTCTTTAGGCTCTAAACTCCTCTCAAGACTTCATACTAAATATTTAGGTCTTATGATTTTTTTAAATGCTATAATCAAAATAGATAAAATTTACAATAAAGTTTTTTGAATCCACTCTCTTTAAATTAATCTATTAATCATTCTAACATATATCTAGATTTACTAACATATAATATATTTTAACTAATTTTTATATATTATAAGCTTTTATAGTATAACAATGATCTATAATATGGAGGCTTATGCTGCTATCTAGTATTATGGTACAACAACTAATATCAATAGAAATTAATGTCCTACAAAGACCATTGACACCATATAGATTAAAAATATTGGTATAAAAGAAATTATGTATTTATTATAAAAAGCCAAGCCATCAAATTGGAGATTGTCTAAAATGTCAAAATTCAAGCATCGACAAATGAAGGTGAATTTATTATTTTGATGCTCACCAAGTCAATAAAAAAGTAGAGTAGGAAAATAGGGCTCTCCAATAAAGGCACCAAAGATTAGTACATGAAATAACTATTGTCTCTTAAAGACAAATGACATGGCCTTAGACAACTCTAACAAGAGACTAACAAAAAGATTGATTAGTATGTCTAATGAGTGAATTAAGAAGACAACTATTTCAAGTACTTATGGATTGTGGCTCTGCAAAAAATTGCATCTTAATTGGAATTATTGATCAATTTGGGATTAAAAATAAGATTAATATATATATATATATATATATATATATAACATGTCATAGAGAGAACATATTGAATGAGATATGTAAAGAAGAAATCTTGAGGTTGAGTAATACTTATGCCTTAAAAGAGAAGTTTAGGATGAATTTTTTTAAATATGATGTTATCTTTAGAATGCCATGGATAGAGGTGAAAAAATAAGAAATTTGATTGGTTAGCAAGAACAATCTTCTTCAAAGATGATAGATGCAAGGTAACTCTTTGTGCTTCCATATTAAATGAGGTAGCAAAATGATTTGTGACTAAAGGCTTACTTGTAGGAATGTCCTTTACAAAGAAAAAAATATAATATAAGCAATCAATATATGTATCTTTTGTCTTTTGCAGCACTTCAAGTTTATTTGGTATTAGGCAATAAATTAGCAACAAGTAGTGTTCTTTGAAGGTGTATGCATGGAGCATGATAAAGTAAAAGTAGTAGAGGATTGACTAACTTCTAAAGATGCTTCTAAAATTTATTCATCTTTAGGCCTTATTAGATATTATCACTATTTTATTTAGCGATTTGTTCTCATTGTTGCATAAATACTAAGCCTATTAGAGAAAGATGCTTCATTTAAATGGAAGCTAGAAAAAAAAAAAAATGGCTTCAATAAGTTGAAAGAGGTACTTATTATTACTCTAATACTGCAATTGTATGATTTCAACCTTCCTTGTACACTTGACATTGATGCTTCTAACTTTGCTATTAGCATGATTCTTCAATAAGACTTTGATAGGGACCTTCAACTTATAGCATATGAATCATATAAGCTCCAAAGGGTAGAATGTAATTACTTTACTTGCGATTGAGAGCAACTAAAAATTGTATATGTAACAAAGATGTAGCAATTCAAATTGTTGGAGAAGCTAGTCATTGTTTGGATTGACCATTAGCCTTTGCTACATGATTTGTAATTGAAAAATATGAAATCATGACATTATCATTAAGAAAAAAAAATTATAATTCTTGAACATTCACCTTGAATATAAGCAAGGGCGATAATATATCGTACCAAATATTTTATTGCAAAGATTAGAATTGAAGCCCAAATCAAAGAATAAGATGAAAGTTACTACCATTAATAGTATCATATCAAAACTAACTAATGAAGCAAAATATAAGGAAGCTAGGCATTAAGATACTTATTTCAAAATAAATATCAATTAGTTAAAGGTAAGTAATGTATAACATTAAGATTATTACATCAGTGATGGCTTAATCTATTTTAAAAAATAAATTTATAGACTTGATAATATTATACTTTGGATGCACATACTTTAAGAAGGATACAATATTTTAATATCTGAACATCTAGGATGTAAGAAGATTCTAAAATAGATATCAATAATATAATTTTAGATAGATTTGGATTATGATGTGAAGCTTTTGTACACTTTTGTAAATCATGCTAATATAATAAGTATGCAACATAACATTTCTTAGGCTATTGCATCCAATTCTATTATCTATGACATAATAGGATTAAATGATGATAGATCTTATTACATGTTTATTTCAGATGCCTCATAATTACATGATGGTTGTTGTCTTTGTAGACCAACTTTTGAAGCAACTTCACTTGGCTATGATGTGCTATAATATTGATGCCTCAATACTTGCACAAGTCTTATTTAACACTGTTTTTTGTCACAATAGATGATCTTATGTCATTACTTTAGATTGAGATCCGTTCCTCACAAGGAATTTTTGGCATGCTTTATTTAAGCTACTAGTCATACAACTTTCTATGTCCACAATCTTTTATCTTCAAACATATGGAAAAAAAAATATGCAAATTAAACCTTGAAAGATGTGCTATGAGCATTTGTGGTCATTCATTGTAATGACTAAGATGAATATTTGACGTCTTTGGAGTTTTCTTACAATGATAGTATTCAAGCAAATATTAGTCATTTATCATTTTTCTTTAATATTGATCAACATCCAATTATGCTAGCAATTCTCTATCATCCCATTAACATCTAAACTTGACAATAAAAGTGTCTATGTAACAATTAATAATAGCCTTGCAAGATGTATAATATCACATTATTATCATACAAAATTGACACAAGCACTATGCAGATAACCACTAGTAACACAAGACTTTCTGAGAGGGTGATCAAGTATTATTTTCTAATGCCAACTTTCTACTTGTTACATCAATCCAAGTCCGTAAGTTGGCACCTGGATGGCTTGGACCTTTTTATATTTTTGTAGTCATTTTTAATGTTGCATATTGCCTCAAGCTTTTGCGACATATTTGAATCCATTCGATCTTCTATGTTTTGCAAGTCAAGGAGTTTTATATTGAACTAAAAAGATTCTTAGATCAATATTAACGACTACCAGTAATTGTGATTGATGAGCAATAGAAGTATGAAATGGACAACATTTTGGAGTACTGACAATGGATATCTACAACTTTAGTATAAAGATTTGTAGAAAGATTATTCTATCTATGATGTAACGTGAAAACTTGCACAAAATTTCATTCATTGTCAAGAAATAATTTAGAAATAATATTAAGAGAAAAACAAAGATATTCCATATTAATAAAGAGAGATTAACTATAACATGGCATTCATATTGTTGATGCATAGAGATAGGTAGTTGGAGCCATTTTTAAGGAGTTTCTAAAAGTTTTTAGAATTAGGGCCAAGTTAGTAGTGAATATAAAACTTGCTATGAAACATTCTAAAAAGTCTTAAGGTAGTTATTTATGCAAGTTCTAATTTTAAAACCTTCCAAAAGAGGTAGTTATCTTAGTAAGATCTATCATTATAGATATTCTAAAAAGTTTCAAGATGGTTGGATAAAGTATAAATAGAAGTGACCAAGGCTATTTGGATATTTGGTCAAGTATGGCTTTGGTAATTTTTTTCAATTAATTTTGATTTATATTTTTTTCTATTTTTTATATTCTATTTTCTTTTATTTTATCTTTTTTTTTATTTTTTTATTCTATTTTATTTTTTTATTATTATTTAATTTTTTTAGTCTACTCTATTTTACATTGTAATAGAATTTATATTATTGTTAATTGGATTGGTTTTAGATCTTGCAAAGAATTTAGTCTCATTTTAATTGGATTGGTCTTTCTTTCATTTAAAAAATGAGCCACTTTACTTTCTTGGACCTTGTATTTTGTTCCTTCCTTGTGATCCTCTTCTCTCTGCATTACTACCTTGCTACCATCTTCTCTTCGTAATATTTCTTTTTGTATAAGGATAAGTTGTTCTTTAAGCCGATAATAACAATTAATATATTTGCCAAATCTAACTCTATTACAACTTGTACATATTGTGCACAATTATGAGCAAAATTCGTCACTTGGAGTAATCACTAAGTACTGCCCGTCTCTGATAAATGGTATAATATATCATTGTATAAGCAGCTCTTCTAATAAAATTATGAAAAACTTGCACTTCCTTATGTAATCATTGCATATTACCATGTATGCTATATTAAGCAAAAAATGGGTGGTGAAAGAGGTGCTAGAATGGTACAAAGAGAAGAAGAAAGTTGTATGAATAAAAACAATAGTTGTTGCAGATCTTGCCTTAGTTCGACTACTCAACAAGTCGCAAGATATAATTGCATAGTTAGTAAAGCATGATACATTGTTGGAGACATTACAGCCTTAACAAGTAGCAAAATAAAAATTCAACAACTACATTCTAGTTGCAAAGATGATTATGGTCTTACATCAAGATACATAGACTATATCGAAGTCATTAGAATTAATTCACAGATAAGTTAATGCGATACCACCTCATAAGCATGATAATTTTGAGCATTTTCATGCAACGTCTTCAAGAACTTTAATCAAGCTAAGAATTAGTATCTAGATAATTCGATTATTCTTTATTTTCAGCATAGGCTATGTATACATAAGATATAATTTTTTTTCTTCGATCAATCTCGTGAATTTTTATTTTCAATCCACTTTTATAATCTCATTTAGAATTTTTGATAATAGATATTTAAAAATTGTACTCATGATCAAGATTTTAATATATAAGTGACTGATATAAATAATTTCGTACATTATTTGAATGTAACCTTATAATTGCAGCTACAAAAGTCAAAAGTGGTGGTTCCTTCAGCCCAATATCTTTCTTTAAACTCTTCATATTATGATTACAAGCATTGGATATTATCCTATGAATTTTCTACATTGATCATGTAGTATAGATTCATAATTCTATTACAAATTTAGAATGTAAGTAACTTATTAGGATCATATATATTTATTCTAATATTTATCTATATGATTAATTAAAGATAAATAAAAGTAGATTTATTTCATATTATTTTCTAAAAAAGCTTCTTCAAAGCTTTATAGATGCTACTTTGACTTTATATGTATTTGTAATTGATTGGTAGGTTAGAAACTTAGTCAACAAATTAACCATATATTGATAGCTTGTAAAAAAAACTACGTGTGTAGCATACATATAAAAAACTTACCTTGCAAGTTAAAATTTATGTCCTACAAAGTCAATACGTAGGTCCTACAGGACATTATCACATAGCTTCTAGTTAAGAGTATATATAGATGCAAAAGTGAAACCTTTTTCATTCTTATCAATATCTTTCTAGTTCTTAGTTTTGTTTCAATTCTTTCTAATCTTCTTTTCTTTGGCAATAGCCATTCTCGTTTAATACTATATCATCTTCAAGTAATTTTTTTAGTTTTTTTGAGTGTCACAAGAATGTATTGAGGTTTTAATTCTTTGAGATTCATATCCTTGATAGTTTGACAAGAGCACTAACTTATTGTTCTTGTCTTATTTTAAAATTATTTAAAAAGATAGAAAACATCATAGATACTAACTTGGTAGAGGTGAGAATAGATTTGCAATTACTATTAATCTTCAAGAACTTGTAAATATTTTTAGGGTAGAAATTTTATGTATTACAATGACCAATCATAGAAATACTAATCCTATACCTATGAAAGAAGTTCAAAGACTATGTCAAGAAATTATGTAGTTAAAGAAAGAAAGTAAATCAACCTCACAACTAAATCAAGGAAGTTTTACTTCTATAAGTATGTCTAGGATAAGGATTAGTATACTTAAAAAGTTTAATAGAACAAGATCAAAATTTTGAGGATTTTTACAATAAATCAAGTTCTACCTAAAGTTGCATCCTTTCTAATACTCTCATAGATTCAATCAAGTTGGATTCATAGATGTACTTCTATCGGGAAGTATTTTTTTTTTATTTGCATCTTTAATGAAAAAGAATAATGTGTTAGAAAACAAGTTTTTCCAACTATAATAGGAACCATTGTCATGATGTAGTTAATTTAAGTACATCAAAGATATTTAGAAGATTATTAATTTTACTTTTAAGAGGAAAGAAGGATGTAATATTAATACATTTATAAATTTGATTATAGTTTAAAATATAAATTTTTTGTCTTGAAGGAATTATTTGAGCTTGAAGGTATTATATTTTAAAATAGATATCCTACTCTATAGTGGATCAAGATGGATATTGAAAAAGGATTGGAGATAGGAATTTTTGGTATTAAATATTTTAATTTTTGAAGGAATAAGGGAGGCTGGGGTCAAAAAGAGGGAAAAAAGAAGGTTGCTAGAAATTTGAAGAGAGGTTAGGGGTTTTGAAGGCTACTTAGAAAATTTTCATCTTTTTATTCTAAAATTCTAAAGGAAATTAGATTGTATTATTAGCTTTTCAAAAAGCTATAGCATGAAAAAAAGGAGCTATGACAAAGGAAAACCATGTGAATTTGTGAAAGTGGAGGATTGCTGGAATTTTTAGGCAATGAAATTCAAGTCTGGTTAGGGATTTCTATGCCATTTCTTGTATTTTCATCTTCTTCTTTTAAAATTTTACAAAAATTTGGATCTTGTTGTTAGCTTTTCAACAAGCTATTTTACATAAGAAATAGAGCTATAAAGAGGAAAATCCAAGCAGATTAATAAGAAGGAAGTTTGTTGGAATTTTCAAATAGCAAAATTCAAGATTAGTTTGGAACTTTTTATGTAATTTAGTAGATTTTCTTCTTTTTATTTTGAAAATTTGGAAGAAGTTTGAAGTCATTATTAGCTTTTCAAGAAGCCTAAGCATATAAGAAGAAAAGCTATGATAAGGGAGATCCAAACTAATTTATAGTAGGAGATTTCAAGGCAATAATTACAGCAAGCTGCCAATTTTTTTCTTTCTTAGTTTGGCTCTCATATACTCAAGATTTTATTTATGGAATTTAATAATTTGAATTTTGTAGCTTGAGTTAAGCTCAACAAGCTAAATTTTACCTAAATTGGATTAATATTAAGTAAATCATAGATATTTTAATAAAATAAGATTTGAATTTAAGAATTGAATTAGGAATTAGATACATCATAGCACAAGAAAGAAATTAGTCTAAATTTTGTCCTTAGCTTTTAGCTATTCTTTTATATTTGACTTCATTTGGATAAAATTGTACTTCTTATAATCCACTTACAATCAAAGATCTTATATTCTCTTAAAGATGCTTACTCTTTTGACGTAAATTTGGTACTTTTATTGAAAGCATCCTTAGGACAATTGAGAGTACAATTAGAGCATAATAGAGTTATAGAGCTAGGGTGCAAGCTTGGAGCATGAGAAAGAATTCAAGAGTAAAAAGAGAGAATTAAAAAGTATTTTTTGACATTCAAAGATAATGGGTGATTTTGGAGGGGCTAATATATGTGGCAATGGAGGAACAAGTACCAATGATTTGCTCTTAGCTTTGAATATGTTTATGAAGAGACAAGAAAAGATGAAAGCAAGTAAAAAAAAAGTGATTAAGATATTAAAAATCATGGTTAATAACCATAAGAGGTTTGATGGGAGGAACATCAATAAGTTTTTCCGAGTATATGTAGAAAAAATGGACATACATCAAGTCATTGAGATTTGTTATATTCCTAGTTTTGTATTGATATACATTCTTAAAATTAAGAAGAATGTGAAGGATTTGCATGGAGGCAATTTAGAGGCTTGAAGTGACTTTGAAGGAAGATTGAAAGATGAATTTTATGAAGAAGATTCTATCAAAATCACGAAGAGATCATTTTAGGAGTGGATTGAGTAACAACTAAGAAAGTCAATGGCCTCAAATGAATTGCTTAGGAAGTTTGAGAGAAAATTCTCTCAACTCTCATCTTTAAAAAGACTTTTATTGAGTGTAAGAAAGACTAAGCTCTTCTTACAAGCAACAGATGAAATACTAAAAGATATGCTATTTGTGCTCTTAACTGACAAATCCATTAAAGAAGATTTAACTAATGATTAGGAAAGAGTGGAAGATGCAGTGATATTGGTGATTAAGTAATGGAGAGTGAAGGTAAGACGAAGAAATTTATTACCTATGATGCGAATTATTCCATCGAGTTTAGTGACATCTACTCCAATCTAAGAGACATATAAAAGTCTTCTCAAAGATACTCTTGAAAAATTGATTAAAATCATGAAAGAATTGAGAATGGAGATGAATGAGCTGAAGAAGAGCTAAAAAGCTACATCTTTACATACATTCGAGGAATCAAAGGAATTTGTTAAGATGTGCATATATTGATATAGTCTTGAATATGAGAGAAAAAATTTCTATAGTTATAATGAAGACTTAAAAAAAAAAATATCTTCTTTAAAAAAGATAGAGTGAGACTTATTACTATAGAACAACCTTTAGAACTCAATTTTCAAAGAAGAGGCATAAAGAAGCTTGTAGAAGACTATATAGGCAAAGCAAATAGATTACATGTGAAAGAATCTGAGACTTATTTCATTGAGGTAGAGCTTGGAAGCATAGTAGCTATCTTGAGGCTACCAATGGAGGCTATGGTTAGAGGAGCAAAAGCCATTAGGTCAGCAACCGGTTGAAATAATCCATTTGATGCTATTAGTATCAAAGCCTTATTATATGGTAACAAAGATTTGAAGGATTAAGATGTCATTGTAGAAGAGAAGAAGACTAGATCCTTTGAAAAAGATATTGTAGACTTTTCCAATAAGAGATGACCATCAAGGATTAAAGAGACTACTCAAAGAGAAGAAAAATCTTTCTATCTACAAGCACAAGCAATATCTTCATTTCAACCATAGAGTGGACTTGGAGCAAAAGATATATATATATATATATATATATATATATATAAACTCAAATAAGCCTAAAAATAAGGATCTTTCTTATAAGATTCAATGATATATTGAAAGTTCTATTGATATGAAGGAAAATTTAGAAGAAAGGATTCTTAATACAAAAATTGAATTTATCTTAAAGGAGGTACTTGGCATTGCAAAAAAAAGACTTCTATAAGTTTATTATTGATATTATTAAGAAGAAGAGGCAAATGATGGCAGAGGCAATTATAATAAAGACATTAGACTCTTATTTGATTGAAGAAGAAAACTAAAATATAAGGCAAGTCTTCTCTCAACTTTGTGTACTTATTTTGAAGAGATTCTACTTACAAAAAAGAAGGATGTAACTACTTAAGGCTATTGTAGAGACAAAGATTATAGAAAAGCAAGAAGCAGCAAAGAAGTAGAGTATGGAGTAGATATAAATGAAGTAAATATATCTAATTGTGTTTTTCATGAAAGATTTGAGGGTGAGAGGATGAATACTCAATTTGTATATTCATTTTAGGCTTGGGCTACTATGGAGGCTCAAGTGAGACTAAAAGATTTCAAGAAGCATATCTTGGTACTTGTTGATCATGGATCGGAGATTGTTATTCTTGTTGTGTTCAAGCTTCAATATACCAAAGTAATTGAACTAATAGAGGTGGGTTTGAATACGGAGAAAGAATGGTTATATGAATTGGATCTATTAGTATCACAATTGATTGTACTCTGGCTATCTGAAATCAATTATCAAACTACAAAATACCAAGGCTTACTACTTCCGTCTTAATTCAACACATAATCCATTCTACGACTATCAATTCAACAATACTTCCATATTCTTATCCGTTCATCTTCCACATACTCTCTTTGCAATTTATATATATTCAATTATTGATCTTCAGCTTACTTATTATATTCAGTTTTTCAATTCATCTCACAGAATTCAATATCTTCACTTAATACAATACAATTCGATAATCTTAATTCTCAAGGTCATAGATTTTCTCCAAAATGGTCAGTCCAAAGTCATATTCCACTACTCTAATCACAGTTTCAATAATACTTCTTTCAATCACAATTCTTCATCAGCAAATAATAAAAATAAAAAAAACAAAGAGGTAGCACCAAGCTTATCCCGGCTTACGACTCTCACAGTCTGGCTTCCCAATTTATGACTCTCACAGTCTGGCTTATGACTCTCACTGTCTGACCTCCCGGCTTACGACTCTCACAGTCTGGATTACCTCGACTTATAACTTTCAAAGTCTGGACTCGATCTCCCTTTTCTCAACCTCTTTATCCTACCAAAAGATGGACCACCGACCAGTAGATTCCAAAGCTTATGATCCTTTGAATTCTTAATCATTTGTTTCACTAACAACCTATTGTTACCAACTAAACTGCCTAATCATAAGTCCAATTCTCAAGGTTGTCAATAACCAACCAGCAACTTACTACAAAATTTATTCACATATTCTACATAGCTCCACTCCTAGTTGTACAACGCAAACATACAATTATTACATATCTAAAAACTACTTAACAAAACTCTACAAAAGTACTATTTTCTCTGGTCTACCTAATTGATCATTTATTGTATTATCAAATGTGTGTTCCACCGAATTTGGTTCCAATTGCCAATCTTCTTCCTCATCCTCCAGTCCGTCTATCGACTCCTTCTTCAACTGGTTTAAGAGATCTTCATTATACTCTTCCAATTCACGGACTTGAGCTTCCAATTTCAAGATCTGGACATTCCGAAGTTCTAATTATTACTGTTGTTGACTCATCCATTCTGGAACATCTTCAATTGATACTTGTGACTGGCTCCTCACTGTTAACTCTTAACTGAAACTACTTCTCTCAAAAACATAAGAAATATAAGAAAATAGCACTCCAGCTAACTCAAAACTAAACCACAGAATGACTTTAACTGGTGCCATATTCCTATTCTTTTACTACCTGGTGATAATGACAACATGTTACCTATACTGTTCGTGAAATATAATGGGAAGTAATCTTTCTTGGTGGCCATATGTAATTTGTAGAAATCTTGATAGATGAAAACTTTTCCATTCTTTTTTGCTACCATAACAATTGATGAAATCCATTCACTGAAAAGAACTGGATAGATAAATCCAACCTCCAAGAGTTTATCCAATTCTTTTTTTATCATAAGTGAGTATTTTAGATTAAGTCGATGTTGTCTTTGATGTACTGATGTAGCGTTCTCCTCCAATATAATTCGATGCTTACAAACTTCAGCTATAATTCCTTTCAAATCCACATATGACCATACAAAAGTAGTTTTATGCATTAAAAAATAATCCACCCAAATTTCTTTCTCCTTGTCTTTTATACTGTCGTAAATCTGAATGATTTGGAGAGCCTCCCCTGTACCTAAATTAATTCGTTGACATCGTGGAATTTCATGAGTCTCTGGAATAATGTTCTGCTCAATTCCAAAATCTTTTATAAAATTTGATAAATTAAAACTTTTCAACTCTAGTTCCTTACAACTAACGTGATTAATATCCTATCTATTCATTCAATATGAAATAATATGATCAGAATTGTGAATAACATCTGAAAGAACTAAGTACTCTCCCGGTCTCCTATATTGGTAGTTCATTCTAGTGTGTTCGACAACTTGCCTTGTATCAGCATAAATTAGGTCAAGTGCACCAATTTCTTCTTCTGTAGACTCATCTTCACAATCCAACGTGAATTTTGAACTAGCAAATTGAGTTTCTCTGTAATATTGGACAAGGAACATTTGAAGCACAATTTTATCATTACCTTTTCCAATTGTCAATGTACCATGGCCCCAATCATTTTGAGCTTTAGCTTGATACAACCACGGTCACTCCAATAAAATTGAATATGATAATATAGAGCTTTGCAATCGAAAAATAATATAATCAATTTTGTGGGTAATCTCCGTAATTACTGTATCAATACTTCGTAAAATATCCATAGGTTTAACTCGACTAGAGTCAGTCATTCTCAAAACCACTGTAATAGGCAATAAATGATCCAAATACAACTCCTCTATTGTAACGGCATTCATAAGATTTATACTAGATCCTCCGTATACTTGCACTCTCAATAATAACACTCCATCAATTGAGACATTAATCATAGGTCCATCCAAATCGGAATTCAAACTTACTTCTCGGATCCCTTTATTTCGAGATCTGCAACAAATTAATGAAGAATTCAAGATATTTTGGTACTTGGGTGCTATTGCCAATAGTTACTTTGTAGAGATCATGGGCTGTATGATGCCCAAATCTTTTAGAATATCATATGGTTCTGTATTAGTAATAATTTCCAATATCCGTTTCTTCTTCCCAGTCCTAGACATCAACGTAAGTAAATTGGTTTTCTCTATATTAAAAATTGGTAAAGCTATTGGAACTAAATTTGATGGAGCCTATAAAATCAGTTCTTTTAATAGATAAGATTTTTTTTCCAATTGGGTTGATATTGATTCTTTGGAATTCACGCCTCTGAGAGGATCTTTCAACAAAAAGGACATTTTTCGAAACAGTATAGAAAATGAAATTGCTTGAAATAGAAACAAAACCTCCGTAAGTGGTATCTCATTAGGGTGCATAACCGATTTAGGTCTTATACTGAGTAAAGGGCCCATTTTAGGACCTGGATTGGATGGCCCCAGAATTGGGTCCAATTGACCCTTCGCTTCAGGATCATCCAAATGTTGAATTGGTCCTTTTCTCTTTTGTTGACTTCTTGTAAAGACAGCTTAGACTACTTTTACCCAGTGAAGTGGTGAATCTTGAAGACCTTAATTTATCTCCTCCATTTTTCCTTGGCTTTGGATCTGTTGATCCTGATTATTGAAATTGAACGGAGCATTATATTATTGATAAGTATATCCCGACTGCTTGTAATTCACACACACTCATATATAATTGTCATTGGCTCTATGATTAGGACATTCACTGACATAATGACCAATCTATGTGCAACAGAAACAATGAAGTGGTCTTCTTGCACCTCCATCCGGCATATTGGGTGTTTCCACCGATATATACCTACTAAGCTTGTTCCATATAGGCTTAGAAAATGATCCTAGTTGTCCCATTGGTACGTGAGGTACTTGGTTCGATGACGTCGATGGAGCATATTGCTGATACTTCTACTACTCCTTTCCGTAGTTTTGGGGATTTGATGCAGAATACTCATTAAAATTGGAACTTTGAAAGTTATTGAATGTTTGATTTTATCGATTAGACAATTTCCATTCCATCTATACATATTTTCCATTTGAACTTGATTGACTTTCCACTCAGTCGGTGGAATAATGGTCTGATTACTGAATTGTTGTTGCCTCTATAAATGCAAGCAGTTTTGGATAGGGTACTTTCCTCCACAAAATGTACATTGAACATCCGTTTGTTTGGGTGATGGACATTTCGTATCAAAATGATCTTGTCCCTTACAATTATTACACCATACATTAGGTCTTGTATTAAAAGACTTATGTTGTTTCTCCTTAACTTTAGCCAAATTCATGGCCAATTCTTCCATCTTCTTTGTTAGATTTAATAATAAGGCTTCATTTGGATCTTTAATAGTCGTATTTGTGAACAACTCCGGTTGTTGATAGGTGGACGATATAAAATAAGGTATCATTGTTATTGGCACTATTACTTGGAGTGGGATAGTATTAATTGGTTTTTGCAACATAACATTCTTCACATTAGAGGCAGCCATTTGTAAATAATTTCCCATCGACACAATTCTTGGTTGTATTTGCTAGCTTCCTGAACTTGGAATCATCATGGCTCCTACTATTAACAATTGATTATTTGACTATTTACAAAGTATATCCACGATTCGACCATAATAGGACTCTACTGATTCTTTCGTAAATATCTTGCTATTCATAAAACTTTCTCTAAGCCGATCTTTAAATCCAATTGGTCTAAAATGGATTAAGAAGGCATTCCTCTAGGCCTTCCAATTGAAAAATCTATCCACTGGTTGCCGAATATACCATTCAAAAGTTGTATCTTTTAAAGTTGATGGCATCTATCTCAACCAAATGTCTTCAATTCTATAATTATAAGCCATGCAGGCTATTCAGAATTGAGATATATGGTGATCAGGATCAGAGCTCGATCAACCACTAAAAATAGGTAATGGTGCCATACTTGTAGTTCGGTCTCCTACTACTTCTATTTGTACCGCAATTGGTATCTTTGGCACTTCCGCGGCCATTGGTGTTATCACTTGTCTCCTTGCTATTTGAATTTGAATTTTTCTTACTTTAATTTTACTTAGATGTACAAATCCTTTTTGTCGTTCCCGTAGGAGATCTATGTATAATCGCTCCTATCTTTCTTTCACTTGTCAATTAATTCTTTGATAATCCTCTCCTTTATGATTATCACTCATAATCTTTCATTCTTCTCATACAATCAATTTCTAACATTTTATTTTGTTATCATTTTCTCGACAACGGCACCGAAATGTTGTTCTCATTGTGCTCAAGCTTCAATATACCAAAGCAATTAAACTAATAGAGGTGGGTTCGAATATAGAGAAAGATTGATTATATGAATTGGGTTTGTTAATATCACAATTGATTGTACTCTGACTATCTCAAATCAATTATCAAACTACAAAATACCAAGGCTTACTACTTCCATCTTAATTCAACACATAATTCATTCTACAACTATCAATTCAATAATACTTCCATATTCTTATCCGTTCATCTTCCACTTACTCTCTTTGTGATTTATATATATTCAATTATTGATCTTCAGCTTATTTATTATATTCAATTTCTCAATTCATCACACATAATTCAATATCTTCACTTAATACAATATAATTCGATAATCTCAATTCTCAAGGTCATAGATTTTTTCCAAAATGGTTAGTCCAAAGTCATATTCTATAATATTCTAATCACAATTTCAACAATACTTCTCTCAATCACAATTCTTTATAAACAAATAATAAAAACAAAAAAAATAAAATAAAGAAGTAGCACCAAGCTTACCTCGGCTTACGACTCTCACAGTCTGGTCTCTCGGCTTATGACTCTCACAGTCTGGCCCCTCGGCTTACGACTCTCACATTCTGGCCCCGATCTCTCATTTCTCAACCTCTTTATCCTACCAAAAGATGGACTGTCGGCCAGCAGATTCCAAAAGTTATGACCCTTTGAATTCTTAACCATTTGTTCTACTAACAACCTGCTGTTACCAACTAAACTACCTAACCATAAGTCTAATTCTCAAGGTTGTCAATAATCAATCAGTAACTTACCTCAAAATTTATTTACATATTCTACAGAGATCAACATCATATCAAGGAAGATTTATAAAATTAATGTTAATCATAGATGGATATTGAAGGCTAATAATAATAAGTGACATAATTTTTTTGAGGCAAGTTTAGAAGTTAGGACAAGGTTGGAAATGTGGAGGTGGAGCAAAATTTCTTTGTGCAAAACTTTCCTACTTATTTGGTGATTTTAGGTGCAATCTTATATCACAACTACAAAGATAGAAACCAAAGTCTGAGATCATGGCTCTCATTATGTAAAGATTAGGGACTATGATGGAAAAATGTTAGTATAATTTTATACAATAAGACTGGATCATGAATGAAATAGGAATTAATTGAGAGAAGCTCCTTTAAGGACAAATGAAGAATTTTTGGATTTTTAAAGAGCACCTATATAGCATAGGGATATAAGAGTGCAAATGAATCTTTTATCTATACACTTCCTATTATAGATAGTTTTGAATGTGGATTTTTGGATTTGATGACTTTAGAGATTTTGACATTTCAAAGAGTCAAAGACTTAGGTCATATGTATAAGGATTGGATAAAGAAATATTAGAATAATTTTTAAAAGTTAGATGTAATTTTAAGTGGTGATTGCATTTGAGGTGTTATTAAAGAAGAAGGATTTAAAGATGATTATTTGATTTTATATGTACACTAAGAAAGAATTGGCTTTATATATGGATGAAAATAGAGCTAATATTGTGGTAGAACTTTACTCAAGACAATTATATGAGGAAGTTTTTGAATTTTCTAAGAAGCTTGGAGGAATTAATAATCATGTGATATTAGAAGAGGCTATGATGTACACTAAGTATAAGACCTTAGCTAAGAAGATGAAGCTTGTGACAATTCAATTGCCTCAAGATACCAAAGATCATATTAAACAAGCTACTATGAAGCAAAGATTGAAGGAATCAAAAAAGATTGATCACAAGTTTATCAAGTAATCTTTCGGTAAGTTGAAGATTGGAAGGAATGTTTTTTTGACTAATGAAGAGAGGGAGAAGTTTCTAAAGATGCTCTCCAAACATGATGAGGCTTTTGTTTTTGTACTTGAAGAAATTAGTTGTATGGATCCTAGCATAGTAGCACCTATGGTTATTTTTACTATTCCATATCTGTCTTGGGACTTAAAGCCTATTCTAATGTCAAAGACTTTACATTCCAAATTAGTAGATTTCTTAAAAGAAAAGATTAAGATGGGCATCCTTGAACCATCTATTACACCTTACTCTAATCATTGATTTATTATGCCAAAGAAGTTTGAAGTACTTAGATTCATTCAAGACATGCAACCGGCCAATAAGGTAACTATTAAAAATATGGAGTCTAGACTAGTAGTAGATGAAGTAGTCAAAGCTTTTGTAGGGCATGCCATTTACTCTAGTTGGGATTTATACTCGAATTATGATCAATTTCAATTAGCAAAGGAAAATAGGAACCTAATCAATATAAAGACTTTTATGAGTCTAGTGTGTCTATGTACTTTAGTACAAAGTACAACTAATTTAGTAGCTCATATGTAAAATGCAATGAATCAAATTTTGAAGGAGTTTGTACCAGAGAAACCATATCTTTTTTGGATGATGTTCTAATCAAGGATTACAAAGAAGAGAAAAGATTTGATTTTGAAAGAAGATGGATGTCATACATTTGTAAAAAAATTATATTGAAGATATGGATCATATTTTAAAGAAACTTGAGGTAAATTTTATTTTATTCTTTAAAAAATCCACATTTGGATTTTAAAAAATTAAAATTTTTAAGTATTTATATGAAAGTTTTGAAAAAAAACCAAACTTGGAGAAGATAGATGCCATAGCAAGGATGAAGGCATGTAAGAGTACCACTAAGATAAGAAGTTTTTTTAGATACTTGTATATTTTATCATATATATATTCTTCATTATACTGTCATGGATATACATAGGTATTTTAATAAATACCTATATGATTAGGTAGGAATAGATAAAAATAGATAAAAATAGATTAAATTATATAAGATCTTTTAAAGAAGCCTTTTAGAAGCTTCATAGATACTGCTTGACTATACATGTATTTGTAATTGATTGATAGATTAGAAACTTGATCAACAAGCTAATCACATGTTGGTAGCTTGTAGAACAAGCTAATCACATATTGATAGCTTGTAGAACAAGCTAATTATGTGGCACACATATAAAAAAATTGGCCTTGAAAATTAAGATATATGTCTTGCAAAGTCAACATGTTTTAGAGGCCTATAAGACATCGCCACGTAGTTTCTAGTTAAGAATATATATAGAGGCAAAAATGAAGCTTTCTTCAATCTTATCAACACCTTTTTAGTCCTTAGTCTTGTTTCAAGACTTTCTAGTATTCTTGGTTTTGGCAATAGCCATTCTAATTTAATATTACATCACCTTTTGAGTGACTTTCAAATGTTCTTTAGTGACACAAGAGTGTATTGAGGATTTTCTTTCTTCAAGATTCATCTCTATGACAGTTTAATAAGACTACTAATATATTATTTCTATCTTATTTTAGAAGTAAAAGGATTATTTTACTTCTATTGTTGTATTTTGAAAATTATTGATTATCCATCTTTAAAAAAAAATCTTATTTTTTAATATTGATATTTTTCTTAAAGAAAGAAGAATACCTCTCTTTGTAGAATTTTTTATTAGAGGTTGTAGACTACCTTCTTCTAATCTAACTTTTTGGATTTTTTTGAATTGTCTATAGAAGGAAAGATTATGGATGTTATTCCTAGCGGAAGTGAGAATAGATTTGTAACTATTGCAAATCTTTATGAATTTGTTAATACTCTAAGAATGGAAATTTCATATATTTATAATGTGAATCATGGAAGTACTATGCCTATGCCTATAGAAGAAGTTCAGAGTCTATGGTAAGAAATTATGCAGTTAAAAGAAGCAGATAGATTGACCTCATAATTAAATGGAGGGATTTTTGCTTTTACAAGTATGATAGGGACAACGATTAATATTTGTAAGAAGTTTGATGGAATAAAATAAAAAATTCGAAGATTTTTGCAACAAATCAAGTTCTATCTAAAGTTGAACTCTTTCCAATATATATAAGAATTTACTCAAGTCGGATTTATATGTGTACTTCTATTAGAAAGTGCTCTCTCTTGGTTTGTATCTTTAATGAAAAAATATTTGTCTCTCTTTTATGATTTGAATTCATTCTAAGAAGTGATAATGGCTATATTTGGAGAAAGTAATCAAGAAAGAGTAGCAGAGACCAAGCTCTTATCTTTATGGCAAGGAGCACAGTCAACCACCATATATGCTACTGAATTCCAAAACCTTGCTTGTGATATGGACTAGAATGACAAAGCCTTTATCAATCAATTTTGATATAAGTTGAAATATAATGTCAAAGAATTATTATTAACAATGCCAAAGACAAAAAATTTGAAAATTTTTATTGTTCAAGCTATTGCATGTGACAATTGATTATTTGAAAGATATCAAGAACAAAGATATGGTTGAAGAAGAACAAATCAAATAATGATGATAGCTCTTAAGTTTTCAAAAACGTATTTATCATAGCCAGAATCAATACAAATTGATACATTATGTTTTAAACTCTTCAAAGAATAGGAAAAGAATCGACATCATCAACAGGGCTTATGCTTATATTATGGAGAAGTTAAAAATAGTGCTCAATATTGTCCAAAAAAATAATATAATTACAAAATAAAAAGTACAATTACCAAAGAAGACAATATGTTAGAAAATGAGTTGCTCTAACTATAATAAAGAACATGTGGCTGCAATCATGTACAACATCTAGTAAAGGTCATATTCTTTCTTTTGATCCCTTACCTTATTTTACAATAGAACTCTTTTAGCACCAAAAAATCACAAAGTCTTAGTGTTGTTGGATTTAGAAACCTCAAATTCTTTAATAAATGAAGATTTTGTCAAAAAAATAAGATATATTCTTAGTTAAGAAAATCAAACTTGTACATGTAGAAGTAATAGATGGACGTTCATTATCTTCTAGAAATGTTACATATAAAACTATTTCTATAGAAGTAGTAACTAGTAGTTACAATAGTTTAGTAATATTTAATATGATTAAGTCTCCTTTTAATCCAATCATTTTAGAATTATTGTACTTAGAAAGATATAATCCTTACATAGACTAGATTTCTTGTAATCTCATTTTTTTCCATAGTTTAGTCCAAGGTCCTGTTAGGCAAGTAGAAATCTATAAGACAAATATATCCAAACTCTTATTACTAGATGCAAAAGCTTTCATGTGTGTTGTAAATAAAAGGCCATCTTTTGCTATATATGCCACGTCCATTATTGATGGTGAGAAGTTATCAAGTAGTATTCTTAGCCAATATAAAGATTTTTAGGACGTTTTTGAGAACAAAAATGAAGCTATTCTTTA
Source organism: Physcomitrium patens (assembly GCF_059467195.1). Taxonomy (NCBI): domain Eukaryota; kingdom Viridiplantae; phylum Streptophyta; class Bryopsida; order Funariales; family Funariaceae; genus Physcomitrium; species Physcomitrium patens. The sequence continues at coordinate 3,752,246 of NC_143434.1, read as the reverse complement.
GAAGCATTATCCTTATGATTATACCATTGATCTTCAAGAAAGAACTCAACCACCATTTGGACCAATCTATAGTCTATGACAAAATGAGTTAGCTCCACTCAAAGAATACATTGATGAAATCTTAGCTAAGAATTTTATACACTATTCTAAATCTCCAGTCAGAACTTCTATCTTATTTGTGAAGAAAAAAGATGGATCTCTGTGGATGTGTGTGGATTATTGAGGACTTAATAAGATCACTATCAAGAGTAGATATCTTCTACTTTTGATTTTAAGACTTCTTAATCAACTAAATCAAATAAAGATCTATACAAAAATAAATCTATGAGGAACATATAACTTGGTCCACATCAAAGAAGGAGATGAATGGAAGACTACTTTTTGAACTAGGTATGGACATTTTGAATATAATGTCATGTCTTTTCAACTCATGAATGTACCAGTTGCTTTCCAACATCTAATAAATGATGTCTTTTGTGAGTTTTGTAATGATTTTGTCGTCTCTTATTTGAACAATATTTTAATCTATTTTTAGAATACAAAAGAACATGAAGTTCATGTTTGTTGTATATTACAAAAATTAAGAGATACAAGATTATATGCAAAGATAGAAAAGTGTATATTCTACACTATTGAAGTTGACTTTTTGGGATACATCATTTCGAATAAAGGTCTTATAATAGATGCAAAGAACGTCCAAATTATCATAAATTAGAAGATCTCAAGAATAATAAAAGATGTACAATATTTTTTGGACTTTGCCAATTATTACTTTATCTTTATCAAGAACTCTTTTCAAGTTGTAGCTCTACTTATATATTTGATTTGTAAAGACAAACTTAAGTGGAATAAAGAAGCCAAAGCATCGTTTATTGCTTTGAAGAAGGAATTTACTTTTGCATCAATTTTATATTGCATCGACTTTTTTAAGGCATTCTTTATGGAAACAAATGCATCAGACTTTGCCTTAGATATAGTATTGTCACAAATGAGAATAGATGATAAATTCCATCCAATAGCTTTCTATTCCAAGAAATTTTTAGCAGCCAAAATTAACCATGAGATCTATAACAAAAAACTTCTTACAATTGTGGATTTATTTTAAGAATAGAATCATTATCTAGAAGGTGCTTTAAGTCCAGTCACAATATATACAGATCAGAAGAACCTCGAGTATTTCATGTTGGCACATGTTTTGAATTGTTGCCAAGCCTATTGGAGCATGTTATTATCAAGTTTTGATTTCAAGATTACATATTGACTTGAGAAACAACAAGGTTTATTAGGTGCTCTTTCTAAATGCTCTTATCTTACACAAAAGAAAGAGACATATCATTTGATCAACAAAAAAAAAATCTCCTTGAAATGAGAGCATTTTCATCTTTGAGCAATGAAATCAATATTGATTGTTGATTTGAACTTTTTTAAATAATTTCAATTAAGTATGTCCTCTAATCATCTTATTTATGACATAAAAAATCTTTCTTCTAAGTTTCATGATGTTTCAAAGTTTAAGTTTAAGAACAATCTTCTCTATTTTGAAAGACACCTATATATTCCAAATAGAGAAGCATATTTACGTGTTCTTCAAGCATGTCATGACTTTCCAATAGTAGAACATTTTGGATATGATAATACTTTAGAACTTATATCTAGAGATTTTTGATGGCTACAAATATAAAAGGCGGTAAAAGACTTTGTCCAATCAAGTGACGTTTGTTCAAGATAATAATAATAAAAAAAAAAAAAAAAAAAAAAAAAAAAAAAAAACTCCTCATCATTGATCCTATAGAATTCTCTAACTTTTTCCATTGGCTGAGTTTATATACAATAATTTGGTACATTTTTTTATTCAACAAACACCTTTTTTTACTAATTATGATTATCATCCACAACTTGATACTTTTGTCTTTTCAAAAATTGATAATCTTACAGTGGAAGATTTAGCAAATTGTTTATCATAGCTATATACAATAATAAAGATACAATTAAAAGAAGCTCAAGAATGACAAAAGATCAACATCCATGCCTATCACAAAGAACAACCACAATTCAATGTAGATAACATGGTATGATTAAATTGTTGTAATACTAAGACTACTTGTCCTTATAATAAGTTGGACTATCATAGGCTGAGAGTTTTTTCTATTTGTAAAAAAATCAAAGCTATTGCTTATTGATTACATCTATCGGTATTGTATTATATGGCGTTTAGCTTGAGAATGTACTAGGTACCTAGCTGTAGAAGATAAAGGAAAAATTGCAACAATAAATAATTAGTAACAATAATCGACTTTCGTAACAATAACCAATGGCAGCAACCAATAATCAATAACAATGACTAATAACTAATAGCAGCAGCCAATAATTAGTAGCGGTAACCAAAAATCAATAGCAATAATCAATATCCAATAGCAATAGTTAATAATCAATAATAGTAGCCAATAACTAGTTGCAGTAATCAAAAATCAATAGCAATAATTAATATCCAATAGCAATAGCCAATAATCAATAGTAATAATCAATTTCTAGTATCAAAAACTAATATCCAATAGCAATAACCAATATCCAGTAGCCAAAAACTAATATCTAATAGCAACAACTAATATCCAGTAGCAAAAAATCAATATCTAGTAGCAAAAAATCAATATCCAATAGCAATAACAAATATCTAGTAGCAATAACTAATATCCAGTAACAATAACCAATATCTAGTGGCAAAAACTAATATCCAAGAGTAATAATCAATTTCCAGTAGCAATAATCAATATTTAGTAGCAAAAACCAATATCCAATAGCAAAAACGAATATCCATTAGCAAAAACGAATATCTAGTAGCAAAAACTAATATCCAGTAATAATAATCAATATGAAATAGCAATAACTAATATTCAATAGTAATAACTAATATGCAATAGCCAAAAATCAATATCTAGTAGCAACGACTAATATCAAGTACCAAAAGATTAATATCTAGTAGCAAAAAACCAATATCTAGTAGCAATAACAAATATCTAATAGTAATAATTAATATCTAGTAGCAATAATCAATATCCAGTGGCAAAAACTAATATCCAATAGCAATAATTAATATCCAATAGCAATAACCAATATCCAATAGCAAAAACCAATATCCAATAGCAAAAACCAATATCCAATGGCAAAAATCAATATCCAGTAGTAATAACCAATTTCCAATAGCAATAATTAATATCTAGTAGCAATAACCAATATCCTTCAAAAATACAAAGCTTTAGTTGTCAATTTCTTCTAATCCAACTGTTGGATTCAGCTCAAAATTTTTGAAGAGCAAGATAGTATTCTTAACTTCAAATGGATGATAATCACAAAAATGAGCTCGGGTGTGGGTTCGCTTTCTTTTTCAAGACCATAACCCACAAAAACCTTAATAACCTTCAATCCAAATCTTCAATCAAGCTCAAATTCATAACACATATTAAACACAACTATAACCATTAATCCACAAATTTTCACTTATAGATCTATTACAAAATTCTTGAAATTGCCTAAAATGTCAATCCTATTTTATTTCATAAAATCCAAGTCATCTGAAAACAAACTTGACTTTGTAAAGCTCTTACAAAGTCATTATGAATCCAAATCATACAAAAATAATACTCATCAAAATCCTATCTAGTCTGCTTTCAAATCCTACTGCTCTCTGATTTGCCAAAGAATCCCAAAGTTGCCATAGGTGCTTGGTTTTGTGCCTCGGGGACTGATTTTGATCTAGGTTGATAACCAACCCTCCTCGGGTATCAAATTTTGTTTCTTTTGAGTTAATTTTTTATTAAAATCAGCTCCTAACTTCCTCCTATAAATGTTCATATTTTTTTATTTTTGTAATCTATTTTATTTTGCCTTATTTATGGTCCAATAAAATTAATAGAAGGCCATTTTGTAAAAGAAATATTGATAATTTTTAGTTTTACTATCCTTTTGATTATTAATTATATCTCTAAGATAATTTGCTGTAATACTTTGAACTAAGATTTCTTATATTATAATAATTTTTACACTCTTTCACCTATTAGTCGTATTACATCATGATACCAAAGTCTTTGAAGATCCACTTTGTATTTTACCTGTCCATTCTTGAGTTGTATAAGATAGTGAATATCTCGAGAAGAAGACAAATGCTACTTCTTCTAATAGAAGTGGATAATAATCAAGAGTTTGAGTTAGAAGAAGTCTTAGACTCATGGTGGTGCCAAAATAGATTGAAATATCTTATTCATTCCTACAGATATGATATTAGTAAACGCACATGGGAGCCATCAAAGTATCTTGCAAATACAGCAAAGAAAGTTGAAGTCTTTCATCAACAATATCCATCAAAATCAAAATGAAAGATAGCAAATCTTTTCTATAAAAGAAACAAGATAAAAGAAAGAAAATATTCTACCTTTTATCTTTTTTTATAGCTTCTGTGTATTTGTGACACTAAAGAGATGGACCAACAACCAATAGATTCAATTCAAGAGCTTTTATTTATGGACTTATCAGATGAGATATTGTGATTGTCACAACCTTCAAGATGATAAAATTGAGATGAAGATTCTCAAGAACACCATCTCTTTTCTTGAACAGATGGCAAGATACAACGTGTTTGATATCCCAACCTTAGAAGAGACTCTCAATGTTTGGTGATTTTATTAGAAGTAAGAACAACTCTTGATGGTGTTTCAAATGTTTCATTTGAAGGAAGTTACAAAGGCCTCAACAACGACCAAATAATAAGGTGGTCTTCTTGCCTTGGTATGAAATACTATCCATGGCTGAGAGGGCCTACCAACCATCTTTGAAGAGATTAGAGATCAAAGGATGTGGCAAATACAATTTTCTGTATTTTGGACGTTTTCAATATATAAAGACCGCTGTTGTGTTGTAACACGACTATATGGTGAAAATATAAATGAAAAAGATTTATTAATATTTAGTCATCTTAGATGTTAGAAACAGTGGCCAATTCCAGTGCCAATATTTAAGGGCCAATTAATGTCACCCCGTTGCAAGCTGTACCACCGAACGTTATCGTAATACGTGAAGTCTTGCTTGAGAATGCTCTGGGCACCTGGCTATGGAAGAAAGAATGGAAATTGTAATAACAAAATCCTAATTTTAATAGAATACTAACAATGCTCTAATTAGACCATAATAATACTAAGCAAGCTTAATCAAATTCAAAAAAACCTCAAAGAAATTTTAAACAAATAATAAGAATTCTTAAAGAAATATTAGAAAAAACACAAATATCACTCAAATACATCTCAATTCAATCTTAATTTAACTCTTGTTAAAATCCTATTGAACTTCATTCAAACTTTAGGCCAAAACTAATTGAATCTTAAATCCTAATAAAATCCTAAACCCTAAATCAAACCCTAAACAAATCTTAAATCAAACCCTAATCAAATCCTAAACCAAATCTTAACCAAATCCTAAACCAAATCCTAAACCCTAAATCAAACCTTAACCAAATTCTAATCCAAATCCTAAATCCTAAACCAAATCTTAATCCAAACTCTAAATCCTAAATCAAATCCTAACCAAATCTTAAACCCTAAACCAAATCCTAACCAAATCCTAAACCCTAAATCAAATCCTAACCAAATCCTAAATCCTAAACCAAACCCTAATCAAACCCTAAATCCTAAATCAAACCCTAATTCATACCTTAAATCCTAAATAAAATCCTAATCAAATCCTAAATCAAATCCTAACCAAATCCTAAATCAAACCTTAAATTCTAAATCAAACCCTAATCCAAACCCTAAATTCCAAACCAAACCCTAACCAAATCCTAAACCAAACCCTAAACCAAACCCTAATAATTCCTACAACAGATTTAATCCTCAATAATTAATGAATAAATCATTGATCTTAATTCAAATTTTTCACAATTCTAAAAAAATAAGTTAAAAACAAGCACAAAAAAATTGATAAGGATCAGAGTAACCAAATTGATGATAACCTCAAAAATGTGCTCTAGTATTGGTCGGCCTCCTTCTCCAATCTTGATACCAATCTTCCAAAGCCAATATCTCTCTTTTGCACCGTTCGATTGATCTCAAAATTCTCATACACATAGAAAAACAAGTCTAATATCCTTTCATGCAAGTTTCACTCTAATCCAAGCTGTAGATTGCAAGAAATCTCAAAAACCCCTACTAGACCTAAAATTCTACTTTTTGAGACCTTGACCCACTTAAACCTCAATATTCCTCAATTCAATTGTTAGATCAAGTTCAAATTCATGACACATATTAAAAACAACTATAACCATAAATCCACAAAATTTCACCTATAGATCTATTACAAAACTCTTGAAATCTCTCAAAACATAAACCCTATTTTATTTCATATAACACAAGTCATCCAAAACAAACCTTGACTTTGCAAAGCTCTTACAAAGTCATATCAACTTCAAATCACCCAAAATTAACATTTATACAAAGCTTATTTAGTTTACTATCAAATTCTACTCTTTGATCTTCAAAAGAATCCCAAAGTCGTCGTTGAGACTCGGTTTTGTGCCTTAGGGTCTGATTTCGACCCTGGTTCATAACCAGCCCTTTCTAAGTATCAATATCTAATTTTTCTAAGTAAATTTTTTCTAGAATTTACTCTTAACTTCTTCCTAAAGATGTCTATATCATTTATTCTTCCAATCTATCTTATTTTGCCTTACTTATGGTGCTACAAAGTAAGTAGAAGTTACCTCTCTAAAAGGCAGCATTGGTACTTTTTAATTTTTCTATTCCTTTGACTATTAACTATATTTCTAAAATAATTTTTTCTAATAATTTGAACTAAGATCTCTTAAATTACAATAATCTCTACACTCTTTCACCTATTAGTCGTGTTACATCATGACAACGTGACAATAGCGTATGCTCCACTGGGGTCATCGAACTAAATACCCTCTATACCAATGGGACGACCAGGATCATTTTATAACCCTACATGGAACAAGCCTAGTAGATATATACCAATGGAGACACCCAATATGTATGATGGGAGTGTAAGAAGACCACTTCGTTATTTTCATTGCAGATAGATTGGTCATTATGCTAGCAAATATCCCAATCCCAGAGCCGATGACAATTATGCGCCAATGTGTAGAAATAGCAAGTAGTCGAGGTATACTTATCAGCAATGTAATGCTCCATTCAATTTCAATAATCGAGATCAGCAGATCCAAAGCTAGAAAAAAATTGAGGAGATAAATCGGGGTCCTCAAGATTCTCTGATAAATTGGGTGGAATAAGTCCGTGCCGTTCTTACCAAGAATCGGCAAAAGAAAAAAGGACCAATTCAATATTCGGGTGAGTCTGATGTGAAGGACTAATTTGACCCAATTACGGGGACATCCAATCCAAGTCCTGGTATGGGCCTCTTACCCAATATGAGACTTGACTCGGTTGGGCAACTCAATGAGATCCTGAATACGAAGGCTTCGATTCTATTTCAAGTTGTTTCATTTTCTATGCTATTTTTGGAAAAAATCTTTTCCATGAAAAGATCTTTTTAGAGGCGAGATTTTCATAGAGGTGGGTCTACTATTTCAATTCAATGTCTAGGGCAGAAGAATAAGGGACCTCATGGAGTTAAAAGAAAGGAGAGGAAAATGAAGAGGGCATTCAGAGATCGAGATTTTGGGATCAGAGAGCTAGCTTCAAGCTCCTTCGAAAGGTGTAGAATTGGATTTCATAGGATTTAGGAGGACTTTGCAATCGTTGCTCAAAGTCAGTGTTTGTATTGGTGAATTGGGTTTATAGGGTTTGTGAGGACTTGCATTCGTTGCTGAAAGTCAGTGTTTGTATTGGTGAATTGGATTTTTGCAATAAAGTAACTGCTAATACTCTTGACTGTTTTGTGAAATTGGAGAGATATTTGTGGTTGAAATTTTAGAGGTATCTAGATGGTTGAGTATGCCAAGTGCATGCAAAAATTTGTGTTAATCTAACGGTATGGATAGAGGATATTTGATCATTAGTATAAAGAGGTATCAGAAGTTGACATATTGGGATTGTTTAGGGTTTTGTAATATCTGGAGATCTACCAGCTAGAATTAAGTGAATTTTGACACAATAAGTCGAGGACTTAAAGGTGGAGCTGCACACAAAGTTGAATGAAAATTAATAGTTAGAGAAGGAAAAATTACAAGTTACAATTTATCATCAACTTCTAAGCAGCAGTCAAGGAACATCAATGTGGATTTACGTCATTTTCTTACAATCTTTTGTATTCAGATAGTTGAAATCCACTAGAATACTCGGATACTTGTAAAACATCATTTTGTCTTTTATAGCCACACGCCCGGTGTGTTCTCAAGCAAGATAGCACGTAATACGATACCGCTCTTCATGGAACTCGTCCTTAGAAGAGTGGGTAATATCATGGGCATACCTAAGTATTCCAGTGAATACATATATGATTAGGTAGGAATAGATAAAAGTAGATAAAAATATGTTAAATTACATAAGACCTTTTAAAGAAGCTTTCTAGAAGCTTTATAGATGTTGCTTGACTTTACATGTGTTTATAGTTGATTGATAGGTTAGAAACTTGATCAACAAGCTAATCACATGTCAAAAGCTTGTAAAATAAGTTAATTATGTCGTGCATATATAGAAAACTTGTCTTGCAAGTTAAGATACATGTCTTACAAAGTCAACTCGTTTTAGAGGTCCTATAGGATATTGCCACATAGCTCCTAGTTATGAATATATATAGAGGCAAGTGTGAAGCCTTCTTCACTCTTATCAACACCTTTTTACTTGTTAGAATTGTTTCAAGACTTTCTAGTCTTCTTATTTTTGACAATAGCCATTTTAGTTTAATATTATATCACATTTTAAGTGACTTTCTAATATTCTTCAATGACACAAGAGTATATTGAGGATTTTTTTTCTTTGAGATTTATGTCCATGACATATGTTCATATTGTAAATCTGTTGTATAAGTTATTGAAAATATATATATATATATATATATAGAACAAGGAATAAAAGATGGCCATAGATGAATTAAAAGTAGTTTTGAAATCACCATCAGTGTTAAAGCAATTGACTATAATTATGGAAGATTGGTAATAGTGACAGTTGACACAAGTTCCATAGCCATTAGGTGGGCTATTAGATAAGATGATAAGAAAAGTAACTCGTTTTCAATTAGATTTAGAGCAAGAATTTTCATTGAGATGCAAAGAATATATCTAGAAGTGAAAAGAGAGCTTTAGGATGTACTTACCGCATTTAAGGTTGAGAGGAATTACTTAATAGGTGCTTATGTAGTATTAGAAACTGATTGCTTGCCTCTTAGATGTTGCAAAGAGTCTTCTATACTTCCATTGATCTTTTATAAGAGATAATGTAGGAGAAGTTGGTGTCATCCACATTACATGCAATCAATTCAATAGCCTTCTTTTCATGATGTTTGTAGTCCTTCTTCTCCATTGTATTAGTATAAATGCTTGCAGGCTCTTCACTTTCATCCACAATATCCCATAGGTCCAAAGAAGCCAACAAAAGCTCTATTATGATCTTCCAATGGTAGAAATTTTCACCTCTAAACTTTTCAATTGCTCTTAAGCCTTCACCTTCACTTGAAGCTATGTTTAAAGAAGAGATGTATCAAAAAAGATGAAGAGAAATAGTCCTCAAGCTCTCAAAATCATTAAGAAGGAGTTGTTGCTTTAAAATCTCACAATGCCTTTTTTATAAATAAACTAGTGTTTTCACTCTCAAAACACTCTCAACTTCAATTCTAGGACCTCTCACAAATTCAATGATCAATATAAATGTCTCAAACCAAATTTGTGACTTTTCTATCACTTTTATGGTCACAAATCACATCTAGGCACCATAAGAGGTCTTTTAAGCACCTTAAGCTCTTTTAATATATGAAACTACAAAGTTAGTCCACCAAGGATCTTAATCAATAAGAAAACACAACACTAGTATTCTATAACATCACCATAAGATGCAAATAAAACCTTGAATCCAAGATGCATTTAACAATAAGTAAGAGCAAACAAAGATCTAGATCTAAATCTAAATCTAAAAATTAGGAATATCAGAATCCTAAGATCAGCAACAACAATATGATTTACTCCACATAACAACAAAATCTTCATAAAACTTCAAAAAAACTTACAAAGGAATGTGAGTAGGCCCATAACCTATTGAAGAAAGAGAAGTAAGAAGCCACAACATTTAGCATCAGCAAGATTGCACATAAAATGAAGTGTGGAGTAAGATAACTCTGACTTCTAACATTCTTTATTTATAGCTAGACTTTACATTGCTGTAGATGAATATAAAAATTTTCATCCTTCTTTCTTTCATTCAACTAAACCCTAGAGTACTCTTAACTTAGCCGCCACCATAGTAGTATCTTTTAATCTTTTTTCTCTTTTGACTATTAGCAACTTATTATGGTTTACCTCTATAAGGTGGCAACTATACAAGATCTTGTTGATCTTCAACAAAAATAAATCTCACTCCAATGCATTTCTCTTCTCTCCCAATTATCATTATTGTTATTATTTACTCCCATTGTAGCCGACACTTAATTTTATATCAATAGAAAGAGTAATGAATCAAATATAAATTACAAATAATTTTTTAATGATAATTTTTTTAAAAGAAGAACTTGACGCCAACCTTTTCCTTAGTAAACCCACATGGAGATGACGAAGTTAATAAGATTGCAAAACTCGGGCTTAGGAAGTGGAGAAAGTAAAAGTTGTTAAACAAATTCACTCCCTTTGTGCAGGTGTGAACGGGACATCCAGTGTGAAAGCGATAAAGTGGACATTTGAAGGCGACGTAACCCCCCCCTGCGTAAAAGCGCCGGAACCATTTAGGCGTGCCTGACGCCGGATTCAGACGCAGCCGCACGTCTGAGGCTATAAAGTCCAGTGGGCGTGTCGGTGTGTATGTGTGTGAGAGTGAGTTCGTTGTTTTTTGTGGCGCACATCTCGCAGCTGCAATTTCGTCGGAGGGAGAGTGAGCGGGGACCAATGTGTGCTGGGAGATTGTGCTGAGAGGACCAGAGCGCGCGCGTGAGGTTCATTTCAGTTCATTAAGGGTTGTGGGTCCTGAACTCGGCAGTTTTTCGGAGTTGGGACGAGCCGGGAAAGATGGGGCTGGAGAATCGCATTCTGGTTCAGGTGGTGGGTCGCAATGGGAAGCAGATCATTGAGGGAGGTGTGGAAGTCGACGCGGAGGTCAGAACACTGCGAGTGTTGTTTGCGTGTTTTCTTTTGGATATTGCTCGGTAGCAAGAGCGTTTTGAATTCTAGCCTGCTCATCCTGTTCTGTAAACGTCGAGTGTGGCTGAGATTAGCTCTCTCTGTGTGCAGAGTCGTCTATCTCGAATAGATTTTTTTTTCTAATGGTTTGAGGATGTTTTTGGGACGACTGATTAAAATTCAATGATCTGGGCCCATGTGTTTAGGTTACTGTCCTTAGGTGTCTGCAATCTTGAAGATGGGTATACATGGAAGGGTTTTTTGTAAGTCTGCTTCATGCTTGTAGCAATGCGGTGGCGGTGTGTATATAGCGTTCCTCGGATGTGTGGATATCTGGTTATTGTGGAGCAAGTCGTTGCTTTATCCGATGTCAGAGTAGTTTTTGATATCCGTGCCATGTCTCGACGTTTTACGGCCTGTATGGTTGGACTAGTTGCTGAATATGTTGCGTTCTCACGCATGCATCCTATTGGAAAGGACGAGGAGCGTGTAGATGAATCCTCTCGCGAATTACCCCTTTGACTTGATTGAAATGTAGGCAACACTCGAGGACTTGAAGAAGGCCATCCATAGTCGAAGTACGCATACACTCTCAATTCACAGAAGTTTCCCATTCATGTTCTTGGTCCCTCGTTTGCTTTATCGTCCGTGTTGAAATTTTAGTTTCAATTCTGAGGTAATGTGATTTTTGGTGCGATGCAGATCGTAAATATTACCCCGAGAGGCAACGAATCACTCTGCCTCTCCCACCTGGACAGAGCCGCCCCACTCCAGTAGACGAAGCCAAGAAGCTGCGGGATCAGCTCGCTTCTGATTCCCCCCAGGTGGTGTTCAAAGACTTAGGTCCCCAAGTGTCCTACAGCACACTCTTTTTCTTCGAGTACCTTGGCCCTCTGCTTATCTACCCCGTCCTCTATTTCTTCCCCCAAGTTTACAGCTACTTTGGTCTCCCACTACGCAATAGCATTCATCCGGTGCAGACATTCGCCCTGTATGCATGGTGCTTCCACTATGCCAAACGAGAATTTGAAACCTTCTGCATCCACCGCTTCAGCCACGCTACTGGCTGTTTGGGACCTACATTGCCTACTTTGTGAATCACCCTCTGTACACTCCAGTGAGTGAGACGCAAATGTACGTGGGATTTGCGATTTCTGTTGTGAGCCAGATCTCGAACTTTTACTGTCACATCATCTTGAAGAACTTGAGATCTCTGGATGGAAAGGGGGGTTACCAGATTCCTACCGGGTTTCTGTTCAACTACGTCACTTGTGCAAATTATACTACTGAGATTTGGCAGTGGATCGGATTTAACATTGCCACCCAGACTGGGGCTGGGTACCTCTTCCTGGCAGCAGCAGGGTACATTATGACTGTATGGGCTATTCAAAAGCACAAACGCCTGAAAAGGGTGAGCTTTTATCACAATTAGTTAACCATTATATGTTCTGGATGTGATGCAATGAATGCGTGGCTCCTTCTCCATTGTTATTCCTGACTATGTTTTAGGGTTTCAATGCTAACTGCAGCTTCATTAATGTTTGTTAGTGCGTCTGATGCTCCAGTTGCTTACAGCACTTCGGAATATGCTTTCTGCAGACCTTTGATGGACAAGACGGGCGGAGGAAGTACCCTCGGAGATATGTGATCTTCCCTCCGTTTTTGTGAGCGGATTGATTGAGGCTTCGTTCATTACACTTATCTGAATCAACCACAGGTATGAGTTTTGGAGGCGTAGCCCAGAATTCAGCTGGTCGCCATTGACAGTGTGCTCTTTCTTTTCCTTTTTAACACTGGATGTATGAGTAGTAATACGGAAGCAGTGTGTGCATTTCGTGGAGCACCCGTATACGTTTCTCTTCACTTGTGGTAATGTGCATGAGGCTGGAAGGTAGAAGAAGCTGAAGTTGGAAAATTTTGCCAACTCACTTGTTTTCTCTTGGTCATTCATGAAATTATCCTATGCATGCTTAGTTTATTGAGATATGGTATTGGATGATTGCGGTGCAGTTCTGCTTTTAACTAGGTGTTCTGTAATCACTTCGCTGTGTTTTTTTAGAAATTCCAGGTCTACGTATTGTTCGTTGGTTTGCGACATTTCACATTCTTCAGGTACTCCAGGTCTACGTATTCTTCGTTGGTTTCGTTCGTTGCTTGAAGACCCTTGTCAAGCAACAGCCTACTATTAAAGCTTGATACATTTATTGTGGACACATCAAAAGGATGGCACTTTGTGAGTCAAGTCCTGTGCTTGGTAGGACTGTTCTTTTATAATGGTTTTTTTCTATTTCTGAAGACAGAATCTCAGTGAACACATCGTCTGGAATGTTAAAAAGAGTTTGAACTGGTCCACCATCAAGAAATGAATCTTGTGCAAGACGGCCTGCCATCATCCAGTAACATAACTTAAATCATTCAAAAGCAGCAACCACACACACAACATACACAGCTGGAATGCAATGAGTCTATATACCTGTTCATAAATTACCTATTTATATGACAAAAACCTACACCCAAATATACAAGGTCTTACAACCTCTCAAACGCTTCAACACTCGCCCATTACCTGTACTACTACACTACATGCTTGGAGTATTCACAATCATGATGCCTCAATATTCTCATACAACGACATCTGCTTCTTCTCACAAGTTACGCCACAAGGACATTCGTCTTGGTGAAGCGAAAATAAATTCCTTGAATTCTGCAATTAGGGATTACTTTTCTAAATGCGTACCACTTGAAAACAAAATTGTTGATGATAACAGCTTGCCTTTCCCACAAACCTTGGCTGTGAAGATCGGGTGAGTGCAGCCCTTTGAAATCTCGATCATTGCAATCATTGGAGGCTAGTCAATCAAGTTGTCACTGAAGTGGCCATTCCGGGTATGGTCCTCTGAACACCACTTGCGGACATAACGTCACCAAGGCCAGGTATGTCATGCGGGCTGCGATGCCAAACCAGAAGCCGATAATGGCACACGGCAGGGAAAAGGGACTCTTCACCCTTTCGTAACTCTCTAGCGTCTGCTGCCATATTTCGGAGACCACCAGACTAAGCAAATTCACCGCCAAATCAGTCATCGACATTGGCAGCGTTGACGATTTCTCACCATTTTTAAAGACGGCTCGATTGGTCTGAGCCGCTTCGTCCTTTCCTTGCTCGTAAGAAGTGCAGCTTGAACATTCTGGAGCGTTGGGGGTTGTATTCTCCTCGTGATATAGGGCTCTCGAAATGGAGTACCACACTTGCTCAAGGTCTTTCTCAAGCTCGACCATGCCATGGAATTGAATCTCCTCTCGCGCCCAATGGAGGAATCTTCTGGGTCCTCCACACACAAGCCGAACTAGCGTGTCTCTCTGCTTTTGCAACATGCCATGGATTTGTTTCTCCTTCTCAGTCAGCCTCCTCCCAGCCTGCTCCGCTGCAATTCTGTTCTCTTGAAGGGCATTTCCAAGTTCTTCCAGATCCCTAGAATTAGATTAACGAATCACACATACGAAGAGTCTCACTTCGCTTTCGGCGGGAAAAAAAGGGAAAGAGGGGGAGGGGGTTGTAAAAAAATATGCAGCATGGGTTACTCTTTACAATCCAATCAAACCCTAAAAAGCTCCAGTATGCAAGGTTCATTGTGGTATTCTTTACACAACCAACAACTTGACTGTTATGAAGTCTCAGAAAACAAAGTAGACTGATAATACGAGTCTTAAAGAAAGCCTTTATGGAACGGAAAAATTATAGAAGCACTGATAATATGGGATTAAAATACCTTGCTGATCTGTCATGCTCTTGCGTCAGGGCGAGAAGAGCATTATTGCACTCGTCTTGCACTCTCTGCAAAGAAAGTGTTGCCTCGTGAATTTTTTGTCTCTCGGCCTTCATATGTCCTTGCTCAGCCTCCATAATCTTTGCCATGGGTACCAAGATGTGCATGATGATTGTATGCAAGCGCTCTTCAGCTACACTGTTTGATGAACTAGCATATTGGGTATCAGCGATTTCCTGAACTCACGTTTAAATACCAGTTGTAAGGAAATTCGTCTGAAGGCTAACTGATTGTGCAACAACGAGTTAAACTCGCAATGCTATGGTGAGAATTCAAAGCTACCCAAGCTCAGAAGCATACAAGAGAATAGAATGTTACCACAAGGAGATGCTGCATGGATGATTCACTCCAAATTGCTGGATACTCTCGCATGAACCGCTCCAGCGATTGCATCAATTTAGTGGAAACCTCCTCTTTCTCAATCTCCTCGATTTCGCACAAGCCTTTGGGAAAGAGAGCCTTCCACATCTGGTAATCCCTGGTTGATTTACATGAGGCCTTCCTCGCGTGTTCACTTGCCTGCAGCATTGTGAGACGCCCTACAGCTTGCGTTCGGTTGCATCAGCACAACCTTCTCGGTTCCTACAATTTGCGAATTCCACTTGCTGAGGTTAAGTTAACTCGCTCAATTTTGTCGTGGTTACGAGTTCTTACGCTACGGACGCAAACAGGGGCAAAACAGATATCTAAAGTCTGATTTGTCTCAGTTGCGCTAAATACGTAGCAACAATTGATCGAGTCATATTGTTTCTAATGGTTATCCTGCAGAACAAACCTCAGAGCCGACCAAACCGACCATGCCGACCGTACCGTCCTGCAAATAAACAATTCATTTGGCGAAATTCTCATATTCATCTTATCGTATCGAGTCTTAGTGTTATCCGATGGGCAGTAGAGTAAAATTCACACAACGCTCTACTTGGGTTTTGAATACGTTATCTCAAACAGCGCAAAACACTAACCAATCGAGACAGCGCACCATGTCCCCCGAATTGCAAAACCTAAACCGAATTAGTATGCTCGCAAAACTTGAAGGTTCTAGGAGTCAATCCTCATCTTCAAGCAGTCCAGATGGTTCCACCAAGTAAATTTCCTCAGTTTAAAAGATTGTTCTTTGAGGTTCAGAGAACAATCTTTTATCTTTGAGGTTCAAAGAACAATCTTTTATCTTCAAAGTAAATGAAGACTTGCAAAAGAGAATGTCATGTTCATTTATAAAAATATTCTTATTGTAATATTCTTGTAAAAATTGTAAAAATTGTAAAAATATTCTTATTGTAATATAAACCATCATGAAGATAAACAAATAGAATTATTGCTGTTGGTTATGTTTCACACAAAAATATCATATACTTATTGAATAAAAATTAGTGATAGTATAAAATTGTGTCTA
Source organism: Physcomitrium patens (assembly GCF_059467195.1). NCBI lineage: Eukaryota > Viridiplantae > Streptophyta > Bryopsida > Funariales > Funariaceae > Physcomitrium > Physcomitrium patens. The sequence continues at coordinate 3,735,745 of NC_143434.1, read as the reverse complement.
TTAAATTTTTTTGATGATTTAAAATAAACAATGTCAATATTCCAATTATCAAAAAAAACTGGCTATGTTGCTTGGTAATGAATGTAAACATCTGTATAAAAAAACCAAGTAATCAACAAAGAACCACATTTTCCAAAATCCACATAATTGAAACAATAAAAAGTAAAAGTTCTAAATTATTTTGGTGTTTTTTAATAATATCCAAGGTTAGCTATACTAATTATCTAAATTTATCCAAAAAAGTGTTAGAATTCCAACTTGAATAAGAACATTTAAAATGCATGTGACCTTGATTTCTTCAATCAAAATAATGATATTTTTATGAGTGTTTTTGTGCAAAAAATATTTGTTTTCAGTTCCGAAATTACCAATCACAATTTTGATTAGCTAACTCCGAAAAACCCATTTACATTTTCGAAAAGTTTAAACAGTACCAGCAGAAAATAAACAAACAAATAGATCTTCTTGGTATGAATATAGAACGACAATGGCACAGTATTTACATAAAAATCTCTTGTTGGATAATGGTTTTTGTTTCACATAGCACAAACGAAAACCATTCTGGACATGGATCAGCTATGAAGTTATGATGTTGGACTAGATGCTAAACGTGTTCTTCCCATGCTTCGACGTCATAATACGCACATTAACGAGTGAATCTAACACGTTTTAGATGTCTTTATAGAGACAGTAATCAACAGATTTCACATATGGTTCTACGAATCCTAAGTAGGGCTTGTAAGAAGCGAATATATCTCACACTTGTGGTGTCCTTGGACTTCTGTGCTGCGATGCGACACTCATGGAACGCTTCCAGCACGTAGAAATCTTCGCGCATCGCGTGGAATGTCTTACGTGCAGTGGTCGTGCTCAGGTTTGACGCACGCGGAGTTCATAGACAGAAAGCAAGTGCCGGATTTCGATGGTCTCAAGTCCGATTTCGTGATTACCATCATCGCCGTTGGAATTCGTTTCTCTTTTCCTTTTTATTTTATTTTGTTTTTGTTTTTATTGCTCTAGATTTGTTGGATATGGACAACGGAAGGGCTACGGTTTTACTCATCCGCAAGAGGTCAGCAGTCCTGTCGTGAAGCTAAGATCCTGCTGTCTTGATTCAGTCGAATGTGCGCATGACGTCCTTAATGATGTAAGTGTACAAACGGCGGCTTCCGTTTTTTGTGATTGTATGATGTCGAGGAATGATTTGTCTTCTGCCTGAGGATTCCGTTCCTCTGAAGCGTATCAAGACAGGAACATCCGCCTTTGCAGAATTTCCACGCCCGTTCATTTATGTATTATGTTGTTGTTGTAGTTTTTCTCCCTTGACTTGTTCCTTAGGTTCTTATCCCGCTACGCACTTGTGAAACGAGCGCGAGGTGCAGATGTAGAAACTTTTTGCGCTACACTTTACATAACCTCACGATGAAAACAGTGTATTACACGCTTAAATTACAATATAGTTTACTGCAGCGTTCTGCTTTACTTGGACGCGTATGAAAGAATAACGCGTGAATGAGTTTCGCATTCGCGGCAGCGCCAGCAGTAGATACTGCAGCATATTTCCTCGAATGTGCTGGGATAATATGAACAGAGTGACTTGCCGTGTTTAAATTCCGAGGGTTTATACCCTATTGATTCGCCGCATCTCCTCAGGACTGGGTTGAAGATCATAAGACAAGAATTTCGTGACCGTGTCTGTAATGGAGGGTTACCTCATAGTTGGAGCACGTAGCGGGTATTTCCGCAAGATAGTCTCTGGAGCCTTTCATTTTTGGAACACTGCAGCCTGATTTCAGAGAGGGTTATTTGTCCAGAGGTGCGAGGCAGAGGTGCGACGGAGTACACTACAATACAGACACAAATTAGTATTGTGTATTTTATATACATACATACATACATACATGCGTGGCAGTTTTTGGCGTTTTGGAAGCGAGACGCTGAGCGTAGTCTCCTGTGGTAACACGCTAACAGTAGTGCGGGCACTTTTCCCTCCACTCGGCACGTTATTTGATTCATAGTTTTTGTTTTGAGTCTTGTTGTGAAGCCCTCCTCGCGTGGACAGAGTTGGCGGTGAGAATACGAATCTACGCCTTCGGATGCTGCCGCATTGAGGTCAAGTTGGGAGAGCGGGGCGGAGGTTATTGCCGGTTGGTGCAGGGTGTGTTTCGATTGTGAGTGTTCTGGGTTGGTGCGGTATGTTCTCGAGTGGAAGTGGTGGTTCAAGTTTAATGGATTGCTAGGGTGGACACGAGAGGGGAGAGGAGACAGGAGGATTGATTAATCGGAGAAAGGAGATTTAAATGGTTTAGTTTGAGTTTTTCTTAGCGGAAAGAGTTTAAAAGAGTGCATCCTTGAGCTGTAGCCCATGCTGTCGACGCTTCTCTCTTGATTTTTTCCCTTCTCGTTGGATCCCTTGCTGTAGTGCTGTGATTCTACATCATCTCCTTGTCAGTCTCTGCAGCTTCTCTTTTCTCAGCAGCATCTCTTTCTCTGTCAATTATTTGATTCTTTCTGTACGACCGACTGTAATTTGGTTTCAATATTTTGTGTTTTGTGTTTTGGAATTGTTTTAGCTCTGGTATTCTCACTTTGTCACTTCCTGCATAGTGTAGTGTATAGCTTATCTGTTTGCCTCTTTGTACATTACATCACTTTCACCAACTTCTCAGTCCAAACTTAACTTAACTTTGGAAGTGTCTTTCTGCATCACCCTTGAGATGTATCTTAAGACGAGGAACACGTGCATGCTTGAAGAGACACAAGCTGCAAGCTCCCCGCCTTTTGAGCTCATGGAGTTTACACATTCTCTGAATTTTACTCTTTTACATCGTTATTTATTCCAGTACTCTTAGTGCGCAAACTGTAGGCTCTTGGCTCGCATTTTGTACATCTCTTTCATTGATTACGTGAATACTAGCGAGTTATGCTGACGATTTTCTGATCCTCCTGGACATTGCAACCGTACGGAGCCAGGGGCTACTAATCCCTTTCCTATCGTCTCACTTACCATCATGGAGGAGGCTGCTAAGTCCACCGAAGATGTGATGAATTCCAGTTCTACTGGGATTCAGCAGATTCCCCCCAATCAAGGAAGAGGAGGCAAGGTTTCAATGCGGATGTCCGAGTTGCCTTTGACTATGTTTGAAACGATTGTTGCGCTCTGCATCTTTGGGACGTTCGCAATTGCGTTATTGGGCATATATTTAAGCATGCCCAGAATCGATCATAATCTTCTCAAGCTTCCTCGCACAGTGTCAGAATTGCGTATTTTGACGTAAGTCGACTGTAATAATTTTTGCAAATTCATGTAGTTGACCTGTATTAGTGCTGATGCCATTGTTTTCATGGTCATGTATTATCTTAATTGTAGGAACCTAAACTTTAGAAAGCACATCTTTAATTGTTATTCTGGTTTATCTCACTCGAAACTAATTGTTCTTTAAGGTTCACACTGTTTCTTTAAATGAAGATACAATTTAATGAATTGATCTACTTTAATATCTTGACTCCGCAGAGATTATGTATCAAAATATACAGATGACTATAAGCTGCAGGTACTGTTGGGATACTGCACAATTTACATATTTATGCAGACTTTTATGATACCCGGAACAATCGTAATGTCTCTCCTGGCGGGCTCTTTGTTTGGTGTGGCCCAGGGCATGGCGCTTGTGGTTTTCACAGCTTCAGCTGGAGCTTCTTGTTGCTATCTTTTGTCCAAGCTTATTGGTCGCCCCCTTGCAATGTGGTTGTGGGGTGACAAACTTCACTATTTCACCCGAGAGGTTAGTCTTGGCGTCTCTAACTCAATTCGGTGTCGACTGCATGCAAGCACCACTTCTGGGCTCGTGTTGATTGGTTGAAGAGGTGATGGGTGCTGACTGGTACATGCCATTGCTCAGAGGATTGTAAGGTCACTTTAATTAGTTTTGAAATTTCATTTCAATCATTCACAATTATTTTAATCTCCAATCACATACAGCTATCTACCCCTGTGCAGTAGACACTAGCATTTTGTATGTCTCTGCTTCTAAATTTTCACATGCTAATGGTTTTCTGGCATTCACGTTTATAGCGCTTTGAATTACGTCCAGAGAATCTATACTGTCAGTCGTCCCATGAATTTGTAGTTAACAGAATTGTATTTGTGCAGGTTGCCAAAAGAAAAGATTACCTATTCAACTACATGCTCTTTCTGAGAGTCACGCCAACGTTACCGAATACTTTTATCAATGTTTGTTCTCCAATTGTTAATATTCCCTACCCTATTTTTATTGGGGCTACAGTGGTTGGTTTGGTGCCTGCCACGTTTGTGACTGTTCGGGTGAGATATTTCGACTCATTTCTATAGTCGTGTTTTATTCACGTTATTATTAGTGTGAACTACTTGTGAACTGCGTAATCTTCTTGGTCATTTTTAATTTTGGTCTTCAATTAATTCATACTTTGTGTTACTTTTTGCTCTTTCATCTCTCCGAGTGTGTTGCAAACAATCATAGAGGTCTCCAGCTCTCAGATTCTACACCTAACAATCGTGGCTACATACTTTGTGGTTAGTAGTTGGGGTGTCTACAGTGCTTCTACAGAATTGTTTCAAGTTCTTGTGCAGCTCATGGTGACAATATGCCAACTGTAACTTTTTACTTAATTTCAATGTGGTAGTGCTGAATATAGATGTGGTAAGATAAGAAGTTTCGAGCTTGCTCTATGCTCGGTAACACAATTACTCTGCATTCATTTTGATATCTTTTAACTTGTTTTGGACGTATCAGGCTGGCGTTGCCCTGAACACGCTCAGCAGCTTCCGCGAGCTCTACGACTTTAAGACTGTAGCTGCTTTTTTTTGTATTGGCCTTGTTGCCGTTGTGCCAACAATTCTGAACAGGTCACAGTTGCATGATTCCGAGAAGCCTCACAGCAGCTGATTGGTGCTCTCTTTCATGCGGATTTGTCACCTATGGCATGCTAATCCCGCATCAGCATCAAATATCCGACGAGTGACGACAAGTTTGATTCTCGTTTATCCAGTTTACAAGGTGATATTCACCTACGACTTTTCCTGGGCGTCAATCTTTGGAAATAGGCAAGGAAGTGGTTTATTCTGTTCCATCAGCTTGGTTTTCTGAAGGATCTGCTTTCTATGGAAAACACTGAATATCCTGCTATTTTCTCATTCACTTCAATGTTTTTTTAGTGAACCCATCCAACAGATTTGAATACCGTACATAAACATCGATTGTGATAATATTCTTCTAATTGAAGAGATGTTGGTCAGACCATGCAAAGTATGGTTCCATAAATCAAGACTCCTGTAGAAGTTTCTCTGCCAGACGCACATTGGATAATAGCAGATGTACATGTGGCACAATCAGTAGCTTACACATTGGGAGTTACTGCTGATCTTCAGCCTAGGAACTCGACAATGACCTTGCTAGGTTCTATTTAAACCTCACATTAATACTCTCATCCAAACTGCAGATTAGATCTTGTGTGCTGATGTACAGTTTTATTTATTCCCACGGGTTGGAGACTGTAAATAAACAATTGTTTTCATTCTATGCAGGAGTCATGTTTGGGATTTACTTGACTAACAAAGCTCACAGTTACCTAACATTCCTGTCCTGATTGCAGAGATAACAAAGACGAAGAGAATTCCATGGGATTGTGTTATGTAAGTCACAAAGGACTCAATTGACCATAATGAAGCATATTGACGTGCACTCTTCTAGGATTTTGGACTATTTTGATCTAGTATTTAGTACAGAAGGATGTTTGTAGTTAAACTGCTTGTTTTGAGCAGGAATGCATTACAGGATGGTAGGCAGGTTGGTAGGAATGTGTTTATTAATTGGGTGGTTGAGGATGGTGATGTAATGTGCTTTAAAGTTCTAAAAAGTAAACATGCACAATTGACTGACACAGAAGCTCATGCATTGGATTGATAACAAAATTTGAAGATCTTTAAACTAAATTTCTAATATTATCTCAACACCAATGTAGTGCTTTAAACTGTCTTTTCACAAACAATCACATTGATTATGAAGCTTGTTTGATGATTTATTTGAAAATAAATAAATCTTCTTTTTTGTTTTACATCCTAGAATCGAATTGCATATATATATATATATATATATGCAACTTTTAATAAATCAATATTACGTATTATAATAAGTATAGAATAAAATGGAACATAAATAATCTAAAAAAATGTATGGATAGAATATATTTATATAGTTAGCAAAAATATAAAAATGAAAGTTGTTCTAACCATTGGTTCCAATAAAGACAATAATATAATATCTTTATTTAATTGCATATAAAATAATTATATACCTAATATTATAATACATAATTTAATTCAAATTTAAATTGTAAGTACAATATTTTTCAGAAAATACTAAATATACTTTTCAAATTGCTATTTCCACTCTCTACTTTACTTTTGGACTACTCCTAAATTATCCGCAATGCTAAATATACTTTTTAACATCCTAAAATCTATTTCATTTTATACAAAAATGCTACCTCCATCCAAAACTTCTTACAACTCATAAAAAGAGATGTTGCTCTTTGAAAAGGCATTTGCTCTTACAAAATTATGTTTTATTCTTCTTCAAAAGAAGATTGTATTGAAATGTGACTATGGAAGCAAATATAATCCATCAAAGAGCCTAATAGATGCAAAATAAATTTGTAAAAGATCTATATTGAAAACTAGTTGCCTATTTCAACTCAATAGATACTTATGTTAGTTGGATAAGTTCTAGCACATTACGATTACTAAAATGAGCATAACTATGAGCTTTCTAGGAACATTGCTAGATATTCTAGTATATGCTGTCTTGAGCATCATTAGTATAAAGCAATGCAACAAATTGTTGTTGCTCACATTGCTGTGAAGACATTTTGCTCATTCTAAGGTAAAGCAATCCAAGCACATAGGCAATAGTAAAGACCATAATGACAAAGTATGCATTTAAAAAGTTAAATTTGGTAGTTGCCCACCTATCTTTATTCTTATGGATCAACTTTGAGAAGAGAATTTTTTCTTTGACTACAATGTAAACAATACTAATCAAGTTGCATACCTATTTTTTGCACATCTTGCTTGTGTGAAGCTTACATGTAAGTGTTTTTATATCCTAGTCATGGATTACATCTACAAAACCAATTGATTCTATATGCTAATGTTCTATGTCATTGACATGACACATTTAAACACATCTTTCATTGTTGGGATTACCTTTATAAGAGAAGAAAGCAAAATCTACTACCAATGGATACTTCAATAACTTGCCAATCTTTATGAAGACATCAAGCCAATAACTATAACAACTGAGTACAAGCTGACTTTTATGAATATGCTATCAACTATCTTTTTGACTGCTTCATTCCTTCTTTATATTTGGTATATTCAAAAGAATATTCTTATAAATTATAAAAAATATTTTGGCATAGACAAAGATTAGAAATCCTTTCAATAATCATGAATGGACATTATTTAGTTGCCAATGATTGATATCTATATTACTTAATTTAATATGCTTTGCCAAATATATATGAGCGTCTTAGTTGCACTTTAGTATCTTCAAACAACTTGGATTGCACACAAAGAATGCTTTATAGCGGCCTAGACAAATCATGCAATGCATTTTGGAAATGTCAACAACTCTTGGACAAACGATATGCATTCTATTATCAAAAGTTACTTATAAGTCTTTTTCAAAGACCTCAAAGATATTCAAATTCGACTTTTCTAAGACTTTGAGAATTATATCAAGGGAATTAAAACATAAATAAGTATAGAATGGATTTGTATTAATTACTAATATGATCACAATCTATACAAGGATGTTGTTAAAGAGATTTCATTCTATGCATTGAATTTAGTCACAAAACATGTTAAATATGCTAAAAAAAGAGGACCTCAATGATTGCTCTCATGCTTTTATAACTACAATGGACTTATTTTGTTGCTACCAAATATAGATAAAATTTGAAGCAAATATCTCCTTATTTGTGTATAATTTCTATCTTCTTTGGCACCTTTTCTATATACAATTACTTAGATTGGAAGCTAGATTAGCAAATTGAGGTATTTCAAGCAATACAAGAGCATTGCAAAATATGAATAGACTTGGATCTATATATGGCAAGATTAGAGACACCTATTAAATCTTAGCACTCTATCAACAAGAATAAGTGCACAATCAACTATTGGAGATAGCATCAAAAACATTAGCATTATAGAATCTGTTAATGCAACATATCTGTGGACATCCAAAAAGATCTATCAACTAATGTCATAGATATACATATTTATCTAGATAAAAAATTTTAGATAGAAGATAAATATATATAAATTTGATGTTATTTAACAGCATAGCTTCTTAGAAGCTTCTTAGATACATATTTGATTTTATATATGTTTATAATTGATTGATAGATTAAAAACTTGACCAATAAGTCAGTTACATATTTCATGTATTAATAGCTTTAAAATAAGCTAAATATGTGGCAGATATATATGAAATCCATCTTCTAAAGTTGAACATGTGTCAAAGGTCCTATAAAATGTCGCCATATAGTTTTTAGTTAATTAGATAGTATATATAAGGGTAAGAGTGAAGCATTCTTTAGCTTGGTCAATGCCTTTTTAGTCATTAGTCTTATTTCAAGACTCTCTAATCTTCTTTTTTTAGTAATAGCTATTCTAATTTAATATTATACCATCTTTGAGTGATTATTTAGTCTTTTTTGAGTGACATAAGAATGTATTGATCTTTTGATTCTTTAAGATTTATGTCCTTGATAGTTTGATAAGAATGCTAATATATTGTTCTTGTCTTGGTTTAAAAGTGAGTGGATTATCTCACTTCTATTATTGTATTTTTGAAGGTTGTGGACTACCCACTTTCAACTAATATTTTAGTTTTCTAACACTAATTGTTCTCTTTAAAGAAAGTCGACTATCCTTCTTTGTGAAAACTTTTATTTGATATCAGAGATTGCAGATTATCCTCTTTTAATTTGACTTATAAATTTATTTGAATTATCTATAAAAGAAAAAATTATAGATGCTACTCTTGGTAGAAGTGAGATTAGATTTGCAACTATTGTAGATCTTCACAAGCTTATCAACGCTTTTAAGGTAAAAATCTCATGTATCTTTAATGTCAATTATATAGGTAGTATTCCAACATCTATGGAAGAGGTCAACAATGAAATTAAACTCTATGCCAAAAAGATGTAGAATTGAAAGAAATAAGTAGATCAAATTCACAATTAAATCCAAAGAGTCTTGCTACCATGAGTATGTTGGAGGCAAGGATAAGTATGCCAAAGAAGTTTGATGGAACAAAATCAAAGTTTTAAGGATTTCTAAAACAAGTGAAGTTCTATTTAAGGTTGCATCCTTCTCAATACCTTGATAGATTTATTCAAATTTGATTTATAAGTGCACTTCTTTCTAAGAGTGTTCTTTTTTAGTTTGCACCTTTGATGGAAAAAGATTTACTTCTTTTCTATAATCTAAATTCGTTTTTAAAAGTGTTTATGGCTACTTTGAAAAAAGTAATTAAAAAAGGTAGCAAAGACCAAACTTGTATCTTTATAATAAAAATCATATTCAACCAACATATATGTTATTGAATTCTAAAACCTTGCTTTCAATATAGATTAAAATGATACAATCCTTATAAATTAGTTTTGATATGGATTGAAAGATAATATCAAAGATTTATTGTTGATAATACTAAGAATAAATTCATTAAACTAATTTATTTCTCTAGCCATTACATGCAACAATCAATTTTTTGAAAGATGCAAAGAATAAATATTTGATTGAAGAGGTACAAGTCAAATCATGGCAATAGTTTCTAAGTTCCCAAAGCTTATTCATTAAGATTCAAACCTATAAAAATTAACAGAGTGTTTTTCAAATTTCTTATTAAGCAAGAAATGACTTTATGTTGTCAAGAAGGTTTATGCTTATATTGTAGAGAACCTAAATATATTACTCAAAATTATCCAAAGAAACAAAATAATTACAAAATAAAGAGCATGGTTGCTAAGAAAGATAATGTCTTAGAAAACAAATTTTTTTAGCTATAATAAGAACCATGCGGCTTAAATCTTGTATAATATCTAGTAAAGGTCTTATTTTCTCCTTAGATCCCTTCTATTATTTTATAATAGAAATTTATTTAGGACCAAAAAATAACAAAGTCTTTATTTTATTAGATTCAAGAGTCTCAACTTATTTTATAGACAAAGACTTTGTTAAAAAACAAGAAATATTCTTACTTAAGAAAATCAAACCTATGTATGTAAAAATAATAGATGGTCATTTATTGTCTTTTAGAAATGTCACTCATGAAATGGTTCTTTTAGATGTAGCAACTAATGGTTATAATAATTTAGTAATATTTAATGTAATTAGATCTTTTTTTAATCTAATTATTTTAAAATTATTGTAGCTAAAGACATATAACCTTTAAATAACATAGATTTCTTATAACCTTGATTTTTCTTGTAGTTAAATCAAAGATTTTGTTCATTTGATAAAAATTTATTTATATAAAACAACCAAATCTTATTGAATGCTACAAAAACTTTAATGAATGCTACAAAAAAAATCACTATTTATTATATATGTTGTATCTATTTTTAATGGTGAAAGGACTACAATTAATATTTCAAGTAAATACTAAGATTATCAAAATATTTTTAAGAAGAAGTATGCATATATCCTATTAAATCATTGTCTAAGTAATTATTCAATTGATCATTAAGAATGAGTTCAATTGCCATTTGAACCCAATTTATAGCTTATTATAAAATGAATTAGTTGCACTCAAGTAATACACTCACAAAAACTTGGCAAAGAACTTCGATGCAATTCAAAATCTCTGGCAAGTACTTTTAATTTATTTGAGAAGAAAAAAGATAGATCATTACAAATGTTTATACACTATCAAAATTCAATAAGATCACCATCTAGAATAGATATCTTTTACTTTTGATTTCAATATTTTTTTATCAACTTAATCAAATAAAGATCTATTCAAAAATAAATCTACAAAGAACATGTAACCTAATATGCATCAAAAAATGAGATAGATGAAGGATTGCATTTTGAACTAGATATAGGCATTTCAAATATAATATCATAAAATTTGAACTCACAAATGCACTAGGTACTTTTTCAACATTTAATAAATGATATTTTTTGAGAGTTTTTTTAATAATTTTATAGTTTTTTATCTACACAATATTTTAATCTATTCTAAAAATATAAAACAACATGAACTTTAGATTTATCATGTACTACAAAAACTTAGAGATATAAGACTATATACTAAGATAAAAAAGTGTATATTTCATATTACTCAAGTGAATTTCTTAAAATATATCATTTCAAATGATGGCCTAATAATAGATTCTAAGAAGGTTTAGATTATTATAGAATGGAAGGTTTCAAAATTAATAAGAGATGTGCAATGATTTTTAAGATTTATCAATTACTATCTAATATTCATCAAGATTTTTTTTCAAATTGCGGCTTTTCTTACGTGTCTCATATATTAAGACAAATTTGAGTGGAGTAAAGAAGCTGAAACATCTTTTGAAGCTTTGAAGATAATTTTTATTTCTATACTAATCTTATATTATGTTGATTTCTTCAAAGCATTTTTCATAGAAATAGATACTTTAGACTTTTTTTTTTAAAGTGATATTGTCACAAATGGGAATAGATGACAAACTCCATCCAATAGGTTTCAATTTCAAAAAAATTTTAGTAGCCAAGATCAACTATGAGATCCATAATAAAGAACTTTTTGCAATTATGGATTCATTTCAAGCATAGTGCCATTATCTAGAAGGTACTTCTATTTTAGTTATCATGTGTATAGATTACAAGAACCTCAGGTATTTCATGTCAGCACATATTTTAAATTGTTGTTAAGTCCATTGGAGTATATCTTAATTAAAATTTGATTTGAAGCTTACTTATTAATTATAAAAGAAATAAGGTTTTTTAAATATTTTTATCTTATATTGAAAGAAAAAAATACAACTTTTGACAAATAAAGAATAATTCTTTTAAAATCAAAGCATTTTCATCTTTGAGCAATAAAATCAACATTAATTATTAGTTCAATGTTTTTCAAATAAATTCAATCAAATATATCCTTTGATCTTTTTGTTTATGATATTAAGAAAAATCTTTCTAAGTTCTATAATACTTTTATGTTTGAATTTAAGAATAATCTATTTTATTTCAAGAATAGCTTATATATTCCAAAAGATGAAAAATAATTATGTATTTTTTGAGCTTATCACGACTTTTCAATAATTAAATATTTTGGATATAAAAAGACTTTAGAATTAATATCTAAAGATTTTTAGTGGCTTTTATTGTAGAAAGTAGTTAAAAACTTTATGCAATCATGTGACATTTGTTTAAAATCAAAAACTCCTTTTTATTGTCATTATGAACTTTTTTAGCCATTACCTATTTTAAAAAAACCATAGTCTTTTGTTTCTATAGATTTTATCAAGGATCTTTCAATCTTATGTTTTTACGATTCTATACTTATGATAGTAGATTGATTCACCAAGATGACATGTTTTGTATTATATATAAAATCTATTATAGGTGACAAAAAAACTAACCTTTTTCTTAATAATATTTATTGCTATTATGGATTATCAAAGAATATTATATTGGATAGAGAGACTCAATTTATATTAAAATTTTAAAAAATTATTTTTAAGATTCTTAAAGTAAACATAAAACTATCTTTGCTTTTCTATCTTTAATTATATGAACAAATAAAGTAGATGAATTAAGTATTGAAGTAGTATTTGAGATGTACTATCAACTACCAACAAGATGATTGGATAATTTTTTTGCATTGACAAAATTTGCTTATAATAATATAGTGTATTTTTCTACTTAATAAAAAAAAATCTTAATTATGATTATTATGCACAACTTGATACTTTTAACTTTTAAAAAGTTAATAACTCTTTGACAAAGAATTTGACTAATATTTTGTCGAAGCTAGATGCAATAATGAAGGTGTAATTAAAAGAAGCCTAAAAACAACAAAAGATTAATATAGATGCCTATTGCAAAGAACAACCTTAATTTCACATTGACAACAAGATATAATTACTTTGTCATCAAATCAAGACTATTTATTCTTATAACATATTGGATTATTATAGACTTGGATCATTTTTTATTAGTAAATAGATCAATCTAGTTGCTTATCAATTTTATCTATTGGAATTTATAAAGATCCATCTCGTATTCCATGTATCTCGTTTTGAGCCATAAAAGACAATAGATATATCAAGAAGATGAAAAATACTACTTACTATAAAAGTGGATAATAATCAAGAGTATGAGATAGAAGAAGTTTTAGATTCAAGACAATAAGAAAATAGGTTGAAATATCTTATTCATTGATATAGATATGATATTAATGAATACACATGAGAGCCTACTAAGAATCTTGTAAATGTATTAAAAAAAGTAGATACTTTTCATTGACAACATCGATCAAAACTAAAATAAAAAATGTTGAAATGGTGAAATACCAAATGTTTGGTATCACAACTTTGGAAGAGACTTTTAATACTTGATAATATTATTTGAGGTAGAAACAACCTCTAATGGTGTTCCAAATGTTTTATTTGAGAGAGTTAGTAAAGCCTCACCAACAATGAAATAACAAGGTAGTCTTTCCGCCTTGGTATGAAACACTATTGATAGCTGAAAAGGCCTATCAACCACCTTCAAAAAAAATAAAGATCCAAATATATAAAAAAATATAATTTGTCGCATCTTGGACTTCATCAACATATGATTGTTGCTCTTCATGGAATTCAACTCTAAAAGAAGAAATAATATCATAGATATGCATCTTTACTTAAATAAGAAGTATTAGATAGAAAATAAATATAAGTGGATTTGATATTATCTATGTTTTATTTGAGAAAATTTTCTTTGAATAGAATGTAATAGGGTTGAGGGCATTTTTTGTGCTTCAAAGGGGGATGGATGCAAAGTTGAGGGCATTGACAAGTGTACTAGTATTTAGCATCACAAGTCCTTTAGTGCAGTCCAAAAATCATATAGAGAGTAGAAATAGCAATTTGAGGGATGTATTTAGCGTTGTCTTATTATATAAGTAATTTTTAATCTTATTATATTATTATTTTAGAATTATATTAAACTTAATTATTTACTATATATATATATATATTTTATAAAATATAAATTTTAATTTTGATTTTTAATTTTGATTTTGATTTTCAATTATTTAACAACAAGATAATTAATTTTTTTTAAACAAAATTTGCATAAGATCTTTTTAATAATGATCAGGTTTAAGTTGTTTAAGTTCTTATTCATGATATCATAGATATATATACATATTCTAGTAAATACCTATATGATTAAATAGAAGTAGATAAAAGTAGATAAAAGTATATTAATTTCATAATACCTTTTAGAAAACCTTCCTAGAAGCTTCATAGATGCTACTTTGACTTTATTTGTGTTTGTAGTTGATTGAAAAGTTAGAAACTTAGAAAACAAGTTAACCACATGTTGGTAGCTTGCAAAACAAGCTAACTATGTGGCGCTCATATACAAAACTTGTCTTACAAGTTAAGATACATATCTTGCAAAGTCAACACATTTTGGAGGTCCTATAGGATATTGCCACGTAGCTCCTAGTTAAGAATATATATGGAGGCAAGAGTGAAGCCTCCTTCACTCTTATCAATGACTTTCTAGTCCTTATTCTTGTTTCAAGAGTTTCTAGTCTTCTTGTTTTTAGCAATAACTATTCTAATTCAATATTATGTCATCTTTGAGTGACTTTCTAGTTCCTTTTAGTGACACAAGAGTGTATTGAGGATTTTTTTTCTTCAAGATTCATATCTTTGACATGTGGTCTTTTAATCCATGTTCTATTAAGATTTAAAAAATATCAATTAATATTTTTAAAACATATATCTTATAAATTTTTATGTAATATATATATATATATATATATATATATATATATATAGATAAAAATGATTGTAATTGAAAATAAACTTTTTCTTAATATCAAATTATAATAGTTATTGCATAATAAACTTGTTTTCTATCATTTCTTTTAATAATAAAAACTTTGATACACTTCTATAATGAATAAATATTTTAAATACTACAACCAAAGATATATTTGATTTTCTTACAAAATTTCAAAAATATTAATTCTTTATAATTCATAAAATAAATAAATGAAGAAATTAAATTTTAATTATTGATTTAATTAGAAATAATATACATATATACAAAAAATTACTTATGTAATTATTTTAAATTATTGTTGATATTATAATCTGATTAAAACTAAATTAAATAATTCATAAAATCTAATGCAATAAGTAGTAAAGCAAGAAGTCATCAAAAATATGTCCGTAAACATTTTAGGCACAAATAAATTATACATGCATATGTTAAATGAAATAAGTATAAAACATTGAGTATTCACAAACACTAGAATTAAGAATTTCATTTATCTTTACACCAAACACCGAATGAAAATAGTTCAACACACAAGCCAACATCAAAAACCGGAAAAAATAGATCACACCCACACACACTAACACATGAAGTAATCAACTGCACTATTCTACAACATGTGCATGAAAACAACACATCACCCCCACAAAAGAAAGCATGGTTTAAGAAAAACACACACAATCTCTAAACACACAGACCATGATCAAACCAAACACACACATACACACAAACTGAATCATCAAACCGTACAGAATGCTCACAATCCAGAGTCACGTAAAGAGAGAGAGATGAGTACCAAAAACATTTAAGCTCAATTGCAATGGAATTATACAAGTTTCCTGACAGGGCCATGGACGCCTTGTGCACAGCGAGCACGCTTTCCGGCACCAAAAACTGGAGTGCAGATGCGAACTACGCTTCTTACAACATGCACACCGAAGCTATGCGAGGCACAACTGTACAAAGTATACATAGAAACAACAACTCACATTCAGACAGCCAGACAACGATCACGCCGACATCACGGGCACTATGAACTTGAAAAAAGCTCTGACTATGGTATATAGCTGCTCACATTGACGACCTAAATTAATATTGCACGTGAAGATAATATGCAAACGCTTAGAACTTGTGAAAAGAAGTCATATATTGTCCCGGAACTATCATACGCTTACAAACGAGGTTATGATGCGATCCTGGACCGTAATCACAGATGCACAACCTTCGAGGAGCCTCGTTCAGGTAAATTGGCACCACTTTTGTACTTATCGGACCATTCCTACAAACGCACTAGTTCCTCAAGTAGCTGGTGCAAATTTGTTTCACTTGAAAACCGAACACCTAGCTCCAAAAATCCCAAATGACTTGTTCGATACTCAAACAACAGAGTATACTGGTTCCATCAACATTGAAAAGAAAAAAGGTTCTGGACTCATGAGAAATTAATTATTCTACGTGGAAGAAGGCAAAGGCAATTTTTTCGACCGACAATTTTAGGCATTCAAGAATCGCATAAAACAGCAACTGATCGATGCAGCACAAAACGCAAACAATTATCAATTGACGACAGCGGCAGCAACAGGGACACGGCAGCGGCGGGGTCCGTTTGTGGGGCCCGCGGCATTGTGGTTTGAGCGTAGTTCGCATCTGCATTCACCTAAAATGGAAACTATCTTATACTTCGTCAAGCTCAAGGTATGTTTGCAATTATCACAAAAGTGAGGGGTATGTTTGCTATTATCAAGAATACAGTGTTGTTCTTGATATTTCAACATATTTCAGGAGTATGTATGGTATTTTCCCGTCAACAAATGCATCTCTTGTCAACAAATTATACATTGAAACAATAATAAATGTTTCTGATATGAATCTTTAATACAACAATTACATGTATTTAGCAACGATACCAAATTTCCATCCATATCTCTACAAATACTCGTCCCCATTCTATTAAATATGGCCCCAATTCGCCCTCTTTCTCTTTCATTTACCCCCCCCCCCCAAAAAAAAACTCCAACAATAGCACCCAAAACCCATGATCCGCAACATTTCACTTTCTCCTTTTTTGTCCCTTTTTTAGGGTTTCACATGAAGAATGACGTTGCACGCCCCCCCGCCTTGCTTGCTTGGTGGGATTGAGAATGACGGTGGTGGGGGAGCAACTCCTGAGGAGAGAGGAGGAGACATCGCGGCGCCAGTTTCGAAGCGGAAAGGGGGCGGACGGCGACGATGAGTTCACGATGACTTACTCCGCTTTCCGAGAATTGATTTTGTCGTCTGCTGTGCGTGGTCTGCAGCGGCGCAGGTATTGAGAAAGCACCCAAGTCAGGACACGACCAGGACGACCAGGATTAGCACGAATTCCCTGCAACCAGAATCCAACGCGGGGATCACGGCATTGCAATTCCACCCACATCGAGATGTTTCGACAACAGCGCGGTGTTGATGGTTGCTGAGCGAGGAGTAGCGAGCGAGAGAGAGAGAGAGAGAAGCACCATGGCCTCCACTGCGACCAGCGTTTCTAGTGCAGTAGCTGCGCCCTGCATCGTTCCGCTGCGCGTCACCGAGCTTACGCCTGAATCCTTCGCCTCCTTCGGGCAAGTCATCGACCCTCAGCCTGATGGCAGCAGGTTTGGACCCCTCGACGCGCAGCTGGACCTCAGCCGCGGCATTCCCCGGTGGGTTCTCGTTCCCCCCGTCCTGCTTTCGTGGGTTTCCGATTGGTCTTGGCTGTGTTGGGTCGCGATTGGGTGTTATGCGATTCGACCTTGTGTCGCGTGGTGTTCTTTTTCCTTGCCTTTCGTTGGGCGATGATGTTTTGTTTCATGTTGTGGGTGGTTGTGGTTTACGAGGGAGTAAAAGCAATGCTGGTTTTGGGTGCGTGAGTGTTTGTCATGGTTGTTGCAGCGTTATCGTCTTCTCCCCTTGGTTCAGAAAGCTCTAGGTCTGTCTGACCTAACTTCAATGCGAGTTCTCAAGTTCGTTGTTCGAGTAGATTGTGAATTTTTTGTTTTGGGAGAGTGGATGATTGTTCGATGTAGATTGTCGACTTCACTAAATTAGGTTTTATTGAGGTTAGTTAGTATAACTCTGTCTAGGTTGATCATTTCATGGAACACAGGTTTGAAATTGGCCTAAATTGATTTAGCTTATGTGGTAGAAGGTTGGAACGTGCGGTGATGTATGTGCCTCTTTTTGCTGCCAAACTGCTCCTGATCTGCAACGGAGGTGTTTGTGCATTTAGGTTTTATATAATGCGACTGCAAAATAGGACATTGAACTTTGGCTCAATCACGCATCACGCGAAGACGACCCAATGCTTAGGGTCTGCACTGGGGCGACCCTGGTACCTGGGGGTAGCTCCGCCTACCATAATTGGAGCCAACGAAACTATTGACCCCAAGAAAAGTTCACAGGTTTTGAAAGGTGATGGTTACGAATATTTGCCACCCTCTGTTGAGGATGTCCGAGTATTTAGAGTTGAGGGCCCGCGCTTTTTAAAGTTGCATGCGGGCACATGGCACGCTGGTCCTCTCTTCGAAGATCCAAGCATGGATTTTTACAACCTTGAACTGAGCAATACGAATGTGAGCTTGCACTGACCTTGAACTTTCCTATTTGTGCACCTATGTTCCCCCATACTAGGAGTACTCCTTTCCTTTCCTTCCTATATTTCTTGCTAAATGTGGTAAATACACATACGTCTGGAGCGGGAATTCTTTTCTTTTCGTTTTTTTTTTTTTTTTTTTTTTTTTGAATTTCAACGGTCCAATGACCAAGAACATTGCTCACTACTTTTTTTCTCTAATAGGGTTGCGAGGTGTTAAGCTTTCAGGACATGATTTTGTGTTGTATGATTACTTCAGCTTCATTTTGAACTACCTACTCAATCGGACATATGCTAGCATCGTCCTGGCATCTCGCCGTTGAGGTGTATAGAAATTAGTACTTTACCTCTTTTGAGACGTCACATTATGTGGTGAATGCTTCTCTAAAGACTTGTCACAGATTTAGCTCGAAAATGTTTGTTTTGGTTCGTTAAAGTTGCCTGGTGATTACCGCAAGAACGGAGATGTGAAAGATTTGTGCACGTTGAAGTCTGGCCCACAGCTGGGCTCCGTGCTGATCATGATCCTAAACTAGCACAATTCCATGAAGGCATAGATCCTCTTAGAGTCTGTCGGCACAATTATGAAATCGCTTGCTCATTTCTTCTGCATTTCCTTTACATTACAGCTCGGGCATAATGAATTTTCTGTGTCTGAAGTTCTTTCAACCTTTTGTTTTTCCCGTAGTTATTGCAGAAAAATTTCAGTTGCATTTACGACCCTTTCGTTACACTATCAATTGTGAAGCTGAAAGAGGTTTTGTTGGATGAATGTACAGGAAGTTGACCACTCGACTTATCATTTCAAGAAAAATGATGGTATCGTTTTTGCAGTAGACAATTCCTGTTTTGTTGCACTATAGGTCCGTGAGCTGGTTTTCGTTACATATACACTTCATATTATTTTCACAGACACTTTTAAAGTGATTTGTAGGCTTTGTCTACGGTAGGTTTAATCCAAATTTTTACCTATGGTTGACCAGCTTTGTTTGTGCATGTGAACATCGCACAAATTGATTAGAGTCACACCAGCTCAACGTAGCAACAGTGGGAAACCAAGATGGCAAGTATAGACAAGTACCTAGTGAGTTTATATCTAAAACGACCAGACTGCTTAGGGGTCTGAGTTTGTACTGTATCTTTGTGCATTGTTCTGAATAAGTATGTGGAACATCTGAAATAGTAAATTCCTCTTTGTCTTTGTTTCTCTTTCTTGCACTGTGGTCAAGGAGGTGCAAAACGAGAAAATTAAGAATGTAGGAAAGGTTAAAAAGCATTTTTACATGGGAAGAAGATTCATGAGATGTTTTTGTGTTATCATGTTTTTAGGAATTCTTATTAAAATTATAATGTGAGAGTTTTAGGTCTAGATAGTTTTGATTTAAGTATTTTAACGTGTTGTGTCTTGCTTCATACATCTTTTTTGGTTTGAAACAAGCCTGGATGAGATGTGAATTTAAATGTTTTTATTCATTTATCTTTTTATTAGTATTTCTATTCCTATATATATATATATATATATATATATATATATATATAAAGTGCTGAACAGCCTCATGATAATTTCTATAAATCACCAGACATCTGATTAATTGTACCCAGTTTCCATGGAGTTCGGAGAAATCTATTTGAATGTTGTTTTGCATGTAGCATTGAATTTTTAAAAAACAAGAAAAGATATAGTCGAGAGAAATCCAATCCAACGATGAATACTTCTGCATGAAGTTGAGGTGAAAATATGTTATAATATTAAATTCGTAAAAGCATAGATTTAGACACTTGAGGAAATTCTTCCCTGACTTGTGAGATCAATTCTGAGGAGACCCACGAACTCAGATTTTCTGTAATATTTATTTCACAAATCAGACAAGGGCCTCAAAAATGAGCTTACACTTAACCATGCGGAACCCTGACACTACACAAGGATATGCTTTCACCTGAAATCTGCAACGCAGACTTGCACATCATGCCCTCCGATCGAAGAATATCCGATCGATACTGCAAAACTCGTCACTGCCTCACAAGGCTGAAACAGTAAGAGGTGAACAGGACAGGTGGCCATGTTGCATTGAACGTCATTTGATATGCAAATATAGCCAAAACACCAGATACTGATTCCTCGGCTCAGAATTATTCCTATCTGGTGTTGTCAAAACGGAGTTAGAGGAGGAGACTCACGAGCTGCTTTCAATGCTCCGTTAGACGAATCCTTCGAGCATAAATATTGCGATTGCAAGAGCCAAGGGAGAAAGAGGTTTGTCTTGTACCCATTTCAAGGCTTCGAAGACGTAAAACTAGGACTTTTCGATGACCTCGTCTAGTATCTGTAGCTTCGGAATCATCTGGTAGTTCAAATTTAGAGTGAGAGTTGCGAGTGTTGCAGCAGGGAGCAGGCACATTGAGTCAGCGCTTCGGCACGCGCTCACCACTCGACGTCCCGCGGGACTAACCCCTCACACGATCACCTGAGCGTCGGTCACAGAGAATACGATGATACTGTACATTCGATACTCCCATGTCAGATGAACTCTTTAGGACATATATATATGTATTATCATAGTGTTCAGTTCCATGCACATATTATGTCACCACGTAGCTTATTTAATTTATCACACAATGGACCATTCTCATACCGACATAAAGACGAAACATGGGGTCGAGTTCCGGCTCATGAAGGGGAACTTCTAAGCTTGCTCCACCGAATGGTGACTAAATCTGGCACTTCTACGTACAAAAAAGAGCTACTAACCAGCAGATAATCTCAAGGAGAAAACCATCAGAATTGCGTACCCAGCCGCATGCTGTATGAACGGAGTTATGCTCAGTATTACCATGCTGTGTACTACGAGACTCATGACGGCCATGAGTTGACGGAGTCCTGCGAGGACGAGTAGCACACCTCGCCTCGCTTCCGAAGTGTGGCAACCACTGGCGGCGACGTTGCGGGGCATGCGCTCCTCTGTTATGCATTGTTGACTTTCCCTAGGCGCACATGCGCTGAGTGGCCTCCAAAATCGGCCATGCCTACAAAAGTTGCGGAAGTTAAGGTTCTGATTTATACTCTCGCTGCAGGCTTAAGTATAAAATGCGGTGTGGTATGACGAGTGTAAATACATCATCGTTGACGAGCATCTACTGACATTGCAAGCAGGGGCCGGTCCGCAGCGAGAGGGGACTGATCGTTTTTCGATAAGATACTGAAGGTTCTGAGGATGCGAACCATGTTGACATCGTTGTGAGCTGGAACATTAAGTGCCATTCGTGAACAGTATCTGGTTGCTGAGGTGAACGTCGAGCTGCCACTGTGAACCATGTATTCTCAGCAAGGAACCGGTGCTTCATTCAGTTCGGCTCCTGATAGCATCTGTCATGGCAAAGCACCTCATGGTGTCTTCGGCGCTGGTGTTGAAAAGACGTCTGTGGTCTCCTACCACGGCGAATCTACCGTCCCACTGCCGGTCAGGATCGGCAAGGTGTTGCTGTGGGCTGCCTCATGGACAGTAACTGTGTGGTGGTTTACGCTGTGGTTCAGGATGCCCAGCACTGAAGGAAGAGCCTTCCGAAAAACGGTCCAGGATGAGCTCAATTACTCTACCTTCTGGAGCAAAGCCGGTAATTAGAGCCCTGTTGTATTCATCAGTCTATCTCGCTAACTGGAAACTTGTTTACACCCCACTTTCAAACTTTCTTCTGAACTGGCACCCGATGGATGTTGTTTTTCTTTCCGTTTCTCGATTTTGCTGGAGAACAATTACATTGAAAGAGGTTGGAGATGTTGCGGTTACGTTTCTTTTTCTTTTCGGCCTTGCATCATCAGCAACAGCGTCGCTTCAACTCGTCGCATTGAATCTGCCAAAAACATGCATTCATTAACACGTCATCTCAGTATTCTCAGTGTACCGTATCTCACTTTGTCATTGAAGCCTGTGAACTGTATGTTGTCCTGGCAGCTACGAACTACACAATGTATGCGGCTCCTGTTATTGCGTTGGCTATTTTCGCCCTGCTGTTCTTGGAGCTGGAGGAAAGATATCCTGAGAGGTATTACTAATCTATCTTCAATTCTAGTTTTTAATTTTGACACATACGTCGTTTGGTAGTTAAGAATTTGCAATCATGGAGACTGTAAAGTCAAAAAAAAAACTCAGTGTTTTCTCACAGCATGATCCGTTTGACCTGAAGGCGGTGCCCCTCAGCAAAGCAGCCAATGCTGGTGAGACTCTACCGAGCAATTTGGACCCAGCCCATTTTGGTAAAAACACCAATTGGAGTTGTTACAATCATCGATATTGTGATCATTGGAATGGTCCTTGTGTGCACGTGTTGGATATGGGGGAGGTTGACCGTGCGTCAATTTGCTGCCATCGACGCCGCCAAGCCCAAGAAGGGTGTGCCAAAGTAAGCACTCTAGTACTCCTGAGATGCCCAAAGAGATCTGTCAGTTGATAGAGTTTAATCGATCAACTGTTTTTACTATAGCAAACCGTTTGGCACTCTAGGCTGGAGAAACTGACTTCTCTGTTGAATCTTACAGTCTTCTGTAAACTGTTCAATTGGGCATCGATACTGACTGGATTGCAACGTTGAACGTACGCAGGTGGGCATTGAAATGGGATAAGCTTTCAGATACGCTGGGAAAAGCACTGCCGTTTACCATCGGTTGTTTGTTCATGCCAGTCGCGAGGGGGTCCCCAATATTGCGGTTGATCGATGTGCCCTTCGAACAGGCCGTGAAGTATCACCGCTGGATGGGGTACCTGACTGTCCTCCTCGTCGTCGTTCATGGAGCAACATATGGCGTTTATGCTGGAGCAATTCATAAGATAGAATTGGTGCGTGCCTGGCCTTGACCAATGGTGAATCGTTTTGTTCTGCAATCTAAGACCGTTTCTCACTACGCTTGTGGTGTATGTAGTATTTAGAATCAAATCGTGCTGTGATTCCTTCAATTCAGAATGATCTATTCATGTGTGTGGTACCGGTAATCTTACGTAGTGCTTGGATAATCTGCTGGCAGTTGATCGAATGGCCTTATTACGGAACCTCGAATTTGGCTGGTACCATATCATGCGTGGCAGCGATGATTATGGGGGCCACGTCCATTCCTTACTTCCGCTCCCGTCACTTCAATACCTTCTTCAGCATGCATCAACTTTATATCGTCTTCTTCGCATTCTATGTGTTCCATGTAGATTTTAGCGAAGTAGGGGGAGCCTTTGGCCCAATTTTTCTTTTCTTCATTGACCGCTTCCTCAGAATGGTGCAATCTCGAAGGCAGGTGAGGGGTGTCTCTGCTCGGATACTTCCAAGCGGCCTCGTGGAGCTTAAGATCCCCAAGCAGACTGGTGAGTATAGTTGTGGTGTGCTCAAACCCCTGGTTTTCATATCTAAATAGTGCTTAAAAATTGTCTATGAAAGGTCTCGAGCATGGTGATTCAGCCGCAGTATGTTGCTTGAGAAAGCGCTGTTCATGTCCTTTTATCCTTGGGGTCTTAAAATGCAACTAACGATTCGTATTTCATCATTGGCATCGCAGGGTTCAAGTACAACACATTGAGTTTTCTGTACATCAATTTCCCAGGACTCTCACGATTGCAATGGCATCCCTTCAGCACAGCTTCCAGCCCCTTGAACGACGATAACAATGTGTCTGTCATTATCAAACCTCTCGGTGACTGGACAAACGCCCTTTACAGTAGCGTCGCAGCCAAAGACGCCAATGACGTCAAAGTAAAGGGATGCCCATTTGCGGTTAAGGTTCACGCGGAAGGTCCTTACGGTCATGAAACAAACTACTTTCTTAGGTATGCACTACGCTCTCCCTCCTGGGATTATGGTGTTAGGATAGCGTACTGTGCGAGCACTAAATTCATCCGGATTCCACTGGCAGCGTTGGGCTGGATACCACTAACATCTTTACTGAGTTCAAAACCTATGGAAAACAACACCTTTGTAAACGATCTAGTGTGTGACATATGTGCTAGAGGATAATCGTTTGCTTTACAGCACAAGTCATTCTGACATAAATATGTAACTCACTCTGGACAGGTATAAGAATCTGATACTGGTGGCTGGTGGAGCGGGTGTAACTCCTTTCCTCGCCATAATGACAGATCTGTTAAAACGCCACCAACTTCAACAGGACAATCTCCCAACAAATGTACAATTAATCTGGTGTGTGAGGAGAAGAACGGAGTTGGCCACTTTGAGAACGATTAGACCCAACCACATCCATCCTAACTATGCTTATCCAGAAGCTAATAAATTAACGCTGAATGTGAAAGCATATGTCACTGGACAGGCCAAAACTGCTGGGCAGGCGGAATTACCTATGGTGGAAATGCCGGGGCTTGAGACCACACAAAAGGGTGTTGAAACTTACAGAGGCATGTCTGTCATCAATTCCTATCACAACTTGTGGATGATAGCTCTCATATGTGCCTCGATGACAGGATTTGTATTGATGTCCGGTCTATTCTACACCTATGTGTCAGCTCAGAGGTTGCAGCCGAAGGGGCATCATTTCAGCACGGCTGTTGAGTCAATCCTTTACTTCATAAGCCTATTTGTAGGAATTGTAATCTGCGGAGGCACAGTCATCTTCTTCTGGATCTCCTCCCTGTCGGAATCTGGATCAGGTGCGTCGGCAATTGCAAACGGCCATGGACAAGACATTGAGGAAAATGACGATGTTACTCTTCTAGACAATTGTATCATCACGGAAGGCTCTCGACCACAATTTCAAGGTTATTGCCAATCCCTATCTCTCTGTTGTTTTTTTTTGGGAGGAAAACAAGTGATAAGTAGTTATGAAACGTGCATGAAGGATCGCCAACTATTGTTTTATTTTTTATACATCGTAGTTGCAAAAGAAGTTGATGCTAACCTCAGTAAAGCTTGCCTAAGATGATCTTTACTCCCTATATTTATTTTGCTAACCAACGGAAAGCGTACTATTTCCACCAGACATCTTTAAAGAAGTTGCGGAAAAACATGACGGAGAGGATGTCGGAGTACTCGTGTGCGGGCCTGAATCCCTTCAAGAAAGTGTTGCAGCAGCCTGCCGCTCTCGGAACTTTGGAAACCTCATGAGGACACCGTTCCATTATCATTCAGTCAGCTTTGATCTCTGATTTTTCGTCTAAACCTTGCAATGAGTAAATCAAAGCACAAGAGAATGTCTTCATCAAAGTCCTGGATAATGTTTTGAACGTAATTTGGTTGAGAAAATCTCCCACATCTTTCTCTTAGTAAGGTTGACACGCAGTCTTTCAGACTCTCTGCGTCACTAGAGATTGTAAACTACTTTGTCAACAAGTTGACAAGTTTATCAGCAGTGTAATAATAGATAGTAACAAATACTGTCGAACATCAAAGCACCAAAGGCCTCTGTAATTGTGACCGTTTTAATTGAATATGAAGATCTCGTCATCTGTTTCACGCACTCATGGTACTTCTACAAGCTAACATATGTTAACTCCATGCCATTTCATTACATGTTGCAGAGCCGTTCTGAGGTTGAAGCCGATGAAATATTCAGGTGATTCGGTATTCATGAAAGTAACAATCGTATTCTTGAGAATCTCATTTAGGTTGATCCTTTGGTAGCATAGCAATTAAAAATCATGTAATAAATTCATACAACTCAATTTTGAGTAAGGAGTTGCATCTCGGGCACCGCGAACAACCTCAAACACGAACATGTGCTCATGTCCGGAGAGCTCCAGGAGCACACAAACAGCCGTGTGTAGAATACCTTGCTCAGAATCTCACCATTCGCGAACGCAGTTCTGAAGTCAAGGTTGATCAGAAGAAAACAAACTAGAAATACAGAAATACACACTTCTCTTCACCGATGCAAATTTCATAAGATAAAGTTTCTTAAACTCACAGCTCTGAATTTTTAGACCACAAAAATAGCCACAAAACCTACCGAACAAATAACCACCCGCTTCATCTGAAAAGCTTCAACAGCTTTTTCGAATACTGAAACACTGTCTTAATTCTCAATCAACAAAACTAGTGTGCAATGAAGATCGGTGTCGGACGCACCTCAAAGCAGCTCTCACCACACACTTTCATCACGAAACAATAATAATCTAAGAATTGTCCACATGCATTCATTGTATTTACTAAAAGTTGCGTTGTTTCATACTTTATTTTGTAACCTTTTTTTTTGATTGACTGGACTTTACCTTTTTGGTTAAGTCTTAGAATTTCAATCCTATTCTTCTCTATTCGAACTTATAATGTCATGAACTTCAGGAGTTTAAATAATGTTAACTTAAATTTTAATGATAATTTAAATGTTATTTGTGGAATTAAAATTGACTTTGAGCAATAAATAATGAAAATTTTGTATATTTCAGTAAAGGAGTAAATAATTTGATGATTAATTTTCACCAGCCATGAAACACCACCTGAAACATCGGCATGTTTTTTAATAGTTTGTAACATTTTATTTCAATTATTTTGTAATTGAATAAAACACTACACTAAAATAATCAAACTGCTTGCAAATTTATGCTCACACACATATACTACACTGTAATTTTCAGTTATTTTTATATCAGTTTTTTTTAGGATTAAAATATTAAAGTAGAAGAGAAATAGAAAAAACTTAAGTGAGTTTTGCATAATGTGATGAAAAAAAATTAATTATTCTAAAACAAAGGAAAACAGACTCTATGATGATGATGCAATTTTATGGTTTTTTTTGAGTACTATGAATAATTCAAACTGATAATTATATATATATATATATATATATATATATATATATCAAATTCAAATCCATAAACAAAATCAAGTCCTGCAATTAAAATTTCATTTTCACACGCACCATTTACTATACATACTATTAATTTGAGAAGATTACATGTAACAAATAAACCGCAAACAGCGCCCATTTCTATGTGTCAATTTCAAATTTAAATTAAAAGTCCAGCACCGTTTGAGTGTTCTAATCAGCTGACGAACATTATCGTGCCGAAGCCATCCCGAATTTCTTCTTTATTTGGTAGATTCACTGTTTAGAAAAGATATGTACTGTTCCTGCTCATATGTCAGGTGAGATTGTTTTCAAAGGTTCAAAAGTGAGTCTCCATGGCGATGTTGGCGATGGCTATGGCGATGGCGAAGCCGTAGCTCTTCTGCAGTTAGTCATTAACTGGAAGCTGGCGTTGCTGTACTTCCTCTTTCAATTGAGGTACTCGTCGCGGCACCTCGTTGCGCCCATGAACCCCGTTCTCATTTCTGGTGGGGCGTGTATTTGGCTTTTGAACGGAGCTGTTGAGGGTTGTGTGCTAAGATGGAGGTGAGTTTGAAAGGGCTCGATTTCTTTAGCTGGGCTTGATTCATAGACGTTTAGCGGTGGAATTGAAGTTAATCACCTGTTGTATTTTAATCGCTGTTGGTGATGTGAATGCCGATGTTGCAGGTGGTGTGTTATGGCTGGATCTTTCGACTGGTGTGTTGTGGAACCAAGGTGAAGGACATGTTGGGGAAGTGGCGTTCCGAATAAGAGTTCATACATGGGGATTGGGAGGGGCTGAAGAGGTGATTCACGTCTGTCGCGTTTTGGACGAATTTTGGAGCTGCTGAGCTTTTCGTTCTACTGGGGATTTGGGCTAATTTTCTTGATGCTGTGATCATCTTAGACTTGTATGTTGAGTTTGTCTTCGCAAGAAGTTCCTTGAAATTGTAGCCGGAGCTTCACTGGGTGATCAAAATGGAGGCCATAAACTGCAGTCGCTATGGTTGGATGTATTTTGCAATGCTGTTGAGTATTTTAAGTGTAGGAGCAAGGGCGAATACCAACAAGGTGTATAGTCCCTGTATGGATGCCACGGTGCATAAGAACGATGGGTTCACGTTTGGGCTTGCTTTTGCAAGCAACAAATCTTTTTTCTACAACAAAATTCAGTTGTCCCCCTGCGACTCCCGACTAGCGGAGAAATTGAGAGAGCACAAAATTTCATTGTTCCGACCCCAGGTGGATGAGGTTACGCTCCTCCTTGTTAACCACACGGAGATAAATCCTGTAAGCATGGCCTTCTACAATTTTGTAACATATTTTACCGTATTTTAACGCATTTCGGGATTAGTTTAAGTTGAATTTGAATCAGGATTGGAGCAGACCGTCGAGTCACTGAACATGCAATGAAGCAAACATGTTGTCATCGTTTTTAAGATGCCCTTCTCTAGCATACAAGTATCGTCGTCGATTAACGTTGAAGTTTTAATGAATTGCAGAAAGCTTCTTTTTTGTGACCGTATATTTCCCCCGTGATGATTTATGTGTGCTACATTTCGATCTGAGATCCTATGTTGCAGGAGAATGTCGAAGGAGGAGGTTTTGCAGTAGCTTATGCAGGGAAGAAACATGCAGTCGTGTCAGCTCCACATTTCTTGGCAAACTCAAGTTATCGAATCACTAGTCTTTCGTTGGTAAGAATGTCCCTCTTTTTATCTTAAATAAGCCATGAGCCTAAGCTAGGGTGTAGAAACCTCCAATACTTGTTCCCATATGAACACACTTCTTTAACTAGCTCTTGACATTATGTGTTCACTGAGGTTTATCCACTCACGAACCGCCCTACCATTACTTCAATTGTCCAGAGCGCATACTAATTCCCTCTTCATACAGGTTCTGAATTTTGAGCAAGGTAGACTACAGAATATCCTATGGAAGAATGATGGTTGCAAATCCTGCTTGGGAAACTCGAGCTTTGCATGCGTGAGGGGTGAGTGTGCAATTCAAAGCACAGCTTGCATAGAAGCAGGAGGGAGAGTGGACTGCAGCCTGAGCATCCAACTCACGTGGTCAGGTACGGATCAGCGTCAAGAAGTGTTAAACTCATGGTATCAAATGAGCAACCTCAACCAGTACTCGTTGTATGGTCTCTACAGCAACCTTAAGAGCACTTTGACCGATCGATTTAGTAATATGATTCGCTTCGCAAAGAGTCCTTGACATTGTATATAGAGATTACATCTAAGCATTAGATTCTCACCGCTAATGGTAGCTGTACAAATGACATGAATTCCTCAGTAGATGAACACTGATATATTTTTACAATGCTGTCATCTTCACAGTGAATATAGGCAGTTCGAAGTACAATAGAGGAATATATGCCATGTCTGCACAATGATCATGTCTTGACCAGTTAAAATGGTTGTTCTTCTGTTCCTCTCTTTACTTCACTATTCTGGTTCATCCAAATCTTCATGTTAGTAATCAAGCACATACACTCGCTAATCAAAATACTGCATATGAGGAAAACGCCGATTCCTTCCACTGCTATCCGATAGTACCACTTGACAATAGAGTGCAAGGTCAATGAACAAATCTTTAGGTCTTGGCTACTTTGCATATGCTGTGCAATTTGGAAACTTTCCAGACTACAATCAATGGTACATTATAAAAATAGGGTGTCGATAATGCCACAATTTTTGCTACTGTCACACAATCAATCACCCATTTCACCTATTTTTTTAGTTTTTTAGATATTCCAAACAAACATGTTAAAATTTACATCATATAGGGAATAAATTAAAAATTAATAAATGAATAAAAACAAGTTTTTTGATGGAAAGTTGTGTTGGCAATAGTTAGAACTGAAGTTGTATTAGTAATACTCTAGTAATAAGAATGCTTTTTTACTTATATCAGAAAAAAATTCTGAGGTTGAGGTATCCGCATCACACTTCTTCAATACGTCATCTCGTATTTTTCCTTTGACATCAATCTGATTAATTCAGTTTTATTTTCTTTATAACATTCCTTTAATTACAATATCTTTAATTGTAATTAAAAACGAAGCATGGAAACAGTATTAAAACATTGAATAATACTTGTAATTGGACTAGTTAGTACTACCTTTAAAGTTAAATTATATATATATATATATATATATATAAACTCATTAATCAAAGTATTCAACACGTCCGACGGAAATTCATTGTTTTCTGAATTTCCTTGTTATTTCACTTACGCCTTTTAAATTTAGTGAGCTCCATTGATTCTAAAATCGTAACACATGATTAATATAAATCAATTTTAGCTCAAGGGGTCTTTCCTTTGCTTCACCCCGCCGTTGTCCTTGATTTTCTGCACCACATTGATTACAACCACTTATTTCACGCTTCTATAATGGTTCCCTTGCTTACGCGCAGGCTGTTCTCAAGATGTACTTACTGCTATTTTCAGTACCATACTGGAAACTCAAAGCGACGGAGAATTCTAAGAAAACATGACTGAAGGGCTTCCAAGAGCTTCAGCACTTATAATGGTCACTTAACAAGAAACGCTTCCATTAATTGTTCGACTCAGGACATTTCCCTTCTTGAGTCCACTGAAGGACCCTCTTCTAGGTAAGATATCGTTTGACCCTTGAGACTCTAAATTAACTTCCCCACCAAAAGTTATTCTGTAAATAAATGAAACAAGCTCCGAGAGCAGAAGAAATCAGTAAACAAACTCAAACAGGCCCAGAATGCCAACTTTGATGATGATCTCCGAAGTGTAAGAGATCAGTTCACATTCTTCAGCCATGTACCTAGAAGTAGTACTGGCATTGGATTAGTGCTGTCACGAACCGTGACCTAACCTAATCTGACCTCTTCATCCGCAACCAATATCATTGGAATCTCTGCGACACTGTAATCCAGAGTTCAATCGAGACATAAAATACAACACTGCAACCCTATATCAAGTTTCGAATTGAAAGCACGGCAAATACACTCTCCATCATCACCCTGCGGGATAGGCTCCCAAGTATCTTCTCATAAATCGTTCACTTTTACAACATCTTCTCTGAATGAGCGATTGATGAGGAATTTGGGTGACTTCAGGTATCCTAACGATTGATTCTACAGGTGCAATCTCGCCAAATCTCACGTTCAGTTAAGTATCATAATGCCTTCATACAAAAGGCCCATGACATAAATCATTCCCGTACTGCACATCAAGCCAACACTTCAAATTTCCCGATTTACGCAACAGCAAAATGTGACAAACACCACAAACGTCACTATAATTAGGTCTACCTCACAGCGGCAGGTACCAAGTAGGCTTGAGAGCGAGGAGGAGGTCAACCGACGGTCAGTGCACGAGGGAAACGCGATCGACCCAGCTAAGTATGCAAGTAACTAACCTCAAAAGCGGAAAAAACATAGAAAGCATGCGGCACCTAGTCATGTGAGCTCAAAATTCTTCAGGTCAGATCTTTTGGTGTATGTTTGAAAGCCTTCATAGAGGACCTCAAGACATCGATCTTCATCACAAGAGACACTGTAAACTATTCGGGAACTGCACTCGTGAAAGCTACCATGACAAAAGACCTTAACAACCACAGCATTTGACAAACTAGAAAACAGATTGTCTCAGCCCTGAAGCCAGAAAGCAACGCAAAGTAAAAACAAGTTGCGACTTATCAGCGAGGGAATAATATACAGGTTTCTGCAACGGCTATGACCGTGCAGAACCCAAGACCGTGAAGAATCCTAATATCGTGAAGCACCCTAAGACCGTTTCTTCGTCTCCACGTTTCATCCAATTGGGAATGGACCATGACGATTGATGGTCTTATTTCTGAAAAGGATTTCCACATGTTTATTTGTTTATTTTTTTATTTTTTTATTTTGATTTATTGAGGTTTTTGGTGCCTTTTTGCCCATACTTAGAAGCGGAGAAAATTTGGTTTCAAGCTGGAAAGCCCACCTACTCTAAAGCTTATATTGTTTTAAGGTTGATAAAAATATGACATGTTCTTTTGTAGAGTTGATGAGTTTAAAAGTTTAAGCATATGGATATATATATATATATATATATGAGACTTTTTGTAAGAATATCAACCTAAGAAATGGATATACAAACTTTAGAATGAATTCATAATTATATTTATATATCATTTTAACAAAGGCAATAAAATTGAATTCTAAAAGTGCAGTAAGTTTTAAAATATGAAACGTTAGATTTAGCAGTCGCTCCTTCTTCATTTATTTTTTTATTTTTTATTTATTTTTCTTATTTTTTTCATCTTTCATTAAAATGCAAGCCTTTTTTTTGCTTATTATTATTATTATTATTATTATTATTATTATTACTGCGTTTACCAATCAATAGTATAGAATTAATAAAAAAATAATCATTTTTTGATTTGTCTTATTTAATTACGTAGGCTACATGTATTGCAATATATATTGAATGTTATATATATATATATATATATATATATATGTGTGTGTGTGTGTGTGTGTGTATAAAATGTCTTAAATTATTCCTTTTTATATTTAAGTTTTTACAAGTTCCTTTATAACAGATGTATTTTAAGAGATTATTAAATAGGACTTATGCATTTCCATGCATAATTTTAAGAATTAAATCATTTTATATCATCTAAAAAATAGGAAGTTTAGGAGACATATCAAGCACAATTAAACTAATAAATAAAACTAAAAGAAGTTAAGAAACGTCATTACTCAAATATCTTAATTTCTTATTCTTTTTATCAATACATTCTAATTTAACCTTATCTAGATTTCAAAAAAATTGGTTGTATAATTTAGGTTAACAGTTGAAGTCTCTCTCTATACATATGTATATACTTCAACTATTAACCAAAATTGAAGTTAATATGATGACTATATATTTGCACTATATATAAATTGCTTGTAAAACAAAGTTAATACAAAATAAAAATTAAAAATTAAAAAATTAAAAAAAATCCATAAACATTACATAATATTCTTTTCAAGATAAGTTGAATATCTCAAAGTTGGCAGTGTCTTTTTCTCATTTAAATATTTCAGTATTAAAAAATTATTATTAAAGATCTAACATCCAAGTCCAATACCTAAAACCACACTCTATGAGGTTTAACTATATTGTGTGTTATCTACTTTATAAGAAACACATGACATTCTTTTGTTATAGTTTTGTAGTTATAATATTATTTTTAAAGAAAAAATTCTTAAAATAAATAACTTTACCTATCTATAAATATTTAAGTCTCCATTATTTAAAAATTTTACTCCTCAAGAAAAGCAAGAGGCTCTAATACTAATGTTTACTTAAACAAATGAAATAAAAATCAAAAATATTGAAAATAAGTTTTTTTAATGTGATAACATATATATATATATATATATATATATATATATTTATATACCTTATTTTGTTATTAAAAAAACAAAAATTTAATTTTTATAAAATAATAATTAATTTTAATTTCATAAAAAATATTTATTATCTATTATAAAATCATAAAATTAAAAAAATAGTGAATATAGCAATAAATAATGTTCTCAATCAAAAAAAATGAGTTAGACTAATTACATAGCAAACATTATCAAGCATGCATAATTATCCTTTGAAATATAGCAAGTATATTTTTTGGCCTAATTAGCATTACTTAATATGTAAATAGTCTCTATTTAGTGATAAAAAAAAAATTAGCTAATCTTATACATCTATTGGAATTTGGTTATAACCATTGAATCCATTTAACATAAAGTAAAGTTTGTGACTTGCCACAATTTCAAGATTTGTATTTGTGAAAAATAATAAAGAAGAATTTGTTTTAGTTATTCCATTTACTTTCATATAATCATTACAAACATATAATTTATCATGCTTCTTATATACAATTACTATTGAAGACAGCCACTCTACTTAATTAATAGAGTAGATAAAACCTATTTTAAGTAATTTATCTATTTCATCTTTGATCTTAGTAGCATAAATTAGGTTCATCCTATATCTTGCTTATTTGATTTATTACGCATTTAGTCCAAGCTTTATATAGTATTAACAGATATGTATTGAGTCTTCATAGCTCCATATAGAAGTATCTTTGTAATCTTGTAATAGTTTTATTGATATCTTCTTGAACTCTTTATCATTTTGTCTTCATATTTTTATTTTTTTGGATTGATCTTTAGTTCCTAAAATTACTTCATCTATTTGTTTTTTTTTTCACTAATGGTCCAATCAATGATAGATTTCTCTTTGATTGCCTCCATAGTTAGAATCATATCTAACTTTATTGTCTCTTTTCTTATTTTATAGAAATTATTTGGATATTTTATTAACCCTCTTAATTTGTTTGTTTGTTTGGTGTTGTTATTATTGTTGTTTGTGTTTTTTTTGTTTTATTTTTTTTCTTCTATTTTTTTCTTAGGTTTAATATCTTCTTATTTCATTAGTTCAACCATTTATAATCATAATTAAATATTTATTTTAATTTTGATAATTTAATATTAGGTATTAAATGCAATGAAAGTATTAGTTGATAAACAACTTGTTCTTCTATATCAGCCAAATCCTCCTTATAGTCATAACATTCTAGGTACACAAGTAATTTTCACAGTGGAAGAAATGGACATTTCTAAATGGTGATTTTTTTTCTTCTATTCTTTAAAAAAATGATTAAAATATTATAAGCAAAATCTTATTTAGACTTTGTTTGCTTAATCCATAATTGACCTAGTAATATAGAATAACTTTGGAATTTTGGCTCTATTTTTATAACTATTATTGTGATATTATGAATAAATTATTCTACTTTATTTTTAATTTTTTAATTATTTTTATTAGTGTCACTTTTTATCAATCAACTATCTTAATTATGAAAGATATTGGTTTAACTTGGTTATAACCTAATTTTTTACATAAGTTGCTTACAATAATATTGATTCTAAAATCTCTATCTAATAAAACATTTTATATACTATTATACTTGATTTTGCCAATAATAATAAGCACATTTATATCATAATCTTGAATTTTAATAATAAATATTTTTAATATAATTAGTTTATCTAAACTTTCCAAAAGAAATGCATTCATAATCTTTTTTTATAATATGGAATTAACTCCAATAATTGGCTTAAACATAAAAAACCAAAAATAAAATTGGATAATAAGAGCCTATTATAGCAATAAATATAATAATTTTAGAAGTTTGTGTAATGATTCAAGTTCAAAGAGTGAAGATTGTGGTAAAAGAAGAAAAATCAAGTAGTAATAATAGTAATAAATAATAACATTCAAAATTACTATTTCTTCATGCTTGATTTATATAACTCTTCTTTAGTGAGTTTTCATGTTTGTTTTTTTTATATCTTCCATCATACCTTTGCTTAAACATATCTTCATAGTAATTTGGCCTATATCCTTCTATGTAAAGATATCAATCCTCTCTTCTATAATAATTTTTTCTTGCAATTTTTTTCTTCCTATAATATTGATAATTTGAGGATCATTTATTTGTATCTTAATTCATATGTAGATTTCTTTTAAGAGTTTTTTTTTTTTTTTTTTTTTTTTTTCTGCATATTATATAAATATGGTTATACTTCATTAACTACTAAGCTTCTATCTTGATAATATCAATTGTATACGTAATCATTGGTTTAATGAGTATAAATATTATAATTAGTGTAAAATTTTAAATGACATTCTAAAAAAAAAACTCTTTATTATTACACTTGCAGAAAATCATTCTAGTCTTAAATTGCTTGGATTCTATTGTTAATTGAGCTATCTCTTCTTTTACTTCTTTTACTTCTTTTAGATCTTTATTAGTTTTTTTTCTTTCTTTATTTACTTTTTTTACTTTTTTTACTTGAATTTTTACTTGAGTCTACATATATTGAATTCTATATTTATTTTTTTATTATAGAAATTCTTTTAATATATCACTTAATAATAATATTATATATTTACTTATTTTTTCTTTAGTTTATTTTAAAACAATATCTTTTTAGAAAAATTATGAGATTGAAGAACAAGTTTATTATTCAATCAAAGAACTCATTTATATTTATATCTTATTTTTTATATTTAAAGTATGAAAAACTCTCAATAACTTCTTCATCACTCTTTTTTTCTAAAGCAAATAATAAATTCATCTTAAAGCTCCTTGTCTTATTTGATTTTTGTACTTATTAAGTCTATATGGTTCCAAAAGCTCTTATACCAAAGGCATTTACTACTTACAAAATTGACCTTTGTTTAATATGCTTTAATAAAGATCTTTCTTTCATATTCATCTTTCTTTCATTTTTTTTTACTAAAGTTTGATACTATTTTTTTTCTTCTTTATTTCTTTGTTTAATCTTCATGGCTTAATTTGCAATATATAATTATTTTTTATCAACTTTGTTTATGATTTTTAATATTTTTGATAAACTTAGTAGACTCCATTCAAGCACATCATCCATCTTTAATAGGTTTACCAATACTTATTAAGAATTTATCTTGGTAATAATTTAAAATTGTAAGTCCTTAAAATCAAATTACTAGGAATAATAATATATTTTCAACATAATCACCAAATAAACACTAAGATTCTAATATCTTAAAAATCATAATATTATTTGAAGTTAATAAATCTATTTTATTTTAACTTCCTTAAGTATCTAAGATGGCTTAACAACCTTGTCTTTTAACACTATTTTTTAAAATCTTATTACATCAATTCTTATTTTTCTTCTTTTAAATATTTTTATACTAAGTCTTTTCTTCTTATTTTAACTTTCTTTTATATCAAGTCTTTCTTTTTTATTATTTTTACATAATTTTTTTTCTAGATTTTATTTTACAATAAGTATAAAATTTACTATTTTATAAGATTAAATGATTTAAGAACTAAAAGTAAGATAATTTTAGAATTAAAAAAGACAAACTTGAATAGAATTAAGAAGCAAAAGCATCATTTAAAGCTTTGAAGATAACTTTTACAATTGTATCAATCTTATATTTCATTGACCTTTGCAAGGTATTTTTTATAGAAGAAAATGCATAGGAATTTGCTTTAAATGTTATATTATTACAAATAGAAGTAATAACAAATTTCATCCAATAATTTTTTAATCAAGAAAATATTGAGCAATAGAGTTCAATTACAAGATCTGTAATATATACTTTTTTATGATTTTGGATTCATTTCAAGAATAGCTCTATTGTCTAGAAGGCATTTCAAGTCTAATGAATATTTATATAGATTACAAGAATCTCAAGTATTTCATATTAGCATATATTTTAAATCATTGCCAAGCCTAATAGAATATATCTTTGTCAAGATTTGAATTCAAAATAATTTATGGACTAAGAAAAAAACAAGATTTATTAAATATCCTTTTTATAAATTCTAATCTAGTACTGAAAGAAGAAGATGTAGCTTTCAATTAATAAAATCTTTTGAAGTTAGAATAATTTCATCTTTCAGCAAGAAAATCAATATTGTTTATTGATTCAACTTTTTTTTAACAAATATGATTGAGTATGTCCTTAGATACTCTTGTTCATGATATTGAAAATAATCTATCTAAATCTTATGAAATTTTTAATTTTAGATTCTAAAATAATTTATTATATTTCAAACAATGCTCATATATTCTAAAAGATAAAGTATGACTACGATTTCTTCAAGCTTATCACAAATTTCTAGCTATTGGACATTTAGGATACAACAAAATCTTAGATTTGATATCCATAGGTTTTTGGTGGCTTCAAATGTAGAAGGCACTTAAAAAGTTTATACATTCATGTAATATTATTTCAAGAACAAAAATTTCTTGTCATTGATATCATGGACTTCTATAACCATTACCTATATCCAAATAACCATGGCCTTTTGTTCTTAAAGATTTTATAATGGATCTTTCAATCTCAAGTTCTTATGACTTTATATTTGTGATAGTAGATTGTTTTATCAAAATGGATTATTTTGTACCATATATAAAAACTATCACACATAAAAAAAAATCTAAAATTTTCATTAAAAATATTTATTGCTATCATGGATTGTTAAAAGATATTATATCAAATAGAAGGATTCAATTTGTATCAAGATTTTGGAGTACTCTTTTCAATATATTGAAGGTGGACATAAATTTATTTTTGACTTTTTATCTTCAAATTGATGGACAAATAAAATGGATAAATTAAGTTTTAAAATAATATTTAAGATGTATCATTAATTATTATTAAGATGATTAAAAAATTCTTTTGTAAATAGAAAAGTTTATTTATAATAATATGGTATATTTTTTTACTCAATAAATACCTTTCTATGTAAATTATAGTTATTATCTACAACTTGATACTTTTGACTTTTCAAAAGATAATAATCTTACAAAAAAATATTTGGCAAATAATTTATGAAAGCTACATAGAACAATAAAAGCACAGTTAAAAGAAGTTCAAGAATTACAAAAATTCAATATATATTTCTATCACGAGGAATAACCTCAATTTTACATTTGTGACAAAATATGATTATTTTGTTGTAATATCAATAATAACTATTCTTATAAAAAAAATTAGATTATTATAGACTTAAACTATTTTCTATTTATGAATTAATTTATCCATTTTTTTTTTTTTTTTTTGTTATACCTACTGGATTTGTTAAAGCTCCATTTTATATTTCAAATGTCTTTATTTAAACCATATAAAAAAATGGATATATTCAAAAGAAGACAAATGTATCATGCCTTATAATATAATGTAATAATCAAGAATTTGAGATTGAAGAAGTCTTAGATCAAAGGAATCACCAAAATAAGTTGAAATAACTTATAGACTTGCACAAATATAATACTATTGAATGTACATAGAAGTTAGCTAAGAATCTACAAATGTAACAAAGAAGATTGATACTTTTTATTGATGGCATCCATCAAATCAAGATGAAGTGTCATGCAATTTGTTGCTATATTAGAAATAAGATTCAACTTAAGAACTATCATTTATTGAGTTATTAAACAATGCATTGAAATTATCACAATCTTTAAGATGAAGTAATAGAAATGAAGATCCTAAAGAACAACAAATTCTTCTTTGAATAGATGGTGAGATATATCATGTTGGTATCACAACATTAGGAGAGACTTTTGATATTTGGTGATATTATTCAAAGTAAAAACTAATCTTAATGGTGTTTAAAATGTTTTATTTGAAAGAAGTTATGAAGATCTCAATAATGAGCAAATAATAAAACGGTCTTTTTATTCAAATATAAGATAATATCAATGATTGAAATAACCTATCAAATATCTTTAATAGAAATAAAGATTAAAATATGGGAAAATATAATTTTCCATATTTTAAACTTTAATATGTGATCATTACTTATCATGGAATTTGTCCTTAGAAGGCTAAGTAATGCCATATATATCTATATATATATATATATATATATATATACATTAGTAATTATTTAGAGTAGAGGAATATTTAAGTAAAAGTATATAAATATAATAATATCTCATGGAAAAGTTTTTCAAAAATTATATAG
This sequence comes from Physcomitrium patens, assembly GCF_059467195.1. Lineage (NCBI taxonomy): Eukaryota > Viridiplantae > Streptophyta > Bryopsida > Funariales > Funariaceae > Physcomitrium > Physcomitrium patens. Next base: position 3,695,736 of record NC_143434.1, on the reverse strand, counting down.
ACATAGATTTGAATTTACACATGATTGTTGATGGTTGACAGGTTGAATACTTGGCTAATAATTTAGCCATGTATTGTATATATTTGAAACTTATCTTGCAAGTTAAATACTTGTCTTGTAAATAGAAAATATGTTGGATCTTATATAACTTATATAATCTTATAATCTTATAATCTTAGCAATAGCCACTCCAATTACTTCTTGAATATGTATATATATATATATATATATTCATCTTTCTTTCATAAAAATTTCATATAGTTCTTATATTTTAATAATTAATATGTAAGTTAAATTATTTATTTTTATAAAAATAATTTAATAGATTAAAAATAATATGATAATTATTTTTCAAAATATCAATATAATAACTAAAAGGTATTAAAAAAATTCTAAAATAATTTTTTATTCTTATCATAGAAATATTCTTAAATAAAATATAACTTGGAACAAACTACCTTAAATTACTAATACATATGTGAATATTAATTACTAAAGCTACATGTTTAAGCATGGAATTTATACATCTCAGCTATAATTGTTTCAAAAATAATAATAATTAAAAAATTTACTTAATTTAAATATATTAATTTTATTTTTAAAAAAATATTTTATTTATTTTCTATTGATTTTTTTATTTTTTAATATAATTAAAGGAACTAAATATAAAAATATAATAATAATTGTGATAATCTAATTTTTTATATTGATATCCAATTTAGTATAAAGATCAATCATTTTTGTCTTTTAATATCTATTTTAAAATTATGATATTATTTTTAGAAATTTCTACAAAATATCATCTAAAAAAAATCTAATATTAATAATAATAATAATAATAATAATATTTTTTAAAGAATTAAAAATAAAATATTTTTTATATTTTTATACATGCCTTTTGGTATCCTAAAATACAAAATAACGACCTTTATAAATATTTTATTTATTTATTTATTTATTATTTACATGTATAGATATGTATAATAGCTATTAATAATAATTTTTTTAAAAAGATAATTTAAAGTAACAAGATCTATATAATTTTTTTTTTATTATGCTATAAAACTTCTAATAAGTTCAATTGAATTATTTTGTTTGATGTTAAGATCCAAATTTTATATGATTGATTTTATGAAAACATTAAAAGTAATATTCAATCTCTTATATATATATATATATATATATATATATATAGTTACTAATACTTCTACCACATCTTGTTATCTACTTGAAATGTTTTTTTTTTTTTTTTTTCTTCCAATAAAAAAATTATATATATATATATATATATTGAAATGATCCATCTATTTATTAAATTAATTTTCTATATCATAACTATCATTAGAAAAATTGATCATCTCCAAAAACCAACATTACAATCATGGCCCTCATTTCCAACCCTTGCTCCTTCTATTTCCAATATTTTTCATCCCAACTTCCACATTTTTAGTTTTCATCTTGATCCTCCTTATTCTCCTCTATTCTTAGTTATATGAATCTTAGTTGAAAGTTTTTCTTAGCAATATTTTGAATACTCTACCTATGACTCCTTTATACTCAGCTTGCTTGCTATGCCTTCTTCTATACCATCATCTCTATCTCTTCTCCCTAATATAAGGAGCATACAAAATAACCAAGACCTTATAAAGTGCAATAAATGATATTACTAGCATATGTGTGTGAGTGGCAATAATGAGGAGGCTTTTTTCATTAAATCAAAAGTGTCAAGATCTCAAAGTTAGTATAGTGGTGGTAGCTCATCCAATTTGTAAAGAATCCTAAAGAATCAACTATAAGGTGCTGAAGGAGAGCACTAATCATTTCTAAAGGAGATCCATAGTTGTCGAAGAGGTCTCAGTTGCAAGGTGCACACTAAGTTCTTTCTATGAGGCTTTCATGAGGTTTTTGAGTCTTAAGGAGTTTTTGTAAATCTTGGAAGGAACATTTTAGGTTCTTGTGGTGGTGTGTTGGATGCAAGATCCTACTTGAGGTTTAGTGTTGGATTTTACAAGTGGAATTTTTTTCTTTTTTATTTATTTTAGTAGCAATAGAGAGTGCAAACTTGAACCATAAATGACTTTCAATATTGAATTGAACTTACAACATTTTGAGCTTATCAAACTTAAAAAAGATCTTAATGCTCTAATTGAGCTATATTCAATCATGCATTTGTAAGGTGACAAAAGATATCCATCCAAGATTCAAGCTTTAGAGGACTCACAATATACATCAAACTTGCATCTACATTGCTATTAATGAAGACATAATGACCTACAGATTAAATACGTAACTAAACTATCTAGTTCACAAATATGACTACATAGAGTCATGATCAAAGGTATTAGTCTAATACAAACACATAACAAAACCTAGTTAGAATCCAATCCAAACCACTCAAATAAACACCATAATAGGTTCCCAAATCAAAAGAATCTCACTCAAAAATTCTACACGATGTGTAAGAATTATATTTGTGTCTAAAATCAAATATAACATGATAATTAGACTCACCTCATCACAACACATTTTTTGAACAAAAATTCTTAAACAAAACACAAAAAGCGACCTTCTAGTACACAAATAACTCTAACTTGACAACAACCCTACTTAATCAAAAAAGTCCATGCAAATCACATCCACAAATTAAAGTCTCCACTCATGGCAACAAAACAATAGAAATAAATAAAATAAATAAATAAACCAAATTGAGCCTCACGATAATAATTAATGCAACAAAGAGAGTGTTCATAAGGTAAACAAGTCCAAAAAAACTCTATTACAATATATATATATATATATATATATATATATATATAAAATAATATTATATTAAAAAAAATAAAAAAACAAACAAACAAACATGGACAACAAACTCCTTAACTCCTTAGATTTTTATACTTCATGATCTCATTTTATACTTATAAAATAAGAAATATATAGAAAATTTTGACAAAGTGTAAAATAGTGACCTAAACACTTTTTTTTTTTTTTTTTGGATGTGATACGTAGGCAAATTCTGTAGATAAAATGCATACTAATTTATATACTTAAGACTAAATTATAACTAATAAATATTATTCTTTTTACAGCATTAAAAATTATTTGATATTAAATTGGATTATGTTTCAAATGACATAAATTGGTAAAAACAAAAAAAAAATTAATTAATTAATTAATTAATAATTAAAAACATACACACACACACACACACATATTTATTATAAGCTATAAAGTCACCATATGATCTTACAAATCAGCTGTCTCCAAATTAATCTGGTTTCAACATAAATTTAAATGAAACAAAATAAAAGAATAAAACCTCTACACCAAAAAAATCCAAAGTATCAAAATATATAATTATACATGTATCAATGTTAAAATCTTACATACACATCAACTATTTATGTAGTGGAACTTGCCTTCTTTTCTATTTTTTAGTTCCAACCTTTTTACAGTTAGGTATTGAGTTCTCATGTACAAACATATACATAATTAAACTTCACAATTTAGCTAGACTTTTATTTTTCCCTTATTGTTTCAGTTCTAATTATATCCTGATTAAACGCATCTGGTCCGTGAAAAGCAGACCTACACACAGCACCACAAAAATACGCAAAAATACGCAATAAAAACCCCAAATAGGAGCGCAAAGGTATCACACTCCGTGGTATTGAAACGCAGGCATCGACCAAGAATCCAGAATCCAGGATTGCAATTCGTAGCCACATGAGCACACACTTGCTTTATCTTCTAATACCATGCACACATCTTCACATGCACTGACAAACCATCCCTTCCCATGCCCTGTGCCACAAACCCCACTGACCCCAATCACGAGTAATCGTGAGACACTCGGCAATTCCCGCGACCTCACGATCCCATCGCCGCTATTCACCTTGCCTCATCGCAGACCCGGCACAACGCCTGCAGGCTTCACCATGCATCGCCGCTTTTTTGTCTAGACCCGGCGATTCAGCATCGAGATCACGATCCATCGCCGCTTCTGCCTGGCGTCATTCGAGAACACAGAACGTCCCCCTTTTACTTTCTTTTCACAACCGATGCGAGGTGTGGACAAAACCACACAAACACAAAAACGCGAACTCCAAAATCGATCGGGTTCGGAAGATCGAAGGCGGTGGTCCCTGGGCGCAGACCGAGACTCGGAGGCGACCGACGCAATGCGCAGGCGCGCTCATAGGGCGAGAGGAAGCAATGTCACGGTTACCGGGTCGCCGTGGGTCGCGCGGGCGAATGGGGAGATTGTCCTGGGAATTGAGCCATCCAATATCCAGTGGTGTGGATTGGCCTACGATCCGACTCTGGCCAATGGCGTGCTCGGGTGACGCACGGGTTCCCCGCACCCGGCCCGCCCCGACGCGAGCTAGACGGATATTTGAGTCGAGGAAGTGTTCGCCCGTAGATCATTTGTCCATACCCCTCGTTTCTAGACAATCTGTGAGTGTGTGATTCCTTCCTTCCTTTGTAGCTATGGCCACTACTGCTGTGCCCGCGATGGTGATAGCTTCGACTGTCGTTCCTTCCACCTCAATGAGATCGTCTTTCTCTGGAGCAGCTGTGCAGGGACTGCCTGCCTTGAAGATGAACCTCGCCGCCCGCCCCTTGACTGTCACCGCCAGCACTAAGAAGATCAAGGTTGCGCAGCCATTGGGTGAGTGCGGAGCTGTGTGATGGATGGGCTTTTTTGAGTATACGGTGTGTGCGTTGGATACAGATGGCGGTAGTTAGAGAGACATGGCATCGGTATGAGTAGAATTGGGTTCCCAGACGCTTGCCCGTGTACGCACTCTCGGTCATACTTCCAGCTAGTGTGACTTGGAGAAGGAAGATGACAGTGTGGAACGACTGGTAGAGGGGAAATTCTCAGGTGTGGGGCTAAGTTACTTCCCGTGTGGCAGGTCCTTCTGGAGACTTCAAGAGCAAGAAGGGTGTTGATGCCGGTGGCCGAGTGCTTAAGGGCAAGGGTGTGTACCAATTCGTCGACAAGTACGGTGCCAACGTCGATGGATACAGTCCTATCTACGCTAAGGAGGAGTGGAGCAAGAGTGGTGACTCCTACGCCGGAGGTGAGTCCATCGCCTAATCTCCGGAGCCCTTTTGTGAAAGAGTATTGAGAATTCTTGCTTTGGGATTTTTCATTACAGTCAAAAGCTCAGGCGATATGTTCTGCTATTATGTCTTGGTGCCTCCGAAATGGGTTCCACATGCGGTGTGCTTGATCTCCCCCATGGATGCTACGTATTGTACAGTGTTATTATAGAAATAACCGAACTGAGAAGGAGATGCCGTCTTATTGATGCGTTCCTCAGCGTTTCCAATTCAAATCGTTACTGAGGAGGTGTTCTACTATGCAGGAACTCCCGCTCTTGCCATCTGGGCTCTTCTTTTGGGTGGACTTTTGGTTGGCGGTGCTCTTCTCGTATACAACACCTCTGCACTGAGCGGCTAGACTTGTATACTCTCCGTCTCGCAAATGTACATTACTAAATATTACTAATTTGAGTGAGCATTGCTCCGCCATGAAAGAACTTGTGCATTATTTATGAAGTTGACGTTTGGTTCTGGTTGATTACTTCAATTACTGAGCTCTGCCGCTATTTGCGTTGTACATTTCTTACCTCACTCCCGTCCTTTTTTAATCTGGTTTGCCTTCGATATGATGCATTTGAACTGTATTCTGTGATATAACTTGAAACATTATTCTTTTGAATTTGTCGGAAAAAACGGGTAAACATACCAATCAAACTCATGATACACCACCATCAAATAACACGCATTCTACTTTTATCACCTGTACTAATAAGAATGGAGAAGATATATCATCATATCTAATGATGAATAGAACGATAAGATGATACATTTGTGCTTCTACATTAACAAATTTTTATAAACATAAATCCAATGAGAATAATTTGTAGAGCAAAATAAAGTTCTATGATACTCAGAAATGATAAATAGAAGTCAACCAATGGTAATTGCTCACGCGATATGTACCAGACAAATAAGCCCCGTAGTTTAAGTAGATCTGACTTCTACCAATATCACTAAAATGACAATACATTTTGTAACTAAATACTTGTTTGTCTGACTAGAAGACCTACAGTTTTCTTTCTCTAAAATAGCCTTGTATTCTGAATCATTTAAGAACAAAATAATTGAGTTGACTGATAACAATACAAAATCCGAATGTGAAAAGTTCTGCAAATGTATCTACAATATTGTCGATTGTTGATTATTGTAATATTCTGTTCATGATTTCTCACCAACATTGACGATGTTTGTTATTTCTATGAAAATTGCTACTTCAACATGTAAAAGTTTTGAAGAGTTATGATCGATTTCAAATATGTTTCACTGAATACATAGACTTGTTGGGTACATATGGATGTGTAAGAAACCATTTTGTTTTTTTTCTTTGTTTTTCTTTTTTTCTTTTTTTCTTTTTTTCTTTTTTTTTACATGAAGAAAGATCATTTGGGATATGGCTCAAAAGCATACAAACTTTTATTTCTGTGTGTTGCTACAATTTATGTTTCCAAGTACATATTTACATTTCAGGAAGGCAGTAAAGAGACATAGTTAAGATGAGAATGCAATGAGACAACGACTGAAAATCAACTCTTGCAAGCTTCTCTTTCTTCATTCGAGTTAACCTGCAAGTTAGCGTACGTATCACCAAGACTTGTAGATTTTACGGAAAATTTCAAGTTTGGACCGTTTACAAAGAAAAAACAGCAGTACTTCGGACGAAAGAGTAGCAGAAAACTCAATATCATCACGCCATGCAAAAAAATAGTATAGCGCGAAAACAATGTAGGCAACTGTGACAGCTGCAATTGTCTTTCCTGACCCACATCATGGGCCTCGCTTCCAATCCATACAAATCCGAGATCACATGTGAGATTTTATTCCGATGGCCCACCGAGGGGCTACAAGGTTACTAACCGGCAATGATGAAATGCTTCCTAACGACCATCGCCTGATCACCTCACTGGTCAAGAAATAAATTTACCTAAACAAGATCGGTGCTGAACTCACAGTGAAAATCATTCAATGAGGACTCACATGAGCATGGAAAGTGAAAATAACGATGAGTGACATGTGTTTTATCACATCAAGTGTGGCTTCTCAGTGAAATACAACAGTGCCCAAAATTCCCATCAATTTTTTTTCTTTTCCGGATAGATAGCCAGTAACGAATGGGATCACACACCTAACTCAAAGTAGGCCTGCATCAAGCACAGATCCTATATACCTACGATCTCTTGACTACATCAGAAACCCAGGACTGTATAATGGCAAATCGCAGATAGGAAGGTCAAGACGCAACTGCCTTGACAGTGTTTGTATTTAATAGTCGACGAATCGGTTTCAAATGTACAAAACAAAATTACACCATAACTACTTTTAACCGCTCAGTGCAGATGTGTTGTAAACAAGCAAGGCTCCAGTGAGGAGAAGTCCGCCCAAAAGAAGAGCCCAGATGGCTAGAGCAGGGGTTCCTGCACGTTACACGACGATCGCTTGTATAAACAACAGAAACAACAGCGACACAATTCTCATTTAATCAGCATAAAGAGCAACAGCGGCCAGATCAATCGAACAAAGTGTACGATACAGTCCAAGGCAGATCGCCATGGAACAACTCTTTCAGCACGATCAAGGCAGTTACTGCAAGGCACCCACTAACCTCCGGCGTACGAGTCACCTCCCTGACTCCACTCATCCCTAGCGTAGATAGGGCTGTACCCATCGACGTTAGCACCATACTTGTCTACGAATTGGTACACACCCTTGCCCTTGAGAACTCGGCCACCAGCATCAACACCCTTCTTCTTTAAGTCTCCAGATGGCCCTGCACAAACACACCTAATCACCTTAACTCCACAACTCAAACACACAGCGATCGCCGACCACATACCCCAACATCCGTCATCATCCATCCTGCAGTTACAAGCATCTCACTGATTCCAACACAGGAAGCTACTTATCAAGCAATTCCAAACGAAACAGAGAGAAATCAGGAGGTGAATCAACTCACCCAGTGGTTGAGAAACCTTGATCTTCTTCGTGCTAGCAGTGACGATCAAGGAGCGGGAGGTTCTGGAGAGGCTGAGGGGGGTTACTCCCTGCACAGCAACGCCGGAGAAAGACGACCTCGCGACGGCGGAGGGCACCACAGAAGCAGCGGTCATGGTAACATAAACAGCGGTAGCTGCCATTGCTGTTGCTGCTGCGATGGATGCCAAGTGCACGATTTTTCTTCGAGATAAAATTAGCGCGGTGGGTGGGGTTCTTGCAACACGCAGTGCGAGCGTGAGCTTGTATGCCGCCCGATGGGTGGGCAGCCATTGGACGGGGCGGGATTCCGAAGCTCTCCGCCATTAGAACCGCTTCGCGCTCCACCTCCGCAATCCATATCCGGCCAAGGGCATGTTCACACCGACTCCCTCATCGGAATCGGACTTTTCATCTGGTTGGATAATGCGTTGTGTTGATGGTATTATCGGTAATTTTGCGTTCTAAGAGGTTAATCTAATTTGGGTTTTTTTCTTTTCTTTTCTGATGGAAATATGTTTTGGTGAGAAAATTACGATTGCATTCACAGGTGGCAATGTACTTTCCTGGAAAGCTTGCCACTTTATCTAATACAGTTGACACTGGTCAGGTAATTGTGTGTTATCCTAAAAGATGGATGTCCATTTAGTCACCGAAAATAATATTTTTCAGTAAGAGGACTTTCTTTTCAAATGAAAATAAGGTGTAGCCAAAAGCCTCAAACAGATAGGAAAAAAATTACTGTAAGGGGATTATTTTTAATAAGAAGAACAGTTGAATTTGCAGTTTCAGTTCTGTTAATAGTCAACTCTCATGGAGTGCCATACATCATATTGTTCCTAACAAAATCATGTCAAAAGTAAGGTATGAATAAAAAGTTGAACATATAGGAGAACAATTAACGATTTCGAAGCTAAACACTTACATTTATAACTGTTTACTTTTAAAATTTTGAGAGGAAAAATAAGATTTTGATAACAAGTCAGGTTGGTAATATTTACATGTCAAAAATTCAAAACAAGTTGATTAAGAAAAATGTGTACTAAAATAGAAACCTGATAGGCATCTAATAAAATCATATTTTTTTCTAACCACCTAGTCAAATTGATTGAAGAGGAATATCACGTGTTTTGATATTTTCTAAAAGTGTTTCTATATATATATATATATATATATATATATGTATGATGCATGAATAAAATTTAAAGTAAAAACACAAGACATTGACTGTGAACTTCAAACTCATGTCCCAATTCTATCAAACTTTAAACCAGATGTGTTTAATGTAAAGCCAAAAAAACTCATGAATGACATTGTTTAATTATCTTTGTGTGCATGTTACAATCAATTTTAACATTAGATGTAGCTGATGATGTGGCACATTGTAAAGACAAAACATATGGTTCTGTGATCTGAAATCTGCATACACTTGCTAACAGGGTGGAAGATGTACCATTTCGTTGAAAAGTGGCATTCCAAATCCAAATGAACTATGATCATCACTGCAGTTGCAGAAGTTGGCAACCACAGTAAGAAATATGTACTTACGCGCTAGACATCTTTCATATGATTGACACTCTTCTCAAAAAGCATTATTGAAGTTCATTCATACGTATGCAAGGATCGCAGCTCTCAGTGATTAAGTGTGGCAGAAATCTTTTGTATACATCACAAGAAAAATGTTCAAGAGATTTGGCAGGACACAATTTTTTTGAGATCTGTATATCACAATTGGGTGGGGTACTGTCTCCGCATCATCTTCCTGAGGTGCACACAACTTGGAAATGTATCGAGAAGATTGAGGCGGACATTGATTATCATGCATAAAACAAGCATTACGAGATAATTATAATTCAGATATTGATCATTCAATAGTGATCAGCTTCCATGGTAATAAATGCTAGGACAAGTCAATAGAAGATTGAGTTTAGAAAAGGGTTCAGCAAACTGTTTCGGGGCAAAGTGTAGGACTAACATCGGAGATAAGGCGAGAGAAAGCAGAGCGTGTCAGAATTGGAACTATATCGCAAATAAATAGAAGCGGAGGCGAGCTTGCAAGAAAGTCTTGTGTGAGAAGAAAACTTGTTTTGCCTGTAATAAAACAATAACAGTTTACAATGTGTTGCCTCAGCAAAACTATCGACAAATCTATTTCACGGGGTAGGGGAGGTTGAGGACATAGAGCAATATATAGGCCCAGGCCACGCCCGACAGACCACCGAAGAACCATCCTCCGGTGAAGCTGGCCCATCCCTCAGCAGTCTGCAGCTTGTCAGCATCCTTTTGCCTTCCTGTGAGGGTTAGGCTGGGCGCCTTGGAAGGCTCACCTTCCTTGAAGGAAGCAATGCCGTAGATCGTCAGGCACATGGTGAGGATAGTAACGAGACCGGCAGCGGCGAGACTTCCTGCCTCGCCCCTAACAGCGGAGTTCCTCAACGGTCCAGTGAGCACAAAAGGACCCACCAAAAGGTACCCGTGGGCGAGTCCGATCTCGACACCCCTCAACAAGGGAGCAACAGCGGTGCGGTAAGCGGGCAGGTTAGAGAGATACCAGGCAATCAGGGGGCTGCTAGTCACGGGCGTCTCGAATCCACCGATGAAGGGGTCGCCGTTGAGGGGCTCGATGACCTGGTACTTCTCGGCTCCAGCTCGCACCGTCAAGTTCTTCGCCTGCAATGCGTGCACTGGCGCCGCGGTAGCACGGAGGCCATTCACGTTACCCAGGAATGTCCTGGAGCTCACGGCGCCGGTGGACTTGGTTACACGCTGCGCGCGCTCCAGGGCAAGCAGGCCCCCAGCCCGGGTCATGGAAGTCGCCGCCATCGCTAAGACAATCCTCACGAACCTGTTTCTCGTTTACAATGTACTGAATCAGTAGTGAAACAACGCCGATATCGAGGGGCGAAATGCTCTAGTGCTTGTAGAGAATGGAGATGGCGGGCCTGCTGCGGATTGCACTGCGCAATTGCGATTGCGATTACAATGGGTGGGGTTTCACTCAAACCGATAAGGTGAGTCCCACGTGGCGGCCTCTGGTAGATGGAGAGGCATTCGTCTCGATAGCCTTGACGCCGTCTGCCGCGGACGGCCGCGGGGAGGGCCGTCGCGGCACTTGGTGTCCACGGTAGCGGGTGCCCAGTACTCGTCCAATGGAGTGGCGCGGATCTTATTACGTGGATTGGGCTGCATCTTCTCTGATTCGTCGCTTACTTTCTTCTGTTTTTTTAGATTGGAAAATTTTATTGTGCTTGTATGTCATGTGATGTGTTTTGTACTAAAACTCTGTTTGTTTGCTAATGTATTTTCACACGGACCTACTTTCGAACACTCACAATTTATTGAAAAACTACATTCTTTAGAAAAATGATGATTTGTATATATGTATATACTAGTGGAAACTCGTGCCATTGGCCATTGAAAAGGTATAAAAGTTTAATTTGCAGTTGCTAAGTCAAAATTTGACCAGAAGAAATGCTGATCAAGAAAAAAACAGAATGTATATGCATAACAATGGAACAATTTATGTCTCCAAAGTTGCGTTATTGCTTCACTTTTGATGAAATGTAGCCAACCAAAGGTGTTTTTGTGTCCTCTTGTTTATCCTGTTGGTTTATCTCCCCATGAATTATTTTATATAAGACAATCAAGCAGGTTCTCACAAATAAAAACTTTGTAAGTAATTTAAAAAAATTAAATTCTTGATGACACCAAATGTACTTGTTGAATGACCAAATCTACTTGCAGCACAAATCTTTAGGGATTATATTGTGGTTGATGGTTATTTTCTTAAAAACCTTTGTAAGAATAATAATAATAATAATAATAATAATAATTATCCATTATGGTGTACATATCTTTATTTACTATCTTAACTTAGAATCAAATAAATCTAAGATGAAGGGTATTCAGCTCTCTTTGCACGGTCAGGCAACCAAAAATACTAATTTTTTTGTTGTTTCCTCTTTATAATATATTACAAAGATTCATAAATAATATTGCAATTTCTATAATTATTCCAATAAACATAAGATTGAATATTAGTTATTTAATTTTTAACATGATCATTCTAATAAAGGAAATTCTACTTATTGGAATTAATATTAATTCAATGAATACAAACATTATTCCATTGATGGACTTTCAACATTTATATTCAATATTGCATATTGTTCACAAATCATTTCTGAATATTTACAATATTTGTTATGTTAATAATTGTAATGTTCACAGGTTCGCGTTTAAACACTGCCTAGCTTAACAACTCAACAAAATAGGTCAACCTCAGATCACAGACTTACTAATGCACAGGAGAAGGATATGTTAGATTGAACTTATAAAGAGCAAACTAAACAGACCCAAACTCTCCTCAACAACTTCGATTTCGTCTTCAATCATGTGTCATGATAGGCAATGCTGTTCCTTGCAAAACAATGGAGTTTTAAACGTAGAAGATCAGCACAACTACGACCTCTAAATTCGATTCTCCCTCCAAGCTTGGAAAAGGCAAGGAATCCGCAAAAAGGATTTCAAACAGTCAAGGAGCAAGGTGCATAATTAAGGGTGACCACCACTTCTCCTCAATTTAACCTGAACAGGTGATGCGGTTCCTGGCCTGGTGGTGTACATGAGCTGCTATCGACTTTCGATCAGTGGTGACCCTGTCTACCGCCAAAAGAAAGGGATCCAGAAGCTATGTTCTCCGAATGGTGGTAACTCCAGAGCAAAGAACAATGTCAAGCTCTTGAGAAATGGCTACGTGTCCGTGTGTGAATTGGAGAAAAATTCAAGACTTTTGGATGGCTCCAAATTTTTCGTATGCAATATCGTTTGTACTCATTCCTGACCTGCGGCATCAATGACACAGCATGTGCTCGCGTTTGGGATCAGATCTAGCTACTTCCAGTTCAAAGAGCTCTCTTACTGAATGTCTTCGAGAATCCGAACCCAAGTCATCGTCTTCCTCGTCCTGGACCTGGTCCTCAGGGTTGCACATCATTGTTCCATACGGTTCGTCAGCTGTATACTGCTCTCCCTCGTCTGTCTCCGCGGTCGCTGCAGATTGCCAGTGCTTCGCATTGCTGCTCTTCACCATAGCTCTGTGATCAGGCCAATCTGCTGTGGACTCAGAACGAAGAGTTTGCAGACAGGAAGAGTGGCATCGAGTTTACTTTTCAGAGCAAATATAGTTTTAGAACACTGCTGGTGCGTCGTCGCTCGAATCTTTCCACGGCGGGCACCACTCATCGGGGTGGCGATCGATGTGCTTCAGCCCCTGCCGGACTGGAACCCTGTGCGGAATTGATGGCATGGACTGCGAGATGCTGGATCAAAAATTTGGTTGCCATTTGCCTTGGTGAGACAGCGGTGGCACAGATTTCTTCCCTGTCTTGCGAACTTGACGGTGAGGGCATTCCAGCGCTTGCTGTAATTCCAGTTCCGGGTTGGGGTCTCGAAATAGTGGCTGCCACTCGCCGTCGATTTTATTGAAAATGTCGGGGCCCTTCTTAGGATATCGCATTATGGATGTGCTTCCTCCTTTCGGTATTAGCGGCGCTAAGGGTGGAAGTCTTGTTGCGTTGTGGCGTCCATGAACTTCCATTGTGTGAAAGCGCAGATGTTCACAATCTCGACGATGCCTTTTTCTAGCCGTCAAAAGAGTAAGAAGATCGAAACCGTCGCAAAATACATGCAAACTTCGAAAATGTGCACGGACAGCTCCACTACACAATTTTGCAGTCCACCACTAAGTGGGGAGCGTGAAGCAGAGTGGAAACACTTGTCACAATGTTATAACAGCTTGTTATACTCTCCCGGAAAACACTTGTTACATTGCTCACAATGTGAAAATCCATCTTGAAATTACCATCACGTGAAATGCAAACATCAACGAAATGATAACGATCATTGCCACATGAATGCATTCCTCGAAATTTATCTAGCAGAAACATAATGCTGATTTATACTTTTTCCAGGCCGAGTATAGAATTACAAAACAAAAATAAACGCATTCATTGAGAGGTCAGTTGTGCACCTCGCAAATTTGATATTGCTTTTTATCTATCATTTTGTTTTACTTTAAATTCTTCTTTTCATTATTATAATTATTATATAAAAGAAATCCATGACAAGAGCCTGAGTTACTTTGAGATTTCCAATTGTAATTGTCTATAATTGTCTATTATAATGAAATATTTCAATTGAGACATTTTCATGTGGAATGGTCAAGTTTCAATTTAGGTGGAAATAGCTTATTTACATTAAATACATTAGCACATGAAGCATCACATTAATGATCTAAAAATAATCTACATGTAAAAAGTGTAAAAAAAATCATAAGAAAGTTCAATAATTTATATTGTTGTAAAAAAAAAAATAGTACCCTTGTCATGGATTTCTTTTATGTGTATGTTCATTTGTTAATGTTTTGTTATGTTTACTTTAATATCTTAATCTTTACTTGATGCTTGTCATGAATAAGAAGTAGCTAAATTTGTTCAAAATAATTAATGCATTGATTCAACAACTTTTTGCAAAACATTTGTATTTAAATGTATTAAGAAGACAATTAAATAATTGTGTATCTTGACTACATATGTTATAAATATATAGATATTGATATTTATATCCAATACATTTAATGATATTTTAATTATAGATATTTTAATTTTTTTATGTTTTTACTAATATTGAATTATTATTTTGTGTTTTTATCCACATGTTTTTTGTGTTCGCTTCAACAAAGCAAACACAGCAGAAGTGCCCGATGACGAGAAGCTCCAGGGGATTTTCCATTCACGATTAAATTTGCACACCCACTTCCGAGTTTTGTTAAAACACAAGTGGGATGAATGCCTTTTTCTTTGTTTCTCAAGGCTTCTTTCTCACTCTTGGACTCGGTGTGCAATTCGATGGATGAGGGTCACGGCTCTCATCCTCACCCCGTTTTTTCAGAGTAGTGCAGGAGCCCTCGTCTTGTTCGAAAGATATCCGTGATATCGTTCCGTTTCGTGTGTACTGAAGGAATTGTGAATTCTACCATAGTGATGGAAATTGGGTGCGAGTCTACCGTAGAATTAGTGCTGGTGTTGTAGTGGAGAGTGGTGTTTGAGTGCGTGAAGGAGGGCAGAGATGGGTGGTTTGACATGGGCAGCTCAGCAGCTGCAGGGAGGATTACGGTCGTCATTGTGCCACTGCATTTCTGTCGCAGAAACTCTTCCACAACAACGCCAGTCTACAGGTATTGCTGCTTGGGTTTGATACCTTGCATGCTTTCGTCTCTGCCATTGGGAACTGCTGTGTGCCATTGAGGAACTGAGGAGGAGCCTGTGAGCACTTCGTGAACTCGCCCGTGTGAGTCTTGCAAAATTGATAGCAGAATGTATCTGAAGCTGACATTCTCTTTCCATTTTCAAGCGTAGTTTATGAGCTTTGAATTTTCCTAGTGCTCCCTTATCCGAAACATCGCTATCAATTCTGCTATGAAATTTGCGAGGGGTTTAAGCTTTGGTGGTTTTCCGAGGCTAAGTTTCATCTTATCTCCTAAATGTATTGGATGCAAAAGCCGCTGTAACTACACTCATTTGATCCATCTCATGCTCATCTCAGGTGTCCATAGAATTACGTGTTCATCAGGCAACTATGGCCAAGAAAGAGAAGCGAGAAATTCATCAGAGAAATGGCAAGGGAATTCGCGTGATGTGTCGAGAATTAGGCGAGGGCCTGGTGCCTCCAGGTGGACCCGAATTGAGGACGAGAGATTGGGGAGAGGAAGAGTTGGGAGAAGAGGGGACGTTGATTTTGACAAGAGGGAAGATCGTCGAGCTTACATACCAAGGACCGCGACCAATATATCGCCTCATCGCGCAGGTATTTTGGAAAAATACGTTGACATGCTTTTGGAATGTTCCCTTGAAATTGCGATGGTAGCATCGTGTAGAATCGCTGCTCTCATTATTCTCACAACTCCGTTGCCTTAAACCCTTCATTACTGTTTTGGGGAGTGATAAAGGAACTGGGCATGCTGTACCCTACTGTGTGTGGCAGTGGTGGTGGTTCGGCTTATGCGAATAGAAGAGGGCGGGGCATTTGCGGATGTATTAAGTGGCGAGGGCGATAATTCATGGGAAGATGAGATGGCTTATGTGGGCCGAACTTTAGGTTTCCGAGTCCCCAGCCTGGACCTACGAGAACGAAGATTGGTGCGAGAAGCCTCACACATTTTGTTTTTATCTGTGTTTTCTTTTCGTCTGAGAATACACACAATTTGTGTAACTAATTCTTCTCGAATTGGACGCTTGACGCCTAAAAATTCCAGCCACATGTTTGTAACGTTTCGTATGCTCGAGGATATTTCACTGGGATTATTTTCTTCATAAATTTTCTCTGGGATTATTTCAACCTCGACAGGTTTGGGACCAGCATACAATGAAGTCATTTTTGGGTGACGTTTTGTGATCAGGTAACTGATGAAGTGGCGGGAATAGTGCGTTGGAAAAGATATTTAGATTTTTTGATATTTTCTTTCTTCAAGCAAGACGTTCGAGACTATGACCGTATGGAGCCCCTTCTGCGCCAGGTGTTCATCGTCGTCCTCTCTTCTTACTTTAAATCTAGACATCCTCCATTTGTAGAAATGAAGTGACCTAGTAATCAGCAACCTACTGCATATATAGTGTGGACCCCGTCGAAAACCTAGTGGGCATGGCTTTGCATGGTCATATATATGTCTACAGACTTCTGAAATTGTGGAAGGATTTGCTGCTATTACAGATTCTTCGGGTTGGACTGTACGAGCTTATTAAGCTGGAGATGCCTCCACACGCCGTGTTGAATGAGGCAAGACCTTGGACTCATTGGGGCTAGCCTCTTTTGCTGCTCATAAAAACTCATGCTAAACAATGTAGATGTTGATCATTAGGAATCCTCACGGATCATCCCAGATGTCCTGAAATTCATAATATCGATTTCACAATCTAAGTGCAAATCGCTCTTCACTTGGAATTTATCTAGTTTGCGGGATTTACAGCTTCTGGTTGTAACCATTGATGATGGTTTCTTCACCTTGTGGTAATATCTATAACATAATGTACAGATGCTTCTCCGCTGGGTAATTTATACGGGTGTATCCGCTTGCTAACCTCTTGATGCGATTTGGTTTTTCTTGCCCATGTAATGCAGACTGTGCAGCTTGCCAAAGTGGCCCTCAGAGCCGGTGCAGGCAACCTGGTTAATGGGCTTCTGCGCGATGTTGTCCGTCACCAGGTTTGTTAACAATACAAATAACCTAAAACGTAAGGCTTAGTAATTCTATATTGACCTCGTACGAATTAATTTGCACATGCAAAGAAACTCCATACAGGATTTCTATGCATAATATATAATGCTAGTTGTCATGGCTTTCCTTTCTTCCTAATCAATGTCGCTGAAATCAAATATCATACAAATGTAAGGGTTGGTTGGTTTTATCCTGCAGGATAAAGGGCTGCTTCCAGTTCCTGCTGTGGAAGGGGATCAGCGTTCAAGAGCAAGAGCTTTAGCAACAATTCATTCTCATCCAGTTGTAAGTACCGATCTCAGAATGTGTAGTTTCTTGATTTAGTTTGATTATGGTCTTTCAATTGACCGGCTATTGATTCCCTGGGTGCTCAGTGGATGGTGCGGCTGTGGTTCACACAATTTGGAGAAGACGAAACTGTGCGGCTCATGGAATGCAATAATCAACGACCTAAATTTTCACTCAGGTTTGATACGATTGTAACAACTGCTGCTCTTAAACTGAACGTGAAGGTGTAAGTTTTTAACTTCAGTCGGTTGCAACTTCTCTGCATGGCTTCATTTTTGAATTTTCCTTGAACCTTTGCTTTTGTGCTGGTGTTTCAACAGGGCAAACAGTGCCCGAGGAGTTTCAAAGCAAGAGCTTATTGCAGAATTAGACAAGCTTGAGGTTAGTTGTAATTTCTTCCAGTCTAAAATTTCTGTGGGAATAGACGTGCCTTTCAGTACCGTTGAAACTTGAAATGTCCTTCTTGCTTCGCGGTCTTCAAAATATCTCAGGGAGAGTCTCAATATTCGTGTGTACGAGGAAACAAGGTGTTGCACCACTAGCTGTTCGTGTTCGTGTTGATGTTAGAGATTGCTCTGGTTCTAGACAACGATGAAAACCCAATAACCTTCAAATATAAGTGTAGAAATGGTGTCCTCCTTTGGTCACAGCATTATGTTACGGCCATGTTTTTGTACTAGAATTACAATGGTTAGTTGTGGTGAGGAAGTTGTGCAGGGATAACCATGTGCTGGAGGTGTTACTGACAGATGCCTATGAACCCCATTTTTAAGTAACTTGTGAAAATGTTTTTCCAGGTTTCTTACTCGGAGTCGCCGTACTTGCCTGACTTTGTTAGGCTGTCTGCAGGTATGCAGGTAAAGAACTTCAATCAACATATCATTTTAAATATTTGTTCGTTTTCTTAGTCTTTGAGCGTGATAGACACGTGTTAAATTCTTGTCTAACATGAGCCCTTGTCCCTCAAGCACTGGCAGCACATACATATGATTGTTGAGAGAATTCTGGAGTTCCTATGATTCTCATGCTCATTGGTTACACAGGATGTTTTACGATCAGGTCTTCTCCAGAATGGATGTATTGCAGTTCAAGATGAAAGTGCAGGTGAGTTCTAATTTGCAAGAAGCGTCAGACTGGTTGTTTACCACATGCTCTTTAGGGCTTGGTTCTCTTCGTGGTGTCCAAAAATATTGCTAGATTTTGCAGAGCACATGATGTCTTATGCAACCCTGACATGGGTCAGACTTGATGAACGAAAGTCTCTTTTCATCTTACACTGCAGATTATGATGAAACGCAGTGTTAGGATATCTTTCAAACTGGAAATTAACTTAATTGAATGATTTTCATGAGTAGGACTCGTGGTCTCTGTGATCGATGCACATCCTGGAGATACCATTATTGATTGCTGCGCGGCACCCGGTGGAAAAGCCTTAAATTTAGCTTCTCGACTGAACGGTCAAGGTATGAATCCTACAATCCAAATCATTAACGTATTATCATTGAAATCGTTTTATTAATGTTATTATTATTGTGAATCATGATTTTTTAAATCACAGGAAAATGAAGCGAATAGTACTTCATGCAGGTGCGTATGCAAGAAGGATGTTTTATGATTTGGTAGGTTTGTACAGGCAAGGTCGTAGCTGTTGATGTGAACGAGGGCCGCCTTCGTATACTCTCGGAGGCTGCCGAACAGCAGGGAGTTGGAGATGTTGTTTCACCGTGCCACTACGACCTTCGTGATTATGCGGTGCGTTGCTACTTGAATTTTCCTGTGATCTGTTAAACTGCCCTCTTTCATGCAGCTCAGTTTTTCATAAGTAATCAACAACGATATTTCCTTCATTCCATCTCTTGATGATTGAGGAATGGGTGCAGGCTAAGGCGGCAGGAACTGCTGATCGTGTCTTACTGGACGCTCCTTGCAGTGGTCTCGGTGTGCTGTCCAAGGTTCTTCAGAGCTAAACCTGACGTTTTGAATCATTTGGGGAAATTCATTTCTCAAATTCTATTCGTTTGCTTCAATTTGATGGTTCTTGATCTAAGCCCAGGAGTTGGAGGTGATAACTCGTTTTGCTATTAATATTAGTATCCAAGGCAAGTTATATTAATTCAAGAAGTTTTTTTTTCACAAAATCAACTGGTGTAACCTTGTATTGTATGTTGCTCAGAGGGCTGATTTGCGATGGAGAAGATCGCCTGAAGACGTGAAGCAGTTAACAGAACTACAAGACTCACTCTTGGATGCTGCAGCCTTGTATGGTTTCAATACTTTAATTATTACAATTTGTTATTGCGCACTTTGTGCATATCCTCATGGACTTGTAAGACTGCTACATTTTGGATATTTTCCATTTTTAATTAGGCTTGGGTGGCTTAGTGAATGGGTACTAATTTTCTAGTGAGCAGTTGATACAAGTTGTTTACTTCATTTAGTTTTGACTTGAGTATTTTTTATCAGGTTGGTAAAGCCTGGCGGTGTGCTTGTATATAGCACGTGCTCAATCGAGACCAGCGAAAACTCAGAACGAATCGCTGCTTTCCTTTCAAGGAATCGGGTAAAACACCTCTTTGGAAGGATCATTAAATCAACTGTTTGAATTTGCAGGGTTTGTTGCCATGATGCACATTAAATTTCCTATGGCCGTTGGTTTTTGAAGCGCAACATAATTACATTACATGATCACCTTGAACTTGTGCAGGACTTCGTCTCAGAGAATGTGGAGCCGTTTGTACCAGCCTCTATGGTATCTAAGGAGGGTTTCTTTGTCTCTTTTCCACATAGACATGGTGTGGATGGCGCATTTGCTGCTCGGATGCGCCGATCTTTCGAACCTGCACGGACATTTTAGGCTTTGTGAGGGTTATTGATGAGATCTCACGAAATGACACCGTGGCGCAGTCTCAACTCCATGTCTGTGGCACGTTTGGGCATACCAGGAGAAAAAATCACTATACCAGAAACAGTCCTTCGTAGCATTGGCACCGACTGCAGCCTAGTCTCCTCATCTGGAATAAAGGTCAATTACCGAAGGTAATGCGTTGAAAGTATGATGCATGTACGGATTTTTTTTTCATTTCTGCAGATTTGGGGACGTTGCAGAGGAACTCCCCCTAGAAACCAGAGGAATTTGAGAATGGCTACATCAACTGTGCACGTGTTTCAGAGAATTGATTCAGCGTAGCATTTGTTGCGGTATAATCTACATGTTGTGTGAATGTTGTATACCCTATTGCTTCAGGAAATTGTAGCAACACTTGGAGGCTGACATTTTGGCAGTTACGACACCTGATGGATGGGTTTCAGACAGTTGTCAGACTGGTGGAACCCATTTGAACGTTTGGAAGCATAGCTTAACATTCTTCTCGAAAGCAGAAAAGTCACGGCCTTTTGTAGATGAAACGGAAACCACGGTGTGGCCTTCTACAACTGCCCCTGAATCTTCCTCGGTAACTACAGGTGTCTTGCTGAGAAATATACCTGCGCTTTGTTGATATTATCACTTTTTATGGTTGTCCTGTACCCAAATTGAATTTACAAGGGGTTTTAAGATATTTGAAGCTTCCGGTGCCATGACTATGTTGCATTTTAATAGTTGCACTAATAAAAAAATGAAAGACATTCGTTATAGGACTCAAACCAGCTGTAGGTAACATTTGATTTGGAACATCCGCACATGCATCGCTGTGGCTTCTCAATATAAACACTACAGAAATTCTCACAAAGAGGTCGAGTGGAATTCAGAATTATTCTTACTATATCTCTTCAAGTTAAACAGATGTATACTAAAAAAATAACTTCGAACTTAAAGCTAATCTTGAATTTTTTTAGTTTTTCAATGTTTCTTATTGAATGTTTAAAAATAAATTGTTCGCATGTGTATGCACATACATTCAAAATTACGGACTTGGAAAAACAAATATAATCAATTTATTTGGAATCTACAATCACTAAAATTATACATGCCATATGGATCTTGTTTATTCTACATTGAGATGAAGACCATGATGGTTTAATCTTTCCAATAAATATATATATATATATATAGATACTATCAAATTTCAATTTAGTACGATCTGATAAACAGAATTATTACATACCATGTTTTACAAATTATTGGCCCTTCTTCAATAGGTACTGTTATTTTACGATTTTGTGCTTTTGAATGTCACATATTTATTAATTATGTTGTTGACATAAACACATAATGTCCAATAATAAATACTGTAATTTATAATTGTTTTCAAACAAGAATAGAAATCATGTAAACTTTTGGTTTCACAAACATCAAAATAAAAGGTTAGAGGATAACATTGTCTTGCTACAATAAAAATTGAAAATAAAAATGAAAAATAATATAATATAATATAATATATTACATAATATTTAAGTATAAACAAATTGTATTTATTATCTTTCAAAATTAAATCTGTTAAAATACATAAAAGACACAAATAGATGATTTTAAATTTAAAAAATTATTACATTCAATTTATTGTTGTTACCACTATATGAATTACTTAAAATTAACAAAAGTAAACAATAGTTTTAGAGGTGTTTATCTTGCTTATAAAATATTGTAAAGACTTTGTAAACCAAATTGGATTTACAAGTGTCTTTGGATAGACTTTTGCAAAAGCTTATCTAGATTGGACTTGCAAATAAATATCATCCAACAAATTATCACTCATAGGAGTTGAGTGTAGAATAGAGGATTTACCACTTTTGACTATCTACTTAAAGGCAACAAGTAGAGGATTGGTGGGAGTAGAGTCTATGTTTTGATAAATATTTTTATATTTCTTTGGAAGAAAGTACTTGGATGTCTTCGCTACTAATTAGTCATGAGTTCAATAATATTATGTTACATAGATATTACATCTTTTCATATGTTTATTCATCCAAAAAAATCATATTGTTTTAAGACATGATCTTCTTGAAGTTATCTTCCTTCTTGTTTTAAGACAACTCTCATCAATCTCAAACCTTATATTAACAAATTAAACAAGAATCTTGGAGATCTTTAAACTTGGCCAAACTCTTTGTTTGAATAAACATTGATTTTTTTTTTATTATTATTATTTTCAATTTTAATTAATATATTCTAATGCATAATCTATAAATTATTTGTAATAGCCCTTTACAAATACCATGTTGCTACAAAAAGTTCTCCTAAGAACTTCCTTTTTATAAGAAGTAATTATAATACCATTCCACTACTTGGGTGTTTTTTACAAGGATATTTCCTATAGGAGCGTCTAGTCCTTAAAAAACTTTCATGTGGCTTTCTTATTAACTAGCACATATTAGAGTAAGACTATGACCATCTTTAAACTTGTCAATGTTTTTCTAGTGCTTTATTCTTGCCTAAAAGCTCTTTAGTCTCCTTAAAATTTAGATGTATTTCTACCTTCTTAAAGCTTTAAGTTTTACAAGTACAAAAGATGAAGAACATAATTTTTAAATGTTTCAAATATTATTAATACCATACTACTATTAATTTATTTATTTTTAAACAAAGATATTTTATTGAATAAAACTTTTACTTTTGTACAGTGCAACATTTCAAAAAATATATATGCATGTGGGGGTGTCTATGTATAATTTTGTGTGTACACATCTACACATGCATGTACAAGTGCAAAAACAACTTAAAGCTAACAATGCTAGCCACACAATCATGATGAATACCAATAGTTTAATTACCTTTGCAGTATGAAAAGTGTGTCTCTTTTTATATGAAAAAAGAAAGACTAAGCTTTCTGGTAAGGCTTCGAGTTCTTTTACACCCAACAACTTCTACCACGCTGGCACTTTCACATGACGTGGCATCGAGAAATGCCAGGTCATTCTGCAACGCGTGAGATTCTCGAAGCCGCGATCAACCGCCGTCTACCGCGCGACGACGGCAAGGGCCCCGACGATCTGACGTGAGCATCAGCCGCCAAAATACCCCCCCCCCTCCCCCCCCCCGAGGAGGAACTCGCCATCAGCAAACCCGGGAAATCAATCATACGTGGCTAAACGACGACACCCTATTCTTACTAAAATTAAAAGGTTTCCAGGAATGTCCAAAATATCACTACAGACTGCCATTACGGCGTATAGATATACGCTTGTGCCGGCAGGGGGGCCCATGCCCGCGCTACTCGGGCCCCATCCAAACTCGGAGAAACGGGACGGGGGGTAGTTTTGGGGGACTCTTCGCCACATGAACCTGTCGATGATCATCGTTCCGATTCTACTAACATTCCCCGTCATTACTGCACCCGATGTTTCGGGCTCTACCCTGCCCGTCTTCTTCTTCTTCTGCTGCTGTTTTTTGTCGTTTTTGTTTTCTAGTTTTTCAATGTCTGTAAGCTAATATTTTTTCTTTCTAATTTCTTTTCTCGGTGGCGTGCTTTGCTGCATCAGCATAGCTGGCCCATGTTGTGTCGGGTGCTCTTGCTGCGCTTTGGCTTGCTTGCCCGCGTTCTGCATGCGGTGGTTGTTGTCTTGAGCCAGTGGGTACGTCACACTGGTTTGTGTGGTTGTGTGAGTGTGTTTGTGCAGTGTTTTGCGTCATTTGGATCCGGGATTGAAGTGTTTTTGGCTGCTTTGCTATGTTGCTAGCTCGGAGTCTTTGTTTGCGACTAGGGAGCTGGAGCGTGGATAACTGCGAGAATCCTGGACGTGGGGTGTGGTGAGGGTTGAGCCTGTCGAGTTTTTTTTTTTTTTTTTTTTTTTTTTTTTTGTGTCGGCGCTGGGTAGTACGTGGGGGTTTTCCTTTTGTGCGTCTTTTTGTCGTTGGAATGAATCTCTCGGTGCGCCACTCTGATTTTACAGGTCATTACATGGTGGTGAGCTGGATGAGGAAGGTTGATATGTAGAGATTGGTAGGAGCCGTAGAAAGTAGTGCAACCAGTGCCGTGTAGCTAACGGAGAAAGAGGTGCTGGATTTCGATCATGAAATGGACAACTCTCAGAAGTGGCGGAGATCTCAAAGCAAACCTGCGACTTAGGGCAGCACTTGTTCTCACTAGGATTGATTACAGAGAGGTGATGTTCAGCGACGAGATTCCTAATGGAGATTCTGACAGCTTGAAGGCTAAGAAGGCAGCCTTTACCTTTAGATTTGGTCTGGTCCTGAAGCCAACCTTGGACTATCCGAATCCAACTTGTAAATTCTGAGTTGAGGCCACCGTAATGACGCGGCAGGAGTCGCCGAAGTCGATATGGCCATCCAACAGCAGCCTATTGCTGAGGATTCTAGTGCTTCAGTATGTGTTCATGCTTACCTGGGAAGTAGGGAACGCTGCGTGTGTGCCAGAGAAAGGGTGCGACGCTGCCTACGCCTTCTACCGCACGCAGGTGGGCGATACCTTGGTAAAAATTGGAACTCTATTTCAAACCACAAATGAAAGGATTGGAGCTGTCAACCCCGTCATCACAGATCTAAATTTCATCGACCAGAACGTTCCATTGTACATTCCCTTCAGATGCGATTGCATCAACGACCAACTGCTGCAAAAGTTTCAGTATCAAGTATTCTTCTTCAACATTTCTATTCCCCCATGACCTCATTTACTATTGCACACAAGCCACAAGAACTGAGTTTTCAGACTATAATGCAATGATAACCTACAAGCTCAGTGTGCAATCCACATCCAATTGCAGATTCTTTTTCTCCTGATCGTCAACTTTGTTAAAATTTTAGGGTTCTACGTTCGCTTCAATTGAAATGGGTGCTTTGATTGATTGGTATTGTGATTGGTTTCAGGTCCAAGCGACCGATACTATCGAAAATATCACTGCCATTGTGTACGAGAATCTTACTCAATTGAATTGGGTCACGGGGTTGAACTCTATTTCAGATCCGAATTACGTAGAGACTGATAGATTCTTGGTAATTCCAGTGAACTGTTCGTGTGGTAACCCAACTGTGAGTTCAGATTATGGTCTTTTCCTTACATATCCTGTGGTGGCTGGAACGGGTGGCAACCTGAGCGGCATTGCTTCAGAATTCAACGCAAGTGAGGATCTTGTGAGAAAGTTAAATCCCAACGTTGTCTGGGAAAATTCACAGCCTACGCAGTATGCTTTCATTCCGGTGAGAGGTACAGGATCAATCTTTCTTGATCGGTCTGAATGAGGTCCTCAGCATTGCCCTAATATTTGTCACGGGTCAGTATGATGCACTTAACTTTTTATGTAGACATGCGTCTGCCACTAATGAGGTGATTCTGGGGTCATGTACAGACACAAGTGGCAAGTATCCTGCGTACAATGGGTGAGTTTGAATTAACCCTCTGACGAGATTTATTATAAGCATTTGTAAATTCTGAAGGAGTATTTTGGTTTTAAGATGTTGTCATGGCAGTCCTGCAGGTTGCCGTGTAATGCAAATGGAAACCAGCTCATGACTATATTTGAATGCCTATGTGTGTGTTTGGCGTGTGTTGCAGTGGCACAAGTGAGTGGCGCTCCCCAGACGTCCCGTCTAAACCTTAGTTTGTAAATAGCTTCCATCTTACTGGAAAACTTTCTTTGCGAGGAAGTCATCAGCACAAATTGAAGATAAAGAATTTCATTTCACTAATAATTGTAATTAGCAGTACGACTAGGACTCACGTTCTGAGATACGTTGCATGTCGCTTTCTGTTGAGCAGTGACTTACCCACACATCTTTGGAATGCTAGTTAAAGCAGGGAAATCTTCCAGCACGGCCTTAATAATAGGAGTTGCGGTCGGAGGAGTAGCTCTTATAATCATTATTTTGGCACTGCTTTACTGTTTCTGCATCTACCAACCAATGAAACGGCAAAAGAAGCTGAAACTTGGAGATCCATTTATCAGAAGTGACGGGAATTATTCCGGATCCGCTAGTGAGCAGATCCATTCAAGTCAGTATCACTGCCTAACATAATTCTCATGCACATTCTTGTACTTCAGCTTAATTTTCGTTAATTGCAACTCTTCCTAATCTGGTCACCAGAATTACTTAACTTGGAACTTGGATATTTCCACAGCTTCGTCGAATCCAGGAAGTGCTTCCTTCATCCCCAAAGTCTTAGCAGATTACACCGTAGACAAGTCAGTGGAGTTTACGTATGAGGAGCTAGCCAAGGCCACTGACAATTTCAGCGTGGCTAATAAGATTGGACAAGGTGGATTCGCATCGGTGTACTATGGAGTCATACGAGGACAGGTCATCCACATTATCTCTCATCTGTCCTGGTCAACTTTCGTCCCTCGTATAATTTGTACTTGTTGTGGAGGTTGTTCTAAGTATTTTTTAAA
This sequence comes from Physcomitrium patens, assembly GCF_059467195.1. NCBI lineage: Eukaryota > Viridiplantae > Streptophyta > Bryopsida > Funariales > Funariaceae > Physcomitrium > Physcomitrium patens. The sequence goes on along the minus strand of NC_143434.1, from coordinate 3,668,813 downwards.
AAATCGCCATCGTCATCATCACCATTACTATTAATATGAATTTGTTGATTTGGTTTTATTATTATTTTTTAAGAATCGACTTCCTCTCGTGTTTGTTATATAGCTTATCGTGCTCATGGGCTGCACAGAAATTGGCCATCAAGATGATGAACCTACAAGCAACCAGGGAGTTTATGGCTGAGCTCCAAGTTTTAACCCATGTTCACCACACGAATTTGGTAATCATCCTTCCTTTACCACTGATGATTCTGCAGATGCCATAGCTAGCCGTTTATGTAAACTAACCATTAAAATTCATCCCAGTGTACCTCGTGACGTTTCGTATTTTTCAAAATCCCCAGTGGCAGAGGATGTTGCTAGAATCACCAATGTTTGCCTTCAAGATTTTCCTTATCGCTCTTTTCAATGGGTTGTTTCAGGTTCAACTGATCGGTTACTGTACCACAGACTATTTATTTTTGATATACGAATTTTTGGAGAACGGAACTTTAGACCAACATTTACACTCCGCAAGAGGTACGGTTATGTCGTAGACCTGTTCCTCGGGCTTTCAGAAATCCTGAGAAACAAGGACGTACATATTAAGAGGTCATGTACAGTGTATTTTGGACTCTACCGTTTATTTGTCTTACATTACTTGTGGTATGGTCCAATTCGTACAGCTGCCAGAGAACCACTATCTTGGTCATCTAGAGTGCAAGTTGCATTAGATGCTGCACGAGGATTGGAGTACATTCATGAGCACACCAAGCCAACTTACATTCACCGGGATATTAAGTCTGCTAACATACTCCTTGACAAGCAATTCCATGCAAAGGTACTTGTGCTAATCTCTTGCATTTGATTGCGTACTTGTTACTCTCATTTGAAGTTCGCTTTGTTCTCCAGCCGCACTTTTTTGGTTATTAAAGTCTTTTTAAAGTGATACTAACCTTGGTGCTCGATTGTGTGTAGGTCGCAGATTTTGGTCTCACGAAACTCACTGAAACAAGAGCTGTAGGATCAGATGCAGTGACTCAATCTACTAGAGTGGTTGGTACCTGGGGTTACATGTCTCCAGAGTAAGTCAATCAACAATTTGCCCAATGCTAATCACCATTCTCCCACCTGGTGATGTTGGGTTTGGTCCGTAATAGTGCGCCTTCTCTTTGACGTGACGTTGTAACCTCTATTCTTAACAGATCGTATCTTCTAAGCTTTTTGTTTGTTAATGCATCCACGATTTACAGTATTTATTCAACTTTCTGTTTAGATACGCACGATTTGGAGAGGTGACACCCATGCTCGACGTCTACTCGTTTGGTGTGGTATTGTTCGAGATCTTATCTGGAAGAGAAGCCATTATGCGAGGAGCCTTGACCTTAACCGAAGATTTTTCTTCGAGCAATGCTCGACCGAAAGACGAACAAAGAGCTCTGGTCACTTATGTATGTGCATCACAAACTAGATCACGTTTTTTTTTTTTTTTTTTTTTTTTTTTTTTTTTTTTTTTTTTTTCCTCCTGAGTGTTAATAGAATTTATGTAACCACTAGATATGTGAATATTAACAGCACCGATGTGGGATGCTCTGCAGTTTGACCCTGTGTTGAAATATCCAAACGGGAAGGAGAAATTACCCAGGTTCATGGATCCTTCTCTTGGAGATAATTACCCTTTGGAGGCAGCATGGAAGGTTAATGTTCTCCTGTCTTTTCGTTTACTGCTATATAAAATCCTCGAAGAAAATGTACTCCTCACAAAGCTTTTTGCAGTGACTTCACTAATGTACCTTGTTGTAACGGAATACTTTCAGATGGCGCAATTAGCTGAGGCATGCACGCAAGAGGACCCAACTAGACGACCAAACATGCGGAAGGCAGTGGTAGCACTCATGACTTTGTCATCGTCAACTCAAGATTGGGAGCTCAGCTCTTTTGGCAGACACAGTGGAAGCTCAACGTCATTCAGCGATCAACGGCACTGATTTGTAAGCACACCAGTGTCCACCTGTAACAACATCAAAGCAGATTATTGTAAAAACTAAGACTGAACCCAAAGGGTGATCAATATGCTAGCTGTTCCTAATCTCCTCACCACATGAATCTCTCACTACCTCTGGGCTCTGATCTCATTTACTGAGCTGACAGTTATGAGCATTCAGTTCATCGTTCTCGAATAGACTTGCTACGACAGTTTTCTAGTATTTGCATTTTTTTGGCTATTTTCTACATTCTCTGTACAATGTGAAGATTTCCAGCAATTTCTAGCACAGAATTTTTCTCTGATGGTTTGCTTCAGCGTTTGCTTAGGATTGTTTATTACTACTACTACTACTACTACTACTACTACTAACTTCTGAATAGATTGTCAACAAACTGCAACAGGTGCGTGGAGTGGGTCTTCCTACTTCAAAACCGCCTGAAGTTGATGCCATTGACTGTAACTTGTCTCTTTGCCTGATTTTTAATACAAACACAATCCTGAAGAAATATCACACAATCTGTAGACTGATCTTGTTTATTGTGACAACTTTTGCTTGTTCTAGTTTCTTTTTTGTTGTCTTCTTTGCAGTGTCATTGACCAGTTGTGAAATAGTTTGAGCCCATGTTTATGTATTGAGAATTTCCATTCAACTTCCATCAATATCAGTTGAATTGATTTTTTAAATCTAGAATTAAATTGTCTTGTTGATTTTCTTTGGGTTCGGTGAGTACAAGAGTTTCGAATTAATCTAAAATAAATAAATTGGTAGATTTCAATATATTTATTTTTATTTAGATGAATAAATTATTTTCATAGATAAAAATCATCTACATAGAATTTTATTTATTAATATGACAATGGAATCCCCTGTTTTAAAAAAATTAAGAATATGTCTATCCCATGACCACTGAAAATCAATTTTGATATTAGACACTATGGTGGATGAATATTTCAAATTGATAGTTATTCAAAAGACATCCAAAAAAAATTCCACATGCCCATTTCATTTGGTAGTTTAATTATGATGAAAGAATGCCAAGAAACAAAATTTTAATGCCATAAAGCAATGTCATTAAAGCAACATCAAATACTAATAATAATAATAAAATTGGAACCCTTGACCAAGTTCAAACTTAGATCATCAATTCTACAAAGGTTCATGCTTTACCAAGTGAAGAACCTCTTCATTTTATACTCTTTTGTTGAAATATACACATATTATGAACAAAAGAACAAATTTTGTTGCCTTTTTGCTACCCTTAAGCTCAAGACAATGAACATGTAACCAACAAACCCTTTGTCTAAACTTAACCCACAATAATCTACTAAAAATAAAAACACATGTACACACATTTATCCACAAATTGAAACTCAAGATACTTCAACACTCTAGTTCTAGAAAGATATGTGTAATCTTTCATAGCACCCAAATGAGGGAATGTTAAATTATATTGGAGGGAATCCTCTATGAAAGCATTTATGTTGAAACTTACGCAACCATGAATCAGTGCTCCTTTTGTGAAGAGGTGGATAATTTCAGACACAAAGGTCAACTTGCAGTATTTGTGGTATTTGTATAGGAACCAACAGGATTTTAGCTTTGTTTGAATAAATAGATTTCTATCATCTCTGTGTATTGGGTCAGAATTTTTCCACAAGCATTTACTGACACCGGTGTTGTGCATCTTGATGAAGTGTGTCTCGCGGTAGCAGCCGATGGTAGGAACCCCTTCTTTTGCATCTCGACCTTCGTTGTGATTGTCAAGGTATAGTACTTTACAAGAGTTTGTTTGCGAGTTCTTAGGAAGGATTTTAATGGCATGTCTCGGAATTGGTTACGAGGATTGATTTCTAATGATCTGTTCTACCAAGCAGCAGTCAAGTAGACAGATTCTGTGACATCGGCCCAACAAATTGAATTCGACACAACGTCCGGTTTGTAAGTTGTCCAACAATACACCCTCGAAACTTGTAAACTATCTATTTCCAAGCTGTATGACAATGGCCCATGATTTCACGTTTTTAATTCTGAAGTTGTGTTCGTTTTCAAAAGTTGATAAGCGGACAAGTTTTCGTTGATACCGCTCAAAATTTAATTGCATTCTCATTCGGGGAGGTTCATAGTACGTTGATCGATTTCTTATGATGCTTTCGCACCAGGGGTGTTCTGTCGTTCATCTTGCACAAAAATCATGTGTAGGGTTTGCACTTCTGTGATGTGGAATCTGTAAGTTGCTTCATAACTTACTGCATGAACTGTTCGGAGCTGTAAATGTGAAAATAGCGAGAACTGTGGAAAATGTATGCAGTGAGTACTGATGCGATTTTATGGTATTAGATGATGGGCAACTTACAACCTCAAACTCGAGACATGTATTTTTTAGTAAAAGAATTGCAAGTTAATTTTGCTTTTTCTCTTACAGAGTTTGTGTAAGGATTTGAAGTCATTGTTAGTGCTTAAACAGATGTCGTGGCGTCAAGCTTCTGTGTGTTTGACTCAGATATTCATGACTCCTATATTCCATATTTGAATCGGGTAGACCCGAAAGGTTCTACATGGATTTACAGTCATTTCTGGAATAAATTTTGCAAATTTTTTGAAACTGTCTTAAATGCTTACAATAAAATAAAATATAAACAATAGTTGGGACTCGTTCTCCACATGACATGCATCTCCTTCTCCATGAATCTTAGCTCGGGTACATTGTCCTACTCTATCCTTTCAAAAAATGCCAGTTTGCACTATCCTTCGCATCTCCGCTTGTCTGCAGTTCTTCTATTAAATATTATATCTTCCATCAATTATAATACCAATTATTGAAGGTAGGAGACCTTTAAATAATGAAGAGTGTCTACATTCATGGAGCAACCGAGTTTGCGAGCTTCATGAGTTTGTCTTTACTTTTTTATCACAGAAGACCATGGTTTTTTTTCTTAAATGTATTATGTGTGTTTACTACGGCACATGCACTTCACTAGTTCACAAGGCTCGAGACATATACCCCATTAATATGATAGTTTGAAGTTTTTCTAATTGCATTGTTACAAATGCATTCATCATTTTATTTTTATTTGTACTTTCTTTTCTTTTGAGTATAAATATTTAATGACACATCTTAAAAAATGATAAATATTTAATTAATGATTAGCATGTTGATAATATTAAAAAAATTAACAATAATATAAATTAATAAGTACATAACATGCATTTTAAAGTCAAATTTTGCCAACAAAATTTATTCATCAATTTGGTTGCTACAAGATACTCATTTGATATGTTTGATGTATTATATTTGAATCTAATTCGAAAAATAAATAAATAAATAAATAATGCAAATTGGTTCTCACACTATTATATAACTTGTACTCTTGTATGTGGTATATTGTTAAAAAAGTAATTGGAATTGGTGGGCACTAATTTTAAAATATCAACTTTATTGCAAGCACAATGTAATCTATAATTTAGTGCTGCAAAGGAAGTTATACCAAATTTAAACACAAATTGAATAGGTATATTATTAGAGTTTTTTTGTAGGATAAAAATGTTCAGTAGTAATAAATTAGAAATTAAAACTTCTAGGATGTAATATTAGAATACAAAGTCAGATATGTTCTATCTCAGAAGGCTAATATTTCACATATGTGTAGTATAGTTGTACATTATTTAAATACATGACTTACAAATAAATAAAATAAAAGATATCAACAAGAAATTAAGTATATTGTAATTTGCCTATGAATGACATAGACAAAAAAAAAACATGGCTCTATAATGTCTAATATCAATAATTTAATTATAGGTAATTCACTTGACAATATTGCAATTCATGATGATGAATATGATAGACAAGGAGAAAAAATAAAAATCAAAAATCAAAAATCACACACTAAATTGTTAGAAATTTTATAATGTGATGTAATGGGTCAATTGAGGAATCATTGATTACATATTCTTATTTATAATTTAGACCATTCATAATAAAACAAAAGAATAGAGAAGTTTTAAAAAAAAATCAAAATTATTCCATTTAATTAAAAACTAACTACCTACTAATATAGATGATTAATCAATTAATAGACAACAAGCATAGGGATTTATAATTTAACAACAATATTTCCAAAAACTAATTTCAAATTGTAAAGAATTTAAAACAGTTGATTCTCTAAAAACAATTTTGTAAAACATAATTATGGAATTATGGTTAATGCACTCAAAATTAATCATAATAAAGTGTCTAAGCATATGTAACATTTTAAAATTATGTTGATATAATACATCAAAATAAAATTTGAGATTCAATTATACTAGTAATGCACAAAAATAAAATAAAAATTATAGAACAACATAAAATATATTGTCTAAAATTGTGTATATGTCTATTTTACCAAAACTTGTACCACATTATTAGAACTTCCAACATTCTCATTATTGCTTGGATAAGTAGCATACTTGACTTCATTGCATGATTTTCATTTCTCACTATTGCCAAACAATAATCTCATTACAATTTCAAAAAATATTTCTGTTTTTATTCCTCAACTTAAAAAGCAAAAAAATTAAGAACTAATGGTAAGAAGACCACACCATGTAGATTGATCCAACTCAAATTGTTTGATATGTACATCATTAAATACAAATTTTTAAAGAGCTATGTAATAAAGTTTGTAAGTAATGACTCTCAAGTCAACATTTTACAAAAACCTTGTTTTGATGACATGGTGATTGATACTTGTTATAAAAACCTACATAATACACAATATAAGGACCATGGTATAATGCAAAGTTGCATTCCTTACTCACTACAAGTGGCAAGAAAGAAGCTAATATATTTGTGAACAATAGTTACAATAATTAAATCTCACTTGAAAAACTCTCTTCTATTTTAACATTTTTAGTAATTTCCTTAATAAGATGTTTATTATTTCTTATGCCAGCTATCACAAATCTACAAGTCAAACTGAGAGTCACATTTTTAACAATAAAAGTTGAAAATATATGTTATAAAAAGAATATCAAAGGAATGCATTCAACACAAATATTATATATAATATTTAGTTTAGAAATCTTATATTTTGTAATGTAAATGGGTGTGATTAAGAATTGTTCATTTGTGATAGCATGTAATTTTAATAGATAATAAAAAATAAAAATAAACCCTCATTAACTCTATCATATACCCAAATATATATATATATATATATATGTGTTCCAGTTTCCTTGTAAAATTCAAAATTCTTTATGCAAAATTTGATTTTAAAGTAAATATTGAAACAATGTATCTTTTATGGTTTGTAATGATTTTTTTTTTTTTTTTTTTTTTTTTTTTTTTGCATCAAAATTGCATAAATGTGTATAAATATTGAGTTCAAAATGAATCAATGAAAACCAAAACATAATTATTACATATTATGTATATATTTAGTTTATATATTATCTTGTAAGAATAGATTCCATACTCTTACACAAATTCTAAACCCTCCACTGCTAAATGCATGTAGTGCCTAAGTTAATTAGAACTTATTCTTGATGATTTTGTTTAACAAATTGTGTACAAGTTATCACAGTGAAATGGGGAATTTAATGAATATGTTTAACATTCAATAAATGCCATATTTGGAAAAAATTAACAAGCATATCAGAAATGCTTCCATACTCCTATTGAGTCTTTCCTCACGCATAACCAAAGACATTTACTTGTCACTTTTCTGCTGTAGCCACTTCAAGTGACTTACAATCAAGAAGATTCAGTAACCAATACTGTGTCTTATATCTAGTTTCACTTTTCCATTTCAAATAAGATTAGTTGAGATCATTATCATTTTTTCTAAAATGATCAGTTTATTTTACTTGTGAGTATTGATGTTGAATTAATAATTCATAAATATAGATTTCATTTGTACACTAAAAGAACATTGCTCAAAACCATTGTTTTACTGAGTAAAACAATCACAAAGTCAACAATAAAAAATAAAAAAAACATTAAAAACAAGCATTGAAGATAAAGACTTGAAACATGTGGAAGTTTTGTAAACACTTCAAATAATATACAGATTTTAAATTCGACAAAGCTTTACTATGTACAAAAATGCAAGCTAAGAAGCAATTGTTAAAAAAAAGCAATCCACAAACAAGCAACTGCAACGCTTTCATCGTACCAAGAAACACACAAGAGCCTTGACGAGATGTGAAATGCTCGAGTACGAATTTCTCATGTTTTTGGCAAAATAACATCGAGACTTGAAGAACTCAGCTAACAAGCTTGTGATAACCAAATACTCACAAAAATTCTACCTCTTTCACATATCTGAAGCGGGCTTCTATGCGATAGCTTGAGACTTGTTCAGAATCACTCCCTCGTATTTAACCTGGAACCACTTCATGGCATCTTCCTTGGTAACGCGGTGTTGAATACCAACGCGAGACTTAGCTCTGCGTCTCCTTCCGACTCTGTAACCTGGGCGCTCAAGCACAACGTAGAAGTCCATTCCGTAGATACCAGTGGAAGGGTCGTACCTACCAGGGGCAAAACACATTCAAATCGGTCACTTCTGTTCAATGCACCATCCATAACCCTCCAGGCCATTCAAAGCTGAATAATTGCTTACACTGATGCATTGGCTTTACAGAACTTGTCCTAAATACAACAGCTGGCAACAAGACCATAACGCCTTAAGACGGAGTTCGTAAATAATTTGATATCTAGTTAAGTAATCAGTAGATCGAGGCACAATAATATCGTTGGCATTGCAATTAAATGTACTTACTTGATACCAAGATCAATGTGCTCTTGGATTCCAAAACCAAAGCAACCCGATTCACTGAAGTTGCGACGCAGAAGCTCGTATTCCTTCACCTTCAAGCCACTCTCCAACAGCTGCATAGCTTTCTCGCCACGAACGGTCACATAGCATGCAATCTTCTCGTTACGCCTGATTCCGAAAGAGCGGACAGTGTACCTAGCTGCAAATTATAGGGCATTTCCACTACTTAGTGCACTGCATTATTAAGGTAGAAGTTATTTGTTCCAATAAAATAGTGCACACACCTAATCATGTATTTCAGTTAGACCACCGAAAACCAAACACACTCACCCTTAGAGAAGACAGGGCTTTGGCCACTAAGTTGCTCCAACACCTGAACAGTGGCGCACTCACAAGTTCAAAAGATTGAAATTGCCGCGATATTTGAAATTCAAAATCGACCTCACGTTGCAATCTGTACGATTCCCAAAAAAATACTACCGAGTGAATACTGTCTTCAACAACAAGACTTTTAGGGCAAGCGGAAAACAGACGGGGGAAATGTAAGGCAGAACTCACTTTGGAGGCACGAGTAAGACGATCTCCGCTCTCACCAACAGAGATGTTCAGAACTAACTTCTGAACCTTAATCTCCCGCATAGAATTCTGCTGCTTCTTTTCGGAGGCCTGAGAAACCCAAAACAGCACGATCAATCCAGAATACTGAATCCTGCTAGTTGAGAAGAGTAATCAGCTTTATTAACAAAGGATCTTCTAAAATTTCTCCATGATCAAAATTCCCTAAATGAAATATATTTCGGTAATCCAATATCCCATGGTAATTAGCATACAAATTTCTTCAAATTAAAGGGTAAAATCAATAGTAATATACTCAAAACCCGCGAAGATCAATTCATTTTTAACTTCGTTACAGCTTAAGGGTGAAAAAATCTGACGGCACTCAGATCAGAGCTCTCAACCAAGCAGCTACTTCAACTAACAAACCGATTTCCACCACTACAATCACAACCAACTTGAATTCTCATCCTCAAGCTAAGCACGTCATCCTAAGCTATAGAAGAATGGGAGCCGAATCTTCACCACAGAACCCCTAAACCCTAAAAACCCTAACAATCTCTGTTCCTGAAAGAAACTCTAGCAAAACGAAACCAGGGGATGGTAGAGCCATCGAAAAACACGAGGCGTGTGAGAAACGCTGGAATAAAAAGCGCCTAACACGATCAAGTTGCAAGGAGGATAACCTAAACCCTAAAACACAAACTGCACCATTTCCTGGCGACCAAAAGCTGGTCAAAAGAAGTCGTTCGATTTGCTGCGACGAGATGCTGAGCGGCGTTGAAGGGGAAGAATCGAGAGAGAGAGGAATTGAGAACACTCACCATGGCTGTCGAGCCGGTGCTGCTGCTGCTGCTGCTGCTGCTGCTGCTGCAGCGGAGGGCAACGGCGGCGGGTGCAGCTGCGAGAAAGGAAAATCCTCGGCTATCCCTGCCTCTTTGTAGGCTTCTCCCAATTAGCGCCGTATTAGTGACTCGCCCTTACTAATGTCGTGCTAATCTCGATTAGGAAGTTACCAAGCCCTGTCTTCAATTCCTGGCTCGAAGCCCATTCCAGCTTGCACAGTGTGAAAGGGTTAGTGCTTGAATTCATGACTATTGGACACTTTGCGTGTACATTGTGTTTGAAACTTTGTAGATGTAACTACATAGTGAAGCTTGTAGATTGAAAAACTTGAAGTGGTTAATCTAGAATTTGAGGTGATGATAACTTGTATGAGAAATATGTTTGTTGGTGATTCACTATTGTGTCATTTTTACACTTTTAAAATTAAAAAACATGCAGCATCTTCAATAGACCTTAGCTTTTTTGGAATAATATTACTATTAATACTAATCTATAATTGTTGCAAATCTTGTAATCTCTTTACTTTGTTTTATAAAAAGCTTTAACGAAGTAAGCATTCTTCTTTAGTAATGTTATTATTCTTATTGTTATCAAATTCTATTTTCAATAGAATTTATCAAAATGCCAAATGATAAATATACAAATATATAGATATATACAGAGGGAAGTACTGAACTTCTGATATATACATATATCAGCTTGAAGATTCTACCTTCGATAGGTTTTTATTGATGTATATCATGAAACATTTGTCATATGAACGGATTAACTATTTGAAAGAAAATCTGACAGATATTCTACAAATTTTTATACGTTAAAATACATATAATCACCAACAGGATAATATAATATAATAAAAGATCATAAATTTTATTTGAGTTTGGTAGAACACACACAATTTTTAAAATTTGATATATCATTCAACATTTCACAATAATTGTAAAGAAAAGCATGAACATTTTTTTTTATACCCTTCAAGATTTTTATGAAAAAAAATATGTATTATGAAAAATTATGAAAGGAACACAAATTAACGTGATTTAGTTGCTTGCAAATAATTCGAACATTTAATTTTGCATAAATAAACATTATAAAACACGTAGCACATTTATAAGTGAAAAAAAAAAAAAAAAGTGAAACAGTTCTAAATGTACATACTACTTATCGAAAATGCAACATTTTATTTTTCCTCCTCTTTGAAGGACATTGCATTGTGGATTCTTCAAAGTTTGAATGTTCCCTGTTGAAAAAAAAAAAAAAAAAAAAAAAACAAACAAACAAACAAACAAAAAAAACAAAACAAAAACAAAAACAAAAAAAATGAATTATCATGAAATCAGTAGTGATCAAGATTCTCAATGGCATATTTTATTTTTTTATTTTTTTATTTATTTTTAACATCTAAATGTCAGAATGCTAAGCCAACATCCATAAAAATAGATAATTCCAGCAAAAATATCCATTGGCCAAAGTTGAAGAATAATCATGTTTTTATAGGTCATCTAAATGAATTAAAAGATTATATTGACGATATCACAAAAAAGAAGCAATTTAAAAATTTATTTGCATATTAATGTGTCAATATTCCACATAAAAAAATAAAAAAATGAAAAAATAGTACAAATATAAATTTGGTTTTTTTTATTCTACAAATGCTTAACAAATTGCAAGAACTGTACCTCTTCACAAATATAAATTACCATCAAACATTAAAACCTAATCCTCGTTGAAATACCAATACCATTTTTCATTCATCCACCGCCCTTCCATGGATGGAGCTTGGCTCTCTCCATCGGGGACGGGGGGGACCAAACTGGCAAAGCGTCATGACGGACGAGGTCAGACACAGCCTATCGTCCTAGCCGGTTCTCAATACTGCAAATAATTCAAAACTCCCCTGCCGGGTGAGTGTTCAACGGGCCGGGCGCGATTCGGGGATCGCGGGCGGGGGTGGGGGGACCCGAAGAAGCGGCGGGTGGGAGGCCTTGAGAGGCAGAGTGAGTGAGTCCTCGCAGTGCAGGTGCCGCGAGGTGGAGAAACTCTCGGAAAGGGGTCATTTCTCTCTCGCGCTTTCGCTCGGGCTCTTGCTACTACTCTACCACGACGACGACGACGAAGTGTGGTGCAGCAGCACACGATTAGGTAGCAGATCTGGAGCGGGGTTTGCATCTCGGAAGGTTTGATTGGGGCGACAGAGGTTGGGCAAAATGCCGGTGGCGGCATCTGCCATCTATTTCCTCAACCTTCGAGGAGATGTGCTCATCAACCGGTTGTACCGGGATGATGTGGGGTATGCCTGCTGCTTCGCTTCGTTTCTGTCTCGGAGTTGCTGCGATTGTTGGAGATGAGTTTTTTGTGTGGATTTGTGCAACGTGAGGAGTTTTTCAGCGTTTGGTGGTTGCGAGGGAGAGGAAGAGAGAGAGAGAGAGAGAGAGAGAGAGGGAGAGTATGGAAGCTCGTGGTGGGAATAAGTAGCAGGAGAGCGAGTGGATGGCGTGCGTTAGGGTTTGTTGGGGAGTGTAATGTTTCACGTTTCTGAAGTGGTTGGCAGTGTTTTTTTTTGTGTGTGTTTGGAGATGAACACAGTGAAGGGATTAAGATTAGGTGGGGTTATGGGTGGATCGCCGTGTGAAAGATGGGCTGGATGAGGGGTAATTTTAATTCCGGAATCGTTCAGTTTAGGAATAGTGCTAGATCCTATTTAGAAGAAGGATTTACGTGATTACGGGGATATCGTTCATTTGGATATGTAGCTGTTACTGATGAAGTGACGGTCAATGGGCTGGATTTTGGGCTTTATCTTATGTACGCAGAGGCAACATGGTGGATGCTTTTCGCACCCACATTATGCAGACAAAAGATCTGGGTACATGTCCAGTGCGACAAATAGGAGGCTGCTCTTTTTTGTACATGCGCATCAGCAATGTGTACATAGTCACTGTTGTTAGCAGCAATGCCAATGCAGCTTGCGCCTTCAAATTCGTGGTTGAGGTATGTCTTATTAGCAAGTCTTCTCACAAGCTTTCATTGGATCCAACTTGATCCAGTGTTAGATCCGGACTGCAATTTTCACGAAGCCAGAGTTTCGTTTGTGTTAGTTCTGCCAAACGTGGCCCCTGAAACTACAAGACCAGCTTCATCAAATTCTAATGCAACTGTCCAGTTATGAACGATTAGCTTGCTTTCTTCACCTAGAATAGGGGATCAAAGGCGTGGTTGGTCACAGATTTGCATTACTCACATCACGAGGACGCTTCTATGATTATAATTTAGGTCAATCGGAAGATCTCGGCCATTCTGGTCGACACATGGATTTGAAGTGTACCCTGTTGCATTTCTACTTAGATTCTGTACACCAAGAACTTCATCCAGAGGGCAGTAGAAATTGAAACCCCCAGAGATTAGAATTAAACTGAATTATTTTTGAGGGTGGATTTTGGGAACCAGAAAATTGATTTAAATGCAGTGAAAGTAGTTTTGAAGATAATTGTATGATGGTACCAGGCAGTCGCACTTTTCAAGTCGTACTTTGGAGGGGCGTTCGATGAGGATGCGATCAGGAATAATTTTGTGCTCATCTACGAGCTTCTTGATGGTGTGGAACCACTTCATTCTTCCTGAGCTTGAAAGAGTATAATCATTTTGAGTTACTTCAAAGGGATGTAGGATTTCGTTATTGCTGCATGCATATTAACCAGACAGAGCTAAAACAATTCCATCTTTCCAACTTTTGCGGGAGTTGGCCTGGTTTCCAGTCACTTGGAGAAGTATACTAAGTCACTGGATAGTATCATTTTGATCCAGTGTCATCTCGTCATAATGACCGCACGTTTAATTCTGAAGTCGCCTCCCCAGTCTTCGTTACCATGTGCAACTAACACCACTGTTATTCGTGCAGAGATTATGGATTTTGGGTATCCCCAAAACTTATCCCCAGAGATTTTGAAACTTTATATTACTCAAGAAGGTGTTCGTTCTCCATTTTCATCCAAGGTAACAGGAGTTATATTTACCTTTTATGCAGGTTTTTGTACACGTCGTAATGAGCGCATACACATTGTTTTATCATCCGGATTTGCGAGTCTTGGCGACCTGGAAATGTGCGTAATTCATGATTTTTGCTGCATATTCTACGAAGACATCAAGGGTCTCTGCATCTGACTGTTTTTGTTGCATTGGAATAGGCCCTAGATAATAGGCCACCAATAAATGCAACCCTTCAAGTTACGGGAGCTGTTGGTTGGAGGCGAGAAGGTCTTGTTTACAAGAAAAATGAGGTACATATGTTTAAAGGAGAACGTAGTTTCGCTTCTTAAGAAGCATTGGGATTAACTCTATCTTAGAAATTCTGAATTTATCGGTTTAACTGAATGAAAGTTTGTGGTACTCAAGAATTTGTTGTTGGTTGTGCAGGTCTTTCTCGATATTGTGGAAAGTGTCAATCTCCTCATGTCTCAGAAAGGTGAGTCTTTACATATTCTGATATTTCATTGCCTTCTGCCCTGGACGTGTTTAGGAAGTTCATCAGTCCAGCCGCGCTAGTGTTTCGTTCTACAGGGATGTCGAGGATTTTCTCTAGGAATCTTCGAGGTTGATGAGTGGATCGTTCATAAACTGCTGATCGCATCCATGGCCAGATTTTCGGCCCTTCTACTTCCATTTTCACTTATTTATTTCTTTATTTATTGGAAAGCTTCAGGTGGTTTATGCATGATGTATCATCTCAGCCTGAGTACAATCTTGAACGGTTGTTTGGTGTTGCAGGAACTACTTTGCGTTGTGACGTGACTGGCAAGATTTTAATGAAGTGCTTCCTTTCGGGAATGCCGGATCTGAAACTTGGACTCAACGACAAAATAGGACTGGAAAAAGAAGCTCAAGCCAAGGCCCGACCATCGAGAAGGTTGAATGCACATTCCTGGGGCACCCTGATTTTGCTATGGCTTCATTGTGCAAAGTTTCCCCGAGATGCTTCTTTCCCCTTGCAGATTTGAAATGTTTGAAAATTGGAAGGTACTTGACATTCCGTCCTGATGTATTTCCTTTTACGACAGTGGCAAGACAATTGAGCTTGATGACGTCACATTCCACCAGTGTGTGAATCTTACGAGATTCAATGCCGAGAAGACAGTCAGTTTCGTTCCACCGGATGGAGAGTTTGAACTGATGAAGTAAGTTCTTGAGCTATGTACTTTTGGCCAGGAATGAAGTGCGTTCAGTTCTAGTTCACAGGGAGTGTAACCGCGCTGTCACCTTTCGGAAGAGAACATAATTTAATGATCTAGTTGATGCTACTATATCTTGCATGCGGACAGTGGTCTTTACCTGCGGCACATCCTAAGCTTTGAGCATTTTATCAATGCACAGGTATCGTATTACAGAAGGTATCAACCTACCTTTTCGGGTGCTGCCTAGCATCAAGGAGTTGGGTCGGACCCGAATGGAGGTCAATGTTAAGGTGAGATGGATAGCCCTCACGCTGCGACGAACAGTACTCTGTTGATAGTGTGTCTTAAATTCAGTAACATTAGTTCCAGATGCATGGCTACGATATAGAATGTTTAGAATGCCTTGTTGATGCGTCAACACGTCGCCAACAGTGTTCGATACTGCACGTTCAGGTCAAGAGTGTATTTGGGGCCAAAATGTTTGCACTTGGAGTGGTGGTCAAGGTGCCTGTTCCCAAGCACACAGCCAAGGCTAATTTTCAGGTGACCTCTGGAAGAGCAAAGTACAATGCGGCTACCGACTGCTTAGTGTGGAAGTAAGCTTCTCTTCTTATCTGTTGTAGTCGTGTTGAAGCTGATGGGTATTGTTCGAATAGCTCCTGGTGGGTGTAATACATTCTAAGGTGCCGCATTTATTCAGTCTTGTTGGGAACGGGTGCTTTGTGTAGGGTGAGGAAGTTTCCTGGACAAACGGAACTAACAATGAGTGCCGAAGTGGAGCTGATATCAACAATGGTTGAAAAGAAGTCTTGGACGAGGCCTCCCATTCAGATGGAGTTCCAGGTTCCCATGTTTACTGCATCCGGCCTACGGGTTCGCTTTTTGAAGGTCCGTTCTCTACCCCTGCCTCTCGATGTGCTAAGTTTTCAATGGTATGTGTAGATACGGTCCACAGGGAATTGCTCACCTTGGTGATATTTAATTTATCTAGGTATGGGAGAAAAGTGGTTACAGCACTGTTGAATGGGTGCGCTACATCACAAGAGCCGGTTCATACGAAATTCGGTGCTAATTTGGAACATTTGCCCATGGCGGGTTAGACTTGTAGACGGTGAGAGACAAGATATATGTCTGGTTGGTCCGAAGACTTTTCTTCGTTGCCATGTATTGAAGGCAACAGTAGTCGGTGTCTTCACTAATTAAAATGAGACAGCCAAAGCTCCTGTGCATTGGCAGCAAGGTGTCCTATTTCGGATAAATGGTTTCACTATATTTTAGTGCTTTTAAAACACTTGATTCCGTAGTTACACAGTTGGTCACGAGCACGCCCAATACCAATATTCTTGGGAATGGTGTAGTAGTTCGTTTGTATTTGGCTTCTTATTATGAAATGGTTTATGAATGGCGCAATACTCTGTACAGCAAGAGATCTGTAGCACCACGATTGAAAAGTGTATAAACATTGATAAAGAACCCAATCAACCTAAGCAGCAATAAGTCCTTTTATGCAGCATTTCTAGAAATAGCTGTAGCTACTTCCACCAAAAATACAACAAAATTATGCATGAGAAACCGTCGGAGAAAGTTCTATAACTTGCTCTCATTTTCTTTCACTGATTCAATACAATTCAAAGCTGGTCCAAACTGGCGAGTATCATTCAATATTCAGACTTGCAATGTCAAAATGCAAAAGTAGGCTAACAATCAAGAACCAACTCTGGTTAGCCACATAACGAATTTCTCTCCGGCGAGGTAGCCTATTCGCTGAACAGATATTACTACATCAACAACCCAGATCCAATTCACATCGAAGCGCGCAACTATAACCCAACACTACGTCCCATAAATACAAAAGCACAAAAGAATAAGTTTAGAGAAATATAACCTAAACCCGACTGACTGTTTCAACACTACCAATATAGTCTACATTCACAGACAAATCAAATACTGAAAGAAACCACGAATCCGATTGCCCAATGCTTTTCCACTGTGGGTTAGCCACACAGTCGCGACTAAGCTAATTACCAGGTCACTGCCCAGCAGCTGCCGGCACTCCCTGTTTGCTTTTGTACACAAAGCGCCCCTTCCACCCCCTACATCCGCTCTGTTCCATAGTTCCCTAATGTACACAAATCCACCTACAATTACCCACGGATTCGTCCGTCCGCTCACAAGAATATCGATGGCGATTGCTCCTCCACACTTCGCAACGTCTCCGCGTCGCTTCCCCTTTTCCATGTTCTCTCCAACTGTTCATTTGCGTCACGAACATGCTCTCCAAACGCTACCCCGCGGATCTGCTTCCCGTCTCCCTTTACCTACCGCTTTCCGATCCACCCGCAACTCCTCACGTTCGTATCCCTGCCCTTGGAACTGTTGGCAACCCGTACTCGTCCGCTTCTGCAGCCTGTTCCAACCAAACCATGCATCGTCAAATGCGACCGCGAACGCGCTCCGTTCTGAGCGACGTCAGGTACTCACAGCTTCCACGACCACCGAACAAACAGGCATTCCCATGCATTATCAACCTAGCCAACGCCGTTCACATTCTCCCCACCTCCATGGCATCCAAGCCCTCGGCATCAACTTCATCACCACACCTCACCCATCACGGGGCGGTTATGTGACACCTACCTGCGGCTGAGCGTGGCCGGACGGAGCGGCGGGTAGATCCATCTCCTCCTTGTCGTCTTGCAAGTAAGATGGCATTGCATCCGGTTCTGCCTCCAACCCCATGTCGGCTTCCAAAGCATCCAACTCTGTTCCGCGTAAACACCATCCACAACATATGTCAGCCACCACTCGGTTGACCAGGTCAAATCCAAGGACTCCGACTACCGCCACCCAGCTACCAGAAGCACCCCTTACCTCCCATCAGCTCTTCTTCGTCGAAGTCTTCGGGTACGCCATAACTGCGACCCAGCGTCTCCTGGATCTCGGAGCTGTAGTCCACCAAGTCCATCATTTCGTCTTGCATTTTCTGCGCTCAAAAGTAACCCGTCAGTAGCTTCATGAAACCGATCCCAATTCCCAACTAACAGCGAGTGATGCAACTACACCCTGATCGGGCAATCACCACTCCCCATGTACGACTCTGGTATCTCTGAATCTACCACCATGCACGCGCTCACACCAAAAAACACCAACGCCCAACCAAGGGGATAGGAGCACGCACGTCGATATCATCGATCTTCAGCGTCTTCATGGTTCCCTTCAAGTCCTTGTTCGCGGCTTTCATGGCTGACATCTGCACAAACAACATTCCCAACACTCAACACGCAGCCACGGTGGACTCCGTTCACTGCTGTTCCATCTCCTCACGCTGACACACAGAATTCCCATTCGTTTGCTCCCTCACACAATGCCCTGCCAGGCCTAGAATGGGCTGCGCCTCACCTTCTGCCCAGAACTGCACCCGAACCTAGGAACACAGCATGGACGCCCAGTTTCCCTGCCTGCCTGCCTAACCCCCTTCCCCTCCGACCAACAACCTTTGCAACCACAACCACAACCACAAGCAAGTTCAGACGCCTCCGAAGAGACGAGCGAGGCTCACCGTTTGTTGAGCATCCTTGAGCCCTTCTGTCGCAAACGCAACCTGCTCCAAGTTGAAAGTTTGACTGTACAATTGATCCCGTTGACCTTCGTACCTGCCAATTCAGGATGGTCGCCATCATACCTCACATACCGACAATCAACACCGCCACTGCTCTACACCATCACCGCTTCCTACCTCAAACCCTAATCGACTTGTGAATCCTCCCAGAACCGTCAAATCCACTTCGCCACTCCACCTGCTTTGCACGAATCACAATCTCTACCGGTGCAAATCCTGTTCATCTCTTGGATGCCATGAACATAATACGACTACCTATTCGCAACGGGAGGGAAACCAAAAAGAGGACAAACTGTCTTTACATTTTCTTCTGCTTCAAAATTCGCATGGCACGGGCCTTCACGGCCTCTTGCGCAGGGCCTGGCCGAGTCTTCTTGATCTGCTCCCGATACCTGAACAGCTCCCCGTCTAGCTTCTTAATCTTCTCATCGATTGCATCGCCACGCTTATTAATCTGCTCACCACATGCCGCCCGCCCCCCTTTGCTAGCGTCACTTCCACTACCTCCGTCCCAACGATTCCCACAATCATGCACGACGATTCTCTCCCACTCATCGGAAAAGAAAACGTCTACGAGTCCACAATCCAATTCAAACCGCAGCATCTCGGTTCTCGAACCAACCAAGCAAGTCAGAGCTACTCTTACCCTTTGAGTCGCCTCCTCCACGGTCGGCCCGGGCGCCTTCTCCTTCTTCACACCGAAGACGCGCCTCATTATTCCCTGCTGCTTCGATTCAAAAAATACGCCACACGATCGCCCTTCCGCTGCGCGATCGAGCAAGCGGGATCAAACCAGCACCTAATCGCAGAGACGCGAAACGACTTGCTCGCAGCAGAGGGAGAGCAGCAAATGGCGCAGTGTGGAGCAGGAAGTCACAGACCGGAACGCGGACGCTTGGAGGCGACGACTACCCATGAAGAATGAATGAATTCACGAATGAATGAATACGTTAATGAATGAAAGAGTGGAGCATCATCCGTATGGAGTTCATCCGTTTGGGAGGCGAGGGAGGGAGACATCCCATTTACACGGGGCCATTCATGCCATGAGTCGGTCTCCTCCCTGGACGGTCATTTGAGTCTGTGTGTGTGTGTGTGTGTGTGTGTGTGTGTGTGCACTGAGCAGAACCGAATAGACCGCGGCAAACCCTTCATCGCTTCGTGGAATTCTCGGCAGAGGCGCTGCTCGAAATCGATTCTGGTCAGTGCTCTGAGACTTTGGTGTCGTTGCGTCTGTTTTCCGCATTGTTTTGGTTAGATTGGATGGTTCGCGGCCCTCTTCAGTGCAGGGGTTTATGATCGCAGTTTAGTATCAGCGGAGTCTTGGTTTAGGGGAAAAGCTGCGGGTGGAAGGTTCTGGAGATGGTGGAAGCCCCTTGGCGAGTGGTCGGTGATATCGCAGTGGTCTGGTCTTAGCATCGGTGCAGTTCTATTGTGTGTTTCCGTGGATTTGTTTGTTTGTTTTTTTTTTGGTTCGGTTTGTTTGTTTTTGTTTTGTTATTTTGTTATTTTGCATTATTTATTTATTTGTTCTGTTTTGCTTTGTTTGTTTGTTGATTTCCAATTTGTTTTGATTGCCTGTTATTTCGTCCTTCGCTCGCCAGGGAGGGTTCGTGAAGGTGATCGGTCTCGTGAAGTTTCTATCTTTCTTATTTGTGAGCGATTGGCACAAAGCGTTTGAGCGCTAATTGTGGAGGGGTTGTGAGAGGAGATTATGCGTACTTTTCTTATCCTTGCAAGTAACGCGTTCGTATACTTTGTGTTGGTTTTGAAAGCATTGTCGGGCATTATGCCGCTGGATCGGTTCGAGGTAGCCTAAATTTCAATGTTTGGATAGCTTGTGACTTCATTTGTTCGCTTCTACAGTCGTCCTGTTTGTGCGTCGAGAAACGGTTTCCTACTATCGTTCATCACGTCGCTCTAGTGTGTTCCCCATGAGCTCGGAGTGGTTGAAATTCGACTGACATTGCGTGTTTCTTGTAATGTGCGAAGGTTGATAAGAGTTGAGAGCAATGGGAGAGGAATTGGAGGATGTGCCCCTTCCGCAGCTGCTGACTCAAGCACAGCAAATACATTCTCTTGCCAATTCGTCTCAAATTGGAAATGTGAGGCAATTTCGCGATCTGACTTCGGGGGTGTAAAGTCTGTATGGTGCAACATAACACGTGTTGCGTTCTGGCGTCCTTGTCTTTTCGTTAGCTACACAGTGATTATTGAAGTAGTCCTTGGCAGGTTGTAAAAGCGTAAGCCTTAGACAGCATTGTCAGGACACGATGCACAGAAAATGAAGCCCCGTGTAGGGGCACGTGGTGAAATTCAGCGCAGCGTGGAGATGTCTGTTAATGTGAAAGGTTTTTCGTGATGGAAGGTGACGAATTCTCACGCTATATCTTTCTGATTTAGCAGGACGAAGTGAAGAAAGGTTGTCAGCTTTTACGAAAGTGCCAAGAAATCGCAGACAGGATAGGTTTATTTTCTACCAACGAGGAGAAGGAGGACATTAGCACTGGGGATCTGAAGTACTTGCTGGTGCGCAGTCAACTCCCATGGACTTCGTCCACTGCACCTTGTAGCTTTGAGACGGTGCTCTCATTTTCTACATGCATGTGCTCTTCGTGAATCGCTAGGAGGTCGAAATGTAGTACCTCCTGACAATTGTTAAGGTCTGTGCGACTGAATGCATCACCTTACATTGAAAGAGCTTTTGAAGTTCAACTGAGCATCTTTGGAACCCCACAATACGCAGGTTCCATATTACTTGGGCGAGCTCACAGAAAAGTTGGAAACGGAAGATCGGGTTCAATTGGTTAGGGTTGCCAAAGGACAATTGTTGGTGCGCTTTCGAGTCACTTGTGACCTCACCTTGCATTTGGGACGACATGAAGCAACATTTGAGTATGAATTGTTTGCCTGACGGCTATGGATACATTCTTTGTTGATGCTGTTCGGTTAGGATATTACTTCTTTGTATCCTTGTTGCTGGAGTGCATTTCGTTTTGACCTGGGATTGGTCCACAAATAAGGATATTTGTGCGTGCAGTTTTGTGGATATTTTCTGTCTGGACTTGGTCCGCTGCGCCATTTGATGACTCCAATGGTCGTGCGATTGTCTGACACATACTCCATTGATATTTCGCTAGAGCTTTATTCGAACATGTGAGCGGTTGGAACTGCTTTCCGAAAGCGACGCCCAGGTTCTCAGTAGAGAGGGTCGCGCTACTCCTGAAACAAGAAGAGCGGAAAAGGTGTGTGGTCTAACAAGTTTTGATCGTGCGTTTTGGGTGTATTTATGTTGTACGAGAGCTTGTTATGAACAGCAACCAGAATTCCATTTTCAGGCGATGCAGTTATGGCTGTAGCTGATTGTTTCGGAGTTTCTGTGAGCATGTAATCTGCTGTTGCAAAAGGAATGAATGCCCACTATTCACAACCTGCTCAGCAAGCTGGATATCAGGTGCCTTCAGTCAAAGTCGTGGACTCGTGATCGCTTGTGTGTTCTTAATCGGGGTTTGGGGACGTAGGTTGCGCGGTTCAGAAAGCAAAGAGCTGCTGAATCTAAGTTACAAGAAATCAAAGAGAGAAAGGAGAGGCGGCGACGGTCTATGCAAGCTACTGCTAAGAGCACTAGTGTGGAGCAAGGGGAAGAAAATTTGCCAGATGAAGACGATGAAGAAGAGCGAGAGGTGAATTTCAGTTAATCAAGTGGTGTCGCCGAGGGATGTATCTTGTGGGTTGCTTTTCGAGGCGTTCGACTCTTTGCATGGAGAAATTAGGGTTATGTTTACATAGACGACTTGCTCGTACTAACTATTATCAATGTGGAGGCATTTGCAGGCTTGGTTCTTGCAGATATCATTGGCTCTGTGCAAGGTTTGTACACAGATTTTGCCCTCGACTTGTGAAAGACTCTGATATGCCTGATATCATGTTTTTGGGTCGGGCTTGTAATATGAGAACAGAGGTGCTGTTGATTTGTCGTTAACTGCACGGAACAGAGTATGCCGAGCGTAAGTACTGGGTTGTCTCAAGCCAGCTTGGATGGGAGGGCAACGCTAAGAAGTACCATAGAATGTTAGAATGTCTTCTCACGTAAGTGGTATGGCTGTTGAACACAGTCCTTGGACTTGGTCGAGATGCTGCAGCGGGAGGAGGAGATGCTTGCTGCTGTACAGGCTGCCAACGAAGAGGTTAGCATCGTGGAGGCATTACAAGTATCGTCATAGCTAGAATGATGGGGTTGCGCTTGGTGTAGTGTGATTGACGAAGTTGGAAAGTCGTTCAGAGAAATCCCAATGGAGGTCGTCCTCTCGGGGAGTAGGTTTTGATATGCACAGGAGTGATGCTTGTTTCTTGCAATGCGCATCCAAATGTTCATCGAACTGTGCTGACGAAGCATTTGTTGTCTTCGTAGGGAAGAGAAGCCTTTTCAAAAGAGATGTTGGATGAAAGGCATTCTAGAGCAGATGACTGGCACAGACAAGGAGCTGCTAAGGCTCAGACTTCAAGGCCAGCCATACCCATAACGTGTGCAACGTATGCCCAAGACGTGATAGAGGGACGGGTTGCTATACAACCAAATCATCAGCACACGCACGGAGCTCCCATGTTGTTTGGGCCCGCAAGCGTCGTGAGTGGAAGCCTCTCCACTGATCGTGAGCGACAGATAGCTCAAGTCTTTCAGCCTAGCCACAGGTATGACCCTGTGCTTTAGTAGGGACGCGGCTTAATGTAGTTTCTTCTGTTAGTTCCTACCATGAATGTTTCGTGTCGTTGGTCATATGGGGGCAACGCCGGGGAGGCAGCCGCTGCCCAGTCATCCCGAGCAGCCAGACACGAGGATGGCAGCCAGCGAGATGGCTGGATGGAAAAGAGGTTGTGAAGGACGCGAATGAGCACTGAGCTCAGTGGTGACACTGCGCTTTTCGGTCGCTAGGCGCTTAATTTAATGACTGAGGAAGGTCACCGGTCACTTTTATTTTGTCATGTTTTACATCGGCGGTGTGTTCAAAAAAATTCGTGTTGAGGCTTAAAGAAGTGGAACGTTCTGATTTTGCAGTTTACCAAGCATGAGCATAGAACAGGCCGGTTTGGCTGAAATGAAAATCATGCGCACGTGGAATGAGACCAATCAGAAGATATTCGACGAGGCTAGACAGTCGTCGTGGGTTGGGGAGGAGAAGAAGGACGATGACGATAGCGATGACGAGGCTGCTACAAACAAGGCCCGGGCCTGGGACGATTGGAAGGATGATAATCCGAGGGGAGCTGGTAACAAGAAGCTTACGCCTTGTGGATAAGCTTGTTGATTTTGGTAGGGCATCTCCGGTGTGATGCACATAAAAATGGGACCGTGCTTTCATAGTCGTGTCGGCTTCTTTTGTCTGCGCCGGGATTCAGGAGCCTCTGCTGAGGTTCAGAAACTTGTGATGTCGTTGTAGCTTCTGAAGTACTCGTCGTAGTTGTAAATCTGTTTGTTACCCTTTTTAAAGGTACACCATGTTGACTATCTTTATCAGTGAGAATGTTTCGGCGAACTCTATCAGCAGGTGATTTGCATGGCCAGTTGTATATTTGATAGAAGATTTGCTTTGGATGGCTAGTTTGTGCCATTTCTTAGCTGACCAGAACAAGTGTCTCCAATCATAAGCCAACAGATTCACATTTGTTTAGGGAATTCTTCACGGTACACTTTCTAAACGATGTTCTAAACGATGTTCGTTGTCCTCGGCGTCCCCCCTTGAGCAGTATAATATCCGCAAGCGCAAGCAGCACACTCCTGCGAAATGCCTATTCCTCACGCACATTCTTGCCCTCCACAACAAGTCCTGAGCTGCTTCTTAAAATTTAAATTGCGGACCATGCATGTCTTGGGTTAGTATTTGGTCAAACTGTGATAATCATTTCAACACACGAGTGTTCGATCTTTGGTTTCTATTCGTACGTGAGTTAAATATCTTTTGTTTACCATGCATGTTTTTTTCTTTTTGGATTGTCTGATGTTGCTTTTACTTGAGTTTTCCTTTGGACTTGAAGGCCATTGCTTGGAATTGTTGTGCTACCATTCAATGATTTCTTTTTTGCACTTGCCAAGATGGAGTTTTATTGTGTAATCTATTTTATTTTTTGTAACTTTGGTGTCTCTTTAAGAATTAGATTTCTTTCAAGTTGTTGTATTGTCCTCCACTTTAAAGCATCACTATTTTTTTTATTTATTTCTAGCTTATTGTCATTGGGATCCTTTTTTTAATGACTTTTATAGTTGTTTTGATGGATTTGTTTATTTTTATTTTATTTTATTGTACCTTTATCTAGTTTTTTTTTTTTTTTTTTTTTTTTTTTAAATCTTGGGTAACTTCATATCAATTGATCATTATTGCTACTTTAGGTTGTGACTTCTTTCCGATTATTACACAAATGATTGGTAATTATTTAATTTGCATTTTAGGCCTGTCTTATTCTAAATTACCTTTTGCCTCCCAAATGTGGTTAGGTTGTCATACTTAAGAAACTTGATTTATGAGGTTAATTAATGAGACAAAGTTTTATGGGCCTTGTTTTCACTCCAACAAGCTTTTTAAATTTTCTTCAAAAATTCCTTTAGCAACATCTGTCTTGTAGTTTCTTTACATTTTTTTTTTTTTTTTTTTTTTTTTTTCCATTGTGGCATTTGTTTTCTACACTTTATTTTTGTCATTATAGAGGCTTGTAACTAATATTCTAAATATCAAAGTGTTATATTCAATCTTTTACTATTACATCTGTATTTCAAGACCATATCATATATCTTTTTTTTACATGGTTTATTGCACTTCTTATAGTTTAGATGTGCTTTGTTTTCATCAAATATGCAACTTTTGTTATTTTAACGTTTTCATAGTTTAAATTCACAGTTTTAAATAATAGATTTTAAATCATTATGAATTTGAATATTGACTAAGTCTACTTTCTTTGAAGTTTGGTTTAAAACTCTATGGCCTTGTGTTTGATTTTTTGATTTTTTTTGATATTCAATTTGTGATCGATTAGATTGTTTTCTCAAAAAAGATATTTTATTTCTATTAGCTTCTTACAAAGTAGATTTAGCTTTTAAGCAAAATTTAGATCTATAAAGAAGTTAGGGCATTAGAATATTAGAACATAATGGCATAATGGAATACACAAATAAAAAATTCCTTAAAATGACAAAATATATAAGCATACAAGTTGAAACAGAAAAATTTATGTAGAGCGAGGTCAAGAATACTACTACTTACCTACTCAATCAATTCCCTACAATAGCAAATCTTTAAAAAAACACAATACAAACGTCTCTTTTGTGTTAAACTTAATCTATCTTAAATAAAAAAAAATTAGATCCAGAATGCATATATGAATAAATAAGACAAATTAAGACAAGTTTGATTCAAATGATATGTTTTCGAAGCTCAAGCTTGTCTTATTTGATTCAAATGACATTCCAATTATTACATGATGGTTGTACAAAACAAAGATAGGATTCAATAGAAAACCAACAAAACTAAAAGTCCAATTAGTAGCCTAGGGATTCTAACAAACCAAAGGTATTAATTTTGACGAAGTGTTTGCACAAGTAGCTAAGTAGAAAGTTATACAAATAATAAGAGTACTAGCTGTAAGTAACAACTAGCCCTTATTTCACTTAAATATAAAAGCATCATTTTTAAATGGAGATCTTTAGGAGACAATCTATATATAAGTTTTAAAAGGATTTTGAGTTTCAACCACCAATAAGAAAAGTATATAGGCTAAAATAATCATTCTACAACCTTAAAGAAGTTCCACAAGCATGGTTTGATAAAATTGACTTATTTCTAGATTACTTAAGCTTATTGAAAATCAAAGGTGATTATAGCTTATTTCAAATTATCAATTAATAAGGAATAATCATCATGATACTCTATATTGATGACTTACTCATTATAGGTTCTAATAACAATAGAGTTAAAAAACTAAAATAACAACTCATAAGGCACTTTGAAATGATAGATTTGAGCCATGTTGCACTATATTTGGGAGTAGAATTTAACAAGTTTTGTAATGGACTATTCCTATCACAACGTACATATATTCTCCACATCTTCAAAGAATTTGACATAGAGGAATGCATCCCATCTCCAATTCCGATGTTTGAAGGATTACAACTTAGAATTAAGAAAGAGTCATCAAAGATTGATACAAAAATATTTCAAAAAGTAGTTGGTATGCTTATCTATTTAATAAATACAAAATCAAAAATATTATTTATAATCAGCGTACTAAGTAAATTCATACATGATCATAGAGTATTGCTTTTAGAAGCAGTCACTCATGTTTTACAATACATCAAGAGGGCATTAGTTTTTGGTATTTTCTATGCACAAAACAAGAATACATTAGTAATTGGCTACATTGACTTAGATTGAAGGAATTATAAAATAAACAAGAAATCTATAATAAGATGGATATTCAAATTGATTGAAGGAATTATAAATTAGACAAGAAATCTATAATAAGATGGATATTCAAATTGATTGAAGGAATTATAAAATAGACAAGAAATCTATAATAAGATGGATATTCAAATTGATTGAAGGGCCAATATCATGGTTATCAAAAAAAAAAAAACAAGCAACAATAGCAATATCATTAACTAACGTACAAGCAAAAGCATTGACTGAGGGCATTTAGAAAGCAATATGGTTGTGCAATCTCTCTACAAATATCCATGGCACACCACTCAAGCCTATTTCCATCTTTTGCAATAATTAGAGTACTATGAAGGTGGCTTGAAATCCAATCTATTATGAGCAATTCAAGCATAACAAACTTTAGCTTCACTTCATCTCAGAAGATGTATTGAAAGAAGTAATAGACATAATTTATACTCAAACATATGACTAGATAATTGACTTGTTTACAAAACTACTTAATAAAAAATTATTCATCAAATTCAAAGATGAACTTGATGTCAAAAACATTCACATGCTCAAACTAAACTAAAGTCACCGCAAGTATCTATGTCAAGGACAAGAACTGAATGAAAAAGCAATTCAGATAAGTAAGCCTTCACTCAAAGAAAGGTAACAAAATATAAATGAACAAGTATGTATATTGAAAGAGAAACTGGAATGGCTATTGCCAAAGACTAGAAAACATGAAGACTCTTGAAATTAGACTGGAAACAAGAAAGGAGTTGACAAGAGTGAAGAAGGCTTCACTCTTGTCTTTATATATACTATCTAACTAGAGTCTACGTGGCAACGATCTATATGACCTCCAATATGTATTGACTTTGTAGGACACATGCCTTGACTTACAAGGCAAGTTTTTCTATGTGTGGGCCACATTATTAGCTTAGTCTTCAAGCTAACAATATGTGTGGCACATGGCCAACTTATTGACCGCGTTTCTAATCCAAAAAGTCAATTAAAGACACCTATGAAGTCAAAGCAGTGTCTATGAAGCTTCTAGAAAGCTTCCATAATAAATACTATAGAATTAACTTACTTCTACCTATTTATATATGTAATTACTGGCTTACATGAGTATGTCCGTGACATTATTTTCCCTTCTAGGGACAAGTTCTACGAGGAGCGGTCATCATATATTGAGGAAATCTATGATGCGACGAATTATATTCGCCACATACTCTGATCTTTGTTCTCTTCGAAGATGATTGATAGGACCTCTCAACCATCGGTAGTGTCCCATACCAAGGCGGGAAGACCACTCAGTTATTTGATCATTGTTGAGGCCTTCATAACTTCTTTCGAATAAAACATTTAGAACACCATCAAGAGTTGTTCCTACCTCTAGTAAAATCATCAAACATTGGAAGTCCCTTCTCAAGTCGTGATACCAAACACATTGTATCTTGCCATCTATTCGAGAAAGAACATGTCATTCTTGAAGATCTTCATTTCGATTGCGTCATCTTGAAGGTTGTGATAATCGTAATGTCTCGTCCGACAGGTCAACAAATGAAGGTTCTTAAGTCGAATCTGGTGGTTGTTGGTTCTCCATCTCTTGAGCGTCACAACTACAAAGAAGCTACAAACAAGGATTGAAAGTAGAATGTTATCTTGCCTAGATGTTGTTTCTTTTATAAAGAAGGTTTTTATCTTGATTTTGATAGATTTCATCGATGAAAAGCCTCCACCGCCTTTGTTGCATTTGCAAGATTCTTAACTGCCTCCCATGTACATTCACTAATATCATATCCGTGATAATGGATAAGATATTCTAATTTATTTTGGCTCCACCTTGAATCTAGGACTTCTTCTATTTCAAACTCTTCGTTATTGTCTACTTCTATAGGAGGAGGTGGAGCTTGTCGTCTTCTTGGTATGTCCACTGTCTTGTATGGTTCAAGAAGAGACACGTGGAATACTGGATGGATTTTCATTGACTCCGGTAGATGTAAATGATATGCAATTGGATTGATTTGTGCAAAAATAGAAAATGGTTCAAGCCTTCGATAGTCCAACTTGTCACAAGGACTAGTGGTCTTGATATTGTATTAGAGTAGCCATACCTTATCACCCATATGGAATGGTGGTTATTCCTTACGATAGACATCGGCATTGATCTTTTGTTGTTCTTGAGCTTCTTTTAACTGCGCCTTCATCGTTGCATGTAGCTATGACAAATGAATTGCCAAATCTTCCGAACTAGGATTATCAACTTTTGAAAAGTCAAAAGTATGAAGTTGTGGATGATAACCATAATTAGCAAAGAAAGGTGTTTATTTTGTAGAAGAATGTATCGTATTATTGTAAGCCAACTCTGCCAATGGCAAAAGAGTTGTCCAATCATCTTGTTGGTAATTAATGGTACATCTTAAATATTGCTCCAAAACTTGATTAACATGCTGCGTTTGTCCATTAGTTTGAGGATGGAATGTCGAAGATAGTTTTATATCGACTTTTAGAATCTTGAAAAGAGTCCGCCAAAATCTTGATACAAATTGATTTCTTCTATCTGATATAATATCCTTGGGTAATCCATGATAGCGATAGATATTGTCAAGAAAGAGCTTAGCTGTTTCTTCACCTGTGATAGATTTTGTACATGGTACAAAATGTGCCATCTTGGTAAAACGATCTATTATCATGAATATAGAATCATAAGAATTTGAGATTGGAAGATCCGTGATGAAGTCCATAGAAACAAAAGACAATGGTTGTTCTTGAATGGGTAATGGTTGAAGAAGTCCAAAAGGTCGATAACGAGGAGTTTTTGATCTTGAACAAACATCACATGATTGTACAAAATCTTTGACTACCTTCTACATTTGAAGCCACCAAAAATCCCTAGATATCAGATCCAAAGTCTTATTGTATCCAAAATGTCCTGCTGCTGGGAAGTCGTGATGAGCTTGAAGAACACGTAAACGTGCTTCTCGTTTTGGAACATATAGGCATCCTTTGAAATAGAATAGGTTGTTCTTGAAGTCAAATTTAGAGGGATCATGAGATTTAGAAGAATTATTCTTGATATCATGAATAAGAGGGTCTGAAGACATTCTTTACTGGACTTACTTGAAAAATGCTAAATCAACAATCAATGTTGATTTTATTGCTCGAAGATAAAATTGCTCCGACTTCAAGATAACCGTTCTTTGTTGCTCAAAAGCTGCATCTGTTTCTTTTTGTGCAAGATAAGAACGTCTAAACAAAGCATCAGACAAAGCTTGTTGCTTTCTTAGCCAATAAGTGATGATGAAATTGAATCTTGATAAAGACATGCTCCTACAAGCTTGACGACAATTTAATATGTGTGTTGACATGAAATACACAAAATTCTTGTGATTTTAATACACAGTGACCAAACTAGAAGCGCCTTCTAAATAATGACGCCATTCTTAAAAAGAATCCACAATTGCAAAAAGTTCTTTGTCATAGATCTCATAATTAATTTGCTGCTTACCATGGGGATATTATACTGCTCAAGGGGGGACGCCGAGAACAACGAACATCGTTTAGAACATCGTTTAGAAAGTGTACCGTGAAGAATTCCCTAAACAAATGTGAATCTGTTGGCTTATGATTGGAGACACTTGTTCTGGTCAGCTAAGAAATGGCACAAACTAGCCATCCAAAGCAAATCTTCTATCAAATATACAACTGGCCATGCAAATCACCTGCTGATAGAGTTCGCCGAAACATTCTCACTGATAAAGATAGTCAACATGGTGTACCTTTAAAAAGGGTAACAAACAGATTTACAACTACGACGAGTACTTCAGAAGCTACAACGACATCACAAGTTTCTGAACCTCAGCAGAGGCTCCTGAATCCCGGCGCAGACAAAAGAAGCCGACACGACTATGAAAGCACGGTCCCATTTTTATGTGCATCACACCGGAGATGCCCTACCAAAATCAACAAGCTTATCCACAAGGCGTAAGCTTCTTGTTACCAGCTCCCCTCGGATTATCATCCTTCCAATCGTCCCAGGCCCGGGCCTTGTTTGTAGCAGCCTCGTCATCGCTATCGTCATCGTCCTTCTTCTCCTCCCCAACCCACGACGACTGTCTAGCCTCGTCGAATATCTTCTGATTGGTCTCATTCCACGTGCGCATGATTTTCATTTCAGCCAAACCGGCCTGTTCTATGCTCATGCTTGGTAAACTGCAAAATCAGAACGTTCCACTTCTTTAAGCCTCAACACGAATTTTTTTGAACACACCGCCGATGTAAAACATGACAAAATAAAAGTGACCGGTGACCTTCCTCAGTCATTAAATTAAGCGCCTAGCGACCGAAAAGCGCAGTGTCACCACTGAGCTCAGTGCTCATTCGCGTCCTTCACAACCTCTTTTCCATCCAGCCATCTCGCTGGCTGCCATCCTCGTGTCTGGCTGCTCGGGATGACTGGGCAGCGGCTGCCTCCCCGGCGTTGCCCCCATATGACCAACGACACGAAACATTCATGGTAGGAACTAACAGAAGAAACTACATTAAGCCGCGTCCCTACTAAAGCACAGGGTCATACCTGTGGCTAGGCTGAAAGACTTGAGCTATCTGTCGCTCACGATCAGTGGAGAGGCTTCCACTCACGACGCTTGCGGGCCCAAACAACATGGGAGCTCCGTGCGTGTGCTGATGATTTGGTTGTATAGCAACCCGTCCCTCTATCACGTCTTGGGCATACGTTGCACACGTTATGGGTATGGCTGGCCTTGAAGTCTGAGCCTTAGCAGCTCCTTGTCTGTGCCAGTCATCTGCTCTAGAATGCCTTTCATCCAACATCTCTTTTGAAAAGGCTTCTCTTCCCTACGAAGACAACAAATGCTTCGTCAGCACAGTTCGATGAACATTTGGATGCGCATTGCAAGAAACAAGCATCACTCCTGTGCATATCAAAACCTACTCCCCGAGAGGACGACCTCCATTGGGATTTCTCTGAACGACTTTCCAACTTCGTCAATCACACTACACCAAGCGCAACCCCATCATTCTAGCTATGACGATACTTGTAATGCCTCCACGATGCTAACCTCTTCGTTGGCAGCCTGTACAGCAGCAAGCATCTCCTCCTCCCGCTGCAGCATCTCGACCAAGTCCAAGGACTGTGTTCAACAGCCATACCACTTACGTGAGAAGACATTCTAACATTCTATGGTACTTCTTAGCGTTGCCCTCCCATCCAAGCTGGCTTGAGACAACCCAGTACTTACGCTCGGCATACTCTGTTCCGTGCAGTTAACGACAAATCAACAGCACCTCTGTTCTCATATTACAAGCCCGACCCAAAAACATGATATCAGGCATATCAGAGTCTTTCACAAGTCGAGGGCAAAATCTGTGTACAAACCTTGCACAGAGCCAATGATATCTGCAAGAACCAAGCCTGCAAATGCCTCCACATTGATAATAGTTAGTACGAGCAAGTCGTCTATGTAAACATAACCCTAATTTCTCCATGCAAAGAGTCGAACGCCTCGAAAAGCAACCCACAAGATACATCCCTCGGCGACACCACTTGATTAACTGAAATTCACCTCTCGCTCTTCTTCATCGTCTTCATCTGGCAAATTTTCTTCCCCTTGCTCCACACTAGTGCTCTTAGCAGTAGCTTGCATAGACCGTCGCCGCCTCTCCTTTCTCTCTTTGATTTCTTGTAACTTAGATTCAGCAGCTCTTTGCTTTCTGAACCGCGCAACCTACGTCCCCAAACCCCGATTAAGAACACACAAGCGATCACGAGTCCACGACTTTGACTGAAGGCACCTGATATCCAGCTTGCTGAGCAGGTTGTGAATAGTGGGCATTCATTCCTTTTGCAACAGCAGATTACATGCTCACAGAAACTCCGAAACAATCAGCTACAGCCATAACTGCATCGCCTGAAAATGGAATTCTGGTTGCTGTTCATAACAAGCTCTCGTACAACATAAATACACCCAAAACGCACGATCAAAACTTGTTAGACCACACACCTTTTCCGCTCTTCTTGTTTCAGGAGTAGCGCGACCCTCTCTACTGAGAACCTGGGCGTCGCTTTCGGAAAGCAGTTCCAACCGCTCACATGTTCGAATAAAGCTCTAGCGAAATATCAATGGAGTATGTGTCAGACAATCGCACGACCATTGGAGTCATCAAATGGCGCAGCGGACCAAGTCCAGACAGAAAATATCCACAAAACTGCACGCACAAATATCCTTATTTGTGGACCAATCCCAGGTCAAAACGAAATGCACTCCAGCAACAAGGATACAAAGAAGTAATATCCTAACCGAACAGCATCAACAAAGAATGTATCCATAGCCGTCAGGCAAACAATTCATACTCAAATGTTGCTTCATGTCGTCCCAAATGCAAGGTGAGGTCACAAGTGACTCGAAAGCGCACCAACAATTGTCCTTTGGCAACCCTAACCAATTGAACCCGATCTTCCGTTTCCAACTTTTCTGTGAGCTCGCCCAAGTAATATGGAACCTGCGTATTGTGGGGTTCCAAAGATGCTCAGTTGAACTTCAAAAGCTCTTTCAATGTAAGGTGATGCATTCAGTCGCACAGACCTTAACAATTGTCAGGAGGTACTACATTTCGACCTCCTAGCGATTCACGAAGAGCACATGCATGTAGAAAATGAGAGCACCGTCTCAAAGCTACAAGGTGCAGTGGACGAAGTCCATGGGAGTTGACTGCGCACCAGCAAGTACTTCAGATCCCCAGTGCTAATGTCCTCCTTCTCCTCGTTGGTAGAAAATAAACCTATCCTGTCTGCGATTTCTTGGCACTTTCGTAAAAGCTGACAACCTTTCTTCACTTCGTCCTGCTAAATCAGAAAGATATAGCGTGAGAATTCGTCACCTTCCATCACGAAAAACCTTTCACATTAACAGACATCTCCACGCTGCGCTGAATTTCACCACGTGCCCCTACACGGGGCTTCATTTTCTGTGCATCGTGTCCTGACAATGCTGTCTAAGGCTTACGCTTTTACAACCTGCCAAGGACTACTTCAATAATCACTGTGTAGCTAACGAAAAGACAAGGACGCCAGAACGCAACACGTGTTATGTTGCACCATACAGACTTTACACCCCCGAAGTCAGATCGCGAAATTGCCTCACATTTCCAATTTGAGACGAATTGGCAAGAGAATGTATTTGCTGTGCTTGAGTCAGCAGCTGCGGAAGGGGCACATCCTCCAATTCCTCTCCCATTGCTCTCAACTCTTATCAACCTTCGCACATTACAAGAAACACGCAATGTCAGTCGAATTTCAACCACTCCGAGCTCATGGGGAACACACTAGAGCGACGTGATGAACGATAGTAGGAAACCGTTTCTCGACGCACAAACAGGACGACTGTAGAAGCGAACAAATGAAGTCACAAGCTATCCAAACATTGAAATTTAGGCTACCTCGAACCGATCCAGCGGCATAATGCCCGACAATGCTTTCAAAACCAACACAAAGTATACGAACGCGTTACTTGCAAGGATAAGAAAAGTACGCATAATCTCCTCTCACAACCCCTCCACAATTAGCGCTCAAACGCTTTGTGCCAATCGCTCACAAATAAGAAAGATAGAAACTTCACGAGACCGATCACCTTCACGAACCCTCCCTGGCGAGCGAAGGACGAAATAACAGGCAATCAAAACAAATTGGAAATCAACAAACAAACAAAGCAAAACAGAACAAATAAATAAATAATGCAAAATAACAAAATAACAAAACAAAAACAAACAAACCGAACCAAAAAAAAAACAAACAAACAAATCCACGGAAACACACAATAGAACTGCACCGATGCTAAGACCAGACCACTGCGATATCACCGACCACTCGCCAAGGGGCTTCCACCATCTCCAGAACCTTCCACCCGCAGCTTTTCCCCTAAACCAAGACTCCGCTGATACTAAACTGCGATCATAAACCCCTGCACTGAAGAGGGCCGCGAACCATCCAATCTAACCAAAACAATGCGGAAAACAGACGCAACGACACCAAAGTCTCAGAGCACTGACCAGAATCGATTTCGAGCAGCGCCTCTGCCGAGAATTCCACGAAGCGATGAAGGGTTTGCCGCGGTCTATTCGGTTCTGCTCAGTGCACACACACACACACACACACACACACACACACAGACTCAAATGACCGTCCAGGGAGGAGACCGACTCATGGCATGAATGGCCCCGTGTAAATGGGATGTCTCCCTCCCTCGCCTCCCAAACGGATGAACTCCATACGGATGATGCTCCACTCTTTCATTCATTAACGTATTCATTCATTCGTGAATTCATTCATTCTTCATGGGTAGTCGTCGCCTCCAAGCGTCCGCGTTCCGGTCTGTGACTTCCTGCTCCACACTGCGCCATTTGCTGCTCTCCCTCTGCTGCGAGCAAGTCGTTTCGCGTCTCTGCGATTAGGTGCTGGTTTGATCCCGCTTGCTCGATCGCGCAGCGGAAGGGCGATCGTGTGGCGTATTTTTTGAATCGAAGCAGCAGGGAATAATGAGGCGCGTCTTCGGTGTGAAGAAGGAGAAGGCGCCCGGGCCGACCGTGGAGGAGGCGACTCAAAGGGTAAGAGTAGCTCTGACTTGCTTGGTTGGTTCGAGAACCGAGATGCTGCGGTTTGAATTGGATTGTGGACTCGTAGACGTTTTCTTTTCCGATGAGTGGGAGAGAATCGTCGTGCATGATTGTGGGAATCGTTGGGACGGAGGTAGTGGAAGTGACGCTAGCAAAGGGGGGCGGGCGGCATGTGGTGAGCAGATTAATAAGCGTGGCGATGCAATCGATGAGAAGATTAAGAAGCTAGACGGGGAGCTGTTCAGGTATCGGGAGCAGATCAAGAAGACTCGGCCAGGCCCTGCGCAAGAGGCCGTGAAGGCCCGTGCCATGCGAATTTTGAAGCAGAAGAAAATGTAAAGACAGTTTGTCCTCTTTTTGGTTTCCCTCCCGTTGCGAATAGGTAGTCGTATTATGTTCATGGCATCCAAGAGATGAACAGGATTTGCACCGGTAGAGATTGTGATTCGTGCAAAGCAGGTGGAGTGGCGAAGTGGATTTGACGGTTCTGGGAGGATTCACAAGTCGATTAGGGTTTGAGGTAGGAAGCGGTGATGGTGTAGAGCAGTGGCGGTGTTGATTGTCGGTATGTGAGGTATGATGGCGACCATCCTGAATTGGCAGGTACGAAGGTCAACGGGATCAATTGTACAGTCAAACTTTCAACTTGGAGCAGGTTGCGTTTGCGACAGAAGGGCTCAAGGATGCTCAACAAACGGTGAGCCTCGCTCGTCTCTTCGGAGGCGTCTGAACTTGCTTGTGGTTGTGGTTGTGGTTGCAAAGGTTGTTGGTCGGAGGGGAAGGGGGTTAGGCAGGCAGGCAGGGAAACTGGGCGTCCATGCTGTGTTCCTAGGTTCGGGTGCAGTTCTGGGCAGAAGGTGAGGCGCAGCCCATTCTAGGCCTGGCAGGGCATTGTGTGAGGGAGCAAACGAATGGGAATTCTGTGTGTCAGCGTGAGGAGATGGAACAGCAGTGAACGGAGTCCACCGTGGCTGCGTGTTGAGTGTTGGGAATGTTGTTTGTGCAGATGTCAGCCATGAAAGCCGCGAACAAGGACTTGAAGGGAACCATGAAGACGCTGAAGATCGATGATATCGACGTGCGTGCTCCTATCCCCTTGGTTGGGCGTTGGTGTTTTTTGGTGTGAGCGCGTGCATGGTGGTAGATTCAGAGATACCAGAGTCGTACATGGGGAGTGGTGATTGCCCGATCAGGGTGTAGTTGCATCACTCGCTGTTAGTTGGGAATTGGGATCGGTTTCATGAAGCTACTGACGGGTTACTTTTGAGCGCAGAAAATGCAAGACGAAATGATGGACTTGGTGGACTACAGCTCCGAGATCCAGGAGACGCTGGGTCGCAGTTATGGCGTACCCGAAGACTTCGACGAAGAAGAGCTGATGGGAGGTAAGGGGTGCTTCTGGTAGCTGGGTGGCGGTAGTCGGAGTCCTTGGATTTGACCTGGTCAACCGAGTGGTGGCTGACATATGTTGTGGATGGTGTTTACGCGGAACAGAGTTGGATGCTTTGGAAGCCGACATGGGGTTGGAGGCAGAACCGGATGCAATGCCATCTTACTTGCAAGACGACAAGGAGGAGATGGATCTACCCGCCGCTCCGTCCGGCCACGCTCAGCCGCAGGTAGGTGTCACATAACCGCCCCGTGATGGGTGAGGTGTGGTGATGAAGTTGATGCCGAGGGCTTGGATGCCATGGAGGTGGGGAGAATGTGAACGGCGTTGGCTAGGTTGATAATGCATGGGAATGCCTGTTTGTTCGGTGGTCGTGGAAGCTGTGAGTACCTGACGTCGCTCAGAACGGAGCGCGTTCGCGGTCGCATTTGACGATGCATGGTTTGGTTGGAACAGGCTGCAGAAGCGGACGAGTACGGGTTGCCAACAGTTCCAAGGGCAGGGATACGAACGTGAGGAGTTGCGGGTGGATCGGAAAGCGGTAGGTAAAGGGAGACGGGAAGCAGATCCGCGGGGTAGCGTTTGGAGAGCATGTTCGTGACGCAAATGAACAGTTGGAGAGAACATGGAAAAGGGGAAGCGACGCGGAGACGTTGCGAAGTGTGGAGGAGCAATCGCCATCGATATTCTTGTGAGCGGACGGACGAATCCGTGGGTAATTGTAGGTGGATTTGTGTACATTAGGGAACTATGGAACAGAGCGGATGTAGGGGGTGGAAGGGGCGCTTTGTGTACAAAAGCAAACAGGGAGTGCAGGCAGCTGCTGGGCAGTGACCTGGTAATTAGCTTAGTCGCGACTGTGTGGCTAACCCACAGTGGAAAAGCATTGGGCAATCGGATTCTTGGTTTCGTTGGCGAAGATGTGTTGGTGCTGTTGATGTTTAGTGACTTTTGATTTATGGTGGTGTGTGTTGAATTGCTTTGAACGGTTTTTCTATTGATTTTGATACTCTTGTCTGTTGCTTTTTGTAAATGTTTTTAATATTGATGTAGCACTGGTCGTTGAAGTGTCTGATTTTTTTTTGGTTTCTAGGTGATGTTTCGTTGTTTGATGTCATCTTCCTTTTGACTTGGTAATCTTTTGCAGAATATATTTCAGCGCATCTTCATCTGTTTCGATTTGTTGTAGTTAATTTTTTAAGTATAATATAGTCTCTGTAATGTATGATTTACATTTGTACTATGATCTTAAACATTTTGTTAATATTGTGTTAATGTTTGGCTGAAAATTTTGTATGGTGTATTTTTATGGTGATCCCATTATTTGTTTTGTATTTTGTATGGG
The DNA here is from genome assembly GCF_059467195.1 of Physcomitrium patens. Lineage (NCBI taxonomy): Eukaryota > Viridiplantae > Streptophyta > Bryopsida > Funariales > Funariaceae > Physcomitrium > Physcomitrium patens. The sequence goes on along the minus strand of NC_143434.1, from coordinate 3,630,120 downwards.
GTTGATAATGATTGTTGTATAAATTTATTTTTTAAGTTATGTTTTGGAGTTGTGTCAATGAAGTTGTGCTGCAGTTTGATGAATTACAAATATCATGTTAAAAGTTCATTATAATCTTTGGATTCCAAATCTGTAGTGAATTGCTTTAAATGTAATAACTTAAATATATGAATATGGTTTATAAATGTCTTCATATTGATATTTGTTTATTTTATTTGGATGCTTAAGTGTGGTGATTTTAGGTTGTAAGAGGATATAATCATTGATTTGTTGTATTCATGGTATTGCAAGAATTGATGGATTTTTTGATTGCAAGTTTTGTGTTCAAATTAGAGTTTGTTAGATGGTGGCATAAGAATAAAAACAATTTCTCTTTGTTTATTTATATATATTTGTCTTTTGTTTTGGTCTTTCATTTACACTAGTGTCAAAAAGAAGAATCAAGTTATGTAATCTTAAGACAAGTTGTGCTAGTATTTAAGTTGTTAAATATTGACTTTATTTTTTTTTTAAATAGAAAATTTACATTAAAAATTTCACCTGCTAATTTATATTGTAAATTGTACTAAAACATAATGTGATAGTTTAGTTTGTTGAATTATAAATATTTGATTAAGCATTTATATATATATACATATAGAGAAAGGGAGACTTATATCTTAATTACTTACTATAGAAGTTGTTAGTAGAAAATTTTGTAGTTTTTTTTTAACTTGATATGTTTGGAAGTTAGTATAATAAATAGTTTTAAGTAGATTCAAAGACAATTTTATTATGACAATAATTTTTAGACTTAGCTACAAGTATACACTAAGTTGTTACAGACATACTTCATATTATTATGTGCACATCTAAAGAATATGAAGGCTTATGATTGGCTAAGTATTTTTATGTAGACCTTGCAACTTGATTTGGAGGATGAAGGGGGGAGGGGAGAAGGATGGAGTGGGGATTAGAGGCAGTGGTAGTTGAATTGGTAATTTTTAAGATGCGTAGCTTTTTACAAGATAGTTGTGCCACATACTCCTTGTGCATGGTCTTAATGCAAAGCTCTATTTATTGGCATTTGCTAAGAAAATCAAATTTGCTTGATCCAAGATATTATTTGAGCATGTAATACATGCCTTTTGGTGTGGAGGTCACACAGTTGTCAAAGTGGCAAAACTTCTTTGTTTAAGTAGCAAAGAGAATTTCTTTTTGCACATTAAGCTATGTATTCTTGATATACATAATTGCCTTGGAAAAATTAAAATTTAAGGTTTCTACAAAGGTACTCCATTGCACTTCAAATTTGTCCTTGGAATGTACAAATACCACTAAATTCCAACCTTGTAAAAACTCTTGCCATTGCTTGTTTGTAAAATCTTGCTTGCAATTTTTTCCAATATTCTTATCAAATATTCTTGCCAATGGCATAAAAAATTGTGGCAATAGAAAGATTTCTTTGATTCCATTGATTAGGAATAATTCACAATCCACAACAAAGGTATTAAGCAAAGGTACGTCAACAAACAATTATTTGATCCATTCACACACAATCTGGTAAGATCCAACTTCTTCTAAGGCCATGAAGACAAGTGCCACCATAAAAGAGCTATTAAAAGTTGCGCACCTAACAACATTCAAGAGCAGAATGTAATCTTTGTTGGTCTTATAGGTGGCATTAATCAACAACAATTTTCGATTTATGTGAACAAGATTGATTGAAATTTGTTTGTGTGATGTATTTAGTTTGGATATTATGTATCAACTTTCATGGCTTTCTTAAAGCCTTTTTTTTAGTTATAATATGCAATATCTACATTCATTTATTTGTACATTATATTTTAAGAGATATAGATTTAAATTTTAAGTTTAAAAAAATTCATAAAAATTGTATATTCTATTAATTTAAAATAAAATAATATAAAGATTGTAAATTTATGAAATTAAATTTTGAATTATTATTTAATATACTTTATAAAATATATATATATATATATATATATATATATTTAGAAGTAGCTAAACAATTAGACTAATATTTATTTTAAGGAGCAAAAATATGTTAAGAAAATAAAATACAATTTATTAAAATAGTTGGATTGTATTTAATGTTGAAAGGTACGTATTTGATATAATTAAATTATTTATATTTTATTATTAATATTTTTTTTGTATACGTTGAGCAACTTATATAGTAATGCTATTTTCAAGACAGCCTCCTCTTATAGGTTTAATTTTTTTCTTTCTTTCTTCTTTTTATATTGTTAAAAAGAAAATTATATATATATGTATATATATATATCAAAGCAAAGATAGAGTTTTTATTTAAATCTATGGGTAAAATTTTTAGTTGAAAAGAATATTCGCATGTTAAACAAATCAATTTAAAGAAAAAAGAAAACAGAAAACTTGTTGGGATTATAATAATGTAATAATAACAGACATTCTTTAATTTCTTTTTTCTTATTTCTTTTTTTAATTTGTATGAAAATTTTAGTCATAGTTTATTATCAAACATTGAATTGTTTTTTAAAAGTTAAAGATCAAAATTATACTTATTTTTATTTTTGTCTGAAAAGTTGGTGATTACAAAATTTTAATCAATCTAATTTTAAACAATTACTCAAAATGAACACACATGATTTGTTCAATCATTATATATACATTCTTATTAAAAGGAAGCAGATATTTAGGATACTGTACTCTTTTTAAATAGTTATATTGACAAAATTCCAGTAATTTATAATAGCATTAGTAATGAATTTACTATTTTATTTTATTTTTTATAAACTGAACAATAAGAACAAAAATAAATAAAATGTAATCGCAAACCAATAAAATTAGTAAAAAAAAAAAAAAACAAAACAAAACAAATCACACTAATGACTTAGTACAAAATCATATATGATTTCAAAGTACAATAATTTCAAGTTGAAATACTTTTACATTTACATAATAATGGTTTTAATACAAATAAAATAAAAAATAAACTAGGAAATGTATATATATACATATATATATATACACACAAACACACACACACTCACTGTCACAGTAGAAAGAATGCATAGAATTATACTTAGTAATGACTAAAAATGATACATATATATTCAATCATGTACATGCAGTAATCGAATTACTTATTACAACTTTTTTCACAGATATACTCAAAAAAAAGTTATTTGGTTTGGGTTAAGATCTTTTTTCTAAATAGTACATGTGTTAGTACAAATGTGTCAACACAAGCTATTATTTGCTTAATTTATAGAAGGATCGTTTTAACCTCCATAACCATCAGGTTGTGAATATTTTTGTTCCCATTGGACATCTTTGGTTATGTTGGCAAACCCAATCATATCAATCATAAAATCAACTAGTTAAAATTAGGTATAGGATTATCATTTCAAACCCAATCTATAAAATAGCAACAAAAAACAAAATTGTTTTTTGTGACGTCCAAGTAGAAAAGAATGAAATATAAAATACAATTTCATGAGCCTAGCTCAGCCTAGTGGAAGAGCAAAAGTAGGGACGTTGGGGCGCCTTCCAAAGGAGGCATATGGACAATAATAATAATGTAATCATATGGCGGCATCATGGTCACCATTAGAGCGTCTATAAAAATAAATAAGCAAAAAAAGGCAAGGCCAGGCAAGGCAAGAACGGGCTCCTATTTCCGCGCATTCGGATATAATTGAGGCAAATCAGAACGCGGCAATATGAGCCCGGATACGACCCCCCTATTTACCGTAATCTCCCCTACAACAACAGCTTGTTACCAGTAACAGCCCGTGGCCAACCGTATTAGTGTATTCTTAGACCCGCGATTAGAAAGCCAGGTTAGTGAGTCGTAGAAATTTAGTAAGTCTAGGACCCTGTCCTGAAAGACTTGTCGTCTTAAAAGTGCCGAGGGAGTGACGAAAAGTGGCGAGAGTGAGAGACGAAGAGAAGGGAGAAGCAGGAGAGGTTTGCATCGAAGGGCCGTTGTCGAAGGCACACTCATTTTGGCATCGAGGGAGTGAGCGATCGGGATCGGGAGTGTTGCGGAGCCAAGGAGCGTTGCGGAGCAGTGCCGCAGTCACAATGAGCGGGCCCGATGTGCTGTTTCCGCTGCGGAACAACTTCTACCTGGGAGCCTTCCAAGCTGCTATCAACGAGAGCAACGTGCGCAACTTGAGCGACGCCGATGCTGTCGAGAAGGACAGCTTCGTGTACCGCTCCTACATTGCGCTCGGACAATACCAGGTGAGAGAGAGAGAGAGAGAGAGAGAGAGCAGCGTTGTTGTGTTGTGAGCAGACCGAGCAGTTAGTTTATTTTTATTTATTTTTTGTCTTTTTTGGTGGGAGTGGAATTTTAAGTGCCTTTCGACAGGGTTCCCGTGCATTTGCGGGGGGGTTTCCCGCCCGCGGGTGCTAGTGTGATGTCGGGTTTGATGTTTCGAGTGTTTAAGCGAGGCGCGGTGTACTTCTTGAGAGAAGCGATGAGTGTCGTCTAGTAGTTGTGTAGTTTGGCCTGGGAGTACGATCTTCATTTGAGAGCGTCTTTTGTGGACTTAAGGTTAACCTGACAGGTCGAATGGTAATCCTACATTGCACCCTATTCCAGTACTATATTCGGGTGCATTTTGAGCTCAGTGACATCCATGTCTTCAATTGTGGATCGGAGCGCATGTTTCTAAGTCTCCCTCTCCCTGCAGATCTTCCCTCTACCTGTGATCTAGATCTATTGCGGTGCTAATGACTCACTCGAGATTACCTTCGCTGCTATTGTGGAAAATAGAGATGCAGGTGCAATTGTCTTTCGTGTGTAGTGGCGCTTCCGTCCTCGGATGCTGATTTTCATCTTTGATTACTAGAATGTTCTTAATTCTTAGTTTCCGGATCAAGGATGTTCATCGTCCATCAGTTTGCAAGGATCTATAGCATTCTACTGCCAATTTTTCGTATGAGGATCTATGGTTATTCGTTAAAGGTTAGAAGTCTATTATTTTTATTCACCATCGCTACAATTCAGCTTATTGCACTGAAACCATGATCTTCTCTCGTTGTAGTTTTTTTGAGTGCGCGCACTATAGTTTACCTCTACACATAATTTAGCCACATTCTTGCTATTCTACTGCAGGATTCTCTCCTTGTTTCTCCTCTATTTCCCGCTAATATATGTTTCACTGTTAATGAAACCCAGCTAGTAATTGATGAAATCAACGATGCTGCTCCTGTTGCGCTTCAAGCCGTAAAACTCCTCGCATTGTATCTATCAGGAGGAGCTCAGAAGGTAAGAAAAATTAGCGAATATTGTCCTTTTCAATCTCTAGGAGAGCTATCTTGTTCTGAGACATGTTTATAGTCTATTTTTGGTGCGAGCGTGTAGTTCCCCTAACAGTGGTGTTTGTATGAAGAAAAAAAAAATCGATTTTGATTCACTTTCAGCGTTCTGCTGCTCACATAAATTTTCCTTTTCAGGAAAAGGCATTGTCTAGCTTGTCGGAGTGGTTATCTGATACAACTGTTTCAAGCAACCCTACCCTGTTGCTGATTGCTGGAATGATCTACACACACGAGCAAAACTATAACGAGGCTCTTAAGCATACACACGTTGGTGGCACTCTTGATTTGTAAGTTACCAAGCTAACTTGCAATTTGGTGTGGATTACCTACAGTTAGTCGACTCGAATCATCTTAGACATGACGGAACGTTTTGGTTCATGTACTGCCAACTGATACTCATTCAGGATCAGTATTGAAGCCTGAGTACTCTAGTGCGTCTATTGAAATAGTGAAAATTCTAGCTTTAGATTTCCTGATCCTCTTATACATCTTGGTCTGTCTTCGCAGGTCAGCACTGAATGTTCAGATATACTTGAAGATGCACCGAGCAGATTATGCAGAGAAACAACTCAAAATTATGCAACAAATTGATGAAGATCATACTCTTACTCAGTTGGCCAATGCTTGGGTCAACCTCTCCCTGGTAAGAAACTTCACCTCAGTTATTAGTTCCTATTTTTTCCCATTTGAAAAGCTCAGTGTATTGTACATGTTTTACTTCCTCGCATGAAGCTTCTGTGATCTCCCTAGTGACTTTGCTAGATTGTATGCTTTGGCAGTGTCAATGTAGACTTTCATTACATAATTAAGTGGTAATGTGCCTTGGTATATTACTGATTGTGTTCCGCCACGAATTTGCATAGGGTGGCGTTAAAGTTCAAGAAGCATATTACATCTTCCAGGAACTGTGTGAAAAGTACACGCGGACAGTTATGCTGATGAATGGAAGTGCGGTTTGTCAAATGCATATGGACCAATTTGAAGAGGCCGAGTCTCTCCTTCTGGAGGCCCTGAACAAGGTTCGCTAAGCATCATCATTTGGACGCAAATTTCCTTCACTTCGAATGAATTCAACGCTCTGCTCATCTTTTCTTCCAAGGAAACACATTTTTCTGCTTCCTCTGAATGGCTATATGTTTTACTTCTTCACTGTTCAGACTTTACAAGGTGAATTACTTTTTCCCCACTTTCTTGGTTTGTTGGTTTCTATTTGTAGGATTCGAAGGACGCCAACACCCTCGCTAATCTCATCGTTTGCAGTCTGCATTTGAGCAAGCCGACGGCGCGATACTTAAGGTTCGCACAATGCTCAATTCGTAGTGGTTAGTGGGCGGTGCATGTAACACTTATAAACAATTCGATTTTGAAGAAAACACTTACCACGTACGGAATGGTAAAGACTTACCTGTTTCTACTTGTGTAATCAGTCAGTTGAAGATAACACATCCAAACCATGTGCTTGTGGAGCGTGCTGGTGCTGGTGAAGCTGCATTTGAAAGAGCTGTTCAAAGTGTCGCATAAGGTGTGTTTCAAAACCCTTGTCTCTCTTTTGTCTCTGTCAGCCGATATGCTGTGTTTATGCAAAATATTGTTTTTGAGTGTTATATTCATATATTTTTCCTTTTCAATGATACGACCTTGGCGGTCCGATCTTTAAAATGGGGAAGACTTTCTCTTTGCAGTACGCTGGAGTGTCTCTGCACCCCATCTGCTCGTTGGTCTTCCTGGTGTGGATTTGTTCACGGTGAAGACGTTTCAAGACTCGGGACATGAATTGCATTTTAGTCTATGGCCGTCAGGTTTCTGACAGTTTTCATTCACACAATCTTAATAGTTTTACCAGTTCTAATTTTTTATCATGAGCCTATGTAAGCAATAGGTACACAGTTTTTGTAGCCACTCACAGCCACGTCTGCGACGGCTCCATGCCGACCTCTACCAACCGAGGTCTTCATAGGTCACTCACGCAACAGCTCGAATTTTGATTTACACATTTTCAGGCTAGTACTAAAATATATTGATATCACATTTTTGTGTTTTCGCATCGGATTAAAAGTTGTAGCATCTGGTTTTTCACAATTTGCTAACAACACCTCAGCTGCACGGGTGTATCAAATTTCATGATTGTTCTTGAAAGTATAAATGGTACTTTATTAGACGTCTTCATTTCAATTTTGTACATTTCCTTACACAGCAGTATAGTCCTGATTAAAACGGTTTTTGAATCATATTTTCAAGTACGCGATCACAGGTAAATTACCCGTAAGTAGAAGGAGCTTAACGGGATTACTTTGCATGCCAGGTCAGATTCAAAAGCACAACTTTAGTATGAATGCCTCGGTGACATTAGTGCAGATGGAATTAACATCGTTCTTTTCAAAAGAGCTGTGAGAATATTACACTACCAGGCATTGTCCGTTCCATTTATTCAAATTAAAGCTAGTGAACTTGAATAACAAGTTGATGTTATTTCGGGATGCGAACATCAATTATGCTTCACACGAAGGTGAATACGCGGGTCATAATCTCAGTCACAATTTCAATTACATGGGAGGTACGAGACCTTCCAGACAGTAATTTTACGATCACGGTAACTGATGCAAGACCTCAGCACCATAGTTTGCCTCAAAGAGCACGAAGTGTTGTCGACTATACTGACAGTAGGCCCCGCATACAAACGGACTTATGCAAGACCTACTATTTCCAAGTACACGTGGATACTCGAGGCGAAACTCCTGTTCCTAAACACGCAGTAAAAACAAGCACAATAGGCGACTCACATATTTCTATTTATCAAAACGAATTGCCGGCATAAATTCTGTCAGAGAATCAGATACTCCTGTATCAATACCTGAAAATTCTAACATTTATTTTCTCCACTGACCAATTCTTAGTTGCCACAGTGACCAAAAAAAAGCATCCATTCAGAAACATGGATTTCCCGTGTATTTCCTGCCCAACATACTTCACAGAAAATGAATATTCTAAGATGGTTATGCTGTTTAGGGGGTTAGGGACGAACACCTCAAGTACAACTCGAAGTTGATATTTGAGAAATAGACAAGGCTCTTAGGACACCAAAACAGTCATTCGAAATTTTGATAAATTCTTATCCAAAATCACCTCAATCATGAAGATTCCTGCAAGCAGACATTGAATATAATATTGGTTCAAAATTAACAAGCAATTCAACCTTTGTATGCAGCTCAATACTTCACAGGATTTCAAGCAGAAAGGGAACGAAGAGACTCTCAATATCAAGATTTTACCAATGAAAGCAGAGTCCTCAATTTGTTGGTGATGCACATTAATGATGCTGGCGTCAGTTCTGGCTACTGTTTTCGAGCTTGGGGAACTTAACAACCTTGCCAATCGCTACAGTTTTACCTGTTCCATCATATGATCCCGTAAGAAATCAGAAAAAGGTAAAACCTGAACAAGGATTAACACTAAACACCTGAGCAAGTCTAGTCAAATCCACATACCACAAACTTTGCTTTCCACAACAAAAACAGTTCAAAAGATTGGATAGTCATGACGTACCCTCGTCTCGTAACGTAAATCGTCCAAGCTGAGGAAAATCGTCAAACTTCTCAACACAAATGAGCTGGTTAACCTGCATGTTTTTAAATTCACATACAAAACCAATTTACATTATGATTCATAATCTTATTATCTCGTAATCAACACGTACCCCTGAAGTGAACAAAAGAGGTGTAACTAATCAAGCATATGCTCGAGCATAAACGATCATCTATAGGATTCGTCGTAGAATGTCTTCCATCAAATTTTTACTTATCGGAACTTGGATCAAGATACATAGTTGTAATACCTTAAAAAAACATCCATGCTATGTACTCCACTAATAATGGATAAAAACGAGAAATGAATACTAACCTGGATGCGAACCACTACAACGGCACCACTTTTCACAAACAACACCTTCTTCTTCATAGGCTTCTTTGTTTTGGGATCTATCTGGTGAATGAGTGTCATAATTTCACATTCCTCGACGACAGAGTGTATATGAAGCACAGCTTTGTAACCAGCAGTAAATATAGCCTGGAAGAAGATAAACGTTAATACGAAAACTAGGAATATAGAACAGAGCCTCTAATGCAAAATATTCCTTACTAAACCCTTGATCCAACCACGCTTCAGTTTAAAGATTGAAGAAATATAATGAATATAACACATCAAGAAGTCAAGCGACAATGATAGGTGAAATGATTAACCATGATTAGAGACTACCCCGGATCTAACCTATCCGCTACTGATTTGCAAAAACAGATAAATTCGTGACAAACACACCTTGTGATCGAGAAGCCCCAGAATTTGAAGTTGAGCATCGAATTCCAAAACTGCGGGAATAAGCTTACCTGCAGAGATAAAAATATCATTCAATGACCAACAGTAATAATGTAAACCCCAACTACAGCCTAACTGAACACTCCAGTGTGCAAAAAAAAAAAAAAAAAAAAAAAAAAAGATTCGAATCATTAACCACAAATTTAGATGAGAGACGAGACACTTACTTACGGATGACAGAACAAATCCTGCAATAATGTCTTCTTCTTCGATACCGGATAACCTGATTCGTAGATTTTCGCCGGGCTTGGCGTAGTTTACTTCATCGTTATCCCGATACACTGTAATAACCTTTACCTGAGCCTGCATACAGATTCACCAACAATTTAAGTGATCAATGATTTTCCAGATAAAGGACTAACAAAACCCAAGAATATCAAAACTCCACAAACATCAAATTAATGGTCCAAAAGCACCGAGAACCACCAAAAGAGTCATTTACCTTGTTAGGCATGACCATCAAAGTTTCTCCCCGTCGCACACTCCCTGACTCTATCTTGCCCATCACGACGGTACCCATATCCCGGTACTTATCTATTAAAGGCATCCTGCAGACAGAAAAAATACATATATAATTATAATTATAGTTATAGACACCGCTAAATGAATAATCTTTGTCAAAAGGTCTTGCAAAACAATATTTCTTTTAAGTCTAAGAGGGGGAACAGAACTTCATTACCTAAAAGGACCCTTTGGATCTCGCAATGGAAGCTCTATGCCATCCAAAACATCAAAAAGACAAGGTCCGTCCCACCATGAACACACGTCCTTTGGCATTTTCTCTTTCATGTTGTGCCCGTAGAGCCCGGATATTGGCAAAAATTGTACATCTGTTAAGATCATTATTAGAAGAGCACTCAGATGTAAATACTTACGAAATCGTCTGAGAATTAGTGTTAAAAGAAACCAAAAAAATGAGCAAACTTGGAAAGTAAAAATTAGTCACACCTTTCTTCGTATTGTAACCGCATGACTTCAAGAAAGGAATGATCTTCTTCTCAATCTCATCAAACCTGAAATTCACAATCCAATGGTACATGATAAGAACCCCAGATGAAAATGAATATAGTACAATTTAAAAGGGGGGGGGGGTATTAAGATAAAAAGACTAAGGTTTCTTCGATTCCGTATCCGCAAAATGTGGTCTATGGAAACAGTTTGAACACATTGTCAAATTTTTACTTCACAATATCAAATAAATATGATCATCGGCTCGAAACACATCTAATGCCAAACAAAATTGATGGACGTTGCCTACTGGATTCATTTGTACGCTTTTCTCTGCGTTTCATTCAAAGATAACGAGTTAAACCAACCTGTCTCTAGACCACTCAACAGATGGATCGTCCATCTTGTTTACGACAACCAGTAACTTGGAGACACCCAAGGTCTTGGCAAGCTGTGCATGCTCCCGGGTTTGACCTCCTCTCTCAAATCCAGTTTCGAATTCCCCTTTTCGAGCTGAAATTACCTGTAATACACTAACGATCCTGAATCTAGAATCCAGCACGCATGCATTTGATCCAAAACATAAAATGTTCTCTTCACTATTTTATAACAACCGCTGACCAACACAGTTCTTACCAGCACTCCAACATCAGCCTGGGATGCTCCACTGATCATATTAGGAACGTAGTTTTTGTGGCCCTACACAGAAAAACAGGTACAAGGAGTTAGGTCAAACGAAGGAAGTATTCGTGATCAACAATAAATATTTCCTTGGTTGAACATATGTCGTGTCAATATAAACCTAGTCTGCTTGAAAACAAGTAACTGTCTGGATGCTTTAGATCACGGATGTCCTTCACACAATTCATTCAACAGGCAAGACTTATAACGTTCATTATGTGAAGAAAGATCAGACGTATTCTGAGCTAAAAAATGGCTGTGGTGAAATTAAGTCGCGGCTATCAGGGATGCTAGCTTTTTAACTTGATTGCTTTAGAAGCGTCTTTTGAATGAGAAATTCCTTGTACATAAATGTGCACTTTATACCATTTTGAAACAATAGCTGCTAAACCAAGAAGACCTAAAAGTAGTCTTACAGGTGCATCTAAAATTGTGAACCGAGTCTTTTCGGTTTCAAAATGGGCTCTTCCAACTTCGACAGTAATTCCCTGCATTTCAATGAGATCAATAGAAAGACGGCGCAAAAGGTTACACAATCAAGTCAATGAACGAGGAAAATACTTCCAGACAGAGAGCCCAGTAACTTGTCTAGAAGAAACACATCCTTGCCTAGCAGAAACAGTTCTGCTTGATAAATATCAATCAACTGCAGCCCCTAAAAGGTAATCTATGGACTGCAATTTGGATGAAACTACACACTTAGGCTAATTGTATCATACAGCATTTTCTAAAATTTGGCTTATACGCTGGATTCAGATAGGGAATAACTGCAAACCTTGGATCTCTCTTCTTCGTTGGTATCCATGATGTAAGCCATGTACCTGAGACATGCTCCTGTCAATACTTTCAAAAAGTAACCGTGAAACTTACTTCTTACCAGATCCATACAAGCTTAAAATATCAGGCTAACAGAGAATCGCACGAAACATAATCATAATATTTTTTTCAATTGTGGTCCTGAAATCTCACCAACTCTCCCTGTTCTTGTCTTTGGCCTCTCGCTCATACTTTTGAATAGTACGCTCATCCACCATATTGCTCAAAAAGAGTATCTGACCTCCTATTGTTGATTTACCAGCATCTGTAATGACAATCAGCCATTATAGCATCAGCCATCACATAAAACATACGGAGACACGTGATACACTGTGGATGAAACCGTATGGATAGAAACTTGTGGACAAAATTAATGAAAGACTACAGTCTCTGTATAATTACGGCGAGCTTTAATATTAGTTGAACTTCGAATGATGTCTTAGTTGGTAATACTCGCAAGAAAGGAAATAGAGGAAAAGAAGCGCATAACACGTACCAACGTGTCCGATGAATACTACATTCAGGTGCTGCCGAGAATCCCCTGTATCAGGCTCTGGTTCCTCTTCTTCTGGAGCAGGAGCCGGAGGAGGAGTCTCCTCGACGGGCTTCGGTTCGGGTTTAGAAGTTGCAGGTGACGCTGCCTTTGTTTCGTCCACGATCGCCTCTGTTTGTTTTTCCTCATCTTTTAAGTTAAGTTTTTCGTCAAGCTCATCTGCTACAAGCTCAGGTTCTGCCTGCAGACGCATGAACAACAAATGAGTGCATTCCCAGGTACCTACGACCATGTGTAGATAGGCAATCCTTAAAAGTATATGCAACCAGAAGTTTTCACTGAACTACAGAACACTATCTAAAACGCAAAAGAAACTTAGAATTTCTCGAAAGAGATGTTGATAATTTTATCTTAACCAGAGCTGACTCAAAACACCAGAAGTTTGTAACCTGAAGATAGATACACCACCTGCTTAATCTCCGGTTGTGAAGCCTGAACTGGTGGTGGAGCTTGAACGTTTAAAAACTTCCTAGGAACGAATTCGGCAGCGACTGGATTGAGCTTAGGAAGAAATTCGGCGCTCGCCGCATTAAGCCCTGAAATTTTAAATTTTGGAGGTTCCAGTATTTTGTCCTCATGTTCCCAGTCATGGTCCGCAGAAGAGTCCTATTAAATGAACAAATACAATAAAAAGTAGGACCAAGTCACGTTGTGAGAAATCACTACTACTCGAAACAAATTAGCCGATACCGCAGGACAAAGAGCCGTCAAACAAAACGAAACAAACATTCGAGACAAACACACTCCAACTCATGCAACCAACCAAAGCCTAAAACTAATTCTGATCTAACATCACGAAATCTGAACTCGCCACGATAACCTAACACAGACCAACATCGATCCAGACAGCTGAACCACATATCGAATCAACACACCAAAACCAGCTGCCCGACACCGTCACGGAATTAAGATTTCTGACCAACACACACCAAAAACACATCCAAACCAAATTCCACCATACATCAACTACAACCCCTATTAGGGCAATGAAAACACCAGCCCTAACCACAATCAACAAATTCCAGGATCGCGTTTTCCACTTATCCAATCCGTCGAACGAGACACAACTACACAAAGCAAAAAAAACTCAATCCCGGACAACGGACACGGCACGAGAACAGAAAACGCACTTGAATAGGGTCTGACATGGTCAATGGCAGTGGCAGGCCGCCTTAGCACTGAAGATGGAGCGAGATAACAGCAGCCAGGGCCGCACCGAGCGTCAACCGAGGCGTACACCACGAGCGCTGGCGCTCATACAGCGGCAACAATGCGAAGTACGAGAAAAAGGAGGACAAATAAGAAGAAGAAGAACGAGGAAGAGGAGGAGGAAGAGTAGGGAAAGAGTGGAAATCGCGGAGACGGCGCCAGAGGTAGAAAGAGGACTCAGAGTCTGAGGTGCTGCTTAAGAGTCTCGGCGGGGGTTCGGGCTTCTTCTTCTTCCCCGACTCTGCTACTCTTCCTTCGGTCTAGGTCGCGGTGCCTCGCCAGCAACAACACCAGCATCGCAGGGTTTCATCGTAGTCTCTCCCTCCACCAGACGCCTGGTTTTTCGTTCCTCTCTTTCCGTCGTCGCTTCGACGATTCGCAACGAACTGCGACGGGTCCGTCTGTATCCCCATTCCTCCGTCGTCTTTTCAACGACCGACGACGGGTTCGTCCGTCTCTCCACTTTTCGTTCCGTCTTCGACGAAAGAATATGGTTTCGTCTTTCGTCTTCAAGTTTCGTCCGATTCTCGACGGACGCGGACGGGTTCGTCTCCCGTGCCTTCGTTCCGTCCGAATTTCGACGTGGGTCTGTTATTGCTTGGTTTGTGTGGGTTGTTGCTGTTCAGATCCTTCCTATTAGGAGCCCCTCCGTGTGAGGATGTGTTTTACAGTTTGTTTACTTGTCTGTTGATGATGTTGTTCGATTATGTGATTTTATTTTTAATTTTTAATTTTTATATTGGTAATTGAGTTTGAAGTTCACGAATGTTCGAGAACAGTAGGAATAATAATAGGAATGTATTGGAGAGGAAGCAAAAAAATCTCATTTTTGTGTGTTCACTGTCTATGAAAAAATTCACTGTAAGAATGATTTCCTTGAAATACTACATATCATATGTGTAATTAGATAGTTATATATTAATATGATTTTGAAATAAAACATCATGTTTGTTGCTTCATTGTCCTTTAAGTTTTAGGACAAAAAGCTAAAAAAACTTAAAAAAAAAAAAAAAAAAAGAAAAAAAAAGCTAGATTCAGTGCAAGCAATGTACACATTCCCATCTTTGGCCAATTTCAGAGTTAATCACACCTTTAATGTAAACAATATCAATTGAGATCTTTAAACAATATATCCATCATTCAGATAGACAATACAAATTATACATCTGTTTCTTGTTCAATGTTATTCAAATTAAAACCCAAGTTTTTTATTTTAAAAAATAAACTGTACAATATTCCAAAAATTTAAACATATTTAAGGATTTTTTTTTGAATTTTTTAAAAAAATGACAGGATAATAAAATCATGACTACTTTTATATAAATTTATAAGTTGATACCTTCATTCCACAACTTCCAATATAATTATAATGTAAACACAAATTTCAGCAAAATTGAAGTTAGCATATTCATAAGAAGCAATCATTGCTTGTCAAAAATCTTATCATTAAAAAAATTCATTCATTAAGATTTTTTATTTTCACATCCAGTTATATATATATATATATATATATATACACACACATATTTCTTTATACTCTGCATGCTTAGGATATTTTCTACCAAGAAAAGTTAAAAACTCTAAATGATTATCATTGTAAATCATGTTCAAGCTCTGCTGACTTCAAATGAACACTGCCAAGCAACTGATTTTGGGATTATTTGTAATACCAAAAATTCGTTTCTTAAGAACAACCAATACTGTAGATCACATAGACATGTATATAAGTCCACCTTTTTTCACAAAGGATAATCCATAAGTAGAAATTATTATTACTTATTTTAATATATATATATATATATATACATATACATATATATATTGCACTATAATAATATTTAATTTTTTTGAGTATTGTAGTTTTTTTTCATAGGATTCTCTTGCCAAGGATTTTCAACAACATTATAGAAATTTTGTGACAAAATTAAAAATCCTACTAGACATTATTAATTTAATAAAGACCTCAAACACAATACAAGAGGTTTAAATTTAGGATATTGCTACAACCACCACAACTAACCACCTACTTGTCATGTTTTTTTAATTTTATTTATCTATTTGAATAAAAAGATTGTGAATATTTTATTTTTTTCAAATTAAATAGGAAATAAATTAAATTTTAGTAATAAATACTATGACATATTTTTTTTAAATAATTTTTGATAGCAATAGAAAAAATTGTAGTGGAATTAGTTATTACATAATTTTATTTGAACAAGTGAACTAATTAAATAGTAAAAATCAAAATAATAGAATACTAGTTTTGATTTATTTCTACAAGGAATTCTACCAGGGTTTTAGAATTCAGAGAATGAACCATGTTTTAAGAATAAAAATACTATTTTTATATATTTTTAAAAATATAATATACAAAATTTAGAAAAGATAATATTTAATTAATAATAAATAAAATAAATGATCCATAAATTTGTCAAAACATTAGTGATGATCTACAAAATTTTGCCATTGTGTATTTTGTAGAAGAAAAGGGAGATTCTTGACTTCATTTTTTTTATCTTTAATATAGAGTTATAGGTGTGTATTTGAATATATATATATATATATATATATATATGGTTGTGTGATAACCTTGCAGGTCTACTATATATGTAAGTTACTATTGAATGAATACATCTAAGATTTGAGAGGTGTAAATAACAAGTAGTGTGCTTCATTTTATATATATATAGCAAGAGAGAGAAAGAGAGAGAGAGAGAGAGATTTTGTTGTAATAAATATACTATAAAATTTTACTCAAGAAAGATAATAATAGTTAAGAGAAAGAAAAAAAATTAATGCTAAAATTGTTTTATTACAAATATAGCTTTTACTCTCTTTGTAAGGCAACAAACAAGCCAAAATAAATTAGGTTAAAAGAATTAATATTTTAGACATCTTTTAGTGAAGTTAAAGAATAGATTATAACAAAAATTACCTAGAAGAACCTTAGATTGATACCCAAAGATGATTGGATTTTTAACCAAGTTTGAAACCTAATCCTAGAGCACAAGCTTGTCACTTAGAAGAATTAGAAATTTTTATTAATTAATTAATTAATTAATTATTTATTTTTCAATCAAAGAATATAGTAAGGAAGTAGACTTGATAGGATTTCTTTGAATATAAATCCTAAGAGCTTTAATTAGATAATAAATTTAGAAAGCTTTACAAAATTAAGGTTGTTTTAATGATAATACTTAAGCAAATTTTGGAAGGCAATTAAAAATTATAAAAAAATGCTATTAATTCTAAAAGATTGATATCAAGATTAGAGAAAGAAAATATTTCATTCCAATATAGGTTGATGAGCATTTTTTTTCTCAATGTGTAAGTTTAGTTCTTGTCAAATGTATTGTTATTAAAATAAAAAATTACTAATAATTTGAGAAAGATGAATAGTTAAATTACTAAATATTAAGGTTTTAAACTTGCTTTATAATTTACTTAGAATGTATAAGGATTTTTTTATAGTTTTATTTACGGATTGATTACGAATTTAAGATTTTAATAAGATTTTTTTAAGATTAAATCATTATAGTTATTTGGCCATAATGTCCAAGTAATCTTATTTTATTATATTTTTTATTAATAAAATTTTAAAATATAAATATAAATATATATATATATATATTAAATTTTAATAATTATACATCATAGAATAAAAAAAATCTAATATTTTAATTAATTTTTGAAAATTCTAGGTGTTAAAAAATTAAGTTTTTTGAAAAAATAGTATATATTATATATATTTTTGCTATATCTTTAATAATATAAAATTTAATTAATACACCTTGTTTCATTCAATTATTTTACAAATTTTTTATACATTGAAAACTACTTAATTCGATCATTATAAACTATCATCAATTATAATTTATATTACAATAAATTATTTTTTAGCATTTGAATGATTAAATCATGTCATTTTTATTACTTCTTATAATTTTATATAAGATTCTTGGATACAATTTAATGTTGTAAAATATTTGAATCATTTCAAATATAAATAATTTGATTATTTTAAAATCCAATAAGATTTGTCTTATTAGTATCTATTTTTTGAATAATTTTTTAAAAATCTTGATATTTCTATATCAATTATAAATTTTTGTATGATAAAAATTATAAAATTTTATTCATTTATTTAAAATATAATTAATTTCTATAATGTTTTTAAAGACATGTTAAATTTTAAGAAAGAAATGTATTTTTGTATACAATTAAAAAATATTCATAGGTAATCAAGTAATATTTTTAATTGTAAGTAACTACATGCATCTCACATTATATTTTAAGACAACATAATGTTTCTTAATCATCTTGAAAAATAGTATATGTAGACACAATATATTTATGAATTTTCTGAAATCAAATCAATTAATTCATTAAAGCAATACTTCATTTAACTTGCTTTGAATCTAGAATAAGATGTTGTGGTTTAAATCACTAAATATCAGAAATAAATGGCATGAGCTTTGAAAATCTTTATTGCATTACGAATTCTTCTATGGAATAAAAATAAAATTGATATATTGAGTGCAAATTAAATAATAAAATTATTTGTAAATTTTATAAGAATTGTGATCTATTATCTTAATAATTTTTCATATTATTATATTTTAAAATTAATTATAATTTAGTGATGTGTCACATGATATAGTATTCAGTGCCAAATCCTATCAAATATATGTAGTTTAGTTTGGTTAGTGGTTTTTCATCTATTGATAATTTTTTCATTAATTGACTTATTTATGTCAATTAGGATTTGAGTACTTAAGTGGAGAAAAATTCTTGACTTGACATTCTTATCAAGTCAAGTCTTATGAATGACTTTGAGAGTGAGAGAACTTGTTGTAAAGATTTGCTTAGCTATAGTGTTTTAGCTATTATAGTAAAGCTTTAGGATTTTTCTTATTTTCACACTTGCACTTTTGGATTCTTTATGTATCATATGAGAGATAGCTTGATTTATTTTGGTATAGATTTCTAATCTTTCACTTGAAAAGAATCTCTCTCCTTCTTTAATTTGTAGTATAGCAAGTTTGAATGAAGTAGACTTAAAATGAAATGAAATAAAATAAAATAAAAAATCATGTTTTAATTTTAATTTTATTGATGGATTCTAGAGACAATTGTATTGTGCACCAAAACTTAGTTGGATTGCATTGTTGTGGTATTGATACAATATTATATGAAGAAACATAATTTGGTTAGTACATATTGTTTTTGTAATGTGAAGCAATAAGAGATCAAAAAATGTAGTTGTAAAGTAGTACCAAAGTTGCAAGGCATGGCTGCAAGGTGGAGCTTGCGACATGCTAGGAAAGAAGTGCAACATTGGAATTTAGACTGCAAGAGTATACAATGCAAGAATATCACAACATAAGATTTTTATCACAAGAGTTATGCAATGCATGAGGAATTTGATGCAGCAATAGATAATATTGGAAGATTAGTGCAGTAGAATAAGATATAATCTATAAATTGGATTATTTGAGAATGCAAGCTTAAGTAAGAGTACTTGAAATTGCTAAAAGGGTTGCAACAAAAGGTCAATTTGTAATCTAAAGAATTATCATACTATATTGAACATTGCAAAGATGCGTAGAAAAGAGAAGAGCATTGTGATGGTAATTGATAACTAACGACGGCCAACAACAATTTGCGATAATTTTGTGTGATTCAAAGTGTCAAGCCATGACTTTGTATGAATAGAATAACAAGGTTGCACCATTACAAGGTATCTTTATGGTCATAAGACCACAATGACAAGACACTACAATCAAAGGTTCTTTACGGTCATAGGACCATAGTAATAAGGTACCACAACAAAAGGTTCTTTAAGGTCATAGAACCACAATAACAAAGCACCACAATCAAAGGTTCTTTATGATCATAGGACCACGATATCAAGGCCCTATAATTAAAGGCATTTTGTAATTATAAGACCTCCAATGACTAGACACCACAATCAAAAGTTCTTTGTGGTCATAGGACCACAATGATAGTGGTCTACAGTCATAAATTTAATAAGAAATTATAAGATATTAATTTTAAAAATGATTTTTTAAAAAAAAATAACACATTTTCTAAACTCTTAAAATATCAAATTTGGGAGCTCACTCTAAGTATGTATGGAGTCCAAATTTGATTATTTTTTAATCAATTTTATATAAAAGAGATCCAAATAATCCATTAATATATTTAATTTTTAAAGTAGACATCATTTGAAATATTAAAGTAGAATTTATTAAATATTAATTACTTTTTAAGTAAATTTTTTATTTTTTTTACTTTTTAACATTTTACTTTATTGCAATTATCTTTTATTATCATAGATTTTGTAATTTTATCAATATTATTGATTTCTTTCATCAAATTACTTGAATAGTGACTACATTGAGGACTTCAGACTAAGAATGGATACTAACAAGGCTTTTTAGCCTATTTAAATATTGAATATCACTTAGAGGCTTTGAGTCTTGAAGGTAGATACATTTTATAAGATAGAAGACAATCTTCATAACATAATGAAGGATAGATTTTCAAAAAGAGTTAGGGGCATTTCTTTGCTAGATTAAAAATTTAAATTCCAAACATGGATGAAGAAAAAGCATCAAAAGTCTCTTATTTTTAATAAGTGGTATACCTTTGAACTCTTATCACAACACTTGCAGCATCATGTGCTCCAAACCTATAAAAAATAAAGTGAAGAACACTTACTTGACTTGTGTGAAATAGAATATTATTAAAGGCAAGCATAGAGCTTATTTTAGCTCCTAGAGAAGGTATTATATCAAGCTTCATGTCTATGATGAAAAAAGAAGATTCAATCTAAAGAAGAATTGATATATTTTTAGAATTTATTTAAAGAAAAAAATAGTTACTTCTTTAATTAATACTCTAACTACTTTGTATGACATGGCTTAAGCAATGAAGGTGACTTTATCTCTAATAGGAGAGCTACCATCATTTGAACCTCTCCAAATATTTATTAAGTATTTAAAGGACTAATATGGAGGTTTTAGGTGTGATCAAATGCAACAAATTTAAAACTTCCATTATAAAAAAGAAGATACTCCATGTACAATGTATACTTGTTTAACTTGATTTGTATTACAATCAAAGAGTATATTTTTTGAGAGCTAACTTGTTAAGATTTTCTTATCAAAAATTGATAAGAGACTTTTGGATTTAGCCACATCAAGAATTATTTTCAACTATGAGAACAAAAAAACTTTGGTACAAGCATTTGTTAAAGTTGAAAAATGCAATAAAGCACTTTTATTAATATGATGATCCTAACATTGTAGCTTAAATGATGGATGTGTCTAAGTCCAAGAAGATAGCAATTACTACAAGTAGCTTGGCAAAAACTTAATCTGAAAAAGTCTACACATTATTGTAAGTGTGATAAATCTGATTATACAAAGAATGATTCCAATTAGTCCAAGAAAAAAAACACTTACATGTGAAGAAGTCTAAGCCAAAAACTAAGATGCTTAAAATAAGAAATAAATCTAAAAAGAATCAATTAAAGTGTAATCATTGTAGTAAGCTTAATTATAATAAAAATAATTTCTTTTATATTATATTTATACAAATAACATGTTTTTGATAAAAAAAAGGCTTTAGAAGCTAAAATTTCTGAACTAGAAAAGAAATTCAATAATGTGGCCTTATTAAATCAATTCACCGGATTTTATTTGGCTTCTAAAAGTAGAAAAAATTCTTCTTCTTTAAAAAATTATGCTTTTGGTGCATTGAAACAAATGGTGGTTGCAGCTACCATACATGCCTAAATAAGAGCTAAAAATATGGCACCTATAACAAGTGAGGTATTAGAACCTTTACTTAGGTATTTAAACAATCATAGAGATGCTAACACTTATGTATAATTATCTTTATCATTTAGCCTTGTGGATGTTAATTTTGCATTAAAACCTTCTATTTTAACTTCAATAGAAGATAAAGATACTAGTGTTTAAAATACAATATATAATTTGACTTATAAAATATTGAATATGCTAATATTTTCTAGTGTTGATTTATTGGCTTTAGAATTTAAACCAGCAAGGATCTTTCAATTTATTGATAAAATATTAGAAGGCAAAGTACCTACGCCATTATTAGAGAGAGCTCAAGCAATAACAAAGCCTTCAACATGAAAAAATTTAGTTAAATTACAAGCAAAATTTGCAACTAAAGCTATTGCCATATTTAATGAAGGTCACTTGAAGACCACAAATATAAATCCTTCAAGTGGGGTACCATTGGCTAGAGAAGTAGCATTTTTTATTTAATGTTACAACTAAATCTACTTGAAAATATCAAAATTTGTATCCAATAGTTATTTGATTAATTAATAATAATAGTGTGTTGATTCTTAGGTGTACTAAAGGAAATACCACTCATGCTACATTTTTGTACATTAAATTGGATTTTGGAGCTTAGCTAGTTATGATTGATAAGCGACTTGCTCAAAAATTAGATCTTATTCCTACAAACTTGGAACCTTGTCCTTTCACTATTGTAACTTCAATAGAAGGTACAAAGTGATGTACTAGCTATACCAAACAACCTTTGCAATTAATATTTTGCACTAGATATGGTCCACTTTATTTACACTTATCTCTAAAGTGTGCAATGACTAGTGCCATCTATTGTTATATTTTAGTAAGTTAAGATGTCTTTTATCCATTTGGTTTTGGCCCTGATAATTGGAATAAAGAAGCATGGATTTGATCAATATGGTCTATTGATGATAAAAGAAAAGAATTCATTTTAATCAAATTTGTAGCTACTTCTATGATTATATCAGTAGAAATCTTATTTGGTTATAATTCATTTGCATCTAATTTATTTTATAAAATAATTCTATTATAAGAAATATTAGTATTTATGTCCCATTCTATAGGACCAATTAATCTATTTACTTTGAAAGTTCATGCAAAACACTGGAAGAATCCATCTCTTCTTTGAAAAAATAAGTACAGTACTTTTTTGCCAATGTAAAGAAATTGTATCTTCATTGAATATATTAAAGATATAAAAATCTTTTTTCTTACCTATCTTTATTCAATCTATTTAGTGGCATCTACCAAATAAAAAATATTATCTTTGTAGAGCTCTTTGCAGGTATTAATATAAATTTAACAATAATATTAGAAGTTGGACTTATTGTTCAACAATACATTCATATAGCTATTAAAATTATACCTTATTAAGCAACTCAATATCATCTCTAAAGATTTTTGGTTATGTATTCCAAAAAATTACAACCTCCTACCATTCTTGGTTGTTTTAATCAACTCCATTGAGATATCACCCTCATTAGTGATAAGAATTTGAGGAGATTAGGCCACATAGATTTATTGATTATTGGATGGCCTTATCAAGGTCAGACATGTGGTGGGAGAAGTTAAATATTAGATGATCCTTGATCCAATTTATTTATAGATTTGATAAGACTTACATAATATTACTTTATATATCAAACTATATCACATAGATATATTTTTGAAAATATACCATCATTTGGTGACATTTAAATATAAGTGTTGGAGTCTTATGAATATAATAATCAACTTTTTGGTCCTCCAATCTATGTAGATACTAAGGCTTTGAGTTCTTGTGTACATTGACCTTGTTTGATTTGAATTAATTTAGCATTGTCTTACGTGCTTTCAAAAAGACTTTCTAGAATTAACATCCTCTTGGACGCCATGTTGATGATATCTTGGATAATAATAATATTTTTTGGTCGTCACTAAGCTTGATGAACCTCTTCTTGTCTTGGTTAATAAGATAGAGGCATCTTATGACTCATTTCCTACATTTATAACATTTCTAATATCATTTGTATTTCAAGTACATTGTTGTGATGTAACATGGCTAAAAAATGAAAGAAAGAAGAAAATATATTATAATATAAAAGATCTTATTTTAAAATATTAGAAAAAAAATTCTTAAAAATATAAATAATAGTCAAAAAGATAATAAAATTAAAGGATGTTAAATGTGCCTTTTTACAAAATAGGCTTCTATTTACTTTGTAAGACCATAAATAATACAAAAAAGTAGATTAAAAAATTAAATAATATAAGCATATGTAGAATAGTATTAATAGTAGGTTTTAGCAAAATTTACTCTAAGAAGTCAGGAATTAACACCTAAAGAGGATTGATTGTCAATTTAGGTCAAAATCAGATTCCAAGGCATAAAACTGAGTACGTATGATGACTTTGAGAATTCTTTGGTAGATCAAGGAATGAAATTTGAAAGCAGACTTGTGAAAAGATTTTTAGGCCTTAATTTTATCTCAATTGAATCAATATTGAGTTTTAGAGAGATTTTCAATGTTAGTAATATTTTTGGTTGGTTTAGATTTTGAAAAATCAAAATATATTTACAAATTTGAGGATTTCTTCAATTCTATGGTGTGTACATGTGAATTTTGAACAATGTATTGGTGTACTAGTTATAAATGTGTGTGAAAAGTTTAGGATCAATTATATGATTGGATTGAAATGTGTGAAGGTTTTTGTAGATTGAGATATCAAAAAATAGAATTTAAAGGTTAGTAAATATTTCAAAGATTTTTAATAATTTCTTAATTAGATTGAAGTGAATATTTTATATATGGATACTAGATTCAATTTTCAATATTTTAGGTAAAATTTAGAAGTAATTCAATGGTTCAAGAAGGAAAAATTAGTATTAAACGTTCAACATTCAAATTAAAATAGGAGGCAATCTAACATCCAATTAGATTACTTTGCATTTATTTCAATTGATAAGTGTGATTGATTTCATTATTCTTTTGCTTGTTCGTAACTAACACATCAAAAAGTATATAAATTTTGATTTGATATTAATGGTTTGATTATTAATTGTTGAAATTCTATTTATCATAGAATTGTTAAGAATTTGTTTAAAATCTAAGATTTGATTAGGATTTGATATTGGATTTGATTTAAAATTTATCTAGGATTTGTTTAAGGTTTAGAGATTTATTAGGATTTGACTTAAAATTTGATTAAGATTCAATTAGACTTTCAATTACGATTTGACTTAGGATTTGACTTGAAGTTTGATTAAGATTCAATTAGATTTTTATTTTTAATATTTCTTTAGGATACTTTGTGTTTTTTTTATAATATCTTTCAAATTTATTTTGGATTAGTCAAAGTTTGATTTAGATTATTAAGGTCTAATTAAGGTTATTTAAGTTTCTATTAGAATTAATAGGATTTTTTTTGTATTTTTACTTATCTTCCATAGTTAGGTGTCAAATGCGTTCTTAAGTAAAAACATATGTAATATAATAATGTGGACTTGGCATAGATTGAAACATATGAAGAACCTAATGCCAATGATAAAGCATGTGCCTATCATGGACATACATATTTATTCTAATATTTATCTATATGTTTAAATAATAATAGATAAAAATAGTTTTATTTCATAATATGTTTTAAAAATGCTTCTTAGAGGCTTTATAGACACTGTTTTGACTTTACATGTATTTATAGTTGATTGGTAGATTTAACATTTTAGTTCTTTGAGATTTATGTCTTTAATAATTTGAAAAGAGTTCTAACTCATTGTTCTTGTCTTGATTTAGGAGTGAATAGATTATCCCACTTCTATTATTATATTTTGAAGGTTTCAAATTATCAATCATTAAATAAACGATTTAATTTTCTAATACTAATATCTTTCTTAAAGAGAGCAAATAATGCTTCTTTGTAGAAATTTTCATTTGATATAAATGGTTGTAGATTATTCTCTTTTAATTTGACTTGTGGATTTATTAAGTTGTTTGAAAAAGAAGCAAAAATAATGGATGCTACACTTCGCACAAGTAAGAATAGATTTGCAACTATTACTAATCTTCAAGAACTTGTTAATATTCTTAGGATAGAAATTTCATATGTCACATGCGCTAATTAAAGAAATACTGATTTTATGCCTATGGAAGAAGTTTAGAGTCTTTGTCAAGAAATTGTGCAATTGAAGAAAGCAAGTAAATTGACATCACAACTAAATCCAAGAATTTTTGCTACTATACGTATGATACGAACAAAGATTAGTATGCCTAAGAAGTTTGATGGAAGAAGTTCAAAATTTCAAGGATTTCTATAATAAATTAAGCTTTATCTAAGCTTGTATTTCCTCCAATATCTTGATAAATTTACTCAAATTGGATTCATATATATACTTTTATTTGAAAGTGTTCTCTTTTAGTTTGTATCATTAATAAAAAAAGATTCATAACTCTATTATGATTTGAATTCATTCTTAGAAGTATATACAGCTAAAATCAAAGTTAGTAATTAAAAAAGTAGCAAAG
The DNA here is from genome assembly GCF_059467195.1 of Physcomitrium patens. NCBI lineage: Eukaryota > Viridiplantae > Streptophyta > Bryopsida > Funariales > Funariaceae > Physcomitrium > Physcomitrium patens. The sequence goes on along the minus strand of NC_143434.1, from coordinate 3,603,877 downwards.
ACCAAGCTCTTATCTTTACAATAAGAATCACAATCAGCTACCACATTTGCTATTGAATTCAAAAACCTTACATGTGACATGGATTAAAATTGCAAAGCCTTTATCAATCAATTTTTATATGGATTAAAGGATATTGTAAGATATTTGTTATTAATAATGCCAGAATAAAATATTTAGAATAATTTATTATTCAAGCCATTGCATGCAATAATTGATTATTTAAAAGGCATCAAAAACAAAGACTTGGATGGAGAGGAATAAGCCAAGTAATAACATCAATTTCTAAGTTTTTAAAAACTTATTTATCAAGGCTAAAAACAATGCAAATTGATATCATACATTTTAAATTTCTTATTGAATAAAAAAAGATTTGACGTCATCAAGAAGATTTGTGCTTATATTATAGAAAAACTAAGCACACTACTCAATATTATCCAAAAAAATAATAAAATCACAAAATGAAGAACATGATTGCTAAAAAAGATAATATGTTAAAAAACAAGTTTTTCCAATTATAATAGGGACCATGGGGTTGGAATTATGTACAAAATCTAGTAAAGGTCATATTCTCTCCTCAAATCCCTCACCTTATTTTACAAAAGATATATTTTTAGGATCTAAAAATCACTAAGTCTTTGCATTATTAGATTCAAAAGCCTTAGCTTGTTTTATAGGTGAAGAATTTGTCAAAAAACAAGAAATATCTTTAGTTAAGAAAATTAAACCTGCACATGTAGAAGTCATAGATGGTCATTTATTGTCTTCTAGAGACATTATTCATGAGATTATTCCTTAAAATGTAGCTATTAAAGATTATAATAGTATAATAATATTCAATGTAATAATATCTCCCTTCAACTTAGTTATTTTAGAATTATTGTGATTAAAAAACTACATTGGATTTTTGTAATTTAATTTTTTTTGTAGTCTAATCCGAAATTTCAATAATGAAGTAAAAATAGATAAATTTGATACATCCAAACTCTTACTAGTAGATGCAAGAGCTTTCATACATGCGGCAATAAAAGGATCTTTTTTTGTAATATATGTCACATCTATTTGTAATAGTGGAAAGATGTCAAGTCATATTTCTAGCCAATATCAAGATTTTGAAGATATTTTTATAAAAAAATATGTAGATATTCTTTCAAAACATTGATTCTATGATTGTAGAATTAATCTATAAGAAAGAGCTCAATTATCATTTGGAATGAATTATACATTATTGCAAAATGAGTTGGCTGCACTAATAGAATATATTGACAAGATTTTAGCCAAGAACTTCATACACCATTTGAAATCTCGAATAAGAGCTCTTATCTTATTTGTGAAGAAAAGAACTTGGATCTTTGTAAATATGCATAGACTATCCAAGACTTAACAAGATCACCATCAAAAATAGGTATCTCATACCTTTGATTTCAAGACTTTTTAATTAATTCAATCAAACAAAGATCTACATAAAAATAGATCTACAAGGAGCATATAACTTAGTGTGCATAAAAGAAGGAGATGAGTAGAGGATTGTTTTTCCAACTAAGTATGAACACTTTTAATATAATATCATGCTTTTTGGACTCATAAATATACCAACTACTTTTCAACAATTCATAAATAACATCTTTTATGAGTTTCTTAATGATTTTATTGTTTTTTATTTATTAAAAATTCTAATATACTTTAAGAACACAAAAGAATATGAACTTCATGTTCATTGTATATAATAAAAACTTAAAGGCATAGGATTATATGCAAAGATGGAAAAATATGTATTCTATACTATTTAAGTTGCTTTTTTAGTATATATCATTTCCAAAAAAGGATTAATAATGGATCCAAAGAAGTTCTAGACTATCATGGATTGGAAGGTCCTAAAAACAATCAAAGATGTATAATGATTATTAAAATTTATCAATTATTATTGAATCTTTATCAAAACTTTTTCATGTTGCGGCTCTTTTTACATGTTTGACATGTAAAGACAAACTAGAGTAGAGCAAAGAAATTGAAATATCTTTTGAAACCTTAAAGATAGTATTTATTTTTTATACTAATTTTATATTCCATTAATTTTTTTAAAGCATTCTTCATTGAAACAAATGCATCAAACTTTAATAGATATGTTGCTTTATTACAAATGGATAAAAATGATAAGATCTACCTAATTATTTTTTATTCTAAGAAACTTTTGCTAACGAATATTAACTATAAGATCTACAACAAAGAGTTTTTTGTAATTGTTGATTCATTTTAAGAATGGTGTTATTATTTAGAAGGTACTTCTAGTCCAATTATTGCATATATAGATCATAAGAACTTCAAGTACTTCATGTTAGCATGTATTTTGAATTATTGCAAAGCCCATTGAAATATGTCTGTATCAAGATTTGATTTCAAGTTCACCTATAGATCCAAAAAATGACAAGGTTTATTAGATGTAATTTTTAGACATTTTTATCTTACACTTAAAGAGAAAGACATAGCTTTTAATCAACAAAGAATAATTTTCTTGACATCAAAGCATTTTCATCTTTAAACAATAAAATCAACATTGATTGTTGATTTAATCTTTATCAAGCAAATTCAATAAAATATTTCTTTGATCTTTTTGTTCATGATATCAAGAATACTTCTTTTAAGTTTCATGATACTTTCAAGTTTGAATTTAAGAATCATCTACTCTACTTCAAAGAATAATTATATATTTCAAAAGGCAAAGCACTAATATATATTCTTCAAGCTAGTCATGATGTTTATGCAACCAAACATTTTAGATACAATAAGACTTTGAAATTAATATCTAAAAATTTTTGGTGGCCTCAAATGTGGAAGGTAATCAAAGACTTTATACAATCATGTGATATTTTTTCAAGATCCAAAACTCCTTGTCATCAATCTAATAGACTTCTTCAGCTATTATCTATTTCAAAGCAACCATAGTGTTTTATTTCTATGGATTTTATAATGAATCTTTTAGTCTCACATTTGTATGATTATATATTCATGATAGTAGATTTTTTTATTAAAATGGCATATTGTGTACTATATCTAAAATCTTTCACAAGTAAAGCAATACTTACGTTTTTTTTTAATAATATCCATTGCAATCATGGATTGCTCAAAGATATTATACTAGATAGGAGGACTCAATGTATATCAAGATTTTAGAGAATCTTTTTTAAGATATTAAAGGTGGATATAAAGCTCTCTATAGCTTTTCATCTTCAAATTGATGGACAAATAGAAGAAGTAAAACAAGTTTTGAAATAGTATTTGAAGTATATCATTAATTTTTATTAAGATAATTGGATAATTTTTTTGCTATTAGCAAAGTTTGTATATAGTAATTTAATATATTTTTTTACTTAATAAACATCTTTTTTTCTTAATTATAATTATCATCTATGACTTGATATTTTTGACTTTTCAAAATTGATAATCTTGTAGTAGAAGATTTTCCAAATCATTTGACACAATTATATGCAACAATGAAGGTACAATTAAAAGAAGTTCAAGAACAACAAAAGATCAATGTAGATGCTTAATGTAAGAAACAATTATAATTCAATATAAGTAACAAGGTATGGCTACTTTGATGCAATATCTAAACAACTTGTCTTTGTGATAAGTTGAACTATTATAGGCTTAAACTTTTTATTATTAATGAATAAGTCAATCTTATTATTTTTTTATTATATTTATTACAGTCTATGAAGATTTATTCTATATTCCATATATATTTTTTTTAGCCATATAAGATAATGAATATCTTAGGAAGAAGATAAATTCCACCTCCTCTTACAGAAGTAGATAATAATTAAGAATTCAAGGTAGAAGAAGTCTTAGATTGAAGGCAAAACTAAAATAGATTAAAATATCTTGTTTATTAGTGTAAATATGATATTAATGAATATACATGGAAGCTAGCAAAGAATCTTACAAATTCAACAAAGAAGGTTGAGGTTTTTTTTATCAACGACATCTATCAAAATTGAAATGAAGAATAGAAAATCTTTGCTTTAAAAGAAACTAGATTTAAAGAAGATAGCATTCTATCTTCTACTTTTTTTTGATACTTTTGTGTATTTATAATACTAAAGAGATGGAGAACCAAAAACATATAGAGTAAACTTAAGAGTTATCATTTGCTAACTTATCAAAAAAAACATTGCAATTGATACAACCTTCAAGTTGACGTAATCAAGATAAAGATATTTAAGAATGATATATCTTTCATTGAATAGATGGTGAGATACAATGTGTTTGATATCATGACCTTGAAATAATATTTGAAAGAAGTTAAGAAGGCATCTATAATAATTAAATAATAGGATATTTTCTTATTTTAATATAAAATATTAAGAATGATTGAGAAGATCTATTAAATATCTTCAAAGAGAACAAAGATCATAATATGTGACAAATATAATTTGCCACATCTTTAATTTTTTTAATATATGATAATTTCTCTTCATAGTACTCCTCCTTATAAAAAGGCATAATATCACTAATATACATATTTACTCTAATATTTACCTACATGATTAAGTAGAAGTATGTAAAAGTAGATTTATTTTTTAATATTTTTTACTAGTACTTCCTAGAAGCTTCATAGACATTGTTTTGACTTTACATATATTTGTAATTAATTGATAGATTAGAAACTTGGTCACAAATTAATCACATATTGATAGCTTGTAGAAGTTAATTATGTGCCACACATATAAAAAACTTACCTTGCAAGTTAAGATATGTGTCTTGTAAAGTCAATGTGTTTTAGATGACCTAGAGTACTTTTTCACGTAGTTCTTAATTAAGACTATATATGAAAGCAAGAGTGAAGCCTTCTTCACTCTTATCAATGTCATTCTAATCTTTTGTCTTGTTTTAAGACTTTTTAGTCTTCTTGTCTTTGAGAATAGCCATTCTTATTTAATACTATACCATCTTTGAGTGATTTTTTAGTCTTTTTAAGTGACATAAGAGTGTATTAATATTTTAGTTCTTTGAAAATTATGTCCTTGACAATTTCATGGCTTTTTAATTGGCACCACAGTTACTTTTGTTCTCACTAAAGAACAATGTTGTTTTTTTTCCTAGGCCAAGCTATGGACTTCAACACTTTTATATGGATTTTTGGCATATGTCTTATTGTTGAAAAGTATTTTTATAACCATATTAATACTTTGAGATTAGAAAAAAATGGTTAAGGGGCAATGGATCTTGAACTTAGTAAGGTTTAGAAACAAAGTCATTTCTTTACTTATAATAATATGTGATTGATGAGCTAAAAGCTCAATGTGTCTTTGCACTTTTAGCTAAAGACTTAGAAAAAACAAATACTCAAGAGACTCTTTCACAGGATTTTTTTTTTAAAGCCACTCTATATTCTACCAACATTTTTAATTCATATAAACATTATAGTAACAAAATCCTTCATTTAGTTAGAAGTAAGAATGTTGAAGGTATAGGAATTATTTTCTCAATAGATTAGTAGTTAAAGATCATACCAATATATAGTAGTATTCCATTGATAAAAAAAGAAACCATAGAGTTTGATAATTGGCCATTGGAATTAGAGCCACATCTTATTGATGCTTAAGTACAAAAAATATGAGCTTTTATTTACTTATATTATAATTGTTTTGCTTTGTCTTGAAGGTTATATAGGCAAACCTATTTACATCAAATTGAAAGATGATCACTCAATCTTTTGACAACCTTACAAGTTGAGTGCCTTAAAGAAAACTAATGTGTAAGCTCACTGCTAAGAATTATTGGCTATAAGCTTGATTGAGCTTTTTAATACTGAGTATACTTGTCCTATAGTCATGCCTTTAAAAAAAGTTATTTTTGGAAATTGAATAGAAAAACAAATGTATAGAGACTATTTTTTAATTAATCATAAGAAATTTTTTTATCAATATTCAATGCCAATGCCAAAAGATTTATTTGATGTAGTAAGATTTTATTAAATATTTAGAACTTTGGATTTAAGATTTGGTTGTCATTAATTATCATTATTTGTTGAAGATTGGATCAAGAGAGCATTTTAGAGAATTGATTAAGATGACAAACTCTATTAATGGAAGTTACTTCTATTTAGTCTTAAGAATGCTTCAGCTAAATTTTAATGAGTGATAGATCAAGTTTTATCTAACTTGTAATTTGCTAGATGCTACATTGATAATATTATCATTTTAAGTAGTATCACATAAGATTATATAAGGCATTATAAGCAGTATTTGAAAAAACATGGTAATAAAGATTATGCTTGCATCATCAAAAGTATAATTTCTTCTATGAATAATTACCATAATTAGGTCAAATGATTATCTTAAGACATCTTAGAGTACAATAAACAATGATAAATATCTTGCAAAAAATTCTAATACCAAGTGATATTTCACAACTTTGGATTTTGTTAAGGTTATCAAATTACTACAAAAGATTTGTTAAAAAATTTAATATCATTGCCAAGCCTTTAAGTTTTCTTATAGGTAAAGATCAACTATGGACTTGGAGTTGTTAGCAACAACATGAGTTTGATGTATTGAAGCAAAAGTTGGATTCAGCTCTATTACTTCAATGTCTAAATACCAATAGACCTTTCTAATTACACACAAATTGAAATATCATTGGATTGAAAGAAGTTTTATACAAAAAAATGATTTAAGATGGAAATATATTATTGCATTTACTTTTAGAAGTAATAATAATGCAAGGTCAAATTATCCATCTTATGAAGGAAAAACTTTGGCAATAATTTGGGCCATTGCTCACTTTTGATATTACTTGTATGATCAACGTTTTATATTGATAATTGAATATCTTTGAAGTGAATTATAGAATTAGACAAGCTTATTAATAAGCTTACAAGATGGACTTTATTGCTTTAAAAATATAATTTTGAGGTTGAACATTGGGTAGACATTACCAATTTGGATGTTGATGGACTTTCTTATAATCCATGTTCTTTAAAAAAAGACTTAATCAAATTTTGGTGGTATAGAAATTGTGATTGAGAGGCAATTCTTAGATGGCATGTAGCTACATACTTGACTTTATTGTAAGTTTCTGCAACTATATTTTTAGACTAGAATTCAAATGAAGAATGAGACAAAAATCAAATAATTAGCAATGTGTACAAAGATCTTATAGTTTTGTATAAGCTTCAATAAGGAATTTTTTTTAGCTATTTTTAATATAAAAAAGATAGAATTAGTCACTAAGTAACAAGATTTTGTTGAAAGAATGATTTTTTATTTTTTTTGTAGCATAATGGAATTAAGTGCATAGTTCTAAGATCAAATTAAACAGCATCCTTAATACAATAAGTACATGAAGAACTTATAGGTTTTGAAGTTTTGTTATGTAATTAATATAAATGGAGCAATGTATATCAACAAGTAGATACACATGTTTCTTTGTGTAAAGTATGTAAATAAGTTAGATTAAGTTTTAACACCTTATCACCTCAATTGAAGCTATTATTCATCATGGATTTGTATTCTTGTTGTTCTTTGGACTTTGTTAGAGTACTTATTCTTACATTACATGGAATTAAATATTTTTTGATGATAGAAGAGAATTTTAGCAAGTAAATTGAATTTGTGGCTTTACTACAAAATTCTTCAAAATTGGTAACTATGGTTTTTTTTTTTTATCAATTATTAGTACATTTTGGAGTACTTATTGAAGTCTTAACAAATCAAGAAAGAGATTTTTTTAGAATTTTTGAAGCTTTATATACTAAAGCTTGGATAAATCATCATATTCCATCTAGAAATCATCTCGAGGTAGATGGCATAGCTGAGCAGATTGTTTAGATTGTCAAATATGATTTATGGAAGTATGGATTACTTTATAGCAACCATTGTGATTGAAACTTAATATTGCTATGAATTGTAATGGATTATTGCTTCAATAGATAAGCATCTTTAGCATCTTATAGTCCTTATTAATTATTATATGGATAGAAGTCAAATCTATTTAATTTAGTATGTGAAAAACTAGCTCAAGTTGTAGACCTAAATGATCTTAATGTTTGGATTCAATATCTACATAATTAGGCAGACTTCTTTAAATAAGCCATGCATATGGCTATAAAAAACTTATCTATTACTCAATATCATGATACATTATAATATGCTTACATTTTTAGTGGAGCTTATTGACCTCAATTGCAAAGATTTTCCAAAAGAAATTATATATATTTGCAAAAGGAAGTGTCTACAATATTTGATGTTAAGATAAGGTGTATAATTCTTTGTATAAATGATGTGTTGCCTAATGGTATTTTTTTTTTGGAAGGCAAAGATAGACAAGACTTTAGGGATTATTTAAAAAAATTTACTCTTTGTCATCTTCTTATTGATGACTTTATATATCTTGAATTGGCAATTTTTCCAATTAGATTTCTTTGCTTTGTATGTAGTAATGTGAGTCATCAAATTAACTCACTAGTTAATTTAGGATAAAAAGATGTATTTAGAGTATTTAAAACCATAATATATGGTGAATAGTATAGAAATATTTAGACAAATAGAAAATTAGAGTATTAGTTGTAGAATCAGAGTCTTAAAAAGTCTTGGAGGTAATTATCTTAGTTGATTTAATATTTTTTATTTATTATTAAGTATTGAGGAATATTTATTAAGGTCAATATTTATATTGGCCTTCTATCTATACATATTATTTATAAGAAAAACTATAAATGTTAGTTAGTAGTTAGAAGAAGCATAAGAAAGAACCTCATATCTTTTTAGTTAGTTATATAAAAAGTAAGATTAAGAGTAGATTTAAATTAATTTTATTACTATAAAAATCATCAAAGTAAGAAATTATAGCCTTCAATTGATTTTCGCATCATAGAACCATTATAGAAAATTTTAGAATTTATTTAAAATTTATTTAGAATTTATTTAGGAATGTTGAAAGCAATTTCTAAGACTTTGGTAAAAATGAGTTTTGCCACTTTAGGAGCCATTATGAAGAAATAGAGTAAGATTTGAAGGCCACATAGATTCCATTCATTAATTAGGCATTTTTAAATACTATGGTGAAGTTAAAAATGTAAAATTGTAGATTTTACTAGTAGAAAATAAGAGGACTAGCAGTTAGTGTAGTCCTTGTAAGAAGGGAGGTGCACAAGTCCCTGTCAAGGATAAAAATTCGATGAAAAAACAATTTAGACAAGTGAGCCTTTACTCAAAGAGAGGTAACAAAATATACATAAACAAGTATATATATTGAAAGAGAAACTGGAATGGCTATTACCAAAAGACAAGAAAACTAAAGACCCTTGAAACTAGACTAGAAGCAAGAAAGGAGTTGACAAGAGTGAAGAAGCCTTCACTCTTGTCTCTATATATACTATCTAACTAGAGGCTACATGGCGACGTTCTATAGGACCTCTAATATGTGTTGACTTTGTAGGACACATGCCTTGACTTACAAGGCAAGTTTTTCTACGTGTGGGCCACATAGTTAGCTTGATCTTCAAGCTAACATGTGTGGCACATGGCCAACTTGTTGACCACGTTTCTAATCCAAAAAGTCAATTAAAGACACCTATGAAGTCAAAGCAGCATCTAAGAAGTTTCTAGGAAGCTTTCATATTAAATACTATAGAATTAAGTTACTTTTATCTACTTTTACTTACTTCTACCTATTTCTATATGTAATTATTAGCTTACATGATTATGGCCGTGACATTACCCCTCCTTCTAGGGACGAGTTCCACAAGGAGCGGTCATCATATGTTGAGGAAATCTATGATGCGACGAATTGTATTCGCCACATACTCTGATCTCTGTTCTCTTCGAAGATGATTGATAGGGCCTCTCAACCATCGGTAGTGTCCCATACCAAGGTGGGAAGACCACCCAGTTATTTGATCATTGTTGAGGCCTTCGTAATTTCTTTCGAATAGAATATTTGGAACACCATCAGGAGTTGTTCCTACCTCTAACAAAATTACCAAACATCGGGAGTCCCTTCCCAAATCATGATACCAAACGCGTTGTATCTCACCATCTATTCGAGGAAGAACATGTCGTTCTTGAAGATCTTCATCTCGATTGCGTCGTCTTGAAGGTTGTGACAATCGTAATGTCTCATCCGACAGGTCAGCAAATGAAGGCTCTTGAGTTGAATCCGCTGGTTGTTAGTTCTCCATCTCCTAAGCGCCACTACTACAACGAAGCTACGAACAAGAATTGAAAGTAGAATGTTATCTTGCCTAGATGTTGTTTCTTTTATAATGAAAGTTTTCATCTTGATTTTGATGGATGTTGTCGATGAAAAGCCTCCACCGCCTTTGCTGCATTTGTAAGATTCTTTATTGGCTCCCATGTGCGTTCACTAATACCATATCCACGCCAATGGACAAGATATTCTAATTTATTTCGGCGTCGCCTTGAATCTAAGATTTCTTCTACTTCAAACTCGTCATTATTGTCCACTTCTATAAGATGAGGTGAAGCTTGTTGTCTTCTTGGTATGTCCACTGTCTTGTATGGTTCAAGAAGAGACACGTGGAATACTGGATGGATTTTCATTGACTCTGATAGATCTAAACGATATGCAATTGGATTGATTTGTGCAGAAATAGAAAATGGTCCCTGCCTTCGATAGTCCAACTTTTTACAAAGACGAGTGGTCTTGATATTGCGACGAAGTAGCCATACCTTATCACCCAAGACGAATGATGGTTGTTCCTTTCGATAGACATCCGCATTGGCCTTTTGTTGTTCTTGAGCCTCTTTTAACTGCACCTTCATCATTGCATGTAGCTCTGATAAATGAATTGCCAAATCTTTCGCAGCAAGATTATCAACTTTTAAAAAGTCAAAAGTATCAAGTCGTGGATGATAACCATAATTAGCAAAGAAAGATATTTATTTTGTAGAAGAGTATACTGTGTTATTGTAAGCAAACTCTGCCAATGGCAAAAGAGTTGTCCAATCATCTTGTTGGTAATTAATGGTACATCTTAAATATTGCTCCAAAACTTGATTAACACGCTCCGTTTGTCCATCAGTTTGAGGATGGAATGCCAAAGATAGTTTTATATCTACTTTAAGAATCTTGAAAAGAGTCCGCCAAAATCTTGATACAAATTGAGTTCCCCTATCTGATATAATATCCTTGGGTAATCCATGATAGCGATAGATATTGTCAAGAAAGAGCTTAGCTGTTTCTTCACCTGTGATAGATTTTGTACATGGTACAAAATGCGCCATCTTGGTAAAACGATCTACTATCACGAATATAGAGTCATAAGAACCTGAGATTGGAAGATCCGTGATGAAGTCCATAGAAACAGAAGACCATGGTTGTTGTGGAATGGGTAATGGCTGAAGAAGTCCAAAAGGTCGATGACGAGGAGTTTTTGATCTTGAGTAAATATCACATGATTGTACAAAATCTTTAACTGCCTTCCACATTTGAGGCCACCAAAAGTCCCTAGATAACAGCTCCAAAGTCTTATTATATCCAAAATGTCCTGCTGTTGGGAAGTCGTGACGAGCTTGAAGAACATGTAAACGTGCTTCTCCTTCTGGAACATATAGGCGTCCTTCGAAATAGAATAAGTGTTCTTGAATTCAAATTTAGATGGATCATGAGATTTACAAGAATTGTTCTTGATATCATGAACAAGAGGGTCTGAAGACATACTTAACTGGACTTGCTTAAGGAAAGTTAAATCAATAGTCAATGTTGATTTTATTGCTCGAAGATAAAATTGTTCCGGCTTCAAGAGAACCGTTCTTTGTTGCTCAAAAGCTGCATCTCCTTCTTTTGGTACAAGATTAGAACGTCTAGACAAGGCATCGGATAAACCTTGTTGTTTTTCTGGCCGATAAGTGATGATGAACTCGAATCTTGATAAAGATATGCTCCAACGAGCTTGGCGACGATTTAATACGCATGCTGACATAAAATATTCGAGGTTCTTGTGATCCGTATACACGGTGACTGAATTAGAAGCGCCTTCTAGATAATGACGCCTTTCTTGAAAAGAATCCACAATTACAAGAAGTTCTTTGTCGTGGATTTCATAATTGATTTCTGCTGCTGAGAATTTTCTTGAATGAAAGGCTACTGGATGAAGTTTGTCATTTGTTCCCATTTGTGATAAAACCACACCCAGAGCAAAGTCCGATGCATCTGTTTCCATAAAGAATGCTTTGAAAAAATCAACACGATACAAGATTGGTGCAGAAACAAACGTTATCTTCAAAGATTCAAAAGCAACCTCCGCTTCTTCATTCTATTGGAGTTTGTCTTTACAAGTCAAACGTGTAAGTGGAGCTGCAACTCGGGAGAAGTCTTTGATGAAGATCCGATAGTAGTTGGCAAATCCCAAAAAACATTGCACATCTTTTACCGTTTTTGGGATCTTCCAGTCTATAATAGTTTGAACTTTTTTAGGATCCATCATAAGTCCATCATTTGAAATGATGTAACCTAAGAAATTAACTTGAGTAGTGTGGAATACACACTTTTCTATCTTGGCATAGAGTCCTGCATCTCTTAATTTTTGTAACACACGACGAACATGAAGTTCATGTTCTTTTGGATTCTTAGAATAGATCAAGATGTCGTCCAGATAACATACCACAAAATCGTCCAAAAACTCTCGAAAAACATCATTAGATGTTGAAAAGGTGCTGGTGCATTTGTAAGTCCAAAAGGCATGACGTTGTATTCAAAATGTCCATACCTAGTTCGAAACGCAGTCTTCCATTCATCTCCTTCTTTGATGCGTACTAGATTGTATGCTCCCCGAAGATCTATTTTTGTATAGATCTTAGCTTGATTCAGCTGATCAAGAAGTTTGGATATTAAAGGTAGTGGATACCTATTTTTGATGGTAATCTTGTTGAGTCCTCGATAATCAACACACATCCGCAATGATCCATCTTTTTTCTTCACAAATTGAATTGGAGCTCCTGCCGGAGATTTAGAATGGCATATGAAATTCTTGGCTAGATTTTCTTCAATATACTCCTTGAGTTCAACCAACTCATTTTGTGATAAACTATAGATTGGTCCGAATGGCGGTTGTGCTCCTTCTTAAAGGTCAATTGAACAATCATAGGGACGATGTTCCGGGAGTGTATTGGCATTCTTTTTTTCAAATACATCTTGAAATTCTTGATATTGGCTTGGAATGCCACTTGAAGTCTTTTCACCAGTAGAAACAGGTGTAGCATAAATAATGTATGGTGATTCTTTCATAGCAGCATGCAAGAAAGCTTTTGCACCTATAAATACGAGTTTAATTGAACTTGACTTATGACTCTCTACTTGCTTAACTACACTGTTAGTTATACTTTTAGAGAAAGTAAGAGTTCGGGAAATCTAGTCTATTTGAGGGTTGTATTTTTTTAACCATGATAAATCTAAAATGACTGGATTAGAGGGAGATCTAATGATATTAAATACTACAAAACTATTATGAGTATTGATTATTACTTCTATAGGAAGGGTTTTGTGAGTAATATCTTCTGAAGACAATGGACGACCATCTATGACCTCTACATGTACAGGTTTAGTTTTCTTTACTAAAGATATGCTATGTCTTTTAGTAAATTCTTCATCTAAAAAACATGCTGAGGCTCCTGAATCTAACAAGGCAGAGACTTTGTAATGTTTAGGTCCTAAAATAACATTTAATGTAAAACAAGGAGAGGGCTTTGACGAGAGAATAGGACCTTTACTAGATATTGTGCAAGGTTCCAGCCGCATGGTCCCTATTGTAGCTGGACAAAGTCGTTTTCCGACATATTATCTTCTTTCACAGCCATACTCCTCATTTTGTGATTACGTCGTTTCTTTGGACAATGTTGAGTAGTGTGCTTTGGTTCTCCATAATATAAACATAATCCTTCTTGACGATGACGAGTCTTTTCTTGCTCAATAAGAGGTTTGAAACGTACTGCATCAATTTGCATATCCTCTACTTCTGAATGTATGTGTTGAAGAGATGTTGGTGTTGCCATTGAATTATAGTAACATTGAGGTCCACTTGTACGGTTCTCAGATCAGAATTCAAAAAGACGATTGTCACACTTTACAGCAAAGTCAATTGCTTGACTCAATGTTTGAGGATCAGGTAAGTTGAGCATTAATTTTTTTACCTCATATTGTAATCCGTAGAAAAATTGGCTAATAAGTGCAGCATCATCCCACTTGATATCAGTTGCAAGTTGTCAAAATTGTGAAGCATATAATGTTACTGATCGATTGTCTTGTCATAAAATACGGATCTTATTGGTTGCAACACGAATTGCATCATGTTCTCCATACATGGATCGAAACTCCACCAGAAAAGCCTCTAGATTATCCAATATTGGATCTCGTCGTTCAAGAAAAGATGAAAACCACGATAGTACCGAACCTGAAATAAGCATACCAATGAATCTAACTTGTGATTCTGGAGTTGGATAGCTTTGGGGTTGAAGTTCAATCACAAGTTGCACTTGATTGATAAATCCTCGAAACTTGGATCTGGTGCCATCAAACTTCTCAGGTAGGACAATTCTTGGTTCTCTAAAATTTGAAGGGCGTTCCAATATAGGAGAAAGGACATGGTTTGGTACAGATGTTGAAGTAGCTCCAACCATTTCTATATCTTCACTTCTTGCCAATCTTGTTGCTCCTTGTGGTGGTAAATTGAGTTAATGCATTGCAAGCATTAACTCCCTCAATTGCTCTTGCATTTGTGCCATTGCACTCTTTATTTCAAAAAGTTCTCCTATGATAATACTTAGAAGAGAGAAGATGTCTAATATCGCTCAAGATAAATAGAAGAGAGGACTTGCGGATAAAGAAAATACTAAGGACAATATCAGTTTAGAAGAAGGTAATCCGTAACTTCTAATACGCTTATATCTTATCAAGAAAAAAGGGATAATCCACTCTTAATCAAGATTAGACAAAGCTCTGATATTGTAGTTGTACTCTTGTCAATCTGTCAAGGACAAGAACTCGATGAGAAAACAATTTAGACAAGTGAGCCTTTACTCAAAGAGAGGTAACAAAATATACATAAACAAGTATATATATTGAAAGAGAAACTGGAATGGCTATTACCAAAAGACAAGAAAACTAAAGACCCTTGAAACTAGACTAGAAGCAAGAAAGGAGTTGACAAGAGTGAAGAAGCCTTCACTCTTGTCTCTATATATACTATCTAACTAGGGGCTACGTGGCGACGTTCTATAGGACCCCTAATATGTGTTGACTTTATAGGATACATGCCTTGACTTACAAGGCAAGTTTTTCTACGTGTGGGCCACATAGTTAGCTTGATCTTCAAGCTAACATGTGTGGCACATGGCCAACTTGTTGACCATGTTTCTAATCCAAAAAGTCAATTAAAGACACCTATGAAGTCAAAGCAGCGTCTAAGAAATTTCTAGGAAGCTTTCATATTAAATACTATAGAATTAAGTTACTTTTATCTACTTTTACTTACTTCTACCTATTTCTATATGTAATTATTAGCTTACATGATTATGGCCGTGACAGTCCCATATGGGTTGTAGCACCTTGAAGGTAGTTAGCACCTTGAATATTATATATGCTAAAATTTTCAAAAATGAAGAACATGAAACTAATACAAATCAATGAAAAAAATCGTGCTTTTATATACAAAACAAATTTTTAATGATATAAGATGTTATTAAAGTTATGTGTAGACTAAAGCTATTATTTAAAATTAAAGTTTGTTTTATATTTTGTATTTTGATATTTTAACAGTTTATTGAACAATTTAAACAGGTTAAGTATTAAATCTATCATGTTAATAAATTAAAGAATATTAATCTATATCAATATCTAAAAAGAAAATACAAAGTCATAATTAAAAATATTATACTATCAAGAATAATATAATATTTTTTTATAATTTAATTTTTAGAAAAGTATTATATATGAAAGGAATATCATAGAAAAATAAATTTACAAGAACCATATAATTTATATTAGAGAAATAAAGACTACTAGGTGTATTCACAAAAAGAAATGAAAAAAACTAGATCATAATAAATCATTAAAGAATTGTTATGCCAAAAATAATCAAAAATATATTATGCTTGGTAGAATATATACATATATATACATATATAGATTTAAATTTGTGTGTATTTAAATGTATTATGTATGTATAAGATTATCGCAAGTCTACTAAAATAAATTTTAAATTTTGAACTAAAATTTAGTAGATGGTTTTGTAAACAAATTGCATTTCTTTAGAAAACTATATTGTCATTGGATTAAAATGATGCTTTGAAGAAGAAAAATGGATTTGAGAACAAAATTAGAAAACATAAAAATAAATTTTAATTATTTTTTTTTAATTACAATGGTTTTTATTTTTATTTTTATTTTTTTGGTGTTGATGAGGCTATGAGTCCTTTCAATCTTCCAAACTCTTTAGAATTTTTGAGTCATTACATACACATTTAAAAATTATACCATACAACTGATTTGTAAAATCAATGGAAATAATTAGAATAGATACTATAAAGATTGCATATACAAATAAGGATCAAAATGTGAAAAATTTGTGTAAAATAATCAAGTCACAAAGGTTGTGAAGCAACAAATAATTCAACTATACTTGAGATTTTGAAATTAAGCTTCAAACAATTGGTTCTAAATAAACAAAGTGGTTGGTCAATGCAATTTCATCCCAATTATTTTCATCCATCCAAACAAACCCGAGCTCGTTGTCCAACATGAGACCAACTTGAAGTACGCAGGCACTTGAGAGGTGCTTTTAGGGTTTCGGTCGATTTTAGGATTTAGAATTGTTAGTTCTCAGGGATGAGTGTTGCGATTTCGATTGGAAACGATCACTTATGGATTCCTGAGCTGCAAGGAATACTTGCAAATCGCAGCTACAACAACTCTTCAATACGAAGATGCTGGATTTTTCGGCGTGCTAGGCCTTGCGATTGGTGCCCTAGCCTTCTATTCCCACCATTTTTGCGTGGTTTGTGTGCGCATCACCTCGCACATTGTTATTATTGCGATTGATTGGGTTGGCATTCTTGGTCTCATCACGTATCAGATTTGAATCCGTGGGATATCTTCGTGAATTTTGAACAAGAGTTGTGATTCGGCTGTAACCCTAATTGGTGACCAAGTCCTGAGGAAGGAGAAATTTGCTGGAGTTCGGACCATCGTGGAGCATGAGAATTAGGAGCTGGAGCAAGGATATGTGCAACGACATGTATATCCTCCTCACTGGGTTTTTTCAGCCGTAGTAGGCTGCATTCCATCACCATGGCAGGAGCATCTACTGACAATTGTATATCGTCATCCGCACTGTAAATTTATTGAAGGAATCAAATGCTTTTTTCCAGAACTGAACCCGATGCTGTACGTGCATGTGGAGCCGTTGCAGGTAATTTAGGAAACTGTGGCACGGGAGCCACTCGCCGCTCTTCTTGCGGAATGTTTGAGACAAAAGAGCATGGTGAATGACGACTAAATCTCCTCTTTCGGAAAGTTGTGAACAATTTCGAAGAAATCTGGTCCCCTTGGTCCTCGCTTTGCAATAGTGGTCGTGCAGCTTGCTCTTTACAGCAGGTTAGCTTCTTGTCCAACCCGTCGCAGTCAGATGCAGCTTTACGACGGTTGTTACCTGAAATTGAGGCAGACTCCATGTTTCATTATTGTATACGCAACTATTCGTATCTCTGTTAATTTCTATTATCTCAAATGCTTGATCGCATTCGGGGATTGGTCGTGACGGTCACCAGTTCCGATTCTGGCAGTTACTGCTCGCCGCTCCTCCCAATAGAGATGCTCTTCTTGTGATTCTCATTAAGCTGTGCCTTGTGAGCTTCCACATGAAACGCCCTTCTAATTGGGTACAACCATCTGAAACACAGGCTTCCAATCAATTTGGTGGAATTGACATGATTGACGACCTCATGAGCTCCGGAAAACCTCGAAAACCTCGGAAACAGCAGTGTTTTTAGCCTCGACGCCACTCACTGCAAATCTTATAACTGGAAAAACTGGTATCATGTTCATGATAAAAACCAGAAAACATGTTCTGTTTTCAGAGCAGCTGGTCAGAGGACATGAAACATAGTTTCAATTGTTCACTCATTTTCATGGGAGCATTATATATGTGTTTGTCATGACAAACTCGAAGATTATTATTTTCTACCTTTCGTAGTGGATATGGGCAACTTGAAAATATCTATTTGGCTGGAGTCCTACACTGAAATGCTTTTGCTGTAGTGCAAATACGTGATGCGTGCTCAAGTGCATGTTTAGTTCTACTTGGAATGATGAAAAGTAAAAGCCCCTTCAACCAAGCCTAGATTTTTTTAAGCCCTTTTTTTTTTTTTTTTTTTTTTTTTTTGACACATCGAAGACTCACGGTATGAGAGGTTTCTCTTCCATGGACATCAGAAGTCCTGTGGGGGACGATGCACTGGAAGCAGAAAGAGCAGAGAAAAAAATAAATAAAACAGAAGAAGAATAACAATAGCAAAAGTTGCAAATGTTAACAAGATGCCATCCGCCTGAATTTCACCGCAAGTGCACAATCATGGCTGCAGTCAAACTACGGAGGTTTTTTTTTTTTTAGAGATGAGCAATTCTGTATTCTACTTCTGCCATGATTCGTTTGACCTCTAAATTCGAAGACTTTCTGGAACCTTTTCAAAGGAACTCTCAACGTACACAGCAGTTTTTGTAACACTTCTGGAATGGTTCACAGATCAAACTGTTGCGTACTTAACTGCAGATAGAGTCCAAGGAATGCGTTCTTTTTATGTGGATAAGGTGCTGGTACCAGTTCCATTCATCCCCCATGCGGCAGTCTCTGTCTCGACAGCACCCAGTTTGTTGTATATTTCCGTAAAGAAGAAGTGGTGATGTTGAACAAACGTTGCGTTCCGGGATCCAGTATTGAACAAGACAAATATGCACATTGAGTGTAAGTTTTGCATGCATGTGTGATAGTGGTACTGTTTACTTAAAATTTGTACGCTAGCCCAGATCCATGCGAATGATACCAAATGCATTCGATGGGTCATCCCGGAACATCACGCTTTACTCTTGAATCCCTGAACTTGGACAGGGCATATTCTGGGTACAGGAAACCTTCTTTAGATATTCGAAACGCTTTCATAAAAGGGACAAAACTGTTATAAATAGTATAATTAAGTAGCTACCTGCAGTTCCTCCGTTTCTGACTAAAATGAATCTAATGCAATTGCTGGAATAAGGTTGACTCAAACTAGTTGCATGTTGGGTGAATCCACACGATTCCCCTCCAAAATTGTTGAGTGCGCCTCTGTTTTATCAGACTGGTTGTGCAAATTCTGGTCTTGAATGCTCAATCTACTCCCTCAGTTGCTCAAACCAGTTCACTTGATCGTTGGGTGGAAACTGCAACATTAGCTTTGTTGTGAGAAGCCAATCCATCAATGTTCGGACAACCCATGAAGGTAAGAACTTCGATGGTAGTGAGAGCTGAACAAACATTGATCTTCCTCTTGTGTCGGGATGAGACTTCTCCATCCACCCTGACAAGGACTTGGAAATGACGCCAAGTGGATGGGACCTAAAAAGGCGTCGGCCAGATTTACTGCCAAGTGGAATCGGAGTTATCCTTCGGCGGGATTGTTTATTTATGAGGCGAACATTCATGCTATCTCTTATAATAGAAGGGGCACATACAACAATGAGTGCTCCAAGTTCGGGAGGTCGAAAACCTGAAAAAACTTGGTGCAACGCACAACACAGTGCTTTTGCCCTTCGATCTAGAATCCACGCAGCTCTCTTCCATACCCCTTTGCATCTGTTCAGATTCAGATGACAATGTAAGAGCCAGGCCTGACGCAAAGCCAATACAGCCACTCCAGGTTCCGGTTCACTCGGCCCGCCAGACGGCGGATGCCGCATATGAGTTGCATACCAACTTGCTCGTCGAGATCACATGCACCGACTTTCCAAACACCGGAGATTAGCCGACATCAGATATTAATGATCGATTGACGGGCAGCCAGTTCCGAAACAGTCAAGTAAAAATGGAAAATAACTGATTGAAGAGTCATGCAAACAACCAAGCTCACTGATATACACTGGTCTAGTTTTAGTGAACTGGAATTTATGGCAGAATGCATTTGCAGTGGCCAGTCGCATCGACGACGTGAAATCTGAAAGTGTGCGATTTTTCCTTTCAAAACTATCCAGTTCCGTGACAATGATATCTGTCCTTACTGGGTGCAGCTTTCGTCAGTCGAACCCTAAACGATCCAGCCAACCAAGACCTTGTACCGGATAACACCTTAATTTGGTCAAAAGAGGACTGTGGCTAGGATTGCCGCCCACTGCAGGGGAGCAGCAGACCCTGCCATGCGGCAAAAAGCGAAGGTTGTTCTTTCGCTTTACCTGCGTGAGCAATTTCCGCAGTCTGTAATCTGTAATGAATGCGCTCGTGCTGCGCATTCACTACTTGGGCAAGTACCGCGAGTAGTTATGTTCGTTCATGGTGATGCACTCGATTGCGTGGCACCTCAGAAAAAACTTTTGATGAATCCCTGGCCCCACATGTCAGATTGAGTTCAGACTGCCCTTGGATGCATCACGGTATCAGACTGCAAATGCACCAATTGGCGACACATAGCGAGAACGAGAAAGAGAGAGAGAGAGAGAGAGAGAGAGATGTTGGCAAATCTCGGTGAACGATCTGATCCACTCAAGATATACTCACAATGTAATGTTCCATCACTACCTCAAGTTAGTAACTGGAGGCATTCACGTAGTCCACCAGGTTTCTCACATCACAAAACACACACTCGATGTGTCGAAGCCACTCAAATTACGTCATTCAACCCGAAGCTCAGTTGTCTAGGTAGTAAGATTCAACCCTATCCGGTATTGCAGTTTCACAGCAGTTCGATCAGATCTGTTGTGAGTCTGGTAGCTCTGAATTTAACCTTGCGGCGGTGAGAGCGTGGGTTATCTAGCGATGGCGCCGACTAAATGGAACTCTGGTTTTCGGAACTCGTCTGCTCGGAGTTGGCAAACGAGTAATTTTTGACTGTGTGATTTTATTTTAATTTGTTAATTTGCTTGTTTCTTCTATTTTCTTTTCTTTTCCTGAATAGTTCGAACTCATCGCTCTTTGCATAATGAAAATGTCGTCCCTGGTATTCTGTGAGTGCGTTGTGTGGATTGATACCACCGACAATAGTAGAGTGCTCGTTTCCCATACCTAGAATCTGGAAATACTTCCAGTGATTTCAACGGGTGCATCGACAGAATCCGGTTAATTGTAATGTTGAGAAAAATAGTGCTCGCTTGCAAGTTTGGTTTAGATTTAGATCTGATTGTGAAATCTAGAGAAGATTTGTAGCTATGTTGAGAGAAGTTGTAATGAAGTGCATGTGGAGGAATTCTTGTTGATGCTGTTTGGAAGATTTTATTAACATTAATCGTTAATGTTGTTGTTGTTCATTTTTTCTTTTTTTTAATTTATTAGAGAATTGATCATTCTACATCTCCAATGTATACCACATAACCTCCACATGACTTGAATTGGCTAAACAATTGGCAGCTTAATAATTAACCCCAATATGAACTAATAGAATAAATTGAAAAATAAGTTTTTGGTGTATTTTTAAAGCCAAATAAATCAAAATTATTATTACTAATTTGAATTAAACAATTTTTGAAGAAAATATTATGTTTATAAAAAAATAGCTTGCAATCCATTTCTTTATAAAATATTCAATGTCTCCCTTTCATCCTTGACTCTTTCTTCAAGCAAAGAAAGGAAAAAATGCACAAACGAAAGAGGCATATTATTAGCTAGTTGTCTCTAAGGAAGTCACGTAGAGTGGGGTGATATCAATGGGGAATATAGAATTTACAATTCTTTATCTATTTATAATTATTTTTTGTTCACTTAAATGATATGATCAAAATAAATTAGTTTAATAACTTTAAAAAACATGGATTTTAACTAAGTATATATAAAAAATTGCAACTCTTTTAAATAAATTTGGTTTTTTGTAATTATTTAAAGATTAAGATTAAAGATGTGTAATTTTTTCTAAAATAATTTTTATAAGGAATTCATTTCTTATTTAATCAAAATACATTTTTTTCTCTCTTTTTCTCTTTCTATACATATTTCTCTCAAAATATTAAAATATATAGATAACACAATAATTTTGTTTTTAAATTATTTTCTCATTGTAACTTGTCCTTATCAATATGTTCTTTTATTGTTCTATTTGTTTATGAAAAATAAATATGATATGCATTTGAATATTTAAAAACTATAAGGAAATGACTTGAACTTATATTTGGAAATATATAAGAAATGTATTTTGAATAGATAAAATACATACATATTTGTGTATATATAAATATATATATATATATATATATATATATACATTCTAATTTATAATTCTATAAGTATTCAACACTATTCTACATATTTTATTTTTTCATATAAAAAAAGAAAACAAGAGATCATACCACATTTTAAAATAATTAAGTAAAATAAAAAATCAGAAAAAATATCAAATTTAATACCAAATCCAACATAATATCTAAATTGCTCCAAATTTTATGTTGGCAATACTTACATGCTGTCAAGGACAAGAACATGATAAAGACAAATAAACAAGTGAGACTTCTCTCAAAGAAAGATGACAAAATATAAATAACTTGATATATATATTAAAAAAGAAACTGGAATGGCTATTGCCAAAAGCCAAGAAAACTAGAGACCCTTGAAACTAGACTAGAAGCAAGAAAAGAATTGACAAGAGTGAAGAAGGCTTCACTCTTGTCTCTATATATATACTATCTAACTAGGGGTTACGTGGCGACGTTCTATAGGACCTCCAATATGTGTTGACTTTGTAGGACACATGCCTTGACTTACAAGGTAAGTTTTTCTATATGTGGGCCACATAGGTAGCTTGGTCTTTAAGCTAACAATATGTGTGAAACATGACCAACTTGTTGACCACGTTTCTAATCCAAAAAGTCAATTAAAGATACCTATAAACTCAAAGCAGCATCTATAAAGCTTCTAGGAAGCTTTTATATCAAATACTATAGAATTAACTTATTTTTATCTACTTTTATTTACTTCTACCTATTTATATATGTAATTATTGGCTTACATGTGTATGTCCGTAACATTATCTCCCATTCTAGGGACAAGTTCCACGAGGAGCAGGAATCATATGTAGAGGAAATCTATGATGCGATAAATTGTATTCGCCACATACGCTGATCTTTATTCTCTTTAAAGATGATTGGTAGGGCCTCTCAACCATCCATAGTGTCCCATACCAAGGCGGGAAGACCACCCAATTATTTGATCATTGTTGAGGCCTTCATAACTTCCTTCGAATAAAATATTTGGAACACCATCAGGAATTGTTCCTACCTCTAGTAAAATCACCAAACATCGGAAGTCCCTTCAAAGGTCGTGATACCAAATGCGTTGTATTTTGCCATTTATTTGAAGAAGAATATGTCGTTCTTGAAGATCTTCATCTCGATTACGTCGTCTTGAAGGTTGAGACAATTGTAATGTCTCATCTGACAAGTCAATAAACAAAGGCTCTTGAATCGAATCCACTGGTTGTTAGTTCTCCATCTCCTGAGCGTCACAACTACAAAGAAGCTACAAACAAGAATTGAAAGTAGAATGATATCTTCCCTAGATCTTGTTTCTATTATAAAGAAGGATTTCATCTTGATTTAGATGGATGTTGTCGTTGAAAAGCCTCCACCGCCTTTGCTACATTTGCAAGGTTCTTTACTGCCTCCCATGTACGTTCACTAATATCATATCCGCGCCAATGGATAAGTTATTCCAATTTATTTCAACACCGCCTTGAATCTAAGACTTCTTCCACTTCAAACTCTTCATTATTGTCTACTTCTATAGGAGGAGGTAGAACTTGTCTTCTTCTTGGTATGTCCACTGTCTTGTATCGTTCAAAAAGAGACACGTGGAATACTGGATGGATTTTCATTGACTCTCGTAGATATAAACGATATGCAACTGGATTGATTTGTACAAAAATAGAAAATGGTCCAAGCCTTCGATAGTCCAACTTGTCACAAAGACGAGTGGTCTTGATATTGCGACAAAATAATCATACCTTATCACCCATATAGAATGGTGGTTGTTCCTTTTGATAGACATCTGCATTGACCTTTTGTTATTTTTGAGCTTCTTTTAACTACCCCTTCATCGTTGCATGTAGCTCTGATAAATGAATTGCCAAATCTTTCGCAGCAAGATTATCAACTTTTGAAAAGTCAAAAATGTCAAGTCATGGATGATAACCATAATTAGCAAAGAAAGGTGTTTGTTTTGTAGAAAAATGTACTGTATTATTCTAAGCAAACTCTGCCAATGATAAAAGAGTTGTCCAATCATCTTGTTGGTAGTTAATGGTACATCTTAAATACTGCTCCAAAACTTAATTAACACGCTCCGTTTATCCATCAATTTGAAGATGGAATGTCGAAGATAGTTTTATATCCACTTTTAGAATCTTGAAAAGAGTCCAGGAAAATCTTGATACAAATTGAGTTCCCCTATTTGATATAATATCCTTGGATAATCCATGATAGCAATAGATATTGTCGAGAAAGAACTTAGCTGTTTCTTCACTTGTGATAGATTTTGTATATGGTACAAAATGTGCCATCTTGGTAAAACGATCTACTATCACGAATATAGAGTCATAAGAACCTGAGATTGGAAGGTCCGTGATGAAATCCATAGAAATAGAAGACCATGGTTGTTTTGGAATGGATAATGGCTGAAGAAGTCTGTAAGGTCGATGACGAGGAGTTTTTGATCTTGAGCAAACATCACAAGATTGTACAAAATCTTGAACTGCTTTCTACATTTGGAGCCACAAAAAGTCATTAGATATTAGTTCCAAAGTTTTATTGTATCTAAAATGTCCTGCTGCTCGAAAGTCATGACGAGCTTGAAGAACACGTAATCGAGCTTCATCTTTTGGAACATATAGGCGCCCTTCAAAATATAGTGGATTCTTTTTCAATTCAAACTTGAAAAGTATCATGAGACTTTGAAGGATTTTCCTTAATATCATGAATAAGAGGATCAAAAGACATACTTGACTGAACTTGCTTAATGAAAGTTGAATCAACAGTTAGTGTTGATTTCATAATTCAAAGATGAAGATGCTTTGGCTTCAAGAGAATTGTCCGTTGTTGATCAAAAGCAACATCTCCTTCCTTTGGTACAAGATAAGATTGTCTAAAGAGTGCATCTGACAAACCTTGTTATTTTCTTGATCAATAAGTGATCTTGAATTCAAATCTTGACAAAGACATACTCCAACATGTTTGGCGATGATTCAAAACACGTGCTGCTTAAAATATTCAAGGTTCTTGTGATCCATATACACTGTGACTGGGCTAGAAGCACCTTCTAGATAATGGCGCCATTCTTGAAACAAATCCACAATTGGAAGAAGTTCTTTGTTGTGGATCTCGGAGTTCATCTTGACTGCTGAAAATTTTTTGGAATGAAAAGCTATTGGATGAAGTTTATCATATATTCTCATTTTTGATAATACGGCATCCAAAGCAAAATGTGATGCATCTGTTTCCATAAAAAATGGCTTAGAAAAATTGACGTGATACAAGATTGGTGCAGAAACAAAGGTTGTCTTCAAAGCTTCAAATACTACTTCTACTTCTTATTTCCATTGATGTTTGTCTTTGCAAGTCAAACATGTAAGTAGAGCTACAACTTGAGAGAAGTCTTTGATGAAGATCCGACAGTAGTTGGCAAATCCCAAAAAGCATTGGACATCTCTTACCGTATTTGGGATCTTCCAATCCATAATAGTTTGAACTTTCTCAGGATCCATCATAAGTCCATCATTTGAAATAATGTATCCTAAGAAGTCGACTTGAGTAGTGTGAAATATACACTTTTTTATCTTGGCATAGATTCATGCATCTCTTAGTTTTTGTAATACTTGGCGAATATGAAGTTCATGTTCTTTTGAGTTCTTAAAATAGATTAAGATGTCGTATAGGTAATAGACAACAAAATCATCTAAAAGTTGCTAAAAGACATCATTCATTAGATGTTGGAATGCTGCTCGTGCATTTGTAAGTCCAAAAGGCATGACGTTGTATTCAAAATGCCCATACCTTGTTCGAAACGCAGTCTTCCATTCATCTCCTTCTTTAATGCGTACCAAATTGTATGCTTCCTATAGATCTATTTTTTTTTATAGATCTTAGCTTGATTCAGCTGATCAAGAAGTCCAAGTATCAAAAGTAGCGGGTACTTGTTTTTATATTGATTTTGTTGAGTCCTCGATAATCAATACACATCCGCAATGATCCATCTTTTTTCTTCACAAATAAAATTGAAACTCATGCTGGAGATTTGAAATGGTGTATGAAGTTCTTGGCCAAATTCTCTTCAATATACTCCTTGAGTTCAGCCAACTTATTTTGAGATAAATTGTAGATTGGTCCAAAAGGCGATTGTGCTCCTTCTTCAAGGTCAATTGAGCAGTCATAGGAATGATGTTTTAGAAGAGTATCCGCATTCATTTTCTCAAATACATCTTGAAATTCTTGATATTGGCTTGGAATGCCACTTGAAGTCTTTTCACCAGTAGAAACAAGTGTGGCATAAATGACACAAGGTGATCTTTCTTTTGCAGCATGCAAGAAAGCACTTGCACCTACAAATATAGGTTTAATTATACTAGACTTATGACTTTCTATTTGATTAACTACACTCTTAGTTATACTTTTAGAAAAGTCAAGACTACAAGAAGTCCAATCTATTTTAGAGTTATATTTTTCTAGCCATGATAAACCTAAAATGACTAGATTAGAAGGAGATCTAATGATATTAAATATTATAAAGCTACTATGATCATTAATTGTTATTTCTATAAGAAAAGTTTCATGAGTAACATCTCCTGAAGACAACGGACGACCATCTTTGACTTCTACATGAACATGTTTAGTTTTCTTTACTTAAAATATGTTATGTCTTTTAGCAAATTTTTCATTTAAGAAATATGCTGAGGCTCCTGGATCTAGCAAGGCAGAAGCTTTGAGATGTTTAGATCCTATAATAATATTTATTATAAAACATGGAGAGGGTTCTGAGGAGAGGATAAGACCTTCACTAGGCGTTGTATAAGGTTTCAACCGCAGAGATCCTATTGTAGCTGGACAAATTTGTTTTTCGACATGCTATCTTCTTTGATCGCCGTACTCCTCATATTATGGTTGTGTCGCTTCTTTGGAAATGTTGAGTAGTGTGCTTAAGTTCTCCACAATATAAGCACAATCTTTCTTGATGACGACGAGTCTTTTCTTGCTTAGTAAGAGGTTTGAAACGTACTGCATCAATTTGCATATCCTCTACTTCCCAATGTATGTATTGAATAGATGTTGGTATTGCTATTGAATTGTAGTTACGTTGAGGTCCACTTGTACGATTCTTAGATCAAAATTCAAAAAGGTGATTGTCACACTTCACAGCAAAGTCAATTGCTTGACTCAATGTTTGAGGATCAAGTAAGTTGAGCATTATTTTTTTTACTTCATATTGTAATCCATAGAGAAATTAGCTAATAAGTGCAGCATCATCCCACTTGATATCAGTTGCAAGTTGTCAAAATTGTGAAGCATACAACGTTATAGATCAATTGCCTTGTTCTAAAATATAAATCTTATTGGTTGCAACACGAATTATATTATGTTTTCCATACATGGATCAAAACTCTGCCAAAAAAATCTCTAGATTATCCAATATTGAATTTCATCATTCAAGAAAAGATGAAAACCATGATAATGGTGAACTTGAAAGAAGCGTACCAATGAATCTAACTTGCGATCCTGGAGTTGGATAGCTTTGGGGTTGAAGTTCAATCACAACTTGTACTTGATTCATAAATCCTCGAAACTTGGATTTGATGCCATCAAACTTCTTGAATATGGCAATTCTTGGTTCTCTAACACCGGAAGGTCATTCCAACATAGGAGAAGGGACATGATTTGGTGCATATGTTGAAGCAGCTCCAATCATTTCTATATCTTCACTTCCTATCAATCTTGTTGCTCTTTGTGGTGGTAAATTGAGTTGATACATTGCAAGCATTAACTCCCTCAATTGCTCTTAGATTTGTGCCATTACACTCTTCATTTCAGTAAGTTCTGTCATGATAACACTTAGAAAAGAGAAGATGTCTAATATCGCTCAAGACAAATAGAAGAGAGGACTTGAGAACAAAGAAAATACTAAGGACAATATCAGTTTAGAAGAGAGTAATCTGCAACTTCTAATATGCTTGTGTCTTATCAAGAAAAAAGGATAATCCACTCTTAATCAAGATTAGACAAAGCTTTGATATTGTACGGGTACTCTTGTCAATCTGTCAAGGACAAGAACATGATAAAGATAAATAAACAAGTGAGACTTCTCTCATAGAAAGATGACAAAATATAAATAACTTGACATATATATTAAGAAAGAAACTAGAATGGCTATTGCCAAAAGCCAAGAAAACTAGAGACCCTTGAAACTAGACTAGAAGTAAGAAAAGAATTGACAAGAGTGAAAAGGGCTTCAGTCTTGTCTCTATACATACTGTCATGGACATACATTGGAAGATTCTTCGAATATTCTTCTAGAATATTCTCTAAAGATTCTCTAAAGATTCCTTTAGAAGGTTCTAGAAGATTCTTAGAATATTCCCTAAAGATTCTCTTAGAAGGTTCTAGAATATTCTTAGAAGGATCTAGAATATTCTGATAGTTTCTAGGAAGTTGCTCGAGAAGTTTCCTAATTAGTAGAAGTTGTTGGAGAAGCGTCCTAGTTAGCGGAAGTAGCTCGAGAAGCTTCCTATTCAGTAGTATATATAGGAATCGAGGCTGAAGGGTTCTTCAGTCTCGATAACACATCTCTTGGAGTTCTAGCTCACCTTTCTGGTGTTGTTCTTGTACTCATCTGTTTAATCTAGTTCTGCCACTTCTTCTTGAACTTCTTGTTAGATTTCAAGTCTGTATTTTGTGTCCGTGACAGTTTGTCGAGACTCCATTTTCACTGGTATCAGAGCTAGTTCCTTCTTGTTAGAGAGTGGATTACCCCTCTTCTTGAAGGTGTGCTAGTGTTTTAGAGGTTGCGGATTACCCTCCTCTAAACTGATATCTCTTCTTTCTCAATATTGGAGCCTTATTCTTCTTGGAGAGAGTGGATTACCCCTCATCTTGGAGTCTTAAGGCGTTTTAGAGGTTGCGGAGTACTCTCCTCTAAACCAATATTGTCCTCTTGTCAAAACTCTTTTTTCTTCTTTCTGAAGGTTAGCCGAAGGTTAAGACGTTAAAATGGCTGAAAGTTTGGAATCCAAACTAGACGCCATCATAAATGCTCTTGCCTCGTTGTCACATAGGAAAACAGAGATCGAAGGAGTCATGGTAGGACTCCATAACAATGGAGCATCTGGGATAGCACCATCTAAAGCATATCAGCCTCAAACTTCTACGCCAGAAAAAGCAGTTCTACCTCCATTTCAACAAGATCGAGTAGTCCTACAACGAAAGGAGCCTCGAGTTAGTCTTCCGGATAAGTTTGATGGAACTCGTTTCAAGTTTCGAGGTTTTGTCAACCAAATCAGGTTGATAACAATTTTACAGCCCGAACGTTATCCGACGGAGGAAGCGCGTGTTGGGCTTGTTGGAACCTTGCTTACAGCACAAGCTCTGTCTTGGTTTACTCCCTTGTTCGAGAAGCGATCGCCAATCCTGAGCAACTTTGAAACGTTCTTGGAGGCGTTTGCAGAAGCATTTGGCGAGCATGATAAAGTTCGATGGGCTACAACAAAGATCCGATCGCTACGACAAGGAACACGCTCTGCATCAGTCTATGCCTCGGATTTCAGACAATTGGCAAGTGACATTAATTGGGGTGAAGAGGCGTTGGTGAGTCAGTTTTATTGGGGCTTGAAGGATGATATGAAGGACTTGCTGTTATCTCTTCCTGATCCTCAAACGCTCAACGAAGCTATTAGCCAAGCTGTAAAGTGTGACAACCGCCTATTCCAGCGTCGCCAAGACCAACGTCCAAGACACCAAATGACTCGTTACGACGTGACTATGTCTGCAAATAGCTTAAACTCACATTCGAAGGCAACAGACATGCAAATCGACACGGCGCGTGTCCGATCTCTTACTCCAACAGAGAAGAAACGGCGTATGGAGGAAGGGTTATGTTTGTACTGTGGAGAAGAAGGTCTCAAGGTTGGAAATTGCCCCAAGAAGCAAAATTGGCACCCTGTCAAGACTAGAAGTGCGATGATTCTGGAAAACGACGACGCCCAGCCACAGTAGGAACCGTGCGGCTGGACAATCTAATATCACGACAACAATCAGGTTCCTCCTTCTCTGTCCAACCTGCCCGTTGTTTTACAATTCTTTTGTTTTTAGGCCCTCAAAAACAAAAAACTTTAGCTTTATTGGATTCGGGGGCATCTACTTGTTTTTTAGATGAAGAGTTTGCTAAACGCCACAAGATCCGTTTAGTACAGAAGTCCAAACCTGTTCACGTAGAGGTGATAGATGGACGACCCTTATTGTCAGGCAACGTTACCCACGAATCAGAACCTATAGAAGTGGTGTTTAAGGACCATAGTAGTCACGTTATTTTTAATATTATTAGAACCCCATCAAGCCTTGTTATCCTTGGTCTTTCTTGGTTAGAAGATCATAATCCGTCCATTGATTGGAGGCTACGAAGGATAACATTTCCTGAAAAAAATAATAATAAACCTGTTGGTAGAACCTACATGAAGAAATTCATGTTTATTGGAGCGAGAGCGTTCCTAAGATCGTCCAAGGAAGGCGCACCATTTGTCATTTATGCAGCTCCAACTAGCGGCGAGAATATCTCAACATCGAATATACCAGAGCAATATAGGGATTTTGAAGATGTATTTCAGAAGAAGAACGCCGGTATACTGCCGGAACATCGACCATATGATTGCGCCATAGACTTAGAGGAAGGAGCGCAACCACCTTTTGGTCCAATATACAACCTATCGCAGACGGAGTTGGCAGAATTGCGGAAGTACATCGATGAGAATCTAGCCAAGAATTTTATTCGACATTCAAAGTCGCCAGCTGGAGCATCAATCCTATTTGTGAAGAAAAAAGATGGCTCACTGCGGATGTGTGTGGACTACCGAGGACTCAACAAGGTGACCAAGAAAAATCGCTATCCCTTACCTTTGATCTCCGGCCTCTTAGATCAACTTGGACGTGCAAGGATTTTTACAAAGATTGATTTAAGAGGAGCCTACAACCTTGTGCGAATCAAAGAAGGAGATGAATGGAAGACAGCCTTTCGTACAAGGTATGGCCATTTTGAGTACAATGTCATGCCTTTTGGTCTTACCAATGCTCCAGCGGTCTTTAAGCATATGATGAACGACATCTTTCGGGAGTACCTCGATGACTTTGTTGTCATCTATCTGGATGATATTTTGATATTTTCCAAGAATGAAGAAGAACATGAGAAGCACGTTTGTTTGGTTCTTGAAAAACTACGCGAACGAGGACTCTACGCCAAGTTGGAGAAGTGTCAATTTCACCAGAATGAGATGGAATTTTTGGGCTTCATTGCGACTACAGAGGGCTTGAAGATGGATCCAAAAAAGGTAGAAGCAATTATATCTTGGGAAGTTCCGAAGACGGTTAGAGATGTTCAGTGTTTTCTTGGATTTTCTAACTTCTATTGGATCTTCATCAAGAATTATTCTCAAGTTGCTGCACCACTCACGCGTCTAATAAGCAAAGACAAGCTCGAATGGGGATCACAAGCAGCAAAAGCATTTCAAGATCTCAAGACGGCATTCACTACGGCTTCAATCTTGGTACACCCTGACTTTGCAAAGGCTTTCTATTTAGAGACCGATGCTTCAGATTTTGCTTTGGGAGCTGTGCTTTCACAGATGGGCATAGACAAGAAGCTTCACCCAGTTGCGTTCTATTCACGGAAGTTCTCTGCTGCTGAGATCAACTACGAGATCCACGACAAAGAGCTGCTTGCTATAGTGGATGCCTTCCAAGAGTGGCGTCACTTCCTCGAAGGAGCTGCACATCCAATGACTGTTTATACGGACCACAAGAATTTGGAGTACTTCATGACAGCTCGAATTTTGAATCGTCGTCAAGCTCGATGGAATATGTCTCTATCACGATTTGACTTTATTATCACCTACCGCCCTGGAAAACAGCAAGGATTATCTGACGCATTATCGAGGAGATCGTATCTTGCGCCAAAGGCTGGAGAAGCAGCGTTTGATCAAAAATGTACAACATTGTTGAAACCAGAAAAATTCAGGATTTTTGCTACTGTTGCAACTATCGATGACGGCTTCTTCAGCGAGGTACGTACTGCGACCATTGAGGATTCTATAGCTCTTGACATCAAACAACGTGTCGATAATGACAAGTTTAAGGTGGAGGGAGATCTTCTGTATTTTGAGGAGCGGTTGTATATCCCGAAAGGACCAACTCGACTCCGAGTACTTCAATCTCGCCACGACTTTCCAGCTGCGGGACATTTTGGATTCAACAAGACTTTAGAGCTCATTTCACGAGATTTTTGGTGGCCCCAAATGTGGAAGGATGTGAAGGAATTTGTCCTTTCTTGTGATGTTTGTTCAAGATCCAAGATCCCTCGACATCGTCCGTATGGACTTCTCCAGCCATTGCCTATTCCGCACCGACCATGGTCTTCAGTTTCTATGGACTTCATTACGGACCTACCGCCATCGAATTCATTTGACAGCATCTTTGTTGTGGTGGATCGATTTACAAAGATGGCGCATTTCGTGCCTTGCAAGAAAACATCGTCAAGTGAAGACACCGCAAGACTCTTTCTTGATAACATATATCGTTATCATGGCCTACCAGATGATATCGTGTCGGATCGAGGTACTCAGTTTGTATCCAAGTTTTGGAGGTCCCTCTTTGAGATATTGAAGGTGGATATTAAGCTCTCTTCGGCTTTTCATCCTCAAACTGACGGTCAAACGGAGCGGGTGAATCAAGTTTTGGAGCAATATTTACGATGCAGCATCAACTATCAACAAGATGATTGGACTGCATATCTACCGCTTGCTGAGTTCGCATACAACAACACTCTTCATGCGTCAACTCAACAAACACCATTCTTCTCCAACTACGGATACCACCCCAAGCTCGATTTATTGAGTTCTTCAGCAAATAACAACCCAGCAGCTGAAGGATTTGTGAAGCAACTATCGGAGCTTCAAGCGACGTTGAAGCTTCAATTGCAATCTGCCCAAGAGAGTTACAAGGCATCTGCAGATAAATATCGAAATGAGGCGCCTACTTTTAAAGTTGGAAGTAAAGTATGACTTCTTCGACGGAATATAAAGACCAAGCGGCCATGTGACAAATTGGACTATCGGAGATTAGGGCCATTTGTTATCGAGAAGCAGATCAATCCGGTGGAATATCGTCTGGAGTTACCAGCTACTATGAAGGTACATCCAGTCTTTCACGTGTCTTTGTTGGAACCTTATCGAGAGTCAGCTTTTCCCCAAAGAGTACAAAGTCCGCCACCAAGTATCGAAATTGAAAACCATGAGGAATACGAGGTGGAAAAGGTACTAGATTCACAGCGTAATAGGAGAAAATTGGAGTATTTAGTGCATTGGAGTGGATACGACATCAATGAACGAACGTGGGAGCGTGTCGAAAATCTTGCCAATGCACCAAAAAAGGTACAAGAATTTCATCAACGATATCCTCATAAACCTAAGCCGATTCAACGATAGCTTCTTGCTGAAGCTTGCTCATCAAGTAGCATAAAAAGGGGGGAGGGCACCTCCAAAACCCATAGTTCGATAGTGTAGAACTTTGTTAGCAACTATAGTTTGCTCTCATCATTTTAGCCTTTGGACATGGATAGTCAAGATACTACACTTGTTATGTCATCTCAAGCGACTAGCTCATGAAGACGACCGCGAGATGAAGAACCGCTTGCACCACGACGACGTCGGAGGATACCGAGCAATAGATCGCTAGTAATTGTATTTGAGGTCGAGCCTGCCTACAACGGTCAGCCAGAAGGTGTGTTTGGAGGACAGTTTCACAATGAAGACACAGAAGTCCACGCTTGGTCAGAGGTTGAAGGTGTTGGTCACTACCGTTGGCTCCAAGGGCTGATGAATCATTTGCCTCGCGAACAACAATTGGAATTCATAGCAGATGTGATGCGACAGATTTTCATTTTCTTGTGTTGGTATTGACTGATAACAACATTGCTTCTCGGAGACCTCGAAGTTAGAAGAGGAGGTGATGTCATGGACATACATTGGAAGATTCTTTGAATATTCTTCTAGAATATTCTCTGGAGATTCTCTAAAGATTCCTTTAGAAGGTTCTAGAAGATTCTTAGAATATTCCCTAAAGATTCTCTTAGAAGGTTCTAGAATATTCTTAGAAGGTTCTAAAATATTCTGATAGATTCTAGGAAGTTGCTCGAGAAGTTTCCTAATTAGTAGAAGTTGTTGGAGAAGCGTCCTAGTTAGCGGAAGTAGCTCGAGAAGCTTCCTATTCAGTAGTATATATAGGAATCGAGGCTGAAGGGTTCTTCAGTCTCGACAACACATCTCTTGGAGTTTTAGCTCACCTTTCTGGTGTTGTTCTTGTACTCATCTGTTTAATCTACTTCTGCCACTTCTTCTTGAACTTCTTGTTAGATTTCAAGTCTGTATTTTGTGTCCGTGACACATACTACCTAACTAGGGGCTATGTGGCGGCGTTCTATAGGACCTCCAATATGTGTTGACTTTATAGGACACATGCCTTGACTTACAAGGTAAGTTTTTCTATATGTGGGTCACATAGTTAGCTTGGTCTTCAAGCTAACAACATGTGTGAAACATGACCAACTTGTTGACCACGTTTCTAATCCAAAAAGTCAATTAAAGACACCTATAAAGGCAAAGCAGCATCTATAAAGCTTCTAGGAAGCTTTTATATCAAATACTATAGAATTAACTTACTTTTATTTATTTTTACTTACTTCTACCTATTTATATATGTAATTATTGGCTTACATGTGTATGTTTGTGATATATGCCTTTTATCTTGTTCTTATATTTATTCTAAAATAATTGAGTCCTATAAAAGCTTGTACAAAATATTTCTTAATAAATTTGTGAATAAGATAAATTTTTCATCACAAAATATTATAAAACTAAAAAAAGCCTTTAGGCATCTACTCATGTTTTTAGAAGAGTAGAAAAATTTCCTAGATGGTCTTGAACAAATGGAGAATGTTGAAAAAATTATAGGTGGAATAAGATGAGATTTGTCAAATATAGTTGTAATTTTTTATACACTTATAACATTTCTTTGGTATTGCAGACACATAATGAAGTAAATTGTGTGTTGTTTAATTAAAAAAATACAAATTATAATCTATTTTATAAATTGAAATCATATTGTTATTTTGACTTGTTTTTAGATTCATGCATTTACTAAATAGATTCATATTTGATGAATAATATGGTTATCATGGTGAATGTGATTAATTTTTATTGGATGCAAATCCAATAGTGGAGAAATGAATCTAAAGGTTTTTTGTTTTTTTGTTTTTTTTTTTTGTTTTTTTTTTTTTTTGTTTTTTAATGATGATTAGGATGGATGAGTTGATTTAGTAAAAATTTGGGTCTATTTAACATTCTCATATATATATATATATATATATATATATATATATACATATATATATGTTCATTTTATTTAAATAAAAATAAACTAATTTAAAAATTATTGATAAATCATACTTTTCTATTTTTTATTTTATTTTATTTTAAAATATAAAAAATTAAAAAATAAAATAGTTTTCTAAATTGATTTTTAATTACTAAAATCACACAATTATTTGAAGATTTTAATATAACTTGAGATAAGGCATATAAAAAGATTATACCTAGAATCCAAAAAAGTTATCAAAATTGCAATAAATTTATTTTCAATTATAGAAAACTAAAATTTGTTTTATATTTACATACTTAAATATTTCAAATTTATTTTAAGCTTCAAAGCCTCTTTTTTTTTTTTTTTTTTTGAATTTTGAATTTTGAATTTGGCAATCCACTGTCTTTTATAATAAAACTCAAACTAGTTTATTAGTCTCATGCTAAAAAACATTTTGGAGAATTTTGAGTTGTTTAAAGACAATGTATACATGCTTTTCCCAAAAATACAAATACTACTATGGCAGTTAGATTTTTAATTAAGTAATAAACTAAAATTACTTGCCACACTATGAAGTTATATATATATATATATATACATATACATATACACACATATATACATATATTTCAAATTAAATGCACTATGTAATTAAATGTTTTTAGAGGTACATACATGTTTTCTTTCAATTTTAAAAAATTAGATGATTGAAGTTGTGTGTTATCTGTTTCATAAATAATTAACATCCTGGTGTAATTTATTGGTTTAGGATCCAATTCTAAGCTGTAAAGCTTGCATAATAATTTTTAAATATGGATAAGCAACATCTCATGAGAAAATAAAAATAAAACAGAAAAACGTCAACCACGCAGGCAGAAAAGGAGCAAAAAGCAAGAGGGACTATTCAATACATTGAACCTGCGAGCAGTCAGACTCGCAGGTCACTTTAAAGTAAACCCCACGGAGACACACCAACACTCACAAACAGACACGAGCCCCAGGGCAGGGCAGGACGGTGTGAAAGGGGATAAAAAACAACCGGATGCGGTGCAGCGGGGCCAGGCCGCTGAACCCGTCCAAGCACAGGGGAGTGTGGGGATCGGGACCGGGAAGGGAAACGAATGCCGAAAGCGGCTTCTGGTTCGGGTTTCGCAAAACCCGTGCATGCCACACTCGCACTGCGACGACGACGACGACGCGAATCGATCAGACACAAACAACAGCGCAATCCACACAAACAAATAGTGAATTCATGGAAGGGAGGGGTTCGCACTTGCGTCGCCTACAGTGCCACTCGCAACTTGAACAAGAGAGAGAGAGCGAGAGAGAGAGGGAGAGAGAGTGAGTGATCAGTGTGATCGCGGTCCCGCAGCGATGGAGTATTAGATTAACTATAAATGGATAGAGCATTCTATTCCTGTTATGGAGATGGGTTTTTGGGTATGTGCGGAGGTTTACCGCAGCGGGGCAGTGACTATCATTGTCCGGGAAGTCGGGGAAGGTGGTCATAGGGGGCTGAAAAATCCACCCAGCTGGGTTTCTAGGCCATGAGGAGGGAGTGAGGGAGCGAGAGAGAGGGGAGACTGACTCAATCGCGTGCTTTATTTTTTTTTTATTTGCTTTTGCCAGTTTCGGTTTCGGAATTTCATTATTTAGTTGGTGCACTGTAGCTGGGCACCCACGAGAGCCAATCTCCAGCCGGAGCCTGCTGTACTTGTGCATGACCGAATAGAACTCACGCATCCCCACGCATGCAGGTATTCTATCCCGAGCCGAGCTGTGCATTTCTCACAAAAAGGGATAACCTGCCATTCGCTGCTTCCCGTATTCGTACGTATGCGCGTCATCCGGGTCAACGAAAGTTGGGTCACTATCCCCGCCCTGCAACTTGCATCCCGTGACTCGAGGCCACGTCGGTTGATGCGTAAGCTCCAGTGGTTCTGCTTTTGCTTCATGTTGCGCGTCGTTTGCACGAGCGGGTAGATTGAGGTGGCCGTTTTGGTAGATGCGGTGGCCAAAGTCTATCAGCCCCCACTTGCGCGCAGTCTCGTAATGGAGGAGACGTAGGCACCGGATGTGGAATCTTCTGAAATGTTACATATGGGGCTCTGGGTCTGGGCATGGCAGCCGCGTTGCATAGGATATGTCGACGGGGTGGTGATTGAGGCAAGATTGGACCCAGTTTTGTGTTGGGGAAGGCGGGATACGAGAGAGCCACTGCCGTTCAGGAGTGGACTCCGTCGCTAAAATTGAGCAACGCCGTCTGCGGGTTTGTGCGGGTTTGGATTTGATTCTACTGTCCGACTTTCTTCGCCGCAAGTGGGCTACGAGCACATGTCAGAGAAGTGTCAGTTGGCGAAGTGGCACCAGGGGGAGGGATTTTTGGTGATGGGCGAGGTGTCCGAGTGCTTTGGACCTTACCTTTCCTTCCTTCGTTGTTTCTTTCTGTCTTTCTCGTGCTCAGGTGCACGCTGGTTACTTTCAGGGTTGCGAGCGATGGCACCTGTGATGATGCGATAGGGCAATGATGATTGAGCGATTGGGCTTCTTTAGATGTGTTGTTGCAGGCGGTGGAGGATTCGGAGACATGGGGTAGACATTTTGGGTTTCATTGTTTCTTGAATGGTGTTGGTCGGTTGTTTTATTTTTTAGATTTTTTTCGCGGCGTATTGGGTATGAGTGATAGAGAGGGTGGTTGATAACGATAGGGGGGGGGGGAGGAGGGGTTAGAATACAGGGTTTGTTGAGAGTGGATTTTCGTTGGACCTGATTGTTTCCCTTTGTAGATTCTTGGAGGGACGATTGTGAAAGATACTGTTGGGTTTGCGAGGTATGGAATATGCGTTGTAAGCGATCACTTCTACAGCGGTTGCACTTGTTCCCGAATCTGGAATTCTTCATTCTCTGCACGGGCGATGCACATTGGCACATTGGAACGTTTGAGTTGGTCTCTCAGTGATATGGTTTACTCGTAATTCGGCATGTTCTCATTGGCTGCTGCCAGTGGTGGAGTCGGTGCATACGCAGCAGGCTTGTGAGTTCACGGGTATTGAGTGAGTGTAGCCGCTCAACGCGATGATCAACTTTCGAGTGAGTTGCAGCATAAGAATGGATACACTCTGCTCGGGCTGTTGTGCCTGGGGTTTTTTTTGAGTAAGTCGGACCTAGTTGTAGTGGAGTTTTGGTTATGAAAGGTTTGTTTGTGTAAGGTTAACTAGG
Organism: Physcomitrium patens; assembly: GCF_059467195.1. NCBI lineage: Eukaryota > Viridiplantae > Streptophyta > Bryopsida > Funariales > Funariaceae > Physcomitrium > Physcomitrium patens. Next base: position 3,564,814 of record NC_143434.1, on the reverse strand, counting down.
AGGCACCTGTTTCCCTGTTGGAAATGGCTCACGACGTGCCGCAACGGGTGGACACTTCATCACCCATGCCAAAATGGATGGACTCTTCGCCATCTATGGCAAAATATGTACCTGCTCTAGCTCCGATTGTCCTGATTGCGATAGGTTACATGGACCCTGGGAATTGGGCCAGCGCAATTGAGGGTGGCTCCAGGTTCGGATTTGAGCTTGTCTGGGTAGTGATTCTGTCCAACGTAATGGCAGCTCTTTTTCAAACACTCGCTACCCGACTCGGATTAGTGTCTGGGAAGCATCTTGCCGAGGTTCTTATCTTCTTACCTCAACTTTGGTTGCCTCGGGCTGTCTGTTGCATTGTACTTGGGATAAAAAGTGTAGCGTAGGTAAGTCTAGCTTGTTTTCCAGCGCACTTGTAACGACAATTGGATATTTCTAAACTAAAGGAATATTTTAGTCAATTGTATCTTAGGTAGACTTGTTTAAGACCGATCGTGTACTAAAAGCGAGTGGGTTTGTCAGTATCGTATACATGCATTCATACGTACATACGACTCCTGCAAACAAATATAGCTAATTATACGACTACCGTTCACCTAATTTTCCTTTGCAGATATGTCGTGAAGATTATCCCAGGCCCGTTTGCTTGTTGTTGTGGTTTCTCTCTGAAGTATCCATAATCGCTCTCGATCTGACAATGGTACGTTCGACCAATTTTTTTTGTGAACTGTGTTTTTTTTCCCTTTTTCTTTTTTGAGGGATGTAAATATTGTCTATTTACTGTTAACTAATTTAAGAATTGGTGGAATCGTTGCGTGTGCCCTAGGGGATTTCTGAAGTGCTGATTCTGTGTCTTAGATGATTTTGAATTTTCTATTATATCCGTTTTGAGTTTGTGAATGTGTGAATTCGACTCGTTTTGTTTTTTAGTGTTAAGATAGGGTTGGAAATAACCTGCTGCTGTTCCCTACTTGATAGCTGATTGATAGTACTTGTTAAACGACTTAAGTTTTCAAATTTTTTGTGCAAATTTTTTGCCTCTAAGTTTGGAGTGACGGCTTCAGTATTACTATTGAACTTTTTTTTTTGAAGCTGCCAATACTGAGAATTATATGCTTGTGGGCTCTGGCAGGTTGTAGGGACTGCTGTTGGCTTAAATTTGCTGTTTGGATTTCCGGTGCTGCCCAGCATTCTTTTGTTGGCTTTCGATGGTATCATTTTAATGATGGCTTTACCAATAGTGGTGAGACTTTCTTCTGAAGTCTAGCTCATTTCCTCATGGCATGGAGGTTTTTCTATGGATTTCTGTAGGATTGAGACGTAAATCGTACTTAATGTGATTTTAAAATCATATTGGGATGTTGGGAATTATCGGTTTCGGTTTAGCCGGATCGAGTCCTCTGTAAGAGTGTTGAAATTTTGTTGGTGGTGTGAGCTGTTGTGTAATGTGACGACTTTCACACGCATTTCGATTCGTGAGTTTCTCCATCACTACTGCACCCTCGACCTGACCTAATTGCTCAAGTTCTAATTTTCAGGGCGTGCACCGGGCGGAGTTGGCCGCTGGATGCATCGTTGGCGTAGTGATCCTCTGCTTTGGGTTAGGGACATTACTAAGCCGTCCATCAGCTTTCGCATTCCTTGGTGGCGTGTGGCCCAAAGTTCGAGGAGACTCTCTCTACACTGCTGTGGGATTGATTGGAGCAAATGTTGTTCCACATACATTTTATTTACATTCGGCTCTGCTTCAGGGGCAGCATAAACTTGGGAGTAAAGCAAAGGAATTAGTTGTTCAAGAGAACATGCGTGATACAATCGGAGCATTTGCAATCGCCATGCTTGCTAATTTAGCTGTATTGGTGGTAGCCGCCTCTACCTTCCACAACGTTGGCCTGGTTATTCTGACTCTCCAGGATGCATATGCACTGATGGAGCAGGTATTTTCTTTTTTCTCATTTGTGACATAAAGCCCGCGACTTTTGTGAATCCAGCAGTTGCTTTCGTGTGGTGTATGCATAGTATGCATTGTCTTTCGCTTTGCAGTGTGTCACGTTTAGATCTCATGACCTTGTTTTCACCAACCTCATTAGCTCTATTTTAATATGTTGAGCTTGGTGCAGATATTGAGTAACTCTATAGCACCAGCGGTATTTGGATTAGCTCTAATTTGTGCGGGTCAACTGTCTTCTTTGACGGGAACCCTCACTGGAAAGGTAACCATGGAGGGATTTTTAGATATGTCCATGGGACCGTGGCTGCATCGCTCTTTGGTGAGGGGGGCAGCAGTGATTCCCGCTGCTTTCTGCGCATGGCGTTATGGCAGTGAAGGTCTATATCGGCTGCTACTGTTTGCACAAATCATAATAGCTATGGAGCTTCCCTTTTCTGCCTTGCCACTTATCAAAGCCTCTGCATCAGAGGCTCGGATGGGATCCTACAAAATCTCTTCTCTTGTTGAAAGCGTAGCTTGGATCTCTGTTGCTCTTGTGGTAGCTGCAAACATCTGGATGGTGTTTGACGTCTTGCTGGATGAAATCGACGAGTTTGCTGGTTTTGCCGCTCACCTTGAGAGTCTTCTCGGGACGGATTCGTTTGGCCATTATGGAGAAGATACCTTGAACACTTCTGTTTTCGCTCTGGTATTGATCGGTATCGGGCTTTGCGTTGGATTCCTCATATGGTTGGTTGTGACACCGCTTCGCATCGATAGGATAGCTATGGAAAGGAAATGGGTTCAAGAGTATGAATTATTTGAAAGGAACGAGGTAATGCGTGGTAGTCAAGACATTGTTGAAGACTCACTGAGGGTAGTGGAATATCCCCCTGATCCGGCCATCACTGAAGTCTACGACATGATTCCAATTACCCAGGATGTTATGCTGGCCAATGATTTGTTAGATTTGGAATATTCTTCCAGGCCGGAGAGTGCGCTATCTGGCCTCGACGGTGACTCAGCGTTGGAGCTTGGGAGAGGGGAGGTCGGAAGAGGAGAGCTTGCCTTTTGGCCGTCAACAGTCAGCACTTCTAGTAGCGACATTGATGATTTAGTCTCCAAGTCGACAGAGCTGGCGTATCCCCCCGAACCAGTCCACGTGAATGATTTGAATCGTACATCAGATCTTAACACAGCGGCTGAACCCTTTATACCCGCTGCCAGAAAGCGGGTCGTTGATCCTGTTCTTATTTCTGCTGATACTCCCCATGTCGCTGACAATGAAATCCCACTGCAAGTTGTGGAACCGCCATTGGAAGTGACAATGGTCAATCAGTCGGAAGTTTCAGCTGCTTCTGAAGCAGTGGTACATGATTGGAATTTGAGTGACAAACCTAGTGAAGATGGCAAGTTGGTGAAAAGTTCGTCGTCTCCAGATGATGAGAGGAAGTTGGATCCGTCAATAGAGGTCACCTCCTCTGGTCATGACAGAAGTCATGTTCTCACAGAACCTGAGATTGCTGGTACTATAGAAACTTTCTTAAAGGATGCATCTCTTCCTTCTAAGAAAACGACAGAGACGAAGAAACCTCGTCCAAATCACGGATCGATTGCAGTTCGAAGGCAGGTTTCTCTAGCTGCAGATGACGTTGAGTCAATTGCTTTGAAGGAAGCAGAGGCTGAAGCAGATGCAGATTTGATAGAAAAAGACGACGATGAGGGTGATGATTTGGAACACGAGAACGTAGTTGTGGGACCTTTGTCTTACGGTACTTTAGGACATAGCTACAGTAACCTGACGTACGAGGGAACTGGTTCTGCCAGGAGTCAGGGCGCCAGGAGTGATGTAAGTGAAGGCAGTGTCGGTGGTAGTGGGAGTGGGAGCTTGTCACGTCTATCGGGGCTTGGACGAGCTGCGCGTCGACAGTTCGCTGCTTATCTTGACGAGTTTTGGGGTAAATTGTTCGACTTGCATGGACAGCCCATAGCTAGCAAGGTTGGCACGAGGACAAATGCGATTGGATCAACTGCTGGACCTCAATCGTCACCTTATGATAATCCCTGCATTCAAACAAGATCCGTTGATCCTGGTGCATACTTACCAAGGGTGAGCTCTCCTGCCGATGTTTGTTTGGGTGGAGAAAACAACGGGTATTCACTGCGTAATCAGCGGGAGCCATTAAAATCGACGAATAGTCTTCATCTGCCGGTGGACCAACACTTGGAGGATGCTTTTGCAAGAGCACAGTCACACACCACCCGGACAACCTCTTCCGGATTTCCTGGGCTTCCGGATTTCTCAGTCAGATCAGGAAGTTTGGGGTCGCCATATTTGCCTGAGCGCCAGTATTCCAGCATGCGCTTGCCATCGTTCTCAGAGGAGATTGATAGACAGCCCGCCACGATTCACGGTTACCACGTCCCTTCATTTCTTGGTGGTCGGAGTGCCACTTCAAGCCCTGCTAATAAGTCAACCAGGCCTATGTCATCTTTTGAAGTGTATGGTTCGGAATCGGTACGGACACTTTCTGGTCAAGCTAGTGTTCAGCAACCTCTAGGAATAGGTGTTCAAAGGGATTTCGAAGGATCTTTGTATGGTGGAGGTTTTCACGGGAGCTCGGAGGACGCTAGACAGTCTATTCGATCTATGAATGCTTTACCGAATAGGAGTGCCATGAACCATAGAGTCACTGGTGAAAGAGACTTGAACGGTCCTAAATCTTGGGACAGCAGGATGACCACCCTGGACCCCTTAGTGTATCGAGCAACAGGGGAGCTTTATCAACCAAGTTCGGGCCATTCGCCGATTGGCAGGCTTGGGAGCACGTCCAGAGGGGGAGCTCCGTTGTCATTTGATGACCTCTCTCCATCGGTGTCGCATAGAGATGGGTTTTCTATTCAATCTGCTCAGTCAGAGAATTCCTTATGGTCTCGGCAGCCCTTCGATCAATTGTTTGGGGGGGTTACGGAACGAACCACTGATGGTGAATCCGGTAGGTCCAGAGGTGGTTCTGGAAGCATGGGTTCAAGTCGGAGTGGGAACATCAATGGCAGGTCTGGGAAGACAGGTAGCGGCTCGGATAGCTTGTCAAATGCCTCCACCGCCTTCAGTTCTTGGCCAGATACAGATTTGGAGATGATGGATAACTTGAGAACTTGCATTTGCAAGCTTCTGTGTCTGGAAGGATCAGAGTGGCTGTTCCGTTTTGATAACGGGTCAGATGAGGACTTGGTTGCAGCTGTTGCAGCTGTTGAGAAAATGCATTTGGAAGCAGATGCTCCTGATAGAGTGTCCCGCAATGAACGCTGGCAAGCTCATGGCCGCCCTGTTTCATCACTTTTGAAATCCAGCAATGAGGCACGTAGAGTTAGCTACTGTGGCGAATCTTGTGTATGGGGAAAGGGCTTGCTTGTCAGCTTTGGCGTTTGGTGTGTCCACCGCGTACTTGAATTGTCTTTGATGGAAAGCAGGCCCGAGCTTTGGGGGAAATATACTTACGTGCTGAACCGGCTCCAGGTACCGCCTTGCTTTCAACAACGTATCATCTCTTGTTTCTGCGTAGTGTTGTTTTAGATGCCTGTTTAGTTTCACGAATGCCAGCTGCAAGCATAGCTTAGGCGAACTTTGACAGCGCATTTATGGAAGTTTCTAAGTTTTTTTTTTTTTCGTTTGATTCATTATCATTGCTTCATCTTCTATCAACTTATGTGTCACTAACGCTTATTCTGATGCTGATCAGGGTGTACTTGAGCCGGCTTTTTCCAAACTTCGCCTTGTCGCTCCAATGTGCAACTGTGTGCTGGAGGTTTCAGAGATTCTCAACATGCGAGCAGTGCGAGGGGGTTTAACCAAACAGGGATCTAACAGCTTCCGAGTAGATTCTTTAAATGGCGATCATTTAAACTCACCTCAGAGCAGTTATCCATACCCTTCGTCCTGGGGTCGGAATTCCAGCAGCACAAAAGGAAAAGGAGCAAGTGCAACTGTCTTCTTGGAGATGATTAAAGAGGTAGAGCAAGCAGTGGGGTCGCGGAAAGGTCGGACTGGTACCGCCGCTGGAGACGTTGCTTTCCCGAAGGGCAAAGAAAATTTGGCCTCAGTCTTGAAAAGGTATAAAAGACGCTTGGGGAACAAGCCCCCAGGTGCAGCAGGGGGTGGGGGAGGAGGAGGAGGCGGTGGTGGCGGAGGAGGAACTGGAGGAAGTGGGCGCAGAACCAACAACGGATATGCTCAGTCCCTTGTTTTTGCAGCATGTCTTTAGACTTTTGTGCTGTTATCCCTTGCAGAAGGGGTTGTTAAATTTATGCCATGGTACCACGGCCCACGATGACGAGGGGCTAAATATGTAAAGGCACGTGATGTACTCCCCAAGCTCCTCCCCTTGGAAGCCGTAAACCTCCGGGGATGACTTGTGACGATTATACGAGTATGCCCTTAGTATATCTGGGTTGTGGAGAATTTTTGTTTGGCGTTGATGCCACTTAGCAATGGGTACATCATTTTGAGTAGTTTGTGTCAGGGGCGTTGTTTTCCATTCTGTTCTGCTTTCAACTACTTCGTTCAGTAGAGCAGACTGATGATGTGGAGAAATTGCGAGTCGTCCCCAACATGCCACAGGGAGTTCGGTCATTCCCTCTGTAGTGTACACGCCTCGTAGTGGCTGATTGTAGAGATTTACTGTAGACAGGTGAAGAACGATTGAAAGAAAATGACTGTAACCGCACTTGTGTTTCAAAGTATCTCGTTTCACTACGTGAATACAAAGTCAGAATAGAGCTGGTTTTTGTAACCTTCAATGGCTTTCTCCCTTTCTTCAATGTTGCATCGTCTTCTTAGAATTCATGTCTCTGAAACCTGACGCAATCCTCGTAATTGAACTCGAATTTCACCTCACGGAAGAGATGGCTGTTTTCCAGGCAATGAGTAAAGTTTATACGCTTGTGTGGTTGCGACTTGTGTAAGTAGCACCTTCTTTATCCAGAGGTTGCTAGGCAAAGCTCACAACCCTGAGTGCGGTGCAGTCTGCATCTTTGTTGTTGTTGTCACGGAATGAACAATGCTCTGCCAAAGTGTCGTCGACACTGACACTAAGTGGATTTGAGGATGTGCTTTCATTACAAGAGGGGATGGATAGCGGCAGTACGCAGCTATTCCTTCGATTTGTATCTGCCTGAAGCGGTGTTGCTTGCTCCGTTTGCAACTGAGGTGCTTGACGTGAGCTCAAGCCTTCCTCACCACTCCTGTGTGGAGAGAATCCTTCAATACACCAGGACACCTCAAGTCTTCCAAAGAGGTCGCTTGTGAAAAGACTCTTTCGGCTGATGTAGAATTTCATACTTCTACAGTATTGTTTAACACTTGTTTCGATAAACATCATTTCAATTGAATACCAATCTAAACATTAAAAAAGATACTAATACCATGAATACATTCATCATGTTGGTCTTTGAGAACAGAGGCAGATTCGCCGGAAGTTGGTATCATCCTCAGAGTGGAGCATCCATGCAAGACACGCATCAAGCTGAACGGACAAGAGCAAGAAACATTACCCACATCGAAGAAACCCAGTCCGAATGAAAACCCCAGATCACGGAGTTAGTCGCACCGTGGTAATTTTAGTATTTCTTCAGCAGATGTAGTTTTCTGACCACCATGAACGTGCCATCACGTCTGGTCAAGTATTTACAGTTCTTGCGGTGCGCATCATCATCAGTGACGAAGACAGTCGTGTGCGTGTGTCCCTCAGAATCTGAAGCAGTCGGCGCGTTCACCCCGCAGATCCTCTCTAAACAATACTGGTGCGATGATTACGTTTACGTGTCAGTTGAACTACCCACACTGGCAGGCGCAGATCTCCCTCTTCACGAAGCATGATGTGACAGGGCTAATCTCGACTCTAGAAAGTCTTCACCTGCTTGCAATGAGCCGTTCCTGACAACACTAAGCCGAATCCCAAACAGCCCGCGGTCCTGCCTCTCTGATAACCAGCCCGGAGTACTGATTTCCCATACTGTTATCGCTTTTTTCTAAGAGCAGTCTCCACGAATGCATGGATCTACGTCTGTTTCGCAACGTCGAGCTTCTGCAAATGCTATTCATCAGTTGGAAGATGGTATTTTCGAGACCGTCGTTGTGACTCTTCCCATCAGTTTACGTCGACATGTTGACGGGCCATTTGTGCACAGTTATGGAATGTGAATGATGTTGGAGCAATGATTAATCCACGTCTTATCCTTCCATTCATCGAAGGAGAAAATAGTATATTTGTCCACGTCACCAATTGTTGCTGAGATCCGATATATCCGGAAATATCAAGCACATATATAGATATACCTTGTGATATCACAAGGGTCTCTAAGTTGCATATTTATATTCTTGTTATTCTACTATTTCATGTTGCTTGTTTTTAGGTTGATATTATCTTTTGTTCCTTATGCTTATTTGTCATGGTATCAAAGCTAGTCTTCTTTGCATTGATTTATGTTTATTTTTATTTTTATTCAAGTTATTTTTTCTATTGTTGATTCAAGCTGTTTGTTTTTTTTTTTGTTTTGTTTTGTTTTGTTTTTTTTTTTCTCTTTCAATCTTTATTTATTTTTTATTTATTTTTATTTTATGATAACATCAATCTTATAGGAATGTATTATGCAATTAATACATCTTATTTGTATTTAGCTAATACTTTACCATCAAAAAACATTTTTTTATTGTTCTTTCATTTGCAAAATCACATATTTTAATGATACAATAGACTTTAGATTCAACTCCCATTATTAAACTTCATTATCTTCAAATTTCATTCTTTCCTTTGTTTTCATTGCCTTCTCAATACCTACAAATAACAAAACATCATGAGTATCTAAGAAAGTATTTGCTCAAAAGAGACTATGCTCATAGGATCCAAAAACTACAAACATTGGGCTATGACTATGCAGAGCATCTTCAAAAAAGAAGACCTATGGGTCCTCACTGAACTTAAAGACAATTCTACTATAGTCTATAAAACAAAATAAGGAAAAAGGAGTGATAGTCAAAGATGTTCCTACATCTTGGACTTTTGACATCAACTGCAAATGCAAGCACCATACCAAAGTTTTCTTCAACTTTCTCTTGTTTTAATTTACAATACACCATCACTAACATCTAAGATCCACAAGTTGTTTGAAATCACCTTAAGAAGATGTTTCTTACCAATACTATATCTAATATTATGATTGTACTTAATTATTGGAAATACTTACAAATGAGTGAACATCAAGAAGTTACTTTTTTATGCAACATATAAATAATATTATGAAAGATCTAAAAATTGTGAATCTAAAGTAATCTTTAAAAGTCATAGTTCATAGAATTCTAAATTGTTTATCAAAACATTTTGAAAAACTTATCACATATGAAATAAGTCTGAATTCTCTTAAAGATCTAAAAATCCTTCCACTCTATAGCAAATAAATTCCATCACAAAGTAGGACAAAATAGACTAGAATAAAACTAAACAAAACCAAACAGAACAGAATATGAAAGACAAAATAGATAAAAAAAGAAATAACACAGAACAGAATAAAAAATGCAAACCAAACTTTATTGAGAGAAAGGGACCAAAGCCATACCTAACCAAATACCTCAAATGGCCTCAATCAATCCTATTTGTATTTTGTCCAAATATTTTGGAACTTTCTAGAATGTCCCTAATGATAGGCCCTACTAATATACCTGCCCTTCTAAAAGTTTTTAGATATAGGCTCGACTTAGATAATTCTTCTTAATTCTTTTAAGATATTTCAAGTAGACTCTACATGAACCACCAACTTGGTCCTAATTCTAAAAACTTCTAGAATTTTTTTAAAAATAATTCCAATTATTTATCTCTATGCATCAATAATACAATTATCTTATCTATGTCCTATTACAATTAATCTCCTTCCACTAATATAGAACATCTTTATTTTGCTCTTGATGGTACTTCCAGATTATTTTTTAGCAATAGATGAGGTTCAGTACAAATCTCTACATTGCATCGTGGATGGGATAGCCTTTTCAAATGACCTTGTATTAAAATTGCAAACATCCATTGCCATGACAAAGGTAGTAATGCTCCAAAATGCTGTCTACTTCATATTTTGATTGGTCATCAATCACAACTAGTGGTGGTGGTAGTTGGTATCAATCCGGGAAGCGCATTAGTTCAATATGAAACTTCTTAAGTTGTAAAACATAGAAGATTGGATAAACCCAAATATGTGATGAAAGCTCGAGGTGATATGCAACATCATAAATCATTGCAAAAATGTGGAAAGGTCTAAGCCATTGAGGTGCTAACTTATGGACCTAGATTGATGTAGCAAGTAAAAAGTTGGCATTAGAAGATAATATCCAATCACCTTTCTAGAAGGTCTTATGTTACTGGTGGTTATCTACATATTGCTTTTGTCAATTTTGTGTGGTAAGAAGTTGTTGTATAAATTCTTTTGTTGTAAGGTTGCTAGTATTGATGGAACAATAGAGAGTTGTTGGCATAATCAAATGTTGATAGGTATTAAGGAAGAATGGTGAATGACTAGTACTTCCTTGAATACAATCATTATAAGCAAACTTCAAGGGCGTCAAATATTTATCCTAGTTATTATTGTGAACCATCACAAATACCCATAACATATCTTCTAAGGTCCAATTTGCACACTCTATTTGTCCATTCATTTGAAAATGAAAGGTCATCGACATGACAAGTCGTATATCTAATAGCTTGAATAAGGCTTATCAAAAAATCCCCGTAAAGTTCATATTTCAATTTGAAATAAAGACGTGAGGTAATCTATGGTGACATAAGACAATGTCAAAGAAGATCTGTGTAAGTATTGAGAGTATCAATATTAGATTACATCGCAACCAAATAAAGTTGCTTCGAGAGTCGGTCCACAAAGACAACAATCACAATGTGATTATGAGATATCTGTAGGAAACACATAATGAGGATGATGGTCACTTACTCCCAATGTGTTGTAAGTAGTAGAATTGGCTGGAATAGCCTATGAGATATTACGTGCTTTATTATGTTGACATGACTTGCAAGAGCGCACAGAAGTAGAAACATCATGGTCCAAACCTATTCATAATCATGTCCTTGAAATTCATTCTAAAGTCTTTTCATGTCTTAGATGCCTAGATATTAGAATGTCATGTCCTTCTTGAAGTATGCACGTCTGGAGTATAGTATCATTAGGTATATAAATTTGTTTCTTGAAATAGAATAAGCCTTTACTAAAACTATAATCTTCACACTGTACATTGTTGACCTTCAATCAATCGCTAACTATCTTGAAATAATCATCCTAATGCATAACTTCTTTTTATTTTACATCTTTGATAAGGTTTGAAATGACACTATTAATGGTAGCAATTTTTGCCTTACCTTCCAATTCAGCCTCCAAGTTCAATCTCCATGATAAATTATCCGATATAGTAAGTTGTTGTCTTTGCTTATATTCAAGTTGAATGTCAAAAGACTACAATTTTTCTTTCCAACAATAATATTGTGATTTCATATTTTTCACATCTCAATTGTGTAGCAGTGATCGATGGTCAGTTCAAACAATCATTGGCTTTTCTAACATATAGTGTCTCCACATCTTTATGGCATATATAATTGCTAATTTTTCTTAATCACATGCAGAGTAATTATGCTATGTCATTTTAATCGTACATAATTCATATGCCATGGCTTGAAGGCTCCTACCAAAGTCTTGTTGAAGGACCATTCTAATAGCAAAGTTGGAAGTATTTATGTCAAATGTATAGAGAAGATTAGGATTATATAGTTGCAATATTGAATTAGCAATGAGTGCCTCCTTCAACCTATGAAAGGCATTTTCTTGCTCTAGTTTCCATTCAAATAAGGAACTCTTTTCTAATAGGCTTGTCAACGAGGTAATAATGTGTACAAATTTCCAAAAAAAATAGAAATTATATCCAATAAGGCCTAATAATGAGGGAACTTCAAAAACATCTTTAGAGGTTGGCCAATCTTTTACTAATTTCACCTTATTTTGCTCCATTTGCATGTCCTCAGAGGACACTACATGGCCTAAAAAGCTGACTTCTAACTTCCAAAATTCACATTTTGATTGCTTGCAATAGAAGTGATTATCTTGTAGGTAATGTAATACTTCTTGTAGGTATTGCTCATGCTCTTTAGGAATTTTATTATAGACTAGAATATCATTGATGAAGTCAATTACATACTTGTTCAAAATGTCCTAAAATAGTTTGTTGAAGTGATCTATGAAGGAATCTAGAGCATTGGTGAGGCCAAAAGATAAAACAAGTTATTCAAAATGTCCATAGTATATACAAAATTTCATCTTTTTTATATCTTTTTTTGCAATAGATATCTACCAATAGCCATTGCAAAGGTCGAATTTGCTAAAGATGATTGCTCCTCGAAGTTGGTCAAGAAGATCATTTATATGTGAAAATGGATATACATTCTTTACAATCTACTTATTAAGGCCTTGATAATTGATGCAAAGCCAAAGTCTACTATTTTTTTTGGATGCAAAGAATACATGTGCTCTCCATGGTGATGTATTTTTTTGAATAAGGCCCTTTTCTAAAAATTCTTCCAATATCTTTTGTAACTCTTTAAATTCATTTGGTACTAGGCGATAAATTGATTGACTTGCCAATTTGGCTCTAGGCCATAATTCTATTTGAAAGGAGGTACCTCGATCAAGTGGTATGCTATTAGGTAAGTCAATTGGAAAAATATTCCAATAATCACGTATGAATTGCTTTGCCTATTTTGCTCCTTCAATTGTCATTCCCACTACAAAGGTAAGATTTGGAACCCCCATATATATTGGTTGTTTATATTGTATTTGCTTCTTTATAGAGATCATCCCTACAACAAAGATTTTAACTGCAAATTATTTGTTACCTTACTCAATGTACATGCACAAAGAATTACCTTGTATCTATTGTCTTTGAAGGAAATCAACCTTGCTAATCTATCAATTTGCATACTTTCCACCTCTAGCTACAGCATACTAAAGATAATGTTATATCTAAGCTTTGTTACCTTAAAATTTTCTCTCAAAACATAGATGTCATTCAACCTTAAGGTTTTTTTTTCACATGTCTTACTTAATACTTTCTTTTGGTCATCAACTAAGTATACATTTTTTTTTTTTGATCACCTTGGTTTTAATCTCAAGTCGATCAATAATCTTAGTTAAGATATAATTTTTTATAGAATTGCAATCTATAAACACTCCACATGGTTGTTCTCTTAATTGACCAACTAGATACACTAGTCAACATTTCTAATAATTATCTAAGGTGATATCATTTGTCTTTGAGAGATAATAGCTATTCCTAATATCCACCGTTGGTGCTTTTACTGGAAAGTCCCATTTTCCTGCTCCACTTCTTTATTATCATGGTGAGCCTTGAGATTGTGAATCCACATTAATTTGTTGGTATCTAAATCCTGGTGCTTTAAATCATCTTTGAACTAATGGCTTAACTCCCAAAAATAATAACACAATCTCTTTTGTACCAATATTTGCCATCTCTATAGTCTCAATAATCCTTACAAGGCATCAATCTCCATTGGTGTTGATTATTATACCATAGTATTAGATAATGGCATAGGATTTTGTCCTATAGGCTATGTTCCATGGTTTTTGAAATCTATAGTATTGATTTCTTTCCAATCCTAATTACCTCTTCAAATATTTGTAAATCTCTTAATTTTATCTCTTGTTCAACCATAGGTTTCAACCCTTGTACAAATCAATCCAATATCTTTGCTTCTAAAATGTTACCTATTTAGAGACACATGGACTTGAATCAAGAGACATAATCTTATATTGAATTAGATTGTATAAGATTAATTAATTGATTGCATGTTAACTTTTCTACATTAATGGGCCAAAATTGATTCCTAAATTTGATCTCAAACTCCTCTTAGTTACAAAATCCACCTTGAGTTCCATAACTTTGAGCTTGATGTCACCACCAAATGGCTGCTGCACCTCTCAAATAGCTAGCTGCATACATAATTCTTTGAGTGGTACTTGCCTTAGATAGTTAAAAGTATTGTCGCATACTGAAGAACCATTGGTATATATCTTTTTGTTTTAAAACTCTAGAATATGTTTTGGACTTGCTTAATTTTAGCTTAGAAGATGTCAACTCCTTTGTCCTAAAAGCTTCTATTTGTCTTTACAAAATAGCTATTTAATCTAAGATGTATTACACCTGAGCCTCTATCTGAGATGGCTCTACCATATTTTTCATGTTGCTATTTTTTTACCAAAATTTGCTACCATAATACCTTTTATCTTTTCAATTGACTTCTTAAAAGTAGCTTGTGGTAGCTCCAAAACAATAACTAATGTGACTACAAAAATTGACCTATAACTAAACAATTGCTATTAACATACTATCAAAGAACAGACTAACACTTGCTCTTATATCAATGAAATGGAACTAAATTTTCTAAAAGATCTAAAAATCATTCGAGTCTATAGTAACATAAATACCATCATGAAGTAAGATAAAATAAATGAGAACAAAATTGAACAAAACTAAGTAATATAGAATATAAAAGACAAAATAAAGCAAAAAGAAATAGATCAAAATAGAACAAAAAATACAAACCAAACTTTATTGAGAGAAAGGGACTAAAGCCATACCTGATCAAATGCCTCAAATCGCCTCAATTAATCCTATTTATACTTTGTCCAACCATTTTAGAACTTTTTAGAATGTCGATAATGGTGGATTCTGCCAAGATAACTGCCTTTCTAAAAGATTCTAGAGGTGGGTTCTTCTTAAATAACTGCTATTAATTTTTCTAGGATATTTTATGGTCGATCCTATATAGACCACCAAGTTGGCCTCAATTCTTAAAACTTCTAAAAAATAGTTTCAATTATCTATTTTTATATGTCAATAATAAAATTATCTTATCTATAGTCTATTACAATACATATGCAAAACAAAAAAGACTTATCTCTATTGAAAAAAATTTGAAAAAGACTTCATATTGAAAAAAAATATTATAATATTTAGGAAATATCAAGAATCTATTAATGAAGCTCTTTTTGTGAGGATTTGTAATATTTATCACAATAACCTTTATAAGGAACCTTTATCATATAAAGGCTAGAATTATGGTCTAGCACATGGTCTTTAAGGTCTCTATTACCACCATCAATCTCTTCTATAAGGCCCTTTCATCTATCAATGATGCAAAAGAAAAGATATACTTCAAATGTATGTTGTACTATTGTATTATCTGTATTCTTGCTTAAAAATGCATCAAGTATCTAGATGTAAAAGGTAAGTTGAAATACAACAATAAATCCTATCAAGTTTAATAAAGTCTCAAATAAATTCTTAATAATCTTGAACCACCTTAATCAGATTTTAACCAATCCAAAAAGAATTTAAAAGAAGTTACAAAAGAAACATTAAGAAGTGATAAATCAATCTTAAAGTAAAATAACAAAAAAATACTAAAAGATTAAAAATAATTTTGAAGAAATAATAAAAATAATTTTTTTAAAGAAATAATAAAGAATTAGAAAGAAATATTAAAAAATAAAAATCTTAAATAAATCCTAATTAAACTTTAGATAAATCTTAATCAAATCCAAATTAAATATTAATCAAATTCTAAATTTTAAATAAATCCTAATCAAATCTTAATAAATCTTAAGTAAAATTTAATCAAATTTTGAACCAAATCCTAATCTAATTTTCTAACCTACAATATGTTTGAATTGCAATAAACTTTGAATAAAGTCTTAGATCAAGTTCAAATTTGTAATGCAAATTAAAAATAAGAATAATCATTTAATTACAAAATTATATTCATAGATCATCTATAATTTCATATTATTATCCAAAGTATCAATTCTTTAATTTTTTTAAAATCCAAAGTCAATCAAAAAAACTTTAATTTTTCAAAGTCTTTACAAAGTTATTATGCACTCAAATAATTTAAAACTAATGCTCAAAGAGTTTCTTTCTTTTTTGCCTTCAAATCCCATTTTTTGTTTCATCAAATAACCTTAAAGTTACTATAGATGTGTAATTTTATGCCTTGGGATTAGATTTTAATCTTAATTCACAATTGATCTTTTCTAGATATCAATTCTTTATATTTTTAAGAATTTTTTACTAAAATCTATTTTAAATCTTTTTTTAAGTATACTTATATAAATTATTTTTCATATTTACTTTGATTTGGCTCATTTATAATTCTATAAAGTAAATAAAATCTCTTTTATAAAAAAATAGTATTAAGACTAAATGTTTTACTATCTTCTTATTTTTTTAGCTTTATTTTTTTATCATATATTTTTATTAGGTTTTTCTATAATATCATCCATATTTTTATTTTTCATCATATAATTATCTTATCACACAACAAGATACTTGCCAATATAATTCTTTACTAAAGCTATACCAACCATCGTCCACTTGTTAGAAACTCAAGTAGTTTGTCTTCCATTCCACCAATATATAACAATTATGGAATTAATCTTCCAAAAAAAAGTTATAAAGATTCAATTTAGATTGATCAATTAAGTAATAAAGTTATATTAAAGAACTTTTATCATGGAAATATATATTTATTCTAATATTTATTTATATGATTAAAAATAAATAAGAAAAAATAAATTTATTCATAATATTTTTTAGAAAAACTTTCTAGAAGCTTTTGAGACACTACTTTGACTTTATATGTATTTGTAGTAGAATGATAGATTAAAAACTTGGTCAACAAGTTAACCACATATTTGTAGCTTGCAAAAGAAGCTAAATATGTAGTGTACATATAAAAATCTAAGATATGTGACTATCTACCTTTAAACAAACAATCTTGTTTTCTAACACTAATTTTTTTTTCTTAAAAAAAGTATATTATCCTTCTTTGTAGAAATTTTTATTTGATATTAGAGGTTGCAAACTATTCTCTTCTAATTTAAATTTTTGAATTTATTTGAGTTGTCTATAGAAGAAAAGATTATGGATGCTAGTCTCAATAGAAATAAGAATAGATTTGTAACTATTACAGATTTTTATGAGCTTGTCAATATTCTAAGAATAGAAATCTCATATATTTTTAATGTGAATCAAAGAGATATTGTTCCTATGCTTATGGAAGATATTCAAAGTCTATGCCAAAAAATTGGGTAATTAAAAAAAGTAAGTTGTTAGAGACATGAATCTCAAAGAAAGAGAATCGTTGATACATTCTTGTGTCATTGAAGAAAACTAGAAAGACACTCAAAAGATAATATAATATTAATTAGAATGGCTATTGCCAAAAACAAGAAGACTAGAAAGTCTTGAAACAAGACTAAAGACTAGAATGACATTGACACGAGTGAAGAAGGCTTCACTCTTGCCTCCTTATATATTTATAACTAGAAGCTATGTGGCGATATTCTATAGGACCTCGAAAACATGTTGACTTTGCTAATCACATGTCTTAACCTGCAATATAAGTTATCGATGTATGTGCCACATAGTTAGCTTGTTCTATAAGCTACTATATAGAATTAACTTGTTCTATAAGCTACCAACACGTGGTTAGTTTGTTGGCTAAGTTTCTAACCTATAAAGACATCTAAAGTCAAAATTACATCTATAAAGCTTTTAGAAAGCTTTTCTAGAAGACTTTATAAAATTAATCTATATTTACCTATTTTTATCTAATTATATAAGTAACTATTGAGGTAAATATATATATATATCTATGATATTACCCCCTCTTCTAGGAATGAGTTCCATGAAGAGCAGTCATCATCTTTCATGGAACTTAACAATTCTTTATTTTGGTTTTGATAGATGTCATCGATGAAAGGCCTCAACCTTCTTTATTACATTTGTAAGATTCTTTCTTAGCTCCTATGTGTATTTGTTAAGATTTCATCCATGCTAATGAATAAGATATTCCAACTTATTTCAATGCCACCTTGAATCTAAGACTTCTTCCATATTGAATTCTTAATTATTATACACTTCTATAGGAGGAGGTGGCATTTATCTTCTTTCCAAGATATTCATTGTCCTATATGGCTCGAGAAGGGACTTGTGAAATATTAGGTAGATCTTCATAAACTACAATAGACATAATCAATAAGCAAGAAGATTGATTTCTTTATAAATAAAAAAAAGATCTCAGCTTATGATAGTCTAACTTATCACAAGGGCAAGTAGTCTTGATATTTTGACAAAATAATCATACCTTATCACCTATGTTGAATTATGGTTGCTCCTTACAATAAGCATCCACATTGGTCTTTTGTCATTTTTAAGCTTCTTTTAATTGTATCTTCATTATTGCATGTAGCTCTGACAATTGATTTGCTAAATCTTTTGTCGCAAGATTATCAACTTTAAAAAAATCAAGAATATCAAGTTAAAGATGATAACCATAATTGGCAAAGAAAGGTGTTTGTTGAATAGAAGAATGTATCAAATTATTGTATGCAAACTCTGCCAATGGCAAAAGAGTTGCCTAATCATCTTAATAATAATTGATAGTACACCTCAAATATTGCTCCAAAACTTGATTTATTCATTCTGTTTGTCCATCAGTTTTAGGATAAAAAGTTGAAGAAAGTTTTATATCTATCTTTAGAAACTTGAATAAATTTTTTTTAAATCTTAATATAAATTAAATTCCTCTAATCGATATAATATCCTTTGGTAATCCATGATAGCAATAGATATTGTCAAGAAAAAGCATAGCTATTTTTTTTTACCTAAAATAGATTTTATACATAATATAAAATATATCTTTTTGGTGAAGAAATCTATAATTACGAATATGGAGTCATATGAACATGAGATCGGAAGATCTGTGATAAAATCCATAGAAATTGAAGACCATGGTTATTTTGGAATTGGTAACGATTGAAGAAGTTTGTAAGGTTAATGGGGAGGAGTTTTAGATCTTGAACAAGTATCATATGATTATACAAAGTCTTTTATTGCCTTCCACATTTGTGGCCACCAAAAATCTCTAGATATAAGCTTTAAAGTCTTATTGTATTTAAAATATCTTGCTTCTAGAAAGTGATGACATACTTGAAGAATACGTAAACGTATTTCTTCTTCTGGAACATATAGGCATCTTTTGAAATAAAGAAGGTTGTTGTTGAATTCGAACTTTAAAATATCATGAGACTTAAAAAGAAAATTCTTGATATTATGAACAAGAGGATCAAAAGACATACTTAATTGGATTTGCTTGATAATGATTGAATCAACAATCAATGTTGATTTTATTGCTCAAAGATGAAAATGCTCAAGCTTCAAGAAAATCATTCTTTGTTGATCAAAAGATGCATTTCTTTCTTTTGGTGCAAAATAAGAATATCTAGAAAGAACGTCTGATAGACCTTATTATTTTTTGGGTTGATAAGTGAACTTGAAATTGAATCTAAATAAAGACATGCTCCAATGAGCTTGATGCTAATTCAAAATACATGCTAACATGAAGTACTTAAGGTTTTTATGATCCGTATACATGGTAACTAGACTTGAAGCACCTTCTAGATAATTATGCCATTCTTGAAATGAATCCATGATTATAAAGAGCTTTTTGTCATGGATCTTATAATTAATTTTAGTTGCTAAAAATTTCTTGGAATGAAAAGCTATTTGATGGAATTTATCATCTGTTTCCATTTGTGACAATATGATACTCATAAAAAAATCTGACACATTTGTTTCCATAAAAAATGCCTTGAAAAAGTCGATATGATATAAGATTGGTGCAAAAGTAAATTCTTTCTTTAAAGCATCAAATGATACTTCTTCTTTTTTATTCCACTGAAGTTTGTCTTTATAAGTCAAATGTATAAGTAGAGCTATAACTTGAGAAAAGTTCTTGATGAAAATTTTATAGTAATTTGCAAAGCTTAAAAAGCATTACACATCTCGTACTGTTTTTGGAATCTTCCAATCTATGATAGTTTGGACCTTCTTGAAAACTATCATAAGGCTTTTATTAGAAATAATGTATCCTAAAAAGTCAACTTGAATAATGTGGAATACATATTTTTTCAACTTGGCATATAATCTTGCTTCTCTAAGTTTCTATAATACATGACAAATATGAAGTTCATGTTCTTCTATGTTTTTAGAATAGATTAGAATGTCGTCTAAATAGCAAATGACAAAATCGTCTAGAAACTCACAAAAAATATCATACATAAATTGTTCAAAAGCAATTGGTGCATTTGTGAGTCCAAAAGGCATGATATTATATTCAAAATATCTATACTTAGTTTGAAAAGTAGTCTTCTATTCATCTCTTTCTTTGATACGAATTAAGTTGTATGTCCCTCGTAGATCTATTTTGATATAGATCTTTGCTTGATTGAGTTGATCAAGAAGTCCTTAAATCAAAGATAAAGGTTCCTTATTCTTGACGGTGATCTTATTGAATCTTTGATAATCCACATACATCTGTAGAGATCCGTCTTTTTTCTTCACAAATTAGATAAGAACTCCGGTTGGAGATTTAGAATAGTGTATGAAGTTCTTTACCAAGTTCTCATCAAGGTACTCCTTTAATGGAGCCAATTCATTTTGCGATAAGCTATAAATTGGTCCGAATGGTGATTGAACTCGTTCTTGTAAATCAACCGAATAATCTTAAGGTCCATGCTTTGGAAGAATATCTATATTTTTTTTTTCAAAAATATCTTAAATTTCTTCATATTAGCTAAAAATACCACTTAACATTTTTTTACCATTAGAAATGGACATAGCACATATAACCCTTCTTTTGTAGCATGCATGAAAGCTCTTGTACCTATTAGTAAAGATTTGGAAGTACTAGACTTTTGTACTTCTATTTTGCTAACTCAATCTTCGATTATATTACTATAAAAGTTAAGTTTATGAAAAATCCAATATATTTGAGGATTATATTTTTCTAGCTATGACAATCCTAAAATAATTGAATTGGAGAAAGATCTTATTACATTAAATACTACTACGCTTTTATACTCTTTAATTGTTACATCTAAAGGAATAATCTTATGGGTAACATTTCTAAAAAATAATAAACGACCATCTATGATTTCTACATATACAAATTTAGTTTTTTTAACAAAGATTTTTTGATTTTTAACAAAATCTTTGTCTATAAAATAAAATGAGGTTCTTGAATCTAATAAGGCAAGGATTTTGTGATTTTTAGGTCCTAAATGCACATCTATTGTAAAACAAGATGAGAGGTCTAAAAAGAGAATAAGATCTTTATTAGATATTACACATGATTCTAATTGCACGATTCCTATTGTAGTTGGAGAAACTCGTTTTCCGACACATTATCTTCTTTGGTAAGTATGCTCTTCATTTTATAATTGTGTTGCTTCTTTAGATAATATTGAGCAATGTGCTTAGCTTCTCCACAGTATAAATACAAACCTTCTTGATAATATATAGTCTTTTCTTGCTCTATGAGAGTTTTAAAACATATCGTATCAATTTGCATTGGTTTTGGCCTTGATGAATACATTTCAAAAAACTTGGAAGTTTCCGCCATTACTTGATTTGTTCCTCTCAAGCTAAGTCTTTATTCTTGATATCTTCAAATAATTGATTGTTATATGTAATGGATTGAGCAATAAATTATTCCAAAGATTTTATTTTTGACATTGTTAATAATAAATCTTTAATACTATCCTTTAATCCATATTAAAATTGATTGATGAGTGCTTTATCATTCCAGTCCACATTGCAAGTAAGGTTTTGGAATTTAACAGCATATGTTGTAGCTGATTGTGATCTTTATTCTAAAGATAAGAGTTTGGTCTTTACTACTTGTTCTTGATCACTTTCTTCGAATGTTGCTGTAAACACTTCTAGGAATGAATTTAAATCATAAAAGAGTCGCAAATCTTTTTCCATTAAAGGTACAAACCAAGAGAGAGCACTTCTTGATAGAAATGCGTATATGAATCCAACTTAAGTAAATCTATCAAGATATTGAAAAATATCCAACCTTAAATAGAGCTTGACTTATTACAAAAATACTTGAAACTTTGATCTTGTTCCATCAAACTTCTCAAGCATACTAATCCTTGTCTCTTTTATGCTTGTAGAAGCAAAACTCCTTGAATTTGGTTGTAAGATTGATCTACTTACTTCCTTCAATTGCACAACTTCTTGCCATAGACTTTGAACTTCTTCCATAAGTGTAGGCATAGTACCTCTATGATTCACGTTAGAAATATGTAAGATTTTTACTCTAAGAATGTTGACAAGCTCATGAAGATCTGTAATAGTTGCAAATCTATTCTCACTTCCACTAGGTGTAGCATCCATAATCTTTCCTTCTATAGGCAACTCAAACAAATCTAAAAAGTTAAATTAGAAGAAGGTAATCCACAACCTCTAATAAAAATTTCTACAAAGAGGGATAATCTACTCTCTTTAAGAAAAGAACAAAATTAAAAAAAAAAAAAAAAAAAAAAAATTGTTTAAAAGGAGAGTAGTTTGCAACCTTCAAAATACAACAATAGAAGTGGAATAATCCACTCACTTCTAAAACAAGACAAAAACAGTATGTTAGCATTCTTGTTAAATTATCAAGGACATGAATCTCAAAGAAAGAGAATCCTTGATACACTCTTGTGTCATTGAAGAGAACTAGAAAGTCACTCAAAAGGTTATGTAATATTAACTAGAATTGATATTGCCAAAAACAAGAAGACTAGAAAGTCTTAAAACAAGACTAAGAACTAGAACGACATTGATAAGAGTGAAGAAGACTTCACTCTTGCTTCCATATATACTCTTAATTAGGAGCTATGTGGCAATGTCCTATAAGACCTCCAAAATATGTTGACTTTGTTAGCCACAACTCTTAAATTGTAAGGCAAGTTATCTATGTAAACGCCACATGGTTAGCTTGTTCTACAAGCTACTATGCCGAGTTAACTTGTTCCATAAGCTACCAACATGTGATTAACTTGTTGGCCAAGTTTTTGACCTGCAAATACATCTAAAGTCAAAACCGTATCTATGAAGCTTTTAAGAAGCTTTACTAAGATACTTTATGAAATTAATCTATATTTACCTACTTCTATCTAATCATATAAGTAATTATTGAAGTAAATATATATGTCCATGATACTTAGTCAAAATATTAATTATATTGTTGAAATGTAACATGACTAATGAATGAAAGAGAGAAGAAAATACTATATTATAGGAGATCTTATTTCAAAATATTATAGCAAATTATCTTAAAAAATAGGTAATTATCAAAAGAATAATAAAACTAAAACATATTATTGCTATTTTTTTACAAAATAGGCTTCTACTTATTTTGTAGGACCATAAATAAAGCAAAACAAATTAGATTAAGAAATAAAATGATATATACATATGTAAGAAGGAAATAAGAGTAGATTTTAGCAAAATTTACATCAAGCAATCAAAGATTGATATTCAAAGAGGACCAATCATCAACATGGATTGAAATGAGATCTCAAGGTTTAAAACCATATGTTTATAGTGATTTGAAGGTTCTTTGGTAGATCAAAGAGTTGAATTTGAGAAAAAACTTACAAAGAGATTTTTGAGCATTAGTTTTATATCAATCAAGTTAATATTGAGTTTTATAGAGATTTCCAAAGTTAATGATATTTTTGGTTGATTTAGATTTTAAGAAATTAAACTATATTTATATATTTGAGGATTTCCTAAGTTTTGTAGTACATTTATAAGTAAAATTTTGATAAAGTTTTGGTATATTAGTTGTAAATATATATATACAAATTTTGAGGTCAATCAAACAGTTAGATCAACGTATGTGAAGGTTTTTGTGGTTTGAGGTCTCAAAAATTAGAATTCAAGGATTAGTGAGTATTTTTAAGATCTTTAGCAATTTTTCAATTGGATTGAAGTGATTTTTTTTTGTATAGAGACAAGAATTTATTTTCAACAATTTAAATGAATTTTGGAAAAATTTAATTATTCAAAAAAGAAATATTGATGCTAGAAGTTCAATATTTAGATTGGAATAAGATGTCGACCAATATTCAAGTGGATTTACGGATTTTTCTTTTATTTGATAAGTGCAATTATCTTCAAATTTATTATACTTATTTTTAACTAAGAGATTGAGAGGTGTATAAATTTTTAAGTAATATTAATAGTTTAATCAAAAGATATTAGGATTATAATCTATCTTAGGATTGGTTTGAATTGGTTAGATTTTGATTAGAATCTGATTTAGGATTTAGGATTTAGGATTTATATAGGATTTGATTTAATGTCTAAGGTTTGATTTGGAATTTAGGATAAGTATAGAGCTTAAGATTTATCTAAGTTTTATCTAATAGAATCTTAAATAAATTCTAGTTAAACCTTAATTATCTAAGATTTAATCTAGATTTATCTAATATAGAATTTCTTTAAATTCTAGAAAAAAAAATTAAGAGTTATTAAAATCTTGTTGCTACAATTTTTTTTCTACTTTCTAGAATTAGGTGCCTGATACATTCTCAAACAAGACTTCATGTAATATAAAAATATATTAATAGCTTGTAGAAAAAACTAAATATATGGCATATATATATATATAAAATAAGTATAATATATATATATATATATAAAAAATTTGCCTTGCAAGTTAAAATATGTTTCTTATAAATTCAATATTTTTTGGAGGTCTTATACGATATTGCCATATAATCCTTAATTAATAGTATATATGGACGTAAGAGTGAAGCCTTCTTCAATCTTGTCATTTCTTTTTTATTCTTTAGTCTTGTTTCAAGACTTTCTAGTCTTTCTGACTTTGGCATAAGAAGGAACATCCAATCTATTGGACAAATCAAAGGTATTAATAACTTTTGTATTTTTGAACCTAAAATATGTATTGTTATATTTACTACTAAATTCTATAGAATTATAGGCAAAAGATGTTACAATCCTAATAATAGACTATACAAATTAGAACAATTATCTTTTAATAATTTTGATATTAAAAATAGACTAATCAAATTACCTAAAGAGAATATGTAACTTTTCAAACTAAAAACTTTTAGGAAGTTTTCAAACTTTCTCACATATCACTAGCGTTTATCCTTGGACATCCAAACTATAGAAGTCTTGAATATCAATAAATATACCACCTAGTATTAAAACTCCTTTCATTTTTTATAAAAAATCAAACATATAATCATTATTTTTAAGAAAAATAAATCAAACACTCAATTTTTAAATAAATTCAAAGTAAAACTATAAAATATCTAAAACTAATCCATACAAATATGAATTGATCTTTTTTTATTAAATCTTTGATTCAATCTTACTATTTTATTTTATTTATAGATGATTTTTTGAAAAAATTGTGGATCTATTTCATGTTCTTTAAAGATCAACTTCTTCATATGATTAAGAGGTTTGATAAGATGATTGAAAAAAAAACTTTAAATCCATCATCTTGCTTTGATTTGATCAAGGAATCAAATTCATCTTATAGGATTTTTATCATAGTGCCTATTAGACCACAATATCACTTGTCAACTTTCTATAGTCAACATACCTCAGCAAAATAGAATTTCAAAATGAAAAAATAAAATTATATTAGACAAAGTCAAAAGCATGCTTATCAATGTAGGTATACTTTTATTTCTCTAACTAGAAATAGTCCATATTATTATATAATTCATTAACTATATTTTTACTTATAAAAACTAAGATATACATCTTGATTATTTATTCTATAGTACAAAACTTAATCGTAGTTCTATTAAAGTTTTTGGATGTTCTTTCTATATATAAAAAGATAGAATACAATAAATATATTTAGCATATATTTAGAAATTGATGATGATTCTAAACAATATAGAGTATACATTCTTATTTATTGTAAAATTTGAGTTACTTAAGATGTTTTCTTTAATGAAACATGATTTTTCAACTTAGATCCTATAAAAACAACACTCACTACTGAAGACCTTCAATCTCTTTACTCTAAGAATCCTACCTCCAATGATATCAATGATAATGAAGATAACTTAGAAGTTACATCTATTTCTATAAATAATATATCATCTTTTGATAATCTACAGCCTTCAAAATTTTCATTGATTAAATTGACATCAATTTTATTGCTCTTTTCTATTTCCACTTTGAATATTCTATTACTATTTGAAAAAATTCCTACATCAAATCTTATCTCAAACTTTCTATCCTATCATTTAGACTTTAATAACCTTGAAATTTGGCCAATTCGTAATACTCATAACAACTCTTCTTCAGAACTTAAATATTTTGAAGATCTACCTTCAAGTTTTCAAAAAAAAATCCACATCAACTATCTCTTTTACATCACCTTCTATATTTTGCTCCAATAAATAAATATCCAAACTAATAAAGTAGATGCAAGACTAAATTTGTGGATTTTTACTTTATATATGATAAAATCAACCTCATATTAAGAAGCTATAAAAGACATAGATTGATAAATCTCTATGAAATACTAAATATAATATATTTATTATAACAATATTTAGACTCTATTAATTTTACTTTATAATAAATAGCCAATTTTTATAAAGTAGGTCTTCAAAGTTAAAATCAAATTTGATAGTACTTTATAAAAAAAATAAAAAATTAATAGCTTATGGATTTGAATAACAATAAAAAATTGACTATGAAGAAACTTTTGTTCTTCTTATAAAATAGAATATAATTTGCATGATGATAGCTTTGGCAATACAAAGAATTAAAAATTCTACCATATAGACATCAAGACCATATTTTTCTTTGGTAATTTGAACGAGGAGGTATACACCATTCAATTGTAAGATTTTGTTAGGATTGGATAGGAACATCTTATATACAAAGCTCTATAAAGCCTTCTACAAATAAAATAAGTAGCCAAAATTTGATGTAATAAAATTGAATCTTTCTTATATGATCAAGGTTTTGCAAAAAAAAAAAAAAAAAAAAAAAAAAAAAAAAATGGTAATTACAATCTATATATTTTTAAATAAACATAAATAAATAAATATTATTTCTAATTTTATATATAGATGAATTATTATTTATTCAAAATTATCTAAAATAAGTCAATTGATCCAAACAATATTTAATATTAAAACTTGACATATCTAAAGTAAGTGAAGGAGACATAACACTTTATTGAATGCAAAATACATTAAATTTTCAAAAAGAGATATTTATGATTTAGCATAGCTACACCTTTTAAGTATTAAAATACTTTGGTATGAAAAATTAAGTATCTGCAACTATACAAATGCAAAAACAATTGAAACTAATGATTGACATGAATGAAAAATCACGTGATGTTACGTACTACTATTCCATGGTCGAGATGTTGAATCATCTCATACATACTTGTTTTGATATTTCTACTACAATTGGTACCTGTTCTAGATTTCTTGTGCAACCTCAACACCTACATCTATAGGCAGCGAAATGAATCATTAGATATATTAATTTTACCTCAGACTATAGGATATTCTAACTTTCAAAACCTAATACAAATATCACAAGATTTATTGATATCAACTAGATAGGTAATATAACAGATGATTAATCTACAATAGACTTGATATTTATATTAGGATTGAATTCCATTGTTTTATTTTTATAAATGTATTTTATTAAATATATTTAAATTCATATTTTTAACAATATAATTATATAATTTTTAGTTCTATTTTTTGAATTGTGATCCATTGTTATTAATTCAATAATTAGTAGCAATAAAAGATAATTGTAGGTAGTAATAAGTAATAATATTTAACATCAAGTATTCACTATAATACTTATGTGTAGTAGAGGCATTAATGTTGGTAGTGCAAGAAATTTATATTCAAATAAAATTAAAAAAAATAAAGAAAGTATAAAAAATAATATAAATCCAATTCATATAAAGATGTATAATTTTAATTTTAATATATACAATCTTATACAAAATTCTCATGTTTATCATAGATTATATAATATCATTGTATTTATATAGGTCTAATTATTTTTAATAATATTCTTATCATATTCTTGCCAAAGTGACAATATCACATCCAAATGACATCTTTTTAGATATAATTCTATTTACTATATATTATTAAAAAATTATTTTTAATCAAGAAGTATATACTTGGATACTTAATAATTATTATAGATATTCAACAAGAAGATTTTAGAAATATTTTTAGAATATTCTATTAAGTTCTAAAAGATTCTAATTTTTTTGAATATTTCAATAGGAGGTTAAAAATATTCTTAAAATATTCTAAAAGGTTCTAGAAGATTCTTAAAATATTCTAAAAAATTCTAAAAAATTCTAAGTAGATTAAAAAATTTGTCTTAAGAGCTTCATAGGATTGATTTATCTTCAAGTAACATAGAAAATTTTCAAGAAGCTTCCTAAAGTTGCTTCATCTTCAAGCAATATGAAAACTTTTCAAGAAGCTTCATAATACCTAGAATATATTAGAATCAAAGTTGAGGGGATCTTCTATCTTGATAAGAAATCTCTTAGAGCTTTAGATTACCTATCTTGATATTGATCTTATACTCATTTGATTTAATCAAGTTTTTTCTAGTTTTTTTTTATTAAAATTCTTTTGTTCAACTACTTGTTTGGTCTCTTATATAATATATCCTTCATAGTTTTTCAAGATTGTCATCTTATCAATATCAAAGATTGATCCTACTTGATAGAGAGTGGATTATCTTTCTTTTTGAAGGCATCTAAGTGCTTTAAAGATTGTAGAGTATCTTCCTCTAAATTAGTATTATTTCAATATTTCATTTTTTTTCTTTTAAGATGGCTGGAATTAAAAAATTTAGTATGATTGAGTTTCTTGAGTGCAAGTTAGATGTTACTATGAATATATTGAATGCTTTATCTTATAGAACTACTGAAATTAAAGAATTTTTTATAAGATTACATAGTGATATAAGACTTGGAGTAATTCATCCAATGATGCAACCACTTTCTTAAGCTTCTATATCAAAAGAGGCAATGGTACTTATATTTCAAGAAGGAAATTTACCTATGTAATAATATAAAGAGCCTCAAATTAATCTTTCAAAAACTTTTGATGGCACATGCTTTAAGTTTTGAAGACTTGTTAATCAAATTTGATTGATAACTTTTCTATAATTTGAGTGCTATCTAATAAAAGAATTATGAGTTAGTTTATTTGAAACCTTGCTCACAAGACAAGCCTTATCTTGCTTTGCTCATTTATTTGAGAAGAGATCTCCAATCTTGAGCAACTTTGAAGCTTTTTTAGAAGCAATTGCAGAGGCATTTGGAAAACATAAGAAGGCTTCATGGCCAATAATAAAGATTTGTTCATTATATTAAGAATCATGCCTTACATGAGCTTATGTATCTGATTTTAGGTGATTGACTTGTGACATCAATTGAGATGAACAAGCTCTTATGAGTTAATTCTATTGAAGACTAAGAGATGATATAAAAGTTCTATTATTATTGTTACTTGATCTTTAAATACTTAATAAAGCTATTAATCAAGTTGTAAAGTTTGATAATTGATTATTTCAATATTATCAAGATCAATACTTGTGAACTTTGATAAAGCAATGCACTAAAAATTTGTATTCTATTACTTCAAAAAATATATCACTTCTATTTTTTGGAGTTGAGGATGTGTAAATTGATGCAGTATGGTTCAAACTTCTTATAGCACAGAAAAAGAAGCATCAATTTTAATAAAGATTATGCTAATATTATGATAAAAAATTCCACAAATCTAAAAATTATCTAATAAAATAATATACAATGAAGACTTAGAGTGTAATTGTTTGAGAAAACAAAGAAGCTTAACTACAATAGAAACCATACAATTAGACATTTTAATACCTCAAATTCATCAAGGTCTTTCTCTCTTTCTCCAATCTGCTAATTGTTTTACTATACATTTAATTTCTTATTAACAAATTTTTTAAATAAATGCCTTATTATATTCAAAATTTTCTCCTTGTTTTTTAAAAGA
Organism: Physcomitrium patens; assembly: GCF_059467195.1. Classification (NCBI taxonomy): domain Eukaryota; kingdom Viridiplantae; phylum Streptophyta; class Bryopsida; order Funariales; family Funariaceae; genus Physcomitrium; species Physcomitrium patens. Next base: position 3,534,834 of record NC_143434.1, on the reverse strand, counting down.
AGATTTTTTTTAATTTTATAAAAAATATTTAGTACAAAAATCAAAACCTGTACTTATAGAAGTAATAGATAGATAATCTTATCTTCAAGCAATATTATTTATGAGATTATACCACTAAAAATATCATTTGAGGATCATAATAGTAAAATAATATTCAATATTATTAGAATTTTATCTAATCCTATTATTCTAGGACTTTTATGATTAAAAAGATATAATCTATTTATAGATCGGAGATTTTATAAAATTAAATTTCTTATAGAATTCTTTTAGATAAAACCTATCAAAAAGTCTTCAACAACAAAGCTCTTATTTCTTGGAGCAAGGACTTTTATGAAAATGGCTAATAAAGAAATACCATTTTTCATTTATGCAACTCCAATTTGTAAAGAAATTAACTCACTTGTAGCTATCTCAAAGTAGTATAAGGAATTTCAAAATTTGTCTGAAAAAAAGAATGCTAATATATTGCCAAAGCATTGACCATATGATTTTACCATTGATCTTCAAAAAAGAACTCAATGACTACTTAGCCTAATTTATAACCTATGACAAAATGAGCTTTTGGCATTAAAAGATTATATCAATAAAAATCTTCCAAAGAACTTTATTTGATATTTCAAATCTCCAAAAAGTATATGAATACTTATCATGAAGAAAAAAGATGGATCTTTGTAAATGTGTATTGATTATAATGCTTCAAAACAATAATGGTGAAGAATCATCATCCATTATCATTAATATCAACGCTTTTTGAGTAATTTGGTCAAGCTAAGTTCTACATCAAAATAGATCTCTATTAAGCATACAATTTAGCATGGATTAAAGAAAGAGATGAATAAAAGACATCATTTTAGACAAGGTATTGACATTTTGAAAATAATTTTATGTCTTTTTGATTGACAAATACTCCATCTATATTCTAATATTTGATGAATGATATTTTTTGAGAATTCTTAGATGAATTTGTTATTTGTTATCTTGATGATATCTTAATCTAATCTAAGATTCATGAAGAATATAAAGAACATGTGAGATTAATATTATAAAAGTTAAAAGATGCAAGATTATATACCAAATTAGAAAGATATATATTCCATTAACCAAAAGAAGATTTTTTTTGGATATATAATATCCAATGAAGGCTCATTGATGGACTCAAAGAAAGTTTAAGTTGTAATAGAGTGGATAAGTTTATTTGTAATAGTTTAGCTCATAATATACTATCTTAGATAAAGCTCTATCCAATTATATTTTATTCCAAAAAGTTTTTAGCTATAATTAATTATATTTAATTATGAAATTTATAAAAAAGAGCTACTTGTGATTGTAGATTCTTTCTACGAATAGCATCACTTGTTGAAAGGTGCTACACATCTTCTGATTGTATATACAAATTTAAAAAATGTAGAATATTTTATATCAACTTGGATTTTAAATTGCAGCCAATCTCGTTGGAATATATCATTATCTTGTTTTGATTTTGTAATTGTATATCAACCAAAAAATTAGCAAGGACTATTTGATGTTTTATCAAAGTAATCATATCTTGCTTTAAAGGCCAAAGGAACAATATTTGATTAGCAACATATTACTTTCTTGAAGCCAAAATAATTTTAATTTTATGCTACTTATATAATTACACATGTTGATTCAAGTGGTCTTGAATAAATTTGTGCAATATTAGCTAAAGACTCATTAATTTGTAATATCAAGTAAGACCTTGATAATAATTTTAAGTTTGTGGAAGATATTTTTTATTTTAAAGATTGTTTATATATTCCAAAAGGACTAACTCAACTTTGTGTTCTTCAATCTTGTTATGATTTTTCAATTGGAAGATATTTTAGATTTAATAAATCATTGGAACTTATCTCTTGAGATTTTTAGTAGTCTCAAATATGGAAGACTATGAAGGACTTTATTCTCTAATGTGACATTTGTTCAAGATCTGTGAGCTAAATTTTTGACAAATAATATAATTTTGATAAATATATAAATCAATGAAATATGAAAGAATTTTTTTGGATATAATTAAGTAGAATAAATTATAAAAAAAAATACCCATTTAGATATTAAGAGCTAAGTATAACTATAATAATAGATGAAATAATTGTGATTTATAATTAAATTAAGTATGAATAGTGGTGTCATATTGATAAAGTAGTAAAGAAAGAAATAAATAATAGAAAATATATTATTATCAAGGATATGAAGTTCAAAGAAAGAAATTCTCAATACACTCATGTGTCACTCAAAAGAATCAAAAAGTCTTTCAAAGATGATATAATATTAAACTAAAATGGCAATTATCAAAGAGAAGAAGACTAGAAAGTCTTAAAATAAAACTAAAGACTAAAAAGATATTGACAAGAGTGAAGAAGGCTTTTCTCTTACCTCCATATATACTCTTTATTAGGAACTATATGGCAATATCCTATAGGACCTCTTAAATGTATTCACTTTACAAGATATATATCTTAATTTGCAAGGCAAGTTTTTTATACATACGTCACATAGTTAGCTTATTCTATAAGCTATCAATATGTAATTAACTTATTATCCAAGTTTCTATTCTATTAATTAACTACAAATATAGGTAAAATCAAAATAGCATCTATAAAGCTTTTAAGAAGCTATTTTTTAAAATATTATGAAACAAATTTACTTTTATCTACTTTTATTTAATCATATAGGTAAATATTGGAATAAATATATATATATATATATATATATATATATATATATATATTTGTGATATTATTCTTTCTTTTAGAGATAAGTTCTTTGAGGAATAATCATCATATGTTGAAAAAATCTAAGATGCAATGAATTATGTTTGTTACATACTTTGATCTTTGTTCTCTTTGAAGATGGTTGATAGGTCCTCTCAGCTATTGATAATGTCCCATACCAGGGCAAGAAGACCACCTTGTTATTTCATCATTATTGAAGCCTTTATAATTCTCTTCAAATAAAATATTTACAATACTATTAGGAGTCATTCCAACTTCTAATAAAATCACCAAACATCAAGAGTCTCTTCTAAGGTTGTGATATCAAGCATGTTATATCTCGCCATCTATTCAAAGAAAGAAATATTGTTCTTGAGGATCTTCACCTTGATTATATTGCCTTCAACATTATAACAATTCCAATGTTTGATTCGATAATTTAACAAGTGATAGCTTTTAAGTTAAATATGCTAGTTATTGATTCTCCAACTCTTTAGCCTCACAACTATATAAAGTACCAAACAAGAGTAGAACATAGAATGCTATCTTCTTTGAATCTTGTTTCTTTTTAGTAAAGATTTGATATTCTTCATCTTAATTTTGATGGATGTCATCAATAAAAAAAACCTCAACTTTCTTTATTATATTTACAAGATTCTTTGTTGTCTTCTATGTACGTTCACTAATATCATATTTTTACTAATAAATAAGATATTCTAACCTACTTTGGTACCACCTTCAATCTAAAACTTCTTCTACGTCAAATTCTTAAATATTATTCATTTCTTTAAGAAGAAATGATATTTGTCTTCTTTCCAAGATATTCAGTGTCTAATATGGCTCAAAAAGAGAGACATAAAATATGAAATGGATCTTTATAGACTTTGATAAATATAATTGATAAGCAAAAAAATTGACTTCTTCACTAATATGAAAACGTCATAGCCTACAACTATCCAATTTGTGACAAAGATAAGTAGTCTTCATATTACAACAAAGTAGCCATGTCTTATCACCCACATTGAATTATAATTGTTCCTTGCAATAGGCATCTGTATTGATTTTTTGTCATTCTTTAGTTCTTTTTAAATGAGTCTTTATTATTGCATGTAACTTTGATAAACGATTTGCCAAATCTTCTATTATAAAATTATCAATTTTTAAAAAGCTAAAAATATTAAGTCATGGATAGTAACCATAATTGAATAAAAAAAGGTATTTCTTGAGTAGAAGAATATAATGAATTATTCTATGAAAACTCTGCCAATGGCAAAAAAGTTGTCCAATTATCTTAATGATAATTGATTGTACACTTCAAATATTGCTTCAGAATTTTATTTATCTATTTGTTTTGCCCATCAATTTGAAGATATAAAGTCAAAAAGAGCTTTATATCCACCTTTAGAATCGTAAAAATAATTGTCTAAAATCTTGATGTAAAATAAATTTTTTTATTCAATATAATATCTTTGGACAATCTATGATAGTAATAGATATTATCAAGAAAAAGCTTAGTTTTTTTTTTCACTTGTAATAGATTTTGTACATGATATAAAATGTGCCATCTTAAAAAATAATCTACTATCACAAATATAGAATCATACAAATTTAATATTAGAAGATTTGTGATAAAATCCATAAAAATAGAAGACCATGGTTGTTTTGAAAAAAGTAATGGCTAAAAAAGTCCCCAAGGTTGATAACGAGGAATTTTAAAATTTGAAAAAATATTAGATGATTTTACAAAGTCTTTATTTGTATTCTACATTTAAAGCCACCAAAAATCTATACATATTAGCTCCAAAGTCTTACTATATTCAAAATGTTTGATTCCTAAAAAGTCATGAAAAACTTGAAGAACATATTTAATGTGCTTCACCTTTTGAAATTTATAATTTTTCCTTAAAGTAGAGTAGATTATTCTTAAACTTAAACTTGGAAGTATCATGAGACTTATAAAAATTATCTTGATATCATGAACACAAGGATTAAAAGTTATACTTGATTGAATTTGTTTGATAAAGGTTGAATCAATAGTCAATGTTGATTTTATTGTTAAAAAATAAAAATACTTCGACTTCAAGTAAATTATTCTTTATTGATCAAAAGCTACATTTTTTTCTTTTTGTATAAGATAAGAATATTTAAAAATGTATTTGATAAAATTTTTTATTTTTAAATCATTCATTGATCTTAAAATCAAATCTTGATAAAATCATATTTCAACAAGCTTAGCATCAAATCAAAATACGTATTGTCATAAAATACTTAAAGTTCTTATAATATATATACATAATAAATGGACTAAAAGCATCTTCTAGATAATGACACCATTCTTAAAATGAATCCACAATTGGAAGAAGCTCTTTGTTGTTAATCTAGTAATTGATCTAGATTGCTAAAAATTTCCTAGAATGAAAAGCAATTAGCTAGAACTTATCATTTTCTCCCATTTATGATAAAACATCACCGATAGCAAAGTATGAAGGATCTATTTCCATAAAGAATGCTTTAGAAAAATTGATGCAATAAAAAATTGGTACAAAAATAAATAATGTCTTCAAGGCTTCAAAAGATATTTTTACTTCTTCACTCCATTCAAATTTATCTCTATATATTAGACATATAAGAGAAGCCACAACTTGAAAAAAGTTTTTGATTAAGATTTAATAATAATTTGTAAATTCCAAAAAAATATTGCACATTTCTAACTATTTTTGACACGTTCCAATTCATGATAGTCTAGACCTTCTTTGGATCTATTATTGATCCTTCATTAAAAATGATGTACCCTAAAAAATCAACTTGAATAGTATGGAATATATATTTTTTTCTTTGCATATGATCTTGCATCTTTAAGTTTTTGTAATATACAACAAACATGAATTTCATGTTCTTTTGTGTTCTTAAAATAGATTAGAATGTTGTCTAAATAATAAAGAAGAATATTATCAAGAAATTCACAAAAGACATCATTCATGAGATGTTGAAAAGGAATTGGTGCATTTGTGAGTCTAAAAATTATGACATTATATTTAAAATGTCCATACCTAATTTGAAAATTAATCTTCAATTTATCTCTTTTTTTAATTTAGACTAGGTTGTATGCTCTTTGTAGATTTTTTTTTGTATAAATCTTTGCTTGATTGAGTTGGTCAAGAAGTCCTAAAATCAAAGATAGGAGATATCTATTCTTAATAGTGATCTTGTTGAGTCCTCAATAGTCTATGCACATTTGCAAAGATCTATCTTTTTTCTTCACAAATAAGATAAGAGCTCTTGCTAGAAATTTGAGTGGCATATGAAGTTTTTAACTAAGTTCTTGTTAATGAATTCTTTTAGTGCAGCCAACTCATTTTGCGATAAGCTGTAGATTGGTCCAAATGGTAGTTGAGTTCCTTCTTATAGATCAATTATATAATCGTAGGGTCAATGCTTTGAAAGAATATTTATATTTTTCTTTTAAAAAACATCCTGGAAATCTTAATACTAATTAGGAATATCTTTTGACGTTATTACACCATCAAAAATAGATGTGACATCTATAGCAAAAGATGGCCTTTCTTTTTTCACATGTATGAAAGCTCTTGCACCTACTAATAAGGGTTTGAATGTATTAGGCTTATCTATTTCTATTTCACTATCAAAATTTTGTATTAAACTACAAAAAAAATTAAGGTTATGAAAAATCCAATCTATTTGAGAGTTATATTTTTTTAACCATAATAATTCTAAAATAATTACATTGAAGGGAGATCTTATCACATTAAATATTATTATATTATTATGATCTTTAATTGCTACATCTAAAGGAATAGTCTTATAAGTAATGTCCCTAGAAGACAATGAACGATCATCTATGACTTGTACATGTACAAGTTTAGTTTTCTAGATTAAAGCTATTTCTTGTTTTTTAACAAAGTCTTTGTTTATAAAAATAGGTTGAGACTCTTCAATCTAATAATACAAAGACTTTGTGATTTTTAGGTCCTACAAATATATCTATTATAAAACAAGATGAGGAGTCTAAAGAGAAAATGGGACCTTTACTAGATATTGCATGTGATTTGAGCCGCACATTCCTTATTGTAATTGAAGAAACTTGTTTTTTGACTCATTGTCTTCTTTGGTAATTTTGCTTCTTATTTTGTGATTGTATTATTTTTTTAGAAAATATTGAATAGTGTGCTTAGCTTCTCCACAATATAAGCACAAATCCTCGTAATGACATTGAGTCCTTTTTTACTTAATAAAAGATTTAAAACATATTACAAAAATTTACATTAATTTCAATTTTGATAAATAAATTTTGAAAACTTGGGAGTTGTTGTCATTACTTGGCTTATTCTTCTCCAACCAAGTCTTTGTTCTTAATGTCTTTCAAATAATCAATTGTTATATGCAATGGCTTGAGCAATAAATGGTTCCAAAGATTTTACTTTTGACATTGTCAATAACAAATCTTTGATGTTATTCTTCAATCCATATCAAAATTGATTAATAAAGGCTTTGTCATTTCAGCCTAAGTATTAAGCAAGGTTTTGGAATTCAATAGCATATATGGTAGTTGATTGTGATCTTTATTGTAAAGATAAGAATTTAGACTCTACCACTCTTTCTTAATTACTATCTTCAAATGTAGTCATAAATACTTCTAAAAATGAATTCAAATCATAAAAGAGTCATGAATCTTTTTTTATTAATGATATAAATTAAAAAAGAGCACTTCTAGATAGAAGTGCGCCTATGAACCCAACTTGAGTAAATCCATCAAAGTATTGGAAGAGATGCAAGCTTAGATAGAACTTAGCTTATTAGAAAATCTTCAAAATTTTGATTTTATTCCATCAAACTTCTTAGGCATACTAATCCTTCTTCTTATTGTATTTATAGAAGCAAAACTTTCTGAATTTAGTTGTGAGATTGATTTACTTTCTTCCTTCAAATGTACAACTTCTTGATGTAGACTCTAGAGTTCTTTCATAGGCATAAGATTAGTATTTCTATGGTTGGCACTTGTAATGCATAAAATTTCAACCTTAAGAGTATTGACAAGTTCTTGAAAATTAATAATAGTTAAAAATCTATTCTTACTTCTGCCAACTGTAGCATCTATGATGTTTCTTTTCCTTTTAAATAACTTAACAAATCCACAAGTCAAATTAGAGGAGGATAGTCTGCAACCTCTAATATCATATTAAAATTTCTACAAAAAAGGATAATTTTCTCTCTTTAAAAAAAATATTAGGATTAAAAAACTAAATAATTTATTTAAAGATGGATAATTTGTAACCTTCAATATACAACAATAGAAGTGAGATAATTTGCTCACTTCTAAAACAAGACAAGAACAATGAGTTAGCACTCTTATCAAACTTTCAAGGACCTAAAGCTTTAAGAAAGAAATCCTCAATATATTCTTATGTCACTCAAAAGAACTAAAAAGTCATTCAAAGATGATATAATATTAAACTGAAATGGCTATTGTCAAAGACAAGAAGACTAAAAAGTCTTAAAACAAGACTAAAGACTAGAAAGGCATTGACAAGAGTAAAAAAGGCTTCACTCTTGCTTCCATATATATTCCTAATTAGGAGCTATATGGCAATATTCTATAGGACCTCCAAAACATGTTGACCTTGCAAAATACATATCTTAACTTGTAAGGTAAGTTTTTATATGTACACTACATAGTTAACTTATTCAGCAAGCTATCAATATATAGTTAAGTTATTGACTAAGTTTCTATTTTATTAATCAACTACAAATACATATAAAATCAAAGCAACATCTATAGAGCTTTTAAGAAGCTTCTTTAAAAAATATTATGAAATAAATTTATTTTTACTTATTTTTATTTAATCATATAAGTAAATATTAAAATAAATATGTATATCTATGGCAATTATCTAAACTTTTAGAATTAAAAATATATATTAAAAATAAAAAATAAATTAGATATATTATTTCTAAGCAAGAATAGAATAAGCAAGACTTTTAAAAGGACTCCTAACAATCTCTCATAAGAATGTATCAAGGACTTATTTTTGGAGATTTAAAAAAATATTAAATATATATATATATATATATATATATATATATACTCACAGATTGGCGACCTATTTTGTTGGACTAGTGTGGACTGCGTAGGTTTCGATCCTGACAATTCCAAACCAAGCAAGTTATATCAATAGTATTGGGGAAACAAATTTTGGAGCACTGCAATTTTAATATGACAAAAGTAATGAGGGCAGCAAGGCAAAGTAGAGCAAAGGATGGTCTGTAGTAGATGAAGCAGTTGAACATTGATTTGAAATAATTGGAGTGATCTTGTCTGGGACATATATGTTGTTTGAGGTGGAATTTGTATTGACTAGGAAGTTAGGATTGTTGAGTGAAGTAGCAATTTTAGACCAAGGTTGCATGGAAGCTCGGATTATGATCTGATTTTATAAGGTGAGTGGAATATTCAAAGCAAAAAAAAATGAAGGTTATGGCATAAAGAAGTTTTTGGTTGTTGGATAATTAACATAAATAAATAAATAAATAAATATAATATAATATAGTATAATAAAAATAAATAAAATCTTATATAAATAAATAAATATAATATAATATAGTATAATATAAATAAATAAATAAATAAGTATAATAAAAATAATAATAAGTAAACAATGATTAAGAAAAAAAAGACATCTAACCTTATTTGAGTGAAGTTACTCCACCGAACTACCAAACGCAATTAAGGTGGGTTGATTTTGGTAATAAGATCTAAGATCTCTTAATATTATCTATATAGAGTTTTACAGCCACTACCAATTCTAAAATGACCATGGTCTTCAATATCAATGGATTTCATCACTCATCTACCACTATATCTATATTTGATACTATCTATGTTGTAGATTGACTTATAAAGTTGGCACATTTTGTTTCATATAAAAAGATAATTTCTTAAGAAGAAACAATAAGGCTCTTTTTTGATAATATATATTGATATTATGGCCTACTTAATGACATTATTTTTAATCAAAGACTTTAATTTATATCAAAGTTCTGAAAATCCTTTTTTAAAATATTGAAAGTGGATATCAAACTTTTTTTCTATCTTCCATCCTTAAATCAATGGTCAAACAAAACAAGTTAATTAAGTTTTAGAACATTATTTAGAATATACCATCAATTATCAACAAGATGATTGGACCTCGTATTTAACTTTAACAAAGTTTGTTTATAATAATATCTTTTATGCTTTCACTCAGCAAACACCATTTTATGCCAATTATAGATACCATTTAAAGCTTGATTTGTTAGGTACATCAAAAGATGAAAATCTAACAACTAAAGATCTTGCAAAATAATTGTCATAAATCTAAACAACTTTGAAGCTCTATTTACAAGTAGCTCAAGATTCTTACAAAGCATCTTCAAACAAATTTTTAAAAAATGCCCTATTTTTTAAGTTGGAGATAAAGTATGGCTTCTTTGACAAAATATCAAGACTAATTGATCTTGCAATAAATTGGACTATTGAAGATTAGAGCCATTTTGTATTTAAAAGCAAATTAATTCAATGGCTTATCAATTGGAACTACCCACATCCACAAAGGTGCATCAAATCTTTCATGTTTCTTTCTTAGAGGCTTATTCAAAATCAACTACTGCAAGAAGAATATAACCATCACTACCTTGCATTGAAATAGATAATCATGTGGAATATGAAGTAAAAAAGATCTTTAATTCTAGACAAAGAAGAGGTAAGTTGAAATATTTTATTCATTCGCATGGCTACGATATGAATGACTATATGTGGGAACCGGCAAAAAATTTAATTAACACACTACAAAAGGTATAAGAGTTTCATTAATGTTATCTTCAAAAACCTAAACCTATTTTAGGATGGCTTCTTTATGTAATTACTATTGGGATATTGTATATAATAAAGAAAGTAGATATGAAATTAATACTCCTCGTAGAACTTGAAATTAAAAGATGATGTGAGGTTATTAATATCTAATAAGAATATTTTAAGAATATTCTATTAAGATCTAAAAGATTCTAAAAAATTCTTAAAATATTTAAATAGAAGGTTTTAAAAGATTCTTAGAATATTTTAATAAAAAATTATAAAAATATTCTTAAAATATTCTAAAAGTTTCTTAAAGGTTTCTAAAATATTCTAGCAGATTTTAGAAAGTTCTTGAAGGATTAAAGAAGTTATTCAAGAAGCTTCCTAAGATTGCTTCATCTTTAAGCAACATAAAAACTTCTTAAGGAGCTTCTTAAGGTTGCTTCATCTTTAAGCAACATGAGAACTTTTCAAGGAACTTCCTAAGGTTGCTTCATCTTTAAGCAATATGGAAACTTCTCAATAAGCTTCTTAATACCTAGTATATATTAGAATTGAAGTTAAAGAGATTCTTATTCTCGACAATACATCTCTTAGAACTCTAGCTTACCTTTCTTAATATTGATTTTATATTTATTTGGTTTAATCAAGTTCTTGCTGGCTTTTTTGTTGAAGCTCTTTTGTTCAATTTCTTGTTTGATCTCCTATATAATGTATCCATGATAATAATAATTTTTAAAAGATATTTCTAAAAAACTAAGTTAGTTTATGAAATTATCTAACAATTTATTATAAGAATGTTTTAAGAAATATGTTACAATATTTTTGCAACATGCAACAAAATAATATTTTTAATTTTTTTTACAAAGCTTCAAGAGCCTATTAATAAATAATAAAAAATACTAATATAATTTGAGAATTATTTAATTTGATTATTTTGCACTTTTAAAGAGCTATATTATTAAGTTATTTTGTAAAAGAAACGATATACAACAAAGACAAAAAAAAAAAAAAAAAAAAAAAAAAAAAATCTATATAATATTCTTTGTATAATTTAATAAGATATTTTTATGCTACAATTTAATAGTTTCTTTGTAGTTGCTAATTGTTTTTTAAAAGATCATCCAATATGTTTAAAAAATACTTTTTAAGTAATTTATTTGGTCATGATTATTTTGATATAACTTTAATTGGTGGATGTGATGAAACTAATATACATATCAATCTATTACTTAATACTTATGATATATTTTAGTATAATAAAAACGTGACAATATAATATTAAATTTTAAACTTGATTATTAATAAGCTTATTTTTAAAATAAATTTGATAGATTTTTTTTATTTTTTATATTATTTTACTATTATTATTATTTTATGTTTTTTCTCTTTTACTATAATAATACTCCTTAAAAGTGTTGTGAGTGGTATATTATGCATTTAATAAATATAATTTATCTCTATGTTTTTAGAATCATTTACAATAAATTTTATAACCTAACACTCCTACATTTTTATTCTTATGTTTAATAACATTTTATTTAGACAAGAATTAAAATTTAAAATTAGAGCAAAAATATTTTAGACTTACAAATAGTCAAATTCGTATTTTCACGCAGAAAAAATCCATAACTTATTTTTAAAACTTTAACATTTATTCACGTATATATGTTCTAAAGGTAATACAAAAACACGTGATCTAATTACACAAGTTATCAACAATGTCAACAACAACAGAAACTAGCAAAACAACCCAAGCAAAAATCAAATCGTGAATTTGAATCGGATATGAACATTGCTCACAAGCCAAAACAGAAAATAAAACATGAGAACATTCAACAAATCACGAACTCAAGGCTCAACACCAAAAAAAAAAAAAAAAAAAAAATCCTTCCAACCGTTCAATCAATCTAACAAGCAAGATGGTAAGCAAGCAAGCAATCGAACAATGAACGTATCCACGTCTGGAAGAATTTGCAAAGTGAGAGAGAGAGCTACGAAACCCAAATTCCATGAAGTTTGAGGCGTCTCATGGGAGTTGCATGAGAGGTTTTGATGGAATTGCGGTAGTTTTTCAAGCATCGAAGCTCTCACTGATGGCGTGGGAATCGACGTGATGGCGCAACGCTTCTTTTCAGAACCCCGGATGAATCGTTGCTGCCTCGTTGCCTTTGTGGTGGTGGATGAGCGGCCGTTGGGACAATGGTTTATTTGTTTTTGTTTTTGTTTGTTTGTTTGTTTGTGTGTTGACGTGGTTGTGGTGGTCGTCGCTGAGGGAATGAAAATCGGCAGGGAATCGCAGCTCCAATGGACTCCGTCGCACTGCTCACACCAACCCTGATGGCGTTGCTCGCACGCGGGCTGGGAAACATCTCACGCTGCTGCCGGAGCTGCTATTTCAAGCCACCCATCTCAGCCTAGTCCATATTTATTTTTATTTATACGATTTTTTTTCTTATTTTTGTGGTTTTTGTGGTTTTCGTTTTTCGATTTTCGTTTTTGTGGTTCGAGCGTAGGTCTTTGGACACGAGTCTCATTGCTCGTCGAATCATGGAGCTGTAGAAGCTAGGTTGAAGCTCTTCGGGGGCGGTTTCCTTTTTGGGTTCAATGCCGATCACCTCGATCCTGAGAGCGGGAGTTTGCATGTTGGTGTCTGAATTTGGTTGGGATGGGTTGGATGAGGGTTGGTCGTTGAATTTGTTGTTTGTGCTTGGGAGGGCGTGAACGGACAGTGTGGGATGTTTTTGTTTGGTTTTGTGAATTGTTGAATCAGTTGCGAGAGGGTTTTTGGTTTTTTGGTTTGTGGGGTCCTGTATAGGTTTGTTGAGTTGGAGGATGGGCGTTGGCTCGCGGAGCTTGTGCTAGAGATGGTGGGATTGTGGAAGAGAAGCCGGACGAAGTTTTAGGGTTTTCAGGGCGGGGGGGGGGGGTTTTCGCCATGGAGGACAGGGCTGCGTATCCCGTGCAACGGAAGTGTGGGGTGCTGAAGAAGAAGAAGAGGGTGGAAGAGGTGGGGCCAGCTGAAGAGACGTTCGTTCCTGTCGTTGCGCCTGGCCACGGAGTTTTGAAGAAGAAGAATCCAAAGATGGTGGAGGTCGGTAGTAATGATCCGTATCCAATGCCAATCTATGAACCGCCCCTGCCGATGGATGACCCACCCTCAGCATCAGCGAATGATCTCCCACGCTCGGGTGTACTGAAGAAGCGGAAGATGAAGGTGGCCAAACCTCCGAGACCCAACCTAGTGTTGAGAGGTAATGCAGCCTGGTTTTAGCGCTCCATGTTTCTCGTATGCCAAGTGCAACTGTGTCTTGATTTTTTCGTCTCTTTTAAGTTATTAGAGGTGGAGTTGTGATGAGGCCATGTGTGTGGAACAGTGGACGATTCCGCCACGGAATCAGAAGTGGATGGAAATGCGCGCGAGGTAACTGTTGCGACCGTGGCGCCCCCCGCAAGAGCTCCGAATCAGGAACATCGTGCGAAGGGCTTATTGAAACGGAAATTTGTGAATAACGAGGGCCCTGCCAAAAATGAGTTTACTCCACCTCCTGAACATCATCCCGTTATGGAGGTGCAGCAACCAAAAGGTGAGGTTTTACAGATCAAAACAATTTGGGCTACATGTGGCTGTTATAGACATCATTCTTCCAGATGTTTAACCTGATTTTAGGTCATTGGTGAACTAATTCCGCATTTTTGAAGCCTATTTTCCACTATTTTTTTTTACTGATTTTGTTCGGATGCTGGTGTTGGTGGTGCAGCTGGTGATCGGAGAAAAACGATGATCAAAGAACTTGCTGCATCTTATCGGAACGATTGTCAAACTTACTGCAGACAGATTTTGCAATTACAGCGGCAATGGAAAGAGGTCTGTTTTTTGTCCTCATCATAAATTTTTAATGTGTACTACCATGTCTAGCTTGAAAACCCTGTTGATATTTGAGACTAGAAATAGTGTTCAAATCGCTTAATGTTTCACGAAAAACTGTCCTCTAAGACCTATATGGTTGCCCTTGATTGTTCTTGAATTGAATTCAGACTCTTAGTCCGGTCATTTGAAACGCAGGAAGAGTAGAGTCATATGATTATCTTGGGTAATTGAGTTGAAACCAGAAACTGATGCTTCGTGATGATTTGTCATACTAATCAGCAAGAAATACCAATCCTCCCTCAAGCACCAGCAGAAACTGAAAATACTCGAAGAGCTTCGGGTTATAAGAAGAATGGGTCACGTAGAGGCCGCAGATCTTACAAAAACAACAATGGTACTGTCAATTCAGGCGTGGTTTCTTCTTTCTTTCTTTCTTCTATTTCCTCCTCTCCCTCGTTCTCCCGAAGTACCTGTGAACTAATCTTACGCTGTTTATGTTGTTTTCATTCAGAAAACGATGATGGTCCATTGCAGCTGGTGAATGGCAAGATGCCATTACGAAGACGTGTAGGATGGCGAGCTAATGAACGGGAGGCGCTGCGGCGAGGATTGCTGATGTTTGGTTTAGGCAGATCTGAGAAAGTTAGGAGCATAATGCGAACTCTACTGAAGTTTTCTCGTCATGGTCTTGGCGATATAGCGGATTCATGCTGGGAGTTTGTCAAAGGTTGTGGAACTTATGCAGAGGCCAAAGAAAGGGAGTATGCAGTGAAACGATTGCAGGAGGCCATGGACCATGGAATAGAAATGGGTAAGTGTACATGGATTTAATGCTTCTGAGACGAGATGTTTTCTTGACTTTTGATCATATCTATACCTTTGTGGAATCAGGCATAATATACATGTAATTTTTGTTTTCTTTTTCTTTAACATAATTTCTTTTAACAATCTGTGTTGGTTTTAATCACTCACCCTTGTCATTTTGGCTTCAGTAGTGAGTAAGACACACTTTGCAAATTTGTGTTCAACACTTACAATAGTCTATCCTATTTTTCAAGTGGTGCTTTAGGACCTGCCTCCATCATCTCAGGTACCACATGTCTAGTGCGATCATGGAGGTTTTTTAGTTTGTCTAAAGTAAATCTGCTCCAGTTGGCAGTTATTTATAACCACGTGCATGAACTGAGGATTTTTCTGGAGTAAGGCGCTTGCTGTTACTCCTCCATTGTGACTTGTTCTCATAGACTTTTGCAATGGCTCTGTAGCAGGCCCAGAAGTTTCCGCAAGAGTCGGTGAGTTCGACAAGGTAGCGAGGAATGGTTCAGTCTGGCTGAAGCGATTGAAGCTCCTGGATAACCTCGCGGATGTCGTCAGGATTTGCGCAAATAAGGAAACTCGAGAGGCTGCGTATAGAGCTATTGATAATCTGAGAGATGCCAGCGTCCCTCATGATGGATGGGGAAGAGAAGCGGACTTGGCTTTGCTGGCTGGTGTTTACAAGCATGGTTTCGGGAATTATGAGTCTTTGCGTAAAGATGAACAGTTTTCAGAGACTTTCACAAAAGTGTTCAATGCACCTGTAAGTCGTCACTGTTTTACCCAGCAGAGAGAGTTGATACCAGGCTCTCAAGCCTGATGCACGTACTATTCATGTTGTGTTTAGCCGAGACTCCGATTGCCTTGAACCCGGGGCTTCATTGCTCAAATTGCACCTAATTACGCCTTGTTAGTACATCCAATGTTCTGGAGAACTTTTTTCATTTTCTTTCTCCTTGAGGAAAGCTTTCTTTTCTGAATTTTTCTCAATCCTATTATGTATTTCTTTGGGTTCAGGGTACCACTTTTTCTGTTCACACTACTGCTTAAGAACTTTCGGTTTATGCTAGTTTGGTCGGAAAGGAAGTGTGTAATATCTTAGCTTACGCATGCGATATTTACGTTCCATCATAATAATTAGGCAACTTTTTGTGTTTCACTCATGGTTATTGGGTAGGTATGGTGCAAATTAGTTTTCTGGGTGGTGATGGAGTATCTCTACCGTGATGTATTGATGGAAGTATAAGCGACAGTAATTCGAGAAGAGCGCTAAGAGCCATGCCTGTTGCTATTTGTCTCAGGATCTTGACGACAGGGATGGAGATGTAGATCCACAATTGTCAAGCAGGTTTGGTAGTCAACATCCATCCCTCTAATGTGTTATGTTTACTACTCGTTTTCATGTGAAGTCAATGAATTGGCTCTTAAAAAACTTCCTCAGATCGGATTCTTTTTCACATAGCTTTCTTTTATGAACTCCGCATCCTTAACCTTGTTGATGTTCAAATAGGATGGTTGTAGTCGTTTTGGTATTTAGTTAAAGTCCTGGATTGACTTGGCCTATTTGTGCAGAGATAAACCAGATTGGCCAGATGCGAACACTTTGACACGTCGACTCAAGCGTCTAGTGGATCATATTATCCGAGTTGGCCAACAGGTACATGCTTCCTACTTAAATATCTCACGTTTCACTTCTGAATTGACATTCTCAATGTCCCCAGTAATACAATGTTGTCGGGCTTTGCATTAATATTGTTTTCCCTGTATATTTAACTTATATGTTTTCCTTCTATGGTGTGCATCTTTCTATGTCCTTCCACTTTCCATTTTCTACTTAAACATTGTTTATGTCATGCTCCTTCAGGCAAACAAGGGGCCTAAGGCCTCTGAAGCCCCACACGTGCCACGATCACTAAAATGGAGTAAAAGGGATAAGATGGAATTCTTTCGACAACTGATGCGATGGGGCCTCCCACTGGTATTAACTTCCGTACGGGTTGAAATAGGGCATGTGAATATTTCTCTTGTGATTATGGTCTTCAAAGTTTTTTAGATGATCGTCTGTGCACGATATACTTGATGTTACAAGCGTTGAACAGCCAAAGTTTTGAGAATGAGTCGTATCACGGAAGAGTCTAGCGTATTATGGTAGTGGTGCATTATTGCTCGAATATTAAGCAAATTTTTGTAATATGTATTTGACAGGCACCAGGGAGAGGTGCTGTTAGGTGGCAATTGTTGACAGAGAGATCGACTAATGCTTCTTTGAAGAAGAGAGATGACAGTAGTCTGGAAACTTGTTATCGCGGTATCTTCAGGGAGATGAAGCAGCTTGTGGATGGTCCTGAAGATATGCAAGAAGATGGGATGGAAAGGTCCAATGGCAAGGTAAGGCGCACACACCGTTCTTTTTCTGTGTTGAAGTGGTGGTCAGGCCTTACTTGTCATCCACCAATTATTTTTGTCATCATCTTGCACCTTTGCTTGCATCTTAAGTCACTAGCTCTTACAAGCTGTTTCTGTATCAACAATATCCGTGATCCTCTTATAATATGCTAAGCGGTTTTCCTTAATATTGTCTTCTTCATTTGGCAGAGGAAGAGGAATGCTGCATCAAATAGGCTTGCTGCTAAGACTCCAGAATTTAGTATTCTTGAGCAATCGTCGTTTAGCCCTAGTGTGCCTCAGGATACAATTGGACCGTCTATCCTCAACGAGAAAAGCGCGGTGGGTGTCCGCTATCAGCTACTGTGAAAGATAGTGCAATTTTCTGAATTTAAAGATACTAGAATTATCTCAGAGCCAAGCGCAGGATTTCAATCTGCTTGCTACCGCCATTGAACAATTAGTATGGTTCTAAGATTCGCGCACCACTGCTTTTACAGGTGAGGCTGAAAGACCGACTGGAGCTCATTGATACTATGCGGCAGGTGTCTGAGACTCTTCAAGATGAAGATTGGGATACTTTAGGCCTTTCCTTACATCATGGCTATGATATGCCATCTTGGTGGGAGGCTGGTTACCATGACAATGCTCTTATCAAGGTAGCAGATGAAAGCCTGCCATGTTTTCGAAGCTATTTTCCTGGCCATTTTGCTTATATACGACGTCATTCTTGTTGAAGTTCCTTGCATTTGAAATTCGTGTTCCGGGCCTGAGTATCTTTGGCACTTTGCAGGGAGTGCTAGAATATGGATATGGGTCTTGGGATGAGATTTTTGCTGATGAAAGCTTGGGATTCCCTGATGATATCGGTAAAAGTCATATTCTACTTTACATCTTATTCACTCTTGTCTTGAGCTTCGACTGCATAGTGGTTACGAAATCAACTGTTTATCATTTAGCTTTTACTTCTGTGCGTTGGACTCATTTCAGTTGTCAAATTGTTTGTAAAGCAGCCCTTGCCTCTAACATTGACGATCCAGGTTATGTTCGTAATATTCCAGTTTAACTCCTTTTGTTTATTATCGATTGTTTTGTTCTCCGTGCTGTATTTTTACTGTTCTCCAACTTTTCCATCAGTTAGAGAGGGACCTAAATTCCATGTGTATGTGGCAATCTCTTTGTTGACAGTTTTGAGGGACGGAGAAGATGGACCAGCGACACTGGCCAAACCAACATCCAAGGCATGTATAAAGAGGGTGAAGTTTATTGTGAACAACTGCCGGCGTTACTTACGTAAACTCAAGGTACGAATTTTCACCGAGGTAATTGCTGCATCTGTCATAGCGTTTCATTTCAATGAGTCATAAATGCAGTATCTTATGTTTTGAATTCTCCTGTGCAGCAACCGCCTCGGAGGACAAAGCCGACTTCTGAAGTAAAAGAGGCAAAGGATCCAAGGGAGATAAAGCGTTTCAAATATGCTCGTGCTGTGGAGGTTACCCGGGATTCAGCCAGCAGACCTATTTTACCACTGGTTTTGACTGATAGTCTCAGGCTTGCAAATCTTGTAAGTGGCTAAACTTGTTCCAAGTTTGGATACGAACTTTGTTTCTCTTGTCGTTTTAGCCACTTGGCTGACTATAACTGCTTCTTATGATAGCCGTAAACAATGTTGACTATGTTACATCATTATTTTTTTATGTTATTACAGTATCGCATTTGATTCGGACATGGGCTTGTGCGTACCAAGTTAGTGAGATTGTGCCGCCGTTCAAAATCCCTTTAGCTAAACCTAGGCACTCTTATTCCTTGTAGCTGATCATTCTGAGCCTTTGTTCAACAGGGAAGAATTGAGCCAGATAGGCCAGGGTTCCACAATGAACGCCATATCTTTCCAATTGGTTTCACCACTCTCCGAGATCACGCCAGTATGATTGATCCGAATGGACGGACAACATATACTTGCACTATAATTGACACTGGGGGTCCTGGGCCTATATTTCGTGTATATCCAGAAGACGATCCTGGTTTGCTGATAGAAAGGGATTCTGCTTCAGGTTCATGGGTTGTCATTTGTGCTCAAGTTAACAGAGTGCGGGGCATTGAACGTGAGAAGGTTCTAATTCTTGTTGACTCTTGTGTCTCCTGCTCGATAGTTTTGTTTGGAGTTTAGCTCTTCGTTGCGGTTTTCCAAGTACGGTTTGTGTAAGAGTACATTGATTTCTAGCATACTGTAATTGTCCGAGCTTCCGAGTCCTAGCGATTCCGGACATTTTGCTTGGCCTTGATGAGGCGTGACGATTATTTAGAACGAGCTAACATGTCCTTCGGGGCTTTTCAGGTCACTGTAAGTGGAACAGAGATGTTTGGACTGTCCCATCCAGAAGTATGTCGTTTGATACAAGAGCTGCCTGGGGCTGAGCTATGTAAAAATTTCCGCCCTGAGTTATCCTTTTCCAGATTTGGCCCACAAGTCGTAGCTAGACCAGTCATTGAAGATTCAAGCTTATTGTTGGATAGTGTATTGGGAAGGTCTGCTCAACCAGCTCCTGATTCAGAGGTGGAAGAAGTGGATGAAGGGGGTAGTGACAGGGATGAGATATCAATGTCAGCTTGGCATGTCAAAGCTGTTGAACCAAGAACGGGGAAGACACTCGTTCGCCCTCCAGCTAATCGATCTATGGAATACGACGAAGAAGATGAGGAGGAAGAGGAGTTTAATGAGAACGATGAGGACAACAATGGCTATGATGAGAGCACGGACGAAGTTGATTAAGAATGAAGTCCCAGCTTGGTGGCTATTGTAGACACCCGGCAAAAGCCTGTGTAGAGCTGATGCAGGCATTGGCAAACCTTTTCTACGAGTTGGTGTATTGATGAATGCTTGATTTGATGAGGTCCACTGAACCCCGAGGAAAGTCTCAAATGAACTACAAACAGCAAATGCAGCGTTAGGTATCAAGAATATTGCAGCTCATTTTCGCTTTTTGTAATAGTTTGTTTGCATAGCCCACTTTCTCTATTACCTTCTTGATTTTCTGTGCATGACGAGTCCTGAGGTTTTTAGATCCGTGGTATGTGTAGGTTGCAATTCGTTTCTCAGTTAAGAGCGTTATTTCTGACTGCAGACGGAGCTCCAGATTACACTCAGATTACATCCCCAAAGCTACTGAAACTTTTTATGGGGACCTGACGCTGCAGCAGCTGAAGTGGAAAAGTAGTAAAATATAACTTTTCTCCTACAGGGGAGCTTCCGTGTAAAACATATTGAATGACCTGATGATGCATGTTGGGACATGAATGGCATTTTCTTGTGATGATTGCATAAAATTTTCAATGTCAAGGGCTTTCCACTCTCTCCTCTGTTGGACATATCGGATTCATTTTCGATTATATTGTTTCAAATACCACTGACAGTGTAATGATACAGTCAGGCTATTATTATCCGAAGCACTCTTTGCATTTTCTCACATATTTGATCAAGGAAAATTGCTTTCTAGATTGCTTCTTGCATTAGATAACGTACACTTCAATTTTTAAATATGCTCAAATAGAATAATGAATCTTATCTAACTTAGCAAGATGATACACATTCAAGGCCATCGAAAAACTCAATTGTTGACAATTGTAACAGATGCGTAATTGGCACACTATCCATCATGAATGTATCATTTGGACACTTCGTACTCCGCACAAGTAATAAAACCACTTACATCTTCAATGTACAAAATGGGAATTGCACCATGAAAATGATTGATACACAAAGAACAATACAAAAAGTTCTTCCAAATTTGCGGACGAAACAGTGAATGAATCAGAGAAGAAATATCTGAAACAACGGCTCTTTCACACAATTAAATCCTAAAACAAACAGGTGTTTTATTTAATTTAAATATATAGAAACTTATCATAAGTTTGCATAGATAAATGTACTTATTCGCGGTCAGTCCTAAAATCTGCATTTCAACAATTTCTTTAGTCATCCGTATCATTCAAGTCAAGAAATACTAATTTACCAGGCCTCTAAACCCTTAAGTGAATTCCAATATATAATCCACGTCTTTCCAATTCACAATCGTTTTGAGCTTTACATTCACCTTGACTTTACTCAGATATGAAAGCTAATCACGTCAACCCAGTACAAAGAGCGAGAGAGTGTATATCTGTATTTAAAGACACAAGCTCCTCCTTGATGAAACTACTGCTTGATGAGCTTCATACGATCATCGACACAAGCCACGGGGCTCCATGAATTCCTGGCATCGGGTACCTCACATCACATTAGAATGAATAAGCTTCAATCTCGAAGGATGACCCGTTGCTAGATAGCTCTCACCTGCATACTCAGGATTAGCTGAGCCCCATCTGGCCAATGCAGGTGTTGGCAATTAGGAGAGCTTCGACTCAGTGGCAAGGCTTGTGGACACCACCAGACCCTCTGTATCATAGGTTCGCACGAGGCGTCGCCTCTGGCCTGGAAACTCGATCCAAGAGAACTCGAAGTAGAATGCCTGCATTCGACCTACACTTTGACCCACGCTACCCGGGCAGGTTAAGGCCAATCCTCCTGGAAGCATGGTTGTGAGTAAACCTCCTTCAAACCTCATGATGTTGCCTAAGGATGCCCCGTTCATAGCAATCCGCGTTCCTTGTCCCCTGTCAGTCGTGATCTCCTACAAAAACACGTTTCTAGATTCATTACACTGGAACTTGTACTCATTCAAGGTGCTAGTAGCGACAACCCAGAAATGACTCTGTTCTTTAAGAGCGGGCGTGTAAAAGAACCAATCAACTCTGTATAGGATTGTGTTCCTTATTCATAGAAAATATTTGTGAAGTTTACTGTAAAGCAAAAGTTGTGGATTGATTGGAAATGTGGAAGATAGACACGCTTCGATCTGGCGAAAGCAGGTGAGAGTGAGTACTAGTTTCATCTTGGCCTCCTCGTTTCTTTCGTAGGAAACTTGGACATTGTATTGCGCCAGAGTAGAGCCATAAATGCCAGTTCGCCGTGTCACAAGTTTCCCTGACCACTTGCCGAGCAATGATTCGATTCGGGAACCAGCTTCGTCAGGAAGGTTCCTCTGTGATTCTGCAAAGGAGCTGCCGTCTCTGCTCTCGTGAAAGATACCAATCACATCAAGCAGGCCGCGAGGGTCGAGGACATGGAACGCTCTCACCCGCTTCTGGGCGTCCTTCGAGTACAGACAGCTTTCACACACAAGCGCTGGGCGTCGAGATGGGAGCTTCACGCCTCTGCACATTGGGAATGTTCACGAACCAGTCAACAACAGAAAACAACATTCGTCAAGCAGAAATAATCTACTACAACATTCGACTTCAAATACACAATGGCTAATTATCAATTGTGATCTACATAACATAGACCTATTAGTTTTTTTATCATTAAATTATCTAACAAAAGGTTTGTCATACCTGGTTTTCAGAAATGGCTTACTTTGGAAACTCCTCACCGTCATCATCTTCTCCAAGTACTCCAATTCTCAAAACCTGCTCGAGCATCTCCGATGTCTGATGTGACACAGTGTAGGCATTTTCACTGGGGAAAAAACCAATCTGCCACAACCAAGGATGGGATGTAAGTTTTTAGTCAAATACATCTTATATTCATTCGCCTATGCTCTCTCAGGTGGAATATCTGAAACGAGTTTCACGCAGATCCTTGTAAACAGATCCTTATAAGCATACGAGGTAGCTCACTTATGACTCATGTTAGATACCCAACCGTGGACAAACAGTGTTGAGAGCTGAGCAATGGGTACTTGAAGAACATACCAAGTTAGCTAGGCACGATCCTACTGCGAGCTAATGATTTCGAATCCACTAATCAAGCTATACTTAAACAAGATGTTACTAATACAGGATTGGTAACTGGCTATTTGGACGGTGCATGAACCTTACATGCTGTCGCTGCTCCATAGTAAAGAGATTGATATCCACTAGTTTGAATTCCTGCCAAACCGGTTCGTCGTCGTCATCTTCTGCTCTAGTCTTCGAAACTGCTTCTTTTATGTGTAACCTGCCAGGATGAGCTTGTCCTTACTGAGAACGGTCGGAATTACTTCTCAAAAGTCCATGGCGGCGGAATCTTCTCTCCCCGGGAAGAAGAAGAAGAAAGAAAAAGAGGAATTAAACATTCCAATTCATAAATGTTAAAAAATTAAAGGTGGGTTGCTGGGATTTCACCTTTTTAACGTAAACACATAAGAAAGCGAAAAAGGGAATTTGAAGAGAACTTACGTTTGAAGGAGGCTAATATTTTCGCCTTTCCCATACGAGGTCGCAGAGAGCCTAGTGGGAATGCATTGTAAGGCATTGCCCATGACATCATATTGCTGCAAAAAGACCACCTCACACTAGTCACATAGAATCCTAGACAGAGACACCACCTTCGCACAATCAAACGCAAGAATTCAAAACGAATATTACATTGACATTGTGCCCGTGTCTCAACGACACAAATGCTAATACCATAACAAAAAAACTAAGCAGACGGCAATTTAAACTGTGGGCCTTACAGTGAAGGTGCCCCTCCAGAAGCCCACATTGAGCTCAATAAATTGTTCAAGGTTCGCCAGTCCTGCGGGGCTACCGCTGCCTTCGTCCCCTTGGTTGAAAGCCTCGGATGTGGCTTGGCTACAGAAAACTCGACTATCTTTTTGCTTCACCAGTGCGCTACAATCACTATGCTCCAAACTCGTCAATCCTAAGCCCCTAGATTGCGCCGCTCTCCATGAATAGCTACTGCTAAAACCCCACTGCGAGGAAAGAGGCTGAGGCGTTGAATTGCTGGTACAAAGTGTCAACGATGAGGAGGACAAGCAGCGCAGCGTAGACGCCATCACCATTGCGATGCCTAACACAATCACGATAACGAATCTCCGGTAGCTCTGAGTGGCTATGGAATGTTGGGTGCTCTTGAAAAAGCAACAACTTCTTGCCAAAAGATTGGTCTGTGAAGCCACACACCACTTTGTAGTCGTTTGATCATGCCTCGGCGACGGGATAGATGATGAGCCTCGATTCCACTTATTCCTTCATCCTTCCGAGCAACATCGAATTCATTCGTTGATTCAATCGCCGTCCTAGGTCCCAGCCTGAAGAATGTAATAGATACGTCCTCATGGGTGCTGCCCGCTTTTATGAGATACATGTTTCTAATGACGGGATTCGTTTCAGTGCTTGCCAAAATACTCAGTTAAAAAATCAAGTTATTCAATTAAATATGCGTTTTTTTTCTCATTAAACCTATTTTTCTTTTCACAGGGAGAGACGCTCCATTCATTCTCGGGACTTATCCCCGAAACTTGTCTAGCAATACAACTGTTATACAGCAGCGAGCTCATGGTGTAAGAAATCTGACTGGTCAACCCTATATCCAAATTTTTAGATTGAGCACTCAAAATTATGAACAACACTCGGTAGCAAAAACCATTTTACGAAAAGATTCAAATAAATGACGACAATTCTTTTGAAGGTATGAAGGGAAGCATCCCCTCTCCAAACAGATCAACTAGAGAAGCCAACAATGGCCCTACGTCCCCATCTTCCTTCCATGCTTCTGACAAAGTTATAGATTTTCCTCCCTTTTTACTAGGTTTTCTAACACTGTCCTCCAACACATTCTCCTCTCCAATCCTTGGTGCTTTGCCTCCCTCCCTCGGCTCTAATTGGACAGTGCTCTCGGCTCCATCTAAATTTCTTCCCTCGGTTGCTATCGAATTGTCGGTGTCTAAGTGAGGTCTTTTCTGAGGAGGCTGCTCCAAGTCCGCCGCACCTATCCTTTTTCTTGGTGAAATATCCATCGCAGTTTCCTGATGCTTCGCTGCAGGCCAATGAAACCAAGAATGAGTCACAACTTATCAAGAATTTAAGAAGCTAAAGAGCGTTTTGATCAGAAATGCTTAGCCACGTCTTAAGATGGCCTCCATAATAGACCTTTTTCATTTTAGGGATTGAAGATCTGAGCTTACCGTTAGTTGTAGCCACCCTTGCTGTGGACTTCAAGGCAACCCGAGATGAAGATGGCAACAAGAAGGATTGCGCCTTCAACTTCTCGTACATGCATGCTCCCGATGCCGTCTGCAAATAATAAGCAACAACTCACAATGATCAATTACTAAATGCAACACGCAAGCACGTCCAGGATAGACCACTCACTTAACGTAAACCAAATAAAAGAAACAAGAACGAACCTGTAGAGCCCCATAGACACGCCAAGCCTCGTAACGTTTCATTTCGTTCTGCTGGGTCTCTGGACTTAGCTCTGGAGCTAGCAAACGAAGGTAGAGCTCAAGATTCGGCAACACTACCAGGCGTACCTGCATACAGTATGCACTTTTTTACAAATGAAAACCAAAGAACTACAAATTTAGCCAAGGAAAAGATCTACTGGTGAAATTCTAAAAATAAGCATGTCAAAGAAGAATGAAATCATATGCTTCAGAAACAAAGTTTCACATGCTGACTTAATCAGATGAACTCCATAAGTAAAGGTACATACTACACGTGATCCAAGAGCAGCTAGCCCTCGAATGGCACCATAGTGTTGGGTCAATGCTTTCTTGGGGTCCAAAAATGCGTGCAGCAGTGTTCGCGTAACACGTCCTTGCAGATTGTGGTACACATGACCAAACCTGGAGTACAAGCATTCGTCAAAATCAGATATAACTGAACTAAGTTACAGAAGGAAAAGCTGGACCAAAGCAAAATGTCAACCAAAGTGACGCAGCAGAAAAATGCACAACAGCATGCTTAACTTGTCTGCTCCATGCGAAGAAGACATACAGCAAAGTTAACTTACCTTTTGCAGATGAATGCCACAAGACTAGCTGTAAAATCTCTGAGTTCCCAATGATTTACAATGCCCTTGCCACCCAGGCGCTTTGCAACCAAGCAAGTTATCACAGATGGCATCATCTGATGCAACTGCAATAAGCACAACCGTGACAGATTTTAACATTTGGGGCACTCTCAAAAACCTGGCATCAGATACTTCACTGGCCCTCAAAAGTACCACAAAGAACTGCAATAAAGACTTGACTAAAGACTAGACAATAAAGCAAACTTACATAAGGCTCGATGTGTATATGAGGATTCAATAACAAGCTTTGCACAAGCCTCATCAGTGAGAATAGTAATGGGAAATCATCAAGACTCCGTGTAACCTGCAAAACACATGCAATCAATGGAAAAGTAAAGCTCAGTATGATTAAATGGTTTTCTTGTTCGTTTAAGCAACTTTTAGTACAAACAAGATGTACAGCATCACGAGAGCATACAGACACGAAAGACACCAGTCTTAATAAATGCAAAAACTTATGTGCAGGCCCATTGATGAAGTTCAGTTGTTTGTGAAAATTGCGGCAACATAAATGATCTGCTCAGGATTGGCAGGCAGAGCATTTTGAAAGAATTTGTACCTCATCAGCTACAAATTGGGTAAAATAGGGAACAAGAGGATGAAGGCCCGAGTCAGTGGCCAAACTGACAAGAGCATCCCGTAGAAGTTGTGTATCAGCCCCAGTTACCACTAGCTCGGTCATCTTTTCAAAATAAAGCTGCAGTACATATTAAAAAAAAAAGAAAAAAAGCTCAGTAAGTTGGAAGAACAAGATAGAAATTGAATACTCGAGATTTACAATAAGCATGTGGATCACGTAACGCACCTGAAGTTCTTTAGAAAGGACATGCTTGACGGGTGGTTTCACGTCAATTGCGCTTTCATCATCCTTCCGAGGACCTTCTTTTTTGGTCTCAGTGGGCGGTGCTAGAACTGGACCAGAGTAAAACAAGTGCTTCGTCAAATAAATAAATGCAAACACTTGTTTAATTGGTGGCGGCTCCTATGTTCATATAATGAGTATCAACAGGAAACTATCATTCACAAAATAAGATAAAAGTCTAGCTAATACCTTCAATAGGTGCATTCTCTGGTATAGCTGGCTGGACTCCCTCGACCGCAAGCCAATGAGCAACAACAGAGGCATCTAACGGAGCTTTGGGCAAGGGAGCTTCGACAACCTGTATAACAAGAACGCAGATATTTTGAAATTATAGCTTTATCTTTAGAAACATTAAAGTTTATTTTTTGTTTCAAATTAATTTTGAATACACCAAAAGAAATGAAAACCAGAAACAGTGCTCATACATTGGCATCTCGAGGTATTCCGACACTTTGAGAGCGTTCAAATAATAATATTAATCTCTTCAAGAAGTCTGAGAACTAAAAGGTGTAAACTGTGAAGTTACATAGCTAATTGCAAATAATGAGGATGACCAATTATCCTCGATATCTCGCTCTGACTCAGGAAACCGCATAGAAGTAGACTACAAACATCAATGGCATACAATCACTAATTTACCTCTTTAAATTCGAGATCCCGATCTTCGACATAAAACAAATCAGAATGGCCGAGGGCTCTACGGAACCTCAAAGGGTCCCCGGAGGCAAACCCATACAACGGCTGCACCAGCAACAAACACACAAGTCTGAAAAATATTTATCTAACGCATTAGGCCTTTTCTGGAATGAAAAAACTACTGAGAATTTAGTATACTTGCACACAGGCAGGCACCAACAATCTGGATAAGCTTCGAATAAGACCATGATTCTATACTTCTCTCAAGAACAATCTCAGAAAATGCAAAGAAATAGGATGTCAGTAATTTCAAACAATTTCCACTAGAAAATTACCTCAACGTTGCGAAGACTCAGGGCACTGTTGACATCGTCGGTAGTGAGTATGGACCTCTTAGAATGCCGCATGCATTTTACTGCCTCCTGCAATCGCATCGACGAATACAATCAACTACCAAGCCATCGAAGCACCTCAAAAACTCGGAACTGACAGAACATCTGCCGATGGCAACCACTGAAAAAATAATCACTCAAAAATTGAAAAATACTCAATAAATATTCGTGACGTATTGTTCATCCACAATCAATATCTAAATTACTCTTGTTTCGAAAAAAGCACTACAAACTAGCGCGAAGCGTTAGGGTTTTCGGACAGAATTTTTCAAGCTCATGACCAAGCACCAAGATTCGTGCACGTGAATATTGTACCGGAAATACAGTAGAAAAAGAGGTTGCATTCCAACTAAAAACACCACGTTTAAACCCCCGAGCAGTTTTCTAGGCTCCAAAGCATAGCCAACACCAAAACCCCTCACTCAACTCATGGAAGCACAACACACGCCACAGCACCTGCATAATTTCGCGCATCCGGTACTCGACATCAGGAGCGAGTTCCTTGGCGACATCGTCATGCAAATTCGCGATGCCGATGCTCTGGGCAATGACGTGGATAGTGTCCTTAGGCACGATACTCATCTCGCCCTGCTTACGACCACCTCTCCTCCCGCGCAAGTTCCGCTTCACCTTCGGTCTACGCTTCTCCTTACATTCCCGATTGTTTCATTCTCTGCTCTCGCACACCTTCCCCTCCTCTCCGATCTCTTCTTCTTCCAATTGACGGCAGACTCTCAAAACCCAGACACACACGAACACCTCTACTTCCAAGCAATACAGAGAGGATTGAGGTCTCGCTCGAATGATGTACGCAAGCCGGGATTCTATAAACAATAGAGCGAACAATTCAAGAATCCGAAACCTCGATCACCGACACACATCCCTCAATCGGGAATAAACCGATGAGCGAGAGATTGCAGAGCGCGCGGTGAAGCTCGAACTGGCTGTTAAGTTAGGGCTGGCGTCTTCCAGTTGTGAAGGGAACTTCGCGGTGTGAACGTGGTTTCAGTGATTTCGCTGTGTGAACGGGGGGTGGAGGCACCGCGTTCTCCACGCATGGTCGAGGGACTAATCTAAATAATTAGAAACAAAATATATCGAATGAATAGTTCTGTTCACACTGTGACCTCCTCCACATGGGCGAAGCAAACCTTTTATTTCTATGCCGTTTATAACTGTGGCTAGTGTTAACAAAAAAATATTTTAATTTAATACTAAAAATATTTACTGGATTAATTTATTATTTTATTTAATTTGTAATATATGAAAAAAAAATTATCATCTATAATAAAAAAGTATTGGCAATGTCACCACGATTTTAGCTACTACCACTACCACTACAAGTTGTGGTGGCATTAGCAATACCTTAATTGAATTGTATGAATCATGTGTTTTTTTTTAGTTTCTTTTTCATTGACATAGTAATGATCTTTTGTATCCCAACTTGTATTTTCTCAATTATCATATAATTGCTCTACTTTATAAGTGATTGTTTTATATTTCAACCTTTTTCTAATATATTCACTCCTTTATTTTCAACCTTTATGAGCTAGAGTATCAATTTCTATTATTTATAATAAGTGTTTACTTGAGAAAATTACAGACTTGAGTTTAAATAGAATGTAGAGGATATTTATTCAAAATAAAATAAAAATAAAAATAAAAATAAACTTATTTGAATTATGATAAGCAATTTTTGTGTATTATAACACGACTTTTTGCTAGTAATGCATTAGAAAAAGGTAGTTTTAATTAGTCAAATCTCATTAAATCAAATATAGGCCCCATGTATATTCTAGTTAATATTCTTGTTCAAAAAAACACTTCTTGTAAACGAAACAATTAACATTTTAGTTGATAAAAGAATAAGATTAAGATACTAGATATATCAAAAGTAGATCAAAAGTAGAGAGTAGCTATATAATATTATATATATGTTTAAATTTTATATTTTATTTATGATGTCTTATTTACTACAATTTAAATCATATTCTAGAATTGTATGTTTTATGATCATAATATAAACTTATTTGTACAAGATTGTTATTTTTTGAAATCAAGTAGATATCAAAAATCACAAGGTACTACCTATCCTTTTACTATATTTGTAATATGAAACATTTAAACTTTAATATAAGATATTCAATGTATTTATAATCAAATGACCAAAAGTATAAATCTTGTCTATGCAAATAATATATAAATACTAGTTTGATATTTAAAAAATTTAAACTCATTTATTGACATATATATATATATATATATATATACTGTTTCCAATGCTACAAGTTGTTTTATCAGTTTATTTTTTTGCTTATAGTTCTGTATAGAATTTAAATCTTACATGCATATATAGATGAGAAAAGAACTTTAGTTTTAATGTTGATCCTAGAAAAAAAAAGAAAAAAGCATTAAAAAAAAACAAACAGGTCATTGATTTTTAACATACAATTACAACTAAATCAAAGAACAAACAGTTACAACACATCAGCTCAAATTCTACTAATTTTCTATTCAATCCAGTTGCATAGATTTTCCAAAATGTAAATTATCTACACTGCAAGCATTCTCAAAAAATATTCAAAAACATATTCATTGCTCAAACTGCAAACATCTACAAAAACCAAATCCTACATTTATTTCCTATTCGTAAAAAAAGAATTGAAAATTACAGAAGTTTTAAAAGAACGAAAAAATGGAGTAGGAACATTTATATATAAACAAAGCAAACTCAACAAGAAAACTGTGTTTGACCCCCACTTTTGCAAAACAAAAATTCTCCCTTAATCATGTCAACAAAATTATAACACACAACTGACAGTGAAGGGGATTGTGAAAATCAGATCATACTCCAACTCAGTCAGGATATAATTTAGTTTACAAACAAAATAAAATGAAATGAAATAAACACACCTCTGGTAATTTAACAAACGCATCATCGCATGATGCCTCTGAGAGACCAACAAACAAAAGCCAGAATGGAACCCAAATAGGGCATCTATAAAGGAAATATGTCCAAAAAGGACAATCTGTCTGTCTGTCTGTCTATCTATCTTTCTATCTATCTAGTTTTCTAGCTACAATCGCCTTCCTTACCGCGAGGAGCTTGCTTGGGCCGGTTTCGGAGTCGCCGAGCTTGAATGGTGAAAGCGGGGCCGGGGATCTTCCTCGGAATGCTGTAATGCGCGGGGCCTGGCCCACCGTCTCCTTTCCCTGCCACAAATCGTTTCGCCAAGCTGAAGGCAGGAATGCAGTTGTGCACCACAGGATCATAAGCCCCCGGACCAGGATTCTTGTCGCTCATCAAGTTTGCTCCTCTCCCTGCAAGACTGTACTTCGGAGATCCGGATTTCTTCACTGGATTGTAAGCTCCCGGACCTGGGTTCTTATTCTCCTGCGTAACGTCGTTCCTCGATGCCATGCTGTAATGTGGCACGCATGAGTGGACGCTGGGACTGTATGCTCCAGGTCCAGGGTTGTTTACCGCGAGCGGTTTGCCAAGCCTTCCCGCGATGGAGTAGTGCGGCACACACGAATGAGCCTGTGGGTCGTATTCGCCTGGACCTGGTCCGACGAATGCTGCTCCGCCTTTCAAGTGCGCAGCCATGGAATAATGCGGCTGGCATGAGTGAACCGCTGGGTCGTATGCGCCAGGACCCGGGACGTCTTCCCCTTTGGAAGCGTCGAATCGTTTAGCCATGCTGAATGCTGGGATGCAGTTATGAACGTCGGGACTGTATGCTCCAGGACCAGGACCCATGTCTAGTTTCGATAAATCGAGGCGCTTAGCTAAGGAGAATGCCGGAATGCAGTTGTGTACAACTGGGTCATATGCTCCAGGACCAGGGTTTTTATCGGCTACCAAGTTGGCTCCTCTTCCGGCGATGCTCCAATGAGGTACGCATGTATGAAGTCTGGGATCGTAAGCTCCAGGACCTGGATTCTTGTCGGCCGTGCCATCCTGAAACCGCCCAGCTATAGAATGCTTCGGTACACATGAATGGTCCATTGGGCTATATGCTCCAGGACCAGGCATATTTTCACGACCAAAATATTTCAACTTTCTAGCCATGGAGTACTTCGGTACACACGAATGATCCACTGGACTGTATGCTCCTGGTCCAGGCCCATCCTCCTGATTACCACCTCTTAATCTCACGGCCATTGAGTATGAAGGTTGGTCGTTTCCTCTTTCTACATCGTAAGCACCAGGTCCCGGCCCATTTTCGGCAATGTGAGCATCAAACCTTTTAGCTATGCTGAACGCAGGAATACAATTGTGAACGTCGGGACTATATGCTCCAGGACCAGGGCCTACATCTGGTTTCGTTACATCAAGTCGTTTAGCTAAACTGAATGCGGGAATACAGTTGTGAACCGTAGGACTATAAGTCCCAGGCCCTGGAACCTTGTCAACTACTAAATTAGCACCTCTTCCAGCCATGGTATAATGTGGTACGCATGTACGAACTCTGGGATCGTAAGCTCCTGGCCCTGGATTTTTGTCCAGAGGATGGGCCCCGAATCTTGCAGCAAGGCTGTAGGAAGGGCTTCCAGGCCTGTAACTGGGATGATATGTTCCTGGACCAGGATTATCCGGAGCAAGAGGTCGCCCTAGCCTTCCAGCTATGGAATACTTGGGTACGCAGGAGTGGTTTTTTGGATCATATTCACCAGGTCCAGGGCCGACGTACAATGCTCCATCTCGGTATCTTTTTGCTAAACTATACTGAGGGCCACGCTCTTGTTTGTTTACATCGTATGCACCTGGTCCAGGGTTGTTGTTCAAAAGACTTAAGTCAATTCTCTTTGCCAAACTGAAGGCAGGGATACATTTCTGCACATCCGGATTGTATGCGCCTGGACCAGGTCCCATATCTGATCTTGCACCATCAAGTCGTTTTGCCATGCTAAATGCAGGTATACAATTGTGGACATCAGGGCTATAAGTGCCCGGTCCAGGATTTTTGTTCAATAGCTCCACTGGTTCTCTAACTCGAAGTGAATAGGCTGGGCCAGAAAGGGTTCCCTTCAAATTATAAGTTCCTGGACCTGGATTTTTGTTGCCATGATCACCCCTAAATTTTCCTGCAATTGTAAACCTCGGAGGAGAAACTTTGACAGACTCTACTTTGCCAGTGTATGCCCCTGGACCAGGGACGTCCTCGCCCAACTTTCCTTTAAGTCTTCTAGCAATGGAATAATGTGGTACACACGAATGAGCTCTGGGATCATAATTGCCAGGCCCAGGCACATCTTCATTTCCGCGAACCTTGAATTTCGCGGCGATGGAGTAGTGCGGAGCTTGAGGGCTTGAAAACCTGTCTTTCACACAATAAGCACCTGGCCCCGGATTATCGTTCCAATCGTCCATGTTGTCTGTTGGTGCTTACTTTCGGCGTAGATTAAGGTTGTTGCATTATTACTGCAGTTGAACTACAGATAACGCATCTCAAAAGGCTAAAATCTTCAGTAACAAACTACTCCCGGTAAAATCTTATGGAGGTCTACGCTGCAATCATTCTCGTTTGAATCAATCATAGAACCACTAATAATCCGTGACGAGAAGACCCACATTGTGATGATCAAACTTCCACCTGTGCAGCTCGATAATTCGAAATCTTTGCACAGGTTGAGATCGAGGAATCACCATGCCAGGGCATAAAAGTTCATCACAGCTTGCCCATCACTCTGTTTCAATTCATACCACTCTTGCCATTGTGCTGCAAACTGCCTGGTATAGATTGAAAGATGGTTTCTCTGTTTGTGATTTGAATAGATATTCTCTCGAGAGCATCTGTTGATACCTCAAACATTGCCACTGGAGAAACCCAAGCCTGGACACCCGGAATCGAGTTGTACATCTTTGAGAAGCAAGCAGAAGGTTCAAGTCTACATCACTTTTCGAAGCACTCGAAGATTGAATCATCTGCACCGCGATGAAATCCCTTTGACAACTTCGTAGGCCCAATTGCTGCCCGAAATGTCTTTCGCCAGTGCCTTGAGCTTCGTAAGCCTCTTGCCTAGGTTGCAGATTTGTAACTAGTCCGTCATTGCAATGCAGGGCGATAGGCTCTAGACAAGTTGTTAGAGCAGACGTCACGTAGGCCTTGAGGAGACCTATTCATATGCCTGGATGCTCCCCCAAACTCAGGTGCTTAAGAATTGAATGTGTCGAAGCGTCAAATTTACGCGATTTGACCGAAAAAGAAGTAAAAAAGAGAACGAAAAATGAACATAAAGATATCCAAGAATCAAACTGACGGTGAATGATCAAGTGAAGGTTCATAAGTCAGTTAGTAAACCCAACTGGGAAGCCACCTTCAAATTAGGAGCATAATTTGGCTATTAATACAACATTTCGTGGAGCAATAACATTCGAACTTCGAAACAAGAGCTCAAATTTTGCAGCAAGAACGCAGAATTACAGAGCAATCCAGTACCCTGTCCAGCAAACCTCTGCTGGACGGAGGAAGAAAAGCGAGAAGCCGGTTGGGATATGAAGGGGAAGAAAAAGAGGATACGAGATAGCAGAGATTACGAAGCTGCAGACAGAGCTGGCCAAGGGACATGACAAATTTCCTATTACGATGAGAACAGGGCTGCTCTCCATTCACAGATTCTATGACTAAAACCCTGAGATGTGAACACGATTTCCCAAGCGAAACTTCTCTAGAATCAAGCCTGTCCTGCGCCACGAGATTCACATCATCAACCACAAGGGTTCACGAGAGACAGCTCCAGGAAGTCTTTCTGCAAAGACACCTCACCTTCATCCAGAGACTTCATAAACCTTGTCAAGGCTTTGGAAGCTGCTATGCGTACCAAACTCAAAATAGCAGGACTTGAGTAACTATGGTGACCCAAATAGAAATAAACAAGACTGAATACCAGTTACAACATGATCATCTCGAAACCACACATCTGAGAGCACATAGCTATCTTGCTCTGTGACAGATTGTCCGCCGACATGTAATGAATATGGATTCATCGCGACTAATTTACAACTTGAGTTTGACTTCTACTGATTAAACGACTATGGTACAAATTGGTAACAGCCTCCAAAGCCAATGCTATCTGGGCTTCACATCAGCTTGTCTTGAGCTATTCATGTCTGTCTCTTGGCTGCCGTTGGCTGTGCCCGCGACTAGAGTAGAGGAAGGGATCGGTTTGGCTATAAAGGTGGGCTGACTCTCCCCCGCCATGATGACACACGTGAACGGAGCTGCACCATCGGCAATCGTCTTCGTGGAAGTATTGTTGGAATCCGCAGCGCTCGTCCCCGAGTTTTCGTCGTTGGGATGGGGCTCAGTCGCAGAGTAGAATGTGACCGTGGTTTCCGAGGCTCTTTGATTGCTTGAAGGACGAGAGCTGTGACGGAGGCTAACACGGCGCCACTTGAGGAACAAGCAGAAGAGGAAGAGTAGAGTGAAGAGGGCCAAGACTATCATGCCTATCACAGTGGTGACGAAATAGAACACCGACACTTGCCGTCTTTGGGGGCAATTCTCACTATTGGTCGGAATGCTGCTGTTTTTCCAACATGGTGATGACCCATGATCAGAATTCATCTTGCTGACTTTCCTGACTTGTGTAGAAATATTGCACCCGGTTCCACCAAACTGATTATCTGCACATAAGTGACATCGAATAGCATGTGGTTAGTGACGATATGGACTGTTCGATTGATATCAGAGAGGATAGACTGTAATTTAAAGTGTTTGGCAGAGTTGGGCAACATTCTGAAGCTTGGTGCTGATCCGTTACTCAGTCTACTTGAAGATTTTGAACAATTTAAACACTGTTGACGTTATAAACGAAAGAAACTCAGGTCGTCAGGCGTGAAGGGCAAGGTTTGGTTTTCCTTCAGCAAGCTACCTCATTGTACATTCAGCCGCCAATTGACAAAAAGGAATAGGAAGGTAGAGATAGGAAATCTCGTAATTACCAATACAATGTCTCTCATCAACTGGTTCACAACTGCGGGCATGAGATGGAGAAACTCGAAGACAGGAATTTTTTTCCTTTGAAAATAAGAATTTCCATCATTTTGGGCTCTAAATCCGAAAACAGAAAATGTTGACTTCTTCAGCGAACATTATATGCAACAGCCCAGTGATATGCTTGAACGCGGGTTTTCAGAACAGTTCCTATTTTTAAGCTCCTCACCGAAGCTCAATAACGATGGCAAAAGAAATTCTAAAAGAAAAGAAGACGAAAGAGGTGCAAAAAAGAACAAGAGGATAAACCAAGGAGATAATTTCACCCCCATTTCCATTTCCTAACCACTCACCAACCGCCAGAAACCAATCCATTCTACAAAGAAGAATGTACCTTCCGTTCGTATAATCCCCGCAGACGAAATCCAATTACCGACACTGAGCAGCACGAGGACTGCTGCTGCGGTTGCCACGGGCTCGAAAATCCAGCTCCGATGACACGACTCCGCCCTCAAAGATCTCCCACCCAAACACCTTCTCTTGATTACAAACAAGGCAAGAGCAGAAACGTCCCGAATTCAAACTCCAACAGTGGGAGTGGAACAACAAAACCCACTGCGAAAGAGCATCTGGGGCGCGAAACCAACGATAATTCAACGCTCTGAATCGGCGCAGACTCCAAACCACCACCCCGGATTCAACACTCCGGCACCATCCGGTATCTACAACCTTGAAACCCTTCCCAGATTCCAACGAGCTAGTGCCGCAGCAACCCAGTGACAAGCACGGAAGCGGCAACGTCACGAGCGAGCATTGTCCATCATCCAGACCGCAGCGTCGGGATCTAGAAACTGGGTGTGACACTGGGGAAGCCAAGGAGATGGTCCAGGCTCGTTCGCGAAGCAACGAGCCGGAACGTGAAGACGGCGTGTATGAGAGCAACCACCACAGCCCCTTCGAGAAACTCAAAGTTGCGACCACGTCTCACATCTGTGGGCATGATTCTCTCTCACAATTGGGATTTGGTTGACCCGATTCCCTGGAGCTTCTGCCGAAGGCTGTGTCGACGTGTGCAGGCTTTCGGGAGCCCCCACGAGGGCAACGAGGGCCGCGGTTCTCGGTGCGCGTGCGCAGGGGGATGCCATGGCGACTGGGTCGGTGCGCAGCGTGCGCGATCCGCGACGTCGAGATTCTTCCACGCCCTCTCTCGCTCTCTTGCTCTCGCTGTCCCCGACACCACGACGGCCACGACGACGACGCGGTGGCCTCTCTGCTTCCTGCCCGAGCTGCACGGATCTTGGGATAAACATTGAATCCTTAAGAAACTCATGTTATTGTGTGGAGCCTAATTGATACCTGTGACAATTGCGGGGAGGTTAGAGGGAGCAACAAACCTCCCTACGGCAGGGGACAACACGCTTGCGGGGTTGTTTTGGAGGTAGAGCCCTTGGAAGAAAATTATCATTTAGAGTTTGTATGTATCAAGGTTTTCCTTTTTGTAACTATAATGTTCAATGTGGAACACTAATCTTGTAGATTGTGCGTCTCTTTCTCTTATTTGTTTTATCAACTTCTTGCCATGCGTCTTTCTCATTCTATTACGTAGGTCTATTGCTAAAAACTCAAATGGATCCTTTGTATTACTAACGGAAACCAATGTCGTTGAGAATGGAAAAGTTGTTTACAAATAGTAAACTGGAGGTCTTTTTGAAGGTCATGCAAGGCTTCCGGCTGGTGGTTACAACAATTTTGGCCAATAAGAAGACATCTTTGTCGAAACTAATTAAATTTTCTTTGTTAAAATTTATATTTCTCACTACTTCACCAATCGACATTGCACAAAACAAATACTATGCTCAATTTATACACAAATATCAATAGGCGCCGTAGAGATGATATATGATTCCATAAAATTTATCTGTCTTATCACTTAAACGGATGTGGATAATGCTCAAGGACATACTACTGTTAGTAAAGTTTCAATTGCAATTAGTAGTTTCTTATGAGTTTCTCCTATACTAAACATAGACTCTAATGTCTTTGTTTCAATTATTTGTTTGTTTTTGTCTTTATGTTTTTTTTTATGTTATATATATATATATTTGTAGAACTGCAATCATTAGAAACCATCATCTTCTTTTTTGAATGTTTTTAATAATGTATAATTATTGGCATGCTTTTATTCTTAAAAAAAATGTATGATTTTCGAATCAGTAGGTGTTAAAAGTTGAAGGACTTTGATTATTGCCTATATTTTCTTCAATTGTTTTTGACACATGTTCACATGGTTTTAGTTTGGCAAATTTTAAAAATTTAACACAAACATGTTGATATTTTTTTAAAATCTATTTGTTATAACTAAAGTTATAACTAAGATTTAAAATCTATTTGTTATAACTAAAGTTATAACTAAGATTTAGAAAAGATTGTGACACGATTTAATTTTTTTGGTATTAGTATTTGTGTTGCACCTAAATTTGGTCTAAACTTTAAGTGGCTATTACTTTTGAAGTAAAATTTTATTTTATTATATTATATAAGCTTATTAATATTAAGATTTCAAAAAATCAATTGCTCACACCAATGCTATGTATTAAATAAATAGGCATAAATAACAGCAATTAAGGAATTAAAAATAAAAACATATTAGATTATTGAATTAAGTTTGTTTTAAGGTAATATAATCTTTATGCATTAATATTTTTTTAATTATACATTTGAAATATTTTATCCTTCAGTAGCAATAGAACCTTAATAAAACCAACTAAAAACTGCAATAGAATCTGAGTAAAACTAACACAATACATGTGATTCCAGACGTATTGAAAGTTGGAAATTATTTTCAAGGACGATACTACATCTGATGGTTTTATAAATTGTTTTCAAATCCTAAGGCGACATGGATTCAAGTCACATTGCAACTACAAACAAGCACTGAACTTAAAGACTTCAATCAAGACACCTGGTAGCCAAATGAATGAAATCAAACACAATCAAGACAGAGTCTAAAACTTAAATTTCAGCACAACTAAGGTAGGACTTAAAATCAGTGTTAATCCAATTACCAAAACCCTTGATGAACTAACTAAAAACAAGTTTAAGCTACTCTACTTACGGTACAATCAACCACAGTTGCCAAAAATATAGGGGGAGCAATGGTCGAAAAGAAAGCACCTACAGTTGTGCACAGAGTTAAATGTGACAACATTGCTTACAAAACCATTGGCTAAACTCATGGAAAGGGGAGCGACTGAATACAGCTAAAGATAAGCAAGTTAATGATTAACAAGACTGTGAAACTTACTGTAGGTGACGCACTGCTCTGTGATTGCGAAATCCCTGGTGCTGCGATGGATTGTGAGCCAACCGGCCTCACACCTATTGTAAATTTACAAGTTCCTGAGCTGGGATCGGTGGTGGTCACCTGAGCTAATCCTTGGAAATCACAGGCAGATGGAAGCTGGTTATTGAACTGGTAATAGTTGTTAAAGGCATAGGAAGCGTTCTGCTGGAGGGTGAGACCACTGCATGATCCTCCGCTGAATAAAGGTGTGCAATCTGTACTACCACATGCGTAGTCGAGATTGGCCGGCAACAGTGACAAATCCGCGGTGGGCTTCAACACGCACCATTGACGTGGGTAGTAAGGGACGTTCTTCGAGCCCACGAGCGCAGTCTGGGTGCCATCCACACCGCCTGCGCAAGAGAAAACGGGAACAGATCTCAAGGGTACTGCTGCATTTTAATTAACGTAATGATCATGCACAGCCTTGCGCTGATAACAAATTCCATCCAAATCGAAATTGGGTTTGCACACGAAATGCCCTTTTTTTCCTCTGGAAAAATCGCTAGCCTCGTGCGATCGGAAGCGAAAGATGGTGAAGCATCCGACATACCTGTTAGATCTAGAGGATACTTCACAGTTCCATCGAAGTTGAAGATACCCCAGTGTCTTTCAAAGTTGCCAGGAAGAGTGCTCTTGGCGTTCTCGTCCAGCAGGCCGAAGACGTAGGCTTCCAATTTGCCGGGTCGAAGTGGTGTTCCAACCCCACTCTCCAAGTGATTCACCAGCTGCTGATTGAATTTTTGCGCTAATTCTATAGTCGCGTAGTTAGCGCCATCTGTCGGCCAACCAATCTCTCCAACGATTACATCCATGTTAGGATAACCTGCGTTATTCAATGCTACTACAACCCCATCGAAGCTTGCGTCGAATACATTGGTGTAAATTCTAGTTCCGTCGACAAGAGGGGTATTGTATCCTGTGAAGAATGCAAAGTCCACGGGAAAAGTTGGCTGGAGAACTAAGTTGAGGAAGGGATACAAATTGACCACGAATGGTGAATTGGTGCTTTGCAATGCCGTGACGATATCCAACATAACTGGTGCGAGGTCGGCCCGGAATGTTTGTTGAGATGGGTAGGAGTTGTCGCTCAAGATATCTGCGTTGCAAGGAACTACAGCCTTGACCGTCTCTGCAAGGCCAGCTGCTGCGAGCGCCGCCTGCACATTCTTCAGAGCTGGGAGCGTAACGTCGACGTATTTGCCGTTGTACCCAGTCAGAAAGGGTTCATTTCCAACTGCAGCATACCTGCCACAAATAAGCCTAATTAGAGAATTCCTCAAACTCCACGTCCAATTCCAAATTACGAATTCGTTGCTAATTCTAACCTGTGCCATCCGTCTCAATCACCACAACGGTCGTGACACAGACTGATTTTAGATGGGCTTGAATCTTTGGAGGATTAATCGGAGGACAATGCAATCACTAAGTTCAAGATCCTGACACGATTCCTTGGAAATGGAGTTCTAGAATCTCGATTCAGGAAACAATGCATGGGTTTGTAAAACGAGGACACACTTGATATTGACTCCATTATTTCCGAGGTGCGAGGTGACGTTCGCCTTCACCCAAGCGGCAGCAGCGTCTATGCTCGCTGCAATAGTAGCAAGCATATCGTTTGTAATCGCAACCATGACCTCTAGATTTATTCCCCGCATGGACTCAATTACTTCCGAATTCGCATCAAACAGCTTCACTTTGACAAAATTATTATCCTTGAGCATCTGCACCACGACATCATTAGAGAGCGGGTCGCTCGAGATCCTACCCCAGTTCACCCCAAGCTCAGCCACTGCTGTTTCCATGTGCCGTGCC
The DNA here is from genome assembly GCF_059467195.1 of Physcomitrium patens. Lineage (NCBI taxonomy): Eukaryota > Viridiplantae > Streptophyta > Bryopsida > Funariales > Funariaceae > Physcomitrium > Physcomitrium patens. The sequence goes on along the minus strand of NC_143434.1, from coordinate 3,493,306 downwards.
ATTAAGCATAGCACCACTATTCCTACAACACTGCTAAAAACCTGCCGTTTGTGCATTTGATGGCCCGCCATCACCACCATTCTATCAAAGTCCTGGCAAACTCTGAAACCCTCCGAAGCACAATCCAGCAACCCGTATAGCTTGTAGACTCACACCACCTACAACACGCTCCAAAGCTCGCAGAATTCCTGAATATCACGTCAGTCCACTGCCCCGCAACTCACGTCCTTCCCCATGCCTGCTCTTCCCACCTCCCACTTCACTTCTACAATATAAGAGTCCTACATTGCTATTGTGATTAAACCAAAGCTACTGGTATCGAGACGCGCATCCTTGAAGCACTTGGAACGCAGGTTTGTAACTCGACACCAATCAGCTCATCATGTGATTGATCTTTCACTCCAAACCCCAATCCACTACCTCTTCAACGCTGCAAGTGAACATCTAGCGCTCCAGAATGCCCCACCAAACTTTCCTGAATGTTGATGTAGTTCAAGCAGAGGACATCGCAACAAAATCAGAGCGGGACGTTCGACAATTTTAGATACGCATCCATGAGCAATCGTGTTCCGAAAAATGAACACAGGCTACACGACTTGGGTGATGAAGTGGGAAGATGATTATATTTAATGTTGTTCATGTTGATGGAATGATAATCCAAGCTGCTACTGTGTCTCTCAGATAGTTGCCCGCCAGAACCAACCCCAACCTGGATCTCCGTGCACGTCGAACGACTTGAATTCGTAACGCGCTCGAAACAAACGGCACAACGAATCTTCCGAGGAAAAGATGCCAGGAAGCAGCGCATTGATTGGACAGGAGCTAGGTCCTGGCTTCATTCACTGGAATCCTCCACCGCGTCTCCGGGAACCCCTAAACAGGTTTTAATACGATCACATGTATTCGGATGCAGCCTACTTGCCAGGCTCTTTCAGAGCAGAATGCCACCACGAATGCCCATCCTCCTTCGGTTCTTACATAAAATGCTCTCACAAGCCTTTCCATCTCATCCCCCCTGCACCTACACACGAACATGCTCGTCGTGTCTAACCATTCCTTGAAATGCACTCAATGCATGCGATAGCTCGAAAACTGACCTGAAACTACCAAGACAAAACACCCGGCTGAGGGCAAACGTTTCATCACAAAAGAAGTAATAACAGCCACCTTGAGACAGACTGTGCTTATTTACCCGTCGCCTTTATCCGCGCTTCGTTGTAGACCTGGCGGCCAGTTTACCACGTTCACTTTTAGGCAGAGTAAATTTGGGGGTTGCACTCAAATGTCCATCGAAATTCGACATTCCCGAGGTTTACACTAGTTTGCTGTTTGCAAAACGATGGATGTAGCTAGAGAGCAGGTTCAGAAGTATGGGGATGGGGAGGGTTTGAGCTAGCAGCGACTCTCGAAGAACGTACAAAGATTTCCCGAGAGAGATTCCGAGACCAAGCCACGCTCAATCATCTCAGGGTGCAGTCAATAATGGAGAATCAAGCATGCGTCAGAAGCAGCAGCAGCGTTGATCGGAGGCGGGATAATGGGGTCGTCGAAAAGTGGAAAGGCTGGGGGTGCTTGGAGCTTGAATAATTGGTGGGGAAAGTGGAGTGAAAGGCACTGCGGGGACACAGCTAGTTTGATTGAGCTGCTTGCTGTGCATGCGTACTTGTGAGATCGGTGGAGTGGAGGCAATGCGGGACCCAGCGTGATGGATCGTGATGGCAAAGCTGGGGAGGGGGGTTGAAGAGTTTATTCAAATTCATTTCTTGCGGTTGTTTCATGAAAACACATTCTGTATAGCCATCTTCAAAGTGTCAGCGAACTCCATTATAAATGATAGTGTACAAAGTTTCATTCTGGTGTTAGTCTCACTTGAAAATCAACACTGTGTAACCTGTACGGTGTGAAAAAACACTTCTGTTCTGTTGACAGCTTTTAATTTGTGAGAGCAGAATCCTTTTGGCTTTTCAAAACATTTATTTATATCAATATCATTTTTAGTTTTGTGTTCATGTATGCACACCAAACATGCTACATTGTTCACATATATATATGTACATATCAGCACGCACACACAAAATAGTAACTAACACAATTGATATGCTTCAGTTAATCAATCCAAAATTAGAAGTTCCAGGGCGAAACGCAAGTCTGTACAAAGAAACGAAACAAAACAAAAACATGAAAAGGAGAAAAGTCAACGCCTGTGGAACGACAGAATATAGTTCACCAATTGGATGCAGGAAGTCACATGAAACAATGAAAAGAGTTCACGAATCGGAGTTCAAAGACCAACTGCATGGGTGTCATCAATCGTCAACGATTCTGCAAGCTAGTTAAGGTTTCTACGAAATGAATTAAATGGTTCTTATGACCGAGAGCGATCCAGTCTCCATGATTGAACGAGATCGTGAGTCACTTCGATGTCTTGATTCAATACGTCATTTGTAGGGTGATTGTAGATCTCATCTACCAGAAATTCATTGGAAGCAGTCATGTATGAGAAACAAAGTGGTGGACTGCATCGAGACGAGCGCCTGCTGCAACTGTGCAGTTTCACGACAAAAGAAAACAACAAACAAAAAAGACCAAATAGTCAATTAGGACCTGTAAAAAAAAGACATGAGCTGAAGACAATCTCAGTCTGGTGCAGACGTCGATGCAGCGTCTACTCTAAGTTACTGAAAAGGCTGGATGTGGGGGCACTGGTGGTGCATTGTCACAAATGAGACGATGGTGCGATTTGACGAATCTGACGCTACATGAAGGCTCTTTTCGAACTGGCACAACCAAGATAGAAAATGGTTCTACATAACAAGGGCATAAAATCTCACTTCATGTCGGTTGACGTTGCTGGAAGGACTACAGACTGGGGCTCACCGCCACCAAGGATCTCCATCCTAGAATTTCAACGAGTGAAAGTGGCAAAATTTTTAACAGGTAGATGACAAACATCTGGTGTGACCTGTTGAATTGCTCTTCCTAAAATTCCGTGCATGCTTACAGCTAGGATACTAGTGTTGGAGCGCTGAAGCTCGTAGGTAACGTTTGCTCGAATATGTGCCCAGGTCGCAATATGCTTTCCTGTAAAACAAACGTTGAACACTTGTAAGAGTTGACGAGAACGCCAATCTATTACAAGAATAAGCTAATGGTTAAAGAAGCCAAGAGTCGGTTTCCCTTGACCAAAAGCAAAGACACAAACTGAGTGAATCCTTAGAGAGTTTCAGGAAACATACCTCTCTAAATGCTGGACCAATCATCTGAAGACCGACTGGAAGACCAGAAGTTCCACCTTTCGCAAGACCACAAGGAACCACAAGAGCAGGGAGTCCAGCAAGGTTCACATTCACCTGTTCAATATAAATACTGTAAATACTTGTCATCAAATTACACTTAAGGGACGCTAATTTAAACTCTTAATACCCGGTCTTCAACCTGGAGACGCAAATCAAATAATTAATTGGCCTATTGTAAGAAATCATAACATCAAGTGCAAGGCCAGATAAATGAACTATTGCGCTGCCATAGGGGAATCTATATCAGTATACTGATTCTCAGAGAGGCCTACGAAGTGAACGTGGTTAAGACCTCCTTACCGTCATCAAATCTCCAACATACATGGCCAATGGATCATTCACCTTCTCGCCTGCAAAGACATATGTAAAGATAGATGAGCACCTCTGTGCATCATATTTAAGTTAATATGTGGTGAGTATCAATCCTGTTTATGGTAGTCTAAAGACAGTTTTGGGTACGGTGCAGAACGTAACCTTGTATGTCTGCCCAAAAAACATAACGTCAATTAGAATGCACTTACCTATCTTATAAGCGGCTGTAGGAGTCACTGGTGAAATAAGCAAATCAACTTCTTCGAGGGCATTTTTGAAATCCTGCTGAATTACTGTTCGCACCTGATCCATCCCAAGTGAAGGACAGAAACATCGGTAGGGTCAATACTTAGGAGACATTTGATCACCCTAAAAAAAGCCCATCGGTATAGAGAATATTCTCTTAGTTAAGCAAATGTGGTTGTGAGCTGGCATGCATAACACTGGTTTGTTTCCCACGGTTGATTGTCATATTCAACCGGCTCTATTAATGAGACTGACGACCAAATCCACATACCATTCTGTTCATGAAATACTATACAAGTCAAGTCCAAACCTGTTGAGCTTTCTTGTAGAATGCATCATAATAGCCCGCTGACAAAGCGTAGGTCCCCATCAAAATCCGCCGCTTCACCTGTAAAGTGCATCGCAACGAATCGTTCAGTTTTCAAAAAGTTCGATTGAGAGGAAAAAAGTTGGGGTGTTAAATATACTAGAAATACCAGCATTTAACTCTTCAACTTAATAGATTCCACATCAGTAGCTTTTTCAATGTATGGTTCGTTGTGAAATGTAAGATCTTCCACACTTTTACAATTTCACAATCCAATTTTTTTTAAGATCTTTAATTACCTCGGGACCGAAACCCAGAGCACGAGAGTTGGCATACATGGACATTACTTCTTCACCATGGGCACGTGGCCCATACCTGTCCAAATTCACAACGGCAATATAAGCAAGCATATAAACGGAAATGAAGTAGTCTATCGTGTGTAAATATGCATGACAAACTTAAGTTATTTACTGCAATCGGCTGCAACCGAATCACTAAACTGGTTAAAAATGTAGGGATTGTTTTGAGGGTAATCTCATGCACGTACAAGCACCTACTCAAATAACAAAAAAAGCCACACAAGATCGACTTTACATACTTAAGATGCCTTGTTCTGAAATTATTGAGTGAGATACCTGACACCATCATAGCGAGCGAGGTTCGACGAGGCTTCTGAAGTTGCCAGCACATAATACGCTGGGAGACCTAGTGAGAAATTGGGCATTGCTACCTGAGATCCGCATTATAACAGTCATAGTGAATTTTCTTACTCAAAAAGAATTTCCTGAAAAACAAAGGCATCAAATAATTAGATCTTGCAAATTACGAACTCTTCTAATGAAGTGTAAAACATGAAAGCAAGCACAAAACCCCCTCACCTCTCGCACAGAAGCACCGAGGCTCTCTAAGTGCGTTACAGCTTGTTTAACAGCTGATAGAACATCCTCAACGACACCGTCAGCAATAGTCTCACTGATGATACCAAACCTAATACCAGCCAACGGTTTGCTACCAAGATCATCAATTGGAAGTAGGTTGGATGTATAGTCTGGGACGTCCTGCACTCCAATCCAAAATGTCTAAGAAATCCATCATGAAATAACCTCAGCATAAACAATAGTTGCTATTTCACCGTGAATATAAAAGAAGCGACTATAACCAATGAGACGATCAGTGGTGGTAAGTTAACAGCTGGATGACGATACCAAAATGCTTAAGACTCCTCGAGTGGCTAATAAAAATGCAACTTGTTGGTGAAGTTTATATATTATAGATAGAGCCATAAACCCTAAGCCAGTTATCTTTCTGTGATACGATAGGTGTTGGAAACCCTAAACTAAAGATATCAAAATTTTATTGCACACAAGATTGAATAGCCACATAACAATTTGTTCGACCTCGAATATCGTCATTTATGTAATGCCACACTATGGAGAATTGAATACACAAGATCAGATGAGATTGTCATACAAGAATTGCTCACCTGCGGGCTACATGTGGAGTCGTTCTTATCAGCACCAGCAATTGCTTCCAGAAGAATTGCAGCGTCCATCACCGAGTTTCCGAAGCATCCCACAACATCAAGTGAGGAGGCATATGCCATCAGACCAAACCTAGAAACACGACCATAAGAAGGCTTCAGTCCAACAACCCCACAGAAACTTGCAGGCTGCCGAATGCTGCCCCCGGTATCACTTCCAAGCGCCCCTGCACACTGGCCAGCTGCCACTGCCGCAGCCGAACCGCCTGAAGAACCTCCAGGTACTCTTGATAAATCCCAAGGATTGGCAGTCACCTGCACTATGAGAACCTTAGCATGATTACAAGCCTAATTATTGCATGTGCGCTCAAGAATATTAAGTTTCCATAATTATGAAACAACTCCTCCGTGCAAGAGTAGATTTCAAAAGACTACTGCAGGGTTAGAGCATTACCTGATACGCGGAGCCTTCAGTAGAGCTACCCATTCCAAACTCATCCATATTGGTCTTTCCAACCAGAATCGCCCCAGACGACCGCAGTTTGGCCACAGCGGTTGCGTCATACGGAGGGTAATACCCTTGTAGTATTCGAGATCCACCGGTACTGGGCATGTCCCGAGTGCACAAATTATCTTTCACTCCTAGCGGAACTCCTGCTAAGGGTCCAATTTCCCGACCCTCCGCCACCCTTCTATCCAATTCCTGCGCATCCTGTAGAGCCTTCTCAGACACATGCAAGAAGCTCCGCACATGGGGTTCCTGTTCCCTCAGCTTCACAAGGTACGCTTCGGTAACCTCCACAGCGCTCTTCTCCCTTCTCACTAAACTCTCTCGGATTTTCCGAATCACTGATACAGGTCTTTGTTGCGCTCCCTCCGAGCATTGGCTCACAGACTTCGAGGGGGTGGCCGAGCGATGGACTTCCCTGCAGCCACTTCCCAGATTCGAGTGCAGCACGATGCGCAAATTCGAGGCATCGAAAACTTGTGAATGCTGGATCACATACCCTGGGCTTCCCACCTTGCGAACCCACGTCGGGCGGGAATGCAACATTGCCATTGATTGCTCACACTCTCGAGTAACCTCAAACCCAGATTGCAAGTGCAAAGAATGTGATTATGTTCCAAAATGCTCAGCATCCCAATGATTGCCGGGACAGCGTGCCCCGAACAAGGAGCTCATAGCGGAATCTGAGACCTGCACACTCGTGTTCGAAATGTGCATCTGACTCACTTTCCCTTCTCTCTTCTGTTCGATCCTCCGGCAGAGGCATCGTGATGAATGCATTCGGTTATCATCTGTCATTGGATATTCAACCATTCGTTAAGGACCCAAATATGGCGTCCTAAAGTTTTCAAGCTGAACCATCGTCTGTTGTGACAACACAAGCTATAGCATTACAACGCCGACGATACTTCATATCGTTGCTACGCTTCCATGCAATTAGGTCTAAGTCTAGTGTTAGCGTGCAGGACCAACAGCTTACTAAACCGCTGAATTAGGATCAGCATCCGTCTCCGAAGCTGCGGTAGCTCTTCGTTGCTGTCGAAAGGATACAGATTAAACCCAGCAACTAGTTTCCACGATTTACTCGCACCGAAAAGTTGCATGGATATCAGTAACCCCTAGACTATTCAAAGAACAGGTCAGGGAGAAACGTTGCCGCGGAAATTACGTTAGTTCAACAGCACTGTAGGTCACGGTCTCGCGCCTGGCGTTGGCGGCAGTAGAATGCACGATTGAAGCTCCGCTGTTCCAAAAGGTTAACAAATTGTCCATCTACCTGAATGTCATTGAATACTACATCAATTGGTTTGCAATCTGGCACGACGGAGTGATTCGGATTCGAAGCAGAGGAACGATCAAAATCAAATCAGAGGGCCATCAATCATCTTACACTTTCGAAAAATATCCTAGGGAGATAGTCTTCACACTAAGCTCTTGAAGTGATGTGCATTGAAAGTAGAGATGGTTTAGAATCTAGGAAAACGATATATCTTTACCTTGTGCATGATCTCCGACAGTGAGGTCTCCTTGGAAACACTTGCGTCAGCATTCCGCAGCGAGTTGAGCACACCTTTACAAACCTCCGTTGGTGCGAAGTTGTCTCGGATTCCATTTCATGAGAAGTGCAATACCGCACCGCGTTCTCACGAAACCCTTTCGAGATAATTGATCATTTTAGGGATGAAACAAGCAATCTAAAATGCGAAGTGTGTGAAGGAGTACAAACATGCAGAAGAATTTTGTAGTAATGTTAAACTTCATGTTTTTCTCGTACAAACACGGCCTATGACTGCAAGTGGTGACACTCGAATATTGACGTGAAGGATTTTCTGTAGAGCCATTTGTTGCCATCGTCCTGGCCAACTTCTCCGCGTCCATGCCCCACCCAATTTCTTTAGCAGCTTTCTAGACCTCTGGTTTGTCGGTCAATCCGCATTACCGCCTGGTATCCTGGCATAGCTGTTGAATGATCTTAAGAATTGGACAAAGTCGATCGAGGGTTGAGATTTGTGGGGACCTGCATCCGATGGCGGCACCCTCTGTGAATTTGGGCGGTATTCTCGGCGGAAGAATTCCTTTGTAGCTCATAGAGTTACCTTTCATCCCTTCTCTCGTCACAATTGTTTGAGGTCCAAGTCCTTTCAGTGTCGATAACTTCGAGGTATCGATTTTCGTGCCACTGAACATTGCGTCGTTGTTTTGCGATTATCCTCTTGTGGACCCAATTGCCTCAAGTTTTCCTTGACTCACACGAGTAGGGTTAAGTGATGGGTCATTCGAAGAGTCTCTGCAAGCTTTTGACATTTCGAATTGATGCATCCTGCGAATTGATGCATGTACACAGCTATTACGTTTTTGGCTAGTTCGAAATCGATGCTGGATGTCTAATTTATCCTTCAACTGAGTTACCGACCTCGGCATTGTGCTTACTGCAGAGAGTTGCTCCGTTATGGAGAGTAAAAAGTTTGAGAAATATTTTCGAATTGCACATGTGGGAGGTGAGGGTGTGCTCCACAGCTGCTTGAAGTTGTACGCGTTTGAGCTGAGCAGCAGTCCTCAGTCAGACGACCTAGCTTTTCATAACTTTTTTGCGGCTCCTCACAGGTTAGAATCTGTTACTCTTGATTCCTGCAGGTTATTCAGTGATTGCTCAATTTCGCACTTCCTCGTCATTCCCAATGTACTATTTCCATGGAAGAAACTGTCCTATGATACCTTTTCGTTGCCTTAAACTGTTTCAACTTCTGTGAAGCTGGCAACCATGGCTGAAGATGTCCTCTCAACTTGCTGCGAACAAGGATAAATTCTCTACTTCCATGATTCCATTGTGATGGCCAACAACAATCCCGAAGTGGCATTGCACGCACCCACCTCATTCAGCCCATGGACCCTTCGCTGATGCCTGGCTTCATGCGAATTGTTCCGTGAGGAACGGAGCAGGATGGTCCGCCCCACATCGATTGGATATTGACGACTGGGCAAGTATACAACGTTATATTCCCCGTCGAAACATTTCTCTTCGGAGACATCTGATAAAATTGGAATGATACAGAGAAGAATAACATGGCCCCTGCGCAATGACTACACGCACAAATCGAGATATGGTCCAGATTTTGTTCCACTTTCTTATCTGGTTTGCGAGATTAACCGCCTTGGTGATTTTCCTTGTTCGAAACCGGCTGCTCATAAGTATTGGGGTCGGTCAGTTTCAACCAGCAAAAAATTCCTAAAATAGGTCAACATCGAGAAAGCATTTCCTTCAGCCCTAATGTCGGTTTCTTATCACGGTCTTCATTATTTTCACGTTTAGCTAACCATTCTACAGTATAGGGATGCGTTTCCACTGATTCTTTAGTCAACTTTAAAGAGTATTTGCAGCATCAAATCTGCAAGATAGACACCCTGGCTGCAGAATACAAGAAGCAAAGATGGGGATTCTGAGGATTATAACAGAAGGCCCCTTCATGGGTACCTTTGCTGTAATCAATAGGCCCTGTTTATAACTGATCGCACGGTCAGATGACAGTGGGTCTGACAGACGAGGGTGGCCCAGGGTTTTAGGGTTTGGAGATCCTCTGAAGTACGAGCTCTGTACCCAAGGCCTAGTTTCTGTGGAAGTTTGTGTTACTTTTGTGTTGCGGAAGCTCCTCACACAAGCTTCACCATCATGGTGCACGTCGCGTCGTTTCGTAACTGTGAGTATCAATCTTCTAGCTGTTTCTGTTCTGAATTTCATGTCGTTTTTCCCCTGCACTCGATCTCGCAATGTCGTTGAGTTCTCGGGTGGGCACGAGGATTTTGTTTGTGCTGAGTGTGTGCTTGAGGGATTGGCTGTTGTCGCGGCAGTTTTGTGGAGGAAAGGGACGGTGCACCATTTATGAGAGGATATAGAACTATGAGTAGTGCTCTTTCTACGAGATGAGCCGTCGGCTCATGCGCTGATTTCGTGATTTTTTTTTGTGCTCTTAGATGGGAAGACCTTCAAGAAGCCACGCAGGCCATTTGAAAAAGAACGTCTAGACGCTGAGCTGAAGCTCGTAGGAGAATACGGTCTCCGCAACAAGCGTGAGCTGTGGAGGGTCCAGTACGTGTTGAGCCGTATCCGCAATAATGCGCGTATGCTGCTTACTCTTGATGAGAAAAACACCCGCCGCATTTTCGAAGGAGAGGCTCTCCTGCGACGCATGAATCGATATGGACTTCTCGATGAGAGCCAGTGCAAGCTCGATTACGTTCTTGCTCTCACTGTTGAAAATTTCTTGGAGCGACGCCTGCAGACTCTTGTTTTCAAATCTGGCATGGCCAAGTCCATCCACCACGCCCGGGTGTTGATCAAGCAGAGGCACATTAGGTGAGATTGACGTTTACACGCTTCTTCCCTCAACGTCTAGCGGTTGCCCCGCGTCTTAAATCTATTTAGGATTACTGAACATCTCTAACCAATGATCACGTAGCTGGATGGAGCTTGTTTGCAGAAGTGGTTGGGAATTGTTTTTGGACCTAGATAACTTTCTGATACAAACACCAAAGACTACCTGGTTTCAACCTATGGATATGTACAGCTGATATATCTTCCGGAATACTTTCCACTTGTTTCATTCATTATATTTCCAGGAAGTCATTGTGCATTTTTGCGTTGGTTTTAAATTGTTCTCTGTGTGGTTGAACAGAGTTGGAAAGCAAATTGTTGATGTTCCATCATTTATGGTCCGACTTGAGAGCCAAAAACATGTAGACTTTGCTCTGTCTAGTCCTCTTGGTGGTGGCAGACCTGGAAGAGTGAAACGAAAGTACATGAAGGCTGCATCCAAGAAAGCCTCAGGTGGTGATGACGAGGACGAGGAGGACGATGAGTAGATACAAGGACACTTCACGCTTACCCGGGGACTCAGTTCTGTTGTGAAGGCATATTTTCAGAGGTTTTAAGAAGTAAAAGTAGTGTTCGCAACGTGTATATAACTCTCTGCAACTGACCTGATAGTAAAATTTGATTTTTCGATTCTGTACATCCTCCGTGTTCAGCAGATCCTCAGTAATAGCTTGGGTTCGAGTGTCAAACATATCTTTTTAAGTTGGTTTCGAACCCTGTCACGGACCTGAACTGTGATTTCTGCTGCTCAACCTTGTCTTGGCGACCTCTGGTGGCTAATGTTCTTGTTATTTGATTCGTTATGTTTGCCTGGTTTATAGCTCGAAGGAAAGTGCAACTGGGTTTTCAGTTGAGTTTAATTTACCCTTGTTGAAGAAGCATTTGCAAAGATAGTGGCTTATTTTGCTTACAGACTTGAAAAGATTTATTCTAAACGTCTTGTGGACCCTCAGAGGTCCTTAAGTCTAAATTTTTGGAACGGAGAGAGACTGCCATGCAAAGAAGTCAGAGTTGTTCATTATCGAATGCAATATTGTAGATGTGCACTTTCCAAAGCCGTTTGAGTGAATTGCCTACCTTGAGAGTCAACTATTTAGATCTTAGTCTTGGAACTTTTCATGACAATATCAGTGTTTTTGGTTGCTTTGAATTTGTGTGTCTGCTTTAGTTGTAGCTGTCGTGAAACATTTTTATTGCATTCACGAATTGTACATGTGAACGAGTCCTTGTCAAACATTCTTTTGAAAAAAGTTTTTCGAAGTAAGACTGAACACCAGTAATTTGGAGATCTAAAAATAGAAAATGGAAGAGAGATTTGTGTGCGTAACAATCGATGATGAGGTAATTTTACATTTGTCAACCAAGGAATACTGACATTTTTGTTTGCACTGACAATGGTTTTGGTATGATGTTAAATGATAATAAAAACCCTCGCGTACATTTATTTACAATACGCTAAACTTTGATCTCGATGAAGTCCACAGAAAGACCATTCGGGATATCGAACCTCATTTTCACATTTTTTCTCCAACTTTCGGAACTCATTGTATCTGGGCCACTTCTATTATTTAAAAGCATGTCCAAATATCTATAATCACTCAAGTTTATTAATTTTCAATGATCTAATCAGTATCACTTTTTTGTTAAAATCGAGGAATAATTACCTCAGACAGAGTAAACCCATAACAATTCTTCGTCTCTATCGATTTATTTAATACTTTGAAAGCCAAAGAAATCATGACAAGGATGCAAATTAACTTAATCTGAACAGGGCATATCCCACAAATACTCATAAAAATCCTAGATGGTCCAAAAAATATTCTTCCGTTCATTCTTCAAAAGATGCACATTCCGTGTGGCAAACATTTCATCGAAATCTCAAGATAACATGTCCGTTCAACTTTGAACACACAAGAATATTCGTTTCCGGGAAGTCAGAAACGCGTTAAGTTGCTATTGCCACCGCTGAAGGAATGAAATTCACTAACATTCCATCTAAAAGTTTAATTTATTTCACAGTAATATTTCAAAAAAAAAAAAAAAACAAAACAAAACAAAACAAAACAAAACAAAATACTGTACAACACTTCGGAATCCCACTGCAACAGATTTGAGCGAAGTGGTGTAAATCTCTTAACGCGATAGCACAGCAATTGTAACTGCTTCTGACAGCAAGGATTCTCCCATTTGTCTGCAATAAAAAAAAAGGTAACTCAAAATAAAAAAAAATGGCTCAAAACATGAGAGGCTGTTTAATGTGGAGGAGTAACACGGGAACCGAAACACCGCCAAACGTTTTCTAAGATGCCGCGCTCTTCGAAGCCATTCTCGTCGATTCCCATCCTCTGAGCTTAATTTGCTTCTCACCAATTCGCACGCTTGGGCTAAGCCAATGCCAGCTTCGAGCTTCCTTCCACGTCTTGGCGACAGCATTTTTATATATTCGCTGGGAAGAGCTTACGGCTGCGCCATGAGCGGCGGGAGTTTCTAGCATTGGAGGTGCAATGCGTTGCAGCGTTTGTCCGTGTGCTTTTTTTTATTTTTGGGGGGTCGGTAGTTTGTTTTCATGAGTTGTGCTCTGTTGCTACTAGTTTGCTTGGATTATCGCCTTTGATGAACAGTATCGGGGCGGTTTTGATGTTTTGCGGGCTGGGAACTGGACGTGGCATCGACTCTGAGAAAGTTTTTGAGAGTTGGGGTGGTGGGGGTTTTTCTCTGTTGATTGCTCTGAGCAAGGACTTCAGGTTTTCTCTTAGTTTTCTTCGGAAATCTCTGCTGGTAATTTAGAAGCTAGGCTCTGATTCGTGGGCTCATGTATGACTTGCTCCGTTTCTTGCATTGGAACGATATTTCGTGTCGTCAGTATGCAATCACAGGAGGGTTTGGTTTACTGTTATTTTCTGGTCTGTGGGAGGATTTTTGCTCTCGTCTACGATTTTTTAAAAGAGTCTCATACATGAATGAGTGGGTGGCATTTTTATTGTTACTTTTTATGTCGCTTGTATCAGAAATAATCCTTTCGAGTTCAATACGCGGTATGAGAATTTGTTGTTTCTCATTTTGAATAATTTCATATTCAGGAACTTGAGAGTGGCTGCTTTCGAGTGTTAGTGTTCTAAGAAATTGGAGATAGTGAGCGCAATCTTGGCCTGCGTGGGTGCAGAACAGAGAAGAATGGCGATGTCGGATTCAGGTACAGGATTTCTTTTCTCTCGTTGGGCGAACTTTCACCTCTTAGCTTCCGAAACTGATTGTTAGGGTTGATTGTCGGACTGTAAGTATCTGTTTTTTCATTGCCAATGAATGTACTGTGAAGTTTCGGTGATGTTTGCTACTGTTGAGTGCTTAGCGGGCTAGGGTTTGGCGTAGTGCGAGTGTCGGAGAGGTATTTATGAGAGTGGATCATTCATCTATGCTTTTATGGTTAATCACGAATAGTATCTACTATAAATTCAAAATCTTTAGGAGTTTGGAAGTCGCGATGCAGAGATGTGATCGTGGGACATCGGGCATCTTTATGTTCTCATTGTAAAGACCTCTGTACTTTCTGTACAAGAACCATCTTTTCTATTGCCCATGCTATTTACACAAGCTCCATTTGACACTGTAGCAAATATTTTTGATATAATACTAATAATAGAAAAGAGAGGGTTATGCTTCTCAACTGGCGAAAGTCTTTAGATATTTAAAAAAGCTCTTCTTTCACCCCCTCATTTTATGATTGTCATGGAATTCTACGTAGAAGGTATCCTGTGCACTTTTTGAGGGTTTACAGAACGGGTATTCAAGAGTGTTATGCTAAGCAGTGCCATATTGTACTACAATGACACTGAAGTCTGAATCTTCTTTGTAATTTTTTGGAACTCGTTTGGATACAGGGGAGCTTAGCCAACAAATGTATGTCAACGATGTTCAGGTATCTTATACAAATTCTCTCTTCTAGCTTCTCGTCCCCCCCTTTTTTTTTAATGAGAAGACTGCAGTGATTAGATTAGTTCAGAGCTGCGAAGAGATTCGAAGTGAACTTGGAAATAAATGGAACGATATTCCTGTGCTGGATTGTTGCAATTTCTTGTCGGGCTATTCTGTAAAGATTTTCTGATCGGCAGATCCTTTGAATACAGAAAGAGAAGGTTCTCATGGTGGGGGCTGGTGGTATTGGTTGCGAGCTTTTGAAGACGCTAGTGCTGACTGGTTTTAAGCACATTCACTTGGTCAGTTACCCTGTGTGCTCTCGGCAACTTTCTTCGCTCTTATACATTTTTAAAACATGCTATTGAACAGCGCTTCTATTTTATTTTACTTTGAAGTATATCTGGTCGTACACAAGAAAGAACTATAGCACCCACGTTGATCACAATTGTTACAGATTGACATGGATACTATAGAAGTGAGCAATCTCAACAGGCAGTTTCTCTTTCGCAAAAGCCATGTGGGACAGTCAAAAGCAAAGGTATGTTGCAGTTCTTACTGGTGAAATAATTGATGCACTTGGTTGGATTTGGCCGCGACTTGATTAGAGACTCTTCTGTGCAGCATGTGGAAGAGGTAATTAAAATATCTTTAATTTGATTTAATTAAAAATAAAAAAAAATTTCTTTTTCCGTTAGGGAGGTTTTCATTCGAAATTCCCGTTGCAGGTGGCGCGTGAAGCAGTTCTCAAATTTCGGCCTGGAGTAGAGATAGTTGCTCACCATGCGAATGTGAAAAACCAGGAGTTTGATATAGATTTTTTCAAGCAATTTAGTGTGGTCTTAAATGGCCTGGATAACCTGGACGCACGGCGCCATGTGAACCGCATGTGCTTGGCTGCAGGCGTACCTCTGGTGGAAAGTGGTACGACTGGTTACCTTGGCCAGGTAAGTACACGCTCTCGTCTGTGTAGTTATTCCAACGCAAATTTTTCAATGCAAGTGCTTTTTTCTTTCGAACCCCTTTCAACTTTTCACATTTTCTTACATATTATTATTCTCAAACTGCAGGTGACAGTACACATTAAGGGACGGACTGAGTGTTATGAGTGCCAGCCTAAGCCAGCACCTAAATCTTATCCAGTTTGTACCATCACGAGTACTCCCTCCAAGGTGTGTTTACGTTTCCGTGGTTCATACCTCTTCTTGTCTATCGTCTCTACTAGGTTTTTTGAAACCGGAGGATGATATGAGCATGAAGTATGTGGTACTGCAGCTCCTGTCTTTCTGTATTTAGTTTTCGACCTTCCAGGTCGTCTTTTAGTAGGTGCACCAATGTGTGCGTTCTTCAATTTCCTATTTTTTACTACTTTTTAATTTGATAGATTTCTCCCCTTCTAAACGCTTCAATATATATATATATATATATATATATATATATATATATATATATATATATATATATATATATATATATATATATATATCTTCTTTGCAGCTCATTCACTGCATTGTATGGGCCAAAGAGTTGGCGCTGGCAAAACTATTTGGTGATAAAGGTCAAGTTAGTGATCTGGACGTACGATCCACGTCAAATGAAGACAATGCAGTTAGTAACGATCCAGATGAAGCAGAGTTCTTTGAAGTGCGGAGCGGAGAAAGCAATAGGTCATATGCAGAGCGTGTGTTCAATCGAATATTTGGTCAAAATATTGTAACTGCTCTCCAAAACGAGGACACTTGGAAAGCAAGAAGGCGGCCTGACCCTTTGTTCCTGGACAAAGTTCTCACTGAAGAAGATGCGGCGACACAAAATAATGCATCTTCTAATGATGGTACAGTCTCTGCCATGGCGTCCTTGAATTTGAAGAACCCGCAAGAGATCTGGAGTGTGAAGGACAATGCAAGGGTTTTTTTGGAATCGATTCGACTGTTCCTTGAGAAACGAAGCAAGGTGCGTTTCTCTTTGATAAAAAGTTGGGACGTCACAGTTGAGCGTTTAAGTTACATTTTTAATTTGTTGCTACAGCTTTGGTTTCTTTTTTTATCCTTCTTTAACAGTACGTTGGCTGCAGGATGTTGGGAAGATTGTCTTCGACAAGGATGATCAGTTGGCGGTAGAATTTGTGACAGCTGCTGCCAACTTGCGGGCACATTCTTTTGGAATCCCTATGCAGAGTGTCTTTGAGGCAAAGGGCATGGCCGGCAATATCATTCATGCCATTGCCACCACCAATGCGATCATAGCAGGACTTATTGTTCTCGAAGCTTTGAAACTTCTCAGCAATAGGACCGAGGAGTGTCGGTCTGTCAATTTTTTACCTCCATTTTTCGTTCTATGATTGCGTTCTTAATCTGGCATCCTCTATTGAATTTTCATTTATCTATGAGGAAATGATTTGTGAAGAGACTACCTTGTGACGCAGGATGACGTATTGTGTGGAGCATCCTTCAGGAAAAATGCTGCTGATGCCAGTAGAGATGGCTGAGCCGAATCCTCGTTGCTATGTCTGCTCTGAGGTAGGAACCTGGCTTTTCTTCGTTTTCAGTAATGGGTCTTGGGGCTTAATACGACCAAGTTCTGGAGGCTAGGTACTTTGCCTTCTGTAAAACTTGGGAGGTGGAGATGTTGTTATGTTAACATCCCCTAGAAAGTTATAGCGGTCTAGAGAAATGCAAGAAGCTAGCATTTTCCACCTTAGGTTGGAGTTGGCACTATAATTCTGGTTATCGAACCTGGCTTCTTGTTGTGATTCTTAGTACCAGACAAATAACTTCGTGATGATATGTGGGAATAAGAGTTACTGATTATTCGTGAAATGTGCTGGTAACGTGGGAGACCAGACGCCATTAGTGTTGGAACTGAACACCGCTACGGCTACAATGAGGGAGGTGATCGAGAAGGTTGTGAAGCGCAAGCTAGGTGTCACGGATCCTGTTATCATGCAGGGTGCAACTCTTCTACACGAGGCAGGTGAAGACATTGAAGAGGACATGGTGGCATACTACAGAGCTCTTCTTGACAAGGTTCTAGAACACTAACCCTCTGTACAAATCTTCAGATTTTCTTATTGATTGATAAGAAGGCAATTGTCAGTGCGCAGCATTGTTTTTGCAAATAAGGACCATGGACTTGCCTGAAATTTGCGAGATTCGCTGTCCTCTGGTTCTTACTTAGCTGCAATCGCTGTGTGATGGAGCAGAAGTTCGTAGATTATCCGACTCCCATTACGACAGGTGTGGTGTTGACGGTTGAGGATTATCATCAGGATTTCCGATGCAGCCTTCATGTCAAGCACAGGTATCATTATTCATGAAGCATGATACTATAGTAGTGATTGAATTACAGTGTAGCTTAGATGGTCTTGTCTCAACTTCGATAGACTTATTTGTGATATGATACTATACAGGGATACTTTTGACGAAGAGAAAGAGCCAGAAGGGATGGTTCTAACCGGTGATCTAGCCTCCCTCAACACCACAGAAACTGCAGCTGCTCCGACGCCTGCACTAGATGCTCCATCAAAAGCTGAGAATGGACATGCTGAAGAGGAAGAGGAAGATGAAAATGTTGTCATGGTTGAGCCTGCACCGAAGGCGGCTACTGCAGGCACCAAGAGAAAGCTCGAGAATGAGGAGACGCACCCAACGGAGAAGAGGTTGAGAGCATCAGAAGCCGTTCCAGTTGAAGTGTGAAAAGGAATAATGGAGGGTGATTTATGCCGTTTTTCTCTTATAGAACAAACAGGATAGTGTCCAGGTTTCAGATGTGCAAACATCTGGGGTGATTGAGACTTTGCTCCTGGCGATTTTCTTCTGGTCGCCTGCTTTTTCTCGCCCATTTATGGCTTGCTGTAGGGCGTTTGGCACACGTGAGTGATATCACTTGCAGATCCACAGCAAAGCAGACACTGTTCTAGTTTCAGTCGAAGTGGTCGATGGAGGGGTGTACGCACTAGAGTGACCTTGAAGCTGAAGTTTTCTGTATGCATTGTGACGTGCACTTTCGCAATTGTCTGCCTGGTTCTAAGCCCCTGAATTGTTGTAAAAGAAAGTCGCTTTTTTGGTTTTTGCCGCATCATGTTGTTGATGGTTGGATTCCATGCCAGTTTCTGAACGCTTTGGTCTTTCTTGGTCGTTAACAACCCCGGTTGCATCTTCTGCTTTATTTAATTCGAAGATTAGATTACCCGGCCTCTTCAAATAAGAGCCAATCGCGCTATGGAGCCATAATCCGTGTCCCAACAATTGATGGCACTGCTAAAGATGTTGCAAGTTAACCTCAGCTGTTTTCCAACACTTCAAGCAGACCCAATTTTTCTCCAATAGATCATGTCCGTGTGTCGGAGGACGGTACTGATCCTAATTACCTTTGGAATTTTGGAGCGAAGATATCCATTCAGATCAGAGCCTCGGTGTCAACTTGCTTCCTCCACACCGCGAAAAGTGATAATTCTGATGGGTTTCGGATGACGAAGTCGTTCAGCAGTGAGCTTCGACTCTGTTGCAACATCCAATCCTAAGGTGTCTTGCAGTCCAAGGTGATCGACAGTAACCACCAGTCATCACGAGAGTGCGAGGAATCTGGAACATGAACTTCTCAAATTCTTGCGTTAGTCTGTATGGCGTAGCTAGGATTCTGTGACGCAAATTCCAGCGGCGCGGACATGGCGTCCTCAATTCATGTTGGGCAGTCGGTGTACTCTATCCGTGTAATCAAGGCAGCCTCTGCAGGGAAATACTGTGCAGCGGCAAGGAATTTGACAACGTTAGCTCTTCGTACTCGTAAGTCTGCGCGGCAATGTTGTAGAGGTTTAACTTCCCCTCATGTCTCGTTTACGAGATTGGAAAAGCAACAGAGTATTAGAGTCGGTGGCTCTTTCGAAAAACTTACAACCTTGCAGGTGCCGAAGAGATCATGTGCCTCTGGAGTCTGTTCCACTAGGGCTGGGATTAAGAAGAAGATAAAGAAAGCCTTGAATGATTTTGAAATTAGTTTGCAGGAAGAGAGCGCACCAAAGCTCAAGGATGTTCCCTTGAAGTTGGCTGTTTCTATGCCTCTTCGATTGGCATCGTTTGAGGGGCTTTTTCTCGTTGGCTGGGTGGCAAGCTTGAGGGGTTTACTGCCTGGGTCGCGTGGTTTCTTCGCTGCCGCGGATCTCATCCTCTGTAGTGTTATGTTGGCGAATTTTGCTGTCGAGTGGTACGCTTTGGAGCATAGCCGCAGTGAAATAGGTGAATTGCGTCGCGAAATAAATACTCGCAAAATTAAGGCGGCTGGTGCAGGCTTCCTTGAGACCGCTTTCTCCCTAGCCTTAAGTTTTATCCCTTTTGCAAATTTATTTATGTGGATGAGGTTTGCGAGTAAACAAAGGCATTTGCCAGCGAAGCCAAAAGCAGCACTCGTTGCAAGCGCTATGATCTATGAAGGGCCGCGTTTCTTCTCTCTTCTTTTGTTGATAAGCGGTGGATTACGAGTTTTTCTGCAAGTCGCTCTAGTGAGCAATGTTGCATTACTCTTTAGCGCATTGCACCGGCCTTTTGCGGAGGCCCGTGTTAAGAACGAAAAAATTCTCATGGAAGTGTCTAGATCTAAGAGAATAAGCGGCAAGAAGGGACAAGATCAAAAACCTAAGGAGAAGGAGATCAGTGCAGAGGAGAAGGAACGACTCGACCGATTGAGGGAGCTGCAGGAATTCGACATGCTTCTAGCGCAACGATCCTCCCCTGACACTGGGTTATTTTCTTGTAAGGCTTCGCTTGAACCTATCGCCCTCTTCCTCTTCGTTAGCCAACGATTGATGTTACCTAACTGTTCGGAATAGTTGCCTGTCAATGTCGGTTGAACATATGGAATCTCTTTCTGTAGCTACTCCCGACACAGGAAATATGACAAAAATCATAAGACACGAAATTTTTAAACAGAACATACTGTGGCTTTAGCACTCACCCAATGCAATAAGGTCGCTTGTGAATCTTGCACAGTGTGTACCATTGATACAGATCAGTGCGCGGAAAGGATGAATGGCTAGTTGAATTTGGACATGAGTTTAGCACGAGAAGATGGACACTGTCCCCATTAACATCACGCCTCGCCCATGATTGTTGTTGTCAAGGGGGCATGCAAGAAAAAAAATAATTCGGTTAGGACTTCCTTCCGGTTTGTTTCTTGTAATCCACCTCAACCAGCACACACATGTAACGGAAATGTCAACCTGACAAGGGGGTTTGATCGCAAATTTGCAGCTAAGCCCAAGGAATGGTCCGTCGGAGAGACAATGGAGTGGCTAGGTCAGCAAGGGCTTGCAAGATATGCAACCATATTTGTAGAGAATAACATCGATGGCGAGGTGCTTCTGCAGCTCAGTAATGACGACCTCCGTGATGAGCTTAAGATCCAAAGCTTTGGTGATCGGAAAAAGCTGGAGATACTCATACAGCAACTGAAGGATAGATGAGCACCAACGCAATCAGGATGTAAGATGGTATCAGTCGGGTGCTGCATCCTTATTGTTCCTGTATATATCGTCAGTTTTATATAGTAGAGGTTTTAGGGTTTACTTTGGCAAGTACCAAAGCTCTCGAGTTACGCTCTCGTTGCCAATTACACTACTGAATTAGAGTATTGTGAGAGGCGATGCTACCTGTGTATCAGTTAACTAGTTAAGGCTGGATCATGAAGTATCTTTCACGCTCGGGTTTAATGAAGATGATTTTACTCCATTGCATGTGCCTAGCATAGCCCGCTCTAGTTTTTTCGAGTCTGCATTTTGAACAGTCTTGACCGTCCCTTTGTGTGGGTTTCTTTGGAAGTGATTCCTAACGATAACACAGCAACAGAACATGATGTTGTAGCAAGCGTCACCAGCGAAGACTTTGATGCCCTGACGTGCGAGCCTGGTTCATTGGGGACGTATGCGGCGATGGTATCCAGCACGAGCGAATTCACGATGAAGCACTTCGTCACGGCTTTTCCATGGCTGACACTCAAAACTCCCTACGTTTTTGCTGTAGGATGAAATCGCGATCTGATTTGATTCCTCTGCAGGACAATGTCTAATTAATACTGAGGGCATATTCCATCATCCCCCATCTTCGACGACGCCACACTGCTTGCTTCCCCCCCGAATCCACAGCAGGTTGGAAGTCCCTTACAAAAATATTGACCCAAATCAAGCTGGAAATACTTTTGCTACTGTAAAAAGTTGAAGGTAGTAAAATTAGGTGATCGACTAGGATCACATCAAACAAAACTCTGTGTGATCGTTGCACATGGTTTACGCTGCTTCACAATTTGTTGTCAGGCACTTGATGAATTATTTCAGATTGTATTCCTACATACTTGCGTATTCACCCACAAAATACAGCACAGCGACTCTCGATTTCTAATCTAATTTGCTCGTTCATGTCCCTGAACTTCGCCAACTACCAGGTGAGGCAATCTACTGCGCCGGAAAGATTCCCTACAGCTTCTGCACAGGCTCCGGTAGACGTCACCAATGTAATACGAGCTTAGTATCATTGGTTTTGAATTCATGTGGTGGGGGAATCAAGCTTGATGGAGTTCTGACATCCGGTCGATTCGTGGGATACTCTAACCAGGTGTCTATTTACAGGTGTGGATGTTTCCGGTGCGGATTTTGCAAACTTCTATGAAAGTCCAGGAGCTTTAGTCTGCATCAGAGAGTGGAAACGAACAGCATTTATGCTCTCCTACCCACTGATGAGAGACATGGGAAATTTGTTATGGAGTCACACCTTATTTAGAGACCTAACGACAAAGCGTCGCTTTCGGCAAGAAATGTTTTGGGAAGTGGACTGAAAACCACATAAGGAAACGTGAGACAGGGTCCATCTGATTTGTAGGAAAAATGAATGAAAGGTCCGCAAGGGATTGTGGGTGACTAGCACCAGACCACATGTTGAAGCATGATTTGGAGTTTTTATGGCCTCAGGAGACAGTCGAGGGTGAAAGAATGATGCTATGTGGCCAGTTCCACGTAGCGGAATTCGAATAAGCATCCATCACTGCTTGAAATCGAGCCCGCTTGCGCCAAAAATGTCGTGGAAACTGGGATCTTCTCGGGAATTTTTTTATGCTGTTTTATCGCAATTGTGTACTTTATTGTTTGTTGCATCAATGCATTTTGGCTTACATATTTGATACTCCTTGTAACGTACACGATGGAGAACTTGCAATAAAATCTCACATTCTCGTTTGCGTAATTTAACATTCAGGGTCAGCCAGTTGTAAAATTTATTACGACATAGTCGACATACTTGACTGATGATTTCAAAGCCAGATAATTTAATCCTAGAAGAAATATTCGGAGGAATGGGATCTGTGGAGCCAATGGAGGAAATCTTGAGGAGCACCGCGCTTGCAACGGATGGAGATGGAGCCCAAAATCCAAGTCATGGCGAGGAAATTCACCCAAACTGTGAAATCCACGTCGCAAGGATGGGAATGCAAGTTACCTAGTTGTGCGATGGGTGCCACCATATTAAAGTGGAGGAATTTCCAGCAGACCCAGATTTTTTCGCCAGTTAATTTCTACTTTTCGCATCGACACGCGACGTAAAGTTGACGGAAACATGGAGGGGGAGGATTTGAAGGGAGGTGTTGAGCTAGGGAGGCGACGGAACGACTTCCGGATGTGGATCCGACGAAGTAGAATCGTGAGTTTGAGGCCGAAGTGTACCGTGGAAACGGTAGGCATGTGGTAGCCGGGCGACGTGGCCCGCACCTGGATCAGAAACTAGTGCGCGGTGCTGCCATCGTTGCCTTCACACAATCGACCGTCTCTTGGTTTGCTGTTCTTCCTCACTCCTGTGGGCATAATTGTTTGTGGGTCCCCTGACCTTTCTGACCTGGAGTTTTCCTCTTCCTCTCACTGCCATCTTTCTTCAACACCTAAAGCCTTTCAGCAAACCCAACTCAACCTATTGTGGCATTGTTCGTGTATTAATGTACACCTTCGCCCCTCCTGGCCACCTCAAGCGTCAACTCAATCCTAGTCGTGGCCCATTGTTTTCAATTCAAAGTTGTAATTCGTACCTTTCTAGAGTTATCGTTTTTCAGCACTCACCTGTCGATCCTTCTACGAATGCAGTGCAGCTATTGTCATTCATAAGGAAATTTGAAGAGATTGAGTACAGTGAGCCTGAGGATAAGGTTGTTTGGAGGCCGATTTCAGTTAAGCGGGTACACTGGTAGCGATTGCAGAGGGTGTGCTTTGAACGTGGTTGAGGATAGGAGAGGGAGCTATCACTTGATTTTACGCTGTTGCTGGGAGACTTTAGGGGAGAGCTAATATTCTTCGAAAGCTGCGTATGGTGGTAGCTGTCGCGGAGCGTTTGTACTTTTGAGGAATTCTTGGGTTGTGGATTATTTTTGAGCTGTTCTGGGGATTTCAGAGAAGGAAGTGCTATACAGTGGGTGATGCAAGCTCTCTAAAGTTGATCCCGGAACAAGATTTTCCAATCTGATTGGAAAACTGATGGCCATGGCCGCTCTGTCGTGCACCGGGTTGCCCGTGACGTCCTCATTGGCAGCTTCTCACATTGAATGTAGCACTAGTGCATATTCTGTCTCTAGGGACGTGAAGCCGAGCGCGAGCGTAAGCAGGGCTGCAATGGAGCCGTGCGTTGTTTGCATGCCTCCATCCGCTTCCGCTTCACGTATTCCGCTAGGACTGGGCAAGACGACTGGTTTATATGGCAGTCACAGAATTGAGGATAGGAGCAGATATCGGCTTCAGATTGTGCAGCAGGCTGCGCCACCGACTGTGAGTTTTACAGAGAGGAACTTCATGAAGAACTTGGAGACAGGCACTGTTCCTGAATTATCTGGTACTCAATTCTTTTCTGCCTATTCTCAGCAGCTAGTATTTGAAGTCATTTTGCTCGATCAATAATCATAAGATGGTGAAAAGTGTTGCAGTATTTTTTAACCCGTTGGACACTGTACCGGATGATCGCAGAATTGAGTGCTACAGGGCGGAAGGGTACGAGTGGTGTTGTACCCTCTTTGCCAAAGGTAGACAGCCCCAGAGGAAAGCCAAAATTAACCCTAGCAGATCTTGTAGCTCCCGTTTCAGATGACCTGCAGCTCCTGAACGATAACTTGCAAAAGGTTAATACTCCCAGTTCATTCCTTGTATCGTGAGCTTTCTTTACTTCCTGTACAGATATTGATCTTGAGCTGTAACGACTTTTGATTACAGAGTGCGTATGTTTTTATAAAACAATCATTCACTTGATTTAATAGTGATTGGCATAATTCACTCACCAGTTGTTTTCATGCGGGAAGTTCAGCAGGGAGTTTTCTCTAGGATATTGAATTCTTTGGTTGTATCCAGATTCTAGTTGTTTTTAATCAGAGGCGTTGAATGGAAACTGTTTGTGACAGATTGTAGGTGCTGACAATCCTATGCTGATGGCAGCAGCCAAGCAAATTTTTGGTGCTGGTGGCAAGCGAATGAGGCCTGCTTTAGTATTTCTCGTCTCTAGAGCAACTTGCCAGCTCTCCAATATACAGTATGTTTTTGTCGTTATCCCCTTAACGATCTAGAGTGCTTGTTGGATCCTGGTTATATTCTTTAATCTGTGCCCTAAGCTCCACATTTAGAGAGATCAACGTTCTGAATTATGATGAATAGACATAGAAATAATGCCTTCCAGGGTTTGGCGCCTTTTTTTTTATTATTTTTAAATTAATCCTTTTTCAAATTGAATTTGGTAGCTAACTATTGCCCGCCTGTATGCAGGGAGTTGCGACCACAACATAGACGCTTAGCAGAAATTACCGAAATGATTCACACTGCCAGTTTGATCCATGACGATGTTTTAGATGAGAGTGATACAAGGCGTGGTGGGTACTTCCTGTCTGACTTTATGACTCTGGGACAATGAATTATCGACAACTACATCCTAGACGCTATCGAATAGAAATTCATTGCTAGCCAGTGTACTGTGATCATACTGAACTCTTTTTTTAAGGTGAACAACGGGTTTCCACTGCAATTACCTCGATGTCATCAGCAGACTAACACAACCTGCTTTCTACAGGCAAGGAAACTGTACATCAAACGTTTGGAACACGAGTTGCTGTATTAGCTGGTGACTTCATGTTTGCGCAGTCATCTTGGTATCTAGCTAACCTCGACAATCTGGAAGTTATCAAACTTATCAGTCAGGTAGACAAATTTTCTTCTTAACCTATTGATCACTTGGGTATCTTTTTTTTTTTTTTTTTTTCTCCCTGGATTTGGTTGTACTCAAAAAACTCTCTTTGTCTACTTTTCGTTGGGAACAGAATAACAAGGCGCTCTATTCTGCTACTCACTCTCCTCGGATCTTGAAGAGGTGTATTGGGCTCTGGCCTTGGTAATGTCTGATTGTTTTGCAATTCCTGTACTTGTCCTGACAGGTGATTAGAGATTTCGCTAGTGGAGAGATCAAGCAAGCCCAAAACTTGTTTGATACCGAGGTGACACTGCAAAACTATTTAGACAAGAGTTACTATAAGACTGCATCTCTTATAGCCTCAAGCACGAAATCTGCTGCCATTTTCAGTGACTCCACCTCTAGCGTGTCCAACCAAATGTTCGATTATGGGATGCACTTAGGTCTGGCCTTCCAAGTAGTGGACGACATTCTGGACTTCACACAAACATCAGAGCAGCTGGGGAAACCCGCTGGGAGTGACCTGTCCAAAGGCAACCTCACTGCACCCGTTTTGTTTGCATTGGAGAAAGAGCCTGAGCTGCGGGAGCTAATCGATTCCGAATTCACCGAAGAAGGGTCTTTGGAAGCCGCGATTTCTCTTGTGCACCGAGGCGGTGGCATTGACAGAGCGCGTGCGCTCGCCCAGGAGCAAGGCAATCTGGCGAAAAAATCCCTGGAATGTTTGCCTCAAGGAGACACCCGGCGATCGTTAGAGAAGATGGTGGATTATGTCTTGGAGCGTATATACTAGGAGCGTGTGAAGAACTAATTTGATGACTTCCCTGGTTAATTTTCCATCTGTAACAATAGTTTGATCCCCCCCCCCCCATTTTTTTGTTTTTTTTCCTACCTCCACTTCCCATTTTCTTTTTTTCTTTCTTTTGTGTAACTTAAATTCATTGGTTTTGCCAAAAGGCAGCGTGTCACCAATATAAGCACACGGTATAACCTCGACAGACGACCTGATTTCCTGCGTTCAATGCATCGTTATAATATCACTGGGATTAACGCTATCTTCTGCTGCTGGGTTGGTTAGCGATGGGAGAGCAGTTGAAAAGAGTTTATCTCTTGGGTCTTCCCAGCAGCGATCTATTCTCGTTCGGATAGATTTACTCAGCATTTTTCAATCAAAAAGAAACTTTCTTGTCATCCCAGTTCACTCGTGTGTCACAAAAACGAGGATCTCTAGCCTCATAGTTATATTCGTTCTCGTTGGAGAGATGTGGACTCGCACCCAGTATATGGGATCAAAGTGCCTGTATATTTGTGCTAGATTTTTTTACTATTAGTTTCACGTAGCATGACTTGATCACGTCCATGTCTAGGTGCTAAGCATGCGTGCGACCATTATTATTATTAATATATAACATTCATTAACCGTCCATAACCGTTTCCATGATCATGCACTCTTGTTATACTTTGCTACAGAATGATTCTTCATATCTGCAACCTGACTCGCATAGAGATATTTAACCTAAGAACATAAGTGATTTTGAACATGTTGACACGCAATCTAACGAAGTGGTCCTGAGGTGAGAGCTGCCGGACAGGAATCATGAAAAGAACTGTTTCCAAATATCTGGATCACAAACACGTAGCGCTCCCTTACCGAATAAAGTACAGTTCCCGACAGGATCAATGACAAGGTGTTGCGTGGCACACGACTTCACTCATCCCGTATCATCTGGAGGACTTCGCCAGTAATCATTGTGATACAAAATAGATAAATAGATAAATAAATAAACTAGATCAAGTCATAGCAATTATTTCCAGAACAAATACAGCTTACAGTTGAAGTAACGGTATTAAAACCCGGAAAGATTACACCTATGCGTAGGGAAAAGAAGTGATTACAATCCTCAGAGATGTGATGTGTATTTACAACCAGAAATAGCTTTATTTGAAGTTGAGAGATCAGAAGTAATCTCTTCAAGTAACAAGACAAACTGGCATTTCAACTTACAAATTGCTGATTGAAAGGACACTATTTTGTTTTTTTTTTTAAAGATATATATATTTTTTATCTAATTAACTGTACAGATACGAATTACATGAAACGGCACCTTGGGGCTGGTCCGATGAGTTGGATCACGAATGCTCCCAGAATCAGGCATTGCTCAAACGAAGTCTCCATAGTTGCCCTCGTCTTGATTGTGTCGAGAGATCCTTGCACTGAGAGCACTTGGATGGTCGTCATGAACACCAATGAACTCCAGCAAGTTCAAAGTTATTACTTAAACAAAGCCTTCGCGAGCAAGTAATACATCAAATTCCAATTTCATTGAGATGTAGTGGTAACCGATGCATGTGTGAACTTTTCAGGGAGTGACAGGATGAAATACCGAAGATCCCTGACTGAAAGAATTTCTTCGAAGGAATGTTGCTAACTCATCCAATTCTGTGTATTTACACGGCGATTTCAGCCCCTACTAAAGACCAATCGTCTTCCCAATCGCCCAGGCTAGACTTATCGGCGTCTGAGAGCTCAATGCCTGACCAGCTGTCGGAACACTCCGCCACACTTGACGGTGAGCACTCTGATTCAATTTCAGTTTTGAACACCTCGAACTCGTTCTTGAAGGTTTCGAAATCTGGTGCTTCGGCACCGATGCTGTCACCATCGCAACCTTGAAGAGTACCGTGCGATTCGCGTGCTTCCTGACTATCGAGGAGTTCCTTGTGAGCCTCCTGACGCACTATTTTGTCTTCCGAAGCCTCTTGGATGTGCTCCAAAGCAATGTCAAGCAGAACAGAGATCGAGAGATCCCATCCCTCCGCCTCCTTTCTGTAATTTCCACCATCTTTAGCTTCAACATCCTCATCATCGGATGCCCAGTCCGTATCAGCATCCCATTTCAGACCATGCCGTGCGATTTTGCGGGAGACATTGCGACGAGAAGAAAGCGAAGAAGGTTTGCACACGCGCCAATCAGACAGCAGATGAGTGCTGGGAATATCAGACACGAGTCTCTTGATCCTTCCTTTGCCCTTCCCTCTCGATTTATTTAAGGGCAGAGAATCGTGACACTTCAAGCATCCAACAACCTTACACTTTCCCGTCAATCTGGAATGATTTGTAGGTTTGCCAGAAACACGACCTTCCCTCCTCATACTGCCTCTGCGTCTATTTCCGCGCCGCACTGCCCACACCTTGTTCTGGTTCCTAGCTTGCCTCTATCCGTCACACAGTCCTTCGGACAGAAAAAAAATAAAAATAAAAAAGGCTGCAGATAAGGTAGCGACACTACTTTGGGACGATACAATCGTGCTTGATAATCAGAATAGAATTGAATGCAGCAATTTAGCGCAAATTTACAACGACTTCTTAACATCAAAAAACATTGAGGGGGAGGGGAGGGTGGCGGCGGGTGGGAGAGAGAGAGAGAGAGAGAGATGGAGAGAGGGACAGAGACAGAGACCAAATAAAAACCAACTCAATAAACAAAATTAAGGATAAAGCGTATCAAGGTTGTTGACGCCGCGACACCTATCTTTCACGAGAAGTCAAAGAAGACTTCTGGAAGACGTAGCGCACACAAAGAGCACCAGAATTAAGCGGCGGAATCTTACGTACACATACACGTTATTAGGTGTAATGCGATATCGCCAACATTACATGACCGCACGAAGTTGCTTGGAACAGCAAGCTTCGCCACAGTCACTAGTAGTAACAGCTAATCCTGCTTCGCTTGCAAATTGCACTTGCAATCCCTGATTGTGTCACAGCCTTCCTCTCCAATTGCGTGGGATTCAAGAAAGTGAGGAGCGTGTAGCGGGCTCCAGCCTTAACTTGTCAGTTTGCAGTTACAGCGTCTCCAAATGGCATCCACAGCATCACATCGAAGTTTGACTGTCCGCAGTGTGCCTTCAAGTCATCTCTCTCCCACTATTGCAGCACCTTCCGCATAGTTGGATGCCACTCCGGGATTCCTTCTCACCGTTGCCATTCATCGAGCTTCCCTGTTTTAACCTCTCAACTAACTTACGATCAATCTTTGATTCAATTCTGAATCCACTGTGTAACGAGGAATTCTCTAATTATAGATAAATTGAGTGGATCGTCGACATTACCGATGCATAAATAAAAAGCCTGACGGGAATTAACCGAAGTCGATTTCAGAAAAAAGGAAAAGAAAACAAGTGCTTAGTGAATTCACATGCAACAAAGAATATAAGGCAGTTGCCACTAGTTAATCCCAAAACATGAGGAGACCGTAATCGCTCTTCTTCAAGCATTTCCCCGAACGTAGTCCAAATCCTTCCAAATTTCCGCCACTTTTGACTGAAATGCGACCAATTATCAGAGAAAGTCGATAGTTATTAAGAGGGACAAAAAAAAATTCTGACAAGGAAGACCACATCGGTGAAGAGAAAAACTGTTCCCAAGAAATGTACCGAAACGTCGGGTAAATTGGTGGAATACGTCGTTCAATCTGATTCAAAGCCTCCCGATCGGGCGAAGCTCCAATCGCGATACTCCGCTGAATGATTTTACATGAAACCGAAACGCACGATCCAATCAAATCACTGGCCGTCGGTTACGATGGGGTGCAATCAGTTTGTGGCCACTTGAAACTTTCATGTACGTGGCGTAACTTCACACCAGCCTAAACTCTTACTTCCAGCAGCTTCAGATGGAAAACTCTTCGAAGAATTGGCCTTCAATCCGGCTTCAAGTTTTGTTAGTGTCATTTGAAGGGTCACCTCTCCCGTGGCGCCATCGCAGTCATCTGAATCATCGGTTGCTCAAGCATAGCCGCGTTAATTTTGCAAAGGTGCCGCTGACTTAGCGTCGACCTACGTAACTCTCGCCCTTCGACTGCCGGATCAGCACAGCGAAACTTCTCCTACATTTTGACGTTTTAAGCGGATGAGGAACCAGTTACTTTTCGATACGTCGACATTACTCGGGAATATTCTTTATAGATTGTTCATTCTGGAATGAAGGCCTGCATGTGCCATGGACAAGTCCCCATCCGAGGGGGTCAGAACCCGCGCTAGAACTCAATTAGGAATTAATCAATCAGGGAGGCATATTCCCTTCTAGAGCTCCTGATGATACGCATATTTTTATCGAGACTGGATTGATGAATGATAAATCTGAATTTGGATGAATGTCGCGGTACATCCTCTGGACTTATAATGTACCGTTGTAGTCTGCCACCTGTACATGAGTATCCGTTAAACACTGGCGGGTATCAATTGCAGCGCCGGATAGTCTACCATGAATAAAACATAATGTTCATGGTTTTAATTTATTTTTATTTAATTTTTTGTGTGGACATAGTTGGGTTATGTTTGTTGCTTTGATCAATAAATGGAGCAAGAGAACAAGATTACTTATGCTCTAATATTTCTTCAAAGCAAACTTACAATTATAAATCATGATACAATGTGGCATCCAATATATTTGAGTAATCTTCATATGATATGTATATGATAAGACCATTGCAAGAAACATTATTGGAACAATAAATTGTCATCTCTTTTCTAATTTTTAATAATCTTTTCAAATCCATGACTTGTTTCATCATCTTATAATTGTGTATACTTGGTTATATTATTTTTGTATTTTTGTGCACATGTTTTTTCATATCATGCAACTATATTTAAGAATATTAGACCAAATAGTTTGTCTTATTTTTGCATCACTCCATTTTCTTATTTTAAAGATCAAAGCATTTATTTGCATTCAAATAATCTATCTGCACATTAGCCAAGATCTTTTAAGTTTAGAAGGTCTTTAATAGTGAAAATAGCTTGTTCCTAGAAAAAGGTCTTTTACAATTTTTATCTATATTTATAAGATCTATTTTGTGTAGAAAAAAAAGTGACTTGACTTTGTATTTTACAAGCTGATATGAAATAGAAAAATTTAAAATGAATTGTTTAATTTATACAAGAGATATAGAGGATACATTGAGAAGATATGTTTAGGTTGACTTATGCTCTTTAAGTATTAACTACTATCCTTTTATGCCAGATTATTTATATTAATATTATTTGCCATCTAAGATTGAGCTTGATTCAAAAAATTCTAGTCAAATTAAAAATCTTAATTTAATTTTTTTCCATTGGAATGGGATTAGATTTTAGGTCTTTTGTAATCTCTTTAAAAGTGGTGATCCAAAAAAGGTTGAATATATCATCAAGTTTAAAATAAGATCTTAATAATAGATTTTGGCATCAAAAAAATAGATCATCTATTAAGCCATAAAAGATTTTAATCACCTTTTTTTTTTTTTTTTTTTTTTTCTCTTCTTCTTTCAATTAGATAATTTTAGCTATTCTATTTTTTTATTTTTTATTTTTTAAAATAATTTCTTCTTTCTTTTTACAATTTTTTTATATTAATTAATTAAATAATTTTATATTTAAATAGAACATTATCAATTTGATCCCAAATTTATATATTAATTTTTTAAATATTTTGAATAACTTAAATCATATATTTTTATCAGATTTTTGTATTATATTATATGATTGAATTATTATTAAGATATTTCATTTATTTTATAAAATCCTAACCAAATTTAATTTCTTAGTAACAATATGCCTAGATTCAGTATATGATACTAATATTTAGAAAAAAATCTAATATATTTCTAAAATTAGTAATATCATATCTCCAAATTAAACTTTTATTTTTGTTTTTTAAAATTTTATAAATTTTTTTTTCTTTAACCTATTATAATCTTCTTTTCAGGAAGTAACAAAAATTACAATATATATATATATATATATATATATATATTTTAATAACATATTCTTTTAGATTCTACTAAATAAATTATTCCAAAGCTTAAAGAATTTTTTTTGGAGATTTCTATTTCAAGTGAGAAGTCATCATATTCTATGTTCTTCTTATCTTAGATCTGATATTTGTTTCAAAAGGTCAATTATTTTAATGGGTAAAAATCTATTTATGATTTGGTCACCATTTCTTTATACTTATTAAAATTAACTTCATAAGTTTATTATTGATAAAATTTTAAGTCTTCATATCTTAGATTAAGAAGCTGTAATTGATTTTTTAGAAAGTAAAGCTATTACATCTATCTTTGAATTAATCAAATCTCTATCTAATTTAACTTTAGATTTGTGGCTAATATTTTAAGCTAAATTGGCCCTAATTAGTCATTTCATGTTATTTTGTATGAATTTATTAATTATTTCATTGAATCTCATTATAACTTTTAAATAAATTATTTAGATATAAAAAAAGAAGTATAAGAAGACAATATAAGATTATTAGCCAAAATATTTATGTACATTATATTAATCTCTATCGGATATTAATAATAAAATTTATTTTTATAATTGGTAATAAAAACAATGAATATTTTTTGTAATGAGAGATATTTCAAAGACTGTGACAAATAGTGTATTAGATTTTCTATCATTTTCTTATACCTTGCTAAAAACCCTTGCTTAAAAGAAATTAAAATATTTTTATATTTTAAAATATGAAATATAATTAAACCAATTGATCCCTATGTCAAATGCTTAAATAATTTTTTGTACACTTCACAATATATTATTATTTAATTCTTCATTTCTATAAACAATTAAAATTTAATCATTTGCATATTGGCTCAGAGTTTGTCAGTCTTTACTGTTGGATAGTAAATCTTCTTATATTTTTATTTATTCGATCACTCTTTTTGTTTCCAAAGTAATCACATTGCAAATGATGAGACAAAACCATCATAAAAATAGACATCTTGGTCTTATACTTTTTAAAATAATGTATTTATTTTTTATAATTATATATATAGATTGTGAGGTTTATTCCTTTAAAATATAGATCCTTTTATTTAAATAATAAAAATAAATTAAAATGGATGTAGA
Source organism: Physcomitrium patens (assembly GCF_059467195.1). Taxonomy (NCBI): domain Eukaryota; kingdom Viridiplantae; phylum Streptophyta; class Bryopsida; order Funariales; family Funariaceae; genus Physcomitrium; species Physcomitrium patens. The sequence goes on along the minus strand of NC_143434.1, from coordinate 3,459,797 downwards.
ATCATATTTTTTATATTTCTAAATAAGTTTTATTTATTTATTTATTATTTATTATTTTTTTTATGATACTTCATTATAAGTATTTAAAAGTCATTTTAAGCATTCACAAGGATATTTTTGATTTTAGAGCATAGTTAATGATTTCTTGGATTATTATTAAATTATCAAGAATACAAAATTGTGATGGAATTTTATATAGTTTAAATCACTGATTTCTATGAGATTTTCTAATAATTGTTTTTGAAGTGTTTTGGTATATATCTTTTAAAAGTATTAGGATAGGATAATAAGTCTTCAATAGCTTAACATCGTTCTTTATACACAACCTATAAATTTAGAATGTGCCTTCAACATGTAATTATTTTAGTTATTTTTTAGATTTTTTTGAAAATAAAATATAACATTTTTATTTATGGTTTGGAATTTCTAGAATATGTTATCATCATTTAACTTGTTAATAATTCAAATTTTGATTTGGTACTTTATGCAATGCTATTTCTTTATAGCAAGGAAATTAAATAATTCTATATTTATATTAGATTTTATTTAGATTGGCTTATATTTATTTTTTTCTCATTGATTTTTTGTTTATGTATGACTAACTATAGAATATTTAAATGTATGTACAGTAATTAAAATTGAGTTTTTGAGTTATACTAAAAGAATATTATACAAAACATCATATGTACATTAGACATATGATGTTTATAATGTAGTATGTGCTCTTAGATTCTATCCATTGTTACTGATGTTCTAATTTATTTCTTAAATAATTCTACTAGAATAAAATAATCATTGTTCATCATATTTTTTTAGTTCATTTTGGTTTAATTGATTGTATCTTTAATTGTAAAGTCCCTTTGTCTACTATCATAATATTTTTGTTTTTATTCGTATGTTAACACCTCTTTATATCTCTTTTTTTTTACATTAGGATTTTTGTTTGTATCATATAGTCTCTTGTAGCTGTTAATGTAATCAGTAGTATCTAAGATAAACCTATGTCTAATTAGAAGGATATTTTTATCTATAAAGATTGATTTCTTATTTGAAATAAGTTTTATAGCTTAAATATCAATTTTCTATTTATAACATATATTTTATGCTATTTAAAATCTTATGTCTTAATGTCTTATAGATTTTTCTTAGATATTCGATACCATAATAATAACAATTATTTTCAATGACTAATTTAGATTGGCTTTTATTTATAAAACAAACTATACAAACTTTTTATGTAAGTTACACCTTTTAATATAAGATAGGTTATAGTTTTAATTAATTTTATCATTAAAAAAATTTTAAACTCTAAATTTTCTTGAAATCAAACTTAAGTATCTATGCTTGATATAGATACATTACTACAAAGATTTGGTATAGAAATAAAAAATATTTTTTTAAAATTTTTATATATTCCAAAAAAAATTATTCTTTATTTTTTTTCTTTCTTATTTTTCTTCAAATATTTTAACATAGTAATACTATTTATTGCAAAAAAAATTAATATATTATTTTCTATCAATAAAATATGTAATCACTACACAAATGAACACATAGTCTATTTTAGCATAGACAATACCTTTAATAACCTCTACTATGTAAGATGAAGGCCTAAATAAAACTTGACATATTTAATTGGAAATCTAATTAGATTTGTTAATATTGAATATGGAATGTTGGCTTGGATAGATGAGGGAGTTAGTTCATTCTTGATGGAAATTATTAATTGGATTGCAATAAAGTGAAGTAATATGAAGGCTAGATTTATTCTCCATTCTTGACATGAGTAGAGATTGAAGAAAGGAAGGAAGGAAGGTATTGAGGCATAGGCATAGACACATAGTGGGCATGGAGGTATATTGTTTGGAGAAGGTCTAGTATAGAGCAAGCACATTAGTGGTCGTGGGATTAAACAGATTTTGTTAAGATCCGCAAAGCACTGCTGAAGTTGGAAACCACTATGAAGTATTGTAAGTCTAATAGTAGAATAATACCTTGCCATAATATATACTTGGATTTGATTCTTGGTCAATGCAAGTGCAGTGTATAATTATAGTCAGTAAAACTCAGTTGATTAGAGGAGTTGATAGAATAGAGAAAGCGAGAATAAAGAGTAGAAGAGCAAAGAGCAAATAATGGTGGTAAAGATTCTTTGATTAGATTTAATACCACTAAATCACAAAATATAATATAATAATTTTTTTCTTCTTTTCTTAGATTAATGTATACAATCAATTAAGATTAACATTCCTAAGGACTATTAGTTGGCTAACTTCCATAAGTCATATATCCACTAAAACATAGCTAATACAATATTTGGACATAAAAATAGAAGGCCTAATGGAAAAGGATGAAGGTATTGCATCTCGACAAGAAAAACAACACTCAAATAAGCTGCTAATACCTCACTTGAGTAATAATTTTAAAATACTACAAGTCTTATTTTTAGATAGATACAATTTCAAAGTAAGAACCACAAGCCAAATGCATATGCAACCTAATCATCTACTAGCAAATATTATAGCTCAATTGAAGTACAACTTTGATATACTACAAGTTATCTTTTATATTGAAGAGCTTCAAATCATCACAGTAATTAACAATAATGAAATGAAGCTTATAGTCATTGATTATATCACAAACAAAAGCCCAAGAAAATCAACCCTGAAATAATGAGCTTCTTTTGTACTTCATTAGACACTAAAGAAGTGCTCTTTAGTAGACAATGGCTTCTTCAAAGTCATATTCTTAATTTTAGAGGGTGTCTAGTATGCTCTCAATATTCTAGTCAACTACAAAGATAAAGAAATCTCCTTTAATCCATAGACTTTATCATTTTTTAGCAAAAAATAAAAAACATATAAATTCCTTGCATATCCAATTTAAATTCAATTCTTAGGATTGAGCCAATATCTACAACAAGAACCTTGTTTAAGGATACTAACATCTTAATTACAAAAAGTATTCTTTGTGAAATAGTCTTCTTCCTACTAAGATGGTAAGACTAAGAATTAAGCTTAAGGTTTTAGATGCCACCAAATTATCAAACAAAATCAGCTTGCTAAGTCCATCTCTAAATCTTCTCTTCATATCTAAATTAATTGTGTTTAGACTTACAAATCAATACATCAAGTACGGAACATTTGGATATTAGGAATTGGAATGCAAATCAAGGCTATCCATCTCTAAAAATTGGAAGCATAATATCTATAAGGACCATGCCCAAAAATTCCAATAGAATCTATGAGCTATCTAAAAATGACAACAATGAGAGAGGAACTCGACTTATCTACAATCAATAACATCAAGCATTAGGAAAGATCCTCTTCAAAATAACTTACCAAAAAAAATGACATGTCAGATTCCTCCATGCTATACAAATTAAAGACAGTTTTAACATATGAAGGGAATCCAATTACCAAGACTCCTCAACCCGAGTACATGTTCTTCATAGCTACAAAACTATCACAAGATTGAGAGGTAACATCCATTGAAAAAAAAAAAAAAAAAAAAAAAAAAAAAAAAATCAACAAGAAAAATAAATTATATACTTACAATATTAAGGAATTGTAATCTACTCCAAAAAAACCAATCTTATATCATATGTCACATAAAAGGATTTTAATTCATCTAGAAAAAGAAACAATTAGAAAAAACTCACCTATAGTCTAAAGCAACATTCACAGCCCGTGCAGAAGACATAGATTAAGAAAAAAAAGGACATTGAACTACATCATTACTAAAAGAATTATTCATAGCAATACAATTTAATCCACATTCAAATACACAAATTACAAGATATAGAGTCATTCCTATATTCTTCACAAGAATAGAAAAAATATCAAATAAATATTTCTACAAAGTCTTTATTGACCTAAACACTTGTAGGAGCCAATTAGTAGTATTTATTTAGATATTAGCTTTAGAAAATCATGTACAATGGTCATATAATCTATTTTAAAAAGTGCAATTGTAATCCTAGTTCATCCTACTATACATACACCATTACAACATCAACAATTGTAGGCAACAAATAAGCCAATTTTAATTCAAAGGAGATAATAGTTTTTAGAATTATGTAATATATTCTATAGAGAGGGGCATATACTTGGAGGGTACAACCATGTCAATATCACATAAACTAGCTATTTATATTCAAGACTATAGAATCATTATAGAATTTTGAATAAAGTTTGTAGTTATACAAGTAAAGATTAAATCAATTAAAATCCTAAACATCTATGCACCAAACACAATAAGACAGAGGATACAATTATGGAGCATGCTAAGTCATTATCATTTTCTTCAAATTCTTGGATAGTAGCAAGGGACTTCAATATAATAGAATTATATATAAATAAAAGCATGGGCTTTAATATACAATACATGGACTATAAAGAACAAGCAATGTAGACCAACTTTACAATACACTTGGACATCTTTAATATATTCCATATAAATTTGTACTATGAGATTAGTATCAAATGGTTTATATGGCAAAAAAAATCCCACACTTAATTTGTTCTAAATAGATAGATTATATATAAGTCAAGAACTATACAACTAAGGATACATATATGGCTTTTGGCCATAGATAGCATATATCTCGAATCGCTCTTCGACATTCTTCTTGATAAAATTCATAAGAAAGTGAAGGCTCCACAAGGCCTATTTTAATTAAGGATATATATATAGTGTAAAGGAAAAAAAGAAAGTTTATAATAAAGTAGAAGGTTGCAATGACCAACACCAATCTTAGTACCTTAGAGAAGAAGGTTGCAATCGCCTTTGAACAAATCAAAAGGATAAGCACATTGTTGAAGAAAGAAAGGAAGAAATAAGATAAAGCATGCTACGTAAGTCAATTCTACAAAATCAAGGAAGCAAAGCAATGCCTCTAAATAAACTAATTTAATTTAAAACATAAAACAACCTGAATTAAGCAAGAATTATCTTCAAAGAGGCCAATAAAAAAAATGGAGACAACCAAAAACAAATTAATAATACTATGGAGCCAAGTAGATAAAAAGTGCTGAAAAGAATTTTTTGAATTTCATAAAAATAAAAACACAAAATTAGCATTGAAGAACTGATAACTATCAATGGTAGGAACATGACAATACAAATCAAAGTAGTCAACAACGTCTATTAATTCTATAAAACTTTATATATAAATGATCTAAAGATTAAAAATAACCAAGTGACTCAAGACCACTACCTATAGAATATATCAATGAAGGTCACTCCTACACAAAATAAAGAACTTACTACCTCCATGTCCATAATGGAGGCTCACAAGATTGCAAAATATCTCCTAAAGAACAAAGTCACAAGTGAAGAAACCATATCCACCAAATTCTTTATTGAAATGTAAGATATAGTAAGTCAAGACATCACCTTGCTCATCAACACCTCCCTCAGCAACGGATGCTTCTATAGAGACTTCAACAATAGGATCATTAATTTCTTCTTAAAAGGAGACATGATATCAAACATTAAAAACTATGTCTCCATTATGGTGCTATCAATGATGTATAGATTAACTACAAAGGTCCTTCCTAATCGATATTGCTAACTTATAGCAAATCGACATAAATAGGATTTATTAAGAAGTGCTACATACTTGATAATATGCTGTTGGCCTAAGAGTCAATTCACTTGACTAGAGAGAGCCAATAAAATCTTGTCATCTTATTCATCAAGTTCAAAAAAATATACAATTGAATCAATTGGATTTTCTTCCAACAAATAATGAGAATATTGAGATTTTTGAAAGAATAGATCAAATAGATGACAGCTCTCTACCAAAACACTCAATCAACCATTTTGGTGAATGGATAGAAGAGTCAAAAGTTCACCTCAAAAAAGATTGATTAGACAAAGGTGCATGCTTGTATTGTATCTATACCTCTTTATCTTAGAGATGCTATTATAGATGATTAATAATCTTGCTTTCATAATCAAAGATCTTTGCCTCTCTAACAGTAGTATAATTTGTGATTAATGCTTTGTAGATGATACAACCTTCTATTTCAAAAAAACCCTCAAGGATATGTAATGCACATTAAAGATGCTTGAATTGTTCTATGCAATCTTAGACTCATTAATCAACTGGAACAAGACAAAGGGCTTTATAGATTAGACTCTTGAAATTATACCCTAAGGTTAGTAATATAAACAATATGGTTTATATTGCTTTGTTAGGTTATAGCATATATAGCTCCTTTGTAAAATCTTTATTATAGTATGGCTTTTGATCAAAGAATAGAGATGCAAGATCCAACAAGAGGAACACTACAACATATGTACCAACTAGATCTTGGAATGGCAAAACACGCTATCTTTGCATGTTTACATATTACTTCAACATAAAAAAAAAATATACAATCATGAAGAGGCTTGCGGACCTCACTACTCTAACATCATATGGAACGCTATACTCTAAGGCATATTTCTTACACTTACTAATGATATAAATGTAGAAGAATAAAGCACATAGGCAATAGCAAAAGATATTCTAGTATAGATCATGCATAACACTAAGCCCTCAAGAGAAGACTAATTATCACAAGACAAGTAACATAACTTTAGTCTCAAGTATATCCTAACAAATACAAACAATACATCACACATAGTTGATGATGAACAACTTAGGCAACACCTACAAAGAATCTAAATACTTAGATCTAATTGAGTATTGAGAACCTTATGGCTAATCTTTAGATATTTGGATGTATTCGAGGACCTCAAGTATGACATATAGGTTTCTAAAATGAAACTTTTCATCTAGCTCGCTTCATGTGCTATAGTAGATTAATCCATTGTAATTTTTCAATACTTTTTAATATAAGATTTGATCCCTCTTTGTAGTACTTCTAGAGCACTTAATCTTTTTCCAACCTACTTTTGAGCTTCTTCATATTTCCATCATAGACAATGCCTCCATTCTACTCCTCTTTGCTCCATTGCCTCTTTCACTCCCATCCCCACAACACATGCATCCTACTTGACATCTCTTCTCAAAACTCCTCATTTCTTGCCCCATTCCATCCTTCATCTTCACATCATTTTTTCAAAGGATTTTATTAATACATGTGAAATAAATGGTATAAATCTTAGATTAATTAAGTTTTGTGGATTTTTTTGTAATAGGAATTTTATAAAAATGGTTAAATTACTTTTCACCATTTTAAAAGATATTATAAAACTTTTTTGTAATGGTTTGAGTAAAATTATAAAAATGTTATTGAATATAGTAATAAAAAAGTATCATTGCAGAATGCCATAAAATAATTAATTTATAAGAATGAATTTTTTAATATATTCTTTAGTTTATTTTAAATCATGAATAAAACCTTAATATGCTATTATTATCCTGCAATTCAAATAAGTGTGTTTGTTTTTCTTTTGGAATTTAATCAATTTTATTTACAAGATGGAATTTAATTATTTTTAATTTTTAGTTTTCCTTTTCTTATTCATAAAATAAAATTTCAGAGTTACATATTGCGAAAAAGAAAGCTTGCATATATTTAACATCATCAGACGCAAAGAATAATACTTCTATCAAACATGTCAAAAGAAGAATCCATTGGATCCTTGTGTCCAGAAACAAACTGCATAAATCACTTTAAATTGAAAATAATCCTAAGTAAAGCTTTTTTGTTCATACATTCAAAAATATACAAAGATTGAGTTCCTCTCATCATATCTCTTTAAAACCCAACTTCAAGAAAGAAAAGTCTTAAAAACCAATGTCACTCACATTAACCAAAGACTTCATTAAAAACATTTTCATATATATATATATAAACACATTATATTGTCAGGTGAATCTGTTTTTTCATAATCTTTAAATCCTTGCTTTTGTAGCATATTATTTTATCATTCACATATACAAACAAATAAACAAGTGAACAATAATGTCCCACAGTCTTGAACTCCGTAAACTAGATCCAACCTAGCATTTACGTTCACTTGTACGCTTACTTGTACGCTTACTTGTTCGCTTACTTTTATGCTTACTTTTGCACTTACATTTATTTCGACGTTGCTGTGATGGTGTCTACGACGTCGAAGGCTCGTTTCTGCTTGAGAGCTAACGCCTCGAAGCTGAAGAAGCTTCGGAGCCTCGGCGGGGACCTGTTCCTGAAACACATCTCAGCATGAAGCAACACTGCACGAGATTACTCTGTTTGTTCTGGCAACGCCGCACATGATTGCGGCGAACTCATGCACTCGATTTCCACAACGCTTTGTCAGAAGCACGACCTCGCCTGCGCCGTAGACCCGGTAAGCATTTAGTATTTTAAAATTGTGTGCAATCTGTACAACAACTGTGTCCTGCTTGTCTTGAGGGCTGAATGTCCTGCTTAATGGTGGATGCGTGAAAGTAGGGAGGAGACTTTGGGACTCTGGAGGACTTGCCAATAACTCATTCCGTCTTAAATGCATGTCATAGGGGCGTGCGTGCTCTGTGACGCAACACACAACGACTTAAATTGAGAGGTATGAAGGCGCCTGTCCAAATCATTCTCGATGCGTATGCGTGTATATATATATATATGTATGAATGAATGTTATTACTGATGCTTGTCACTGTTGTGAGTCTTCCTTTTTTGGCAGCCTCATAATATCTCTGCGTCACCCAGCCTCATGTGAAAGAATCCTCGCATCCTGCGCTAGAACAAGTCGCTGAACCAACCATGCTCATGTCTGAGGTGCTTGGTAGGTGATTTTGGCCCTTAATGTTTTTGGCCATCGATAGGCAAAAGTAAGGGAAAGATGGTTTCCTTTTTGATAGGATTCCCCAAGTCACTCTGCGAATGGTGTTGGTGGCTGTGTGGAAATGTGATCTGGTCACCATCCACTCTGCCCGTCGGAGGTCACCATTCAAAATGTGGATCGCTGATTTTGGCTCAAAGCGACAAGTTCTAATTTGATGTTGATTTTGAAAATGAATTTAGGACGTGTGTGGTACTTGGAGTGGCTGCAGGTGCAAGCTGGGATATTACCAAATTCACTTGATTGTAGATCCGCTATCTGCACATTCAGGCAGGAGACTAGAAAGAGTGTCGCGAAGTGAAGGTTCGAGAGCGTTCTTAGAAGAAAGGAAAAGAGGTGAAAAAACATCATCATTCTCTATGTTCAACTGAGGCTTTATACCGTCTTCTTAGTTTTGAATTCGTGGGGGTAGAGGCGTCGGGTGTACATCAAGAAGCATGTAGAACAAATTTCTAGGTATTTTCATTCAGGCCCATGATAGTAATTGCACATGATAGTAGTTGCGAACGAGGGAAATTGGATCACGACACGGGTGGAGAGCGAGGTACACGGCACCCAAACAAATAAACCTGCTTTTTCTTCACAATGGGACCATTGCTTCTGATCATTGCAGTTCTGGCTTGGTTTCTTGCATCAGACCCGCTCGAATTCTCCACTTTATCTGGAATAGATGACTTTCATGCACAGTACGTAGCTCTACCTCCCTTCAATCCTCTCACAAAGATCACCCCTGATGCGGAGAACAAATTGCAAGCGTCAGCAGTCATTGGGACTGGTGATATTTTTGGACCAGAGAGCATTGTTTTCGACGCTCAAGGAAAGGGTCCTTACACAGGACTAAGTGATGGGCGAATTGTGTGCTATGACGGACCTGAGCTAGGTTGGAGCACTTTTGCCACCACCAGCAAGAATCGGTAAACCTGTTCTCTGAGATCCCTATTGTGCAACTTCTACATTTCATGACTCATAGTTGTCACCAAGATTTAGGGTCATAATAAAAGTCGCATGAGATTCCTCAAAATAAATTGCACTTGTGTCTAGGAATGGGCTCCAGACAATTGCTCTTGAAAACTAATTGCCAAAGTCAAAACACAACATTTTCTTCATGATTGCATAAAAATCAGATACGATTACTGTTAATCGTATCTGATTTTTATGCAACCATGATAATTGTTCAGCGACTAAAAATATTTTTACCATCTGAAGAAGTGCACACATGAGAGTAGGTGCACTAGATGGTCATCATACCCGTGGAATGTGGACAATCTTTTGGTGAAAAAGTGAATGGTCTAAGCATGTTTAACTGCAACTCACTGAATTCTATGAGCATTGAGGAACCATTGCATGATTGGCAGATTGTTGAGGTACTGGATCAAAGGCCCCAGTGCTAATACATGGGAGGTATGGATAGATCTGCCCGGAATACCGGACAATGTGCGCCGAAACAACAATTGTGAATTCTGGGTAGGGTTTCACGGAAAACGCACATTTGTAGAAATGCACAGTGGAGCAGTTCCATGGTTCCGTCACTTTGTTGCCAAACTCCCTATTCCTTCAAATTATTTGTATAAAATCGTTGCGCCAAAAGCCCATGCTCTTATTGTACGATATAGCCCTGAAGGTCAGGTGCTGGAAGTTCTTGAGGACCAGACAGGAAAAGTGGTCAAGGTTGTTAGCGAGGTAGAAGAGCATGATGGGAAGCTGTACATAGGGACGGTTCTGTTTCCTCAAATAGATATTTACACCCTGCCAACCTGAGCCTAAACCCAATCTCAGAACGCAGAATTGCATCCTAAATCTTTCAGGACACCAGTCTGACGCTTCCAATATGTTCACCCTACACGGTCTATTACATTCAGCGGATGTAAGCTTAATCTAGAAACGTGTATTGTCATGTTCATAACTTTGCCATGCATTTATGTTGCAATAAACCCTGTGTTTTGTTCCGTGGAGATTTTTTACAATGTGGTTCTGTAGCATCTTTTTCCACAGAATATCAGGTTCAAATGCTAAGTGGAGAAAAGAAAATTCCCTCAATTTCCTGGCAAAATGCATGTGGCATGGGTTGTGGCAATGGTTGCAATCACAATTGTCTGTGTCTGTACTATAGACAATTCCAAGAGATTGTTCATAATCAAGTCCACCTTAGTTGATAAGACTGTGTTTGAGAAATTGGACCTGTAAAAAGTTTGGATCCATAATCTTGGTTGAATTGTATGCAACTTGATTTCCTTCAACAAGAAAGAAGTAGATCAAAAAACTTCCACCAGCTGCTTCATCATTTGTCTTTAATAAGTTCTTGTCATGTTTTTTAGAAGTTCAATATTCAACTTGAATAATTGACTTTAATGTCATCCTCCTTAATCATTGCTTGAAAACAATAATAATGCTATCCAGTAAAAATTCATAAATGTATTTGTTAATATTTTATAGAGAAATTATGTTTTATTTGCTGATGTTTAACTTTAAATCATAAAATTCATTTAAAAAGGTTTCTTGGAAAGTTAAATCTTGGTGTAGAATAAATAAATAAAAAAATCAAGTTGTTTTATATGAACTAAAATATATATTTAATTATTTTCTCAACAATAAGCATACCTATGGAAAGACATTAAGTGGTATCCTTAGCCAATATCAAGATTTCTTGGGCATTTTTAAAAAAAATACAGATATTCTTCTAGAGCATTGATCTTATAATTATTCAATTGATTTACAAAAAAGAGCTCAACCACCATTTGGACTAATCTACAACTTATGTTAGAATGAATTGGTTATATTAAAAGAATATATTAATAAAATTTTTACTAAAAACTTCATATACCATTTAAAATCTTCAACTGGAGCTCCTATCTTATTAGTGGGAAAAAAAAGATGGATCTCTATAAATGTGTATAGAGTATCAAAGATTTAATAAGATGACCATCAACAATAGTTATTTCTTACTTCTAATTTTAATATTTTTTGATCAATTAAATCAAGCAAATATCTATACAAAAATAAATCAATGAGGATCATACAACTTAGTTTTCATAAGAAAAAGAAATGAATGGAAATCCGCTTTTTGAACTAGGTATGGACATTTTAAATATAATATCATGCCTTTTGGACTCATAAATGTATCAATTGCTTTTCAACATCTTATGAATGATGTTTTTTCGGAGTTTTTTTTAATAATTTTGTTATTTTCTATTTAGATGACATTTTAATCTACTCTAAAAATATAAAAGAATATGAACTTTATATTTTTCATATGTTATAAAAACCTAAAGATGCAAGATTATGTGCAAAGATGGAAAAGTATGTATTCTATATTATTAAAATTAACTTCCTTGGATATATTCAATAGCTTTCTATTTCAAGAAATTTTTAATAATAGAAATCAATTATAAAATCTATAATAAAAAAATTCTTATAATTATAGATTATTTTCATAAATAATGTCATTATTTAAAAGATACTTCTAATCTATTCATTGTGTATATAAATTACAAAAAACTTAAATACTTCATGTCAATGCAGATGTTGAATCATTACTAGACTTGTTGAAGTATGTCATTATCAAGATTTGATTTTATAAACACATATTCACCTGAAAAATAATAAGGTTTCTTAGACATACATTCTAGACATTCTTATCTTGTATCAAATGAAAGAGATGCAGCTTTTAATCAATAAATAATGATCATCTTAAAGCTTAAGTAATTTCATCTTTGAGCAATAAAATCAACATTAACTATTGATTCAATATTTGTCAAGTAAATTCAATCAAGTATTTCTTATAATCCTCTTATTTATGATATTAAGAATGTTTCTTCTAAGATTTATGATACTTCTAAATTCAAATTCAAGAACAACCTATTCTATTTTGAAGATTGCCTATATGTTTCAAAAAGAGAAGCACATCACGACTTTTCAGTGGAAAGGCATGTTTAATACAATAAGACTTTGGAGCTTATATCTAAGGATTTTTGGTGGCTGCAAATGTGAAAGATTATAAAAGACTTTGTACAGTCATGTGATATTTGTTCTCGATCAAAAACTTTTGATCATCAATCCTATAGACTTTTCCAACCATAGCTTATATTGAAACAATCGTAGTCTTTTATTTCTGTGGATTTTATTATGGATCTTTTAAGTTCAAGTTCATACGACTTTATATTTGTAATTGTAGATTGCTTCATCAAAATTGTATATTTTGTATTATGTACAAAATCTATTTCAAGTGAAAAAATAACCAAGCTTTTCTTTGACAACATCTATCATTATCATAGATTGCCAAAGGATATTATATTAGATAAAAGGACACAATTTGTATTAAGATTTTCGAGAACCATTTTTAAGATATTGAAGGTGGATATGAAATTGTCTGTAGCCTTTTATCTTCAAAGTGATGAATAAACAAAACTTATGAATCAAGTTTTGGAGTAATATTTGATATATACCATCAACTATTATCAAGATAACTAGACAAATTTTTTGCCATTTTTTAAAGTTTTCATATAAAAATTTAATATATTTTTTTATTCAACAAACATCTTTTTTTGCTAATTATGGTTATCATCTATGATTTGATACTTTTGACTTTTCAAAAGTTGATAATCCTATAGTGGAAGATTTGTCAAGTTGTTTGTCAAAGTTACATACAATAATAAAGGCACAATTAAAAGAAGCTTAAGAATGACAAAAGTTCAATGCAAATACTTATTATAAGGAATAATTACAATTCAATGTAGATGACAAGGTATACTTACTTTGTTGCAATATCAAAATTACTTGTCTTTGTAATAAGTTTGATTATTGGAGGCTTGAATCTTTTACTATTTGTGAATAAGTCAATTCTATTGCTTATTAATTACATCTATTGGAATCTATGAAGATCCATCTCATATTTCATGTATTTTTTTTTGAGTCATATAAAATGATGAATATTTCAAAAAGAAGACAAATGCCACCTCTTCCTATAGAAGTAGATAATAATTAAGAATTTGAGGTAGAAGAAGTCTTAGATTTAAGGTGATATTAAAATAGATTAGAATATCTTATTTATTACTACAGATATAAAATTAATGAATACATATGAGAGTCAACAAAGAATCTTGCAAATGCAACAAAGAAATTGAGTCTTTTCATTGATGATATCTATCATAATTAAGATAAAAAAATAAGATCTATAAAAGATAATCATTTCTTCTTGTAGAACTCATCTTTAAATAGAAGGATAATGTCATAGATATACATATTTACTCCAATAATTATCTATATGATTAAGAAGAAGTAAATAAAAATAAATTAATTTCATAATATCTTTTAATTTTTTTTTAAAAAACTTTATAAAATTTAGTTTTAACCTTATATATATTTGTAATTGATTGATAAATTAAAAACTTAATTAATAAATTAATCACCTATCACACATACTAATAGCTTATAGAATAAGCTAACTATATAATGCACATTTAGAAATTTTTTCTTATAAGCTAAGATATGTATCTTGCAAAGTCAATACATGTTAGAGACCTTATAGAACATTGTCACATAGTTTTTAGTTAGATAGTATATGTGGAAGCAAGAGTGAAGCCTTTTTTACTCTTATCAATGCCTTTCTAGTCCTTAGTCTTCTTTCAAAACTTACTAGTCTTCTTGTTTTTGGCAATAGCTATTCTAATTCAATATATTACCATCTTTGAGTGATTTTTTAATCTATTTGAGTGCTACAAGAGTATATTGAGTTTTCTTTCTTTGAGATTTATGTCCTTGATACATGCAAAGAAGATGACAGCTCAAATATTTTTTGTACATATACCACTAAAAAATATTGTCACTATTCTATATGAAAAAAATCTTATAAGTTTTATATTTTCTTACACTATTTATAATGAATATCAAAAATTATATGAAAATATTCTTGAAAATCATCCTTCCATTATTTTCTCAATGGATAATATGAAAGATAATAATTTTTAGTATACTTATCAATGTGATGTTGAAAATAAGATAACAAGTCTTTTTTTTTTGCACATGCAAGATGTGCTAATTAAGCAAAAAAATATACATCTTCTATTATTGTAGAGTGTATTTATAAAAAAAATTGATTTAAGATACCTATATTATATATAATGGTTATAATGAATTTTAATACCTCTTTCATAATTGCCATTTTTTTCTTCCAAAAAGAAATAGAGATTTTTTTTTCTTGGATTTTAATTCAATTGATTTAATTATATGGACATATTTGATATATTTACAATAATTGTGATATAAATTTGGCATTAATAAATACCTTTGAGATTATTTTTTTAATTTTAATATTTTAATTTATATTTGACATATTTAAAAAAAATATTTGAACAAATTACAAGATGTATTTTGCTACATATTTAGAATTAGGTTGATCTACATTTCTAAAAGATTAGAATAATGTCATAAATACTTTTACTTAAGTATTTTATAATAAATCATAGAATAGTATTTCTACCAAGTATAATCCAATTGTTGCTACAACTATGAAGTACTTGTAAAATACCTAAATTATAGAAAGAAATTTTTTTATAAGAGCTTTAATAAATGACTATTTATACTTTAGAAGTATTACTATTTCTAGAATTGAAGTCAATATTTTGCTCTTAAATCATATTTAAGAGTGTCTACTAAAGACTTACAAAAGATACAAATTTCTTTACTTTAATTTTTTGAAAATACAAAAATGGAGATAAATAGTCAAGAAAGTTTAGAGAAGATTTGTATATGCTACAAAAATATCATTTTTCTTTTTTCAAATGTTATAAAAAGGATAATAATATATGCTTTCAACCTTACCTTTAAGTAATTTAAGTGTGCAATTGAAGTTTTTAAAATAAACTCTTGCATAAGTACTTTGACAAAGACATTTAATATGCAAGAAAAATATGAAATAAAATAGAATAGTTTTGATTGTGGCTGATTTTCACGTTTAATTTCATCTAATAAATATTACAAGTTTATTGCCTTCTCTACCACCACAAAATATATTTGCTAATTGTAAAGATCTTTACAATGTCTTTGACACTATAAGACGAAGTTTTGAACTACTACCTCTTCATCAATAAGAAAGTAGATACTAACCTTCTAAAGATAGTATCTATAAGTATCCAATTAAAAAATCCAACAAAAAATCAACCAAAAGGTCATACATACAAAATCTCTAATTGTACAAAACACAATGAACATTCTATACAACAAAGTGACATTGTGAAAGCAACAACTTATATTAGTCATTATAAGAATTTCCAATAATACAATGTGTAGACTTGGATCCCTTAAAATCTAAGTAGGTCACAAATATCTACTAATACAAGTCAATTATAATGAAATAAATATTAACTATGTATAATTAATAGGTATAGAGAAGGAGTGATTATGATTGAACAAGTTAGATTTGTTTAGTTGTTTACAAATTTTTGCATGTATTGGATTCAGATTCATTCAAATAAGCATAGATACATGGATATTTTTTTAATGAAGGACAACATTACAAGAACCCTTATTATGTCTTGAGATGAATACTCTTTATTTGAGTGTCTTTACATAATGCAAGAAAAGTCTGTTGTCTGGTGGTGCTTATAGCCCAAGCTTCTTCATTATGTTTGCACATAAAAATAAAATATAAATTAATAAAAAGATGAATGTCAACTTTAAAAAGTAAGAAATAGAATATTTTAATGGTATTAAAACTCCATTATTAGAAAGAAGGTGAAGCAAGATCTATTTATCTTTAATTAGAGATAGGATGCTAATAAGTAAAAAAAAGAACCTAAGATAGAAGATGATAAAAAAGCAAAATGCTATGGATAGAATTGAAGCTAAAGATGCATGGTGCATAAGAGTCTAGAGTTCATTAAATAAATAAACTAGTCTATGCAGGGTTTATAGTACATTAAAATATAATACTTAGATCATGTTTTCAACATTACATACTTTGCATATATGAATTCAATGTAGAAATAAACGAGCAAAGAAGCGGGACCTAATAATAAAATACATACTTGCATAATATTAGGTCTTTATCAAGCTCTACATCCAGTGCCATAGCTTTCTCTAATCTTCGTTGTTTCAAGGTTGTTTTTTTTTTTTTTTTTACAGTTTCTTCAACAACGCATCAAGCAACTATTTCATTTCTTTTCTTCCTCAGCTCTTCTTTGCCTTCTCATTGACTTTCTTTGTAACTTCTTGTCTCAAGCAATCTCTTTTTTTTGATCCATTTGAATTCCAAGCCTCTCAAAATTAACCTTTAGTGTTATAAAAAGTTCATGAATAAGTTTTGTAAGGACTATCAAATCTAGTAAACATCTTAAACAAACATTCTTTAATGCAAAAAATCAAATTATTCAAACGACAAACATATAGTGATGGTATATACTTATATAAATTAATAAAATCAATACTCATAAAGATCCAATAAAACAACAACAAAGATGTAGAATCAAGTTGATCCAAAAGAAATATAATACTTGATCTACTTACAATACAACTTGGAAAGCTTGATCTTGTTCTTTATGTAAATGACAATTAAATTGTTGCTTCTCTTCCACCAGATAAGATGCTACTAAAATTAAACCTTCTTCTTCAACAACTCTCTATAATATGGACATTAATTCTTTTATTGTCTTAGAATCTTTGATCTATTTTAAAATTACAATTAATTAAAATACCATTATTTTATAGAATAGTAATAGGTTAAAGATAAAATATCATAGATTTCTCCTCAGAGCCTACATTCAATAAAAGATAATAAGTAGTCAAGTAAAATTTTTGGATTTATGTTCACAATCCATGGTAATTAGACAGAGTATGTAATTGAATGTTTAGCCCTACTATAATATCTTTTATTGAAATATGTTCTAACAAAGTTCATTTCAAATAGAAGACTTGATCATTTTACATATGGGATGTAATGAACCTAATCAATATAATATGATCAAAAAATTTTAGTCCAAGAAATAATTAACCAAAAATCATCCATTGTAACTTACGTATAAATTTTAGTGAGTCCAAACTTCAAACTTATTGAAGAAGTACAATTTATTGATTGTTTGAACTCATCACAATAATACAAAAAGAGTAGATAGCTCAAAACACACTATGATTAATATGATTAATATGGATTTTAAATAATACTACCGTTCATTATAGATCAAAATTTTGTCCTTCTAAAAATAAAAATAAAAATAAGAAAAACTTAAAAATATGTAAAATCACAACTATAGGATTTAAATATCTTATATCAACTATGCTTGATGGTGTCACGGATATATATATTTATCCCAATAGTTACTTATATGATTAGGTAGAAGTAGATAAATATAGATTAATTTCATAAAGTCTTTTAGAAAAGCTTTTTAGAAGCTTCATAGATATGGTTTTGACTTTAGATGTATTTATAGGATAGAAACTTAGCCAACAAGTTAAGCACATATTAGTGACTTATGGAACAATTTAACTCCATATAATAGCTTGTGGAACAAGTTAATTATGTGATACATATATAGATAACTTGTCTTGTAAGATAAGACATGTGGATAGCAAAGTCAACATGTTTTGGAGGTCCTATAAGACATTGTCATATAGCTCCTAGTCAAGAATATATATGGAAGCAAGAGTGAAGTCTTCTTCACTCTTGTCAATGTCTTTCTAGTCCTTAGTCTTATTTCAAGACTTTCTAGTCTTCTTATTTTTAATAATAGCTATTTTAGTTTAATATTACATTATCTTTTGAATGACTTTTTAGTTTCCTTCAATGATACAAGAGTGTATTAAGAATTTTCTTCCTTCAAGATTCATATCCTTAATAGTTTAACAAACATGTTAATATATTATTTCTAACTTATTTTAGAAGTGAGTGGATTATTTCACTTCTATTATTGTATTTTGAAGGTTGCAGACTATCCACCTTTAAACATTTTTTTTTTTTTTTTTTTTTCTAATACTGAACTTTTCTTTAAAAATAGTAGATAATTCTTCTTTGTGGAAAATTTTATTAGAGGTTTTGAATTACCCTCCTCTAATTTAACTTTTTGGATTTGTTTGAGTTGTCTATGGAAGAAAAGATTATGGATGCTACTCCTAATAGAAGTGAGAATAGATTTGCAACTACTGTGGATCTTCACAAGCTTGTCAACAATCTTCCAGTAGAAATTTCATGCATCACCAACATCAAGTATGAGAGCAATGCTTCTATACCTATGGAAGAAGTTCAGAGTATATATCAAAGAATTGTACAGTTGAGAAGAATAAATCGATCAGCCTCACAACCAAATTCAAAGAGACTTGCTTCTACAAGCTCAAGAGAGGCAAGAATTAGTATATCCAAGAAGTTTGATGGAACAAGATCAAAATTTTGAGGGTTTTTACAACAAATTAAGTTCCACTTAAGGTTACACTTTTTTCAATATGCTAATGGATTTACTCAAGTTGGCTTTATAGGCACATTTCTATTTAGAAGTGTTCTTTTTTGATTTATACCTTTGATGGAAAATGATTCACATTTTTTTTATAATTTAAATTCATTCTTAGAAGTATTTATTGCTACATTTGAAGAAATTTATTGAAAATGAGTAGGAAAGATTCAACTCTTATCTTTATGATAAGGATTATAATCAACCACCACATATGCTATTAAATTC
This sequence comes from Physcomitrium patens, assembly GCF_059467195.1. Lineage (NCBI taxonomy): Eukaryota > Viridiplantae > Streptophyta > Bryopsida > Funariales > Funariaceae > Physcomitrium > Physcomitrium patens. The sequence continues at coordinate 3,440,355 of NC_143434.1, read as the reverse complement.
CAAAACCTCACTTGCGACATGGAGTGGAATAATAAAGCACTTATGAATCAATTTTGATATGGATTGAAGAATAGCATGAAAGATTTGTTATTAACAATACCAAAAGTAAAATCTTTGGAATAGTATATTGCTCAAGCCATTTCATATGACAATCAATTATTTGAAAGGTGTCAAGAACAAAGACTTAGTTGGAGAAGAACAAGTCAAGTAATGATGGCAACTTCCAAGTCTTTTGAAACATATTCATTAAGGCTAGAATCAATGCAAATTGATATGATATGTTTTAAATCTCTCACGGAGCAAAAAAAGATTCAATATCACTAAGAGTGTTTGTATTTATATTGTGGAGAAGCTAAGCACACTGCTCAACATTGTCCAAAGAAGAAACACAATTACAAAATAAAAAGCACAATTACCAAAAAAGATAATGTGTTAAAAAACAAGTTTTTCTAGCTACAATAGAGACTGTGCAGTTAGAATCATGTGTAATAACTAGTAAAGGTCGTACTCTCTCCTCATATCCCTCATCTTGTTTTATAATAGATGTAATTTTAGGACCCAAAAATAACAAAGTCTTTGCGTTATTAGATTTAGGAGCCTCAGCCTATTTTATAGACATAGATTTTGTCAAAAATCAAAAATTACCTTTAGTCAAGAAAACTAAATCTATACATATAGAAGTCATAGATGGTTGTTTGTTGTCTTTTAGAAATGTTATCCATGAGACTATTCCTTTAGATGTAGCAATTAAAGATTATAACAACATAGAAGTATTTAATGTAATTAGATCTCTATCCAATTTGATTATTTTAAGATTATTATAACTACAAAAATATAACCTTCAATTAGATTGGATTTCTTGTAATCTTAACTTTTTTGGTAGTATAATCTAAGATTGCATTAGTGAAATAGAAGTGTATAAGTCTAGTACATCCAAATCGTTACTAGTAGATGGAAGAGCTTTCATGCATGTTACAAAAAAATAATCATCTTTTGCTATATTTGCTACACCTATTTCTAATGGTCAAAAATATCAAGTGGTATTCCTATCCAATATCAAGAATTCCAAGACATCTTTGAAAAGAAGAATGCAGATATTCTTCTAGAGCATCGACCTTATGATTGTTCAATTGAATTGCAAGAAGGAGCTCAACTACTATTCACCAATCTATAGCTTATTATTCAATGAATTGGCTGTATTAAAGGAATACATTGATAAAAACTTAGCAAAGAACTTCATATGCAATTTTAAATCTCCATGTGAGGGTCCTATCTTATTTGTGAAGAAAAAAGATAAATCTCTACAGATGTGTGTGGATTATTGAAGACTTAATAAGATGGCCATAAAAAATAGATATCTTTTGCCTTTGATTTCAGGACTTTTTGACCAACTCAATCAAGCAAAGATCTATACTAAAATAGATCTATGAGGAGCATACAACTTAGTTTGTATCAAAAAAATAGATGAATGGAAGAATACTTTTTAAATTAGGTTTGGATATTTTGAATATAATATCATGCCTTTTGGACTCACAAATGTACCGGCTGCTTTTCAACATCTTATGACTAATATTTTTTGTGACTTTTTAGATGATTTTATTGTTTTCTATTTCAATAATATTCTAATCTATTCTAAGAATACAAAAGAATATGAACTTCATATTCATTGTGTATTACAAAAACTTAGAGATGCAGAATTATATACCAAGTTAGAAAAGTGTATTCCATAATACTCAAGTTGAATTTTTAGAATACATCATTTCCAACAAAGGCCTTATGATGGATCCTAAGCAAGTCCAAACTATCATAGATTGGAAGATTTCAAGAATACTGCGAGATGTGCAATGCTTTTTGGACTTTGTTAATTACTATCAAATCTTCATGAAAAAAAATTCTCAAGTTGCAGCTTTATTTATATATTTGACCTATAAAGATAAACTTAAGTGGAATAAAAAAGTAAAAGCATCATTTGATACTTTAAATAAGGAATATATTTCTATACTAAACTTACATTGCATCAACTTCTCCAAGGCATTTTTTGTGGAAACGAACAAGTCAGACTTAGCTATGGATATCTTGTTGTCACAAACTCCATTCAATAGCTTTTCATTCTAAGAAATTTTCAACAACCAAGATTAATTATAAAATCTATGATAAAGAGCTCCTTACAATCGTGGATTCATTTCAAAAATGGCATCATTATCTAAAACACGCCTTAAGTCCAATTACCATGTTAATAGATCATAAGAATGTCAAGTACTTCATGTTTATGCATGTTTTGAATTATTGTTAAGTCCATTAAAGTCTGTTTTTATCTAGATTCAATTTCAAGATTACTTATCAATCCAAAAAATAATAAGGTCTTTTAGATGCTCTTTCTAGATATTTTTATCTTACACCAAAAGAAGGAGATGTATCTTTTGATCAATAAAGAATGATTTTTTTAAAGCCCAAGCATTTTCATCTTTGAGCAATAAAATTAACATTGACTATTGATTCAACTTTTGTCAATCAAATTCAATCAAGTATGTCCTTTGATCTTCTTGTCCATAATATCAAGAATACTTCCTCTAAATCCTATAATACTTCAAAGTTTGAATTCAAAAAAAAACTATTATATTTTAAAGATTACCTATATATTCTAGAAGGTAAGGCACAATTACTTGTCCTTCAAGCTCGTCATGATTTTCTAGCAGTCGGACATTTTGAATTCAATAAGACTTTAGAGCTAATATCAAGAGATTTTTGGTGGCCTCAAATGTAAAAGGTAGTTAAAGACTTTTTACAATCATGTAATACTTATTCAAGATCTAAAACTCCTTGCCATTAACCTTATGGACTTTTTCAACTGTTACTAATTCCAAAACAACTATGGTCTTTCATTTCTATGGATTTTATTACAGATCTTTTAAGTTCAAGTTTATATGACTTTATATTTATAATCGTAGATTGCTCCTCTAAAATGGCACATTTTATACCATGTATAAAATCTATTTTTGATGAAGAAACATCCAAGCTTTTTATTGACAATATCTATTATTATTATGGATTGCCAAAGGATATTATATTAGATAGGAGGACTCAATTTGTATCAAGATTTTAAAAAATCTTATTCAAGATTCTAAAAGTAGATACAAAGTTTTTTTCATCTTTTCATCTTCAAATTGATAGAAAATAAAATGAGAGAATTAAGTTTTGAAATAATATTTGAGGTGTACTATCAATTATCATCAAGATGATTGGACAACTCTTTTGCCATTCGTAAAGTTTGCATACAATAATTCAATACATTCTTCTACTCAACAAACACCTCTTTTTGCCAATTATGGTTATCATCCATGACTTGATACTTTTGACTTTTGAAAAGTTGATAATCTTGCGATGGAAGATTTAGCAAATTATTTGTCAAAGCTACATACAACGATGAAGATAAAATTAAAAGAAGCTCAAGAACAATAAAAGACCAATGTAGATGCCTATAGCAAAAAGCAACCACAATTCAACGTAGATGATAAGATATGTTTATTTTGTTGCAATATGAAGACTACTCATCGTTGTGATAAGTTGGACTATTGTAGGCTGAAATCTTTTTCTATTTATAAATAAATCAATTTTATTGCTTATCAATTACATCTATCAAAGTCTATGAAGATCTATCCTATATTTCATGTATCTCTTTTAGAGCCGTATAAGATAGTAAATATCTTAAGAAGAAGATAAATGCCACCTCATTCTATAAAAGTGGATAATAATTAAGAGCTCGAGGTAGAAGAAGTCTTAGATTCAAGGTGGCACCAAAATAGATTGAAATATCTTATTTATTGATATGGATATGATATTAGCAAATTTACATGAAAGCTAACAAAGAATTTTACAAATGCAACAAAGAAGGTTGAGGCCTTTCAATGACAACATCTATCAAAATTAAGCTGAAGAATTACAAAGATCCATGAAAAATGATAATTGCTCCATGTGGAACTTGTCTCTAGAAGGAAGGATAATGTCATAGACATATACATTTATTCCAATAGTTACTTATATGATTAGATAGAAGTAGGTAAATATAGATTAATTTCATAAAGTCTTTTAGAAAAGCTTTCTATAAGCTAAATAGATATGGTTTTGACTTTAGATATATTTATAGGATAGAAACTTAGCCCATAAGTTAATCATATATTGGTAGCTTGTAGGAAAATTTAACTCCATATTATAGCTTGTAGAATAAGCTAATTATGTAGCTTATAAACAGATAACTTACCTTACAAGTTAAGACATATAGCTAATAAAGTCAACATATTTTGGAGGTCTTATAGGACATCGCTACATAGCTCTTAGTTAAGATTACATATGAAGGCAAGAGTGAAGCCTTCTTCATTCTTGTCAATGCTATTCTAGTCTTTAGTCTTATTTCAAGACTTTCTAGTTTTCTTATTTTTGGCAATAGCCATTCTAGTTTAATATTTCATCATCTTTTGAGTGACTTTCTAGTTCTCTTCAATGACATAAGAGTGTATTTAGAATTTTCTTCCTTTGAGATTCATGTCCTTGACAAATGGTCGCAAAGCATGCTATTAAACAAGCTTAGCAAATATGTGATTATAATTGGAATTGATATACTCCTCCCTTTCCTTAGCTCAAGTACAACATTTCAGTAGATTGACATCTTTGTGAACATTCTCCTCTCTAAAAATAATTCTATATTGTAGAAGTATCAAATGATGAATTCTATTCATAAAATTATATTGAAGAGTTGTTAAATGTGTTGAATATCCCATATTATGTATATTGAAAGTTGTGACTTAACCAACTTTTAACTAAAATACTAGAAGTATCTTTTCTTTTAGATTCTAGTATATTTTATTTGTAACAAATGATATTCATCATTTTTCATAACTTATCCTATTTTTGTAACATGATATCAAAGCTAGATAAATATTATTATGGATGAAATTTTTTTAAATAAAGTTTTGATTAAAAAATTAAATATTTTTATTTGATAAAAATTTAGATGATTTGCTTGCTACTAGAGCTCTATCATTGTTGTAGTTGCTAGAATTGTTGGAATTACTAGAGCTATTGGAGTTGCTAGAATTAAAAGAGCTCTTGGAGTTGCCATAGTTGTTGGAGTTGCTAGAATTGGAATTTGATTCTATTTGAAGTTGATTTTAATTTAATCAAATTTTATTTGTTGTTGGTAGTGAAAACAAGTTTGTTTTGTACCAATATAGCTTGATACTACTATTCTCTAAGTATTGCACTTTGTGAACTATTTATTAATTATTTTCTTATAATTATTTGTTGCAATTGCAGTAATTGTATTTGGTAATGTTATTTTCAATGGATCATCATATTAATTGAATAAATGAAAAAAACTATGGCACATGCATATTTATTATGAAATATTTTATGTACATCCGCAAGCTCTATATGTATACAAATGGGTATTAAAATATCCTACAAGTATTGATGGAAAATCAAAATGGAAATCAAGTGAAGTACAAGCATAAGCATTGATTGCACTCAATGTTAAGCCTTTGTAATTGAATCACATATGCAAATACAATATTGCAAAAGAGATCTAGGATACATTAGGTAAGATCTATATGCTCTTAGAAGTCATTATTGAAATATATTTAATGAAGAAATTATATAATCTTTGATATGAATGAAAAATTCATGGAATTTTTTTGGAGAGATTTTTGATCTTAGGAATTAATATATTAAAGTCAATGGTGAAATGGACAAAAAGAGTATGGCATTTTTTACACTTACTATTGTCATATGATATGATTTATAATCTAAAAATGTATGAGATATCTAGTTTTAAAGAGTTTAGTTTTAATTTATTGGCTAAGCCCTAATAAGTGATTTATTCCACCTTTAACTTATATACAAAGTCTTGGCTCTCAAAACCTCTTCTTTTTATATAAAATGCCCAAATTATAGCAACATCCTTTAGAACATATTTTTTTTGTAAAGAATATGTTTTTTCTAAACTTTAAAAATTCATATCTTTTGATCCAATTGTTTAGTTTCTCTCAAATTCTAACATAACGTAGCTATTATTCTTAAGCTTTAATAATAATAAAAAAAACTATAAAATCACTATTAATCTTTTGGTATCTTAAAAATCCTAGCAGATACTCTAAACCCTAATTTAAAAGCACCCAAGCACTATTTTCTTCATATCTCAAAAATCAAAAATTCAAATGTCAAAAAATTTATACATAAAGTTTATTGTCATGATTACATACATTTTAGAAAATTTTAAGCCAAAATCTTATCAAATTGCTCAAGATATAGCTCAAAATACAACTACTAGTAAATCAAGTCACTTACTACCCTTAGATTGCAAGTACTAACTTCAACTTCTAATATCTCCTTTAATTAAATTTAGAATATATTAAAAAATATACCAAAATTATAGTCAATAAAGTAATCTCATCAATCCTAATTGTTGATCCTTTATTGCTTTTTGTACGTGCTTGTTATGTTCAAAAAAAGTGATAGTAGGTAAAAAATCAATACCTTAACTTTGAGCATTCATATTTATTTTATATAAGCTCCAAATTATCCAAAATTTATGCCAAAACCATAGCCAAAAACCCAAACTTGCTGATCTTAGCCTCCAAAGCTCAAATCATCTCAAAAAAATAACCCTAATCTCTAATAAGGCTTTAGGCAGTCTCCTTGAAGTCCATTGGGTATGAGTTTTGGCCAATAGGAATAGAGATTTTCATCATCTATCTCCATTCATCCATATAGATGCCTTAACTATTCTTTTTGCTACCAAAATCCCTCTCCAATCTTTTTTTCTTATAAAATCTATATTATATATGCTCTAAATATCAAATAAAAGAAACAAAATAAGACTTTGAAGGTCACCAATATCTAAAAAAGATAACTTTAAATATGTAAAAGTTACTATCAACCAAAATTAATCTTAAAAGCCACTATCAAAAGAAAATAAAATTATATAAATTCTAATAGTAATTCTTTTAAACAACCTCCTTTTAAAGTAGTCATCTAATTATATTCTACAACCAATTAAAATCCACTAACATAGCTCTTACCATATTACTTAGTAAATTTTATATCAAACATATAAACAAAATATTTTGATATGGTAGTCAAACCACAATATGACACCTTATTACCAAAATCTTAAGATTTAGTTATTCACTTGATTGTTTTGAAGAAAAAAAAAGAGATTATGGAAGAGATAGTATGATTTATTCTCCTTGAAGAAGAAATCAGAAGGAAGGAAAAGACTAATCCTCCATTTTCCACTTTAGTAATATATACAAGAGGAAAACAAGTCTGAAAGAAGTACCATCTACAATAAAAAAAAAAATCTAAGATCGATAAATCTAAAAGTACTTGTAAGGCTTGTAGAAAAAAAAAGACATTAGCAAGGTGATGTAGAATGTCCTAAAAAAATAGCAATAGTATAATAAATACAAGAATTGTTATTGTTCTTTCAACTCAAGAAGCATCATTTAATTTAGAAACAATGATTGTGTGAGTGTAAAATTTACTTTTTAATCTAATTATAAGATAGCTTCAATTAAGAATTACTTATAATAGGTGGTATGAAGTAAAAGTAGAAAAAATAAGAGCAAAAGAAGGAAAATACAAAACAAGTGGAATAAGTGCAATCAAGCAATTGTACACTACAAAACTAGTCACAATCTATTCATTGAGTTTTTATCTAATAAAAAATAAAAAATAAAAATAAAAAATTTATTTTTAGAAATTTAATTTTTTTATCTTTCCAATTGTGTAAGAAACATATAAGTCCGAGTTACTATGAGTTAGTTATGAAGGTTTGAAAAATAACAAATAAATGAATGAAAAATTAAGTAAATAATTTTACCTCAAGGATAACTTGCTTAAGAGATCAGGAGTTCGAACCTCACCAAGGCTCAAAAATAGTGTATATTGGTTGTCTAAAGAGGACTTGAAGCCTTAGTCTTATCTTCCTACCTATACCCAAGGTGCTACAACCTATATGGGATTTATATACCTCCTTTCCTATAAGGACCAGACTAATTGCTAGTCCTCCTATTTTCTACTAATAAAACTTTTTTTGTATTTTTGACTTCATCATGGTGTTTAAAAATAACTTATTAGCCTAAGTAACTTGTATGGTCTTTGAATCTTGCTTCATTTCTTCATAATGGCTCCCAAGGTGGTAAAACTTATTTTTACCAAAGTCTTAGAAATTACTCTAAAAATTCCTAAAAAATATAAATAAATTCTAAAATTCCTATAATAGTTCTATAATACTAATATCAGTTTTAAAATATAATTTCCTATCTTGGTAATTTTTACAGTAATAAAATCAATTTAAATCTACTATAAATCAAACTTTCTATATAACTAACTAAAAAGTCATGAGGTTCTTTCTCATACTTCTTCTAAATACTAACTAAAATTTATAGTTTTTTTTATAAATAATATGTATAGATAGAAGTCCAATATAAATATAGACCTTCGTAAATATTCCTCAATATTCAATAATAAATAAAAAATACAAAACCAACTAAGATAATTGCTTACTAAGACGCTATTTCTTTTCTACTAATATTATTTTCCTTCACTTAACATCTTCTAAGCACATCTTCACCTAAAAATTGTAATGTGCATGATAGATTATAAAGAAAAATGGTTGAAGAAGAAATAAATCTTATACCAAAAAATATAATAGAATTCCATCAACTAAAAGTTGAAGCAACTACTCAAGCTTTATTATTTAATCATCGTTATGTAGATGGCATTGGTCTAAAAAATATTAAAGTGGAAATAAGATGCATCACATGTCTTAGAAAAAAGACAAGAATTTTATTCAAAAAGATTATAATTTAGTAATTAAAATAGCGGATGTAATTGTATTGATAAATATACAAAACCAGAGACTATTGAGCAAGCCATGAATTCACTTATTTGCAAAGAGTGGAATTGTGCCATGAAGAAAGAATTCAATTCTTTGAAAGATCATGGTATATAGAAATTTTTATTTTTATCCAATGGTAGGAAGGCTATAGATTCAAAATAGGTTTTTAAAAAGAAACTTACTAACAATGGTTCTATTGAATGTTTTACATCATAATTGATTGAAAAAGATTTTATTCAATTTAAAGGTCTTGATTATCAAAAAAAAATTGCAATAATTGCTTGTATTATAATAATTTATATATTTCTTACAATTGTTTCTATTCTTAATTGGAATATGTTGCAACTTGATATTATTTCAATTTATTTAAATGATGAATTTAAAGAAGAAAATATTTATATAAAGATTTCAAAAGGTTTGAAAGTTCCATTGGAGCATAAAAACAAGGTGTTGCAATTGCCGAAGACTTTATATGGTTTGAAGCAATCTAGATGTAAATGGAACAAGAATTTCGATAATTTTCTATTGAATCTTCATTCAAAGCACTCAAAATTAGATTTTGGTTTATACACAATATATATTGAAGGACTAATTCTTGCATTAATTATTTATATTGATAATATATTCATTGGTGGCAAGAACTTTGAGATTCTTATTAAATGTAGGGATGAATTGCAAGAGTGCTATAAGATGAAAGACCTTGATGAACCTAGTGATTTTTTTTTTATCGGTTTTTTGTAATATAAGAAAAATAATATCATTAGTTTGAGTCAAACCAAGTAAATTTGTTGAAAGTTGGAGGAATTTAGAATGAAAGATGCAAAGGTAGTTGCTACACCAATGGTATGAGATCATGCCACTAAACATGAGAATGATGACCTTTTAGATATAAAAGATGTCAAGCTTTATCAAAAAGCTTTAGGATTATTTTTGTACCTTGCAAATGGTACAAGGTATGACATTGTATTTGCTTGTCAATACTTTGCTTAATATATATGGTACATCCATATATTTTGCATTGGCAAGGAATCAAACAAATATTTTGTTACTTATAAGGGACAAAATATTTAATATTATAATATGAAAGAAAAGAAATAAATTTGCAACTTGTAAGCTATAGTGATGCAGATGAGGCAAGTTGTGTGGAGACATTCCATTCGGTTGGCAGTTATGCATTTATATTGGTCAAGCGAGAAACAATCCTTACTTTTTGATTCATCAATAAAGGTAGAATATGCAGATTTGGCTACTATACCAAGAGAAACTTTGTGGCTTTATAAAGTATTTAGAAATTATAACATTCTTGAGCTGAAAAGAATTCTCATTTATAAAGATAAGTAGAATACCATTGCTATTGCCAAAAATTCAACTCACCATGGTTGCACAAAGCATTGGAATACATAATACTATTTTATTAAGCAATGTGTGGAAAAAAGATAAATTAGTTTGGAATATTTTTTCACAAATCAAATAGCAAAAGATATTTTTATAAAACCTCTTCTTAGAGATAAGTTTCTAATTTTCAGAGATATATTAGTTCATGTTTTAGTACAGAATTAAGTCTTATTTTGATAGAGAATTAAATCCCACTTTCAAAAGAAGAATGTTGAATGTGTTGAATGTCTCATATTATGTGCACCAAAAGCTATGACTTAACCAGTTCTAAACTAAGACATTGGAAGTACTCTTCTTTTTGGCTTCCGGAAAATTTTGTTTGTAATAAATGATATTCATCATTTTTCATAATTTATCATATTTTTGTAATAGGAGTGCAGTAATTAGTCATGACTAATAAATCAATGGTTACCAACTATTTACTTCAAGGACCAGTATGTACAAACTAACAAAAATTATAAACAATAAGTTATCAAAGCTTGGCAATACAATTCTTATAGTATAAACAAAGATATTATTTCATTCACAAAAACCATGCCAACAACTAAGAAGTGGCTTTGTCAAACATTGATAAGGCCCAATTTAAATAAATTGGAAAAAAAAAAGCATAAAACGTGTTCTTTTGGCTTAGGACAAAATTTACGTTTTTTCTACTTTTTGCCATCAGTACTATCCTCAACACACCTTGGACAACTACATGCTCAACCAAATATCAATCAATGATGCAAGAAAGATAGAACGCAATGCAAGAAGAGAGCTAAGAGGCAAGACCAAAAGAGTGAATCCAAATTGGCTTTTAGTTCCATTTTAAATATAAAAATCTAAGATATAGTACAACCACCATCATTGTATCAATGAAGAAGATTAGAATAATGATGAATGTAGTTGATTTTTATTGGTTTTGGATCTAGTTGTCATTTTGTTTTCATAATTGTTAAGATGAGTTAGTTAATTTAATAAAAATCTATATTACTTCAACATTTCTTTGTATATATATATATATATATATATAAAACTTAATGTGTTGATCAAGGTTTTTATTAAATTGATCCAATATTATGATCATTTATGTATTACTTAGCCAAAAAGTAAAAAATCCCTCTATGAAATATATAACAATAGTATTTTATGAGAACATGTATAGATCATCTCATTGTAATACCTGATCCATATTTGATTAAGAAATTTCATAAAAAGTTAATAAAGACTAATTGAAATTACATCATGATTTGACAAAAATATATATATATATATTTTTATAAAAAGTAAGACAACTATTTCAACCATGATACAACAACTTGAATTTTAGCTTAAATACTCAGTATTACATTAAATGTCCTTAAAATTATCCAACAAAATTATTTAAAAAGTTAAAATATCAATGTGACTAAAATTTCTAACATCTAAGATTGACATAAATCAAGAGCCTTTTTTTTCTAAAAAAGATAATAATTGCAACAATTATAATTGATTCTATAGCAATGCTTATATTGATATGGATATTTTATCATATGTTCAAATAGTAAAAGATTCCTATAAGTATTTGTAAGTCTATCACAAACTACAATATATATTAGATCAACGATAAGATAGGTTGTAGTTTTTGAAATGCTCATAATCTCATTTATGAGCCTATACTATTGATTGGGCTATAACAAATCATACATTTTACAAGCATGGTCTAATATAGTACTTAATATTATAGGCAATACAATCACAACTATCAATGATTCAATCTACCAATGGTAATGAAAATCATCAACTTCTAAAGTCTTGTCAATTTGTATCAACCTATGGAATGTATGTAGATAGGACATATCCATTGACAATGTAATTGCACATGAGCAAGGTGTAGTTAGTGCTCATAAGCTTTGTACTTGCTCAAATTTCTTTGTTGTTGCTTTCAAGGTATAATAAAAAAAAAATTATAAACTACCTTGTACAATATAAGTTTAGAATGCATGGTCAAGTAGCATATGATATGAAAAATTAGCTTCTATTGAATTTCAGCTAGCTAAGTATTAATGGCCAAGGCAATCTTCTTATATACATCATTGAAATTTCTTGTAGACAATCTAATCCAGCCTTTTATTATACCATCTAGACCCTCAATTTACAATGTTCAGTAATAGCCATAATAACAAATTTGATTAATGTAAAGTTTCATAAATTTTGTACAATATAGAAATAATCAAATAGTAGTAACATATCTTCCAACAACATTATCAAAGTCACATTTTAGGCCATTCATAGCTTATTTGTACTCTTTGATATTAATTGTATAGACTACCTCTTTCTATATAATTATAAAGGCCTCAAAATTAGTGGCTTCTTGAATAATGGACTTAACATTTGATAACACATTTTTTTCAATGTACCACAAAAAAAATAGGTGTTATATTTCAAAATTTGAAAAGATAATGTTAATTGCATGAATCAATAAGAGCTTGTGATTAATCACAAAATATATAAAAGTGTAGATACAAATATAAATTATATCTATTTTATAATTTAAACATGGTTGTCTACTTTCTTTGCTTATATAAAGTAAAAGTATAGAAAATAAATAAATAAATAAATAAAATTATGCATATTTTAGTAGCAATATGAAGTAATGATATTTAAACGTAGTTCATCTTGTATGTTGAATCTAATAACACAATATTGAGTACATATCTATATTGGAATAGGAATTGAATTGCTTTGAGAGGTACAAAGAACAAGTAAGAAAGCATACCATTGCTATCCAATTTCTTTATGTAGAAGATATTGTTGGTCTAAAATTCATCTAAGAGTGCTTCCAAGAGAATTTTGCCATCAAATTCCTCTCATCTCAAGATATTTCAAAGATTTTATATGTTCTTTTAGATGTATTTTTTTATAAGTTCAATTCCATAAGCTTAGAATAGATAATATAGAGAGAGGCACTAGCATTAAAAAAGTTCTAAACCATTTGAACTTTGTTAATTAATGAGATTTTTATTGATAGATAGGTTATTGCATTAGCAGTTGGACTATGATTGTAATCTATATTTTTGATGTAGGATATCTATATTGCATCATTTTTTTATGAGATACATCTTAGTTTGATGTAAAAAGAGGCACCAAAATTTGGTAGTACAAAAATTACACCTTTGAACATCATTACACAAATTTTCAGTTACAAATTTGTTACCAATCCTTTGATATCATCAAAACTATTGCAGGTACCTTTGAAAGTCAAAATCCTAGACACTCAAAAACTAATTTCACCATTTCTCTCAAATAAAAGTTTCAATTGATATGAGATTTTAGACATAGGCTCTTTATATCATAAGTAACATGTATACAAAAAATGAGCTTTAAATTTGTCTTTAAGCTCATATTCTAGCTTAATATTAAAACCCTCTATTTCTCTAATTTCTTCAAAACCCTAGTTTTAGTTTGTTGGTTTTAACCAGCCATATCTCTCTCAATCTAGATTCAATTCTATTAATCCTTGGATGTGAAATTTTTAACTTGAAGTCTAGTTTCTAATCCAATTTTCTTATTTCTTGCTAGTATCTTAAAACTCGTAATATATATGGAAAAGTAATAGTAGATATCAAATTAATAGCGTATGTTTAAATAAGCATAACTCTCTCATCTAAGCTCCATTTCATGTATTTTTTCCATCTAATCTCATGCAAAGAAGCTCTTCTCTATAAATACTTCTTTTTAACTTACAAAAAAATCTTCTTCTTTGCTTCTGAACTCACCAAAGAAGTCACAACCAAGGTCTTCAAAGTCTAAGTTAAAAACTAATAGTTTAAAGTTAAAAAAATACCAAATCTAATGCTCCAAGTTATAATTGTTAATGGCAGCCGACTAATGCTATCCAAACTCTCATTTATCTTTAATAAAAACCTAAATACAACCTCAAAGTCAAAGTTCTTCTTACATCTATAAATGTAACTCTAAGTCTACTAAAACCAAAGATTAGAAAGAAAGTAAAAGAAATAAAAGAAAGTTTCAAGGCTAAATCAAAGATAAAATTAAGGTTAAAGATAAAATAAAATTTAGCCAAAACTTTTTGAAAGGAAAAAAAAAAAAAAAAGTGGTAAAATTTCTCTAAGACTATATAAAAACTAAATTCATAAGAAGAAATAAGAATTTAATAAAAGTTGAAAGAAAAGTAAGTCAAGCAAGGTTTCTATATATAAATATATTTATATCATAATAATGTATTGTCATGTTTGGAAATACACCACGCATTTGGATGTCGAAGGTGGGATTGTGTTTTATAAGTATTCAAGATTCTTAATATGTTTCACCTTTATAAAAAGAATGTAATTTGAATTTTAATTCAAAAGTGCTTAAATCTAATATAAATTGCTCAAAAACACTCTTCTTAGTAACCTCAACTATACATGAATTCCAATTACCTTGTTACTTTTACAATTAGATAATTTTGAATTTTCTTTGCAAGCCTTAATTCTAATCAACAAGCTTTAGCAAGCAATAGCTCTTAATCTAATTGTCTACTTAGATCAAAATTTTGCAAAAAAAATCCACTATAAGTCTTTTATGTATTAAAAAAAAATTCATCTCAATTCAACTTACAAATCTTGAAAAAATGTCTAAAAACCATAGTGATATTATTTGGCCACTAACTTAAAAGTTGATATAAATGTTCTACTAAAGGTTTCTCCTTCTCCAATTATTAACTTCAACTCAAAATTAGTATATAGCTTGATCTTTAAGTCTTGTAATACTATGCCAAATTTCAACTTGATCCAACTAGTAGATCTTTAGATATCATAGAAACACTACACAACTTCAAACTATCAACTTTCAATATCTCTTTATACCAAAATTCAGATATCTTCTAATCACATTGTTAGATTTTTATAAATTTTTACACACACTTAGCACATCCAATTGACCAAATATTATCAAATTTTAAATTATAGATGTTACAAAAATTTCAAAAACTAGCTGAGAATGCAAGTCCTAATTGTATTGCATAAATCCCAAGTTGCTAATACAAACCTTGACTTTGAATAACAATTGCTAAGTCTAAAAAAATCATTTAAAACTAATCTTTATATTTCTAAAAAAATCTCTAAGCTAGCTCTCAAATTTTAATCATTAATCTTTGAATGAAATCCTATTTTGCCTTAAGTCGTCGTTTTAGTGGCTAGAGGCTTAATTTCGACCTTGTCTCACAAATGGTCAATCTCTGGATATCAATCTATCCTATCTTGGAGATTTTTTAGTCCAATCCTACTTTCAACTTAATCTTATTATCAACCATATTAATTATTTATCTCTTTGAATTTAATTTTATCAATTTATAGTTTTTCTAAGGTAGTAAAAGAGTCTCTATAACTAGAAGATAAAATTACTAACCAACCTTTAACCTAGTAACTATTAAGATAAGAAAATAAACTAAGAGACTTTTATAAAACCTATATTTAAATAACTTGAATTATTATTGAATCAAGATAATTAGATATTAATTAAAAATAAATTTTTGATTATATTTTCATGTATAGTTGTATTACATCATAACAACAATGGCTTAGCTCTTAATAGTAGTGGTGTGCTTACCTTAGTAGACATTGTTGTGTTGTAATATAGTTAATAAATGAAAGAAGGAAGAAAACATTACATTATTGAAGATCATATTTTAAAATATTTCAGAAAATTATCTTAAAAATATAAATAATAGTCAAAAAGATAATAAAATTAAAAAATATTAATATTTTTTTATAAAATAGGCTTTTATTTACTTTATAAGGCCATAAATAAGACAAAATAAAGTATATTAGAAAATTAAATAATATAGGCATGCATAAGAAAAATTTGAGAGTAGATTTTAATAAAATTTATCTCAAGAAGCTAAGAATTGATGCTTCAAGAAGACTGATTATCAATTCAAATTGAAATCAGACCTCAAGGCACAAAATTGCATGCCTACAATAACTTGAAAGTTCTTTTGTAGTTTGGAGAGTAGAAATTTGAGAATAGACTTGAAGAAAGATTTTTAGGCATTAATTTCATGTTATTGGAATCAATATTGAGATTTTGAGGGATTTTCAAAACTTAAATTCAAACATTTGGATAAAATTTGAGAGCAATTCAATGCTTAAAGAATGAAATATTGGCACTAGAAGTTCAACATTCAGGTTGGAGTAGAAGGCCACCGAAGAATTGATTGGATTATCTTGTATTTTTTTCAATTGGTAAATACAAATGATTTCATATTTTTTATATATTTTTTTAACTAAGATATTAAGAAGTATGTAAATTTTGAGTTGATATCAATAGTTTGATCATTAATTTTTGAGGTTCCATTTTATTGTAGTATTTATTAAAAGTTTATTTAAGATCTAAGATTTGATTAGGATTTGATTTAGGATTTATCTATGGTTTGATTAGAGCTTAAAATTTAGTCTTATATTTGGTTAGAATTAGGATTTGGTTTAGAACTTGACTTGGATTTGATTATGATTTATCTAGGATTTTATTAGGATTTGATCTAAGATTTTTTTAAAATTCAATTAGAATTTTAATTAGGATTTGATCTAGGATTTGGTTAAAATTTAATTAAAATTTTAATTAAAATTATATTTAAGTTTTTATTTTTAATATTTCTTTAAATTTTTATTTATAATATTTTTGAAAGATTATTATTATTTCTTTAAAGATTTATTTATATATTTTTTAAAGATTTCTTGTTATTTTTTTTTTAGATTAAATCATGACTTCTTTGTATTTTTTTTGTGACTTCTTTCAAAATTAATTTGATAGATTAAATTTTTATTAGATTTATTAAAAATTACTTGAAGTTTATTTAAGACTCTATTAGACTTGGTAGAATTTTTGTTGTATTTTTACTTACCTTCTATAGCTAGGTACCCAGTACATTCTCAAGTAAGAACATATGTAATATGATATATTTAGTGAACGTGATGTGAAAAGCTTGAAATGGAAGGTATTTAGAATTATTTTTTATTTATTTTAATTATATAAAAAAAAAGGGCAAGAGAATGGAAGGAAAGACTTTTGATGGTATTTCAAGTTGAGGTGGAAGTGGAGCTATAAGTGGAAGACAAGTTATGTATTTTGATTCCAACTCCGCAACCATGTTTGAAGCTTTTGCCCTATTTATGCAATAACGATACCTTAAAGATTGCAAAAAGGATATGATAAATATACTAATTGTGGACATAATTGATCAATTTAAAGAAAAAGATATTATAAAATATGTAAGGTATTATATAAAAAAATTAAATTAAAGTATGTTTTGAAGAAAGAAATGATTTAATTATTTGAATTGGCTATTGTACCAAAGATTAGAAATTATATTAGGTCTATTATATGATATTTTGGAGGTTCATGAAAAAAATTATTTCAAACATTAAAGGATGAATTTTTTTAAAAAATATAGTAATAAGATTACAAAGAAGAAATCTTTTGAATGGATTAAAAGGCCTAACAAGAATCTTCTAGTAAAAAAATTATTAAGCAAGTTTGAAAAGTAATATTCTTGTTTATCAAAGAAAGAGAGATAATTATTGAATCCAAGTAAAGTGAAGTTTTTTGTCAAGTGGTTGATGGAAAGTTGCAAGAAAAGTTGAAAATCATGCTTGAAGATAAAAAAGATGATAAAGGATTGATAGAAAATTGGAAGGAAGTGGAAGAAGCAATAAGATTGCTTGTAAAAAGAGAATAAAAAAAGGATAAGATGGATATTTAAAGATCATTACAAGCATCTAAGATAAAAATGCCTACTTTCCATCCTACATCTATAATTCAACATTCAATGGTTACAATAAAGAAAGAAGAAATGGATATTAATGAAATTATACAAGAAATGAGAGATTTATAAATAAAATTTGTAAAACTTGAGGAGAATAGTCAATCATTAAGAATACGAACAAGACAAAAATTGGAACCAATAGAAGGTGTAATATATAGGTACATGTAGTGTGATAGTATGGATCATTCAAGAAGATAATGTAAAGGTTTTACAGAGGCATTACTCAAAGGGGGGTTTTTTTTTAAAGATGGTATGATACATTCAAAAGAGAGTGGAGAAAAATTAGAGACAAATTTTTATAAGGGATAGATGAAGGTGCTTACAGAGAAAGCATTCAAAATCTCAAAAAATGAAGCATTAATATATTGGATGGAAGTAAATCTAGAAAAATATTTAAATCTAAAATTTCTAAGAGAATCTAGTTTTTTGTTGTCAAATGTAATGAATTATGTTGAAAAAGAAAAAAATTTAGATATGATTTAATACATGTTGGCAATAGCATTTAATAAATTATTGGATAGAATGATCTAATAGATTCATTATTGATGTATGCTCATATTACAAAGAATCAATATAAAACATTAATAGAAGAAAAATGAAAGAAAGATGAAATTAATGAAGGGCCATAAAAATAAACTATAAGGAGAGAGAAAAAACACGACAAATAAAGAATCCTATGCATGAAGAAAGAAAAAAAAATATTTCTACAAAAGAAAAAAAAATTGTGAAAGAAAAAGCAAAGGCTCACTACTTATAAATTATAATTAAATATTAAAGCTGCTACAGATTTGAAGAAAGTATTGGAAGAGCGGATTTTAAGTAAAAAGGTTGAATTTACAATTGGTGAAATCTTAAGAATTGCAAAGCATGAATTTTATGAAATTTATTGATACAATAAAGAAAAAATGATAATGTATTGGAAATACTATGACATCAAATGTACAAGAAATAAGAACAATGAAAAGAAATGAAGATTTATTAAATTTAGTAAAATTGAAAGATTTAGAAGAATCAATTATAATATTGATTATTTATGGTTTTAAAATTAATTTGATATCAAAAGAATTATATGAAAGGAGAAAATGGCCTATTGATATTAAACATGGATAAATAATAAAAACAGCAAATAATTCAAAAGAAGATTTATATAGAATTTATTCAAATATCAAAGTGATGATATGAGATGTTATTCATGAATAAAATTTCTTTGTGCAAGATATGTTTACATATCTTATTATATTGAAACAACTATATATTATTACTATATAAATGAAAATAAAGGTTATGGATGATGGTTTGGCTTATGCAAGAATAAAAAGTTAAGATGGAAAGAAGGTGGTGCAATTTTTAATGGTTTGTATAAATCATGAAAAAAATTTAGATAGTTTGAGGGAGCATCCTTTGCTAAGGATATACAAAGAATTTGAAGATCTTAAAGACTTAAAGGATTTTTATTAGAGGCCATTATAAAGCAAAGTTGCAATAGTAGAATGAGTGATGGCTTCTTGCCTAATAGAAGAAATGAGGCTATTATAGGATTACCATGGAATAGATACATTTTATTCAAAAATATAAATAATTTGGAAAAGAGAAAAAAAATATAAAAAATATGGAACATGAATTGAAGAAATGTAGAGTGATAGATTAAGGTGAATATATATTAGGGATGTTTAAAAAATCTTATTTTAGTGATATTATAGATAATTATAACTATTATTAGATTTAAATTTTTAAGTTAGTGATAAGATAATAAATATATATTCTAAGCAATTTTATGAGAGTCTGATAGAATATGTAGATAAATATAAAATGAAGGTGAATACAAAATATAAAATTATTGCAAAGAAGGTTAAATCAATGACATTGCCACTACCATTGGCTTTTGAGAAAATAATTGAGAAGGCTTTTATATAACCTAATTTATAAGATCTAAGAAAAGTAAGTTATAAATTCAAGAATGAATTGACATTAGATGGTTTGAAAGTTAGATGAGAGGAATTTTTAACAAAGAATGAAGAGAGCTATTTAAAAAAAAATACTTTTATGACATAATAAGCCATTTTTATTTGAATCACATGAGATAGGATGTGTTGATCCAAATATTGTAGCATTTATGGTTATTTTTACAATTCTACATGAACCATAGAATTTTAGACCAATTTTAGTTTTAAAGGCCTATTTTCCAAAGCAATTAAATTATTTAATAAAAAGATTAAGATAAAAAATTTAGAACCATCTATTGCATCATATTTTAATTGGTGGTTCATAATACTTAAGAAAAATGAGATATTAAGGTTTATATAAGATATGTAACTAAAAAATAAAATAATTATTAGAATTATGACTTCATGTTTAATTGTGGATGAATTTACAAAGGCATTTGTAAGGAGAGTAATTTATTTTATAGATGATCTTTATTCAAGATATGATGAATTTCAATTGACAATGCAAAGTAGAGATTTAACAACTATGAAGATACCATTAGGATTGGTCAAAATGTATAACTTATTAAAACCGGCTACAAATTCTATAGTACACATAATGAATGGAATACATAAGATATTAAGAGAATTTATTTTGAGTATAATAATAACTTTTCTAGATTATGTGCCAATTAAGGGATGTAAAAAAAAAAAAAAAAAAAAAAAAAAAAAAGATAAAACTTTGGATTCAAAGAGATATAAAAAATTTGTGGCTGATCATATTGATAATTTTGAAAAGATTTTGATAAGGTTAGATGAAGTTCATATAACCTTATCAACAGCAAAATCAATGTTTGGAATAAAAGAAGTTTTAATAGTAGGATTCATTTAAATCATATAGATATAAATTAACTATAAAAAAATTAATATAATTAAAAAAATAAAAGAATGTTCAAACACAACAAAATTCAAAAGGTTTTTAGAAGCATATATTTTCTATCATATATGGATACCTCATTTTGCAAATATAGTAGATTTATTATATAATTTATTAAAAAAGAATAAAAAAATTAATAAAAAGGAGAATAAAAAAATTATAAAAAAATTAAACAAACTTCTTTTTTTATCTCCAACTTTAAAAAAAATAAATTATAAATGTGGAAGGTCAGTGATATTAATAATTAATGCAAGTCCAATTAGAATATATTGAACAATTGAATAAGATGATAAACAAGGGAATAGATATGTAGCAAGCTTTGGAGCAAAGGTTTTGAATGTTATGCAAAAGACATATGCACAAATCAAAAGAAAATTATGGAATGTAGTAATAGCTATGAAAAATAAAAAAGAGTACTTAATTGATGTATTGATAGTTATAAAAATAATTTATTTACTTTTATTGGATATGATTACAAGTTGTTTACCTCTTAATATTGATATATTAAAGTCGATAGCATATATCAAATTTATGAATCCAAAATTTAAACATATTGTAGAAAAAAAAAATTCAATTATAAATATGTTATCAAGAGTAAGGTATTACAATGAAGAAGATATGATTGATTTAGAAGATGACATGGATACAAATATTTATATTAATAGATTATTAAAAGAAGAAGATATATATTTGAATATACCATTGGAATATTTTTTTAGAAATTTATATGAAGGAGAGTGAAAAGATGTTAAAGAATATTTAAGTACATTAACGCAAGAAGAGGATTGAAGATATGAAGAATTTTTAAAAAAATCCATAAGATAACCTATAGATATTTTTTACATAATGGATATTCATCAAAGCAACCAAAGAAGACAGGAGAAGTATTACAACAAGTTATATGTAGTCTATAAACTAAACAAAAGATTATTAAGGAATTTCATGAAAGTTTATAAGTATAGCATTAGAGTATTTGGATGATATTTACTAAGTTGAAAGAAAAATATTAGTAGAAGGGCATACATAGAGACATAGCAAATTTTGTAGGATCTTAAGAAACTTGCCAAGTGTATTCAAACATTTGGCATCAAAATAGATTACATCCAACATATCTTTTAGCTTTACATTATAAGTGGATAGTAGATTTAGTAGCAATGCTTATTATCATGGACATACTCATATAAGCTAGTAATTACATATATAAATAAGTAGAAGTAAGTAAAAGTAGATAAAAGTAAGTTAATTCTATAGTATTTGGTATGCAAGCTTCCTAGAAGCTTCATAGATTTTGCTTTGACTTCATAGGTGTCTTTAATTGACTTTTTGGATTAGAAACGTGGTCAAAAAGTTGGCCATGTACCACACATGTTGTTAGCTTGAAGACCAAGCTAACTATGTGGCCTATACGTAGAAAAACTTGCATTGTAAGTCAAGGCAAGTGTCCTACAAAGTCAACACATATTAGAGGTCCTATAAAACATCGCCATGTAGCCCCTTAGTTAGATAGTATATATAGAGATAAGAGTGAAGCCTTCTTCACTCTTATCAACTCCTTTCTTATTTCCAGTCTAGTTTCAAGAGTCGTCATGTTTTCTAGTCTTTGGCAATAGTCATTCTAGTTTAATATATTATCACCTTTGAGTGATTTCTAAGTATTTTCGAGTGACACAAGAGTTTATTGAGATTATCTTTCTTTGGAGTTCATGTCCTTGATAATTTGACAAGAGTGCTAACATATTATTTTTGTCTTGTTCTAGAAGTGAGTCGATTACTCCACTTCTATTATTGTGTTTTGAAGGTTGCGGACTACCCACCTTTAAACAAAAAATCTTGTTTTCTAACATTGATCTTTTTTTTAAAGAGAGTGAATTACCCCTCTATGTAGAATTTGTTTTTAGAGGTTGCAGATTACCCTCCTTTTATTTAACTTTTGAATTCATTTGAGTTGTCTATGGAAGGAAAAATCATAGATACTATACTTGGTGGAAGTGAAAATAGATTTACAACTATTGTAAATCTTCATGAGCTTGTGAATACTCTTAGGATCGAAATTTCATACATCACCAACACCAACCATGGAAATACTATTCTTACTACTATGCAAGAAGTTCAGAGTCTACGCCAAGAAGTTGTGCACTTGAAGGAAACAAGTCTATTAGCCTCGCAACCAAATTTTGGGAGTTTTACTTCTACAAGCTCGAGGAAGGTAAGGATTAGTATACTTGAAAAGTTTGACGGAACAAGATAAAAATTTCGAAGGTTTTTACAACAAGTTAAACTCTACTTAAGATTACATCCTTTCCAATACCCTGATGGATTTACTCAAGTTGGATTCATAGGCGCATTTCTATTTGGAAGTGCTCTCTCTAGGTTTGCACCTTTGATGGAAAAAGATTCATGACTATTCTATGATTTGAACTCATTTTTGAAAGTATTTATGGCTACATTTGGAAAAAGTGATCGAAAAAAGGTAGTAGAGACCAAGCTTATATCACTACGACAATGATTACGTTCAGCCACCACGTATGCCACTGAATTCCAAAGTCTTACTTGTGATGTGGACTAGAATGATAAAGCCCTTATTAATCAATTTTTCTATGGATTAAAGAATAATATCAAAGATTTATTATTGATAATGCCAAAAATAGATTCTTTAGAATAATTCATTGCTCAAGCTATTGCATGTGATAATCATTTATTTGAAAGACGTTAAGAACAAAGATATGGCTGGAGAAGAACAAGTCAAGTCATGGCAATACCTTCTAAGTTTTTGGAAACCTTTCCATCAAGGCCAAAGTTAATGCAAATTGATACGGTACATTTTAAATCCCTCATAGAGCAGAAAAAGACTCGATGACATCAAAAAGGCTTATGTCTATATTACGGAGAAGCTAAACACACTGCTCAATATTATCCAAGGAAGCAACGCAATCACAAAATGAGGAGTACGATTGCAAAAGAAGATAATGTATTAAAAAACGAGTTCCTCCAACTACAATAGGGATTGCGCAGCTGGAACCATGTGCAACACCTAGTCAAGGTCATATTCTCTTCTCAGATCTCTCACCTTGTTTTATAATAGATGTATATTTAGGACCCAAAAATCATAAAGTCTTTACATTATTAGATTTAGAAGCCTCAGCTTGTTTCATAGACGAAGACTTTGTCAAAAAATAAGAAATATTATTAGGCAAGAAAATCAAACCCATACATATGAAAGTCATAGATGGTCATTCGTTATCTTCTAGTGATGTTATTCATGAGACTGTTCCTTTAGATGTAGTAATTAAAGATCATAATAGTGAGTAATATTTAATGTGATACGATCTCCTTTGAATCCAGTCATTTTAGGACTATCCTATTTAAAAAAGTATAATCCTCAGATAGATTGAATTTCTTGTAACCTTAACTTTCCTAGTAGTTTATTTCGAAATTCTATTAATCAAGAGGAAATACATAAGTCTAATACATCTAAGCCCTTACTAGTAGGAGTAAGAACTTTCATGCATGCAGCCAAAGAAGGGTCATCTTTTGCTACATATGCCACGCCTATTTCAGATAGTGAAAAGACGTCAAGTGATATTCCTAGTCAATATCAAGAATTCCAAGATATTTTTGAGAAAAAGAATGCAGATATTCTTCCAGAACATCGACCTTATGATTGTTCAATTGATCTTTAAGAGGGAGCTCAACCGCCATTTGGACCAATCTATAGCTTATCACAAAACGAATTGGCTACACTAAAGGAGTATATTGAAGAGAACTTGGCTAAAAACTTCATACGCCATTCAAAATCTCTAACAAGAGTGCCGATCTTATTTGTGAAGAAAAAAGATGGATCTCTATGGATGTGCATAGACTATCGGGGCCTTAACAAGATCACCATCAAAAACAGGTATCCTTTACCTTTGTTTTCAAGACTTCTTGATCAACTCAATCAAGCAAAGATCTACACAAAAATAGATCTACGAGGAGCATACAAGTTGGTCCGCATCAAAAAAGGAGATGAATAGAAGACTACTTTTCGAACTAAGTATGGACTTTTTGAATATAATATCATGCTTTTTGGACTCACAAACGCACTAGCTACTTTTTAACATCTTATGAATGATATTTTTTTGTGAGTTTTTAGATGATTTTGTCATTTTTTATTTAGACGATATTCTAATCTACTCTAAGAATATAAAAGAATATGAACTCCACGTTCGTCGTGTGTGACAAAAACTAAGAGATGCAAGATTATATGCCAAGTTGAAAAATTATGTATTCCATACTATTCAAGTTGACTTTTTAGGATACATTATTTCCAACAAAGGCCTGATGATGGATCCCAAGAAGGTCCAGCCTATCATAGATTGAAAGATTCCAAGAACAATATAAGATGTGCAATGCTTTTTGGGCTTTGCAAATTACTATTGAATCTTCATCAAGAACTTTTCTCAAGTTGCAGCTCTACTTACGTGTTTGACTTGTAAAGACAAATTTGAGTGGAGTAAAGAAGCTGACGTAGCGTTTGATGTTTTAAAGAAGGATTTTATTTCTGTACCAAACTTGTATCGCGTCAACTTCTCTAAGGCAATTTTTATGGAAACAGATGCATCACACTTTGCTTTGGGTGTCATTTTGTTACAAATGAGAGGAGATGATAAACTCCATCTAGTAGCTTTCCATTCCAGGAAATTTTCAGCAATCGAGATTAACTATGAAATCCACAATAAAGAGCTTCTTATAATTGTGGATTCATTTCAAGAATGGCATCATTATCTAGAAGGCACCTCAAGTCCAATCACCATGTACACGGATCATAAGAACCTCGATTATTTCATGTCAGCATGCGTATTAAATCGTTGTCAAGCTTGTTGGAGCATATTTTTATCAAGATTTGAGTTCATCATCACTTATCGATCAGGAAAACAACAAGGTTTGCTTGATGCCTTGTCTAGACGTTTTTATCTTGCATCAAAAGAAGGAGATGTAGTTTTTGAACAACAAAGAATGGTTCTTTTGAAGTCGAAGCAATTTCATCTTCAAGCAATAAAATCAACATTGATTATTGATTTAACTTTTCTCAAGCCAGTCCAGTTAAGTATGTCTTTAAACCCTCTTGTTCACGATATCAAGAATAATTCTTCTAAATCTCATGATCCCTCTAAATTCAAATTCAATAACAAACTACTCTATTTCAAAGGATGCCTTTATGTTCTAGAAAGAGAAGCACGTTTACGTGTTCTTCAAGCTCGTCACGACTTTCCAGAAGTAGGATATTTTGGATACAATAAGACTTTAGAGCTGATATCTAGGGATTTTTGGTGGCCTCAAATGTGGAAGGCATTCAAAGATTTTATACAATCATGTGATATTTGCTCATGATCAAAAACTCCTCGTCATTGACCTTTTGGACTTCTCCACCCATTATCCATTTCACAACAACCATGGTCTTCTATTTCTATGGACTTCATCATAGATCTTTCAAGTTCACGTTCTTATGACTCTATATTTGTGATAGTAGATTGCTTCACCAAGATGGCACATTTTGTGCCATGGACAAGATCCATCACAGGTGAAGAAAGAGCTAAGCTTTTTATTCACAATATCTATCGCTATCATGGGTTATCTAAGGATATTACATCAGATAGGAGAACTCAGTTTGTATCAAGATTTTGGAGAACCCTTTTTAAAATTTTACAAGTAGATATAAAACTATCTTTGACTTTTCATCCTCAAATTGACGGACAGACTGAGTGCGTAAAATAAATCTTAGAGCAATACTTAAGATATACCATCAACTATCAACAAGATGTACTATCAATTAACAACAAGATGATTGGACAACTCTTTTGCCATTGGCAGAGTTTGCTTATAATAATACAGTACATTCTTCTACGCAATAAATATCTTTTTTTGCCAATTATAGTTATCATCCACGACTTAACATGTTTATTTTTTCAAAAGTTGATAATCTTGTAGCAGAAGATATGGCAAATCGATTGTCAGAGTTACATGCAACAATGAAGGCGCAATTAAAAGAAGCTCAAGAACGACAAAAGATAAATGCGGATGTTTATCTAAAGGAACAACCACCATTTCACATCGGCGATAAGGTATGGTTATTTCATCACAATATGAAGACCACTCGTCCTTGTGACAAGTTGGACTATCGAAGTCTTGGACCATTTTCTATTTCTGTACAAATCAATCCAGTTGCATATCGTTTATATCTATCAGAGTCAATGTGAGTTCTCCTATCCGTTCAGTATTTCACGTATCTCTTCTTGAATCATACAAGACAGTGGACATATTAAGAAGAAGATAAACTCTACCTCCTCCTATAGAAGTGGATAATAATGAAGAGTTTGAAGTGGAAGAAATCTTAGATTCAAGGCGGCGCCAAAATAAATTAGAATATCTTATCCATTAGCACGGATATGATATTAGTGAACGCACATGGGAGCCAATAAATAATCTTGTAAATGCAGCAAAGGTGGTAGAGGCTTTTCATCAATGACATCCATTAAAACTAAGATAAAAAATTTCTTTATAAAAGAAACAAGATCTAGACAAGACAACATTCTATTTTCAATCTTTATTTGTAGCTTCTTTGTAGTTGTAACGTTAAAAAGATGGAGAACCAACAACCAGCAAATTCGACTGAAGAGCCTTTATTTGCTGACGTGTTGGACAAGATATTATGATTGTCACAACCTTCAAGACGACGCAATCGAGATGAAGACCTTCAAGAATGACATGTTCTTCCTCAAATAGATGGCAAGATACAATGCGTTTGGTATCACGATCTTTGAAGGGACTCTCGATGTTTGGTGATTTTACTAGAGGTAGGAACAATTCTTGATGGTGTTCCAAATAATTTATTCGAAGGAAGTTATGAAGGCCTCAACAATGACCAAATAATTGGGTGGCCTTTTCGCTATGGTATGAGACACTACAAATGGTTGAGAGGCCCTATCAATCATCTTCGAAGAGAACAAAGATTAGAGTATGTGGCAAATACAATTTGTCACATCATAGATTTTTTCAACATATGATGACCGCTCCTCATGGAACTCCTCTCTAGAAGGAGAGGTAATGTCACGGACATACTCATGTAAGCTAGTAATTACATATATAAATAAGTAGAAGTAAGTAAAAGTAGATAAAAGTAAGTTAATTCTATAGTATTTGATATGCAAGCTTTCTAGAAGCTTTATAGATGTTGCTTTGACTTCATAGGTGTCTTTAATTGACTTTTTGGATTAGAAACGTGGTCAACAAGTTGGCCATGTGCCATACATGTTGTTAGCTTGAAGACCAAGCTAACTATGTGGCCCACACGTAGAAAAACTTGCCTTGTAAGTCAAGGCAAGTGTCCTACAAAGTCAACACATATTGGAGGTCCTATAGAACGTTGCCATGTAGCCCCTAGTTAGATAGTATATATAGAGACAAGAGTGAAGCCTTCTTTACTCTTGTCAATTTCTTTTTTATTTTCAGTCTAGTTTCAAGAGTCATCATGTTTTCTAATCTTTGGCAATAGCCATTCTAGTAAAATATATTATCACCTTTGAGTGATTTCTAAGTATTTTTGAGTGACACAAGAGTGTATTGAGATTATCTTTCTTTGAAATTCATGTCCTTGATACTTATGGGACTTGAACAAATGAAGTATTTGATACTTGTACAAGAAAATTTATTAAATGTGGTTAAAGGATAAGTATTAAGAGTAAAAGATATTGAAGGTGTATGCCTATTTTTATTGAAAGATGTTATTTATTGCTATAGTTGTATTAAAAAGATTATAGTAGATAAAAATTAATCAAATATAAAAAAAGTACAAATATTCTTTATTAAAATAGGAATTAATTTTTTTTTAATAATATCATATAATCTAAAAATAATAGTAAGAGTAAATGTAAACATTCACTTATTGTTAAGGCATTAATAAACACATGCATTGGTAAAGTATATGAATAGCCAAAACTACTACTATTTGTAATATGGACAAATTGCATAACTCATAGTTTGGTAACAAGTTGTATGTCTTTTAAATTAATGTATGGCCAAATATCCATAAGGCTAATGAAAGAGGTAATGCCTATATAGGATATACTGATTTGGAAGGATTATTTCAATAGAGAAGAACTTTTATTATTATAGATTCAAAAATTAGAAAGAAGACTTAATGATATTGAAGTGACAACAAAGAGGTTGAAAGAAATAAGAAAAAAGAATAAAGAAATATTTGATAAAAAAAACATCAATTATGACCTAAGGTAGTTGAAGATGGTGATTGTATGTAAATTTATGATAGTAGCTTGAACAATCAACATAATACAATAAAAAAAAATTTGAAGAGATGGTTCAGACCTTATGTTGTCATATAAGTGTATAACCATGGAACATACTTGTTACTAGAATTTAATGGTATAGAATTGAAGATACCTACAACAAGCAAGTAAATCAAGTTCTTTAAACAAAGAGATGAAGATATTTATTTTAATGAAAAAAAAATCTATTTTGAATCATTGAGATGGAAGTAGAGGAGCAAATTGAAGATTAAGAATTTGACCAAGATGAAGAACACTCTATATCAATGTAACGAAGAAAACTTGGCACATACCAAAGGATACACAAGTTTAGAAGGATGCATGTTGTAATATAATATAGCTATTGAATAAAATATATATATATATATATATATATATTATTGAAGATCTTATTTTTAAATATTATAGCAAATTATCTTTAAAATATAAATAATAGTCAAAAAGATAATAAAACTAAAAAAATTTAATATTGTCTTTTTATAAAATAGGCTTCTATTTACTTTGTAAGACCTTAAATAAGGCAAAATAAAGTATATTAAAAAATTAAATGATATAGGCATATATAGGAAGTAATTGAGAGTATATTTTAGCAAAATTTATCTTAAGAAACCAAGAATTCATACTTTGAGAAGATTGATTGTCAATCTGAATTGAAATCAAACCTTAAAGCACAAAACTACATATGTACAATAACTCGGGGATTCTTTTGTAGATTAGAGAGTATAAATTTGAGTATAGACTTAAAGAATGATTTTTCGACATTAGTTTGATATCATTGGAATCAATATTGAGATTTTGAGAGATTTTCAAAACTTAAATTCTAACATTTTGGTAAAAATTGAGAGAAATTCAATGCTTTGACAAGGAAATATTGGTGCTAGAAGTTCAACATTCAGGTTGGAGAAGAAGGCCACTAAACATTTGATTGGATTATCTTACATTTTTCTCAATTGATAAATGCAATTGATTTTATCTTTCTTATACTTGTTCCTAACCAAGATATTAAGAAGTATGCAAATTTTGATTTGATATCAACAATTTGATGATTATTTGTTGAAGTTCTATTTTGCTATAATATTTGTTACAAATTTATTTAAGATTTAGGATTTGATTATGTGAGTGGATTTTTTTTCCTTCACTTAAATTTGATTTAATTAGATTATAACTTACATTAGAGTCCAATATTAATAAATGTAGAGATGTAAATCATCTATAAGATAGGAAAACCAAAATGATATAACAATCAAGATTAATCCAAAAATACAATAGATTAGTTACACCTTTTTATGATTTATTTTTTAGCATTTGTAGTTCATTTAGTTAAGTGCCTTCCAAGACTTATTCCATCAAACTTAAACTCTAAAAATTATGAATTAGAATAAAATAAAATAAAAACAATGAATACCATGCTAGAGTACTATTTTAGGGCTTTCCAAGGTGGTATTAAATATGTAAATTGGAGTTTTATGTAGGAAGTTATCTACAGATGAAGTTTTTATGAGAAAACTCCATTTAAAATTAGAAATTCAATAATAAACAGCCTTAAATATTTAATTTCAGCACTAATATGATGTTAAGATTTTTTTAAGATAAAATATGAAAGTTGGAAGATTAAAAAATTAAAAATTAAAATTAAAAAATTAAATTAAAATTAAAGTTAGAATTAATAATTAAAAATTAAGTGAAAGTTTAAAAATAATAGAAGTAAAAGATTAAGATTAAAATTAAAAGTCAAATTTAAAAGGTTAAGGTTAAAAAATATATATATATATTAAAAGATCAGATTAATTTTTTATTTTATTTTATTTTATTTTATCCTTAAAAGATAAGAATGGATGGAAAAATAAGAATTTAAGATTAATTTCCAAAGTGAGGTAAAATTTCTTTGAAATTATTAAATAACATTAATTAATGATAATAAGATGAATGAGTGATAATGTAGTAATTTAAGTGCTAAGGGATGTGATTAGAGGGTGATTAGGGAAGGAAAACTTACTTAAAGTATGTCAAGTTGAGGGCAGCAGATCCCTTGTCATTCAAAAATTTGCTAACAATTCCACAGAGCTCCTATGTACTTGAATTTTTTTTGTAGTTGAGGTTGACTTAGAGTTTCTCCTATCTACTAAATTTCATGGTGATCTAAGGTTTGACATCCGAGATGTGTGTTTTCAAAGCAAGGTGACTTGAGCTGCCTGGGCAGAAGACTCCTTTCTACTTAAAAATTCACTAAAAATCAGTTAATGGTTTAAAATTGACAAGTATAATTTTTCCTAAAATAAAACTTAGTATAGTTCCTTTTCCAATAAATTTCAGAAAAAAATGTAAGTGAGTACTAAGATACAATTTTTCAAAGTTGGTTATTCAACACTGCCAAGGCAGCAGATTCTTTTGCATTAAAAAATTAATTAAAAATTTTACCTAGATTGAAAATTAGTGATTTAAATTTTTTAGTAAACTAAGCTTTAGAGTGCATTCATTTCAATAATCCACATCAAAGTTGAGTCAGAGGTCACCGAGTTATAGATTTTTTAAGCCGACACTCTTACACTGCCAAGGCATTAGACCCCTGCCACCTTGAAAACTCACCAAAACTTTTTCACAACTTCAAATTAGGCGTGCCTTATGCCGTTACAAAGCTAAAGGTAAGTAGAATCTACTTACAAAGTTTCACAGAAAGAAAATAAAAAGAGATAGATTGAGCAAGTAAAAACAAAGGCCATACAAGTTTAAAGAAGAAGATTTGCATTCACAAGATGGGGGAACATTTTGCCATGGCTTCGCCTCAAGAAGATGGAGAGAGAGGGAGCTTGGTCACCCAAGCCCTCTTAATCAAGTGGGATGAGGCCCAAAAGTGGCAAACACATCTCCACCATCAAAATCGGAAAATCCCTAACCAAGATCAAGGGTCCTCAATAACTCTCAGCCCACATCCGATTTCAAGGCTGTAAATGCCTAGAACTCAAAAACTAACACTTTTTTGGTAAAACTAACACCACCAATGCTTCTAAAACATAATTTTACCCTAAGATCAACTATTCAAAAGCCCAAATCTGAGTTCTAAATCATAAGAATCAATTAATTTGCTAATTTAGTTGTAAATTTCAACTACAATTCTAATTCTAATTAGCCTACTTGGAAATCAGCAAGGGTTCTTGCCATCAAAGCCTTCATAATCACCATTCTTCAATTTAAACTCCCTTAAGCATGAACTCTTGGAAAATCCAAAACCTAATTGCAAATTAACCTTGAATTTGTGATTTTTTCCAATTTTTTCTTTTTTTCAACTTCAAGTAGTATTTAAAATCACTATGAGAGGAAACTCCACCAAAAATTTAGCTTGTCTCCATCTTTTTAAGATCATCATTAATTTTACAATTAGACTTTATATTTTT
The DNA here is from genome assembly GCF_059467195.1 of Physcomitrium patens. Lineage (NCBI taxonomy): Eukaryota > Viridiplantae > Streptophyta > Bryopsida > Funariales > Funariaceae > Physcomitrium > Physcomitrium patens. The sequence goes on along the minus strand of NC_143434.1, from coordinate 3,407,706 downwards.
AATCCAATTAAATTATAAAATAAAATTTAAGCTTAAAAATCTCAAAATTAATTAAGAAGATAGAGCAATTAGGTTTAAGGAACTTTCTAAATATAGTAAAATTAGAAATTAGCTTTTGGATTGAAAATTAAGATTTTGGATTAATTTAAGATATAATTCCTAAGAATTAGAAGAAAAGTTCTACTAAAATTGTAGTTTTATTACTAAGAAAAAGATTTAAAGTAATTCAAGAAAAAAAAATCATAGACCTTTTAAATTTACTATTTTTTCTTTTTTATTTATAAAATATTCAATCAATCTACTAATTAGAAGTATCCATCTAATTAACAACCTAAAGATATGATCAAAGTCATAATTAACTAAAAAATTAATTTAGATCTATTAATTAGTTATATTAGCATTAAAATTAATAAAAATATGTTAAAAATTACAAAAAGAACTATAACTAACCATCGGAGCTTTTAATTATGCTTATAGATTAGGATTTGGTTTAGGATTTGTCTATGGCTTGGTTAGGACTTAGAATTTAATCTAAGATTTGATTAAGATTGAGATTTGATTTAGAACTTAACTTAGATTTGATTAATATTTGTCTAGGATTTTATTAGGATTTGATTTAGAAATTGCTTAAGATTCAATTAGGGTTTGAATTAAAGTTTGATCTAAGATTTGGTTAAGATTCAATTGGAATTTCATATAAGATTATATTAAAGTTTTTATTTTAAATATTTATTTAGGATTCTTTATTATTTCTTTAAATTTCTATTTTTAGTATTTTTAAAAGATTATTATTATTTCTTTAAATATTTTCTTTTTATATTTTTTAAAGTTTCTTTTATTTTTTTAAAAATTAAATCATGACTTCCTTGTGTTTCTTTTGTGTTTCTTTTGTGTTTTTTTTCCTCAAATACATACTTCTTTTAAATTTATTTTGATAGATTAAAGTTTGTTTAGAGTTATTACAGATTGTTTAAAGTTTATTTAAGATTCTATTAGACTTTGTATATTTTTTGTTGCATTTTTACTTACCTTCTACTATTAGATACTCAGTGCAATCTTTAGCAAGGACACATGTAATACAACAACTTAGCAAATAAAAAGAGTATATATATAAGTCTTGTATTAAAGAATAGGTAGATATGCATTTGTCAAAGTGCAAATCTATAATAGTAGATAAAATATTTTAAGTCGATCTCTCTTTGTGCTCAATAGGTAGCTAAATTTGTTGCTAATATTGTTGCTCAACATGAATTTTGGTGGTTGTAGGTATCTACTAATAGAAAAAATAATAAATAATAAAAAATAATAGCTCAAATCTTACCTTTTAACTTCACTACACATAAAAAATAATAGCTTATACCATAGTGTAGTGAAGTTAAAAGGTAAGATTTGAGCATTTAAACTGAGGTTTAAGTTGTTGTTATGTCATGGTCAAAATAGATATATTAATTTTTGTGTGAAAGAGAGAGAAGAAAAAATGGTATTTTTGTCAAATAATGATGTAGGCTCAAATTGGTCTTTATCAATTTTCTATAGAACTCTTTAATTAAATGAGTCATGTATTACAATTAAGTGACCTCTACACATTCTCATAAAATATTATTGCCACATATTTAGTAGAAGATTTTGCTTACCTTTTGGTTGTGCAATACATAAATGATCATAATATAAGGTCAATTTAGTAAAAGTCTTGGTCACTTCGTTAATTTCTTATATATATCTATATATATATATATATATATAATCTTAATTTTATATGTATAATTTTTATTTTTATTTTTATTAAAGTCTATCTATTCTAAGTAATTAAATTTATAATACAATAATCAAACTTTATTACTAAAACAAAACTTATCAATAAATAAAAATAATGATTAAAAATTACTTTATTTAACTTAGTTTTTTTATTTAATTCTATTCAAAAATATCCAAAGATTTAAGAAATTTATTAAAAAATTCTAATCTTTTAAAAATATCATTCTATAGGAATATTATACATCTAATCTTGTCTTTTAATTAATCTTTTTTTTTTAATATTTCAACATGTTTTTTAATTTGTATTATATTTTATAAATTCTCTAAAGAAAATAAATTTTTTTTCTATATTTTAAGATTATTAGATAATGGTTGAAATATTTAATAATTTAAGCTTTTTATATTTTTTTATTTTTTTATTTTTTAAATAAATAAATAATTATTTATTAAGTAAATTATTTGGCAAAGATATTTTATTTAATTTTATTACAAAAACTTTAAATAATTATTTTTTATTTATTAAATTCTTTTTATAATATTTTATTTTTAAAATATTATGTTGTATTTTTTTTCTTTTTAAATTTAACCTAGATTATATTTATTTAAAATCAACATATCTCTTTTATATAAACTTTAGCAATGATTATTCCTACTCTAATTTTTACTTCAATTTTATAACCTACACTTCTAAGCAATAGGTTCTTACTATACATCAAAGTGCATTCTTCATTACTTTATGGAAATTTTTCTCCTACTAGATCATTTTTACAATTCTATTGGTATAAGTCTATTATATCATATGTCAATTTTTTTCTTTCCATTTAAATTGTACTACATTAATTATAAATTTTTATATTTTTTGTGTATTTAAAGTTTTGGCAATACACAATTTTACTCTAATTTTTCTAAATAGGTTTTTACTAAGCATTATAGTGCAATCTCCATAGCCTTATCAAAAAAGTTCTTCTACTAGATTCTTCATACAATGTCTTTATAATTAGTCTATTGCATTATATGTTTATAAATTGGTTATGTTTAGTTAAGATTATAACAATTATAGATTGATGCATTTTGTATATGTCATAAATGAAGACAATATACATTTTTCCTCTAAATTTCTATTCTATCATAATACTCCATGCTTCTAATTAATGAATTTTATCTAGTATTAGAAAGCATTTTTTTTTATTACACTATGGTGGTAGTTTTTATAATATGCTGTTTTTAAAAGATATTTTTTAAAAATTTAGAAAAATAATAGAGCAACCCAAATTTTTATGAAAGCAACCTAATCTATTTTAACCATCATTGCATTCTTTTAACCTCATTCCCATTCCTAGCCATTCTTTATTTTCAATCGTTGCTAAAGTCAAGGGCAAGAAGCTAGAAATGGAGGCAATGGTTGAGAACATGGAAACGGCTGGGAACAAAGATGGGATTAAAAGGGTACAATGATGGTTTAAATGTGTGGGTCAATTTAGTAAAAATTTGGATCAATTTACCATTTTTAAAATTTTATTACATAATAGATATATATATATATATATATATATATAGATAATTTAGACTACAACAGTTATACAATGATATATTTTGTGTGCATCACAAATTACAAAAATATACATTTATGCTTTGCCTCTATACTTCACCTTTTTTATCAAGCACTAATGCATGATAAAATTTTACTTAGCATTATAAACTATATTATATCAGTTAATATTGGGTTTCTTTAATTTTAATTTGGCCTTTTTTATTATATCTTTATTTTAAGTCTATTATATAATAGATTTTTTTCTTTCTAAAATAAAAATATTAGAGATTGATACATTTTTTTATAGATCTTAACCTTCTATAATATATATATATGTGTATTTTATATCTTTTTCTTTTATGCTTTTGTAAGGTGGCTTTCTACCAAGTATAAGAGTGCATTGCTTGTACCTCTAGGCCTTTTAAATGGTACAATTTTTACAAGTCTATAACAATTGCAAGTTCATAATAATCTGACGAGATTAATAAGAAAATTAACTCGGCGTTCCACAAAGTCATAAAGAACCGCAAGCTTCCCGTTCCCAGAGGACCTATTGAGAGCCAAAAGTAGGTCCCCAAGCGTCCCCTACCCCACGTGCCCATCCAATGCAAGACGAAGTCACAGATAGACTTCGCTTACGTGGACAATAGCAGACACGTGGCGAGAATTCAGCAGACCTAGAGAATCCCAAAAGTGGGGGCCAGCTGACCTCAGTACTCCACGTGGACTCGATCGAAGTGTGGGCAAAGCCAAGTCCCAGTGTGCGTTTTTATTATTTGCAATCCTTCCCCATCTCAATCTGTAGATCTGCTTGTTTTGTAATTGCTCTCTATGTTCTTCACCTTCCGCAGCTGATTTGTGAAGGTAGTCTTTGAAATTTTGTTAGTGAAGAAAGAGTTACTTGGAGAATACTTGTCATTTCGTGGGTTACATTTAGATTGTAGCAAAAAGGTTTTGAGGATCATGGCGACAACGGCGCCGGAGACTGCTGCTAGTGCTGGCGATTACGTGCAACCTCCACAGATGGTGCAAGTGAGTGCTGGAGAGAGAGAGAGGGTTTTTCGGGTGTTGATGTCCAATTTATTTTTTCTGGGTTTTTGAACGACGAGTTTTTTCTTTTGTTTTTCTACGAGTCCCATGCTAGGTCATGTCCATGCTGGTTTCTGTTGATTGTTTCTACATGTTGGTGGAATCGTTTGTTTTATATTTGTGGGATTTTCTTGGGAGGGTGCTCTGATTCGTGCTTTTTTGACCAAGGTGTGGGTATGAGCTGACGGGGAGTGTTTGCTTACGTTTCTTTCTTTTTTTTCTTTTTTTTCTTTTTTTTGCAGCCCCAGGTGCCTGTTGAGGATAAATTGCGTAATCTGAAGATTGTTGCAGAGGACAAAGTTATTGAGTTTGTTGACAAAGCCAACATCAACTACGACAACGCTGCTATTAATCCTGCCAACAAGTAATTTCCCCTTAAGCACAAGAGTGTCCTCTTGTGCCAGATTACACATGGTGTTGTGATTGAGACAGAGAGATTCGCATCGCTTGCATGTTTTGTTGCAGGGATTGTTCCATTTCTCATTGATCCTTACTGGATGAGTTTCCCTTGCATATGTTTCACTACGAACTCAGAGTTTTGTTTGAACTGTACACCTGTTTTCCTTGTAGCAATTGCTTAGCATTAACAAGATGTCAAGTTCTTGGCTGTGGAGGTGCTTGGTCCAATCTGGTAGTTCGTGTGGTTTCGTCCAGATCGTAAGAACCATGGGGCCTTAGATTGCAAACTATTCGCACGGATTGACCCTTGACAAGAGAGATTAGGATAAAGGCTTCAGAAATCTGCCTGTGGCTCAGTTTGATCCCACCTACTGCATTTAAGGGTTGAAAAATTAACATGTAGTTTATTCTCCGTGAGATTTGCAGAGCATCTGACGAAAGGCTAAAGCAAGACGTTGATACTACCGCTCAACAAGCTGCAACCAGCTACACGCAGGCACTGAACCAACTCGGGGAGGCATTCAACTACGTAGAAGCAACAGGACAAAAGGCAGCTCAACAATTAGGTCTAGCAACCAACCAGACTGCTGCCAATGCACAAGAAGTTTCCGGCGCAGCCAGGGAGCATGCACGACAGCGGACCGAGGAAACCAAAGCCCAGTTGCACGATGGCAAGTCCGCTCTACAACAGGGCATTAACAAAGTGCATGATGCCTTGTCCGAGGGAGCTGCAGTGACCACGCAAAAATTACAAGAAGGGGCTCACAACCACCCCACGGATCCCTCCGCAACAGTGAACGAGCCAAGAGCTTTCCATAGCGGTGAAGCCCAGTCTCCCTCCATGCTCCAGTCCCTCGGCAACGTGATTTCTCAAACCGCACAGTCAGTGAAGCAAGCTTTTGTTACTCCTTCTCCTACGGCAACTCAACCCCACGACACCCCAACGTCGACTAACCTTCCGGTGACCCACCCTCCAGCTCAAACAACTGCTGAAAGTTTTGGCCAGACAGCAGCTGCTCTGAAAGACACCATCAAGAGTGCTTGGTCGACTTCTCCACGAGAGTTTCCGCAGCCAGGATTGGAGAGTGCCCAACCAGGGATGCAGCAACCCACTGGATTAGACAACACCGACATGAAGTAGTTTCGCCCAATTGTGATAGGAAATAGCGTGCGATTGGGGAGGTTTTTTTCATATTAGTCTCGTCTTTCATAGTTTGGTGTTGTGCATTTGTGAAAATAGTCTTTTCCATAGATACATACTTGCGATGTTATATCATGAAACTTCGACACAATTATGTCGATCATTACTGTTAGCCATATTGATATTCTTATCTTTCAATCTCTCGGGGCCTTGAGGATCTTTGTCCACCAAAGACTTCACTTTCTTTCTGTTCCTTTCCAGTCTACATCTTGACATCTTCTATCCACAATCTCCAACTAGGCAACACTTTTCGCTTTATAAACCTGAATGTCCACTATGACTTATTAATAATAATAATAATAATAATTCATTTTTTTAATTCATATATATATATATATATATATATATTCAAGAATAACAATTAATTATACTAGTTATATTATTTTTAGATAGTTAGGCATGCATCCATTAAAAGATATTAAATTTATTTTAATCTATAGATGGTTAGATGTTCGTACCAAGTTTTTGTTATCTCTCTTTGCATCTCATTGAATTAACATATATAAAAATCTATTATTTATCTAGGTATTATCATTTGATTTGGTGTAAGATTTATATTTTATATTAAAATAAATAATTGATTCAAAATTATTGCTGATTCTATTTTTAAAGGGTATTAATTTAAATTGCAACAAATATACTACATAATGATATATGTACTATTAAATTAATAATATGTCAAGAGATGTTGATTTAGGCAATTGTAAACTATGCATGTTGAGAATTATATTGCAAAATAATTGAGGCAAAAGATTCAAGAAAACAATAGGAAGGCTTTCTAATATAAATTTAATTATTTAAATTCTAACATCTTAAGAGATTAATTAAAATATTACAAGAATCTATTGATAAAATTCATATATATATATATATATATATATATATCAAACACAACTAATCTCTTTAATTTAAAATATCTTTTGTATCTGATAATAATTTAGTTTTTGAGTATTTTTACAACCTTTTTTTCTTACAATATTGCTACAATGTTTAAAATATAGAAAATAGAGGTAGAATTACTTAATAACTATAAAAAAAAATTCTAATATTTTAGTTGAAAAAACTTGATAAAAAAAGCTCTTTTAGAAACTTTAATCTAAAATTTCAAAGAACAAAGTAATAGAATTATAAACCAAGTGCTTATACATTGCAAGTGTGATATATATATACATATATATATATATATATATATATATATATATATATATATACATAAATTTATTCACATATATGTAAAGTTGATGTTACTCTTATTTTCATTAATTTCTTCTTTATATATTAATTTTTTTAAAGCTTGTGAGTATATTTATTATTTAGTGCAATCATGTTTTTTACAATTTTTTTTTTAATAATATAGTTATTTGTTTCTATTATTTTAATAATTATCTTACAAGATATTTTTTTAACAAAAGTTTTTTTATCATGTATTTAATACCTTATCTACATATATTTTGATGATTTAGTCATGGTATATATATATATATATATATATATATATATCTAATCATGTTGTAATTTGCAAGATTTGTCTTAATGAGGATCTAAGATATAAAGCTTTAAGTATTAATTTGATTTAAGTGTGTACATATATTTGAATATATATTATGACATAAACTTTATGTTCTAAAATTCAAAAAATTTAATCATCTTAAATAAAAAAAATAATATTAAAAAAAATTTAGAAGTTTATAAAATATTTTAAAAAATAAAATCAGTTATACATGTAAATTATTATCTAATATACATATACATATATATGTATATATATATATATATATATTTATATATATATATTTTATTTTTATTATAAATACAATAAAACTTTATCCAAAAGTTTTGTAGAGATATGCACGATGGTACACATCAAGCATGTGAATTTAAATCAAAACATGCAAAGTTAATAACAGAAAATTCTTCGTTTATTTTGCTTAGTTTGTAATATCACATCAATAGTTGTTTATTGATATTTTTTCAACGTAACAATTATAAGTGTATGTATAGTCGTATTTATATGACAAAAATTCGAATAAAATTTGTGATTTTCTTAGAGTATATTATAGATTAACATAAGATTATTATTTGCTTTTAAAATCTTTTTTTTACAGTGTTTATAATTTTTGTTGAAAATGAAGAGTTTTTTTATTTAAAATATAATAATGTTATTTCTATAGGATGGAATTTAGTTAAATTAATATAATAAGGATAAAGATCAAATACGTTTATGCATATAAATATGTAAATTTTCAGATTAAGAATTTACCATTTTACTTATATGTTGTTGTGTAGTATATTATCCTAGTTACTATACACAAAGAATTGATGATATTGTACTTAGAAAATTATATATATATATATATATATATATTAAATTTAAAAAATATAAATATAATATACTAGTTTCACATAAACGTTTTTACTTTAATAAGACCGAATCTTCTGTTTTTGTAAAGTAATTCGGACTTCCAAAAAATATTTAAAATATTATTAAAATAAAATTTTATTGGTTAGTTAGACCAAAAATTAAAAAAATGTTTTAGAAACAACTTTTCTTCTTCTTAGATATCATATATATGTTTATGATGTAATCCAAAGAATTTTTTGATAAAATTATTTTTTTATATGTTAAAAATATTTAATTTAATGTGACTTGTTAAAAAAGATACAATTAATAATATTAAAACTTATTAAAGTTTATTGAAGAAGTGGTTGAATAAATTCACAAAAATGTTCTTAGAAAGAAGAGTAGATAGTTTGATGTAAAATTTACACAGGTTAATAACCACATGTTACTAATCTATAAAAAAGTCTTCAAATGATAATTTAATTTTAAAAAATGAAAATGAACACTACTGTCTTTGTAAGTTATTAAAAAATTGCATTATGTTTCTTAAAAATCATTTAATATCTAACTTTCATATACAATAGAAATATATAATTTAAAAAATTTCTATGAAAGGTTTTTTTTAATTATAAAAATAGTTGAAAATTATATTAAAATTTTATTTTTAATCTATAATAATTATTATTTTTGATATTATTGGTAAGCATAACATACAATAAATGCCTCATAAAACTTAAATTAATTTTTTTTGCCTGTTTGTTTGTTTATTTTATTATTTTATTTTATTTTTCAATATTTTAGTAGACATACTAAAATATCATAAAACATAATACAATATGTAGAGATTTAAAGACTATAATATGTCTGTCTATTGATTTTATTGTGAGCAAATTAATACTTTAAAGATTAGAGTAATAAATTTTATATAAATTATTTTATAATGGTGTATTTTATAAATTAATATGGTTTTATTATTAATCAAAATGTGATTTACTTTGCTTTTATATTTGTCTACATTTACAACGTTTGTGACATTAACTTTTAAGTACATGATTTAAATATAAAAAAGAAAGAAAAAAAACTAAACACATTGAGACAAAAATAAAGTTATATAGTATATCTATATAATTATTAATGACATAACATTATATTCTTACTTGCTATATACTTCAAATACATATTTTAAAATGTAAATCTTACATAATATAAATTTAATAAATAAAAGATAAAATATTTGAAAATATTACAAGAACATAATATAACATTAAATAACTTAAGGTTTTTTTATATACTATAGTTATATGTACATATATTCACATATTTGATATATATCAATCAATTGGCTTAGTTTTTATTTTTTTATTTTTTTATAATATAATATGTCAATTTACATTTGGAAATCATATATGATATATGTTTTTTTAGAAATCATATATAATATTATTTAAATATTTAAAAAGTATATGTGTCATATTATATTCAAAATATCCATACTTAGTTTGAAATGTAATTTTTCATTCATTTCTTTTTTTAATGCATACCAAATTATATACTCTTTGTAGAATTATTTTTGTATAGATCTTTGTTTGATTGAATTGATTAAGAAGTCCTAAAATCAAAGATAAAAGATACCTATTCTTGATGGTGATCTTGTTTAGTCCTTGATAGTCTACACACATTTAAAAAGATCCCTCTTATTTCCTCACAAATAAGATAGGAGCCCGACTAAAAATTTAGAATGGCATAGAAAATTCTCAGCCAAATTTTTATCAATGTATTCTTTGAGTGCAATGTGAGCTCTCATTTATGCTCCAAAATTTTAATTTTTAACTTTTTTCTTATTTTATGATAATTGATCATGTTAGATTAAGATTTATATAAGTAGAATCTGGTTTTATTAAATTTTTAGGATTACAATCTTTAATAGTATAAATCCTATCCTAATTCTTTGAATTAGATTAATTAAGACCAAAATGATAAGGATTAGAAAATTAGAATAGTAATTTGGTTAGTTTTAATAATTTAGAATTTGATAATTATTGCTATAAGGGTTGATTGAAAGCCTATGAATTCACCTACAATCATCTCATATGATTTAGAATGAAGTGGAATTAGAACTTTCTAAAAAATTTAGTGAAGTTTAGTAATGATAATTTTGAAGCTTTTTCTTCAACTTCAATAAATTCAAGCAACAAAGTAGTTTTTTTCAATTAATGGAGGCTTTCAAATACAATGGCAACATTGAATTCACCTCATGGAATAAAGAAAACAAGATTAGCACCTTCTCCTTTAATATACCAGTAGAGCAATGAAATTTTTATTTTTGAAGGATTTTACAATAATTGCTAATTTCTTTAGAAGTAAAAACTTTTATAAAAATCTTTCATAAAATCCACCAATGCTCCCACTTAGATACATCTCTAAGTGCTCACAAGTACTCTTCTGCTCCAAAAACTATACATCATGACTTTTAATGATTTTTTTGGTTTCTAAATATATGAGCCTATATGCTTTGATACCTTCAAAATACCCAACAAATACACATTTTGTTCTTTTTGCATCAAGTTTGGATGTCATGCAATCTAAATTTTTTGCATGAATAATGCATCCAAAGATCCTCATATGTGAAATATAAGATTTCTTGGCACTCCAAGTTTCTTGTAGAGTCATTGATGTGAGTACACTTGTTAGACATCTATTCCTTGTATACATTGCATTGACCACAGCTTTTATCTAATATTCATGCCCAAAGTTTTGTGCATATAGTATATTTTTTGCTAACTTTACAATGGTGTAATTTGTTCTTTTAGCAACTCTATTTTGTTGTGGAGAGTAAGGAGTAGAGGTTTATCTCGCAATGCCTTAATTTCTCAAAAATTTATCAAAATACTTTGACATTTACTTAAGTCCATTTTTCTTGTACAATACTTTCATCTCGCACTCACATTGCTTCTTTACAAACTCCTTGAATTCTTTAAACCTTTGGAAACACTCATTTTTGGCTTTAATGATGTAAATCTACACTTTTCTTGAGAAATCATCAATAAATGTAATAAAGTGCCTTACTCCTCCAATTGGTAGTGTCTTCATTGATCCACAAACATTTAAATGAACCACCTCCAAAAAATTCCTTACATATGTTGCAATTCCACTTGGAAATGAAGTTCTTTGTTGTTTACCTTGAATACAACCTTCACAAGTAAGTGTCATAGCATTGTGGTTGAATTGACCAAGATCTAAGCCACTTACCATAGATTGGAGCTCCTTCATACTTTTGGTATTCTAATGACTAAGTTATAGATTCAAAATACCAAACTTATCTTGATTTTGTAAAAAATTAGCATATGCTGCCACTTCAACTCCATTCACCTTCATACAATTTATGAAGTAGATTTTGTCATGTCTAAGGCCTTTGGCAACATGTTGTCTACTCAATTTCTTCACAAAATACCCATCCATGTCAAATTGAACTTTATAACCATATGAAACAATTTTGTTCACCAAAAGAAGGTTCTTGTTTATCTTTCGCATATATAAGACTTCTTTCAATTTGAACTTCTTGATTTGATCCTTCACCACAATCTCCACCACAATGGAGCCAATTCCAATGGCTTGAACCATGCTATTATCTCTCAACCATACTTTTATTGTTGAAATTACTTTATAAGTTTCAAATGAATACTTGTATAGTGTCATATCTTTAGTAGCACTCGAATCTATAATCCACTTAGACATGGCAACCATAGAAGCTCCTTCACTTGCCATGAAAGTATAAACATTTCCACCAAAACTATCACTAGCATTGTTTGCATTTTTCCTATTTTCTTTCTTGGCCTTGTAGCAATTTCTAGCAAAATGACGTGATTTTTTACAAATATAGTAATTTTTTATATTTCTTTCTGAATTATAATATTGGTGTAGAAAGCTACCTTTGCCTTGTCTTGAGAATAGAGTCAAATCATCACTTTGAAGCTCTTTTTCTTTCTTCTTGATTATTTCATATACAAGTCTTGATGTGACATAATTCATGATAAGCTCCTTCATGTTGATAGACTCCAATGCCACAATGAGATAGTTGTAGGATTCTTGAAGGCTCATGAGCAATGTCAATATAATTTTTCTATCATCAACTAGCGTGTTAATAATTACTAGTTGATTTGTAAGTACTTTTACTTTCTTGACATGAGTCATGAAGTCATCTCTTTCTTCCATCTTTATCATTAAGAACTTCTTCTTTGTTTATAGAATATTAGTAAGGTTTCTACTCTCATAGATGTTGCAAAGAATCTTCCATATTTTTATCGGTCCATTGCAAGCAATTACATGTGAAAAATTGGCATCATCAAGATTTATTGCAATCATCCCAAAAGCCTTCCTTTCACGTTGTTTGTACTTCTTCTTCATCTTAACAAGTCTTATACACTATTTTAACCTTTCTTCCAAGCTTTGCCACTCTTTTATCACCTCTAAAACTTAAGCACGTGAAAGTTTAATGTTAGTGTATCAATGAGATAGGTCAGCAAAGAAACACACCACTAGTATTTTAAAAAAATATTCTAAAGTATATAACAATCTCCAAGACCATGAATGCACTTAACAAAAAATAATAATATAACTACATCAACAACTTAATGCAAAAAGAGATTTAAAAGATATCAAACTCTAATATCAGCAACAACCAAAAGATCTACTCCTCATAACAACAAAGATTTCAAAGAAATTTAAAACTCACAATTAAAGGTAAGTGGGCCCATAATCTATTGAAGAAATAGAACTTTGAAGTCACAACACATAACATCAGTAAGGTTGCACACAAAGAGAGTATGAAGTAAGATATCTCTCACTTCTAATATCCAATACTTATAAATTGTGATTGCTGCCCTACAAGATAGCTTCCATTCTTTGACATTTACACATATGATCCTTGGTCCTAGGATCCTTTGGCATCTAACGTACCTCAAGGGTATCTTATGGTCTTTGGATCCTCTAGCATCTTACTAACTATAAGGATATCCTATGCCAAACACTAATTACTCTTATCTAGTCTTTGGATATTCCCTAGTTTATATTTTATCTTCTTAACTTTGACTCTTGGTCCTTAATCTTTTCCTATGTTCATAACATGCCCATTCTATATACCAAGAGTCAACTCTTTGACCATTAGCAACTTATCTAAGATAATACCTTTTATTATATAATTTATTCTATTTTTCTTTACTTATTTCAACATGGTGAAGGATGAAGCCATACCAAAATTTAGCCAAAAATCCTAATCTTAAATTTATTTAGATTTATAAATCTTATTATAATTTTTTTGGATAGATGTGCATAGATTTTTAGTTATGAATGATAGTCATTGGGTTTTAAAACATACTTCATTGTGGTAGTTAGCTCCTTTAGCCTTTCAAGTATTCCAAGGATTTTAAGAGCCTCAGATTTTTCTGAATCAGCTATTCTATTTTTTTAGTTTCAATGTGAAATTTCTTTTAGTTTTAGCTTTTGTTGTTAGCTTTCCAACAAGGTATGGTTTGCTCAATTTGGAGTTGAATTTAATTTTTGGTAAAATTTTGAATATGAAAGTTGACTACATTCTTAGTTTGGATTAATTGAGTTTGGGAAGGCATTTCTCAATGCCTTGTAATTGGATGCAATTGAAACTTTGAAAGCATTGAGCTTTATGAACTAAGCTTTGAAAGGCACAAGTTTTGATGGATTTGAAGACAATTCGGATTTCTAGCGAATTTCTAAGTGAAGGAGGTTGGTTGCTATGGCAGTTAGGAATATTCAACTTCAAAGGAGCAATTTTCACGACTAGATTACTAGATTGCAACAAAATTTGTTGGAATAGGAGTATCTTTAAGTTAATATTGCAACAAACTAAAAATCATTCAATTTGGAGTTAGTTATAATTTTTGGAAAATTTTGGAATAGAAGGGGGTTACTACCTTCAATCCTTGGACGTTTTTAAGGTACCCTTGCATTTATCTCTTTTATTTCATTTTTACTTTTATCTTCATAGTGACTTATAATCTCTACATTTCAACTTTTGGCTAATAAATTTTAGGTTTTAACTTTAAACCTTTAATTTTTTCACTTTTATTTTTAAATTTAACTTTTAACTTTTAATTTTAATTTAAACTTAAGTTTTTATTCTTATTATAAGTTAATAGTAACAACTTAATTAGTTATTTTTATCATTTTTATATCGTAAATTTTATTTAATATTTTAATTTAACATTAGTAACTATTGTTTAGAAGGAGTTAATTTTAATTGAATTATAAACATCTATATTTAAATTAACTTAACAATTTCACAATTGGAAGTTTTTTCATTCTACTTCTTGAGCTTGTTGTGTAGTACTAATTATTGAAGAACAAGCTCTTTGAAGACACAACACTTAGCATCAGCAAGGTTGCACATAAAGAGAGTATGGAATAAGATGTCTCTCACTTCCAATACCCATTACTTATAGGTAGTGGTTGCTATCCTAAAAGACAACTTCCACTCTTTGACTTTTACACACGTGGCCTTAGGATCCTTTTGGCATCTCATGAGCCTTGAGGATATCCTATGACACATACTAATGACTCATACTTAGTCTTTGGATATTCCCTTGTTAATACTTTATCCTTTTGACTTTGACTTTTGGTCCATGATTTCATCTTATATCCATTGGATGCCCTTACCATATACCAAGAGTCAAACCTTTAATCACTAGCAACTTACCTAAGTTAATATCCTCTCTAAGACAACTTATTCTACTTTTATTTTAACACTCCCACTTTGCTATTGGTCAAATGGCTTTTAATCCTAATGCCTTTATCAACATGTGGTGTCTAACTTTTATTAATGCCTTTTTTCAAGAAATGAGGAAGCATTTCCTCCGTTGCACAATACTTCATATCAATCACTCCCATTTCAATATTCTCTGTTATAAAGTGATGTTGAATGTCAATGTACTTGCTCCTTGAATGAAGCTTTGGATTCTTTGCAAATGCAAGACATCCTTGATTGTCACACTCCATTGGAGTTGCTTCCATTTGCACATCTCCAATGTCATCCAAAAGTTGTTTCAACCATATTGCCTCCATTGTACCATGGCTTGCTGCGATGTACTCCGTTGTCATAATACGTGAAGTCTTGCTTGAGAATGCTCTGGGCACCTGGCTATGGAAAGAAGAATGGAAATTACAATAACAAAATCCTAATTCAAATATAATACTAACAATACTCTAATTATACCATAATAATGCTAAGTAAGCTTAATCAAATTCAAAGAAATCTCAAGAAATTTCAAACAAATAATAAGAATTTTTAAAAAAATATTAGAAGAATCACAAATATCACTCAAATATATTTTAATTCAATCTTAATTTAATTCTAGTTAAAATCCTATTGAACTTCATTCAAAATTTAGGCCAAACCTAATTAAATCTTAAATCCTAATAAAATCCTAAACCCTAAATCAAATCCTAAATAAACCTTAAACCAAACCCTAACTAAATCCTAACCAAACCCTAAACTAAACCCTAAATCATAAATCAAACCCTAACCAAATCCTAATCCAAATTCTAAATCCTAAACCAAACCCTAATTCAAAACCTAAATAAAATCCTAACCAAACCCTAAACCAAATCCTAAATCAAACCCTAAACAAACCTTAAACCAAGCTCCAACTAAATCCTATATCAAATCCTAATACAAATCCTAAATCCTAAACCAAATCCTAACCAAATCCTAAACCCTAAATCAAACCCTAAACAAACCTTAAACCAAGCTCCAACTAAATCCTATATCAAATCCTAATACAAATCCTAAATCCTAAACCAAACCCTAACCAAATCCTAAACCCTAAATCAAACCCTAAACAAATCTTCAACCAAGCCCCAACTAAATCCTATATCAAATCCTAATACAAATCCTAAATCCTAAACCAAATCCTAACCAAATCTTAAACCCTAAATCAAATCCTAATCAAATCCTAAACCCTAAATCAAATCCTAATTCAAATTCTAAATCCTAAATCAAACTCTAACCAAACCCTAAACCAAACCCTAATAAATCCTACAACAGATTTAAACCTCAATAACTAATGAATAAACCGTTGATCTTATTTCATATTTTGCATACTTCTTAAAAATTAAGTTAAAAACAAGCAAAAAAAAAATTAAAAAAGATCAGAGTTACTAAATTGATGATAACATCAACAAAGTGCTTAGATATTGGCCTGCCTCCTTCTCCAATCTTGATGCCAATATTTCAGAGCCAATATCTCTCTTTTGTACTATTCGATTGATCTCAAAATTCTCATGCACATAGAAAAACAAGTCTAATATCCTTTCATAGAAGTTTCACTCTAAATTCAACTAATAGATTGGAAAAAATCTTAAAAACACTTACTAGACCTAAAATTCTAATTTCTGAGACCTTGACCCACTTAAACCTCAATATCCTTCAATTCAATTGTTAAATCAAGCTCAAATTCACAACACATATTAAACACAACTATAAACATAAACCTACAAAATTTCACCTATAAATCTGCTACAAATCTCTCGAAATCACCCAAAACGTAAACCCTATTTTATTTCATAAAATCCAAGTCATCCGAAACAAACCTTGACTTTGTAAAGCTCTTACAAAGTCTTAAAAACTCTAAATCACTTAAAATCAATGCTTATAGAAACCTTATTCAATCTTCTCTCAATTCCCATTCTTCGATCTGCCAAAGAGTCCTGTAGTCGTCATCGAGACTCAGTTTTGTGCCTCAGGGTCTAGTTTCGACCCTAGTTCATAACCAGCCCTCTCTAGGTATCAACATCTAGTTTTTTTTAAATAATTTTTACTAGAATTTACTCTTAACTTCTTCTTAAAGATGTCTATATTATTTATTTTTCCAATCTATCTTATTTTGTCTTATTTTTGGCCCTACAAAATAAGTAGAAGCTATTTTTTTTAAAAGGGCAAGATTACTATTAAAAGTTTTATTACCTTCTTATCTTTTATCCATATTTTTCTATCTTTTCTTTTAACTTGGCTCTTCTATAATAAGATCCATATTATCATCTTTCACCATATAGTCATGTTACAATATGACACCACCTCCATTGTTGACCTTGCAATTGTTGGTTGTCTCTTACAATTCCATGAAATTGCTCCCACCTTAACAAAGAATACATAGCCCATTGTTGACCTTCTATCATTTGCATCTTCAACCCAATCCACATCACAATAACCTTGCAAATTAATATTATCACCTCCAAGGCATAATTTGAAGTTCAAAGTGCCTTTTAAGCACTTCATGATCCTTTTGATGGTTGCCCAATAGATTGGTCCAGCATTTGACATAATTTGGCTCACAACACTCACTGCATATGCCACATATTTCATACTCTTTTTCTAATTTTGCTTTCAACCAATCGATCATCTTCAATGTATTGGTTAAGATGATCAAATCATCAACATAGAGGATGATAATCAATATGAACCTATTTGATTGCATCACATATAAGGAATGATCAGCTTCACTCCTTACAAATCCTTCACTTACAAAGAATGTATCAATGTATTGGTACCATGCCCTTGTTGATTGCTTTAGCCCATACAAGGACTTTTTCAACTTACAAACAAGGTGTTATTTACCTTCTTCAATAAATCCTTTAGGTTGCTCCATGTAGATGTCTTCTTCCAAACTTCCATTCAAAAAAGCCATGTTCACATCCATTTGATGCATCTCCAAGTCCAATGTTGCCTCAATTGCCACAATGGTACTAATGGTAGTGAATTTGGCCACAGAAGCAAATGTCTCATTGAAATCCACACCAGCAACTTGTGAGTAGCTTTTAGCAACTAATCTAGACTTATATCTCACAATATTATCCATTGCATCTCTTTTGGTTCTAAACACCCACTTACAACCAATTGAAGATCGATTTGGTAGAAGTTGAGTCAATTCTCATGTTCCATTATCCATGAGTGATTTGTAATTTTCTTCCATAGCATTCTCCCACTTCAATGCTATCATGTTGTAACATGACTATATGGTGAAAGATGCTAATATGGATCTTATTATAGAAGAACCAAGCTAAAAAAAAAGATAGAAAAATATGGATAAAAGATAAGAAGGTAATAAAACTTTTAGTAGTAATGTTGTCTTTTTAGAAAAAATAGCTTCTATTTACTTTGTAGGACCAAAAATAAGGCAAAATAAGGTAGATTGGAAAAATAAATGATATACACATCTTTAAGAGGAAGTTAAGAGTAAATTCTAGTAAAAATTACTTAAAAAAAACTAGATGTTGATACCTAGAGAGGGCTGGTTATGAACCAGGGTCGAAATCAGACCCTGAGGCACAAAACTGAGTCTTGACGACGACTTTAGAATTCTTTGGCAGATCAAAGAATGGGAATTGAGAGAAGATTGAATAAGGTTTCTATAAGCATTGATTTTAAGTGATTTAGAGTTTTTATGACTTTGTAAGAGCTTTGCAAAGTCAAGGTTTGTATCAGATGACTTGGGTTCTATGAAATAAAATAAGATTTACGTTTTGGATGATTTCGAGAGTTTTGTAATAGATTTATAGGTGAAATTTTTTAGATTTATGGTTATAGTTGTGTTTAATATTTATTGTCAATTTGAGCTTGATCTAACAATTGAATTGAAGGATATTGAGGTTTAAGTGGATCAAGGTCTCAGAAATTAGAATTTTAGGTCTAGTGAGTGTTTTTAAGATTTCTTCTAATCTACTAGTTGAATTTAGAGCGAAACTTCTGTGAGAAGATATTAGACTTGTTTTTCTATGTGCATGAGAATTTTGAGATCAATCGAATAGTACAAAAGAGAGATATTGGCTCTAGAATATTGGCATCAAGATTGGAAAAGGAGGCAGGCCAATATCCAAGCACATTTTTGAGGTTATCATCAATTTAGTAACTCCGATCTTTTTCAATTTTTTTTTGCTTATTTTTAACTTAATTTTTAAGAATTATGCAAAATTTGAGTTAAGATCAACAGTTTATTCATTAGTTATTGAGGTTTAAATCTGTTGTAGGAATTATTAGGGTTTGGTTAGGATTTGATTTAAGGTATGGGATTTGGATTTGGATTAGGATTTGATTTAGAATTTAGGATTTGACTTAGGATTTAGGGTTTGGATTATGATTTGATTTAGGATTTGATTAGGATTTTATTTAGGATTTAAGATTTATTTAAGATTTGGTTAGGGTTTAATTTAGGGTTTAGGATTTGGATTAGGATTTGGATGAAGATTTAGATTAGGGTTTGATTTAGGGTTTAGAATTTGGATTAGGGTTTAGGATTTTGATTAGGATTTGATTTAGGATTTAAGATCTAGTTGAAATTTGGTTTAAGATTTCTTTAGGGTTTGATTTTGAGTTTAGGATTTTATTAGGATTTAAGATTCAATGAGTTTTGGCCTAAAGTTTGAATGAAGTTCAATAGAATTTTAACTAGTATTAAATTAAGATTGAATTGAGATGTATTTTAGTGATATTTTTAATCCTTCTAATATTTCTTTAAGAATTCTTATTATTTGTTTGAAATTTCTTTGAGATTTTTTTTAAATTTGATTAAGCTTCCTTAGTATTATTATGGTCTAATTAGAGCATTGTTAGTATTCTATTAGAATTAGGATTTTGTTGTTGTAAATTCCATTCTTTCTTTCACAGCCAAGTACTTGGAGCATTCTCAAGCAAGACTTCATGTATTACGACAATGCATCCGTGGACTTCATTGCATCACGTAAATTCAATGGATTAGCAAGAAGTGCAACATTGGCATGTTTTTCACTTACTTGAGGAAAGATGTGGTCCTTCCACCATTCACTACGTGGTTTTCTTTCTCTCAAAGGATATCTCCTTTCATTTGAAGAAGACCCTTCTTCTTGCATTCCATCCTTCTTCTTCCTCAATGCTTGTCTTTTCTCACTCAAAGGTTGATATTCTTCATCATCATCATCACCTTCAATATCTCCATTGTCTTCATTGTTGGTTCTAGCAATTGAAGGCACACTATGAGTTACCTTCTTTGGCACTTGATCTTGACTTCTATTTCCTCCATTCTCATTGTCATCATCATCTTCTTTTTCTTCTTTCTTTGCTGAACTTGAAGATGTGTCCACAAACACACCTTCACTCCCACTTGGACTTTCTTCCAAGTTCTCAAAAGTACTCTTATGCTCCAAAAACTCTACATCACGACTTTTGATGATCTTCTTGGTTTCTAAACACATTAGCCTATATGCTTTGGTACCTTCACAATATCCAATAAATACATATTTTGTACCTTTTGCATCAAGTTTGGACGTCATACAATCTGATACATTTGCATAAGCAATGCATTCAAAAATCCTCATGTGTGAAACATAAGGTTTCTTTTGACTCCAAACTTCTTGTAGAGTCATTGATGTAAGTGCACTTGTAGGGCACCTATTCCTTGTGTACACCGCATTTACCATACCTTCCATCCAATACTCATGCCCAAGATTTTGTGTATGAAGCATACTCCTTGCCATCTCCACAATGGTCTGATTTGCTCTCTCAATAACTCCATTTTGTTATGGAGTATAATGAGTAGAGGTTTGTCTTGCAATACCTTGAATCTTTATGAATTCATCAAAATGCTTTGACATGTATTCACTTCCATTGTCCATTCTCAATACTTTGATCTTGCACTCACATTGTTTCTCTATAAGAGCCTTAAACTCCTTAAACCTTGAGAAACATTCACTTTTAGTTTTAATGATGTAAATCCACACCTTTCTTGAAAAGCCATCTATGAATGTGACAAAGTACCTTGTTCCTCCAATTGATGGTGTCTTCATTGGTCCACAAACATCAAAGTGCACAATCTCCAACAATTTTGTTGCATGTGTTGCAACTCCACTTGGAAATGAAGTCCTTTGTTGTTTACCTTATATACATCCTTCATAAGCAAGTGTCATGGTATTGTGGCTGAATTGACCAAGATCCAAGCCACTTATCATGGATTGGAGCTCTTTCATGTATTTGGCATTCAAATGACCAAGTTGTTGATACCAGATTCCAAACTTATCTTGATCTTGTGGAAAATTAGCAAATACCACCACTTTAACTCCATTCACCTTTTTGCAATTGATGAAGTAGAGATTTCCATCTCTAAGGCCTTTGGCAATATGTTGGCCATCCAATGTCTTGACAAAACATCCATTCATATCAAATTGAACCTTATAACCATGTGATACAAGTTTGCTCACCAAAAAGAGGTTCTTCTTCATTTTTGGAACATGTAAAACTTCCTTCAATGTGATCCTCTTGATTTGGTCCTTCACAACAATCTCCACCACAATGGAGCCAATTTCGATGGCTTGCACCATGCCATTGTCTCCCAACCACACTTTTATTGCTCGAATTTCTTCATAAGTATTAAATGAATACTTGTATGGTGTCATAAGCTTAGTAGCACCTGAATCTATAATCCACTTCGAAATAGCAGCCATAGAGGCTCCTTCCCTTGCCATGAAAGTATACTCATCCCCACCAAAACTATCACTAGCATTGTTTGCATTCTCTCTATCTGCTTTCTTGGCCTTGAAGTAATTTCTAGCATAATGATTTAGTTTTCTATAAATATAGTAATTCTTCATATTACTTTTTGAATTATCACATTGGTGAGAATAGCTACCTTTGCCTTGTCTTGAAAATAGAGCTGAATCATCACTTACAAGCTCCTTTTTTTTTCTCCTGGTCATTTCATGGGCAAGTCTTGACGTGACATAGTTCATGGTAAACTCCTTCATGTTGATGGACTCCAATGCCACAATGAGATAGTTGTAGGATTCAAGAAGGCTTATGAGTAATGTCAACACAATGTCCTTATCATCAACTGGTTTGTCAACAATTGTTAGTTGATTAGCAAGTACTTTTACCTTATTAACATGAGACGTGTGGTCATCTCCTTCTTCCATCTTTACTTTCAAGAACTTCCTCCTTGTCCAAATGATGTTGGCAAGGTTTCTACTCTCATAGATGTTATAAAAAGTCTTCCATTCTTCCGTTGGTCCATTACAAGCTATAACATGTGAAAAGTTGGCATCATCAAGATTTGTTGCAATCATCCCAAAAGCCTTCCTTTTACGATGTTTGTACTCCTTCTTCACCTTGATATCAGCATTGTTACTTAAAGGGTCTTCACTTTCATCAACAATGTCCCAAAGGTCGAATGAAGCCAAAAAAAAAGCTCTATTTTCTTCTTCCAATGGTAAAAGTTGTCACCTCTAAACTTTTCAATCACTCTCAAGCTCTCACCTTCACTTGAAGCCATGTCTAAAGAAGGGATGTATGAAAAAAAATCAAGAAAAGAGAAGATAGAACTCTCAAAATCAACAAAAAGGTGTTGCTGCCTTAGAAACCTAGAATGCCCTCTTTGTAATTATACAAGTGATTTCACTCTTGTATCACTCTCAACTTCACATATAAGACTTCTCACAAGTCTTATACTCTATCTAAACCTCTTGCATAAGCTTTGCCACTCTTCAATCACCCTTCTAACCACACAAAATACTTCTTATAATAATAGGAGAATCTCTTAGGAAGTTAAGTATATAAAAGCACAAAATTAGAGCACCAATGATGAAACTCAGCAAAGAAATACAATACTCAAGTTCTAAAATATCATTAAATGGAGTCTAATAACAACTAAGACTATCAATGTACTTAACAATAAGTAAGAGCAAAAACTACATCAACAACTAGATGCATAAGAAGGGTTAGAACAGAGCAAACTCAAACTTCAGCAACAATCATAAGATCTATTCCTCACAACAAAAAAGACTTCAAAGTACTTCAAAACTCACAAGTAAAGGTGAGTGGATCCATAACCTATTGAAGAACAAGCTCTTTGAAGACACAATACTTAGCATCAGCAAGGTTGCACACAAAGAAAGTATAGAATAAGATGTCTCTCACTTCCAATACCCATTACTTATAGGTAGTGGTTGCTATCCTAAAAGACAACTTCCACTCTTTGACTTTTATACACGTGGCCTTAGGATCCTTTTGGCATCTCATGAGCTTTGAGAATATTCTATGATACATATTAATGACTCATACTTAGTCTTTGGATATTTCCTTGTTAATACTTTATCTTTTTGACTTTGACTTTTGATCCATGATTTCGTCCTATATCCATTGGATATCCTTACCATATACTGAGTCAAACCTTTGACCACTAGCAACTTATCTAAGTTAATATCTTCTATAAGATAACTTATTCTACTTTTACTTTAACACTAATTCCATAGAGTGGTAGATTTTAGGCTCTCATGCAACCATTTATTTTGTAATAGATTATAGATTGGTTCAAATGGTGGTTGAGCTCTTTCTTGAAGATCAAGGAAATAATCATAAACATAATGCTCTAAAAGAATATCTATATTTTTCTTTTTAAAAATATCCTAGAAATCTTGATAATGGCTAAAAATATTACTTAACATCTTTTCATCATTAGAAATGGATATGGCATATATAGCAAAAGATGAAATTTTTTTTAGCATATATGAAAGCTCTTACAACTATTATTAAGAGTATGGATGTACTAGACTTATATTTTTTTACTTAACTAATAGAATTTTGTAGTTGGAAAATTTTTTTTTCAACATATTCTCTTCTTTGGCAACCATGCTTTTCATTTTGTGGTTGCATTATTTCTTTGGATAATATTAAGCAGTGTATTTAGCTTTTCTACAATATAAGCATAAGTCTTCTTAATATCATAAAATCTTTTCTTACTTTGTGAGGGATTTAAAATATATTGTATCAATTTGCATTGATTTTGGCCTTGATGAATAATTTTCTAAAAACTTGAGAGCTAACATCATTATTTGACTTGTTTCTTTTTAGCCAAATCTTTTTTTTTTTTTGATGTCTTTCAAATAATCAATTTTTGCATACAATGGCTTTAACAATAAATTATTCTAAAGATTTTGGCTTTGGCATTATCAATAAAAAATCTTTGATATTATCCTTCAATCCGTATCAAAATTGATTCATAAGGGCTTTATCATTTTAGTCCATGTTACAAGCAAGGTTTTGGAATTTAGCAGCATATATGGTAGCTAACCATGATCTTTATTGTAAAGATAAGAGCTCAATTTTTACTACTCTTTCTTGATCACTTTTTCTAAATCTAGTAGTATATACTTTTAAAAATGAATTCAAATCATAAAAGAGTCACAAATCTTTTTCCATTAAAAGTACAAACTGAGAGAGAGTTCTTTTTGATAGAAGTCCATGTATGAATACGACTTGAATAAATCTATCAAGATATTGGAAGAAATATAATCTCAAATAGAGCTTGGCTTGTTGCAAAAGTCCTCAAAATTTTGATCTTGTTCCATCAAACTTCTTAAGCAAAATAATCCTTGTCCTTGTCATACTTATAGAAGTAAAACTTCTTAGATTTGGTTGTGATGTCGATCTACTTGCTTTCTTCAATTGTACAACTTTTTAATGTAGACTTTGAACTTCTTTCATAGGTATAGGAATAATATTTCAATAATTCATATTGAAAATATATGAGATTTCTACTCTTAGAGTATTGACAAGCTCATAAAGATCTGAAATAGTTGTAAATGTAATTTGACTTCCATTAAGAGTAATATCCATAAGCTTTTCTTTCTTAGACAACTCAAAAAAATTCAAAAAATTAAATTAGATAAATATAATCTGCAACCTCTAATATTAAATGAAATTTTCTACAAAGAAAGGTAATCCACTCTCTTTAAGAAAAAAATTAGTATTAAAAAATAAGATTATTTGTTTAAAGATGGATAGTCTACAACCTTCAAAACACAACAATATAAGTGAGGTAATCAATCCACATCTAAAACAAGACAAAAACAATAGGTTAGTATTCTTGTTAATTTTTCAAACACATGAAACTTGAAAAAAAAGAAATCCTTAATATATTCTTATGTCACTCAAAAGAACTAGAAAGTCACTCAAAGATGATATGGTATTAAATTAGAATGGCTATTGTCAAAGAAAAAAAAGACTAAAAAGTCTTGAAACAAGTCTAAAGATTAGAAAGGCATTGAGAAGAGTGAAGAAGGCTTTATTCTTGTCTCTATATATATTCTTAAATAAGAGCTATGTGGAGATATCTTGTATGATCTTTAAAACGTTTTGACTTTATAAGGCACATATCTTAACTTGTAAAGCAAGTTTTTTATATATAAGCTATATATTTAACTTATTCTACAAGCTATTAGTAAATGATTAATTTATTGACAAAGTTTCTAACCTATCAATCAATTATAAATACATATAAAGTCAAAGAAACATTTATAAAACTTCTGAGAAGCTTTTTTAAAAAATATTATGAAATAAATCTACTTTGTCAATAATATTATATTCTTATAAAAAATATTATGAAATAATATTTCTACTTAATCATATAGATTAATATTAGAATAAATATGTATGTCCATGATACATGCTCTTTTTACATGTAATCAATATCAAACATATGCAAAATCTATCAAGATCATTAAAAATCATATTAAATAGTAACTATAATTGGTTATAAAACTAGTAATAAATATCTTTACAAATCTTTCTACATAGGTTGTTAGGTCTTTATTGATAGATCTAGTAAATCTTGAAAGATTAGATAAAATTGATGCCCCTTGTAATCTTGTAGGTACTACAATTGATAGTCTTTTAAGCAACATCATTGGATCAATTTGGATGTTGATTTGAAAATTGTGATTATTTCTACTAGCTACATTAATCCTTTGAGTTGGAAATATTGAGATTTCTACTTAAGACTCTAAAGGATTCCCTCTACCATATTCCATTTCAATAGAAGCTTTTGACATCTTATCACCAATTTCTTCTAATATATGGATTTCTAAATTTGTAAGTTTAATATCTATTTCAAATTATAAAACACATCCAAATTATAAAACAAGGCTAGTAGAAGGATAAACTATCTTAGATTTAATTCTAAGTGTCATACAACTAAGTGTATGGTTTTTAAATAACTCCTTTAAGGTAAAAGACCTAATAGGGGATTAAAGCAAAATAAATAGATTTTAAATTATTTTAATTTTAATTTTATGAAATAACATAAAATCTTTTTCTTCTTACCTATTTGTAAGACATATGATTTAATTATATTCTAAGATGAGATCTTGTACCAATCTCAAATTAATGGTTTCATTCAATAATTAAATATTTTTCATAAATAATATACAAGGTCCAACTAAATACCAAGTTAAGAACTCATGTCAATCTTAATATGGCAAAATCATCTATTAATTGGACTCAATTCACAATTTAGAGATTGAAAAACAAGATCAAGGATAATACAAGTAATTTAAAATTTTAATATGTAGATACTACAAAAATTAGATAGATCAAATAAATCATGTAGGATAATATATAATAATCAACTTTGCTTCATGGAGGTCATTACTTTCTACAAGTACAGATTTAATGCCAAAAAAAAGTCATGCCAACCATCAATCCAACTTCACTTCTTACAAAATGTCTAAAAATTGAAAGCACCTATTACAAATATAACTAGGTATTCTTAACAAAAAGAGATGTAATGGAAAAATTCTTCGTGCATGAAATTGAATATTCGGTATTCAATTATACTATAAGATGATAGAATGATTAAGATATTACATTTAGGACAACAAGTCTCATTGTGCTTCTTCTTAAGTATACCTAAAATTTGAAATAAAAATAAAGAGCTAAGGTTTGAAATCCACTTAATTTTGCCAAGCATTTCTCTTTTTTCATGTGACTAAAATTTCAAATAAAATTGAAGAGCTCAAGTTTAAAATCTACTTAATTTTGCCAAACCATGCTCTTTTCTTGTGTATCTAAAATTTTAAATAAAATTGAATAGCTTGAGTTTGAAATCCACCATATTTATCCAAGTTGTGCTCCTTCCTTGCATATTAAGATTACTCTTTAAATTTAAAGTTTTACTTCAATTCCACTCTTTATGCTTTAGAAGTGACAACCAACATAAAGAAGACAACTAAATAATATTTATATTAATATTAGACTAATTAAATATTACTTAAGATCAGAAGAAGTAATATATCATAAAAGATAAATAAATGAATAAATAAAAATATATTAAACTTAAGTCAATACATAAAACTTATCATGCATATAAAAAAATAATATTAATGGATAAAATTTATAGTAAAAATTTAAGAAAAAAATTAAAATAAAAATTAAATTAAATTAAATTAAAATAAAATTCAATTAAATTAAAATTAAAAATATAATAAAATATTAAATAATTTTATTTTTTATTAATTAAATAATTATTTTAATTTAATGATACTATTCTATATTTAATATTTATTTTTTACTTATTTTTATTTTATTTATTATTTTATTTATTATTATTATAATTTAATAAAATTGAGACATAATTTAAAATAAAAAATTTAAAAGTATAACATAAAATTAACAATATAAATGATTAAAGAGATAGAAATCACTAACCTCAATTATATTCTGCTTCACGGAGCAATCTCTCTCTACTCCAAAAATTGCTAAAAATTCAATTTTGATTAAATAGCATTGAATTTTATACCACTACAAATTTAATTTGAAGGTGCTTGTATTCAAAAAAATTAAATATTAAATAGTTACCAAGTACTAAGAAATGCCTTTTTAAACATTTGATACATAAAACTGAGAAGGCAATGAATCTCTTTCTCATCTAAAATTTACCACAAATTCAAATCAATTCCAATTTAACTTCTAATAGCTTTTTAGAAATTTTAAATTAAGATACACAATCTTTACAAGTTTTGACTTAAAATATACAACATATAAAAATTGATTGGTGAAAACTTGAGAAAAAATCAACATTCAATTCAATAATGAAATTTTGACTATCTTATAAGCTAAGAAATAGAAAAGATTTGTTTACACCAATAAAGAAAAGATGTAAAATATTTATTAATGATGGAGAGCTACTTGAATTTTTCATTCAACGAAAACAAGGAAGATCAATTACAACAAGCAAACTTCACATTCACACATATCATTAGAAGCACCATCTTCCGACAAACGCACAATTTAGATAAATATAAATTTTTCCTTCAACTAAATTTATAAGATGGCCTCAATTAAAATTTTCTTGTAATTAGTGGTGTAAAGTAAAAGATAAAATAAAAAAAAATAAAAAAAATAACAATATAAATTAAGTGAAATAAGTGCAATCAAATAATTCTATACAACAGAAGTAGTCTATAGTTTGTTCACTAAATTTTCAACCAAAAATAAATATAATTAAATATTAAAAAGTATATTTTTAGATAAAAAAATTTATTTTCTTTATAATGACGTAAGAAAAATATAAATCGAAATTACTATGAATAAATTATAAAAGTTTTAAGATAATTAAAAAATAAATAATTAAAAAGTTAAGTGAAAATAATTTACTTCAAAAGTAACTTGCTTATAGATAAAAGATTTGAGCCTCACCAAGGCTCACATGTAGTATATATGGATTTTAAGAGAGGCCACAAGGCCTTATTTTTATCCTCCTAATTCTATTCAAGGTACTACAATCCATATGGAACATATGCACCTATTTTTTTACAAAGACTAGACTAGCTCCTGGTCCTCTTATTTCTACTAGTAAAACTCATAATTTTTTATTTTTGACTTCACCACAATGGTTAAAAAAATCCAAATATCCTAAGAACATTATGTGGCCTTCTAATCTTATTCTACTTTTTATAATGGCTCTTAAGGTGATAAAACTCAATTTTACAATATTCTTAAAATCTTCTGTAAAAATTCCTAAATAATTCTAAATAAATTTTAATTAAATCCTATAAAATCTTTTAATTTTTTTATAATTTTTTATCTATTTAAAGCTAAATTTTTCCTAATTTTATGATTTTTATGGTAATAAAATCAATTTAAATCTACTAAAAAATTCATTTTCTATATAATTAATTAAAAAAATATCAAGTTCTTTTTTATACTTCTTCTAAATAATAAATAATTATTGATAGGATTTTTTTAAGTAATACATGTAGATAGAAGGCCAATAAAGACAGTAGTCTCAATAACTAATCTTTAATTCTTAACAATAAGTAAAAATACTAAACCAACAAAGAAAATTGCCTCTAAGACTTATTAAGACTCCATTTTTATAACTTTTCTTCTAATAAGACTTTTGCAACTTAAAAGTACTTCTAAATTATAGTAAATACTTAAATAATCAAAAAGACTTTCTAACCTTAATATTTATATAATAAAATGACTTAAAACTATATTTTTAACTAATTTATCAATTAAAATGCATCGATGGAATTCATAGTATGTATATACATAGGCTAGCATATGCTTTTTAGTTCTTATAATTATTAGATTTTTTAAAAAAATCATCCTTTGTTCAATAATAATTCAAGATATTTAAACATGATTTTTATAAAAGCTACTTGACTTACTTTCTTATCTTAATAGCTAATAGATTAAAGATCGGCTAATAATTTTACATTCTAGACTATAAAAACTCTTTTATTATCTTAAAAAAACTATAAATTGATAAAAATAGAATAAAAAAGATAATTGATTAGTATGATTGACACTATTAAGGACAAGAACTCAATAAAAGCAATTAAAAAGTGAAACTCTCTCAAATAAATATAAAAAATATAGAAAAATATATATATTAAAAAAAAATAAAAAAAATAAAAAATAAAATGGCTATTACCTAAAGACAAGGAAACTAGACTAGAAGCAAGAATGAAATTGACAAGAGTGAAGAAGAATTTATTCTTTCTTCTATATATATTATCTATCTAGGATCTATATGGCAACATTCTATAGGATCTCCAAAAACATATTGACTTTGTAAGACATGTATCTTAACTTACAAGGTAATTTTTTTATATAGATGCTACATAATTAGTTTGTTTTATAAGCTATCAATACATGTATCATGTGATTAGTTTGTTGATCAAGTTTCTAACTTACATATTAACTACAAATATATGTAAAGTCAAAACAATGTTTAAGAAGCTTTTCTAGAAGGTATTATGAAATTAATCTACGTTTACCTACTTCTACCTATTCATATTATCTAGATAATGATTACAATAGATATATATTTGTGACATTATTCCCTTTTTTAAGGCCGAGTTCTACAAGGAGCAATAATCATATGTTAAGAAAGTCTAAGATGTAGCAAATTATATTTGCCACATACCATTATCTTTCTTTCTTTCAAAAGTAATTGATAGGTCCTAACAACCATCAATAATGTCCCATTCCACGATGAGAAGACCACCCTATTATTTGATCATTGTTGAAACCTTTGTAACTTCTTTCAAACAAAATATTTGTAAAACCATTAAGAGTCATTCCTATCTCTAATAAAATCACCAAATATTAAGAGTTTCTTCTCAAGTCGTAATATCAAATAGATTATATCTTGCCATCTGTTTGAAGAAAAATATGTTATTCTTGAAGGTCTTTATTCCTATTTTATCAACTTGAAAGATGAGATAATTACAATATCCCATCCAATAAGTCAAAAAATGATGGCTCTTGAATTGAATCCATTGGCTATTGATTTTTTATCTTCTAAACACCACAATTATATAGAAACTACAAACAATGATAGAAGGTAGAATGGAATATTTTCTAAATTATATTTCTTTTATAACAAAGGTTTATTATCCTTTATCTAGTTTTTTATAGATGTTGTTAATGAAAAGCTTTGATCTTTTCTATTGCATTTGTAAGATTTTTTGCTGGCTCTCATATACATTTGCTAATATTATATCTATACCAATGAATAAGATATTCTAACCTATCTTAGTGTCATCTTAAGTCTAAGTCTTCTTTTACTTCAAATTCTTGATTATTAACTACTTCTATAGGAGGCGGTGGTATTTATCTTCTTTTTAGAATATTCATTATCTTATATGGCTATAAAAGAAATACATGAAATATGGGATGGATTTTCATAAACTTCAATAGATGTAATCAATGAAAAATTAGATTGACTTGTTTACAAATAGAAAATGGTCCAACTCTATAATAATTCAAGTTGTCACAAGAAAAAATAGTTTTAATATTATGACAAAGTAACCATATCTTATTACCAACTTGAAAATGATGTTATTCCTTGCGATAAGCATCCGCATTGTTCTTTTTTTATTCTTGAGTCTCTTTAAGTCGTGTCTTTATTGATTAGCTGAGATAAATGATTTGTCAAAACTTCCATCACAAGATTATCAACTTTTAAAAAGTCAAAAACATCAAGATATGGATGATAACCATAATTAATATATATATATATATATATATATATATATATATATATATATATATATTTATTGTATAGAAGAATGTACTATATTATTATAAGTAAACTCTACCAATGGCAAAAGATTTGTCTAATTATCTTGTTGATAATTAATGATAGACCTCAAATACTACTCCAAAATTTAATTTACACACTCTATTTGTCCATCAATTTGAGGATGGAAAATCAAAGATAGTTTTATGTCTACTTTTAGAATCTCAAAAAGAATTCTCTAAAATTTTGATAAAAATTGAATTTTTTTATCTATTATAATATTCTTAAGAGATCCATGATAGTAATAGATTTGTCAAGGAAAAGCTTGGCTATTTCTTCAACTGTGATAGCTTTTGTACATAATACAAAATATGCTATCTTAATGAAATAATCTTCAATCACAAATATAGAATCATAAGAATCTAAGATTGAAAGATCCATAATAAAATCCATAGAAACAAAAGACCATGGTTGTTCTAAAATAGATAATCGTTGGAATAATTCATAGGACTCATAACAAAGAGATTTGGACCTTGAATAAATGTTTCATGACTTGACAAAGTCTTTCTTTGCCTTCCACATTTGTAGCCACTAAAAATCTTTAGATATAAGTTCTTAAGACTTTTTATATGCAATATATCTCATCATTAGAAAGTCATGACATACTTAAAGAACACATAAATTTTCTTCTTCTTCTAAAATAAATAAGCATCTTTTATAATAAAATAGATTATTTTTTAACTTAAACTTGGAAGCATTATGAAACTTAAAAGAAGGATTTTTGATATTATAAACAAGAAGAATAGAGGACATACTTGATTGAATTTGTTTGGTAAGGATTAAATCAATAGCTAGTATTGATTTTATTATTTGAAGATGAAAATGCTCCCTCTTCAAGAAAATCATTCTATATTGATCAAAAGTTGTATCTCCTTCTTTTGATGTAAGATAAAAATATCTATAAAAGGTGTCTAAAAAAATCTTGTTGTTTTTCAAGTCAATAAATAATCTTAAAATCAAATCTTAACAAAGACATGCTACAATGAATTTGGTGATGATTTAAAACATGTGTTGATATAATGTATTCAAGATTGTTGTAGTCAATATAAATAGTGATTGGATTAGAAGCACCTATTAGATAATGGCACCATTCTTAAAACAAATTTTACAACTACAAGAAGTTTTTTGTTGTGAATCTTGTAGTTGATCTTGGCTATTAAAATTTTTCTTGAATGAAAAGCTATTAAATGAAGTTTATCAGTTGTTTCTATTTATCATAATACAACATCCAAAACAAAGTCCAGTATATTTTTTTTCATAAAAAATGACTTAAAAAAGTTGTCATATAAGATTGATGCAAAAATAAAGGCTATCTTCAAAGCTTCAAATGTTGCTTTTGTTTCTTAATTCTATTGAAGTTTGTCTTTACAAGTCAAACATGTCAATGGAGCTACAATTTGAGAGAAGTTTTTGATGAAGATTTGGTAATGATTAGCAAATTTCAAAAAAAATTAGATATTTCTTACTATTTTTGAGATCTTTCAATCTATAATAGTTTAAACTTTCTTATGATCCATCATAAGTCCATCATTTGAAATGATGTATTCTAAAAAGTTGACCTGAGTAGTATGAAATATACACTTTTTTTATTTTAATATAAAATCATGTATCTTTTAATTTTTGTAACGTACAAAGAACATGAAGTTCATATTCTTTTATGTACTTAGAATAGATTAAGATTTTGTTAAAGTAACAGACAAGAAAGTCATCTAAAAACTCTCAAAAACATCATTCATTAGATGTTGAAAAGCTATTAGTGTATTTATAAGTCCAAAAGGCATGACATTGTATTTAAAATGTTTGTATCTTATTTGAAATGCAATCTTCTATTGAGCTCTTTTTTTGATGTATATTAGATTGTATGTTTATCATAGATCTATTTTTATATAGATCTTAACTTAATTTAATTGATTAAGAAGTCTAGATATCAAAGGTAGTAGATACATATTCTTAATCGTGATTTTGTTGAATCCTCGATAATCAATAAACATCCGCAATGATCCATCTTTTTTTTTTACAAATAAAATTAGAATTCTTGCTAAAAATTTGGAATGGCATATGAAATTTTTGGCTAGATTTTTTTCAATATATTCACTAAATTTATCTAACTTATTTTATGATAATTTATAAATTGATCCAAATTGTAGTTGAACTTCTTCTTGAAGATCAATTGAACAGCCATAGGGATAATATTCTAGTAAAATATCCACATTCTTTTTCTCAAATACATCTTCAAAATCTTAATATTAGCTTGGAATGCCACTTGTAATCTTTCTACCATTAGAAACAAGTACAATATAAATAACACAAGATAATCCTTCTTTTAGAATATACAAGAAAGTTCTTGCACCTATAAATATAAGTTTAATTACACTAAACTTATAATTTTTTACTTGATCAATTATATTCTTAGTTATACTTTTAAAAAAATCAAGACTATGAGAAATTTAATCTATTTTTGGATTATATTTTTTTAACCATGATAAACTTAAAATGGTTAGATTAGAAGAAGATCTAATAATGTTAAATATTACGAAGCTACTATAACCATTAGTTGTTACTTCTATAGGAAAGATTTTATGAATAATATTTTTTAAAGATAATAGATGACCATCTATGACTTCTATATAAATAAGTTGAATTTTCTTTACTAAAGATATGCTATATCTTTTAGCAAACTTTTCATCTAAAAAATATGTTGAAGCTCTTGAATCTAACAAGGCACAAGCTTTATAATGTTTAGGTCCTCAAATAATATTTATTGTAAAATAAAGAAAGGGTTTCAAGGAAAAAATAGGACCTTCACTAGATATTGTACAAGGTTCTAGCCACATAATTCCTATTGTATCTAGACAAACTTGTTTTTTGATATATTATTGTAGAATATGTAAATAAATTTTGTGGTAAGTTATTAGTTAGTTATTGATAACCTTGAGAATTAGACTTATAGTTAGGCAGTTTAGTTGGTAACAATAGGTTGTTAGTAGAACAAATGATTAAGAATTCAAAGATTCATAACCTTTGGAATCTGTTGGCCGATGGTCCATCTTTTGGTAGAATAAAGAGGTTGAGAAAAGGGAGATCGGGGCCAGACTGTGAAAGTCATAAGCCAGGGTAAGCTTGGTGCTACCTCTTTATTTTCTTTGCTTTTATTATTTGCTTGTGAAGAATTGTGATTGAGAGAAGTATTACTAAAACTGTGATTAGAATATTGTGGAATATGACTTTGGACTGACCGTTAATATTTGAAACATATTACATTAATTTGTATATCTTCTACTTCCAAATAAGTATGTTGAGAAGACATTGGCATTGTCATTGAATTATAATAATATTGAGGTGCTTGTGAATTTTTTTTAGATCAAAATTCAAAAAATTAATTGTTTCACCTTAAAATAAAATCAATTGCTTGACTCAATATTTAAAGATTAGATAAGTTGAAAATCAATTTTTTTACTTCATTTTATAATCTGTAGAAAAATTGGCTAATAAATACAACATCATTCTACTTGATATCAATTATAAGTTGTCAAAATTATAAAATATATAATACTATTGATCAATATCTTTATTACAAAAGATAGATCTTATTAGAATTAAATAGCTTTGGAATTGAAGTTCAATTATAAATTGTACTTCATTGATAAATCCTTGAAATTTGGATCTTGTGCCATCAAACTTCTTGAACTATACAATCTTTATTTCTTTAACACTAGAAGGATGTTCTACTGTAGGAGAACGGATATGATTTGGTGCAAATGTAAAAGTAGCTCCAATCATTTCTATATCTTTCCTCCTTGCCATTCTTGTTGTTTCTTACAGTGGTAAATTAAGTTGATGCATCACAAGTATTAACTCCTTCAATTTTTCTTACATTTGTGCCATTGCACTCTTAATTTCAAAAAGGTTTGCCATGATAATACTTAAATAAAGAAAAATATTTAATATCACTCTAGATAAATAAAAGAGTTGACTTAAAAATAAAAAAAAAATACTAATGATAATATCAATTTAGGATAAGATAATCCACAACTTCTTATATGCTTAAATCTTATTAAGAAAAAAGAGTAATCTACTTTTGATCAAAAAAAGACAAAGCTTTGATATTGTAAGTGTACTCATGTCAATTTGTCAAGGACAAGAACTTAATGAAAGCAAATAAACAAATAAGACTCTTTCAAAGAAATATGACAAAATAGAAATAGAAAAGTATATATATATATATATATATATATTAAAAAAGAAACTAGAATGGCTACTGTCAAAAGACAAAGAAACTAGAGACTCTTCAAACTAGACTAGAAGCAAGAAAGAAATTGATAAGAGTGAAGAAGACTTTATTCTTACCTCTATATTTATTATCTATCTAAGATCTATGTGGCGACAATCTATAGGACCTCCAAAAACGTATTGACTTTACATAACATGTATCTTAACTTACAAGATAAGTTTTTTATATTAATGCCACATAGTTAGCTTATTCTACAAGCTACCAACATATGTCACACATGATTAACTAATCGATCAAGTTTCTAACTTATCAATCAACTTCAAATACATATAAAGTCAAAATAGTGTCTAAAAAGCTTTTAAAAAAATTTTAGAAGATATTATGAAATTAATCTATTTTTACTTACTTCTACCTATTCATATTATCTAGATAATAATTATAGTGGATATATTCTCGTAACAAACAATAGAATTAAGTTGAAGGTAAGGTCGGGATAAAAAAATCCTATGAAAGGTTGGATTGATACTTGAGGATTAACCATTTGTGAGACAGGGGTGATATCAAATCTCTAGCCATTAAAATAGTTGCCTCAGATAAAATATGGAGACATTTGAAGATTGGTAATTAAGATTGATGAGCTAACTTTAAGCTTATTCTAAAAATATAAGGCTTATTTTCATAAGATTTGGAAGACTTTGAAATTATTATTCAAAGTTAAGAATTGTATTGGTAACTTTGGATTTATGCAATACAATTAGAGCTAGCACCCTTAGCTAGTTTATACAATTAATGTCACATCCACAATTTAAAATATAAAAAATCTTGATAAATTGGATGTCTTAAGTATATATAAAATTTTGTATTGAATTAATAATGCAGTTGAAAGATATCTAGTTTTTGATACAAGAAGATATCGGAAGTTGGTAGTTTGAAGTCAAATATGGTTTCTATGATGTCTAAAGATCTATTCTTTGAATGAAGGTGAAATTTGGCATGGTATTAGAAGACTTGAAGGTCAAGATACATACCAATTTTGAGCTAAAGTTAATACTTGGTGAAAGAAAAATTGCTATTGGAACATCTACATCAACTTTTGAATTGGTAGCCAAGTAGTATTAATACAATTTTTTGGACATTTTTCACAATCTATAGTTGGATTGGGCTGAATTTTTCTAAGCATGTAAAAGACTTATAATGGAATTTGTGTGCAAAAAATTTTATTAATAGAACAAACAAAATAGGAGTTACATCATACTAAAACTCATTGACTAGAATTAGGACTTGTAAAGAAAAATCATGATTGCCTAATTATGAAAGTAATAAGGCAATCAGAGTTTATATATAGTTGCAATCACTAAGAGGAGTGTTTTTGAACACTTTGTATTGGCTTTAAGTACTTTTGAGTTGAAATTCAAATTGTAGTCTTCTTATATGAATGAAACCTATTAAGATTTTTTGGATACTTGTAAAATACAGCTTTACCTTCCATAGCCAACTGCCTACTGCATTTTGAAACAAGACAACATGTAATATGACAATGTAAAAAAATCACTTAGATTTGTTTAACAAGATAGTAAAAATTCGATATGTTAATTAAATCATGTCTTATATGGCTTAAAACAAAGTCCTTCCATGTAATACAAAAAATAAATACTTATTTGAAATTACTTTGTATGATCAAAAGTACCAATAATTATAACCTATATTATTTTAAACAAGATGGAAATAAAATAATACTTATAACATATATTCAAAACTTATTCTTAATAAGAAAAAATAATAACATCATCTTATGGTTAAAATAAAAATTACATAAGCAATTTGATATAATAAACTTAAGAAAAATAACCAAATATTTAGAAATCAAATTCAAAATCTAATCCATGGTATATTTTTGTTACAACACTTGTATGCACTAAACATGGTACAAGAATTTCAAATGATTAATTTTAAAAGTAATTATATATGTAAACCATCTACTTTAGTTTTATTTACAAATATAAAAACTCCATAAGTTGATACACATAAGTATTGTCATATTATATAAGAACTCATCTTTTTAATAACTCCATTTAACTTGGACTTTGTAGTTAGCACAATCTCAAGGTTTATGTCTAAATCTCAAAAAACTTATTTAGATGTAGTTAATAATATGTAAAAATATATAAAAATAATGGAAAATTTTGCCTTGTATTACAGATTACAAAGAGATTATAAAATTTGTAGTTATACAAATGCTAACTAAGCTACCTATCTCAAAATAAGAAGATTCATTGGAGGATATTACTTTATGATGTCCAAGGTGACAATTACTTAGTAAAGTAAGAGGTAACAAATAATAAAAAAAATCTTTGAAAAAATCAAAATAGATGAGTCTAGCTATAGATGCATTAAAAGTAGTTTGACTCAAAAGACTACTTATCAAAAAAATAGGCTTTAGACCTTATTTCTTTCTTTAATTCTTACAAAAAGTAGCAAGCATATTTGGTTAAATATGCAAAATCATTATTTCCTACTTCTATATTGTACTAATTAATTTACAATTAAACTTGCATAAAAATCCTAACTTTAATGCAAGAATATAATACATAGAAAAGTATCACCATTTGATAGGAGAAATAGTTGCATCTAGTCAAATAAACTTATATTATATTTCTACAAATTCAAATCTACAAATATCTTTATAAAGATTATTTTTCAAACAAAACTTAAACAATATAGAACTAAACTAGGACTTACTAACTTTTCTACTATTTTATCATAAAAAATATTACTTGGATTTCTATAGGTAATTTACAACCACTTGATATGTCTTATAGCTCTTGAATTATGCTCGTGAAAAATGTCTCACTATTTTTTCACAATCTTCTTATGTATAATACAAACAAGGCTTTATTCTCTCTTTACTACATAGTACCTTAAAAAACTCTGTATTTTTGCATCAACACTTGCTCTAATCTTCACAAATAAGCTCCATCCAAATATACAATTAGTTACCCTATGGCTCTCATACTTTCTTCATTGTCTTGATTGTACTCCTTCACCTACCAATTGCAAGACAAGTCAATTCCTTGAGAAACAAGATCCTCAAGCATCAAAATTCAAAACCACTTTTTTTTTTTACTAGATCTTATGGCCCAACATGAAAATTACTAAAGATCTATCTCCTTATCAAATTCATTTTGATAAAGCGGCACCAATTAATATTGTACTATTTCCAATTCTAAACAAGCCAATAAAATCCTACACAAACGCATTAATATCAACACTATCAACTAAAAAAACAAGTAGTAACATCAACCTATATCATTAATGCAATCAAAGACAAAGTAAGACACAGTACTCAACAATCAAAGATTGAAAGACAAAATGAAGACTAACTACTCATCAAAGAATCCTTGTCATTTATTGTCATTTGCTGCATTCCTCATTCTTCAAAAAATTGTTGTAACCCTCAAAGTTTAGGATTATGTTATTTAGAGCTTGTGGTTTAGGATTATATCATTTATAACTTGTGGGAGGGTGTTGACATTCTCATTCACATGAACACAAGTCATCCCATATTCATCCACTGTAGATAACAGCCGCACCTTTTTTGGTTAACCAGATTGTGTATTATACTTAATATATCCTGATATATATAATCACACACTGCTTCAATTATCTATTATTCATTTTACTACATGTTTAGCAATCATCTGATGCATTGCAACATTTGGAACGATCGAAATCATATAGACTAGAACATACATTCGTGAAATCAAACGATGAACAAATCACATGTCAGGTTCAAAACACGCCACTGAATGCAAATTTCTCTTCGATAATACTACAGTTGTTCACTTCTTAATGGCACTTCCATTTGTTATTCACTTCTAAGAATATTGTTCGACTCCTGGTGAGACACACAACACCAAGGCACTGATCAAAAGACCCTAGCCACCAAGTTTACCGCTAAAACCAGAAGTTGTCAAGACGTTCGATTCTACTGAGATGGAGCACAGTGGGCAAGGCAGATTCGAGATGTCGCCGAACATGATCAGCGGGGAAGCTTCCGGAGCTTCATCGCAAAGAGGGAGCTGCGGTTTCAGAAACATGGTTTTGGAAACCAAGGCACAGTTGGGATGTACTCCACCCGCTTGACGGCTAGATCATGCCCAAAGCGACCGCTAGTGCAAATATCAGAAGCTAGTCCATGAACATCGCTCAGTGATGGAATGGTTTTTCATGCACGCACGCAAGCAAGCCTATTACTTCCAATCTGGTAGCTCCGTTGTTTACTGATCCATTTCTGTGGACCACCATATCAGGGACCCTACCATGACAATTGAGGTGTTAGATCTCGCTGGCTTTGGTTAACAACAAGTCTAGACATCAGCAACATCAACAATTCTGTACTCCATTCTCTGTTTACATCTTTGACGATTTGTTCGACTGCAGTGGATCCACGATGCTGCTCAGGCGGCGGCGACGAAGATGACGACCCCGTTGACTTTGACACTGATTTCGTTGGTATATGGATAAAAATCGTCTACTATTGATGAAAATTTGTCGGTATGTTGCCCAGAATAGCATGTAATCATCGTGAGATCTTTTTTTATTGTTTATGGGCTCAACAGACACAAATAAATGTATCTTATTTTTGTGTGTTAATGTGTGTGTGTGTATGTGTGTTTAGAATGATTTTACCGCTGCTTAGATTCCAAACAACAATATATATATTTGTGTT
This sequence comes from Physcomitrium patens, assembly GCF_059467195.1. NCBI lineage: Eukaryota > Viridiplantae > Streptophyta > Bryopsida > Funariales > Funariaceae > Physcomitrium > Physcomitrium patens. The sequence continues at coordinate 3,367,013 of NC_143434.1, read as the reverse complement.
GTGTTGAAATAATGAAGGGGAATAAATGACTTGTTGGTACGCCTAATGATTCAGAGGGTTGAAAATAAGTACAGCAAGGAAGCGTATCTCCGTTTTCTGGGGAATGAATCAAAACTTATTCCAAATAATGCTGGACACAGGAACTAGGAAACACATTAAAAGCAAAGGAGTGAAATAATGAGATATTCATTCATACATGGCCCCACGACAACGTGAAAAGACAAGCCAGTGACCCACAACTGGTAAATTCTCATGGTCTGAGAGGAATGGATGTGGAGAGAGAACCAAACCCACGAAATGGAATGTCCTTTAACATGGCTTTACGACCGACTCTTGACTATGACATAATTCTGCTTTTACTATTCCAAACACGAGAAGGAAAATCAGAAAGAGAAGAATAATAATAATAATAATAAAGTGTGTGTGTGGACAAGAAAGATCATGTGTCTGGCGCCGGAATCTCGGAAGGCTGACGTGGAGGGTGACCGAAACAGACGTGGAAAGCTGGCGTGGACGCTGACCTGGACCGTGGGGGGTTAATGATTCCCAAACAGCAGTTGGGGTAGCGGCCAAAACCGACGGGGTCAGCAGTCAAGCAATCGCACAAGACTCGATTCACGACGCTTCCCCGAACTGATCTCGGCTAACCCGGCACCCAATTGGCTTGATTGCGAGGAGAAGGAGGAGCTCAATTCTAGCGCCTCGCATAGCATCGCGACCACAACGACGACGACGACGACGCTGGAGCTCGATCACATCGCGACAGGCAAACTCCTCGCAGTGGGGAACTACGCAGAGCGAGTGATGGGCGACGATCAGTCGCGACGGGGGTAAAAGCAGCGAGAGCGAAGAGCACATGGGTCACTGAGGTTGCGTCAGTAATTCCTTGACGGAGTTTGCCAGTGCCTGCTGCGTAAAAGCTGAACGGGCCACTCTTTGCTGCCCAACGCGAATGATGCTCTGCTGCGCTTTTCCAATCACGAGCTGGACATGCGTTGAAAGCGAGGGGATGAATATGGTGGTGGTGGTGGTGGTGGTGATGGTGGGGACGCAGGTTTTTTTTTTGCACTTAGTTGCTGTATCGAGATGTCCACTAGTTGGTGAAAGTCGTAGTGGTGGTGGATTTCGTGGTTTGCATCATGTGTGGGGTGCGGAGAATGTTTCATTCGGGTACATTACCTTGCGACGTATGTTCTATGCCTGATCATGTAGTGGGGAGGAGAGGTACACAGATTCTGGATGAGCGTTTTGGATGAGCTCGCTTTTGCGTCGCAACACATTTACTGGTTATGGGAGAGTGGAGCACTTCGTGGGTTTACAACTTTGGGCGCTGCGAGGAGCTATAAGACCCAAGCACTATCCCGGGGTGGAAACTTCGAGGCGACGGTTGCGTCTTCCCCAGATTTCGGGTGTAAATTTAGCCAACCAGGTATCTCGGCTCGTCTCGTTTCCAATCCGAGGCCTCGCCAACTGTTCCCCCCCAACGTTTTCGGTGCTGGGATTGCCAAACCCGGAAATGGACTCCATGCCCTGTTCGAATATGGAATCCCGACTCCCATGGATTCCTTCTTGTGATCCAACATATTCAGCAGTGCTCAGTTAACGCATAAATGCTCGGAAAACTGAGTTTGAGTTATTGTCTGAAACCGCCGAGGCAATGGATGCCATGTACTGAGGCTAGAATTAGATCGTGAAGGTCACAGTACAGGCGATGATCGATGATGAGAGGGAATGGAGATGTTTAGGAGTTTGATGGAGTTTGGGAGATCGAGTGGCTGCGTGCTCTTGTCGCTGGAGTTCAATAGCAGCTTTTCGTTACTGATAGTTGCATGATTGGTCGGAATTGGGAACAGATAGAAGAGGCTCGTTGTCAGAGTATTTATTGGAGAAGGTGCTTGTCGTCGATAGTTGCGATGGCAACGATTGCTTGAGGAATGTTTCTGTATTGGTTGGAATCGCGACGTGCTTCACTCTACAAGGGACGATTGCAGTGTGCTCTGTGCTGTTGGAGACTCTAAGCGCGCTACTGGTCTTCGGGGAGACAGGCAGGCAGGCAGGCAAGCAGGCGGAGAGGTGATTTGGGTGACTACTGCTCGCTCGAATGTATATTTGCTCGAAAGAGAGGACAGGGTCTGAGTATTGGAGCGTGCGATTGCACTTGAAACATAGTGCGGAACATCGCGGTATTACCAAATACAGAACGTCTTTCTGCAGCAGCTTGTGCGAGAAAAAAGCAACGAGAAGTTTGCGTCTTGAGATGTCTATGTTTGGGTTCCTATCCCTTATAGCTGTGGTCTAGCAAGAAACGCGCAGTAGATGAGGGCACGATTGCGGAAGGAACAGTTCGAATTGCATGTCTCGAAGAGTGAATTTATTTGTTACCAAAGGAAAATTTGACAACGATGAGGGAGGCCATGGCTAATTCTGTAGACTCGTCGCGAACTTGTAAGAGAGTTACGGTGGTGCTTTGCGCCATGGTTCATGTGGTGGTGACAGTGTATGTGCTCAGTCTCTTGGTCGAGTCTTCGTCGCAAGGATCCACGCCCCTGCCGGATTGCTTGAAAAGCTTGAATCCTTATAGAATACAGAAAGCGAAACCTACAACAAAGGATGAGGAATATAGAAAAGCCCTTATCGAATTGCGCCGTCAAGCAGCTCCTCTGGTACTGATATTGCGAATAAAAGACATCGAAGCGGAGCTAGCAATGGCCGATCAGGAGAAGGTTGGACTAACTCTTGATCCTTGTGCAAGCTCCTTTTGAATTTTCCACTCATTAAGGTATTTCATTGCAAAGTAGTTCAAGAGTTTCGAAGAGGACTGGCTTCCACTTTGAAGCCCCAATAGTTTCTCGTCAATTTTCACTCATCATGTGAGTAAGGAGTGTCTCATTTTGTTCTTAGTCCGCATGATTCTGTAGGATTATGATCAGGAAAAGTTCGATGATTGTGTGAACGTGGAACGACTTGCATTTAATGGTAACGCAATTAGTGAAGGAATTTTGACAAAATTTCATCTGCAGAATGAGATTCAAGCCGCGAAGAACATCGAGAAGGATGAGAAGGATGAGCTGGAAGATCAGAAAGAGTTGGAAACAGGGCAACGCCCACCAGCAGTAGTAGATGACCCAATTGGTAGAATTCAGCGGACTCTCACTCCGGAAAAGTGCCAACCAGAGCTGAAAACTGACTTCGGTGGAGTTGCTGTGCGGTGGGGTTTAACCCATCATGTGAACTCTGCTGCGGACTGTTGCAAGGCATGCTCACAGCAGGCTGCGTACGCGAAGTCAAGCCAGCGAAAGTGCAATGTCTGGGTGTTCTGCCCGGAGAAGAAAGGGTGTTCGTCTCCAGATGGTTACGAGCACAAATTTGGCGAGTGCTGGCTGAAACACGCAGATAAACCGCGCGGTATTGTGAATGACTACTCTCTCATAATGAGGAACAAAACAGCACCGCCAATGCCGGTTTTATGGATGTCTGGTGTGATTCCTTTTAATGGGGAATAACCGCAGCTGGTTTCAATGGATTTCCCTTCGGGTTTCAGCCCTTTACGGATGATTTCAGACAGACGAGAGTGTACTATAATCAATACTAGAGCTAGTCGGCACAAGCGGCACATCAGTATTTGCATTGAAATCTTCTTACAAGCCTGGATATCAGAATGTCACTTATTGATACTCTCTGGAGGAAAAGTTTCTCTCGTGTAATTGATCATCCATTTTCATGCAGTTGTTTCAATTGTGCTGTCTCCGTAATTTGTTGGGGCTAGAAGAGGTTTTTAAGGGTAACCGAGGACTGTATCAGAATTAGTGAAAATAGGGCTTCATCACCACTGTGTGCATATGATTAGCGCTTTGATTTCATGTCAGGACGTTAAGACGCTTAATCGGTAGTTAAATATTTTCCAGCAACCAAGATTCGTCTAGTTTTACGTAGAACATGCATATTAACGCGCATCTCTTCCTTATCCACACTAAGTTCACATGGTTCAGTGTCATCATACATGATATACAACCCAAAACCAACATGTTTATTGGAGAGATTTGTGCAAATTCTTGGATGTTTTGACACTTCATTTTTCTTAAATACTGTTTCAGAAATGATTGTCAAATTTCTTTATTGTGCTCCATACATCCACCAATTTTGTAAGTAGTTCCCTACTAGAGTATGTCAATATTACTGTATACCTATTGATTCGTTTTCGCATTTTTGCTGTTCAAAAATATGTTTTCATCCTCAACGTTGTCCCCGAGCTATGAGCTTGCCCAGTTCCTCGGGGTCAAACTTCTGGTCTCTCTTTTCCAGCGAACCCTTATCTACATTTCAAGTAATTATAACTCCCAAGTCATATCCTGCAGAACTGGAATGGGAAAAGCTCGCATTCTGCATACATGTCCGGCTATTAAGAAATAGTAAGACCACATTCGACGTATCTGAAGTTCAACACAAGTACCGACAGAAAAATACCCTGCTTCAAAGCATCAAGTGATGTGTCTCTATCACTAGAAGATTCCACAGATGAAGGGCATGATTGGGATAAGGGGTCGTCACAACTGTAATTGCAATTTCTGACTTATAATGTTAAGATGCATAACAAAAACTAGATCCTGTCAACAGAGTGCTGTACAAGAGCTACAAAAAGAAATTAAGGTATGTGTGTATCTGGTGAGGGATTAACTTAAAATGATGACAACCTACAATGAATGTATAAAATGGACCACCTACGAGGGGGATACGATTGTGAGGATTCTGCACGACTCAAACTTACAAGATCGCATTCTATGATTATTGCAAACTATACGTAAGGCTCCAAAGTTCCATACAAGTACAAAAGAATTGCTTACGGAGAAGAAAAGCGTTCATATCCTTCTCAGGGAATTTGGATTTTGTGAAGAAGGCTGTACGGTTCCTCTTAAGCTTGAACAAATCTTCAACATGTATGCTGGTCGGTTTAATCTTCAACTACAGGAAAAAATATCGTCAACTACGAAGGAATATTAGGAAAACGACAATGTCTAATTGTCCAGCCTCTCATATTTCCAACCGCAGCCAGATTTGCTGCCGTCCAGACACAACATTGCTGAGTGATACCTGCAGTCAGGAACGATACGTAAGCAGGAACAAAAGGAAATTCAGTCCACTAGAGCAGGTGAAGACGAGAAACAAAGATTTTTTACAAAAGAAACTGATCAACTTGCAACGCTAAATATTTCTTTTGGACAGTATTGACGATAACAACCAAGATATTAATTTTGAACCCTCATCTGGTCAGAATTGCATTTAATATTGACTTAGATGTGCACTGAAAGACCCAACGCATACATGAAGTATTAAAGTCCACAAATCATGGCAGCTTGATGGTGCCATTTACAGAAATGTTGAGAAGGCTTACTTCTTAAGAGCAGGACGATGGGCTATTGAAAGCAAGGTAATACCACTCCCACGCAAATTCTTGTACAGGTTTTCTTCCCCATCTGCACTCACTGCTGATGTGCATTCATCCAGCACAGCATACCTGTCCCACGAGAAACTACGCATTACAAAACCAACGAACGAGATGCAAAGGGCAGTACCTATGAATGATACAGGACCAAGACGTAAGTAACCAAAAGCATAAGCAATCCAGTAGTTTCGAATTGACACTGAGCTTTGTAAATACCTGGGGTTGTGGTATAGAACTCGAGCAACTGCCAGTCGCTGCTTTTCGCCACCAGACAAAGTCTCCTCCCAATTCTGAGGTGCAGATTAAAATCCAACATTCAGAGGAAATGACATGCAGAAAGAACAAAACATTAAGAATTTACTCTTCTCCATGCCTGAATCAAGTTTTTTCACTCCTTCAAATTACTATGCTCCATGTCATGAACTTGAGAATGACCAAAAACACGGCCTGAAATGCTTGCATTGAAAGGAAGAGGAATTAGGAACCTGCAACTGGTCAAGCCCATCTCCACGATGAACCAGATATCCGATCTCTGTTGCATCCAATGCATCCAACACTCGATTATCATCTGGATGATTTGTGTGCTTGAGAGATTGCAATGATGCAGAGCTGGACCATTTCTTTCCTTTGGTAGCCCTTGAAACAGACAAAGGGGGTGTTGGATACCGCACTTGATCTCTCAATGTTCCTCGCACAAGGTAAGGTCTCTGCAACGATCACGGTCAGTTAGCTCAAACCTTTGGCGCACACATCCCTACCAGAAATAACAAGTTCCCCTGTAATTGAAAATAGTAACGCCCTACTTTTCAAGGCCAAAGAGACCTCTACCATGGTAAATAATCAGAATATAATAACCTGAGAAAGGTAAAAAATTTCTCCTCGAGGTGGTCGACTGATGACACCACTCTGCAGAGGCCAAAGTTCCGCAAGAACACGGAATAACGAAGACTTACCACTGTACAACAGCAAACATATGACAGTCAGCCATGGAAACTTGAACACGTACTGTGACAGAAAGCGAAATGCTACAATAATAATAAGTGTTATTACAATGATGTTTATTATTATTATTCGAAAGCCAGATTTAATAAGTCAATACCTGCCGTTTGGTCCCATAATAATAGTTGATTGGCCTGTCGGCACCGAAAAGCTCAAGTCACGAACCAACATCGCTCCATCTGGGGAATAAAGAGAAACGTTCTTGAACCTGTCACCAAAAATCAGTTAATTTCAGTCATAGAATAGGTGATTTTTATTTTTATTTTTATTTTTATTATCTTTTTGCTCAAATTATTCTTAAGATTATTATATTTACCAACTTCATGTCTAGCTAAAACAAATGGCAAGAGGAGTATGAACTTACTCAATAGAGGGACCATACTTAAGCTGTGGCGTAATGTATGTTGCAATCTTATCTGGATCATTGGTCTCCACCATCTTCTGCAGAGCATGGGCACGATTTTCACGACCCTCTTTTGTACTCAACTGCTTTACCTGTTAAAACATTCAGATCAATATAGTTAATTTCCGTAAAAAACGGGGGAGCTAGCAAAAAGAAAAAGAAAAAAGTTACGTCGTCAACAAAAGAAGCTTTCCTGGTGCTACTCCATAGTGTAGACCATAACCTTGTAAGAGAAGTACCACAATGTGATGGAAAAAGCTTACTGATTCAAGAAGCTCAGACACCCTGGAGGTATGGCCAGCAAGCGCTGTTACTCTTTTGTAAACTAAAACGAGCTGCCCAATTGCAGACGAGGTGTTCTACACAATGCAAACCCAACATCGAATCATTTCAATACTTGATATAATGCACAGGAATTTGTAGACCCCAATAAACTGGTAGAAACGACAGAAAACAAAACCTTCTTTACAAACATAGTCTTTATCCCAAGATGAAGTGAAAACACATCTCATTCTATTTGTTTCCTGTCCAAGTGAAGTTTACCATCATAAGGCGCATAGAACGGATATAATCACCAGTCAGCTGCTTAGAGTCTCTTGTCTGCAAAGAAGAACCGAATGTTAGTCAAAAGTACAAATACTTCAATTACAATAATCAAAAGCTACACATTCAGATACATCTAAAAATAAGATTCATACTTCTGTATCAGCCTCCCAAGCCTCTGCAAATTGTACTAGATTTCTTTTGATACTTAAGAATTTTTCTGTTACTTACAAAATAACCGCTGTCAGACTCACCTCCTTGCTGTAGTACAGAGGTGCAGCATACACAAGTAGTCCAATAACAGAGGCAGTGTACTTGATAGTAAATCCATCTGCCACCTGCATCGTGTTGAGAAAAATAATGCATAAGATCTTCTCGATAATCCACTTAAGAAACCCCGGCATATACACAACTGTACAAATAAAACAGCACGCACTCGAACGCAACCCTACTGAAACAGTATTTCAAATTCAATATGAATCAACGTGTGGAAGTCAACTCACGGAAAGATCCCGAAATACTAGATCTAGAGAGTGGATTTCAAAAGAGTTCAAAATGTTCCATCTCTTATGTATCCCTAGAATGACAGAAGATAACGAACTGGCAAGAACCTGTTGAATGAATTTTTGGAATGATGAAAGTCGGGAGTGGCGCATGTATCGGTTCAAATGGTCATTTAGTATCATCCGCTCTGTATCTCCACCTGGTGGGTCATTAAATGCTATCTCCTCCGCATGGGAAACAATCCTAATCAATACAAGCACAAATACAAGAATACAAGTGCAGTCAAAACTCGACTCAAGGTCACTCATGAAAAGAGCGTACAATCGTCCTTAACATTTTCAAGGTGTCATACTGCAACGATGGTGTTGATATTTTCAGCACCGGTATACTTAACAGAATTAATACTTAAATCCAACTTACAGATAGATAAAGACAAAGTCGAAGTTAGGATATCGACAACTAGTACTTCAACCAATGCACTAATATCCTGAAGTGCATCGTGATCAAACTAAGTCTTGGCTTAAAGTACCGCAATCAAGTTGGTAGTATTCCTAGCTCGGGTAACAACCAATGAAACGAAAAATACTTTACCTTTGATGCGCGTTTCTGAAATTTCCAGCAAGAGCAGCTTCCTGAGCTGTCATTAAAGCCAGAGGAGGGCTAATAGAGCGTAAAAATGCTGATGTAAGTAGAAAATAAGCGTACAAAGCGAACTGTCCTTTGTACCTGCATGACATGCAGCACATAAATGAAACATACATGTGCTTTACAAACAAAATACCTGCTATTTGCATGGATAAAATTCTGGATTATTCATGAAATGCGAAAAAATCCTTCAAATTCAACAGAATTATACTCTCGTTCACGGCAAAAACTACATACTTCTACTGCCATAAAATATCGTTTTTTTTTCCTCTAAAGAGGTGCGGGAGAAAAATCACATTATATTTGAATTTTGCTTCTAACACTACAACGAAAAGGAAACGAATTATAATGCTGGTGACCCAGAAATGTAGTGAGAATGTTGCATCTGAAAAAGAAATACATTCCATGTCACTTGCTCTTCGAAGATAATAACTTAAAGAGAACATGAAACTTACCCTATGGTTCTAGCAAGAGAGCGTGTGAAGAGAATAATATCCAACATAGGTTTGAAAGTATAGGAGAAAAGCTCGCTAATTGCAGAAGAGAATTTCTGTACATCTTCAGTAATACGCTGCAGGAAAAAAACACAAGCTAAACTGAGGATGTAGGGCCCACAAATCAGAAGTAGACTGTTTTAAACAATGAACACTGTTTCCCCAAAGAAACAAACAAAAAGACTTAGTAAAGTAGATTGTGAACTACGATCAATCGATTTTCACAAATAACACGAAACGACAAATCATGTTCTAGCATCGAGGGACTCTTGAAGTGAAGACGGAAAAAGCTTGTTCTGCCTCTGTTCAAAGTTACAACGTTAACTCCCAATCCTTACATATCCCACGTTTCTGTGAACTGAAAACCCTGAAACTCGTAACAATTTGAGCAGTTCAGACACATAAAATAAGCGCTACCAATTAGCGAAACGTACTTGGTCTGCATTTGAAAGGCCGCGTAGAGTGGATGCCACGTAATACACACGATTTGACAAATAACAGTCATGCAAGTGCTCAGTGAGCCGCTGCTGGAAAGCAAGGCTAATTAATGCCTGCATACAACAATATGCCTTTTTCAAAACCACATATGCATGATTCAACAACTCAAGAGAATCAAAAAAACTATAGGACCAATTGTTGGCAAAATTCACGCTTGAGTGCTCCAAACAAAAGCAAGAGCAATGTAGCCCACCATCAGGTTACAGCCCCAGTATATCAAGATCTATGCAGAGAAATTATTTCAACCAAAATCGACCTTTACCTGCATATATTTCAAACCGCTGTTGACCAGTGCTGCAGGAACAGCCGCCCAAGCAAAGGCTGCAAGATTCGTCGCAAAGAGCGGCCAATCCTGACACGTTACAGTTGCTCTTTAGAAATAACACAACTCCACCTTACAACTCGCATTACTTCACTTCGTTTAGAACCCTACCGATAAACATAATGTAGCAGAAAGTGACCGCCCCTGAGGAACTATATTAAGGTAAAAATAAATAAATAAATGAATAAAATGACCATCAGATACTTACCTGATTTATAACTGACTGGCCAGAGATACCTTCTAAACCAGAGATGTAATCTGTCGAAACACAAAACCCAGACATGTACATCAGGACTTCAGTGATAGCAGTTACTCTAGTCATGTGTCACTGACGTCAAAAACTATATCATCGTCCTGATAATGTACATTTCCTTATGAAGATCTTGTTTGCAAAAAAGAAACACTCGCCCAAATTCTGACAACAACAAACGATGAAAACAGTTTTCGACCTTAATGTCCCAAAGATGATCATTGACATGGATAAAACCCCTCTAGAACATGTACAAGGTTACCAATTTGATCATATTGAGCACTAATTAGGAGCACGAGCTCTCAAAAATCTGCTCCATAATACTTGGATAATAGAGTATATACACAATGGTGAAAAACAATTGGAAATACTTAAACCCCCTCCATATCTTATTGCCCCTCCACTCCCACCAAAAAGTTTTTTTAATGGAATTAATAATTACAATGATAAAGAAAAGGAAAGTAAAATAAAAGGAGAGACAAACCTGTTAAAAGGGTCCGGCTAACAAGAAGGCAAGACTGTATAATAACTAAGACAGCTTCCTTGGACGTAAATGAGGGCATACATATTCGCAGAATCTCTTGTAACCGCTTTGCAAATAAAGCATTTACTGCAACCTGAACAGGGCGATAATCAAAAACAAAGTTAAAGAGCACCATTGGCAATTGCCGACAATGATGCATGTACCCGTTCTTCATCAGTCAATAGTGTTTAAGGATTCTTGTATAGTAAATAAATCATAGAGGGAAAATACAGAGAAAGAAAAGCTGATTGATAAAGAAGGCATTAAAATTCAGGTGGGGGTGAGCTGATATTAAATCCAAGTGCTAAAAAGATCAGTCATGTGCCCAAGATCCTTCCCGTGAAATACCAACCTTGGCCTTTCGGGGCTGCAAAGCTTGTTGAGCAGCAGATCTGGCATGTGTTTCACATAGGGCAGCTTGCTCCTTCTGAAATCTTTTGATATTTAGATGTAAAACCCTCCCGCCCACGAAGGCACCTCCTCCTACAAATGCTAAAGTCACAACCCGTTGCTGATGCTTGCTAAGCACAGCCATTGTGCACAAGCATGCACCAAAAACCTCCGCTTCTGTAAGAAGTTAACCCTTCAAGAACTTGAAATATCTTCTCAAGTCGCACAGCAACATCCCTGTTTTGAGAACAACAATACATTCAGATTCATCCATGTGGGGTAAATGAGAACAAATTAAATTATGAATACAAGTTTCTCCTTTTCTCACTTCGTTTTTCCCCTCAACTGCAGAAGCAAACGCCTTTCAAACTGATACTCTTTTAACTCATTACTAAAATATACAGACCAGTTAGACGACTTTGCGCACTGTTTACATAACCTAAATTTGACCTATGACGCCCTAAGAAAATCAAGGCCTTCGGGGTCAACATCATGATATTTTTTCAAAAGACTACGCAAATCATACCTATTCCCTAATTCCCTCCACCTTGTGCCACACGATTCTTCCTGCACAACACTGTGTTGCGGCTAATGTAAAAAGAACCGCACTTCAATTGTGACGCTAAAACTGACTCTTCTCTTCTCTTTTACAGCAACTCAAAAAAGCGTTACCCAAACAGAACCAACTCAATGATCCTTCACAACAGAAAAAACGCAAATCCTCTTACTAGTTCAAAAAAATAAAACTGAGGTGAAGAATTGGAGCTACAGCGAACATCATTCGGCAACTACAGAAGCAAACCGGAGTTCAACAACCTGAAACATGGAGCGAAAATAACCTGAACTCGTTCACTAATCCACAGGAGTCCCGAAAACCTACGCTACTTACAACACCAAAAAAAAGCCAGCTCCACGAGAATTCTCACACAATTCAAGCGAATTCCGCTGCCCCTACCCATCGGTCACCGATAGACACAGAAACAATCACGGCTCATACACCCCCTACAAATTCCTTCAAACTCCATTCACAACCCTAGAACCCATTTCGCCAGAAAAAACTCTCGTCGAAACCCAAAACCCACGCATCACAAGCCGCGGAAAAAAACGAGTATAACTCACGAATGAATTGCCCTGAGATCAAAGCATGCGATCAAAGGCGACGCTCACGTGAAACCAAGCTCGAGCTCCCGCCGTCCTCCTCCTCCTACGTCTCCTCCTCCTGCTAAGTGACTGCGGCTTTACCTACCAGTCTTGGAACATCATCCCCAACTGCGACCGAAACACGGGATTGATGGGAAGCAATCGGAGATGCGGCGAGTCCCTCAGTGCCACCGAACGAGGGGATTTTGCGCAACGGGTGCTCCACCGAGATTTCTTCCAAGACTTGCTTACAATGTTGATCTGCCGCCGGGTTGCTGCTGCTGCTGCTGTTGTCGTGGGGCCCTCACTCGGTCACGATCTCCCCTGCTTCTTCTTTTTAATTTGCTGATGTGGCACAGAGGTAGAGATGACGTGGCATCGTAGTTAATCCCCCCCCAAGTCGAGCCCCCGAGCCGGTCATGCCGCCAGAATTTTGGCGCCCTATCGCCTCAGAAGGGCACCACATCCATCGGGACCGCACCTCGTGGCACGCCACGTCTCCCGCGTGCTTACGTGTCCCATTCCCCTCTCCCTTTTCCATCCCCGTTTCGAACCCCAGCCCGGCCCATCTCCCCCTCCACCTTCCTTCCTGCCTTCCTTCGTTCCTTCCTTCCTTCGATGAATTTGTGTTGCTTTTGTGCTTGCTTTTTGTATCCTACGATGACCTTCGACTTTAGATTCACAAAAAAACTAACACACCTAACCAAAATTCATCCAGCAAATCTTTAATTCTTTTATTGGTTCTTTTGGGTTTTATTTTTCTCTGTTTTGGGATTGAGCACTGTGAGGGTGTCGTTAGTTGTTATACTCTGCTGTAAATTTAAAACATTTCAACCTCCTTGTACAAAAAATTTAAGTATGTTCATAATAATAATGATATATGTATAACCTTAAAATTAGGATGTATCAAGCTATATATATTCTTTTAAATAAATTTTTTTAAAAATATTTTAAAAATGTGTAATCCTTTTTAATGCTATGGACCACATATATATATATATATATATATATATACTATATATATATAAACACACATATTACATATTGAATAATATTTGGATATTAAAAATAGGGAGTTGTTAAATTTATTAAAGCCACACCCTCTCTTGCTATCTCATGATTAGTTCCTTCTATCTCCATCTCAGTCTCCACTTCCCAGTCCCTAGTCCCGCAATCCCATTTTTATTTCATGTCTTCCATCCCATATTTCCAACCTCCCCCCTTGTAAGTCTCTTGTTCTATAATTGGAGGGGAGGGGGATTTTCAAATATACATTTCAAGTTTCTTTATATTTGTTTTTGATTATTTAAATTAAATATTACATAATTATTTAAATTAAATAATGGCATTTAGAAAAGTAAAAGAATATGGATTATTTACAAATTAAATTGAAATGAATATAAAGTAAATATGAGAGCAAAGATCTAACTTTATTTATAAAAATTTATTGAAATAAATTTTGATAATTTATATGTTTTTAGTTATTGAATGTTATATTATAATAATCTTATAGACTCCTTCTTCATCCCCCAGTCTTGGAACAAGGGCCTAGAGGAGACAAGGGAGGGCTAAGAATAAGAGATAGGAGATATGGAACAAGAAACAGGGGTGGGAACAAGGGGCAAGGGATTGGGAACAAGAAGCAAGAGACTGAGAACAAGAGATGGACCGAACTATTGATAAGATGGCAAGAGATGGCGTGGCTTTAACAACTCCCTCAAAATATTACATAATTTTAATTCATAAAAAATAAGGTCTAATAGAATATATATTTTTATTTATATTTTCTATTTATATATGTACATATCTATAATCTAAACAGCATATTTTATAACATTTAATGTAATAAAAACACATTTTATTATTTATTTGTTAACAACTACATTCATTATTGTGTGATTTAATTAATTATTTTAGCTGATTCTATATGACTACTATTGTTTTGCATTGTCTTTATTAATCAAAAGTATTAATAATGAATTATATATATATATATATATATATATATATATATATATCATAAAAATCATAGATACCATGATGTATATTATAATATGAAATTATTGAAATTACTGGTTAATAGTATGTAATTAGAAGATAATATACCATGTATATCAAAGTATTAAAAATGTGCTAACAAAGTTTTAATTTTCATCTACCATTAAAGCATTTTTTTGTAAATTTTTTGAATCTTCCAAAAAAATAGATGATGTATTGTTATTTTACCAACAAACATTTTAATCCACTACTATTCAATCTTTTATTTACATAGATGTGCATTATCTAGTATATCTATATTTGTATAAGTTTTCTATATATTGCCAAATAAACTACAAATGATTAGATAAAAATTATTGTTATAAATATTATTATAATATGCATTTGTTCATATATTCTAATTTTAAAATTCCTTGTAGGAATTGAATTTATTAAACTAATGTTATAAACACGATTATTATAATAAAACTATAGTATTTTCATGAATGAAAATAAAATCAGATGATTATTTCTTAAAATTGAGGTAAAGATTTTGGTTTTGGTTTTTTTTGTTTTTTTGTTGTTGTTGTTTGTAAATTGCTTTATTTAACAACTAAAACAATTCAACACCTCTAATATTTTTTAAATAGGTAGAATATTGTTTTATAGTTTTTTATATATTTATGTATATTTATATTTGTGACACACAAATATAATTGTGAAATTTACTTCAGAATATTTGTAATAAGTTCGTTCTCAAAAAAACAAATCCTATCATTGATTGAATACATTACATTCTTCTTAGAAGATGATTTACTTTCATGTTTTTCCAATTGATCTTTAGAATTTTTTTGTTATTGCAAATACTCAAATATTACAAATGATATTTAAATATATTTTTCTAAATATTTTTCAAGTTTTTTAAAAAATATTATGTACATACAGTGTTTTCCATGTTAATTAATATACAAAATATTAATTAATTTAATTTTGTTAGATTTTATTAACTAATAAAAGTAATTAACAAATGCTACATGGTTGATAAGGTTATATGGTATTTGTAATTGGGAAAGGCAAGGCCACATGGCCATGTGGCTACACATGATTGGACAAAGCAAAGTCACGTGGCCACCATAGCTGAAGCCACCAACCAAGATTGCAGAGCCCTCACAAGATTTATTTTCATCTTGCCTTAAACTCCCTGCCTCTTATGATTAATAACTTTTGATATATAATATTTTTTCCTACAACAATTGATATTAATTAACAAAGGGAATACCATAAATACATATGTTTCACATATGTGTCCGCACACTACGTTGCCGTTGCAATTTTAGCGGCGCCACACTTTCCTCGCCTCTAACGCCATGCCTGTACAGCCTCTCGACAACGCTCCGAACCTTGCAGGCAGGCTCTTACCTATCTCTAGTTGTCACCTTACACGTAAAGTTCATGAGATTAGTGAGATAGGCCTTTGAAGAGCAGTTTTAAGAGGTGTGTTGGTGTTGTTATCGATTCTTAATGTACGCTGTGACTCTGCTGTCCATGGACATATGAATTTGTATCGGCATTGGGATTTGTCGTTACAGGAGATTACAGTGCAGCTTTTTTGGCTTAGCCTCTCACCACGTGAGCGATCGAGATAAAGGCAACCTGGAGAAAAAAAGGATCTGTCCAACTTTTACTGAGCCCCTCATGTTTTGTCGCATCAGTGTTGACACATTATGTGCATGTCGGATGAAGGATCCTTTTGGTTGTTGTCATTGAGTTTCTCCACCTTCTTGACGGGATGCTAGGTATTTTTACTTTGTGTGATCTTGTGCTGCGTGGTTTTGTGCCATGTGACGCCAAGACCGAAGAGAGTGGTTGTGGTTTCGCATTCTTCGCATTTTTGAGCGCAAGTGGAGATTTCTCGACGAGGATTCTTTCACGTAGTTCGAAGTGCTTTTGCACTTTTTCTGTACAAATTTTTAGTGGCTGCGTAATCTTCGCTGTGTGATCGAAGCTTATTTCCTGGGGTTCTGCAGTCAGTGGTAGAATATGCTTTCGTTAAATGCTTTTGTTCAATACTCATTGCGATACAGATTAGTGCGCCGAGTTTGGTATTGTTGGATAACAGGTCTGTACTGATGATTTAGTAGTAGCAGAATTTGATAATGGGGTCCGTAGATTTGACACTAAGGGAGGTAGTTAACTGGGGATGCTAGTCACATGTCTTCGCGTTAACTTTTTCTGAATCTTGTTGACAGTGCGTCAGTTAGCGGTGGCTTCAACGGGCATTCATGATACGATATCGAAGGACTTGTCAAATGTTTGTGGTCGGAAGAATAATGCGCATCATTGCATTCCTTACTACGAATTCATTGAAAAACTCATAGTAGACAAATGCTAGTTGCGCTCAACCGAGACTCAGACAGCAAATCAACGGATCAACTGTTTTTGTCTCTGTGCAGCATAGCCACTGGAAATTGCCCGCTTAGCATGATTGTATCATATCTTAACAAGCCTAGGGAGTAGGACAAAGGCTTTGCTATGGTCGTCTAGGACTCCACAGTATATTACTATTGAACTAAAAATGTTTCTAAACCTTCTCGAACTCAAATTGGTATAGCTGGGTGTGAGCCACAATTTGGTCTATCCTTTCAAGGAGCTTGAACTTGTGAGCTGTGACTTCGAGCCGATCTGGTGAGTTTACAATAATCCTTGACAAGATAGCCTTCTGGTTCAAAATCTCTGATAAGTTCTGAATTACTATATAAGATGGAGAACTTGGAGAAACACGAAACGGATGTTTATGTTTGCGTTGAGAGCAGGCACCCGGCTACTTTGTAATCATTTTCTCAGAAACTAAGAACAACTGGAGTATTTTACATTGCTAGTATTTTAAGCTTTCTTCAGGATTCTGATTCGAGCACCTCTATTTCCCATTCTCAATTTGGGGGCATTATCTCACTTTAAAAGCGTTGGAAGGGAGGTATTGGATTTTCTGTCACGTAGTGCTTTCACTCCATCAGAACGTAGTACTTAGGGGCGACGAGAAAAAGGATGCAGCTCGCTCCTGTTTTGCCTGGGGGCGCTAAGTCGGTGTTGTCGGTTACAACTTCGAAGCAGTAGAGCCTGCAATCCATCTTTGCGAACCTGTGGGAGGTTTGATGCCAAAGTTTTCATATCAGTGTCTGCAGCGTGTTAAATTCGGCTTCACTATCAGAACTAGCTTTAGTATCCAGCCGTTGGACTGGGATGGTGATCTTCTGAGAAATAATTTTATGCATAGAGAAGCTTGGCTCTTGTTTTCTCGCTCTAAATATTTGCCTTCAAACTACAGGAAATAACCATTTAAATCCAAACCACTGACGGCAAGGGTTTCAACGTGAGATGTTCGACAAAGAGAGTTTAGTCTCTCACCTAAATAGCAAGAGATGCTACTTCATGAGAAACTTGAGCTTATGGAGCTGTGTTTGTTTGTTGTTGGTAACTTCGGTCCTACACATTCCTACTTCCGCATTGTCACCAGATGGTAAAATCTCCAAAGAACTAGAATCTCTTTGACTGGTTACATTGCTTTCTTCAGAGTATGCCTGTTTTAACAACAATACATTTTCCTGTTGAAGATGGGATGTAATTCTTTCATTGTTATCGGATTTGAAGAGTCTCACTTATTTAATTCTTATCTTCAAGCTACCTGTATTGCAATACAATTTCTTGCTTCCGTCCCTGATGGTTACTTTTAGAGGGACACTCTGCACTCTGTCTGAGCACCATTTCTAAATTTTGTTACTTAGTACCTTTTCTATGTGAAGTCTGGTCATCTTGTTTAGAGGGCATTGCAGTCCATTGTGCAGCTCTGTGTAGAATTCAATTGAGAATATTTGAGCGATGATTTCAATGTGAATTTCAGAATTCTGTTTAATCTTCAGGTGAAGCGTTGCTATCCTTCAAGCGGAGTCTGTTAAATGCAAATCGCACACTTTCGAGCTGGAATGAATCCCACCCTAATCCATGTTTGTGGTTGGGGGTTACATGTCTCCCTAAAAGCGACCGGGTATATATACTGTAAGTGCAGCTACCAATGTGGTAACCCCCTATCACATGTCTAATTCTATGGATCATTACAAAGCTCTTCAACTCTTCTTTGCGAATAAGAATTTACTCATTGTTCAACGATTATGTCTACCATCTAGTATCCTGATAGAGACTGAGAGCTTGATTATTTGACAGAGATTAGCTACAACTTTTCTTCAAAATCTCATGCGAAAATATTCCCCTCGGAAATCATCCTCGTCATCTTGTACTGTGTGTAGAAACATCTCTCGTCGGAACTTGCGAGGAATCATATCATCGAAAATTGGGAAGCTTGACCAGCTGCGCAGGATGTAAGTTTATTAGATTTGTTTGATATCTACCTAAGCGCATTGACCTTCTTGCTCTTGTTCACACCTCCATACGGTTTGTTTAGCTTCCAGCCGTGAAACGTTGAGAGCAGAATATAGTTTCGACTTCCTCTTATCTTCAGCTGAATAATACAACTCTCTTGGTGTTTATCAGTGGCCTTCACCACAATAATTTGTTCGGCAGCATTCCAAAGGACATAGGCAACTGCGTCAATCTTAAAGCACTGTAAATATCTTGATCTCATTTTGCTAGCAGTAGAATGGTTTCGTCAAGGAATGAATATGCAATAGGTTTGTAGTGTAAGGAGTTGCAGATGCAAAATCTTGTCTTTATAAAGGTCAAAATCTGGTTGTGGGAGGACAGTGCGAAAACAATTAATTTCACCACATTAATTCTTTCGTTCAGGTACTTGCAAGGAAATTTTTTAATAGGTAACATTCCAGATGAGTTCGGAAAGCTGCAGCGCCTCAAAATCTTGTGAGTGATCCTAGTCCTGTGAATACTCCTGTCAAGACGCCTTTGCTTTTATTTGCTCTACTCATAACTGGTTCTTCGTATTGCACTACTCAGAGAATCATGCCACTTTATTTAGTCACAAAAGTTTTTCGCAATAAAATGTTGAACATTGAATGTGCCAATTCAAAAGTATTGTGCCGGATGTGGGGTGTGGCGCCAGATAAGGGTCAATACTAAAAAGAAGATTTATATTCAATTCTCAATTCAGCATTTACATTACGTGTGTAATCCTAAATATGTTATGTTCATTTTCAGGGATATTTCTAATAACGGCTTGATGGGAAGCATTCCTCAAGCTATTGGGCGCCTTTCACAGCTTTCCTTCCTGTAAGTGCCACCACTTCTTCCTGCTATCACTAGTATGCCTGCCCTTCAAAAAAATATAGATAAGATAAGAAAATCTCAATGGCTATTAATCTGCTGGTATTACATAATAATATTTATGTTGACCGCACATCTTGAACTTTTATGACCTCGCACATTCATCGACCAGTTATGCGTTGAGCTAAACTGGTGGTTGTCACCTATTCAGAAGTTTAATTTGCTTCAACCTCTTTGTTCAGAAATCTTTCGGCCAACTTCCTGACCGGAAAAATACCTGCAGTCGGAGTTCTGGCGAAGTTCGGCAGTCTCTCGTAAGAACTTGATTTCCTGCGTGGATGATTTGAAGTTATTTTTCTTGATTTCTGCTGTATTCTTGAAGCCTTTCTCTCCACACCTATTATCAAACTAGCAATTTACTATCAATTTCCAGGTTCTCTTCAAATCCGGGACTATGTGGATCCCAGGTAAAGGTCCTGTGCCAGAGCGTTCCTCCCAGTACTCCAAATGCCCCAATACTCATACCAACTCAGACTGCTCCAGCTTCAGCTCTAGCTCCAGCTTCAGTTAATGAATCATTGCCAGTAACAGGTATATTAGAACTCTGCAACTTATTGATCGTCTAAGTAGAAGGAAATCACGTTCATTGTTCCGCAAAATGAAGGCATGTTCTGACAAGAGAAGAATTGCATGGTGGATTCTAGGAATGGCGAATGCATCAACTGGCAGTCATTCAACTGATTTGCGCAGTATACTTTTGATGAGCGCAGTAGGCATTGTTGGCGTTTCTCTGCTACTAGCTGTTTTATGCGTTGGAGCCTTCATTGTCCATAAGAAGAATTCCAGTAATCTTTACCAAGGCAATAATATTGAGGGTCTCTTTTCTTTCCCTACTTTTCCTTTGTTGACTGTGGTCGACTATCTGACCTCTCTTTTTAGGTCTGAACGTCATATTTTATCATTGGTCTCGCCTCAAAGCATGTTAATGTGACAATGCATTTAACAATGGACCAAGTCGACCATGATGTTTGTTTTGCAGGTTCAAAATTGGTGATGTTCCATACTGACTTGCCTTACAACCGAGATGACGTATTCAAGAGCATAGAAAACTTGGGCGATTCAGACATTATTGGTTCTGGTGGCTTTGGGACGGTATACCGTTTAGTCATGGATGATGGCTGCACGTTTGCTGTCAAGAAGATAGGAAAACAGGGTATAAGCTCTCAACAATTGTTCGAAAAAGAGTTGGGAATTCTGGGGAGCTTTAAGCACCAAAATTTAGTGAATCTTCGTGGGTACTGCAACGCTCCTTTGGCCAGCCTGTTGATCTATGACTTCTTACCAAAGGGAAACCTCGACGAGAACTTACACGGTAGGTACTTTTTTCCAAAACATGTAGGTGTTTGGGACTTTATATGCACATTACATCAATATCATACAGTCAACCCTCGATTTTATTTACTTTTACTTTAGTTGCGCATTATCGAAGCTAAGTCATGATTAAAGATTAATTTCTTTGATGCAGAGAAGTTGCTATGTGAAGGCCGTCTTAGTTGGAACATACGAATGAATGTAGCAGTTGGCTCAGCCCGAGGGATTGCATATCTTCATCACGATTGTGTTCCTCGAATCATTCACCGGGGCATCAAGTCCAGCAACGTTCTGTTAGATGAGAAGTTGGAGCCTCATGTGTCTGATTTTGGTTTGGCGAAGCTTCTGGAAGGCGAATCCTCTCATGTAACAACTGTTGTTGCTGGCACGTTTGGTTATTTGGCACCAGGCACGTTTATATCATAAGTTATTCTATGTTAACATGTGCGAAGGTTCAGAATTTGCATTTTGAATTGTGGTATGTAATCGTAGAAACACAATATTTCAAAGATCCTCGGAAAGCGTGATGCATCCAGCGATTATCAAATATCGGCTGTCCACATGATACTAATTGTTGAACTATTTCCAATATTGTGCAGAGTACATGCAGAGTGGGCGGGCTACGGAGAAGGGTGACGTCTATAGCTTTGGTGTTATGCTTCTGGAGCTGATCAGCGGCAAACGACCCACTGATGCTTTACTTGTTGAGAACAATTTGAATTTAGTCATTTGGGTAAGTGTTATCGTTGTATACTATCTAGAATTTCAGTGGAAAAATTGAATTGTTTGCAATTGTATGAGCTTACCACATGTTTACATATTTGAATATTGTTGAGGTGTACTCGGTTTATTTGATCACAAAAAGAAAAAAAGAAAAAAAGAAAAAAAGAAAGCAACGTAAGTAACTCAAGTAGTTGTATCCACAGAGCACCGACTTCGACACACAGTCAAGTTGTTACGTATTGATTTTTTCGGTATTTTCATCTGATTTTGCAGGCTACTTCCTGTGTCAAAAATAATGTAATAGAGGAAATAGTGGATAAGAGTTGCTTAGAAGACACATCAATCGAGCATATTGAGCCCATTCTGCAGGTTGCGTTGCAGTGTATTTCCCCAAACCCGGAGGAGCGGCCTACAATGGATAGAGTTGTGCAGTTGCTCGAAGCCGAAACTCTCTCAAGTGTTCCGAGTGAACTTACCAACTTTTACAGCTCTCCTGTTTCTGATCTCGAAAATCGCGAGCGCTGAAACAATCCCCACCCCTTCTTCTTTTTTGTGTTTTTTTGTGTGTGTGTGTGTGTTTTATTTTTGTACATCACAGTAGTATACACCACAAATCCATAATTTTACTTTCATTACGCTGGATATGTAGTATCGCCACCACATACAGTCTAGAAAAGAACTAGAAAGAGATCGATTGTAACCTCTACGTTATCTGAAGCTACTCATCACAGCCTGCCTGAGAAAACTAATTCATCATCAGTGCTTCTGTAACACTGTCAATTTATATTGGTTACATGTACGTGCCTTCAAGAAGAGATGAAACCTTCGCAGCTTCTGACAAAAAATATGAGCAAACCAAGTGGTTTTAAACATTCGCAATTAGTCTTTACCGTGCAACACCAGGTTGTATGTACCATCACGAACTGTTGGTTGAATGACGTGCACTTAATATTTCTGGGGAAATACATCGGATAAACATACCAAAATCACGTTGCTCTGGGCACGTAAGAACTAAGATCAGTTGTCTGGAGACTTCACATACTACATGTCTCCTAGTAACGCAACTTTGTGTAAACTATTCACCATACCATCTGCTTACACATTCCACTGACAATTTAGGTGATTACTTCAAAAGCAGGTGCACTCTCTACCAAAACATAAAATCAAGAATTTGTAGCATCAATCAGGGCAATGAAGAAACTGAGAACAAGCAATAGGAAAAAAAGAAAAAAATTAAAAGAAAAAAAGAAAAAAAGAAGAGATGCTCCAGTCCTCTCGAAGACAAAGACCATATTAAACTTTGCAATTCATTGGATAAACCAAAGAGACAAAAACCATCTCTAATTGACTGTATATGTCATTGTTTTCATCAACAATGAAGCAATAACTTAATTTTTGATCAACTAGAGATTAATATCTGCATGTTAAGATTATGCATGTTAAGATTAATATCTGCATGTTAAGATTATGCATGTTAAGATTAATATCTGCATGTTATTGTTACAGTTTTTTAAGAGTAGTATTGCAAGATTAATAGGCATGGAGCTTGGAAGCACCACAACGTGGAATAGCATAGAACATAGTGGAACGGCATACAACATAAATTTCACATCATATCAACCTTCAAACAAAAGGTTAATTTACAACACATAGTTTATAATGTTTTTTAGTGCCTAATGGCACAAGTTTTTACTAGTGTTATATAAATACAAACAAGATAAAATTATATTTCTTCAAATAAAAAATCAAATATCAATATTCTACAATAAAAAAATATATGTGTATATAATTTTTTAAAAAACATATAAAAATATATATTTAAAATACAAATGAATGTATATATTATATATATATAATATAAAAAATTATTTATTTATTTTTCTACTTATGTATATCAATTAGAAATGGCACCATGGCTTTTTAAAGTCTATTGAACTATCTATACATTTATCCATCTAAAATGAATTATAGATAGAAATAGTTTGAACCATCTTCACAATGAAAAAATAAAATAAAAAATCCTAACTTGAATTCTCTTCTTTACAAAATCTAATGGAATTATAATAAGCAAAGTTATAGCATATACAAATAAAACTTTATGAGCAACTAAGTAGAGTAATAAAAAAAATGCAAAGACTCTCATGATGCATGATGCAAAAAGAATGTAAAGAAAACCCACATAATAGAATGAAGAATTGAAGAGAGTTCCTAAAACATGGTGTCAAATCTCATTCCATACAATTCAAATATAGAGCACACAACGGCCCTAAGTCCTACCTTATACAATAATCAATCTTAAACTATTTGATCATGCAATATTTGTGCTTTATTCAAAGAACTAAGTTTAATTTGATCATATTGTTAATATAGCCCTCAATTCGGTAGCACAGTATGAATTTGAGAGATAAATATTGAAAGAAGCAAAAAATAAAAATAAATATAAGACAACTTGAAAAAATGAGAAGTTGGTCTATTCTCTTAAATGAATACATTTGATCAAACATATTTTCAACACAAAAATTTATTTTAGATATAAACATACTTGAATTTTAATATATATATAATTAAGATAAAATAATTAATATACTATTTTTATTATTTTTTTTGAAATATATTAAATTTGATGAATAAAAAGTCATTTTATTTTAATGTTTTTTCTTTTGTATTGAAGTTAATATTATATCAATAAATTTAAAGAATAAATATTTGAAATAGACCCAATAATTTTTTATGTTTGTTATAGACATCTTAAATATTGATAGTAGTATCATACCTATACAATAAAACAACTTAGGTATATAACAAAGACATAATTAAGCCTCATCATCCGCCAAACATGGATAAATAAGAGAATGGATGGACAAGAGCACAACTTCTTCTATTTGCAATGCGCAACAACTTTGAGTTATTAATGTGAATATCCTCAAACTTCATTCAAGTTTCTAAGGATATTAGGGTTAGGTAGGAGGTTTTGCATGGTGGTCACAATACTGCTCTATTATGGACAAGGAACCATATTTTGGTTCTTGAATGCATGTCTTTAAATGTTCACATCGGGAGGTTTGAGTTGTATGGACTACATTTGGTTTAATACACAACAAAACTAAGTTTTAATTTATACTTCTTTTGTTGTTGTATTGTATGGTTGTATTTGAATCTAAAAAAACATGAAAGGAAGTCAAATTATGAAATTGGGGGAATTTAAAATAGACGTTGAATTGGCTTGGGAGATTGAGCAAGGTCTTCATTTTCTATATAAATGTTTATGTTCTTAAGTGCTTGTTGCTAGCATTCAAATGAGGACACATGTCTTGGATGTTTAATTAAATTTAGCTCTGATAAAACCTCTATTTATTTATTAATTTATTAATTTTTATATTTGTGTATATTGATTATTCAATATATATATATATATATTTCTCCACATATCCATCCAAAATATATTCTTTGTTAAAGTGTGATACCTACACTATATTGTTTTTAAAACAAAACAATGATATCTTTTTAAATAAATATTATTTTTTAGCTTTCATATTTTAAAAAAAAACATATCATAATTGTTTTATGTTATTTAATCTCTCTTTTTTGTATTTTATATATGGTTTATTTTTCTTACTAAACCGACCTTCTTGAATATGCACATATAAAACATAGTACATGAGTCATTTCAGTAATTTATATTTAAGTGAATTTTCATGTATATCACATGAACTTTTAACATTAGCAATTCATTTGATGTGTGATTGTTTCTTCTACATGAACAATCAGTAGCATGTATTTTGCACTTTTTTGGTCATTCTATCCCATGCTGTATAAAGTAATGTAATACATATGATCACATATTATCCAGTAACAAAAAAGTAATTCATGTCCTTTAATATTTTACACTTATTACTACAACTTCTTAACAACATTTCATGAGTAAACTTAACATGTATTTTGTACTTGATTTGTTTTTGTCTGCTTTCATGTGTTACTTCTATATCAAATTGTTTTATACTTTTATTTTCCCTTTGGTTTTAGTCTTTTCAAAAATCTATTTAATTTAAAAAAAGTAGCTTTGTAAATGCTTCATCAAATGCTTTTTATGCTGTTTTTCTTCAATTCTAAGATTTTTCTCATTCATGTATCTATTTACCAAGAATATATATATATATATATATATACTTTAATTTTCCATTTGAAGAAATTTTGAAAATTTGACTTGCATAGGGTATTTATTTTTTACTTTTTATTTTTTTAATTTTACTTTACACATGTGTAAGTGATTATGTTATTTTAAAAGTTTGATCACTACTCGGGACTCTTCTATCTTTAAAACCTGCATTAGAATTTAATTGGTTTGGAATAAAATCAAATATGAGTAATCACTGTAAATCTACTGCATTGAAATGAAAATTTAAGGTTGGTTTTTACTCAAAATCTCATGAAAGGACAATGTTAACCTATAAACAACACTTTACAAATTTATTGCAAGAACTTTGAACTTGAAAACTGATTGCAAAACTTTTCCAAAATTAAATGATGCAAATAGAGTACTGCAAGGTTATGAAATCGCACCAGAAATATTTGTTGTGATGAAAGAAAAGAAAAAAAAGAAAAACCTATTTTATTTTATGATATATATATATATATATATATATATCTGTAATAATTTTTCATTTATTTTGATGAAGTATTTGAGAATAAAAAAATAATAATATATTTTTAAAGTCTTTTAAAAAAATATTATGCCCATACAAAGACCTTCATTGTTTTTTTTTTTTTTTTTTTTTTCTTTACTCTTGTGTTGAATAATAATTTTCTCATGAACAAAGTTTTGAAATAGAGTAATTCATTCAACATTGGTGAAAATTAAAAATTAAAAGTATAAAAACCAACGTCATGACACCACTCTCCATACATTCACTGTGAATAAACAACAATAATTAATTGCAAGTGGCGCTATTTACCGTTACTAACCCAAAAAATAACTATCACGCCAAATAAAATAAAATAAAATAGCATATATTCAGCATAGAGGAGAAATTAATGTACAACTTTCATCCAATCATATTGGATGAAATGCGTCCGTTCGTCCGTTTGCAAACTGGTTGACAAAACAGCGCCGAACATCTGACTGTATGAACGCTCCCCAGCCAGGCTTCGGGAACATAATGGGAACTCCATGCGAACGCTTCGCAACTTCTCCAATGTAGATTCTACCAGTACATTTCTACGCTTAGGGAATACAGTAGTCATCCAACTCACGATTAGTGAACCAAGAGAACTGAAGCTCAGGCAAAATGAGAGATAGAGAGTACGTGTGAGCTGTAGATTTCGTTCTCCACTTCTCCAGAACGTTCTTCTAATTCTGTACCTCATAACCGCGGAACGCACACCGTGCGGGTCAGTAATAGGGGGGGCCACGCACACGGCCATACGCCCTACCCCCGAAAATATCACATGCCACGTGTACCGCATTAGAAGCGAATATTCGAATGGAGTGTAATTTAAAAAGTGCTACCAGAGCGCGCGGGGAGGTAAATCTACCCGCGAGGTGGTGGTAACTTTGAGGGGTTTACCCACGGTGATAGGCCCCTGGATACCATGACCTAATTGCGATGAGGACTGGTTGACTGTGTGTGCGTGTGTGTGTTTTTGCAACAACAATTGTTGTTGTTTTTGACTGCGAAGGTTTTTCGCTTCGTCACGCCCTCGCATTCGCTGCCGCAACAGGGCTCCAGAGCTTTTACAAAAGCCGGAGGGCGGGAGGGCTGGGAGTCATTATGGAGGGGCCAGTGGAGACGGTTGTTTCTCATTCGCTATGTCTAGTTAACGAAGCGTGACGGACGGTTCCCCTTTCACCAGGAAACCAACGACAAGCAGAAGTTGAAGGAAATTTTCTTAAAGAGAACCATAAATCCCTGAAGCTGTGCGACTTCTTCTTCTTCTTCTTCTTCTTATTCCTCATCCTCAGAGTATCGTTTTTGATACCACGATGGTGAATAGTTATTATTGGAAATAACATTATTAATAATAAATGATATTTTATAAATTTTGATTGGTTTTGTAAGTTCGAGATGGTGTGAGGTTGGGAAGAGGAGGAGGAGGAGGAGGAGAAAGAGAGAGTGAAGGAAAAAGAGGGAGAGAGAGAGGAAGGGAGGTCATGTGGAGTGACGCTGCTTGGTGTCAGTTGTTGCTTGTCACACATCCATCCCCTTGATCTACTGCTGTTCTCAGGGATGTGTGAGTCACACCCGCATTGGAGAAACCGAACAACCTTGGCTGGTTAACCTTAGGGTGGCGGATTGGCTTAAGCTGACTGTGGATACGCTAACTCATTCAGAAGTTAGTGAAAGCTTGGTTCATCTTTTTCATTGTCATCTTTGGTTGGACAAGGGGTTTGGCTTGGATCACAATCTGCTGTGATTATTCTTTTAAGTGGTTTCTTTCTGTGACGTCCTTTTTCTTCGTAGTAGTAATAATAATAAGAACAATAATAATAATAATAATAATCTTTTAGTTTTTCTATTAATACCTGGCTCCGTTTGGAGCGTGTGGGCATTGAGAGAGGGGTAGAGAGGAGAGGAGAGAAGGGGAGGAAAGCCGGAGGTAGAACACCTTCTTGGCCGTGGCATGGTAGCAACATTCTGTTCTTCCCCTGCGCCGCTTCTTCGTTTCTTGCAGGTAGTGTCTGTTGTGGTTTCTACGGTTGTCTAGGAGGGACATAACCTTTTTATGAATACGATGGAGGGGGTTACATATTACACCATGTATGTGTGTCTGGTAAACTTTTGATAGGTCTTTTTTTTTTTTTTTTTTTTTTTTTGTAGGTTTGTATGATTTGTGGCATGTGAGAAAACCTACACAACAGAATTTTCTTTCTTGCCACATTTTGGAAGCCTCGCAGACCACCTGGTAGGCTTTGATTCAGGGGCCACCATAGCAGTGCTTTCTGTCACCGCTCCTCAATCTGGGCAAAGCCAATGTCAGCCTCCTGTCTGGCATCCGCTTCCGCATGTAAACCTTAAACCCATCTCGCTCCTCCCGTTGCCCCTTCTGGTCTCCCATCTGTGGTGCTCCTCCGCTTCCTCTTTTAAGACATTTCCGGTATCTCTTGTACATGGTTTTCGTTATTCATACCGTGTGTTCTCTGGCACGACGTTAGCGAGGCCCTGCCCACGCAGGGGCTGGGCGTGGGCAAGGGTGGGGCGACACGAAGTGCTTAAGTAGCCCCTCAGAATGATCGTGGAAAAGCCTACGTGGTTGCGCCATGCCGGACTCCAGATTTTCTCCGTCGACACGCAGCCCAATGGCCTACGCTTCGCCACAGCCGGAGGGGATCACAAGGTATTCACATGCACTTGTCATACTTTGGAATGTTCTCCCTTATTATTGTTTCGTAATTTTTAGAAGGGTAGTTCGATTGTTTCTTCTGGAGGAATTCTGACAATATCGAGATTACTATGTGGATGCGGTGGTGTTTAGTGTAGGTATTTGTAACAGCCGTCTAGGATGATGTGTAGTTGCTTTCCTATTTGATCGCTTAGTGGCGTTCCTCCAACAGTATGAGAATTGGGGGGCGCAGATTTGCATTCTGCCGTGCTTGAATGCAGCAGTGTAGAATATCTTAGGTTTCGAGGTTCACGTTAGGAACTACTGCAAGCTGCAACATCACTCGGAGTAATGTTCTTCATTTTCAGGAACGTTATAGTGGATGCTGTGAACTTGTCAGTCTGTTTAATTCATGAGTATGAGAGCGTGATTCCCTCGAAGTGCTAGGGTTGTATTATTTTAGAAATTCTACAGCATACTTACTTCTACCGTGCTTCCGCTTGATTCTTCTCTGGTATCAACTGCAATGATAAGATCAATCAGGAATATGGAGATTCAAGTAGGGTAAACTTTTTACATGAATATTTGCAATGCATAGGCAAAGTGCTCATAATTAAAACCGCTGTGTGTAAAGGTACGAATATGGAATATGAAGCCATTGGCAGAGAAAGAAACAGATTCAGACACGAAGCTACTTGCAACATTAAGAGACCATTTTGGTTCTGTCAATTGTGTTCGATGGGCAAAGTGTGGTCAGAAAATAGCTTCTGGATCCGACGATCAGGTTGTTTATATTCATGAAAAAAGGCCCGGCTCCGGCACTACGGAATTCGGGAGTGGGGAACCTCCAGATGTTGAAAACTGGAAGGTTCTTCTTACCCTAAGGGGTCATTCTGCTGACGTGGTATTTTTCTGTCCCTTTCATTCCATGCATTGCTTCTATTGATGAATGAAGTGCGTACCCTTTGTAATCGAATTTAACCAAAAAAATTCCGGTGTGGCCTTTATGAGATTATTTTGATGATATCGTCATGTCCACCTACAAAATAGTGTTACTTCTGTTGATAGAATAGGATCGTATACTTATTGCCTCTACTTTTTTATTTTATTTTTTTAATTGGGTTTTAATTTTAACATGTACTTGAGCCTAAAGTTCATTAGTGTTAGTTGTATTAATGGTGAGTTGGTAGTGACGAGGTTTAGGTTTTTGATGCAAGTGCGAGTTCTTTAGTCTGAACATGAACTCTTACGTTCTTTTAAGGCACTAAATTATACGTTTGATTGGCTGTGTGTGCGTTCCCTGAAGTAGGTGGATCTTGGGTGGTCTCCGGATGATACTCAGCTTGCTAGCTGTAGTCTGGACAACTCTATTCGTATATGGCAAACCTCAACTGGTGCCCTCCTTTCAGTTCTCACTGGTCATCAGAGTCTAGTGAAAGGGTTGACCTGGGATCCCATTGGATCCTTTTTGGCAACTCAATCCGATGACAAGTCTGTAATAATCTGGCGAACTAGCAACTGGAGCATGGTGAAAAAGGTTGAAGGGCCATGGGAAAAAACTGTAAGTTTCAGAAACTTGTAGTGCACCATGCATCTCTCTGTTGTATCAGTTTAGATGTTGTTTGAAGACTGAATTACAAGCTTGTGTATTCCATGCATTAAAATGTATGAAAGGATGGCAGTCCTTGTTATCTGGAGGTTCATCTGCATATTGGGGTACTTACTTGCAGACCTTGTCCAGGTTGGGTCTACGTTCTTCAGGCGATTGGGGTGGTCGCCGTGCGGCCACTTCATTGCCACAACCCACGGCTTTCAGAACCCGAGTCATACAGCACCAGTTTTGGAGAGGGGAGAGTGGATGGCATCTTTTGATTTCGTTGGCCATAACGCACCAGTTGTGGCTGTCCGTTTTAATCATTCTATGTTTCGTAAGGTAAAGACGATTGCACTTTGTCTCTGGAAGTATGGGATATGATACGGCTGACCTTTCTAAACTTCCGTCAAATTCTAGAAGTCAAGTTTTGGGGTGTTAGAGGACACAACTGCGCAAAAGATTCTAAATTCAGTCTTCTAGGATTCAATAGAAGAGGTACAACACCCTGAAGGTTTTTATTTTCTTGTGCAAGGTATGAACCTTATACTACATTGACTGTGAATAACATTTCAAAACTCCTGGAATCAGGTGAAAAAGGCTCCTGCGGATGGAGCAGTGGATGTAGCTGGAAATGGAGCAATATTAGGGGCAGCTAATGGGACTTCTTCGAAAACTAAAGAACCACCGCCTTATAACGTTATAGCTATCGGGAGCCAAGACTGCTGTATTTCCGTGTGGACAACTGGAAGTCCTCGTCCGGTATTTATTGGGAAGCATTTTTTTCAACAAAGTGTGGTTGACCTTTCCTGGTTCGTTCCCCATCTTACTGCTGCATACTTTTGTTGTCTTGATCATGCTTGTAAATTATTACAAAGTCGTGGAGGGAGAAGCTGATAGACAAGAGCTTGATTGGCTTATAAAGTTCACCTTTTACAGTCCTGGAACTCCAGGGTTTACACTACTTCACGTACTTCTAAACATGACATCTCTACTTGCTAAACAGGAGCCCAGATGGTTATACTCTTTTCTGCTGCTCTCTTGATGGATCTGTTGCGTCCTTTCAATTTGAACGCAAAGAGCTCGGTGAAAAAATATCTGACGCAGAAATGGAAGAGTTTAAAAAGAGCCGCTATGGTGATCTTCGCGTCCGACAGGTTAGTTTTGTTCGTCTCCCTTCTGATCAAGGTTATGTTTGTACAACTCATGTTGGGCATGTTCGGTGTGTGCCATGTCGTTCGTGCTTCTATCTTAACATGTCATGACGTTTCAGGCAACGGTAGCTGAAAGCCCAGCGCAATTAATGCTGGAAGCGGCAGCGGCTAAGCAATGGGGAAGTGGAAATGCTTCAAATGCAAACACTATCGACTCAACTAAAGCAGTATCCCAAGCCGAAAATGGCGCAGTTACTGCAGAGGTGCCTAAAAAGGTGCTCACAAAACCTCCTTCAGCACCTGCTCCCGAGGTGCCTATAAAGGTGCCGACTAAACCTCCCTCAGCGCCTGCTCTTGGTGCAGATGTTCGTAATGGCAGCCTTGTGCCAAGTGTTCCCCTTCTAACTCCTAGAGTAAATCCGAGCCCAGTCAAGCAGACGGAGTACAGGCGAGCCGATGGACGGCGACGGATCATTCCAGAACCTTTGGGCCCACCTCGAGGGGATGACGTGTTTGGCAATGGTGCATTGCACAGTACTATTAAGAATGATTCCGTTACAATCACGGCTGACGCTAGAAAAGAGGATTTGGGATCCATCGGATTAAAATCATCTGAAAGTGCATTCAAGCGGAAGTTGCCGGAAGATTACGTCAAGCCTGACATGCCACCCGCAAAACGAAGCAATGGATCTGCGCTGAACGAGGCCTTGGCTCCCGCGGCTTGCTGCAGTTCAGCTGCTGTTGTTGCAATTGGCGTGGGCAATGAAGGACCACCAAATATTGCAAGTGGTGGTGTGCAAGCGGATGTGGTGGTACCAGCTGAAAAGATGACTACTCCTGAGGGAGTGCTATCGATAAGAATCCGAGAGCCTGAAGGTGCTGGTGGTGAGGATTCTAAAAACCGAGCTCCTATTTACTTGGAAGCCAGGCCCGCGGATTGTACAAGTAATTTAGGATCAGTTTTGGGCTCTACAGCTCCCATCTCAATACGTGAAAGCTCTGCCAAGGCGAAGATAATTTGCTCTCAAGGTGGAGAGGTTCGTTGGTGTGATTACTTAGTCTCCATGCCTACTGCTCTGGCTGGAAATTCCAATTTTTGGGCTGTAGCTTGTGGAGACGGTAGTCTACAGGTACGTTATCAATTATTATTTCTCCTACAGCTCGGTCTTGGTTTATAAATCATTACATTCTACACCAGGCCATTTCTTGGTGAACTCCTTTTATTTTGAACACTTCGCTGCGTGGAGTCACTGTTATTGAAGACTGAAGTAGAGTCGGACATGTTTCCAGATTTATACAAAGGCTGGACGCAGGGCACAGCCGAGCCTGATGTTGGGATCGGCAGCAGCGTTTATGGACTGTGACGAGAACTGGAAATTAATGGTTGTAACCCGGAATGGATCACTTTATTTATGGGACTTGCAAGAGTCGAGGCGCCTACTTCATGAATCACTAGGCCCTCTTCTGAATTCCACTTCAGCAAATTCAATGCTGGCCAGTAATGGTGAGAAGCTGGATCCTTTCTAATTCGTTCTTCTGATAGGTTCTAGATTCTAGCAGTGCTTCCGTTTCCAAAAAATGTTTTTCTATCGCAGCCGTTAATACTCAAAGAACGTTTGAATCGTTTTGGTAATATAGGCACAGAATTCGAAGTATTTGAGACTGGAATGTCCTGATTGTGATCTATTTGTGGGAGATCTTGACGTATGTGTTGGATTGTGTAGGGACGATGAAACTAGTTTCTGCGAGACTCTCTAAGGCAGGAGCTCCGCTTGTAGTACTGGCCAATCGACATGCTTTTATCTTCAACTCCAGCATGTGCTGTTGGTTGAGAGTTGCTGACGATACGTTTCCAGCATCTAATTTTGTTTCCGCATGGCCGGACGCTGACGATGGGGAACTAGCAAACCTTCAGGCAGGTGTTGCTGTAGCGGCTGGTCCATCATTCCTTTGGAATAGGTTAGTCTACTCAAATCTTAACTTCATCCTGGGTCTATTTCTAAAATTGAAACATAGCCTTCACTCTTCCAAACCATACCTTGAAGAAACCATCTAAGAGGATCATATTATCTAAGGAAATCATTATCCTGCTGTATGTTGTAGTGTATACCCATATTGGCCTACAATCCTTTTAATAGATAAGAAGAAATCTCACTTCTTGATTTTGAAAACATTTTGTGGCAAGAATGTCCCTTTCCGAGGAGAAATGGCAGACACGAGTCCATCTGGAAGTTCAAATGAGTTCTGCTTTAGCGCTGAAGTCCGCTAGCGAGTATCGCCGGTGTCTCGTTGCATATGCGCGCTGCTTATCAAAGTAAGTACTTTTCCTTCTGGACCTTAAGTTCCACTGTCAATCTAAACCGGGCTCTTGATGCTTTCGTCAATTACTTGATTTTATTTTTTATTTTTTATAAAGCAGTAGGATTAGAAAGTGATAACAGGAGAGGGATATTTAGAGCCGCTAAGGTGTACTGATGGGGTTTGTGGACGCTTTAGGGAAAGTGACGAAGCACGGCTAAGGGAGCTTTGTGAAGAGTTATTGGGACCTGTTGGCTCTGTTGGAAAGCTGCAGTTGTCTAAACCTGACATCCTTGTAAGCACGTTGCTTGCGCTCCTACAGTCCACATATTCACTTAAAAAATTATTGATCGTCTTTCTACCAATAATGCAGCGCAGTATTATGACTGATTTTGCAATGCCGAAGATGGTGAATGGCAGTTCTCTAATTTTTTTTTTACAATCAAGATTCATCAGTTTACTTGTGTTTGTGTCTTTTGTGTCCGGACTATGTTATGAAACTGCTCGGTTGGACGTTTGCATTGACAAGCTGGATGTTCCATATCGCAGGGCATGAGCAAGAGAGAGTTGCTCAAGGGGATTGTGTTGCCAGCAATGGCATCAAACAGAGCTATCCAGCGTCTCCTGAATGAATTTGTGGATCTTGTCACTGAGTGTGAAGCTGCTGAGAAGGCTTTAGAACCAGGAGGCTCAATTTTGTGATTATCACACTGGATACTATTCACCCTTGGTGACCATGTCACGTTTTTGTGATTTAGCATTGGAAATTTCGGAAACTGTTGTATAAAAGCATGATGTAACATGGTAGGTATGATATTAGAGGACGCAATAGGATGGCATGAGCATGTAAGAGCTTGTTCTTTACCTTGTGCTAGTGTTTTGACTCTTTGTTGTGAAGATCAACAGAAAAAGAATATAACTCTTGAAGCCATGTTTGCTCCATTTCAACTTTCAACTCTGTGAGACACCATTGTTACTTACCGTACCACTGATAAAATCTGGTATCTCGTACCCAATTGAAATTTTCTAAATGAAGGATCGGTTGGAAAGTAACTCACGACCTTCATTAGCGTTTATGACCAATATCCGGTACTGTATGAAACAAAATAGACCACGCAATTTGTGAACTCACTGGTCATATTTTTGATAAGACAGACGGTTGTGACAGAAAAACCCTCAATTGCAAAAATACTAACGTGGTATGTCCTTCCAGTTACAACAACGGCCTGAAAGTCCGCTTTGGATGGCTCCCAGAAAGTCTTTTGAAATCCATCGCAGCAATTGTTCGGATGTCGATGCTGTGTGCTACGTTACCTACACGGGAAGTAAAGCCACAGCTTCACCGCCTACCACAACTGCAGGGTCTCCCTTCTTGAAACAATGAGTAGCGAACGTAACCCTGGAATTCATTCAAGGCAACAAGGAACTCTCAGAGCCTAAAAACCACAAGGTTTCAAATAAACTGAAGCGGCTTTGGAAGATGGGAAACACTGCTCAAACCAAACTGAACAAAGATGGATGAGAGATTGTATGAGTGTCAGGGATCAATTATTATGGTCACCTATAGTGGTGTCTAAGCTTCTTGACAGCGATGACCTCCACTTCCGCACAGAGATCGTCACCGACAAGGACAGGAGTTCGGAAATTAAGTGTCTGGGAGACATAGACGGCTCCGTCCTGCACACGCACACCACCTCTGGCGTTTGGCAGCCCTAATCTAGAAACTTTTAAACTGGTGCTTGAAAATATATTGC
Source organism: Physcomitrium patens (assembly GCF_059467195.1). Lineage (NCBI taxonomy): Eukaryota > Viridiplantae > Streptophyta > Bryopsida > Funariales > Funariaceae > Physcomitrium > Physcomitrium patens. Next base: position 3,331,448 of record NC_143434.1, on the reverse strand, counting down.
AACATAATTTGCACCAATGTAGGTTGAAATTCCTTATGCAATAAAAAAGAAAGAGGAATTTAAGATTTCAGCTTACGAAGTTGGAACCAATGACGGCAGGGAAAAGGCCAGCGTAAAGCATGCCCTGCACGACTCGCCCCTGAAACCCTGCAGATTGAGCAGCCGAATCGCATGTGTGTATGGGATTGGTGTCCCCACATAGTGAAACATACGATGCAACGTCTTCCGTGGTGAACCGGCGCTCCATTTCGAATTTCTGCCCTTCTTGCACCACAGCAGCTCCTTCCTTCTTCAGACCTGTCGCCGTTGTCGAAAGCTTGCGCCCTAGATCCCAATAATTGTGGAATCCCTCGTTAAGGATTAATCAACAATCAAACAAGTAGGGGCATACAGGAAATCTCAACGCAATTCTCGATGTCGAGTTTGTTTGTTAGTTAGTTTTTTTTTTTTTTTGAAGTTGCGGAGCGCTGAGAGTTACGATTGGGACTGACCTTGAGAAGCCAACCATCTCGCGGAAATTGAAGCCAATGTGCTGCCCTTGCTCGCAGCCATCGTGACTGCACCCCCGACCTTCAGCAGTAATCACTCCAACAAAACGATTCCGAGCTGAGTAAAACAAATGAATAGTTTGGTCGTAGGCTTTGGGACTAGGGTTTAGGTGAGCCTTGAGTAAATTAATATACCTTCTGTGATAGTCTTCACACCAAGGCGACACTTCCAGACAAGTGGCAACCCTACTAAATTGTGAGAAGAGCCCCTTTAAAGAGTACCTTAAGATGTATTCAGAATCTGCACAGGTCGATGGCATTTGAGGATTTGCACAAGGATATGGGATTCAAAAGAGGTTTCCCAACATTGACCTTAGCGAAGTGGCAGTTTAACAAGTGCTGAATTCGTGCAATATCATTCAGGTCAGACTTCGAATTGCAGTGTTCGACCCACGTTTAGTGATACCAAGTCCCTTCGGCAATCTCTGCCTGTCTCTATTACCAGAGCGAAGTAGACAATATTTTCTGTTTCCTTCGTATATTTAAATAGCAGCTTTCACAGCTAGTTGACATACTTAAAAATCAAGCAATTGCAATAGAACTAAGCATCTTCAACGAGAATTTCGTTTGCTAAGAATGTGGCAGTGCGTACAGCCTGCTGGAAAATATGAAAGGTGAGAGAGGTAACACAGGTAAGCTAGGAAGATGGCAACAGGAACAAAAAATTTGATCAGATAAGGTGTTGCATTCCTACATGCACTCAGGAAATCGGGCCTAGACAACCAAATCAGTTTACCCAAACTTCCTCCATTAGCAAAGAAAATTGTGGAATAGGCACTAGAAATTGCGCTTCCTGACCTTCCGGGGACGCAAACGCAAATCCATGCATGATTCGTGCAAGATCGACCTAATTGCCTCCTGTATAAAATACCTACATATTCTGTCCTACTTAAAGCATTTCACATATACAACTATTCGTAAGGAATCTGCATGTAGGATGCATCGGATAAGAAAGGCACATCAGCGTACATGCCGTTCAAAGCACACCTAATGCAATCCAGCACAATAAACAAGAACGCAAATGTAACAGCCAGCCAGTAGTGCGCTCCAAATTTGCCCCAGTACACCGCCTGGGGCACCCAATCATTCACGGTACCAATCACTTGCACTATAATCTCGAGAAGCATCCCCGTCACCACATGAAACCGCAAGAAATGAGGCCATCGGTTGTTGCGGACAATGCCTAAATAAGCGCCAAAAAAATACGCCAGCAAGAACCAGCTGGGTAAGGAACCAATGAGGATAAGAAACGGATATGTGCAAAACTCATAATCTTCTATGAAGGAGTGCAAACTGTAAGCAGTCTCCGCGTACATCCACGTCTCGCTTAAAGGCATTAGGTATGGCACACACGCCAAGATACGCCACCAGAATTTGGGCTTCTCTTGCATAGGTGCGAATCCTTTGAACGATGGCACATCTTCGGTGGCTGCCCTGGGAGTAACATTGCATCGTCTCCGCCTCAACGTGATCTCGCTGACTGTCGAACTCCCCCAAATCCTACCACTCTCACCCTCTAGAAAGCAAGAAGACATGGACCCTAAGGGTGCAAATACTTGCTTATTGTGACTCAAAGTCATTCCCCTCGCGCCTGCCGGTAAACCCGAATTACAGATTGCAAATCCACATCCCAGCGGTGTAAGATGCGTTGATGAAGAAGAAGAAGCAGAAGAAGCAGAAGAGGAAAAAGCTATACTTCTCGTCGCCATCTTCGAATAGCTCAATACTTGAGACAATGAGCTTGTCTGCATTACCGCAAAGGAAGCCATCCTGCCAATAGAAAAAAATTTCGTGCAACTCCTTCCCAGCTCCTTCTGAAAACAACACCCTACAGCGATGCAAGCCCCGAATCGCCTTGTGGAGATTAGCGACAATCCAAGCGATAGCCGCAAATCATCCGAAGTGGGAGTGGGTTGCTAAAACCCCTTCACGGATAAGCCCCCCCCCCCCCTGTGAGGCCTTTCCTTTTGCGTTCACACTGCATGTTCCTTCGGTCTTGCCAGCTGTCTGCCACGTGGCCGTGGACTCTCGACACGAGCTTCAGCTATTCTTCGTGAGCGTTTTTCCTTTTTCTTTTTTGCATTACATGAAACTGGCTCGTCCTTTGTTATCCAACTTTTACAATTTATTTTATTTTTGTAGATGGCTTAATTTTGTTTTAAAATTGTGTGGTGAGAAATAAGTTATTGCATAGTTGGATGTTGGTTGTGATCAAGTGGGAAAACAATTATAGCATAGTTTTTCTAACATTTGTGTTGTTTTCTTTACTTTTGATGTCTTATAGGGCATACATTGCAATGTAGTCAGAGTGAAATGATATGCAATGAAGGTCTGGAGTTCCACCAGAAATGTAAAGAGACAAAGTATAATGTAATACGTTCAAATCATTATATGTTTGTTTTATCGTTTCTTTTCTTTTCTAATTCACAATAAATAAAATCTAGGATAAATCCTATACTTAATCTTAAAGAAAGTTTCTTTTCTTTTCTAATTCACAATAAATAAAATCTAGGATAAACCCTATACTTAATCTTAAAAAAAATATTGTCTGTTAAAAAAATCAAAGTGTTTAAGATTGAAGTTGTGATTACTTTAACAACTAATTTGAGTTTTTGAATGTAAAATAAAAGATCCTAGCATGATTTTTGCATATGATAATCTTGCAAAACAGTTGATGATGGGTCAAATCCAAATGGATGATTATATGAGTGCATGGAAGTATACATGGATGAAGTTATAAGACAAATTGGTAGATGAAGTTATAAGACAAATCGAAAGATGAAGTTATAAGACAAATTAGAGAATGAAGTTAGAGGACGAATTGGTAGATGAAGTTATAAGAAAAATTGGTGGATGAAGTTATAGAACAAATTAGTGGATGAAGTTATAGGACAAATTGGTGGATGAAGTTATAGGACGAATTGGTGGATGAAGTTATAGGACGAATTGGTGGATGAAGTTATAGGACGAATTGGTAGATGAAGTTATAAGATGAATTAATAGATGAAGTTATAGGATGAATTAGTAGATGAAGTTATAAGATGAATTAATGGATGAAGCTATAGGATGAATTGGTAGATGAAGTTATAAGACAAATTGGTCGATGAAGTTATATTACATGCAACTTCAACTAACTAATTGCATGTAATATAATTCATGATGCATGATTCAACAAACCAACATAGAAGATATGTTTCAAAGCTTAAAGCTTTGAAATCATGAATTACATAAAATGATGGTTTTTATTATAAGAATTGTAGCAATTTGTACTTAAAACTTAGATAACAATAGAATTCTTAGGGCCAAGAGAATTTTTTTATAAATCTATGGTCATGGAAATTGACTCCAAAATAATTGTTTTGATATTTTTTTTCTATACATTATTTGATTGTATATAATGAAGTGGTTTAGATTACAGGAATTAGGTTCAACCCATCAATACTTTGGAAGTAGGTAAATGAAGATGACGAAGAGGTTCTAGACTAGAAGAAGAAGAAGAATTCAAAAGCAAAGAGGTAGCAGAAAAGGATTTACAAACCTTTTAACAAAATTGAAAATGCAGGATATTAATTCTCTTACCTCTTGCATGCAAAGCAAGCGTTTTATCATTTGTACTATATCCTCATGAATTTGACTTTAAAGATCCCACTAAATTTTAGTAAATAAAATTTATAATGGTAAATATACCACAAGTACATGAGGTTGTTGACCAAAGAACAAGACCAATCCTTGTTGCAGTGTTAATTACATAGGTTCTCCACAATTTGATTAGTTTTTATAATTACAAAAAAAAAATAAAAAAAATAAAAAAATAAATAAAGAAGAAGACATCAAAATTGAGTACTCTTTGAGCTATTCAAGGGTATTTGGTCTTGATTAAGTAAAATCCATCTATTTCTTATGTGAGGTGACATTTACATAGAAAGAAATATCCTAAACTATCACTCATCCATCTTTGATAATCTTTTGTGCTTAGACGTTATAGGATTTGTATATATATCTCAAATACAACTAGTGAACCTTGGAAGTTAGGCACTTGTTATATTGCTTGGAGAACTTGGGATAATTTGGCTTATGTGAATGGAACATTGTTCATTCTATTAAGCATTTCTTGTTTGATTCTTGCTACTAATTGCATTATACATGGAAAGAACTCTCGAGACACTTTTTGTATAATTGATTGTAATTTAATTGATTAAACTAGTGCATCTATTTTTGCATGTAGGTCTTCTCAAAGGATTTGAGCGGATCAAAGGCTGGACCTACAAATGAGTTATTTGGTGAACATACATAAGCTAATTAGTATACAAAGGTATTTACTTCTCACCTCTCTATCTTCTATTATAATCAAATTATTTGGTTTTTTTTGAGGTGACTTATTTTTTTGGTAAAGAACTATTGGTAAGGTATGTAGATCTACAGGGAGTTGAGTTATAGGATCATCTTGTTCTTCAATGTCTCTAAGGACATTTATAAATAATTAATTGATGGCTATCTCAAATTCTTTGTTTTTTTTAATAGAATCGAGTTGTTTACTTGTGATTCATATTTGGTAGATATTGTATGTGGATGTTGTAAGAGAATTATTACTAGATATTGTAGTAGAAATAGTTGTGAAGGTAGAAATTACCATTTGAATTTGCTGTTAGTCATAGTTGCAAATATTCCATGTTTGGTCCATACTTCTCCAAAAACCTTGTGAAGTTGGGCTTATTATTCAGCCGCTTAAGTGTGTTAATCAATAGAGTTCCAAGAAGCCATCCTAATATATATAGTTATTTTTAAATATAAAAAAATATTTTCATTAGGTTGAATGGATTTGGTTCAATTTATGTCCACTCTTTTGGATCCAAAAGTACCAAAGAAGTGTGGTTTTTAGTACTTTCCACAAAGTACTAGGAGTAACCATACATGCCTCTTCAAACTCCCATGCTGATTTATTGGTTTGTATATTGGAGTTGTCAAGTTCAAGCAGCTATCCATATAACAGATTTGACCATATAATATAAGTTGTTAGATTTTGAATCAAGGTATATAGTAAATTGAAGTAATTCTAGGTGGGATGCACTTCGAGGCAGTTCATCAATGGATATTCAAGTATTTCTACTGCTAAATCATTACAAATCTAACAATGTCTTTCTCTACCAACTTAGCTATGCCATAATCTAATTAGTGGTTGTCTCATAAGCAATAATCAATGTATTGCAGTAATCTTTCAAAGCAACCATGAATATCATATTCTAATTAATATCTATCGATATTGTTTATTAATATATTCTTATTTTTTTAATTTTATAATCCCTTTTATATAACTCTTTATTAAGTTGAGTCCAATGTAAAATTTTAATTTTGTTATATATCTATAAAAGTTGTTTCTTTTAATGGATCCAATATCTTTCTATTACTATTCATTTGGATCCTATGGGAGGTATAGAATAGCTATTGAAAGGGAACTAAATTCTTTTTAAGATTTAAAACTCTTCTAATTTATAGTAATATAAATTCTATTATAATGTCCTTGTTTTACTCCTTATGATATCTCCAAATTGTCTTTTGGCAATGAGTGAGATTTTGTGCAAGTTTTTATATTGTATCATGGATGAAATAATCTTTTTAGAGGACTTTGTATTGAAATTGCAAATGTCCATTGCCATGGAAAAAGTAGTGGTGCTCCAAAATATTATCTACTTCATACCCCTATTCATCATTAATTACAATTAGTGGTAGTGGTGCTGATTAGTGTTGATTTAAGGAGTTCCTTGATTCAATATGAAACTCCTTGAGCTACAAAACATGAAAGATTGGATGAACCCAAATATGTGGTGGAAGCTTGAGGCGGTATGGAACATTAAAAATCAATGCAAAAATGCAAAAAGATCCAAGTTACTAAAGTGTCAACTTACAAACTTGGATGGATATAATAAGTAGAAAGTTGGCATTGGAAAGTAATACTTGGTCACTTTCTTAGAAGATCTTGTATTGCAAATGGTTATTTGCATATTTCTTCCGTCAATTTTGTATAGTAATGAGGTAATGTCATGCTTTTTGTAAGACTATTATAAGCTATTGTACAAATTCCTTTGTTGTTAGGTTGTTGGTGTCAATGATATGATAAAGAATTGTTAGCATAATCTGATGTTGACCAGTATTAAGAAAGAATAGTCAATGATTGATACTTATTTAAATATTATCATTATAAGTAAATTCTAAAGGTGTCAAATATTCATTTCAGTTATTATGGTGAACCACCACAAATGTTTGTAGCATACCTTCAAAGTTCCAATTTGCACGCTCTGTTTGTCCATTTACTCGAGGATAGAATGAAGTAGGCATGACAAGCTGTATACCCAATAGCTTGAATAGAGTTTGCCAAAAATTCTCTGTAAAAAGCAGATGTTGATTTAAAATGATGAAACCAAGTTATTTATAATGATAAAAGATAATATCAAAGAAGACTCGTGCAAGTACTAAAATATCAATATTAGAGCATATCGTAGCCAAATGAAGTTGTTTTAAGAATTTATCCACAAAAATAGTAATTGTGGTATGATTGTGAGACATCTATGATAAAGACGTAATGGGATCTATAATCACATACTTCTATTGTGCCATATATAATAAAATTGACTACAATAGCTCAAGAGATGTTGCATTGCATGCTTTATTATGCCAAAATGATTTTTAGAAGTACACAAAAGCTTAAACATCATGTTCCAAACCTATCCAAATTCATATCCTTGAGATCTATTCTAGGGTCTTTTCATGCCCTAGATGTCCAAATATTGGAATATTGTGCCTTTCTTAAAGTATGTATATTCAAAGTATAGTATCATCAAGTACATAATTTTTTTTTTTTTTGAAATAGAACAAGCTATCAGTAAAACAAAAATCTTGATATTATACATTATCCACCTTTAGTTGAATTATAGCCATCTTTAAATAAGCATCTCAATGCATAGCTTTGTTCCATTTTGCTCCTCTAATTAGGTTTGAAATGATACTAATAATGGTAGAAATTTCTATATTATTCTCTAGTTCAAGCTTCAAGTTTGATCTTCGTAACAAGATATCTAATGCAATATATTGTTGTCTTCACTTGTACTTAAGCTAAATGTCAAAGAGCTTCAATTGTTCTTCTTAATGATGACGTTATAATTTCATATTTTTCAAATAAAAATGGTGTAGCAAGGGATGATGGTCAGTTCAAATAATCACTAGCTTCTCTAATAAATAATGTTACCACATCTCTACAGTATGTATAATTGCTAGCTGCTCTTGATCACGTCCAAAGTAATTGTACTCTGCCCTTTCAAGCTTGCATGATTCATATGGTATAAGTTAAAGGCTCCTATTAAAGTTTTGTTGAAGGATTATACCAATAGCAAAGTCATAAGCATCAATGTTAAGTGTAGAAGAAAATTTGGATTCATTTGATTGCGACATTTGAGCAATAATGAGTGCCTCTTTTAACTTGTTAAAGGTATTTTTTTGCTTTAGTTTTCATTCAAATGAGGCACCTTTTTCCAATAAGCTTATTAGTTAGACAATAATGTGTGTAAATTATCAAATAAAATGGTAATAATATCTAGCAAGGCCTAAGAATGAGCGGACTTCAAAAGTATCTTTCACAGTTGGTCAATATTCTATTACTTTTATTTTATCCTACTCTATGTGCATGCCTTCAAAAATTACATACGTCAAAAGGTGATGTGTAACTTCCAAAGTTCATACTTTAATTGCTTATAATAGAATCAATTATCTTGTAGTTGGCACAACACTTCTTATAGATGTTGCTCTTGCTTTGCAAAGATTTTACTGTAAACTAAGATATCTTTGATGAAAACAACTACATAATTGTTCAAAAGATCACAAAATAATTTATTCATGTAATCTGTGAAGGAAGCTGGAATATTGGTGAGACTAAAAGATAAAACAAGCAATTCAAAATATCCATAGTGTATACAAAATGTTATCTTTTTTATATCCTCCTTCATAATAGGTATCTACTAATAGCCATTTCAAAGGTCTAATTTGCTAAAGATGATTGTACCTCAAAGTTGATTAAAAAGATTATTCACACATGGAAGTGGATATGTATTCTTTATAATTTACTTATTGAAGCATCAATAGTTAATGCAAAGCCAAAGTCTACTATCGTTTTTGGATGCAAAGAATATAGGTGCTTCCTATGGCAAGGTGTTTTTTCAAATAATGTCCTTTTCTAAAAGTTTATCCAATATCTTTTCCAATTCTTTAACTTCATTTGGTGTTAGGTGATAAATTAGTCAATTTAATAGTTTGGCTATGAGAAATAGTTTTATTTAAAACAAGATACCTCAATCATGTGGCATACCAATAGATAAGTTGATTGAAAAGACATTCTAATATTCATGTATGAATTGCTCTGATCATTTTGCTCTTTCAACTGTCATTTCTACTACTAAGGTAAGATTTGGAACCACCACATATTTTGATGATTATGTTGTATTTGCTTCTTGATAAAGATTGTTCTTAAAAATAATCTTTTAGCTGTAAATTATTTTGCTACCTCATTCAATACGAAGGTAGAAAGAGTCATCTTGTGTCCACCATCTTTAAAGGAGTCGTCCTTAGTAATTAATCAACTTGTTTATTTTTTACCTCTAGCCATGGTATATCAAAGATAATATCATATCTGAACTTTGTTATATTGAAATTCTCCCTCAAGGCATAAGTATCACTCAACTTTAAGGTTTCTTTTTTATATGTCTCACTTAATATGTTCTCTCATTCATCTACTAGATATATATTCTTTCTTTTGATCATCTTGGCTTTAATCCCAAGTTGATTGACAATCCCAATTTAGATATAATTTTTTATAGAACTGCAATCTACAAGCACTCAACATAGCTATCTTCTTAATTGAATCGTTAAATATACTAGTCAATTCTTCTGATAGTTGTCTAAGGCCATGTTATTTGTCTTTGAGAGACAATAGCTATCCCTAATAGTAGCCTTTGATGCCTTTTCTGAAGAGTCATGTTTTCTTGTTTGACTTCTTTACGAACTTAGTGAGCCTCAAGATTGTGAATCCACCTTGGTTTATTGATGTTTAAATTTTGACATTTTAAATAATCTCTAATTTGATGGCCTAACTCTTGATAATAGAAATACAATCTCTTTTAAGCCAATATTTGTCCTCTCTATAGTGTTAGTAGTCTTTGCAAGGTATCAATTTCTATGAGTGTTGGTTATTGTGCCATAGTATTGGATAGCAACATATGACTTTACAATATAGGTTGTGCTCCATAGTTTCTGAAATTTATACCATTGATCTTCTATACAATCCTAATTGTCTTTTCAAATGTTTGTGAATTCTTTAATTCCACCTCTTACTCAACTACAAGTTTCAACCTTCATACAAATTAATCTATCATCTCTGCCTTTAAAGCATTATTAATTTGAAGATATAAAAACTTAAATTGAGAGATATAATTTTGCTTTGACATTGATTGTATAAGGTTAGCCAACTAATCACGTACTAACTTTTCTACATTGATGGATTGAAATTGACTCCTAAGCTTAATCTCAAACTTCTCTTAGAGAAAAAATCCACCTTAAGTTCTATAATTTTGAGCTCTATGTTGCTACCAAATGGTTGCCGCATCTCTCAAATAATTGGCTGCATATATAATTCTTTTGGTGGTATTTGGCCTCAATAGTTGGAGGTATTGTTGTATATTGAAGAGCTATTGGCATACATCTTCTTGCCTTAAAGACTTAAAATATATATTGGACTTGGTCAATTTCAACCTAATAGATATCAATTCTTTTGCCTTAAAGCCTTCTACTTATTCTTATAGAATAGCTATCTGATTTAGGAGGTATTATATCTGAGCCTCCATCTTGGATGACTTTGCCATATCTTCCATGTTGTAATTTTTTTACAAGACTTTTCTATCATAACGCCTTCTCACTTTTCAATTGACTTCTTAAAAGTAGCTCACTGTAGCTCCAAAATAATATCCAATGTGGCCACAACAACTGACTTCTAATTAGACAATGGCTATCAACACACTGTTATAAAGCATAGTAACATTTACTTTGATATCAATGAAATGGGACTAAATTCTCTATAAGATTTAAAACCTTTTGAATCTAGAAGAACATAAATTCTATTACAACCTAGTACATAGCAAGCAAGAACAAAATTGAATAGAACTAAATAAAATAGAACAATCAAAAGAAAAACAAAGAAAAAGAGAATAGAATAGAATAGAAAAAAATGCAAATCAAACTTAATTGAGAAAAAATGACCAAAGCCATACCTAACCAAATACTCAAATGGCCTTGGCAAGTCTTATTTATACTTTATTCAACCATCTTGGAACTTTCTAGAATATTCTTAATAATAAGTTCTATCAAAATATTTGTTCTTTTTACAAGATTTTAGAAGTAAGGCCTATCAAGATAACCAGCATAAGCCCTTCTAGAATGTTCTATGGTAGATCCTTCATAGGCCACCAACTTAGCCTCAATTTTAGAAACTTTCCAAAAATTATCTATCTCTATGTGTCAACAATACAAATACCCTATTACAAATATAGAACTAAAGAGCCATATTTTGCAATCATTTGTTGGAGATTAATTTGAATTAAATTTTTGTACTTTGTCCCTTTTAGTGGATAAGATTATGACACTTACTTGTTCTAAGTTGTTGGAAAGAATTATATTAAGTTCACTTTGTTTCTTTTTGAGTTCTCTAATTGAAAGAATGTTATATATATGTACTTTCTATTTACCTTTATATTTTTCTATGATATGATATATTATCAAGATTGATCTTTTTATTTTGAAGGTTATTCAATCACCAAGTTTAAGTAAAAAGCAACCTTCAAGGTTTCAAAGAATGGCCATGACAACCTCTTCACATTGTATTGATGAAGTATAAGATTAAATTCTAATTTTGAGGAATTTTAGTAGCATCCAATCTTAATGTAAGAATTACCACAAGTCTTTTACTATGAAGATATTGTTTTTCTTTCATAAGCATAATTGTGTCTCTCAATATGTTCCTAATATTCTTATTTTGTCCTGAATTTGATGATTCTCAAATAATGACTATCGCATGAATTTTTTGTAGTATCTTGGTTTTTTTTTTTTTTTTTTTTAATCTATTTTATATTTGTGTCCATACATAGAATGAGGCTTGTTGTAGTAGTGAAGTTATTTGTGGTGGCCAATAAGTTGTTATAATTTAGTGGAGATTTCAATGTCATTGTCTTATACTAATAGGTTTAATTTGTATAATATTATGACATGCAAAAGTTTTCTATGGCTCATAGCTCAATTTTAGTGCACGTACTATTAAGTTGGATAAGGAGGCTACTATTTAAAATATCAAATTAAGGATCTTTAAGCCTCCTTGTATTGTAGGTTGAATGACAATAGTCTAGGAAATTTTGGCTCTTATATTTGCTCCGTCTTTTATGCCCTATATATAGTTCCTTGCTAGAGCCTTTGTTTGTTTGAATATAGATCCTACTATACTAGCACATGAGTTGATGTACTATATTGAGGTAAGTATGACTTGATTTATAATTAGAATTTATCCTAGTAAAGAGAGTCTTTTTGTTTTCCATAAGTTTAATGCTTTTGTCATTGAAATTAGGATCTTCTTACTAATTTCTTCAAGAGCTATCTGAGATCCTAATGAAAAACCTAGGTAGGTAGTAATAGTCCCAATTGGTAACTATTAAGGCCTAGATCTTTCTATCATATCTAGTTTCTGTCTGTGGAGTTAGTCCATATTTCCACCATTTTGTTCCAATTGACTTTTGCTTCCAAAATTTAATAGAATAAGTTGATATCTTTCATTATATTGTCGAGATTTTGTTTAGATCCTACAAGATAAAGTATTGAATTATTAGCAAATATTAGATTTGTAGTCATTGTTTCATCTAGAAAAATGAGGCCTGTGATTCCATTGCGGCTATCATCCAATATATATTTGAGGGCATCACTAACTAAAAGATTGAAATAAGGTGCCATGAGGCACCTTTTTTTGATTGACCATTTGAGTAAGAAATTCAATCATGGTATGCTGTTGAAGCAAACTATGGTATTGGCATGGATGTAGAGTGTCATACTTAGTTGGACTTAAGTTTGACAAAATCCCATATGCAAAATCAGTTGTTGTAAAAATATCCATGATACTTGATCATAAGCTTTCTTGAAGTCTAATAAGAGATGTATGAGTTCTTGTTGACTGATTTTTGCCTAGGACATGGCTTCAATGGCCATAAAGACATGATCAAAAATAATTTGGCTAGGTATGAAGGTTGTTTGCTTCGAAAAAATCCATAGCAATAAGTATTTCTTTATTTGGATGGCCGATAGCTTAGCAAATTTTTTATGAATACAATTCAATATTAAGATAGGTCTTAAATTGGTGATCCAAATTAGGTCCCCCTATTTTGGAAGCAAAACTATCTTACTTATGTTTAGCTTTGGATAGAGGGATTTTGTTTTGTTGCAAAGACTTTTGTATATAGTTGTCTAAAGTCTACTATAGTAAAGTATAGTTCTCTAAAGTTTAGCACCATGTACTCTATTGCGGTAGAATTCACTTGGAGCTCCATCTAGTCTTATTGTTCTGCCTTTTGGAACTGCCTACATGGCCTTTTGAACCTCTTTTGTGGTTATGGATTGGGTGAGTTTAGTATTTTACTACTTTGGAAATGCTGGTGAAGCATTCAGTTTGGCCTGTTTCATTTGCCTCCACTTCTTCGTCCTTGGTGTATAAGGTCGTGTAAAAGTTATCTACATAGGCTCTCATGTCCAAAGGGTCGGAGATGTCTCTACCTTCATCATCAAATTTTCTAAGTCAAGTTGGAGTGGGTTGACCATTGTAATATTTGAAGAATTCTCTATTACAATAATCTCCTATGCTGGTCCAATCTAAGAGGATAAAGTCATATTTGTATTCCATATTGTTTTGTCGGCTTCTCTAAAGTGCGATCTGTGCCTCATCCAATTTCTTCCTTGCTTAGAGGTCCTCCCAATGGTGCTGGAGTGCCATTTCAGCATTAAATACTTCAGTGAATAGGACTGTGAATTCTTCGTCCCATTCTTGTTTTATTCGTTTTGTTTCCTTGTTACTGAGTAATTTAACTGCTTTGACCGCGTGGATGATTTTAGTGTTCCAGTTTGCTGAGGCAATGGCTTGTTTCTATGTTGTAAGAAGCAGTTGTGTGCTTTCCTTCTCCTTTAGGAGCAGAGTATTGAATCGGCTGGTTTTTGGGATCCATGGAAGGTTGGGTACGATTTTCGTGAATACCGGGGTGTGATCTGATATGTGGGGCATGGAGCTCCATATTCTAATAATTCCTCCTAGCTTGTTCAGTTTTGGTGGTAGGTAAATCCTATCAATCCAAGTACAAATGTTCCAGGGAGGAATTTTGCCATTGTCTCATGAATACGTCTTATTTATCTTTCAAAAGTTATTCAAGGAGAAGCAATCTGTAACCACTTGGTGTAGGAGTAGGTTGGTCCAGGCCATTATTTCTTGTTGTCCTCTTCCTGTGGTTGGGGTTCCACCTTGTTTGTCCTCAAGGTATTCAATGGCATTGAAGTCTTTTGCTAGAATGCAATGTGCTGGGGGTAGCTGAAATCTCCGCATTTGGTTCCATAGACTAGCTCGGGATCCTGTTTTGTTATATTCGTATATGTTGATCACTCATATTTTGAGATCTTGGGTCCACTTGAATGTAGCGTATTGTGCTCTTCCAGGAGTTATTATGCCATATTCACATGCCAATGAGGGTGATTCTATTAGATAGTAGCATGCCAATGCTTCCTTGGTATGAGGCTTGGTTGGCTGAGTAAGATGCCTCACTCCATAATGTTGTGTTATTCATTAAGTCGATTTGATGTGTCTTGGATTTGCATTCCTCAAGCGAGAGCTTGTGCTCTTGGAGTAAGAGGATGTCTGGCCTTGGTTTTGATTTCAAAAAGAACTCTCTAATTTTTCTTCTTTTTTTGATACCTGCGAAGTCTCATCCCAGGCTTTGGACATTCAGAGTTGCAATGCAAATGGGTTCATTCATTGCCCTAGTATCCTATTGATGGAGTACATGACTCCCCCTCCGCTTCCCTTCTGGGGAACCCTCTCTCTTATTGTATGTTGGATTCTAGTCTGATCTGTGTTATGGGTTCCGATGTCGGTACCTTTGGTGGATTACATCCAAAAAAGAAATGCAGTCCTTGTTTTCCTATTTCCTATTGTTGTGCTTCTATATGGGTGTCTTGGGAGATAAGATGTTGGATCTGTGTCCGGAAAAGTTGCCACTTGTAGCAATGGGCTGCCTTAAGTGTGCATACATTTTCATCATATGTGATAAGCGGGGTGATGATACCTAATGTTGTATTGTCTGAAGGGCTTGTCCACTTGTACTTCCATGTTGCGTCTGTCCAGCTTCGAATGGAATTGATGTGTTGAATTTTTAGTATGGTTTTCTACCGTAGGTGGCGCATTATTTTATTTGTCAGATGGAGGCGTGCTTGTTCTGTCGTCCATCTTGTAAGATTTTGTTGTTGTGTGAGGTAGAACGAGATGGGTGGGTGGCCTCTTTTTGTAGCTTGGTGGATGATTGGAGTCTCATATAGTTTATCGGTCCTTGTCCTTAGGAATATGGAGACGATAGCAGCTGAGCACTCTGTTTCAGTCGGGGAATTCTAGCCTAGGGCTTCCCAGAAATTAGTGTATTTGGGTCGTTGAGTAACCAATGTGCCCGGCTGCTACTGGATTGCTTTCTTCTCTGGCTTCTAGTTTAGCTTTAGGCTGCCAGATGAAGTTTTGTTTCTTAGAACTGACTCTGTTATGCTTCTGTTGTTTTGTAGGTTCCTTGGGATCTGTTGACGAGTTTGTGTGGCGAATAGATTTTCTTTGCCTTTGCTTTTTCCGTTCTGCAATCCTTTCGCTCGCTAGTTGTCTGACTAAAGTGCATTTGCCTACATTGTGTTCATAGGAGTGGTACCGGTTGCACTGTTCATTAAATCCTTTGTATTCAATCATATACTCATTTTCTGTATCCGTGTCCATTCTCATGATCCAGATTGACCTAGGGAGGTCCTCTGTGTTGTCAGTCAAGATCCTTACTCTTGGTCCGGATAGTTTCGCTCTATATGTTTCTCTATCGTCGATCAGAAGTATCTTAAATGTTTGGTGCAATATCGAGTGAAGAATATTTTGGTTCGGAGAGAGTGGGGGAGACTATTCACTTGTGCTCAAAGCGCTGTCTTAAGTTGCTTATGTGATGCTAGTTCGTCTTTTTTGTAATATGGGGACCATGGGTAGCAGCATAGTTCCCTATTATCTACTCTGTAGGAATAGGTACTAAGGGTTTGTCTTATGCCTTCCTCCTATGTGAATTGTAGCTCTATGTAGTTGTTATCTCGGATAATGAGACACTTGAAGGAGTGATGCAGTTTAGTTTTAGCCCATATTGTAAGTCTACGGATGCCCGGGCTGCGTTCTCTCAGTACTCCTAGGACCATATATTTTTGAAATTGTTGCATTTTGTCTTTGTGCTTCTGACGGATTTCAGGGTCGATAGTAGCATTGATTGTCGGATGGGGTGCAGTGGTGGTTCTCTCTACCTTTTCCGGTTCCGCACTATCTATTTCCCTAGTTTTTGGTTGTCCTTCAATTGATGGGTTTGATAATAACATAGGTGTTACCTGATGTTTGGTAACGGGGCTGTATTGTGTAAAATTCTTCCACGAATTCGAGAAGGTCTATGAACACTCTACACACCATTTCTGCTACTGCCTCTTTTTCGTTGGTTTTATGGCCCAATCTCAGGTTCCCATGTTGATGTATGACTTGTTCCGCTTTTGCCCTGGGGTTCTGTACCTGTTTCCGTAAGTGAATAAAGAATACCCTGTCTGTGTCCCCCCCCCCCCGCCCCCCCAATGGAAATGAGTTTGCACTAAGTTCTATTCCTCTTGTTTCCTCTATGCCCGGGGTGTGGAAGTATTGGTTCACTTGTGTGGTGTCTGGGGTGGTCTCCCTTTGAATCTCTTCTTGGTTGTCCTCCTGTGGGTACTGTTGTTTTTGTGGTGTACCTGTCAACAAGCCACTGAGTGTGGTAGAGATTACATGTGGTGTTTGGTCGTTCTTTTTTGACTGTCCAATTGGGGTAGATATCTCTTTTAAGCTTGATGCTCCTTCCATTGCTCAGTGGTGTGCAGTTGGTGGTTTGTACCGTTTATTGCTTTCGTCACCATTTCATATGCCTTGTTGTGTCGCTCCACTATTGAGCTTCCTTCGCGTGTCCTCAGATAGTATCTTGAAGCCCTGGATCCCTCTCCACTACTCGTATGTTTTGCGTCATAATCAATTGACTCTGCTACAGAGTTGCGGCCAATAGTGTTGGTACTGCTGTTCTGCGATCTGGTCCGGCCAACTACTATTCTATGCGCCATACTGCTCTAAATCACACAAAATGTAGTGCACTGTGCTCCACAAGAGGTGAACAATGCGTTACTGGCTATTACGTACACAAAATACCTTGCCACACTCGATTAGAGGGCTTTCGTAAAATGCGGATCTGCGGTGGTGCGGCTCCGATTTTCACGGAACCCACCGGCCGTCGCTCCTACAAGGGGGGATTCCACCTGAACTCGACCAATAGAAGAGTGCCACCTGTTGCTCATGTATAGTGGTTGACAAATCATATACTCTTCAATACTCCGTGCTCTTCACTAATCCTCACTACCATCCTAACATTACGTCATTCATCCATTCACGCATATATATCCATACTCCCACTTATTCATCCACACATGCAACGACTGTTCATCGAGTACAAAACAGTTTCTGCGGAGGAATTTCTCTGGAGGCTTCAGATCGCTGAAATGAGCAGGGTTTTTAACAGCCAGTGTGTATAGCACCGTTCAGTTGGATCAACATTTTACATATTAACTTTTAACATATGGTAATCGAAACTTTTTACATATTTTATACATACGTTTATGTTTTGTTTTGTTTTGTTTCTGTTTTTGTAAAATTTTGTGTTTTCATATCTTTGCTTACATTTTGTGCATGAGGAATTCCAAAAAATTAAGTAAAATCATATCATTCAAGAAAAGTGAATATTCTACCGCCAGTCTATTGTTGTGTACATGATATCAAAGTATTTTTTAAAATTTTTTGTGTTACAATAATTATGAAGTATTGAAGAATCATGTTTTTGAAGAATCACGTTTCTTTATGTCTATGATCACTGCCATCAATGGTGACCTATGTGTTTATACTATTACCTGCAAATAAGGCAGTTTAATTTATTTTGGTTATTTATATCTACAAACTATATATATTTTTTGAACTTTTTCACATTATGCTAAAACACCTAAATTGCGACATTTTCAATTGACTAAAGTTCACTAGTCCATCCATCCATCCGCACATTACTCTAAAATCAAAAATATAGGCTGCGGATTCATTGATGAAGCTGGCAGAATTCATGCACTCTCAAAAACACATCGTCTGGCTACGAAGACTTCACATTCACAACATGGTGCGCCTCAAAATCACTACTCATCCTCACTACCATCCCACACATTACGTCACCCATCTATCCACACATACATGTCCATACTCCCATTTTATTCATCCAGCCATCCACCAACGGTTCATTCATTTGCAATCTCATACATGCATCCATCTGTAAACCTATGCACCCACAAAGCCCATCCACCAATTCGTCCAAAAACTCATCTATATATGCTTCTATGCACTCATACATTCATCTATATTTAATACTTTAAATCTCGATCGTGGATGAATTAGAGTAACATCCATCAAAATTGAGCGGGCAGATAAGGAATCATACAGAACGCGACGTGTCAGTCACAGTGCATTCATTCGAATCGCGATCCCCACGTGAATCGGGGCGGGAGTGAGTCACGGAAACTCTTCGTCTTCGCCGATCTTGATGGGCGGGAGAGGATTGGGCGAGGGCGGGATGGCGATAATGCCGTCGCTGGACAGCAGCTCAGCCCAGTCGTCCAGGTATATTAATTTGGTGTCCGAGTCTTGCGCCGCTCTCACCATGCTGCTCGCCTCGTCCACAGTGAACTTATCACCTCGTTCCCTGAACATGCTCTGTCACATTCCAGGAGTAGTTGTAGCAATACTAGTAGTATCAAATGAAAAGAAGAAGAAGAAGAAGAAGAAGAATCGATCATATCCTGCATGGTTTAATTTCGCAAACTGAAGACTCTCCCCGTTCTTCTTCTCACTAGTTTCTGGGATTTGCAAAACAGTTTCTGCGTAGGAGTTTCTCTGGAGGCTTCAGATCGCCGAAATGAGCGGAGTTTTTAAACAGCCAGTGCATGTAGCACCGTTCAGTTGGATCTGTCGGAACATAGTTGAAATTGTTGATGCAAAGAATGTCATGTGCTAGGTTATTCAAAGTGATGTAATTAACTTCACCTTAAGCTCTTCTGGTTCCAAAGTTTCCCTTCCTAGCCAAATTGTCTGCATAGATTTGTAAGTGTTGGTAGACAAATGTTAATTGAGGCAGCTCAATTTGGAAATGGACAACAGTCCTAGCGAAGTGCGTAGCTGGTAGAAGGTGTGTCCGTTTCAGAAGTTAGGGATCAATTTTTATGATTGGTAGGGCTGTGAACCAAAATCTACAGAATTGATGAGTCTCAACTATCAAGTGATGGCACAACGCGTCGAGCTGCCAACTTGTTTTCTGGATTGAACATACATTTAGGGCCTTCAAAACTTTTTCCTTAGGTAACCGGTTCAAGCAACCCGGGTTGTTGAACATCATTCCAGCGACCTGTTGTTCAAAATTGTCACACTCGAAGTAACCTCTCTGAGTTTGGGATTCCTCTTTCATTTTACACTGCAGCAGAAATTTTACACGTTGATGAGTAGGTACACATTATCTACAAATACAAATGTACCCAATCACTCATGACACAAAACTCTCAAGAAATCATCAACCTCCTTACACGAACATTCACTGGAGACTCATGTCATGTCAACCAATTATGATTAATTGTGCTCAAAGGTCCAGTTTACGAATCGCAGCAGCGTGGAATGAAATATTTACAGCAGTGATTATGTCTTCAATTTGCGCCTCTGAAGGGTTAAATCCTACACCTCGCATGATTGTTGCAACGGAGCTGTCAAACAAGATCATAGTGAAGGTGTTAAGTAGCTGCAGGCGGATCTCATCACCCACCATTCTTGCTGAGCAATTTTGCTAATCGGAAGCTAGACCAGGCTAGATCACGAAATGTGTTTCGAACAGCTTCACGGTGCAGTGAAACTGTTACGGTTTGATCACAGAGTGTAGTGAAACTCCGACATGACTGCTGGTACTACGGTTGAAACACTAGCTATTTAGTCTCAGAGTAATATTAGAAAAGTGCGTCTATATACTCTTCAAATGCACAATTCCGTCGATGATCTCAAGGAAAATACAAATTAGAAGATTAATGAGGGTCCAAGAAAACACGTAACATGTGCTGCTCGCTCACCTCTGTGGAATCTGGGTTTTGTTCCCTCCTTTACGTATATATACAGGGTAAACGGCGCGAATATTCTCTGCGACGACTGGATCAATTTTATATTCGCTCACCACCTGCGGAATAATGCCACCACCAGGCTCTGCCATCGCCACTATCTGACGAACAACACCTGAAGTTGGCAAAGCAGTTACTCGAAGTGGATTACTCTTCGGAGAGTCTGATGTTCCAAGCAATAAAACCGGATCACAAAAATGAATAGAGGTTTCACATGAGTAGCGTAAGTTGCGAATAAGGACTGCATCCCCTTGCACTATCATATCACCTTGGCAAATCGATAAACTCTTGGAGGCTCAGTGTATCTGCTTCCAATTCCCCACGAATCTGGCGTCTGTTGTTAACTTTTTCCACCACTACAATCTCGTTCCTTTAACCTCACGACATTCTAGAAGACTCGGTTTGTGCGATTGTTAAAATACAAAAATAAAACAGTTGTCAGCAGCTTTGACTTAAACAAATAGTAATTTACAAATTCAGCCATGAAAGATTTCCTTTCGAAACCAACCTTATAAGCGAGGCGAAGGTACTGTCTCGTCAAATATTTCTTTTGGATCTCGTTTAGGGTTTAGGGTTCTACGTAATTTTTGAGCCAGTTGGTTTAATTTCTTTTTAACAAATTCTAGATAGAATGGGTTACAATTGAATTGTGAAAACTTGTTCATGTACACAAATCGATAGAATACCACCCACAAACCTGATCGTAGGTTGCAACTCAAAGTAAGTGATAGCACACATATCGTTAGCAAGGCTTTCAAACTAATGGCCCTGAATTCCCGTGCAATAATCCAATGTAAACATCTCATGCTCTCACACAATGGGTTCTCACTAGGATTTGAAGTCATCACCGCCAATCAATTGGCGTAGGCTGGCACTAGGGACTGGTATTGACTGGAACGCCTGGATGCCAACTTATCAGAATAAAAGTCACCCAAACTTGATCATGCAGTGGCACAAGCCCCTAGAACTTGATTTCTGAGAGTCAGCTTTTTCAGAGTACACACGGCTTGGGTGAGACTTTAAGTCAGTTGTAACGGTCAATAACACACCAGTCAGAGGATACACCTGTTCAACACTAGGCTCGTCTACTTTTCTGGTGATTCTGTTAATTTCCTAAAAGGGGTATCGACATGAAGGTTCATGAATCCAATTGCAGATCATGCGATCAAGTACTGCTACATGCATACATTCTGATACATTCCTCCACTGCTTGAGTCAACAATTAGATAAAAACATCAGGATAACACCCACAATGTCACATTTAAGCATTCGCAAAACTGTTCTAAACTGCTATACAGTGTCTGATGCTCTCATCCCTGCAAATATGGGCTTAAAAAGGGACACAAAAGGCTCGACATAAGTTCTAGAACCATTATCTGGTTCCCTACATTGCAACCTCCATATGCTACTCACTGAGCGCCATACAGACTAGCAGATTTAAGTCCAAAAGAGCGTGAGCGACACATAATTGGTTAGACTCACAAACTTGGTGAGTCTCAATATTTCACGAGCATCAAAAATTGTGTGCATTCATCATCTCTCGGTACACCATATCTATGAAATGCTCATTCTGCATCACAACCATAGGCTCAAATTAGCATACAAAGTTAGGAAGAACAGAAGTATCAATAAAAAAACCTACAATTCAAAAAACGAAGCATAAGGCGCAATCGAACATTTTAGATGTAGGTTGCAAATCTAATTCCTAACTTATTGAGTATCATGATTTTGCTAAAAATTATCAATCACGCATCATACACATAATACTCGCAAATGAGGCACCATCTAGTTCTTAGCAACATACCTCATCCAAAACAGGCGAGGCCATTCAATACGCAGATATACTCACCTTGACGAGGCGATTAAGTGCTTCTCGAACTCCGTCCTTAGTTATTGATACACTATGTTGCATAGTTGGAGCAAGCGAAAGAGGAGGATTCGGAGGAGGAAAGGGTTGAAGTAACGGAGCACCATGAGATGGCTGAAGAGAAGTTGTGGAAGGAACCAGAGGGGCACTAGGGGCGCTGTGACCAGAAGAGAGTGGGGGAGGAACAAAGAAGGATGGCTTTATGAGCGTTGCGCGACCTGTAGGGGGGTTATCAGGCGTATCAAGAGACAGAGGAGCAAGAGACGTGAGCGGAAGGGCCGTTGTAGTTGGCGATATTATGGAAGACATCGACACTGCGGAAAAAGTCGGAGAAGCAGGTATAGTCGTGCGAGATTGCACTGAATGATTTATTGGAGGACGAGATGCTGTTGTGGGAGTAATATCAGGTGTACTGATGCGCACTATGTTCTGTCGCACATTCACAAATACATGAGTTAGTTTCATGAACAGGAAAAGTTGCAATAGTTACGTACTAACTGAAGCAAAGCCACAACACCATGGTCGAGAAGGAAAAACACTTACGAAACGACTGAAAGAAAGAAAGAAAACAAACACTTGAGATGAGAAAAGATAGAAATAAAAGATACATAAAATAGAAACCGATACGGAAAGCTTGGAAAACCGGTAGAAAAGCAAAAACAATTGATCAATTTCGGAAAAAGATAAGGAAAGCAACCAAGTCAACTCTTGCACTCCAAAACTAGATCGCATGTAACACGACACAAAAACGATTCGAAGAGAAGCGATTCTTTGTCGATAATTGTTGCGTCTCCAATCCAAATCTATCACCTTCAAATAGAAATCATCTACCGACAACAAACGAGAAGTGCCACAAATAATTTACCAAGAAACGCTCCAGTGGCTCATCCTGCATCTCGAGCATCCCTGAGGAAGCGATAGGGCCCCGCTCCAATGGACCTTCCAAGTTAACTGTTGTAGGGACTGCTTCAAGTTCCACATAATCTGAGCTGAAAGTGGCACATGTTATACAACCTATTACTATATCAGTCAATGGTCCGAACAACAAGATTACATCTTGCACCATAGTCATGCCCGATACATAAATCCCATGTTCGTGCATTACTGAGCACAATTTCAAATCCAAGGAAAATACGAACTAGCCACAGGATACTCTCGATAAAATAAGGTTTCAATCAAATACCTGCCGTCAATACAAAAATGGGCTACTATTTATGGTAGAACGCTAGACAAAGCAATCCAGAACCCAAAATTATTGACAAGAACATCGACCAGAACCTAAAGAATCAAATTTATGCAAGTCAACATCAGCTAGTATGGCACAACATATTCGCAAAGTAAACAGACCTTGGGGGAATCAGCCGTGGTTTCGGAGGAGGTTTAAAGGCGTGCAAGATCCTGGTGCAAAATAATTAAAAATAAGAATCAGAATCACAGAAACGTAATCGTATCAACCTTGATAAGTTTCTTCCCAACTACATACACACTGATCCAGCTCTTGAACTATTGGCTAAAAACGCATAACCATTTGCTATCGGTACCTGAAGCCGAAATGATTGTGGTGTCAATAGATGATTTATAAAACAACGAAAAAACGTTACTTCCATGCCCACTCTACAAACTTACATAACCTGCTACTAAAACGCAGGAGAAATTGGTGCTAAACTATGAGTTAACCCTCTGTGGTTGTATCTGTAAACTACTCTGCCACAGATAACCACGTCATCGACTTAAAGTTCTAATGCAAGAGCCAACCACGTCTGGACCTGAATGACATCAACAAACAATAGAGTGGAAGACGAGATTACGAACTGTTGTCAGAAATGAACTCAATAAAAGCAATGAGAAATCACCTCTGGAAAAGGTTAGCAACATCTTCACACTCCCGCGCGTTGTAAAACCAGATGGCATTTATTTCCTGAACGGCATTCCGGTATAGAAGATACGGGGATTGCACCTCGTACTCAAAATCACCCAATAGATTTTCCACCAAATTGTCTGCACGTGGTTGGAAAACCCATAACACATACTTATCAACAATTACGGTTCAAATATGGCGTATTTCCATAAAAAACGAGCTCCACAATCATTGAGCAGAGGAATGAGAAATTTACTATGTACTACTCCTTTGTCCAATGACGTATACACAATGGAGGCTACAGATCAAAGTATTGTGTCCACCCCCCTTGCTACATGCGTTATCCAAAAACCTGCACCAACCTCTTGAACAACAGAGAGGAGGCGGGCAAGGGCAGCTAAAATTCTATGAAAAATGAAATGAGTATCTAACCACTTAAAGACGCTTCCGAATATAAAAGATGTTCCTGTAGTCCAATAGTCACTCACCTGTACTGCGACGATTCATCACTATGAACTGGAACCGCGGCTGTGTCCGCCTGCAACGGAGACGTCCACAAATCAACAACAAATCACGGTTTCGGTTGAGTACGGCATATTCAAAAACCAAAACTGCTGTAGAGAAACTGAATTATCACCTTTTTACAACAAAGAGTGAACCCTCCACATCCTTGCGACTCTGACAACAAGAAAAAGTAACAAAAAACTGTCAGTGAGTCCACTAACACCTGTTACGTTCAAAGCTTAAGGCAAGGATCCGATGGGAATTATCGCATACGATGATCGCATGTCAACGTCGTGATATTTCAGGCGGAATTACGACTGCATTCATCTGATCAACATCTAAGCGCAGGACAATGCAAGGAGGTCCATCCATGCCCTAAAAAGGGCAAACTGCAGCATGTAAGAGGATCCAAACACACACCACTCTGACGCGAACTCTCTCTTAAATACTTTCCTTGCTGCACAAACTGAACTGCGATACGCGGGAACGAAAAAAGAACCATTACAAACACAAAGTGCTTCCCCAAGCTATCTTGCATCAGATTATGTCAGTTTAAAGGTTAACCTATCTTCAACAGACTCTCCT
This sequence comes from Physcomitrium patens, assembly GCF_059467195.1. Classification (NCBI taxonomy): domain Eukaryota; kingdom Viridiplantae; phylum Streptophyta; class Bryopsida; order Funariales; family Funariaceae; genus Physcomitrium; species Physcomitrium patens. Next base: position 3,306,499 of record NC_143434.1, on the reverse strand, counting down.
AAAACTGCACAAGGTGAAATCGCTACTGCTCTAGAAACCGCTAATTCAACCACAAAGGCACAAAATTCCACAACCTCACAGCCATCACACCAAGAGTAAAACATAAACCGTAAGCGCAACCTTTGCCTCGCGCAAACCTACCCCGGTACTGATTCCAGGCACACACAACACTTTCGCAATGTAGCTAACGAACTCACGCCACGGCAACTAACCTCAAATTATCCCAAACTTTCACTTACAACCAGAAATCCACTCATCTACCTTCGGCCCCTGGCAAACCACAACACATACCCATTGGTTGGCATCCGTATCGAACTGGTAGAAGGTGACATGAGCGGCAGTGGTCAAAATATCCTCTACATGGCGGTCGGTCCGCTGCAAGACGGTTAGATTCAGCTCCTTGGTGCTGTTCTGATCCAGCTGCGGGGGCAGCGGCTTCCCATTCTGTGCCATTGAGGGTTGAACTCCCCCGGAAACCTACCTACCGCACCAAACACCTCATAAAACAACCAGAAACTGCTGCACCTCGGAACCACAATCTCCTCCTCACACCACGGCAAGTATCGCCGGGAGCCGTCTCGCCCTCGCACGCTCTCTCTCCCTCCGCCCTCTCCTCTGACTCATAATACCATTCCCTCGGAAAAGAGAAAGACATCCCGAGCTCCGGCTGTTGCAGCAGCGAGCAAGTGCGGGGTGTGGGGCCAGGAGCACGAAGAAGCGCTGCCTGGCATGCGTTGCTCTCTGGCAATATTGGCCACCACACAACCCCCCGGTCGCACGTCCGCTTTACCCGACGACTACCTCCGCCGTCCATCCCTCCGTCGTTTTTGCCTGCTCACGCTGTCCGTCGCTGTTGACTCTTCAGTTACCACGTCGTCCGCGGTTACGAGCCCCCCCGCGCATCGCGGTTCAGTCCATGACCGGTGAGCCTATAGCTGGTGCGGTTGACGCCCGGCGATGCCTGGTTGGGTTTTTCCTACACCCGTTTGAACTTACCCTTGTGGTATTTTTCAGTTGAATTTGGCAGTTAGCAACTGTCGCCTGTAGGCATCAAAATTGTAGGGAAATGTGTTTGGGGAATATTTTGGAAAATGAAGGTGGTCGAATCTGGCTCTTGTGGATCGGGCCTCCCTTTTTGTTCTTATTTGATATATATATATATACATATATATATATTTGTTGTTGTAATCAAGGATGTAAATGGATTCATTGTGTGGTCCTCAAAGCATGCATACCCCATAATTGGGATCAATGTTTCCCCTTTCAAAAAAAAAAAAAGAAAAAAAAGAAAACGAAGTTTTAAAACGTTCTTAGAGGACTGATTTCCACCCCTCTGTTATGAGAAATGGTTTTAGAAAAAAAAGACATTTGAAATGTTTTAAATTTCTAAAATCTTTGTGTAGTAAAAAAAATATGATGAATGAATCTTAAAGTTTTATTCTTCATCCTGATTATCCATTTTAATGTTTCTTGATGATAAATAAACAACAACCACCATTGTGCACAAAGGAACCGTAAATTTTATTTAATTATATCATAGTAAAGAAACTTGGTTGTTAAATACCAAAATTTAATACAAATTATTTTTGAATCAGATTTTATAATTTTGTTTCTACACAATGAAATCTTATATCAACCAATTTGAATTGTGCATATAATACATAAGAATCATATAGATACAAAGATCTAATGATAATATCAGAACATTAATGCAAAAATCATTTCTTAGAATATTTAGAATAAAATAATAAATTACATGTGATTTTTTAATTTAAGATATTTTTTGAATAATAAAAATAAAATTATGAATAATATTAAATTTTATATATAAATTTATATATATATATATATATATATATATATACATGCTTATGAAATCTAAATAAATAAAATAAATATGAACATACTAATCAAATAACTTTTTCATAAAACATAAAAAAATGTATATGTATGTATATAAATATTTTTCAAATAAAAATAAAATACAATACAAATAGAAAGAAATAAAATACACAATAGAACTTTCAGATATGAAGTAGGATAGATAAACCTATGCCGTTGTCAGAAATGATGTGCAAAAAAGTAGTTAATTTTGTTTCAAGAATTACTTGTGAAAATATTAATATATATATATATATATAAAATTTAAAAAATCATAAAGTATGTTAAAAAATTCAAAGATTTATTAAATCCAATAAATAAATAAATTAAAATATAAAATATAAAAAATAAATTACTAATATTTATCTAATTAAAACTTCTAAAAAAATAATATTCAATGTGGAATTGAAATTGTCATTTTTAGAAAGAAGAATCTCAATAGAATGAAAAGAAATTAATTGAGAGAGTATTTTATAATATTGACCATCCAAAAAAAAAAAAAAAAAAAAAAAAAAAAATTGTCATAGATCCAAACCAAGATGCTTTGCCAATTGTCCTTAAGATTTGTTTATTTTTATTGTGAATACAAGACAAATTAGAAATTTCTTTCTCTTCAAAATGAACAAAAGTTCTTCTTTTGTGGAAGTTATTATAATCTCCAGAATGAACACCAAATTTCCAACAAATTTTCCTCTATAAATTCTTGCTTAAAGAATTTGATCCATTACTCATGTAATTACTAATTGAATTTCATTGCAAAATCTTTTGCAAGGAGCAATATTTCTTAGTAGCAGCATTTGAGTTTCAACCTTAAGACAAAGCCTTAATCTAGCCATTTTAGATAGATTAAACAACTTGTTGAATTCAACTAGATAAATATTATTGTTGTCAAAACCATCTTCAATACTAACTTCATTGGCACTTAGATATCCTTGTTCTTCGTTGAAAAATATGACCATAATCTTCTCATTGATATTCTCTATATAAATATTTTATGCAAATAATATGATTCTATCTATAAAGAAGGCATCATTCTATACACTTTCTTCTACCAACCTTGAATAAATAACATCAATTAAAGACATTAAATTTTAATTAAAAATCATATAATTAAAAAGTACAACTACATTATTTAGTAATAAGCATAACTATATTGTATATAATATGTATGTGCATTCTATAATTGAAGAAGCCAATTAACAAATTTGGTATTTACTTGAAGTGCTTTTGAATTCAATCTCATATTTTCTTTTAATGTATAGATTTTTATTTGAAGCCAAAGTATTGAACATTGAAAATATGTTGCTACAATTTTTTTTCGAATTTCTTTTACAATCATTGGCAATGTTTAGCAAATATTTCTACCAAAAATTATTGTAGCTCCTTTAAATAGGCAATCAATATTTCAAATGTCTCTAAAAAACAATCAACTAACTTAAGACAATAATGATGTTGTATTGGAATTTTATTCCAAATAATAAGTCAAGTTTGGAAAATAAATTCAATATAGTCGAAATTCTTAGTAATTGAACAAAAAAAAATCTTTGTTACAATTTAATAGAATCTTAAACATAGCATAGGTAGTTCTTCCTCTCTCAAATATCAATTTGATAATTTGTATTGATGCAATACATATGACAATCTATCAAGGACAAAGACTCGAAGAGGGAAAATATACACCAAAAGGCTATCTCGATATAATAAGTCAAAATATAAACAAGTAGGTATATTAAAAGGAAACTGGAATGGCTATTGCCACAAGACAAGAAACTAAAGACTCTTGAACCTGGACTAGAAGCAAGAAAGGAGTTGACAAGAGTGAAGAAGCCTTCACTCTTGTCTCTATATATACTATCTAACTAGGGGCTACGTGGCGACGTTCTATAGGACCTCCAATATGTGTTGACTTTGTAGGACACATGCCTTGACTTACAAGGCAAGTTTTTCTACGTGTGGGCCACATAGTTAGCTTGATCTTCAAGCTAACAACATGTGTGGCACATGGCCAACTTGTTGACCACGTTTTTAATCCAAAAAGTCAATTAAAGACACCTATGAAGTCAAAGCAGCGTCTAGGAAGTTTCTAGGAAGCTTCTATATTAAATATTATAGAATTAACTTACTTTTATCTACTTTTACTTACTTCTACCTATTTCTATATGTAATTATTAGCTTACATGATTATGGCCGTGACATTACCCCCCCTTCTAGAGACGAGTTCCATGAGGAGCGGTCATCATATGTTGAGGAAATCTATGATGCGACGAATTGTATTCGCCACATACTCTGATCTCTGTTCTCTTCGAAGATGATTGATAGGGCCTCTCAACCATCGGTAGTGTCCCATACCAGGGCGGGAAGACCACCCAGTTATTTGATCAATGTTGAGGCCTTCGTAACTTCCTTCGAATAGAATATTCGGAATACCATCAGGAGTTGTTCCTACTTCTAGCAAAATCACCAAACATCGAGAGTCCCTTCCCAAATCGTGATACCAAACGCATTGTATCTCACCATCTGTTCGAGAAAGAACATGTCGTTCTTGAAGATCTTCATCTCGATTGCGTCGTCTTGAAGGTTGTGACAATCGTAATGTCTCGTCCGACAGGTCAGCAAACGAAGGTTCTTGAGTTGAATCCGCTGGTTGTTGGCTCTCCATCTAATTAGCGTCACAAATGCAAAGAAGTTACAAACAAGGATAGGAAATTGAATGTTATCTTGCCTCAATTTTGTCTCTTTTATAAGAGAGATTTTCATCTTGGTTTTGATGGATGTCGTTGATGAAAAACTTTGACTTTAGCTGATGCATTTCCTAGATTCCTGGATGGCTCCCATGTGCGTTTACTAATATCATATCCGCGCCAATGAACAAGATATTCCAGCTTATTTCGGCGCCGCCTTGAGTCTAATATCTCTTCTACCTCAAATTCTTCATTATTATCTACTTCTATAGGAGGCGGTGGCATTTGTCTTCTTCCTTGTATATCCACTGTCTTATATGGTTCAAGAAGTGACACGTGGAATACAGGATGGATCTTCATTGACTCCGGTAGATGTAACCGATATGCAACTGGGTTGATCTGTTCAGAAACAGAAAAGGGGCCAAGCCTACGATAGTCCAACTTGTCACAAGGTCGAGTAGTCTTGATATTGCGACGAAGTAGCCATACCTTATCATATACGTTGATTTGTGGTTGCTCCTTACCATATAGATCTGTATTTATCTTTTGTCGTTCTTGAGCTTCCTTCAATTGCGTCTTCATTATTGCATATAACTCTGACAACCGATTTGCCATATCTCCTGCTGCAGGATTATCAACTTTTGAAAAATCAAAAGTATCAAGTCGTGGATGATAGCCATAATTGGCAAAGAAAGGTGTTTGTTGCGTGGAAGAATGTACCGTATTATTATAAGCAAACTCTGCCAATGGCAGAAGGGTTGTCCAATCATCTTGTTGGTAGTTGATAGTACACCTTAAATATTGCTCCAAGACTTGGTTTACGCGCTCTGTTTGTCCATCAGTTTGAAGATGGAAAGCCGAAGATAGCTTTATGTCTACTTTTAAAATCTTGAAAAGGGTCCTCCAAAATCTTGACACAAATTGAGTTCCCCTATCTGATATGATATCTTTAGGTAATCCATGATAGCGATAGATATTATCAATGAAAAGCTTAGCTGTTTCTTCACCTGTGATAGATTTTGTACATGGCACAAAATGTGCCATCTTGGTGAAACGATCTACTATCACAAATATAGAATCATAAGATCTTGAGCTTGGAAGATCTATGATGAAATCCATAGAAACAGAAGACCATGGTTGTTCTGGTATAGGTAATGGCTGAAGAAGTCCGTAAGGTCGATGACGAGGAATTTTTGATCTTGAACAAATATCACATGATTGTACAAAGTCTTTGACTGACTTCCACATTTGTGGCCACCAAAAATCTCTTGATATGAGTTCCAAAGTCTTATTATATCCAAAGTGCCCTGCTGCTGGAAAGTCATGACGTGCTTGAAGAACACGTAAACGTGCTTCTCCTTCTGGAACATATAGGCGTTCTTCAAAATATAATAGATTATTCTTGAACTCGAACTTAGAAGGATCATGAGACTTGGAAGAATTATTCTCGATATCATAAACAAGAGGGTCTGAGGACATACTGGACTGGATTTGCTTGAGAAAAGTTGAATCAACAGTCAATGTTGATTTCATTGCTCGGAGATGAAATTGCTCCGGTTTCAAGAGGACCGTTCTTTGTTGCTCAAAAGCTGCATCTCCTTCTTTTGGTGCAAAATAAGAACGTCTAGATAGGGCATCAGACAAACCTTGTTGTTTTCCTGGCCGATAAGTGATAATGAACTCGAATCTTGACAAAGACATACTCCAACGAGCTTAACGAAGATTCAACACGCGTGCTGACATGAAATACTCGAGGTTCTTGTGATCTGTATACACAATGACTGGACTAGAAGCGCCTTCTAGATAATGACGCCATTCTTGAAAGGAATCCACGATCGCAAGAAGTTCTTTATCGTGGATCTCATAATTGATCTCGGCTGCTGAGAATTTTCTTGAATGAAAAGCTATCGGATGAAGTTTGTCATCTGTTCCCATTTGTGATAAAACTACACCCAAGGCAAAATCTGATGCATCTGTTTCCATAAAAAATGCCTTGGAAAAATCAACACGATATAAGACTGGTGCAGAGACAAACGATGTCTTCAAGGCTTCAAATGCTGCTTCCGCTTCTTGATTCCATTGGAATTTATCTTTACTAGTCAAGCGTGTAAGTGGAGCTGCAACTCGTGAGAAATCTTTGATGAAGATCCGATAGTAATTGACAAATCCCAAGAAACATTGGACATCTCTTACTGTCCTTGGAATCTTCCAATCCATGATTGTTTGGACTTTCTTAGAATCCATCATGAGACCATCATTTGAAATGATGTATCCTAAAAAGTCAACTTGAGTAGTGTGAAATACACACTTTTCCATCTTGGCGTACAATCCTGCATCTCTAAGTTTTTGTAATACTTGACGAACATGTATTTCATGTTCTTCGACGTTCTTAGAATAGATCAGGATATCGTCTAGATAGCAGACGACAAAATTGTCTAAGAATTCACGAAATACATCATTCATGAGATGTTGAAAAGCAGCTGGTGCATTCGTGAGTCCAAAGGGCATGACATTATATTCGAAATGTCCATACCTGGTTCGAAACGCAGTCTTCCATTCATCTCCTTCTTTGATCTGTACTAGATTATATGTTCCTCTTAGATCTATTTTTGTATAGATCTTAGCTTGATTCAACTGGTCAAGGAGTCCTGATATCAAAGGTAATGGATACCTGTTCTTGATTGTGATCTTGTTGAGTCCTCGATAATCAACACACATTCGTAAAGATCCATCTTTTTTCTTTACGAATAGAATTGGAGCTCCTGCTGGAGATTTTGAATGGCGTATGAAATTCTTCGCTAAATTCTCGTCAATATATGTCTTGAGTTCAGCCATCTCATCTTGCGATAAACGGTAAATTGGTCCAAATGGTGGCTAAGTTCCTTCCTTGAGGTCGATTGAACAATCATATGGGCGATGCTCAGGAAGAATATCTGCATTCTTTTTCTCAAAAACGTCTTGATACTCCTGATATTGACTTGGAATGCCAATTGAAGTCTTTACGTTTTCAGAAATAGGTGCAACATAAATAACAAAAGTTGATCCTTCTTTTGCTGCGTGTATAAATGCTTTTGCACCTATCAATACGGGTTTTACTATACTAGACTTATAATTTTTTACTTGGTTAGTAGAACTATTAATAACGCTTTGGAAAAAGTCAAGTTTACGTGAATTCCAATCTATTCGAGGATTATATTTTTCTAGCCAGGATAAACCTAAAATAACTGGATTGGACGGGGATTTAATTATGTTAAAAGCTATGTAGCTATCATGACCGTCTATTGTTACTTTTATAGCATGAGTTTCATGAGTGACATCTCCAGAAGACAAGGGACGACCATCTATGACTTCTACATGTACTGGTTTAGGTTTCTGTAAAAAAGGTATTTTACGACTTTTAACAAATTTTTCATCTAAAAAACATGCTGAGGCTCCCGAATCTAATAAAGCAGAGGCTTTGTAATTCTTAGGTCCTAAATATAAGTCTATTATAAAACAAGGAGAGGGTTCTAAGGAGAGGATAGGACCTTGATTAGGAATTGTACAAGGTTCCAGCTGCACGGTCCCTATTGTAGCTGGACGAATCCGTTTTCCGACATGTTGTCTTCTTTGACCGTCGTACCCCTCATTTTATAGTTGCGTCATTTCTTTGGATAATGTTGAGCAGTGTGCTTAGGTTCTCCGCAATATAAACATAATCCTTTTTGACGACGACGAATCTTTTCTTGCTCAGTTAGGGGTTTAAAACGTACCGCGTCAATTTGCATGTCTTCTACTTCTGAATGTACGTTTGGCAAAGATGTTGATGTTGCCATTGAGTAATAACATTGAGGTTCCCGTGAATGATTCTCGGATCAAAATTCGAAAAGTCGATTATCACATTTTACCGCAAAATCGATTGCTTGACTCAAAGTTTGAGGATCAGGTAAGTTGAGCATCAATTTCTTTACTTCGTATTGCAATCCATAAAGAAATTGACTGATGAGTGCAGCATCATCCCACTTGATGTCAATTGCAAGTTGTCGAAATTGTGAAGCATATACTGTTACTGAGCGATTTCCTTGTCGCAGAATTCGGATCTTATTTGTTGCAACACGAGTTGCATCGTGTTCACCATACATAGATCGAAACTCCGCCAAAAAAGCTTCCAAATTGTCCAATATTGGATTTTGTTGTTCAAGAAAAGATGAAAACTACGATAATGCAGAACCAGAAAGTAGAGTGCCAATAAACCTGACTTGTGATCCTGGAGTTGGATAGCTTTGCGGTTGAAGTTCAATTGCCAATTGTACTTGATTGATGAACCCTCGAAACTTTGATCTCGTACCATCAAATTTCTCAGGTAAGGCAATTCTTGGTTCTCTAGTGCTTATAGGATGTTGTACAATTGGAGAAGGAACGTGATTTGTTGTAGATGTTGAAGCAGCTCCGATCATCTCTATATCTCCACTTTCTGCTATTCTTGTTCTTTCATGTGTTGGTGAATTGAGTTGACGCATCGCAAGCATTAACTCCCTCATTTGCTCTTGCATTTGTGCCATTGCACTCTTCATTTCAACAAGCTCTGCCATAATGATACTAAGAAGAAAAATTTGTTTGATATTGCTCAAGACAAAAGAAAAGAAAGACTTGATAACAAAGAAGATACTAAGAACAATATCAGTTTAGAAGTGGGTAATCCGCAAACTTCTAATACGCTTATGTTTTGTCAAGAGAAAGGGGTAATCCACTCTTACTCAAGAAAAAACAAAGCTCTGATATTGTAAGTGTACTCTTGTCAATCTGTCAAGGACAAAGACTCGATGAGGGAAAATATACACCAAAAGGCTATCTCGATATAATAAGTCAAAATATAAACAAGTAGATATATTAAAAGGAAACTGGAATGGCTATTGCCACAAGACAAGAAACTAAAGACTCTTGAACCTGGACTAGAAGCAAGAAAGGAGTTGACAAGAGTGAAGAAGCCTTCACTCTTGTCTCTATATATACTATCTAACTAGGGGCTACGTGGCGACGTTGTATAGGACCTCCAATATGTGTTGACTTTGTAGGACACATGCCTTGACTTACAAGGCAAGTTTTTCTACGTGTGGGCCACATAGTTAGCTTGATCTTCAAGCTAACAACATGTGTGGCACATGGCCAACTTGTTGACCACGTTTCTAATCCAAAAAGTCAATTAAAGACACCTATGAAGTCAAAGCAGTGTCTAGGAAGTTTCTAGGAAGCTTTTATATTAAATATTATAGAATTAACTTACTTTTATCTACTTTTACTTACTTCTACCTATTTCTATATGTAATTATTAGCTTACATGATTATGGCCGTGACACAATCTTTTGCATCAATTAAACTTTTATTATTAAAGTATTATAAACAAATGCCTTACTAGTTCCTATAGGTATGTTTAGAAAAAACATACATCCATATTCTTCTATTATAGAGGCCACAATATCATCATATACCTTTTTTTTTTGTTGAAGATTCAATTGTAAAACATATTGCTCCAAATTTGTTTTTAATTATTGAATGTGATATATATATATATATATATATATATATATATATATATATATATATATATATATTTGTTTTTTTAATAAAAAACTGATTTTTATTAACTACTGCATTCTAATTGTTTTTTTATAAATTGCATTGGAGGATACTATGCAAGCATTTTGTAAGAGTCTTACAAAATCTTATCCATCAAGAAAAGTCCAAAATCTTTAATCTATTTATTTATTAGTTTGCTAATTCCATGTTCTCTTTATAAATAGGCATTGAGATCATCTAAGAAGCTTTTCTGAAATCTTTTTTTATTAATTTAATAGATTTAGCAAATTTTTGTATAATAGCAAAATAAAAAAAATAATGCCTTCAATTGAAATCCAATTTGTATTCTTGATGCCTCTTCCAAACATTGTTGCTACTCTTTATCATCTTTAAGTAATTTTAAAGCTACACACACACTTTTAAGTATTGGATGGAAAATTCTATGAATAGTCTTTAAGTACTTAAATGATTGTGGACCTTTAACATAGATTAATAAAAGCCTCAAATAATATCTTTTTTGTATTTTCAAATTTATAAAATAAAATCTTCTAGTAGCAAATCTATATTTTTATAACATCCACGTCCTTCTTGTCTTATGCCAAAAAAAAATGTTGTGAAAATTATTGGTATGTATATTGTCTTACTATTGCCATTGCTACATACATTCTAAAAAATAATTTTAATATTATCTTTTTTCTTTCAACATGTTTTAAAATTACAGCTACCTCGTTATTTGGATCATATATTACTTGATGTATTCTTGGAAGTTGAACAACCAAACTAGCAACACTTAGCATTTTTTCATGGATCTGCATATTAAAAAGTTTTCAAACAGCTTTCGGAGCTCTAATGTATCTTGCATCCAAATATTCTTTGATCTTGTCTTGTTAGTTCTCAAATTACATTGTAATGCAATCATGGCTCTTATATATTTGTAGATATACTTGACAACACAAATAGATTTACATATCTCATCATTAATATGACAATTATACTTTGAAGATATTTTTGGATAAAATAAAATAATATCCTTGTTGTCAACAACTATTCCTTGACCTTCAAACATTCTTCTATCATTTCTTTGTCAATATTAAGGATATTCATTGACATCTATTGTTATTTCTTCCACAAACATCTTTAGATATTGCTTTAAAAAAATGTCCGATGTCGTAATGTAATACGACTATATGGTGAAATTATAATCAAAGTTGAATTTCTAATTAATATCTAATTATCTTAGTTAAATTATAATTTGAGGTATCTATACATGGCTTTTATAAAAGCCTCTTAGGTTATTTTCTTATCTTAATAGTTAGTAGGTTGAAGTTTAGTTAGTAATTTTACCTTCTAGATTATAGAGACTCTTCTACTATCTTAGAAAGACCATAAATTAATAAAATCAGATTATAAGAGGTAAATAATTAGTATAGTTGGTACTAGGATTAAGTTGAGAGTAGGATTGGGCTAAAAACACCTTAGGATAGGTTAGATTGATACCTGGGGGTCGACCATCTGTGAGACAGGGTCAAAATCAAACCTTTGGCCACTAAAACAAAGGCCTAAGACAAAATAGGAGGGCATTTGAAGATTGGAGATTAGGATTTAAAAGCTAGCTTGAAGTTCTTTCAAAAGAAAAAAGAATTATTGAGAAAGGATTTTTGAGGACTTAGAAATTGTTTTTCAAAGTCAAGATTTATATCAGTGATTTGGGTTTTATATAATATAATTAGGACTAGCAATTTTGGCTAGTTCGTACAATTAATGTGATATCTACAATTGAAAATTTGATACTATTTGGATTATTAGATGTGCTAATTTTATACAAAATTTTGTGATCATCTAACAATGTGGTTTAGAGATATCTAGTTTTTAGCACAAGAGGATTTTGGAAGGTGGTAGTTTGAGGTTGGGTAGGATTTCTATGATATCTAAAGATCTATCAGTCTGATCAAGGTAAAAATTGGCATGGTGTTGAAGGACTTGAAGATCAAGCTACACATCAATTTTAAGACAATGTTAATATTTGGAAAGGGAGAAATCATTGCTAGGGTTTCTACTTCACTTTTCAAGTTGGCGGCCGAGTGACATCAGTGCAATATTTGGAGGTTTTATCACAATCCGTAAGTTGGATTGGGCTGAAAATTCATGAGCATATAGAAGACTTACATTGACAATTGCATGCAAAATTTCACATCAAGTGGACAAACAGATCAGATGTTATTACTTGTTAAAGCTCACTAATTAAGATTGGACTTACAAGGAAAATCTAAATTGCTTAAATATGAAAGTAATAAGGTAATTGGGAATTATGTATGGTTAAGACTACTAAGAAGAGTGTTTTAAGCACTTTTGAATTGGAATTCAGATTGTATTCTTCTCAAGTGGGCAAAACCTATTAGGATTTCTTGGCTACTTGTGAAACACAATCTCACCTTCCACAGCTAGATGCTCGGTGCATTCCTGAGCAAAACAACCTGTAATACAACACCGCCTTCCATACTAGGCACTTGAAGATTTCACATTCTACATGGACTATGTACCATGCATTATAAAATGACTTCAAATAACTCTTGATTATTATTTTATCTAATTTTTTTGGAAAAACCATACAATCTACATCTTCAATGCATTTAATCTTCCTTTTATAATCCAAAAAAATCAAGATGTGTATATGAAGTAGACTTCTCGTGTCAAATTCAATAGTATAAATATATGCAAGAATATGATCAAAGATAATTTTTTTCTTTATATCTTTCATAATTGCACGTTTTTTGAATTCAAATACATAAATAACCAAATTTGGCCAATTATTTGCTTATTATTTTTGAAGCAATTTATTCTAAATTTTGGACCATCTTGGATTTGTTGTCATTGTTATAAAAATATCAAGATATTGATAAAACCTTGTAGTTTTTATAAAATCTTGAAGTATTTCTATCATATATCTTGTACTTCTAATGTGTGATGATGGAAGTAAGATTCTATATCCTAAATTATTTGATTCATATTGTTCTTCTTCAAGCCCAATACTTTAATGAGTTACAACAGTATCTACTAATCTTTTGTACAAATCAGCATGTAATTTTTTTTAATTGTAACGTGGATATTGTAAATATAATTACTTAATTGCTACTTATCTATTAACTATAAATTCTTTTAATAGCTTTCTTCCATAAATTTTTTTAGAATATTTGATAGGCCTTAAAAAAGTTAATAAGCAAAATAATCTATTTGTGTAAGGTTGTTGCATCTACAATCTTCTCGTCCAATACCTTCTCTTTTTTCAATAATATCTATCACTATATTTTGCACCCTTAGGTCAAGATGCCATTTAAGAATTCTATGTAAAAAAAGAGAATATAATGAAAGAGCAAATAAATAAGATAAGTATAATGAATCCTTTCTAATAGCCTATTATTATGCAGACAAATAATAATATCATGAAGTGCATTATATTATGATCTATCTCTAAGCAACATAATAGTAATTTCTTCAAAAGTAATAAGAATATTATATCAGTGTTTATTACTCTTATTCATGAAGTATAAAGAAACAATAAGATCTAATTCTACTATTCTTTTATTTTGTACTTGAAATAATACTTCATATACTTGTTTATATTATCCAATACATGAAATATTCTCCATAAAAACTTTTTAAATTTTTTACATAATTTGACTCAATAAACTACAATTACATTTTATTCTTCTATCTTATGCAAATGATGCATTGTAAATATAGAGTTGTGTTTAAATTGGATCCATAAATTTTTTTTAGTGACAATATTTTGCTAAATGATATAACTTTCTATTTATTTTTAAACTATATTGAGCATTTTCTTGAAGCATAGATCAATCAATATTTGCACTTAAGGACATAAATACACGTGAAATATTATATTGATGGATGTTTTTTTTGGAACTCCCTTCTTCTTTCATCTTGGTCTTTGAATAAGCGTGTCAAAAGCAAAAATAAAGAAGATAGAGATAGAATTTTTTTCTTTGATGACAATATTGTCCAATAATAGAAACTTCCTTAGAAATTTGACTAAATGTTCATCAAATCAATGTAGTGCATTACAATGAAGATACAACATTCGTCTTTTTTAGATTATGTATGACTTCAAGACTTGTAATTATTTCAATTTTTTTTTGTCCTCTCTCACATTCCCTATGCTATTGTTCAGCAATTGCTTTTTGATTTATTATTAAAGGTGGATTGTTTATAATTATACAGGTTCTATTAGACAATTGGAGTAAGCTTGTAAGAGTCAAAATTTTATCTCCATAAAATTCTAATAATATCTTATTATTTAAGTATTTTAGTAAAATTACATAGTACCTATCAAATAAAAATATGTGTATATAGCTTAATTATACAAATTATAATGCCATAGTGCTTTAAAAAAATATTCTACATCTATGCATCTCTACTAATCACAATCATAAATACTTTTTTAACAACTTGCTACAACAAAAAGCTCAATTTTTCCAATATGTCACATTCTGCAAAAAAAAATTAAAAAAAAAATTAAAATCAATATTTAATTAATTAATTATTAAATAAAATTAATATATATATATATATATATATTTATATACATAAGAAGTTGAATACAAAATCTTTCATATTAAAGCAATAAATAAAATTCCTACAATTAAATTTTTGTATAATAATTCTTATTGTAGTTAAAAATACTTCTAAAATTCCAATAAAATTTTATTTTTTGAGAATTTTATTTATAATGAAGATATAATATAAAATATAATATAATAGGTATAATATAAAAACCATATAACTATAAATATAATTGTATAGATAAAAATTATTAATATAAAACTATAAAATAATAAGATAATTTTATTTCTTATTAAATCCTTATATAAATCCATGTTTAATAATAATATCATAGCTTCTATTATAATAGAGAAAAATATAATTATTAAAGTATGTAAAATATGTGTAGTATAGAATCAAAAAAATTAAATACAAAATTCTTTTATTTATGGTTCTTTTACAAAAGGCTTGAAAAAATTTATCATTCTCTCATTTTAATCTTTATGCTTATACTACAAAGTACTAAAAAAAGAATAATTGTTCAAATTTTCTTACAAATTCGCTATGTAATCTAAATAATATTTCTATTTGAGCTCTCAACAATGTCTACTTTAAGGCGCTCTTGGAAAAGTTCCAAACATGCTCTCAAAGCTTGCTTCACTACAACTCCCTTGTAGAATTTCAGATAATTCCTTATTTCATTGCACATCAAGAATGTCTTCCAGCAATAAAAAAAAAAAAAAAAAAAAAAAAAAAAAAAATGCAGCTCCTGTCATTGCAATCACAATGTCAAGATTGACAAAAACAAATATGCAAAGATTGCAACAACGGAGATGATGTAGCAATAATATTGATTTTCCATCTTTGCTATAAATTGACTAAATCTACAATAGGCAACATGCTTAAGCTTGAAAAATAATCTTATTAAAATAAATATCAATCTATTCAATCATACATTTACCTTCAATCATACTTAGTTGCAAAAAAAAAAAAAAAAAAAAAAAAAAAGAATCTTGTGAAGTCCTTGTATTGTTGATTGTTATGATAATATAATGTCGTTGATTACTATTATAATAAAATATTGTTGATAACTCCATTTTTGAATGAACCCATATTGTTGTTACAAAACTAAGTCCATATGATTTGACAATGAAAGTTGATATGATTTGCTAATGAGGTCAATATGGTTCAATAATAATGTTACATCAATATAAGTTGTAAAGTTTGTGGTAGCAAAGATGATGTAGTAACAAATATTAATTTTTTATTCTTGTTGTAAATTGACTAAATCTACAACACGTAATATACTTAAATTTGAAAAATAATCTTATTAAAATAAATTAAAATATATTTTTTTCTTATTATGCAACATATCTATTGTCTTTCTTTTATCATAATTTGTGTCTTGTATTCAATTATGCATTTACCTTCAATCGCATTTAATTGCAAAAAAATAAAATAAGGCATGTGAATTCTATGTATTATTGATTGCTACCATAATATAATGTCGTTGATAATAATCAATGTTGTTAATATAATGTTTTTCATTATAATGTCATTGATAGTAACATTGATAGAGTTTTATCTTATTTAAAGTGTTATTTAAAGTATGTGAAATGAGTTAGTGATAAAAAATATGATCTATAATGTTTGCATCAAAGTTTGATTCAAACTAAAATAATCCCTAAATATAATTTTACATGACTTGAGACAATATTTTTAGCCCCATCATATGAAGGAATATATGATTAATAGCCGCAATAGACAACCTTTACACTCATGTCAAACATCCACTTCATTCCAAACATTGCTTATTAACATATTTTCTTTAATTTGCATTCAAATGTAACATCAAAAATAAATAATCACCCAATGTATTCAACCAATTTCTAACACTATTAAGCTAAAAATAACACAACACATAACAGATTGTGCATTGGGCCATGCCTCATTACCATTTGTGTTTTCATCAACATCATCAAAGATTGGGATCAAATGTGTACTTGGCAAAATTTCATCCCCCCTCATAGCTCACACCTTGCTTTGTTGGTATTTGATTGTTTATTTCTCTCTGAATTATTGAATTTCATCTTTAATTGCATTTCTAATTACATTTAATTACAAAAAGAACAAGTCTTGTGGATTCTTTGTGATTAGATATTATCACCTATAATATGCAAATCATCATTGCAATAAAAAATGTGACTTCTATTATTATAGTTACAATATTGAGATTGACAAAAAAAACATGCAAAATAAAATTGTAAACATGAAAATAATATGATAATACTTTACATGTAGCAAATAAGACATTCCTAAATCCATTCAAATTTAATTAAACTCCCATATTTTAGTTAAGTTTTAGTATTTTACATTCAATTAAATTCTAGCAATGATGAAAACAAAGACCAATCAATGCATTGAATAAGAACTATTATTATTTAGGCAATTTATATTTGCTTGAATTTTGGTCAAGCTTTTTCTTCTTTTTAAACTCTAGAAAATATTAAGTTTTTTGATGAAAACCAAGAAAGGTACATGCCGTAAATGAAAGCTACTATTTATTTTTTTGAATAATTTATGTATATATATATATATATATATATATATATATATAAAGTGTTGGCATGATACATATTTGAGGCATATATTTGGTACTACATATAATGTTGGCACGTAGTTCTTGAAGATCTTCATTCTTGTATCATTACACATTTATTGGACCTTTAACAATTCCATTCACACACTAAACTTCTTATGATTGCCATTGGCAGGGTCTTAATTTATTAGACAACAATGCATCATGTAATTGCTTTATCAACTATACAAAATATACAAGATTAGTATCATTTCTATGGTAGAAATATTTGATATGATTTTAAAAGATGAAACATATGGAAGAAAAATATTAATGGCAAGTAGAGTGTGATGACCAATGATAAAGTCAAGGAAGTTGTTGAGCCAATAACTATGGAAGATATTGAGTTGTTTGTAAGATTCAAACAAACTTTTAGTTTGGAAGATTCAACAACTTGAGGTTGTTAGAAAAGAAGGTTACTAAATAATATCTTATAATTTTAATAACAAGCTATCACATATATTTAAGGAGTATTTTTAAGCATAAAGGGAATTTATTTTTAATTCTTATTTTTAAAATTATTAAAAAAAATCCTCTTCCGACTTGAAGTATCATCAAATAATAGTTCCTACATAATTCATACAATGTAATCAAACTACTACATCATCAGTTAAACCATTTGAAATTTTTTAAGAAGGTAACATGAGTATTGAATATCTTTGATAGAACCTTTAGTCTAAATCATCTATGGCCTTATCTCTACTTTCAATTCAATTAACAATAATATCACCGAAGGCTTTTGATATCACTACTCTCATTAAATTTTTCTTATATTACAAGGTAGGATAAAAAAAACTAGCCATTTAATAAAATCAAAATATTGTATTTGCTTAGCAAACCACAATATTGCAAAGTCTATTAGATTTGTAATTCATAATTATCATACAATAGGCAATCCATTATATGCCCATAATTTTGGAAGTAGATTAACTTGGCTAACTTTCAAGTATAAAAGAATGACTTGTATATCATTTTTAGGACTCTTGATCCATTGTTATCCAACCTTTAAGATATAGGACACAATGGTCCACATGCATATGGCCTTTATAACATTCTATACACCTTGTGGAAGAAGAAAGATAATTTCTATATTACAGAATGATAATGGACTAAAGAATGATTCTTTAAACAAGGTTCTACCATTTTTTCTATACCCTATTAATAATTTGATGTCAAAACTCCTACATCATATTTAAATACTCATTCCATTACAAAAATTGGTCAGACTTGTCATAAGATTTTTCATCTTCTTTTATATATCTATTGTTCTTGTTAAGAATGAAAAAAATTTATTCTCTAAATTGATGATGGATATAATATATTCACCAAAACTATTTCAATTTGCTACTATGAAAGTATTTGTCACCACTATTATAACTTATTTAATAGACATTCTTCCAATCATGCCACCTACTATTATTGTTAAAAGAGACAATTCATTTTTTAACACCATCAATTGCATGGAATTTCTTTATCAATAGTTATTGGTCCTAATGCTATGAGAAGTTGCTGATTTTTTATGAGAATATCAAATTCTTAACACTATATGGACAATGATTGACAACATGAACTCCATCATGTATCCACACATAATATTGTCTTCTATTTTGCATATCATCAAGACACTTATTACATCAACCTTACTAGAAATGATCATATTACTACCAATTAGAGCCGATTTTAAGAAATTTCTTCTTTCAATTATTTGGCAAGTACTTTCTATCTAATGATTTTTTCATATTTTTGTATAACTTCATCAATATGGCAAACACATGCTATATTTTCAAACTATATAAAATCTATCAATTTTATAATTACCTTATAATAGATATTCAAGATTTTTTGAAATTCCACATAGATAGCTATGTATAGCTTACCTTGAGATAAGTACAAAGTTTCCTTCAATAATTATTTATCTCTATTGAACAACACAACAATGAATAAGGCTTCATAAATAGCATCAAATTTTAATATAGAAATAACTTAGATCTTCACTTTTTTAAATTCATCAAGCATGCCAAACTTGCAACTAATAATAATAAGAAATTTATATGCTAGATTGTACAAATTTATTTTATGCAGATGTAATAAAAGAGGCTAGGATTAACTCCTTTACATTCAATGATGCCATGCTTCAATATCTCAAGCTATGTATTCAATATTTAGGTACAACTCTTTTTAAACACACAAAGCTTAAAGAAATAATCTCATCACCAATCTCTATATCTATAGATCTAGGTCACTATCTTAACAATTCCACTAATAATCCTTATGAAGATGGATATGATCTCAAATTCCTTATCAATGACTTCTTTAAGCAATTATAAGCTTTATGTTCTAACACTCAACAAGTGAAAATTGAAGGACTTTATTTACTTAATAACAACAAAAACTAAGAATCCACTTATTATATCATATTTCAATAAAAAAATCTTTTCTTATGAATTTTGTAAAAAAATAGGATACAATGCTATATAATATTATTTTGTCCTTTTGTCTTGAAAAACCTAGATTCATGGTACATAGAGTTAGCCACCTAAAACAAGATTTTTCTTTTAAATTTATAATTATATTTATAAAAGGCAATAATACAAAACAATGCTTTACAAGCCCATCATTGTTCGTACTCATATTTAGTAACTTTTTTTGCTTCAATTGCTTTTTCTTTATCAAGATAGTTAAGTCCATTAGACCCTAGATTATAGTTTATTAAAACTATGGACTTAATTATCCATTACTAGTTGATATGATATATAATGTCACCACCATTTTCCTCTCTATTACCAAGCTATTTAATTTCCATATAGCATTGGCTAAGATAATAGTTTCTATTATCAATGGCATAACATATTATTTACTAGGCATCATGGTAGTTACTATATATATCATAAGAGTTGATGATATAATTATTGCCATTATCTTATCAAAAGATAAAATCCTTTTTGACCTTGAATAGATGTTCAAAATTTCATATCTCCTTAATATCACCAAATTTCATATAGTTCTTAGTGCCTTTGACAATCTAGCTAAGATAATTGCCATATCTATGATCACATTGCAACCAAGACCTCACCATCAATCCAAAATACCATAACCATTCATATTCACTAACTCACTATTATGTAATTGGAATTCATTCATAAAATTTTACTTACTAGATGATTGTCTCTATACTTAACAACTACGTACCTTTGGCATAAAGGCACTACCTCTTATATCAACTTATAAATTATTAGTATTATTACAAGCTACAACAATGTTCACAGTGCCTCGATTGTTATAGCACTAGCATTGAAGTAATATTATAATTGTCTATCCTTAACAATACCATCTACAACTCAAACCACGGTGATGGTTTTTAAAGAAATGATAGAAGATGGTGGCTAATGGAATATATGCTAAGCAATTTTGTGATAAAATCCTTATCCTTGTAGAAAATCCAATATCTATCCTACTAAGCATAGCTGCTTATGAAATACTTGTGCAATTAATTACTATTCTCAATTCTTTAATAATTAACTTCTCTCTCATCAAGGATCTTCACATAAGAATGAACGATCATTCTTCTATCACTATCTCTATTACTATGCTTTATTTTAAGTAATCATGCAATAAAGTATATGTGAGATCAATGTCACTAATCAAGATATAAATTTTTGTATCATATATGATTTTTTATAGACTTTATCTTCTCTATAATACAATGAGATTAGCTAACATGCTTCATTGCCAATAATCTTAGTATCTTTAGTTCACTTTCTACAAACTTTAGATGTACGATATTAATCGAATATCATATTATCACAATTGTTCTTCCGGCTTGCCAAGTTTGATATCATAAAAGCAACAAGGAATAGAAGATGATCCTCAAAGAAGTTCAAAAATTGTTGGATGCCAATATAGCCAATTTGTATCTTTCATCTTGAGTTTCATTGATTATTTTTTTAAAATAGAATAATAATACGACAAGATTTTGTATTGAATATAGATGCTTCAATGCAATAATAAAAAATATATATATCTTTTTTTGTACATTCATAATATGTTAGATCAATTATAAGATGTAATATTTTTTTCTTCTATCAATCTTGCCTTTGATCTATTGTAAGTATTTTTTAATAATATGACCAAGAAAAAATTAATATTTATATATTATAAAAGACTCTTTCATTTTAGCACTATGCTTATAAAATTGTATAATACCATGTCAATAATCTAATGTACAATAGACATGGTGTTACTAAAGTTTTGTTGTATATGTGCTCTAATTATTGTGGACAATGTTAACATATACTCCTATGATTCTGTTTCACATCTAAATGATCTAAATAGGATTTTTGATGAGATTCAAATATCAAGCCTCAAGTTAAAGATAAAGAAGTATACTTTGGATCTTGAAAAGCTTTTATATCTTAATCATATAGTATTTTCTTAAGGCTTGCAATTCCATCTAGACAAAATTCAGTTAATTATGTAATATCTATTGTTAATCAATTTAAAATGTACTTAGTTTTTCTTTGACTTGATTGATTATTATTAAAAATTTATTTATAATTTTGCAATGCTAGTGATACCTCTATATTAGCTAATAAAGAAAGATATTTCATTAGTTTAGAGAGAAATAGAATAAGTAACCTTTAAAAAATTAAAGGTGGATCTTTTTACAACCTCCTTACTTATCTATCTACACTTCTATTTGTCATTTTTGCTATAGATCAACACTAGTAGAAATACCATTAATGCAATACTAAGCCAAGTGATCCATAAAGAAGAGCAAGTCATTGCATATGCCTCTCTAAGGCCAAGAACTATGGCATTAACAATAAAAAAGGACTTGCAATGATTTTTGATATTAAACACCTTTGTTTCTATCTATAGAACACCAAATTTATAATTGAAACCAATCACATACCTCTTAAAGCACTATTAAAATTTCAAGATTTCATGGACCAACTAGCTTAGTTGACATTGATATTACTATCATATAATTATACTATTGTATATAAACTAGGACGTCTTTACTCTAACATAGATGCCTTGACTTATTCAAAGATCATAGAACCAAAACCATACTTAAAAATTCAGGATATCATTGCTAAGTTACATATCATGCTCTATAAGCAACTATTATTCATAATGGTAGTTGACTATTGCAAAGCTCATCATTCAACAGTAAACAACAATAAATTCTTATTAAGATTCTTCAAATGTTTTGAGAGCAATGATCAACAATAACATACACTAGTTTTTTTGTGGTTTTATTATTTATTATTTTTTTAGTTTGAATAGCCTATTCAATTGTTTCAATTACTTCTATTATTTTTATCTTCTTTTATTTCTAATTTTTAGCTCAAATATACTTATATATACAAGCAAAATGGTTTTGTATATGTTTCATTGATATCTTTTATAATAATAGCTTTATTTTATACAAACCAACATTAACTAAACCAAGATACATTCTAATATTGTGAAAATTTATAAGTTAAAAAAAGATGGAGATTATAGAAGCAACCACTCCTTGCCTTCTTGCAAATAAGTAGATTGTTCCGAATCAATATGAACAAGCATCATAGATGTAACATTATATGACATATTGGTTAATGCTTGCTAGAGCAATTTTAGTACCCTTGGACTAGATAACACTTTGGCATAAAAAGTGAAATACTATACCTAGTTGTGGAAGAAAAAATGAAACTTTCAATAAGATGATTCTAAAAATTCTAATAAAATCTTAAACAAATTCTAATTAAATTTTAATAATAATCTATTTTTAATTAAATAGAAAAAAATCTCAATAATTTATAAAAAAATATTAAAAATAAATAAATTAATCTTAATAAAATATATGTAATATAAAAATCTTAAAGAAATATAAAAATATATATCCTAATTGAATTCTAATCAAATCTTAATGTAATCTTCAATAAATCCTAATAAAATTATAAATCAATCTTAATCAAATCTTAATGAAATTCTATCCAAATCCTATTCGAATTTTAATAAAATCCTAAATTATAACCAAGTCCTAAACCAAATCTTAGATAAATTCTAATTCTTAATCAAATCTTAAATCAAATCCTAGCTTCTAAATCAATTCTAATTAATTATTAATCAAATCCTAAATTTTAAATAAATTCTTAATAAATCTTGTAGAAAATTGAAAATTCAATAATTAATTCTTAAAAAATTGATTTTGATTAAAAAATTTTAAACTTTGCAACAACTAAATTAGCAACAAACAAAAACAATTTGAAGAAGATTATACATATCAATTGTAAAAAAAGCTTCCAAAATCTCTTGGTTATAATCCTCATCTTTTGACTTGAATGTTAATCTTTTAATAATAATTTTTCCTTATTGAATTATTCAATTGCTCCAAAATTTGGATTGTGTATAGATATTCAAGTCTAAATTGCTCTTCCTAATATTTTCTTCAATTAAATTAGCAGGTATTGTCACATTGAAAAATCCCTCATTAATCCTAAATCTTAATTATTTAAGACCATAACCTAAAAAAACTCTTATACTCTTTAATTTTACCAATCAATTTATTTCAAAATTTTCACATATATTTATAATAATAATAAAAAAAAACTATCAATTTTTTTTTATATACATGCTACGAAATCCAAAAAATCTTCAAGTTTATAAACATATTTTTATTTTTTAAAATCTAAATCCACCTAATACATCAATAACTTTGAAAATCATTCAAAATCTCAATATTAATCCAAATGACATGAGATCAAAAATATTTCTCTAATATACTCTAAATTCTACTTTTTAATTGATAAAAGAGTCCCAAAAATAATATAAGTGCTTGAATTTGTGCCTCAAAGTGTGATTTTGTTGTGGTTTGTAGCCGGTCCTCTCAAAGTATCAATTCTACTTTTCTTGAGGTAATTTTTTTTAAAACCAACTCCTAAATTTTTCTTACAAATGCTTATTTTTCTATTATTTTAATCTATCTTATTTTTCCTTATTTATGATTATAAAAAGTAAATAGAATATATTTTCATAAAAAGTAATTATAATAATATAAGATTTTATTACTAATCAATTTTTTATCTATGTTTTTTTACTATATCTTTTTTTATTAAACTCTTATATATATATATATATATATATATATATATATATATATACATACATACATTTTCACTTAATGGCCATATTACCATACAACAATGGTTTATCTATATACTATGTATATTGATTTAGAAGAATGATGCATATGATGCCCATTAACGTACAATGTTGTGAATGATCACATTAACCTAGTAGGCTCATATGTAAATTATGTATAAAAAAAAACAAGCAATAGTATATCAACAACCTAAATTTCTATGCAGAGGAATATTTGCATATTCATAGGGATAGAAAATAGTCACAATGTAAATCTTATGTCATCCAATGATGATGTACAATAATCTATAATTTAAAATTTTTATATATGTAATTTGGACTATTAAATAATAGCAAGTATTTGAACTATTGAAATAGCAAGTATTTGAGGCATATACTTAGTACAACATATGAAATTGGGACCTAGTTCTTGAGTATCTTCATCTTTGTGTCATCTTACATTTATTGCATCCTCAATAATTTTATTCACATATTGAGCTTCTTCTGACTAATATTGGCAGGGTCTTTATTTATTGAATAATAATACATCATATAGTTATTTTATCAAGTCCATAAAATACACATAATTAGTATTGTCTTATTTCTTTGCTTTATAAAAAGTAACTTATAACTTTAATAATTTTGTTCTAAATATTATAGGCATAGTATTCAAATAGAATAAGACTCTAAAAGTTTAAGTAATTAATATAAAAGAAGTTTACTTTATATCACAAGCAAGAGATATAAGAAGACACAAGACTAAGAGGTCCAAGCTAAGCCAAAAGGATTATAATATTAAAATTGATGATTCTTTTACCTTCAATTTATATTTATATTAAGTATAAAGAAGATCCTTAAATATTTTTTGTAATTTTTAAAGGTGAAGCAAGATTAAGATTCTTTTTTGGAAATTTTTTAAAGTATTTAAGTCTACATAAATCTTTTGAGACCTAATAACACCTTCTTCAACCTTCTTCTATTGTATGTCCATGAAAACAAGCCTTGTGGTTCTTAAAAAGCTTCCACATAGCTTGTACAATAATTGATGTATATTAAATTAAAAAAAAATAAAAATTCAACACATTTTAATAGTTAAAAGCTTTGTTACAATTTATTTATATGATTGATCTTTGAAATAATATAAACTATTTCTAAATTTAAATTCATATTCATTATGTAATATAAAAATTCTTCCAATTGTATATGTTCTTTAAACATGATGTAAGCTCTTTTTTTAATTGTAGCTCTCCAATCTTTAAAACTAGTTTTAGGTATAATTCTTAAATAAAAATACCAAATAATAGTTTTAGCATGAAAACTTCAAATAAAATCATATTCTATGTTCTAAAATCCGAATTTTGTTTTTATCTAAGTAGCTTTATGATATTACTCTATAAAAAAATAATGAATTCTTTTGAAAATATAATAATGAATTTTTGATAAATTTAATCTATTTTTGAAATTATATAGCTTATTTTTATAATTCTTTATTCAAATAATCAATTAAAAAAATAAAAAAATCATCAAATATAAAAATATCATTTAAAATAATAATAGGCGGTATTTTGTATTTTTTTACTTATAATTTATGTTTTGTATTTAATAAAAACTAATTTTTAAAAATTGAGAAAGCATGATTTTAAAGCCACTTTAATTTGATGATATCACCAAAATATACTACTCTACATTCTATTAATTTACAAATTTAGGACTGAAAATAATATAACAAGAAGAAATTATTCATATATACATAAATAAACATTCAACAACAACCATATTTCAAAAAATAGTACAAAAACATTGTGCAAATAGGAGGTCTTATTTTCAACTTAAAATTTTACTTCATAATGAAATTCAACTTGTGATAAGATAATATTATAAGATTATTTTTTGGTATTTTATATTTAATTTGGATACTTTTAGAAGTCTAAAAAATAAAAATAATAACTAAAATACTTAACAAGTACATATATGTATATATGTATATATATATACACGCACATTAAAATATATTATTTATAAAATTTATTATGAGAATGATAATAAATAGCTCTGAATTTTAATAGCACCATAATTTTATTCATGTACATTTGAATAAGCTTTAAATCAAAAAATGTCATATAACTTATATTACTTTTAGATTATATATAAGTATTGTTGTAAATCAGTAAAAAAATTACTAATACAATAGTCAAATCTAATGATATAAGACATTGTAAGCATTTTATTTTCAATATAAATATGTGAATCATTAAGAAGAGAATTTTGGTAAAATCATGCAACTTCAAGCAAGGAAAGAATACTTTGTAACTTATTTTAATTCATTAGTGTTTTAGAAGTAAGTAAATAGGAATGACAAGAAGGTTCCATATTAGACAAGGAAGAATTCAAAAGCAAAGAGGCAAAAAAAAAATCTAGCAGATTCAATAAAAAGACTAGAGATGCAAGATATCAATCTTTATATTTCTTGCATGCTAAGCAAGTGCTCTACTATCTCAGCCAAATATCCCTTTGGAGTTAAAATGAATAATGAATATAACACTAATATGTGTCAAAATGAGCTTTTATCTTTCAATAAACACAGTGATTATATTATAGGTATATTTACAAATCTTTGTCTATGTTTTATGCCCTAGTATATTCAGCTACATATATTGTTTATGTAAACATTGATGGATAAGTTTGGCGTTTTCCCAAAATCAGTACCTTTTATCTAAAAATCTATAATTTGACTTTTTTACATGTCTAGTTTGCTTCTCCATTCTTATTTATGTATATAAGAACTATCTATTAGACAAAATAGGTCTTCATGTGTTATATTTATGAAGGCCATATTGACAAGTATGTGGAGTTGAAGGTCAAGTACAATATTCATTTGATAGTGGCTTATGTAATAGAGAAGTAGTTGCCAGGGAGGAAAGATTTTACATATGGAATTTTGTGCTTTTAGTATTTCTTGTATTTTGGCATGCTTCCATTCTATGTTTGTGAATAATTGTTGAATACCATGTTGCAATTCCTCACTAGTACTAGAGTCCATGTTTGTACTGTCCTCAATAGCCGTATCAAAGTTGAACGCAAGTAAGTTTGGTGCATGGTGTGCATTGGTGGTAATATTGTAGCGTGCTTATTAATTATTTGATCTAGGCTTTTATTAAGGTTTATTAAGATTTTAATTAGGAATAAATTAGAATTTTTTAAATATTTATTTAAAATTTATATAGAATTTTTATTTTTAATATTTTTTTAGGATTTCTTATTATTTCTTTAAAAGTTTTTATTTTTAGTATTCATTTAAGATTTTTTTAAGGTTTTATTTTTATGATTCTTTAAAGTTTTTTTATTATATTTTATTGAGATTAATTTATGATTTTTTTGTGTTTCTTTTTTAATTTCTTTTAAATTTATTTGGATTAATCAAAGTTTAATCAAGATTATTAAAGATCACTTAAAATATATTAGACTTGATAGGATTGTTGTTGCATTTCTACTTACTTTCCATAACTCAATGCTTGATGCATTTTCAAGCAAGAATAATCGTAATACAATATTAGTTGTGAATTTGGTACAAAAAGCTTGAAATGGGAGGTCTTAATTTTTTTTTTCTTTCTATATTTTTTTATTTAATAGTGAACAAAAGCAAGAGTTCTGAAGGAGGTAAGCAAAGAGCTTTAATTGGAGCTATTGTGGAATTTCTACTAATGGACAAGGTATATACATAGATCCAACCGTTGCAAGCATGTTTTAGGCTTTTACATTATCTTTGCAACAACAACAAAGTAATAATTGCAAGAAAGTTTTGGCAACCAAAGCATTGCAAATAGTACTTAACAAAGTTGACTCATTTCATAGAAGAGATATTTTATAGTATTTAAGATGTTATACTCAAGAAATGGAATTAAATTGGATTTTTGAAAAGAAGATGATTGAGCTATTTAGACTTGCCATGGTATTGGAGATAAAGTAACATTTTATATGAATTATGAAGTATCATGGGAGTTTATGAGAGATATTTTTTCATACATTAAAAGATAAATATTTCTTAAATGATAGTAATTTTATTACTAAAAAAATATTTTTAGAATAGATTGAGTAATTTAATTAGAATTTACAATCAATAGATTTATTAATTTTTTTTGAAAGGTAGTACTTTTAATTATTAAAGGTAGAAAATTAATATTAGAAGCAAACAAGGTTGAATTGTTTTTTCAAGCTATCAATAGAGAAGTACAAGAAAAATTAGAATTTCTTCTTGAAGACAAAGAAGAAGATGAAAGATTGACAACAAAGTGGAGAAATATTGAAGATATAGTAGATTTGCTTATAAAAAAAGGAAAAAAGAATGATAGGATTAATATTCCAAGGATAATATAAGCACCTAAAACTCAAGTACATACAATACCACCAATGATAGCCATTATTTAATTTATAGCATCTACATCAAATAAAGAAGATATAAGAGTTAACATAATTATACATGGATGCAAGATCTTCAAATCAAATTAGGAAGATTTAAAGAAAAAACTTCTATAAATAAATTGAAGGTTACTTTTATATAAGGATATGTACAAAGATGCATTTGGTTTAAGAATGCTTCTAATATTAAGAAGGATTATAATGAATTTAATGATATGATGCAATAAAAAGTTGTTTTTTGAAAAGATGGAAAGATAGCATTAAAAAATACAAAAGACCTCTTTTAAATCAATTTTGGCAAAGAAGATATGCGAGCATTGATTTAAGACTATTTAATAGCACATATAGTAGTAATATAAGAAAATTTAAGTTATGGCACTAGAAGAAATGATGATTTTGATCAAAGTATAGAGACAAATAAATTTTAGATTTCTGTTATTTCTATAATACAAAAATAAAAAATACCTTAGGAAGTGCTATTGAAAACTTTAGTTACAATACATAGTGCAATACATTGAGAAGATTCTATAGAAGCTCTTTTAGTTCATGCATATATTGCTAAGAGCCAATATAAAGCCTTGATGGAAGAAAAGAAATAAAAAAATTTTAATAATATAAGAAAAAAAAATTCTTTCAAGAGGCAAACTTGAGAAGATAAGGCTTGTGAGGTGGCTTTACGAGAATTTTCTATAAAATATACTTCAATAATATTGGAAAAAAAAATAAACGAGATAAAAGATTAAAAAGAAATTAATAGCTTATAAACTACTTTCTAATATTGAAGTAACAATAATTTTAAAGGAAGTATTAGAAGAACATGTACTAAATGCTAAAATAGAGTTTATATTGAAAGAGATTGTAAGAATTATAAAGAAAGAATTTCATAATGTTATTATTGATAGTATAAAAAATAATAATTTAATGGATGAAGTTGGAATGAATTATGCTATTAATATGAAGATATACAAGGATGAAGAAGAAGTTGATAATTGTTATAAGCAATCACCAAGTGAAAAGAATGATTATAATCAATAAATACATTTTGAAGATTATAGTAACAAGGAAATAGAAGCTTTAAGCCATTATACTTAAAAGCATTGGACAAGAATAACTACAAAAGTATTGATAAAGATAGGAGATATAAAAGAACTAGTTGTTGTTTTAATTGATTATAGTTCCAAGATAAATCTTATGTCTAAAGATCTTTATAAGAAGAGAAGTTAGAAAATTAATATAAAATATAAATAGAAAATATGAGCATCTAATAATACATGAAGTAAATTATATAGAACTTATTTAGATGTTAAAATTTGGATTGAAGATGTTGCAAGAAAAGAATATTTTTTTGTTTAAGATACAACATCTTATTCAATGATTTTAAGACAATCATATATTATGGCAACACAGATGGAAATAAAAGTGCTTGATGATGGTTCAACCTATACATAGATACGTAATGAAGATAGAAGAAAAGTATTACAATTTCTATCACTGCCTTCTAATTATGAATGAAATCAAGATAGATTGAGAAAAAAACCATTGTTAAGAGTTGTTGAAGAATTTAAGAATTTTGAAGAATTATCACTATAAAATAGGATTATAAAGATACAAGAGAAGTACAAAAGAGAACATACTTTTATAAGATATAAGTATCTTTGATGCAAGTTTTATTGGTATAATTGAAAATAGAAGTATTATATTGTCATATTACATGTTGTCTTGCTTGGGAATGCATTGGGCATCCAGTTGTGGAAGGTGAGGTTGTGTTTCACAAACATCTAAGAAATCCTAATAGATTTTATTCATATGAGAAGAATATAATCCAAATACCAATTTAAAAGTGCTAAAAAATACTCTTCTGAGTAGCCTCGTTCATACATAAACTTCAATTACCTTGTTACTTTCATATTTAAGCAATTTAGATTTTTCTTGTGAGCCCAAACCCTAATCAATGAGCTTTGACAAGATATAACTTCTAATTTGATCATCCACTTGATGTGAAATTTTGCAAGAAATTATTAATGTAAGTCTTCCATGTGCTCAAGAATTTTCAGTCCAATCCAACTTACAGATTGTAAAAATATCTCCAAAAACTGCACTAATGTCACTTAGCCGCCAACTTGAAAGGTGAAGCAAAAATTACAGTAGTGATTTTTCCTTCTCCAATTGTTAAATTTGACTCAAAATTGGTTTGCAACTTGATCTTCAAGTCTTTCAACACCATGGAAAATTTCACTTTGATTTGACAAGTAGATCTTTAGATATCATAGAAATCCTATCCAATGTAAATTGCTAACTTTTGATAGGTTCTTGTATCAAAATCCAGATATCTCTCAATTACACTGTTGGATTACTACAAAATTTCACATACACTTAGAACACCTAATCATCCAAGCTTTATCAAAATTTAAACTATAGATGTGACACCAGTTTTATGAACTAACTGAGAGTGCTAGTCCTAATTTCATTGCATAAACTCCAAGTTGCCAACACAAACATTGACTTCTAACAACAATTCCTAACTCTCTCCAAATTCTACCAAAACCAACCTTATGTCTCTGAAAGAAGCTCTAACTTAGCTCCCAAATTCTTATCTTTGATCTTCAAATGAAATCCTATTTTGCCCTAGGCAGTCGTTTTAATATCTAGAGGTCTGATTTTGACCCTGTCTCACAACGGTCGACCCTCAGATATCAATCTTACTTATCCTAAGGATTTTTTAGTCCAACTCTATCCTTAACTCAATCTTAGTATCAAATATACTAATTATTTACCTCTTCTAACATGATTTTATTAATTTATGGCCTTTCTAAGGTAGTAAAAGAGTTTTTATATCCTAGAAGGTAAAAATACTAATTAAATTTTATCTACTTGATGTTAAGATAAGAAAATAGGCTAAGAGGCTTTCATAAAAGCCTTATTAAAATATGTTTAATTTTTATTGAACTAATATAATAGAGAATTAATTAAAAAATCATTTTTAGTTATATTTTCACCATATAATCATATCACAATATGACAATGTATAAGAAAGTTGAGGATTTTAAAAAAGAAAGAAAAAAAAGAGTATATGATATTGAAAAAGAATTATATAGGTGATATAGAGTTATTAGAAGATGATGAGAGGATTTTTTGTGTTTATGAAGAAAATGAATTGAAAGATTTTTTGAAATTAATTACATTTATTGAATTAAGAGATGTTGATAAGAATGTAAAAATTCATTCAAGGAAGGTTTATTTAATACTTGAATCTTTTCAAGTATAAAAATTAATTATAGAGAAAAAATATTAAAAAATAGATAAGAAGATAAAATCTATTGCGAAACCTTTACTAAAAGATTCTATAAAATAAATGGAAGAAGCAACAAAAGAAGAAATTTTAATTGATCCAAAGAATATTGGACATCAATTTAGAAAAGAGTATTTTGAAGAATTGAAGATTAGATGAGATGGTTCCTTATTACAAGAAAAATTTGATTATTTTAAAAAAATACTTACAAAATAAGAAAAATCATTTTTCTTTAGATATCATTAAATAAAATATATGGATTTTAATACTATTGCTCTTATATTTATCTCCACAATACTACATGTGACTTAGAACTTAAGGTCAATTTTTGTACCAAGAACACATTTGGCTAAATTAGTGGAATTAATAAAGAAAAAAAAATGTAAATGAAGATTTTGGAACCTTTTTTTGTTCTATATTCTAGTTGTTGGTTTATGGTGCCTAAAAAAAGTAGAACATTATGTTTTATTCAAGATATGTAGCCAAAAAATACATTAATTATTAGAAATATAGATATATAACCTTTAATAGATGAATTTGCTAAAGCATTTATGAAAAAGATAATTTATTCAATGAATGATTTATATTTGAGTTATGATCAATTTCAACTTACATATGGGCGTAGAAATCTAATAATGATGAGAATGCCACTTAGATTGCTTAAAATATATACTCTTTTAAAATATCTTATAAATTTAGTTTCACATATGATAAATAGAATGAACTAGGTATTAAAAAACTCTATTTTTTAAAAATCTATACCTTTTTTAGATGTTGTTTCTATCAAAAGATATAAAGAAGGAAAAAAAGATGAGACTTTAGATAAAAAAAAAGGTGTCACAAGTATGTTGTTGATCATACAAAAGATTATAAAAAGAAATTATCTTGACTTGAAGAAGTTCATCTTATACTTGTGGAAGAAAAAATTACATGTGTAGTACAAGAAGTTGTTATTGTTAGACATTTATATAGATTTTATAGAAGAAAATCAGATCTAAGCAAAGTTGATGCTATTGGAAGAATAAAGGATACATGTGACTTTTTAACAAGAATATGCAGATTTTTAGAAGCTTATGTATTTTATTGTATATGGATTCTTTATTAAGCTCATATAAAAAATCTATTATATGAAGTATTGCATAAAGATCATTGATTTAAATAGATAAAAAATTATAATAAAGCAATAAAAAAACTAAAGGTGTTATTATTGACACCTCCAATTTTAAGAAGAATTAATTATGAGTAAAATAGATAAATAATATCTACTATAGATACTAGTCCTACTACTATTGGATGGACTAGGAATCAAGATGATTCAAGTGGAAACAAATTTTTAATTCAATTTAGAGCTAAATGTTTAACTACTTGTTAACATGCATATTTGTAAATCAAAAAAGAACTACAAGAGGTTATTTTACCTATGAAAGCTGAAAAAAATTATTTGATTAGTGTAGTGGTAGTCATTGAAGCAGATTACTTACCATTACTTGAAATGATTACTAATTGATGAACACCAAATATAGCAATTTTAAGATAGCTTATACCAAATCATTAAATCAAAAATTTAGGCATGTTACTAGAAAGGATAATTTGGTAGTGGACATGTTGTCTTAAGCATGATATGAAATAAAAGACAAGATAGTTGAAG
Source organism: Physcomitrium patens (assembly GCF_059467195.1). NCBI lineage: Eukaryota > Viridiplantae > Streptophyta > Bryopsida > Funariales > Funariaceae > Physcomitrium > Physcomitrium patens. Next base: position 3,272,705 of record NC_143434.1, on the reverse strand, counting down.
ACATTGATGATATAAGATTAAAATTCTATTTAATATCAAATCTTAGGAAGAAAGATAAGTTATTTTTTGAAGAGCATTATGAAAGAAAATTATTGGATATTGATTATTATTTAAATACCTTAACTAAAAAAAAAATTGGTCTATAGAAAAATTTAAACAAATAAGAAAAAAATACATATAGATATTTTTTTTAAGAAGGATTTTTATAGAAGAGACTAAAAAAAGAGATTGGGATGCCACAAAAAGTGTTTCAAAATAAAAAAAAGAGCAATAAAAGTTATTAAAAGAATTTCATGATAGTTTATAAAAAAGACATAGGAAAATTTGGACTATTTTTTAAAAAATTCAAAAAAAAATATTAGTCAAAAAAATATGTATTGAGATGTACTTTTATTTGTAGAATTATGTAAAACTTATCAAATGTATTCTAATATATGACATCAAAATGGTTTACATCTAACATGACTTTTAGTTATTTATTTTAAATAGGTTGTTGCTTTGATTGTTATGCCAATTAGATTATAAAAAATGAGATATTTAGTCTTGGATCCTAAAGTTTTATCAAACCAAGTAGAAGGTAGAATATTGAAAAAAAAGTCTACAGAAGGAATTTGTAGATTTTTGCTTAAAGATATTATTTGTTACTTTAGATGTATAAAATAAATCACTCAAAATTGTATAAAATTAAATATATAAGAAGCTTGTGATTTTTTTGAAAGAGATAGAATTAAGTTGTCATTGATTACAACTTATAATTTTAAAAAAAATATAAAAAATGAATGTAATCATTTGCCAATTATAAAACATTAGTTAAAACTTTTAATAGGAAGGTTAGAGAATAGCATTAGCTTTTGCCATTTGCATTATAGGCTGATCAAATAATTCATAGTTCAATAACAAGATATATGCCTTTTAAACTCATCACATACCAAAAACCTTTTTTTCTAATTAAAGAAAAAGTATCTATTTGAAGTATGCTATCATAGAGAAATAAATTGATAAGAAAAGAAATTTTAGCTATTAGAATTCAATAACTTGATCAAAGATTGGAAGATGTACAAATACTATTAGAAAGGTTAAAAAGAACAAAGTTATAAAATGAGGCATAATTTGATAAGCAACATTGATTGAGACTTAAAGCAATTGAAGAAGATGATTGAATTTTGATATATGATAGTAGCTTAGATAATCAATATAGTATTTTTAAAAAAAATTTTAAACAATAATTTGGACCATATGTAGTAATAATTTTTCATAATAATGCAACTTATTCATTACAAGAGTTAGATAGAAAAAAATAAAAAAATATCAATTACACAGAAGCAAGTGAAGATATTCAAATAATAAAAATAATAAAAGATTTTATCGAAGACATGAATCTTTTAAGACAAGAAGATAAATTTGACTTGGATAAAAAAAATGATAAAGAATAATTGGATGAAAAAAAAAACATAATATAAGTCAAATAAGATTTGGATTATTTGGCACATTCCATACAATGCATAAATTCAAAAGAGATAGATATTATATTGTAACACAATTTTATGGTAAAAAATAAAAATGTATATATATTATTTTGAAAGAGCCTAGTAGAAAGATATAATAGAAAAATAAAGATAAATGATAGAATGATATTAAAAATTTAGTCTTAATATTATTTTTTATAGAAGGAACTTCTATTTATTTTGCAGAAGCATAAGTAAGCCAAATCATAGTAAATAAGATAAAAAAATTGATATAGATATATTTAAGATAGAATCAAAAATAAATTAAAGTAAAAATTATTCCAAATTATCAAAAATTAATACTTGAAAAGCACCAATTATCAACTTGGGTCGAAATCAAACCCTGAGATACAAAACCATGTACCTATAATAACTTTGGAGTTCTTTTGTCAATCAAATAGTAAAATTTGATAGTATATTTTTAAAATGATTTTAAATATTGATTTTATGTTATTCGGATTAATATTGAGATTTTAAAGGATTTTCAAAGTTAATAATGTACTTGATGGATTTAGATTTTGAGAAATATAAACAAATTTAAAAATTTTAGGATTTTGTGAATTTTATAGCATGTTTATAAGTAAAAATTGAGAAATTTTTTTTTGTACTTATTATAATTTTTTATAAAATTTTTGAAGTCAATTGAGCAATTAGATTGTAGCATATAAGGATTTTTGTAGATTATAGTCTCAAAAATTGGAGTTTAAAAGACTAGTGAGGATTTTTAAGGTATCTATTGTAAGGTATGCAAATTTTGAGTCAAAATTTATGATTCAATTATTATTTATTAAATTTTTAATTTTCTAAAGGATTATTAATAATTTATTTAAGATTTAGGATTTGATTAAGGATTGATTAGAATTGATTTAGAATCTAGGATTTATTTAGGATTTAAAGTTCATCTAAAATTTAATTAGGATTTAGGATATTATTTGGATTTGATTAGGATTTGATTAGAATTTAAATATGATTGGTCTAGAATTTAGGATTCACTAGAATTTCATTAGGATTTGAATTAAAATTAGGTTAAAATTTATAAGGATTTCAATTAAAATTTGACCTTAGATTTGGTAAAAATTTATTAAGATTTCAATTAGGATTAAATTAAAATTTGATTAAGATCTGTTTAAGATTTATATAGAATTTTTATTTTTAATATTTCTTTATGATTTTTTTTTGTTTCTTTAAAAAAATTTATTTTTAGTATTTCTTTAATTTTTTTAAGGTTTTTTATTATATTTCTTTGAAATTAATTTATGATTTATTCGTGTTCTTTTTTAATTTTTTAAAAATTTATTTGGATTAATCAAAGTATAATTAGGATTATTAAAGATCACTTAAATTTTATTTAATATTCTATTAAACTTGATAGGATTGTTGTTGTGTTTCTATTTACATTCCAAAACTAGGTACCAAATGAATTCTTAAGTAAGAATATACATAATATGACAATGGTTGACAACATTATGATCTTAAGCTATACCATCTGATGATTGAATAAAGATGTTATTATATAGTGGTTGCCACAGCATTTTATTTATGTGTTAGGATTTTTTTTATTTTTTATAATCCTATATTAAATTCTTTCCATATGTAATAGATGTTGCGCCAAAGATGTGAACTATTATAGATTAGTAGAATTTTAGTATTTATTAGCCAATAGATATTATGGTGCCAAATGCCCCTTCTTGTATATTATATTTTGATAGCACTATATTAGAGTATGATCTTTTAAGATTCTTTTTCAAGAAGAGAATCCATGAGTAATTAGTTTTGCTAGAAATGCTTGTACTTGAATCTCTAGAATAAGTATATTTAAGCTAGTATGGATTATAGGTTATATTATCATGTATTAATGGACTTTTACACAATTGGTTCCTATGGTGATGCCTCACTATAAGTAATTTCTTATTAACATGTGAACTTGTGAAAAGATCTTAGTCTTTATGATTACACATGATGTCATATACCAAATTGAAGCTAGGACTACTTAATTTTATTATTATAATTTTACATGCTAGCAATAATTGTTTGAAGTCCCATTTAATGAGTTATATATATATATATATATATATATATATATAGATATTGATGTAAGACCTTTATTCTATTTTTTCTAGATGGCATGTATAATCCTATCAAGAATCCAAGATATCATATTGAAGTTCCTTCCCTTATCTAATTGAGCCCTTATTCTTCTTAATTAAAATTTCAAGTTTGTTGGAAGATTTAGATTGTTGTTATTTTGTACCAATTTATTTTAGTCTTAAAGGGTGCATAATAAGTATTTAATACTTTTATTGTGTATTTTAGGTTATTAGATACTTCTTTTAAATGTAACATGGTATCATTAGCAAACATAGAATTGATACATGACTTTTGATTTGATAAGATGAGTTCTTCCACATTGTATTTGACATCATTTAACATGTATCCAAGGACATCCATTGCAAAGAAGAATAGATGAGATACTAGTAGGCATCTTTGTCTTACTAATCTTTTGAGATTGAAGGATTTTTCTTCTTTTTTATTGATATTGATGAAGATTGTTGCTTCAATATTTAATGCCATAATCTATGCAATCTACTTGCTAGAAAAGTCAATTGTATCATTGTTTCTTAAAAGAATATTCAACTAATTTTATTATATAGTTTTTTGAAGTCTAATAATATAAAAACTAAATCTTGATTGCTCTCTTTCATCCAAATCAATGATTGTGTGGCTAGAAATACATTATCAAATATGCATTTTTTTCACACAAATCATGTTTGAGCTTTACAAATCCAATGAAATAAGTTTTATACTAACATATTGGCTAGGACTTTTGCTATAATCTTATATATTATATTTTATAAAAAATAAGTCAATAATTAATAATCATTAATAAGTCTCATATTTTAGGAATCAATATAATATTATTAATATTAAATTTGATAGGTAGCTTACCTTATGAGAGAACTTCTTTGATAATTTCAACTATGTTGGATCTAATTTCTTCCCAATAGTCTTCAAAGAATTTTGTTGAGTTCATATTAAGGCTTGGTACTTTGCTTTAGAGAAGTTCTTTTACAACAATCTTTATCTTTGTTGAGATGATGTCTTTGATATTCTTGTTTTGTAATTGCAATGGTTATTTTTAGCTATAGATGCATTTATTTCTCTAATATTTTTCAATATTGCATGCATTCTATCAAACCACATATGATGTAAATAATTAAAAATATTATAGTTTCATGCTTTGATAAGAGTTTCTCTTTTTGATGCAATTTCTAAATGTTATTTATTATAGAATTATATTTAGAGTAGAAGTTTTCTTGGCCTTTTGTTTGATGAATATAAAAGAGTGGTTGGAGATACCTTGCTAGATTGGTTAAATATCAATTAAGCCACCCATATCTTGTATTTTTGCTCTAATGTAAAAACAATCTATTCTAGTGAATATTATTCTAAGTGTAAGGCATTGGTTGTCTCATATAAGACGTTTAATTTTGGTTTTTTTAAAATTCATTCATATAAAAAAAACCTTGAACTTCCAATTTGATTAAGAAGTTATTTTAAGCCATTGTTTCTTATGAGCTATGGTTTAGGTGATCAATGCTACTTTTTTTATCATATAATATCTTAGTAGAATTGAAATCTCCTTCTATGAACCATTATGCTTCTGATAAAAAAAAGTCAATAATCTTATGCCATAAATTTGATCTAGATCTTGTATAATTTAGACTATATATGTTTGATATTTCGATTTTCATAGGAAGTGATGGTTTGAATATAATATATTGTGTTCTATCTTTTACAATCATACCATTGGTAATAATAATCTTGGATAGTTTATGTGATGTAAAAATGCAATGCTTTTAACTAGATTGTCTGTGTATGCAAATTATGCAATAGCATTTCAAAATATAGGTCCTTCTATGAATTCCAATTGAATTGCCTATTTGGTACAATCAATGTAACTAAATCAGTATTCTTGCATCATGATAATATCAAATTTTGGATACATATTTAGTATAAAGTTCTAAAATTTGTAGCATTTGCATATACCTTCTAAGCCTTTTTTTAGGCATTAGATATTACATGAGGCTACAATGAGGCCATTAATCATGGTTATCTAAGGTGGTTTCCTCTCTCAATTTTTGGCCAAAGTGAATTAGTGGGAGAGAGTATGAATTCATCTATTGATATGATAGCTATCCAATCACAAACTATGATATTATTTTGAGATCTCTATTTGGCTGACCACAAAGCATGTGTCCATTACTTCAAAGAATTATGTCTGTTTTTTTATTTATAATCTCATTCTATAGGCATTGCATAGTTTGATTCATCAAATAATTTTTTGTTGTTTCTAAGTTCTAGTTTGTTTCACTTAGAGTTTGTATGATTTATAAGGTGCACAGAGGACAGTGGAGGTTTTTTAGACTAAACCTTCTATTATATGATCACTAGTGGTATAAACTAGTATGGATGTTATGTAACCTTGTCTTGGTCCTTTATTAAAGAGTAAGATATCGAGAGCCTTTCAAAAATTAGGATGTAGTGAAGGTGACTTGTAGGTTATTGACTGACATGATATTGGATCTTTGATAGGTTGGAGTTGTGAAATTGGTTTATTTTCCATCCATATAAATTTTATTTTTAGCAAATATTTCTTTCAAAGGTCTTGACCATTATTTTTGGAGAATCTTCACTAATTAATCTTTGTTGGTTAGTATCAAGGATATGAGTCTCAAAGAAAGAAACTTTCAATACATTCTTATGTCACTTGAAAAGACTAGAAAATCACTCAAAGATGATAATATATTGAACTAGAATAGCTATTGCCAAAGCTAAGAAGATTAGAAGACTTGAAACAAGACTAAGGATTAAAAAGGTGTTGACAAGAGTGAAAAAGGCTTCTCTCTTGCCTTTATATATACTATCTAATTAATAGCTATATAGTAACATTCTATATGACATCTAACATGAGTCCAACTAAGAGCTATGTAGTGATGTCTTATAAGACTCCCAACACATGTCCAATTTGTAAGACATAAGTTTTAATTTATAAGGCAAGTTTCCTATATATATACTACATCATTAACTTGTACTACAAGCTACCTATACATGCAATATATGGCTAATTTATTGGCCAAGTTTCTAATTTATCAATTAACTATAAATATGTATAAAATCAAATATGTATCTATTAAGTTTCTAAGAAGCTTTACCATAAGATAATATCAATCTATTTATATTTACCTTCTATTGAGCATTGCTTATCTAGATAATTATATATCACTATGACAATCAGCCACTAAATCTTTAGATTTTATTCATTTGTTACAAGATTGTTTGTAGTCATCCCTCCTAGTGACTGTACATTGTTTAGCATGAAGGATTGTACTTTTGCATTGATTACATTTGAATAGAAGTTTATTGTATTCAATGTAGTATTTCTTTTGACCACCTATTAGGTTGAATAGGATTAGATAGAATGGAAGTTTGGTGATATCTACAACTAAAACACAAACTATGGATCCTAAAACTTTGCTACAATAAGTTTTTGTGGGATCCATAGGAAGGACCTTTCCTATGGTGCTAAATATTTTGGAGAGAAGTTGAAATATTCTAAATATATGTTGCATCTTTGTATTGCTCCTTGATTTGCATATAGATTAGGAAAGTATATTTGGTTGTTGTATTGTCATTAAGGTTGAAATCTGCCTTCTATAGTGTCAAAAGTACATCTTGATTGTTAAATTTATGTTGTTTTGTGACCATTTATGTCTTACCTTGCTTATTAGTAAACTACAGGTAGAAGTATCCATTTCCAAGCATGGTGATGGAGAAGTATAAGATGTGAAAGACTCTTGTGGCCCATTCGTGAAGATATCGCAGACCTAGGTCCTTCATGTATCCTATCAAGGTATGGCTTTTCTCGTGAATTATTTGGTTTTCCACCTGTTGCATTGTACTCTGGCTGAGATTGACCTTCATCCTGTGGTAATTATTTTTGTTTTGATCGACTATCGGAGTTGTAAGAGTGGGCGCTTGCGTGGCTCTTATGGTTGGCTTATCAATACCAAACGCTTATAGTATCTGATCAGCTTCCGGCTTCAATTGTGCTAGTAGTCTCAAAACTTCTTTCTAAATGGTGTATTGGTGGGACAATCCTAGGTGTGTCCCATTTCGTTTGCACGTATGCTTTGAGGTTTGCTATCGCATTTTGGACTAGTTTCAAAACAACCGGATCAACAATGGGTTCCTATTCGTGGAGGCAGGTTTCCGTGCCGTGGATTAGAGCTGTATTCCTTGTTTCTGTTGTTTCCCCTGGTCGCTTGATTTGAGGAATGTTGTGTTGCATAGGCTGTGCTGGTGATGAGTTCCTTGTTTGACCCAAGTTAACTTGACAGAGCCCTTCATTCCTTATTATAAATGTGTCGTCTATAACGTTGGTCAGCGGGGGTACTTCCTTGATGTATTGGACTGGGATCGACCTGGGTTCCCCATCTGGTGGAAAATATAGGAGTTGAAGCTCAAAGCTCTCCTTTGACTGCCCTTCCGAAGAGTTTAGATTAGCAATACTCTCAAAACTGTCTTTCGATTCCTGACATGAGTTGAGGGTTGGATGGCTTACCTGATGATATTCGTCTTGAATTGTTCTCCGAGGTGCTTCTGATCCAATGCGGTCCCCTCGTCCTACTTCTGTCGTTGTTGTCACCTGGATTTTGCTGCGAAGGGCATAAAGTACTTCTTCCGGAGCACTACTCGGTCCCGCCTTTCTATTTGTCTTCCTATCCATTTCTTCCTAAGCGCACTTTTATGCTACGTTAGGTTCCACTGATTCAGAGACCAAAGGTTCTAAAACGCAATAACCCTACCAAATACCGATTCACAAGTATTTGTGTGCTTCCACAAAAAATCGGATTAATGAGTTTGGTTCTAGAATTTACTGCAAATTGTTGCGTTACAATCCCCAAGAGTTAATGACGCCTCTTCGACCACCATATACTATTGCGCTCCTGAATCGACTAGGAATCTAACATTCTGGAAAAATCGGATCTAGAGGTTGTATGTGGCTCCGGATTTCACGGAGACCGCTCGCTCTGCTCTGCTTTACCAACTGCTCTACCATCTGAGCCACACCCCCTGTGTACGACCACTGGAGTGAGCGCCACGTGTTTATTACACTGCACGGCTCGACAGTTGATATACTCTCTGAACACTCCGTTCTGATTGAAGTAAAAATAAAAACTTAAAAAATATATCGAATGAGTGGGAGGTTGTGATAGCATTAATAAAACCTGTGGTGGCATTGGCAATACCCCATATACATATACAAACAGTTGGTACAAGCCCCTGCCCACTGGGAGATCGCACATGAAACTGATTAAAAAAAGGTCGGTTTCTGCTCCTCCTCCTCAAGAATTCGGAACTGGACATCCGTCATTAAGTGGTTTACACACCACAAGGTGGTTGAACATCCCAAGCGCCGTAAACATGAAGCTGTGTGGTAAACACATGATCAAAAACATATATATATATATATATATATATATTTATAGTATGTAAAATAACCAATAATAAGTATATGAAGGTGTGAATGAATGAATGTGCTGTAAGTAAGCGAACAAGTAAGCAAGCATCGGCAAGCAAGGAGGTGGTGTGCTCCACCTCCAGCAATGCACAGCGCGAGCATGCACTCGCACAAATCAGCCACTCGAATCCCCGCGCAATGCCCACGTACCCACGCAACGCCGACACGCCTGGATCCAGGCCCCATCTGACGCCAATCCACGTGGGATCCACGGCTGCAGAAACTTGCGGCCAATGCACATTGCCTCGGGGAACGACTGGTGGAGGAGGCGAGACGAGACGAAACAAAACGAAAAGAAACGAGAGGATCCTCGCTGGTGCTGCTGGTGTTCCTACTTCGGCGTCGATCCAGCCCCCCATCTGAGCGGCTCACGCACAAAGGAGAATCCCGAGAGAGAGAGAATGTGTCGGTCATGTCAATTATAAAAGCGGGCAGCCGCTGGACGGGGAAGCGTAAAGCTCGTGCTTTAGACTTGAGTGTAGCATGAGACTTGAGAAGGTGGGGCGTTTTGGTTAAGTCTGAGCGGAGAAGCGTGTGAGGGACCGAGCGATTGTGCACGTGCTTGTGCGATCGGCTGGAGTGGGGCTTGGTAAAAGCATCCTAGGTTGTGTGGGTTTGAAAACTAGCTTATCAAGGTGCGGAGAATTCTTCTCCCGGGGGTGAAAGATCATCGTGCTGGAGGACTTGGCGGTTCCGTGTTGCTGATCGCGTCCTCTCTCGTTGCGGAGCTCGACATTTGGAACCCATGGCGACGGCTCAGTTACAAGGTTGTTGGGATTCGGTAGGCTTGGGAGCATTGCCCTCCAGTATGGGTAAAGTCGAAGGCCTTCGATCTCGTCGACTTCCTTTCTGCAGCCGAGAAACGAACTTCAAAGCATTTCGTGTACGCAGATATCCGTGCCAAAGAAACAAAGGTGAGACTCTCTGCTCCCCCATCTGTTTCTGCTGATTCAAGAGCTTGAGTGATAGCACATGAGACGGAGCAGTCAAGGTTCGAGTGATCACGTGAAGGAAAATAAACGGGGTCGGCTCTCACCAAAATTATAGAAGAACAAAAAAGGACACGACAGCAAGCCTGTTGAGGATCTGGGGTGTTGTAGTTTGGAATACAAAAAGTCTGTTCACTCCATGAGGATGACGTAATCTGCGGAATATACTTCTGGTTATGTCATGGGAATCTAATTTCCTGTCTTGATTTGTGTAGTTACTGCAGCACACACAGGAAAAGGATCGATGATCGACCACAGTTACGACGTGTATGAGCTCTTGGGAGTAAAATCTGATGCGTCGATGCCTGAGATCAAGCAAGCGTACAGATGGTTGCAAAAGAGATGTCATCCGGACATCGCGGGGCCTATCGGTCATGACATGGCCATACTGCTTAACGACGCTTACGCCACGCTCTCGGATCCCAACCAGCGAGCTGCGTACGATGTGGTGGGTATCACTTCGAAATCTTGTGTTGCAGCCTGCGTATTGAAGTGATCATTTGACCTTGATCACCTGATCTGAATAGTAAAACTGACGTCCTTGCTGCTGCTGTTTGTGGTCCAGAAGCGCGTTGAAAGAGCTGAATTTGATGGCTATACTGGAAAACCCTTATATTCGAAGTGGTTAGGTCCTGCTGAGGAGGGCCGAGCAATTTTTGTGGACGAATCGCACTGTGTGGGATGCCTAAAGTGTGCTCTTATTGCCTCCAATACATTTGCAATCGAGACCCGTTACGGCCGAGCCCGAGCAGTGGGACAATGGGGTGACTCGGAAGGCACTGTTAACGATGCAATCCGGGCTTGCCCAGTGGACTGCATCTCGTAAGTCTCAAGCCCTTCAGTATCCCACACGTTTTCTAGCTCAACGCCGTGTCCACCTGTATTCAATAGTTCCTTGCAGCCCTTTATCTGCCACAGCTAGTAATCTGGAATTATAACTGTTCTACAAGAGTTCTGCTGGTAATTGTATGCAGTTTTGTACCGAGAGAGAAGCTTCCCGCATTGGAGTTTGTTATGACCAAGCAACCCCGGTTCGCTGTTGGAATTGATGCGCACTCGAATGGAGGCCATAGAGTTGAAAACGTTTTCACGGCCACCGAGAAATTTCTGAAAAAGTGCGCGGAGCGAGAGCGATCAAAGAGGCCACATTTCCAGGTAATATCTTCCTTTGCAATGCATCTTGGTTTTGCTGATTTCTGCTGGTCTGGATCTATTTGTAGCGACGATCAAGATGCTAAAGTAATTTGTGAACTTGAGACAGGAAACGGGGGCTCAGAAGCAGGCACGAATGGCAGCTGCAGAGAATATCCAAACTCGAGCAGGTCGGTGGTGGCATCATTTCGTTGGTGCAAATCCTTACGATTCCAATTCCGATTCAGCCTCATTGCGTGCATCCAGAGGAGCAATTGTGCCGCTAAGCTGGGTGCCTACAATGGATAGAAATTACCCTGTCTCTGCGCCGAGATGGCAGCCAAACTTTGGCTTACCCGAAGATATTGGTCCACTACTTGAAGCAGCAAGAAGGCGAAGACAAGGGAATGACATAGAGGCTGAGCAAGAGAGGGAAGTACTTGTAGAAGAAGACTATTGGTCTCCCATACAGCCCTTCTACACATCTACTCCTAATGATGAGGAACCCTTAACTGACTCAAGAGGCCATAATCCAAGTTCACATGGAATTTCTGAGACTCAGATGGACGATGTACTAAGTGGCTGGCTGAAAGCTATCTTATCAACAGCCCCTGTGGCTGTTTCTGTGATTGGCGCTGTTTTAGCTGGAATGACGCATGGATTGGGAGCTGCAAACTCATTCGAATTTGCAAACAAAGCCGGGCCGCTGCCAGTTGAAGTCACCTCTGGTTTGTTCCTGCAAATTTTCCTAGCAGCTGCAGTGTGGTACATGATTGGTGCCGTAGTCTGCGAACTAATAACATGGTTAGCTGTGATGAGACATGAGAGGAACAAGGGTGCATAAAGGAACAGCCTAAACCCGTTGAGAACCATAGCAGTCGCAAACAACCACCAAAAAATTCGTTGAAATCATTGAGGATCGTCCTCAAGTAGCTAACAGAATTAGAATGTATATAGAGAACAATTAAAATAAGGTTTTTAGCAACCAAGTAAGGGAACCCTATGCATTGTACCAAACAATGCATTGGGTTCACGTCTTGCAGTTTATCATTGTAAATTATTTAACACGTAGTACAGTCGTTACATTAAAGAATTGATTATGAAGGATTCTTGGGTTTGGTCTTATGCACACAGCATACGACTAGTCATCATATAACAAGAGATGGCCCAATGCATCAAGTTCCTTGACTCGACCCATGTGTGCAATCCAGCATAGCTACCTGGACCAGTTCAAGCATACTCCTATTTCAAGAAAAATATTAATAATAATATTAATCCGTGCAACGTATTTCGTGTTCAAGCCAAATTAAACTCGACCGTAGTGTAAAAGTCCTACAACATCACAAGCACATCAAATTAATCACTATACGTCTACAACTTGTTCGAATGAAATGTTTAAAAGCCCTAAATCCATCTAGTGCTCTCAATCTCCTCCAAGACCATGGTAACAAATAAACAGAAATTCCGCTGGGAGTGCAAAGAAAATGCAATTCGATTCTGCAAAAGCAAGCGACCATAAACACAGTAACCGAAACAATGGGTTCTAAATCCTCGATCGAGGCTTACTTATCCGTTTGACCGCAAAATACTACTAAGTTTCTAAACTCCCTTGCTAAGAAAGTTACGAAGGCAACGAAGTTGTGGGAAACCGAATGAGATAAGTCGAACCAGCAAAGGAAGAAACCACAGTCGGAAAGAGCCGCAATGTCTCCATGAATGCAACTGGCGTGAGGCAGAGATTGTGATGAAACTCCTCTGAGGCAGACAACGAGGCACGAAAGTGGACGACGCAAGTAGGAAGTAGACAAAGAAAGTCGGAAGTAAACGAAGAAGGTCGGTAGTAGACGAATAAGTTCGGAAGTGGACGAAGAAAGTCGGAAGTAAACGAAGAAGGTCGGAAGCAAACGGGAAAAGTTGGGAGCAAACGGAGAAGCACGAAAGCGGACGAAGAAGGTTGGAAGGAGACAAAGAATTTTGGAAGTGGACGAGAGAAGGTCGACAACTTCTGGTTCTTTTTCTTATTATTATTATTATTATTTTTTTCCTTTGACAATAAAACGGGGTATGGATGATACTTAGATTAGGTAGAGAGACTTGTAGACAAAAAAACTTACAACCTACTGATCTTAAACTAAGGAGATATAAGAACAACAAACCAATATTGATTCTTTGTTTCTTATTTTTATTTGTTTGTTTCTGTGTTTGTTTGTATGTTTTTATTTTTTTTAATAATTTCATGAATGATCAAATTATACTATGGCGATTTTATGTCCCAATAGATTAATAAACTGATTTTTTTCATCTTTTTTTACATCATTAAATTCTCTTTCTATGTTTGAATATATAACTTTCTACATAACTTTGCTATATTTAATTAGTCTTTATCATATTGTTTTATTTTTTTATTTTTTTTAATGTGAAGATCACTTCATACTTAAAAGATATATATATATATATATATATATAGATCTAAATTGTCCAATTACAAACATCTTATTAAAGACCATATGTTACAGAGCATCTTAAATTTGGATGGTATTATTCTTATTCAATACAAATGTCTTTCATGGCTTCCATTCTTATGGACTAGAAGCAAATCTATACAAGAAAGATCTAACTTAGTCCCAAATTTGTTGAACTTGTGTACACTCCTATATATATATATATATATATATATATTATAGAATAAATAGTAAAAAACTAATATTAATATTTAAATTGGTTTCATTGTATTATTTATTCATTGCTATTCTTCTATGTTAAATAAGTAATATAAGAAATGTCTCTATAAATTTTATAGATAATAAATATTACACGTTGTTGATTAAATAAATAAAAGATAAAAAACTTAAACTTAAACTTAAACTTAAAATTGATTCAAGAATAGTTAATATCTTAAATAAATGTATTAATTCAAATTTTAATTTATAATATTTTCTTATTTTTGTATAAAAATCTATTAAATAATTTTTAAGAAGTCTTATGCTTTATTATTTGAGTTACTTAGATAATCATTTATTTATCAATTCTAGCTTTTTTTTTATTATAATGAAGAATTTTTTTATTGCATACCAATCTAATGTAATTTAATCTTAATGGAACTATACATTATAAATAAATTATCTCCTTATATATTTTTTATATTAAGTATAAATTTTTTATGCAAAAGTAGATTTTTTTTAAGCACATTTTGGTCTAACTAACTATTTTTTGAGTATCAAATTATATTTTTTTCTTCATGCTGTTTATTTTATATATATTAAAAAAATACAATATTTGTCACAAATATACATATATATTCTAATAAATATCTATATGATTAAATAGAAATAGATAAAAATAAATAAAAATATATTAATTTCATGATACCTTCTAAAGAAGCTTCTTAGATGCTTTATAGATGTTGCTTTGACTTTATATATATTTGTAGTTGATTGGTAGCTTAGAAATTTGGTCAATAAATTAATTACGTATTGATAGCTTGTAAAATAAGCTAACTGTGTGGCAGACATATAAAAAACTTACCTTGCAAGTTAAAATACATGTCTTGCAAAGTCAACACATTTTTGAGGTTTTGTAGGATATTGTTGCTTAGCTTCTAGTTAAGAGTATATATGGAAGCAAGAGGGAAGCCTTCTTCACTCTTATCCACACCTTTTTAGTCCTTAGTCTTGATTCTAGACTTTCTAATCTTCTAGTTTTTGGCAATAGCCATTCTAGTTCAATATTATATCATCTTTGAGTGACTTTTTAGTTCTTTTTAGTGTCACAAGAGTGTATTGAGGATTTCATTCTTCGAGATTCATATCCTTGATAATTTGATAAGAGTGTTAACTTACTATGTTCATCTTGTTTTAAAAGTGAATAGATTACTTTACTTCTATTGTTGTATTTTGAAGGTTGCGGACTACTCATCTTTGAACAAACAATCTTGTTTTTTAATATTGATCTTTTTCTTGAAGAGAGTGGATTACCCTTCTTTATGAAAAAATTTATTTGATATTAGAAGTTACAGATTATCATCCTTTAATTTAACTTTTTGAACTTGTTTGAGTTGTCTATGGAAGGAAAGATTATGGATGCTACTGGTGTGTATAAAATTCACTCCGCAATCCAATTATAAGATGGCATCAATTAAAAAATAAGAAACATGATTGCCAAAGAAGACTATGTATTGGAAAATAAGTTTTTCCAGTTATAATAGGAACCATGTGATTAGAATCTTTTATAATTCCTAATAAAGGTCATATTCTTTCCTTAGACCCTTCACCATGTTTTATAATTGAAGTTTATTTAGAACCAAAAAATTACAAAGTCTTAGCTTTATTAGATTCAAGAACCTCAATCTGTTTTATAGACAAAAGTTTTATAAAAAAATAAGAGATATTGTTAGTCAAAAAACTAAACATGTATATATAGAAGTCATAGATGGTTGTTCGTTATCTTTTAAAGATGTTATACATGAAATTGTTCCTTTAGATGTAGCAATAAAAGATCATAATAGCATAGTAATATTTGATGTAATAAGATCTCCATCCAATCTCATTATTTTGAAATTATCTTTGTTAAAAAAATATAATCTTCAGATAGATTAAATTACTCGTAATCTTAATTTTTTTGATAGTTTAATCTAAAATCTTATTATTCAAGTAGAAATACATAAGTCTAGTACATCCAAACCTTTACTAATAGATACGAGAGCTTTTATGCATGTCGAAAAAGAAGGGTTATCTTTTGCTTTAAATGCCATGATTGTTTCTAATGGTGAAAAGATGTCAAATAATATTCATAGCTAATATCAAGATTTTTAAGATATTATTGCAAAAAAAAAAAATATAGATATTCTTTCAAAGCATCGTCCTTATGATTGTTCCATAGATCTTTACAAAAGAGCTAAACCACCATTTGAACCAATCTATAGCCTATCACAAAACAAGTTGGTTGCAGTCAAGGAGTACATTGATAAGAACTTGGCTAAGAATTTCATATGTCATTTTAAATCTCTAGCCGAGGCTCCTATCTTATTTGTAAAGAAAAAAGATAGATCTTTGTAGATGTGTATGGACTATCAAGAATTTAATAAGATCACCATCAAGAATAGGTATCTTCTACCTTTGATTTCAAGACTTCTCGATCAATTGAATCAAGCAAAGATCTATACAAAAAAAGATCTACTAGGAGTATATAATCTGGTACGCATTAAAGAATGAAATGAATGAAAAACTATGTTTAGAACCAAATATGGAAATTTTGAATATAATATCATATCTTTTGGATTCACAAATGTATGAATTATTTTATAACATATAATAAATGATGTCTTTTTTGAATTTCTTGATGATTTTATTGTCTATTATTTAGACGACATCTTAATCTAGTCTAAGAACATAAATGAATATGAAGTTCATATTTGTTGTATGTTATAAAAACTTAGAAATACAAGATTATATGCCAAGTTAAAAAAGTATATTTTTCTCACTACCCAAGTTGACTTTGTAGGATATATCATTTCCAACAAAGGACTAATGATGAATCTGAAGAAGGTCTAGACTATCATGGATTGAAAGATTCTAAGAACAATAAGAGATGTACAATGCTTTTGAACTTTGTCCATTACTATCAAAACTTTATCAAGAATTTTCATCAAGTTGTATCTCAACTTATACGTTTGACTTGTAAAGACAAACTTGAATGGAGTAAAGAAGCCGAAGCATCATTTGATGCTTTAAAAAAGGAGTTTACTTTTGCACCAATCTTATATTATGTTGACTTTTCAAAGACATTTTTCAAGGAAATAGATGCATCAAACTTTGCTATAAGTGCAGTATTATCACAAATGGGAGCAGATGACAAATTCCATGTAATAGCTTTTTATTCTAAAAAGTTTTCAACAACCAAGATTAATTATGAGATCCACAACAAAGAGCTCCTTGCAATTATAGATTCATTTTAAGAATGACATCATTATTTAGAAGGCACCTCAAGTCTAGTTATACTATATAAAAATCACAAGAACCTTCAGTAGTTCATGTTATTAGGTGTTTTGAATCGTTGTCAACCTTGTTGAAGCATGTCTTTATTAAGATTTGATTTTAAGATGACTTATTGATCCAAAAGATAATAAGGTTTGTCATACACTCTTTTTAGGCAATTTTATCTTGTACCAAAAGAAGGAAATGCATCTTTTGATCAATAAAGAATAATTTTTTTAAAGCTAGAGTATTTTCACCTTCAAGCAATAAAACCAATGTTGACTATTGATTCAACCTTTTTCGAGCAAATTCAATCAAGTATGTCTTCTAATCTTCTTGTTCATGATATCAAGAAAATAATTCTTTCAAATCTTATGATACTTCCAAGTTCGAGTTCATAAACAACTTACTATATTTTAAGAGATGATTATATATTCCAAATGATATGGCATAATTACATGTTTTTTAAACTTATCATGATTTTCCAATAACCAAACATTTTGAATATAACAAAACTTTGAAACTAATATTGAAAGATTTTTAGTGACTTCAAATGAGGTAGGTAGTCAAAGACTTTGTACAATCATGTGGACGTAAAGTTTTCTTTGGCTTTTCATCTTCAAATTAATAAGCAAATAGAATGGATGAATCAAGTTTTTGGAATAATTCTTGAGGTATACCATCAACTATTATCAAGATGATTAGAAAACTCTTTTATCATTGGCTAAATTTATGTACAATAATTTGATACATTCTTTCACTCAACAAACATCTTTCTTTATCAACTATGGTTATCATCTATAATTTGATACTTTTGACTTTCCAAAAGTTGATAATCTTACGGCAGAAGATTTAGCAAAACATTTTTTAGAGCTATGTGCAATAATAAAGGCGTAGTTAAAGGGAGCTCAAAAATAAAAAAAAATATTAATGCAGATGCCTATTCCAAGAAACAACCACAATTCAATGTAGGTCACAATATATGATTACTTTGTTGCAATATCAAGACTACCCTTCCTTGTGACAAATTAGATTATTGTAGGCTTGAATATTTTCTTATTAGTGAACAAATCAATCTTATTGCTTATCAATTATATCTATGGGAGGCTATGAAAATCCACCTTATATTTCATGTATCTCTTTTGGAGCCATATAAGACAATAAATATCTTAAAAAGAAGAAAAATGCCACTTTTTTTTTATAGAAGTGAATAATAATTAAGAATTCAAAGTAGTAGAAGTCTTAGATTCAAAGGTGGCACTGAAATAGGTTGGAATATCTTGTTCATTGGCTTAGATATGATATTAATGAATGCATATGAGAGCCAATAAAGAATCTTGTAAATACAACAAAGAGAATCAAAGTTTTTTATTGACAACATCTATCAAAATTAAGATGAAGAATAGCAAATCTATGCTATAAAAGAAACAAGATCAAAGGAAGATAATACTCTACATTCTATCTTTCTTTGTAGCTTTTGTGCATTTGTAATGCTAAGAAGATGGAGAATCAACAACCAACAAATTCAACTTAAGAACTTTCATTTGCTGACTTTCCAAATGAGATATTATGATTGTCACAACCTTCAAGACGATGTAATTGAATTGAAGATCCTCAAAAATAACATGTACTTCTATAAATAGATGGAAAAATACAAAATTTTTGTTATCACAACTTTGGAAGGGACTTCTAATATTTGATGATTTTATTAGAGGTAGAAACAGTTCTTGATGGTGTTTCAAATATTTTATTTGAAGGAAGTTACAAAAGCCTCAAAAATAATAAAATAATAGGGTCGTCTTTTTGTCTTAGTATGAGATATTACTAATGGCTGAGAAGACCTATCAACCATCTTTGAAGACAATAAAGATCAAAATATGTAATAAATATGATTTGCTGTATCTTGGATTTCATCAACACATCGTGACCACTCTTCTTGGAACTTATCTCTAATAAGGAAGATAATGTCATGGATATATATATATATATATATATATATATATATATAGTAAATATCCATATGATTAAGTAGAGGTAGATAAAAATAAATAAAAATATGTTAATTTTATAATATTTTCTAAAGAAGCTTCTAAAAACGTTATAAATGATGCTTTGACTTTATATATATTTTTAGTTAATTAGTAGCTTAGAAACTTGGTCCTTAAATTAATCACATGTTAGTAGCTTGTGGAACAAGCTAACTATGTGGCACACATATAAAAAACTTGCCTTGCAAGTTAAAATACATGTCTTCCAAAGTCAATACGTTTTGGAGGTCCTATAGGACATTGCTGCTTAGCTTCTAATTAAAAGTATATATGGAGGCAAGAGTGAAGCCTTCTTCATTCTTATCAACACTTTTTTAGTCCTTAATCTTAATTCTAGACTTTCTAATCTTTTTATTTTTGGCAATAGCCATTCTAATTCAATATTATATCTTTGAGTGACTTTTTAGTTCTTTTTAGTGTCACAAGAGTGTATTGAGGATTACTTTCTTCAAGATTCATGTCCTTGATACTCTCTTAAAATTCAAGAGAGTATAATCTATACTATTCTACTATCTAAAAGAAATCCAATATTTATGATTAAATTGTTTTATAAATTGTTATGATATAATAATACTTATCATGCTTACATCCCCCTTGTTTGGATTGTTTACAAAAGTTAGAATTTTCTTTTGGTACAAAAAATTAAACATTGTGTAAATTTTTTTTAATTCTTAAATCCTTCTTTTACATAATTTATACTCTTATCAGAATAAAATATGATATCATAGAGTGATTTTATGAATAAAATCTTCAAAATTTTAAAAAATAGGTTAATTAAATAATTAATTAAAATAATTTATATAATATGATATTTAATTTTATTAAATAAATTATATAGAATGTAATCACTATTGTTATTACCAAGATTGAGATTTTATAAAAGAATGGTTGATATTAATCTATTTTTATCATAATCAAACATATTTTTATCAAAATATAAAATAATTAAGATAAAAAAATTCATATGCTTGAAGTTTTTATATATATATGTAATTTTTTTGAAACTTATTTTAAAATTTTCATAAAATATATTTACCTTTTAATTTAAAAAAAATATTTGATATCTATTGATTTTAATTCAATATTTTAATCCATTCATATCATATTTTTAATAAATTATTATTTTTTATATGGCTTTATAATTACTAATAAAATCTTAAATATTGAATAAATTTTTAATTAATTTTTTTACTAAAATTAATATTATCATGTAATACTATATGATAAATTTTCATATCATTTATAAGAATTTGAATAATTTAATGAATATAATAAAACTCACTTTAAACAAATTACATCTAATATAGGATTTTTTTAATATAGAATATTGAAAAAGATTTAGTTTGTTTAAAATAATTTATATCTTTTGAAATTAATTAAAATATAGAAATACTAAATAATGTGATTTCTAAACAAAACCTCTTCCAAATAAAATATATTTATATTCAATAAAAATTAGTTTTATATTTTGGTGATTGAATATGATACCACTACTTTTAATTTTAATTTTTTCATAAATCAAATACTATTGAATATCTTAATATTATCCTATGAAATTTTTATTTGAATAGGCATTGAACATTTGGTTGAAGGAAAAAATTTATATGGCTTAAAATTATCTCATAATTACCAAAAAATAAAGTTCTTAAAAAATTGAACAAACTAAATCTTTCCAAATATTCTATATTAAAAATAATCCTATACATTATATTCTAATATTTTTTAAAATCCAATTATTTCAAATAATTACATCTTAAATATCTTTAAAAAATCCTAAAAATATCTAAATTTTAATTAGTTAACTAAAATATTATATTATCTTTAATTAGGATTTTTAGAATAGTTTTAAATTTGATAAATTTCTATCTTTTTAATTCATGAAATCATTTATAGAATCAAAGAGATTTAAGATATAGATTAATGACCAATGTAATAATACTCTTATTACTATTCCTTGATTTCTTACTTTAAATTTTATAAAATTAAAAAATATTAAATTCTTATAATTTAATTATTGATATTTATTTACTTTTAGTATAAGGCTTAGTTTTAATATATAATATTATTACCTAAATACCTTTTTATCTGTCATGAAAAATAATTAGTATCTTCTTACATATGTGATTAAGCATCTGTTAATTGTATTATCATAATTATACAAAACATTAAACTTGTATAACTTGCTTGCATATTCAAAAAAATTTAAACAACTAATTATATATATCAATTACGAAATGATAGAAATAAATCCAAAATTTAGACTAATCTTTTCTACCTTCAAATTTTGATGCTTAAAATTTTAACTTTAATTTTTGTAGTAAAGTTATTTTCTAAATACTAATTTTAAATTTTCTTTTGCTATTTAAATATTCTTCAAATAAGCTATCTAATCTCATCCATGGAACATACAAAAAATAATATATTTTTATTTTATATATATTATATTAATAATAATATTTACTTTAGTAAAAAGAATCAAGTAGAAGTATGTGAATTCTAAGAAGCTATATAGACACAAATCTGATGTTTTAAGCGTTTATAGGTAATTAGTAGGTTAAAGACTTAGCCAACAAGTTTGCCACGTGTTGCACATATTAACTACTTGCTTTACAAGTTGGCCACATGTTGCATATGTTGATCACTTGTTATACAAGTTGGACATAGCTTAGATGGTCTATAGAACACCACCATATAGTTTTTTAGTTAGATAAGCATAAATGAGGCCTTCCTTACTCTTGTCAATTTCTTTCTTGCTTTTACTCTAGTTTCTCAAGAGTTTGTAGTTTCTTATCTTTGACAATAACTATTCCAATTTCTTCTTGAATATGCATACTTTTTTATTTCATTTATGACATCATTTATCTAAAACACATCTAAACTTTTTAATTACATTTTTCAAATTCTTGTCCTTGACAATTTTTTATAGATCCTTATTTTTATCTTTGAGGGTCAAATTTTGACTCTATCTTATATATGGTTTGTCTCAAGTATCAATCTTATCATTTTTTTGATAAGTTTTAAAAGATCCTACCTTTGACTTTATCTAAGAATATATTTTTCCATTTTTCTACCTATTTTATTTTATTTTGATCTATTCATGGTTCTATCAAAGTACTAAAAGGCTTTGGTAGTACAAAAGACAATACAATATATAAAATTTATAGCTAAAATTATTTTATTAATTATTGAGGTCTACGAAAATATCCATTAAAAAAATTCTTAATTTTTTTTTTACATGTTGTAAATCTTGACAAATATTTTTTTATCAAATACATGTGTTTTAAAATAACATTGGTACTTGAGTTTTTTTAGAAGAGATTCTAATTTCTTAGAAAATACCTATTGAAATTTACTAAGCTATCTATAATTTACTTGAATTTATCTATAATGCCTTTCTAAATAATTAAAGTAGATGTCTTCAAAATTCTCATGACATTGTTATCCAAATCCTGAACTACATTTGGATCAAATGAAAGATTCCATTGTTGGAACATATAAAAGCCACAATTAGTCTTGTATAAAGATAAAAGCAGAAAAAATCAATAGTCTCTATAATTGATACATTTGTTTTTTATGATTCTGCTTTACAAAATTAAAACTTTGCAAACATAGACATATACAACCTTCTACTCTCTTTGAAAACTTTTACAAGTTTTTTGGTTAGTTCTTTCATTATATATTATTTATTTATTTATTTATTTATTTATTTATTTTATTTAGTTATTTAAAAATATATATTTGTTGAAAAGCAAGTACTAATCACTAGTATAACAATACAGTAAAGATTTGGACAACATGTTGTTAGCTTTGTCTCAAGTATCATTTGATATGATAAATTAAGGTCACCAAACATATACACATGTAATAATAATAATAATAATAATAATATAAGATTTGATTAAAAAAACAGCTAAAATGAATTGTAACAATAAATTTCAGGATGATTTTTAGGAAAATATATAATTGAGTAAAAAATAGTTATTAGAAATTTTTGATGATATTATATTTTTTATGCCAAAAATGAAAAATTACAGTCATATGAAAATAGAGTAAATACAAAGGAGTTTTTTAATTTGTTTTATATTTAATATGGGCATCAAAAAAAAGAAAACATGTCACATATACATTGGGCTAAATATCTCTGTTTGGAAATAAAATAAAATAAAATAAAACAGTATGGGAATCACAAGGTGGACACTTCCCCTTTTACTACATGGACACCCCCCTGCCACATACCCCACAAATATACAATAAAACTTTTATTTATACTAAAAATTATTTGGGTAAATTTACAATAAAATATTTGTAAGCAGTGTTTTGCATTTCATCTTTTTTTTTTTGATTAAATTTAACAAAGTTTTATAATACAATTCATGTATATGTTTCATTTACTATAAAAATCTTATTCATTTTGACAATTTTTTTTATTGTTACTTTATCCTAATTTTTTTATGTAAATAAGAATTCTATTGTATGTATAAAAAGGGGTGTCCACCTGACAATTCCCAATATTTTTGAATAATTAGGTTTAGATACGTAGCTACAACCTGTCATACGATTTGTGCGCAGTGTAGAAACGGCCCTTGATCCGCAGTGTGAAAGGGCCTTCACGATGCACAGTGTGAAAAGTGCCCTTCTGCCTCGTTTTCGACGATCAACGCGAGTGACTCAGTATTCATGCAAACTGGAAGCAACACGAGTGAATCTCCCCACGCTTCAGCATAGTGGAAGCAAGCAACAAATTCTAAGTGGGAAAGGAAATTCACAAGGTGGGTAATCCACAAACAAGCTCACAGCTCGGGCTCCGGCGATCTCTTTTAGACCTGGATCTCCCACAAGCTGCCATGCATTACCGACAACTGTGTGGCTACGTCGAAGACAGGCTCTGGGATGTGTCCTGCATGGTCCTTCAGCAACATCGTCCACCTCAAGTGTGTGCACCGAATTGCCACCCGGCACCACAAACTTGATCCTGTCCTCGGGGCCAACAAGTCAGGTTCGTTGAGGTTCTCACCTCAACTGTCTGGCCCCAGCAGAGGACGTGCTGTGCATGCGAAATGGATGTCACTGTTGTCGCAGAACCTGCAACTCCTGATTCCCTCCTGCCCCCAGTGGCAACAGGCCCAGGGTCAGACCTATCTGAGGAGCAGGTCATCACTATGAACACAGTCCACGGTGGTTAGCTTGGGAAACGACGGCGCAGTGTTTCTGATTGGGCGTTAGCTTGATGCATGGGTGGAGATGGCGAGCTTCTCTGAGCGCAAGAGGGGTGGAGCAGGACACAAGGTAGAGCGCGGCAGCGTTTGCGCACTGAGGACAGCGGACACTTTGAATTGTGTGTGTTCTTACATGTAGTGCCTCAATTGAATAATGCGTATTGTGGCTTCTGAACTGGCAGACGACGAGCATATTGTCAGCGGAGCTAAGGGCATCGCTAGTCATTGGTACTATGCCAGCTTATATGATTTCTGTATCCAATACAACCTGATGTGTGGCTAGCACGCAAGCGACTGCAGTGAGGCATTTAGTACCAGTGACAATTCCCAGGGAGACACACCCACCGCTGGGTACAACTGTGTTCTTATTTTTATTCATTTAATTATATAATGTTTCAAAGACAGAAGCTAATATAGGGTGGAAGAATATGTAAATATAGATTGTAGTTGATCTCATCTTTTTCCATGGAAACTTGTCAATGATAGTGTCTAGATTGTCTACATGAAGCACACCTTCGATTGAACATCTGCATTGAAAAAGATAGAAAAAGGGCACCCACAACATTTTCATGATCTCTTGACGAGGATAGCCTCCTACGTTATGTTTTGTTTTGATTTTTGATTACTTGACTATTATTATTATTTGGTTATGTCTCTTTCTTTGTTAGTCAGTTTTCTTTTCTTTTACTTGCTACCTGATCCCCGTGACATTCTAACAACACACACGGCCATAGGAATACAGGCTTAAAGAAAAAAGAAAGAAGAAATTTACGAGCAGTCGCTTTTTCATGCAAATGCAATGTTAGATTATAAGCAACTTCAAGAGCAATTTCCAAATGTTATAGAAATCAAGGCAATTTTGGACTTTTTCCGCCGTGATTGTCTAGTTCATATCCAAGCATTATGCTCCACAGCTGCTGCCTGAAATGCAAATTTCAAAAGGGATAGCACTCTACATTGAGCAAACCACAGTCTTACATTCAAAAGTTTCTTCCCAACTCACCTGTCATGCAACAAAAAGAAAAAGTGCAAAGCAGTTCTTGGCGGCGTTGACTAAAGTTGGATCGAAAACTGAGTGCTGGTCATGAGATGCAAATGAAATGTCAGGGTTTAAGTCTTTTTCTGAAGGCGTATCTTAGCCTTTAAGGCTCATATAGCCGCAAATAACAACTTTCAACTTAATCTGGAGTTTGGGGTGTTGGTGGCCTGGGTGGATAACTCTCGTCCCTTTTAAATCGCTTCAGATCTTAGAAGTGGCTTTTAATTAGTTTCAACAAGTTTGTATCGACATTAGAGACGGGGATAAGGTAGGTGAAGGCCTCAGTCTGATCGGCAGTCGCGGGAAGAGATGCAGAAACGGTAACTTGTCCTGAAGAATACGGTAAACATGAAGCATCAAGTTTTAACTTGTTTTCGGGTCCATATACTGACTCAATCCGGGCGAGAAGCGGGGTGACATGTTAAAAGAATGAAGTAAAAACTTATCCACCGTAATGGTGACATGAATTTCGTCTCAGACGCACCAGTTGAATCAGTTACAAACTGAGATAAAAGGGCCAAAGATCTTGTCGCCGAATATATAGCCGGGCGGCGTTCCCACGCACTCCACACTCCGGCAGATGATAAGTTAGAAACTAGGTGGACTTGCCTGTATGCAATGCGATCGGTGCCGCGATCGAGATGACGGCTGTGTGCAGCTTCTGTCCTCTCACAGAAGTAGCAGCGGCCTGCAACGCCCACATGGGTCATCGCAATAACCCCAGCAGCCTCACCCGCCACGTGTTACTAGTGTCCAGCTTGCCTCCCTGCCTCTCCTCGTGCCCTTCCATCTCCCCGTTGCTGACAGTGCCTGCGTCGCATGGCACTACGCCAGGCGTGTCAGTGTCGCGCTTCTGAATCGTGGTGGAAACTTCTATTGCTAATCCTGCTCGCAACAAACAATGGCCGCGATCGCGCCACTGAGCCGATTTGGAAACCCTTTCGTGCTGATGCTATTATTGCATAGCTAGGGTCCGGAATAGAGTAAAATATATCTCGATCGCCGCAACTATGGCTAGATGTCCGAGCTCTGTGTTCGTCTCGGAGCGTCGAGGAGCTAATCGTTGTGAGAGGACTCGGCCCCGACCAAGCGAACTAGGTTAAACCACGCAACCACTGTTGTTGCGAAGCCTCCCCTCCCTGAACCCTAACCCTAAAACTTAGTTTCTGAAATCCTGATTTCCATTCGCAACATGCGCTTATCATGCAGAGTAATTGTGGATGTTTAAGTCGGATATTTCAGAATCTTTTCAAATTAGTTTCTAATTTTGAAGTAATTATAGCGATGATTGTAATATTTTTGAATACTTTGTTAAAAGAAGAGAATTGTTAATGCTACATCCCCAATTTGTATCACTACACCCCACATGACCCCTATGACCCCTATGACCCCTACAATACTTGAATTGACTAAAAAGTGTCTTTCTACACATAGGACGCCCAATATTTAACCTCAACATAGACACAAAAAAAGAATAAATTAATAAAATAAGTTTTCTATGTTTTTGGCAGCCAAATAATATATATTTTTTAAACAAAATTTTAAATTAAAGATTTTTTAAAGCAAATATTATGAAATCCTCAATGTCTTGCTCTCAACCACCACCTTGTCTTAAAGCAAAAGAAATCAAAAAATGTACAAAAGAAAGAGACATATTATTAGCTAGTTGTCTACAAATAAGTCTAGTGGGGTGTAACCATATCAATTGAAGATGTAGCATAAACAATTCTCTAAAAGAATTAGAGGAGGCAAAGCACAATTATGTTTCATTTGGATTTAAATATTTGTTAGTTTGTATCTTCTTTGTTCACAAATGCAAAATACTACTTGATTAATAATATTTCATGTACATTAATGAAATAAATCATAAGTGATGTTTTGGAAGTAGGAAATACTGATTCCTTTGCATGTAACAAAAGCTATATCAATTACTCACAAGAAAAGAAAAGAAAAGAAAAGAAATATATATATATATATATATATAACGATTACTATTATTGGTTCGAACAAGGAATTTTTTTGTAATGTGGACACAATGTAATTTCTTTGAGGTTCACAATTTAGTTGAATCAATCACATTCAACAGGTAGTGGGTGAAAAGTCTTGCACCAATTTCCCAAACGTGATTTCTAAAGTACACTGTTCTGTGCTGAGTTGCATGATTCAATTTTCTGGTTAAAATTTTACCATAACAAAGTGGTCTAGCTCATAATTTCATCTTTCATTTATCACATCCCAAGTTTTCAAGATAATTATTTTTACTGTTACTATTTTAAGAATTTATATTTTTGTTTATTTAAGGATCAAATGTCTCTGAGTTGTCTACCAATTACAGCTAAAATGAAAGGATATATATATATATATATATATGTGTGTGTGTGTGTGTGTGTATATATATATATATATATATATATATAGTAGTGATATGTGATATTATGCTCTATCTTTTGTGTCAAAAATTAATTTTTCATGCATGATTTTTTTCCAAAAAACAATCAATTCTACAAAAAAGTGACTCAAACTTAAATTCAAAACTAGAAGCACTTGGAACTTCAAAAGAATCTGAGATTATCATTAACATTCTTTTTTAAATTATAATTTATCATTATGACACTGTTGTAAGTAATATTTAATCTGCAATTGTTGAGCTATGTCACATATGATTTCATCAAACATCTCTCAGTCCCAAAAAATCACAATTTAAAACTTATTCAAAAAATATAGATACTTTATTCTTTATTTATAATAATTAAAAAAATACAATATACAAACCACCTCAAAACACATATAAATTGTAAATAATGACTAAAATGATTTCACACATTACATTAAATAAAAAATATTATATATACTCCTTAAATATGTTAAAACATCAAGAATATCCATGTATTTCAAATAAGAGCAAATGATGATAGCAAATCTACCCTTGAATGTGATAAGATATCATCACTTTCTATTTTTTTACATACATCCAAGGTGCAAGCAATATGCCGCTCATATTTTAGCACTACCTTTTCAATACTTTTTAGCACATTTTGCCTCATTCTCTTTTGTTGATGTTTGTATATTGTGCAATTTTTTTTAATGCTACTTTTTAGCTTCAATATAATTCTAGAGGACTAAGTTCATCAATGAATTTTTTTTTGATTATATTTCATTGAAAGTGAAGGTGATACATCTAGTTTGCAATTTTGGAGTAGTTCTTGTTGTGAAAAGATAGCTAAAAAGTCACAAGATGGTTAGGACAATTAATGAGCGTGCTATCTATAAATCTGTCTTTTATTGAAGGCATTGTTCAAAAAGTTTACCAAACATTGCAGAAACTCATGGGCATTACCTTCTATACTACTACATGATATCCTTGATTTATAAAAATTATAGTTGTAGATTTGCTATATTGATAACAACAAGCATGTATTGAGATATTTGTTGCTAACAACATTGACTGTTTTTTTGTGAATATAAGTACTTAGCAATATCTACTAGTTGGATTGAAGTAAAATTTGGTGAATACATTTAAGACTTGAATATCTACAAAAAATTCAATTTTAGAGAAATTGAATGATTCAACAAGTAGAAATCAGTGTTAAAAGATTAACAGTCAAGTCAAAAAAGGTGGGCAGCTAATAATCAAGAGATTTTGGAAACTTTGCTTATTATTGGTATATGTAGTTTTTTTCAATTTTTTTATGCTTACTTAATTGTTGTAAAGTATGAAAATTTCGAGTCAAAATCAATGGTTCAATCATTAATTATTAAATTTTCAATTTGTTATAGGATTATTAAGATTAATTTAAAATTTAAGAATTGATTAAGAATTGATTGGAGTTGATTTATGGTCTAGGATTTGATTAAGATTTGGTTATAATTTAAGATATGCCTAGGATTTGGTTAAGATTTAGCATTTTTTAAAATTTAATTAGGATTTAATTAGGATTTGATTAAGATTTATCTAGGATTTAATTAGGATTTAGAATTTAATAAGAATTTGGGATTTTTCTAGGATTTGGTTAAGATTTAATGTTTTCATTGGATTTGATTAGGATTTGACTAGAATTTGATTTGGATTTATTTAGGATTTGTCTAGAATTTGTGTAGGATTTAGGATTTCAGTAGGATTTGATCTACAATTTGATTAATATTTATTAGGATTTGAATTGAGATTTGACCTAAAATTTGGTTAAGGTTTATTAGAGTTTCAATCAAAAATAAATTAAAATTTTATTAAAGTTTATTTAGAACTTATTTAGAATTTTTATTTTTAATACTTCTTTAAGATTTTATTTATTTCTTTAAAAGTTTTTACTTCTAATATTTCTTTATAATAATTATTATTTATTTAAAAGATTATTTTTTATATTTTTTTAAAGATTTTTTTATTATATTTTTTTGAAATTAAATAATTTGAATTGATTAAAATTATGAAAGATTATATAAAGTTTATTTAAGATTCTACTAAATTTAATAGAATTGTTGTTGGATTTTTATTTATCTTCCATGGCTAGGTATTTGATCCATTTTCAAACAAGAATACATTTAATATGCATAATTAGTGAATCCAACATGAAAGCTTGAGGTGGAATGTGATAGAGTTTTTTTATTTTTATTTTTATTTAATAAAATAATAATAAAAAAAACATGAATTTTGAAGGAGCTATAGGAGGAACTTCAAGTGAAGCATTAAGTGGAGCATCTTGTGGAGTTTCTACAAAAGAACAAGATATGTACATAGATTTAATCAAAGTAATCATATTTCAAAGTTTTACATTGTTTATATAACAACAACAAAGCAATAATTGCAAGGAATCTTTGGCAACTAAAGCATTGCAAGTAATGGTTAACGGAATTGATTGAGTTTATAGAAGTGACAATTCAAAATATTTAAAATGTTATAAGCAAGAAATGGAATTAAATTATATTTTTAAAAAGAAGATGATTGAGTTATTTGTACTTGCTATAGTATTAGAGATAAGGGTACATGTTATATTAATTATAAAGCATTATAGGATTTTACAAGAAATATACTTATATGCATCATTTTTTTTTTTTTTTTTTTTTTTTTTTTTTTCCTTCTTGAAGGACACTCATTGTAATATTAAAAAAATATTTTTAGAATGAATTGACAAGTCTAATAAGAAATTACAAGCAACAAAGCAATTAAGGGAGTTTGAAAGGTAATATTTTCAATTATCAAAGGTAAAAAAGTTAATATTGGAGCCAAATAAGGTTGAATTATTTCTCAAGCTTTTAATTGAAAATTACAAGAAAAATTAGAATGGTTTCTTGTAGACAAAGAAGAAGATGAAGGATTGACAATAAAATAGAGAAATATTAAAAATATAGTGGATTTGCTTATAAAATAAGAAAAGATAAAAGATAGGATTAATATTCTAAGAGTAATACAAATATCTAAAATTAAAGTGCATAGAGTATAATTCACAATGCTTATTATTAAATCCCTAACAATTACATCAAAGAACGAAGATATGGAATTTGAAGAGATTATATGTTGGATTCAAACTCTTCAAACTAAATTAGCAAGATTTGATAAAAAGTTTTTTATAAATAATTTAAAGATAATTTTTGATTAAAGATATGTATAATGATGTATTCAATGCAATGATGCCTCTCATACAAGGAAGGATTGCAATGAATTTAATGATATGATTCAACAAAGAGTTATTTTAAAAAAAAATAGAAAGATTACATTAAAAGATGTAAAGAACCTTCTTTAAATCAATTTTGGTAAAGGAGATATGAAAGAATTGATTCAAGACTATTTACTAGCACATAAAATAATAATACAAGAAACTGCAAGTTATGGAACTAAGATAGATGACGATCTTGATGGAAGTATAGAGACAAGTAGATTTTGGAATTTTTCCATTTCTATAATGTAAAAAAATAAAAAAAAATAAAAAAATAATTATGATGTTATTATTGATAGTATCAAAAAGAAGAAATAGTTAATGGATGAAGTTGAAATTAGTTATGCTGTTAATATGAAGATATACAAGGATGAAGAAGAAGTTGATAATTGTTATAAGCAATTACCAAGTAAAAAGAATGATTATAATCAATAAATATATTTTGAAGATTATAATAATAAGGAAATATAAGAATTAAGCCATTATACTTAAAAGCATTGGGCAAGAACAACTATAAAAGTATTGGTAAAGGTGGGAGATATAAAAGAACTAATTGTTGTTTTAATTGATTATAGTTCCAAGATAAATCTTATGTCTAAAGATCTTTATAAGAAGAGAAGTTAGAAAATTGATATAGAATATAGATGGCAATATGAGCAGCTAATAACATATGAGGTGAATTATATAGAGCTTATTTAGATGTTAAAATCTAGATTGAAGATGTTGCAATAAAAGAATATTTTTTTGTTTAAGATACAACATCTTATTTAATGATTTTTGGAAAACCATATATTATGGCAACACAGATAGAAATAAAAATGCTTGATGATGGTTCAACTTATATACTAATACATAGTAAAGATGGAAGAAAAGCAATACAATTTTTAATTATCCTTCCTAATTATGAACAAAATCAATATAGGTTTAGGAAGAAATCATTATCAAGAGTTATTAAAGAATTTAAGGATTTTGGAGCAGTATCGCTGTAAAATGAAATTATAGAGGTATAAAAAAAAAGATATTCTTGTACGATGTATGTGCCTTTAATGTTAGTTTTATTAAAAAATTTAAAAATATAAGTATTATGAATAAGAAAGTTGAAGATTAAAAAATAAAAATAAAAATAAAAATAAATATATAATATTAAAAATAAATTATAGATTAGAAACATAAAAAGATAATGCGAGGATTTTAGATGTGTATGAAGAAAATAGATTGGAAGATTCTTTGAGATTAATTGCATCTATAGAATTAAGATATGATGATAAGATTGTGAAAATTCATTCAAAGGAGGTTTATTCAATACTTGAATTTTTTCAAGCACCAAAAGTTATTGTAGAGACAATATATAAAATCTAAGACAAGAAACTAAAATCTATTGTTAGACCTTTATTAAAAGATTCTATAAAACAAATAGAAGAGATATAAAAAATAGAGAGTTTAAAAGATCTAAAGAATATTAGACATCAATATAGAAAGGAGAATTTTGAAAGATTGAAGATTGGATGCAATAGTTCTTTGTAATGAAAAAAAATTAAACATTTTAAAAAAGTGCTTGCAAAAGAAGGTAAATCATTTGCCTTTGGACCTTGTGAAATAAGATGTGTGGATATTAATAATGTTGTTCCTATGGTTATCTTCATAATACCACATGTGCTTTGGAATTTAATGCCAATTTTTGTGTCAAGGACATACTTACTTAAATTGGTGGAATTATTAAAAAAAAATATGCAAATGAAGTTTTTAGAACCTTTTTGCTTTATATTCTAATCATTGATTTATGGCCTAAAAAAATGTATTATTACGTTTTATTCAAGATATGCGACTAGTGAATGCAGTAACTATTAAAAATACAAGTATATAACCTTTAATAGATGAGTTTGGTGGAATATTTATAAGAAGAGAAATTTAATTACTAGATGATTTTTATTTGGATCGTAATCAATCTTAACTTGCATATGAGAATAGAGATCTAATAATGATGAGAATGCCACTTTGATTGCTTAAAATATATATTCTTTTATAATGTGCTATAAATTCAATTGTATATATGATGAATGGAATAAACAAGATATGAAGAGACTTTATTCTTGAATGAAACTTTGTCTTTTCTAAATGATGTTCCTATCAAAAGATGTAAAGAAGGAAAAAGAAAAAAAAAAAAAAAAAAAAAAAAAATGAAACTTTAGATAAGAAGGAGTGTCACAAGTATGTTGTTGATCATATATAAGATTGTAAAACAATTTTATCTTGACTTAAAAAGTTCATCTTACACTTTTGAAAGAAAAAATTACGTTTGGAGTTCAAGAGGTTGTTATTATTAGACATATATATGGATTTTATGGAAGAAAATCAGATCTAAGCAAAGTTGATGCAATTAAAAGGATAAAGGGTACATATAACTTTTTAATAGAAGTACACAAGTTTTTAGGGGCTTATAGATTTTATTGTATATAGATTCTTCATTAGACTCTTATAAAAAATCTATTGTATGAAGTATTACATTATGGTTGTTGATTTAAATGGAAAAGAAAGTATAATAAAGTAATGAAAAAACTAAAGATATTATTATTGATACCTCTAATTTTAAGAAGAATTAATTATGAATGTAATAGACAAATAATATTTACTATAGATACTATTCTTTTTGCTATTAAATAGATTATAAATCAAGATAATTCAAGTGGAAATAGATTTGTAATCATATTTGAATCTAAAGTTTTAATTATTTGTTAATTTACATATTTTCATGTCAAAAGAGAACTATGGGAGGTTATTTCACTTATGAAAGCTAAAAAAGGTTATTTGATTAATATAGTAGTAGTAGTAATTAAAGTAGATTGCTTACCATTGCTTGGAATGATTAATAATTGTTTAACAATAGATTTTGTAATGTTAAGATGGATTGCTTATATCAAATCATTAAATCTAAAATTTAGGCATATTGCTGAAAAGGCCAATTTGGTAGTAGATATGTTGTCTTGAGTATGATATAAAAAAAAAAGATGAGATGATTGTAGACAATAATATAGGATCAAAGTTCTATTTAGTATCAAATCTTAAGAAGAAAGACAAGTTTTTTTTTTGAAGAGCTTTATATAGGAGAATTAATAAATATTGGCTATTATTTGAGTATCTTGACTAAATAAAACTTGTAAAACATATTCTAATATACAACATCAAGATGGTTTACATCCAACATATGCTTTGATTATTCATTTTAAATAAATTATTGATTTGATTATTATTTCAATTAGATTATGGCAAATGAGATATTTGGTTTTGGCATATGAAGATTTATCAAATCAAGTAGAAGGTAGAGTATTTAGAAAAAAGTTTATAAAAAGAATTTATAGATTTTTACTTGAAGATATTATTTATTCCTATTGATGTGTAGAAAAAATCATTGTAGATTGTTGAGAATTAAATGTACATGAAGCTTGTGATTTCTTTGAAAGATGCAGAGTTAAGTTATCATTAGCTATTGCTGATAATTCTAAAAAAAATGCAAAAAGTGAACATGGTCATCCACAAATTATAAAAACATTAGTTAAAGCTTATAATGGAAAGGTTAGAAAATGGCTCGACTTTTACCATTTGTATTATAGACTGATTGAACAACTCATCATTCAATAACATAATATATGCATTTTGAATTCATGACAAATTAAAAACCTATTATATTAATTGAAGAAAAAGTATTTACTTATAATATATTATTATAAGAAGATAAATTAATAAGAGAAGAATTTTTAGCTATTAAAATTTACTAACTTAATCAAAGATTGGAAGATGTGCAAATAGCATTAAAATGATTAAAAAGAAAAAGGTTATATAATAATGCATAGTTTGATAAGCAACATCGATTGAGATCTAAAGCAATTGAAGAAGATAATTAGATTTTGGTGTATGATAGTAGCTTGAACAATTAACATGGTACTTTTATAAAGTTTTGAAAATAATGGTTTAGACCATATGTAGTAACAATTGTTCATGATAATGCAACTTATTCATTATAAGAACTAGATAGAATAAAATAAAATAAAATACTAATTATAAAGAAGCAAGTGAAGATATTCAAAGAAAGAAACATAGAAATAAATATAAAAGATTTTGTTGAAGACATAAATCTTTTAAGACAAGACAATAAATCTGACTAAGATAGCAAAAATGTTAAAGAAGAATTGAATGAAGACATGGAAAACATAATATGAATCAAACACGATTTGAATCATGTGGTGCATATCAAAGGATACATTGATTCAAAGGAGGTGGGTGTTATGTAGTGAAACGACTATATGGTAAAAAATAAAAATATGGATGTTATCATAAAAGAGCCTATTAGAAAGATGTAGTAGGATTATAATGATAAATTATAAAAAGGTTGTAAGTTTTTTAATCTTAATAATATTTTTATAGAAGAAATTTCTACTTATTTTGTAGAGGCATAAATAATCTAAATCAAAATAAATACATTAAGAAATTGATATAAGCATATTTAAAAGAGAGTTAAATATAGTTTAAAGTATAATTTACCTAAAATTATCAAAAATTGATACTCAAAGAAGACCGGTTGACAACTTAGGTTGAAATCAAATTATAAGGCACAAAACCATACACCTACAATAATTTTAAGATTCTTTTGCATATCAAAGAATAGAATTTAAAAGAAAACTTAAGAAGAGATTTTTGAATATTGGTCTCATGTCATTTGATTTAATATTGAGATTTTGAGGAATTTTCAAAATTCATAATATATTTGATGGATTTAGATTTTGAAAAATCTAAACAAATTTATAATTTTTAAGACTTTGTGAATTTTGTAGCATGTATATGGCTGAAACTTGGGCAAATGATTTTTGTACTTTTTGTAAATATGTATGAAAAATTTAAAGCTAATTGAGTAATTAGATTGAATATATGAGGATTTTTGTGGGTTATGGTGTCAAAAATTTGAAATTTAGTGTTAGTGAGTAATTCCAAGATCTAATAATATTTGCTAGTTGGATTGAAGCAAAATTTGGTGAATACATTTAAGACTTGAATATGTACACAAAACATAATTTTTGGAACAATTGAATAGTTTAACAAAGAGAAATTAATGTTGAAAGCACAACGTTTAAGTCTAAGGAGGGTGGCTAAGAACTAAGAGGTTTTGGGAGCTTTACTTGATATTGGTATGTGCAATCTTCTTCAATTTTTTTATATATGTTGTTACTAAGTTGTTACAAGGTGTATAAATTTTGAATCAAAATAAACAATTCAATCATTAATTATTGAATTTTTAATCTATTGTAAGATTGTAAATATTTTTTTCAGATTTAAGGATTGATTAAAGATTAATTTGGATTCATTTAGGATCTAAGATTTGATTATGGTTTAGCATTTTCTTTGGATTTGATTAGAATTTGATTATGATTTTTCTAAAGTTTTTCTAAGATTTAGGATTTCAATAGGATTTTATTAGGGTTTGTCCTAGGATTTGGTTAAGATTTATTAGGATTTCAATTTGGATTTGACTTAGGATTCGATTAAGATTCATTAAGATTTTAATTAGGATTTTTTTTGGATTTTTTTAAAATTTATATTTTTAAATATTTTTTAGGATTCTTTTTATTTCTTTATTTTTTTATTTCTAATATTTTTTAAAGATTATTGTTATTTATTTAAAGGTTTATTATTTCTTTTTGTTTAAGATTTTTTGTTTTGTTTTGTTTTGTTTTTTTCTTTTAGAAATTAGTTTAGTACTTCTTTCTATTTCTTTTGTAATTTTTTTTTAAATTTATTTTGAATTGGTTTGATTAGGTTATTAAAGATGACTTAAAATTTACTTAAGATTCTATTAGATTTGGTAGGATTATTGTTGCATTTCTACTTACTTTCTACAACTGGGTGCTTAGTGTATTCTCAAGTAAGAACACATATAATACGACAATGGATAAGTTTTTGTTTTTGTGGGATTAATACAAGCCTTGAAATTCAACCTTTAGTATATCTAAGCTTGCCATGATGAATTAGTAAAAGACATTTATTATAGAGTTGAAATCATGGATTCTTATTTTTGATAATTACTTTTGATATATTCTCATAATATGCAAATCATCTTACTATGACCTACCTTCAATCATTTATTTCGATTTTTCATATAACATAGAAAAATTTGCATGATATACTAATATCAACAAAAGTAAAGGAGATAAAATGTGCCAAAAGTGTCAAAAAGGACAGTGCTAAAATCTATGCAGCATGCAATTTGGGCCCCAGATGCACCTGAAAAAGAAAGAATGATAATACCTCATTGTATTTAAGGATATATTTGCTACTATCTCAAAATTGAGGGATAGATTTTCTATCACTAGAATACAAGGGTATTCTTGATATTTCATCATATTTTAGGAGAATGTATGATAATTTCCCTACATTTAACAAGCAACAAGATGGCCACAAGAGAAATTTGAACCCCTAATGCCCAAGCATGCGCTGGGCAACAAGGGTGAAATACATATTTATAAGTCAACTCTTCAGTTGCAGTAAAGGAAAAGAATAATCCGAAGAAGGAGAAAAAGAAATCTGCGAACTCGTAGAACCCCGCCAAAAGCGGAAACGAAAACAAGTCATGTTCCACTTGGAATCGGTTTACAAGAGGATCAACGGAAAGGATCATCCATGGATGCACAGAATGTGGACCATGGACAAGGCTTCGGCAATGGTGGGGCGTTGTTGCGGGAGAGGGGCGGCGGCCATGGCTGCTGAACGCAAGCTTTTTAGTTAGGATGGATCTTTGTTGCCGGAACGGAGCCTCACTGTATCCCAGCTTCCGTCTGCACACTCGTCCCACTCACATGCGAGCTCGCCACACAACCCACCCGACGGATTTCGGTGAACATTTTTCGTCTTCCTTTGCTTGCCAGAAATCGCCCTCCGAAGTTTGGGGACCGTGGGTTTTTCAAAAGCTTCTGATCCTGCTCGTTGACGATTCTTGGAGCTATTGCTGGTGTGCCGCGCCTTTATTGCCTCCTGCAGTTGGGCGGTCGCGTCGTGGGGGGTTTAGCCCATCAGTATGGGCTACACGTGAGAGGTTGAGTGTGTTTGCCAAGTGCGTGGGGGGGGGGGGGGGGAGATGAGTTAGCATGGTAATTGAATTCCATGCGTGGGGTCCTATCGGGCTGTGGCATTTTAACTCTCGTTGCTGTTTATGGGTAGAGTTTGAGTTGGGGGAGTTCAGATCGATCTCCTGAATTCGTACCCTTGTGCTCTGATGTCTGCGAGTTTGCCTTTCTTTCATATGCAGGGAGGTGAAATTGTGAGGTTGGGCGTCTTGTAGGACTCTTTTTTGCTGCAGCTGTGGCGTGGTCTTTGTCTTCCTCCGCTTCTGCACCCATATATCGTCTTTCTCTCGCTAATTCATAGAGAGTTCAAAGAACTTCGTCTCAATTTGGCATTGCCTCTTCTTACATTGTCTCCCTCTTCGAAACGAAGCCGATCAACTGGCTGGTTTTTTAAAATATGAATCTTCTCACAGAAGGAATCATCTTCTTCTAGAATTACATGAGAGCAGTGCTTTTGGTTTTTGGGGACATATTTGTCTTCCCGAAGCGTTAGTTACATGTTCCTATTCTTTGGCACCTGTGATCGCCTATGTAAGTTTTTCCAGTAAGTTGAATCTTGTAATGCAGAGAAACAGCATATTTCAAGCGAGATTAGGCGACGCTTGTTAGCGTTCGATGCTGATTTGAGCTGTCCAGAACACTTGAGAACCCTGTAATTACTCATTTCTGGTCATGGG
This sequence comes from Physcomitrium patens, assembly GCF_059467195.1. Lineage (NCBI taxonomy): Eukaryota > Viridiplantae > Streptophyta > Bryopsida > Funariales > Funariaceae > Physcomitrium > Physcomitrium patens. The sequence continues at coordinate 3,233,789 of NC_143434.1, read as the reverse complement.
AGAGACATTCCGCTTGATTGCCACAACCCCTAGCATGGGTTTAGTGTCTCAGTTGCTCGCGAGCATAGAGAGAATTGGAAATGCAGGGTTGTATTCCGCATCTACCCAGCTTTGATGGCTGGTCGACTTCAGCGGAGGATGGCGCATAATTCCCTTACCGTGTCAAAGGTTAGCAAGCGCAGTCCTCAGAAAGGGTTAACTGTACCTCATTCTAAGATTTTTGAGGGACTTTGGAATAAGCAGAATGTATGTAGGCGTGTGATACTTAAGGGAAACATGCACATGCGTAGGAAACCACAGAATTTGTGGGAAAAGACGAAGGTTGCAGGGTTAGACATGCTAGGGGAGGTAAAGAATCAAAAGAAGCTCCTGGATAGTAGGCGTTCCCTACGACCTCTTCTAGACGCCATCCGTTTTGTGGAGTCTAGCAACAGAGCACACTGTCCTGACGGTGACAATGGCGCTAGCATTGGCCCCCTGCAGATCTCAGAAGAGTATCACACGGATGCCTGGAAACACAATAAATCTTTTGCTTGGTCTCGTTGCAGGTGCAAGTCATTTCAATCCTTGGTAACCTTAGCTTGTGCACTAGGTTGAATCTGCCTGCAAATGTTTGTGTAGATCACACTTCCCACATTTCCAGAGAATGGCAAACCTCAAAATTTCGACCTTCGTTCACGAATTTGCAGGCCTTGTAATTGAAGTTAATGCTTTTGGGCGCGGATAAAGGTTTAATGAACAACATAATTTCGGTAGCCGTCTCACTGGTCGTGGATCTGTGGGTGGAAAATCAAATAGCTGGTTGTGTTATGTAATTTCCTTTATTTGAAGTAGCAATTGTTTGATTTTTTTACATTTTCAAGCAGGGATTTGGAGCATGCCGAAAATACTGTAGTAGCCTACTGGTCGAAATATTGCAAGGACGCATTGTATAAGAGAGATTGGGAGACACTTGCTAAGACGCACAATGGCAAGTGATTTCTGTAACCGCCAGTGGTTACATAATTTGATCTCGTTCTCAACCTTGACTTGTAACGTCGCTATTTATCTCAAAATATTCAAAGCCGGTGGGATGATTTCGAAATTCAATTGCGTATTAGTCTTCCCCTTGAATTCATCCTAATATTAAGGTATTGTTTCTTGATTTGGTGCTTGATTTCAGGGGGGCCCCGAGGACCTGCCAAAGAGAAGACTGTGTATTACTGGAGCAAAGTATTGACCCGTCTTCAGCAATCTAATCTTGATGCATACAACGAAAATACTAAAACCCAAACTTCTCGAACACCTTGGAGAATTCCGAAATCATACTCATGTTCTAAGTCTGGTGAGCATGGCTTTCACCTCTCTCTCCCTCTCTCTTACACACGCGCTCGCACGCACTCACACATTCTCAAGAATCATAGTTACTGCCTTGAGCTGAAGCAGCGCTCTTGTTTGGTCCGTAAATCTTCATTCCATGATACAACATAGCCGAGTCTTCTGTCGTTTATAACGTGGTATGAATATATGCAGATGGCATCAGGACTTTGAAAGATCCGGAGAAAAGGCGAGGGTTCCTTATGGCAGCCAGAACAAGCAAACCATCTATTCCCCTAATCAAGAAAGACAATAGGATGCCTACACCCTTGCGCAAGAGCAAAGTTCGAAAGTCTGGCAAAGTAAGACATTACAAGATAGAAGCCACTCCTCATACGCCCAGGATTGGAGCCAGACCTCGAACGCCTCAATCTGCTTGCTCGAAGCAGCACTCACCCCTTGTTCTACGTAGGTCACAAATAAAATTTAAGTGGCATCTACCAGAAGACAGATTATCTGATCGAGTTTCACCTCAATGTGCTCTTCATTTGGGCTATTGGAACTTTCCCTGGTCGGTCAAGAGAGAGAAAGCAGCAATCGTGATTCAGGTTGGTGTAGCTACCTTTCCCTAAACAGCTAATTTTAAAAGGGATCATTGCTTTGCAGCTAGAAGTATCAGTCTTATTTTATTTTATTGTTTACAGTGTTTTGATAAGCTTGGATTTGAAGCATCAGTTTCCGGCAGTTGTCTTACAGTAGAAGCGGTTCACAGTGTTTTTAGCGTTTGTACAATTTCTCAACTTTCACTTTTTATGTTGTCGCACAGGCCCACTGGCGCATGTGTTTGTTGACACACAGATATCGTAGCCTTCAACATGCTACCCTTACAATACAAAGACGATGGCGAGAATCAAGGGGGATATCAAGACGCATTGTTTCAACATTAGATATTTTAGGGAAGGAAATGGATGTTGCATTTTGCGTGAAGTCCAAGCCCTGGAGAGAAAGCAACGAACCTGATGATCTGGTCACTAAAACTCCTGTGGAATCACCGTGCGAGATATCAGCGGGTAACAATGAGCCAGAAAATCTTTATTTTTGTTTTGTTAATTTCTCAGAGAAGAATTGTGAGAGAGTTTATATTAAGACCTTTTGTGTGACAGTAAAAACCTACTTTGCCTTTAACTAGTTATGTGGCCTCGCAGAGAAGGACTTCCAGAGAAGTTTGAAGTCGCCCGGACTTGAAGTTAAACGTCTTTATAATGAAAATATTTCAGCTATTCAAGAGGATGAAATTTTTACAGAGTTTCTGAGTTTTTTACCGTGTCCTGAGCACAAGACCGCAGAGAGTGATTGTAGCAACCCTTTCATGGTTTCTAGCAATTCACAGGCAGAGAATTTTTGTGAAAACGTAGACCGGCCTTCGTCCTATCCAAAGACGTGGCTTTATGACATGTGTAATCTGGACAGTCCTGCCTGTTCACCTGCAAAGGATCTTACTTTCGCCAAGTTTAGCATAGATGGATCATTGCCTTCCACACCTATAAAAGAATGGAGCTCCCAAAAGTGGGATCCTGCTATTACTTTACCAATGGATCCAGGTGTGAAGGATTCTATGATTTTAAATTTGTTTGAGCTTCCATATTCCCCAACTAAGGAATGGACTTCTCCGCTCGCTGAAGGTCAGAAGCCCAATTGTGTCATTGAAATATCTTCCTACGGGGGATTTCAAGGGGAGCATCTCCAACTGCCTAGTGAGTGGTTCATGGACCTTGATGAATCGGATGTCCCTGAAAGCTGCTGGAATACATCTGGAGTGACAAACATTTCCTTTTCTCCTATTTCGAGCCCGAACATGAAGTCCCAGCATAGTTTTACAGAAGCCTCTGCCACAGGTGGTGAGATGGTGCTGTTCTCTCAAGCGCTGGTGTGCATCCCCGAAGAAGCTTCTCACAACGTTTTACCTTCTCATCAGGTTAGGGGCTGTGTTGTGAAGACTCCGCTTTTAGGTAAGCGCACACCTCATATATCCCCCAAGACCATTGACCTGTCCCGCTGGAGAGACACAACCTTAAATGAAGAAGATATTGATAGTTTCAGTTTGACACCTTCTGCCAGTGTGTCCACTCACGGATTCGATCTAGGCTCAGACTCTCCAGTTCCGCCAGCGTTGGAAGAAGAATTTCTGGATGAGCTCAACAAACTTATCTTAGGGTCTCCAGATCCGAAATTTGGTCCATCAGGCGATCCAACCTCACCAGCTGCCTCTTGTGAGCAGATTAATGACGTGCATTGGTCAGGATCTCTCAAATCTCCTCAATCTGAAACCATAAGCAGAGCTTACGACGGGATCTTAGGTAGCAACGGTCTCTTGATGGATTCAACAAGTAAGCTTGATTTCAACTTGGATGATGGCAATGAACTGGAAGTTTCACAGCAAGATGTATCTTTCATTCAAGGGAAAGGCGATACACTTGCTGGCAAAAAGCTTCTCGAGATTTATGAAGAGCTCGATGATTCAAGAGCTTCCAAAGACTCACGAAGTTACAGTAAAAGGTGTCAGAGTACAGTTACTGAATTTCTGCAGCTTGTTGAGCAAAACCTTGGTGTAAATAACACTGAAACTTCTTTCCGAAGGAGCTCATATATATCACCAATCATGACCTCGTCCACAAAGTTACAGGATAAAGAAACACCTCAACTTACTGCATTTGCTGATGAAGACGACTTTTGTGACAAGGCTGTAGATGGGAATGTCGTGGCTGCGAAGCCCACACCGCAGGAACGTATCTTCGATCTCTCGCCTGATATCTTTCATGCTTCTGTGGGGTGGGAAACAGCATCACCTGGAGATTCTCCAAAACGTATGTCATTTATTCAATTGGGCGAGCCTGTCGTCAATTGTGCCACTATGGATCAGTACTTCACTGATTTTAATCAACACTACAGTAGCTTTATCACACCCAAAATACAGCGGTCTAGCAACTCAGCGTCAAGGTCCTGCGAGGCAATCGGTAGATCAAAGCCCCCGTCGCATTCAATGACCAGGCGAATCTCCTTCTATCAGACAAGCCACAATTCTGATTCTGATCTCTCCCATTCAGAGGTAAAGAGTCCCTTGCTGGCAGAGAAAACTTTCAGTGACAGTCTCCATCATACCAGCCCCGTTACCCCTGATGACCAGTGCTTGGATATGGCACCGTATACTTCCAGCGTTGGCGCTCATTGTAATCACGACAGATCTAGTGCCTTGTCAGTCTCTAAAAAATATTTTCTTCAGAGCCCATCTTCAAGATTTCACGGGAAATGTGACTCTGATGCGGAGAGCGTCGTATCCTCTAGAAGCTTTCATCCTGCTAGAAAGATTCCTTCGCCGTCTGAAGACAATAAGGTATCATCAAGAATCCTACCATTGTGTAATTAATCAAATCTTCAAATTTAGTTAAATATGAAATGCGTGGATTAGCGTGCTTGATTAGAGGGCTGAACTGGGCGGATATCAATGATCTTGTATCCAATAATCTTCAACTATTGGTGTCTTGTTTATGTTGCAGAAAGGGTCTGGAAAGCGTGCTAGAGCACTGTTCCCTGGGCAGGAATCAACACCCAGGAGCGGAGATGGGTGCTCGAAATCTAGTAGGCTTCATCACTCTTCTTCTGAGGGCAGTTACGAAGCCTTGCTTAAAAATAGAAACGTTCTACGTACCTGGGGAGCAGGAAGTGCTTCTGGTCCTCTGCTCCAGGCATCTGATTTGGACGAATCTGATTGCAGCTTTAGGAAAAGCAGCGGATCTGCTTGGGATTGTGGGTTAATTTCCGATTGTGGAATGATGGTGGATGACGGCTTGAAGTATCTCGAGACTCCTGGACCATCCCTGCACGATCTCTGCAAATTATGGGATGAGGAGTGTGTAGACCTTGTGACTAGATCTCTTAAGTACAAGAGCTTGATGACAGATTCTAATATGCTCCACCAAGAGGTAAGCAATCTTGGTTGATCATGTTAGATTAACCTTCCGAATGGCAATCGTAATTTGCTGCTAATGAACTGTCATAGAGATTCCTCGTCACTATTCTGCATCTATAGATATTTTCAAGGCTTAGAAAAGTTCTCTATTTTAGGGAAGAAGGTATTCCTTATTTTCCCATGATGATGAACATGTGTGTGCACTTCCAATTTATTTGGTTTTGATAGGTTGAGGAGGCATTCAAAAAACCAGAGCCCACCAGCCCACAGTCAATAGCGTGGGAGATTCAAAACATTGAAAGACTCTTGGAGAAGCTGGAAAATAGGGAGTCAATGAAGGAGCTTATTAAACAGCAACGAGATACTATCTATATCAACATTGCAACAAATGCAAGTATGCGAGATCGGTATCGCTTGTACAGTAAATGGGGTATTCGCAGGATGTCGAGGGGGAGGTTGAGGAAGGTTATCTACGACTTGCTCTGGAAGGATCCCAAAAGGTTGGTGTTTTCATATCATTCCAAGCATTCTTTCTCCAGCTCTTGGTTGCAATTTACAGCATTACTTCTGGGAAAACTTCATGCCTTAACTTCGTTTGAATTACAAGGAAGGACTTAAGCTGATTTTGCTGTTCCTTCGCACGCAGATACCATGCCAGCGCCGATCTTGTACTGAAGTACCTGTAGCCCCAAAAAATTTACAACGGCATTTTGTTGAGCGCCTCAATCTGTTATACCTCAGATGAAGTCAGTAGGTACCAACTTCACCTACAAGGAGCCATCAACATGTACAGAAGTTGGGAGTCTTGTAATTAATATGTTATAGCCGTTCTAAGCTATAAGAAGTCATCACTGAGTAGGAATATGTGTCTCAGCATCACAGTTCGCCTGGAGTCCTTAGTGAGATCCAGTGCTGTAGTGCACGAGATGTCTTAGGGGAGCATAGATATGAAAAAGCCCAATTGGAATGGATCAGCCAAGAAATGAGAAACTGGCTCCACAAAATATAATCTGTCTTATTTGTTGGCCTCTTTGGAGGTGATAATAAAAACTGTATTTTTTCTGAAGGAAACTGTCGGTGATCCTCTTTTACCTCGTATACATCAACAAATCTCTATTTGTCCGTTGTACAGTCAATAATGGACAATGCAATTTTAAACTGGTTCTTACAAAAGTAAAGCAAATGTAAAAAGTAATGTCAGTTTGGATGGGATTATAAGCATGAACAATTTCACATCAAGATGTCACATTGTCTCAGCAGATCACATTTTTCTTCATTCTCCATCATCCAGTCAATGTGTTGTGATTGAAACAAATGGGTAGTAGATGGAAAAGTGGAAGGCATTAATAGAGGTTTGAAATTGGTATCATTCATGTGGAATGTTCCAATAATATTTGATTTAGATATATTTTAATGTCTTTGAAGGATACAACAATAGATAGGATTAAAATCTTCAATTTAAAAAAGTAAGAAAATTACTATAGACTTACTTGCTTCTATTCATGAAGTTTTTTAATTAATTTTCTTTTTTTTAAAATAACTATTTTTTATTTAGTATGTTGCTTCCATATTTTGAAAGACAAACTTGTAATGTATTTTTTGTTCTTTTTATAAGAGGTGGTAAATCAAGACAATAGAATAGATGATAATCTTGAAGAAGAGTATAAGATATTGGAAAAGAAGAATATGACAATTGATTGCACATTTTATAAAGCAATAGAGAAGGCAACAAGTGGATTTTTGAAGTGTAAAATGTATAGGTTATTTCCATTAAAGCCACATCACAAACAAAAGCAATTTTACACTTAACATTCTATGATTTGCAATATTTGTATAATGTAGTCAAGTTTATATAAGATGCATTGTCTCCTCCATGACGATAGAAAATCTAGATCTGAATTTTTGTTGTAGATTTTAAATAGTTTTTTTATATTAGTTCTTGCATCACTTCCAATTTTTAATTCTTAGCAAAAACATCAAGTAATATATCCAAAAACATACTTATTACTCCAAAAATACATCTATATAAATATATATATATATATATATATATATATATAATCTTTTACTATCTTTACATATTATAAAATATAAATGTAAATAAAAACAAAACTTTGAATATATATAATAGTTGAATTATTATTTTTTGATTTTTATTACTAATTTAAAAAAAGAAAAAAAGAAAAAACTATATATTTGTTTTATTAATTTTTCATCCAATCTAAAAAAGTTACAATATTATCATCTTAAAATAAGAGTTTTCCAATCAAATTATTAATCTTCACATACCAAAAAGAATTTATTTTTTTCTTTATTTATTAATATTTTTTCTTATATTAGAATATCAATGTTTATGATGTTTTATTTTTTGGTTACTTTTATATCAAAGAAATTTGAAATATAAATTATATTCAAGAATAAATAATAAAACTTATTATTTTTATTTTTAAAAAATAAAATTTTTCATAGATATAAATATGGATCAAACTTAAACGACAATACATTTATGTATTATTAAAGAAAGAAGAAAGTAAAGACAAAAGAGTACAAGTTAAGATAGAATAAAACTATAAAGGATATTATTAAATAGCAAGGAACCAGAAAGACTTGAATAAAGACTAAAATATAAAAAAACATTGGCTCTGTAGAGAGTAGCCTCACTATTGTCTCTATATTTACTAACTATCAAAAAGGCTCTATAGAAGCTTCCTAAGAACCACAAGACATGTGGCCTAAATGCCAAGTTGTAGATGGCTTTAAACATGGTTAAAAAATAAAATAAAATAAAATAAAAATTGTATGATAAGTTTTAATAGCCACATGGCACATCTATAAAAATCTAAAAACTTTCTTATTGTTACTTGAAGAAGATATTATCTTTCTAACATAGGCACATCTATTTATTTCTATTTATTTCTATTAAAAAAATATGATTAAGGCATCTACTATATTGAATTCTTTTCTTAAAACAAATTCCATAAAGAGTGGTTTTATAAGTTGATAAATCTTAAGATCTGTTGCATGGTATTTGCAACAAACTTTGATCTTTATTTTCAATAAAAGTGGTTGATAGATTCTATTAGTCATTAAAAATATCCAATATTATGGTAAAAAGACCAAAAAAATATTTAATCATTATTGAGGCCTTCATAACCATCTTCAAAGAATATATTTTACATGCAATTAAATATAGTACCTTACAATAGCAATACTAAGCATCAAAAATATCTTTCAAGATAATTATTCTATATATGTTATAACTTGCAATTTATTTAAGAAAAGACATGTCTCTCATGTAGATCTTCATTTCAATTCCAATGTTGTGTAAGTTGAGACAACTTAAATACTTCATTTAATAAAATTGCAAATAATAACTTGATATAAATTTTTGCACATAGATTTTTTTTTATTGTAAATAAATTTTTCAAGTTGATCTTTTAACTTTATTTATTTTTTATTTATACTATTTTAATGTCAATAGTTGGCTTTTAATTTTGATAAATATAATTAATAAAAAGAAATATCAAGTTCTAATTTCTTTGCAAGATTCTTTGATGGCTTTTGTATGTGTTAAGTAATAAATTTATAGAAAGTGGTGGTAATAGTATTCTTTTTAATAAAATAATTGTAATAGAAACCTTGAAAACAAATACATGGAATATAAGATAACTCTTCATTGATTGCAATAATTACAATTGATATGCAATTAGATTATTATATTTTTAATAAAAAAAAATAGACCAAATCTTTAATAATCCAACTTATCATAAGATTATATTTTATGATCAAATTTGAAAAGAATTTTTTATTTTCTAAAAACACATTCATTAGCTTTTTGTTGTTCTAGAGTCTCTTTACTTATGTCTTGATTGTTATGTAAAGTTATACTGTTTTACTTGAAAAAATTATTGCTAATAGATTTATCTATTTTTTAAATTAAAAAATATTGAATTCTAAATAGTAATTATAATTGATAAAAAATAAATTTTATTTAATGGAAGAATGTATTATATTATTATATAATTTTTTTGCTAATGGCAAGATAGTCGTTTAATTGTTCTAGTAATAGTTGGTAGTATAATGAAAATATTGCTCCACTACTTAATTTGTATAATGACTTTGTTTATTAGCATGAATTTCATCTATAAAATTCATGCTATAAAGTCTCTGCTTGTTAATAAGTGTCATAAGATTAGAAAAAATATTTTAACAACTTATCATATTTAATACCACTAATTTTTTTAAAAAAATAAGCTTTATAATTTTTGCATCTAAAATGCCATGCTATTAAAAAATTGTGTTGTATTTAATCCTTTGAAATAGTAAAAAAGATTGAGCTTAAAATCAAATTCACTAGAGTTACATTAAAGATTATTTTTAATATTAAGAACAAGAGATTCTATTAATGCACTCAAACAAATTCATTCCAAATAGTATTTTTAATTGATATTTTTGACTTAATAACTTAAAAATATAGTTCCTCTTGTTTTTAATAAACAAATCTTAGTTGAAAAAATGCAACATTTCTTTCATTTGGTGTAAGATAAGAGTGTCTAAACAAAGCATTTAATGAGTCTTGATAATTTCTTAGAAAATATAAAATATTATATACAAATTGTAACAAAAACATGCTCCAATGGACTTAAAGAATATTTGAGACATGTGCTAATACAAAATACTTAAGGCTCTTGTATTTTATATTATCTATGGTTGACTTAGAAGCACCTTCAAGATTATGTTGCCATTCTTAGAATAAATCTACAATATCAAGATGTTCTTTGTTGTAGATCTTATAATTATTCTTTAATGTTAAAAATTCTTGAATGAAAAGTAACAAGATCAAGTCCACCATTTGTTTCTACTTATAATTAAATTAATTTAAAAAATATATATAAAAAACAATTTAAAAACATCTACACAATATAAAATAGAAACTAAGAAGAAATCTATTTTTAATTCTTGATAAGAATTCAAAAATAGATTGTAAAAATTCTAAATAGCATTAGATATCACATGTTATTTTTGAAATTTTTCAATCTATGATAGTTTATATCTTCTTAAAATTCATGTACAAACCATTATTTGAGATGATATATCTTGCAGACCTCACATGATTCGTATAAAATATACATTTTTGTATCTTCGCATATAATTTTTCATATCTAAGTTTTTGTACTACAAGGAATAAATTTTGTATATGGTTTTTATTTATTTATTTATTTCCTTAATATAGATAAAAATATTGTATATGTAACATACAAAGAAACTATTTAGAAATTCAAAAAATATCTTTTTTTATTAAAATTTGAAAAAAAATTAGAGTATTTTTAAGTCTAAATGATATAATATTATATTTTAAATGGTCATAACTAATTTGGAATGTAATCTTTCTTTCATTTCTTTTCTTAACATATAAAAGATTGCATGCATCTTTAAAATTTATTTTTCTATAAATATTAGCTTTAGCTAATTTTTCAAAAGTTTCAATAATAAAAATAAAAGATAAATAATTTTGATGAATAATTTATTAAAATCACCTATCTTTTTTCTTCACAAAAAGAATTAGTTCACTTATATAAAATTACAAATAATGTATTAAAATCTTTGAGATATTTTCATCAATATATTCTTTTAAAGAAGCAAGTTTATTTTGCAAAAAATTAGAAATTAGTCTAAATATTGGTTAAGCTTCTTTTTAAAGATCAATTGCACAAGTAAATGATTGATATTTTAAAGTGTATCATCAATTTTTTTCTCAAATATGTTTCATAATTTCTTATATTACTTTGAGGTTCTACTACAACCTTACTTGAATGATGATTTGGTACTAAATAAATAAAACAAATATCTTCTATTCTATGGCTTGTATACACATTTTAATTTCTAAATATAGTACTTTGATTTTCTGGACATAAGTGATATTTTTACTTTTGATTTTTTTTAAAACAAGACAAGAGTAAATTGAAGTCCAATGGATATTCAATCTATTCCTAGATTATATATATTACCACAATAATTATAAATAATAAGATTAGTTGAAGTTTATATCATATTAAACTCTACAAGACACTTACAAACTTAACATTTAGCTCTATAAGTACAATTTTTTGAGTGATTTTTCTTGAAGATAAATTTTGTCTATCTATAACTTTTGTAAATGCACTTTTAATTTTTTGTACTAATAATATTTCATGACACTTAGCAAAATTTTCATCAAGAAAAAAACTAATGGCATTAAAATCTAAGAAGGTACAAATAAAAATAATATAAAATTTAGTTCAAAAATAGACTTTTAATAAAAATACAAGAAGAAGATTGAAAAGTGAAGACTTAATTTTTCTAAGATGATGTTTTACAAGAATTGTGCTGCATAGTCTTTAATGTTGTTAAAAAAACATATTTCCAATACATTGTTTTTTTTTTTTTTTTTTTTTTTTTAATTATTTCTTATTCTATAATTTTATTACTTTTTAAGACAAATTCAATGAATACATTTTGATTTTCAAAAACATAGGTATAATCTTTCTTTTTTATATGAAGATTTTTTTTATATTATAAAGGTTAAAAGCATATAGTATTAATTTGCATATCTTTTACATTTTATTGTATATATTGATTAGTAGAAGTATTTGAAGCAAAAACATTGAAGACCTGAGGTACTAATAAACAAATTTTTGATTAAAATTTCAAAATTTGGTTACTATATTGAATGGATAATTATTAGTTTGATTCATATTTTAAGTATCAATAAAATTAAAGAATAAAATCTTTATATCTTACCTAAGTGGTTGAAGTTGAGTAAAACATTATACTTGGTTGATGATACATTAAAACTTAGAATTTATACCATTAAGCTTTACTAAAAGAACAACTTTTGATTTTTTAGTTAGTGCAATTATGTGAATTACTTAAAGTAGTGCAATTGTTGTAAAAACTCATATCATTTTTATGTCTTCTTGATTAAACATTCTTAATGTTGGTTGAGATAGTAGACAAAGTTGATGGATATTAATTTTCAAATTTCTCACATATTCTTACATTTGTATTGTGGCATACTTTATTTCTTCTAATTTTTTATATTTATAAGAATTTGAGATAAAATAAAATAAATTTATGTATAAATAAATAAACATATATATATATATATATATATATTGTAAAAAGAATATGAATTTAGAAGAAGATAATCCACAATCTCAAAAATAGTTGATACTTTTAAGAAAAAAATAATACCACTCTTTACAAAAAAGATTAAACTTTAATATTATAAATGTGAATCTTATCAAAATTTTAAAGATATATATTTAAAAAAAGCTCAAAAAATAAATACATAGAAACTTGAGAGTCTTAAATGATATATTGCTTATATAAATAAATTTATACCAAAGTATCTTTTTCGGTTCAATATTTTAACTTATGACAGCCATTTGAAATATGAGAAGCAGAACGAAAGAAAATTGAAAGAAATATAAAGAGTAACTACCAAAATGAATTCCACGTCACTTGGCGTCAGTTAGAGGGGAGGCTTTCATACCCGCTCAGAGAAGGTAGAGAACTGGGAGCAAAGAGACACCCGGCCACAGAGTTGCCGGTCGTGCACCGCGCGCGGGAGGCGGTGCCGCGAAGGAGGTGGAGTGGTATATTTGCAGCTTCATTTCGAGCTTTGATGTTCTGGAGCGTGGCCTTCGAAATCTGGCGGGAGAGACGAGATAGATATGGCTGTAGTTTGTTTTCGATCACGACCAGCGCAATCTTCTTCTTGTAATAGATGGGGCTCGTCAGCTTGTTTGTCTCCGATGGACATGATTAGTGGTAGGAACTTCAGTAGGGTTCAGAATTGGGCCACGGTTCAGTTTAAAAGGATTGGATTGGAGAATTCGCTGACATCTTTGCCACGGAGCTGGAGGTGTGGGACTGAAATCTATCGGAATGATTTGGAGTGCAATGGTGTGGATTCGAGTTATCGCTGCGATGATTCTGGTTTTGGAGTTGGGAGTAATAGGTGGAGTCGAATTGGAGGGAGCTGGTGGGATGCGAGAGGGAACAGAATTAGAATTGGTGGAAATAAGAGCAGGAGTGTGGCTGCTCGGGCGCAGGATCGCAAGCAGCAGTCAGAGACTAGTGTTAATCGCATGAACAGGGAGAGCCCATACTCAGTCTTAGGCGTCTCTCCCGACTGCACTGATGAAGATATTAAAATCGCTTTTAGAAATCGGGTATGGAGTTGTGTACATGTGTTGCTTCCTCTGTGCCGAAGTTACCTGTGCCCAATTCTCGAAATGAACTCATTTTTGCTCACTCTAAGGAAGTCTTACTAAATGTGCTGTATTTTTACATTCTGCGTCGCCTGAAGAAGTAGCTTAATTTTGGCAAGTCATTGAGGTAGGTTATAATTTACATGGGTTTTAAGAAAAAGCTCTCGGGTCCGAATCATGTTGGGAATTCTACTAACAAATACCTGAGACGTATTTTTATTGCACAGATTAAGGAGTTCCATCCAGATGTCTATAAAGGCACAGAAGATGCAGATGCAATTACGCAGTTGATACTTCGCGCTTATGAAGTGAGTTCCTTTAAGTGGCTGTCGTTCCTCACGTAGCTTCGTACTGTCAGACAAGATTTGAACGCATGTAGCTGTACAAAGATTTTTAATTGGGGTCGTCTCAAAGTTCAGGCTTGCATTGATCTACCTGATGTGTTTCATTTTGGATGATTGCAATTGCAGTTGCTAACTAAGGACACTATATCAAGAACTTACCGAAGGTTTGCAGATGACTTCATCCCTACTTTGCATGGGTTTGACTTGCTGAACAATCTGCAGCTTACTCATTTGTAGTGGTCAATTATGTCTACCCCTGGAAGTTTCGTTTAGTGCCATGCAGTTAGACTCCTACGAGTACTTGCCCTCTCAGTGATTGACATTTATCTAACTGGTGGGTTTAGTGGGTTATCTTGAAACCATCTTTTCAAATGGCAAAAGCGTAGCATTCATTCATTCATTCATTCATTCATTTATTTTTGTAGATGTCAGCAGCCATCTCTTCATTTATGTAGCTGTATGATTACAGTGTCAACTGAAAATAATCCTTTGGAATCCTTCACAGGAAGAACTTGGATCCATTCGAAGACCCAGAATGTGAAGCAGAAGACGTCTTTGTGTTTGAAATGACTTGCATGGGCCGAGGTTCGAATTTTTTTTTCATCTACTTCTTTCTCCTCTCTAGTGCAGTTATAGCTGCTTGTGTACACAAGTATTTTATACAAGTTTCTATGCAAGGCCTTGAACTGGCCATATCTCATGATGGTATTGCTTGGCAGGGTGTCCATATCCTTGTGTGGAGAGGGCGCCAGACGTTTTCAAATATGCTGCTGACACTGGATGTGCAAGGGCAGTTTTACAGAGTGAGTTGTCTTTTTGTCTCGTTCCAACTTTTATTGATTCAAGCTGAATGGTTTCCCTGTTTTCAAGTAGCAGTCGAATCAAAATTTGCCTTTCAACAAAGAAAACATATTGACACGTATTTTGTCGCTGCGTACAAGGACCTGGGCAAGGTGAAGATTACGGAGTTCAGCTTGCAGTTGGCCAATGTCCTCGTAACTGCATCTATTGGGTTACTCCTATGCAACGTGTTATACTGGAAGATTTAATGGAGCGGTAAGTTGACGAGATCGACACATTTCTCCGCCTTCGACGAGGGTTACATGCACCCAAGTAGGGCAGTAAACTGTGGTATTTTGGGGACACTATGCATTTCGAGTTCTCTATGTGTAAAACTGACACTCTAATGGTTCTTATGCAGTGCTTTGGAGGGGACAACATATTCAAGCGAGGTTTTGACATTAGAAGCATTGATCGCACGGGCTAATTTTGAGAATGGAAGGTATCAACCTCCGAAGCAGAAAAGGCAGCCTTCCAGATCTGATGAGTGGGTAGACTGGTTTTGAATCCTGCAAAATATCTCCAACTACTTTTGTTCTCAATAGTTAATGAAATTTGAAGGAAGCATGCAGTAGGTCTAACTCGGGTTTCAAGTTGAGTGATTTCAGATGTGTTGCAAATCACTTTCTGTAATCAGAAGAGGTCATACTTGAAAGATTAGGCTCACATCAGAGACTTGCTGTGTGCTAGTTTAACCTCTTCAATTCGAATTAGTGCGACTGGAAATATCTCTTTGTGTATATTTTTGCAGACCTAGTTTGAGCAGAGTTCTACATCTTGGTCAGCGTGCTAGCAACACATAGTTGTAAAAGAAGAATTTTCAAGCTGTAAATCTGCAGAGTATCCCTTGCAGGCTTTCAATCGATGGTAGCTTCTTTTTGAATATCACTGTTGGTCTACATTTTGATTGCATGCGCATTTTCCAGACGAGCTATTTTTTAGCCGAAGAATCCATTCTTCTCGCCTAAGCAACTCTTGGTAAAGCTGTGGTGCATTGTTAGAAGAAAATATACAAATCATCAAGTGAGTCTGTAACGAGGATCCATCATTTCAAGTCTCGGGTGTGCCGAAAATGCTTCTCAAAGTTACTATGATACCACAATCGTTTTGGATAACTTAACGGACCACTGTGATAAGCTTTACTGAGTTCAGGGGAGTCTAGAATCTGAACACTGTAGTACTTCCTGTAGACAACTCAACTTCTAACAAGAAAGGACTCTCAGCAAAGGAACGAGACCGCGGCAGACTTATGAATTAGCAAGGAGAAGAAAGCAAGCTTGACTTCCATGTACAAGTATATTTGTTTATTTCACAAGGGTTTATTCCTGCGGCATCCAGTTAAAAAGTACAACACCCCAATGCAACACCCAGATTCCCAGGTATGGGGAGTACGTGAATGCTTATATAGCCTCATTTCTAATGTCAGCAGTCAGACGGAGGAATCGCACTCTTTCCAATATGCATTCTTCACATTTCTTTTATCTGCCTAATAATATGGGACCCCGAGTCTCATCCTGAAGGCTTATCCAGAATCTACAGTGACCTGCACTTTCCTCCCTCTATTGGGTTCCTGTTAAGCAATATGCAATGGAGGCTTTTTGAAGCTCCACCACGTACTCCGGCGTCGCTTTCCCTGGAATTTTTATTCCTGTGTTCAAAGTTGCCCCTCCCCCCAAACTCAAGCTCTGTAGGAATGGTGACACGCCTTTTAGCACTTACTCTCATCGCTTGAAGTACGTACTCTAAACCATCACACCTTCCTCCAGAGCAAGTTTTGGCTTCAACGATGAATGCTTTTCGAATGAAGAGACTGATGATCAAAATTTGAATCCCTCTGAAGCTGAATTCAAAGAGGAAATTTCTTGCGAAATGTGGTTGGCAGGTGTTTCACAGGTTCATTCTGTTGTGACCTCTTCGATTGGTGTTAATTCCGCTTCTGATGCTTCTCGAGTTGAGGGCCCAAGTTATATCTCTTCTGAACCTCTTCAGTTTACGCAACCAGAGTCCAGTTTTTTGAGGAGGAAGTACAGTGATGCTCGTTTTTGAGAAGACTATTTTGCCGACCCTAGCAAGTGGTGGGATAATAGGTTCAGCAAAGTAAACCCCAGAGCACCTGATTTGCCGTTTTGAGCTCTTGTTGATTACATCATCTCCAAGTTTACTTACCATTTTAGAGATCGGTCCTTTGGTATCCGAACATCTTCCATAGTCAGCATTGGCAAAAGTTGTGAGTTCCATTTTTTTGTCATTTGGAAAGAATAATCTGTAGTCAAATGTTCCTTCTAAGAATTGCAAGATTTTCTTGGTTGCGATGAAGTGAGGTTCCTACGGTGCGATGACAAATCTATTGATACATCCTACCACGTAGGCAGTGTTGATTCTTATGATTGTGGCATAGATCATGCATCAAGTACAAGCCTGAAACAGTTTTTTGTCTACTGATTTTTCTCCCATGTATGTACTAAGTTTGCTATTTACGTAGATTGGAGTAAATGTAGGTTTACAATCTTCTATGCCGAATCTCTGTTGCAACGATATAATGCATCTTTTCTGGTGAAGCCACAGTCCGTGATTTGTGTATCCAATTTCACTTCCAAGGTAGAATTTTGCATCGCCTAATTTTGTCATGTCAAAGGTGTTTAGTAGGTGTTGTGTGATTCTATCAATTTCTTCTAAGTTGTCTTTGGTTATCAGAAAGTTTTCAGAAAGTTGTTTACATATAAGAGTACTATGGTGTATTTTTGTTGGATACTGAATAGTATAGATTGGGATTAGCTAAGCTCTTCTTCAATTCACATAAGCATAAGGAATTGATTCGTGAGTGCCAAGCTTGGAGAACTTGCTTCAAACGGTAAAGTGCTCGTACTGGTTTGACTATTGTTCTAGTGTTCCTTTAGTCATAAAATACAGGTGGAGTGTGCATGTAGATGTCTTTAGTTAGTAAGCCGACTAATCCAAGAATGATTTTGATGGTGCTCCAAAACACCATAGATGCAAATATATCAAAAAATCTTCTTCTTCCTTTTGTTGATAACCCAATGCAACTATTTTAACTTTCTTCTTCATAGATTTTATTTTAATTTATTTTTTGCTCTCTTTTTATTTTAAATATCCATCTAGCTCAAGTGGCTTTCTTTCCTAAAAGAAGATTGTATGATACTTAGGTTTTGTTTTTCATTATTAAATCTTTTTTTGATTGAATGGATTGCTTCTTCATAGTTGATGGATATTAATGCATAGTACTCGAATTTGTCAAAGGTTTAATGTTTAGACTTCTCTTTTTTGGTTTTCTTTGCATGACTTAATGGTCTATACTAGGTTATGAAGAATTTGAATGACTTGGTTCTAAGTTGATGGATTCACTTGGTAAGCTTGTGTTTGTGTCACGGACATAATCATGTAAGCTAGTAATTACATATACAAATAGGTAGAGGTAAATAAAAGTAGATAAAAATAAGTAAATTCTATAGTATTTAATATGGAAGCTTCCTAGAAGCTTCATAGATGCTGCTTTGACTTCATAGATGTCTTTAATAGACTTTTTGGATTAGAAACGTGGTCAACAAGTTAGCCATGTGCCACACATGTTGTTAGCTTGAAGATCAAGCTAATTAT
Organism: Physcomitrium patens; assembly: GCF_059467195.1. NCBI lineage: Eukaryota > Viridiplantae > Streptophyta > Bryopsida > Funariales > Funariaceae > Physcomitrium > Physcomitrium patens. Next base: position 3,215,472 of record NC_143434.1, on the reverse strand, counting down.
GTGGCCCACACGTAGAAGAACTTGCTTTGTAAGCCAAGACATGTGTCCTACAAAGTCAACACATATTGGAGGTCCTATAGAACGTCACCACGTAGCCTCTAGTTAGATAGTATATATAGAGACAAGAGTGAAGCCTTCTTCACTCTTGTCAACTCCTTTCTTGCTTCTAGTCTAGTTTCAAGGGTCTCTAGTTTTCTTGTCTTTTGGCAATAGCCATTCCAGTTTCTCTTTCAATATATATCCTTGTTTATATATATTTTGTTACCTCTCTTTGAGTGAAGGCTCACTTGTCTGAATTATTTTTTCATCGAGTTCTTGTCCTTGACAGATTGACAAGAGTACATCAACAATATCAGAGCTTTGTCTAATCTTGATTAAGAGCGGATTACTGCTTTTTCTTGATAAGATATAAGCATATTAGAAGTTGCGGATTACTCTCTTCTAAATTGATATTGTCCTTAGTATTTTCTTTGTTCTCAAGTCCTCTCTTCTATTTGTCTTGAGCGATATTAGACATCTTCTCTCTTCTAAGTGTTATCATGGCAAAACTTGTTGAAATGAAGAGTGCAATGGCACAAATGCAAGAGCAATTGAGGGAGTTAATGCTTGCGATGCATCAACTCAATTTACCACCACAAGAAGCAACAAGATTGGTTGGAAGTGAAGATATAGAAATGGTTGGAGCTGCTTCAACATCTGTATCAAACCATGTCCTTTCTACTATGGTGGAACGCCCTTCAAATGTTAGAGAACCAAGAATTGCCCTATCCGAGAAGTTTGATGGCACCAGTTCCAAGTTTCGAGGATTTATCAATCAAGTGCAACTTGTGATTGAACTTCAACCCCAAAGCTATCTAACTCTAAGATCGCAAGTTAGATTCATTTGTACGCTTCTTTCAGGTTCAGCACTATCGTAGTTTTCATCTTTTCTTGAACAACGAGATCCAATATTGGATAATCTAGAGGCTTTTTTGGCAGAGTTTCGATCCATGTATGGAGAACATGATGCAATTCGTGTTACAACCAATAAGATCCATATTTTACGACAAGGCAATCGATCAGTAATGTTATATGCTTCACAATTTCGACAACTTACAATTGATATCAAGTGAGATGATGCTGCACTTATTAGTCAATTTTTCTATGGATTACAATATGAGATAAAAAAATTAATGCTCAACTTACCAGATCCTCAAACATTGAGTCAAGCAATTGACTTTGCTGTGAAGTGCGACAATCGCCTTTTTGAATTCCGATTTGAGAACCGTATAAGTGAACCTCAACGTTACTATAATTCAATGGCAATACCAACACCTCTTCAACACATACATTCGGAGGTAGAGGACATGCAAATTGATGCAGTACGTTTCAAATCTCTTACTGAGCAAGAAAAGACTCGTCATCATCAAGAGAGATTATGTTTATATTGTGGAGAACCAAAGCATACTGCTCAACATTGTCCAAAAAAATGACGTAATCACAAAATGAGGAGTATGGCTGTGAAAGAAGATAATATGTCGGAAAACGAATTTATCCAGCTACAATAGGGACTGTGCGGCTGGAACCTTGCACAACATCTAGTAAAAGTCCTATTCTCTCCTTAGAGCCCTCTCCTTGTTTTATATTAAATGTTATTTTAGGACCTAAACATTACAAAGTCTTTGCCTTATTAGATTCTGGAGCCTCATCGTGTTTTTTAGATGAAGAATTTACTAAAAGATATAGCATATCTTTAGTAAAGAAAACTAAACCTGTTCATGTAGAAGTCATAGATGGTCGTCCATTGTCTTCTGGAGATATTATTCACGAAACCCTTCCTATAGAAGTAATAATCAATGGTCATAATAGTTTTGTAGTATTTAATATCATTAGATCTCCCTCTAATCCAATCATTTTAGGTTTATCGTGGTTAGAAAAATACAACCCTCAAATAGATTGGATTTCTCGAACTCTTACTTTCTCTAAAAGTATAACTAACAGTGTAGTTAATCAAGTAGAGAGTCATAAGTCCAGTTCAATTAAACTCGTATTTATAGGTGCAAAAGCTTTCTTGCATGCTGCTATGAAAGAATCACCATATATTATTTATGCCACACCCGTTTCTACTAGTGAAAAGACTTCAAGTAGCATTCCAAGCTAATATCAAGAATTTCAAGATATATTTGAAAAAAAGAATGCGGATACACTCCTGGAACATCGTCCCTATGATTGCTCAATTGACCTTCAAGAAGGAGCACAACCGCCATTCGGACCAATCTATAGTTTATCACAAAATGAGTTGGCTGAACTCAAGGAGTATATTGAAGAAAATCTAGCCAAGAATTTCATACGCCATTCTAAATCTCCGGCAAGAGCTCCAATTCTATTTGTGAAGAAAAAAGATGGATCATTGTGGATGTGTGTTGATTATCGAGGACTCAACAAGATTACCATCAAGAACAGATATCCACTACCTTTAATATCTGGACTTCTTGATCAGCTGAAACAAGCTAAGATCTATACAAAAATAGATCTTCGGGGAGCATACAATCTAGTACGCATCAAAGAAGGAGATGAATGGAAGACTGCGTTTTGAACTAGGTATGGACATTTTGAATACAACGTCATGCCTTTTGGACTTATAAATGCACCAGCAGCTTTTCAACATCTAATGAATGATGTTTTTCGAGAATTTTTGGACGATTTTGTAGTCTGTTATCTAAACGACATCTTGATCTATTTTAAGAATCTAGAAGAATATGAACTTCATGTTCGTCATGTGTTACAAAAATTAAGAGATGTAGGACTCTATGCCAAGATAGAAAAGTATGTGTTCCACACTACTCAAGTCGATTTTTTAGGTTACATCATTTCAAATAATGGATTTATGATGGATCCTAAGAAAGTTCAAACTATTATAGACTGGAAGATTCCAAAAACGGTAAGAGATGTCCAATGTTTTTTGAGATTTGCCAACTACTATCGAATCTTCATCAAAGACTTCTCTCGAGTTGTAGCTCCCCTTACACGTTTGACTTGTAAAGACAAACTCCAATGGAATCAAGAAGCGGAAGTTGATTTTGAATCTTTGAAGACAGCGTTTGTTTCTACACCAATCTTGTATCATGTTGATTTTTTCAAAGCATTCTTTATGGAAACAGATGCATCAGACTTTGTTCTAGGTGCGGTTTTATCACAAATGGGAACAGATGACAAACTTCATCCAGTAGCCTTTCATTCAAGAAAATTCTCAGCAGCAAAAATCAATTATGAGATCCACGACAAAGAACTTCTTGCAATTGTGGATTCTTTTCAAGAATGGCGTCATTATCTAGAAGGCGCTTCCACTCCAGTCACCGTGTATATGGATCACAAGAACCTCGAATATTTTATGTCATCACGCATATTAAATCGTCGCCAAGCTCGTTGGAGCATGTCTTTATCAAGATTCGAGTTCATCATCACTTATCAGCTAAGAAAACAATAAGGTTTGTCTGATGCCTTGTCTAGATGTTCTTATCTTGCATCAAAAGAAAGAGATGCAGCTTTTTAGCAACAAAGAACAGTTCTCTTGAAGCCATAGCAATTTCATCTTCGAGCAATAAAATCAACATTGACTGTTGATTTAACTTTTCTTAAGTAAGTCCAGTTAAATATGTCTTCAGACACTCTTGTTCATGATATCAAGAATAATTCTTCTAAATCTCATGATCCCTCTAAATTTGAATTCAAGAAAAATCTACTCTATTTCGAAGGATGCCTATATGTTCTAAAAAGAGAAGCACGTTTATGTGTTCTTCAAGCTCGTCACGACTTCCCAGCAGCAAGACATTTTGGATATAATAAGACTTTAGAGCTGATATCTAGGAATTTTTGGTGGCCTCAAATATGGAAGGAAATTAAAGATTTTGTATAATCATGTGATGTTTGTTCAAGATCAAAAACTCCTCGTCATCGACCTTTTGGACTTCTTCAGCCATTACCCATTCCAGAACAATCATGGTCTTCTATTTCTATGGACTTCATCACGGATCTTCCAATCTCAGGTTCTTATGACTCTATATTCGTGATAGTAGATCATTTTACCAAGATGGCACATTTTGTATCATGTACAAAATCTATCACAGGTGAATAAACAGCTAAGCTCTTTCTTGACAATACCTATCGCTATCATGGATTATCCAAGGATATTATATCAGATAGGGGAACTCAATTTGTATCAAGATTTTGGCGGACTCTTTTCAAGATTCTTAAAGTGGATATAAAACTATCTTCGGCATTCCATCCTCAAACTGATGGACAAATGGAGCGTGTTAATCAAGTTTTGGAGCAATATTTAAGATGTTACATTAATTACCAACAAGATGATTGGACAACTCTTTTGCCATTGGTAGAGTTTGCTTATAATAACATGGTACATTCTTCTACAAAACAAATACCTTTCTTTGCTAATTATGGTTATCATCCACGACTTGATACTTTTGACTTTTCAAAAGTTGATAATCCTACTCCGAAAGATTTTGCAATTCATTTATCAAAGCTACATGCAACGATGAAGGCGCGGTTAAAAGAGGCTCAAGAAGAACAAAAGGTCAATGTGAATGTCTATCGAAAGGAACAACCATCATTCATCTTGGGTGATAAGGTATGGTTACTTTGTCGCAATATCAAGACCACTCGTCCTTGTGACAAGTTGGACTATCGAAGGCTGGAACCATTTTTTATTTCTGAACAAATCAATCTAGTTGCATATCGTTTTCATCTACCGGAGTCAATGAAAATCCATCCAGTATTCCACGTATCTCTTCTTGAACCATACAAGACAGTGGACATACCAAAAAGACGACAAGCTCCACCTCCTCCTATAGAAGTGGACAATAATGAAGAGTTTGAAGTAGAAGAAGTCTTAGATTCAAGGCGACGCCAAAATAAATTAGAATATCTTGTCCATTGGTGCGGATATGGTATTAGTAAATGCACATGGAAGCCAATAAAGAATCTTGCAAATGTATCAAAGGTGGTGGAGGCTTTTCATCGACGACATCCATCAAAATTAAGATGAAAACCTTCTTTATAAAAGAAACAATATCTAGGTAAGATAACATTCTACTTTCAATTCTTGTTTGTAGCTTCTTTATAGTAGTGATGCTCAGGAGATGGAGAACCAACAACCAACGGATTCGACTCAAGAGCCTTCATTTGTTGACCTGCCAGACGAGACATTACGATTGTCATAACCATCAAGACGACGCAATCGATATGAAGATCTTCAAGAACGACATGTTCTTCCTCGAATAGATGGCGAGATACAACGCATTTGGTATCACGATTTGGGAAGGGACTCCCGATGTTTGGTGATTGCGCTAGAGGTAGGAACAGCTCCAGATGGTGTTCCAAATATTCTATTCGAAGGAAGTTACGAAGGCCTCAACAATGATCAAATAACTGTGTGGTCTTTCCGCCATGGTATGGGACACTACCGATGGTTGAGAGGCCCTATCAATCATCTTCGAAGAGAACAAAGATCAGAGTATGAGGCAAATACAATTCGTTGCATCATAGATTTTCTCGACATATGATGACCGCTCCTCGTGGAACTCGTCCTTAGAAGGGGGGGTAATATCACGGACATAATCATGTAAGCTAGTAATTACATATATAAATAGGTAGAAATAAGTAAAAGTAGGTAAAAATAAGTAAATTCTATAGTATTTAATATGGAAGCTTCCTAGAAGCTTCAGAGACAGTGCTTTGACTTCATAGGTGTCTTTAATTGATTTTTTGGATTAGAAACGTGGTCAACAAGTTGGCCATGTGCCACACATGTTGTTAGCTTGAAGATCAAGCTAACTATGTGGCCCACACGTAGAAGAACTTGACTTGTAAGCTAAGGCATGTGTCCTACAAAGTCAACACATATTGGAGGTCCTATAGAACGTCACCACGTAGCCTCTAGTTAGATAGTACATATAGAGACAAGAGTGAAGCCTTCTTCACTCTTGTCAACTCCTTTCTTGCTTCTAGTCTAGTTTCAAGGGTCTCTAGTTTTCTTGTCTTTTGGCAATAGCCATTTCAATTTTTCTTTCAATATATATCCTTATTTATATATATTTTGTTACCTCTCTTTGAGTGAAGGCTCACTTATCTGAATTATTTTTTCATCGAGTTCTTGTCCTTGACAGTTTGTTAGTTCTAATGATACTTCTATATAAAAGAAAAGTTGAAAAGCTTTATAATGGGGTTGAATTAAATCATTTTTAGCAAGTTAGTTTGATTTTTTAGTCTCAAATAGAGGAATTACAAGGTTTTTTGATGTCTTGATTAGAAGTATATAAATTAATTCCAATTTTTTTCATTAAAAATTACATCTTTGCTTATCACTATATTTTTTGTTGTTGAATTTTTTTTTAGGTGTGATTCCTCATAATTTGCAATTGATGGACTTGGATTGATAAAGAAGTTGGTCGTGCTTATAGCTTCACTTCACAATTATATGGATATTTTACATTCTAATATCATATTTCTTGTTCTTTCAACTAGATTGTGATTTCTTCTTTTAGCCAGACTATTCTATTTTAGAATAAGAGATGAAGACAATTGTTTTTGAATTTTGTGCATGTTGCAATAATTCTTGAATTTAGTGGACATTAATTCTCTTCCTTCATTTGTTCTTAGTTGGCATATCTTTCTTTTTTATTTCATATTTAATAAATTTCTTGAGTAGTTTGAATTTTTTAAAAGTTTTTTTTTATTTAACATGTAAGAAAAATTATCTAAGATTTATTTTTAAAAAAAAAATCATTTATTAATACTACAAAGTATTATAAGCTTTATAAAAATGGTATAAGAAGTACTCCAACAAGACCAAAATACATTAATTCTAAGATCATAGTAATTCAATGAAGTGAATCTTTTGGAAATCTTTCTCTATGTTGTTTTCCAACTAAATAATCTTTAGATATGTCTTTTAGTGGTTCTAATCTTGATAATCTTTATGTTCTATATTTTCTTGATATGTGATTTAAATTCATAGTATCATAGACATACATAATTATTTAAATAAGAAATATTATATAGAAGGTAAATATAAGTTAATTTTATAATATCTTATGGAAAAGCTTCTTAAAAGCTTCATGGATACAAATTTGATTTTATATGTGTTTAGGATTGATTGATAGGTTGGATACTTAGTTACCAAATTAACCACTTGTTATATATATTAGTGACTTATGGTATACATGTTGGTGACTTGTTGGCCATGTGGCATGCATGTATAAAACTTATCTTACAAGTTAGACATGTGTCTTATAAGTTGGATGTATGTCGAAGATCTTATAGAATATTCTCACATAGTTCTTAATTAGATAGTATATATAGAGGCAAAAGTAAAATTTTCTTCACTCTTATCAATGCATTTCTTATTTTTAGTCTTATTTCAAGAGTCTCTAATCTTCTTGTCTTTGGTAATAGCCATTTTAGTTTTAATACTTTTGATTGAATATCTATTTTTTTTAGATGACAAAAAAATATATTGAGATTTTTATTGTTTAATATTCATATCCTTGACATATAGTTCAAATGCATGAAATGTCAATCTCACATTTTTATTGACCTTTTATCTTCTCCAAGGCTTACAAGGGAATTCATAATATATTTCTTATAAAGTCTATTATATTGTACTTTTCAATGGACAAAGTTTTTTTTTTTTTCCTACATCATTATTCAATATTCAGTTATTTTCATTAGAAAACTTAATCACATGTCCTAAGTCAATAAGGCATCCAATTGAGATCAAATTTTATTTCAAGTTTTTCATATAAAAAAAAACTTTGATAAGATTTATTCTACTATTTTGACTTATATATATAGTATTATTGCTGATACAAGTGATTTAATGAGATTTTTTTATCATATAAATATATCTTCTTGCAATTGATTTCAAATGTTTTATTCTTTTTATGTCTCCAAGTATGTAATATGTAGTAGCTAAGTCTAAAAACCAACGTTGTTTTGTTTCTTTATATGAACTTTATGTGTTTTTGTGATCCTTGGTAGGAGTCTCTTTTATATGTTATGTGATAGTCAAATAATGAGTAGCAGCCATGACTATCTTCATCTTTATTGTAGGTAAATTAGTTGACTCATGAATGTATAAGTCAATTTTCAACAAGGTTGATTTTGAATTTTACTTAGTTTCAAGTAGTGAGCTCCAATGCATGCTTTTAATCTTGTTGATTGCTTAATCAATTGTTATTTCATTTTCTTTCTTCTTGTTTGCTATTAACTTTGATGTTGCCTATGTTTGCTTTGTCTCAAATGACTTGGATGTTTTGATAAGAGCTACTTCAATATTTTTTGTTGTTGAATTTTAGATCTTTAATTTTTTTTTTTTTTTTTTTTTTTTAATAGTATTGATTTTAGGATTGATTTTGAATGATGGATTGACATTTAATTATCTCTTGATCTAATATAGGTTAGTTTGTATATTATTGACAACAATGATAGGCTATATAATTATAACCTTTACACTTATAACATTGAAATAAATTAGAACTTAAAAGTCACTAGTATTGAGATCCACTTGATTAAACACATCTATTGTAGTTTCTTTGATTCATGTAAGATCTTCTTCTATAGTTGTTTGATCATCTTTCATAATATCATCCACCTCTTCTTCTTCTAATATTAAATGAGTTGAATTGGTATTATAGTGTTTCTTCATTACTAAGTTGTTTATTTCTAAGGATCTTTTTGTGTGCTTTTTTCAGAAGTTTGGAAGATAAAGATGTGAATTTTGGCAATATATCAGTTGCACATATTAATTGAATTAGTCCTTCAAAGCTTTGAAATAATCCATAGAAGATCAATTGAAATAGTATCAAATTAACAAATAGTTGTTGAAGATTAATGATTCTTCATGTTATAAGTATTCTTCAAATATTCTTCTATTAATTCTCTTTCTACTAATCTTATGTTAAACAATTTTGTAGATAGTAACAAAAATTACAAAACATCATTTAAATAAAATTTGTTTTGTAATACAGTCTAAGTATCAGCTTAATCATTGTATTTATCTATAATATCCATAAGATCATTGTTAATTGACAAGATTAGTATTTTCAATGCTTTCTTTTTCAACTGTCAAAATTGGACCTATGTGTAATTTAGTCCTCCAATCTAATTTAGAAATGTCATACATAGAATTTTGGTTTCAATTATTTCCTATATGCTCTTATACCTTAACAAGACCTTCAATTTTAATTTTCACATGACTAAAGCTTAGAATTTAGCAAATTAAGTATAGCTTAATTATAACTAATACAAAGCTGAGGAGTTTTAAATTAAGATAACAAGTAAATTATTAACCTTGGTACAAGTAGTGTCATCCTATGTTACAATGTGAATAACAACTATTCAATATATAATGCCTAATGTTTAGGAATAGAAGATGGATGAGTGCGATTTATTCAAAATGAGATTTATAAAAGGACAAGAGCAAATTGGGACAAATTGCTTAACAATTAGTCTACTAGATGCATCCAGAGAAAGAGTCATTGAATGGACTTAGAATTAAACTGTCTAGTCTTGAATATGAGGTCAAATCCAAAATGATTAAGTGGCAAGGAACATTGACAACAATAGGTATTAATGATAATATTTTTAAGCATAGAAAATTAATGAAAATATGCTCCAATATTGGCAATTAAATTGTGAAAATTGAAGCAATCAACATAGTTGCAACCATATTTATGAAAATTGTCCCAATTATAGTCAATATCCTCCAAAAAAGACTCCAACTATGTTGTTAGATGGCTCATTAGAGAAGAAAATGCAAACCTAATTCTTTGCTTTTCAACTCCATAGCCAAAAATAGTAGTGTAATTGAAAGCTCATGGAGATTGAAATCAATCACATTGCCAAATAAATGAATAATAAAAATATTAAAAATGAATAATAGAATAATTAAACTATATAAATGATATGACGGATGGCAAATGTTTCTGTTGTATTAAAGCATTATGAATCTATAAAAAAAATGCTTAATAATTACCTTTCAATATAAATTTAAACATAATTATATTTTGTTGATTTTTTTGCTTTTAATTTAATTTTATATTATATTAAAGTACTTTGATGTGTTCTTGTTTTAGTTTGCAGTTTGTATTTGAGTCTATACATATACCTTTTTGGGCAATTTTGCCTTCCTATTGAAAAATAATCTTTAAAATATGCTTATATATATATATATATATATATTCCTATCTACATAAATGGAATACAACTTAATAATATAAATTAATTCAAAAGAAAAAACAAGTGTTGAATATACACATATACATATACACACATACACATATCCATGTGAAAGTAAAACATCACACAAAAAGGCTTGAATCCATGGACCTCACTACCAATTCCAACTTGTAAACCTTTTCAAATACAAATATTGTCCTGAATTCCTGACACAGTTCTTTTTGGCAATGAATTTAGTTACAATTAAATCCCTTACATACATACATTGTTTTTCTAAAACATCTCTTCACAACCTAATCATATGCACCAATGAGCATTAGAAGAGCAACTTCGACACACTGCACGCTGTTCAGGTAGTAAGAGACTCCGATACACGAGAAGCAGGAAGAGAGCCCAACCTGTGACGACTGTAGAACTGTAGCAAAGTGTGAACCCCCCCCTCCCCCTGGTGCAAAGCAAGTAATGCTAGAGACCCCACAACCAGTATACATACGAGGAGGGAGAATTCTTAAGTTTCACGGACGGAAGGTGGAGGGGGACTTGGCTTCGGGGCTTTACACAGAGATTTGACGAAGACGAACAACGTCGTCGTCGCTAGCGACACAATTTGAACTCCCGGCCCTGCTTTGAGGTCTCGTACATTATAAAACCTCCGGGCGATGGCTGCACAGTTGTGCGCAACCTTGCCTCGGGCTTCTCGTTGCGGTCACCCGTTGCTGCTGCGCTGAGTTAGGTCATCGCTTCTTGCACTTCAGGCGTGGTCCTCCTCTGCATCTGTTGCTTTACCTAGTCCGGGGGTGGGCTGGGTGATTTGTTTCCATCTATCGAGTCGAGGAGATACTCCTCTCGGTTGACAAGATACCGAGATTTGAGTGTGTTCTGTTCGATGGAGAGGAGCTGGAAATGAGTGCGCAGTGTGTGCCATGGAGGCTGAGTGATCATGACCAGGGAGTGCTGCTTGTATTTTGATTTTGCGGACTCTCGGACGTGGATGGTCGAGCATTTGTCCCCGAGGTGTTGTCGTTCGGCGGGTGTGGAGCTGTCGGGTCGTGGCAATTAGCTGGGGAGGATGATGCGCGAGAAACGAGGGATGGTGTGGCCTTGTCAGTCGCGAAAGCGGATTCATCCGTTTGTTGCCTTGCTTGTGTTCCTCCAATTCCTGTGTGCTTGGGACTCGAGTGGGCTCGTTGCGGCAGTTGGAATTGTACAGCATGGTCCACACATAAGCAATTTAAATGTCCTTCTTCCTCCTCGCAGTTCTCGTCCCGTTCATTATCATCTGCAAGGTTATAACGGCTGTTTCACCTGGTTTGTGTCTCTTCAACCGTGAAGATCTTTCTTGCTACTCCTTGCTAGATACTTTGCATGTTCGTTGTGTAAGATTGAATGCCATGGCAGAATGATAGACGTCGTGGTTCGGAGTGTCTTAGTGTTGTCCACTTGTCAATTGCTACAAGTTCGTCTTAGAGATTGTTGCATGTGCTTCTGAGCGTGTATGAAGGAAGAGTGAGAAGTTGCATTAGTATTTTCACCAAAAGTTCCCATTGTGATACGAAGAATTGATGGTCTGCCTTGCTGTGGCTTTTATCTAAGAAACTGCAAAATCAAGATAACTACGCATACTGTCTCTTGACTAATTATGTTTGTCCCTGGAAAGCCTAGGCTGTATTTATCTCATAATTGTGTGCTACTTTTTTCCACTGGACTCTGGTTTCTATGTCTAGAAAAAGTCAATTTTGCTACTGTACATTTTTATTGCTTAAGGTATGCTTTAGTGAAGTTTCGATGTGCAGATTAAGTTGGTCCTTATAGAAAGAAAAGTTCTTGATCATACGCCAGAACTCTGTAGTTGAGAATGCTCATTCCACTTTTTTCAAAATAAGGCTCCTGTAGCGAATTCTCCTTCGTTGTTGTGAATCTTCATGGTGACCTATCCTAACGATTCTTTCCTATTGATGGTTCCTCGCAATTCAGGACCTGGGATCATCATGATATTCTTCAAGTTGACGCCCAATACAATGGCACAGACAAGAATTGCTCCACCAGTGCAGTGCTTACATCGATTGCTCCATTTACTGGACGTAAGACCACTGCTGTGCATGCAACCGACTCCGTGACAGGCCAAATTCTGCGATGTGAGGTTTTTATTGATAAGATATCGCGAATTCAAATTTTCCATCATTCGCTCAAGCTGGATTTGGACGGATTAGCCACACTGCGCATTCGAGCTTTTGATACTGAAGGTAAATGACTTAACATGGTCTATGCTTTTGAGACTACGAGTTTTATAATTATTGTCCCGTTGGCATTTGTGCATGGATGGTTTTAGTTTATAGAATCGTTTGTCTCGTAAACTTGTGTTTCTCATGAAGTATATGGTTGAAATCTGAGCCCTTGTGGAGATATGATAGCGATGAAGAATACCCTCACCTGGATAACGGTTGTTGTTGGTTGAGGGAGAATTCTTGCATCTTTCTTTTGAATTTATTGAGTATGTGGATACCTGTAAATGGATCTGGTTTGATCCCACGAAATGGGATATGTGATATGGCAGTTGCATCTGGTAGATACTAATCATATTCAAGAAGAAAGCTAACACGTTAGATTGGTTGCGATTCAGACAATGTATTTTCTGCGTTGGCGGGCTTGCAGTTCATGTGGCAACTTTCACCGCTGAGTCAGACAGGTGACACGTCCCACCGGCTTTTGCACGTCCCTCTTAAGCATACATCTCTTATTGATGGCGAGATCGAGGATCAAATTGAATTGGAGCAGAATGTAAGTCTCTCTGCCGGCATCATATAATCCAGCTATGACAACATTAATCTTTTTAAACTTTAAAGCAAGGTCCGTATATTGATGTCTTGTATATCCAACAGTGTCTCGATTGGTTTTCCTCCTGGTTTTCCTGCTAGAAGTATTTTCATGTGTGTAACAATTTCATCAGTTGGGCACTCAGGTTTTGATTTCCAACGAAGTATGTATCTGGGATGTTATTACTTAGAACATCACCAACTTCCTAAGGCAGCTGTTAACGTGGTGTTAGATCTTTTAGATCGTATTCTTATGATTATAGTCAGCGAGCTACTTCACGATGTTACATTGCAAATTAAGCCCATGAGAAACAATCAAACAGTAGAAAAGCACACACAATGATTTTGTATCAGCCGAGTGTATAGGACTTACTTGAACACCAGTGGAGTACCGAACTTTCTATCTGTCTATGCAATTGCTCATTGGCATTTACTTTGATTTTTACGCAGGGGCTTGGATCGGATTTGTATGTGGTTCGAGGTGTTGGAGCAGGCCAAGAAAAGGTTACTGCACATTTTGTGGAGCCAGGCTTTGAGAACTTATCACATATCATTACTCTTACTGTGGCGGAAGCTGTTTCATTGGGCCCTCCTTCCCCAGTATTCATGATTCCAGGCACTCGACTTCAGTTCACTCTACGAGCACTGCGGCGCAATGAGGTCAAAGGTGTGTTTGCTATTCCCGCTAATGGTCGACTAGAGTAAATGTGCTCTTTGCAATCCATTTGACCATGCTGTTTGCACGAACATGCACCCAAATGATTAAGTAATTTCTATATTAAAGTTTGTTGAAAACATTGTCTATGAAAGGTTCTTGACTGCCTGTTGTCTTGATTTTGCAGTTATTTCATTGCCATCTCCACATCATCGGTGGTCATTAGACAACTCTACTGTTGCAGATATTGACACTGTATCAGGTTTCATAACAGCGCGTACATATGGGTCCACAGTGGTGACGGTGGAGGACTTGAGGTTATCAGGGCATCAACAAACATCAACTATCCACGTTGTCCGTCCAATAAGCCTAGTGTTATCCCTATCTCCTCTTTTGGGGAAGGAGACAGGTGCAGTGTCCAACGTAAAGCAGTCAGTGGTTCTGTCTGATAGCAATTGGCAAGTTGTGGCAGGGCGCAAGTACGTGGTTCAGGCATTTGCTTTCTCGAAGGAATCCGGAAAGAAACCTCTTTTATTGACAAAAGTGCGTTGCTTCTCTAATGCTTGTACTTTGGAAGTAGGAAGTTCATTTTTTGCTGAATAAGCGTAACAAGGCTCGCGTCTCGAATTCTTGTAACTCGGAGTCTAAGAATTATTTGATGCTTATAGTTTCTTAAGCCACTGCTAGGTCTGCAGATCTGCGCAAGAGCTTTAACGATTTTCTGTTATTGTCGTTCCTGATACCTTTTTATTTATTAATGTTGGGTTGTAATTTATGTGTATTTGTTTTTAGTAGCGAGATTGAAACTATTCTGCGGATGATTTAGTCTCTCTCATCTTTCTGAATAAGACGTTGATCAATATATATCCTATTGTGGATGTTGATTTTTACAGGATAATGACTTAACTATGCCTCGTGCTATTTCTCCTTTCTGGAGGATGTCCAAGGTTCCTGAAGCTGTGGTAGCTGAACAAGGATGGCGTAATTGCTCTCTTCTGGAAGCATTGTCAGAAGGAAATGGCAGATTAGTAGCAAGTCTTGGCCATGGTGTCATGGTCCACGACCCTTTAAGTGGCAGCTGGTTGGAAAGGAATAAAGAGGTATGCATTGGAACAGCGACTTTGATGTTTATATGTGCTGGAATAAGTCGTTATCTTTGTGCCTCTTCTTTTTACACAATTTCTGAAGAAAGATTCCCATGGTTGTGCAGCTTCTCACTACTGAAGAGGAATTAACTGTATGCGCACAAGTAAAAATATTACGGAATCATTTTGGAGAATATTTGGGTCTACCCTGGGCACCTGGTTATGAGCAATTACATCATCTATCTGCTGAAGGAGGTATATGTCTTGTCAATTGTTTTGTAAATGTTAGGAACTTGCAAATATTGAATGCAATTATTACTGGTTACATGATGTTACTGGTAACTTTAAATGGTCACCTTCAGATAGAATACTATCCAGGTCGTTCCCATAAATATCCATGTAGCTGTCAGCATTTACATAGCCTATGCACGTTGCAGATTTTGGAAATCCTTCATTTGAATAGGTTGTTTTTTTTACTGTAACCATAATCCAATTAATCATGCACATGGATCAAAACTTTACATTGCGAGGCTTGTTTTAAGGCGCATTAAATTATTATCTTAGCGTTGTTAATACACAAGAAAATGAGTATTACCCAGCATTTAACCTAGATTAATACATGTGGATGCGGTGAAGCTTTTCGGTATTTTCATTATTGTTCACTTTATGCAGGCTGTGGGACGAAGCCAACGGATTATCAGTGGTCATCCTCAAATCCTGCCGTGGCCACAGTAAATGTTGATGGGGTTGTGCGGACCAAAGGCTTAGGAAGAGCAGTAATTCATGCTACAGCCCTGGGCGATGTTTTGAATGATGACGAGGTGGGTTATCATTGTTGGGTTTCTATCTGTCCGTGCTCTGTAATTTATCGTTGGTTTTGCTGCTACCTCCTCATTTGTGGCGCTGAAGACATTGTGTACATGCTGTTTTTTCTGAGTTCTAGTGCTCGCAGATAGAAACAGGGTCATCAATCTACTTGATAGCGATTTCTTTTTAACATGATGCTACATGTTTGCAGATCATTGTGGAAGTATCATACCCTACTGCCATTGGTATTGCACCTGGTTTACCCGTAGAGGTAGAAGTTGGATCCTATATTCCTGTAGCTGTTGGTCTGCGGGATTCTTCTGGTGAGTCAGCCTTTTCTCAACTTTGCTTGAGATGGTGTTTTGTTAGATTTAAAGCTCAACCACTATGTGAGCAAGATTAGTGGGATGTCGCTGACCTACCTGCATGTCAGAATACAACATTTACTTAGCAGTTTCATACTTTAACACTGATCCTCTTAGTTTGCATAAAAATCGCGCCTATTATTGAGGACTAATGATTTCTGCTTTTTAGGCATGGAATATGCTAGCTGTGATGTCTTGAAGAATGCTGTTCAGTGGGCCATATTTGGTGGCGATGGACAATTTTCCATGGTGAGTGAAGATGCCCAAATGTTAAGCTCAGCGCAAGAAAAGGCGATTCAATTGATTCACCCCCGCGTCTGTGCATGGGCCTTAATTTCCGCAACCCGAACTGGCAGAGCAACAGTAAGAGCTTCCCTGAATATTGGGGAACTGCTAGTAGGGTTTACCTCATCTGAGATTGAACATCCTTTTCTGGAAGCCTCATGGCCTATTGCTGCCTTTGCTCCTCTCACTTTGGAGCAGGCAAAGAGCGGGGATGGGCACGGGGGCTACTCACATAAGTTGGCGGGCACCAGACTTGTTCCACTGCCTTCACCTGAATCCCGGCATCTAAAAGAGCTATTATTGGTACTAAGAAGCAGCATGAAAGTGTTCTTGTGTGGCGGCCCTGAACGGTGGCGCCAAGGAGTTGAGTTCGTAGATACCCATGAAGTTATAAATGAACAAGGCGCAGCGGGCAAAGAGAACATTGGAGTGTCTCATGTGCAGGATGGAGGAAATTGGGTTTACAACATTGAATGCAAGAGTTTGGGGAATTCTGTGCGTCTTCAACTCTGCAAATTTTCTAGTTATAATGCTATTTTTCTGTTTATAATTCTGTGACTGATGTTAGAATATCTAATTCAGTATTTTTGGTTTACTCGTCACAGACAATATTTTTTTACCGTGGAAATCTCGTGGGCGAGGACCACCCAACTAAAAGCGTAGTTAGTGTGTCCCTTTCAGTGACATGCTCAGTTCCATCAGCTATCACCCTTCTCATTGATGAACCAGGTGCGTTGCAATCCCATTCTTCCCCTCAAGTAGTGCTAATTCACCCTTTGTCCTTCACATCTAACAAGGGTCGGTGCAATTCTCAAATAATAAGACTAAATAATTTTTGATCGATGTAGGTTTTTGGGCTGTGTTCATGTTCGATGGTCTTTGTTAAGTGGATGTGATTGTACTATTGTATTCCCACTGCTAGACCCTAAATCCTCTCACGTTGTCGTGTGATTGCGTTTTGTGTGCAGAGAACAGTATGACCTCAATTAAGTTGGCAGCACACGCTGAGCGGGATAAAACAAACTGCCAAATTGCACCTGTTACGGTGATCAATGATCGATCAATCAGGGTTGCCGTTGTTGCTTTAGATGACGCGAGAAGGCCATTTTCGAATGCTTCATCTTTGAGTGTATCGTGGAAGCTTGTGGGGTGCAAAAATCTTGCCCAATGGGTCGTGGAGGAATCCAACTCAAACGTGGTTTCTAATGGTTGGGAGCGTAAGCTTGCACTTGGAAATGCTGCAGGAGAGGTATAGCTCTTCAGCTTACTAAGTTCTGTGTTTCGACTCTCTGGCATAACCTGATTGAGCAAATATCACTGTTTACGATTTTTCTCCTTTGTATTTTGTTGCACATGCGTTTGGCTGCTATTGGGTGTTCAATTCTATTTGTATGTACTCGCTGAAATTTGAGTTTACTTGATTAACATCTGTCTTGTCTGTCCTAATTTCAAGCTTTTCCTCAGTGCACTGTACGCGCAGATTTGCACGGATTTGCTAGTGAATACGAGGGTGCATTTGCTATGATTCCTGCATGGAAATCTTTTGCAAAATCATTTGGACACCTCAGTGATGCAGTTCAACTACAGGTTTCTGCGTATAAACTTTTCACTTTTACTCGATGCATAATTAGACTTTAGAAATGGAAGTGCAACCCACATATATCTTTTCCGTATCTTGACAATGCTACTGCAGTTCCGAAAGCTGGGTTTTGATTACGCTGCAATTTTGGTGAAGGAGCTGTTCTTACCCAGCGTCCTCAAAGTAGGGTATCAGTAAAGTATTGCATTATGGTTTACTCCTGTTTTTTTGCAACGTTTCCTATTGAAGGAGGATTTTCCTCTTTGCCAGAAATTGTTACCTTGATTCATTCTGTGTTGTTTGTACAGCTTGTGGCAGCTTTACGGATTGAGCCTAGTAATTTTCTTCTTTTCCACCATCCAGATTCCAAGGTTTGATTCTTGATATTACATTTAATTGTTTACAATCTCTAACTGTCTCAAACATAGATTTTTGTAGCCTCGGTAGTTCCGATACCATTGTGTGTTGGAATAGCCCCCAGTTGAATCATTAATGAGTATGATTGAACTATGCTGTGACAGGCAAGCTTGTCAATATTGGGCGGAACAAATGAAGTTGAGGCCCGTGCTAATGACTCTCGAGTTGTGGATGTGGTTCTTCTTGATACTCGAGGCCTGATTGTGGCTGCCCGAGGATTAGGGAGTGCTCTTATCACCATACGGGATGTAGGTTTAGCAACTCCAGCATCTGCGAGCGCTCTGGTAAGATCATAAGCTTCTCCCCTTCCAAGTTACAAAGAATACATATTGTTAGGACCACATCCATCATGTGATGGAAGTTGAGGCAATTCAGCGTGTTTTGTGGCTGCTATTTCAACATCAAATAGCTGCGCTATCTTTTCGGACTTAATTGAACAAAAAAACTTATTGTTGTGGGAACCAGACTGCAGGTTGTCTGTAGACATCCTTGTAAGGGATTAATGACTCTTATGTAGACATTGTGCGCTGATTCATGTATTTAGGAGCTAGTGAATGATGTGAGCTAACCATGTGGTTTCGTCGTGCAGGTGACCGTGTCAGATGCGGCAGCAGTTAGAATGTTACTTCCTGAGGATACGAGTCTGCAGGTTTGTAATAATATTCTTTGAACTATAATTTCTTTATTGCATGATTGGTTGGTAGAGCACAGTTTTCTGTGGTTCATATTTTTACTGAAAAAGGTCAGGACCTCCAACCTTGGAGACTTCCACACAATAGCGGGTTGTTTTCAGGTTTCCTCTAAGCAGCAAAGTTCCACAAATGCTTTGGAGTGCTAAAGAGTGACAGTTTCTTGTGTTTCACATCCGAAAGAAATTTCTCTTCAAGTTCAGCTTTGAAATGATCTTTTGATGCAGCCAGCAAATAAGACTTCGATTTAGTGAAATTTAGGATGTTTTTTTGGGATAGGTGGGTTCATGCCTTGTGGTGAAGGTGGAAGCAGCAGATAGTTCTGGGCGTGTTTTTGACTCTTCTCAGGTACGTTTCTGCATTAATTGGCTTCTGAAATGGGGTTCATCTATAGACATGTAGTCCTTGCACGTATATTCATCCGCTGTTGTGACCGCTTACATTTATTTTATGTCCGTCCAGTTTATATTTATGAACCTGAGAGTTCATCTTCAAGATGGAGTTCTGATTACCAAGCCTCATACGAGTGCTCATCTTGCAGCGAATGAGTTCGTCGTTTGTGGGGCCAATGTGGGCCTTACTACAACACTTCATGTAAGATCTTTGAGTGCAGTTATTGATGCGTCTTCGTTATGATTCACGTGCCTTGCTTTGATACTTAACTCATTTACTCCTAGTTGTTGATATCTTATTTTAAGTCGCATATTTCCAGGTTAGCATTCGACAAAGATCCGACAAAGAGGTCTTTTCTGATGTTGCGCGGATTTTGGTTTACGCTCCTCTTTCTATCCGTCCATCTGCTCTGGTGCTTGCACCCGGAGCAAAGTATTTAGTGAGTACCTGCGCTTCCAAAATTGATAATGGATTTGGCCGCAACTGGGTTATCTTTAATTGGTTGCAGCTTCACAGAAGTAGAAAATGTGGCGTAATTGACTATCACACATCATGATGGATTTTGTATTAAATGTGCATACCATGAAGACTGCTGACTGCTTTTTACTTCTGTGAACAGTTGGTGGTGGATGGAGGTCCTCAGACAGGTGTCGTATTTAATTTCGATGCTACTCATCCCGAGGTAGTGAAAATTGATCCTGCTTCTGGGCTTCTTGAGGCCAAAGCTCCAGGAAGAGCGGTAAGCATCTGCATCCTAGAATTAATAGCCACGAATACTTTCTTTTTTGTAGTTGGAAATTTTAGGAATAAATAGAGATTATAAATAAAACAACAAAAAATTGGTGCGCCAATTTCTGAGTGTCTCTTCATACGGCACGCAATCTGTAAATCACTGAAGGGTAGGTTTTTTGTCCATTTCCTAGCTCTATCTAGTAGATCTCGAGTTGGGTAGGATATGCCTTCCCTTGATTGTCATATTAAGTAGAGTATTTATATATTGGGTATTTTTGTGTCCATACAGACCGTACAAGCTCAGGCACGCAATCATAATGGGGAGCTCCTTAGTGAAGCTCAGTTGAACGTGACGGTGCAAGTTCCAGTTTCAATGATACTTGATGTGAGGGGAGGCCAGCTTGCTATTGGCCGTGAAATTACTATATTTCCTCATGGGTTTGGGGTACGTGTTTGACAATCACGAAGCTCCTTTCCTAATCGGAGCTTAGATTCATCTTTACTGGAATCATGTTTAACTGGATAGTAAAAATAGTACGCTATTAGTAGGAGAATGTGCACCTACAGAAGTGCACTGTCTCGAAATATCAACAATGGAAGTTAAGACTTGTTCATGTGAGAATTTCTTAAATATGATTGAACATCAAGTTGTGAGATGACTTGGTCAGCAGACATCACCTCGGTATCCACAAAACATATTTTTTCTGACCACCACACGAAAAAATGTGATTTAGCATATGAACGTTATTCTCATCCATTTCTGATCTGATCATCCTTTCTGATTTGCAGGAGAACCTGTTTGCCTTCTATGATTTATGCGGTAACTACAAATGGTCTGTCGGAAATGATCAGGTGAGCAACTATGCGTAGTCGCAGCAATTCTTGTATCTTATTAAAGAAATGAGTATACTATGTCATTACAGGTTTTCGTGAGAAGATTTATGTCAATCATTGTTTTGGTTGCGCTGTGCATGCAGTTTTGTCTACAGTATTATATCTAACTGCGTGGGGGCTTAATTTTATTGGGCATGCAAGCCCCTCTGGTGCTTTTGTGCTTTTGTGCTGGTTGCAATGATTATGCACTAAATTTAGAATCCATGTTTTCTGAAGAGCTTATTGCATGTTCAAACTCGATTGATTGTTAAATGTGGTGATGGGGTTTGTGTTCCCCCGCTTTCTGCTTCAAATTACAGGTTCTAGGTCTGGCAGGCATAGATGATTTTTCTGGAGAGGAAAAGAATTCCGCTTTATCTGAGGTCGCCAGTTCTAGAACAAAAGGCTGGGGGAAGCTGGACGAGTCTTCTGGTACTCCATATGGGTTCACTGCTAGAGCCATTGGCAAGTAAGAGCCAGATAACTAACTTGCTCTCTCAATACTTGCGTTGCTCCACTTATTTTGTTGTGTGCTCCATGCAAGTGTCTTAGTACTTCGACCAGGTACTTGAAGGTATCTTTGCATGTCACTAGTGTAATACAGATCTAAGATGCTCAGTTACTTGAAGATATCTTTGCATGTCTAGATCTACATTGTTATATATAATACTCGATTCTTTATCACACCAGTGGTTTTGACTATTGTATGGCAATACTGTAGATCTGCAGGAAGGACGACTGTTACTTTGTCTTTCAACTGCCAATTTCACTACAACGGGCAGAAAGTGGAGAAAGAGTTCAAGCCGTCTGGCACAGTGTGGGTAGTACCAGATCCGCCTTTATCTCTAGGTATAGGAGCCACATGGGTGCTGCCTCCATCTTACAGCAGCTCTCCTCTGTTACTCCAAAGGGAAAGGCCAGTCCCCGAATTTTCGGATCCAGGACGAGGTGGAGGCAGTGTCACTTACTCAGTCATGCATGTAAGAAGTCAAACTTTATTTTAAGTATTTCATCTAACTGCATACTCTGGCTGTTGACCGCAGGATCAAATGACCATGGTGGTGTTGTCACGGTTGTAATTGTGGTAGTTCTAATTATTTTTCTTTTATATTTCTTTGCATAGAGGAGCTTGTGAATTTTCCCTGATTCATTCAAATGTACATGTGTATTACAGCAAAGTATCAACGATGCCAATGTAATAACCCTCATGGAAAGTGGAACAATACAAACTTCAGAGAAGACAGAAGTGGCATGTATTCATGCCAGAGATCGTAGCACCGGGCGGTCTGAAGTTGCTGCATGCGTGCGTGTGGCTGAGGTGCATGCTCTCTACCTCCTTGAAGTCGCTTGCCCTCTAGTGGCTTCTAGTGTATTTAGATGTCTGCCTGGTTGGATGGCAGGAATATTTTCTTTACATCAATCTGATCTTGTAGTAACCTGGTAGTTAACTCTTTCTCGAGTTAAATCTTTGAACTGTTTATGCATTTCTGAAACATTGTACTTGAGATCACCGGTCTAAATACTGAATAAAATCACATATTAGTGGAGGGAGCTTCTTAAAGGTTGTACTAGAGCAGTAAGTTTTGTTGAAGTTACTTCTCGTTGTGTTTCTAAAACGAGTCATTATGCTCCAGTTCTGATTCGAAATGTAGAATAATGCGCTTTTTCTTTCTTTTTTTTCTTCTTTTGTTTTTCTTTTTGTTTTGTTTTTCGCAATTTGCTCTTAATGTTGTGCTCATATTTTTCTCACTATAAAATTTGTGTGATGGACTTGGAGCAGGTTTTCTCCCTCACGGTAGGAGATGATATACTTGCAGTTCCTCTGGCAGAACTATCTGTAGGTACAGATCAAAAATTGGCAGTGACCCTACGCGATGATCTTGGTGAGTTTCTCTGGTCACCTATTCTGCTGTTCGGTTATCGTGGCAGTTCGCCTCTTTAGTACGAAGCTGCAATTGGCCCAGTGCAACGAAAGTTTGTTATGATTTCTACGTTTCAATTTGGTAACTATCACTTACATGATTTTGGTCGTCAGGAGTTCCGTTTTTGGAAGCTGGAACAACAATACCAATAACTCTTGATACCAATCGTGCCGACCTGATAACTGTCAAAGTGGTCGACGTTGAGATTGTTGGTCGATCAAGCAAGGCCACCATTCTTGTAAAGGTGGTTCTCTCTCATTTTGTTCTTAGTCTATCATTCCGTGTTTTAATATGAATTGTGACAAGTTCACAAAGTTATTGCTTAGTTTTCTTTTTTTCTGAGCACTCTAGCTAAACTCCTACTTTTCTTGAATCTTTCTTGGTTGATGCTCGTACACAATTTTGAAGGTAGTGTTGCATGTGCACCCAGGCTGTAAGGCAAGGCTCAGCTTTGGTGCGTGTAACATATAAAAATAATCCGCAAATTGTGGATTGGATAATGGTAAGTTGCAAATACTGTTTGCACTTGGTCACCATCAGATATCTTCATCAACCTTTGCTTAGTTTTATTCGAGATGGTAAAAACAGGTCAAGGATGAATTTCGTCAGGTCTTTGACAGATTCGTTAAACTCAAACAATAGTTAATGGTTTCTTTGTCTACCTAATTTATTCCTGATTACAATGCCCTTTTTTATCATCGTTTTATAGATCAACGTAGGGGCGTATGTATATCCGCGTAGCCCAGTCCTACACATTGGAAATCGTCTAAGCTTCTCTATCCTCGGTAAAGGTGAGTTCTTGTTGGTACTGATCCATCTAGTTTCTTTGACTCATCAGCTATTTTGTCCTTTTATTTCCTTAAATACATTCCTCGCAAACGACATTCAAGCTTATATCTGCACTTGTATATCCCTGGGGCTAGCCCATACAACTTTGCTTCTAACCAACTATGTTATATGGATAAGGGCTACATGGACTGCTTACAGGTGAACGTGGAAGCTGGTACAGTTCCAATGCAAGTGTTGTACGAGTTGATAGCCATAGTGGAGAAGCTCAAGCTATTGCAGAGGGCGTAGCAACTGGTATGTATCTTGGCGCTGATCTGCTGTAAGCATACCAGAAGTGGTTTTTGTGGTACTAACTTGGTTTGGTAATATTTAATAATTCATTAGTTGAAGTTGAATTTGTTTGTTTCTTTCTGCTCTGTGATACTTCATCAGCAGAGGATTTTACTGGGTTTTTCTTGATCAAACAGTTAGCTTTAACGGAACGCGGTTGACAACATACACAACGGTCAATGTTGTCAGAGTTGCTTCTGTACACATCGAGGTGCCCACTGGCATCATTTCCAATGTGCCTACTGCACGAGAGGGCTACTATTTTCCTGTCAAGTTCAGGTGCCTCATGCAAACTCCACACCTTCCTTAATATCTGAATGATGTTGAGCCTACATGCTAATCGATCCTCTTTGCTGGCTTTCATATATTGCCGCCAGTGCGTTGGCTTCGGGTGATTTACTGACATTGTTGCTATGTCGGGCATGAATCAGTGATGCGTATGGTCGTGATATTGGAATAGTGGGTGAGAATCGGGAGGTGTCATACAGCTGCCAAGTTCAGCCGAGTTTCATCGGGTGTGTCTCGTCTATCTCTTGATGTTGCAGATTCTTTCAACTTATCCGCATTTGACATGTGGATTCAACTATGTCAGTGACTTGTGTTGTTAACTTTCAAATTTGTCCGTTAAATTGTGATTTTTTTGTATTTTCGATTAATTAGCAGTGGTATGGCTCAAAATTTCAGGGAAGCCAAGGCGTGGCGAGAGCCTGGTAGTGGTGCTTTCCACTGTGTTTTCCTACCAAATCAGCCGGCCAAATTGAAGGAAGCGTATCAGAAGTCGGTTGCCCAGAAGCATATAGCTCCCAAGTATCTCAATGGAAAATTAGAGTTTTCTATGATAGTTCAGGTTGAGGGAACATCAGGTATCGAAGGGTCCGTAAAGGCCTGGTTCGCTGGAGGCTTTGAGATTGTTCAGAGCATGCCTTCTCAGGTTTGATCCTACATTGGGTTTTATTTGTGCAAAATCCCTTTTATCAGTACTTCCGCTGACTTCTTTCATGTTTAAAGTTTTTTGCCCCAAATTATTTCATGATCAGTTCGTTTTCCTTTCGGATGCGTCTTTAACTTTAATCTATCGTTATTGCAGCTCACGCTTACATCAAAATCAAAAGAATGGGAATTTGTAGTAGTTGGTTGTGTACATCCAGGTAAATGTTCCTGTATGCACGAGTTTTGGAGGCTTATCGTTTGAATTCTTGACTTTTGGGCAATCCACAATGAGGTATTAATTAAACAAGTTGAATTTGAGACTTGCTCTGATCAAAATCAATAATTATGCAGATATTGTTCGACCTACAATACCCGGACAACCTGAAGCCTTCAGTATTAAGCTTCAGAACCCTAAAGTTGAAACTGATGGAGCCGGCGGGCGTGCATTATACAAGGTAGTCATTTGAAACTTGACGCTTGTTGAATCTAGTATTCGTTTGCTTTCTTCTTAGGCACTTCAGCGAACACTCGTCTCGTTGAGGCATTGTTTCTAATAAATCATTTTTTCTGCAGTTGAAAGTTGTGGACGAGAGTAAGCCTATAAGTGACTCTTTGGTCATCAGATCGTCTCTGACAGGTATATTTGTATCCTGAGGGTTCTGCTCATGTTATGCAGCTCTTTGTTCATTTTTAATATCTTTCATATATCAATCTTATCGAAACTTCATCTCGTACAGGTCAAGAGCTAGAACTGCCAGTATGCTTCAAGCCTGGAAAATCGACTATAGCTGGTTTG
Source organism: Physcomitrium patens (assembly GCF_059467195.1). NCBI lineage: Eukaryota > Viridiplantae > Streptophyta > Bryopsida > Funariales > Funariaceae > Physcomitrium > Physcomitrium patens. The sequence continues at coordinate 3,189,779 of NC_143434.1, read as the reverse complement.
ACAGCACAGATCGCGACAACTGTGGTCATCATCGTACTGCTGATGATTCTTCCTCTAGTCTTCTGTGCCCGCTTGCTCGATGTACAGCGATCGTCATTAGCCTCCAGGAATGTAGACACTCTCCCATCAGAACCTGCTGCTAATGGTGGTCAGTACGAGACCACTCCTCTCCGTCAACGGATAGTCGGCTCTCCTCGAACTCCACAGACTCCTCCATCCGGGGGATTGGGATACAGAAGTCCTCAACAACCTTACACGGAGTATGTGAGCAGAACCTTAGAGAACACGCCCTATTACAGTCGAGAAGGCATACGAAAGTATGACCCCTCGTTCACATACTGATAGGCAGTTTCCAAAATTTTGTAGTAGAGTAGTCTTGCCTCTGCAATATATCATGGATTGTGCATCTAATCTAGTGGAAAAATTGTATTTCGGGTTTTTGGCTGGAGCAATGGGCCTCTGGTGAAGCAATCCTTTGAGGAAGTTAGTTTGTTTTCTGTGATCCAATCCAGACATTATTTTGCTCCACCAGTGAAATTTGTTTGACCAGTCCTATCATTCTCTTTTCAGTTCCTGATTGTAGTTATATGCTCTGTAAACTAGCTTTGTAGCTCCTTGATTTTATTTTGATAATATTTTCTGAAGCAGTCTGGTACGATATTGATTTCGACTGAAGCTTTTCTGATCGCCAGCAGTAATTATGGTGCGGAAGGTTTTTCTAACGACTTTTCATCCATTTCAAAACTAATTTCCTAGTTCCAGTGATTGTCTTAAACTCGTCTTTGTCTGAACCCACTTCCATGGCGGAGGTGTTGTGAATTGGGATCACTGTTAAGGCAATATTCCATGTATTTGGCCATCCATTTGGAATGGTTAGAAAATCACTGGTTGGGCTTGTTGAAAAAAAGAGTATGAGTGCGAAGATGGTGGGCGAGACTTTCAGACTGCATCGAGGATTAGGATTTGGCTTACCTGGAAGGGTTTGTGTTTCGCATGCGTCATTCTGAAGAGTTAAGCAAATTAGCAGAGTGGTTGAATGAGGAATTTCACTTAAGGAATGAAGTTTCATGAAGATATCAAAATTTGATTCAAACAATCCCATGAACCATGAGATTTATAAATGCATTGTCTTTATTTTATTTTTTGAATTACAGTTAAACTATAGTGGAATGGTACAGAAAACTGCACCAAATTGGACAATTCATCAATCATAAACAGGAAAAATTTAAATGCATGTGACCACTAAGGATGTGTAGCAATAAAGATGAATTTGATTGAAGACGTGGAATCAAAGAGCATTATATCCAAGTGTTCAGTGACAGTTATTGTGAATTTCGATTAGCTAACTATCACTTTTTGGTTTAATAAGAAAAAAAGAAACTAAGAAAATGTGAATATTTCTGTACAAGAAATTTTGACAACTACAAAAACTACTATGCAAAAAATAAAATAAAATAAACCCAACAGTTGTCAAACGAATGAAATGTTATGAGAGTTCAGAAAAGTGAAAATCTTGCAGTCTTTCACATGTACATTTAGTGATCTTTTGCACATTATCAAGGTCTCACAAAAATGCAACCAAAAGTAGATTTGTAGGTGTAGAAGCTAAATGTGATTCAAGAGATGTTAAGATACAAACATACAAGGAACATATAGTCTTGAGATTTTTTAATCCAACTTAATGGCATAATAGACAGAATTGTACTAAATATTTAAAGAAGAAGTTAATTGAACCAATGAACTTATGATGATACTGTTATAATTGGAGCTAAAATGATATAAAATGATGCACATTTTAACAAGATTCCATTAAAGAACAAATCAGACATCCAGTTGGAGCTGTAAACTACTTCATTTGCTTGTTTTATTCACTGTAATTGTTTTTATGAAAAGTGAAATAGGTGTAGGACAAAAAACATAATTTGAAATCTACAATAAATGAGATGGGTGTACACAAGTACATCAAAATAAAGAAATAATACTCATATGGTGTATAAATGAATGAAAAATACGCTAATCATCAAACTACAAAATGATATAGTGTTGACAAATTTGTATGTGATTATTCAAAAGATGACAATGATTTGGTAGTACAAGTGGAATTTTTTGATCCTGTTGTTACACAAAAAAGAACATTTTGTACCAAAGTTTACGTAAATTCATATTTGTATCCTACAAAAATAAAACTAGTTTATCCACTGGGTTCTATTACATTAGGAATTAATTCTTCTTATCCAAAAATATTATATGTTCAAAAAATTATTACTTTGTTGTTTAATAAACATCGAGATTTCCTTTAATGATTTTAAAAATCTGATGAGCACTTCTAACAATTAGTATCATTATTTTTTTTATTTGATATATTAAATTGTTATTGCAAAAGGCTGTGTACATAAGTTTTTATAAATTTTTATTTCGTTCTTTTTCTTATTAGTTTCTTAGGTATAACAAAGAGTCATTAAGATGAAGTAAACAGTGTGTATATATCTATATATATATACATGTACACATATGTACATAAAAGCTTTTACATGTAAGTGGTCGTAAAATATAAGTTATACAATAAAAACATGTATAATATTGAATTTTAATATAAAATAGAACATTTCTAAGAATATAACCGTTGAGATATAATATTTGTGCATTTCAAAATTAAATTTTAAATTTCAATCCTACATCTACTTTATTGTAAAACCCAATGCTAAATACTGGATGTAATATTGGATGTAAAAAAATAAGACTGAGTAAGGTTTGAAAAAATACAATAAATAAATAGAGAAAAAAAATGTCTAGGAAACTTATGTGAACATTATGATAAATTCTAAGTATTTTAGCTTACAAGTTACTTACACAACATTATTATATATAAAGAGCCTTGAAAGTAACACACAAGTATAAATTTTCTTTTAATAAGTTCACAAACCAAAAAAATGTTGTAGTTGTGTTCTTTGGTATCATACCAATAAACATGGAAATTAATAGTCACAAGTCAAGTGCCACCCACAAACCAAATTCAACATATATTTGTACATAAACACATCCATACATTCCAAAAGAATTCACAGACAAATATACACATGGATGAAAAATGAACGAATGTACAAAACGCACAACGTCATCCGTCGAAACTAACATTTGAAAAAATATCCTTGTTGACGGAGAACTGACAGGATGGACGAAAAAGAAAAGGATGTCGGCGACGGGAGGTGGACGAAAAAGCGTTCGTCGGGGGCGCATCCCCGAAAAGTAGCGGCGAGTTCGACGGAGGGGAACCTTTTTTACGAGTGGATAGAACTTTTTCAGTTTCTAAGAGAATCCTGTGCACCCTAAGTTTCCACGGTTTGTGAAATCGCAAGCCGTAGCCCTAATTTGGTCACAGTGGAGCCCAATCCACAAGACCCATCTCGGCTTTCTGTGGCTCTCGTAGCCTCCTCGCTTGTGTCGTCGCCATTGGGTCCTCGGTCAATCCTCTGCTTGTCTCTCGCTCTCTTACAAGTTTCGGAACCTGTGTCGGTCATTCTTAGGTTCAACAGCCTCAACAGTTCGGTGCTGGGTTCACAGTGAGGCTCTACAGCTTTCTGTGTGAGGAGTGTGGGGGTTGTAGAGCTCCAGAGTTGGGAGTTTTCTGTGAGGGGAAGAGGCTTTTGTAGGGCTTTTGTCTCTTATCTGGTTGCTGAGCAGCAAGAGGTTGAAGGGTTTAAGAGAATTCGAAGATTCTCGAGATAATTTGTGGGAGTTTCGTCGAATTGTGAGTTGAGGGATTGGAGCTTGAGTGAGGCGAGAGGTGAGAGAGAGAGTTGGGTAGTTTGTGAGACTTGGCAGCGATGGCTGCCATGTCAGCAGCTGTGTCTTCTGCCTCGTCGCTGTGCAGGACTGGGGGTGCAGGGGCGCTGTTGGCGACGTCCTTCACTGGGGAGAAAGTGCACGTGAGTGCCGGCTTCGTGTCTGCATTTCCTACCCAGAGTGTGCAGATAGTTGCGGAGGCGTTGAGGGATGGTGTCAGTGGTTCCTCGCCCTGGGATGCCCAGAGGGCGTCTTTGGCGTCGACGGAGAGCTCACTGTCCTCTACGTCCATGGAGCGCTCAGCTATTGCTACTGATTACGCGTCCACTTCAATTTTTGGTTTGACTGATGGGCTCGACACTGATGAGTTTGACGACGAAGAGGAGATTATCCGTGTGGATAACGAGTCCGTTGATGACGAGGATGAGCTCGCCGTGGCTAACCTCGGTATCCCGCAGGCGGTCGTGGATGCCCTGGCCAAGCGTGGTATCGAGAAGCTCTTTCCTATCCAGGTTAGATTACCCGTCTACTATGTTTGTCTCGAGTTTCTTATCCTATTGGAAGGAAATTGAGCTGGTGTTATGACTACCTCATGTATCTTGCACTACATGAGTGTTGGTTTGAAATGCATGCGACAACTTTCCTGCCTCGCTCTTGACTCTAAATTCGAAATCTTCAGTGCTTTAATGACTACCAAGTTGATAGTTCTGGTGCGTGCTCCACGTACGAGCAACGCAGTCCAGCATTGTTTAGTTCAGAATATAGAGCTGCCTCATCTATCAGGATATTTCATATAGTTCAATTCTCTTTGAATAGTTTAAGTTATAAACCTAAGTTAAAATTAATGTGTTCAGTAGCGATGTCTTAGTGATTAAAAGACCGATAATAACAGATTCGGACCTTGTGTTTGAAACAGAGAGCTGTTCTGGATCCTGCAATGCAAGGCCGTGACTTGATTGGAAGAGCAAAGACGGGTACTGGAAAGACGCTTGCATTTGGAATTCCGATTATCCACAACATATTGAAGGCACATGAAGCTGACCGCACATCCAGGTATAATACACGCTGATGCATCTGATCTCTCAAGTATAGTGTTCTGGACCAACCCTTTTAATAAACTTTCATTTCGCGTATGAGAATGCAATTTGTGGTTGTGTACGTGTTTATGTTTTGCGAACTAGTGTAATTCACTGACGTTGTTCTTAAGTACAGGCGGTCTGGGAGAGCTCCGCGGGCGCTCGTGCTGGCACCAACTCGAGAGCTTGCTAAACAAGTTGAACGTGAATTTATGGAGTCAGCCCCTATGCTTTCCACTGTCTGTGTATACGGAGGCGTGTCTATTACCACTCAGCAGCGACAATTGCAGAGGGGCGTGGACGTCGCTGTTGGCACTCCTGGCCGTATTATTGACTTGATAGAGCGACGATCGCTATCCTTAAGGGACGTCTCATACTTGGTTCTTGACGAAGCAGATCAAATGTTGGCGGTTGGGTTTGAAGAGGACGTGGAGCGTATTCTGGAGCAGATGCCCGAGGAGAGGCAGAGTATGCTCTTTTCAGCTACAATGCCCAACTGGGTGAAGAAGTTATCGAAGAAGTACCTAAAAAGCCCTTTGACAATTGACCTCGTACGTGATTAAATTAGCTTGGAAGTCCCAAGCTCCTGCCATTCTCACCAGTATATGACTTGATTGCAAGACTTTTGTTCGAGAACCTGGTTTATGTTTGTTTGGTACTTGTTTTTATTTTACTTTTTTAGCGCTCAACAGTTTCCCTACCTGTATTTTAGGTTGGAGACTCGAACGAGAAACTTGCCGAGGGTATCAAAATGCTCGCAGTATGTATTCCTCCGGCGGCTAAGAGGACGGTCCTCAATGACCTTATCTCCGTAAGTTTTTGCTCTACTGTGAAATGTTTGTGGCTTGCAAAGTTGAAATCAGCTGAGTTGACGGCTTAGTTCTCGTTCGTTGGTTCTTTGATGATCAGGTTTTTAGAATATGCTCTTATTGGTATTTGGTGGTGCCTCCTGTTGTCATCAATTTTAATCAGATGTGAAATGCAGCTAGTGGTTATTATTCGTATTAATAGCGTGCCCTGGTCAACAGGTACATGGTAGTGTTGGGAAAACAATTGTTTTTACTCAAACGAAACGAGATGCGGATGATGTGGCCTCAGTCCTTGGACGTACTCTGGGTTGTGAAGCCCTTCACGGTGATATTACGCAGAGTCAACGTGAGAGGACACTTGCTTCTTTCAGAGAGGGCCGCTTCTCTGTGCTTGTTGCCACTGATGTCGCTGCCCGAGGATTGGATATTCCGAATGTAGATCTGGTAAGCTATTCTCTGGACAGTGCCCCTTGTTCTGGGTATTTAATGACAGCTTTCCATGAAAATTAAGTGTTTGGTTACCTGTAACAGAAAGACAAAGCTGCACCATTCTGTCTTCTAATTCGCTACTATTTTTGCAGGTTGTTCATTACGAGATTCCTAATGATCCCGAGACATTTGTACATCGCTCTGGCCGAACTGGTCGTGCAGGGAAGGACGGAACGGCAATTTTGATGTTTTCCGAAAATCAGAAGCGGACAATGAGAAATATCGAAATGGATGTTGGTTGCAAATTTACTCTTATGTCACCACCACAAATGGAGGAAGTGCTCCAAGCCAGTAGTAAAGCAGCTAAGGCTGTTATTCAGAGGGTTAATCCTGACGTAGCAAATGTTTTCCTGTCAACCGCTGAAAAGCTTCTTGAAAAGGAGGGTCCTGGCGCTTTTGCCGCTGCTCTTGCTCATCTTAGTGGTTTCAGTCAGCTTCCTGCACCGCGTTCTCTCATTACTCATGAAGAGGTAATGCTTATGCCATCAATTCCTCGTGGGATGGGTGATTTTATCAACATATTTGGAGAAAGGTGGTTGGGCTTTGACAGATCAGTACTCTACTAGAGATGCTTGTTGGTTTTACGTCGTCTTATCTGCTGGGTTCTGTTTCACGACGCAGGGTTTGATTACACTGAGGATGGTAAGGACCGAAGAATTACCAAGAGCTATGTCAGCTCGAATGGTCATGGGGGTGTTGGCGGATATTTGGGACGCGGCTGCTGATAACGTAGGGAAGATTCGTATCATAGACGATCCAAAGGTGGGAACTGATTGTTGTGTGAGAAATGAGCTGCGATATTTGAACTTTGTGCTGCAATTAGGGGGCTGGTCCCACTTGAACATAGGGAGATGAACATTCTTCTAGATATTTCTTTTCGTTCAATAGGTCAATTCGCTTGCCAGATTGATCTTTGTTTTTATCTCTTTTCTTGGCTTCAACTCGGGACGCTAAAAAAGTATGATCTACGGACAGATTCAAGGTGCAGTCTTCGATTTGCCGCAAGAAATTGCGAAGGAGCTTCTCACTAAACCAAGAAGAGAAGAAGATGTCATTGAGAGCATTAAGAAGGTATTTTACTGGAAGACCAGATGAAGAAACATTAGCTGGTGTTTATTAGTTGTTAATTTACATGGTGGTTGAGTTGAACGTCCAGTGCTGCCGACTGATAATTTCTCTGCAACAGTTGGTACTCCATCTAATCAACTCAATTTGACCTTTGCCAATGAGCTATATCTAATTGATACATTTCAGATATCCAGTCAGTCTAAATCAAAAATTGATGTATTTTTCTGAGCAGTTGCCGAAGTTAGTAGACTTGGACGGCGATAGAGGTAGGGGTAGTGACAGGTATGGTCGTTTCGGATCCAGAGGTGGAAGCGGGATGCGCTCGTCATCACCAAGGGGTGGTAGGGGAGGCCCAAGTCGAGGTCGGGATTCTGGATGGAGCAACGACGGTGACAGATCCGGCAGACGATCATCTGAAAGGTATCAGCTACTTTCTCTTCCACCTGACCTTTCTAAGTCATAGGGGAATTTTCTGGATTGGGTTTAGAGGTTCAATTTTTCCATTCTCAAATGGCCACATTTTAGTAATGTGGAGGGAATGACGGTGATTTCGAGCATTTCATTTTCATCGGCCGATAAGACATTATGTGGACTTTTTATTATTTCTTTCTTCACTAATGGCTATTTCCCATTGCAGACGATCGAGCTTTGCGGGAGTCTGCTTCATTTGTAATCAACCTGGACACAGAGCAGCTGATTGCAAAGGCCAGTAATCTAGAATTCAAGTGAAACTACTTTGGCTTAATGCGTAAGCTTTGCCACAAAATGATGCCTACTGAGATTGATATATATTCATATCTTGTGAATCTAGGTGTTATTGATTTATTGGTTAACGAGGATGAGGCCCCACACTACAGAATTCATACCAAAGATTATACCCATTATTTGCCATTCTGGCGTATACGTCAATCTAGTTAAGGTATTAGGATTAGTTTGTCATGGTATACGGCGGTGGAAGTCCCACAGTTCTTTTCTGGGACGCAGTTGAGTTTAAACAACATTATGAGCAACGCCATGTGTAGTCCAAACTGTTACGCAAGTATAAACCGTAGAAGTGACACCTACGCCAACTTCTCATGTCAAATTTTGTTCACATTGAAAGAAATGCTTAAGTTTTATGAAGCAGCATGCTACATCACTCACTAATAGAACAATTCCCAATTTCAAACAATTCTGTAGCATTTTCCATTTCCATTCAGGTTGACTGCATGCTGATTTACTCAATCCACTACATCTGTATACTAGTTGGAAGAAAACTATAGTTGCATAATTTTAGTATTGCAGGTTGCCATTATGTCGAACATGTCCGTTTGTTTGCATGCTCAATAACCATTGATTTGTCACCAGGCCTCAAATAAGTGTGTGAATATTGTAATACATTTCCCAACACTTGTGCCAATCTCTAAATGTGAATAACTGACCTAATGCAATTTTCAAAAATATGGTTCAGTAGTACAGTAGACTAGAAATATTGTAAACAATCTATCGCTGTCGATGTTGCAATCTGTCTTGTGTTGATTACAGTGTGTAGACAAATGGTAGCACGTAACTGCAGACAAGCTATTCAAATATTGAATTCACGTACACGTTCATTTTTATAATCAGTGTTGACGGAGGATGATATTTCTCTTTTATTTCTTTAGGATTATGAAAGTATCTTCGCACAACTTCTGTTTACCGTCGGCACATAAATTCAGTTCAAAACAAGAACGACATGCATCAAAAACAGAAAACCAAAATTTGGGGGTTCGACATCAAGTTGCCACCAGTCATTTATCTGAGAGGATTCAGTTGTTGATAACAGAAATAATTCTTACTGCTGAGACCATCTAATCAATCCGATTGTGTTAACAATCATCAAGTTGTGAGAACTGGAGCCTTCAATATAATCCATAACATTATGATTATAATACAATTAGATAAAGAACTCCAATAGAATGCAAACATCAGAGGGAAATTTCTTACTATCCCCTGAATGCCTTTGCATCGAAAAACTGGGAGAGTGTTGACAAAACCACAACAATGAGGTAAAGATTCATACCCAGACGCATAAAAAGAAGTTAACTGGTATGCCATAGCTGCAAGAGGAGACTTGTATATACACGACTCAACTGCAGTTAAATTTTGCCAATACAAATGGCACAAGCCGAGAGAGCAAACTTGGCAAGTTTTCTCAAAGACAGACGCACCTCCTCTATTGAAAAGGACAGGATAGAGCTTCTGCAGTCTCTTCTAAGTGGCACACAGTAATCACGATCGGTCCTAAATTATCAAAAATCAAACAAAATCTGAGGATCTTGAGTAGCCAGGAACCACTATCCTAAAAGAAGTACAACATATGCAGAGATAAGACACGACAGTCTACCTCTTTCGTCTTTTGTGCTTGCTAGCATTCCGAGATCTACTCTTCCCATCTTCACTTTTGCCTCCTTTCCTGCCATCCCTCTTCAGCCTCTTTGCACTCTTCGTGAAGGCGGTAGGAGCATCTTGAACGCGCACTCTTTTGTTCTTCCTCTTGACGAAGCTTGATTGGGCAAGATTCATTGCTGCTCTTGCTAAATTGACAGCCCGGCTGGCTGCTTCGGTTGTTGGATCTCGCAAATATTCTGGTACGGTTTTCAAATGTGCTGCAGGCGCTACCTTACTCAAAACCTTGTCATGTTTCAATAACTCCAAATCGGTTGGGTTGTCCTCAAAATGAGCTTTCAAGCGCTCAGAATTTAATATCTCTATTCGCAACTCCTTGGCACGAGCTTCCCTAACAGCAATTTTCGTGACACTCCTCATAACATCCTCTGCTCTGTAACGCAGGGACTCTACAGCAGTTTTTGACAATAAAGGAAAAGGAGAAATGAGCGCTTTGTTATTTTGTTGGCCTTCATCAACCCCACTTAACTCAACCTTGATTTGCTTCAGAATTTCCTCATCTTCAGGAGGAACAAGGGAAAGGGATATACCGGCATTTCCTGCGCGCCCAGTTCGCCCAATACGATGGATGTATCCAGCTACAGTTTCAGGCATATCATAATTTACTACTGTGCGCACGTTTTTAAAGTCGATACCTCTAACTACTCCAAATTCAGTGTCGCGAACAGCTTTCTTGGACGACTTCGACTCCACTGGCTCTGCCTCAGAATCCTTAGTACTGCTACTTTCCTTGCTTGTAGAGCTAACGGGTTGAAGGGACTTCCCATCATCAGTAGCTATCAAGTGCTCAAATAAACCAACATTGAACTGCTGAAGTATGTGCAGACGGGAGTTCTGTGGTAGCTCTCCGTTCAAGACAGCAGACTTTATTCCAAACTGCTCCAAAAAAAGTTTCAGCCTAAATCCCGTATCAATCGTGTTCACAAATATGATAGCCTTCTTTTGAATGAGGTCGTACTTCAGAATTGATAACATATACAGCAGCTTGTCCTTACTCTTGCAATGAACTGAAAATTGTTGAACCGACTTAGGGACAACGCTGGTATCACCAGAGCCATCCACCTCCTCGGTGAGTGTGAGAGTAACAGGATTATGAAGAACCAACTTCTTCAACTTATCCACATCCGGAGAGGCGGTGGCAGACATAAGCAAACACTGGCACTTCCGAGGAACATATACAGCAAGGCTCCGCAAATCCTCTTCATAGCCATACGAAAACAACAAGTCCGCCTCATCCAACACGAGCATCGCCAAGGACTCCTCAAGCACAGCGGGTTGTATCACGTTTTGGCTGATGCAAGCAGCGATTCGGGCTGGCGTCGCAACCAAAATGTCAGGCACCCTGGCCAACGACATTTTCATAGTCGCGGTCGACATAGTGGTCGCCAATTGCACCACCCTAAGCGTGGCACCGCAATATTCCGCCAACGAAGTCGCCTCGTCGTACACCTGCTGGCAAAGCTCCCGTGTAGGCACGAGCACCATTGCACGAGGCCCTTTCTTCGAACCGCCTTCCGCAAGCAGCTTGTGCACCAACGGCAACAAATACGACAACGTCTTCCCGGAGCCAGTCTTGGCCCGAGCAACTACATCCTTACCTTCAAGGATGAGAGGCATGGCTTTGGCCTGCACAGGAGTAGGATATGATAATCCCTTTTTCGAGAGCGCTCGCAGCAGCCGAGCGTCGAGTCCCATCTCCTCAAACCCCACGTCTTCCTCCTCGTCGTCATCGTGAGGCCCCTTCGTGCCCCCCGGGTGCGCCGCCTGGCCTCCTTCAGCGGCCAGCTTAAGCTCCGCGATGGTACTCAGCCTCTCCTGCATTTCCTCCCCACTCTCGCCATCGCCCCTCTCCATCGCCTCCCTCTCCGACACCAAAATCACACACAGCACGAAGAAGTTCGGGGCAGAGTCAAAGCCCGAAGGGAGCTCAATGCTACAACCCTTCCAAACTCTAAACCCTAAATCGTATTGGGCTTCAATTAGGTTCGGGCAGCAGGCTCACGGACAGGTCTCTCTCTGGATGAATGAATATGTAGATGATAAACATGTTGTTCGTTCTCATGATCGTCCATTTTGCTGTCCCACATGGGGTGATATCCAACGGTCGGAGATGATTTGTTGTGAGCTCACGTGTGGTTTTATAAAGTTGGGCATCAAGGCTAAAAGTTTTCACTTGACTTTTTTTTGTTTTCTTACTTTTATATTTCTGTATGTATGTATGTAGGTTTCTTACAAGGTTATTCAGATTTTTGTGAAATAAATAAATAAATAAATAAATAAATAAATAAAAATTATTCATTATTTATATAAACATTATATAAATTATATAAACATTATTCATTATGTATCCACAAGTATTCCTGTGACTTTTGTAATGTAAATGTTGAGAAAAAGTATACCCTATTGTAATTGATTTCTGTGGGTTGGATGTATTTTTCACAATTAATAAAAATATATATACATCAATATATTTTAAGATAGATAAAATTTATGAGACATTTTAATTCAATTTTTATTCAATATTTAATCAGTTATAAAAAATGAAGGAAATCATATTTAAGTTACTTAAAAATATTATATTCTTAACATAGATGATGGACTTTAAAAATGGTCATAATATCAAAAAAAATATAAATTTTTTGGTTGAATACAATACATTCAAATGAAGATTATTAAAAAGAACTATTGTGTTTATATTTTATTTTAAAGAACTCATTTTACAAAACATAATGTTTTACTATACTTTTAAACCATTTTTGAACCATTAGAGCTAACTTGAGAAAAATTTGAAATTGAATTTCATAGTTCTAAACATATCTATCACTAAGCAAATTAAAGTCACCAAAAAAATTATAATAGAAGTTAATACAATTAATTTCCTACAATCAAATACTTCTATTTAAAAAGTATAGAATAAAAACATATAAATAGTTAATCATTGACATTCATTTTATATGATTATATATATATATATATATATATATATATATATAACCACAGACACACAAGTAAGAATCAAAAGCATAATCAAATTATTATTATACTTATAAAAAATATTAAAAGATGTTTTGATTACTTTTTGTATTTATAAAAACCAATATTTTGATCTGATTGAATTACATGTAATGCAATGCAAGTTAAGATTAATTTTTAAACACCAAATTAATATATATATATATATATATATACACACACACACATATCCACATGTACCACTTTGATTTTATTGCAAACTAGCTGAATCCATGTTGTTGTCATGGAAAATATTCCTTAAAAACTTAATATTAGAAATGGAAGCAATGATCTCTGTGAAAAAAGATCTACACCCAGTGGGTTTGATGTCCAAAGATTGGAAAGAACTATAAAAATCACAAAGAAAAGAAACCATTTTAGATAATGCACAAACATTGGCTTGTAACGCAGTAGAGCTAAGTTTTTCAAACATTATAAAAGTAGACACCCGGTTATTAGAGAAATGTCTTTGTAGAAAAGACATACAACTTGGTCTGTGTATCACAAAGAGCATGTTGGTAGAATAATTGATTTGGTTAGAATAATGTGGCAGATGATGGCTTTATAAGCAAATCAGTCCAACTCTCACCTTGTCTGCTTTTTGAATACAAAATTTTTCTCTCTCAAAGCCTCAATTGGTAAAATAAAAATAAATAAATAAACAAATCAACCTCATGTTTAATGTATTGTGAGAATATACACAATTTTGCTCTTTCAAAACAAATCAAAAACATCTCTAGCTATTTTAGCATAGTCATAAGTTGCAACAAATTTTAATAGTATATTTGGTCATAGAGGACACATGCTGATGTTCTTGTAGTCTCTCAATACCTCACAATACCATATTGTGTGGTTTATAACTTCTCCAAAGATCAATATTACTTGATTCAAAAAAATAAAATAAAATAAAATAAAATCGCACCTCTTTATAATCCACTTGCAATGAAAGAATCCCAATTATCCTAACACACCACTGTAGTGTCAAAATAAGGAAAAAAACAAAGAAGAAATGACGCTAATTTTGAAAGAAATGACACTAATTTTAGAAGAGTGATGCCCCTACCCAAACATCAAAACATTGAAACAACTTTCTTGAGATAGAAGTGAATCGTATATGTTGTTAAGGCCCTGCAAATCAGTTAACTTAGTTTTGTTAAGACCTTATGAATCATCGCATAACTCAACTTTTGCTTCACTTTTGATTAAAAACAATGAGAGATGAAACCAAACAAAGCTCAAATTTATGAAAGAATTGTGGATTTTTTTCTTTATTAGTTTATTTATTGAAGTTATTTTATATTTTAAACATAAAATATTTTCTTCAAAATTTTAAAAACAAATTATTATAGTTTTGATAATTTTGAACCATAAGTACAAGAAAATTTAGATGCTTTGTTTGCATATATTTTAAATGTACAATATTTGAGTTTCTATTGTTTGACATTTTATATGCATTTGAATTTATTAAAATATCAAACACATTACAAGAAGTTTGTGGTTTTAAATCTAAATATGGTGATTGAAAAATACTTAGCTTAAGATTAATATTCTATAGCTATTAAAAATAATTTTAAATATATTAAATAAAATTAAATATTTAAATTATATGCTGTTAATTATCCTATTATTTGTATATTTGTTTAGTAAATTTTATTACAATATATTTGGGATTGTGTCATTGATAAAGTAATATGTTGGCTTAGGCTCTCCACAAGATTGATTTTCAAACACAATGGCATTCTACCTACAATTATTGTTCTTTTATAAGTAATTTTATTTGAATCAACAACTTACTTTAATCATTTCTAGAGGATGTAAAACAACTTAAGCATTATTTTTTCAACTTTTTATATTATAATTAATATAAAAGAATAAAAGATACAAATATATATATATATATATATGTATATATATTTAAAATAAAAACAAACAAACTATACAAAACTTAAGACATCAAAACTCATTAAAATGTCCAATACATTTCAATATTTTTTTTTTATAAAATGTGTTTAATATAAATTTAGTGTAAAAAAATTATTGTTGAATAAAAGAATATATCATGTTATCATAAGAAAATTTTTCCAACGTCAAAAGAGTTATTTAAATATCCTAATGGTAGTTGATATTACATTGTGAGTATTATTGCAATACTGAATTCACTTGCTTTGTTTGTCTATAAATTTAAAAATGGAAGATCAAAGATAATTTTATATCCATCTTCAATATCTTAAAAAGTATTCTTCTAAATCTAAATATAAATTGAATCTTTCTATATTTTATATAATACCTCTTGATAATCTTTAATAGTAATAATTATTGTGAAGAAAAATCTTAGTTATTTTCTTATATGTGATAGTTTTTGTATATAATATAAAATATGAGATTTTTCATGTGTTATAAAAATATGATCTTTTGAGTTTTTGGAATAGATCAAAATATTGTTTAGATAAAAAAATGTTTCAAAAACTTTCAAAAAATATTATTTATAACATGTTGAAAAGTAGTTGAAGCATTCATAAGTCAAAAGAACATGGAATTAAATTCAAAATATTCATACTTAATTTGAAATATAGTCTCATATTTATTTATTTATTTTAAAATGTATAAAGTTGTATATTTATTATAGATCTATTTTGGTATGAATTTTGGCTTAGTTTGATTAATCAAAAACTACTGATTTCAAAGATTATAGATACTTATTTTTAATGGTAATCTTGTTAAGTTCTTGATAATTCATACATAGTTGCAATAATCCATTATTTTCTTTACAAACACGATATGAGTTTCTATTGGAGATTGTCAGTGGCATATGAAATTTTTAGCTAAATTTTAATTAATATACTCTTTGAATGAAGCCAATGCACTTTTCCATAAATTATAGATTGGTTAAAATGAATTGAACAACCATAGAGACAATGCTTTAGAAGAATATTTACATTTGTTATTTAAATACATCTATGAATTTTTTATATTAGATTAGAATTCCAATTAAAGTCTTTTTAGTTATGTATATATATATATATATATATATATATATTTTGCAACATGCATGCATAAAAATACTTGCACATACAAATAAGAATTTGGTAATATTAGACTTATGGATAATTTCTTGATTATCAAAAGTTTTATTTATTCTATAAAAAAATTAAGATTATAAAAAATATATTTTATCTAAGAGTTATAATGTTTTAGCTACAATAGATCTAAAATGATTAGATTATAGAGAGAACTAATAAAATTAAATACTACTAAGCTATTATGACAAATTTTTGTTATATTTATATGAATAGTTTCATTAGTAATATTTATATAGAATAAATGATGACCACCTATGAATTTCACATGCACAAGTTTAATTTTTTTAATTAAGAATTTGCTATGTCATTTAATAAAATCTTCATCCAAAAAAACAAGTTGAAGTTCTTAAATCTTACAAAATACAAGATTTGTGATTTTTAGGTCCTAAACAAACATCAATTATAAAACAAAGATAGAATTTTGAAGAAAGAATAAAACCTTAACTAAATGTTGGACAAGATTCTAGTTGCATAATTTTTATTATAGTTGGATAAACTTGTTTATTAAGACATTGTCTTTTTTGACAACCATGCTATTTATTTTATAATCATATTGCTTCTTTTGATAATGTTGAATAATGTGCTTAGATTCTCTATAATATAAGTACAATCATTTTTTATTACGTTGAGATTTCTTTTATTCAATGAGAGGGTTAAAATGTATTGCATCAATTTATGTGTCTTATACTTCCAAATATATGTGTTAAAAAGATGTTGGTATTACCATTGAATCCTAAAAATGTTGAATAATGGTACTACAACTTTTATATCAAAATTCAAAAAGTTAATTGTCACACTTCACAATAAAATTAATTTCTTGCCTTAACATTTGAAAATCATATATGTATATCATTAATTTTTTTATCTCATATTAAAACCTATAAAAAATTGATTGATAAGTACAACATCATCTTACTTGATATTTATTATAAGTTGTTATAATTGTAAAACATTTAATGATACTAAAAAATTGCATTGATGCAAAATAAAAAACTTATTGGTTGTAATACAAATTATATCATGTTTTTTATACATAAAATAAAATTTTATTAAAAAAAGCCTCTATATTATTTAATATTAGATTGCATCATTGAAAAAAAAATAAAAATCATAATAATAAAAAAAACTTGAAAGCAATGTTTTAATAAATTTGACTTATAATTCAAGAATTGAATAACTTTGATATTAAAAACTCAATTACTAACTATATTTTACCAATAAATCTTTAAAAATTTGATCTTGCATAGTAAAATATTTCAAGGAAAACAACTTTTGGTTTTCTAGCACTTGTAGTATTGCTTGAATAATATTTCATTATAAGAGAAGTAACATGATTTGGTGTAGATATTGAAGTAGCTCCAACAGCTTTATTTTCAATCAATCTTGTCACTCTTTGTAGTGGTGAATTAAATTGATGCATTGTAAGTATTAGCTTCCTTATTTGTTCTTATATTTGTGATATTACATCAATTATTTCAAAAAGATCTATCATAATAGCACAATAGAAGAAAAAAAAAAATCCAATATTACATGGAACAAATAATAGTGAATGGTCAAGGATGAAGAAAATTCTATGAACAATATCAATTCAAAAGTATGCAATCTAAAACTTTTGATACATTTGTTTCTTATTGAGAAAAAAAAAAATCTACTTTTAATTGAAAAAAAATCTAATATATAAGTGTAATTTGATTAATTTATCAAAAATAATAATTTAAGAATTTTAAATAAATAAAATAAGATTTATATCAAAGAAATATAATATAAAAAATAATAAAAAATTATATTAAAAAAATTAGAATAATTATAATCAAAGACAAGAAGATTAGAAATTCTTGAAACTATTCACAAAGCAAGCAAGGTGTTGAAAAGAGTGACAAAGACCATACTCTTGTCTCTATATATACTATCTAAGTAAGGAACTACATACCAATTTTCTATAAGTTATCCTATATGTATCTAAATTATGAGATACATATCTAATTTATAAGGGACATTTCCAACATGTGCAACATAAGAACAACCTATAACACAAGTAGCCAACTTATAAACAAATAGTCAACATGTACAACATATGTCCAATTTTTTGGCCAAGTTTTTATCCTATTAATCATCTATAAATATTTATAAAATAAAATTCACATATATAAAGCTTTTTACTAAGTTATTATTAAATTAATTTAATTTTATGTACTTCTATTTAACTTCTCTTATCATCTTAATTATTAATATCAATATTGATGTTTGTGATGTATAATCATGTGGAAAAAATCAACTTAAACTTATTATAATATAATCAAAGAGAAAGTGATATTAGTAGTTCTTAAGTTCTTTATAGAATTTTCTTTCTATTAGTTGATTATTATAATATCATATATCAATTATGATTTAATTTATAAACAACTTATTATCTATTAATATTCTGAAAATTATGCTATAAAAATAAATAAAATGAAATAATTATATTCTAAATAAATAACATGTTTTTTTTTTAAAATAAAGTACAAATTTAATCTATAAGTATCCTTCGATGCACATTGCTATTATACAAATTAACTTTGAAAAATCTATTAGATGTAAAAATCTGTAATAGAAATTCTATACAACCTTTGACATTGATTTGTCAAACTTTGTAGTTTCTAAAACATTTCTATGTAGTCTTCTTATTAGCTAGCATATATGGTAATAAGACTAATGTTATTCTTTGTCTTATTATTATTATTATTATTATTATTATTATATTTATTATATTTTATTATTATTATCATTTTTTAAAGACCATCTAATTACTCTATGTTTGACAACAATCATTATGATTTCTTATAGTTCTATAATATTTATATCTATATATATATATATATATATATTTCTTTTCTTCTTAAGAAATATGTTTAAAATCAAATATTTAATATAGAATATATTATTTATAAATTATTGCAATAAATTTTAAAATTTAGATTAGATCTACAATTTTTCTTAAAAATGTTATGTGACTCTTCAACATTATTTTGGAAGTTCTTTGAATCTATAAAGTTACTATAAAAGTGTCTAATAAGTCAAATACTTATATTGGAAATTTTGTAGTTTATAAAGAGGTTTTGCATAGCCTATTTATTAGCTAGTATAAGTAAAAGTAATATTAAGACCATTTATAGTCTAATAATATCTAATAGTGCTTAAATTTTATTTAAAATTTTATGTTTATTAATAACATTCATTTGAATTACCTAATTTTTTATTTTAATTTTTTATTTATATGTGTATCATGTTTTTGAAAATTTTCACAAAAAGTTATATGTTTTTAAAAATAAATAATTAAAATACTTATGTTTATTAAAACTAAACATTATATATATATGTTTTAATTTAAATTTTAATTTAGGTATTTAAAATTAAGTTAATGAGTTTTCAATCTAATTAAAATTAAATTAGAAATTTTATAATATTTTTACTTTCAAATCTTAAAATTTATTTTTTAAAGATATCTTTTAAAAATAATATCTAGATACACAGTCTTTCAATAAATAAAAAGTAACTATATTGCAAAAAAGAAAAAGAAAAAAATAAATCATCTTAATGATGTATTACAATCCTCACAAATAGAAAGAACTTCATCAATCAATTCATGCAAGCAATATTAAGTATATTCCTACATACAATGGGTTGTTTAGACGATGGTTGAGGTCGATGGCGAGATAGATGAAAGCATTGAATTGGAATGGATGTCCCGATGTGGGTGGGTGGGTGTGTGCACATTTGCTTTTCATCGCACGAGGAGACGATTTCGTTGGCTGCGACAGACAGGTCGTCGGCAGAATCGGACCACCGGGTGTTCGTAAAACTCGGCACTCGGTTTACTTCGATTCGAACCCAGTGCAGTGAGGTGGGTTATTTTTATTTTATTTTTATTTTTTTCTTTACCTGAGAAAACATCGACCAACCCTGGGCTTTTCGGCATCAACGAGACTCCGGCCTCGTTTTCTCCGCCTCCATTGTTGCCTCTCTCTCTCTCTCTCTTGCCTCCTCCACCCCATCCACCCACCTCCTCCCACCTTGCTTCCATTCTCTGTTTCGCCTCTTGTTGTTGTTGTTGTTGTTGTCGTTGTTGTTGTTGTTGTTTCATTGAGTTCGACAGATTCATCACTGCTCCTGAACTGTGTGAATTCATTACTCCTGCGGAGTTCATTTCTTCTCGTGGTGGTCGGAGCTGGATATCATTTTTCGTGTCGAGGTTTAGTGGATTTGACAAGGTTTAGGGAAGGTGTTAGGGGGGAAGGAATGGCGTCGGCTGCGGCGGGGAGAGTGGGAGCGGGAGCTTCTGTGATGAGCACGAACATCGGCTGTGAGATTGCGGCGTCGCGCAATGGTGTGCCGAGGGTGCAGCTTGTGGTGGCCACCAAGGGGGGGAGGGACGTGGGTTGCTGGGGTCAGCCACGCCTGATCGCTACCTCTTCCTTCATCGGCGCTGGCGTCGGGCGTTTCGCTCTCCGTGCGTCCAATGTGAGCCCGGGTGTGCTTGACAGCGGGGGGGGGGGGGGGTGTGATGCTATGTTTTTGTTCATAGGTTTTGAAGTGTGCTCGTGATGAGTGTGGAGTTGGGTACCTGGCATTGGCGTGGTTCCCGAGGCGACGCGTGTGGCATTGAAACGGATGTGCTCTGACCTGGGTTGGCCTGTCTTGGTGTCTTGTTTCAGGGATCTGGCCCCCGGACGGTTGTTAGCGTCGTTAACGAGGTAGCTCCCCTATCCCCTATCTTCACTGGTTGCTTTGAGGCGGCAATGTCTTCGATAGTTCGTTTTAATGCTTCCCTTCGGATGCCCTAACTAGATGCATGCCATGTGATTTATCCATTTCGGGAAGTTCAAAGCATGTCGCAACAAATCTCGTTCCTCTTGCATGTAACACGAGACACTCGTATGTACATCTGGTCGGGATTCCAATGTCCTTGTGCTCTTGTTGGAAGTCTCCTTCAGAACATTTTCTGCTTGCCAGGTTGCTGTGGATGGCTCGAGCAACAACACATCCACCAGTTTCGAAGTTCCTCGTACTCAAGAGAAGCCCACGACCGAGTCATCTGCATCAATTGCATCAGCTGCAGCTGTGTTTATGGCGGACGTTGCCAACTTGATCAAGTATGAGCTCGTTCTCGCACTTATTGCTTCCAAATTAAGTGCCCATCTTTTCTTGTCAAATCTAATTGCATGCTCTGCTTCGAGGATTTATTTGTTCCTGATATTTTTCCAACACTGCAGGCTTGTTGACACTAGAGACATTGTAGAGCTTGAGCTGAAGCAGAAGAATTATGAGCTGATCATCCGCAAGAAGGAAGCCATGCCACCTCCTCCAGCTCCTCAGCAGTCCGCACCAGGTCCGCATGTGATGGCCCATACCACGTTCCCGATGTATCAGCCACAACAACAGCAGAGCCCGTCGTCAATTCAAGAGGCTCCTGCTGCTGCTCCTAGTGCCCCTCCTGCCCCTGCGCCTGTCAATGATGCCATTCCCGCTGCTGCTGAACATCCTCCGATGCTTTCCCCTATGGCTGGAACATTTTACAAGTGTCCTGGCCCTGGCGAACCTCCATATGTGAAGGTATTCTGATATGCTATCAGCATTTGTCCCATCTCTCCTTGCAGTTACGCACCTTGTTTTATATTTTCACAAACCCCATTTTGAGAGATAGAGGAATGCTCAGTCAAGTCAGGGGTGGTCTGTTTAACGGCAGTTTTAGGATGTTGATTTTGTATTGAATTGGGACACGTGCTAATTCGCATCTAAGAAGGAAATGTGTCCTATGGGAAGTGGTAACATGTTATGAGACGCATATTAGTTCTTTCAGGAGGACACAGGAGAGTCTTTATCGTAAATGGGTCAAGTGCCGATTCCTACTGTAGCGGAACATAAATTTTCCAACGACGTGATCACGATTCGTTACTCGATCTTGCAGGTTGGAGACAAGGTTACCAAAGGTCAGGTTGTCTGCATCGTGGAAGCAATGAAGTTGATGAATGAGATTGAGGTGAGTACTGGAAGCAGTTTTTTTTATGAGAATTCTTGCAAGTTGAGTGCATGTGACTGCAGTATCCTGCGCTCCATCTCTCGGAGGTTGCTGTTTATTCGTTCTTGCTGATGTTTTGTGTCCTTTTTGCACAGGCCGATCAATCAGGAACGATTGTTGAAATTTTGGCCGAGGACGGAAAGCCTGTTTCTATGGAGTCGGTATGTTTCATCACCTTGTCTCATTTATTGTTTGACATCTCATATTAGGAGGCAGATGTCTGAGGTCTGTTATGTCTTTGCTGACAATGTGGTTTGTTTGTTTGGTCTTTTGGAAAATGTGCAGCCTCTCTTCGTTATCAAGCCATGAAGATGATTATAGCGATTCCCGCCGTTGCCATCATCATCTCTGTGTTGGAAGGGGTGTAGTTTAGCATCTTGTAGTGTAACTAGCGCCACACAAACACTAGCGATGCATATTAGTGTTGTGGTTATTGTTAATTTCTGGCAGACTCTTTTTTCTTAGATTCAAGAGGCAGTACCTGGGCAGACTGCTTCTGGCTCTTGGAGCACATAGAGAAGGTTAAGGTTTATGAGTTGATTGGAGGAACATATACGTCACTGACGGCAGCCCCTTTTCTTTTATCAGCGTTGGTTTGAAGAAAAAGTGAATTCGTTAACGGTGTGATATATGGGAATAATATTTGTGTGCGTGTGAATGTGTATGTGTATTACCTTCATCATTTTCTTCGTTGTTTGTGAGCTCTTTAGAACCATTAAGACCTGGACTTCACCTTAAGTTCACGTCTGCGATACTGAATGAATTGACAGCTTCCTGCTATTTGTTCTAGAACAGGACAAACGTGTTGGATCAGATGTGGAAGTCATCACTGCTGGTTTGAGTTGTCACTTTGTTGATCCTTATTCCTGAGAAATGGTCTTTACAGGGGTCTAGAGATCCTCTCCAGAAGCAAACATTATGTCTACTTGGCTCTTAGCTGCTCTATTTGAGAGTGTAGCTTTTGGCATGGCACCAAAGTCACCCGAGCCTTCACCCCTAAAGATTTTGTTGGACATTACTTTAAGAAATGTAATAAGGTGTGTTGTCTATCTTGTGAATTGAAGTCTTTCACCTATCAATCTATGCACAAACAAAAAATAAAATAAAATCTATTCTAAATGAGGAGATTTCCAGAAGGCTTTTAAATTTGTTGATAAGTGATTGACTGTGGATCCAATTTTATCTTTCCTACATATCCGGAAATTTAATTTGTTTGAGATCAAAATACAAAAGTATTGAGTTTCTTCTAATAAATCATAGTTTGTAGAAAATTTCTCATCATTTGTGCCAAAGTAACATTAGATGACTAATCAAAGAGAGCAAACAGAGAAAAAAGAACATGGACTATTATATTATACCATGGTAAAATACTTGTATGCCTTTTAAATTTACATGAGCTCTTAGTAAATTAGACCTTTTTATTGCATGACAATAATAAAAATCTATAAGAAGTTTTTCAATCCAATTTTGTGATATCTTTTGGACGAAATATTTCTATATTTTCTTTTTAAATTTAGATTATTTAAATAAATAATTTTCATGTATGTATGTATGTGTATATATGTATGTATGCATATATATATACATATATATATAAATTATTTATGAAAAATAAAAAAAGATGATATATAGAATTTGTAAAACTTTATAATGTAATACACAAAACAACTATAATATTTATTTTATTCTAATTTATTTCAAATTAAAAAAAAAATTAAGATAAGGTTAGTAATTTTTTTATATGGTAGGAAGTTGGAGTTTAAAATATAAAATCAGATTACTATTTTTATTTCAAAATTTTTTTGCAAGACATTTTTTAAAAAATCATGTTAGAAATTTAAATGAGATATTTTGACAATGTTATAAGCAAAGAATACTAGAAAATTTTAAAATTGTGGCTAAAATCTTCAGGAACCATTTAGTTATTTTTACTATTTTTTATAAATATTTAAATGTCTCTAAAACCTTTTCAAAAATTATAGAAATATTTTATGAAATATTTTTTATATTAATAAAATATTCTACAATTTTTAGAACCTTATATAGATACTTTTATATGGTCTAATTATAATGGTATAAAATTTAAAAGAGAAGAAAAGGAATATCTAAAACTTGCCAATAAAAGATTCAAAACAATTTAAGTATTATATTGTTCTAAGTCAAATATCCAGTTTTATTTTTAATCTAATGTTTTATTTGACTTTTATGTCTTAATGTCTTTTTCATTGTATTAGCCTATTTGAGTATTTAGCAAGCCATATATATATATATATATATATGGCTCAAGCTACAAGCACATCCCAAGTTGCTATATACGCACCTCAAAAAATTAAAGACCTCTATTTGGTTGCTTGTTTTGTAGAGATTAACACCTCCTATTACTACAGAGGTTCTATTGTCATCCCTTGCAATAGTTTTGTGGGCTGGTCATTGGGTAGGATGAAGAGGCATCACCTTTACTTGGTTTTGATTTTAACTTTGTTTTTGTAGTCCCTCCATAACTCCTAGTCTTAGAGCAAGTCCTTCTTCTCCAATTATAAATCAATATGCATTAGAAGAAAACCACCTCTTTAAGTGATATTAGAAGTATTTAATTAGATGGTTCTATAATATTCATATAATTTTTATTTTTTAAAAAAATCAAAAATATTATATTATATATTGTGTTTAATATAAAAAATATGCCATATTTGATTTACATTATTAGAATAAACTTCTTAAAATTAATATACATAAATTTTATTTAAAATCCGAAATACCTTTTTTATCTTATGCAATTTAATTACAATTCTATTATAGTTCTTGTAATTTGACATTTAATATACTACTAATTTTTTTTACACTAATGTCTATGCATCTCTTTATAGACTATGTGGGTCAATATTAATTTAGTATTTAATCTTGCATTTTTCAAAGAAATAATCTTTCATTCATACAATCAATTTTGTATAATATTGAATTCTATACAAACACATTATATGGTGCATAAGCTATTGGTTAAAATTGATGTTATTGGTTTTCAGATCAAAACATAATATTTTATTATTATCCACATTCCTAGAATCTACAAGAAATACTTCATGTATTATATAGAATTATTTAGTCATTAAAAGCGTTTTCAAACTTAAATCACAAATAATATATTTCTATATTACTTTATTAATGTAGTAATCTAGAATAAGAAGCCTTGGATCAACAATATATGATATTTCTTCTTTGCTATTTTCATTCATAAACGAAGTTCTTGATAACACATGTAAACATCTTCTCCTAAT
Source organism: Physcomitrium patens (assembly GCF_059467195.1). Classification (NCBI taxonomy): domain Eukaryota; kingdom Viridiplantae; phylum Streptophyta; class Bryopsida; order Funariales; family Funariaceae; genus Physcomitrium; species Physcomitrium patens. The sequence continues at coordinate 3,164,702 of NC_143434.1, read as the reverse complement.
AAGTTTCCTACTAAAGTCTCATGCTGAACTATTTCAACATTAGTAAAGCCCCCTCAGGTATATTGGTCACAAAGACATTTCTTTCTATTTAAGGTTGCACATCTCCTATATCATTTGGTTGTATACTTTTGTTGGGATGAAGACTTGTAAAGTTCTAATCATATCTAACTGAAAAGAAAAGACCTTCTTCTTTAGAAAATTGTTGCTATCTTCTTTTACTCTAAATTTCTACTTTTATAACCATATTCCATTCTTGTGTATGAAAATCTTTTGAATAAGACACTTGTTAGACGTGGATAGAAAAAAAAGAAAAAAAGAATTTGATCAAATATTAATTCACATTAAAGAAAAAAAAATTGCAATTGTAAATTTGTAGTGGTTATGCTTAATTTTTGGATTTGCCTCTTCATATTGCGCTCTAATCTAGTTGTATGATAGTACTACAATGGTATAATTTCCATAATTGAGCTAAAGTATTTCTTCAATCTAACTCAAAATCTTCCTTCATAAGGACCAATAGATGCATTGTGTGCTCAAATCCCAATCTATAAAATCTATTAAGATTGAATGTAAACATTAATATTGTCAAAAGTTGGTGATTTTTTTCCAAAAATTAGTAACATTAATGATAGAAAAATCTTTTTGTCACTAGCCAAGGCGGAAAATTATACATCAATAGTAATATTGGCCAAGATAAGTATAAAGAATACTGCAAGGAATGTGGATTAATACCATCCAATAACAATGCCAATCAAAAAATTTGTTTTTTTTGGTGAAATAATTATCAAGGACATTAGCTTTCTTCCAAGTCAAAATCTCTACTACAAATATCATCTTATTATCTACAAATTCATTTTGATAGTGATATTTTAGTAACTCTTTAATTATAAGTGAGCAATACATTAATTGTAACTATGGTATAGGAAAAAAGTATTGTAATACTTCTAGTAGTATAGTGACTAAGCAAGATTTATACTTAGATTTGTTAAATTTGAGATATTTATTAAGCTTTATATTATCTCTTTAAAATAAAATACAAGTGTCTCAGCAATAGTAAATGACTTTTTACTTTAAGCCTAGTTTGTTTACCATCTTCTTAATTACATAGTGAGACTTTGACAAAAAATTATTGCAAGGAAGAATTGTAGAAGAAATAAAATTTATAAACTCATGAATAAAGATATAATTTATCTTTTAACTAGCATCAAAGATAAGTTTAATATGAAAAACACTGCTAAAATGACGTTTATTAAACTTCTTAGCCAAAGTTGCCTTAAAACCTCAATATATATCTATTCCAAATATATGTTGGAATAATCCTTTGATTCAACTTTTCTATCTCTATTATGTTCTTTCAATGGTGATGTAGCCATTATTGTTTGTTGATTCAATTTATTAGATGTCCACATTGTATCTAAAAACATCATATATACTTCATAGTATGCATCCATTATACTTTTTGAGATATCTCTATTTCCATCTAAATTTGAATTACAATTGTAAAAATCCTAATTTAAAAAAATTTAGTTTCTTGTAATATCTATTCAAGTTCTTGCAATAGGATATCCCTTTGAGAGGTCTCTTCCTACCATTGATCTTATAAGGTATGGATCTCTACTTCATTTATTTAAATGGATTCAGATTGCTTATATTTGTATACAAGTTCCATATTGGCAGTCTTTGCAAGGATATTGGTATCTCTTTAATTTGCAAGGATATTGATATCTCTTTAATTTTTTTTATCTACCATTTTTATTTCAACATCAAGAATTAAATTCTTTGTGGCTTTCTATTCTATATGCCTTTGTTTGTATTAATGTGTATATATAACATATGCTACAAAATTATACTTTTTATTGCATAAATTTACAATCCAATAAAAAAGTATTTGATATTTTTGTATTTGATTATTTATTCTCTCATTATTATAAAAAATAATAAAACTAGTTCAGTTATTATCAATCCTTAAAAAATACTATGTTTAAATGGTGGCTTCAATATGGTAAAAATGTAAGAATTTCAAACTATTACTTCAACAAACTTCTTTGAACAATTTACATTAGAAACTTGTATGTGAAATTTGTCCTAAGGTAGAGCCAAAGCATAAGTCTTCCTTACATACAATACAATGTCATGACTTTTGAACATCATATCTCCAATATTTGGATCTTCTAACTATAATGCATATATCAAAAATCAATACAAAAATTACATTAGTTTATTTTAATTTAAATTAGATAATCATTATTAAATGATTGATGTAAGATACTTATTTTTGAAGACAATCCAAAGTAAATATATGCACCAATTCTTGACTACAAAACTTGTTATAGTAAATATCTAAAACTTATTTGACTTCTATTTCAGTTTGTTCATCTTGACACTTTCTTGAACACAAATGCCATAGCCACCAACAAAGGTTAGAGTTTCAAGAAATTTAATATTAAAATTTATACATAAAATTAAAAAAAACTTGTTCATTATATAATTGCATTTTCTTCAAGTACTAATAATATTATAATATTTAGCATAACATATAGAAAGCTTTTCTTATATCCACCTGCAATAAATGTGAGGTATTTCAAGCTTACATTCTTACAAAATGAAAAAAATTATAATTTAATTCTATTATATTCATTGCTATATTACCAATGCATAATTTTGAAGAGCCACAAAGTACACTACAACTATGCTCTTTACTCAAAACAATAATTTTATTTTTTATTTTTTATGCACAACATGGATCCACAAAAAATCATGCAAACATCAGCTTTTACCTTATTTGCCAAGATGAATAAAACTTTGATTGATGAAGATGTTCTTTCTGCCCAATAATGAAAGGCTGTTAGCTATCAAGTAAATCTTGAGCTACTCTATAGGAAGACTTTTGAGCTAGAAATGTAAACAACCAGTAATCATTTAATACAAAATATAGATAAATGCTTCAAAGATTCAAAGTCACCATTCTCTACAATACCACATTGTATATTATTTACTTTCAAAACTTCATTATATTTGACAAGTATTATAATACGCTTGAAATTGCACAATGTATAAAAGAGAAAGAGTTTCTAAAAGGCGGACAACATTCACAATCTTTCTAGCATCTTCTATCTATATCCAATTACACTCTTGAGCTTTTGTGGTAGCAAATTTTGGAGCAATTTTGTACTTCTATATTGCTTTCTTTTAAACTCACATTAACTAATTTGTCAAAGCTTGCAAAAAATAATTAATACTATGAACTATCATATCAATTCCTTATATAGGAGTTTTCCAATAATGTGCCAACTTTGTTTAAGTGTGTGTAGTCAAGTTTTCTTTATTTTCTGATAATGCACCGCTAATTCTCAATATTTTATTCTAAAGATGATGTGGATTAAATCATGCATGCAAATATGCATGTTTATTTTATAAGATTTATGGTTTCATTACTATAAATTGTCTTTAAATGCATCAAGTATACAATATATTAAATTATATTTATACATAAATAGAAATCAAGTCCAAATCCAAACTTATATTAGAATTGGAAAATTAGACTATCATGAGGTTGTTGTTCCTCTTTAGGTTTGTCATCTCTTGTTCTATTCTTTCTCCATGCCAATTTGCACTGTCCTAGCTAATCATTATAAAATGGATTTGTGCTTTGAAATAATTTATAATTCTAATAAGATAGTAATGATTTGAACATTATGTATGTTGCTTCTAGATATCTCTTATTAAAACAATTCCAAGTGCAAATATTTGTATTGAATTGTTTATAAAGCCATGTATAAGAGTATTTACAAATAAAGATTTCAAGGGTAAGGAATTGGATTTAGGAGAACCACCACTTATAGGTTCTAAAAACTCTCATAATAAGGTTAATTAATTGTTGTTTATTATTTTTTAAATCCTATCAAATTCAATTGATATTTTGAGTAGTATACTTATTCTTCTTAAGAAATACTAAGCGCTTAAAGTCATTGCAACTTTGGGTGCATAATTATTTAACAATTTTTATTATAGACAAATTTGAAAGTTACACTCAAAAAACTTGTACTAAGATTTTAGTAGAAACAAGGAGATGTAATGGTGTGCAGTAATTTTTTTTGGTATGTCGGCTCAATTGAACTACGGTTAGTACGACATTTTTTTTTTTAAGACAATAGAAGTTTGTCATTAGTTTTTGCTAAATATCTAAATTGTTTTATTTGCCTTATCATTTCATACTATGTCACTATACTCCTAGGTATATTTTGCATTTACAAAACTCTCTTACAGACACCTAAGCTTGCATTAAAAAAGAAAAAAAAACTATGTTTATCACAGCAAGCATTACTAATAAAAAAAATCTAACTAAAAACTACAATTATTTTTTAATATTTTATGTTTAATATTATTTTATTAAAAATATCATTCTTATTATTTTTATAATATTTAAATGTGATTTTTTTTTATTAAAATAACATAGTTAGAATGTATAATTTTATTCAAATTATATTTATATTACAAAAATAAATATTTATTCTATAACTTTTTAGTAGTCTTTAATTTTTTTATATTTAAAAAATACAACATATTACCAACTAAAAATATTCTTATTTTTATTCTTTTAAAAATATGAAACTTCAATTTACTTATATGGATTTTTTTATTCTTACATAATATTTTATCTAGACATAAAATCATATTTTTTTTATAATTTTCTTATTTTAAACCATAATATCTATAATTTTGAATTTTTGCTAAACTCTAATTGTAAAGATAATATCTGACCTATTTAGATATCATCTATTAGGTACATTAGTTGAATCAATCAAGTTAATCCACTATCTTAGTTTTGTACACAAGTCTAATATTGCTTCAATATTATTTCTTAGTTTACACTTTAGCAAGTATTATATATATATATATATATATATATATATACATATGTATTTTGTCTCTCGCATTTGATGCAATCTTTGTATAGTATTATATGAAAGAAAAATATCATATATACCGCTCAAATATGTCAAAATTTCAAAAATACCCCTATATTCTTGATAATAGCATATATCCCTAGAATTGTTGATAAAAACATATATACCCCCCACCTTGATAAGGTATTAGAAATCTGTCAATTCCATTAATGTTTTTGTCTTTATATGAACCCAAATATGAACCCAAATAATGGTTTTTGTGCCAGATTGTTTGAAAAAGAAGGAGAGTGCCGCAGCTCACAGACAGTGCACAGCATGCGGCTCTCTTCCCCGCAGCATCCCGTCCCAGGGTCTTGCAAAGTGCAAATCTTCTGCAAAGCAGAGATCTCCTTCAGTAGAGGGAGCTGTGATTGCGACTGCCAAATTGCGAGTCATCGGTTTCCGGGTGCCAACGTTGGTGCAGGCTCTTGCGAGCGGCGCAAAGGCTCGAGGCTGCCACCATCAACGCTAGCGATGGAAATCTAGTCATTGTGGAGAGTGCGGTGCGTGCTCCAGGCTCACTCAGACCAGCTCACATGAGCATTGAGCGTCAGTGTGTTTTTCGCCACAGATCCTCTTCTTCTGTCCGCTTGGCATGCTGCTTTGTTGTTTTCATACGAGATCAAAGCAGCTAGTCTGGTGTCTGGCGCGCATTCGTCGCGGGTATCGTCCTCCATCCGCCGACGTCTTCATCAACGGCATGAATCGAAAGATGTGTGCCGAATTGTGTGCACAGCGAGAGAAAGAGATGGATTGATAGTTGAGTCCATTGAGTGCCTCCACATTGTTTCCGGAGAGTACATTGGATTTTGGTAGATAGTATTTGCAATGGCTTTTAAGGTGAGAAGTGCTGGATACAATATATGAGACATTTTTACAGAATATATATACACACACACACACATATATATATATATATATATATATCCAACAATCACAACATCAGAACCCTGTAGCTCTGCAACAAGTAAAACGCACAAGCTCATCGCGCTATACTTCTTCACAGATACCTCGCCAGTTACAAAACCCTCACGACCAGCTAGACTCACGGAGGCGAACCTGAAAGCTCAGCCACTTATCAACACGAGAATTGTTTCTGAAAAAACTCAATGATATGTCATATTTTGCACCGAGCAGGGAGACCACTTTATTGGGCACGTACACGAGCTAATTCCGAAGGCTGCAGGGATACTCCTTGAAGGAGTCACTGCTGTGTGTGCCCGTCGTTGTCTTAATTCAGGGGGAGCAGCATTGTTGACTGGGAATTCTGTGAATCAAATCCGAGCCTAAACAAAGGACACTGCGGCTCGCAATTGCCGAGTATAAAAATCGAATCCAGGTGGTACTTGAGGACGGTATTCACCAAGTCTGCTGTTATAGCTTGAGCCCAAATACGAATATCAATCCCAAATTGCGTTACAAATAACGATAACTAGGCTTGACCAAGTTGTTCACAGACTTGGGCAACAATGGTAGCGGTGGTCATCAAAACGTTCCGAACTAGATGTCAACCTAATTATTTAACACTTGCAACTCGCTACCTCGTTGAATCCGCCAGCGTTGTGTGGGATCCAATCTATATGTGTGGCAACGTTGTTTTGTGTTTGACTACTACAGAGCTCGATCTCTGCAGGGACTGATATATTCTCATCTCTGGGGACTGACTCAATTATGTTCAGATATTTGTATATGACTTTGTACATGACAACCAACCTAGGGAATTAAATGTGGAGATGAAATAAGATTTAAGATACAGATCAAATATGCTATTGATTTTTAAGAATAAAAACATACTTGTTAACAATTATTCTATCTAACTGTATCTGCACTAAAATATTTTTCTTTTGCATATTGTCTCTGTTAAAACACACATAAATGATGCTGGTTACTAAAAACATGTTAAAAAGGATACAATAGAAAATGAGAATCATAATATCACATAACTACTAATTTCAAGACAAAAATTTTACAACTATATTTTCTGAAATAAACACATTTTATTTCAAAGAACCGGAGTTTACAATAAAGATTACTTTCAAAAGATGACTAACTTACAATTCCTGCATAACTCAGCATTTTCAAGAAGAGAGATGGTGATTTATTATCAGAAGTACCAAATTACAAATCTAAAATACTCATCGTGGACTGAAGGAAGAATCTGAAGGTAAGTACAACCGAAAGTTGTAAACCAAAAAAATCTACACTTGAAACGAATCGGTCCCAAACAAGTTGATCCATAATGTTTGCATCGCAGTTCCAACCGTCACGATTTCCAAATGAGGTTGTGTGCCGTGATTCGGGACACTGTTCCTAGCCGTGTCCCGTGACGAAATGAATGGTCACCGGTGCAGAAACGCCAACCACTGGTCCCACCTCCAAAATCCACCTCACTCTACACGCTGCTTGCCAGCACATTCCCCTAACCTTGCACCGAAACATGACATCGAAACTAAGTCATCACCCAGCACCCTATACCGATTTCGAAGACCATTCAGCTGAAAGTATCGCAGCATACAACAACCTCCACATCCATATGCGAGAAAACTCTGAGGGTATGTCCATTATGAGTCAGCGCTTCTTTCTTCTGGAACCAAATTCGCGAACGAACTCCCAGCTGCAAGCAAGACATGACGAGCACTCGTGGGGCACTTTCCTCCAACATCTACTACAACTCCAATTCTTCCCAGGTGCACGTCGAACAAATGTAGCTCGTCATTGCCACATTCAGTCCCTGTTTCCGATGTCGACGTGATGAAACCCACTTGCGCGACGTGATAGAGATCGCTTCCAATGTGGAATTGCCGACTACACATCGTTGGTTATTGCCATCTTCTGACCCAATCACAACACTTGCAGCTTGTCGGCCACGGCACAAACCCCGAGCACCCTCCCTCTAACCAACCCAATGCCCGTTTCCAGTTCTCCGCATTCACATCGCCATCGCAGACTCGCCGGCCCCCACAGCAGCCAGCACTTCGGACCTAGACATCGACAGAAACAACGAGCCATCTTCACACATGTTTCCCCAAACGAATTGCATTGCAAATCTTTCAATATTGTAAATGATTTACACCTCATCGCGACGCTGCACTACACTCCTAAATCCTCGTTACATCATTATCCACACACTCTGGGATGCTCCACACATTGATTCACAAACGTCTACTTCTACATGTCGCTGCAGCTGGTCCTCCGTCTAGTTCTGAATGCGGTCAGCTCCCTTCTGAGCATCCCTCTTCAGGTCGTGCGCGGTGTCGCGGGCAGAGTCGCCCACGTCCTCAGCCTTGCGCTCCGCGCTCTTTCCTGCGTCCTGCGCAGAGCTCGTCGCCTTGTCGGCGTTCTTCTTCAGGGAGTCGGCGGCGTCCTGCACGGCGTTCCGCGCCTTGTCGCCCACATTCTCAGCCTCGCCACGGGCGTCCCTGGTGGCGCTCTTGACGCTGCCCTCGATTTCCCGGCCCTTGTCGGTGGCCTTGTCACCCAGCTTCTCGGCCTCGTTCAGGCCATCGCGACCCACGTCCTTGGCTGCGTCCTGTGCTTCGTCGGCCTTGCCCGACAAGAAGTTTCCGGCGTCCTCGAGCTTCCCCTTCGCGGCGCCCGCGGCGTCCTGCACCTTGTCCTTCACAGCTCCCGCGGTCTGCTTGGCCTTGTTGTACGCCGCGCCGGCGGCATTCTCCACTTCGTCGACCACGCTGTCCTCGGCACGCACCACCACAGTGGACCGAGCGGGAGACGACCTCACACTGGCAGCGGAGTGGGCCACATTCAACCTCAACCCTCCGAGGCAGCTGGCGAAGCTCAGCTTACCTGGCTGGAGACGGACACGACGTTCACAGCCTGAGCTCCTGCAACGTTCACGCTAGCCATCGCCAAGGACGTCATTCTTGCAATCTGGTGGGAGCCAAAGAAACGAATCTGCCGCGAGAATTCGACCGCTGAGAGGACTGGAGAATCGGAAACGAGATGGAGAGTAGAGAGATTGATAGCAGAAGAGGCGCTTTGACAGATGTCGATTACGATGGCTGGTGATGGAGTGGGAGCGGGTGGAGCAAAGTTTTATAACCCAGTCGAGAGCGTTGCTTCTGGCCGCATGAGCTCCGGCTCAACCCACACACGAAAGCAAACGACGTGGTCGTAGGCTGCCAAGTGGCTCGCCTGCCCGTGCTTGTGGGTGCTTTGGAATTGTATCTCAATTCCCAGCCAATTTTCACTTTGGGACAGCAATATTTTGGGTTGTTGTTTGCCAATTACACGGCGAATTTCAGTTCTACGGTGGATAAGTTTTGCGGAGTGAGATCCATGGTTGAATAGCGCTGTTTAATTGGATTTTGTTTTATCCATAATACAACATAAATGTTATTGTTTGACACATTATTTCATTTCATTATCGTTATTGTTTTTCTTCTTCTCACTTGGAGATCATTACATAACCTCACAAACATTGTGATGAAGCTCTTTATGAGTTTTTTTTTTTTTTTTTTTTTAAAGCTTAGAATAAGTGATCAGGATTGACTTGCAATAGGTGGTTTTGGAGTTGCAAGACTGTAGGATTTGTATTTTGGCAAAGCAGTTTGTTGATGTTGATACCAAAGAGGATTTGAATTTGAAGGAGGATTAAAATACATGCATATAAAGTCATGTTTTATAACCTTGTATTCATGTTTTGTTTTGGTATTTGTACTAATTAATACATAAATTTTCTTTTGTATATATATATATATATATATATACAAAAATGTGTTTTTTGTATTTCATTTCTTATTCTTTTCATATTGGACAAGTTTAATAACTTCTAAGATTTGGAAGTTTTTAACTCTTCAATAACTACAGTAGTGATGATTGAAAACAATGTGAAAGTTACAATATATAAAAATTAAAGAACAATACTATATGAAAAATAAATTGGATTTCATATAATTAAATTACAAGTGAAATGCATGTGCACAACAATTTTCATATTAAATTGTATTATGTGAATTTTTAGAAATAATATTTCAGATATTTAATATTGAAGTGAATATTACTTGTTTCGAATTTTTCATATTCTCTTCATCATTGCCAACTTGTTGTTGAAAAAACTCATTGCACAATTAGCAAAGATAAGATTCATTGATTATAATTAAGTTAAAAATGGTTTCATTCTTTAATTTTTTTATCTTGATCTATATAATTTTCTTATTATATATATACTACAACACTAAATACCTTCATTCTTTTGATTAAATTTTATTTTTGAATTTTCAAAGGTTAAGATTGATTGGATTTACTTTAAAAATATGTAAAGGATTTGAGTTTTCTTAGGATTTATTAAGTGTAGGATTTACTTCAAACTTCTAAGGTTTAGGTTTTTATTGTAATTTCTTAGGTTTGGAGCTTATTTAAAGTTGCCAAGGTTGAAGATTTAATAGAGCTTGTTAGAATTTAAGATTTATTTAGGATATATTTGTAACTTCTTTAAATAAGGCTTTGTTTCAATTTTCTAGAATAAAGAATTTGATATAATTTAGGAGTTAAATTGTTTAAATCTTGGCTAAAATAAGTATTATCTAAGATTTATTAGGATATGGATTGGCTTACGAATTTTTATGATAAGGCTTCAAGAAACCTTAGATAGAAGCAAACTAAGTAAATTAGTCAATTAAATAGTTGTTGTGCATATTAGATTCTATTTGCTTATTGTCATAGGATTAAAGAGTATTATAGGGGCTTGTATTAAATGCACATCAAAGAATATTGAGAGCAAAGTTATTAATATATATATGTTAATTTAATTTTTATTGAACAATTATATGTGGTACTAAACATAAGAATACTTCACAAATATGTGATAGCTTATAATAGTACATTATTTGAAAGGTAATAAGTAATTAGAAGTCTTTTGAGGATTTATCATTATTCAATTATTTATATCATTAAATAAAGTAATTTTCCACCTTATACTTATTATGTTCAAAATAATAATAATAATAATAATAAAATAATTAATAAAATTGATTAGCTTTTTTTTTATCAAAATATAAGTTACTATATTTGCAACCAAAACATACTAGTCTATTTTGTTTGTTATCTTTGGACAAAACTAAGTTTTGATAACCAATAACATTAAAGAGAAGATTTTGCATAGATGGTTTAATCTTATATCTTTCTATAATACACCCATAAGCATTACAACCTTGAATAAAATAAAATAAAATACATACAAATATAAGAAATTATAATAATTATTAAACATATAAAGCACAAAAAAAGAATTATATCAATAAATTAAAGATATTAAAGATTAAAAGTAGTCATTAAAAACATAGTAGAAATATTACAAAATAAAATATATTATCAAAACATATTTCTAAACAACATAAAAAGTTTGTATAATATATAAAAAATATAAAAATAACTTCAAAAATAATAGAAACAAATAAGAGTCCCAAATCCTTTATTATTAAAGGTGTAAACAAACAGAGAGAGTTTTCTAGATAGAAGTGCCTCTTTAAAACCAACTTGAGTAAATCTATCAAGATATTGAAAAGAATTCAACCTTTAGCAAAGTGTAACTTGTTATAAAAATTCTCAAAATTTTGATCTTATTCCACAAAATTTTTGTAGCATACTAATTTATGTCTACTTTATACTCATAACAAGAAGATTTCTTAGATTTACTTGTGAGGTTGATGTGCTTACTTCTCTTAGCTAAATAACTTGTTGGTATAGACATTAAACCTTAATATTGAAGTCTTTTGTAGACAAAGAAATAGAACTTTTATAGTTGGCATTGCTAATTTGTGAAATTTTCATTCTAAGAATATTGGCAAGTTTGAAAAGATTTGAAATAGTTTCAAGTCTATTTTTATTACTATCAAATATATCATTTGTAATTTTTTTTTCTATCTCTATAACAAACAACTTTAATAAATTTACAAGTCAAATTAGAAGAAGGTAATCTGAAACCTCTAATATCAAATATTTTTTTTGATAAAGAGTGGTAATCCACTTTTTTTAATAAAAAAACCATATAAGAAGGAAAAATATAAATATAAATATATATATATATATATATATAATTTAAAGATAAATAAATTATTAGCTTTTAAATAATACAATAAAAAGTGGAATAATTCACTCGTTTTTATAAAAAAATCAATATAACAAATTTTGATCCATGTCAAATTATCAAGGATATGAACTACAATAAAAAAAATTAAAATGATAATATTTTTTCATATCACCAAAAGAAAGAAAATAAACAATCAAAAAAATAGATATAGAATTGAAACTAAAATGGCTATTGTCAAATGTAAAATCACTAAGAAGTCTTGAATCAAAATGCAATATAAAAAAAATATTGATAATAGAAAAGAAAGCCTAATTCTTACTTGCATATATACTATCTACCAAAATATGTACATTATATAGCCAACTTGTAATGCAAGTAGTTAAATGTACAATATGTGGCCAACTTGTTGGCAAAGTTGTCAACCTATCAATCACTTATAAACATGCATAAAGTCTATAGAGATTTTAACAAGCTTTTTAATAACATATCAATAATTTAATAGATTTCTACTTATATCTATCTAATTCTACTTTTCTAAATAAATATAATACTAAATATAACCATCTATTATAATAATAGTAATAATATGTTATTTTTTATTTTTTATTTTTTTAATTCAAAGAATTGATGTAAGAAAGATTTATAAAGATAAAAAAATTAAAGGTTGAAATAATATAGAGCCATAGAATATAGATGGATAAGGACATATAAAATTTTGGCATTAAAATAATAATTATAATAGAAATCATGATGTAAAATCAAAACTAATTATTTTTTGTAAGAATGTGTGGCATAAAAACATATATGAATATAACTAATAGATCATTGAATGATTTCATTTCAATTTTTGTAATCATCTTTTTTTACTTGTAGTATTTTTTTATCTAATTATGGTAGAAATGATGTCATAAGGAAGTTAGAAGTAATTTAGAGGTAATTTAATTTTAATCTAAATTGTTATTCTTCTAATTCTCATAAGTGTTATAATTTCTTATGAATCAAGGTATGTGAGTAGACACGTGTGTATACTCAATTCTATTTTAAATACAATAGTGGTATTGATACAAAAAAATATTATAAGGGCTCATTTGATAGCTATTAATATTGATCTTAGATTTTAATCCTTCAATTAATTAAGGTTGTGGCTCTTAATTTGGCATCCTTTGGATTCAAGGGTGAAGATATAGCCACCATCTTTAGGTCTTAGGAAAATAATATAAGGAATCCTAAAGGCTCATATGGTTAGAACATTTATTTTCTATTGATAGATGAAGCCAAATCTCAATATTTGATTGATTTTATAAGCAACTTTGGTACTTGTTAGTTATTTCTTTTAAATTTGGAATTTTAAATTTTAAAACTTAAAACTAGATAGGAAATTATTTTTTAATATTTTAGACATAAAAACTTTAAAACTTGAAGTTCAAACAAAGATACAATATCTAATTTAGTGAAGGATAATAAGTTGCCTTCAAAGTTTAATAGCTCTATTTTTGAAGGCTATCTTTATTGTTCATAAGCTGCAAAGCAATGAGAATTATTTTATTAGAGAATTATTTTATTAGAGAGCTCATAAAATTTGATCTTTAGGAAGCTAAGAATTAATAATATTAGAGCCAAGATGTTGTAGAAGTACTAACTTTTGTGGCAATGGATTTGCTGCCCTTGAATTCAAGTGGCTAATTGAAGATATTACATTAAAGAACAAGATCAAGAGAATCAAGACAATCTAAGGCCTCAATTTTTGAAAGAAAGTACTATTTATAGTCAAAATTATACTAAATTTAGGTATATTAACAAGTAATCAAGGATAAGGCCATGGTGTTAATATAATTATAAGAAAAACTTAAATCTTTGATAGATTTATATTAAAAGATATTTCAACTAATAATAGATATTATATATTTAATTTAAAATTAATTTATTATAAATAAAATTATAAATATAATACAATAAAAAATTTCTAAATATAAAACAAAGATATGTAGTTTTAATAAATAATTATCTATAGAGTACTAATTAAAATAAGTAATGAAATAATAAAAATTAACCACTTGATAAAAGAAATATACAAGTGTATAAATATATTTAGCTAATTGAAATAAAAATATATTCATGTTGATAAATTGATAATGCAAAGTAGTAAAAATATACAAATAATACATTGCTTTTTACCTAAGAATTTTTTTTTAAAAACCATAGTGTTTACTGTTTGAAAAAAAATAATAATCCACCAAAAAAAAAAATTTAGAGCATAAATGTATAAATGTACATATAATGTACAAATGCCACAGCAACATTGTTGAGGGCAGTAGCTACTACCAATCATGTCGAAGGTGGTTGCAAAGTGATCACCAAGAACCGCAAAACCAGGAAGATCATTAATTCCTTCGGAGCATCTTAGTTCCAAAGAATTCCTTTCGAATTCTGATCTAATTTCTGTGAAGCGTACTATTACTGAAAATACCATCATGAAGAATCTCAGGATATTAACAACTCATGAAAGAAGAAGAAGAAGAAGAAGAAGAAGTCTGTCAGTGGAAGTGTGTGCTTTAATAGCACGCAAATGGGTTTCTATTGATACATTCAGCACATGTAAAGTGTGCCGACATTGCATTCTCCAGCAATGGGTGGTTTTTTAGACCCTGAAAGTCATGGTTCAGCTCTGCCTATACACTTGCATCTGCTAACTTTCTATGGAAGTGAAACTTGTAGTCATCTTGACGCATCTGCTTAGAGTACTCCTCCAGGTTGAAGTTGTCTTCCTTGAGTAACTCCTCCAGCTGGCCAGCATCAAACAGTTCGTTTACAAGTTGCATGGATGCAGGGTCGTTGGTATACACAAACTTCACCTTCCGGGCTGTTTTTGCATCCAGAAACGGCTTGACTACCTGCCCATGACGTTGTAATGTTTCTGTTAAGTAAATGCAGCACTTCGGAATTGAAAGAATGCATGCCAATCCATATCATGATTTCATGATTTTTCGACTGTTGTTTACATGCTCACACAAGAGTTTAAAATACTGTAAGTGAACAACATACATTTCATCCGACGTCTCTACCCACGCAGCTATGAACAGCATAAACCATAAGAATGGCCTAGGTTTGGCAAACGAGTGAAAGGAATGTGGCACTCTAAGATGCTTATTGAGGGAAAAGCATGAGAAGCTTAAATGCTTTGACAGTCTGTAGGATGACTATATACACTTATCATTTTCATGGTTCACGAGGCTCAGCTCGTTAGGTTGGCACAACAAACACTGCTATATAACAGGTTTGTGCGAGAATGTAGGAACCCACCTGCCAGAACGTTTCGAAGATGTGTGGAGGGTTGATTAAGATTCCATAGCCAAGACGTTCAGGGTAGTGTCTTTGCAACACATGTGCCGCATCCTGAGTAGTTTTGATAGAAATAGGCTTGGTCATGCTCCAATTCTTGAAGTCCACCAACCAAATCATCTCCTCTTGATCCTCAGGTAGATTCGCAATGGCATTCTCCATCGAATAGACAAGCTGCTTAACTTGGCCCTCTCGCGACGTAGTATTCTGCAGCAGCAATGAAACCTCAATTAACACCCCCATTCTCATTTCGCTGCGTGAACCCTGGATTCAACTCAAGTGCGAGCTAAACTGGGTGCCAATATTCTCAGCATCTGCAATCGCTCACCTGTTTTGCGGGGCGCATCACCAGAACCGAACGCCCCTGCTTATCGACAGTGGCAGCTCTGTATACTTTCCCCGTTTCCGCTTCCTTGGCAACGTCCTCCTGCATTTGCAACACGTCAAGAAGACGTCATTTCACCTTCCCAGCACGGTAATGAATTGGAAAATTGCGAGTGCCTCGGATGTCCTTGCTCGTTCAGTCCTTTTCAAGACATGCAATGACAATTGTCTACTACAACCAGAATAGTTTTTAGCAAACATTCGTACTTAAATAAAATACGCATTTACCAAATATGCAAAAATGATGTCTTGTCAAGAGGTAGCGCTAGGGGTGAGGGAACTAACCCAGCGGATATCTTCTGGTTTGTAGGAAGCTCGCCATGCCAAAGTGTCTCGTAACATCTTTTCTGCTTTCTTGACGTTCCAACTGCGAGCTCGAAGATACCGCCTGAGACATGCATCCGTTGCATAATGGCCATCGCGTTCGCTAAGTGGCTCCAAAGCCGTCCTTAAATCCTTGACCTGTCAACCCGATTTTTTTCCTGAGTCACCAAAGTTTTTTGGGTCTCCAATCGGAAAACAATACCGGTGAAGGATACAAGTAAAGAATGCTAACTTCTTGAAATTCCGCGTTGCTGGTTTAATTTACGGTGTGTACTCTGAAAAGCTGTCACCCGTTCATGGCGATAATAAGATGACCGTCGACACAATAACAAATGCCGCTTTTCAGAATCCCATTTCAGTAACTAGACGGTGACATGACAAGGGTAAGAGCACGATGGGTAATTGACAGGTACCCTAGCATTCTCATCTGTGTGAGAGGTAGATTCATCCTGCCCCGATCCTCCTCTGCGCATAAACCTCTTCATGTGAGCTGTGCGACTTGAAATTTTCCCACCGCACAACCGTCCCTCTCTAAAATTTTATCATGCAAAAGAGAGAAGAAAGGTCACATCAATCAACGTTGCTTCCCAACAGACACAACAAATTATTGCAAAACGCTTCAATACAACCAGAATTTGATTTGGTAAACCAAGGGCATCCAAACAAGACTCACCAACTACAGTCTCTGAGCTCACTTCCCACCAAATTTCGAGAACACTCCACCAATAGCCTCAAAATCGCTTCAACACGCTCGAAATGAATCAATTCAATATCAGTGCAAGCTATTCCAACACCACTGCAAGAGAAGAACGCCAAGCGGAACAATATGAGTGATCGAACACCAAAGGAATGTTCATGGAATGGCTTAATACACGACACAAACGAGTTTTAGAAGGAACCGAGATAGAGTAGAGTTTGAACATGTCGCACACATCACCACATACCTTGGGCAAGAAAAAGAGACGGATCTAAGGAATAGAAGAACGAAACCGAGTAGGTTCAAGAGAAAGTCTAACTCGTGGTGTGCAAGCTTCTGACTAGAAGCATCTCAGTGGGCTTCGTGAGACTCACCTGAAGTAGTCCCTAGGTTCAAGAGCCCTGCTCTGACCAACTTTTTTCATGACGCACGGCCGGGTATGCAGTAAATACTTTAGGTCATGAAGTTTATCGGTTTCTCTGTTCTTTCTTGGTTACGTCCGCGCGTGATTGCGAAGCC
The DNA here is from genome assembly GCF_059467195.1 of Physcomitrium patens. NCBI lineage: Eukaryota > Viridiplantae > Streptophyta > Bryopsida > Funariales > Funariaceae > Physcomitrium > Physcomitrium patens. Next base: position 3,147,445 of record NC_143434.1, on the reverse strand, counting down.
CACGGAGTTCTAATAACAGTATCAGGCCCCCTCACGTCAGCCTGTGTTTTCCACCTCGATGCCACAAAATCTTTACATAAACACTCGACCTAAGTGCTAGTTACCCACACGGAGACCCACATGATATCGGAGCAGAACCCTCGTCACCACAGTTCCACCGTTCGTTTTTTTCTCCAGGACGACGATTGAATTCAACAACAAAGAGCTGCTGAACAATGGTGATTGCATGGAACCAGTTGAGGGCACATTGCGAATACAATAAAATAGTTTGAAAACCTTGAATATACAGCCATTTCGCAAAATTGGGCAACTGCACGAGAAAATCCAGCGAAGAATATTAATCCTCAGGTGGAGCTTCGATGCCGTCACAGAAGATTCCTAAAAATACACACACAGATTGAAGTCAATTGAAAAAAGAGCTGATCTAATTGTGGCGTGGACCTTCATCCCGGACTCTGTGGAGCTTTGAGGAAGCTCCCGAGGCAAGTGCAGCAGTCGGCAAAATTGCGTCATGCAGATGCGAAGTCGTCACTTTACCTCCGAAAACGGCGAGCTTCTGCTTCCGACCGTGGATCACCGATGGGAGTCTGTGCCTCGCCGCCTTGTCAACTGCTTCGAGATGGTGTTGTGGGTCCCTCGGCATTCTGCGACACTTACGCGCGATTTCTTCGTCGACTGCTCGTCGTCGCCGTCATAGTCGTCGTTCAGGTCGCTATTGTCGTCACTGCCGCATTCGTCACCATTATCGTCGTCGTCGGTTCGTCGTATCCGGAACATCGTTCTCTAAAAGGAGATTCATTTTAAACTACAAAATGAGAAAATAAAGGAAGTTAATGTTATGCCTCTTTTAGCACTCCTACAATATTCTAAGGGGAATGTTAACTAGACCCAAGTTTTTATTAAATCAACTCACCCATCATTAAAAATTGAAAGTAAAAATGACGTCTAGATTCATTTCTCCACTATTGGATCTGCAACCAATAAAAACCAATTTCATTCATCATGATTACCATATTTTTCAGCAAGGGTGGGTCTATTTAATAAAAACATAGGTCTATTTAAAATTATGAAATGATTTTAGAAATTAAGCGCATCTTCTTCTTATCTCCTAAGCAAGGCATGTTTTCCAGCAAATTTTGTATTGGTGTTTTTTATTGGCTTTTTATTGGTTTTTTTTATTGGTTTTTTTTTTTTCCTCTAAAAATTTTCCTTTCTATTATCGTTCAAGCAACTATATAATATGTTATAAATTGATTTTTAAATTTAAAAATATTTATTATTTTTAAATTTTAATTATTTTTTAATATTTTGTAAGGATTTAATATTGATCATTATTTTCAAACTATAAGAATTATTTGGTTTTTTAATAAAAAAAATTTAAACATGATAGTTATTATACATACTTGCTGCAAAAAAACAAGACAAAATAATCAGCTTGGTTATATAATTTATTTATTTTTCTTACAGAAACTACACAATGATTCGGTATGACTAAAACTGGAATCTAAAAAATGGATTAAGATTGTTTTTAAATAATTTGTAAAATGAGTGATTTGTACTAACTAAAATTTAATACTTTAAGTCTCTACTTGTTTGTGCTGTGTAAATATCTTTGCATGAATTCTTTATTTGCACTTCTAATTGTGATACAATTCAAGGAGATGACAAAGTCATAAGCATTCACATGGGTATTAAAATAACAAACATTTAACTAGGTGCTGAAATACTAAAACTGTAAATGAACATTGAAGTGTTGAATGTTATAAATTCCACAAAAAATGCTTATATTTATATATTTAATTATTATTTTTTATTACTAATACCAATGCTAATGTTTATATGTTTAAATAAGAAAAGCAGAGAAGGCATAAGTTAATTTGGTGAATATAGATAAATAATCCATTGGTGTATGTCTCAATAGTCAATATTAATTCCTTGCAACAAGACAAAGGATTAATAAAAGGCAAATGAGACAATAATAGCTTTAATTTTTCTTGCCACTCTTGGATGTGTTGCTCTAACCACAAGAAATAAGTAAAAATGATTTTAAATATTTAAAATAAATAAATAAAAACATTATTAAATGAGTTAAATAGTTACAAAGTGGACAATTTTACACAACAAGTACCCAACTCACACTCTAACCTTTTACTTCATCCCCCTATTATTCAAGCATGTTAACAGAGGTGGATGCAAGATAGCTGCTTCAGATTTTTGTGCACAACTCAATGATAAGCAACCAATTGTTGGATTGTTCTAAAATATTGGCAATAGGGATTTACAATTCAAATTTTAGAATTTCAAGGAAAATATGTATTTATTTACTTAGTGAAAAATTAGACAATAATTTTAAAATTAGAATTAATTCAAATATTTTGTTACTGGGAGCCATTTGAACTTGTTGTTCATCCAGTACCAGGTTCACCTGGTTCCTGCTCCTCTACAGCCCAAAGCGTCCACATTTTGCCAAGGAACTTTGATCTGACCCACCTCACATTTGCTCCACCTCAGGAATCATTCAGCACGACGAAGGCAGCTAGATCTGAGGAGCCAAACTGAATTAATCTTAGAAATAGAAAATTTCCTGGTTATAGAAGGCAATGATATCGCCAAAGTGTAAGTATTTCTCAACTTATCAGCAGCTTGTGTATATTGGACCCAGCAACCGATTCTTTTCTAACCGGTTTTATACTGGAGGTGGAGGATAGGTATGAAGATACAGGGATTCATACACGTGTTTCTAAAAGTGTAATGAAATAGAAATGAATATCAAGCACCCAAAAGCAATCCACAAATACCACAAAATCGGAAAACCAAAACAAAACATTCAGTGATTGCATGTGACGACAGTCAATGCGTTCAGGTTTGAATCATTAATCGAGGTTATCATGATGATTACCCGATAGGAGTGAATATCAAGCTCTAGAGAGAAAGGACGACTTCCGCTTGAAATCTTAAGTCTAGACTACACAAAACTATTTGTATCTAAACAAGGTGGGCGCTACTCCAACCGAATCAAATAGAGAGGCAACAATCAATTCAAGATGCACTCGACTTACACTAAAGTCTACCTTCTGACCTCTCTGCGCATGTTAAGGGCACAGTCACATCCTCTAAATTGAAAATCAAATTTCTCAGAATTACAGAGCAGTTCACGAGCCAATCCCTCTATGAGGATGCAGAAAGGTTCTATGACATGTGATGCTCTTCAAATGAAAATATGCTACCTTGTACTCTTATGACGTTTGAAACCAAATATTCTTGGTGTGTAGCTTTGAGTTGGTTTTGAAGGCTTGATGCAGGGATATGTCACCAAGAAAAGATGGGGAAAAGTTGTACCGAAATAAGCACCATCGATATCTGTACTTGAAGTTAAAGGTAACCACCACGACTGAGCCACACTAAAACAAATATAAAAACGAATACAATACAAGCAATGAGAGTAACTTATCTAAACTGTGCCATCTATCGCGACAATAGACCTATCTTCTCTTCGAAAAACTGAAGGTTTCTAAGGACTGCAACTGGATGGAGGCCCAAAGAGTACTGCCGTTTCCTATAAAAACAAAAACAAAACCAAACAAGTATATAATTGAGGGGATACTGCCTTGAAATTTCGATCGAGGAGAATATAAATCTTCACACTTTGGACAATAGATCTTCACAGTGCTTGTTCGAGGAACATCCGACTGTCCCATGGGCAAGCATGCCTGTTCAGAGCAGTGGACGCGAGGGCATCGACCGAAGTCCACAGTTTTACATTTTTGAAGCTACGCAGCCCCACAGAAACAGGGATATCTTACATGAATTAAAAGAACCGGGAATACAATAAACACCCAAAGACTTGATCCCAATCACGGATGCAAAAAAAAGCCAGTCCGAGACAACTCCCATACCATTTGCATTCATTCCTTTGCTTGTTAGGATGTAGCGAACGTGTATTAACCCATACAACATTTCAGCAGCGGACTCTACCGGCTCGTTCTGCTCCTCAGTTAGCATGTCATCTGCGATTGTACAGACATCAATCAGAGAAATGTTCCTTAATGGTGTGAAAACGTAGGATTTTCTACTCACGGTAACAAGAAATCCTGCACCAAAAGGTCCTCTCGGTTACATAGGAAGATCTGCAGCATTGCTTTGACTACGGATATGACAGCAGATGTGCCTCGTAACATACTTTTCTTCAGAAAAAACAAAACAAAAGCTACAAAACCCTCCATACCGTCGGGAACTAGTAATAGCGCTACACACTGATACTAAAAACTTGTACGTTGAACTAGCGATAACAACAGTGCGCAACAAAACACTCACGTTCAAAAGGAATAAGAGTGAATATAAATGATACTGATCCTTCCAATGTAATAAGGAAATAACAAAAGCAACTGCTTTGGAATACTGTAACCTGTGCACCCTTGGTATATTTAGTTCTCTGTAGTTTACTTCGTGTACCTCACATGTCCAAAAAATAATCAGATCACCATACTCAACACTCAACTAAACCATAACAACAGAAGAGCGTATAACTTACCACTTGGGGATCCAACATCCAAGATCAGGTCGAGCGCATAATCATAATAGGGAACATGGCTGCTTAAACCACTTAGGTTAAAGTCATCCTGAATATATTCATCATCAACCTCACAGAAAAACTCATTGCCTCTCAAGCCGCAGAACCAGGAGATCCAAGAAGTGTCTTCCCCATCAGATCCACTCACATCTGAATCCTCGCTTTCCGATTCCGAGTCTTCCGCGGCCACTGTATGAACGATTCTACATAGTTAAAGAATATATGACCGCATTGTGAGAGACAAGCAAGAGATGAACAACTATAGGGGGTATTTTATACTGATATCAACCGCCTTAAGTCAACTACCGTCCAAAAAAGCTGTAACCGAGAAACTACTTCCAAGGAAATAACTTGTGACACTGCAGAAACAACCCGCAGAGACTTCCCAATTTCACCAGTCTGGTGAAACACAGAACCCAATACTCTATGAATCTACTAACCTGCAACCCAAAGGCAGTGGCTTCAAACCAATTCCCTATCAGTGGCCGAAAGAAACAATAATCACCATTTAGGAATGATTGATCCCACGCAATTGCTTACAGAAAAGAGGAGGTTAGTGCAACATTTGAACCACGAGATTTTCTGATTAAGTTTAAAGGAAACACGGATAACTACTTGACAATACTACTGACACCAGGCTCCTAAAAGCGTCTAGACTTGAGAGGTAACAATCCCCGCAATGCGTCGCCTCATTGCATGTCCCTCGATTCCGAAAACAATTCAAGATTTCTTTGCAGAATGACTCAAACATCAAACCTTATCAGATATTATTCATGTTGTTAAAAGTCAATGCAAGCCCAACGCTTTGACATACATTGATAATGAACCAAGACAATGATCCACTAGTAAGATTAACAGAGAAAGAAGAAACTAATAAATAGTGTATCCATTTAAATTGTCAAGATTCGCAGGAGGAGCTAGAGTCAAACTGAATTGTATCTATAACGATAAATTTCAACTCTGAAGCTCACCGTCATCAGGGTACTTCGCCTCTTCGAACGTGGGTCTAGAATCCTGTCCCGCGTACCGATGAGATTGACTTGTACTAGCAGCAGGAGCTAATCGCTCTTTCTCCTTCCCAATCCCTCCTTTCGAGGTCGAAGGGCAGGGATTCTCGACACCAGCATCTAATCGCTTCATGTTGTCTCGGTACAATTTGACGCCTCCCCTCACGTTTCCTCCTCGTTTCTCTGTTATTAGAGCTTACCTGCGCTCTTCGTACATGCTCTCTTATCGATGAAAGCGCCCATGTTGATTCTTAACCCCCCCCCCCAAAAAAAAAAAAAAAAAGAAAAAAAGAAAAAGAAAAAGAAAAAAGAATGGCTGCATCTCTAGTGCCTAAAAACATGTCTGATAGGCAATTATAGCTTCACTCACATAATTGTACAGATGCAGCAGAACTTCGCCATGAAAGAAAAGGCAGTCTGTGCTGATCAATGTGGTGAACCAAACGGCAGAATCATCTGCATTGAACTGCAGCAGATTGCCGAAAGCCATCTACAGGATAAACAGGTCAACTCAATTCGATACATGCAAATTCTTTCTCAGTCAGGGTCTCTAAAAAAACTAACCCCCACTCCCTCCCGAGTCTGCACACACCCACTCCCAATCCCACAGAACATTCTTCTCCACTTCACAGTCCGCGATCGTTCACAAAGACACCTCATAATTCCCACTCTCTATTTTAAGCCCACACCCAACGCCATCAAAACATTCGAAAATCATCCGACATCAAATACCGAACCGTCAGCAATCCTAACCCGAATTTGAAAAATAAAATAAAATAAAATAAAATCGTGGGCACTTCCTAGTCCACCTCGGTTGCCATAATCCGTGTGAATTCTGCGTCCTGCCAAGCTCTACATGACGAAAACACATCAAGGCTGGGGACCAAACGGGAACAAAATACTAAAATCCTAATGTAACCCCCACCTCAAGACCGAGATGAATGCAGGGCCCCCCGGGACCGCGCAGCTGCCGGCTCCCCTCCACACAAGCAATGCGGCGCTCTTCGAAACTACGTAAAAAACGAGACGTCTCGGAGACCATTGAATTGCTAAACCTGCAGAGTATAAATGCTTCAGAAGCTGCAACGAGTTCGGCCGTCTCCGAGGACGAACGCTCCAGCACGTCTTGATTCCGAGATTGACGACGAGACCCCCGGATGAACGAACGAAGTCCTTCGACGAAACCCAGTACTCGTCGTATTAGGGACGAAACCATGACGGCGTTCTTGTCTTGTTCCGATTCTTCCTACCGACAACCTTCCTTCCTATTCCACGCGTACCTGTGACCACTACCATGTATATATGTACGTATTTCGTATACATATGGGGGTTGTGTTTGTTTGGTTCTCCACCAATTAATTTAATTATTGTTCTAAAATTATTTGGCTAGTCGATCTCATTTGTCACCTTTGATAACAAAAACAAGTAACCAATGGGTGTGTACTTATTTATACAAGTATAAGAAGCTTAGTTGATTTTGAAAAAACATTATTGGTTAATTTTGGTAATATAAAATATTTGTAATTTTTACTCATTCAAGTTTATGTAATAAAAAATAGTTTAAATTTTTATTTACTTTTAAAACTTTGGTTTTTTATTTTAAATTCCAAATTAAAAATAGATGTTGATATTCATATTGTCAATAATATCTTATATTATGTTCTTATTTTTGAATGTCTATTTCATTGTCAAATTGCACTAAAAAAAATTAAAACTTGTCAATTAAAATGTTATGCATACAATAATAATTTAAAATTTTATCATTTTCTTCATATTTTGTTATCTCATTTTATAATAATTGTTGTTTTAACTTATCATTTAATATTTAGAAAAATATAAATGAATTTATATTTTTTATGTAATTAGTTTTTTTTTTTTTGTAAATTATTTACTTATTCATAACCATTATAATTATTTTCACAAATAAGATTTGATAAGATTCTAAATTGAAATGCAATAACAAGTTTTAAACATGACTACTAGTTAATTTTTTTGATGGTCTAAAAAACAAAATCTAAAATATAACTATATATATAAATATATTGTTGTTAATGCCACCATAGATTTTGTTATTGTCATTGCCAAAAATGTATACATCAAATTTTTAATTTTTTTTTATTGAAATTAAATTTATTTTCTATACATAAATTTTTCATAATAGAAATTGCTTAGATTTATTTAAGGCAATACTTAATTGAAACTTAGTTATTGCAAGCATTGTTACATTAAAAAATCTTGATGTTCATTGAACCAATAGAATTAAAATTTTATTAATGTGTATTTTTTTATTAGATATTTATTATTTTTCAATTGATGTATTTGTGTTTATTTTATAACTATTTAATGATAGTGAAAATAAAATGGATATTATACTATCCATAAACCATTTTCTATGACAATGTCACATTCACATCATTGCAAGCAATGTGAATTGAACTTTAATATGTTCACAAACTTTGTGAATAGTTATTTGTATTTGAGGTTGAAGGTCCAAAAACATGGTAAGACTTTTTAAGTAAGGATAGTAAATAAGAGCCAACAACAACGTCTTCAAATGTTGGTGTTGGGCCAGGCTAAAGTACACAAACAAATAAACAACAATAACTTACCACATTTCACGATTAAAACAGTCCAATAACTGTTTGTATTTATATAACTCAAATTTGTACTCAGTGAGAGATACAATATCTAATACTTTTAATGATTTGCAAAAATTATTGTTGGTAATGACAAAAAGTTCCGTGTCCAAATTTGCTGTCAACCTCGAAGGCTTCGAAGTTCAAATTGTTGATGCTTTTGTCCATGGAACAAAGTAAACTTGCATTAAAAGACTTCTCTCCAGCAACATTAAAAGCTCAAGAAAGACACCATCTATTGTGCATTGCTGAACATGATTGTGATATTTATATAAATAATTTTAATACACAAGAGACCCACTTTGGCCAATGTAAGTGACATGTCCCCTACAGAACCTCTTCCCAAATATTTATGTGGATGATTGGAAAAAAAATTACATCTCGTTAGGCCTCAGTTTCCATCTCCACAACCTTGGCAAGAACCTCAGGTCGTTCTGAAAGAAGGGTATTGATGATGGCAGTGTCGGCTAATAGCACGTCAGGTGCTTCCACAACCTCCCCCTCTGAGTAATCTGAGCTCTCGTGTGCATCATCTGATTGTTCTGGCAATTCAATGGATTCCGAGAGCTGATTAGGCCAGTTCAACAAAAAGTTGTTATTTACGAAGTACCTCAGACATTGCAAAATGTAGCTCTTGTCTCGGTTGATTTCACCCTGCAGAAGCTTCGATAGCAATGTGGGAGGACGTTTCTTCTCCACACCCACACCTTTCGGTCCGCCCCGGCCTGCCTCGTTGTCTCCGCCCTTTTTGCCACGAGGCCCCGTGTGGGCAAAGTGGCATTTGAATCCCTTTTTACAACGACCTCGCTGGTAGAAATAACACTGCGTTTTTCCAGGTTTGTCCGAGGGCTTACCCACTGCTTCATCTTTGTCCTCGTGTCTGGTATCTGACTCTTCGATGGACTGTGCTACCACTCTGTCCTGAGGATTCTCACTCTCAGATTTCGATGGCAAATCCGCACCAGAATTTGAATCACTGTTACTTAGACCAACATTCACTCGGGCGAACTTCGAAGGCTGCTCTACCGTCCCTGTGGTAACACTGGCATCCTCCTCAAGCTTTCGTTTCTTCGAATCTGCTCCATTCATAGAAGTGGTAACTCCTTCCCCTGCTAAGCTCTTCCGACCTCTTCCTCTGTCTTCTTTATAGGACTGGGATAAATAATGTGCTGGAACTTCAGCAACGGGAACCCCCAACTCAGCTTGTTTGGCCAGAATCTCTTTCATTCTCTAAGAAATGGATATCACAGAAACATTTTAGGGAGTATGGAAAGAACCTTCCGTCAATCAGAACTGCATCCCTAACACCAAGTGACGTGGATATAGAATGAACCAGGCGGACATACACGTTGCAAGTAAGCAGCTACTAATCACTCAAGTGACCATGACATGCGGAAAAGATACACGCAATCCAAATCGGACTCACTTGCAGAAGCCATCATGTGGTGAAAAGTAACCAACATACTACTGACAACATTAAAAATGACCCTCTAATCCAGTTTAATGCAATAGTACAAACTGCTGTCTCATTCATAAAGATTACCTGTTGGCGCTTCCTTGTATCCTCATCTATCAGTTCTCCTCTTGCCACCTTTCCTTCCAGTGCTTCTTTCTACACATGCCTGACATGTTATTAAAAAATTCCTAAAGACGCTAGAATACATCAGAATCGTATTCTGACCCTCTTCGTTCAACTTCTTACGCGCACGTTACATCGAAATACAAGAACCAGCACCTGGATTCAGGATCCCCCAACGCTACACATCAAAACATCTTCAGCAATTTTCCTATGAACAAATATTCGTCCATTCCAACTTTGGTTACCTTGCGCTGGATGTTTGACCGGGTAGGATAATTTCTCATTCGCTCTTCACGCCATGCTCGGATTTCATCATCATCTTCTTCCGATGCTCTGAGTAACCCAGTAAACCAACCCCAACTTTTTCTCATGAAACTACGACGACAAAAGAATGTAAAACTTCGAAAAAATCAAATCGAAGTTACGAAAGTAGCCGCTAGAAACAAATTCAACTGCTACCATATTAAAAAACAAAAAAAACAAAAAAAAAAAAAAAAACAAAACAAAAAACAAAAAAAAAAACTCACAGTGAAATACTACTTTCAGTTTTTTGGAACTCACTTCAGTGCCACCATGACATTTGGGTTATTAGACTTGCGATGAGCGGTAAGCTTGTGCTCCTTTACAACCTTCCCTGCACAATTCTTAGTCACCAGTCATACGTTAAACACAGAACCACCGCCAAAAACTTGACTTTGGCGTCAAATCCAGGGATGTCGCAGATCTAGCTAGATGTCATTAGTATAAAGTCCATTGTAAAACAGGCTTTGAAAATCTTACCAGAAGCCGAAAATGAACAGCCAGTTTCGTCGCACTGTACATGAGTGTGCATGTGGGCTGTGTATTGAGAAGGAACTGTAAAAGACTTCTCACATGCTTCACAATTCAGCTGCTTGGATTGCGACCTGCAGAGACCATATGGAACAATTACTTGATAACCCTCGACTTGGAGCCCCTTAGGATTCCAAAGGTACACATGCTTAATGCAAGGATTATAGTAGCAACTAGAATAGGAATGGGATCTGGAAAGTTTCACATCGTTAGAAAGACTAATTTCTGGTTTGTGAAAACAAAGGTACGAATTTTACTCACGATGCAGGAGACTGAGGAATAGGTGCTTGACGATTCATGTGTTGGCGCCCAGGGCCACCAGAGGGGTGATGCCTGCCTCCATTGCTGCTTTCAAAACCCCTGTCGGGCCTCCTGCTGTCACCGCTAGGATTCCCGAGAGATGGTGAACTAGAATGAACCTCTGCCCTCCCATGGAATCCCCCTGGCACAGCCGCACCGCTTCTACCATACCCTTGCTGAGGGCCCCGCTGCCAATTCGATGAATTCCTCAGCTCCTGCTGCTGCTGCTGCTGCTCACTGTATCCCCGGGACTGATCGGGACCATAACCCCACACAGGGACGTTGGGCGGAGGCTCCACCATTACGGGCCGGTAAGCCCACCCCTGAGCGCCATATCCTGGAACACCTGGGACCGCCATAGCCTGCGGGATGGGATTCCCCACGACTTGCGTCGGCATCCCAACTACGGCAGGATACGGTTGCATCGCCATTGCCGGCTGCTGGTGATGCACCAAGTACACGGGCTGCAATTGCGGTTGCGCGTCTTGCGAGTTCCTCCCATAGTGCGGAACAGGGGAATTCCCCGGAACGGCGTAGTACTGGACAGGATTCTGAGGCAAGGTGTAGGCTGGTTGCCCATACATGTTGTGACTCGCAGGCCTCATTTGCTTTCTGTAACAACACAGAATTACCCCCGCCTGAGCAAGACTAGGCGATGGTGGCGAATGCAGAGAGATGCAGTCTCGCGAGGCGAGACGATCGTTAAACCCTAAACCCTACTACGAACCCCTAATACCTCTCTGCTGTCCGTCGCAAGCTTCACATAGATGAATGAAATAAGTGAATTCATCCATTTTCGGATGATCCATGAATGAGGAAGACGTCATTTGAAAAAGTATTAACGCCAAGTTCCTTGTGATCGTGAAGTGCAAAAGGTATTTGTTACTTTTATGTGGCCTTGTCCTTTTTGAGCGCCCAGTTTATATACTTTAAATTTAAGCAAGCTTTTTCACGGTCATGGGTGGTGTTCTTCACAGTTTGATTCATTGTGTGATATTGTTGAAGTACCTCATTTCTTCTTTTTTTCCTTTGAAATTGTAGATTTCAGTTTATTGATTGATAATAAATAAAATAAAATAAAATAAGAAACGTATTTGAGTAATGCCACATTCTACATTCCATGACATGTACTCAAAACTCACATGTTTGAATAAGACCAAATGAAATTAGAGCAAGAAAAGAATACAAATGATTTCTTATTTGAAGATTTTTGTATTGATACTTGACGAATTATAATGAATTAAGATGTTTTCATAAAAAAATAATATAATTTATAGAAGGTGATAATTTACATAATTAAAAAATGATAACATAATTTGATTTTTCTTTTTGATTCTCTCTTTAGTTTTTTTATTTAAAATAAAAAATAAACCATACTAATAAATTTAAATCACCAAAAAATAAATATTCACTTTGTTACAAATTTTTCATTAACATAAAATAAAAGAATAAAGACAGTCACATTCTGAGAATATGTTTATATTTGTTAGCAGTTAATCAATCGCAGTAGTAAAGCAAGCTTTATGATTCTCATGGAAGAAACTTAATGATACAGTTAATTACAAGTGGTCAATGAAGAAATCCAAGGAGTCTTATGCCCCTTGTCAAAAATTATGCTACCTAACTTTATAAACCTTCAACATTAGATTTTGAAGTCAAACTTTAAAAGTTAATTTGTGATTGAGACAATATGTAAAAAATATACAAATTAATTAATAGATTCATCTAACTTTGAAATATTCTTTATAAAGTTATAATTTTTTCTTGTCTATGTATGTTACAATTAAAATAGATAACATTTTAAAATAGCTATTTTAATTGTACACTCATCAAACTTCACAAAACATCGAATCCATACCAAGTTTTAAAAAGTGAACCTGTTTTATTATAAATTTGCAAAAAAAAGAGAATCAAAACCAAATATCAAAAGAAGAAGATAAAGATCATACCTTCAGAAAGAAAAAATAAAAAAGAAAACCCACATCCAGATAAAATCATACTCTCAACTCAATGCATTCAATCAATGATTAAATACTAATTCATGACCACACTAAATACATAAGCACCCACATACACATATAATGAGTTACGAATCCCTATTTGGTTTTAGAAATTCATCAAAGTTGTTATTGACACCATAATTCTAAGTAGACTAGTTATTCACAAGCAAAATCCCCCCCCCAATTTACACTTCAAGCAGAAAGGGGGCCCATACCCGTGTAGGCAGAGAGTATTCGCCCCACGGAGCAGAGCTCCTTAAACCCTAAACCCCCCGGCTTCCAGTGGAATAGTGCCCTGTCTCCGTGTGCCCCTCCGCCGCGCCCTCCCCCATTCCCTCGAGTTGCCGTCCAGCGCCGTCTCGGACTTTTGCGCTGCATTTCCATTCCTTCGTGTTGCTGCACTAGTTTAGTGTAAATTTGCATTGCTTTGCAGTGCATTGTATTGTGTGTGGTGTGATTGTGAAGTAGTTTTGACGATGAGGCCCCCGTTGACGAGAGGGGGTGGGGGATTCCGAGGAGGGAGAGGAGGAAGAGGAGGAGGGAGAGGCGATGGAGGAGGTCGCGGAGGCGGCCGTGGCTTTGGAGGAGGCCGCGGGGGCCGAGGTGGTGACAGAGGCGGGCGAGGAATGCGAGGAGGTGGCCGCGGAGGAGGACGAGGCGGTGGGGGAGGTCGCGGCGGTGGCATGAAGGGAGGAGCCAAAGTGATCATCGAGCCTCACAGACATGAAGGCGTGTTCGTTGCCAAGGCTAAGGAAGACGCGCTTGTGACGAAGAATCTCGTCCCTGGAGAGAGTGTGTATGGCGAGAAGCGGATTTCGGTTGATAACGAAGACGGTACCAAGACGGAGTACCGAGTATGGAATCCTTTTAGGTCCAAGCTCGCGGCTGCTATCTTGGGCGGTGTTGACAACATCTGGATTAAACCCGGTGCTCACGTTCTCTACCTAGGTGCTGCGTCAGGAACAACCGTTTCTCACGTTTCCGACGTAGTGGGACCGTCGGGTATTGTGTATGCTGTCGAATTCTCTCACCGGAGTGGGCGAGACCTCGTGAATATGGCGAAGAAGCGAACCAATGTCATTCCCATCATTGAAGACGCGAGACATCCGATGAAGTACCGCATGTTGGTCGGTATGGTGGATGTTATCTTTGCCGATGTTGCGCAGCCCGATCAAGCCCGAATCGTTGCAATTAATGCTCATAATTTTTTGAAGAATGGTGGCCACTTTGTGATTTCGATTAAGGCTAATTGTATCGACTCGACCGTGCCTGCTGAGGCCGTCTTTGCCGCCGAAGTGAAGAAGTTGCAGAAGGAGCAGTTCAAGCCCGCCGAGCAAGTCACACTTGAACCTTTTGAGAGGGACCATGCTTGTGTGGTTGGTACTTATCGTGCACCAAAGAAAGCCAAGGCAGCTGCCGGTTCATAGATGTTGCTCTTAGTTAGGTTTCCATTCTATTCAGGGTTCATGTTTTTGAAATAGAACCGATTTTAAACCAAAGAGCGCATGTCCAGCTGCTGCGAAAGTCGACTTCGTTTGTAACTGACGGCGTCTTGTTTCTTAGAAGTTAGCAACCTTCGGTAGGCTCAATGTCATTTTTGAATCGTATATTAGTTTTACGTCCTCAATTAGCATCAGTAACATTGTGTGCTTAATCTGATTATAGGGTCCTTCGTTGGTAGCCAGCTGTACTGTCCACAAATTTCCCTGCGGGAACAGTTGCCCGTGCTGAAACTTCCGAAAGATGTGTCACCCTTCGTCGTGAAATAACATGCATTGTCTCTCCTCCACGTTCGTGTATGCATTCGGCAGTACTAGTATTCAATACACTGAGGAGAATTGGCTTGTTAGGCACTACTACAGTTGCTCGAATTCCATCTTTAAGTTGAAATACAGGTTGAGTGAACTAGTTGAACACCGAGGTTTTCTTTCTTGTCACGGAGTTTGCGCGTGGGTGATGGAAGAGCTTCAGGATTTAGAGTTTTTACAATCACGATATAGTGACGTGCATTCGGCTATTGCAACGCAATGTTCACATTGTGTAACTGTTTTCCCTCCGAGCAGGAATTGTTGCTATGTTTCCAACTCATGGCAAAGCATTTTGTACAGAATATACAGCAACAGCCTTAACAGTAACAGTGCGATACACAGCCGTATGCTCACACACAAATCATAATTTAGATTTCGGCTTCGTTTCACATAATGTGTGTTCAAGACCAAGTATCAGCTTCAATTAAGCCACATGCACGAGAAAATAAACTATGATCGACATACGAGGTAAAGGCGCAGAGGAAGTTATGATTGCAGTATCTGGATCATT
Source organism: Physcomitrium patens (assembly GCF_059467195.1). Classification (NCBI taxonomy): domain Eukaryota; kingdom Viridiplantae; phylum Streptophyta; class Bryopsida; order Funariales; family Funariaceae; genus Physcomitrium; species Physcomitrium patens. Next base: position 3,132,203 of record NC_143434.1, on the reverse strand, counting down.
GTGTACAGTGAGAAGTTCACACGGTGACTTCCGCTGTTCGTAACGAAACAGCCTAGGGGTACACAATTGCAAAGCACTTCTGAGGTAGATGTTGAATATAATTGACAGGCACTAGGGTAGACATCTTGGATTTTGTCCTTCACTTCACATACTCCTAACTCAAGTCTCCTCCGGCCAAAAATAAATTGTGGTTCTCTGAGAATTTAGTGAATTAGGTCTATTTTACTTTCAAAGTGACTTCAACACGTCCTTCGCAGCAGCAATGGTGAACTCAATGTCCTCATCAGAGTGAGCGAGGCTAGTAAAGCCCGCCTCGAATTGGGAAGGAGCGAGATACACCCCTCTTTCAAGCATGCCCCTGCTCAATCGAAGAAAAAGTAAACACATTTGTGAGCTCTACAGAAGTAGAACCTTACACGTTAAGCAAGGTTCCTCCCTGTGAAAAAAATGCACATAATGTTGCGAAGAGGTAACTGGAAAATTTGGCAAGAACTAGTATCGATCAACTACCTGAAGAAGGCAGCGAACTTAGCAGTGTCACTCTTCTTTGCGTCTTCGAAGTTGTGCACAGGACCAGCACAGAAGAAGAATCCAAACATTCCACTGATGTGTCCACCGCAAATCTCGTGCCCGGCATCTCGCCCTGCTTGAAGGATTCCTTGGACGAGCTTTCCGGTAACCCTGTCCAAATGTTCGTATGCACCTGGCTGTTGCAGCCTACGGAGTGTGTGAATACCAGCCGTCATTGCGAGTGGGTTTCCACTTAGAGTACCGGCCTGGTACATTGGCCCAGCTGGGGCAACCATCTGCATGATTTCTCTTTTTCCTCCGTAGGCACCTACAGGTAACCCTCCTCCGATGATCTTTCCCAAAGTGGTGATATCAGGTGTGATTCCGAAATGCTGTTGGGCACCTCCATATGAGATGCGGAATCCAGTCATAACCTCGTCGAAGACAAGACAGGCTCCATCCTCTTTTGTAAGGTCCCGGAGACCTTGCAAGAACTCCTGGCGCGGGACAATAAATCCGGCATTTCCCACGACGGGCTCCAACACAACGGCAGCAATCTGTCCTTTATATTTCGCGAAGATCTCTTTTACCGCCTCCAGGTCGTTGTACGCTGCTGTCAAAGTCGATGCGGTAGAAGAGCTGGGGACACCAGGAGAGTCTGGGAGGCCCAGAGTTGCAACGCCACTTCCGGCCTTAACCAGGAAAGAATCCGCGTGTCCGTGGTAACATCCCTCGAACTTGAGAATCTTCTCACGACCGGTGTATGCACGGGCCAGACGGAGCATGCCCATGCAGGCCTCAGTTCCGGAGTTCACGAACCGCACCATCTCAATGCTGGGAACTGCATCAATCACCATTTGTGCCAACACATTCTCCAAGACACAAGGTGCTCCGAAGCTGGTACCCTTCTGCAATGTTCTAATGAGCTCCTCATTCACCTGGTTCATTCAATGCGAGGTCAGCCGGCATTCGACGATGTGGTCAACAGGCAAAGATGACTAAGAATGCATCTTAGCAAAGATGTTTGTGAAAGGACGGTTGGCTCCGTACTTGCTCGTCACAAGCACCGACGATGGCAGGTCCCCATGAGCCAACGTAGTCCACGTACTGGTTGCCGTCGATGTCCCAGGCCTTGGACCCTTTCACTCGGTCGAAGACAATTGGTTGTCCTCCAACGGACTTGAATGCTCTAACAGGAGAATTGACACCTCCAGGCATCAGCTCCTGCAAATAAAGTAGCAATTGCAAGGCATATCAGCGATTGTAGCAAAACATGTACGAAGTATGCAACACACGAGAGTCCTCAAAACTGTCGCTTTGAATCCTAGCTTTGACGACATGGAGACAAAGCAAGGCTTCGACCACTACTAAGGTCTTTCTAGTAGGGTCACCACAGTCACAGCATTGAAATTACACAGAGTCTGAAACAAACGTCATAATATTCATTTCAAGGTGGACGTAGCAAGACGATTCCCTCAACAGCGTCCGTGGAAACGCTAACAAGGAATTCGGAGCGCTTACCTTGGCAGCAGCGAAGGTCTCTTCGGACTTCTTCGTCGTGAATTGTTTCTTCTCCACAGAAATCGTCATCTGAACCACACGACCCTTCTTCGAAACACCGATCTGGGTATCAGCTCTGGCTGCCGCTGGGGCTGCCTTAAATGGATCGGCAGGCCTCAACCCTGACCACTCCCGGGCACCCAGAGCAGTGCCCACCGAAACAGCCTGTGCAGCCATAGCCAAAGGTCCTGCTCTTTGCTGCTGGCTAACAGAAACGCCCCACCACACCCACACAAAACACACACACAGAGAAAGCTTCAATCAAATCACCATCAAGTTTTCCGACCAGTGCACCAACGCTGTCAAATAGCTAAAGCACTCAATATTCCTCACAAAAAAGCCAGCCGACGTAAAACCCATCGCAACAAATTCCCCCGCTCATCCAATCTAAAAACTCAAACTAAACCATAAACCCTTCTACAAGGTCTACATTGCAAACTCCCTCTTCAATTCCCAAAAATGCTATCAACCTCAGGGACACATTCTCCGGAAAGCCTGCTATAAGACCCACCTGAGTCAACAAAACTGGTTGCAGTGCCGAGATGAGAGAGGCGAGCCAGCAGCACCGGACAGGAGCAGCTGCAATCAAAACACAGTATTCGTTTGCTTGGGGTTGAGATAATGGAGGCGATGGCGGAACACGATAAATGAAGGAAGGATGGACGAGCCCGAAGAAACCAACGAGGTCCACGCAGGCCTTGCTTATTATTATCGTATGATATTGGGCCGTCGGATTTTGATCTGGTATATTGGACGGCTACTAGGCTGGGTGTGTCTTATCTGAAGAAATCTAGAGTCGATCCAGTGGTCAGTTGGGCAGTGAACTGAGAGACGAGGGATCGACTCCTCTTCGATGCACCTCGGATTGCGTCGAGTGTTGCAGTCCTTGTTCGGGTCGTAGAGTATGAATAGAATAAAATTATAAATAATTAAATTTTAGTAAGCAAATAAATAAATAATTGGGATTTCATTAGAAATTGTGATTGGGTGCCAGATGTGTTTCACATAAATATATATATATATATATATATATAAAAAATAAAGCAACCCAAATTGATACTAAAGCAACTCATTCTATCTTAAGCATCATTGCACCCTTAGAGCCCCCATCCATGTTCCCAGCTATTCCCCATTCCCAACCGTTGCTAGAGACAAGGATAGGGGGTTGGGAACATTATGAATGAAGGTGATGGTTGGGAATAGGGGAATGGTTGAGAATAATGCATGTGAGTTGATTTAGTAAAAATTTTGGTCGCTTTATCATTTTCCAATATATATATATATATATAAATATATAAATATATATGTTTTATAAAAAAATTAAAACAAAGCATTGTTAACAATTGCAATATATATATATATATATATATATATATATTCTGCAACTCTATTGAATTGACTACTTAGGTTTTCATATCAATTAAAACATTCATTATTTTGTAATTTTTAATATATTATCCATCAATCTAAACACAACATTTTTATCTATCAAAACATTACCATCTTCTAGAATTTTTATTTATTTTTATTTATTTATTAATAATAAATATCATCATTTTCTTATATATATATATATATATATATTTCCATTATCTTTAACCTCTTAATCTATAAAAAATTATAACAGTGAAAGACTAAAAACAATAGAATACATTTACAAATTTAACTTTCATACATATCACATGTATTCAAAACCAAAAGCTTTGGTAAGTCTAAAAGAATAATATTATATTTGGATTAATATTTTTAATTGGATCTTTACTTGAATTCTTAGGAAGAGTTTTTTTATAACAATTTTTGAAACTAAGAAACTCAAGTTTTCAGACCATTTTGTTTTGTATTGATAAGGAATAAGTTATAATTACATTTATAGCCTCAACATCTTTATAAAAAATATATTTTTATTAAAATTACTCAAATCAAAGTAGTTTGATTAATAAATATCTATAGCTTATAAGTTTATTTACTTAGTTTTTTTTTTATGGTCATAGTAATAATTTTATCATTTTTTAAAAATCAAAGTATAAAATATATTAAAAACATTTTTATTTTATTTAAGTATTTTAAAAGAGAATTGCTAGATGGACATCCCTCATTTATTCTATCTACACCCCCATGTCATGCATCCACACAATAAAAATCTTATTTATACTAAAAGATTTAGGATAAATTTACAATAAAATATTTCTTAAATGAAACTAATATTTTTTTAAAGGAAATGAGATAATTGCTTGAGACATATAATGATTTTTTTAAAAATATTATTAACAAAAAAAAAGAAAAAAAAAAGACAAGAAGTGCATTAGCCATCGTATATAATACTTTTATTGTAATTTATCAAAGAAGTTTCAGTAATAATAAGAATTTTATTGTGTGTATTCAAGAGTATGGGGCACAAGCATATATATATATATATATATATATATATATAATTAAAAAAATAAAAACTATAAAAATTATAAGAATTGTTGAAACATGTATGACAATACACTGCAGTTTGATGTGTAAGATTTGAGAACAAGTAAATTCCTAAAAGTAAACAATTAAGATGAAGTACATAGAAGTTTTAAAATTAGTTTTCAAATAATGTATAAATAAAAAAGTACATATTTCTATGTATTTAAGCTACATACTTAAAATTTACATGACAAAATCAGAAAACTACAAATAAAAACAAAAAAAGTAAAATATGCTAGATAATGTAGAATTTATCAGACAACTTTAAAAGCATAATAATTGAAGGAATGCTGTAAAGGTCCCAACACAAGTTCAAATCCATAAAAACATTATATATTACAATTGTGTAAACTCAAGGAATTTGAGGATTCACTAGCCTTATACAAAAGTAAAAGTCATTCCTAAAATATAATATAATACAAGTGCACACAATTGTATGTGATATGGATAAATTTGCACTAACAAACTCTTGTGAAATTACGAGAATACAAGATAAGTTAAAATTAAAATAACAACACTCAAACTCCACTCCTATATTAGTGGATCTCATTGTTAATCTATTTAATAAATTAAAAATATATAGTACTATAAAATATACATAATAATCTTTTTAGAGTGTCTTTAAAGTTTGTATAAGAATTTAATGTCAAATAAAGATGCAAATATCATAATAGAATATGTGTCTAAAATTTTGAATATATAATACATAATGTAAGATAATAAGGTGTTAGTAGAATATCTAGTAGTACAAAAATGTCTGTTAATTGTAAAAAATAATATTTGGACAATATTTTATCATATGATGAAAAAAAATTAAAAATAACATTGATTACCAAATTAGCTAAAGGATATGCATAGTTACTCTTTTGGTGAAATTTTTTCACCCCTGATAATTCAAATTCAATTTGATAGATTCAGTACACAGGTGCAAAATTAATGTCTGTATTACTTATAACATTTATTGAATTATAAATTACAAACTAATTCACAAGTTGGTTGTAAATCGGTTTTCTTTCTACTTCAGCTGATCAAACGAGTAATTAAATAACGAAGAAACTGAAAAAATACTAGGAGTTTTAATTTTAATTTTAATTTTTTTTTGTACAAATAAAAAATAATTCATTGGATTATTTCTTTTTGAAATATTTTAAGCTATATAATAGAAATATAGTAGACATGACTAATTCATTTCAAATAGCTAAGAAGAAATATCTATAAACAATACCTAAGATGTTAAAAAAATACAATCAAATAAAAATTAAAAATCAAACTAAAGAAGACTCTCAAGATCATTCTAAAGATAATATATGAAAGATGTTTAAATTGAAGTTCCAAAAATCATTTGTAAAAGTGCAAAATTGACGAAATATTTAAAAAAACAGTCTTAACACATGAAACTTGACTCAACCTGTACATCCATGAACTTCAATACCGCAAAGATTGAATTGCTGCATCTTCTCCACAAGAATGAACGAACTTGAGAAAACCTTCCATTGAAGTTTTAACATTCAACTGGCGATTCAGAACAGTGCTATGCTTGCTAGTATTCACCACATCTCTAACACACACACACATATATATGTGTGCATATATAGATATATACACTCAGATGTATTTCATACACCTAATCTCTCATTGTTGCAGAGTTTCAAGAGTGAAGTGCTAGTATTTTTAGTAGTTTTTTTGTTGTTTGTTTATTTACCGACAGGTATGCACGTCGGCAATGCAGAAGACATAGAAGACATACTTCGGTGTCACGGCAGCAAAATGACTTCGAAGACAACACGTGATACCAACACAAAAACGTTTTGTTTCCCCGGCTGATCCTTTTCCCCCTTCTCTTACGATCTGCGTGACCACGATGCACAGCTTCCTCAAACAGATGGCATATTCTACTGATTCCATATGACATATTTGTGTTCTAGACCACCCATTTTTTACAATGTATAATTCGGTGGAAAAACGGTCCCGAGCTTTGGTGTCTTTCTTCGTGCACTTGTGGGTCTCAATGAGCTCCGTTAGCTTCTGATTGAGGAGGATGCCCATTCTGTCCCATTTGCACATACACAGAGTCTGTGTTTGGTTTCATATGCTTCGCTTTCTCGACGTCGTCGCGGTCACGGACCACCGGGGTGGCGTTTCTGTAGAAGGCGTAGAGTGACAATTGTGCAACTCCAGACAGAGCGCCGAGTCCATTGGGTATCTGCCATCAGTAAACCGCAAGCAGTGTTGTTATGAGCTTCATCGACTGGTCTTTACAACGATATCTGATTCTGATATGGTGTTCTCAGATTACTAATAATACGCATCGAGATTGAGACGTAATAGAAGGTGTCGGTAGCAGGTTTGGTACTCACAGCAATGAAGATGTCCAGGCCACCGATGAATGCATAGCCGAACCAAACAAGTCCATTGATGAAGTTGAACAGGGAGAGTAAGAAAGGCATGTACTCGACACTTCGAGTTCGAATAACCATCCTCTGCAACACAGCAGAAAAAAACAGTAGGGTGTTTTAAGGAGGAGTAATCTGATAGAATTCAGATGTGAAGATAAGGTGCTGATTCGATGAGAATGTTGGCGAGTGAATCGTACCATGACTGTGAGGGGAGAAACATACATTCCCACGGCGAACACGGCACAGAGAGTCCCAATAACAAGCTTGCGCTTCTTCTTGTCATGGATGAGTTCTAACACGATCACCGTCACCAAAGTGAACAAGATCAGAACAGCTAGCAAAACCTTCATCACCTTCATCTGTGGTCAAAGGGAAAGAAAAAACATATGAGACAAAGTGAATCAAAATCCAACACCCAGTGTTGAACATGTCTTCCTGGACCCACATCGACAAAACTCATTTCAATGAGATGAATCTGGTTTTCAAACATACCCTGATGCTCTTGTGTGCATTCTTCAAATATAACGCAAGATAAATCAACTCAATAATACATCCAGCTGCGTTGATGGTGACCACCAATACTTGATATTCCACCACTGGAAGCCCATACACAACCCATAGCAGGCAATTGAGGAGGGTGCACACGTAGGGGATACCAGAATAATCTCCCACGGACTTCTTCTTGACTATGTTGATGAAGGTGGGACTGCAAGAGAGTGCGTTACAATACACGTTACAATCTTAGCTTCCTTGGGAGGATGGCGCTGCAGCTCGACTTCCACACATATGCTTCTACTTATAGCTTATTTTGCAAATACAGTTCTTTCGGCTCAAAGGATAAAAAGAACAACTTTCCACACAACATGTCTACGATTGTGTTGGAATATTATCAAGCCCTACCGCAATTGTCCTCTCTTTCTCCCTCTCTTTCTCTATGTGTGTGTAACACTTGTATCATTCGTCGTCTCTCCAACGTAAATTGGTAGCATATTCATCTCGGACAAGGCTGTAAGGTAAAAAGCATGGTACCAAGGCACACTATCTGTTGCTAACAATCATCGACAATAACTTACATGGGCGAGGCGAACAAGCAGATCGCAGTGATGTTTCCTGAGCACAAGCCGCAGACAACAACATTAGTGGGCAAGACCAATGCTGATCTACGACTGGGAAATGAACAGTTCAGAGCACACAAGCTCCACAGAATCACAAACTGACGTCAAACGTTTAACTCCGAAACATGAGATTTCGATGTGCTCGATGTGTAAGGTCATATGCGTGCATCATCTGAAATGACTAATTCGACAATTCTCTCTTACGTTTTCGTGCAAATCGATTCTATAGCAAATAGACTCTCTAACGTTACATGGGTCTTGTTTAAGAACATCAAGGTCTGACTTCCTGTAATAAAGTATGTCTCCTTCTCATAAAATTCTTGATACAAGAATGAGAAAGTAGTGTTGGAGCCTTGTGCTTTGCTCAAGTTTCGATAGCAAGTACATAGAATTCAGACGTAGAAATGCTGACACCAATTGAATTGTACACCATGATTGAACTTGTCCTGTGAGATAAGCACTGGTATCTCCATGCAGGGGTTTTCCGTTTCAATAGTTTCTTGCGTGCCAGACTTGATATGATCGACAATACGCTCTATAAGCAATGTCATGCCGCTAATTCGATGAAATTCACAGAAAAAACAGCCCTGCACAGCGCTATCGTAACCGCAACACAGGCTGATTTCTATGGGGCTGGACAAGCGCACAAGGGATATCAAGCCTCACCCAAGACTCCGAGAATGACTTTGAAGTCGACGTGACCCATGGTTCGCGGTGCCAATTACGCCTCCTACAAACACAGCCCAATTCGCAAGTCCAATCTCAGAGAGTCCCGGAAATCGCAACTACGCTATTTACAAAGTTCTCCAATCTTGGGGGGGCAGATTTCTCATTCCTCAATACAACCTGGCAATTGAATGAAGCTATTGGCCAGATTGCCTCCACCTAGAACCATACTCCGTCATGAGCCGCTTACGCTCGACCGTTTCCTACCCTTCAAAACCCCCAGAAACGATTCACCTCCCCCACAGAATCTGAAAAACTATCACCAACTCACGACGCTGCCACAGACATGCAAACAATTGAAGCTGGATCAGTGGCCTGCTCCACGAATCCTCGTCAATATAAACAATGCGTTCTCAGCGGCAGCAGCAGTAGCATAAATAAAATAAAATAAAAATATCACTTCGAGATCAGTCTCTGGGTGGCAAGCCAGTGAAACATCTCCCGAGCTAACCGAGCTCCTCGTGGCAACAGCAGCAGGACAGCAGACAACAAAGACAAACACCTCCAGAACTGCACTTGCAACATGAAGTAAAAAGAAAACTATAAATAAACACACACACTCAAAAAGAAATTTAAAACTCACACTCCTCAAGAACAAAACAAAAAAGTAAAGAAAAAGAAATCCAAAAATACAGAAAGAAAAAAGCTTAGGAAGGCTCAAAAGGATGATACCCGAGCTGCAACCAGCAACACACGTCTACGACGGTGGTACAAAGGCATGCGGCGAGGTACGAGAAGTGATGAGTCATGTGAAAAATGCAGGGCGCGGTCGGGAGCAGGAGCTGTAGCAGTAGCCAGAAGTATCATCGTCTTCAGATACCAACAAACCCACAAACAAACAAGGCCAAACCTGGCAATCAACGCCATGGCTGCAATTGTACCACCACCAGTGTGTCTAGCACCGCCGCGGTGGCAGCCTCATGAGTTCTCCACTTCCGCGCTTCCCCTCCCCACCACCCACAGCTCCTGATTATTGCGTTGTCTGGGCCTGCAGCGCATGAATCGCACGCTCCCCTCACCACTGCCCCGCGTCGCAGTGATTCCTCCGTTCCTCTTCCTCACTCATTCAGCGGAAGATTCTGATCACTCCGCTGCTGTTGATGTTGTTGTTGTTGTTGTGTGAGAGATGCAGGTGAGTTAATGTGCGGGTCCGAGCGGCGGTGGAGTGGCGGAGGAGGCTGGAATACTGTGGTGGTGGTGGCGTGGAATATTATGCAACATGTGCTTCCATGTAGTATAGAAAAGTAGTACCTGAGCTTTGGAAGAACCACATTCTCCAACTCCTCTTTCTCCTCCTCCTTCTGCTGCTGTTGTTGTGTACAGAGAGAGACCTCGGATTGTAGAATGCAAGCTTGTTCACATGGATGCACTGCATTTTATACTATCACAAGCATTCTTTACAGACAAGGAATGTTGTGTGGAGTAACTTCCGAAAGGAGGAGACCATGAAATCATGCAACACCAGTTTTGCAGATTAAAAAAAAAGCCCAATTGAGTTAATAAACCTTCTTTGTTGGCTTACATACATATAAACAAATGTGCGTGTATATATATATATACAAATACAAATATATATATTTCTAATGAGATTGGGTTTACAGTGGTATAAAGTTTTGTGTTTACGTAAAGAGGGATTTGGGAGAGTAGTGTGTAATCAATGCTTTGTAGTTTTTAAGATTTTTGTTTTGATTAGCGTCGTGAAAATTCATATATTCATTGTGTGTATATTGATGCATGTTTTTGTGTCTTAAAATGATTATTGATTCTTGTTCGTCTAGTGGTTTATGAGCATTACAGTATCTTGTCTTGCTTGGTTACATAATTTTTGCAGCTACCTTTTTTTTTTTTTTTTTTTTTTTTTTTTTTCTTTCTTTCTTTCTTTCTATACAACTTCTGACTTATGTGTTAGAGTCTTAAGTTTTATAAACGTTCAAAAAACGAGTTAGGTACCCATTATTTTTGACTTTCAGCATATTTATTCTTCTTTAAAGTTTTAATAAGTTATAGACTCCTTTTAGTATTTTAATTAACACACTCAGCTGCGATTTTATTTAAATAACTCTCTATATTTGTAAAACGTTTTATAAAAACATCATTACTCTGGATCAGTGAGTTAAATGATTTCTTTTTATCTTTATTTAATATCAAATTAATGTGTAATTTTAATATAACCAGTGTTGTGTGAACAAGGTCAAGGGGTGTATGGATGAGTTTGAACATTATATTGGAGAGGTATTGACAAGTTTGAACAAGTGGCGTTGTGTGTGCTCAATCAATCTCTTGCACAAGATGAAGTAAGTATATGGAGGTGCACTAACATGTTCAACATCATCTTCTACTCTATGATTAACTTTGAAAAGAAATAAAAACACCTTGAGAAGTTTTTGAAGAATTTTAAAATACATTGAGTATCTAAAAATACATATCTAGTTTTTCTTTCAAAATATACTTGTAATGTGTATATATATATATATATATATATATACATACACTTCAAATGAAGTTTTTGAAAAAAGAGGTTTAAGACTCAAAATAACTCACCCATCAAATTTAGAAGAAAACCTTGCAATATAAGAAATTGCCGTTGATTAAAAGTTCTCACAAGCTAAAGAAAATACACTAATGGCAAACTGTTTTTATAGAAAAAGTGTGTACGATTCAAAATCAGTAAATTAAATGCAGTAAAATAATCCTTCAAGAAGTATACGAATCCCTATTAAAAAAGATTTGAAAATATCAAGGTTAGACTTTTTTGCTAATATTTGACAATAAATCTAAAAATATTTTTGGTCGTATACAGGTATTACAAGAAATCTTGAACCAACTCACAAATAGAAAAAAAAGACGTGAAATTTTACCTTTGCAAAAAGCAATTTTACTGTGAAAAGATTTCAAAGAAATTAAAGAGTTGTCATGGTTGGTGAAAATGAAATACATCAGTGGCACACAAACATTTTCAAGCACCACCCACTGTACATACAGAAGAGGTCTAAAGTTTACATTTTTTTCCAAAAATTGTAGAAAGAATGTTACATCCAGGTCCTAGCATGCTTATTGAATTATCAAAGAGCATTTAAATTTGGGGCAATCCATTCAACAACCATAGAAGCTTGTACACTATTGTAGGAAGATGGCACCCAAATGGTATTGTAGAGAGGGGAAGAGAAAGAGTAGCCCAGTGCTCCCTACAAAGGAGTGGGAGTGTGTGTGGGGTCAGTCTTTTGTGGGTAAGTGGGTGTAGGGATGTGTGTGTGTGTGTGAATGTCTGTCAGCCAGTCCTTCATTCATTTATTCATTCAGTAAGTGAGTGAGTGAGTGAGTGAAGCAGGAGAGTTCTTGTTTAGCTCTCACATGCATCACCTCATAGCCACCATATCCTACACTGAATTGGGTTGTGAGGGTACTACCAGGGGTGGAGGATCAGGGAGGGTCTAGTTTCAGAGCCTAGTGCCCAGCTGAGGAGGCACAAGAAGAAGAAGAGGAAGAAGTGAAGTGAAGTGAGGGAGGAGGAGAATGTTGCTGCTTCAGCCATGCTAATGATGCTTGCTTTGGTTGGAGCACTGAGTCCTTCTGTCCGTGGGGGCGGCAGATGCTGTGGCAGTGGTGCTGCTGTTAACGTAGGTTGAGGTGCTGGTCATGTGAAGCTCCCTCCTCGAATTTAGGTTTTGAATTCTTTTTGGCAGAAAACAGGGAAGAGGAAAAAAACGGCTTTTGGGCACCACCACTGTTGTCGTCACAGAGTAAGCGTGTGCATTGTTTCCAAACTTTGCAGGCAACCCATATCTCACTCTCTCTCTCTCTTGCTCTCTCGCATGAATGTTCGCTGAAGGGCAGCTTGCAGACAATCCAGGGTTTTGGGATTGGCTTCTCGCCACAAAATGGGCATAATATATGTGGTATGATCCCAAGTTGTGAAGTGGGTTTTGGAATGGTTGTAACCGAAGCGCGGCATTCGCTGCTTCTGTCGTGGGTGCAGATGCTGGCAACCGTTGCACCTAACCAACCAAATGAATAAATAAACAAATAATTGCCATTTGTTTTGAGAAAAAGGTATCTGGCAGTACTTGAGGAAAGTTTTATCGAAAAGAAAGATATCTAATGCATTATGTTCCGGCATTCCACATTACTTATTTAGGCATGTTTCATGTATGTGTGTGTGATTGAATTTATCATAGAGTCCAGCTTCTGAATTTCCAACCTATAAAACCCCAGAGAGATGGAAAAGCTTGAAAATAACGGAAACTTGAGGATAGAAGAGGAAGAGTTTACCATTATGCGTTGCACTCTACCATGAGCCACTGCACTTTATTGTGGGGAGAGGAAGGTTACTGTGTAGCAGAGTGGAATATACGCGATTTGTGAGGAACTACCCCACAAGTATATACACGCCCTTCCTCTTCTGTCCCCCCTCCTGGCCTCAGGCGTTGAGGAAGTAAGTAACCGGACTCTTTCGTTGATTGGACTCTGATACAGACTATCAGCGTTTCCCGAGGATGCGTGGCCTGATAGTGTGAAGGAAAGGTTCATGAATGTCCCACTGTGTTGTTGTCATACAGGCTCGTATGAAAAGTGTGTGACTGCTGTCATCGAGAGTTCCGGATTTCTGGGATTCTTCTCATCACGAAGACCAGCCCTCAAAAACTGTACCTCTGCACAGACGTTGGTGAAGCTTGGAGGAAGCTTCTGGGTTTCATAAAATTATTGGTGGATTGCAGGGATCATTCTCTCACTCTCCTTTGCCTTGATCGCCGGAAATCGTGCATGATTAATGTGCATGGGATCTTGTTTGATGCATGAAGCCATTTCAACACTGAATTGGTTTAGACTATACAAAAAAAAACGCGCCAAGTCTAACAGGAATGTACGTATGTATCGAACAAACGATGGGTAGTAAAAAAGAAAGGATGAAAGAAGGAAAACAAGGACGGGAGCCTGGAACACACGACATGATGCGAAGTATCAGATTCTTTAACGTAGTTGCTTCTTGCATAAATCTTGTGTACGAGTGTCTCAGCTGGTGATGAATGTGCTTGTGTCAACATATTACATGCACCCAGTGAACCTGTTACCAGAGGTGTACCACACATTTTGCAGAAGGCTCTCTACTGCTGCACCTCAAATTGCTTATGGTTGGAAGGACACGTGAGCAGGACAAGCTTGACCCCACATTCAAGGCAGGAATTCAAAAGACCATTCTTCTTGGCAGTGGTTAGAAGTTGGACTTTGTTCATTTAACGAGGCACCCATTGAAGCAGAAGGACGCACGCTAAAGTTTGCTTGAAAAAACTTGGCAGTATCACTTCCGTGATGTGTGTTTGCGGACCAACCAGGCTATGGAGCAGCCGATTCCTGCTTGAATTAGGGAATGCACAAGTGGGACTCTGCTGTAAAGGGATGATAGAACTTTCAAGGAGTCTAAAACCCTTTGGACGATTATGTAAAATAGCATCGAATCTCTAGTCATGGCATGTCTTGAAGCGCAACTCAACCCATCTATTGAGGATCATGTTGAGGAGTCGCACACCAACCGTGAGGAGCAACATCGTGGTCGGTTGGTAGCTCGTTCTGTGCACAAAGCATAGAGCTAAAATCGATTCCTGACTTTTAAGGATCCGGTTCTACAAGGATTTCCCAGTACACAACACATTTTGAAGCATCAAAAGTAAAGGAAAATTGCGAAAATGGATAATGCTCAAGATCGAAGTTGAAAAGGGATCACACTAGCTACACCAGATGATGAACTTACATTCATCAAGCTTCATGATCAGTGTGCCTTGAAGTATCTCCAGCTTCAGATGAAAGGAATCTAAATGAACCACTTCATGGCCGTATTGTAAGTCAGAAAACCTTCAATAGCAAGGCTCTACTTGAGCATGCAATTGTAAACCTTAGGAAAAACATTTAGGTTCAACTTCTTTTCCGTTACAACCTGCATGTGCTGACCCACTATATCAGCGTTCGAAATTCAATAGCATGTGTAGATGTGTCTGTTCTTGATCGGAAAAATCTAATCCGAAGCTCCTGGGTAAGAACCCGAAACGCAGTGCTCCATTCTGCCCCTTGTCTCGTAGTGGCGAACAAGCGATATAAACCCCTCAACTTTGTCGTTGTTGCCCTTTGAAAGAGTCCTTGCAGAGTGGAGTATGCATCCTGCCTGTCATAGAGGGATTTTCCCCGCAGAACTCCTTGTCTTACAGAATTTACCGTCACGAATGATTGTTCTGAAGAGGTCGTCGTGCTGCTGGTATTCACACATGACCTGCTATTGGCATTTACAATACTATCTAACGATGATGTGACTTGATGAGCTTTCAATGGCTGACGTGAAACTCTCAGAGTTTGTTTCAGAAGTTCTTCCTTGAAGCAGCCCACGCTGATCTCTTCTCTTTGAAGCTTAGGTCCCGATAAATTCAGCTCTTTGGTTCGTCTTTATAATAACCTGCTTGCCGTCACATTATTCCAAGCATTGATGCCAAGGGTCAAGGATCTCCATAACCTGTTGATCAAGCACATGGTCATCAGATTCAGTGGTATGCCTCACATTTCAAGTTGAACTTCGAGAACCGGACATGCAGCTTGGAACAGAAACGTGGAGAGAATTTTGAAGGAGATTCAACCTTGTAAATCGAATACATACATATCTACTGAAATGATTGACTTCTCCTAACTCCAAGTAGTGCATGTACACAAATGCAACGATAATCAACAACGACAGCTTCAGATGCACATTTCATTGAACTTCACCTCAATGATGGAGGTCGACGTAAGGCATAACATCTCCACACCGCTTGGGAGCGGTAATTCTCGATGAAGTAAGAAACTACTGCCAGGTTTATGTAAATCGACAGATATTTACCAGAATACATTCAAGAGCAAGGAAAGGCCATGATAACAAGGAAGAGAAATAAAACCAGTCAACAACGTCGAAGACAACACCATTCATGCAAAATCAGAGCACTCACACTAAAATTTGCCAAAAGTTAAACGTTATCCTTAGCTCAAAGTAAAGAAGAATTTACCTGCTGGATAGATTGCCTGCCTGGTATTCCAACCTTCTCTAACCACAAGGAGCCCCATTTCTAGAAGCTCAACCTCCCTTTTCACACGAACTCGAGCCACCCCAGGAGGAACACATACCACCATTGCATTGCATGGCTTTCACTAATATGGTAACAGGTCTTGGGAAAGCAGTGTGTCCGTTTGACTCGCAATCTCTCGATTAAGAGGAATACTGCCAGATCAGAGGGAATGAAATGCCCACTCCTCAACAGAGATTCTGATAGCTGACACTGGTGGCACCTACGACATATCACTACCAGTAGTACCCTCAAGATGCCCTTGTGAAGGATCCCCTCCAGCAGAGGAGACACCACAGCTGTCAGTGGGATCATTGGAAACATTCGTACATCCGTTAATGTCGTAGTCGAACTCAGACTGCAGTGTGCATCCTGTTCCCCCCAAATTGTTGCCCATAGAGCACTCCGCCACCCTGAAATTATTACTGCTCGCCGCTTCATGTAGATTCTACTGCCTCATTCAGCTTGTAGGTAGCTAGTTCCTCCTAGTCGTCACTTAGCGTTATCACTTCCGGTCTTGACGGATTCCCGTTTTGTTTTTCAGAGAAAGAGCCAGTTGGTTGCTGTAGAGAATCCAGTTTCTTGTTTGAAAAATCGCTTTGGGAAAATGTACTGCATCCATCCTGCCTAGGGGCGACATCCTGGCCACTGGGTTTGCATGGCCTGAATTCAGGAAGACCACCCCTGGAGAGTAATGTGATACATCCTTCACTTATACACGCACAAGAAGAACATTGTGGTGTGGAAGGTCACTACTGTTCTATGCTGCTGCCACTAGAACTGGGTTTCTCACAGAAGTAATTGGATTCAAAAACGACTGAGACTTATGATCTGGTTTCTGACTTCGGCATATTGTAGGCCTGATAAAGTCCAATAATGCACTGCACTGGCATTTCCTCCTCAACTGCATATGTAACGAATCATTTTTGCGCTGGAGATTTCACAACAATGGAACACATAGAATAATGCTGTCTTCGGAGTTTATCATCTCTACGTGCATGCTCAGTCAGATCTTGGGAAGGCAGCACATCTCAAAGACTAGGTGACAAAATGAGTTGCTGAGCCTCCTGCTTAGCCCAATTAACGGCAGCCACCGGACGTCCTTCAGCAGCAGCTAGTAGAAGACAACTGCTCTGGACGATACCTGTCAAACGTAGCTTTCTTGCTCTAGGAGTATGAACAAAGAAGATGGCCATGAAGCTGGCATGTAAATTTGTCACGACAGCATTCACACCCTACAGCAGACAGATGGAGATCATGTTTGCAGACTTCACATTCTCGCTCATTCGTGGAATCGTAGCTGCTGTTCATCAGCTTCATTGATAACGTTAAAGTTTCACCAAAACTCTATCTCAGAGATTCCCCAGGTACACGCTTCATAACCACCCTTTCCTATGAGCCCCATCAACGAAAATGTTCGAGCTAGAAACTTGGCAAATGACACCTACATCCAACATCGCTCAAGATGGGAATAAGGCAGCATTTATCGTCAATGTTCGTACAAAATCTTCTCAAACTCTATTTCCAATATTCCGATTGCAGTCCTGCGTAAGACACCATCTGATTCCCATCACTCTAATTAAAAATTGAATTTCATACCTCGTTTAAACTAAATACTTACCAAAAGTTTAGAACAACCATATTGTCGTTTCCTTTAAGTGCCTGGTTACAATCGCCAGCCCACAAACACAAAATGCCGTGGAATTATCAAGCGGATGTGCCAGAGACTTGAAGCTGAGTTTAACTGCTTGATGTTAAGAGCAAGATCATTACTAATACCAACATGCAAGATCAATTTTTAAAATACTTCGAAAAGCGTTAACAGATTACCTCGAGAGCATAAGCCAGAAGACGCTCTTCACCACAATAAGCCTGACATAAAGAAACCAAACTTGGCTTTAACCCACCTGGATTTTGTTGTGAAAACCACCATATTCTCGCTGCTACCCTTGCTGCCCTTACAATATTGTGTCATGCGACACAGATGTCTTGCGATGAAGCTCCCAGTAAAGGTCCGCAGATGCTAGGCCATGATGCAACCAGTCCACAGGAGCTACGTTCACGGCCTCAGCCGCGTTGAACCCTGCACTGAATCCAGAGTGATAAGCATTCGGAAAAGTGATCCCAAATCGCCCGGCCGCTACACCAGCCTGTAGACTAGGACCCTCTCTTGCTTCAAAAAAGATCATGACAACTGAGTTAAATGAAGGGAAAAATATCACTGAAAGTCGTTCTTTGGTTGATATTTCAGCCGATTACACAAGGACCATTAAACAAGGAGAAGAATTAACTAAATTAGGATTTCCTACAGCTAGACAAAGTAAATATATTCTCAACATGCTTCAAGTCCAGAAGATGACAAATGAGTAGAATACATGGTTACCACGGTAGCAAAACAGCCCACATAGAATCAAACTAAAGTGAAAATCGTTAGGATGCGTCGACTGGAGTGAAAGATAGTTACATGACCAGTTTGTGAAGGTCAGGATGCTCACTGAACAAATCTGGAAAATATTTTGGCATGGGCGCCTCTAATTTTTCAGCTGTGAATCCAGGAACACCGTTCCAAATTTTTTGTGCACCCAGATGCATATATTCGACAGAATAAAAATGTTGATCTTCCTGCACATGTAAAGATTCAGAAGCTTCAGGACCTGGGCATAGATTATGTCTTAGTTGCTGGGTGTGAATTCCCCTTGTATGCTGAAACAGAGGACCTTCAACTTTTGAATCAGACCATGACTGATGTCTCATGACAAATACTACGATCTCGCAGGAAGCCGCGTTTTGTAGTCAATCTAATAATTGAGTAACCCATACCATGAAGTCAAAACAACTTGCGAAATCTTGCTTCTACATTCAACAAATGATAAAAATACCTCGACCTGATCCATGGCTTGCTCAACTCGCCAGTACTCTCCTTCAATCATGCCAACTGTGGGTTCCCAACTAGGTTCAGAACATTGTTGTTTAGAGGTGCAGAATTACTGGATATTGAAGTGTTTTGGATGTATTTAATATGATGAATACTAATACATTGCCAAAATTTCAATGTCATGACTGAAAAATTAGTCTTTAAAAAAGACTCCAACTATTTTTTGGACCACCTGTTTTTTTAAAACAAGTTCAACTAAGTACCATATGAATTTCTAATTATCTTCTATGATATAGTAAGTAGAATTTTATATAAATACCGCTCTTTAATTATGTAGAAACCAACATGGGCTACATATCCCTAAGTACATACAATAATATTATTGTCATATTAATGTTTTATGTTCTATGACCTATAATTTCTAAAATAGTTCAAATGATACAAAACAGGTAGAGTTTTGAATAAACATACACACACTTGTAAAGCATAAAATTATAAAAAATATTGATCTAAAATATTTTATTTAATTTTATAATATATTATTAAAAATATCTTTAAAATTTTGTGTTATATTATGTATTATTAAATTTATAGTTTTAGGAGTTATAGTTTGTTAAATATAAAATAGAGATATAACAATGATATTTTTGCATATGTGTAGGGACGTGTGGCACATAAGAGAAGTAAAAGAGGTGCTTGTGTAATAAAAAAGAGGTGTCTATCTAACAAGACTCTATATCAATATATCACACTCTTAAAAAATAAAAAGAATTGTGAATTGAATAAAATTTGAAATTAATAGAACATAATTTATAAGTAAAATAAGCCTATAGGTAAGCAAGGTTAAACCTAAAACCTAATTATTATCAACAATGGATCTAGCTTATTTTATAATTACAATTCCTCAATATATTCAACCTTAAATTTACATTTGGTAATGATCAAACTCTAGCCTCAATGCTTTCTTCTAAATTTTCATGCTTATTATGATTTGTTTACATCACTAAGTTACATCATTTTAATTGGCTATTGATTGTTATTTATTTATTTATTTATTTATTTATTTATTTTTGCCATTGCATGATTGTTGGTTTATTTTTCCACTCACTACCTAGTCACCACTTCTTATGTGATTAGATGTCACAATATCCACATTAGATTGAATTATGGTTCCTATGATGTTATCTCTCTCTTTTACTACCTTGCCTATGTACAAAAACAATGTTCTACAAGTTCTATTAAACTTTTGTATATCCAATAGACACAAAAAGTTGTTGAAAGTTTATAGTATACATCTCTCTATCCCAAATCCAAACAATCCAAATACACCTTGATTCTTGCTTTGTGCTCTAAGGTACAAAATGAATATACAAAAGCCATGCTTTGTTCTAATTGATGTCCTAAAAAACAAAAAGATCTACCAAAAGACCAACTATGTTGTTGTTATTCATCATAACTCAATCAATACAAACACACATGTACACTTGCTTTCCACTGTAATGCACAAAAGCAATCCACTGCAAACCCAACTTTGTTCTCGTGCCTTTCCTTGTTTACTTAATTACAGTGCAGGATGGGGGGTGTTTTATATTGTAATGCTGTACAATCACTTGTATTCCATTTGGTGTTGGATGTATGATTTACATGGGGCACCGGAGGTAAATATGAAGAATGAATCTCTTCACAGAGAACAGAAATATGAATGCCTGTCGGAAACTGGATTTTTCTTTCTTGAGTGGACAATAAGGATCAAGCAAGCAGTGCAGGTAGGTTTCTTTGGTAGGTATAAAGAAAAATAAAGAAAAATGAAGAAAATGTAGAGGCAGCAATTTGCATACCGACAGCTGATGTCCTGGGTCCAGATTGGAACAGAGGTGAAAAAGAGCATTGATCTCCGTCCTATCAGAGCGAGGTTTCGATCCTCGGACCTGTGGGTTATGGGCCCACCACGCTTCCGCTGCGCCACTCTGATTGTGTCACACAATAACAATTTAATTTATTTGTACAGAATATTATTCTACCACTGACCGACGTGGACTTCGTGTGTGTGTATATTTTGGTGTAGTTAAATTTGCTGCTTGTCCCTACACATAATTTGCTGTTTTCATTTGGTATCTCTCTTACACCCACACATCAAACAAACAAATAATTAACATCTAATACATATACAAATACATGCCCTCTTCACTTGATGTTTTGCATTGGCCCGTTACATGCAGCACAATTCAAAACATGTTTTTGCTAATCGCCTTGTTTAGCCCACAAGTGTTGATTCATCAAATCCACTTCTCAACCAATTCTCAACAGAAAGAGTCCATGCCTGCTTTGTATTTGCAAGCTCGTAGTTTCATTTGTATCTACAAATATCATTTGATAATGTTCCACATCTTCATGTAACATTGTATTAATACATTCATAAACACATCAAACAATGTTTGAGTTTGTGAGGCAAACGAAACATCTATATGTGTTTTTGTGAAAATCTCATCCACATTTGGTGCTTTTATTTGGCACATAATGACTCTTCTTGGCTTGTAAACTTCAATCAACTTCTTCTACATCTCTCTTGTAATCTCTCATTTGCCTATGTAAATATTTAGTGAAGATGTGATGTTCAATACAAGCATCACTTGTATACAAAACTATCTATTGTAGTCCAAAGTTGGATGAAAACATAGTTGTCTTCTAAGTTGACAAATGTTAGATTATTGATCAAAAAGAAAAGCAAAGTGTGATTACTACAAGGTCTTAAGATCCAAATAATAGTTTATATTGTACAAACTAATTTGTATCAGAAATTAATTCTATTATTATAAAAAAAACTAAATTATGGCACCAAAGATTTGGACACCTTGCTTATGCTAATTTAAAACAACTTCATACAAATCAAAGAATAAAAGGTTTATTATCTATTAAAACTTTATCTAAAGAAATTTGTGAAGCATGCAATGTGCATTGAGAATATAGAAAGTTGTTTCTAAAATAGAACTTGAATAGATCAAATAAGTTATTCCAATTTATACATGCTAATTTAATTAGACCAATTTCAAAACCCTCATAAAGCAAAATTAAATACTTTGTAGTCTTCATTAATGACTTTTTTCAAAGGAACTAGAATTATTTCTTTAAAACTAAAAAAGAATTTTTTTCTATATTTTGCATATTTAAAAATCAAGTAAAATACAAAGAAAAGTTAAAAATTGATTATATTTAAAATAAATAAGGAAAGTGATATTTTATCTAAAGAATTTTAAGATTTTTATCAAAAATATAAAATAGCAAGACGATTAATATATGCATTGATCCTTCAATAAAAAGGAATTTTCAAACGATGCAATAGAAAAATAGTTGAAAAAGCAAGCATCATGATTCATAAATACAAACTATCTTTGAGCTTATGGCTTAAAGCAATTAACACAGCAAATTATTTAGTAAATTATGTCCAACTAATATTTATAATTGAAAGACATCTAAAGAATTGTACTACAAAAGAAAATCAAAAGTTCAACATTTAAAAATATTTGGATATATAATTTATGTACATATGCCAAAAAAGCTGCAATCAAAGTTTGATAGTAAAACAAATAAGTGCATCTTTATTGGATATGACAAGAACATCAAAGCTTATCAAGTTCATAACCATATAAGAAAAAGAAATTATAAGTAAAAAGGTTAACTTTGATAAATCAAAAGTGAAATATCAATATCTTAATGACAAAATTAATAGTGTAAATCTTAAAGATATTTTTTTTGTACTAATATGTATTATAGAAGAAAATACTAATGCATGAAGAAAGTGAACTTGAATAAATAAGAATTAGCATGTTGAATTAGAAGACATACCTTATTAATTCCAAACTCTAATCAAAACATTAAAGCATTCTTACATTGTTAGAAGCTAACCAAATTCTTATGTTACATATTAACGAATATCTTTTGAGTTGCTTTTTTAAGCTGGTCAACTCTCTATACAAAAAAGAATAGACAAATACAAACAACCATCAATAAGATTTAGAGATAATTGGCTACTAAGTATATATGCTGAAATAGATCCTATTGATTATTTCAAAGCAATTAAGGATAAAAATTTGAAAGAAGCTATAAATTAGGAAGTTTAAAGTAATAAGAAAAATAAAACATGAAAAATTTATAATTTACCATCCAAAAAGAAGTTCATAATTGTTAAATGGATCTTTAAAAAAAAATCAAGAACTTCTAGTATTACTAAAAAAATAGAAGGCTTGAGTTATAGTATAAGGTTTTGAATAATAAGAAGAAAAAAAAAATATTTCTTTGAAATGTTTGCACTTATCATATGTTGGAGTACTATAAGAATGATTATAGCCTTAATAACTTCTTGATAATCAAAATTAAAAAAATATAATGTTAAAACAATATTTTTGAATGAAATACTAATTTTTAAATATCCTACTTAATTTTAAAAGTTATAGAAGCAAAAAAAATGAATATAAACTTAAAAGACCACTATATGGTCTTCAATAGTCTATTTAAATTTGATATGGAAGAATTGATGACCATCTACAAAATATAAAGCTAAAAAAATTTATCAATAGATTCTAATCCATATACTTGACATTACAAAGATAATACACACTGATTCTATTGTATGTAGATGATCTAATTATTATAGGAAATAATCAAGAAGAATTAATACAATAGAAAGAAAACTACTATTCAAATTCAAAATAAAAAATATGAGACTAATAAGAAATTACTTTAGAGTTGAATTTGAATGCTCCAAAAAAAAAGGAACAAAATCTTGAAATTTCTTACTTAAAGAAAAAAATAGGTAAAATGATTGCTTATAATGATGCAAATTAGAAATGAAATGGTTGATTATAATGATGCAAACTGGAAGTGAAATGATACAAATTGGAAGAAAATTGGAGGTCTTCAATACACTCTTGTGTCACTTAAAAGAACTAGAAAGTCACTAAAAAATGATATAGTATTAAACTAGAATGACTATTGTCAAAGACAAAAAGACTAAAAAGTCTTGAAATAAGATGAAGGACTAAAAAGGCATGAATAAGAGTAAAGAAGGCTTCACTCTTGCCTCCATATATACTCTTAACTAGGAGCTATGTAGCAATATTCTATACGACTTTCAAAACATGTTTACTTTGCAAGACATATAATTTAACTTGTAGGGCAATTTTTTTATATGTGTGCTACATGATTAGCTTGTTCTATAAGTTATTGATATGTTATTAATATATTGTTAATATTTCTAGCCTACCAATCAACTACAAAAACATGTAAAGTCAAAACAGTGTCTATAAAGCTTCTAAGAAGCTATTCTACAAAATATTATGAAATAAATCTAATTTTTTTTACTTTTATTTAATCATATTGATAAATATTAGAATAAATATGTATGTTTTTGACATTACCTCCTCCTTTTAGGAATAAGTTCTACAAGGAGTGGTCATCATTTGTTGATAAAATCTGAGATGTGGCAAATTATGTTTTCCACATACTCTAAGCTTTGTTTTCTTTAAAGATAAATGATGTGTTCTCTTAGCCATTGATAGTCTCTCATACCAAGGCAAGAGGATTACAATATTATTTGATCATTATTAAGGCCTTTGTAACTTCTTTCAAATAAAACATTTGAAATACTGTCAAGAATCTTTTCTATCTCTAATAAAATCACCAAATATCGGGAATCTCTTTTAAGATCGTGATATAAAATACATTGTATCTTGCCATCTATTTGAAGGACATGTTGTTTTTGAGGACCTTCATCTTAATTATATTGTCTTGAAGGTTGTAACAATTACAATGTTTTATCCAATAAGTTAGCAAGTTATAACTATTTAATTAAATTTGTTGATTATTGGTTCTCTATTTCCTTAGTATCACAAATATACAAAATTTACAATAAGAATAGAAGGTAGAATGCTATCTTTTCTAAATCTTGCTTTTTTTATAGCAAAGATTTGCTATTCTTCATCTTAATTTTGATGCATATTATTGACAAAAAGCTTCAATTTTCTTTGTTGTATTTGCAAGATTCTTTGTTGGCTTCCACGTACGTTGTCATAATACGTGGCATTTAGCTTGAGAATGCACCGAGCACCTGGTTGTAGAAGATAAAAAGAAAATTGCAAGAACAAGCCTTAACAACTCTAATAGATTTTTAAAACAAATTATAATTAATGATTAGGAAATATAATCAAACATCAATGAAATTCAATCAAAATTTCAAAGGAATTATATAAGAAGTACAAAATATTCCTGAAAACCTTTTAAAGAATAAAAAAAATAATATAAAAATTTAAAAATATACTAAAATAGAAACCTTAATAAAATATTAAAATAAAAATATTAATAAAATTCTAGTCAATACCTAATCAAATTCTAATCAAGTCATAATCAAATCCTAATCAAACCTTAAATAAATCCTAATCAAATCCTAACAAATGCTAATTAAATCCTAATCAAATTCTAAACAAATCGTAACTAAATCTTAAACAAATCCTAAACAAATCCTAGTCAAATCCAAAACAAACCTTAACCAAATTTTCATCAAATCTTAAATAAAACCTAAAAAAATCTTAATCAAATCCTAAACAAATCCTAAAAAAATTCTAATCGAATCCTAAACATATCCTAGTCAAATCCTAAATAAATCCTAACCAAATCCTAAATAAATTGTAAACAAATCCTAGTCAAATCCTAAATAAATCCTAATCAAATCCTAGTCAAATCATAGTCAAATCCTAACCAAATCCTAATCAAATCCTAAAAAAATCCTAACTAAAACCTAAATAAACTATAAAAAACCCCAAACAAATCCTAATCAAATCCTAAACATACCCTAACCAAATCCTAAATAAACCCTAATAATTCCTACAATAGATTTAAACCTCAATAACTAATGAACAAACTATTGCTTTTAACTCAAATTTTGCACACCTCTTAACAATTAAGTTGAAAATAAGCACAATTTTTTTGAAGAAGATCAAACTCACCATCAAAAAGATCAACCCTAATATTTGCTTGGATATTGGTTGGCCTCCTTTTCCAATCTGAATGTAAAATTTTCAGTGCCAATATGTCCTTATTGAACCATTCAATTGATTTCAAATTTCTTACATATATAGGAAAATAAGTCTACTACCTACATATATAATTTTTACTCCAATCTAATTGATAGATTGCAAGAAATCTTTAAAATCCTTACTAGATCTAAAACTCTACTTTTCAAGACCCCGACCCACTTAAACCTCAATAATCCTTGATCCACACTTTCAATCCAGCTTAAACTCACAACATATATTTAACACATATAAAACTAAAAACCTTCAAAATTTCATCTGTAAATCTATTGCCAAACTTACAAAATTCTCCAAAAAATATTACCTATTTTATTTCATAAATCCAGAATCAACCAAAATAAATTCCGACTTTGCAAAGCTTTTATAAAGCCAATAAAAATATAAATCACCTAAAACTAATGCTCATTGAAATCCTATTAAGTTTGCTCTCTAATCCTATTCTTTGATCTACCAAAGAATTCCAAAATCGTCATTGAGGCTTAGTTTTGTGTCTAGTTCATAACTAGTCCTATCTTAGTACCAATATTTAGTTTTTCTAGGTATTTTATACTAGAATTTATTGTTAACTTCTACATAAAGATGCCTATATCATTTATTTTTTCAATCTACTTTTTTTGCCTTATTTTTAGTCTTATAAAGTGAATAGAATCTTTTTTTGTAAAAAGGCAGTATTAGCACTTTTAATTTTTTTATCCCTTGACTATTATCTATTTTTCTAAGATAATTTGTTACAATATATTTGAAATAAGATCTTCCAAAATATGATATTTTCTTCACTTTTTTTCCTATTGGCCATTTAACATCATGACAATGTTCATAATATCACATCTGTACTAATGAATAAGATATTTTAATCTATTTTGGTGTTGTCTTGAATGTAAGACTTCTTCAACCTCAAATTCTTGGTTATTATCTACTTCTATAGAAAGAGGTGACATTCGTCTTCTTTTTAAGATATTCACTACCTTGTATGGCTTAAAAAGAGATACGTGAAATATGAAATAAATCTTCATAGACTACAATAGATGTAATCGATAAGCAACAAGATTGACTTGTTCACAAATAAGAAAAGATCTAAGCTTATAATAGTCTAACCTATCACAAAGATGAGTAGTCTTAATATTGCAACAAAGTAGCTATATCTTATCACTCATGTTTAATGGTGGTTGTTCTTTGCAATAGGCATCTACATTGATCTTTTGTTATTTTTGAGCTTCCTTTAACTACGCCTTTATTGTTGCATGTAGCTTTCACAAACAATTTAGCAAATCTTTTGCCATAAGATTATTAACTTTTGAAAAGTCAAAAGTATCAAGTTGAGGATAATAATTATAATTGGTAAAAAAAAGTGATTGTTGAGAAGAAGAATGTATCAAATCATTATATACAAACTCTGTGAATAGCAAAAGAGTTATCCAATCAACTTAATGATAACTGATAGAACACTTCAAATATTACTCCAAACTTAATTCACCTATTCTATTTATCTATTAGTTTGAAGATGAAAAGTCAAAGAAAGTTTTATATCTACTTTTAAAAATTTAAAATAGATTCTTGAAAATCTTGATAAAAATTGAATCTTTTTATTTTTTATAATATTTTTGAGTAATCCATGATAGCAATAAATATTGTTTATAAAAAGCTTAGCCATTTCTTCACATGTAATAGATTTTTTACATGATACAAAATATGCCATCTTCATAAAATAATCCACTACCACAAATATAAAATCATACAAACTAAGATTGAAAGATTTGTAATAAAATCCATAGAAATAAAAGACTATGATTGTTCTAAAATAGTTAATGGATGAGAAGTCCATAAGATTGATGATGAGGAGTTTTGAATCTTGAACAAATATCACATGATTGTACAAAGTTTTTAATTACCTTCTATAT
Source organism: Physcomitrium patens (assembly GCF_059467195.1). Lineage (NCBI taxonomy): Eukaryota > Viridiplantae > Streptophyta > Bryopsida > Funariales > Funariaceae > Physcomitrium > Physcomitrium patens. The sequence continues at coordinate 3,104,505 of NC_143434.1, read as the reverse complement.
TTGAGGCCCCCAAAAATTTCTTGATATTAGTTCTAAAGTCTTATTGTATCCAAAATGTTTGGCTCCAAAAAGTCATGATGAATTTAAAGAACATATAATTATACTTTATCTTTTGAAATATATAATTGTCCTTTGAAATAGAGTAGATTATTTTAAATCTTGAACCTAAAAGTATCATGAGATTTAAAAGAATTATACTTGATATCATGAATAAGAGGATCAAATGACATACTTGATTGAATTTCCTTGATAAAAGTTGAATCAATAGGCAATATTCATTTTATTGCTCAAACATGAAAATGCTCTAGATTTAAGAAAATCATTTTTTGTTGATCAAAAGCTGCATTTTTTTTTTTTGGTATAAGATAAGAATGTCTAAAAAAGATGATTGACAAATCTTGTTATTTTTTGGATCAACAAGTAATCTTGAAATTAAACATTGATAAAAACATGCTCCAATAGGCTTAACAAAAATTCAAAATACATGATAATATGAAGTACTTAAGGTTCTTGTGATTTGTATACATGGTAATTGAACTAAAAGCACCTTCTAAATAATAACGCCATTCTTGAAATGAATCTTCAATTCCAAGAAGCTCTTTGCCATAGATCTCATAGTTAATCTTGGCTATCAAAAAAATTCTAAGAATAAAAAGCTTCTAAATGGAATTTGTGAATTTCTTCCATTTATGAAAAAATAACACTTATAACAAAGTCTGATGCATTTATTTCTATGAAGAACACCTTCAATAATTTAGAACAATACAAAATTGGTGCAAAAATAAATATTATCTTTAATGCATCAAAAGATGCTTCAATTTCTTTGCTCCACTCATGTTTGTCTTTATATGTCAAGTATGTAAAAAGAGCCGCAACTTGAAAAAAGTTCTTAATAGAGATTGGATAATAATTGGCAAATTTTAAAAAACATTACACATCTCTAACTATTTTTGAAATCTTCCAATCTATGATAGTTTGAATTTTTTTAGGATCCATCATAAGATCATTGTTTGAAATGATGTATCCTAAGAAATCAACTTAAATAGTGTGAAATATATACTTTTCCATCTTGGCATATAATCTTATATCTCTTAGTTTTTTTAACACACAAGGAACATGAACTTCAAGCTCTTTTGTGTTCTTAGAGTAGATTAAGATATTGTTTAAATAATAGATGATAAAATCATCAAAAAAATTACAAAAGATATCATTAATTTGATGTTGAAAAGCAGTTGGTACATTTGTGAGTCCAAAAGACATAACATTATATTTGAAATATCCATACTTGATTCAAAATATAATTTTTTATTTATCTTCTTTTCTAATGCATATTAGATTATATATTCTTTATAGATCTATTTTTCTATAGATCTTTGTTTGATTCAATTGATCAAAAAATTATGAAATCAAAGGTAAAGGATACTTATTCTTGATAGTGATCTTTTTGAATCCTAGATAGTCCATATATATCTGTAGAGATTTGTCTTTTTTCTTTAAAAATAAGATAGGAGCTTTGGTTGGAGATTTAGAATGGCATATGAAGTTCTTAGCCAATTTTTTATCAATATATTCCTTGAATGCAGAAAACTTGTCTTATGATAGGCTATAAATTGATTTGAATGGTGGTTGAACTCTTTCTTGAAGATCAATAGAACAATCATAAGTATAATGTTTTGAAAGAATATTTTCATTTTTTTTCCAAAGACATCTTAATAATTTTAGTCTTGACTTGAAATATTACTTGAAAACTTTTCTTCATTAACAATAAATATGGCATATATATCAAAAGTCGATTTTTTTTTGTAGCATATATGAAAGTTCTTGCACCTATCAATAATAATTTGGATATATCAATCTTATGGATTTTTACTTGTCTAACAAAATCTTGGACTAAATTATGAAAAAAATCAAGATTACAAGAAATCTAATCTATTTAAGGATTATATCTTTTTAATCATAATAAATTTAAAATAATTAGATTAAAAAGATATCTAATTATATTTAATATTATTAAATAATTATGACTACTAATTATTGATTTTACAAGAATAGTTTTATGTGTAACATTTTAAGAAGATAATAAACAACCATCTATTATTTCTACATGCATAGCTTTGATTTTCTTAAGTAAAGATATATCTTATTATTTGACAAAGTCTTTGTCTATAAAATAGGCTAAGGCTCTTAAATCCAAGAAGACTAAGACTTTATGATTTTTTGGTCCTAAACGAACTTCTATTATAAAACAAGATCAGAGATTTGATAAGAAAATAGGTTTTTCAACTCATTGTCCTCTTAGGTAACCATACTCTTCATTTTGTAATTGTAAGGCTTCTTTGAATAATATTGAGCAATATACTTGAGTTCTTCAATATATAGGCACAAACCTTCTTGACAGTAACAAGTCTTTTTTTTCTCAATAAGAAGTTTAAAACGTACCGTATCAATTTGTATTGTTTCCGGCTTTAATAAATAAATTTCAAAAAACTTAGAAGTTGTCATCATTACTTGCTTTGTTTTTTTTCAGCCAAATCTTTGTTCTTAATACTTTTCAAATAATCAATTGTAATATGCAATGGCTTGAGTAATAAATTATTTAAAAGATACTATTTGTAATATTTTTAGTAATAAATCTTTGATATTGTTCTTCAGTCCATAATAAAATTGATTAATAAGGACTTTGTCATTCTAGTCTACTTTATAAGCAAGGTTTTGGAATTCTATAATATATTTAATGGTTGACTGTGATCCTTGTCATAAAGATAAGAGTTTAGTTTGTGTTACTCTTTTTTGATCACTTTCTCTAAATATGGCCATAAATACTTTTAAGAATGAATTCAAGTTATAGAAAAATTGTGAATCCTTTTCTATTACAAGTGCAAATCAAAAGTGAGTACTTCCAAATAAAAATGTGCCTATGAATTGAACTTGAGTTAATCCATCAAGATATTGAAAGAAATACAATCTTAAGTAGAGCTTGACTTGTTGCAAAAATCTTCAAAATTTTGATCTTGTTCCATCAAACTTCTCAAGTATACTAATCCTTGTCTTTGCCACACTTGTAAAATCAAAACTTCTTAGATTTGGTTGTGAAGTCGATCTACTTGCTTTTTTTAATTGGACAATTTTTTGATATAAATGTTGAACTTCTTCCATAGGTATAGGATTAGTATTTCTTTAGTTGGCACTAGTGATGTGTGAAATTTCTATTCTAATAATATTGATAAGTTTGTGAAGATTTACAATAGTTACAAATTTGTTTTTATTTTTATAAGGTCTATAAGCTATATTTTTTTCTTCCATTTCAAACAACTTAAGAAATCAATGAGTCAAATTAGAAGAAAGTAATCTGGAACCTCTATTGTCAAATAAAAATTTCTACAAAGAAGGATAATCTACTTTTTTTAAGAAAAAAAATAGTTTTAAAAATCTAAAGAATTTTTTTAAAGATAGATAATCTGCAACCTTCAAAATAAAATAATATAAGTAGAATAATCCACTAACTTTTAAAACAAGACAAGAACAATAAGTTACAATTCTTGTCAAATTATCAAGGACATAAATCTCAAAGAAAGAAGTCTTCAATATATTCTTGTGTTATTCAAAAGAACTAAAAAATCACCCAAAGATAATATAGTATTAAACTAAAATGGCTATTGCTAAAGGCAAGAAGAGTAGAAAGTCTTAAAGTAAGACTAATGACTAAAAAAGCATTGACAAGAGTGAAGAAGGCTTCACTATTGCCTCCATATATACCCTTAACTATAAGCTACATGAAAATGTCTTATAGGACCTCCAAAATATTTTGACTTCGCAAGACACATATCTTAACTTGTAAGGCAAGTTTTTTTTTATGTGTGCTAGATAGTTAGCTTGTTCTACAAGCTATCAATATGTAATTAACTTGTTGACCATATTTCTATTTTATTTTAAAAAAAGCTCAACTTGATGAGGTCCAAATATCATACATTTCAATCAAAGAAGAGTTGGTTGACATACTCACTAAGAATGTTAGTGAAATACAAAATTTTAATTTAAAAAAGAATATAGAATTGAAAGTATTGTCCTCTCTAATATCAACTGTATGTTGAGTTCTTGATCTACACCTCTATATAATACTCACATGGTACTTTTATCAACTATAATCCAACTACATATTATTACAAAATGTATATATTTATCTCCATATCTATGGAATAAATTTTTAGGTTTAATAATTTTGGCTATGATCATACATTGATAACAAAGAGGAACAATCTTCACAAATAAAAATTTATGACAGTGATCAAAAGACTCTATTTTTTATTTTTAACTTTTACTCAAACTCTTTAGGTTGATAAGAAAAAAAGGCTATTTACTACTAATACTCTATTTATACTTTTTTTTTGTAGAAATTCAATGTCAAGTGGTACTTGAGGTATTGAAACATTAAATAATCCAAATATAAGAGAACTTATAATGTTAAGAAGAAGTTCTTTATACAAGACATTCTTTATCAATATGTCTAATTAGAAAATTGCATCCAAATCTATATTGTGTTCTATCGCTTTCTCATCAAACTGTAAAAGAGACTCATAAAGAAGATGATGGATATAGGGGCTTATTTTGTTGCATCTTCTTTTTAAGGTTTTGACCAGAATCCAAACATCTATGATGATCACCTCCCACTATAATAGTATCAATAATCAAATAAACTAGAAGAATTAATACAACAGAGACAAAAAAAAGGATCTAAAACAGAAGTAACTCACCTAAGAGAGAAAGTTGACTTGATCCTGGAGTGCCAATATCCTAAATCTTGATATCTCAATATAAGTGCCCATATGGAAAATAAAAAAAAATGAATGAAATCCTATGCAAGAGAGAATATTGGCAAAAATGTGAGCCTAAGATTTCTTTCTTCATACATTGATGAGACCTAAATTCTTCTTTAATTTAAATGATAGTAATTCTATTTTCTATGTTTGGAAACAAAATTAAAATATTATAAAAATCTTCATCATTTATACTAGCTCTAATTATAGACAGAAATTTTATTGTGCAATAATTTTCATGAAATGGTATTCTTTAAATAAAAGCACCAAATGTGGATGAGATTTTCACAAAAACACATATAGATGTTTCGTTTGCCTCACAAACTCAAACATTGTTTGATGTGTTTATGAATGTATTAATACAATGTTACATGAAGATGTGGAACATTATCAAATGATATTTGTAGATACAAATGAAACTACGAGCTTGCAAATACAAAGCAGGCATGGACTCTTTCTGTTGAGAATTGGTTGAGAAGTGGATTTGATGAATCAACACTTGTGGGCTAAACAAGGCGATTAGCAAAAACATGTTTTGAATTGTGCTGCATGTAACGGGCCAATGCAAAACATCAAGTGAAGAGGGCATGTATTTGTATATGTATTAGATGTTAATTATTTGTTTGTTTGATGTGTGGGTGTAAGAGAGATACCAAATGAAAACAGCAAATTATGTGTAGGGACAAGCAGCAAATTTAACTACACCAAAATATACACACACACGAAGTCCACGTCGGTCAGTGGTAGAATAATATTCTGTACAAATAAATTAAATTGTTATTGTGTGACACAATCAGAGTGGCGCAGCGGAAGCGTGGTGGGCCCATAACCCACAGGTCCGAGGATCGAAACCTCGCTCTGATAGGACGGAGATCAATGCTCTTTTTCACCTCTGTTCCAATCTGGACCCAGGACATCAGCTGTCGGTATGCAAATTGCTGCCTCTACATTTTCTTCATTTTTCTTTATTTTTCTTTATACCTACCAAAGAAACCTACCTGCACTGCTTGCTTGATCCTTATTGTCCACTCAAGAAAGAAAAATCCAGTTTCCGACAGGCATTCATATTTCTGTTCTCTGTGAAGAGATTCATTCTTCATATTTACCTCCGGTGCCCCATGTAAATCATACATCCAACACCAAATGGAATACAAGTGATTGTACAGCATTACAATATAAAACACCCCCCATCCTGCACTGTAATTAAGTAAACAAGGAAAGGCACGAGAACAAAGTTGGGTTTGCAGTGGATTGCTTTTGTGCATTACAGTGGAAAGCAAGTGTACATGTGTGTTTGTATTGATTGAGTTATGATGAATAACAACAACATAGTTGGTCTTTTGGTAGATCTTTTTGTTTTTTAGGACATCAATTAGAACAAAGCATGGCTTTTGTATATTCATTTTGTACCTTAGAGCACAAAGCAAGAATCAAGGTGTATTTGGATTGTTTGGATTTGGGATAGAGAGATGTATACTATAAACTTTCAACAACTTTTTGTGTCTATTGGATATACAAAAGTTTAATAGAACTTGTAGAACATTGTTTTTGTACATAGGCAAGGTAGTAAAAGAGAGAGATAACATCATAGGAACCATAATTCAATCTAATGTGGATATTGTGACATCTAATCACATAAGAAGTGGTGACTAGGTAGTGAGTGGAAAAATAAACCAACAATCATGCAATGGCAAAAATAAATAAATAAATAAATAAATAAATAAATAACAATCAATAGCCAATTAAAATGATGTAACTTAGTGATGTAAACAAATCATAATAAGCATGAAAATTTAGAAGAAAGCATTGAGGCTAGAGTTTGATCATTACCAAATGTAAATTTAAGGTTGAATATATTGAGGAATTGTAATTATAAAATAAGCTAGATCCATTGTTGATAATAATTAGGTTTTAGGTTTAACCTTGCTTACCTATAGGCTTATTTTACTTATAAATTATGTTCTATTAATTTCAAATTTTATTCAATTCACAATTCTTTTTATTTTTTAAGAGTGTGATATATTGATATAGAGTCTTGTTAGATAGACACCTCTTTTTTATTACACAAGCACCTCTTTTACTTCTCTTATGTGCCACACGTCCCTACACATATGCAAAAATATCATTGTTATATCTCTATTTTATATTTAACAAACTATAACTCCTAAAACTATAAATTTAATAATACATAATATAACACAAAATTTTAAAGATATTTTTAATAATATATTATAAAATTAAATAAAATATTTTAGATCAATATTTTTTATAATTTTATGCTTTACAAGTGTGTGTATGTTTATTCAAAACTCTACCTGTTTTGTATCATTTGAACTATTTTAGAAATTATAGGTCATAGAACATAAAACATTAATATGACAATAATATTATTGTATGTACTTAGGGATATGTAGCCCATGTTGGTTTCTACATAATTAAAGAGCGGTATTTATATAAAATTCTACTTACTATATCATAGAAGATAATTAGAAATTCATATGGTACTTAGTTGAACTTGTTTTAAAAAAACAGGTGGTCCAAAAAATAGTTGGAGTCTTTTTTAAAGACTAATTTTTCAGTCATGACATTGAAATTTTGGCAATGTATTAGTATTCATCATATTAAATACGTCCTAGTATGGAAGAATCACGTTGTCTATTATATGTCTATCAAGAGTATATGAAGTTTGATATTGGTATATTACTTCTTCTATGATGGGCTGAATTTTGAATTCCATAACCTCATTGTTATTAATTTGGTAGAGTTGGAATTTATCCAAGTGAACTGGCTTATTTTTTAGTTTTTTGCAAATGAGAGTTTCTGATGATACTCTTTCTGCAAGACTTTTATATTAAATTTATAAAAGTAAAAATCAAATATAATTATGAAGTATAATTTGTTTTAATAATGTTTAGCATTTGTATTGGCGGTCTATTAAAGATTGAAGTTATTAACACCAATATTAAGAATCTAAGATTAAAAAGATTGGTGGTATAATATAATTAACATCTTCGATATTTATGTCAGCTTTATGTTTTTTTGAGTATAAGAGAGGTGTAACAGCTATAGAATTTTTTTAAAAAAAAGATATAGGTGTAATGCAAGGTGTTGTCATTGTGATGTTATTTTAGTCCCAAATGAGATATAATTCTACTAGGTAGTATAGCTAGGTTGCAAACCTAGTAGCATGGTGAATAGAGAATTGAGTGTTATAAAATGATGACATAGAAGTAGTGTCTACACTATCATATTATATGTTGTCTTATTTGGGAATACACTAGGCATCTAGTTGTGGAAGGTGACGTTGTATTCTACAAGTATTGAAGAATCCTAATATGTTTTGCCCTTATATGAAGAATGTAATTTGAATTTTAATTAAAAAGTACTTAAATCTAATACAAAGTACTCAAAATACTTTTTTTAGTAATATAAATTATACATAAACTCCAATTGCCTTATTATTTTCATAATTAGATAATTTTGATTTTTTTTGTAAGTCCTAATTCTAATCAGTAAGCTTCAATGAGTTATAGCTTCTAATCTAACCATCCACTTGGAGTAAAATTTTTCATACAAATGCCACTATAAATTTCTTATGTGCTCAATAAGAATTCACTCCAATCCAAATCACAAATCGTGAAAAAAAGCCCAAAACCCACATTGATGTTACTTGGCTACTAACTTGAAAGTTGATGCAAATATTCTAGTAATGATTTCTCCTTTTTCAACTATTAACTTTACTCAAAATTGGTATATAGCTTGATTTTTAAGTCCTCTAACACCATGCCAAATTTCACTTTGATCCAACTAGTAGATCTTTAGATATCATAGAAACCCTATCTAACTTCAAATTGCCATTTCTTGATACCTTCTTGTATCAAAACCTAGATATCTCCCAATTGCATAATTAGATTATCACAAAATTTTACATACACTTAGCACATCTAATTAACCAAGCACTATCAAATTTTCAATTGTAGATATGACACCAATTTTATGCACTAGTCAAGAATGCTAGCCCTAATTGTATTGCATAAATTCTAGTTGCCAATATAAACCTTGATTTTGAACAACAATTGCTAAGTCAAATCAAATCTTACAAAAACGAATCTTATGTCTTTGAAATAAGATCTAAGCTAGCTCTCTAATTCTAATTTTTTATTTTCAAATGCCCCCCTATTTTGCCTTAGGTCATTGTTTTAGTGGCTAGAAGTCTGATTTCGACCTTTTCTCACAAATGGTCAACCCTTGGGTATCAATCTAATATACCCTAGGAATTTTTTAGCCCAACCCTACTCTCAACTTAATCCTAGTATCAACCATGTTAATTATTTATCTCTTCTAATCTGATTTTACTAATTTATGGTCTTTTAAATGTAATAAAAGAGTCTCTGTAGCATAGAAGGTAAAATTACTAACCAACCTTTAACCTACTAACTATTAAGACAAGAAAATAAACTAAGAGGCTTTTATAAAAGCCATGTTTAAATATCTTGAATTATTATTAAACCAAGATAATTAGATATTAATTAGAAATTTATTTTTTATTATATTTTCACCATATAGTCGAGTTACAACACGAGAACAATAATTTGTAAGAATATTAAAGAATCTTCAATAAATTCTAAAATAATTAATAGATATTTTATAAAATATATTAAAAAAAATCATAAAGAATATTTAAAGATATCCTAAATAAATATAAAATAATTTATAAATAAAACATAAAGAATTATTTTCAGAAAATCTTTAAAAAACTGTAAAACATTCTCAAATAATTCTTTAATAAATTAAATCTTTAAAAATATTTTAAAATCCTTAAAATTCTTAGAATAAATCATTAAGAAATTCTAATCAAATACTAAAAAAATATTAATAAAAAATTATGTAAATGTTAAAATCCTAATTCAGACCATGCAAATTTTTAAATAAATAATAAATAAATCCTAAATAATTTTAAGTAGATCTTAACCAAATTTTAATGAAATTCTAAAAAAATTCTAATAAATTGTAATAAAATTATAACCAAAATCTTAATAAAAATTTATAAAATCCTTAGAAATTTCAAAAAATCCTAATGAAATCTTAAAAAATACTAATAAATCATAATATAATCTTAAAGTTACTCTACAAATTGTAGTGAAGTCCTATCCAAAATCTAATCAATACCAACCAGCCCTGGGGAAGTCGTAAAAATTTAATAAATATTGATTAAATTATTAATGTTGTTTAAGATTTTTCACACTTTTCAATTTAATATTTAACAACAAGTTCAAAAATTTAAAGAAGAATCCAACATAATAATTGTGAGAAAAAGCTTCTTTAATGTTTAGGTGTTGGCCATCCTCCTTCTTCAACCTTGATTTTGATCTTTTAATAGTAATAAATTTTTATTAAATTATTTTTTTATATCCAAAATTATCAATATAATTAAAAATTAAGTTCACATTTATTCACTAAAATTTTCTTTAATATAATTAGAAAATTACTAAAAATCAAAGAAATCCTTATTGATCTTTAAAATCCATAATATAAGATCCTAACTTTGTTAGATTTTAATAAGCTTTAATTTAATTATCAAATAAAGTTTTAATTCAAAGAATACATTTAAGATAATTATATAATTAAGTATAAAATTTTTTATTATTTTATATATTAAAAAGTCACAAAATTCTCAAACATATAACTTCCTTTTTATTTCTTTAAAATCCAAATCACTTAAAAAACCTCTTACTTTCAAAAGCTCTTATAAATTCAATATTAACTCAAATCACTTAAAACTAATGTTTAATAAAATTTTGAAAAGTTTTATTTCTAATATTACTCTCTAATCAAAATTATTCCCTTAGAATTATCATAAGTGAGTGGTTTTGTGCCTTAGGATCCACTTTTAACTTTTTTTAATAACTAGTCTTTTCTAAGTATCAATTTTTTAACTTTTTAAAATATTTTTTTGGAGAAATATTCTTAAATTCATTTTAAAGATCTCTATATTAATTTTATTTTTAATTATTTTTAAATTCATAGTATTATAAATTTAATAATTTTTTTTATAAAAGATAGTAATAATATTAAATGTATTTACAATCTTTTTATCTTTTATCCATGTTCTTCTAAACTATAATTCATATTTTTTTCACCTTATAGCCTTGTTATAACATAATAATATGCAATAATAGAAAGTATAGAAGGAAAAGAAAACAATAAAAAAATATTTAAATAAAAATATTGCTCCTTGTGATGCTATTGCAAGAGAAAGAAGGTAAGGATGTAAGGCACCAAATGAAGGATTGCAAATATATATGGAAAGCCCTTCTACTACAAGCTCAAATTGACTAGAAATTTTTTTCCAAAGAATGAGGTTGTACAGAAAATTATGATGGTGACATTGTATCAATTGGACAACAAAATAATGTTTACTATTTATTTTGTATAGTAGAAAAATACCATGGTTAAATGTTCTATGTAGATAATTTTACCCAATATGCATCTAAATACCATCTTTCTTTTTGTTATCTTCCTTCTTCATCCTCTTTTTTGTTCTTTTTTATTTTTAATATTAATCATTAAATTTATAATCTTACAAGGACAATTCCATGAATGGAAGTTTTTATCTTACAAATTTGCAATATATTTATAAAATAAATCTTCTTTAAACAACTTAGTATCCAATCTTCTTTTTTTCTTCTAAAAATACCATTTAATGCTTTACTTGAAGATCCATCTAAATCTCTTATTAAAGATTCAATTTCAAATTTCTTGTTCATTTTTCCATAAAAGTCCAAATAATTTTAATCAAAATCTAATCTTTCCTACTTCTAAATTTTATGTTAAGTTCACCACTTATGTTGTATTATGTATAGACTTACTAGTGAATGTATTGTGCATTTGATTGTAGAAGGTAAACTTACACTTTCTAACAAATAAAGAACATAATAATTTTAATAAAATTCCAAACAAACTATAATTTTATCCTAACAATCTTAATCAATTATTATTAAAATTTTAAAGAAATCCTAAAGAAATCTTAAAAAAAAGTTCTAAAGATATCATAAAAAACCTTCAAAAATCATAAAAAATAAATCTTTAAGAATTCATATAGAAATCTTTAAAAAAAATTCAAAGAAAAAAAAATCCTAAAATAATTTAAAATAAATCCTAAAATTGTAATAAAATCCTAAAGATATCTTTATTAAATCCTAAATAAATCTTAAGTAAATTCTAACTAAAACATTTATTATTATAATTATTTTAATTTTTAGATGGAGCAAAGAATATAAAAATATATTTTATATTATAGATAAATTGAAGACACCATTTACATTCTAAACACTTCTAAGTTAGTTCTCCATTAAAATATCTTTTTCATTCAAATTCTACATTAAGTGTTTGCAATTCTATTTTCAATTCTAATAATGTTTTATTTCAAAAAAAAATTATCTTTTAGAGATACTTTGTACTTAGGAGATAAGATCAAAAGATATAACTTTTTATTGATTTGGTTGGCTGAAATTAAAAAGCCTCTTTGAATTGGCTTTATACTCAAAAAAATTAGTCTATAGGCCTTGAAAAAAAGGTAAGATAGAATATATTTCTTTTCTTATATGCTATAAATAGTATTATTTTTAAATTTTATTTTAATTCATCTTAAAATATCAAGGATAAGAACTTAATAAAGACAATTAAATAAGTGTGATTTTTTTCAAAGAAAGATGAAAAAATAAAAATAAAAATATGCATATTGAAAAGAAATTAGAATAGTTATTTCCAAAAGATAATAAAAACAGAGATTCTTGAAACTAAAGTAGAAGCAAGAAAAGAATTGACGAGAGTGAAGAAGGCTTCACTCTTGCTTCTATATATAATATTTACTTAAGAGCAACATGATGATATTCTATAGGACTTCTAATATATGTTTAATTTGTAAAATACATTTCTTAACTTGTAAGGCAAGTTTTATATATGTATGCGATATTGTTAGCTTATATTACAACCTATGAATACGTGCAATATATGGCTAATTTTTTGGCCAAATTTCTAACCTATCTATCAGCTATAAATATGTATAAAGATGAAATTGCATCTACAAAGCTTTTACAAAGCTTTTCTAAAAGATATTATAAAATTAATTTACTTTTATCTTTTTCTATCTATTCACATTATTGATGTAATTATTAGAATAAATATATATATGTTTGTAATATTATCCTTCATTTTAAGAACGAGTTCCATAAAGAGTAATGATCACATCTTGATGAAGTCCAAGATGCGACAAATTATATTTGCCACATGCTCTGATTATTATTTTCTTCAAAGATAGTTGATAGGTCTTCTTAGCCATCAGTAATGTTATAATCCAAGGCAAAAAGACCACTTTGTCATTTGATCATTTTTGAAGTCTTTATAACTTCTTTCAAATAAAATATTTGATTTAGCATAAAAAATTATTCTTACTTCTATTAAAATCACCAAATATTGGGAGTCTCTTCCAATTTCATGATATCAAACGCATTATATTTTACCATCTATTCAAAAAAAAAAAAAAAAAAAAAAAAAAAAAAACATGTCATTCTTTAAGATCTTCATTTCTATTATGTTGTCTTGAAGGTTATAGTAATTGCAATATCTTATCTAATAAGTCAATAAATAACAATTCTTGAGTTGAATCTACTAATTGTAGATTCTCTATCTTGTTAGTGTCACAAAATAAAAAGAATTTACAATGAAAGATAAAAGATAGAATATAATTTTTATTGAAAATCTTTTATATTATAGCAGAAAATTGTTTGATTCTTTATCTTAGTTTTAATGGGTGTTGTTGATGAAAAGTTTTAAATTTTTTCTATTGTATTTGTAAAATTCTTTGTTGGCTTCTATATGTATTTATTAATATCATATCTGTGCCAATAAATAAGATATTTCAATCTATTTCAATGTAGTCTTAAATGTAAGGCTTCTTCTATGTTGAAATTTTAATTATTATCTATTTTTATAGGAGGTGGTGGCATTTTTTTTTCTTCCTAAGATATTCATTGTCTTATATGGCTGAAATAGAGACACATCACATACATGATAGATCTTCATTGATTCTAGTAGATGTAATCAATATGCAATTGAACTGACTTATTCACATATAGAAAATAGTTCAAGTTTATAGTAATGTAATTTATTATAGATCTAAATAGTCTTGATATTATTAAAAAATAACCACATCTAATTGCCAATATGGAATTAAGATTGTTCTTTACAATAAGCATTCACATTCATTTTTTGTCATTCTTAAATTTTTTTAGATGAGCCTTCATTGTTGTATGTAGGTCAAATAAATGATTTATCAAATCTTCTACCATAGGATTATCAACTTTTAAAAAATCAAAAATATCAAGTTGAAGATGATAACCATAATTAAAAAATAAAGATGTTTGTCAAGTAGAAGAATGTATTGTATTATTATAAGAAAATTTTGCCAATGGCAAAAGAATTATCTAATCATCTTATTGATAGTTCTTGATACACCTTAAATATTACTCCAAAACTTAAACTATACACTTTGTTTATCCATTAGTTTGAAGATATAAAGGAAAACATAATTTATATCTATTTTTAGTATCTTAAAAAAAATTCTCTAAAATCTTTATACAAATTGAGTCTTCTTATCTAATATACTATTTTTAAGAAATCTATGACAACAATAGATATCATCAACATGAATATACCTGATTCAATGTGCTTAAAAAAAATTGAATTGATATTTATTGTTGATTCCATTGCTCAAAGATGAAATTGCTCTAACTTTAAGAAAAATTTCTATTATTAATCAAAAGCCATATCTCTTTCTTTTGGTATAAAATAAGATTGTTTAGAAACAACATCTCATAAATCTTGTTATTTTTTTGGTTGGTAAGCAATCTTGAATTCAAAATTTGACAAAAACATACTCTAATAGACTTGGCAACGATTCAAAAATATGTGCTAATATAAAAAACTTAAGATTATTTTGATCCATATGTATAATGATTGGATTAGAAGTACCTACCATATAATGGCATCATTTTTTGAAACAAATCTATAATTCTAAGAAGTTCTTTGTTATGAATCTCATAATTAATCTTAATTGTTGAAAATTTTCTTGAATCAAAAGCTAGTAGATGAAGTTTATCATTTGTTTCTATTTGTAACAATATGATACCTAAAGCAAAGTTTGATGTGTTTGTTTTTATAAAGAATGACTTGAAAAAATTGATGCAATATAAAATTGGTGTAGAAACAAAGATTATCTTGAAAGTTTTAAATGTTGCTTCTACTTCTTGATTTCATTGAAGTTTTTCTTTATAAGTCAAATGTATAAGTAGAGCTACAATTAGAAAGAAGTTCTTGATAAAGATCTAATAGTAATTAGCAAATTTTAAAAAACATTGGATATCTTTTATTATTTTTGGAATCTTCTAATCCATAATGATTTGAACTTTCTAAGGATCCATCATGAGTCCATCATTTGGAATGATGTATTTTAAGAAGTTGACATGAATAGTGTGAAATATGAGCTTTATATCTTTTAATTTTTGTAATATACATCAAATATGAAGTTTGTATTTTTTTTGTGTTCTTCGAATAGATTAAAATATTATCTTAATAACATACAACAAAATTATCCAAAAACTCTCAAAAGACATCATTTATTAGATATTAAAAAGTTTTTGATATATTTGTAAGTCTAAAAGATATGATATTGTATTCAAAATATCCATACTTGATTGAAAATGCATTCTTCTATTCCTTTTTTTCTTTGATGCATACTAAATTGTATGCTCGTTGTATATCTATTTTTTACAGATCTTAGCTTGATTCAATTAATCAAGTAATTTAAATATCAAAAGAAGATGATATCTATTCTTGATTATAATCTTATTGAGTTCTCGATAATTAATACATATTGGCAATGATCCACTTCTTTTTCATAAATATGATTGGAGCTCTTGTTGGAGATTTGGAATGGTGTATGAAATTCTTAATTAGATTATTGTCAATATATTTTTTATGTTGCACTAGTTCATTTTATCATACACTATAGAATGGTCCAAATGGCAATTGATTTTCTTCTTGAAGGTCAATTGAACAATCATAAAAAAATTATTTTGAAAAAATATTTACACTCTTCCTCTCAAAAATATCTTGAAAATCTTGATATTAACTTAGAATACTACTTTAAGTCTTTCTACCATTAGAAATATATGTGGCATAAAAACACAAGGTGATTCTTCTTTTGTAACATATAAGAAAGCTTTTGCATCTATAAATATGGATTTAGTTGCACTAGATTTATGAATTTCTACTTGATTAACAACATTCTTGGTTATAATCTCAAAAAACTTAAGACTACGAGAAATCCAATTTATTTGAAGCTTATATCTTTTTAGCTACAATAAATCTAAAATAATTTAATTAGATGAAGATTTAATGATATTAAATATTATGACTATTAATTACTATTTTTATAAGAAGTATTTTATGAATAACATCTCTAAAAAATAATAGATAGCTATTTATGACTTCTACATGAATAATTTAGTTTTTTTCTTTAAAAGTATGCTATGTCTTTTAACAAAATTTTTATCTAAAAAAATTGAAGCTCTTAAATTTAACAAGGTAAAAGAATTATAATATTTAGGCTTAAATTAATATCTATCATAAAATAAAGAAAAGGTTCTAAGAAGAAAATATGACCTTTATTATTTGTTGTATAAGATTTCAACTGCATGATCCTTGTTATTGTTGGACAAACTCATTTTTCAACATATTGTCTTCTTTGACAACCATATTCCTCATTTTATAGTTGTATTTTTTTGGACAATATTGAGCAATGTGCTTAGGTTCTCTATTACATATTTTTTGACGACAATAAGTCTTTTCTTGCTTAATAAGAGATATGAAACATTTTGCATCAATTTGCATATCATTTACTTTTGAATGTATGTATTGAACAGACGTTGGTATTAATATTGCATTGAAATAATGTTGAGGCCTACTTATGTGACCTTGAGATTGAAATTCAAAAAATTGGTTGTCATAAATCACAACAAAGTCAATTACTTGACTTAATATTTGAAGGTTAGATAAATTGAGAATTAATTTTTTTATCTCATATCATAATTTGTAAAAAAATTAATTAATGAGTGTAACATCGTCTCATTTGATATGAATAATAAGTTATTAAAATTATAAAGCATACATTATTACAAATTGATTGTCTTATTACAAAATACAAATCTTATTTGTTATAATATAAATTACATCATGTTCTCTATCCATGGATCAAAACTCCACCAAAAAAGCCTCTAAACTATCAAATATTAGATCACTCCATTCAAAAATAAATAAAAACCATGAAAATTGTGATCCTAAAGTTGTATAGCTTTGGAATTGAAGTTCAATCGCCAATTATATTTGATTAATGAATCTTCAAAATTTATACTTGTTCCATCAAATTTTTCAAGCAATGCAATTATTAGTTTTTTAATACTTAAATAGTGTTCCACCATAGGAAGAGTAGCATGATTTGTAGATATTGAAGCAACTCCAATTATTTTTATATCTTCATTGCCTACCAATCTTGTTGTATCTTGTGGTAGTAAATTGAGTCAATGCAGAGAAAGCATTAATTTTCTCAATTGCTCTTGCATTTGTGCAATTTCACTTTTTATTTTAGTAAGTTTTGCTATGATTATATAATAAAAAAGAAGATATCTAACATCTCTCAAAATAAATAGAAGAGAAGATTAAACAACAAAAGAAATTTTTAAAATAATATTAAATTAGAAGTAAATAATCTATAACTTCTAATATACTTATATCTTATCAAGAAAAAAAGATAGTCCACTTTTAATCAAGAAGAGACAAAGCTCTGAAATTATAAGTATACACTTGTTAATTTGTCAAAGACAAGAACTTGATGAAGGCAAATAAAGAAATGAGACTTTTTTTAAAGAAAGATGATAAAATAATACATATATATATATATATATATATATATATATATAAAAGAAACTAGAAAATTAGAGACCTTTGAAACTAAACTACTAGCAAGAAAGGAGTTGACAAGACTAAAGAAGGCTTCATTCTTGCTTCTATATATACTATCTATTTAAGAGATATATGACAAAGTTCTAGTAGACCTCCAACACGTGTTCAATTTGCAAGACATATGTTTTAACTTGCAAAACAAGTTTTTTTTATAAGTGCAACATTGTTAACTTGTATTAAAAGCTCTCAATATGTGCAATACATGGCTAATTTGTTAGCCATGTTTCTAACCTACCAATCACCTATAGACATATATAAAGGTGAAACCACATCTACAAAGCTTCTACAAATCAGTTGTAAAAGATATTATGAAATTAATCTAGTTTTATCTACTTCTATTTATTCATATTATTGATATCACTATTAGAATAAATATGTATGTTCGTGACATAAAGACATATTCGTCCATTTTTGTGGTTTTTAAAAAATACTTAAGAAACCATATAAAAAAAATGCTAAATAAAACTATTATAAAAAATAAAAAATAAAAATAAAAATTATTCTTCTCATTATTATTTAAATTATAAAATTAAATAATACATTAAATATGTACGAAAAAAATGATTTGGTCTCACTTTATACTTCACCTAAAAGCCAAAGCTTTTAAAAGAGGGAATTTTACAAAATAAACATAAATTACGTAGAGACAAACAATGATAAATTTTTTTAGTGATTATTCTTCTAATTTATAGATTTGAGAAAATCTGAAATGCCAACTACACCAAATTTACTTACTATGTATATCAAAAAAAATTTAATACATGCACCCTTTTTGAAATTTAGCAAGTAATACCTAAATAAAAGATTTTGTCTCTTTTTTGTGACCTTTGAGGTTGGAAGGCATTAAATAAATAGCAAGAAAAAAAAAAAAAAACAACAACAACAACAACAACAACAACAACATCCATTATCTAAACTCAATAATCAATAATGTGGATAATTATTCCAAAGATAATATTTGTATAGGGAACTAAACCTAAAAGTTGTTGTATGAGATTACTTTGTTTTTTTTCCTAATTTATACAATAGGCTTTATTTTTATAGTTATTATAATTTTTTTTTTAGGAAATAATACATTAAAACTATATCAAAATCTATAAGGTTTATTTTACACCTTCGAACCATCTTTCTCACATAAATTCAACCTTAACCAAGTATTATTATCATATTATTATTATTCATTATCTATGATGAATGTGGCATTCAAGATTCAGAAAAAATTAAAAAATTAAAAAATAAAAAAACCTGAGGACCACGGATAAAGAAAAAGCCAAAGCCAGTTCAATGCCACCCAGGTGATAAAGGACCATGGGGGTTGAAGACGAAGAACCTATCCGGAACGTAGAAGCCCATGAACCAAACTCATGGACAAATGGGAGTGCCTCGAGTTGCCACGTGTCATATATCGCCACGTGTCAGACCTATACCACGTCAGCTTCAGGGATGACCAGGAGCAGTGGGGGGGGGGGGGGTAGAGGCGTCGAAGAGGAGGGACGTTGCTTCGAGAGAGTAAGAGAGATCGTGCTTGAGGCGCCGGAGCAGGACGTTGTTGCCCGGCGACTTTGGTTGAGCACTAGGGTTTTCGCAGTGCTGGTGAGTGACATTGCGCTAAATTTGCCGCAGGAAATAGGAAGAAGACGAGAAGAATGCAGTTCGCCGTTCACGCCTGTGTGCAGGGGAGGGTGGTGGTGCCCAACCCTAGCGCGTCGTCGCTGTTGAATCTTCGCCACCAGGTCGGGACGCGAGCTTGTGCTCCGTCAGGAACTCTGCGGGTGCTTGAAGCTGGAGTTAGATTTTCTGGAGCGCGGAGGTTGTCTTGTGCGAGGACATTGTCCTCTTTGCAGTTTCTAGCCCCGGGTTTGGAAGGGCTGGAATTGCCGCCGAAGCCACACGCACTGTGGGGCGGGAGGTCGACGAGTGCGAGGGCGGAGGCCGGAGCGGGTGCATTCAATCAGGGTGGTTTCGAAAAGGATGAAGCGGCCAAAATTGCGCAGGTGAGGGAAGTGAAGTGTCTCTTAGAATGTGTCGGGGGGGGGGGGGGGGGGATGACGTGCATCAATCCGTGTTTTCTGGTTTGCACAAGATTCTGTGCCTGCATGCGTTGTTTGAATCGTGTTTTGAAAGGTGGATATTTCTTCTAACTGATACATCGGTATTTTAATCTTATAGTTAGCAGTTTCTTGTCAATCTTTATGTATGTCGTTGTTGTCACACGCAATAGAGTTATTACGCTCTTCTAGAGTGTTACTTCTTGAAATGTTCATTTGAGCCAATCTAGTGCGGATGCAGGTCGCGAGGCGGTTGGAGCGGACTGCAGGGCATTTCAAGCGGTTTGGAAGCTTGGGATTTTGGGGGCAACTTGTGTGTACAGTTGTTGCAGCTGTGATTTTAGCCTTTTCTGTGGTGATTACTGGCCAAGCCACATCACCTGTATCAATCTATCTTACTGCCGGCGGCATTGCTGCCGCCTTTCTCTCTGTATTCTGGTCTTTCGGATACATTCGCCTGGCGCAGAAGCTGCGCGAAACCATCGGCACTCCAACCAAGGTACCTGTTACGCCTGAAATCTCCTTTTGACCTGTTTCAAACCCTGCGTGAGTTGTAGTGGCACACTTCTTAACTTTTATATCAAAAAGCAGTTCATCTTAAGTTCTTTTGTTTTGAAGGCGCCTCCTCGAGCTCAGGTGGTAAAGAACTTGAGGAATGGAATCATCATCAACTTGCTTGGAATGGGAGCCACTTTGCTAGGTTTGCAAGCTACTGTCGGAGTCCTTGTTGCCAAAGCTCTCACATCCTCCAGCACACCATACTTGCAAGGAGCCCCATCGGGTTACAGTCCAGTTCTTGCCCTTGACGTCTTTCTTGTACAGGTAAGCATTGGACGACACATCATACGCACATTACGTCTTAGTTTTATGCAGATATTAGTCTATGAGGTTGACCTTATTCCCCCATTTGGTGATCTGGCCGAGGATAAACTCCACTGGTTTTTCTCTGTTGCAATTTTTCTTTTTGAGTGCTCATAGTCTTTTTACCGAGACGTTTCTAGTGTAACTGACGCACAAAAATCTTGGTGGACGGTTGTGTAAAGGCTTCGGGGAATGCGATTTTGTCTCATTTCCTCGGTTTACTATTCTCCCTGGAGCTGCTGCGATCAGTAACTCTTCAACAACCTCCTTCGGAGCCCAAGTTAGCTTGAGGGTGCTGCATAGTGTTAGGATGTTGCAGGGATGGTGCAGAGAGTTTTTCATGATGTATTTTTACGAATTTGTAAAGCTATATTGGTTACTATTTTTGCCGTCGCGTATTGCATATGATATCGTGTCATTCTAGGAGTACCAAGGTTGCAATGAAATGAAATTAGTTGTGTTAACAAAATGGTTCAATTTTACGAGGTTAATGTTATCGACTTGCTGCTAAAGATGTGCATATTTACTCTCTCTCCACTCAAGGATTTGATTTATTTTATGTACTGTTTACTCAGATAGAGTCTTCTAGTCAGGTGGACTTCGATAGTCCATTTGATTGAGGCTGTGTCCTGAGAAAAACTTGGTTTGACACATTTTGAACTTTTTGTAGCTGCATAGCCGTATTTTTTTGGACCAACAACCTGGAGGTTCATTGTGCAGTGATAGATCAATTATTATAATGTAGATTGATTTTGCTTACTATTATATATATATTTTGTGGATTACTATATTAAACGGTTACATGGTACAGCAACATTGTATTACCTATTCCTTTGCATGCTTACACTTGACATGCACATTGATAAGGACAAAGATGCAAAAATCGCACAATAAGTCTAAATTTGTTGAAAAACTCGAACACTACTTTACTTGAATAATGCCTCATATTAATGTCATCTAATTTTCTTGAATACAGAATTTATATCCCAAGTTGTTATCTATTAATATAAATATTTCTTTTAGATTTTAAAAGCTATCACTTGTCTTTTAATCACATACAATATTAAAATGACCCACCTTTTTACTAAATTGACCCACCCTATTGTAACCATTATAAAAAAAAAATGAATTATCTCCATAAACCATGCTTACAATCATAGTCTTCATCTCCACCTCCTTTGTTCCCAACCCCCACTCTCTTTGTTCTTTGTTCCCAACTCTCATCTTGATCCCCCCTCATTCCTCCCCTCCTCCCAATCCCAACTAAATGAGTCTCAATCAAGAGTTCTATTCAGCAATATTCTTCCTCTTTAACTGATGTGAAATTGGTTTTTTAGCATCAAATTCCTTGAGAAGGCAATGAAACCCAAAATGTTTTCCAAACAACTTTATACTCCAATCTCAAGTTTACAGCGATTTGATCATGCATTTGAACAGTCAACATTGTTGAAGGTGAAACCAAGTGTGGTTATCCAACAATGTAGAGAATCCTATTAAATTTTTTTGTCTAGTATAGTTGAATGTAAAAAATTTTAACAAAAATAAGAAAAGGGGTTAGTAAAGGAGAGTGATTGCCCAACGTGTGGCAAAATTCTCCAAAAGTCTATTAGATATATACTTTGACTTTCATCCCTTTAAACTTCTGCTTAGCTCTATTGTCAACTTTTGCCGCTATTCCAATTAGAGTAAAATTTACACTCCACAAGAAATGGAGTAGTGCCTTTTATTTCTTTTTTCAACTCTAAATTACGTGAAGAGGAAATCAAGATTCATAATAATGAATACATAATTTATCTTGAATTTGAGCACGACATCAATCATGGGGAGGAGAGAAATGGGGAGTTGGAATGAAGAAGGTTGAGAACAGAGAAAGCAAAAATTGGAAACAAGGAGGGTGGAAATGAGGGCCATGATTGCAATGATGGTTTTTAGAGATAATCCATTTTTCTTATGATCCTTACAATATGGTGGATGAATTTAGTAAATGGGTGGGTCATTTTACCATTTCCTTTAATTTAATGTACTGTTGTGAAGTACAATTGGATCACAAAAAACAACAAATTGAAATTTTTTCAAATATCTTACAAATCAATCTTTAATGATGACCATATTAATGATAATATTATAATTTTTGAAGTAGTTGTATAAATTATATATAGATGTGTCTTGTAACAAGTGTCCAATAAAAAAAAAATCTTCTTTCTTGAATTAGATCTTTTTTCTTGCATAAATTCTTTAGTCAATTATTTAATTTAATTTAATTATTTTGTATTATTCTATTATGAGTATTTGAAAATATAATTCTAATGTAGTTTTATTATCTTATTGCCAAATTTTAGATAGTTCTATGACTATCAAAATAACTTAATTACTATTTTATCTTTTTAGATTCTTTTTAAAAGAGTAATTACAAACAAATTATGTTGAATATTTGATATAATGAAACATCCTTTATTCTATCTTTTACAACAAATAATAGAATGTTTATAATATTTCATTCATTTTTTTACAATTGATTGTTAAAATTTTCTTATTATTCAAAAAATAAATAAATAAATAAATAAAAACACACAATAACCTTATTACCTTCTCTTTATATTCTATTTATATGTTCTTATTCTTCTTCTTCTTTTAAGTTCTATAACAATTAATTGACTTTAAAAAATATTTTGTTTAGTTTTTCTTATTTAATATATAAAACCAATTCATCAATTTTTAATAAATCAAAGATCCTAATTATTTCTAGTTTTAAGGCAAACCAATTAGCAAACAAACTATTGTTCAAATGTCTTTCTTTTCCTTGTTCTTCTAAAATACTATGAAAGTTTCTATTCTATTACAAAATACAATAAATGAAGAATTTTACTTATTTTACATATTTATTATATCTTCAAGTATTAAAAAGATAGCCTTCTATAGATTAGATGCATTTTTTTTGCTTTGAAGTTATAATATAATTTTTAAAAAATATAGATTTTTAATAACTGTGCTCACACTTACAATTCTAAGTTAGTATCTATAAAACAATCAACATATTGTATGCATTCCTATTAATACTTAATATTTTATAAAAGAACTATCTTATAAATTCATAATTATTTTTAACTCTCCAAATACTAATATTGGTTTATTAATTTTTTAGCACCTTCTACCTTCAATTATCTTCTAAATATTTTTTAAAATATATATATATACATATATATATATACACTTTTATATATGTGTAATTAAATAATATTTTATTAGATTACTCATATTTTACTTTAATTACTAATTTAAATTTAATTTAGTAATAAATTATTTTTACTCTTGGTTGTTATAAATAATCTTTTATTACTTATTTACTACTACTTTATTATAGATAACAAATTTTTATTGCGACATTTTTTGTTTCTAATACTTCATATATATATATATATATATATATATATATATATATTTATAATTTATCTTGCTAATGGTATTAAATGTTAAATAATAATTACTATATTTTGGAAATTTAACAGCAATATTCATTCTATCTATTAAAAATTATAAAATGTTCATATTACATTATTAAAAGTTGCATATTGAAGATTTTTTCTTATTGAATGGTGTGATTGCATAATTATGAATTTTTTTTATGTGAGAAATGCACCAACATCATATCATTACATCGTCAAAACTAAAATATTAGATATTTAATTGTCCATTGGTCTTATCATTTGATATAGTAAAAATTATAACTATTTGTTTTTTTTAGTTTTTTGTAAAAATGCTTAAATTTATATATATATATATATATATGTGTGTGTGTGTGTGTGTGTGTGTGTATGTATGTATGTATACTACCCTCTTAGTAAATTCTTTTTAAGGAATCAGTTTGTACTGAATTATTTTAAAACATTAAAGAATAATTTATTTTGTACATTATGATAAAAAAGTTGTAAAGTAGCAAGTCATTTGAAAAACATAACTTTGATCATGAAAGATGACAAGGTAGAATCTCCCCTTCTTTTCATAAAAATGATAACATCTTCATGCTAATTGCATCAAAAGTAGACTTATTTTACAATTTAAAAAAATAAGACATATTGAGAGATTTCCTTGAATTGCAACAAAGAAAACCCAAAAGAAAGCTAATCTTTAGAAGAAAAGTTTAAACAAGATATGACAGAATCAATATACCATATTTGATGTTCAAAAATTGCAACAGCTTTTGTTCTCGATCTTTTGTTAAGTCTCCAATTGTGCTAATCATTGATGGTTGTTGAAATTCAAATTGACCTATTAGTCTTTGGATTTGACAATTTGTATCACCAATAATGCACAATGTTAAAGATAGCTTCATGATTAAAGTTTGATATCTCTAGGATTTGATTAAGATACTTTAGTATTTACTTGTAATTTAATAAAAATTTATTTAGGATTTGATTGTTATATCTTCAGAGTTTATTTAGGATTTTATTAAGATTTTTTAGGATTTACTTAGAACTAGATTAGGATTTGTTACAATTTACTTAGTGTTTCTTTAAAAAAATTAAAAGATTTTTTATGATTTCTTTATGATTCTTGTAAGGATTTAATTAAGATATCTTTGGAATTTAATTAAAGTTTGAATAAGAATATTAAATTTTAAATGGAGTTTATTTAGGATTTTATTAGAATTTTAGATTCTTTATAAGTTGTAAAATATAAGTCTATTATCTTTTATTAAGTGCTTAGTGCATTCTTAGACAATACAACATATATCACAACAGCAATAGATTTTAAATATGCATATATAAACTTATAAATATAATTTAAAAAATAGCAAGTTTTTTATAATATATTTTTTAATTCAAAAATCTAATACAAATATTTTAAAATTTTAATTATTTAAATCTTGATATTTATATATTGATTAAGAATACTACATAATCTTTAGAAGAATGTTAAATTGATCTCATTAGCTATTAATTTGATCCATCTACCATCAAAATGTAAAAAAAATATATTATTATTTGATTTTAGTAATATCCATATGAATATAAAATTAAAAAATAGATTATAAATGTATAATATATCACAACAAATATCATTGGCAAAGCAATTAGTTTAATCATGGTTAATATGTATGTAAAATTTGTACATTCATCGAGAAATAATCAATAAAATACTTTAAATTTGATAGTCACAATAAACAAAAATAATAGAGTGCTTTGTATTTGTAATGTTTATATTACCTACTTTATTGTTATTTTAAATTTATAAAATTTAATTCTATCTTTTTATACTTTTATAATTTTAGTTTAACAATTTTATACTATATTATCTTTTATCTCAAAATATTTTGGTATTCTTCTATTCCAAAATAGAAAACACATTTGATATGGAGCCTCTCTTAAAGAAGTTTTTTCTATATACAAAGATAAAAAGAGATGCTTAGATTGATTTAAGCACGTCCATGGTTATCCATCTTGTCAACATTACTCAAATATGGGCTACATTATCTTTAAGTGTGATAAAGGTTACACTTATAATTGGTCTCAAGCAAATTCTCGATAACATAATTTAGTCATGCAATTAACAAAGTGCCTATTTAAATTATATGTTCATTATTTGTATATTGATAAAAGTTGGTACTTATTGATTTGAAATAAAGAAGTTTAATTGTCTATTTTTTGCTCATCTTTTATGTGTACAACTTGCAAAAAACTATCCATACAACATAGTTATAGATTGCACATACAAAACAAAAAGGTCTAAAATGCCCATATTGCATGTTGTGGTAGTTACAAGTTTCAACATATCCTTCACAGAAGCAGTTACATTTTTCTAAGAAGAAACATAATTATTTTTGTATTGAGTGTTGATGCAACTTATTCTATTGTGTAGAAAATTCCAGCCCATTAGCATTAGTGTTGATATAGACTCACAAATGCCATTGAAGATGTTTTTTTTACATCTAAGGTTTTGAATTGTATTTAGTATATTTAAAAGAACATATTATCCAATTACAAGAAATATTTTTTTATCTAAAGAAAGATGATAATTGGTCCAACTTTCTTGAAAAATAGATAATGGTGATGAATTCTTCTTTAGAGGATATTTCTAATATACAGTAGATAAACTTTTGCACCATATTTGCTTCTGCTCCTATAAATGAAGTTATTGCATACCTTTAAAAAACTTGGATTCTTCACAAAAAAATAATTTAATAAAATTTATACAAATAGTACTCTCCACCTTGGCTATTAGACGAAATTGTGTGTAAAAGAGAAATATTTTTCTTTAAATTTGTATATCAAAGTCTTTATAAAAAATCTTTAAGATGTATAAAATAAAATATTATTTATAATTATATATATATATATATAAATATAGCAATTAAAGCAAGAAATGATCTAAGCATTTATAAGTATGCCATTATTACAATATTTTTTTTTTCAAGGGTGTTATTATAGAGGTATGATGTACACTTTCAATCTTATGTTTGAGTAATTTTAATTAGCCATAATACCCTTGGATAAATTACTATTGCTATCAAACTAGACCATATATTTGAAGAAGTTGATTGAAAATATGAGCTTGTTTCATCCTACCATTAATAGAAGGTATACAAGAAGCTCTTAGAGTTAGCAACAATAACTATAGATTTATAGACTGATCTAATAAGTCTTCTAAAAGATTACTTGTGCAGCTCAAAAAATAGCATATAAATACACTTAAAACAATAATTTCTATCATAATTTAAAAATATCAAAGACATAAGTATAAATGTGTTCCATTGCAAAAATTGCATAGGCGTTGGGCATAACATCCACACTTATCCTTCTTACGGTATTTATGCTTCAAAATCTTCTATTGTTGCATTACCAACTAAGTTGAATTTATTATCAATTTATTTGATTTTATCACCAAACGACTTGAATTTAGTATCAATAGACTTGAGTTAATAGTAGAGCTATTGCAACCTCATTTGAGTATATTTTGGATTCAAAGTAATCCTTTGGTTAAGTAATTTGAACAAAAGTTTAAAATGAAGCTCTACTCTAGCAAACTAATATACTCTACTTTGTGCTCATGTACTAGTTGAAGCTTATGTGCTTATATAAACTTATAAGATTTGTACTTAAGTCCACATAAATCAAATTTATACTTAAATAAGCTATCTTGACTATCTCAATTCAATATTACTTTATTTGATATTTCCAACCATATCTCCAATCATTGTCTTTTTTTTAAAAAGTATGCACTTTGCCATCTATGAAGTCTGTTGGTGCTTTGTTGTAGTACATAATAAGAATTAGCAAAATAATTTTTGACATAGGATATGATATTTGGCTATACAATATATAGTATTTTTTAAATATATATACTATATATATATATATATATATATATATATATATATATATATATATATATACTATATAATATATATATAGATATATATATGTTTTATTTTATAAAGCTTTTTTTAATGTCAAAAATTTGATAGATAGATTTATAAACAAACTAAAAAATAATTTGTAAAAAAAATATTATTATTTGATTTTGATATTAAAAAAAAAAATCTCTTTTTTAGAAGTTTTAAGCCTAAAAGCAACTTTCTTATGAGTATAGTCTTCTAAGCATATATAGTCTCTTATATATATAATCTATATACCAATTATTTGATTCAAATAGCTTAAATTAGATATTAAAGATGCTTCAAATATACATATATATATATATATATATATATATTCTTAAAAATAAAAAATTTAGCAATTTTAATAAATAAAAATTTCATTGATATATCCTTTTAAACTTATAAATTTGGTTCTTACTCGAATCTAACATTATAAATATTAAATATTTATTTAAAAAATAACCATTTCTACTTACAACATCATATTAATTATGCAACATAGGCCTACATTTGATTCCACTTATATAATTGTATCTACTCACAATAATATCTACTTAATTTTATTCGACAAGTCTTATTGTTGGTAAGATCTTGTGCAATGTCATCTTATGCATCCATGTAAAATACGATGCTTTATTTTTACTAAATTAGCACATACTTATTTGCTAGAATATAGTATTGAATTCCATCATCAAACTCATTAATTGTATTAACAACAAATTTTATTATCTACTACAGTAATACATAAGATCAAGGTTTCATCATTCTTTGGCCACTAAAATTTTTAAAGATTATGAATCTAAATTATTCAATGAGAGATAGGAAGAAAGAATAAAAGCAACAATATTTTGAAGATATTAGAAATGATTTTTTTTTTATTTATACATGATATTAAGATTTAGGATAAAAAAAGAAAGTAAAATAGGAAAATAAATAAGA
This sequence comes from Physcomitrium patens, assembly GCF_059467195.1. Classification (NCBI taxonomy): domain Eukaryota; kingdom Viridiplantae; phylum Streptophyta; class Bryopsida; order Funariales; family Funariaceae; genus Physcomitrium; species Physcomitrium patens. Next base: position 3,075,388 of record NC_143434.1, on the reverse strand, counting down.
TTGTCAATATCTTGTCAATCCATCTTTTCATCCAGCTAAATCTTTGATCTTCTAATTTTATTAAAATGACTAGATTGTAAAAATTGTGGATATTAGTTGATAAGTAGAAATCAAAGAGATTATAATTTGACTAAGTCATAGAAATCAAAAAAAATCAATTTGATTCAATTCAATTATGGATATAGTAGATATAAGCTAAATTAGGGATATTATAGTCAAGTTACTTTTATTGAGTTGTGGACATCAATACTTGCATTGATGTTGTAGCATTGTATCAATGACATCAAGTTCAAAGAAATAAATCCTCAATATACTCTTGTATCCTTCAAAAGAACTAAAAATTCACTCAAAGATGATATAATATTAAACTAGAATGACTATTACTAAAGACAAAAAGACTAGAAAGTCTTCAAACAAGACTAAAGACTAAAAAGAAAATGATAAGAGTGAAGAAGACTTCATTCTTGTGTCCATAAATATCCTTAATTAGGAGCTATGTGGTAATATCCAATATGACCTTCAAAATATGTTGACTTTATAAGATATGTATCTTAACTTGGAAGGCAAGTTTTTTATATGTATGCCACATAATTAACTTATTCTATAAGCTATCAACACATGATTAACTTATTTACTAAGTTTCTATCCTACAAATCCACTACAAACACATATAAAATCAAAGAAGTATCTATGAAGCTTCTAAAAAGCTATTCTAAAAAATATTATGAAATAAATCTACTTTTACCTACTTTTAATTAATTATATAGGTAAATATTACAAAAAATATGAATGTTTATAAAAATATCTCCCCTTTTAGAGACAAGTTCTACAAGAAGTGGTCATCAAATATTGAAAAAATCCAAGATGGGACAAATTATTTTTGCCACATATTCTAATCTTTGTTCTCTTCAAAGATAGTTGATAGGTCTTTTCAAGTATTGATAATGTCTCATACTAGGGAAAAAAGACCACCTGGTTATTTGATTATTATTTAAGCCTTCGTAATTTCTTTCAAATAAAATATTTAAAATACCATTAGGAGTCGCTCCAATGTCTAATAAAATCACCAAACATTAAGAGTGTCTTCCAAGGTCATGATACCAAACATGTTGTATCTTTCCATCTATTCAAGGAAAGATGTGTCATTCTTGAGGATCTTCATCTCAATTACATCATCTTAAAGGCTGTAATTATTGCAATATTTTATCTAATAAGTCAATAAGTAATAGCTCTTCAATTGAATTTGCTAATTATTAGTTTTTCATCTTTTTATGATCATAAATATACAAAAATATCAAATAAGAGTAGAAGGTAGAATGTTATCTTGCGTAGATGTTATTTCTTTTATAACAAAGTTTTCCTATTCTTCATCTTAATTTTGATAGATGTTGTTGATAAAAAGCCTCAACCGTCTTTGTTACATTTGTAAGATTTTTTGCTAGCTTCCATGTATATTCATAATATCATATCCATGCCAATGAATAAGATATTTTAATCTATTTTGGCATTGTCTTGAATATAAGACTTCTTCTACCTCAAATTCATTATTATTATCCACTTCTATAGGAAGAAGTGACATTTGTCTTCTTCTTGAAATATTCATTGTTTTATATGACTCAAAAAGAGATACATGGAATATGGAATGGATCTTCATAGACTCTAGTAGATATAATTGATAAGCAATAGGATTGACTTGTTTACAAATAAGAAAATGTCTAAGCCTATAATAGTCTAGCCTATTATAAGGATGAATAATCTTCATATTATGATAAATTAATTATATCTTATTACCTATGGTTAATAGTGGTTATTTCTTATAATATGAATTTGTATTGATCTTTTGTTATTTTTGAACTTCTTTTAACTATGCCTTTATTGTTTATATATAGCTTAAATAAATAATTTATCAAATCTTTTATCTCAAGATTATCAACTTCTAAAAAATTAAAAATATTTAATTATAGATGATAATCATAATTATTAAAAAAATTATTTGTTGAGTAGAAAAATATACCAAATTATTATATATGAATTCTATCAATAGTATAAGAATTGTCCAATCATCTTAATAATAATTGATAGAACACTTCAAATATTACTTCAAAATTTGATTCACTTATTTTATTTATCTATCAATTTGAAGATGAAAAATCAAAAAGAGTTTTATATTGACTTTTAAAATCTTAAAAAAGATTCTTTAAAATCTTCATACAAATTGAATCCTTCTATTTGATATAATATTTTTGAGCAATCTATGATAGCAATAGATATTATCAATAAAAAATTTAGTCATTTCTTCACATGTAATAGATTTTTTACATGGTACAAAATATGACATATTGATAAAATAATCTATTATCATAAATATGAAATCATTCCAATTAAAGATTATAAGATTTGTGATAAAATCCATAGAAACAAAAGATTATGATTAGTCTAGAATAGGTAATGGCTAGAGAATTCTATAAGATTGATGACAAGGAGTTTTGGCTCTTAAACAAATATCACATAATTGTACAAAGTTTTTAATTTCCTTCCATATTTGAGGCTATCAAAAATCTCTTGATATTAGCTCCAAAGTCTTATTGTATCTAAAAAAATATCAATTGCTGGAAAGTCATGATGAGCTTGAAGAACATATAATCATGCTTTATCTTTTGGAATATATAATTGTCTTTAAAATTAGATTAGATTATTCTTAAATTTAAACTTAAAAGTATTATGAAATTTAGAAAAATTATTCTTAATATTATGAACAAGAGAAATAAAAGACATACTTGATTGAATTTTTTTGACAAAGATTGAATCAATAGTCAATATTGATTTTATTGCTCAAAGATGAAAATGCTATTGTTTCAAAAAGATTATTTTTTATTAATAAAAAGCTATATTTTCTTCTTCTTGTATAAGATAAGAATATTTAAAAAGGGCATTTGATAAATCTTGTTTTCTTTTGTATCTATAAGTGATCTTGAAATCAAACCTTAATAAAAATATAATATAGCAAACTTGATAATGATTCAAAATATGTCCAACATAAAATACTCAAGGTTCTTGTGATTTGTATACATAATAACTGAATTAGAAGAGCCTTCTAGATAATAACTCTATTCTTAAAATAAACATATAATTTCAAGAAGCTTTTTGTTGTAGATCTCATAGTTAATCTCAATTGTTATAAATTTATAGGAATAAAAAGAAATTAGGTTGAGCTCATTATTTGCTTCTATTTATGATAAAATAGCATCAATAATAAAGTTCAATGCATCTATTTTTATGAAGAATGCCTTAAAAAAATTAATATAATACAAAATTGGTACAAAAATAAATATTGTCTTTAAAACTTCAAAAGATGTTTTAGCTTCTTTGCTCATTTTTAAGTTTGTCTTTACATGTCACACATATAAGAAGAGCCACAATTTTTAAAAAATTCTTAGTGAAGATTCAATAATAATTGGCAAATTTCAAAAACAATTATAGATCTTTGATTATTTTTAAACCTTCTAATACATGATATTCTAGACCTACTTAATATCCATCATTAATCCTTTGTTGAAAATGATGTATTCTAGAAAATCAACTTGAGTAGTGTGGAGTACATACTTTTCTATCTTAGCATATAATCTTGCATCTTTAAGTATTTGTAACACATGTCAAACATGAATTTTATATTTTTCTATATTCTTAGAATAGATTAAAATATTGTCTAAATAAAAAAACAACAAAATCATCAAGAAACTCATAAAAGATATCATTCATGAAATGTTGAAAAAGAGCTAATATATTTGTGAGTCCAATATACTTGACATTATACTTAAAATATCTATACCTAGTTCAGAAAGTATTCTTCTATTTATCTCTTTTTTAATGTGGATTAGTTTATATGCCCCTTATAGATCTATTTTTTTGTAGATATTTACATAATTGAGTTGATCAAGAAGTCCTAAAATTAAAGATAAAGGATACTTATTCTTGATGGTGATCTTATTAAGTCCTTCATAGTCTATGTACATCTACAAGGATCTATCTTTTTTCTTCAAAAATAAGATAGGAGCTCATATTGAATATTTTGAGTAGTGTATGAATTTCTTAGTTAAATTCTCATCACTATGCTCTATTAATATAGTCAACTCTGTTGGCAATAAGCTATAGATTAGTCCAAATAATAGTCGAGCTCTTTCTTGTAGATCAATTGTACAATCATAGAATTTATGTTCTAAAAGAATATCTACATTCTTCTTTTCAAAAATGTCCTAAAAATCTTGATACTTATTATGAATATCACTTGATATCTTTCTACCATCAAAAATGGTTGTGGCATATATGGCAAAAGATGGCCCTTCTTTTGCCACATGCATGAAAACTCTTTTACTTACTAATAAGGGTTTGGATGTATTAAGCTTATTTAATTCTACTTTAGTATCAAAATTTTGAATTCAACTACAAGAAAAGTTAAGATTATGAGAAAACAAATTTATTTAAGGATTATATTTTTTTAACCACAATAATCCTAAATAACTAGATTGGATGGAAATCTTATCACATTAAATATTACAACATTAATATGATCTTTAATTACTACATCTAAAAAAATAATCTCATGAGTAACATCTCCAAAAGACAATAAAAAACCATCTATAAGTAAAGAAGACAATAAATGACCATCTATGACTACAGAAGATAATAAATGACCATAAATTCCAAGTTTTCAATACAAACTCTAACTTCCAATAATAAGTGCAAAGTCCTTATAAATCCTAAAAAAACAATTCTTATATATTTGAAAAGATCTTGAAGCTAGATCTTTAATCCTTATCACCAATCTTCCAAATCTTCCATACTTTGCTCTAGGTCGTCGTTTTTGTGACTAGAGGTCTGATTTCGACCCTGTCCCACAAATGGTCGACCTCCGGGTATCAATCTAACCTATCCTAAGGATTTTGTAGCTTGATCTTATCTTCAACTTAATCCTTATATCAACTATATCAACCATTTATCTTTTCTACTATGATTTTATCAATCTATGGCCTTTTTAAGATAGTAAAAGAGTTTCTATATCCTAAAAGGTAAAAATATTAACTAACTTTTATCTATTTGCTATTAAGACAAAAAAAAATAGGATAAGAGGCTTTCATAAAAGCTTTATTAAAATAAGTTGAATTTTTGTTGAATTAAGATAATAGAGTATTAATTAAAAATTATTTTTAGTCATATTTTCACCATATAATTATGTTACAATATGACAACATCAAATCTTTTTTTGCTCAATGAAGAGTTTAAAATGTAAAATATTAATTTTCATTAGTTTTGGCCTTGATGAATAAGTTTTTAAAAACTTAGAAGTTGCCATTATTACTTAGCTTATTCCTTTACAATTAAGTCTTTATTTTTGATGCCTTTCAAGTAATCAATTGTCATATGTAATAGCTTCAGCAGTAAATTATTCAAAAGATTTTTTTTTTAACATTATCAATAACAAATCTTCGATGTTATCCTTCAACTCATATCAAAATTGATCAAAGAAGGCTTTGTCATTCCAATCTATGTTACATGCAAGGTTTTGGAATTTAGCAGCATAGGTGATAGTCGATTGTGATCTTTGTCATAAAGATAAGAACTTGATCTATGCTACTCTTTTTCAATTACTTTCTTCAAATGTGGCTATAAACACCTCTAAGAATGAATTCAAATCACAAAGAAGTTGTGAATTCTTTTCCATCAAAGGTGCAAATTAAGACAAAGCATTTCTAGATAGAAGTTTATTTGTAAATCCAACTTGAGTAAATCCATCAAGTTATTAGAAGTGATGAAATTTTAGATAGAACTTGATTTGTTGCAAAAATCCTTAAAATCTTGATCTTATTCCATCAAATTTCTCAAGCATACTAATCTTTGTCTCTATCATACTTGTAGAAGCAAATCTTCTTGGATTTGGTTATGATATTGATTTACTTTCTTTCTTCAATTATACAAGTTCTTAATATAGATTCTAGACTTTTTTTATAGGTATAAGATTAGTATTTCTATATTTGGTATTTATGATGAATAAAAATTTTATCCTAAGAATATTGAAAAGTTCTTAAACATTAGCAATAGTTTCAAATTTATTCTCTTTTTTGCCAAGTGAAGCATCCATAAGTTAGATTAGAGGAAAATAAGCAACAATCTCTAATATCAAATGAAAATTTCCACAAAGAAGGATAATCCTTCTTTTTTAAAGAAGATATGAGTATTTAAATAAATAAATAACTTATTTAAAAGTAGATGATTTACAACCTTCAAAATATAACAATAGAAGTGAGGTAATTCACTCACTTCTAAAATAAGATAAGAACAATAAGTTTTTACTCTTGTCAAACTATTAAAGATATGAAATTTAAAGAAAGTAACCCTAAATACACTCTTATGTTATTCAAAAAAATTAAAAATTCCATCAAAGATGATATAGTATTAAACTAGAATGGCTATTGTCAAAGACAAGAAGATTAGAAAGTCTTGAAACAAGACTAAAGACTAGAAAGGAGTTGATAAGAGTGAAGAAGGCTTCACTTTTGCCTCCATATATACTCTTAACTAGGAGCTACATAGTGATATCATATAAGACCTTCAAAACGTGTTGACTTTGCAAGATATATATCCTAATTTGGAAAGTAAGTTTTTTATATGTATGCTACATAATTAGCTTCTTCGACAAACTGCCAACACATGGTGAACTTATTAACCAAGTTTTTATCCTACCAATTAACTACAAATATATGTAAAGTCAAAGCAATGTCTATGAAGCTTCTAAAGAGCTACTTTAGAAAATTTTATGAAATAAATCTATTTTTATTTACTTCTACTTTAATATATAAGTAAATCTTAGAATAAATATGTATGCTCACAACACATTGTTCAAATTTATATAAAACATTGGATATAATTTGGATTTATAATATTGGATTGATGTTATGTTTAGCCTAACTTAATGTTAATTTGACAGCTTGATTTAGTTTTGGAGCATTAATAGTAGCAATATCTCTTTTATGTACTTAATTTATACATGTATGTATAATCAATTATGTAGTAGGGCTTAGAAGTATTGATGATCCTATGAACTTTGGGCCTCTAAGTAGAAGATTGAATAGAAAAATTGCATGCTTAAGGCAATTGATAGCAAAAAGCTCATTGAGCAAGTCAACACAAGGTGTTGACTTTTGAAAAGAAGAAGACTTTATTAAAGTGATACATAGTAAATCAAACTAAAATACATACTTTTTTTTATTAATTTATTTAATTATAAATAAAAATAAAAATAAAAAACCACCATTCATCTTTTTAAAGACATCTACATATTGCAATTTTTGGAAGATATCATTGTCTATTTAAAATTGTGATATACTATATTATATGCAATATTTAGCTCTTTTATTTTTCTTGGATTTGAGAAAGTGTTAAATTGCTTTTGTAGCACTCTCAAATACAAGAAAAATATCTTATTGCATAGTACTATAGTCTAAAGTAAGGACAAGTGGTCAAAATCATACAAATTAATAAAAGTACATGTCATTTTATCACTTATCAACTTATCCTAATATTCATCCATCTAAGATTTTTGTTGGAAATTTATAATATGCCTATAATTCACAAATTCTTATCATTGTCTTTATTGTGGTTTTCTAAACTTATTTTTAGTACTCCAAAAAATAATTCCTTCTAGAATTTTCAAGTCTTGATGCTGCATTGCACAAGCTGAGTAGTATAGATGCAACTCAAATTGAAGATTTTAAGTATTAGATGTTGTATTGTAAAGAGTGTCTAAATTACATTCAATTTTGTTTAGTATCACTACTATTGTGAACAACGATGTGACAAACAATTCATAAGGAAATGGTAAAATATGTTTAATATAACATCCAAGAACAAGTCCCCATAATTAATCCAATTGCTTTACTAATGATGTTTATTATATCATATTGCATCTTGATAATTTATTTTTTAATTTTATATTCACATGGATACTATTAGAATCAAATAATGATATATTTTTTTATCATTCATATAAGAGATGGATCAAAATAACGTTTGGTGGGATTGATTTAATATTCCTTATTCCTTAATTCATGTATCTAACATCTTTATATAAATCAAAAATTTATGTAAAATTTAAAAAAATAACCTTAATAATCTAACATTGATAGATTATCAACTGCAATAACAAAAAAATAAGTTATAACAACCTAACTTTTTCTTAAGAATTGTCTCCTATTTTATTAATAATAACTTCAAGTAGAAGATTGATGCTACCATCGTTCACTATTTTGCAAATAATTTAGTCCACTATTTCTACATCTATTTTCTATGACCCCAATCTCTTGCTTAGTCCAATATTCAAACATGCAAACACATGCCAAAATAGAAATTCACAGCTCCACACATGACTACCAAAGATAAAACATTTGAATCAAGGAAAAATGTATTTGTCTTAAACGACACTCATCCATATTCAGCGGGAAAAGCGGAGATGCGAACTCGAAGCCGCTTCCATTTTCCGACAAAGGGGAAAATACCGACAACGAAAAGAACGAGGAATAATGAATTCGGTGGTGGGCTCATCTGAACGACGCCATGCGGACCAGATCTCCTTCGTCACGACCAGGGCTCAGTCAACATCCCGCCTCGGGATAGCCCCTCCCACAGAGCACGGGCGATGGCCAGTGCAGCCCTAGGGTTGCCCTGAACTTGGCTTGTACCCCAAACCACCATAAATGATGCTGAAATGGCACAGCTACCAGAATTGTTACTTTGACAGTTGCTAACACGAGGGAACTGGAGTGAGATCCCTGCTCCTTTGCCACAATTTTCCATGCTTGATATTTCCCCCCATACCACCGATTGTCGGCATTTCATACAAGTCTGTACCAGTCGTTGTCGATTTCCATGAAATACCACCAAATAGATTACCACGTGGTATCTTTACTTTTTCATTCGAAACCCGTTTTTTGGCTTGCCCCGGGAGCCATCACATGAATAAATTTCGCCATCGGCACCACTGCTAGCAACCCACTAAGTATGCAGCGTGTTACGACGATACTGGGGTGGATTGGGATTGGTGGTGTAGTGCTTGGCATGAAGACACGGTGCTCGTAGTTGTGGTTAGTTTGTTGCGATCGAGATGTGTAGTGTTTAGTTTGACACAAATCTTGTCAGTTTGCCCAGATACTGTGAGCGTGCTTGGCCCCCCATCGAGATCGCTGTTCATGCAGTTCCAACCGTGGCGGAAGGATATTGTGTTTTGTTGAGCTGTTGCAGAAGCGGAGAATTCTAAGAGTGGGCACTGCCGGTTCCAGTCATGGATCCCATGGTGTCTGCAACGTGGATCAACGCCATTGCCTCTGCACTCTTGGTAGTTTTAGCTTCTGGATTCTTCGTGGCTGTGGGAGCTTACAAGTTTGGCAAAGCTGAAGCGAGGATTTCAAGCCGGAGCTCCTCTTCCTCCTCCTCCCGATGCTATGGCATGCGATGCGATGCACCTTGGCCAAGCCCCCCCACTCCACCCACTGCCATAGCGGAAGTTCCGTCTGCCGATGCCAAGGACGAAAAGCAGTTGAGGGATAAAAAGGATGCACCTCAGCCCAAGGAAGAAAAGAAGCTGAAGAAGGAAAAGGATGACGAAAGTGAAGATTCAGATGCAGAGGCCTCCAGCGGAGAATCTGAACAAGTAAGCCTTTCTGAAGGGGAACAGAAGAAGAACAAGAAGGAGATGGAGAAGAAAGTGAAGAGTGATGACTGGGAGTGGCCCGTTTACGACGAATTTTGGAATAAAAACGCCTGCCGCATGAAGCGCAAGCTCCGAAAGCCTGAGAAGGTCGAAGTGACTGCTGCACCATTCGAGGTCACCTACGAGCAAGAACGGGGCTTGCCAGACCTCGTGACAGTCAAATTGCGTTCAAAGTATCTCATTCAAGTAGCAAAGAAATTCATGCCTGAGGACGAGAATCTTGCTGTTGAGCACCCACAGATTGAGGCGAAGGATATGTTCCATGCACTGAGTTCGTTCACGGAAGCCTATGAAACCAGTCTTGAGGATGGCAAATCGTTGGCTAAGTATCACTTGAAGCATTTGCTTCGATTCTTGAATTCGGAGTTTAAGGATACGGTCGCCCAGGTCTCGAGAGTGCACCGAGAGAAGAAAGTAAGCTGGAACATGCTCTGGGCGTTTTTCCCCAAGGGCCAGAGAGTATATTACACTTGTCAGTTGACTGGCCAGACGTTGCAAGGAATAGTTCGCTATAAGTACTATTACGTGACACCAGCTGGGAATAAATTCCGTGTTGATATCGAGGTGCGCGACTACAACAGCAAGAGATATACAAAATGCTACAAGAACATTAAGGTAGACAACTATAAGGGCGAGAAGTCCTTCGACACGATTGGAATATGTCCAATGGATCTTCTGAAGCCTGCAGAGGCAGCGGATATGGAATCCATGTTCCTGCACAACGGCAAAAAGTTTTACAACATCGCCAAGCAAGGTCATAGTTATCTGCAGTACCAAGGGTCTCGTCTACGGATGGAACTCGTCGGGAAATGCTGGCAATTGAAAAAGCAGAAGGCCGACGGACGAGTGATGGTAGATCTGATGAGCTTTGCAAGGATGAATCCTGCGTATCCACTCGATAACGCTTCTCCTCCCAAGACGTCTTGTTGTAGTAGTGAAGATGCCATATGCAGCGTAGAAGGAATGCCAAGCGATGAAGAGTTAATGCTTGCACCAGCTGTTGTCTATGGCTTCTCCTTTTCCAACAAGCTATGGGGTTGCTTCGACATCAATGGCTTTACTGACATCCAATTTGATGATCAAGCATTTGACCGCGACCTTGTTCTTTCAGACCCCTCCAGAAAAGAAATGCTGCTGGCGTTAGTGTCGCACTACTTGAGAAACGACGGTGTGGAAGATTTGCCTAAGCTCGATCCCATATCCAACAAAGGCGATGGCTGCATTTTCTTGTGCTATGGTCCGCCTGGCACCGGAAAGACGCTCACGGCCGAGTCCATGGCAGAGAAACTGCGTCGCCCGCTGTGGTCGATTAGCGTTTTCGAACTGGGCACAACTGCGCAAGAGTTGGAAACGCGCCTGGTCGAAAGTCTTGATATTGCGTCGCAATGGAATGCGGTTCTACTTTTGGACGAGGCCGACATCTACATGGAGAAACGCACTTCCAATGGCGACCCTAATCGAATTGCCATGACTGCCATCTTCTTGCGGCTGCTTGAGTACTACCGCGGCGTCCTCTTCCTCACCACCAATCGCGTCGCCTCCTTCGACGACGCGTTCTGCTCCCGCATCTCCATGTTCTTGCGCTACCATCGCCTCGCTGGTGCGCAAAAGGACGCAGTCTGGGCAAGCCTTCTTGGTCGCGCCGGCATCCAAAACCCCGACCTCACACAATTTAATGATTCGACGTTGAACGGCCGTGAGATTCGCAACACCATTCGCATCGCCCAGACGTGGGCCAAGGGCTCTGGCGTGGAGCTCACCACTGATCATGTCCTCCAAGTGGTGAAAATGCTTGGTGAGTTCCGCAGTGATCTGGAGGGCGCCATCAGCGAAGAACCGGAAGAGCGCTCATTCAGTAAAGCTCTTGCAAAAGTTAGAAGTCTGAAATCGAGCAACGGAGGACTGAATGGCAATTTTGTAAGTGTATCTGGGGGAGATCAGTCTAGTGAAGAAGCCTATTAACTAAACCGAACTTAATTTTTACGCGTCTGTGATCGACGAACGGACGTGGATTGTGGAAGGAGAAACTGTAGTTTGATAGCCCATGCCTGTGCCCTTTGAGGAAGGCCGGAAGTTTGTGTATAAATTTATATATGTGTTAACACGAAATGTCACGTGTATATTCGGCTCTCTAACGTATCCAATTTGTCATAATCCTTTTCGGTTTTATACTTCAAACAAGCGATTGCATGAGGTGCAGAACGTGATGTCAATCCATTATAAAATCAACTCATCCACGAAATCAGCAACGGAATTAGCCCTCACACCCAAGCAACTAAGGTGCAGAATGCTTTTCTGCCCATTGCAACCCCTCGGTCCTAATATTGTATTTTGATTTCGATTATGATCACCTGCGAACTGCGACATCATACGACAACTTCGAATGGAGGATGTGCAGTTCTATGCAAAATTGAAAGAATGTGATGACACTCGAACTCCAAAATTTGATAAATCCCTGCACGGATCGGCTTCTGAGACTGCACCTGTCAACATGGAAGATGTCGACACATTGGTGATCAACAGTGTCGTAGTTCACTGGTTTACATAGCAGGGCCGATATTTGTTCAATTTGCGGCAGATTGTATCAGTGTAATAGTCATTCTGTGGATGTTCCAAATCTTCATGTCACAACATCGACTCCATATATAAAACGAAGAAACTCTCTAACTTCACTGGAACTCGAAACCCGAATTAACCACGTGGTCGAAAATATGCTACTTACCGATTGACATAGAAACCCCGTACACCAATGGCGGGGGTTAGATGAGATCGTAGATAACTGGAAATTTCGCATGTCTGGACAGCTCAAGATGTGATACTTCGATGTGAAGGTAAATTGACGACACACCTGCCTGAGTAATCATTCTGAATGACTTGCGATAATGTGATAATCATGGTGACTTCCCCACGATTTATTTACACCCCATACAATCTGGACTCAAGTCACCTTACTAACGTAGTAACTAAGAACCCAAGAGTTGAAGCATTACACAACAGTGTCGCATCAAAATTCTATAACACTTGGGTATGCAGAATCGATCGCGCGATGGCATTGATCAAGCAGAATGTAGACGCATGCAGTAGAATATTCTCCACATACTATAAAGACAAAGCGACCAAATATCACTGATTATGATATCACCGTCTATTTGTGTTTCTTCTTTATAACAGTGCTAAATCCACTTGAATTTCGCCTACGAGATAGAACCCTTGCATGCCACCAGAACAATTTTTCCACAGCCTATTTGGACAGACTCGTCCAGATACTAAAAACACTTGAGAATAAACATTGATATTGACAGAGAAACCAGACTGCAAAAGGATCAGGTTAATGTATCAGGATAATTGTTTAAATTATACGCGGAGCGCAATTCATGAGCACTTGGGAGCACTGGAGAACATTTGCGACAACGCTATCCCCTGCTCAACAGGAGGGAAATCGAAAGAAAGAAAAAAAAAAAAAAAAAAAAAAAAAAAAAAAAATCCATCTACATCCCAAATTTAAAAGAATGGTACAGTGCAACACCAAATCAGAATGGGCAAGCACTAGTTCTACAAAGCAATGGAATGAAAAGTACAGAGCTTAAGACTTCAATGGCTAGTACTCCTCTCCCTACTCAGACCTTGCTGCAAAGCGTTCAACCTTCTTGTCGCTGAGGTTGATGCCCACCATTGCTTCTCCAAGGTTCTCACTCACATCAGCAAGTACATGAGCGTCCCTGTAATGCGTCACAGCCTCCACGATGGCACGTGCCCGCTTCGCAGGATCGCCACTCTTGAAGATCCCAGAGCCAACAAAGACTCCATCGCATCCCAACTGCATCATGAGGGCTGCATCGGCGGGCGTGGCCACACCTCCAGCAGCGAAATTAACCACTGGGAGCCTTCCAAGCTGCTTGGTCTGCCTCACGAGTTCATAGGGTGCCTGAATTTCCTTAGCAAAAGTGAACACCTCATCATCGTCCAAACTCTGCAGCCTACGGATATCACCCAGCACCGACCTTGTGTGCCTGACGGCTTCCACGACATTTCCAGTACCAGCCTCTCCCTTAGTTCTGATCATAGCGGCACCCTCAGCAATACGCCTCAGGGCCTCTCCAAGGTTGCGGCATCCACACACGAATGGGATTCGGTAGTTGTGCTTGTTGATGTGGTTCACATCGTCTGCTGGCGTCAGCACTTCGCTCTCATCAATGTAATCCACGCCAATGGCTTCGAGGATTTGAGCCTCCACGAAGTGTCCTGTTCAATCCATCAACTAATAAAGTGAGAAACAGTCCACAAACACTATCCCTCTAATTCGTGTAATTTTCAAGCTTCTAAATACGGAGGGAAGGGATCACAATCTCAACCAAACTACACTTAGCATATCAATCAGAAGACGGGAACAAACAACTGTCTCAAATCGAAGAGTAGAATGTTCTAAAATTTAGTTCCAGTGAATAACAACAAATGAGCCACATTGGTCTAACGAGACAACAAGCTGCAGCCCAAAAATGAGCTGGACGACGCTTAAACCCTTGAGAGACCAAACACTCTCACAGCTCTTAAAAGAGGATATGGGGAGCCCAGGGCGACTACATAATTCACCACAGTATCAACACATCTGTAGGAAGAGAAGATAGAAACAAAATCCTGCACACAAAGCAACGCACCAATTCTGGCTTTAGCCATGACGGGAATGGTCACAGCCTTCTTGATCTCCTTGATCATGGAAGGGTCGCTCATGCGAGCCACACCGCCCTCGGCACGGATATCAGCTGGAACTCGCTCCAACGCCATCACTGCGACAGCTCCCGCCTCCTCGGCAATCCGAGCCTGGGCGGCGTCCACGACATCCATGATCACTCCACCACGCAGCATTTGTGCCAAGCCAACCTTCACCGCATAGGAGACTGTTTTCTTGTTCTGGTTCTCCGACAACCCGCTGCCATTGTTGTGGTACACCGCCACAACACCGTTCCCCTCCATCTCTCTTCCCCTCCTGGCGTGCAACCTACTGCTCCGAGCCCCACGAAATTGCTCGCCTCTCGACGAAAAATCACTCTCTCTCACACTCACTCACTCACGCGCGAACGTCCACAATTGCAAAACCCTGGCAGCGCTCTGTTGATCCCTCACGCTCTGATCTCACGAGAGCGTCCGTGGAGAAGCCCGCAGGGGAAATTGGGTATCGAAGCACGCCGTGAAGCGCTGGCAGGCAGCGCTACTGATCTGTTTAGCCGGGCAGCCGAGGGTTGCGATAAGTTGTCGCCGGCGACTGGGCACGGCGGCGGCGGTGGGGCAGCAGCGGCGAAGCGGGCACGGTGATGGGATAGGCTCGAGATGCATTCAATAATGGGGTCTTGGAGGTGAGACGGCCACATCACCCTAGTTGTTCCGGGGAAAATGTGCCCCAAGCACGTCCCCACGTTCCCTTGGCTCCCGAAAGCCGCGCACTCCATTGGTTCCCCATGGAACATCTCAACATCGACGGCCATTGCTTGTTATTACCCAGTTTAATTAAAAACTCGCACTAGTTTCGATATTCTGTGGGAGTAAGCTGGCCAAGTTTGGGAATCTTCTCGTGATGCAATTCTTCTTTGTCCTTTTGCCACACAATTTAATGACAATAGCAACTTCTGGAGAGAGAAGCTCTTCCATGTTCAGCTCACAAGAAAACATACAGAAATAAATAAGATGATATTAAGTTTTTTTCAACTTGATTTAATGTTGATGTGTGGACTTATAATGTATATAATATTAACTGCTGTGCCAAAACACTCAAACATGCTATCATATTGTTTCATGATACAATTGAGTGATTTTATCATTCTTGCATTTCTAAACATGCATCACATAATGTACTTCCTTCAATACAATGGTTTGAAAGTGTTAAATAAGTTGAATTCAATTAAGTCAATAATTAATAATAAATGTTGCTTCAAATGTTTATGAAGTTGAGAATTCCATAGTACAATTTTCTATAAGTAATAAGTAGATCACAGTCATGATTTGAAGTTTGGTTCTTTACACATGGATAGGTATGTATTTGAAAGTAGGTTACAATGCTAATCAAACCAAACAAAAATAGTTTATACTAGACTACACACACACAAAAAGTACATTTTGTGATGCATGTTTATAAATATTTGTTGTGTATCTACTCAACATACTTGAATTTCATTTAATGTCTCTTGTTGTATATGTTAACTTACACTTGAAACTAGCTTCAAACCTGTAAGTAAAACAATGTTTATATTCATTAATCTTTGTTTGCAATTCAAACATGTAAGTTGTAACATAAAGTAAAACAATATGCATCAACAGCTGTTCTTTGCGTATGACTGAGGTAATTTAAAGTATACAAATCTGAACATCATCCCATAACTAACATCATGCTGTTCCTTAAATGGATTCAAAAAATGAAAACAAAATAATAGAAATAATAATAATAATAATAACAAAAGATGAGAAAATGAATCAAAACATCTTTAAAGAAACCTTTCTATGCCAGCTTCAAAAATATAAGACTGGTTCTGCATTGCAAACACATTATCTGATTTTAATTTGTTCACATCTTTGCTTCTTAATATTTCTGTTATTAATGTTGTAAATTTTATTTACTGTTGTACCATGTAATTGACTGGTTTACCTTAAAAATTGCGAAACATGTTAAAGTATGGTAATAACCTATGTTATATTTATATTCACTCAACAAAGCACCAATACACGTTTGATTAGTTTATTTCAATTTTACTTTCTTACATTTGGAATTTCTTCATACCAGATCACTTTTTTGTTCAAATGTTTTCCCACCTCCTACAACCCCAGATTTGGTCATCCCATGCAAATTTCAAACTCTTTTTTCAAAGATAACAATAAAAAAAAACTATGAAGATATTGGATTCTTGTGCCATTACAAACAAAGAGTGAAGGAATAGGTGTTTTTTTTTTTAAATTGTAAATGTATATAACAGATATTGCATACAAAAAACTCATGTTGACTGAAAATGACTTGCCACCAGTAAAAGAAAAAAACAATCTCGGGGTGAATAATTATAATTTAACCATCCTTTTCATGGAAATTGGATTTTGTTTTAAAGGAAAAAATTCATGCAATTGTTAAGACATGGAGTTCTTTAACCAATAGAGATTGCCAACACTGCAGCCTGTCAGTCCAGGCCCTGGGATCTATTTCTGCAATCTTTATGGTGTCAAGTTTATGGGTTTAAGGACCCAATTTGGGTTGTGGTTGTTTTAGGGGAAAAAACAGAAATCTGTGATTTGTTCTCAAATGCACAGTACCTCTGCTTCAGTTTACTGATCTTACACCCAACTCAGAAAGTTAACACCATGAATCAACAAGAAAATATGTCTTGTTTAAAGTTGAATCTAATCCTTTCCATTCAAAAAAGCTTGTCCAAAAGAGTGCCATGGTGCAATCCACAGACTGGTCTTACAACCACAGCCTTCCAGGTATATTATTATTTATTATTGGAACATGAACCAAGTGTACAGTTTACAGTTTTCCCATAGTGAATGTGTATGCAGGTAAGTGGGTGGGTGGGAGTAATGCATCTCAAATACAAAGAAATGACCTAATACATCCCAATGTATTGAGACTCCATTCCATACTCAAGCTGGGTTTTTTTGTCCTCACCCCATTTATTGAGTGTTGTTGTGTGTGGGTTTTGGAGTGAGTGAATGTGACCCAACTGGGGAGTGGTTCCAAGACCAAGGATGATGCTGAAGAAGGAGATGAGAGAAGAACTGCAGTTGCCCTTTCTTTGTGGGTGTGGTGAAATATGATCTTGAAGAAGATGAGGTTTCCACTGACTGGGCTTTTTGGAGTTTTTGTGGCTTCCACTGTCCAAAGCTTGTGCTCTTCAACTGGATGGTCTTTGGTGGCCTTGGATGGTCAGAATTGCAAGATATATGTGGCAAGTTTCCATCACCATGTTTGTCATCCCCAACTTTGTATTCAGCATTACTCCACGCATGGCAGTGGGGAGACATACAGCAATATGAGTTTTTTCTTTCATTCTTTCTCTGTAGTGGCTGCTCTTCCACCACTGAACATTCTGATAAGATGTTATCCAATCCCTGTCAATCCAAAATCTTTACTCATTAAGTACAGTTCACAGGGTTTTTATTTGTTTTACATTTTGTTGGAAGTGCTGCATTAGCAAGTGGATCAAAAAAAACAAAATAAAAATAAATAAAAATAAATAAAACTGCAACAACTGGACCTGGTGAGGAAGGATCTCAACAGGATGTGAGGATGTGGAGGTGCCACAATTCTTCTGTCCCCTTGTGGGTTGGCATTTTAGGGTTTCCTAATATCAGTGACATGGAACCTCCCATTGCACTTTCCTTGATGGAGAGTACCTTTCCACACTACATCATCCTTCCCCACTCACTCCCTGGCTACATGCCTGGCATCCAGGTTCTGAAAGGATTCTACTGCATCCAAAGCTCAGTCTAAAAATGGGCACAGATCTGTCTGTATGTGGAAAGGCACATGTGTGGCCCTGGAATGCCATTCCTTTATGCATCAGATTCTTCACCCCTTTGCCCCACCCCCCCCCTGCACCTAACTCATTCATTCAGCTTATGCTTCCATGAGGACAAGGAGGAGGATTGGGCTCAGTTGTTGGGGAATATACCCCTGATCCCACTGGATGTTTATCATCCAGTGGACAGAGCTCCATTGTCCATGGGGAACTGCCTTCACATGAAGTGGATGCCGATGAATGCGTGGATGGATGAAATACTGCTAGTAGGAGAGATAAGGGGGAATGCCTGCCCATAATCTCAGAACCCTTTCAAGGATTGAAGGGTCCATGGCGTTGCCCCTCCTGCTGCCCCCCCCCCCTGCCCAGGTGACTGCCTGCCCCAAAATAACATTTCTAGTGCATATTAAAAGTATGTCTTGGGTGACCAGTTTGATTCCAATCCAAGGCAGAATGAAGAATCTGACGAATTCAAAGCTGCCCTTGCAATAAACATCTGATGATTCTATTAGACGTTTAAATTTAGAGAGAGAGAGAGAGACAAAAACAATGGGGCTCAACTTAGACATATGAGTTATTGAACTCAAACCTTAGTAGACCTTCATCAATTGGGTTGTTGAGTGTTTTCTGGGAAGACAATGGGTTGTAGTTTACTTACTATTATATTTTATTTCCAAATGACAAGTTTAAATTTTCATGGATAAAAAAAAAATTGAGTACATAATATCACTATATTCTCACAGGCCAAGTTTTCAGTTCTACAAAAGAAATATGTCAACACTACAGTTTTAAGTAATTTTGAAAAATGTATGGAATTTGCAAATAATATCTTTTGTTTGTTTACTACCTTTGTGGTCTTTTAGGAGTTTGAACAATCTTTTAGAACCTTCCATGAAATTTTAAAACTTATACTTGTTTTTCGAAATATTTTATTAATTTTTTACAGTGTTTTAAAAGTTTTCATATAAGGTATTTTAAAATTACGGTTGATTCTTCAATCTCAAATCCTATTTTGAAAGGTTGAGTAAAAACTAATTGCTATTTTAGTATATTAGTCTTGCCAATATAAATTTAAAATAAACACAACTATTGCTTAATTTATAGTTTGTACCTAATTTTTCTTTGTATTTAGCATCTCGTCCTTTTACACTTTTTGTACTTCCTGAATTCTTTGTCCTTTGTTCTGGTTTCATTGACAAATTAAGAATACTTCTATTTTATTTTGTGCAATCAAGTTTTTTATCAGAAAAATAAAACATCCTTACACATTGAACTATGTTTTAAGTGATTTTCATAGAAACAACCAATATGATAGTAAAGAAGATAGGTTATTCATCCATTCATTTTTATTTTGATTCATTTCTATATATATACTAGCATATATTTTTCACATAGTGTTCTTTTCTTAAAATATTAACAAATTCATAAACACCGTAAAATCTATTAAACTATAACGTTAAAATTACTACTAATATTAATTTTGAATACATGGTGAATAAGCAATCATAACAGATGTACAGACACTGTAAATGTCAAAAGTATATATTTTTTTTTATGTGAACTTCAAAAATAAAAACGTATTATTATCAATTTCAGAATGTTTTTTTAATTATTAAGAAATCTTAAAGTTTTTATATTTCTTACTAATTTAAGACAATAATATACATATATGTATTTATAATTATAACTCAATATCGTAAATAACTTATGTAAATATAATTTTGACTCCTGATTGATTGATTGATATATATGCATACATATAATAATTATAATAATTATTTGAATTTAGAATGCTTTAAAATTAATTACTAAAAAGGATATCATGAGGTCATCATAAATATATATATATATATATATATCCATTAATTGCAATTAGATCACAATATACCAAGGTGCTGTTTAAGGGATAATTAAATTTCAATTTTGAAATTTAATGTTTTTATACTTTATTCATAGTTATAATTATAAAAATAAAATACAGATAAATAAGTTAATTAGAAATATTATTTTATTACTAATTATACAGATGTGTGATAGGTATAAAACTAACTATACATTAAAAAAATGTATAATTATAAGTAAGATTAGTAAAAATTACAATTTGTGATATTAAGGTCTTTATTTAATATTATGATTTTTAATCATTAAAAAAATGTTTCTATATAATCAATACATCTTTTGTTTACATTTTAAAACATATATTTATTATTTAATGTAAATTACTTTAAGTTACTTAGAGTATAATTTAAATAATATATCACGGTAATTTTGTGTTGTGTTTTGGGGTTGTTTCAATGTATTTTGTAATGGAAGAATTTAAACTTTGGAAAATTAATTATACATAAAAAAATAAAAAAATCTTTCTTTATAGCTTTGTAGTAAAGAAATATATATATATATATATATATATATATAGAAAGAGAGACTCCCAACATTTCAAAATACTACAAATTAATCTTGAATAAATAATTTATTTTTAAATTAATAATTTTCTAAGAATATATATATATATATATATATATATATACAAATAATCTTAAATATGTTTGTCAATTTATTATTATTAAATTACTTAGTCTTTCAGAAAAGTATTAGAATGATGTGTATTTGTGTGTGTATATATATATATATATATATATATAAGATATTGTGAATTTCTCATTTGATGAAGTTAAAACCACAACAAGAAAATGTATACTTGCTTCATTTTAATTAGAGCACATGCAAACATTACAATTGTTTTTCTTGTAAGGTACCTATAAAATATAATATATTAAATAATATTTGAGTTTTTAATTTTTAAAATTATTTCATTATAAATAAATAAGATTTTATATAGGTAATTTTAAAAATATATAAATTCTAAATCATCAATAAATATACGAAGTTGTAAATAATATTGTTGAATAATCCTCAAAACTAAAGCAAATGACATATTTTTAATGTCATCGAAAAGACTTTCAAATATCATATTTCTTTGAGCACTTTTAACAAATTCTAATGTTCTATTTTAGTTTTTATTTTTATTTTTAGATTGCTTCAACCTATAACCATGTTTTGAAGTTATTTTTTTACACATTCAAACAATATAATTAAAGTCATTGTAGAATATGTAAATAATTTTTGTGGTAAGTTACAGGTTGATTATTGATAACCTTGAGAATTAGACTTATGGTTATGTAGTTTAGTTGGTAATAGTAGGTTGTTAGTGGAACAAATGGTTAAGAATTCAAAGGTTCATAACCTTTGGAATCTGTTGGCCGACGATCCATCTTTTGGTAGGATAAAGAGGTTGAGAAAGGGAGATCGAGGCCAGACTATGATAGTCATAAGCAGGGATAAGCTTAGTGCTACCTCTTTGTTTTCTTTGCTTTTATTATTTTCTTATGAAGAATTGTGATTGAGAGAAGTATTGTTGAAACTATGATTAGAATATTGTGGAATATGACTTTGGACTGATCGTTTTGGAGAAAATTTGTGACCTTGAGAATTGAGATTATCGAATTGTGTTGTGTTAAGTGAAGATATTGAATTCTATGTGATGAATTGAGAAACTGAATATAATAAGTAAGCTAGAGATCAGTAATTGAATATCTATAAAGTGCAAAGACAGTAAGTGAGAGATGAATTGATATGAATATGGAAGTATTGTTGAATTGATATTCGTAGAATGGATTATGTGTTGAATTAAGACGAAAGTAGTAAGCCTTGGTGTTTTGTAGTTTGATAATTGATTTTAGACAGCTAAAGTACAGTCAATTGTGACATTAACAGACCCAATATATATAACCAATCTTTCCCCATGTTCGAACCCACCTCTATTAGTTCAATTGCTTTGGTATATTGAAGCTTGAACACAATGAGAACAACAGTCATTATTGCAAATAAATTCCAAATAAAGTGGCATAACAAGATATTGACTTGCACCATTACTGTATACATTATATTATTTTATTCCAATTTCAGAGATATTGTCTACAACTTCTTATATAAAAGGTGCACTTAACCTTAAAACTTTTATGTTTTATTTATTTATTTATTTATTTATTTATTTATTTATTTATTTATTATATAAATATTAGGTAAATATATATTAACATTAATATTATTATAATTTTAGAAAATATACCCCTTGTATTAACAAAAAGAGTACAACAATAGATTATTTATAGAAGAATATTTAGACTTTTGAAAACTATTGCAATTATTAATGATACAAATATAAACATACATATTAAAAATGTATATTCTTATACACATCTAAAATAAAATTAAAAAAATATAAAAAATGAGATAAAGAATATTTGCAAGAAATAAATATAAAATAATATTTATTGCTATGTAAAAATTATTAAAGAGTCTTAAATTGGGAGTGAAATAAAAGACAAAGTTGAACAAGAGTACACATGGCCTTAGACTTAGACTTACTCCCACATATAATAGATTAATAGATGACTATGTAAATTTTTTAGATAGTCATAAGGCTTCCATGCCAAGTATCCAAGTTACAATACACTTTTATGATAGCTTTATAAAATTAGGTTACTTTTTTGATAAGTAATTCTTCCTACATAGCTCATTTAAAAATCCAATTCATATTTAAAAATATTTCTTGAAGAAGATGATATTTTTATTTATTATTATTTTATATCTACTTGATTAAATAGTACAAGAAGTTGTATCAAAAAATTATTTAAATTTAAATAATAATAATAAATTATTTTAATTATACATAAAATTTCTAAAAATATTATTTATAATTCCTTATATTATTGCAACAACATAGATGTATACTTTTTAGACTAACAACAACATTGCCAATTTTTTTTTCAATAGTTTTTTTGGAATAAAAATAAAAAATTGACCAATGTTAAATTTGGTTACCACAATGGCAATAGAACTCAATATAAACTTGATTTCTATTCAATCAACAAATAACTTAAGTCAATGACAACTAATGTGTATATGTTTTTAGTATATATATATATATATATATATATATATGTGTGTGTGTTTTTTTTTTCTTACTTATAAATCTTTAATATTTAGTTCGTCAATTTTATATAAAAAGTTCTATCAAGAAAACACATAAAAGTGATTTATTTAATAAAATCTTATCAATGCATGTCACATTATTCAAACAAATAAATATAAAAGAACTATTTTTTAAAACAAGTTATAATTATATACTTTTATAAAATTATTTTGATTTACTTTAATTTAGTTATTTATTCTTAAATTTTTGTTTTTTTAAAATTGAGATACCAATGATATTATTCTTCTTGTTCTATCAAAGCTTGTAAGACACACATCAATTGTTTTGAATTTTTTTTACTAGTATAGCAATCAAATAAATGGATTTTTATTAGATAATGTTTTTGTTAAAATGACCTCAAATAAAAATTAATATAAAATATGTTAATAAAATATTATTTTAAAAGTTTAGTTGTCCAATATATTAAAGAAGAGATATTTTTTGGCACTATAATTAATAGTCAATATAAATATAAGGATATTTATAAGGATGGTGGAATAATCACTATTGATATCAATAGGTTGGTCTTGCATGTCTAAGTTTGGTATACTAAGGCTAAACTTCTCTAAAATTTCTTTTATGTCATTTTCAAAAAAGTAATTTATAATTATCTTGTTGATGATGTATATCCAATGAAAAATCAAAAGAATTCTTAATAAATAAATGTATTTTAATATGATGTTTTTTATAATTATTATTGTGAAGAAAAAATATCTTTATTTTGTTAGAAAAAACTATGTAGTTTAGTTACTTCATTTGATGCATCTTTTCTGTATGACATATAGATTACAAACTAGAAGAGGAATATACTCATGGTTCTTAATAACCTTGTGCTTACAATCTTTATTGTTTTTGCAAAAGAAGGCGGCATAATTTATGCATTATGCATACACAAATACATTACAATATTGAGGTGGACATTAAAATAAATTTTATATGCTATTTTATAATCATATGTAAATGATAATGGAGTATTACCTTTCTCCTTTGTATACATCATTTTACTAAGGACCATTTTTACAAATCTATGTGATAGAAATATTATTTAAAATTATATAGCGAGTGAAATCAACTATTTTGCTTAACTTTGAAGTATTTAAATTTTGGAAGGATTTGAAAGCTACTTGCAATACATTATGAGATAATATATACAATTTAAAATTTAAAATATGCTTAAATTAAATATTTTTATTATTTTTTTTACTTTTATAAACATGAAATGATTTTATTTGAAATCAATGTTTTCCCTTCAAATATAAAAAAGTTGCTAATATTTTAACATCTGAACATTAATACAAGTTTCAACGGCTGAGATCTTCAAATCGAAGACAACCGGTTCACACAATAAATTACCGGAATGGCCGAAAACCTAAACGCGTTCACACAGACTCTCGTCCGTATGGACAAGGGGATGAATTATACTCTTGTTCACACTGCCATCTTCCGAAGCAGAGGGAGCGTTGATTCAAGTTGGCGATGGGGAACGTGAAGTAATCTGGAGCTCAGTGCAGGCTTGGGGTTTTGGGTTTTCTAAGTGTGGCGAGCTGTGGATTGCAACTCGGAGCAATCCTTTGTAAGCGGCGAGAGAATGCTTTTTTGATTAGGAAGGTGCGAGAGAGAAGAAGAAGTTCTTGTGGAGTGGAGGAAGCGAGAGAGAGAGCGCGAGAGAGCGAGAGATTGAGAGGACTGTTTGATAGAGAGGAGTGACAATGCGGCGGGAAGCATGGGGCGCCATGGCCAGGTTGCGTCGGATGCAGCAGCAAAGTGGCAGGGAGCGTTCGCTGCTGCAAGGCCACTCTCATCTCGTAGGTACTTCATCTTTCTCTATTGCGCTGCCCTAGAAATGGAGCCACGTCGTTTGAATCATGAAGAAGGCTTATCGTTGTTCACCTCTGATAGGGTTTTGGCAGAAGCGCGGATACTTTCGGACGATTTCCTCGAGTTGAGCAATTAGGAGTTGGTTTGTACATTTCTGTCTCTGAGTAGTGTACCACACATTGTTGGAGCTCGATTTTAAGTAACGTGGTTCCTCCTGTAGGTACTGCAGGATGTCACTCTGCATTCTAAGCTACCTTGATTTCGCAGTGTTATTTTTGAAGAGCGAGATTCGTCGTTTTATTAATTATGAGATTATTATAATCAACAGGTTCGCAGATCGCGTGGCTTTTGAAAATTACCGGCGTGCTACGAAGAAAGAGTTTTTTTTTTTTTTTTTTTTTTTTTTTTTTTAGGAGTATTGTCGCCCATGGATTCAATTGAAACCTAAACCATTGCGAAGTAGAAATTAGATGGCCTCGCTAGATTCGTGCGTGAATGAGGCATGTCAAGAGGATGAAATCTTCAGGTTATCGCTTCTTGAGTAAGATATGCTGCCAAGCGCTTTTGAATTTAATTGCTTCTTTTCAGAGGAGACTAGTAACGAGCACCTTTGGACATACATTACATAGTGGTAAGAAAATTAGTCTAAGTTACTCGAGCTGTTTTGAAAGGGTGACCGATTGTGTTGAACCGTTTGTGGACATTGCTGAACTGTTCAATATTTCTATGGCATCTGAGCAGGTGTGAATGTGAGCCATCAATGAGTAACGTCTAAACCAGCCATTGCTGATTGATCGCAAGCTCTTGTGCTTGGAGGTGGATTTAGTGTTTGGTGTTGAGATTTGGGCGTGTCATAGATCATTTCGGGCCTTAATAATATTGCTACCTGTTTGATCTGACTGCCATTTGTGCCTCTATTTCCTGAAGGCAGCCTTTGGAAGAAGTTCTTTATCAAAGGCCTCGGTACCCAATCATGCTCATTACTCGTCATCGACTGCAAGCACCACGGAAGAAGAAGTTGTGATTGCAATCGGCAGCAATATTGGGGATAGAATTGCGAACTTTAACCGTGCCTTGGAGCTGATGCGTGCCTCTGGCATCCAAGCCATTAGACATGCTTCCTTGTATGAAAGTGCCCCGGCTTATGTCACCGACCAGCCGCTCTTTCTAAATTCAGCAGTGTCAGCCATCACAAGTCTTGATCCTCATTCACTTTTGAGGACGTTGAAGGACATTGAGAGCGAGCTTGGCCGCACGTCTGGGGGTATAAGGTGTGGGTGTATTTCGAGTTCAACTCAGTTTGTAGCGTGTGAGTAATATAGTTCCTGCTTAGTATAAACTTGTAGCTCGAGAAGCAGTTATTGCTGCCGAGTAACTGGAAAATTTTGTTATTATATTTCTATATTTCCAACAGCCCTCTATTATTATTTCACAAACAGATTATTTTTTAAGAAACATTTCTGCCTCTTGTATTGGTACATTGTTAATGATTGGTGCGAAAATATGTTAGATCATGGTTCTCTTCATAGCATGACAAGTTTGTGAAGTTCTGCATATTGTATTTATGGCCGTCTGTTTTTTCAGGTATGGCCCCAGACCTCTAGATTTGGATATCATTTTTTACGGGAACCGCTCTGTGACCACTGAGACATTGGAAATTCCTCATGCCAGATTTCTCGAACGTCCTTTTGTCTTAGCACCATTGGCAGATCTTCTCAATGATGCAGGGACAAGGTCAACATCTCACTGGTCTAATCATAAACGCTGTGATGGAGGGGTTGCACAAGCCTGGAATAAGATGGGAGGGGAGGCCTGCATTGGAAACGAGGACCTGCGAAGAGTGATACCAGTGGGTAATGAGCTGCTGGACTTGTCAGCTAAGACACATGTCATGGGCATATTGAACGTTACTCCAGATAGCTTCAGTGATGGCGGACGGTATGCCTGAACTTCAATTGCTTTCTCATTTTCATGGTGTTCTATTTGCTTACAGACGCACAGAAAACAATAAGTTTAGATTGGAGGCAACATGAGTGGTTTGTGTGTGACAAGAAGGCTCCTCTTCTCCTTCTATCGGAGAGTCAGGCACGTATACTTTATAAAACACAAATTTGGGGCGTCTTTAAATATGTTGTATACAGTCGTTGGATGATGGAGTAATTTTTTGATAGGTTCATGGCTGTGGAGGATGCTGTGGCACATGCTCGTTCGATGGCTGCTGAGGGGGCAGATTTTATTGACATTGGGGCTCAATCGACTCGTCCGGGAGCTACAAGACTTTCTACCGAGGAAGAGCTTTCTCGTCTCGTGCCAGTCCTGGAGGCCTTGACTGCCGATTCTGCCTTGAAAGGTGTAAAACTGTCGGTAGACACATTTGATGCAAGGTGTGTAATACCTGTGCTTACGCTCAAAGTTTCAAACCATGACATGTTTCTTATGATTTGAGCTTTTCTCCTACTTCCCTGGTCCTCCAAGTTACAACTGTAAGGTTGTACCAGGATCTTGACTTGAAACATGATTTTAAAGGTCATCGGACTGCCGGTTCTTGTCACAGTCATTGAGATATAAAATAAATCTGCTCAAGTTGCATTCGATCTTTCTGCAAAACTTATGCTTAGCTGTTTAATGGTAACGTACTCGTAGGGTTGGCCGTGAGGCTGTAAAGATGGGAGTACATGTTGTCAACGATGTATCAGGCGGTTCCCTAGACTCCGAGATGCTGTCGACAGTGGCGGAGCTCGGGGTCCCTTACATCATGATGCATATGCGAGGGGATCCCACCAATATGCAGAGCAAGGCGAACACAACCTACAGCGACGTGTGTGAGGAAGTCGGGAAGGAACTAAATTCTCGAGTTGTTCAGGCTGAAGCAGTCGGCGTCCCTGCATGGCGTATTATCACAGATCCCGGTATCGGGTTTTCCAAGACTTTACCGCAAAACTTGGATCTATTGAAACATCTTCCCGTTGTGAGGAGAGTGCTTTCAGAGAGTAGTTGTACTGTTAGTCGGGGTCCCATGCTTGTTGGACCTTCTAGAAAAGGATTCCTAGGGAAGATAACGGAACGTCAAAAGGGTGAGGATAGAGATGCTGCAACGGTTGCTGCTGCAGTTGTAGCTGCCATAGGTGGTGCTAATATTATAAGAGCACATAATGTGCGGGCTGTTCGAGATGCTATGAAAGTGGTAGATGCAATTTACAAATAATCCTGTCATACCATCTTCTCTCTGGCGTAGAATATTCTTTGTAAGCTACAGCTTAAAGCAACCACCACTTTAATGCATGACATCATATTTTGTCACGCACTTAAAGCTTTTGTATTTTGCTTCTGCTCCTTTTTCTTGTGATACTTCTAAATTGTTAGTTACTAACCCTACTTTTCTTAGAGTGTTAATTAAGAAGGTGGGTTCTAACACGCACAAGTGTAGCTTACGGTTGGTGATGGGGTTGATGATGATGCAATTCAACCTCGCAGGTGAAACTAGTAACTATTTGAGGACATGGAATACAAATGTAGCTCTTTATGTTATATGAGAACGTTTTGGTCTCACGATTAAATCTATTAATTAAGATATTTGTTTACTCTTGCAATGACAACTTTGCTACGGTTCATGGTTTATGAAAGGCCTTTAATTCGCATTCTGTCGCACAGAGTGTCGTACTAAAGTAACCTGATCAAGAGTCTTTCCTGTGACAAAGTGTAATTCAATCTGTGAATTGATTGTGTGCTGTATCGGCACGATGGAAGAGATTTTCAGAATACAAGTCCAAAATTCAACAGCTTCCACCATTGGACATGACTGAAAACTATCGTCATGAAATTTGAGATTAGGGATGAGTACAATGGATTAATTTTCCAAAGTAGAACACAACAATTTCATGGAGACTTTGACGAGGAGCGTCACAACTTGATATCTGGTGAATACAAGAAATTGCGTTCAATGCTAACATGAAGGAAAATACAATTATGGTGTTTTGATGAACTGTTATTTTGTCAAATTAAAGATCATTCATCTTTGAAATTTACACTGGGAAAAACTGAAATGGAGGATTTTGTATTTTTATTTTGGATGTTTTGGAATTTCGACTTTCAAAACTGTGAGTCCTTTTTCTTTCGTAAATGTTTTGTGCCACACTAAAATTTTCATTGATGGATTAGGAATCAATGTGGTACATATGAACAGTTCTTACAAAAAGAAAGGTTTAGTTATTATAAAGAAGGTACTAATCCGATTATCAGTAAACACTCGTGTGTTGGTTGTGGATTTTCTAAAATATGAATGGTTGGAACTAAAAAGTCTGCAACATTTGAAATTCTTAGTGCATTGAAACTGCTTTGTATTTGATGCGTATAACGGTATCATTGCCATGAGCTGGGCATTGCGGAGGTGGTGATGCTACTGGCCCGGAATATTTTGTGGTTTAAAAGCAGGAGGGATTGTTTGCTAGTTTGTCTTACCTGCTTAGTTTCGAGATCTGTGTGTTGAGAGTTTGACATTGTTTAGCCAGTACTTGTGAAATGATCATACATACGAAGATAAGTTTTGAAGCTTTGAAAACCCTAAACCTTGTCTGTCAATGATATTTCGTGCCACACACAACTGTCAAGCACACAATTGCGAAACTTCTTTGATGACAACTGTACTAAAGCAATTAAGGACCTTCGTATGTGAATTCAAATTAGCTCTTAATTACCGGGCATGGATGTGTGAGCCGAAATGGAGGATTTGGGAGAACAGACTGAGCGGCGGGCTACAGCGTGAGTTCGACGTGCAGGGCTTGATTGATGAAGGGTT
Organism: Physcomitrium patens; assembly: GCF_059467195.1. Taxonomy (NCBI): domain Eukaryota; kingdom Viridiplantae; phylum Streptophyta; class Bryopsida; order Funariales; family Funariaceae; genus Physcomitrium; species Physcomitrium patens. Next base: position 3,045,485 of record NC_143434.1, on the reverse strand, counting down.
TACTACAGTCCTGTTCTAAATTCAGGCTGTAGACAACATCCAGCGTGAAACCAAGTCATGAACAAAGTGGCGCAGAGTTGCAGATACGACGAGAGGGGTCCTGTTCCCTGTTTGCTTGTAAACTCACACGGCCTGGTTGGTTTCGTCTTAAAAATCAAGTTACTCGTGGGAGAAGAGAGCACCATTGTAAACACAACAATAAGCAAGTAGTATGTCACAGCCTAGAAACGGCATTGCCAACCTTATTGTTAAGCACAATCACTTCTGGGGCATATCCTTCCGCTATATGTCCCATTGTTCCGACTCACATCTCATATGAAACCAAGGATTCTCTGACCTGAGTGGCAACTAGTCTGGAACGGAGTGATTGCACATACCCCTGTTTGGTCGATTCCCAACACAGTAGCTCTGTCACTCACTGGGTGTGCCCCTTCAATCATGCTGCCGCACCAATATTCTACTTCCGGTCGGCCTATTCTCCATTCCATGAACAGTTACTCCACAGTTCCTGCGATTCTGTGCAGTCTAGCTAACCAACATCAGATGTGAGCAGTGTCTCAACAACTCGTGATTACTCTATTGTCTTCAAATCCTCGATGGGTTCACCTCACCCCCCTCGCGTCTCCAGATTAAAACGAGCGGTTCTGAGAAGTCGATGCTCTTCTCAACTATCACCATCCGCGAGGAGCTACATCACAAGCAGCATTGTGTAGCAACAAGGCGACGAATTGGGTCGTCTCGGAATGGATTACTCTTTCCATTTCCCTCAACTCCCATTGCGTGACGACCACGACGACACAGTTCGCTAAAGCGGTTGAGCCTTTTTGAATTTTGAAGCCAGCGACATTCTCAAGATGCCGCGCTGCAGGTGGATGGATGTTTGAACGAAAGTTGTTGCATGGGTCCAGTGACTTCGATGACATTCGTTGCGATGGAATTCGTTGGCTGAGCCACTCCGTTCAGCGTTTTTCGTCCACAAGTATATTTGTTAGGGTATTAAAGATGCTAAAGTTTATATATATATATATATATATATTCTTATTTAGTGGAATTTTTACTAAATCAACCCACATAGGATAAAGAATATGGTAATCATGATGAATGTGGTTGGTTTTATTGGTTGTAGATCTAATAGTAGAGAAATAAATCTAGATGTTATTTTTATTTGCATGATGGTTAGGATGGGTGGTTTGATTCAGTAAAAACTTGGGTCTATTATAAATTCCTATATATCTATTGTACTTCATTCAAAACCTTAGTGGATGGAAATTTTATAAATTATGCAAGGTTTTATAATTTGTGTGAAGTCATGAAATTTCATAGTTTCTAAGTCATCACATATATTTTCTCAAACAACAATATCCAAAAGCTTCAATCTTATTTACAACTCCTTGTGTCACCATTTCATTCATTTGCAACCAAATCCAAATGTAACCAAATTCTTCTTCTATTATTAATTACATAATTCACAAATTCTAAGTCTTTTTCCAATTAATATCAATCAATCCAAATTGCACTTGCAAAGCATTAACTTGTGATTTGCACTGTGGCAGATGCTATTACATGCAACCATTTGTTATTGGTGATTGCAAGCATTGCAAAATTCTACAAATAGTCAAATAAAATTTGAATATTTATGCAAGTTGCACCAAAAGAAGCAAGACAATAGAAACAACCTTCTACTAGTATAATCAGTAGAAGATGATGTACTTGTGATGACTAATAGCAATCTACAAGAATGCATTATAAGTAGGGCTCATTGAATACAATATCAACAAAATTTAAGGTGGTTTTGTAAATATTCATGCATGAAAAGGATGCAAGAGACTAACCATATTAATCTCTATAGATTGATCATGCAATAATCTTAAATTCAAACAAAAATATATCAACATTATAAGAATTAAAACTATAGTTAATTCAAAATCCAAAAAAAAATAACTAACTTGAATATATATGATTAAAGCCTCATTGGCAAGCCTTGTAGGAAGTAATTGTATAATTTTAGAATCAACACATGGTTGTCAAATATTTCTTATATAAATTAGACAATTTCACATTATTTTTTAATAATTATGCAAAAAAATAAGGTTATAAGTTTATAAGCTAAAAACAATCTCCTTTCTACAAAACATTATAAGTAAGGAATATTACTCAAAGGGTATAAATTAAGTAAGGAATATGTATATATATATATATATATATATATATATATATATTTTTTGCTTAAAAATTGGAGTCCCAATTTATAATCTATGGTTGTTTTTTTATCAATAAATAAATAAATAATAATATATAATGAATTTCATCTTTTAAACTATTAAACGTATTAAAAAATATTTAAGGATTTTTATCTTTAAAAATCTAAGATTTTTATTAAATAATTACAAATTAAAATTAAAAAAAATATTTTATTTTATCATTTAATTTATAAAGTAAGATTCAAATATGCATTTTTAGTTCTATCTGAATATTGGTAAATTTTTGTGGCACATGGGTTTTTTCTCTAATTGTATTCAATAAGAAAGTAATGCCCTACTCTAATAAGATTAATAAAAACTTGATGTAGAAACTATAGCAATAGCTTTTAGAAATGACAAAAATAATCAAAAGAGCTAAAGCCAGGGTGATAAAAAAATAGACCAAGATTATAAATTGTCATATTTTTGTTTAATGTTCTTATGTATACAGTTGTTTTTTATGTTCAAATGTAAAATTTATAAATATTATTTTTTACATGCATTTTATAATAAATGAAAAAAATTATTCAAATTAAAAAAATATTGTTGAAATTGATTAAACATTTTACATGAGTTTCTAATCAAGTTAAGATTTTAATAGACAAATAATTTTGTTGTGAAAAAATAGACGTTAATAACAAGCCCTTTTGAATTGAATGCATTTCGATAATTGGAGGTCTAAACAATAGAGATTGAAAATATTTATAAAATTTTACTTTATAATAGTATTCATAAATTTACGAAATAAATTCAATAAATTAAAATTAGTTTAAAGTTAAATTTTTTAGTAACTTAAGATAAGTTGTCTCAACTAGAAATCATAAAAAATTATTTGAATTAAATTTTAATTTAGATATTTAAATATAAATTCACTTACAGAATATCTAACAATCGTATTGGAATACTAGCTAAATGGAAAATCTAAATCACCTGTTAAGCGAGAAAATCTACATGAAAAATAAATATTCAAATGGCAATTGAAGAAGAACTGCATCACATGAAGTTTTTATAACATGAGGCTAGCAAATAGATTTCTCACTAATCTAATGCATACATATATATACATATATATATGTAGTAAGGGAGATGGACTTGTGGACCCGGCCATCCAGCCACAAATTTTGTCCCACCCAGCCCGCGAACTGATTAGCCCATAATACCATTCGAACTTGCACGACCCCGAGGATCTGGTCCCACCACAGGATCGCTCTAAGCCGACGGCCTAGATCGTGCGATGAGAATCGATCGGACGGACACCAGGGCGGGGGGGAGCCTGACTATCATCGCAGGAATTCAAATTGTACATTCGCTCCATTCGGGTGAGTCATACGGGGCTGGGCTGCATCTACGCACTCTCCCTTCCTCCCTCCCTCCCTCGCTCTTCGCCCTGTTCCTTACTGCACGACGGTGGAACACACTTATGTGGGTCATCAAGCCCTAATTCAATTGGCACCGGATCGGCCTCCCGTCTACGCGTCCTCGTTTCTAAGGCCGTATCAGTTGTGGGTTTTGGTGGGTTCATTCGTGATTCAATTCGTGGTGGCTGTTTTGTTGGGTTGAGATTTCGGGGTGCGGAGGTTGGAGGGAGGGAGGAGAGAGAGAGAGAGGAAGAGCGCGCGAGACAGTTTCCGGAGATTAGCGGAGGGATTTTGTGGGGATTCGTGAAGATGGAGATGATATTGTATACGGAGGTGGAGATGGTGTAGGAGAATGCACGTGTCTTTGCAGGATGGCAATGACAAAGTCCTCTATTGGAATTGAGAGTTGTGAGAGAGCTGTGAGAGCTGTAGATGTGAGCTCCCTTTGGAATGAGTCCATTGCAGCGTGCTTCGGGTGATTGGTGTAAAATTGCGAAATCAGAGCGTTGTTGGATTCTGGGTGGTCTGGGTGGAGGTGTCTGGTTCTTGACCGTATCTCTGTGTGTGTAGCAATTTGATCGTGCGCTGGAGAGGGATTTGCTAGTTTTTCGCCAAGCTTAGTTTGGAAAGAGTTGGTTGATTATAACTAGAACTTATTAAGAGCTATGGTTCACCTCTCTGTTTTTTGAAATTTTCGAAGCCATTTTTTTGTTAGTCGATGGGATCTACGATAGCACATGGCGGTCTAGGTCAAGTTTTGCTGCTTTTGAGCTTTCAAGCAAGGTCTTCTTTTGGTTTGTTCAAAATTGGCTTCGCTTTCTTCGGCTTCCAATTTGTTTGTCTTTCGAAACTTACTACATTTTTGACATGTCAATGGATTCAAGTTCTCATTATTCTTCTTTTCCTCACAAATGACGACACAAGTCTGTTACGAGGGCTGAGTGTGTGCTTGTGAGTTATTCTTACTTCGGAGCCTGAATCTCGAGGGTCTTCATGTTTCTGTTGCGCGCATCGCGCGTTTCCTATTTTTGGTCTTATAACTAGTAGAGGCTTCCCATCTCGTATTTTTGTTGTTGATGGTATGCCGCTGCATTATTCTGATGCAGTCGATAGAGAAAGTCGCTGGTAGAACCGGTGGCTGTTTTCACATCCTCAGAACTCCTTCGTTTCAAGGTGTTCTCATGCAGGAGTTCTCAAGGCAGAGCTCATGGTCTAGATACGGGGCCTGTCACTTGTTGACGAACTGTGCATTAGAGCTCCATGATTTTTTCCCCTTACCAAACTGAGCTCCCATTATCTTTATCTCTTTCTTAAGATGATGACCATTCCTCCAGCTCGGGTTGACGTTTTATGACGTTCAAATTAGGAACAGAGTGGTTGTTTTATTAGATTCATATTTGAGAAAAATATCGTTGGTACTCCTATGGCTCCTGGGTCTAGTGTTTATGTGCACAACGTCATGAAGGAGAAGGAAGGGAATGGGAAAGAGAATAATCCTCAAGAAGTCATAAACTCTTCCAACGCGGGCTTGCTAACTAGCCGAGACGTCAACCGAATGGGTAACATCGATTCGAACCAACAATCATTGCCTGTACTGAGTAAGAACATGCTACCTCCTCCGAAGAAACGCCACCATTTAGCTACATGTCAACCGGCCCCAAAGGTCTTGCACACGGATTGCAAGGAAAACAGGAGTGATAGGGGTGGAAGTCTTACCTCAAGGATATCATCTCTGAGCCCTGGAACTAAGCGGAAGATTCTTGGTTATGCAGCTGATGGTAATGCCATTCTGTGCCTTTTTTTCTATTTCCGAAATTTTTTAGGAGGATAACAGATAGACCCCTAGCCAACTGTAATAATGACTCTAATTGCCCAAGAGTTTCTATAATTGGAATATCTGATCTCAATTCCTAGGATCTCCGGAACCTGTGAATAGTGGATTAAAACATGGCACCGGGAACACTCTTGTTATGGTCTCTGTCGGATGTATGCATCTTCTACCCAGCTTGCCTATTTTTTTATATTTCATGTTTGAACCATGTATTGGCCCTAGCTAACTCCTAAATTCGTACATATTTGCATGTATAATGTGCCGATAATCTCATGACTGTATTCTTATACCAAGTTTGTATTGCAGGTTCTATTCCTCCACTTCCACCACGACAAAAGCGTGTCAAGATACTTACGAAGCTCGGCAATGGGAAAGGGAAGTTGTGTACAAAGTTCTCTCGGACATCGGAACCCAGTGGGCTTCTTGGGGACTTGAAGCCTGGTATCATGAGGAAACCAACTCGAACACGGACTGAAGTTCATGCCTTACTTAGTGCTGTCGTTGGTGATCTCATAAACAGGGACACTCTGTCTGCAGTTGAGGACTTTTGTTATGAAATACAAGCAAGTGATGAGTTTCCAGATCAACTGGAAGAGCCACCTGTTGAATGTAGCGGTTCACGAAACTCAAGTGAAGAGGGTGTAGAGCATCCCGAAGGGCCAGCTCTGCAGGAATCACTTGACGCCCATATTGATTTTCCTGAACCAGTGTGTGAACAAAAGGGTGCTGAGAATCAGAGTAAATGTGCAGAAGTAGATGATGGACCCTTTGACACAGGGTTGCATACACGCAAAGGTTTAATAAGTACCCATGAGAGAACTTCTGGATTTGTACCGTTTCAAAGAAATGGACGGCATGCATGTAATCGAACTTCACCTATTTTCCCCACAGTGTCACGCTTACAGACCGCTGACCTCAGAGACCCAACTGGCTACAATCAGCAAGCTCAATTGCCTTTGAACATGAAGCAAGAGCTTGACATCACTCTGATCTCTTCTAGGGAAGCATGTACAGTTGAGGGTACCGAATGCAAGCAAGAAGATCTTGAGGAGGATACGTGTAAATATCCCTTAGACTTCTCCTCCTTAAGTGAAGGCGTCGGTTCCCTGGCACACGAGGACGGCGCACTGCTTCAACAGCAGGATTCTAAGTTACTTGTGTCAGTTGCAGGTACGCTAGACGTGTGCAGTACATCATTCTGGTAATGTCAATCGAGCTTTAAGCCGATTGTCCTTGTTATTGTAAATGCTTAATATCGCGATAATTTATGAATTGGAGATGGAGTGTTCTGGCTTTTTAAACCATGCTGGTTGTTCATTGCAGCTGCTAATGTTGCAACGTGCTGGCTGGAGCTTCTTAGTCTGGATGTCAAAGGACGTCTCGCTGGTTAGCACAAGTCTTACTTTGGTTTTACACCTGTTGCGTTGGTCATAATCCCGTACTTTTACAATTTTTTTCTCTAAATATCTACCATGTCCAAGGTAACTCATTATTGTAATTCTGCGGTTTTGTGCGCAAAGAGCTCTGCAATTGAACCTCAATTTTTGTAATGTCTCATTTGTTCCCGCTCCGGAACAAGTTGCAGAATATCACCAAGGCTCTACTTTTGTTGACGTCGATACCTCCACAGAGCCTACTTCATTTGCCTGTTACTGTGAAACTTATCAAATTTTATGTCAACCTCTCTGTGCACCGCCTGAGGCCCTATAATGACCACGGTGTGGTTTGAACTGCAGCACTCAAGAGCAGCAAGCGAAGAGTCGGAAGGGTTATTGTCTCAGGGGAACTAGATCTTGATGCGCCTTTGCTTCCTGGCGGTGCCATACCACCACCAATCCTTAGCCCGGGAGATGGGCAGCCGCTTGTGGATAACTGGAGAAAAGTGTTTGAATCTATGGATAGGGCCCTCACCATGGAAGGGCAGAAACTGGTGAGTCTTTTCTCTGAAAGAATTTCAGATCCCGTTGTTCTTCACTGTCCAGGGTTTTATCGTATCCCATGGATTTGTAGCATAGATACGTCATCCTCTGCAGAAGATTTCCTCGGTCACTTTTGGGCCCCCTACGGAATGCTCATCCTTTAAAGGAAATATCATAACTGTTGTGTGCTTCAGCCAACTTTGGTGAGGCAGAATTCGGAGGTGGGGTCTGTGCCTCAATAGAAGGTTCTAGGGAACTTTATGCCGTTTCTTCTAAACTTTGGAAGGTATATGAACTGGTACTCTTTGTTTCATTTTCTGAGCCTGTAAAGCTTTTTGGTTACTGAATTGTGTGATATATTTTTGTAGGAGAGTTGGCTCCAGCAAATTCACGTGATGCAGAGTGAGTGCCAAAGAGATATGACTTTATCCTCAAACATCAGATCTACAACTTTCAGGTATGTAGAGTGCACAATCTTTTAGGTATTGTCTCACTTGCTGCTTGTCTGTCTTGCTACGAGTACAAAACACTAGTTCTTATTTTAGTGGAGTATACTTAACGGCGACGTTTCGTACAAATCATGCAGTTTAGGGCAGTCACTTTCTCAACGTGCTTCGTTCAGCACTGAGACCGTTCCTTAAATGTTAGTCCCTTATTCATCTTACTCGTTAAATAGAGAAAACTAGATGAGAGAGAGAGAGAGAGAGAGTTGGAGGAGGAGGTTAAGTAAAGAGAGAGTTTATGTATCAGTTTTCTCTTTCAACTTTAATTGCAATGTTGATATTCGAACGGTTGATGGTAACATGGTGTTGCATGTACAGTGAGCCAACTCCTCCAAGGACGCAAGAATTTCAGCAGGTGGCCGTTCCCTTGGGTGTAGCTTCAGTGATGTCTTCCAGGAGCTCTGTCTCTTGAATAGAAGAATACTGTTAAGGACCTGGTCATGAAGCTTACAGTGTCTTGAACAGCATCATCCTTCCTTACCTTATCAGCATTGCCGTGCCTAGATCCTGCTTCAGGAAACAAATTGCAAATCATGTTGTTTGTCCGCATGTATACATTCCGTCGTCCAAACTGCCATGAGCCACAGCGTTATCCACTACTCGCGTTAAGACCCCGCAGCAGGCATTTGCTTAATCTAACTACAAGTCGGTGACGGAGTCTTTCTCTGACGGAGGTGCCAACTACTGAGGCCTCACCGGATGGCCCGAGTTGAGCAATTTCTTCTACTCAAGCTTGTGTGGTAGGATACATTATATTTTAGGATAATACGCTAATAGAAGAGGTCTCGTTCTCATTGATATCAGTAAAGTTGGTCCTTAGCAATGTACGAATGCATTCCTTTGACTTAGAATCTTCATTATCCGTGTCTGGAAATGCTGGAAGTGCGCTTGGGTACCTCTTTTTTCTCGTTGGACTACAAGAGTGTTCTCTGCAGAGTTTTTTGGCAAGCAAAACCTCCTGCAAGCACGAATGCCGTGGCAGCTGATAAATGCCAGTAATCGAAGTGATTTATAAAGATGAAAAAGATCAACATCATACTTTTTTGACACATGGAAAATGGTTAGAAAGAACCTGGTCATTGGTGAACTCTAGCTGCTGCGAAATGGACTGATGCAAAAGGATTGACACCTCACACTAAACTATGTGATGTTTGCTATGTCTGCTCTTTGTGACGGAAATCCATACTTTGCATGTGGCAACCTAGAAATTCATTCCAGTGGTGTACATGTGCTTGCTGTATAGTTGCTTTCTCAGATGGTGTGCTACAAAGTGGTACGGTTCAACGGCACAGTGGGGGTCAGGATTGCATAAAATAATTTTTCTTGACACACAGTGCGCGTATGAAAGTGTGCGGGTTGTCTTAAGTTGTAGAATCCTCGTGAAATTTTGTGATCTCACGAGGATGAAACATAAGGATTCTTTTTCAGTTAGAATATCCTCGAATAAATTTTGGTGCAAATGCGCTCAACTTCCTTCTTTGTTTATTTCACTTTATATATATATATATATAATATACTTAAATCTGTCACCTCTACGATTTCTATGGTTTCCTCACAGTTGAGATGAGTGGAGCTGTAAAGCAGGGGAAAACCGATTGGTGTCGTAAATTACCTTCACTGATATGATTTCCTGGAATGATTGCTGCCTTGGTAAGAAAAAACATGCAGACTTCGAAACGCATCGCCCGAAGTGTTTCTGCAGGGCACCATTCACTCAGAGTTGCGTCGGCGACAAACTTCCGTGAGTGTTGGGATTCAAGGGGGAGGCCGTTTGGTGAGGTCCTGCCGGAGAAATTTGCCCGCGTCCTCCCATGCTTGTAGGTGTCCAACTTGTGCTGGTTGTGTACAGTCTGCAAGGCACGGAACAATCTCATTAAGTCAATCATTAACGACACGAGGTAAAAATTCTGATTCATAATTCATGACCTGACCAGGAACTCCGCAGACTATCTCTTTGAGGTTGTGGCTGCTGATCCTGGCGTCATGAAACCAGCCTGAAGGCACCAAAAATAAGGTACATGGCTTTCAAGTTAAGGCTCCTATCGAGGAGCTTCTCACCGAGTTTGCGATCTTTCAATATTACTTGCATCACAGGCCGTGTTGACTCGAGAGTGAATGCGTAAATTCAAGGTTCGGCACAAGGTTTGCCATGTTTGATGTGAGTCCCAGCTTGTGGTACAACCAATATGGTATATTCAACACTTCTCCTCTAGAATTGGGAATTAGTTTTCTATTGAAATAAGACCTAATATATCTCTAAAATTTAGAAACTTATCTCTAAAAAGAGGTTTTGTGAAGATATCTATTGCCATCTACTCTGTGGGACAATATTTCAAACCAATCTATCATTTCTCCACACATTGGGTAATAAAATGAACTATATTCCAATGCTTTGTACAACCATGGTGTGTTAGATTTTTGGCAATAGCAATGACATTCTAATTATCCTTATAAATGAAGATCTTCTTTACCTTAGAAATGTCATAATTCTGAAGAACTTTACAAAGCCACAAAGTCTCCTATGTTGTAGTCACCAAAATTTCATAATCTACTTCTATTGACAAAAGACAAACTAATGATTACTTCTTACTTGACTAAGTGATAATTGCACCATCTAACATAAATGCATAACCACCTATTGAATGATACATCTCCATACAACATGCTCCATGTGCGGCACTATAGTCCATAAGTTGTAAATTTGATTCTTTGCCTCCATACTATAATATCAAATCTTTTGTCCTTTAAAAATAAAATAATATTTGCTTAATTCCTTGCCAATGAAAAATATATGGATAAGCCATATATTCAACAAAGTGTTGATAAGCAAATATAATGTTGTATATTGTACCATTTGCAAGGTACAATAACAAATCTAATTTTTTTTGATAAATCTTTACATGTTGTGCATCCAAAAGATTGTCATTTTCATACTTAGTGAAATGATCTTGTACCATTCATGTGGTAATTACCTTTGCATCTTTCATCTCAAATTCTTCTAATTTTCAACAAATATGTTTAATTTGGCTCAAATTAATAGTACCATTCTTCTTGTCTTATAAGAAAATAATGCAAAAAAAATGACTAGGTTCACCAAGGTCTTTCATCTTATAGTACTCTTGTAATTTATCCTTACATTTTATAAGGATCTCAAAATTCTTATCATTGATTAATATATCATTAATATAAATAATCAATATAAGGACTAATCTCTCAATATATATTGTATATAAATATGATTTGATTCTAAGCACTCTCAACTAAGATTTAATAAAGATCCATCTAAACTCTTACTTCATCTTCATCTAAATTGCTTCAAGCCATACAAAGTCTTTAGCAATTACAAAACCTTGCCTTTGTGTTCAAAAATGACTTCTAATCTTTTTGGAATCTTTATGTGGATGTTTTTTATTTTATTTTATTTTATTTTATTTTATTTTTAAAGTTTACTATTTAAATAAGTTGAAACAACATTAAGTTGAAACATATTATAATTAAAATAAAAATAATTATAATAAATATATAAATTATTATAAGATAAAAAATTGATACAAAAATCTCTTTGTAATCAATACTCTTCATTTGAATAAAATCATTTGCAATGAATTATACTTTAAAATATTCAATAGAACCATTGCTAGAAAACTTCAATTTAAAAATCTATTTTGAATCTATAACCTTCTTGCCATTCAATAAAAATGAAAACTTCTATATATTATGTTCTTTCAAAGAATCAAATTCTTCCTTTATGGCATGATTCCACTCCTTGCAAATAGTTGAGCTTATAACTTATTCAAGGATTTTTAGTTTTGCATGTTTATTAATATAATTTAAGTATGTAGTGCTTTAATTAGTCATTTTTTTTTCACATTTTTTTGATTTTTTTTATATCTTAACTTCCCAAGTCTTATAAGCAACATATAACTTGTCCTTAGTTTGAAGAAATATAAGGCTACAATAATTGGATTATTCATCAATCTACACAACTAATCATATGATACCACCAAAATTAGTTGTATCTAAATAACCAAGGCTAGATACTATTATATCTAAAATACCACTAACATGCTTGTACTTATGTAGAAAAGTCTACCTATAGGTCTTATCAACAATGCATGATTCACATATAAGTATCTTATTCTTCTCATTCTTATTCTTTAATCTTTTAATATTATTATTATTTTTTATTTTTCATATTATATATATTTAAGAATATGCTAATATTAGATACTATTCAATAAATATATGATCCAAAATAGTTAAACTAATAATTACAATAATTTCTTCAATTTTCCAAGCCATAAGATAAGCTTTACCAACTAACATGGCTTGTGTGAGTAAGTTATTCAAAGAAAGAATTCAATCAACTCCATTATCATCTAAATTGAATTTACAACTTTTCTTGTTTAAGATTGTAGCTAATAAAAGAATATCATATATTCTAAAAATATAGTGTATGTCCTTCACCACCATATGAATGTATTTTTTTTAGAATCTAAAATTTTAAATTATTTCTTATTTAAGCCTTGTGATTTGTTATTTGAAATAAGACCAATTTTTTTTCAAAAGTCTAAGATCCTTCTAATCCACAGTAATATAAAATTTCATTGCAAAATATGACAAAATGGAGAAGAACAAAACAAAACAAAAAAAATAAAATAGGACACAAAAGATAAAATTAAGTAAATAGATATAAAAAAAAAATGAATTGAATAGAAAGATGTATAATCAAATTTCAATAAGAGAAAAGGTATAAAGCCATACCTGACGAGATATCCAAAAGGTCTTGGCTAGTCTTATTTATACTTTATTTTATGACCTTAGACTTTTTGGAATGCTCCTAGATGATGAATTCTACATAGATAACTACCCTATATTCTTTCTAGAAGATTCTATAGTGGATCGTATCTAAATAACCACCTTAAGCTCTTTTTAGAATATTCTATAATAGATCCTATATAATCCACTAATCTAGTGTCAGTTTTAGAAACTTCTAAACTTCTAAAATATGATTCCAACTATCTATCTCTATGTATCAATAATATAAATGTCTTATTTATACCATGTTATAATTAATCTTCCTCCACTAATATGGAACGTCCTTGTTTTGTTCTTGATGATATCTCCAAATTTTCTTTTGGTAATGAATGAGATTCTTTGTAGATTCTCAGGTTGCATCGTGGATGGAATAACCTTTCTAAAGAACTTTGTATTGAAGTTGTGGATGTCTACTACCATAGCAAAGGTAACAATGCTCCAAAATAGTATCTATTGTATATTCTTATTGATCATCAACTACAACTAATGATGGTGGTAGTTGGTGTCAATCTAAAAAGTGCTTTGACTTGGTATGAAATTCCTTCAGTTACAAATCATAAAAGACTGGATGGACTTAAATATGTGGCAGAAGCTCAAGGTAGTATGCAACATCAAAAATCATTACAAAAATGTAGAAAGGTCTAAGCTATAAAGGTGTCAGTTTATAGATTTAGGTTGATGTAGCAAGTTGGCATTAGAGAGTAATACTTGATCACCTTTTCAAAAGATCTTGTGTTGTTAGTGGTTATCTATATATTACTTCTATTAATTTTATGCAGTAAAGAGATGATGCTGTACTTCTTATAAGGCTCTTATAAGCCATTGTATAAACTCTTTGATTATCAAGTTTTTAGTATTGATGAAATGATAAAAACTTACTAGCATAATCAAATGCTAATCGATGTTAAAGAAAAATGGTGAATGACTGATACTTGCTTGAATACTTTCATCATAAGCAAACTCCAAGGATGTCAAATATTCATCCCATTCATTATGATGAAGTATCATAAATGCCTACAACATGTCTTCCAAGGTCAAATTTGTATACTCTATTTGTCCATCTATTTGAAGATGGAAGGTTGTAAACATTATTAAAGTTATTAAAGTAAATAAGTAAAAATAAAAGTAAAATAAATTATATTATAAAGGATATTACTTTAATTAAATTGCTATTAGTTAAAAAGTTGGCTCTTGATATGTAAGAAGGCTAAGAAATAAGGTAGATGAATAGACAAAGTAACTTAAAGATATAAAGAATATGCTTAAGGCTTATTCTTCTAATAGATAAGATAGCAATAGATAGTCTTCATAGAATGTTGGATGGATGTATTCATTAAAGCATGGAAGTTGTTTATTAGTATAGCAGCCACAATATATAAGTAATGGATGTTGGAAGTGAAAGATATCTTATTCCATACTCTCTCTACGTACAACCTTACTGATACTAAGTATTGTGACTTCATAATGCTTGTTTTTTTAATAAGTTATGGATCTACTTATCTTTACTTGTGAGTTTTGAAGTTCTTTGAAGACTTACTTGTTGTGAAGAGTAGATTCTTTTTGTTGCTGATGTTAGAATTTGGTATCATCTAATTCTATTGATGCATGTAATTATTGATGTAGTTTTACTCTTACTTGTTTTTAAGTGCATTGATAATCTTGGAAGTTGTTAGATATCTAAAAATGATATTTTAAAATACTAATATTACATTTTTTTTGCTAATTTACATCATTTTTAATGTAACATTGTAGTTTTATGTGATAAACTTTCTTTGAGATCCTCTTAAAGTGATAAGAAGTATTTTATGAGATTAAAAGTATTTTATGAAAGGAAGAGTGATTGTGGAGTAGCAAAGCTTATATAAGAGTTTAAAATAGATTATGAGACTTGTGAGAAGTCCTATAAGTGAAGTTGAAAGTGATTAAAGAATTAAATCACTTATTTATTCACAAAGAGAGCATTCTGGATTTCTAAGGCAGTAATACCTTCTTATTGATTTTCAGAGGACTTTCTTCTCTTTTTTTGATTTTTTTTATACATCCTTATTTTAGACATGGATTCAAGTGAAGGTGAGAATTTGAGAGTGATTGAAAAGTTTAGAGGTGATAACTTCTACCCTTGGAAGAAAAAAATAGAGCTTTTATTAGCTTCATTGGACCTTTGGCACATTGTAGATGAAAATGAAGAGCTTCCAAGTGATGATATTGATGTCAAGATGAAAAAGAAGTCGAAATGTTGTGAACGAAAGGCTTTTGGTATGATTGCATTAAATTTGGATGATGCCAATTTTTCATATATAATTGCTTGTAATAGACCAATGGAAGCATGGAAGACTCTTTGCAAGATCTATGAGAATAGAAACCTTGCCAACATTCTATGAAGAAAAAGAAAGTTCTTAATGATAAAGATGGAAGAAATAAATGACCTCATGGTTCATGTCAATAAGGTAAAAGCACTAGCAAACCAACTAGTAGTTGTTGACAAGCTAGTTGATGATAGAAACATTGTGTTGACATTGTTCATGAGCCTTCTTGAGTCTTACAACAACCTCATTGTAGCATTGGAGTTTATTAACATGAAAGAACTTACCATGAATTATGTCACATCAAGGCTTGCTCAAGAAATA
The DNA here is from genome assembly GCF_059467195.1 of Physcomitrium patens. Lineage (NCBI taxonomy): Eukaryota > Viridiplantae > Streptophyta > Bryopsida > Funariales > Funariaceae > Physcomitrium > Physcomitrium patens. The sequence continues at coordinate 3,030,189 of NC_143434.1, read as the reverse complement.
AATAAGAATAAAGAAAAGAAGCTTCAAAGTGATGATTTGGCTCTAATTTCAAGATAAAGTAAAGATAGCTATTCTCACCAATTTAATAATTCAAAAAAATATGAGAAATTATTATATTTATAGAAAACTAGGTCAATTTACTAGAAATTACTATCAAGCTAAGAAAAGAGATAGGAAGAATGCAAACAATGCTTGTGACAATTTTGATGGAGATGAATATGCTTTCATGGCAAATAAAAGAGCTTGTATGGCTGCTATGTCTAAGTAGATTATAAATTTGGATACTACTAAGCACATGATACCATATAAGTATTTATTTGATATTTATGAAGAAATTCCAGTAATCAAAGATTGGTTGGGGGATAATAGCATGATACAAGCCATTGAAATTAGATCTATTATTGTGGAAATTGTTGTGAAGGACCAAATCAAGAGAATCAGGTTGAAGGAGGTCTTATATGTATCAAAGATGAAGAAGAATCTCATTTCAGTGAACAAACTTATATTACATGGTTGTAAGGTTCAATTTTATGAGAATAGATGTTTTGTGAAGATATTGGGTGGACAACATGTTACCAAAGGTCTTAAAAATTGCAACCTCTACTTCATCAATTATAAGAATGTGAATAAAGTAGAAGTTTCAACATTTGTTGTTTTTTCATAAGATCAAGATAATTTTGAAATTTGGCATCAATGACTTAGTCATTTGACTACCAAAAGCATGAAGAAGCTCGAATCCATGATAAGTCACTTGGATCTTGGTCAATTTAGCTACAATTAGTTGATACTTGCTTGTGAAGGATGCATACAAGGCAAATAACAAAGGAATTTATTTCTAACAAGAATTATAACATATTGTCGTATGGTGTGATTTGCTATCTGAGAATACACTAAGTATCTAGCTATAGAAAGTGTAGCTTAAACCTTTATATGAATCTTGTGTTAGCTTTCCAAAACTCCTTTATTTTGCATCAAACTCAAAATATAACAAAACCCCTTCAAAACATATTTTTCTGACGAAGGGTTTTCTTATTCCAAACTTTAGAAAATCATAACTCTCAATCTAATTGTTCAATTTGCCTCAAACTTACAAGATAGGTAGAATTCACTCTTATATTTTATTACAAAAAAAATAACAGCAAATTCACTTCCGATCTTCTGGCATCTAAGAAACCCTAGCAAATGCTCTAAACCCTATTTTACAAGCACCTAAACTCTATTTTCTTAATATCTCAAGAATCCAATACTTAAATGTTATAAAACTTATATAAAAAGTTTACTAACATGAAATTAGATATTTCCTAAAATTTTGAGCCAAAACCTTATCAAATTGCTCATGATATAGCTCAAGAGACAACTACTAGCAAATCAGGTTACTTACTACCCTTAGATTTTATGCATTGACTTCAAAATCCAATAACTCCTTCATTTCAACTTGGAATCCAATAAGCAGTATGTAAAAAGTGTAGCCGCAAAAGTGCTCTCTCCAGTTACAATTGCCGATCTTCAATTGTTGTTTGTACACATACGTTATGCCAAAAAGAGTGATAGTAGCTCCCAAATCAATATCTTAACTTTGAGCGCTTGTATCTCCTTCATATAAACTCCAAATCATATAAAACTTATACCAAAACCATAGCTAAAAAACTAAACCTTCTGAATCTATCCTTCAAAGCTCAAATGGTCCGAGAAACCAACCCTAATCCCTAATATGGCCTTAGACAACCTCTTCAAAGTCCATTGGTCATGATTTTTGATCAATAGGAATGGAAATTTCCATCATTCATCTCCATTCATCTATATTGGTGCCCTAATTACTCCCTTTGCTACCAAAACCCTTCTTTAATCCTATTTTTTATAAGATTTATATAATTTATGCTCTAAACATCAAATAAAAGAATCAAAATAAGTTTTCAAATATCACCAATGTCTAACAAAGGTGACTCTAAATATTTAGAAGTTACTATCAACCAAAATCAATCTTAAAAGCCACTATCAAAAAGAAATTAAAGTTCTACAAATTCTATAGTAATCTTTTTAAACAACCTCTTAACAAAGTAACAATCAAATTATATTCTACAACCAACTAAAATCTATTAACATGGCTCTTACCATGTTACTTAATAAATTATATATTAAGTACATAATTACATTATTTTCATATAGTAGCCGAACCACAACACGAAAACGTGCTATCAAATTATTGGACATTAAGCATTCTAATGTTTCTAGATCAATGAAGACACTATCAATTGGAAGAGAAAGGTACTTTGTTATATTTATTGATGATTTTTTAAAAAAATGTATGGATTTATATCATTAAAGCTAAGAATGAATGTTTTTTTAAGATTTAAGGAGTTTAAAGCTCTTGTAGAAAAACAATATGAGTGCAAGCTCAAAGTATTGTGCACAGATAATAGAGGTAAATACATGTCAAAATATCTTGATTAATCCTTAAAGATTCAAGGTATTACAAGAAAATCTTTTACTTCTTACATCCTAGAATAAAATGGAGTTATTGAAAGAGAAAATTATATTATTATGGATTATGCTTCATGTACATAATCTTAGGCAAGGACTATGACAAGGACTATGTTTCATGCACAAAATCTTAGACATGAATATTGAATGGAAGTTATGGTTAATATAGTGTATACAAGGAATAAGTACCTAACAAGTGTACTTATATCAATGATTCTACAAGAAGCTTGGAATGGCAAAAAACCTTGTATTTTATACATGAAGATTTTTAGATATATTATCTATGCAAAGATATCAGATTGTATGAGGTCCAAACTTAATGCAAAACGTATAAAATGTGTGTTTGTTTGATATTGTGAAGGTACCAAGGTATATAGGCTTATGTATTTAAAAACCAAGAAAATCATCAAGAGTCGTGATTTAGAATTTTTGGAGCATAAAAATACTTATAAATATTTGAAAATGTGTGTAAGTAGAAGTAATGGTATGTTTGTGGATACATCTTTAATTTTAGCAAAGAAAGAAGAAAAAGATGATAACATTGATGATGGTAGAAATTCAAATTAAGATGAAGAGCCAAAGAAGATAGGCCATAGTATACCTACTATTACTAAAACTAGCATTGAAGACAATGAAGATGTTGAAGATGATGATGATGATGAAGAGTACCAATCTTTGAATGTGAAAAAGTAAGTTTTAAGAGAGAAGAAACTTACAAGAAACCTGGAGTGAAAGAAGGTGAAGCTTCATCAAGTGAAAAGAAATATTCTTTGAGAGATAGAAAACAACTTAGTGCATGGTGGAAGAATTACATCTTTCCTCAAGTAAGTGAAGAACATGCCAATATTGCATTCTATACTGATCCATTGAATTTATATGATACAATGAAGTCTACAAATGCTATGAAGTAGGAGAATGCCATGGAAGAAGAGTACAAATCATTCATGGACAATGAAACATGGAAATTCACTCAACTTCCAAATTGATTTTCAATTGGTTGTAAGTAGATATTTAGAACCAAAAGAGATACAATGGATAATGTTGTGAGATACAAGTCTAGATTAGTTGCCAAAGATAATTCACAAGTTTTTGGTGTTGATTTCAATGAGACATTTGCTCTTGTGGCCAAATTCACCACTATTTTAATTGGGGTAGCAATAGACTTAGAGATACATCAAATGGATGTGAAGACGACTTTTTTAAATAGAAATCTAAAAGAAGACATCTTTGTAGAGCAACTTCAAGCATTTATAGAAGAAGGCAAACAACATCTTATTTATAAGTTGAAAAAGCCTTGTATGAACTCAAGCAATCTTCAAAGGTATGGTATCAATGTATTAATATATTCTTTATGAATAAAATATTTGAAAGGAGTGAATCTAACCATTCTTTGTATGTTATGCAATTAAATTGATTTTTATCTTTTCTATTAGTGATTTGATCATTTTAACCTATATTATAATCATGATGGATTGGTTGAAGGCAAAGTTAAAAAAAGAATATGAGATGAGTGATTTGGAAGAGCTTTACTATTATTTAGGAGTAGAATTTATAAGAGATTATGCTAAGAAGACCATTACAATGAGCCAAAGCAAGTACATTGAAGAAGTGTTGGAACAATTCAACATAGAAGAGTGTAAGCCTATAGGTACACCTTTGGAGGCCAATTTTAAGTTGATGAAGCTCACGAATGAAGAGTTTGCTGGAATTGAAGGTCAAATAGAAGGTGTTCTATATAAGGCAATAGTGGGCTCACTTATATATATATATATATATATATATATATATATATAAAATAGTTGGCACAAGGGTGGATCTTATATATATGTTGAGTGTTGTGAGCCAATACATGTCAAAAGTTGGATCAATCCATTTGGCAACCATCAAAAGGATCATAAGGTACTTAAAAGGCACTTTATATTTCAAATTGTATCTTGGAAATAATAACATTACTTTGCATGGTTATTGTGATGCAGATTGGACTAGAGATACAAATGATAGAAGGTCAACAATGGAATATGTATTCTTTATTGGAGTGGGAGTTATTTCATGGAATTGTAAGAAACAACCAAAAATTTCAAGATCAACAATAGAAATAGAGTATATGACATCAAGTCATGGTATAATGGAGGCAATATAGCTAAGATAATTTTTGGAGGATATTGAAATTGTGCAAATGGAAGCAAGTCCAATAAAATGTGACAATTAAGAATATCTTGCATTTATAAAGAATCTAAAGCATCATTCAAGGACTAAGTACATTGACATTGAATATCACTTCATTAGGGAGAAGATTGAAATAGAAGGGATTGATATGAAATATTATATAACAGAAGACATGCTTGTAGATTTATTGACAAAGATATTGGTAACGGATAGAAATCACATATTGACAAAGATATTAGGATTAAAAGTCTTTAACTAATAGCAAAGTGAGAGTATTAAAGTTATTAAAGTAAATAAATAAAAATAAAAATAGAATAAGTTATATTATAGAAGATATTACTTTAGATAAGTTGTTATTAGTCAAAAGATTGGCTCTTGTTATATAAGAAGGCCAAGAGATAAGATAAATGAATAGACAAAGGATCTTAAGGAAATAAAAAATATACTTAAGGTATATTCTTCTAATAGATAAGATAGCAATGAATAATCTCAATAGAATGTTGGATAGATGTATTCATCAAAAGATAGGAGTTGTTTATTAGAGCAACAACCACCACATATAAGTAATGGATGTTGGAAGTGAGAGAAATCTTACTCCATACTCTCTTTGTATGCAACTTTCTTGATATTAAGTGTTATAACTTCATAGTGTTTGTTCTTTAATAGATATGACAAGTCATATGCTTAGTAGGTTGAATGAGACTTGTCAAAAACTTCTCGTGAAGCATGGATCCCAATCTAAAATGATGACATAAGATAATCTATGATAACAAAAGACAATATCAAAGAAGATCCATGCAACTATTGAGGCATCAAAATCCAAGCATATTATGGCCAAGTAAAGTTGTTTTGAGAGTCGATCCACAAAGATAATAACTATGATGTGATTATGAGGTGTCTGCGGCAAATACGTAATAAGATCCATAGTCACCTACTGCCAACATATTGTAGGTAATGGAATTGAGCAATAATAAGTACAATATTGGAGCAGTAATAAGTGCCTTCTTTAACCTATGAAAGGTGCTTTGCTGCTCCAGTTTCCATTCAAATAAGGCACCCTCCTCCAATTGGTTTGTCAATGAGGCAGCAATGTGTGCAAATTGCTAATGCTCCTTAGAGATTTTATTATATGTAAGGATATGATCAATGAAGACAACTACACACTTGTCCAAAAGATCTTGAAATAATTTATTTATGTGATCCATGAAATAAGTTGAAGCATTGGTGAGGCCAAAAGATAAAACAAGCCATTCAAAATGTCCATATTTATTCTATTTCTTCTTTTGTAATAGGTATTGTTGTTCTTGTTGTATTCAAGCTTCAATATACGAAAGCAATTGAGCTAATAGAGGTGGGTTTGAATATGGATAAAGACTAGTTATATGAATTAGGTCTGTTAGTGTCACAATTGACTGTACTGTGGCTATCTAAAATCAATTATCAAACTACAAAATACCAAGGCTTACTACTTCCATCTTAATTCAACCTATAATCCATTCTACGACTATCAATTCAACAATACTTCCATATTCTTATCAGTTCATCTCTTACTTACTCTCTTTCGATTATTATATATATTCAATTACTGATCTCCAGCTTACTTATTATATTCAATTTCTCAATTCATCACACAGAATTCAATATCTTCACTTAATACAACACAATTCGATAATCTCAATTCTCAAGGTCACAGATTTTTTCCAAAACGGTCAGTCCAAAGTCATATTCCATAATATTCTAATCACAGTTTCAACAATACTTCTTTCAATTATAATTCTTCATAAGAAAATAATAAAAACAAAGAAAAAAAAGTGGTAGCATCAAGCTTATCCCGGTTTACAACTCACAGTCTGGCTCTTGACTTACGACTCCCAGTTTGGCTCTCAGCTTACGACTCATAGTCTAGCCTTGATCTCTCACTTTTCAACCTCTTTATCTTACCAAAAGATGATCCGTCGCCCAGTAGATTCCAAAGGTTATGACCCTTTGAATTCTTAACCATTTATTCTACTAACAACCTATTGTTATCAACTAAACTACCTAACCATAAGTCTAATTCTCAAGGTTGTCAATAACCAACTAGTAACTTACCACAAAATTTATTTACCTATTCTACACGTATCTATCAATAGCCACTCTGAAGATCCAATTTTTTAAAGATGGTAGTAGCTTGAAGTTGATCAAAAAGTTCATCTATGCTTAAAAGTGGATATATATTCTTAATAGTCTATTTATTAAGGCCTTGATAGTCAATGCAAGGTTGAAGTGTACCATCTTTCTTAGGTGTAAAGAGTATAAGTACTCCCTATGGTAATATGCTTTCTTGAATGAGTCCCTTTTCCAAGAGTTTGTTTAATATCTTCCGTAGTTCTTTAAATTCATTTGATATTAGACAATAAATTGGCTGACTTACTTGTTTGGCTCTAAATAATAGTTCTATTTGAAAGGGGGCACCTTGATTAAAAATCATGCTACTAGGTAGATCAATTAGAAAGACATCCCAATATTTTTATATGAGTTACTTTGTCCATTCTATTCTATTGATTATTTTTCCTATCATTGATACAAAATTTGGAACCACTATATATAGTATTTTTTTATAATATATTTGCTTCTTCATAAAATTCATTGCTACAAGTAAGTCTTTAGTTGTAGATTATTTTTTTTCTTCACTAAATGTATAGGTAAAAAGAATCACCTTGTGTCTATTATCTTTGAAAGAGATTTTTCTTGCTATCCAATTAACTTGCTTATTTTCCATCTTTAACCATGGCATATCAAGAATAATATCATATCTTAGCTTTGTTGTCTTGAACCTCTCTCTTAAGATGTAGGTATCAATCAACCTTAAGATTTCTTTTTTTCATGTCTAATTCAATACATTTTTTTTGTCATCTTTAAGATATATACTTCTTTTTTTGATTACTTTAGTTTTAATTCCAAGTCGATCAATAATTTTAATAGAAGTGTAATTTTTTGTAAAGCCACAATCCACAAGCACTTGACATGACTGTCTTCTTAAGAGTCCCATTAGATGCACTAATTGACTCTTTTTATAGTTTAAGGCCATATCATTTATTTTTGAGAGATAGTAGCTATTTCTAATATTAACCCTTGATGCCTTTATTGAAAAGTCTTGTTTCTCTACTCTATCTCATTATTGAGTTGGTCAGTCTTGAGACTGTGAACTTACCTTGTTTTGTTAGTGCTTGAATTTTGATGTTTTAGACAACCTCCAATGTGATGGCTTAGCTCCTAATAATAGAAACATAATACCTTTTGTATCAATATTTTTTGTCTTTGTGGTATCAATGATCCTTATAAGGCATCAATCTCCATTGGCATTGATTATTGTGCCATAATATTAGATAGCAACATAAGATTTCTTGCTATAGATTGTGCTCTATGATTTTTGAAATATATAGCATCGACCATCTTTGCAATCCTAATTGCTTCTTCAAATGTTTGTGGATCCTTAAGTTTTAAATCTTGTAGAAATGGATCTATCATCTCTACCTCTAAAATATTATTAATTTAAAGACATAAGGACTTGAATAAAAAATATAAACTTACACTGATCTAGATTGTATATAATTTGCCATTTGATTGCATGCTATATTTTTTGTATTAATGGAATAAAATTGATTCCTAAATTCGATCTCAAATTCCTTCCAATCACAAAATCCACCTTGAGCTCTATAGCTTTGAACTTGATTTCACTACCAAATAGTTGGCGCATCTCTTAAATAACTAGCTGCATACATAATTCCTTCAGTGGTATTTGCTCTAGATACTTGTTGCATGTTCAATAGCCATTGACATATATCTTCTTGCCTTAAAGTTCCAAAGTATATACTAGGCTTATTCAATTTGAGCCTAATACGTGTTGACTATCTTGTCCTAGAGGCTTCTATTTGTTTTTGCAAAATAACTATGTGGCCTAAGAGGTCATGTATTTAAGCCTTCATTTAGGATTGCTCCACTATATCTTTCATGTTGTAATTCATTGCTAGACTCTATTATTGTAATGCCTTTTCATCTTTCGATTGACTTTTTAAGAGTAGCTCATGGTAGCTTCAATACACTACTCAATGTGACCACAATAACTAACCTCGAATTAGATGATGACTATTGATACACTACTAAAGAATAATCTAATACTTGCTCTGATACCAATGAAATAAAACTAGTCTATCTTGATAGTCTAAGATCTTTCTAATCTATAGTGACATAAAACTTCATCACAAAATAAGACAAAATGGACCAGAACAAAATTGAATAGAATTTAACAAAATAAGATATAAAAAATAAAATTAAAAAAACATATAAAATAGAACATAATTGAATAAAAAGATGGAAAAGCAAATTTTATTAAGAAAAAAGGTCCAAAGCCATACTTGACCAAATATCCAAAAGATTTTGACTAGTCCTATTTATACGTTGTTTTATAAACTTGGACTTTCTAGAATGTTCTTTGATGATGGATGCAATATAGATAACTCCCTTAACTATTTTTAGAAGATTTTATGGTAGATTCTATCTAGATAACTGTCTTAAGTTCTTTCTATAATATTCTATAGTAGATCTTACATAGTATCAAGGACATGAACTATAAGATGATGCATAAACGAATGAAATTTGTATAAAAGAAAAAGTGACAAAATAGAAATAAGGAAGTACATATATTGAAAAGAAACTAGAATGGCTTATTGCCAAAAGACAAGAAAACTTGAGACTCTAGAAACTAGACTAGAAGCAAGAAAGGAATTGATAAGAGTAAAGAGGGCTTCACTATTGTTTTTATATATACTATCTAACTAAAGGCTACGTGGCAATGTTCTATAAGACCTCTAATATGTGTTTACTTTGTGGGACATATGCCTTGACTTACAAGGCAAGTTTTTCTATATGTGCACTATATAGTTAGCTTGTTCTTCAAGCTACCAACATATGTAATACATAGTTAACTTGTTGATCAAGTTTTTAACCTAAAAATCAATAATGGATACCTATAAATTCAAAGAAGCATCTATAAAGCTTTTAAGAAGCTTTCTTAGAAGATATTATAGAATTAACTTATTTTTATCTATTTCTATCTACTTCTATCTATTTATATAAGAAATTATTGGCTTATATGTGTATGTTTGTGATATTATTCTTCCTTCTAGGAATGAATTCAATGAGGAGCAATCATTATAAGTTGAAAAAAATCTATAATATGACCAATTATATTTGCCACATATTCAAATCTTTAATCTCTTTGAAGATGGTTGATAGGGCCTTTCAATCATCAATAGTATTCCATACTAGGGCGAGAAGACCACCTTATTATTTGGTCATTGTTGAAGCCTTCATTACTTCCTTCAAATAAAATATTTGTAACAACGTCAAGAATTGTTCATACTTCTAATAAAATTATCAAACATCGGGAGTTTTTTCTAAGATTGTGATACCAAATGCATTATATCTTGCCATCTGTTTGAAGAAAAATATATTGTTCTTGAGGATCTTTATGTCAATTGTGTTGTCTTAAAGGTTGTGATAATTGCAATGTCTCATCTGATAGGTCAACAAATGAAGGCTCTTCAATCAAATCCATTGGTTGTTGATTCTTCATTTCTATAGTATCATAAATACAAAGAAGCTACAAGCAAGGATTGAAAGTAGAATATTATCTTACCTAAATCTTGTTTCTTTTATAGAAAAGGTCTTTATTTTGATTTTGATGAATATTGTTGATAAAAATCCTCGACCTTCTTTGTTGCATTTACAAGATTCTTTGTTGGCTCTCATGTGCATTCACTAATATTATATCTATGCCAATGAATAAGATATTTCAACCGATTTTGGTGTTACCTTAAGTCTAGGACTTCTTTCACTTCAAATTCTTCATTATTATTCATTTCAATAGGAGGAGGTAGCATTTGTCTTCTTCTTGGTATGTCCACTATCTTATATGATTTAAAAAGAGATATGTGAAATATTAGATGGATTTTCATTGACTCTGATAGGTATAAATAATATGCAACTGGATTGATTTGTACAAAACTAGGAAATGGTCTAAGCGTATGATAGTCCAATTTATCACCAGGACGAGTAGTCTTGATATTGCAACAAAGTAATCATACCTTGTCACCCATTTGGAATGGTGGTTGTTTCTTTCAATAGACATGTGTATTAATTTTTTGTTGCTTTTGAGCTTTTTTTAAGTATGCCTTCATTGTTGCATGTAACTCTCACAAACAATTTGCCAAATCTTTCGCCATAGGATTATCAACTTTTGAAATGTCAAAAATATCAAGTCATAGATGATAACCATAATTGGCAAAGAAAGGTGTTTGATTTGTAGAAGAATGTATCGTGTTATTATAAAAAAACTTTGCTAATGACAAAAGAGTTGTTCAATCATCTTATTGATAGTTGATGGTACATCTTAAATACTCCTCCAAAACTTGATTAACACGCTGTCGTGATGTATTATGGCTAACAAAGTAAAAGGGTGAAGAAAATATCATGTTTTGAGGATCTCACTTCAAAAATATTGTAGCAAATTATCTTGGAAAAATAGATATTAGTCTAAGGGTAGAAAAATTAAAGGTGCTAATGCTGCCTTTTTACAAATTATGCTTCTATTTACTTTGTAAGGCCATAAATAAGACAAAACAAGGTAGATTAGAAAAATAAAGGATATAGGCATATTTAGGGAGGAGTTAGGAGTGCAAATTAGTAAAAATTACCTCAAGAAGACGAAAGTTGATACTCGAAGAGGACCGGTTATGAACCTGGGTCGAAATCAGACCTTGAGGGACAAAACTGCACTCTGACGGCGACTCAAGGGTTCTTTGGAAGATTGAAGAGGCGAATTAGAGAGAAGACTTATGGAGGGATTTTTGAGAGGTAATTTCATATTGTTTGGATTAGTATTGGATTTTTGAGGAATTTTCAAAGTGAGTGGTGTTCTCTATGAATTCAGATCTTTGAGAAATAAAACCAGTTTACAAATTTTTGGATTTCGTGTCTTTTGTAGCATTTTTATAGGTGAAAATTTAGAGTCTTATTGATATGGTTGTTGTAAATGTGTATAAGAGATTTGAAGTCAATCGAATGGCTAGATCGATACATATGAAGGTTTTTGTGGGCTAAGGTCTCAGGATTTAGGATTTTGAAGACCAATAAGGTTTTCTTAGATATCTAACAATCTCCCAATTGGATTGGAGATATTTTTGATTTTATCAGTAGAAGACTTGATTTCCTGTATGCAAGTAAAATTTGGATGCAATTGAAGAGTGGAAAGGAGAGATATCAGCACTTGAAGTTGGCATCAAGATTGGAGAAGGAAAGACCAGCCGATATCTGAACGAAATTTTGAGGTCATGGACTAAGTGATAAGTGAAATTTTCTTCAAATTTTGTATATTGGTTTCTAATTTAAACTCCAAGAAGTATGCAAATTTTGAATTAGAATCAACGGTTCAATCTTTAGTTATTTAATTTTCAAATCTATGATTACGGTTTGGTTTGGGTTAGGATTTGGTTAGGATTTGGTTTAGGATTTAGGATTTGTTAGGGTTAGGATATGGTTTGGGATTTGGTTTAGGGTTTAGGATTTAGAATTTGGTTTAGGATTTGATTTAGGATTTAGGATTTGGATTAGGATTTGGATTAGGATTTGGATTAGGATTTAAGATTTGATTTAGGATTTGATTAGGGATTGATTTAAGGTTTAGAGTTTGATTAAGATTTGATTAGAATTTGGTTTAGGGTTTAGGATTTGTCTAAGATTTGATTAAGGTTGGATTAAGATTTGGGGTTGGTTAAAATTTAAGATTTTATTAGATTTTTGTTAGGGTTTGACTAAGTTTTCTTTAATATTCTTTTATATTTTTTTTGGATTTCCTTATGTTTCTTTTATAACTTCAATAAAATTTAATTGAGCTTGCTTAATATTTGATTATAATTGTTAATGTTTAATTATAAATTATCTATAATGCTATTGGATTGTTAGGATCTTTTTTTGCAATTTTCTTTTACCTTTCACAGCTAGGTGTTCAATGCATTCTCAAGCAAGACTTCACATAATATGCTCCATTTATCCATCAATTTGAGGATGGAATGCCAAAAATATTTTTATATCTATTTTTAGAATCTTAAAAAGAATCTATCAAAATCTTGATACAAAATGAATTCTCCTATTTGATATAATATCCTTGGATAATCCATGATAGTAATAGATATTGTTAAGAAAGAGTTTAGCTATTTCTTCACTTATGATAGATTTTGTACATAGTACAAAATGTGCCATTTCGGTAAAACAATCTACTATCATGAATATAGAGTCATAAGAACTTGAGATTGAAAGATCCATATTGAAATCCATAGAAACAGAAGACGATTATTGTTTTAGAATAGATAATGGTTGAAGAAGTTCATAAGATCGATGATGGAGAGTTTTTGATCTTGAAGAAATGTTGCATGACTAAAAAAAAGTCTCTCATATCTTTCCACATTTGTGGCCACCAAAAATCTTTAGATATAAGCTCCAAAGTCTTGTTGTATCCAAAATGTCCTACTATTGGAAAGTCATGACATACTTGAAGAACACGTAATTGTGCTTTTTTTTTTGGAACATATAATCAACCTTCAAAATAGAGTAGGTTGTTTTTAAACTCAAACTTAGAAGTATCTTAGGACTTAAAAAAAAGATTCTTAATATTATGAATAAGACAACTAGAAGATATACTTGATTAGATTTGTTTAAGATTTGAAGCAACAATCAATATTGATTTCATTATTTGAAGATGAAAATGCTCTAGCTTCAAGAGAATCATTCTTTGTTGATCAAAAGATACATCTCTTTCTTTTGGTATAAGATAAGAATGTGTAGAAAGGGTGTTTGATAAACCTTGTTATTTTTTGAGTGGATATGTGATCTTGAAATCAAATCTTAATAAGGACATGTTCCAATGGGCTTAGTGATGATTCAAAATATGAGTGATATGAAGTATTTGAGATTCTTATAGTGTGGATACATGATGACTGAATTGGAATTGCTTTCTAGATGATGATGCCATTTTTGAAATGAATCTATGATTACAAGAAGCTCTTTCTTGTGGATTTCATAGTTAATCTTAAATGTTGAAATTTTTTTGGAATGAAAAGCTACTAGGTAAAATTTATCATTGGTTTCCATTTCTGATAATACATTATCTAAAGCAAAGTTTGATGTGTCTGTTTCCATACAATATGCCTTAGAAAAGTTAACATGATACAAGATTGGTGCAAAAATAAAGACTCACTTTAAAGCTTCAAAAGATGCTTCAGCTTCTTTGTTCTACTCAAATTTGTCTTTGCAAGTCAAATGTGTAAGTGAGGTTGCAACTTGAGAGAAGTCTTTGATGAAGATCTGATAATAGTTGGCAAAGCCCAAAAAATATTGGATATCTCTTACCATTTTTGGAATCTTCAAATCCATAATTGTTTGAAATTTCTTAGGATCCATCATAAGTCTATCATTTAAAATGATGTATCCTAAGAAGTCGACTTGAATAATGTAGAATACATACTTTTCTATCTTAGCATAGAGTCTTCTATATCTTAATCTTTATAACACATGATGAACATGAAGTTCATATTCATCTATATTCTTAGAATAGATAAAAATGTCGTCAAGATAATAAACAATAGAATCATCCAAAAATTCTCAAAAAACATCATTTATTAGATGTTGAAAAGCTATTGATGCATTTGTAAGTCCAAAAGGCATGATGTTGTATTCAAAATGTCCATATCTAGTTCAAAATATAGTTTTCCATTCATCTCCTTCTTTAATACATACTAGATTGTATGCTTTTCGTAGATCTATTTTTGTATAGATCTTAACTTCATTCAGTTGATCAAGAAGTCTAGATATCATGATAGACGGTACCTATTCTTGATGGTGATCTTGTTGAGTCCTTAATAATCAATACTCATCCGCAATGATCCATCTTTCTTCTTTACAAATAAGATCAGAGCTCTTACTGGCGATTTGGAATGACATGAAATTTTTGGCCACATTTTCTTCAATATATTCCTTGAATTCAGCTAATTCATTTTGTGATAAACTATAGATTGGTCCAAATGGTGATTGTATTTCTTCTTAAAGGTCAATTGAAAATTCATAGAGATGATGTATTTGATGAGTATCCACATTCTTTTTCTCAAATATATCTTGAAACTCTTGATATTGGCTTAAAATGCTACTTGAAGTCTTTGTATTATTAAAAATAGGTGTGGCATAAATAACACAAGGTGATTCTTCTTTGGCAGCATGCAAGAAAGCTCTTGCACCTATAAACATAAGTTTTATAGTATTAGACTTATAACTTTCTATTGGATTAATTTCACTCTTAGTTATACTTTTAGAGAAGTCAAGAATATAAGAAATCTAATCTATACAAGGATTATACTTTTTTAACTACAATAAACTTGAAATGACTGGATGTCATGGACATAATCATGTAAGCTAGTAATTATATATACAAATAGGTAGAAGTAAGTAAAAGTAAGTAAAAGTAAATTAATTCTATAGTATTTAATATAGAAGCTTCCTAGAAGCTTCATA
The DNA here is from genome assembly GCF_059467195.1 of Physcomitrium patens. Taxonomy (NCBI): domain Eukaryota; kingdom Viridiplantae; phylum Streptophyta; class Bryopsida; order Funariales; family Funariaceae; genus Physcomitrium; species Physcomitrium patens. The sequence goes on along the minus strand of NC_143434.1, from coordinate 3,014,940 downwards.
GACACTGCTTTGACTTCATAGTTGTCTTTAATTGACTTTTTGGATTAGAAACGTGGTCAACAAGTTGGCCATGTGCCACACATGTTGTTAGCTTGAAGTTCAAGCTAACTATGTAGCCCACACGTAGAAAAACTTACCTTGTAAGTCAAGGCATATGTCCTACAAAGTCAACACATATTGGAGGTCCTATAGAATATCGCCACGTAGCCCCTAGTTAGATAGTATATATAGAGACAAGAGTGAAGGCTTCTTCACTCTTGTCAATTTCTTTCTTGCTTCTAGTCTAGTTTCAAGGGTCTCTAGTTTTCTTGTCTTTTGGCAATAGCCATTCCATTTTTTCTTTCAATATATATCTTTGTTTATATATATTTTGTTACCTCTCTTTGAGTGAAGGCTCACTTGTCTGAATTATTTTTTCATCGAGTTCTTGTCCTTGACAGATTGACAAGAGTACACCTATAATATGAGAGCTTTATCTAATCTTGATTAAGAGTGGATTACCCCTTTTTCTTGATAAGATATAAGCATATTAGAAGTTGTGGATTACCCTCTTCTAAACTGATATTGTCCTTAGTATTTTCTTTGTTTTCAAGTCCTCTCTTCTATTTGTCTTGAGCGATATTAGACATCTTCTCTCTTCTAATTGTTATCATGGCAGAACTTGTTGAAATGAAGAGTGCAATGGCACAAATGCAAGAGCAATTGAGGGAGTTAATGCTTGCGATTCATCAACTCAATTTACCACCACAAGGAGCAACAAGATTGGCAAGAAGTGAAGATATAGAAATAGTTGGAGCTTCTTCAACATCTGTACCAAACCATATCCTTTCTCCTATGGTAGAATGCCCTTCAAATATTAGAGAACGAAGAATTGCCCTACCCGAGAAGTTTGATGGCACCAGATTCAAGTTTCGAGGATTTATCAATCAAGTGCAACTTGTGATTGAACTTCAATCCCAAAGCTATCCAACTCCAGGATCGCAAGTTAGATTCATTGGTACGCTTCTTTTAGGTTCAGCACCATCATGATTTTCATCTTTTCTTGAATGACAAGATCCAATATTAGATAATTTAGAGGCTTTTTTGGCAGAGTTTCGATCCATGTATGGAGAACATGATGCAATTCGTATTACAACCAATAAGATCCGTATTTTACGACAAGGCAATTGAACAGTAACGTTATATGCTTCACAATTTTGACAACTTGTAATTGATATCAAGTGAGATGATGTTGCACTTATTAGCCAATTTCTCTACGGATTATAATATGAGGTAAAAAAATTAATGCTCAACTTACCTGATCCTCAAACATTGAGTCAAGCAATTGACTTTGCTGTGAAGTGCGACAATCGCTTATTTGAATTCCGATCTGAGAACCGTACAAGTGGACCTCAACGTTACTATAATTTAATGGCAACACCAACACCTCTTCAACACATATATTCGGAAGTAGAGGATATGTAAATTGATGCAGTACATTTTAAACCTCTTATTGAGCAAGAAAAGACTCGTCGTCGTTAAGAAGGATTATGTTTATATTATGGAGAACCAAAACACACTGCTCAACATTGTCCAAAAAAATGATGCAATCACAAAATGAGGAGTATGGCTATGAAAGACAATATGTCAGAAAATAAGTTTATCCAGCTACAATAGAAATCATGCGGCTCGAACCTTGCACAACATCTAGTAAAGGTCTTATTCTCTCCTCAAAGCCCTCTCTTTGTTTTACATTAAGTGTTATTTTAGGACCTAAATATTACAAAGCCTCTGCCTTGTTAGATTCAAGAGCCTTAGTGTGTTTCTTAGATAAAGAATTTACTAAAAGACATAGCATATCTTTAGTAAAGAAAACTAAACTTGTTCATGTAGAAGTCATAGATGGTCGTCCATTGTCTTCTGGAGATATTACTCACGAAACCCTTCCTATAGAAATAATAATCATTGGTCATAATAGCTTTATAGTATTTAATATCATTAGATCTCTCTCTAATCTAGTTATTTTAGGTTTATGCTGGTTAGAAAAATACAACCCTCAAATAGATTGGATTTCTCAAACTCTTACTTTCTCTAAAAGTATAACTAATAGTGTAGTTAATCAAGTAGAGAGTCATAAGTCCAGTTCAATTAAACTCGTATTTATAGGTGCAAAAGCTTTCTTGCATGTTGCTATGAAAGAATTACTATATATTATTTATGCCACATCTGTTTCTACTGGTGGAAAGACTTCAAGTGGCATTCTAAGTCAATATCAAGAATTTCAAGATGTATTCGAAAAAAAAATGCGGATACACTCTCGAAACATCATCCCTATGATTTCTCAATTAACCTTCGAGAAGGAGTACAATTGCCATTCGGACCAATCTACAGTTTATCACAAAATGAATTGAATGAACTCAAGGAGTATATTGAAGAAAATCTAGCCAAGAATTTCATACGCCATTGTAAATCTCCGATAGGAGCTCCAATTCTATTTATGCAGGAAAAAGATGGATCATTGCGGATGTGTGTTGATTATCGAGGACTCAATAAGATTACCATCAAGAATAGGTATTCACTACCTTTAATACCTGGACTTCTTGATTAGCTGAATCAAGCTAAGATCTATACAAAAATAGATCTCCGAGGAGCATACAATCTAGTACGCATCAAAGAAAGAGATGAATGGAAGACTGCACTTTGAACTAGGTATGGATATTTTGAATACAACATCATGCCTTTTGGACTTACAAATGCACCAACAGCTTTTCAACATCTAATGAATGATGTTTTTTGAGAGTTTTTGGACGATTTTGTGGTCTGTTATCTAGACGACATCTTGATCTATTCTAAGGATCTAGAAGAACATGAACTTCATGTTCGTCGTGTGTTACAAAAATTAAGAGATGAAAGACTCTATGCCAAGATAGAAAAGTGTATATTCCACAATACTCAAGTCGATTTCTTAGGTTACATCATTTCAAATGATGGACTTATGATGGATCCTAAGAAAGTTCAAATTATTATAGATTGAAAGATCCCAAAAACGGTAAGAGATGTCCAATGTTTTTTGGGATTTGCCTACTATTATTGGATCTTCATCAAAGACTTCTCTCGAGTTGCAGCTCCACTTATACATTTGACTTTTAAAGACAAACTCCAATGGAATCAAGAAGCGAAAGTTGTTTTTGAATCTTTGAAGACAGCGTTTGTTTCTGTATCAATCTTGTATCGTGTTGATTTTTCCAAAGCATTCTTTATGGAAACAGATGCATCGGACTTTGCTCTGGGTGTGGTTTTATCACAAATGGAAAAAGATGACAAACTTCATCCAGTAGCCTTTCCTTTAAGAAAATTCTCAGCAGCAGAAATCAATTATGAGATCCATGACAAAGAACTTCTTGCAATTGTGGATTCTTTTCAAGAATGGCATCATTATCTAGAAGGCGCTTCCAGTCCAATCACCGTATATATGGATCACAAGAACCTTGAATATTTTATGTCAGCATGCGTATTAAATCGTTGCCAAGCTCGTTGGAGCATGTCTTTATCAAGATTCGAGTTCATCATCACTTATCGGCCAAAAAAACAACAAGGTTTGTCCGATGCCTTGTCTAGACATTCTTATCTTGCACCAAAAGAAAGAGATACAGCTTTTGAGCAACAAAGAACGGTTCTCTTGAAGCCACAGCAATTTCATCTTCGAGCAATAAAATCAACATTGACTGTTGATTTAACTTTTCTTAAGCAACTCTAGTTAAGTATGTCTTCAGACCCTCTTATTCATGATATCAAGAATAATTCTTCTAAATCTCATGATCCCTCTAAATTTGAATTCAAGAACAACCTACTCTATTTCGAAGGATGCCTATATGTTCCAGAAGGAGAAGCATGTTTACGTGTTCTTCAAGTTTGTCAAGACTTCCCAGCAGCAGGATATTTTGGATATAATAAGACTTTGGAGTTGATATCTAGGGATTTTTGGTGGCCTCAAATGTGGAAGGCAATTAAAGATTTTGTACAATCATGTGATATTTTCTTAAGATCGAAAACTCCTCGTCATCGACCTTTTGAACTTGTTCAGCCATTACCCATTCCAGAACAACCATGGTCTTCTGTTTCTATGGACTTCATCACGGATCTTTCAACCTCAGGTTCTTATGACTCTATATTCGTTATAGTAGACCATTTTACCAAGATGGCACATTTTGTACCATGTACAAAATCTATCATAGGTGAAGAAACAGATAAGCTCTTTCTTGACAATATCTATCGCTGTCGTGTTGTGACATGACTATATGGTAAAAATATGACAAAAAAATAATATTTTAATTAATATTCTATTATCATGGTTCAACAAGCATTCAATATATTTTAGAAGGCTTTTATAAAAGCCTCTAATCCTATTTTCTTCACTTAATAGCTAGTAGATAAAAACTAGTTAGTAATTTTACCTTCTAGGCTGTAGTAACTTTTTTATTACCTTAAAAAGGCCATAAAATGGTAAAAAAAGTATAAAAAGGATAATTTATTAGCATAGTTGATACTAGGGTTAAGTTGAGGGTAGGATCGGGCTATAAAACCACTAGGATAGATTAGATTGATATCCGGGAGGTCGGCCGGAAATGAGACAGGGTCGAAATCCGACCTCCACCCACTAAAACGGCCGCCTAGGGCAAAATACAGGGGTTTTTTCAGATCGGGTTTTTGGATCGAAGAGCTAGCTTCAAGTTCTTTTCAAGATCTCTAGTTCAGTTTCATTAGGGTTTGTGAGGGGAGAGCAATTGCTGCTCAAAGTCAGTGTTTATTTTGGTGTTTCGGATTTTATATAAAACATTAATGGTTTGTATTCTCAATCGGTTTGTGCAAGTCGTGTAGCATCTATGGGTCAAAATTTGGTATTGTCTGGATAGTTGGGTGTGCTAAGTGTATACAAAAATTTGTGTTAATCTAACGATGCAATCAAGAGATATCTGGGTTTTAGTACAAAGGGTTGTCGGAAGTTGGCAGTCTAGGGTTGGATAGGGTTTTGTGATATCTGAAGATCTACTAGTTGAATCGACGTAATTTTTGGCTTGGTAATAGAAGATTTGGAGATCAAGCGGCTATTCAATTTTGAGCTGGAGTTAACGGTTGACAAAGGAGAAATCACTTGTGGAGTTTCTACATCAAATTTCATGGTTGCGGCTGAGTGTCATCAGTGCGGTTTTTGGGCGTTTTCTTGCAATCTGTAAGTTGGATTGGGCTGAAATTTTCTGAGCATATAGAAGGCTTATACTGGTATTTGGGTGCAAAATTTCACACTAAGTGGACGGTTGGATCAAAAGTTACAGCTTGTCAAAGCTCACTAGCAAGGGTTAGGGCTTGTTAAGAAAAACAAAAACAACTTAATTATAAAAGAAATAAAGCAATTGGAATATTGTATGGTTAAAATGACTATGAGGAGTGTTTTTAAATAATTGGAAATTGATATTTCAATTATATTCTTCATACATGGATAAAATCTATTAAAGTTTTTTTTTTATTTGCAAAAACAACTATACCTTCCATAGCCAGATATCCAATGTATTCCTGAACAAGACAACATGTAATACGACATCGCTATCATGGATTATCCAAGGATATTATATCATATAGGAGAACTCAATTTGTATCAAGATTTTGGCGGGCTCTTTTCAAGATTCTTAAAGTGGATATAAAACTATCTTCGGCATTCCATCCTCAAATTGATGGACAAACGGAGCATGTTAATCAAGTTTTGGAGCAATATTTAAGATGTACTATTAATTACCAACAAGATGATTGGACAACTCTTTTGCCATTGGCAGTGTTTGCTTACAATAACACGATACATTCTTCTACAAAATAAACACCTTTCTTTGCTAATTATGGTTATCATCCACGACTTGATACTTTTGACTTTTCAAAAGTTGATAGTCCTGCTGCGAAAGATTTGGCAATTCATTTATCAGAGCTACATGCAACGATGAAGGCACAGTTAAAAGAGGCTCAAGAACAACAAAAGGTCAATGCGGTGTCGTGATATAACACAATTAATAGGTGAAAGAGTGTGAAGATTATTATAATTTAAGAGATCTTAGTTCAAAGTATTAGAACAAATTATCTTAGAAATATAATTAATAGCCAAAGGGGTAGAAAAATTAAAAGGTACCAATGCTACCTTTTAGAAAGGTGACTTCTACTTACTTTGTAGTACCATAAGTAAGGCAAATCAAAGTATATTGGGAAAATAAATGATATAGGAATCTTTAGAAGAAAGTTAAGAGTAAATTCTAGAAAAAAATTACTTAGAAAAACTAGATATTGATATCCGGAGAGGGCCGGTTATGAACCAGGGTCGAAATCAGACCTTGAGGCACAAAACCGAGTCTCGACGACGACTCCGGGACTCTTTGGCCAATTAGAGAGTGGGGTTTGAGAGAAGATTGGATAGGGTTTCTATGGGCATTGATTTTGGGTGATTTGGAGTTGATATGAATTTGTAAGAGCTTTGCAAAGTTGAGTTTTTTTTTCCAGATGACTTGGGTTTTATAAAATAAAATAGGATTTATGTTTTGAGTGATTTTGAGAGTTTTGTCGCAGATCTACAGGTGAGTTTTTTTGGGTTCATGGTTATAGTTGTGTTGAATACATGTTGTGAATTTGAGCTTGATCTAACGGTTGAACTGAGAGATATTGAGGTTTAAGTGAGTCAAGGTCTCAAAAAGTAGAATTTTAGGTCTAGTGAAGGTTTACTAAGGCAAAAAATAAAAAATTAATTTTATTTCTTTATATCTCTTTTTATACAAAGAGTATAAATTGCATATCAAGGATATGAATTTCAAAGAACTAAAAGATCAATATAATCTTGTGTCACTTTAAAAGATTAAAAAATCATTCAAATTTGGTATAATATTAAATCAAAATAGCTATTGTTAAAGACAAAAAGACTAAAAAATCTTAAAATAAGATAAAAGAATAGAAAGGCTTTCAGAAGAGTAAAGATGGCTATTTAATTAAGAGCTTGTAGAAATTTTCTATTGAACTTCCAACTTGTGTTTAAATTACAAGATTAATGTCTTAGTTTGTAAGACAAGTTTTTTATATGTGTGCCACATAATTAGCTTGTTCTACAAACTATCAATATGTGCAATACATGATTAAGTTATTGAATAAGTTTCTAACCTATCAATTTATTATAAATACAAATAAAATTAAAGTTACATCTATGAAGCTTTTCCACAAAATATTATCTAATTAATCTATTTTTATCTATTTTTGCTTAATCATATAGATAAATATTAGAGTAAATATATGTCTATAATATTATCCCTTCTTTTAGAAATGAGTTCCATAAGGAGTACTTATCATATATTGAAGAAGTTTAAGATGCAAAAAATTTTATTTGCTATATACTATGATCTTTATTTCTTTTAAAGGTAGTTGATAGGTTCTTCTTAGCCATCAATAATATCTCATTTTAAAACAAGAAGACCACCCTGTTATTTGATCATAATTGATACCTTTCTAGCTTCATTCAAATAATACATTTATAAGTCTATTAAGAGTCATTTCTACCTCTAATAAAATTAAAAAACATCAAAAGTCTCTTCCAGGTCATGATAGCAAATGCATTAAAACTTGCCATCTATTTAAAGAAAAATATGCTATTCTTAAGGATCTTCATCTTAATTATGTCATCTTGAAGGTTGTAATAATTACAATATCTCATTTGATAAGTCAAAAAATAATAACTCTTATGTTAAATCTATTGGTTCTTGATTCTCTTTTCTCTTAGTGCCACAAACATATAGAAACTACAAACAAAGATAGAAGATAGAATGCCATTTTTTTTAGATCTTGTTTCTTTTATAAAAAAGATTTATTATTCTTTATCTTGATTTTGATAGATATTATCAATGAAAAATATCAACTTTCTTATTTGTATATGTAAGATTATTTTTGGCTTCTATGTACATTCACTAATATCATATCCATCCTAATGAATAAGATATTTTAACCTATTTTGGCATTGCCTTAAGTCTAAGACTTCTTCTACTTGAAACTCTTCATAATTGTCTACTTCTATAGGAGGTAGTATTTGTCTTCTTCTCAAGATATTCATTAGCTTATATGATTCAAAAAGAAACATCTAGAATATATGATGGATCTTCATAGACTCCGGTGTCATGATGTAACATGACTAATAGGTGAAAGAATGTAGAAATTATTATAATATAGGAGATCTTAGTTCAAAGTATTAGAGAAAAATATCTTAGAAATATAGTTAATAGTCAAAAGGGTAATAGAAAAAAAAGTACTAATATTACTTTTTATAAAATGACCTTCTACTTACTTTATTGGACCATAAATAAGACAAAATAAAGTAGATTAGGAAAATAAAAATAATGAGCATTTATAGGAGAAAGTTAGGAGTTGATTTTAACAAAAATTAACTCAAAAAGACAAAATTTGATACCCGAAGAGGGCCAGTTATAAACCTAGATCAAAATCAGATCCTGAGGTACAAAACCAAGCACCTACTGCAACTTCAAGGTTTTTTTGTAGATTAAAAAATAAAATTTGATAGTAGACTAGATAAGATTTCTATGAGTATTTTTTTTGTGTGATTTGGATTTGTAATGAATTTATAAGAGCTTTATAAAGTCAAGTTTGTTTTTATATGACTTGGATTTTGTGAAATAAAATAGGGTTGATATTTTAGATGATTTCAAGAATTATATAATAGATCTATAGGTGAAATTTTGTAGATTAAGGGTTATAGTTGTGCTTAATATGTGTTTTGAATTGTAGCTTCATTTAATACTTGAATTGAGGGTTATTGAGGGTTAAGTGGATTAAGATCATAAAAAGTAGAATTTTAGGTCTAATAAGGATTTTTAAGATTTCTTGCAATGTGCTAGTTGGATTGCAGTGAAATTTATAATTGAAGAAAGTAGACTTGTTTTTCTATGTATATAAGAATTTTGAGATCAATCGAATAAAGAAAAAAGAGAGATATTAGCTCTGGAAGATTGGCATTAAGGTCAGAGAAGGAGGCTGGCCAATACCTGAGCTCATTTTTGAGGTTATTGTCTATTTAATTATTCCAATCCTTTTCAAATTTTCTTTGCTTGTCTTCAACTTAATTTTTAAAAAGTATGAAAATTTTGAATTAAGATCAATAGTTCATTCATTAGTTATTGAGGTTTAAATTTATTATAGGAATTTCTAGGATTTGGTTTAGGATTTAGGATTTGATTAGGATTTGTTTTAAGATTAAGATTTGATTTAGGATTAGGATTTGGTTAGGATTTGATTTAAGATTAAGATTTGATTAAGATTTGATTTAGGATTTAGGATTTGATTTAGGATTTAAGATTTAGTTATGATTTGATTTAGAATTTAAGTTTTGATTTAGGATTTAGGATTTGATTAGGATTTGATTTAGAATTTAGGATTTGATCTAAGATTTATGATTTGATTAGAATTTGATTTAGAATTAGAATTTGATTTAGGATTAGAACTTGGTTCTGAGTTGATTTACGGTTTGATTAAGATTTGATATAGGATTAGGATTTGATTTAGGGTTAGAACTTGGTTACAAGTTTATTTAGAATTTAGGATTTGGTTAGGATTTGATTTAGGATTTAGGATTTTATTAGGGTTTGTTTAAGATTTAAGATTTAATTATTTTTTTGCATAAAGTTTGAATGAAGTCCAATAGGATTTTAACTAGGATTAAATTAAGATTGAATTGAGATATATTTGAGATATATTTGTGATCATTCTAATATTTTTTTAAGATTTCTTATTATTTCTTTTTAATTCCTTTGAGGTTTTTTTGAATTTGATTAAAGTTTGTTTAACATTGTTATGGTCTATTTAGAGTTTAGTTAGTGTTCTATTAGAGTTAGGATTTTATTGTTGAAATTTCCATTCTACCTTCGACAGTCAAGTACTTGGAGCATTCTCAAGCAAGATTTCACGTATTATGACATTGATTGATATAATTAATACGCAACAAGATTGATTTATTTACAAAAGATAATAGTCCAAGCCTATAGTAATCCAACTTGTCACAAAAGTGGCTAGTCTTGATATTACAACAAAGTAACTGTACCTTATTATTAATATAGAATTGAGGTTGGTCCTTGTGATAGGTATTTGCATTGGTCTTTTTTCATTCTTGAGATTCTTTTAATTGTGCCTTTATTATTGTATAGAGCTTAAATAAATGATTTGTCAAATCTTTTGCTATAAAATTATTAACTTTTAAAAATTCAAAAGTATTAAATTATAAATAATAACCATAATTAGTAAAAAAATATTTATTGAGTAGAAGAATATATCATGTTATTATAAAAAATCTTTGGCAATGATAAAAGAATTATCAAATTATCTTATTGATAGTTCATGGTATACTTCAAATATTGTTTCAAAACTTGGTTTAGACACTTTGTTTGTCTATTAATTTGAAGATAAAAAATCAAAGAAAGTTTTATATCTAACTTTGAAATCTTAAAAAAGATTTTTCAAAAACTTGATATAAATTGAATCTCCCTATTCAATATAATATCCTTGAATAATCCATGATAGTAATAGATGTTATCAAAAAAAAACTTAGCTATTTTTTTACTTATTTTAGATTTTGAACATGATACAAAATATATTGTCTTTGTAAAAAAATCTACAACTACAAACATAAAATCATATAAACCTAAGATTAGAAGATTTGTAATAAAAATTATAGAAATAAAAGACTATAGTTGTTTTGGAATAAATAATTGTTAAAAAAGTCTATAAAATTGATGATAAAGAGTTTTTGATCTTGAATAAATATTACATAATTGTACAAAGACTTTGACTACCTTTCACATTTGAGGCCACTAAAAATCTCTAAATATTAATTTTGAAGTCTTATTGTATTTAAAATAACTAGCTGCTAAAAAATTGTGACGAGTTTAAAAAATATATAATCATACTTTGCCATCTAGAATGTATAATTGTTCTTTAAAATAGAATAAATTATTCTTAAAATTTAATTTAAAAGTATCATGAGAATCAAAAAAATTCTTCTCACTATGATAAATAAAAGAATCAAAAGACATACTTGATTGAATTTGCTTCAGAAATGTTGAATCAACAAGCAGTATTGATTTCATTGCTTAAAGATGAAAATACTCTGGCTTCAAGAAAATTATTTTTTATTGATCAAAAGTTGCATCTCCTTCTTTCAGGTTGAGCACTATCGTTGTTTTCATCTTTTTTTGAACGACGAGATTCAATATTAGATAATTCAGAGGCTTTTCTAGTAAAGTTTCAATCCATGTATGGAAAACATGATGCAATTCGTATTGCAACCAATAAGTTCTGTATTTTACGATAAGACAATCGATCAATTATGTTGTATGCTTCATAATTTTGACAACTTGCAACTGATATCAAGTCGAATGATACTGCACTTATTAGCAAATTTTTCTATGGATTAAAATGTGAGTTAAAAAAATTAATACTCAACTTATCTAATTCTTAAATATTGAATCAAGTAATTGACTTTGTTGTGAAGTGCGACAATCACCTTTTTAAATTTCGATTTGAGAACCGTACAAGTGGACCTCAACGTTACTATAATTCAATGGCAACACCAACACCTCTTCAACACATACATTCGGAAGTAGAGGATATGTAAATTGATGTAGTATGTTTCAAATCTATTATTGAGCAAGAAAAGACTCATTGTCGTCAAGAAGGATTATGTTTATATGTTAGGAACATAGTCCTTAGAACCTTCTAGAGACAAGTTTCTAGAACCTTCTAGAGACAAGTTTCTAGAACCTTCTAGAGACAAGCTTCTAGAACCTTCTAGAAACAAGCTTCTAGAACCTTCTAGAAACAAGTCTCTGGAACCTTCTAGAAGCTTCTTAGTTGGTAGAAGATATTAGGGACATAGTCTTTAGAACCTTCTAGAGATAAGTTTCTAGAACCTTCTAGAAGCAAGTCTCTGGAACCTTCTAGAAGCTTCTTAGTTGGTAGAAGTTGCTTGAGAAGCTTCCTAAATAGGAGCATATTGGAATCGAGGCTGAAGAGTTCTTCAGTCTCGACAACACATCTCTTGGAGCTCTAGCTCATCTCTCTGGAGTTGTTCTTGTATTCATCTGATTAATCTAGTTCTTGCCAATTCTTCTTGAACTTCTTGGTAGATATCAAGTCTGTATTCTGTGTCCATAACAGTTTGTCGAGACTTCACTCACCTCAGTTATCAGAGCTAGTTTCTTCTTTATTAGAGTGTGGATTAACCCTCTGCTTGGAAGTGTACTAGTATTTTAGAGGTTGCGGATTACCCTCCTCTAAACTGATACTTCTTTTGTTATAATATTGGAGTCTTATTCTTCTTGGAGAGAGTGGATTATCCCTTTTCTTGAAGCTCTTAAGGCATTTTAGAGGTTGCGGAGTACCCTCCTCTAAACCAATATTGTCTTCTTGTAGAGTCATTTCTGTCCTTCTCTTAGAATGGTCGGGGGCCAAGACATTAGTATGACGGAAAGTTCAGAGTCCAAGTTAGATGCTATCATGAATGATCTCGCTATGTTATCGCAAAGAACCGCAGAGATTGAAGGAGTCGTGGCAAGGCTTCATAATGATGGAGTATCTGGGATGGCACAATCTAGGTTGCACCAGTCTCAAACTTCTACACTTGGAGAAGCAACTTTGCCTCAGGTTCGACAAGCACCGCTGGTTCTACAACATAAGGAACCCCGAGTTAGCCTTCCAAACAAGTTTGATGGTACACGTTCCAAGTTTTAGATGGATTCGTCAACCAAATCAAGTTGATAACAGTTTTACAGCCCGAATGCTATCCAACGGAGGAGTCACGTGTTGGGCTTGTTAGAACCTTACTTACAGGACAAGCTCTATCATCGTTTGCTCCTTTGTTTGAGAAACGATCGTCCATACTAAACAACTTTGAAACCTTTTTGGAGGCATTTGCAGAAGCATTTGGTGAACACGACAAGGTTCGATGGGCTACAATAAAGATCCGGTCACTACGACAAGAGATGCGCTCTACATCAGTCTATGCATCGGACTTCAGGCAATTAGCATGCGACATCAATTGAGACGAAGAAACGTTGATGAGTCAATTCTATTGGAGTTTAAGGGACGATGTGAAGGATCTGCTGTTAACTCTTCCTGATCCCCAAACGCTCAATGAAGCTATTAGCCAAGCTGTGAAGTGCGATAACCGCCTATTCCAATGTCGCCAAGACCAACGTTCAAGACAACATACGGTTTGCCAAGCTCCAACTATGTCGGCAAGCAGCATGAATTCACATTCAGAGGTAGAAGACATGTAAATTGATGCGGTACGTGTCAAATCTCTTACTCTAGAAGAAAAAAAGCGGCGTATGGAGGAAGGTCTATGCTTGTATTGTGGTGAAGAAGGCCACAAAGTTGGAAACTGTCCCAAGAAGCAAAATCGACATATTATCAAGACTAGGGGTGCGTTTATTCATGAAAACGAGGATGCCCAGCCACAATAGGAATCGTGCGGTTGGACAGTGAAATATCGCAATAACAACTAGGTTCCTTTCTTTCCGCTCAACCTGCCCTTTGTTTTACAATTCTTTTGCTTATTGGCCCTCAGAAACTGAGAACCTTAGCATAATTAGATTCAAGAGCATCTGCTTGTTTTTTAGACGAAGAATTTGTAAAGCATCATAAGATCCATTTAGTACAAAAATCCAAACCTGTTCATGTTGAGGTCATAGATGGACGACCTTTATTGTCTGGTAGTGTCACCCATGAATCAGAACCTATAGAAGTGACATTTAAGGACCATAGTAGTCATATTATTTTTAATATTATTAGAACCCCATCAAATCCTGTTATTCTTGGTCTTTCCTGGTTGGAAAAGCATAACCCATCCATAGATTGGACGTTGCGGAAGATGATCTTTCCCACAAAACCATCCAAGAGCAAGTCTAGTAGAAAACCCCGAATAGAGAAATTCTTATTTATTGGAGCAAGAGCATTTATAAGATTGTCCAAGGAAGGCACACCATTTGTCATTTATGTGGCTCCAACTACCGGGGAGAAGATCTCGACAGCAAGAATATCAAAGCAATATAAGGATTTTAAAGACGTGTTTCAAAAAAAAAATTCCGACATGCTACCGGAACACAGACCATATGATTGCGCCATAGACTTATAAGAAGGAGCACAACCGCCTTTTGGCCCAATCTACAATCTATCGCAGATGGAGTTGGCGGAGTTGCGGAAGTACATCGACGAGAATCTAGCCAAGAACTTCATCCGTCCTTCAAAATCGTTAGCTAGAGCACCCATCTTATTTGTGAAGAAGAAAGATGGCTCATTGCGAATGTGCACGGACTATCGAGGCCTCAACAAGGTAACAAAGAAGAATCGTTACTCGTTACCCTTGATTTCTGGTCTCTTAGAACAACTTCGCTGTGCAAGGACTTTTACGAAAATTGATCTAAGGGGAGCTTACAACCTCGTACGAATCAAGGAAGGAGATGAGTGGAAGACAGCGTTCCGTACAAGGTATGGCCATTTTGAGTATAATGTCATGCCCTTTGGTCTTACCAATGCTCTAACGGTCTTTCAACATATGATGAATGATATTTTCTGAGAGTACCTTGACGATTTTTTTGTCATCTATTTGGATGATATTTTGATATTCTCCAAAAATGAGGAACAACATGAAAAGCACGTTCGTTTGGTCTTGGAGAAACTATGCGAGCATGGACTATATGCCAAGTTAGAGAAGTGTTTATTTTACCAAATAGAGATGGAGTTTTTGGGATTCGTTGCGACTACAGAAGGCTTGAAGATGGACCCCAAGAAGGTGGAAGCAATCGTGTCGTGGGAGGTTCCGAAGACGGTTAGAGATGTACAATGCTTTCTTGGTTTTGCCAACTTCTATCGGATCTTCATCAAGAATTACTCTCAAGTTGCTGTTCCTCTCACTTGGTTGACATGCAAGGATAAGTTGGAATGGGAACCTCTAGTGGAAAAGGCGTTTCAAGACTTGAAGATCACATTTACTACGGCTCGAATCTTAGTACATCCAGACTTTACAAAGGCCTTTTATTTAGAAACTGATGCTTTGGATTTTGCTTTGGAAGCTGTACTTTCACAAATAGGAGAAGACAAGAAGCTCCGTCTGGTTGCATTCTATTCTCGAAAGTTCTCTGCTGCTGAAATCAATTATGAGATCCACAATAAGGAACTTCTTGCTATAGTAGATTCTTTCCAAGAATGGCATTATTTTCTTGAAGGAGCTGCACATCCAGTGACCGTATACACAGATCACAAGAATTTGGAGTATTTCATGTCGGCTTGAGTTTTAAATCGATGTCAAGCTCGGTGGAGTATGTTGCTATCTAGGTTCGATTTTATTATCACTTATCGACTTGGAAAGCAGTAAGGACTATCTGATGCCTTATCGAGGAGATCGTATCTTGTACCAAAGGCTGGAGAAGCAGCGTTTGATCAACAATGTACGACATTGTTGAAGCCAGAGCAATTTAAGCTTTGCGCTACTATTATGCCAATTGATGCTGACTTCCTGAATCAGCTGTGTGTCGTAACCATTGAAGATTCAATAGTCATTGATATTAAGCAGCGTGCCAATGACGACAAGTTCAAGGTGGAGGGAGATCTTTTATATTTTGAAGAGTGGTTATATATCCCAAAAGGACCAGCACGACTCCGAGTTCTTCAATCTCACCACGATTTTCTAGCTGCGGGACATTTTGGATTCAACAAGACCTTGGAGCTTATTTCTCGAGATTTTTGGTGGTCCCAAATGTGGAAGGATGTGAAAGATTTTGTCCTATCCTACGACATCTGTTCAAGATCCAAGAATCCTCAGCATCGCCTTTATGGACTCCTATAGCCATTGCCGATTCCACGTTGACCATGGTCTTCAGTTTCCATGGACTTCATCATGGACCTACCATCATCGAACTCATTTGACAGCATCTTTGTTGTGGTAGATTGGCTTACAAAAATGGCACACTTTGTCCCTTGCAAGAAGATATCGTCCAGTGAAGTCACAGCAAGGCTCTTTCTCGATAATGTGTATCGATATCATGGACTACCAGATGATATTGTATCAGATTAAGGAACCCAGTTTGTATCAAAGTTTTGGAGATCTCTCTTTGAGATACTGAAGGTAGATATCAAGCTTTCTTTGGCTTTTCATCCTCAAACTGACGGCCAAACGGAACGGATGAACCAAGTCTTGGAACAATACTTACGATGTAGCATCAACTATCAGCAAGACGATTGGACCACATATCTACCGCTAGCCGAGTTTGCATATAACAACACCCTCCATGCTTTGACTCAATACACACCATTCTTTTCCAACTATGGATATCATTCAAAGCTTGATTTATTGAGTCCATCAACAAATAACAATCCAGCAGCTGAAGGATTTGCGAAACAACTATCAGAGCTTCAAAATACGTTGAAGCTTCAATTACAATCCGCTCAAGAATCCTACAAGGCGTCTGCAGATAGATTTCGGAATCAAGTACCTACTTTCAAAATTGGAGATAAAGCATGGCTTCTTCGACGGAATATCAAGACCAAGCAACTATGTGATAAGTTGGACTATCGAAGATTGGGACCATTTATCATTCAGAAGCAAATCAATCCAGTGGCGTATCGTCTCGAATTACCGGCTTCTATGAAGGTACATCCACTCTTTCATGTTTCTCTATTAGAGCCTTATCGAGAGTCGTCTTTTTCTAGAAGAGTACAATATATGCCACCTAGTATTGACATCCAGAACCACGAGGAATACGAGGTTGAAAAGGTGTTGGATTCTCGACGAAGGTGGGACAAGTTGGAGTATCTTGTTCATTGATGCGGCTACAACATTAATGAGTGAACGTGGGAGCTAGCTAAAAATCTCACCAATGCGCCACAAAATGTACAAGAGTTTCATCAACAACATCCTCATAAACCTAAGCCGGTTCGACAATAGCTTCTTTCTGAAGCTTGCTCACCCAAGAATATAAGAAAGGGAGAGAGCACCACCAAAATTCGTAGTTGATGTAGTTATTTTCTCCAAGATAAAATAGAATTTTTTTAGTAGCCATAGTTTGGTCTTCTGATATGGATAGCCAAGAGATAGATACTATGCCAGTCAGATTATCTCAACCAATTAGTTCACGAAGGCGACCCCGAGATGAAGAACCACCTACACCACGACGACGACAGAGGATACCAAGTAACCGATCACTGGTGATTGTATTTGAGTCCGAGCCTGCTTACGATGGTCAACCAGAAGGCATATTTTCAAGATAATTTTACAATGAAGACACGAAAGTTCATGCTTGGTCAGAAGTTGAAGGAGTGGGCCACTACCATTGGCTTCAAGGGCCGATGAACCACTTACCTCGTGAACAACAGTTGGAGTTCATAGCAGACGTTATGCGATCGATCTTCATTTTCTTGCATTGGTAATTATTGACAACAACATTGCTTCTCAGAGACCTCAAAGCTAAAGGAGGGGGGGGGTGATGTTAGGGACATAGTCCTTAGAAACTTCTAGAGACAAGTTTCTAGAACCTTCTAGAGACAAGCTTCTAGAACCTTCTAGAAGCAAGTCTCTGGAACCTTCTAGAAGCTTCTTAGTTAGTAGAAGATATTAGGGACATAGTTCTTAGAACCTTCTAGAGATAAGTTTCTAGAACCTTCTAGAAGCAAGTCTCTGGAACCTTCTAGAAGCTTCTTATTTAGTAGAAGTTGCTTGAGAAGCTTCCTAAATAGGAGTATATATTGGAATCAAGGCTGAAGAGTTCTTCAGTCTCGACAACACAAATCTTTTGGAGCTCTAGCTCACCTCTCTGGTATTGTTCTTGTATTCATCTGATTAATCTAGTTCTTGCGAGTTCTTCTTGAACTTCTTAGTAGATATCAAGTCTGTATTCTGTGTCCGTGACATTATATTGTAGAGAATCAAAACACACTGCTCAACATTGTCCAAAGAAATGACGCAACCACAAAATGAAGAGTATGGCTATCAAAGTAGATAATATGTCAGAAAATAAGTTTATCCAGCTACAATAGAAATCATGCGGCTCGAACCTTGCACAACATCTAGTAAAGGTCTTATTCTCTCCTCAAAGCCCTCTCTTTGTTTTACATTAAGTGTTATTTTAGGACCTAAATATTACAAAGCCTCTGCCTTGTTAGATTCAAGAGCCTTAGTGTGTTTCTTAGATAAAGAATTTACTAAAAGACATAGCATATCTTTAGTAAAGAAAACTAAACTTGTTCATGTAGAAGTCATAGATGGTCGTCCATTGTCTTCTGGAGATATTACTCACGAAACCCTTCCTATAGAAATAATAATCATTGGTCATAATAGCTTTATAGTATTTAATATCATTAGATCTCTCTCTAATCTAGTTATTTTAGGTTTATGCTGGTTAGAAAAATACAACCCTCAAATAGATTGGATTTCTCAAACTCTTACTTTCTCTAAAAGTATAACTAATAGTGTAGTTAATCAAGTAGAGAGTCATAAGTCCAGTTCAATTAAACTCGTATTTATAGGTGCAAAAGCTTTCTTGCATGTTGCTATGAAAGAATTACTATATATTATTTATGCCACATCTGTTTCTACTGGTGGAAAGACTTCAAGTGGCATTCTAAGTCAATATCAAGAATTTCAAGATGTATTCGAAAAAAAAATGCGGATACACTCTCGAAACATCATCCCTATGATTTCTCAATTAACCTTCGAGAAGGAGTACAATTGCCATTCGGACCAATCTACAGTTTATCACAAAATGAATTGAATGAACTCAAGGAGTATATTGAAGAAAATCTAGCCAAGAATTTCATACGCCATTGTAAATCTCCGATAGGAGCTCCAATTCTATTTATGCAGGAAAAAGATGGATCATTGCGGATGTGTGTTGATTATCGAGGACTCAATAAGATTACCATCAAGAATAGGTATTCACTACCTTTAATACCTGGACTTCTTGATTAGCTGAATCAAGCTAAGATCTATACAAAAATAGATCTCCGAGGAGCATACAATCTAGTACGCATCAAAGAAAGAGATGAATGGAAGACTGCACTTTGAACTAGGTATGGATATTTTGAATACAACATCATGCCTTTTGGACTTACAAATGCACCAGCAGCTTTTCAACATCTAATGAATGATGTTTTTTGAGAGTTTTTGGACGATTTTGTGGTCTGTTATCTAGACGACATCTTGATCTATTCTAAGAATCCAAAAGAACATGAACTACATGTTCATCGTGTGTTACAAAAATTAAGAGATGCATGACTCTATGCCAACATAAAAAAGTATATATTTCATAATACTCAAGTCGATTTCTTAGGTTACATCATTTCAAATGATGGACTTATGATGGATCCTAAGAAAGTTTAAATTATTATAGATTGGAAGATCCCAAAAACGGTAAGAGATGTCCAATGCTTTTTGAGATTTGCCAACTACTATCGGATCTTCATCAAAGACTTCTCTAGTATTGCAGCTCCACTTACACGTTTGACTTCTAAAGACAAATTCCAATGGAATCAAGAATTAGAAGTTTCTTTTGAATCTTTGAAGACAGCGTTTGTTTCTGCACCAATCTTGTATTAAGTGGTTTTTCTAAAGTGTTCTTTATGGAAAAAAATGCACCAGACTTTGCTCTAGGTGCGATTTTATCATAAATGGGAATAGATGACAAACTTCATCCAGTAGCCTTTTATTCGAGAAAATTCTCAGCAGCAGAAATTAATTATGAGATCCACGACAAAGAACTTCTTGCAATTATGGATTCTTTTCAAGAATGGCATCATTATCTAGAAGGCGCTTCTAGTCCAATCACCGTATATATGGATCACAAGAATCTTGAATATTTTATGTCAACACGCATATTAAATCGTCGCCAAGCTCGTTGGAGCATGTCTTTATCAAGATTCGAGTTCATCATCACTTATCGACTTGAAAAATAACAAGGTTTGTCTAATGCCTTGTCTAGACATTTTTATCTTGTACCAAAAGAAAGAGATGCAGCTTTTGAGCAACAAAGAACGATTCTCTTGAAGCCGGAGCAATTTCATCTTCGAGCGATAAAATCAATATTGACTGTTGATTTAACTTTTTTCAAGCAAGTCCAATTAAGTATGTCTTTAGACACTCTTGCTCATGATATCAAGAATAATTTTTTCTAAATCTCATGATCCATCTAAATTTGAGTTCAAGAACAACCTACTCTATTTTGAAGGATGCCTATATATTCCAAAAGGAGAAGCACGTTTACATATTCTTCAAGCTCGTCATGACTTCTCAACAGCAGGATATTTTGGATATAATAAGACTTTGGAGCTGATATCTAGGGATTTTTCGTGGCCTCAAATGTGGAAGGCAGTAAAAGATTTTGTACAATCATGTGATGTTTGTTCAAGATCAAAAACTCCTCGTCATCGACCTTTTGAACTTCTTCAACCATTACCTATTCCAAAACAATCATGGTCTTCTGTTTCTATGGACTTCATCACGGTGTCGTATTACGTGCTTTCCTGCTCGAGAACGCGCTGGGCGTCTAGCTGTAGAAGGTAGTATGGAGATTCGCCAATAGTTAAGCAGTCTATCAGTTTTTGACTGCTGGACTATAAACGACTACAAGAATACACCATAAATCTATACGGATGCCCTTCGACTGCTTGTCGAAGTCCTTTTTGTCCCAGCCGGTAGGTCTCTAGACGTTACAGAGAATCCCAAACAACCCAATCAGCTAATCTCCGATACCGCTTTGTACTTACGATCTTGTATCCACTGACTGTCTTGTTAGATTAATCCCAATAAATTTCATTCACTCCGCATACTCAATCCTATAGACACCTTTTTAATTCTTCAATCACAGACGTAACTCGATTTCACAAAACAGTCAAGGATAATCAAACCCACTTCATTAAAAAAATCCCGATTCACCATTACAACACTGACTTCAGCAACGATTGCCTCAGTCTTCCCAAAACCCTATGAAGAAGAAAAACCCAATTGTTCGTCTTTTCTTCCCCGACTCGAAGCATGAAGCTCCTCTCCAATCTCTTTGATCTTCAAAAAAAAACCTCTCCAAAAACTTCTTCTCCCCTAACCTTATCCTTTGAATTTCTTCAATCTTCCGTCTTGGATCCGGAATTGGCTCCCACCGTCAGAGCTTAGATCCGAAATTGGCTCCCGCCGTCAGAGCTTTCTCCTCCATTTTTACCTTTAAGAGATCCATTTATCGAAAACAACGTTCCTTGAAACGGCACAAAGAATAGGACAGCCTGAACCAGAATCGAAACCCCGTACTCGGGTCCACATTGAGTCACCCGACCAATTCAGGTCTCATATTGGGTAAGATGTCCGTAGTAAGACCTGGATTTTCCCGTAATTGGATCAAATTGGTCCTTCGCGTCAGACTGGCTGAGGCCCATAGTAAGACCTGGATTTTCTCGTAATTAGACTGCATTGGGTTCTTCAACCAATGCAGGTCTCATATTGGGTAAGAGGACCCGAATTGGATTCTTGAAATTGGATCCAATTGGCTCTTTGAACTAGACTCACCCATCGTGTGAATTGGTCCTTTCCCTTCCTGCTGACTCCCATTATTGGAATCGAACGGAGCATTTCAGTATGCCCCGGTTGACTATAACGGGGTGATTGAACCTGGCCACTCAGTATTTGCACAGGAATTGGTCGTTGCTCCCAATATTCGAGGTAACTGAACATTAATAAAAGTCCCCTTTCTTTATATTTTCACGATATACTCGTGTTACAACACGACATCCACCTCCTCTGAACCTGTGCATCCTCCGGTATGTACCAATTTATCCAATTGCTCTTTGATTCAGAATATATCCTCTACATCTTTGTCCTGTTCATCTTTGTCACCTTCATTATCCAAATCACTTTCATCTTCTTGTTGCAGAATCTCTATACCTTCATTAAGGTCTTTCATATTCATCTCAGCATGTCTTCGTTTAAATATTTTTACTTGCTTCCCTGCAATTAGTATTTTCAATTTTGTACCATCTAATTTTCATAACGAGTAAGTCGCATTATCATGAACAGTTGTTACCACATATGGTCCAAATCAACGTTTTGAGAATTTCCGCAAAGTACTATGTTGATTATCCAGACTATTGTCATAAACAAGTACCCAGTCACCTTCCTCGATTGCTTTTGGTCTAAATCGATGTTGCTTATCGAATCGCGCCTTGTTTTGTAACCTTGTTCTTTTTAACCTTCTCAATGCTATCTGGACATCTTCCGTTCTTTGCTCCAATTGTCGAATCCTAATAGCCAGAAGTTCTTCTCTTGTCAATTCATCTTCCCATGGTAGCATACTCCAAGTAAGTACCTTTTCTTCAATTGGCATAATTGGTTTTTGACCTGTCATAAGTTCTACTGGCATATATTCTGTCACCAAACTATGTGTTGTTCGATTAGCCCATAATGCAAATGACAAAAGCCGTGGCCACTCTTTAACTTTCCCATTACAAGCTTTAACTAATGCTTTCACAATCGGTGGGTGATTGCATTCGCTTTTTGCATTCCCTTCTGGATTATAAGCAGTAGTCAGTGATAGTTTAACTCCACATCTTTCAAAGAACTTACGAGCTTCTTGTGCATTTAATTCTCCACGATCTGCAGTGATTTTTCCTACGCATCCGTAGCAGCAAATGACATCTTCAAGCAAAAACCTAAAAATCCCCTCTGTAGATTTTGTCCTCAATGCTCTTCCTTCTACTTGATTTGATAAATCTTCATGAGCTAAAATCAAATATCTCATCTGCCATAACCCAACCGGCATAATAACCAAATCAACAACCCATTTAAAATGAATAGCCAGAGGATACGTAGGATGAAGACCATCTCGATGTCGGATATTAGAATACGATTGACAGATTTCACATGACTCTACAAATGAGAGCACATCTCAATACATATTTTTCCACCAATATCGTTCCTTGAGTTTAGCAAAAGTAGCCCAGATTCCTCTATGCCCTGTCCATAAACTATCATGAAACTTCTTTGATAATTTTAGTTTTTCTTCCCTTTTGCCTATCACTCGTTGTGGCATCCCAATTCCTTTCTTCGGTCTCTTCCATAAGAATCCATCTCGAAGTAAAAATCCATATGCTTTTTTTCTTATTTGTTTGAATTTTTCTGTAGACCAATTCCCCTACTTAGTCAAGGTATTAAAATAATGACCAATATCCAATAATTCTCCTTCATAAGATTCTTCAAGAAATAGCTTGTCTTCTCTGTTGAGATTTGATATTGAATAGAATTTCAATCCGACATCATCAATGTCTTCAACCATTTCGTCCTCCCTCTCGTATCTTGCTCGAGATAGCATGTCTGCTACTAAATTGTCCTTCCCAGTAATATGCTTAAATTTTGGATTTAGTGACTTAATATAAGCAATCCATCTCAACATTGCAATATCTGGCGTTGAACAGTTAATAATCATTCTAAGCAATGGCAAGCAATCTGTTTCAATTACTACTACTGCCCCAATCAAATAGTCCTTTTCAGCTTTCATAGCCAAAACGACTCCCCAAAGTTCTCTTTTGACTTGCAAATATGCACGCTGACGAATACTTAAAACTTTAGCCCCAAATCGAACTGCAAATCTACTCCCATTTGAATCATCTTGACCCACAGTCCATCCAACGGCAATTGGACTAGCGTCTACAGTAAGAATCACTGGTTTATTGCACTTATAATCAACCTTCCTCAATATTAGAGGTGACATCAATAATTTCTTCAATCTTTGCATTGCGTGAATATGCCTTTCTTCCCATTTAAATCGGTAACCCTTGCGTAACAGTTCATATAATGGATCCGCTATGTGAGCAAAATGAGGGATCCAGATTCGATAAAATACACATGCACCCAAAAACCTACGAACCTCTGTTAAAGAATCACAATCCTCTTTCATCCTTCCAATTGCATCAACTTTAGTTGGATCTGGTTTTCTTCCGTAAGATCCACATAAATGTCCAATAATTACAACCTCTCGTACTCCAAATATGGACTTCATATCCGATAATGTAAGATGAATTTCTCCAAGCCGAGTTAAAATCTTTTCACAATCTTGTATATGATCAACAACATATTTGCGACACCCCCTCGTATCTAAAGTTTCATCCTTGTCTCCTTCTCTGCACCCTTTTATAGGAACATCATCCAGAAAAGGCATAGTCTTTTCCGGAATAAAATCTCTCAATATCTTATTCATCCCATTCATCATATGCGCAACTGAGTTGGTCGCGCCTTGAGGAAGAGTGCACATTCTAACCAATCCAAGTGGTGTCTTCATTGTTGTCATATCTCTACTTCCTTTGGCAAGTTGAAATTGATCATAACCTGAATACAAGTCACCCATTGAATAGATCGCCCTTCCAGCAAACGCCTCAGCAAATTCATCCACAATAGGTCCAATTCTTATATTCCTGACAGTTACTGCATTCACCGGTTGCATATCTTGAATAAACCGTAGTGATCCATTCTTCTTAGGTACCGTAAACCATCGACTAGAATACGGCGTAAATGAAGGTTTTAATATTTTCATCTTTATCTTTTCTTTTAATAGTTCCACCAATTTAGGTAAGTGTGCCCTCGGTACTGGAATGGGTCTTAGATTCCAAGGTACATGCGGTACAGTGAAGATAACCATAGGTGTTATAATATTTGGATCCACACACCCAATTTCATGAGATTCGAAGGCAAACGATCTACCTTGTTTAGCCAACATCTTTTTGAAGCAAGTAATTTCCTCCGGTAATAAAGAACCATCAGAACCAATCTTCAATTCTTCAAAAGTCTCTTTAGTAAACTGATGTCCAATACTCATTGGATCTCTTAAATTTGCTTCTTTTGATGCTTCTCCCATTTGTTCTTTAGAATCTTCTGGTAATGGTCCGACAACAGGCTTTACCTTCTTATCTGCCGTTTTATATCTCGTCTCTACAGTGACTTTTGGTGCTTGAAAAGATTCAACTACGATATAAACCTCTCTTGAATGAATCTCAACAATCTTATCATTATCTCCTAACCCAATAGATGTAATCAATTCCAATGAATCTTCCTGTCCATTTTCTTCATAAACACCTAAAATCCTCTCATCATCTTGCAATGTACCTAACTTGCGTAATTGTCCTTCAATATCATATAATCTTTTTCTTTCTTTTCTTTTAAAATCATCAACTTTCTTATACATAATATTTCCATTCTTCAATATACCAATAAAACTCGCATCAAAGGCACCTTCATCTCGCGAGAGTACCTCTTCCTTTGTACTTCCATAATCTCGCTTTACAGTGGTACCTCCCCAAAATCCTTAAATCCTTCAACAATCTTTGGCAATGGTTTCTCCCTCAACCTATCTTGATTCCGTTCATGGTTAGGAGGTACTGTTAGAAATTGTACAGCTTTCCTCCCATCTTCGCTCTGTATCCTTGCATAAGTAGAACCATCGTCAAGTACTTTTGTTTCCATCCGAGTTGTCGTAATATAAGGTTGTCCTAAAATCAATTAATAAGATGTTGTATCTTGAACAAAGAAATGTTGCTCTGTCGCAACATCCCCAATCCGAATTTTGACATCTGGACAAGCTCCATATAATTCGCCCCGTGTGTTATTAGCTGCTCGAATTGTCCATCCATGTTCCATATCAATTGGCCATTTTTGCTTCTTATAAAGATCTTTAGACATGAGATTTATTTCAGAACCATGGTCGACTAAAGCAACAATTGGTTCTTCTATATCTCCTACCTTCACCAATACCTCAGTAGTTGCCCTTGCCCAATGCTTTCGAGTATAATGGCTCAAAGTTTCTATTTCCTTGTCACTAGAATCTTCGAAATGTACTCGTTGCTTATATCTATTTTTTTCATTTGTTAGTTGCTTGTAACCAATATCAACCTCTTCTTCATCTCTACATATTCTTGCATCAATAACATGACTCATTCTAGTTTCGCCCATTAATTGCCTCTTTCGCTTAATGCTGTCAATGATAACATCATGAAACTCCTTCTTTACAATTTCCAAGACTTCTTTCAATGTGAATTCCACCTTAGCATTTAATATACGTTCTTCCAACACCCCTTTCAAATTTGTTGCCGCTTCAATGTCAGAAAGTAGCTTATAAGCAATTGATTTGCCCTTATCTTTTGTCTCCTTTGTTTTTTCTCCCAATGATGCTGAGGTATCCTTTATAGGCAATTCTTGTGAAGTTGCCTCCCAAGCCTTGCCTCCTCGAGTTTGCCTCTTAGAAGAATTTCCTTCTCTAGTATCATCAAAATTTCCTTGTCTCTTTTCTTCCATCAAAGCTTCATGTTGGCTCTTAGCAATATATGCATGAATTGAAAGAGACTCAACAGGATCCTCCCAACCTGTTCTACCTTGTATTGTAGCTGCAGTTCTCAATAATGCTTCTTGAGGTAATTTCCCTTCTTGCATTGTAGAAACGACAGAAGCCCAAAACTCACTAATTTCCGTACTTCCACCAATTTCATCATCTACTCTAGCACCATAACTTGCACTTTCTCGTGCTGCTGTTTCATGCTCTTTTAGGTAATCTTGAACCAATGCTCTCATTCCTCCCTTGCCAAAATTGGTTTGAAGAAGATCCTCTCTATTTTTCAATGCTATCTTCCCATCTTTCCAGCAAATAATTCCCTGCCGTATCATATTATTAAATTCATTGCAATCTTTTCTAGTGTGTGAAGCATCATCACACCAAATGCATCTTTGTACATATCTTTGTTTTGAAACATTCTTCGAATTATTTATAGAAGTATTCTCTTCAAGTCTTGCCAATTTGATTTGAAGATCTTGCATTCCTCATATAATTTCTTCCATTCCCATATCTGCTTTCTTTGATAAGGATGTCGAAGGTTGAACTGTAGGCATTGTTGGTGGTGTTGTACATACTGGAGCTTTGGGTGCTTGTACTGTTTTCGGAATATTGCTCCTATCCTTCCTCCTTTCTCTTTTTGTAAGCAACCCTACCGCATCTTCAACGTTCTTCCACTTTTTTGTCAATCCTTCATCTTCTTCTTTGTCTTCAAGAAGAAGTTCTAATTTTCCTTGCAATTCTCCATCAGCAGCTTGAAGAAATAGATCAACTTTGTTCGGCTCCAATGTCAATTTTTCTACCTTCGATAATTGAGAGTACTGCCTCTCAAATTCCCTTAGTAGCTCTGTTGCTTGCAAATTCTTATTAGGCCGTTCAATCCATCCCAGAAACAGCTTCTTAGTAACGCAATTAGCATCTTCCAAGAAATATTCATCTTTCAATGCATGTGAAAAATCCTCCCATGAATTCCCATAACGATCCGTAATCGATGTAATGTGGTCCCTTATCTCCGGTATAGTGGCAAGTCCAAATAGTGCAACCATTTTCTTCTCAGAAACCCGATTTAATTCCGTTTCACGAACATAACATCTTAAATACCTTGAAATATTCCTCCCATCAAATTGATCAATTTTATTGACCACTGCTTGCAATGCTTTGGTTGCCAAAGCTTCCTTTCGATCATTGCTTTGCTGTTGCTGCATTGACATTGAGAAGGCTTGAAACAAACTAGCAATAGACGGATCCATGTGCATACCTTGTCCTTTAGAAGACTCCCCACCAGAAACTCCTCCAAAAATCCTTCAAAATTTTTATTTTCGTTTTTCATAAAAATAAAGATAAAATCAACCAAAACCCAATACCTTCTACCTCAAGCTTTCACGTGGGGTTCATCACTTATGTCGTATTACGTGCTTTCCTGCTCGAGAACGCGTCGGGCGTCTGGCTGTAGAAGGTAGTATGGAGATTCGTCGACAGTCAAGCAGTCTATCAGTTTTTGACTGCTGGAATATAAACGACTGCAATAATGTACCGTAAATCTATACAGGTGCTCTTTGACTGCTTGTCGAAGTCCTTTTTTGCCCCAGCCAGTAGGTCTCTAGACGTTACAAAGAACCCCAAACAACCCAAACTGTTAATCTTCAATACCGCTTTGTACTTACGATCTTGTATCCACTAACTGTCTTGTTAGATTAGCCCAATAAATTTCATTCACTCTGCATACTCAATCCTATAGACACCCTTTTAATCCTTCAATCACAGACGTAACTCGATTTCACAAAACAGTCAAGAGTATTCAAACCCACTTCATTAAAAATTCCGATTCACCATTACAATACTGACTTCAGCAGCGATTGCCTCAGTCTTCACAAAACTCTACGAAGAAAAAAAATCCAAATTCTATGTCTTTCCTTCTTCGACCCGAAGCATGAAGCTCCTCTCTCTAATCCCCTTGATCTTCAAAAACCTCCAATGAAACCGAACTAGTAACCTTGCAAAAACTTGAAAACCCCCCTGATCTTCAAAAACCTCCAATGAAACCGAACTAGTAACCTTGCAAAAACTTGAAAACCCCCCCTAATCTTCAAAAACCTCCAATGAAACCGAACTAGTAACCTTGCAAAAACTTGAAAAACTCCCTGATCTTCAAAAACCTCCAATGAAACCGAACTAATAACCTTGCAAAAACTTGAAAACCCTCCTTTCCCCTGATTTCCCTTCAAACTTATTCTTCCTCTAACCTTATCCTCTTGAATTCCTTCAATCTTCCATCTTGGATCCGAAATTGGCTCCCGCCATCAGAGCTTAGATCCAAAATTGGCTCACGTCATCAAGGCCTTCTCCTCCGTTTTTACCTTTAAGAGATCCATTTGCCGCAAATAACGTTCCCTGGATGTTCCCGTAATTGGGTCTGCATTGGATTGCCCGGCCAATTCAAGTCTCATATTGGATAAGAGGACCCGGATTGGATTCTCGAAATTGGATCCAATTGGCTCTTCGAATCCGTCGTGTAAATTGGTCCTTCTCTTCCTGCTGACTCCTGTTATTGGAATTGAATGGAGCATTTCAATATGCCCCGGCTGACTGTAACGGGGTGACTAAACCTGGCCACTCAGTATTTGTACAGGAGTTGGTTGTTGCTCCCAATATTCGAGGTAACTGAATATTAATAAAATTTCCCTTCCTTTTTATTTTCACTGTATACTCGTGTTACAACACGACACCGCCGTCAAAGCTTTCTCCTCCGTTTTTACCTTTAAGAGATTCATTTACCGAAAACAACGTTCCCTGAAACGGCACAGAGAATAGGACAGCTTGAAACAGAATCGAAATCCCGTACTCGGGTCCATGTTGAGTCTCCCGACCAATTCAGGTCTCATATTGGGTAAGATGCCCGTAGTAAGACCTGGATTTTTCCATAATTAGACTACATTGGGTTGCCCAGCCAATTCAAGTCTCATATTGGGTATGATGCCCGTAGTTAGACCTGGATTTTTCCGTAATTGGATCAAATTAGTCCTTCGCGTCAGACTGGCTGAGGCCCGTTGTAAGACCTGGATTTTCTCGTAATTAGACTGCATTGGGTTGCCCGACCAATGCAGGTCTCATATTGGGTAAGAGGACCCGAATTGGATTCTTGAAATTGGATCCAATTGGCTCTTCGAACTAGGCTCACCCGTCGTGTGAATTGGTCGTTTCTCTTCCTGCTGACTCCCGTCATTTGAATCGAATGGAGCATTTCAATATGCCCCGGTTGACTGTAACGGGGTGACTGAACCTGGCCACTCAGTATTTGCACTGGAGTTGGTCATTGCTCCCAATATTCGAGGTAACTGAACATTAATAAAAGTCCCCTTTCTTTATATTTTCACAGTATACTTGTGTTACAATACGACAATGGATCTTCCAATCTCAGGTTCTTATGACTCTATATTCGTGATAGTAGATTGTTTTAACAAGATGGCACATTTTATAACATGTACAAAATCTATTACAGGTGAAGAAACAGCTAAGTTCTTTCTTGACAATATCTATCGCTATCATGGATTACCCAAGGATATTATATCAGATAGGGAAACTCAATTTGTATCAAGATTTTGGCGGACTCTTTTCAAGATTCTAAAAGTAGATATAAAACTATCTTCATCATTCCATCCTCAAACTGATGGACAAACGGAGCATGTTAATCAAGTTTTGGAGTAATATTTAAGATGTACCATTAACTACTAACAAGATGATTGGACAACTCTTTTGCCATTGGCAGAGTTTTTTTATAATAATATGGTACATTTTTTTACAAAACAAACACCTTTCTTTGCTAATTATGCTTATCATCCATGACTTGATACTTTTGACTTTTCAAAAGTTGATAATCTTGCTGCGAAAGATTTGGCGATTCATTTGTCAGAGCTACATGTAATGATGAAGGCATAGTTAAAAGAGGCTCAAGAACAACAAAAGGTCAATGCGGATGTCTATCAAAAGGAACAACCACCATTCCACTTGAGTAATAAGGTATGGCTACTTCATCGCAATATCAAGATCACTCGTTCTTGTGATAAGTTTGACTATTTAAGGCTGAACTATTTTCTATTTCTATACAAATCAATCCAGTGGCATATTGTTTACATCTATCGAAATCAATGAAAATCCATCTAGTATTCCATGTGTCTTTTTTTGAACCATACAAGACAATGGACATAGCAAGAAGACGACAAGTTCCACCTCTTCCTATAGAAGTAGATAATAATGAAGAGTTTAAAGTAGAAGAAGTCTTAGATTCAAGGCGGCGCCAATATAAATTAGAATATCTTGTCCATTGGTGCGGATATGATATTAGTGAACGCACATGGGAGCCAATAAAGAATCTTACAAATGGAGCAAAGGCGGTGGAGGCTTTTCATTGACGACATCTATCAAAATCAAGATGAAAACCTTCTTTATAAAAGAAACAACATCTAGGTAAGATAACATTCTACTTTCAATCCTTGTTTATAGCTTCATTGTAGTTGTGACGCTCAGGAGATGGAGAACCAACAACCAGCGGATTCGACTTAAGAGCCTTCATTTGTTGACATGTCGGACGAGACATTACGATTGTCACAACCTTCAAGATGACGCAATTGAGATGAAGATCTTCAAGAATGACATGTTCTTCCTCGAATAGATGGCGAGATACAATGCATTTAGTATCACGATTTGAGAAAGAACTCCCGATGTTTGGTGATTTTACTAGAGGTAGGAA
The DNA here is from genome assembly GCF_059467195.1 of Physcomitrium patens. NCBI lineage: Eukaryota > Viridiplantae > Streptophyta > Bryopsida > Funariales > Funariaceae > Physcomitrium > Physcomitrium patens. The sequence continues at coordinate 2,983,791 of NC_143434.1, read as the reverse complement.
CAACTCTTGATGGTGTTCCAAATGTTCTATTTGAAGGAAGTTATGAAGGCCTCAACAATGATCAAATAATTGGGTGGTCTTCCTACCCTAGTATGGGACACTACTGATGGTTGGAGGCCCTATCAATCATCTTCGAAGAGAACAAAGATCAGAGTATGTGGCAAATACAATTCGTTGCATCATAGATTTCCTCAACATATGATTACCGCTCATTGTAGAACTCGTCCCTAGAAAGGGGGGTAATGTTATGGATATACACATGTAAGCCAATAATTACATATATAAATAGGTAGAAGTAAGTAAAACTAGTTAACAATAAGTTAATTCTATAGTATTTGATATGGAACCTTCTTAGAATCTTCATAGATGCTGCTTTGACTTTATAGGTGTCTTTAATTGACTTTTTGGATTAGAAACGTGGTCAACAAGTTGGCTATGTGCCACACATGTTGTTAGCTTGAAGACCAAGCTAACTATATGGCCCATACGTAAAAAAACTTGCCTTGTAAGTCAAGGCATGTGTCCTACAAAGTCAACACATATTGGAGGTCCTATAGAACGTCGCCATGTAATCCCTAGTATGATAGTATATATAGAGACAAGAGTGAAGCCTTCTTCACTCTTGTCAACTCCTTTCTTGTTTCTAGTCTAGTTTCAAGGATTTCTAGTTTTCTTGTCTTTTGGCAATAGCCATTTCAGTTTCTTTTTCAATATACATAATTATTTATTTATATTTTGTTACATAATTGTTTAATTATATTTTGTTACATAATTGTTTATTTATATTTTGTTACATAATTGTTTAATTATATTTTGTTACATAATTATTTATTTATATTTTATTACATAATTGTTTAATTATATTTTGTTACATAATTGTTTATTTATATTTTGTTACATAATTGTTTAATTATATTTTGTTACATAATTATTTATTTATATTTTGTTACATAATTGTTTAATTATATTTTGTTACATAATTGTTTATTTATATTTTGTTACATAACTGTTTATTTATATTTTGTTACATAACTGTTTATTTATATTTTCTTTGAGTGAAGGCTCACTTGTCTGAATTGCTTTTTTCATTGAGTTCTTGTCCTTGACATACATACAAGTTCTAATACATATTTATAATTATTTTCAAAAATAGAGTATATATAACTTATTTCATATATATTACTCCACTATAATTAATATGATATTTAAACATATATTCTTACTAAATGTACTGAAATTTTTATTGATAATTTTTTTTCTTATTATTTCATTATACTATGCAATATATCATAATGTCTTGTACAAGCTACACTTTACCAAAAATTTAATTTTAAATCATTAAAATTTTAGTTTTTATATCTTTTTTGTTTAGCATTATGAAATTTGATATATCAAGTATCAAATTACTTCAGAATATTTTTTCTCATTGGTTTCATAGTAATGTTTAAAAATTAGATATTAATTAATGTTTAGATATTTTACTTTTAGAAATGAAACTATATCAGTATTTCTCAAAAAATAATATTTATGTAATATTTATATAGTTCAAGTTTTGGTCAAGGAAGTCATTAATAGCACTAGAAGAAACAAAGTCTAATTCAAAATTAAGCTTACATATTATACAAAAAGATTATTGAAGACATTCCTATGCCACGTGTAACGTATCCTTTACTCCAGCCGCAAGCACAGTGCCGTGAGTTTAGAAAGTGTGACGCAGATTGTGCTGTGCACCTTCATCAAACTGCCAGTTAGCTGGTTGGGGGAAGGATTATCTACCTGGTATTCTCGGAGCGGACTCTGATACCGTAAACACAGGTGCATTATTTTCGAATTCGGAGGACCTGGGAAGAGCACCATACCTCAACGACAGCTTTTCTCGTAGAATGCAAGGTGGGTGGTCTTGGTGCGGTATCTCCCTGGCACCTGAGTTGAAACAGTGTTGATCTTTCGGATCGTTTCAGAATTTGGATTCTCGGGTTTGATGCCAACAGGCAAAGATTAGTTGCAGTTCTGGGGAGTTTGGGGAGGATTAGTTTCGTGGGGTGGACGAGGAGCTGACGGTCGCATTTGACATCGTTTAAGATTGGATCCACAGTGTTTATAAAACATTCTTCGTAGCCATGGCTGCATTTGCCGTGCCCACGTTGAAAAATGTCGAAGATTTTCAGGTTTGCGTCCCCTCGATTGGATTTTAGCTTCCCTGAAACTACAGTGGACATATAACCTCCCAGCACATTCCCTTAACTTGTGCAGTGTTGGTATATTTGGAGTTGTGAACTATGTGGTCTTGTAATCCTGCAGGTGTATTACGTCGCGACGGTGTTGGTAGTCATTCTATTGGTGAGAAGGTTGCTTACTTGGCCACACCAGCCGCCAGGGCCGCCAGGTCTGCCGTTAGTTGGCCACATGCATTTCCTCGGCGCAAACCCACACATCTCTTTATGGAAACTGGCGGACAAATACGGCCCATTGATGTCCTTACGTCTTGGTAACAAACCATACGTTGTTGCGACGTCCCCCGAAACGGCTAAAGAATTCCTAAAGACTCTGGATGCAAACTTCGGGTCGCGGCACTATTCATCCCAGAGCCAATATTTGCTTTACGGCGGTCAAGGTGCGTTGATTCCGAACCAGTAGCAACTACTACCAATGCCTCAGCGATTCTTTTTGGCTGACAGACAGTCCTCAGGCTCATGCATTGTTTCGTGGGTCAGATGTTGCGTTCCAGGAATCGAGTCCAAGCTGGCGGAACTTAAAAAAGATCTTCACGATGGAGCTCGCCAGCCCGGCGCGTTTGGAAGCGTCCCGACACATCCGAGAGGAGGAAATGATCGTCCTACTGCGCACCATTCACAGCAAAGGCGAGCTGGAACTGAAATCTCAGCTGATCGACATGATTTCACACGTTATATCTCGGATGGTCATCAACAAACGGTTCGATGATTCCGTAGAATCAGATTTTCCGACCCTGGTGCAAACACACTTCCGGTTGGCTGGGGCCTTCGTTCCGGGGGATTATATCCCCGCCGTGAAGTGGCTCGACCTGGGGGGATTCGAGGCCCAGATGAAGAAGCAGAAAGAGCGCATGGACGCGTTTATTGATGACATCCTGGTGCAGCATCGAGAACGGAGGGCCAAAGGACCCGTGCCGATGAAGGAATATGACATGGTCCATGTTCTTCTCGACCGAATAGAAACGAAAGACGACCAAATCCAGCTCACCGAAACCCATGTGAAGGCTCTCGTACTGGTAAGAGCAGTGGCAGAGGTTTCGCTTAGTTTTTTGTTAGAATTTTCGATCAATGAACTAAGCCATTCCTTGGTGGTCTTGCGTTTGCTGCTCCAACCAGGACGCGTTCCTGGGAGCGTCAGAAACAATTATACTGACATCGGAGTGGGCAATGGCGGAACTCCTTCGACATCCTTCACTGATGGCCAAAGCGCAAGCTGAGCTCGACGCCGTCGTCGGCCGGGACCGCATGGTGACGGAGTCCGATCTCCGTCACCTCACTTACCTCAACACAATAATCAAAGAAACATTCCGACTCCATCCTGCAGCTGCGCTTCTACTGCCTCGCGAGTCCGCTCAACCCTCGCAAGCGTTTGGCTACAATTTCCCCGCAAAGACGCGCGTTCTTATCAATTGCTACGCAATCCACCGTGACCCGGCCATATGGCACGATCCTCTGGTCTTCAACCCGGACCGGTTTCTGCAAGCGGATCTCAAGGACGTGGACGTCAAGGGGCGGCACTTCCAGCTGCTACCCTTCGGCGCAGGCCGGCGTGTGTGTCCAGGGTTGTCGATGGGGATCCTGACCGTGCAATTCATCTTGGCGAGCCTGTTGCATTCCTTCGACTGGTCGTTGCCGGGTGACATGAAGCCAGAGGATGTAGACATGACGGAGATATATGGGTTGACGCTGCCGAGAGCCGCTCCGTTGCCTTGCGCCGCCAAGCTTCGGCTGCCATCGCACTTGCTCACCACCGCCCAGAAACCATAACTCCTCCTGCTCAATACCTGATGTGTGTACAGGATGCACAAACCCGGTATATGTCCGTTCGATACTGGGTTTGTGGTGTGTCGATTGATAACTTGGTTACCCTCAGAAACGTGATGGCTGTTGTACTGGTATGAGCTTATGATACCCTGGCTATATACCCGGTTGACATGGCAGATTTCTTGCTGGGGTTGTGTATACTGTTGCAACTGAATGCATGAATGAAATTTAGCAAGGCTTTTTATATTTTCCACTTTGAGGAGTGTGTGTGTGTACATTTCTATATATGTCTTCTATCTTGACCCTTTAGCTTAGCTGTTGATTAGTTTTTTCCCTGATTTAGTGGTGTTGAGTTTTATGTTTTAGTTTAAACAAGAATGAAATAAAATCAATTTATGGTTGATGTTATTATCATTCTTTTTGTTTTTTTAATTTTTTTAATATTTTTTATTTATTTATTTTTGGTATTTTATTTAATTTAGAAATTCCTCCATGTATTTGATTTTATTTTGTTGTTAATTTTTTGTTATCTATTTTTACTTTGATTGGATTAAGATATATAAGTAGCATTTCTTTAAGAAGTGTTAAAAAGTTTCATGTTCTTGGTTTAAATCTTTATATGTTTTTGAATGTTGTTAAAAGAGTATTTACATACATAGTTAACATCTATTAGATATTATATGGATTGTTGAAAAGTAGCCATATATTGTGGATGGTAATCAATATTTAGTTAAATTGTTCTTGCATCTATCATAGCTTACCAAGCCATCATATGATCTAAGAGGACAAATATTTACATTTCAATAGTTGAACTAATTGGTCGTGTATTCACACTAAAAAGTGTATTTTCTTAGATTGTAGACTTATGATATGTCAGAGCTTAAGAGAGTTTTAGTTCAAGTGAGACCATAGTCTTATGTTGTATAAGAGAGGTTTGTTTCAAGTGATTAGTTTCCTTCAATCCTTGATGATTGGACAATGAGCTCAATTATATTTTCTTTACTAAAATTTTGTTCTAACAATATAATTTCTTATGTTTTATTATAAATGAGTCAAAAGGCTATAAAAATGTTTTATATAAGTTTTTTACATTTAATAAACCATTATATAGACATCTTTTAACTTGGATACTTAGTCCATAAGCACCACAATTTTTACAAAGTTTATATTAAAAAAATAATTGTAAAAATTTTTAAATTGAAAAATATTTAATTGAAATTATTACAATATATATATATATATATATATACAGTGACAAACAAAACCGAGTACAAAATCTGAAGTGCCAACTTTCAAGAGCAATTACAAAAATTTCAATGATTGCTTTATAAATCTGAAAGTTACATGGAATAATACACACAGTCTTGTACACATGTACAAAGTTGCACATCAAATTGATAACTAAACATCCTTCTACAAAGTCAAATCAACAACTATGTCTTGTACTCAGTATTGTTCAAAGAAAATCTTCAAACTTTAATATTTAGTCCAATAACCTTTTGCTTCCAAAATAGCTGAAATCCTGCTTAGCATACTTTTGTATAGTTTCTCACAATCTTTTGCATGAAAACTAGGATAAATACTACAAACATTCTCCCATAATTCTTGAACACCTCTTGGCCTTGGAGTGACTTGGCTTAAACGCTGTTTGAGAAGGGCCCAAAAATGTTCCATTGGATTCAAATCTGGAGATTGAGCTGGCCATCGAAGGAGCTGAAATGGCTGTGAAGAGAGCCAAAACTGAACACTTTTTGCCGTATGTTTGGGATCATTATCATGTTAAAAAACCATCTTAGTAGGATCTAAGTTGTAATTGTGTGTGGTACTTTGCAAGTAGGTTTCTAAAATTTTTTTGTACAAGTGTTGCTCCATTCTACCTTCAATTTGATACCAAGCACCCAGCCCAAAAGCAGTCATACAACCCCAAATCATAATTGAACCACCACCATGTTTGACAGTTTGACTAACATGTTTAGGTCCAGGTCGTTCTCCTTCTCTCAACCAACACCAAGACCTACCATCTGAGTTGATTAGGTTAATTTTTGTCTCATCACTGAAAATAACCCGTCTCCACTCATCAACGGTCCAATTTTTGTATTTATGAGTAAAACTCAACCTTGCAAGAAGATGTCTTTTGGCAAGTAGAGGCTTCTTTTGTTGCATACAAGCACCCAAACCAGCTTCTCTCAAACCAAGCCTCAAGGTGATGTCTGAGAAGTGTTTACCTGTTTTTTCTTGAAGTTGTTTTGCAGCTGCACTTGTCGTTTGAGACAACCTGCAATGACAAGGTGCACACCAAGTCGCTTCTCTTGCTCTCCTAAAACCTTTGGACGTCCTCTTCTTTGCTTTTCTATTTCACGTCTGTGTGCTTCTACAACACTTTTCTCATAAACCCTACCTCAAATGATAATGAGATTTTTCATCCATGTAGAGGACTGGATGAATACACACAATAAAAAAGTAATTCTATCAATTGACTTATGTGTCAGTTGGAAGGATCAATGAACTATGAGTGTTCAGATTTTGTACTCGGTTTTGTTTGTCACTGTATATATATATCTTATATATTAGTATAGATATAACATTAATGAATGAATATACTTGCAAATTAATTTGGAATCTTTTAATTTTTTAAATTAAACTCTTCATTAACAGAAAGTAATGAATAAAAATAAAGAATAGTGATTTCAAAAGAGTTAGATTTTTTAGGTAAATAGAAGTAAGAAGAAATAAGTTATTGTAAGTAGGAATATAAAGAATAAAGAGTAATTTTTATAAAATATATTTAGAAAATTTTTTCTACACACAAGATGAATCTATACGTAACTTTGGATATACTATATGGCTATATGAAATTTTGTTAGAAGTTTTCACATTTTAAAATCCACTATAGAAACATCATACAACTTAAGTGATATGCAAGCAACATAGATTCTAAGAAGCTTCTATTTGATCTTATTTTTTATAAGTATATATAGAGGTAAGATTATGACTATTCTTAATATTTTTCTTACTTTTCTAATAATCAAATGTCAATTTAAGATTCTTTATTTTTTTATTTTAAAAGATAATATATATATATATATATATATATATATATATATATACATTATTTTTTATTTCTTTTTAATTATGAATGTGTTTATTGATTTTTAGCAAATATATGTAGATTTGTATTTCTGACAATATGTTCAATTTTATACATTCTACAACAATAAAAGGTTGTGTGACATTTTTCTAATGTAATTTTAGAAATTACATCAATATAAGTTCTTTTTTTTTATATTTTAATTAGTTGTACTAACTAACCTTTAAATTACATATCTACCAAAAGAAGTATTAATTAAATAACATTAATCAATAATAGTTAATGTATAGTTTATTGTTTGTATAGATGTGTATAATTTTATAAAGATTTGAATCAATGTTTATAAATAAAAATCAACATTCATTCGATATTTTTTTAGAATAGAATTTAGATTTAATTTATTTAAAAAACACCTTAAAGAATCCAAAATTCTAAATATGACAATGTAATTACAAAAAACAGAAGTTTTAGAATTATAAAATTTTAAGAAATTATATTGTTTCTTAGAAAATTTAAAATAATTTTTTTTCTTGTATATTAAATATATATTACTTTTAATGAAAGATCTTAATAAGAGATTTACTTTTCTTCATCCAAGAAATAAAGGTGTGGCCTTTTTAATTTAATAGACTTGTAATTTAACCAAATTTAATTTTTAGTTTTTAGTTTTTTATATTACAAATAATTTTTTTAGATATAATAAGCTTTTTATATCTCTTAATAGAAATTATAATAGAAAATAAAGATATTACTTTTTATGATGATTTTTTTATTAATAATTTTTAATTAATAATAAATCATAAAAAAGGTTTAATTTGTAAATAAATATAATTTTTGAACTAAAGTATATCCAAAATGACTTGATTGAGTAAGTGTCTATCATTGGAAATAATATTTTATTAACATTTAATATAAAGGTTTTTAAACTTATATAATTTTATGTTTACTTAATAAATATTAAATAATATTAGTTTAGATAAATTTTATAATATATGAACATTTTTTCTATCAAAAAATTTATTTAATTTTATTTTTTAAAAAAATTTATAAATATTCATTACTATTAATCTCGTCTTTTTATCTTTTATTTTGGATTCTCCTTATAATAATCTGCAAATTTTTCAAATTTTAAAATCTAAATAGATAATAATTTTTTAAAAAAATTTTAAGAAAATTATGACATCTTATAGAAAATTTGGTAACTTAATTCAAAAATTGAGGATTAATTAAATTTAGGATTAAGTTTTAGGATTTCATTTATAGTTCATGAATTATTTTCTAATAATTTTAATATCATACTATTTAATATTGATTGTTACTTCTTTAAATTTTAATGAATGTATAAACAAATAAATAAAAATTTATATTCCAAAAAAAAACCTTCAATAGTACTTTGTAAATTGAAGACATTTAATAGTTGGATTTTATTTTTGGCAATTTCGTAAATGTAATAAGTTCATGCTTATAATTAAATTCAAAGTCCTATAAATTTTTATTTTAAAGATTTTAATCAAAAACATTTAAAATTTTATTCTATATGCAAAGTTTTCAATCTTTGAAGATATTTTTTTGCATCAATGATTTAATCAAAAGATAACAATAATAAATAAAAACAACAACAATCTTAGCAAAAATATTGTTTTAAGTGAAATAAATCTATAAAAATCCACAATAAAATCCCATGTTATATTAGACATCCATCTTCTGAATGCAATCCAACTTTCTACATCAAAAATTACTGAACAAGCTATATTTTCATAAAAACTTTCACTGTACATCAAACTTCATTCCAACTTTTTTAAAATAAAAATATAATATGCATATATCTTCACCATGAGTTGTTTAATTAAATTAGAACTACAATAATCTAAAAAAAACCTTACTCCCATTATTATCAAGGACATACATATTTGATCTAATATTTACTTCTATGAATAAGTAGAAGTAAATAAAAGTAGATTTATTTCATAATACTTTCTAGACAAGCTTCCTAAAAGCTTCATAGACATTGCTTTGACTTTATATGTATTTTTGGTTGATAAATGGATTAGAAACTTGGTCAAAAAATTAATCACATGTTAATAGCTTACAAGACAAGCTAATTATGTGGCTCTTATATAAAAAACTTGCCTTATAAATTAAGATATATGTCTTATAAAGTCAACACATTTTAGAGGTCCTGTAGGACATTACCACATAGCTCTTAATTAAGAGTATATATCGAAGCTAGAATAAAACCTTCTTCACTCCTATCAATACCTTTCTAGTCTTTTTATCTTTCAAAATAGTCATTCTAGTTTAATAATATATCATTCTAGTAATTTTTTAGTCTTTCTAAGTGACATAAGAATGTATTGAGGTTTTTTTTCTTTGAGATTCATATTCTTCATAGTTTGATAAGAGTCCAAATTTATTGTTCTTGTTTTGTTTTAAAAGTGAGTAAATTATTCCACTTCTATTTTGATCTTTTGAAGATTGTGAATTACCTACTTTTAAATAAACTATTCGATTTTTTAATATTAATTTTTTTCTTAAAAAGAACAAATTACTTCTTTGTAGAAATTTTTATTTGATATTAAAGGTTGTGGATTAACTTCTTTTAATTTTATTTGCGGATTTGTCAAATTGTTTGAAATAGAAGGAAAAATTATAGATGTTACACTTGGTAGAAGTAAGAATAGGCTTGTAACTATTGTAGATCTTTACAAATTTATCAACACTCTTATGATGGAAATTTTAGGCATCACCAATGCCAACTACGGAAATACTAATCCTATGCCTATGGAAGAAATTCAAAGTCTACGTCAAGAAGTTGTGTAGTTGAAAGAAGCAAATAAATTGACCCCATAACCAAATCTAGGAAGTTTTGTTTCTATAAGCACAATGACAACAAGGATTAGTATATCCAAGAAGTTTGATAAAACACGATCAAATTTTCAAGGATTTTTTCAATAAATAAAGTTCTACTTAAGATTGCATTCTATCTAATATCTTGATGGATTTACTTAAGTTGGATTCATAATCCTTAGATAGACTAGATTTCTTGTAATCTTGATTTTTTCCATAGTTTAGTCCAAGATTCTAGTAGGTAAGTAAAAATCTACATGACCATTATATCTAAATTATTATTAATAGATGCAAAAATTTTCATGTGTGCTATAAAAAAAAGAATCAACTTTTGTTATATACGTCACACCTATTACTGATGGAGAAAAGATTTCAAGTAGCATTCTAAGCAAATATCAAGATCATTAAGATGTCTTTGAAAAAAATAATGCAGATATTCTTCTAAAGTATTGTCTTTATGATTGTTCCATCAATCTTCAAGAAGGAGCTTACTTACCATTCTAATCAATCTATAGCCTATTATAGAATGAGTTGGTTATACTCAAAGAATATATTAATGAGAATTTGGCTAAGAACTTCATATGCTATTTTAAATCTCCAATTACAGCTTCTATCTTATTTGAGAAGAAAAAAAATGGATTTCTATTAATATGTGTGAATTGTCAAAGATTCAACAAGAATACCATTAAGAATACATACCTTCTATTCTTAATTTTAAGAATTTTTGATCAATTGAATTAAGCAAAGATTTATATAAAAATAGATCCATAAAGAGCATATAATCTTATATGTATTAAAAAAAAAAATGAAAAACTATATTTTGAACTAGATATGGATATTTCAAATATAATGTTATACCTTTTGGACTCTCAAATGTGCTAGGTGCTTTTTAATATTTAATAAATGATATTTTTTGTAATTTTTTTGATGATTTTGTAGTGTATTATTTAGATGACATTTTGATCTACTCTAAGAATATAAAAGAGCATGAAATTTGTATTTGTCATGTGTTACAAAAACTAAAAGATGGAACATTATATGCCAAGATGGAAAAGTGTGTATTTCACTTTATTTAAGTTGACTTCCTAAGATACACCATTTCAAATGATGGTCTTATAATGAATCCTAAGAAAATTTAAACTATCATAGATTAGAAGATCTCCAAAAACAATCAAAGATGTACAATATTTTTTGAAATTTAACAATTATTATTGAATCTTTATTAAGAACTATTCTTAAGTTGCAATCCTTTTTACATACTTGATTTATAAAGAAAAACTTGAATATAGCAAAAAAGATATGCATCTTTTAAAGCCTTGAAGAAAATATTTATTTTTGCACTAATCTTGTATGGCATCGACTTTTCAAAGGCATTCTATATAAAAATTGTTGCATCAGACTTTATTATGGATGCTATTTTTTTACCAAATAGAAATAAATGAAAAATTCCACCCAATAGTTTTTTATTCCAAGAAATTTTCAGCAACTGAGATTAATTATGAGATCCATGACAAAGAGCTTCTTGCAATCATGGATTCATTTCAAAAATGAGATCATTATTTAGAAGGTACTTTTAATTCAATCATTGTATATACAGATCACAAGAATCTTAAGTACTTCATATTAGCACATGTTTTGAATTGTTGCTAAGTTCATTAAAGTATGTTTTTATCAAGTTTTGATTTCAAGTTTATTTATTGATCTAAAAAATAATAACATTTGTCAGACATCATTTTTAAATATTCTTATCTTTTACCAAAAGAAGAAAATATAGCTTTTGATCAACAAAGAACGATTGTCTTGAAACAAGAGTATTTTCATTATTGAGTAATAAAATCAATATTGACTATTAATTTAATCTTTATTAAGTAAATTCAATTAAGTATGTCTTCTGATCTTTTTGTTCATGATATTAAGAATAATTTTCTTAAGTTTCTTCATACTTCTAAGTTTAAATTGAAGAATAATCTATATTATTTTGAGAGATAATTATAAATTCTAGAAGGTAAGCTTATGTTAGGGACATAATCCTTAGAACCTTCTAAAGACAAGTTTTTAGAACCTTCTAGAAGCAAGTCTCTGGAACCTTCTAGAAGCTTCTTAGTTAGTAGAAGATATTAGAGACATAGTCTTTAGAACCTTCTAGAGATAAGTTTCTAGAACCTTCTAGAAGCAAGTCTCTGGAACCTTCTAGAAGCTTCCTAGTTAGTAGAAGTTGCTTGAGAAGCTTCCTAAATAGGAGTATATATTGGAATCGAGGCTGAAGAGTTCTTCAGTCTCGACAACACATCTCTTGGAGCTCTAGCTCACCTCTCTAGTGTTGTTTTCATCTGATTAATCTAATTCTTGCCAATTCTTCTTGAACTTCTTATTAGATCTCGAGTCTGTATTTCTGTGTCCGTGACAGTTTGTCGAGACTTCACTCACCTCAGTTATCAGAGCTAGTTTCTTCTTTGTTAGAGTGTAGATTATTCCTCTGCTTGAAAGTATACTAGCATTTTAGAGGTTGCGGATTACCCTCCTCTAAACTGATACTTCTTTTGTTATAATATTGGAGTCTTATTCTTCTTGGAGAGAGTCGATTACCCCTTTTCTTGAAGCTCTTAAGGCATTTTAGAGGTTGCGGAGTACCCTCCTCTAAACCAATATTGTCTTCTTGTAGAGTCATTTCTGTCCTTCTCTTAGAATGGCCGGGGGCCAAGACATTAGTATGACAGAATGTTCGGAGTCCAAGTTGGATGCTATCATGAATGTCCTCGCTACATTATCACAAAGAACTGCAGAGATTGAAGGAGTCGTGGCAAGGCTTCATAATAATGGAGCATCTGGGATGACACAATCTAGGTTGCACCAGTCTCAAACTTCTACACTTGGAGAAGCAACTTTGCCTCAGGTTCGACAAGCGCCGCTGGTTCTACAACATAAGGAACCCCGAGTTAGCCTTCCGGATAAGTTCGATGGTACACATTCCAAGTTTTGAAGATTTATCAACTAAATCAGACTGATAACAGTTTTACAGCCCAAATGCTATCCAACGGAGGAGTCACGTGTTGGGCTTGTTAGAACCTTACTTACAGGACAAGCTCTATCATCATTTGCTCCTTTGTTTGAAAAATGATCGTCCATACTAAACAACTTTGAAACCTTTTTGGAGGCATTTGCGGAAGCATTTGGTGAACACGACAAGGTTCGATGGGCTACAATAAAGATCCGGTCACTACGACAAGAGATGCGCTCTACATCAGTCTATGCATCGGACTTCAGGCAATTAGCATGCGACATCAATTGAGACGAAGAAACGTTGATGAGTCAATTCTATTGGAGTTTAAGGGACGATGTGAAGGATCTGCTGTTAACTCTTCCTGATCCCCAAACGCTCAATGAAGCTATTAGCCAAGCTGTGAAGTGCGATAACCGCCTATTCCAATGTCGCCAAGACCAACGTTCAAGACAACATACGGTTTGCCAAGCTCCAACTATGTCGGCAAGCAGCATGAATTCACATTCAGAGGTAGAAGACATGTAAATTGATGCGGTACGTGTCAAATCTCTTACTCTAGAAGAAAAAAAGCGGCGTATGGAGGAAGGTCTATGCTTGTATTGTGGTGAAGAAGGCCACAAAGTTGGAAACTGTCCCAAGAAGCAAAATCGACATATTATCAAGACTAGGGGTGCGTTTATTCATGAAAACGAGGATGCCCAGCCACAATAGGAATCGTGCGGTTGGACAGTGAAATATCGCAATAACAACTAGGTTCCTTTCTTTCCGCTCAACCTGCCCTTTGTTTTACAATTCTTTTGCTTATTGGCCCTCAGAAACTGAGAACCTTAGCATAATTAGATTCAAGAGCATCTGCTTGTTTTTTAGACGAAGAATTCGCAAAGCATCATAAGATCCATTTAGTACAAAAATCCAAACCTGTTCATGTTGAGGTCATAGATGGACGACCTTTATTGTCTGGTAGTGTCACCCATGAATCAGAACCTATAGAAGTGACATTTAAGGACCATAGTAGTCATATTATTTTTAATATTATTAGAACCCCATCAAATCCTGTTATTCTTGGTCTTTCCTGGTTGGAAAAGCATAACCCATCCATAGATTGGACGTTGCGGAAGATGATCTTTCCCACAAAACCATCCAAGAGCAAGTCTAGTAGAAAACCCCGAATAGAGAAATTCTTATTTATTGGAGCAAGAGCATTTATAAGATTGTCCAAGGAAGGCACACCATTTGTCATTTATGTGGCTCCAACTACCGGGGAGAAGATCTCGACAGCAAGAATATCAAAGCAATATAAGGATTTTAAAGACGTGTTTCAAAAAAAAAATTCCGACATGCTACCGGAACACAGACCATATGATTGCGCCATAGACTTACAAGAAAGAGCACAACCGCCTTTTGGCCCAATCTACAATCTATCGCAGATGGAGTTGGCGGAGTTGCGGAAGTACATCGATGAGAATCTAGCCAAGAACTTCATCCGTCCTTCAAAATCGTTAGCTAGAGCACCCATCTTATTTGTGAAGAAGAAATATGGCTCGTTGCGAATGTGCACGGACTATCGAGGCCTCAACAAAGTAACAAAGAAGAATCGTTACTCGTTACCCTTGATTTCTGGTCTCTTAGAACAACTTCGCTGTGCAAGGACCTTTACGAAAATTGATCTAAGAGGAGCTTACAACCTCGTACGAATCAAGGAAGGAGATGAGTGGAAGACAGCGTTCCGTACAAGGTATGGCCATTTTGAGTATAATGTCATGCCCTTTGGTCTTACCAATGCTCTAACGGTCTTTCAACATATGATGAATGATATTTTCTGAGAGTACCTTGACGATTTTTTTGTCATCTATTTGGATGATATTTTGATATTCTCCAAAAATGAGGAACAACATGAAAAGCACGTTCGTTTGGTCTTGGAGAAACTATGCGAGCATGGACTATATGCCAAGTTAGAGAAGTGTTTATTTCACCAAATAGAGATGGAGTTTTTGGGATTCGTTGCGACTACAGAAGGCTTGAAGATGGACCCCAAGAAGGTGGAAGCAATCGTGTCGTGGGAGGTTCCGAAGACGGTTAGAGATGTACAATGCTTTCTTGGTTTTGCCAACTTCTATCGGATCTTCATCAAGAATTACTCTCAAGTTGCTGTTCCTCTCACTTGGTTGACATGCAAGGATAAGTTGGAATGGGAACCTCTAGTGGAAAAGGCGTTTCAAGACTTGAAGATCACATTTACTACGGCTCCAATCTTAGTACATCCAGACTTTACAAAGGCCTTTTATTTAGAAACTGATGCTTTGGATTTTGCTTTGGAAGCTGTACTTTCACAAATAGGAGAAGACAAGAAGCTCCGTCTGGTTGCATTCTATTCTCGAAAGTTCTCTGCTGCTGAAATCAATTATGAGATCCACAATAAGGAACTTCTTGCTATAGTAGATTCTTTCCAAGAATGGCATTATTTTCTTGAAGGAGCTACACATCCAGTGACCGTATACACAGATCACAAGAATTTGGAGTATTTCATGTCGGCTTGAGTTTTAAATCGATGTCAAGCTCGGTGGAGTATGTTGCTATCTAGGTTCGATTTTATTATCACTTATCGACTTGGAAAGCAGTAAGGACTATCTGATGCCTTATCGAGGAGATCGTATCTTGTACCAAAGGCTGGAGAAGCAGCGTTTGATCAACAATGTACGACATTGTTGAAGCCAGAGCAATTTAAGCTTTGCGCTACTATTATGCCAATTGATGCTGACTTCCTGAATCAGCTGTGTGTCGTAACCATTGAAGATTCAATAGTCATTGATATTAAGCAGCGTGCCAATGACGACAAGTTCAAGGTGGAGGGAGATCTTTTATATTTTGAAGAGTGGTTATATATCCCAAAAGGACCAGCACGACTCCGAGTTCTTCAATCTCACCACGATTTTCTAGCTGCGGGACATTTTGGATTCAACAAGACCTTGGAGCTTATTTCTCGAGATTTTTGGTGGTCCCAAATGTGGAAGGATGTGAAAGATTTTGTCCTATCCTACGACATCTATTCAAGATCCAAGAATCCTCAGCATCGCCTTTATGGACTCCTATAGCCATTGCCGATTCCACGTTGACCATGGTCTTCAGTTTCCATGGACTTCATCATGGACCTACCATCATCGAACTCATTTGACAGCATCTTTGTTGTGGTAGATTGGCTTACAAAAATGGCACACTTTGTCCCTTGCAAGAAGATATCGTCCAGTGAAGTCACAGCAAGGCTCTTTCTCGATAATGTGTATCGATATCATGGACTACCAGATGATATTGTATCAGATTAAGGAACCCAGTTTGTATCAAAGTTTTGGAGATCTCTCTTTGAGATACTGAAGGTAGATATCAAGCTTTCTTTGGCTTTTCATCCTCAAACTGACGGCCAAACGAAACGGATGAACCAAGTCTTGGAACAATACTTACGATGTAGCATCAACTATCAGCAAGACGATTGGACCACATATCTACCGCTAGCCGAGTTTGCATATAACAACACCCTCCATGCTTTGACTCAATACACACCATTCTTTTCCAACTATGGATATCATTCAAAGCTTGATTTATTGAGTCCATCAACAAATAACAATCCAGCAGCTGAAGGATTTGCGAAACAACTATCAGAGCTTCAAAATACGTTGAAGCTTCAATTACAATCCGCTCAAGAATCCTACAAGGCGTCTGCAGATAGATTTCGGAATCAAGTACCTACTTTCAAAATTGGAGATAAAGCATGGCTTCTTCGACGGAATATCAAGACCAAGCAACTATGTGATAAGTTGGACTATCGAAGATTGGGACCATTTATCATTCAGAAGCAAATCAATCCAGTGGCGTATCGTCTCGAATTACCGGCTTCTATGAAGGTACATCCACTCTTTCATGTTTCTCTATTAGAGCCTTATCGAGAGTCGTCTTTTTCTAGAAGAGTACAATATCTGCCACCTAGTATTGACATCAAGAACCACGAGGAATACGAGGTTGAAAAAGTACTAAATTCACGACGAAGGTGGGTTAAGTTGGAATATCTTGTTCATTGGTGCGGCTACAACATTAATGAGCGAACGTGGGAGCCAGCTGAAAATCTCACCAATGAGCCGCAAAAGATACAGGAGTTTCATCAACAACATCCTCGTAAACCTAAGCCGGTTTGACGATAGCTTCCTTCTGAAGCTTGCTCACCCAAGAATATAAGAAAGGGGGAGAGCACCACCTAAATTCATAGTTGATGTAGTTATTTTTTCCAAGATAAAATAGAATTTTTTCAATAGCCATAGTTTGGTCTTCTGATATGGATAGCCAAGAGATAGATACTATGCCAGTCAGATTATCTCAACCGACTAGCTCACAAAGGTGACTCTGAGATGAAGAACCACCTACACCACGACGACAATGGAGGATACCGAGTAACCGATTACTGGTGATTGTATTTGAGTCCGAGCCTGCTTACGATGGTTAGCCAGAAGGCGTGTTTGCAGGATAATTTTACAATGAGGACACGGTGTTGTATTACGTGCTTTCCTGCTCGAGAACGCGCGGGGCGTCTGGCTGTAGAATGTAGTATGGAGATTCATAATATTCAAGCAGTTTATCGGTTTTTGACTGTTGGAATATAAACAACTACAAGAATACACCGTAAATCTATACAGATGCCCTTCGATTGCTTATCGAAGTCCTTTTTGTCCCAGCCAGTAGATCTCTAGACGTTACAGAGAACCCCGAACAACCCAAACTGCTAATCTTCGATACCGCTTTATATTCACGATCTTGTATCCACTGACTGTCTTGTTAGATTAACCCAATAAATTTCATTCACTCCGCATATTCAATCCTATAGATACCCTTTTAACTCTTCATCACAGACGTAATTCGATTTCATAAAACAGTCAAGAGTAATCAAACCCACTTCATTAAAAATCCGGATTCACTATTACAACACTGACTTCAGCAATGATTGCCTCAGTCTTCCCAAAACCCTATGAAGAAAAAAAAACCCAATTCTCTGTCTTTTTTCTCCGCCCGAAGCATAAAGCTAGCTCTCTGATTCTTCAAAAACTCCTCAAAAAACTTCCTCTTTGCCCTCTCATTTCTTAACCTTAATTTTGAATTTCTTCAATCCTTTGTCTTGGATCCGGAATTGGCTCCCACTGTCAGAGCCTGGATCCAAAATTGGCTCTCGCCGTTAAAGCTTTCTCCTCCATTTTTACCTTTAAGAGATCCTTTTTATCAAAAAAAACGTTCCCTGAAATGGCACAGAGAACAGGACAGCCTGAAACAGAATCGAACCCCCGTAATCGGGACCACATTGAGTCGCCCGACCAATTCAGGTCTCATATTGGCTAAGAGTATAGTAGTAAGACCCGGATGTTCCTGTAATTGGATCAAATTGGTCCTTTGCGTCAGATTGGCTGAGGCCCGTAGTAAGACCTGGATTTTCCCGTAATTAGACTGCATTGGGTTGCCCGACCAATTCAGGTCTCATATTGGGTAAGAGGACCCGGATTGGATTCTTGAAATTAGATCCAATTGGCTTTTCGAACTAGGCTCAACCGTCGTGTGAATTGATCCTTTCCCTTCCTGCTGACTCCCGTTATTGGAATCGAATGGAGCATTTCAATATGCCCTGGCTGACTATAACGAGGTGACTGAATCTGGCCACGCAGTATTTGCACTGGAATTGGTCGTTGCTCCTAATATTCGAGGTAACTGAACATTAATAAAAGTCCCTTTTCTTTATATTTTCACGATATACTCGTATTACAACACGACAATGGAAGTTCATGCTTGGTCAGAAGTTGAAGGAGTGGACCACTACCATTGGCTTCAAGGGTCGATGAACCACTTACCTCGTGAACAACAATTGGAGTTCATAACAGACGTTATGCGACAGATCTTTATTTTCTTGCATTGGTACTAATTAACAATAACATTGCTTCTTAGAGACCTCGAAGCTAAAGGAGGGGGTGATGTTAGAGACATAATCCTTAGAACCTTCTAGAGACAAGTTTCTAGAACCTTCTAGAGGCAAGTCTCTGGAACCTTCTAGAAGCTTCTTAGTTGATAGAAGATGTTAGGAACATAGTTCTTAGAACCTTCTAGAGATAAGTTTCTAGAACCTTCTAGAAGCAAGTCTTTGGAACCTTCTAGAAGCTTCCTAGTTGGTAGAAGTTACTTGAGAAGCTTCCTAAATAGGAGTATATATTGGAATCGAGGCTGAAGAGTTCTTTAGTCTCAACAATACATCTCTTGGAGCTCTAGCTCACCTCTCTAGTGTTGTTCTCATCTGATTAATTTAATTCTTGTCAATTCTTCTTGAACTTCTTGTTAGATCTCAAGTCTGTATTTTTGTGTTCGTGACAGCTTAATTACATGTTCTTTAAGCTTGTCATGACTTTCCATCAGCTGGACATTTTGGATACAATAAGTCTTTGGAACTAATATCAAGAAATTTTTAGTGGCCTCAAATGTAGAAGGCTGTCAAAGGTTTTGTGTAATCATGTGATATTTTTTTAAGATAAAAAATTCCTTGTCATTGATCTTATAGACTTTTTTAGCCATTATCTATTTTGGAACAAATATAGTCTTTTGTTTCTATGGATTTTATCATAAATCTTGTAGTTTCAAGTTTGTATATTTCTATATTTGTAATAACAGATTATTTTATCAAGATGGCATATTTTATACCATATATAAAATCTATCATAGGTAAAAATATGGTTAAGCTTTTTTTATATAACATCTATCACTATCATAGATTGCCTTAAGATATTATATTGAGTAGGACGAGTCAATTTGTATCAAGATTTTAGAGAATCTTTTTTTAAATTTCAAAAGTGAATATAAAGCTCTCTTCAATTTTTCATCCTTAAATTGATGGACAAATAGAATAGATGAATCAAGTTTTGGAGTAGTATTTGAAGTGTACCATTAACTATCATCAAGATGATTAGACAATTCTTTTGCCATTAGTAACGTTTACATATCATACTTTAATACATTCTTCTATTTAACAAATACCTTTTTTTGTCAATTATGGTTATCATCTATGACTTGATGCTTTTGACTTTCAAAAGTTGATAATCCTATGGCAAAAGATTTAATAAATTTTTTGTTAAAGCTACATGCAACAATAAAGGCCCAATTAAAAGAAGTTCAAGAATAATAAAAGATTATTGTAGATGCTTATTACAAGGAACAACCACAATTCATCATAGGTGACAAAATATAGCTACTTTCTTACAATATCAAGTCTACTTATCTTTGTGATAGGTTAGACTATTGTAGGCTTGGACCTTTTCTTATTTGTGAACAAGTCAATTATGTTGCTTATTGATTACATCTACCAATGTCTATAAAGATATATCTTCTATTCCACATGTTTCTTCTTGAGCCATATAAGATAATGAATATTTCAAGAAAAAGACAAATGTCACATCTTCTTATAGAAATAGATAATAATCAAGAATTTGAGGTGAAAGAAGTTTTAGATTCAAGGCGACCCCAAAATAGATTAAAATATCTTGTTCATTAGCATAGATATGATATTAGTGAATACACATGGGAGGCAGTAAAAAAAAACTTATAAGTGCAGCAAAGAAAGTTGAGCCTTTTCGTTAACCACATCTATCATAAACAAGATGAAAAATAGAAAATCTTTACTATAAAAGAAACAAGATTTAGAGAAGATAGCATTCTACTTTCTATTCTTATTTGTGACTTTTGTATATTTGTAATGCTAAGGAGATGGAAAACCAACAATCAATAGATTTAATTCAAGAGCTATCACTTGTTGACTTATTAAATGATGTCATATAATAACATTGCTATATGATGAAAAATAAAAATATGGATGTTGTTATAGAAGAGCCTAATAAAAAGATGTAGTAGAAAAATAAGGATAAATGATAAGAAGATAATAAAAGGTTTAGTTTTAATACTACCTTTTAAAGAAGGGGCTTCTATTTACTTTATAGGTGCATAAATACCTCAAATCAAAGTAAATGAGATAAGTAATTATATATATATATATATATATATTAAAAAAAATTATCAATAGATTTAAGTAAAAATTACCTCAAATTATCAAATATTGATATCCAAAGAAGATCAGCTATGAACTTGGATCAAAATTAGACCTTGAGAGATAAAATCATGCTTTTGTAGTGATTTTGAGGTTCATTAGTAGATAAAAGAATAGGATTTGAGAGGAGACTTATAAAGAGATATTTAAACGTTGATTTTATATTAGTCAAGTTAATATTCAATTTTTGGAAGATTTTTAAAGTTAGTAATGTTCTTAATTGGCTTAGATTTTGAGAAATAAAACTATATTTATATATTTGAGGATTTTTTGAGTTTTGTGGTATGTATATAGATAAATTTTGGATAGAGTGTTGGTGTGCTAGTTGTAAATGTGTGTATAAATTTTGAAGTCAATAATATAATTAGATAAAAAAGTGTAAAGGTTTTTTTGGGTTAACGTCTCAAAAATTAGAGTTTAAAGATCAGTTATTATTTTTAAGATCTTTTATAATTTATCAATTGAATTGAAGTAAGTTTTTTTGTATAAAGACTAGATTTAATTTTTAATAGTTTAAGTAAATTTTAAGAGCAATTCAATAGTTAAAAAAGGAAATATTAGTACTTAAAGTTCAACATTTAGATTGGAATAGGAAGCCAACCAATACCCAAGCAAAATTTAGGATTGATCTTCTGATTGGTAAATTTGATCTTATTCGAATTTTGTGTACTTATTGCCAAATCATTTATTGAGAGATGTGTAAAATATGAAATAAGATCAATAGTATAATCGATAGATATTGAAGTTCTAAATTACTCCAAGATTAGATTAATTTGACTAAAATTTGATTAGGCTTTAGGATTTGATTTAGGCTTTAGGAATTAGTTAGGATTTAGGATTTGTTTAGAATTTAGGATTTTTCATAATTTATTAGGATTTTATTTAAGATTTAATTGAGAAATAATAGGATTTTAATTAAGATTAAATTAAAATTTCATTGAAATTTATTTAAGATATATTTAGAATTTTACTCTAATATTTTTTTTGAATTTCTTTAGGATTTCTTCATGCTTCTTTTGTAATTTCTTTAAAAAAATTTTGAATTTGATTAAAGCTTGATTATCATAGTTGAGATTTAATTAAAATTATTATAAATTCTATTAAATTTAGAATCTTGTTTTTATAATTTTCCTTCTACCTTCCACAATTAAGTGCTTTGTGCATTCTCTAGCAAGACTTTATGTAATACAATAATAAGATATTACAATTTTCACAACTTTCAAGATGACATAATTGAGATGAAAATCCTTAAGAATGACATATCTTTTTTTTAATAGATGGCAAGTTATAATATATTTAGTATCACAACTTTAGAAGAAACTCCCATAGTTTGGAGATTTTATTAGAAGCAGCAATGACTCCTAACAATGTTCCAAATGTTATATTTGAAGAGAGTTATAAAGACCTCAATAAAAATCAAATAAAAGGGTGGTCTTTTTGCCTTAATAAGATATACTATTTATAGCTGAGATGATCTATCAACCATCTATAAAGAGAAAAAAGATTAAAATATGTAACAAATATAATTCACCGCATCTTAGATTTCTTCAACATATGATAATTGCTCCTTCTGAAACTTGTCTCTAGAAGAAGGTGAATTTCATATACATACATATTACTCTAATGTTTATCTATATGATTAAACAGAAGTAAATAAAAATAGATTTATTTCATAATAGTCTTTAAAAAAGCTTCTTAGAAGCTTCATAGATGCTACTTTGATTTTACATGTGTTTGTAGTTGATTGATAGGTTAGAAACTTGATCAAAAAATTAATCACATATTGATGGATTGAAAAACAAGCTAATTATGTGGCATATATATAAAAAACTTGCCTTGCAAGTTAAGATATATATCTTACAAAGTTAATACATTTTAGAGGTGTGAGCCCAAATTTCACTACTCAATGAAATTGATGCTATACAATAAATTCAAGAGGTAGAATGAAAGAATTTTCAAATGTATAATTGTTAAGTTAATTTAAATCTTAGTATTTGTGGTTCAATTAACTTTAAGCCTTTCAAGTAATAGTTATTAATAATAAAAGTAAAACTAAAAATTAAAGAAAAGAAGATTAAGGTTAAAAGTTAATAATTAAATTATAAAAGTTATAAATTATTATAAAAATAGAAGTAAAAGTGGGAGTAAAAAGAGATAAAAGCAAAGGTACCTTGATAACATCTAAGAATTGAGGGCAACAACTCTTTTCTATTCAAAAATTTACCACTAATTGTAATTATTTTTAAATTAAATAATTTTTATTTTTTTGAAAAATTAACTTAAAGTTGCTTTTGCTCTAATAAATTTAAATTCAATTCAGTATCTAAGTCGCAAGTAATTCTCCTTCAAATTCAAGTGACCAAGTCTGCCATTGAAGGAAACCTTTCTCTACTTGGAAATTAATCAAAAATTCAACTTTTCTTTAAACTCAATGAAATTTATGCCATTAGAAGCTCAGCTTAAAGATTCACCTACTCTCAAAATTTCTTAATAATCCAATTAGAAGGCAGAGAGAAATACCTTTTTAAAGATGGGTGATTTAAACTGCCAAGGCAGCCGACCCCCGTGCACTCAAAATTTTACTAAAATTTTGTCCTTACTCCAAATCAAGTGAACCTTACCTTGTTGGAAATTTAACACCAAAAAATACAACCAAAAAAAATTCACATTGAAACTCAAAAATTTAATGACTGATTGAGGGAAATCCGAGGCTCTTCAAATCCTTGAAATATTTGAGAGGCCGAGAGAGCTATCTACCACAATGGCATATGTCTTAAAACCCAATGACCACCATCCACTACTTAAGATCCATGCACACACAACCACAAGTTCACAATGAAATTAAAAATCAAAAATAAAATTAAGATAAGGTTTTAGGGCCAAAATTTGGCATGGCTTTGCCCTTCACCAAAAGAAAAGAGAAAAAAGGGCTTGGAGAACCAAGCCACTCTTATACAATTGAGTGGTGGCTTGTGGAAGGGTGGCCACATTTCTACCTTTAATCTCTAAGATCCCTAATATAAATCTATGACCTTCATTCATCCAAAAGTCAATTTTGTTATTAAGGTTGATGGCTCTTATAAGTAATCAAGAAAGAATTTTTTGGTAAATCTAACTTTGCCATTGTGTTCAATATAACTTTTATGCTAAGATCAATTACTCGTATGCCTCAGTAAATGTTCAATTATAATTTTTATGAAAAAATTTATCTACAAGGATTTTGATGATTCTTGTAAAATTCTTCAAAATGAGAATTTCATTGCTCCACTCGTGTTTTGAAGGAGAGGGCTGATCTTATTTTCTTCACTCCACAAGGTGAATCCAATGCCATTATTGCATTCAAAAGACTTCTATTAATTATAAGAATGACTATGCCACTTGAATTTATTAAATTTTGAAAAAATCTCAAAAATATTAATATTGAATTTCATTAAATCTTTTAGAAAATCATAATTCTAACTCACTCTAAATCATATGAGATGTTTGTAGGTGAACTCTTAGGCTCTTAGTCAACCTTCATAGTAGTGACTAACAACCTCTAAATTATTAAAACTAACTAATTTGTTATTCTAATTTTTTAACTCTTATCACTTTGATCCTAATTAATCTAATTTAAAAAATTAGGCCATGATTTATACCATCAAAGGTTGAAATCCTAAAAATTATATAAAACTAAATTCTACTTATATAAATCCTAATCTAACATGCTAAATTATCATAAATTAAGAAAATAACGAAAATTTAAATTTTAGAGCATAATTAAGAGTTTTTAGGAGATCTTATAGAAAATTGCCATGTAGCTCCTAATTAAGAGTATATATGGAGGCAAGAGTGAAGCCTTCTTTATTCTTCTCAATGCCTTTCTAGTCCTTATTTTTGTTTTAAGACTTGTTAATCTTTCTGTCTTTGGTAAGAATAATTTTAGTTTAATATTATATTATCTTTCAGTGATTTCATAGTCTTTTTGAGTGACACAAGAGTGTATTGAGGTTTTTTTTCCTTCAAAATCCATGTCCTAGAAAATCACTCAACTTTCAATTGAGAAGAATAAACAATTTATATGATGCCTATAGCTTGCACAATTTAAACTTTGTATGCCAATTACTACATAATACTATAAAAATCTACTAGATTATATAAAATTACCATTTTTATTAATTTTTAAATTTAAATTATATTATATAAAATAAAGCATCATAGATGATCTCTAAGATTATTTTATTTTATTTTGTTATTATTGTTGTTGTTGTTATTATTATAGTTTATTATGAAATAGTGCATCCTTAGAAAATATTGACAAATAAGTTTCAAGATGATAAATTCTAATGGCTACAAGGTCAAGATTCTATTTTGATTTCTAGTAGTAGCACACTGATTTAAAAGAAGGATAGAAAATGAGTGCATGAAATCCAAAATACCAAATTATTTTTTTTGAAGAATTTAAGATAGTTGATCTATCATTGAGTAATTTTGCTAGGCCAACAATTTATTATCAAGTAGTTTTGATATTTTCTAATTAGAAATAAATCAAGGGCCTATCAATAATAATATTAAACTATGAATAATATAAACAATTCATTGTACTTAGAATCAATATGCACAAATTATCAAAAATTAATTTTTTTATTAATAGAATGATATATATTTATGGTAGTTGATTATGCATTGGCAAATTAAAGAGCTATTAGAATAGGATTGGAAGATGGAAGATGTGTGAGATATTATTTGGAGATGAGCAAAAATAAAGAAAAATATTGGAAAAAATCCAATTTGAACATGATGGGTTACTTACAATTGAATGTTTGAATTTTTGTTGCATCATCCACACATTTACATCCGTAGGTAGCACAAAATTAGATAAAATTTGATAGCATAATTAGATACCAAACATCACGGTTTTGTTAAAGTTGGATTCTTGGTTTTGTAATCCACCACTAGTAGAAACTAGATTGGCCTATACGTTGAAAATTGGTCAAAGGGAATCTTCACCTAAAACATTTATATAAATTCCATTTTTGGACCAAATTGTGGAAAAACACTAAAAATACTCTTTCCCTACATGGAATATTTATTTTCCATTTTTACACCTACTAGCTATATGCTGAAATGCTTAAGGTATCAGAAATAAGTTATCAGAAATACCTTATGATGGTCCATCTGTATACGGGGCATCTGTAGACACACAATGACAATTGTGTACCACAACTCTAACATTACTTGAGATGCACGGAATGCAAGAGCTTCCTGGAGGCTCTACAAGGAACGAACTTATGAAACAGCGTCCCTGTGTGAAACATTCTCTTGTCTCTGTTCATCATATTGTTGTGTTGACTAACGTGTAATGTCCTGAGTCACGTTATCCGTTATCCCCTTCCAAATAGTTAAATGACCAGCATCGCGGTATATGCTCCCTAAACTGTGCGAAGTTATTTCAGCCTTACACTGACACTGACTCTCAATGTCCTCTTCGAAACGGTTACTTCGCGAGTACAATGGTACTTTGGAACATATGCGTAGGCAATTCGGACAAAACGACCAGGAGGCATCCAATACTTTCCTATGGGGTCTTCGAGAGGTAACAAACAGAGCCCCGATATTCAACGACAATGAGAATGCCGTCAACCATGTCATATAAACCGGCAGCCCAGTCAACAAGAGTCGTGCTAAAAACTACATGGTGGAGCCTCCCGCGACAACAACTGCAGTTGAAAGGCTTTGGAGTGATCCTGAAAACCGCCTACCTTGGGAGATGGACGACTACAGGGAGAGGGGGAGGGAGAGGGCGATTTGAATGGTACGTTAGGACCAGCCTTCCGCTTGCAATTGTGTCTTCCTCAATCGCTCTCACGTCGCCGTTGGTGGCACAGTGTCCTCTCTCTCTCTCCCTCACTCTTTCACTATCTCTGACAGTAGGAAATTTATCGTGGTCTAGCTATCCGGGTCGAATGCAATTTCTCTTGTTGTTTGTAACCCTCTGGTTGTGGTCGAGCGGGAATCATGGCTATGATTCCTGGTCACTTATCCTGAAGCTCTGAGTCTGTCATATTCGTAGTTGAAACGATTCGTGTAGGGGATGTGGAAGGCGGTTTGGAATAGACAGGAAGGCTGGGCGCGTATATGAAGATCGGGATCTGTTTAGAGCATTGATAATGGCGAGGCGTGGGCTGCTTGTGAGATGACGAAAAATGACGGCTGTAACATGCCACGTTTTAGGTATCCAATGACTTAAGCTGCAAGCATCTGAAGTTTAACACACACACAGATTAGCAAGACAAAATGTGACCACTATTTCAACTGTGCAATTGCAATCAAATTACTTTAGGGTATTGTCATCAAGATTCTGCACAATGAGCCAATAATCTCTATGATCACGGAATGATTCAACATAAAAGATTAGCCATTCTACTTTGTATATCAATCTATACACTCCTTATTTTACATTTACATGTAGTATTTACTCCCACTTGTTCATGTTGACTTTAGACAACCAAATGTTATATTTTATCTCCCACTAAGTTAGCAATAAAAGTAATTATGCCCAATAAGGAATGGAGTTGAATAAAACAATCTTAGAGAAGAACCTTAGTAAGAATGTTAGCAATCTGGTTTGATATCAAAATATAAGTGAATTCAATTTTTTGTTTCTCCTAGAGCTCATGGATAAAGAATTATTTTATTTCAATATGTTTTATTTGTTTATAAAAAACATAGTTCTTGTCAAGAGCTATTATTCTTTAATTGTTGCATGAAATAATCATTAGTGAGAATTGAGGTATTGCAATATTATATAAGAGATAAGATAATTAAATGGATTTTTTTATTATCTTTGCTATTGCTAAAAGTTGAGTAAGAGTCATGGAGTTTGTGGTACATAGTTGCTATTGATTGTTCTATGATATGGTTCTACCAACTAAAGAAAATACATAACTAATGCAACTCTTGTGGTTATTCAAACTCTTTTGGTTAATGCATATAATTTATTTATTTATTTATTTATTTATATAGATGGTAATTTAAGAAGGTAGTACTAATGTCAAATTATTAGAGCTCTATATCATGAATACAAGCAATAGCAAAAAATACACAAATAAAATAATATTCGACAAGCAAGCTAAAAGTTTTGTTATAATTTATACATTATTTTTGAATAAAATATTTTACTGTAAATTGAACCTTATATTCTTAAAATTTATCATTAGAGTTACAGTTGATTTTGTGAACCTAGTTATAATAGATAGTTTTTTTATTTTATAATGATAAGGTGGCTTGAATAGAGACAAGTGCCTTTACTTATGTTTGTGGTTCAAAAAAATGATTACCAATAGCCTCAAGATAAGATGTAGATTCTGAATGAAGATAAATAGAAGCATTTGTTGTAAAAGAAGATGTGGCACAAAGAGTAGTATTTAAAGTATTTGGCATAGAATAATAACTTTGATATTAAGATAAAATTAAAAAATCTTGAGTCAAGTTAGTATAAGAAGTAGAAATAGGATTGAATAAAGGATCATTAACTTTTCTTACTTGAAAATCTTGTACTAATTTAGAAAAATTTAAAATTAATTTTTTTTATTATAATTCAAATAGAGATATATTTAATTATACTTTGAAGATAAGATATGATTCTAGAATAGTGGTCTTTTTTGCAACATTTCTAAAGAAGAAAGATAATCAAAATCAATAATTAAAAGCAATAAAAAATCAAAAACAAGAAGTAAGTAAAATATATAGATTTAAGATATTTTATCAAATTTCATATTAGAGCTTTCAAAAATTATATTGAAGATAGTGTTCTAGAACTTCTAAGCCATATCTAATACAAAATAATCAACAAAAATTATTAGAATACTCTTAAATCCAAATTTAGTCTATTTATATTTATAAATGTGTATAAGTATAAGTATCAAGGATATATATATTTCAAAGAATTAAAAGGCCAATAAATTCTTGTGTTATTCAAAAAGACTAAAAAATCACTCAAAGATGGTATAATATTAAATTAGAATGGCTATTGCCAAAGACAAGAAGACTAAAAAGTCTTGAAATGATACTAAAGACTAAAAAGGCATTGATAAGAGTGAATAAGGCTTTATTCTTATTTTTACATATACTATCTAACTAAGAGCTATATAGAAATGTTCTTTAGAACCTCCAACACGTGTCTAATTTGCAAGAAATATGACTTAACTTGCAAAGCAAGCTTCTTATATGGATACCATATCATTAGCTTATATCACAAGCTACCTACATGTACAACATATGGCTAACTTGTTGGCTAAGTTTCTGACCTATCAATCAACTATAAACATGCATAAAGTCAAATATGCATCTATGAAGCTTTTGAAAATCTTTGCCACAAGATAATATCAAATTTATCAATATTTATCTTCTATCTAGCACTTTTTATGTAGATAAATATATATGTCCGTGATAGCAAGAGAGCCAAATATTTTGTAATAAAGTACAAAACATTTGTAACCAAATAATTTTTTAAAAGATTTTTTATTATCAATTTGAGAATAAATTTTCTAATTCAAAATACATACCTTGGTAACTATAGCCTCTATTGAAAGTTATAGTAATAATATTTTTTTTATATAACATTGATCATGCTTATTTATAAATAATTTAATTATTTTATTTGATATAACCATTTTATTATAAGATGTAAATGGTACTAAGTTTATAACAAATTATAGCTTCATTTGAAAAAAAATTAAAAATATAATTAAAATATTTTTTTCTTTGATTTGTTCAAAAATATTTTATAAAAATTGATAAATCTTGATGTGTAATATTTATAGTTTTTGAAAGTAGTCAAAGGATATCAACTTTGTTTTGCAAAATAAACTCATTAGTAAGATGTAACATCATTTTTGAATAACATAAAATATTAAAAAACCTTAATAAATTCAACATTGAATTTTTTAAGATATTACAATGTAAAAACTTATTTGGAATAGACTTCTTGATTTTTTTTTTCATTATGCCAATATGTCAATTTGGCATGTTTTTTAGGCATGCAACCATAATATAAAGAGGATTCTTAGTTGCATTAACTAAGATAAAATTAAAAAAATAATTATGAGTAAATATTCTTCTAATAGTTAAAATTTTGATATTAGATATTATTTTATATCAAAGATCTATATTTTAAAATCAAATATATTACAAAATTATTCAAATCTTATATATAAATATTTTAAGATTTTTTTAATTAATTCTATATAATTTCAATGGATTTAAATAATATACTTTGTTTTAGATAAAAAAATTATAAGCTCTAAAGATGGTAATAAAAGAGATATCAACTTCAAAAACAATACCGATAGAGAAGAGATTGCTAGTAAAAAAAGAGACATAAATCACGTTAATAAAAATTCTAAGTAAAGACATACTATAAACTTCTTATTTTATATAAATATTACCTTGACTACAAATCCAAAATATGCAATCATCAGCAATTGTGATGTACTAGTTGCTTCCTACAATTGGAATAAAAGAGTCAAATCATTATCAACAATCGATCATATATTTTGTGGTGGCAAAATCTGCATATCAAAATTCATTGTAATAAAAAAAATAGATTATGCATGCAACAAAAAAGTAGAAGTCATAAATACAAAATTTAAAATTTATAAAGTAGAAAAAATTTATAACTTATTATTTAGATTGGAATAATATTAAAGGCTTTTAGATATATTAATTTTGGTAGTAATATTTATTGATGCTAAAATGTTTCTGTTCTTTTTCTTTGACTTTAATTGATTAATAGACCAATATTTTTTCTTGCCTTAGTTAATAAATTTTATTTGACTTTCCATATCTTGAATGTCTTAGAGATCATCTTAGTGTTGTAAATGACAATTTACCAACCTAGATTTTGGAGCTTCTTAATAAGTACGAAAAAAATAAGATCTCTTGAGTTGTCTTCTACACTTTGTATTTGAAGGATGCTTTTGTAGCAAAAAAGTTGTTCTTGTAGAATTAGAACAATTTTCTATTCTTTCAATACATTTGCCTAAGTAGCAAGTATGTTGTTATAACTTAAAAGAATACTTGATATGATTTTTGAAAAAGATATGCTCTTTAACATTTTATGTTCTAAATATTTTTTAAAAAAAGCCATGATCTTAATGCTTTAAATATGTGAATTGATATAACTTATTTGAAATAACTTATAATTGTAAAACTTATCTTGCAATTGAAAAATATTCTCTGCAATATGTTTAAGGTAGATGGAGCAAAGCTTTGTCTGCATAGTTTCAACAATAAAACAACATGTTACCTTTGATGTAATATGAAGTGATATTCTAGAAGTTATGAGTATTCTTGAATTTTATTTTTTTTATTCTATATGTCAATGTATACTTGAAGTTTTGGAGTATTTGAAATTATTAGTATAATCCATTGCTGACCAACTCTTATAAGAATACAATACATTATTTTTTCTTTAAAAAAAAAAATCATATAAAAATTCCACATAAAAACTAATCCTCATCAAAAACTTTGACACCAAATTTTCATAAGGTCAATTAGTAATTACTTAAAAGATAAAAATAAATCAACTATGGATAAAATAAGAAAGTTATTAAAGAAATCAAATGTATTAGTATTACTTAATATACATATAAAATGTAATAAAGATCCAAAACATGTTCAACTTTAACACACACATTAAATACACACAATAGCAATATAAAATGCAACTTCTATCTAAATTGTAAAATCACACTCAAATCACTTTATAACATTGATTTCAATTTACAACATAGCAAGCTATTAAATTCTATACTAATATGATAATTCACCTACATCAACCTATATAATATTAATTTTGGTTCACATTCAAAAAGACTAGAAAATCAATCAAAGATGGTATAGAATTAAACTAAAATAGCTATAATTAAAGATAAGAAAAGTAGAAAGTCTTGAAACAAAATCAAGGACTAAAAAAGAATTGACAAGTGTGAAGAAGGCTTCATTCATGTCTCTATATATACTATTTTACTAAGAGTTGCATGGCGACATTCTATAGGATCTTTGACACATGTCCAAATTATAAGACATATGTTTTAACTTGTAAAGAATATTTTTTATATGTGTGGCACATAATTAGCTTGTTTCACAAAATATCAACATATGTAATACATGGCTTATTTTTTTACCAAGTTTTTAACCTACCAATCAACTACAAAAATTTATATAGTCAAAATTATGTCTATTAAGCTTTTAAGAAGCTTTTCTATAAAATACAATTCAAAGAAACTACTTTTATCTACTTCTACCTAATCATATAGGTAAATATTGAAATAAATATGTATGCATATGACATTGCATTAATTCTTTCATGATTTCTTTTCTTTTCTTTAATAAAATCAATTAAAAAAATTAGATTTTAGGATTATAATAATGCAATAAGTATAAGAAATATCATACTTTGTTTGTCCATTTCACCATCAAATTCAAAATATTTCTCTTTAAGATAAAAAAATCTCTTTAAGAAAAATCTCTATAGATTCTCCATCAACATATTTTTCATCAAAAATATTTTAATGATAACTCCTAAGGACATAAAGATCTTAGCTAAAATATTCCACATCTCTTTTGTAAACTTATATATATATATATATATATATATATATATATATGAGTCAATTATAAAGACTTGACATTGAAGGCAATTAATGCTTGTACTTCAAATTTCCTTGATTTTATTTTAGCTTTTCATCTATATCCATAGGACATTCTAATATCTCATTTACATATATATAAAGCTTAAAAATTTGCATCAAATTCTTTATAAGTAATACCTATGTACTATAATATTTACATTTAAACAACTAATACAATGATTGATAGAAGATGATGCTATTGCCAAAAAAGACTAATACAATAGTAAGAAGCAATAAGATTGTTGAATAAGAATAAATCTTATAATAACTAAATATTATACAAACTACAATATTAAGAGGTAGTAATACCAAGCTATGATGGAAGAAAAGTAGTTCTTTTTTAACACAAGTAGCAAATCAATTCTAGTTGAAATGAAGAGCAATAATATTATAAGAAGGCTCTAACAACAACAAGACTCCAATAACAACAAGGCTCTAACAACACTTCACCCGTTGTTGTATTGTGATTTAGCTACTATGTGAAAATAATGCACATAAATATTTAATATATAATTTACTATACAATGTAGTAAGAGCCACATTGTTAGATTTTAATTACTTATAAAATATAATTAGATTAATACTTTGAAGTGGTTAGTTTAAAACGGCTATTATTGAAGTTGATTTTATGTTGATAATAGTTTTATGTATTTAGAGCCACCTTCATTAGATATTGGTAATACTTAAAATCTTGTTATGTTTCTTTCATTTGGTATTTAAGGCATATATTATATAAATCTTATAAGAAAAAGGATTGGAGAGGGATTTCGGTAGCAAAAAGAATAGTTAGTACATCCATATAGATGATTGGAGATGAATGATGAAAATTTCCATTGCTATCGGTGAAAAGGCATGCCCAATAGATTTTAAGGAGGCTGCCTAAGGTCTTATTAGGGATTAGAGTTATTCTTTCAAAGGCATTTGAACTTGAGAGGCTAAAGTCAAAAATTTTAGGTTTTTGGC
The DNA here is from genome assembly GCF_059467195.1 of Physcomitrium patens. Taxonomy (NCBI): domain Eukaryota; kingdom Viridiplantae; phylum Streptophyta; class Bryopsida; order Funariales; family Funariaceae; genus Physcomitrium; species Physcomitrium patens. Next base: position 2,950,109 of record NC_143434.1, on the reverse strand, counting down.
TATAGTTTTGGTACAAATTTTGAGTGATTTGGAGTTTTTATGAGAGAGATATAGGCACTCAAAATTAAGGTATTGATTTTGTACCTATTGTCATTCTTTTTGACTTAACATATGCATACAGAAAGCAATAAAGGATTGGCAACTAAAGTTGAAAAGAGAAATTTTTTGGCTATATTTTTTATTTATTTCTTGATGAATTCTAAGCTAAAATGAAGAGATTATAGATAGTTGAAGTTAGCACTTGTAATCTAAAGGTAGCAAGTAAACCGATTTACTAATGGCTGTATTTTGAACTATATCTTGAATAATTTGATAAGATTTTAGCTAAACTTTTCCAAAAATGTGTGTTATCATGTTATTAAACTTTATACAAAAATTTTGTAACATTTGAATCTTGGAATTTTGAGATATAGGAAAAATAGTAATCAAGTGCTTGTAAATTAGGGTTTAAAGCACCTGCTAGGATTTTTAAGATGCAAGACGATTTTTATTAGATTTTTAATATTCCAAAAAATAGTTTTTTTTGTAGTAAATCTTAAGGATAAAATTTAGATTATCTAGAAATTTTTAAAAAATTGAATAGTTGGATTAAGAGATATAGAAATTTCTAAAGTTTGGAGAAGAAAACTTGTATGAATGAAAAATATGTTTTGAAAGGGCTTTACTACAATTTAGATATTTTATATAAAATATAGGGGATTTTGGAAGCAAAGACTTTGTATATATGTTAAAAATGGAGATATGGAGCTATGGCAAAATTTTGATATAAAAGTGGATTTTTGTAATAAGATTATAGACTTTCCTTGAGCTTATTGGAAATCAAGCTTATCTATCAATGATTTAGTTATGATTTGGTATAGCAAAGGATATTAAGGAATTTCTAGATGATTTAAAAAGCCTTATATATAAAGTTTATTAAATATAAAAGATTTTTATTAGTAGAATATTTTTATATTATTATATTTATTTGGCCTTTATAATTAAAATATATTATTTATTAGAAGTTGGTCAATAAATTAAAGCTGAATTCTCTACAAATAAGTATCCGATATATTCTCAAATAAAAAATCACTCTATTGGACAACTGGTGAATTTGACGTAAAACATCTAAGATAGTGAATTTTAAAGAAATATTTTTGGCTTTCTATTATAGCTAAAGAATAAGTAAGTGGTAGTGGAAATTGTACTAAGGAATCACCATTACAACTTCATCTTGCTACAATTCAAATGTTTTAAGCATTTTCTTTTTATATGCAACAACAAAAAGAAATGGATCACAAAGAAGCAATAGCTACCAAAGCTTTAGAATTTGTTGTTGGTTTATTAAATCAATTTGATGGGAGAAACATTACCAGATATTTGAAATAATATTCTGAAGAGATGGAGTGCAATAAGGTATCAAAGAAGGAAATGGTCCTTATATTTAAGCTTGTAATTGTACTAGAGCTATGAGAGCATAAAAAAGAATTTATTCAAATCCATGTAGAAAAATGGGACGATTATACCCTTCAACTAAAAGAAGAATATTTTTTGGAGGATACTGAAAGAATAACAAAAAAATCATTGATGGAATGGATTAATAAATCCAACAAGGAGTTGATTGCAGCAAAGTTATTTAGAGAGTTTGACAAACAATTTCTTCAATCATCTCTAATGAAAAAGCTTATACTTCAAAATCATGAGGTAGAGTTATTTTTTCAATCAGCCAACAATAAATTATAAAGCAAATTGGATTTATTATTGAAGGATTTTTGCTTTTGAATCCTTACAGATTGGATATGTGGATCTAAGTATTATAGCATCTATAATTATATTTATAATTCCACATGCTCTTTTGGATTTAAAGCCAATTAAAATACCTCGAGTGCATCAATCCAAATTTATGGAACTTTTGAAAGAAAAGATACAAATGAAGATCTTAGAACCATCATTTGCACCATATTCTAGCTATTAGTTCATAGTACAAAAGAAGAATGGAACACTACAATTTACTTAGGATATGCAACCAATGAATTTAGTAATCATTAGAAATACATGGATTAAAAATTAAAAATATAAATTAAAAATATAAGTTAAAACTAAAAGTTAAAAATAAAAAAAAGAAGATTAAGATTAAAACTTAAAAATTAAAATTCATAAGTTAAAATATGAAAGTCACAAATTATTATAAAAACTGAAGTAAAAGTAGGACTAAAGAGAAACAAAAGCAAATGTATCTTGATAACACCTAAGAATTGAGGGCAATAAATCCTTTCTACTCCAAAAAATTTCAAAACATGTGATCAGCTTCAAATTAAATGATTTTTAATTTGTTGCAAAATTTACTTAAAGGCACTTTTTTTCCAATAAATTTAAATTAAAGCTAGTATCTAAGCCGTAAGAAATGCTCCTTCAAAGTTGAGTGACTAAGACTACCATAGCAAGCAACCTCCCTCCACTTGGAAATTAACCAAAAATTCAATTCATCTTTAAATTCAGTAAAATTTATGCCATTAGAAGCTCAGCTTGAAGATGCACTTATATTCCAATTTTCACAATAATCCAATTAGAATGAGTAATGCTTTTTCAAAGGTGGATGATCTAAATTGCGAAGGCAGCCAATCCTTGAATACTCAAAATTTTACCAAAATTTCGCCCTTACTCCAAATCAAGCGACCCTTATCTTGTTGGAAAGCATTGGATTCCTATTTTAAAAGGACATTTTCTTCATATCACTTCAAAAACAACAAAAAAAAAAAAAAAAAAAATCAATCTTGTTGGCATGTGTCCATCCGTGCAAGATGATGGTTCTAAGTACAACTTTCACATCAACTTGAAGCAATTTAAAGATGGCTTACTCAATGTAGTGACATTTTTTCCACATATCAAATTCCTTATATTCATCTATATGCAAGAGTAATAAAGTTGTGCAAAATTTCTAATTTATTTTTTTTATTCCTTGTACTTAACAAGCACACTCCTTTAAGTCTATGGTGATATTATAGTGCTTGTAGATGTGGACATATTCAACGTAAATGGTGCCAGTCTTCCATCTTACAAAATTAAAAAATCAAGCTACTTGTGCAACATCCATCTCCATAGTTGATGAAAGGTTGATCTTAGAGATCAACTTACTGGCGGAAAGTATTACAAGAAAGGTCACAATTGTAATACTTGTAATTGTTACCATTTTTGATGATAAAAGCTTTTCTTATTATTGATCCCTATAAGAATGATCTTTCATAAATAATATTAATAATGACATTTTGGTGCAGGGGCCATTAAAAATAGTTGACAAACAATCAATTGATAAAGTAAAAAAATGTAGTGAATCACATTATTCACAATAAAATAAATCACATAAAATAGATGGTTACTAAAAAGTTTATTACAAACATAAATGAGGCTTATTTTGATAAATAAGAATTTTTGTATGAAAATTATTTTAAATAAATTAAAAATATCTATTTTATATTTTTTTAGTATATAATACTTTTTAAGAAGAAAATAAATGCTATGACCATGTTGATTTTTATACTATTTTAAACAAGTAATTTAGGTACTATCAAATTAAGTTATAAATTATTAACTAAATTAATAATTTAAACTTTTTAATCTACATAATATTATATTTTTAATATATATATATATATATATATATATATATTCTTAAGCTAAAATGCTATAACATTTAGATATTAAAAAATTATTTATGTTATTATTTCTGATAAATTACTAAAAACGTTCAAAATCTAAACAAAATAAAATCTCAGTATTCATTATCATGTTTTAAGATTACTAGATATAAATTTGAAAAGAATTCAAAATAAATTATTTTAACAAAAATTTAAAACTTATATATATATATATATATATATATATATATATATATGCTACTTTTTTATCAAGAAAATACAATATATTTAGAAATTAAGATTGTAATATATTTTTTATTCTATAAACCATCCTCTATTATTTATATTGTAATGTTATACTAAAATTAAAGAATCATCATAAAAATATAAATACTAAGCTAAATTTTACAAGAATAAAATATAAAGCATAATAAACATATTGATTAATATATATAAATTTATTGATTAATACATACATACATATATATATATATATATATATATATATATATCAATTTGAAACACTTTGAACAATTGAATGTAAAAAAATTACATGTTAATTGAGTCATTAATAAAAAAAAATAATAAATCTAGATATAAATAAATTTTAAGTATTTAATAAAAAAATTTCTTATCTGTTCAAACATATTTACTTATTCTTTTTAGTTATGTAAGTATATTACATAAAAGTTCTAATACATATTTATAATTATTTTTAAAATAGAGTATATATAACTTATTTCATATATATTACTCTACTATAATTAATATGATATTTAAACATATATTCTTACTAAATGTACTGAAATTTTTATTGATAATTTTTTTTCTTATTATTTCATTATACTATGCAATATATCATAATGTCTTGTACAAGCTACACTTTACCAAAAATTTAATTTTAAATCATTAAAATTTTAGTTTTTATATCTTTTTTGTTTAGCATTATGAAATTTGATATATCAAGTATCAAATTACTTCAGAATATTTTTTCTCATTGGTTTCATAGTAATGTTTAAAAATTAGATATTAATTAATGTTTAGATATTTTACTTTTAGAAATGAAACTATATCAGTATTTCTCAAAAAATAATATTTATGTAATATTTATATAGTTCAAGTTTTGGTCAAGGAAGTCATTAATAGCACTAGAAGAAACAAAGTCTAATTCAAAATTAAGCTTACATATTATACAAAAAGATTATTGAAGACATTCCTATGCCACGTGTAACGTAACCTTTACTCCAGCCGCAAGCACAGTGCCGTGAGTTTAGAAAGTGTGACGCAGATTGTGCTGTGCACCTTCATCAAACTGTCAGGTCGATGGTTGCAGAAGGTCTGTCCACCTAGTATTCTCGGAGCGGACTCTAACACCATAAACACAGGTGCATTATTTTCGAATTCGGAGGACCTGGGAAGAGCACCATACCTCAACGACAGCTTTTCTCGTAGAATGCAAGGTGGATGGTCTTGGTGCGGTATCTCCCTGGCACCTGAGTTGAAACAGTGTTGATCTTTCGGATCGTTTCAGAATTTGGATTCTCGGGTTTGATGCCAACAGGCAAAGATTAGTTGCAGTTCTGGGGAGTTTGGGGAGGATTAGTTTCGTGGGGTGGACGAGGAGCTGACGGTCGCATTTGACATCGTTTAAGATTGGATCCACAGTGTTTATAAAACATTCTTCGTAGCCATGGCTGCATTTGCCGTGCCCACGTTGAAAAATGTCGAAGATTTTCAGGTTTGCGTCCCCTCGATTGGATTTTAGCTTCCCTGAAACTACAGTGGACATATAACCTCCCAGCACATTCCCTTAACTTGTGCAGTGTTGGTATATTTGGAGTTGTGAACTATGTGGTCTTGTAATCCTGCAGGTGTATTACGTCGCGACGGTGTTGGTAGTCATTCTATTGGTGAGAAGGTTGCTTACTTGGCCACACCAGCCGCCAGGGCCGCCAGGTCTGCCGTTAGTTGGCCACATGCATTTCCTCGGCGCAAACCCACACATCTCTTTATGGAAACTGGCGGACAAATACGGCCCATTGATGTCCTTACGTCTTGGTAACAAACCATACGTTGTTGCGACGTCCCCCGAAACGGCTAAAGAATTCCTAAAGACTCTGGATGCAAACTTCGGGTCGCGGCACTATTCATCCCAGAGCCAATATTTGCTTTACGGCGGTCAAGGTGCGTTGATTCCGAACCAGTAGCAACTACTACCAATGCCTCAGCGATTCTTTTTGGCTGACAGACAGTCCTCAGGCTCATGCATTGTTTCGTGGGTCAGATGTTGCGTTCCAGGAATCGAGTCCAAGCTGGCGGAACTTAAAAAAGATCTTCACGATGGAGCTCGCCAGCCCGGCGCGTTTGGAAGCGTCCCGACACATCCGAGAGGAGGAAATGATCGTCCTACTGCGCACCATTCACAGCAAAGGCGAGCTGGAACTGAAATCTCAGCTGATCGACATGATTTCACACGTTATATCTCGGATGGTCATCAACAAACGGTTCGATGATTCCGTAGAATCAGATTTTCCGACCCTGGTGCAAACACACTTCCGGTTGGCTGGGGCCTTCGTTCCGGGGGATTATATCCCCGCCGTGAAGTGGCTCGACCTGGGGGGATTCGAGGCCCAGATGAAGAAGCAGAAAGAGCGCATGGACGCGTTTATTGATGACATCCTGGTGCAGCATCGAGAACGGAGGGCCAAAGGACCCGTGCCGATGAAGGAATATGACATGGTCCATGTTCTTCTCGACCGAATAGAAACGAAAGACGACCAAATCCAGCTCACCGATACCCATGTGAAGGCTCTCGTACTGGTAAGAGCAGTGGCAGAGGTTTCGCTTAGTCTTTTGTTAGAATTTTCGATCAATGAACTAAGCCATTCCTTGGTGGTCTTGCGTTTGCTGCTCCAACCAGGACGCGTTCCTGGGAGCGTCAGAAACAATTATACTGACATCGGAGTGGGCAATGGCGGAACTCCTTCGACATCCTTCACTGATGGCCAAAGCGCAAGCTGAGCTCGACGCCGTCGTCGGCCGGGACCGCATGGTGACGGAGTCCGATCTCCGTCACCTCACTTACCTCAACACAATAATCAAAGAAACATTCCGACTCCATCCTGCAGCTGCGCTTCTACTGCCTCGCGAGTCCGCTCAACCCTCGCAAGCGTTTGGCTACAATTTCCCCGCAAAGACGCGCGTTCTTATCAATTGCTACGCAATCCACCGTGACCCGGCCATATGGCACGATCCTCTGGTCTTCAACCCGGACCGGTTTCTGCAAGCGGATCTCAAGGACGTGGACGTCAAGGGGCGGCACTTCCAGCTGCTACCCTTCGGCGCAGGCCGGCGTGTGTGTCCAGGGTTGTCGATGGGGATCCTGACCGTGCAATTCATCTTGGCGAGCCTGTTGCATTCCTTCGACTGGTCGTTGCCGGGTGACATGAAGCCAGAGGATGTAGACATGACGGAGATATATGGGTTGACGCTGCCGAGAGCCGCTCCGTTGCCTTGCGCCGCCAAGCTTCGGCTGCCATCGCACTTGCTCACCACCGCCCAGAAACCATAACTCCTCCTGCTCAATACCTGATGTGTGTACAGGATGCACAAACCCGGTATATGTCCGTTCGATACTGGGTTTGTGGTGTGTCGATTGATAACTTGGTTACCCTCAGAAACGTGATGGCTGTTGTACTGGTATGAGCTTATGATACCCTGGCTATATACCCGGTTGACATGGCAGATTTCTTGCTGGGGTTGTGTATACTGTTGCAACTGAATGCATGAATGAAATTTAGCAAGGCTTTTTATATTTTCCACTTTGAGGAGTGTGTGTGTAGATATATATATATATATATATACATATAATATTAATGGAATGATAAAGTGACCCATCCATTATCACAAATCGGCACATCAATTGTACATACCTTCTTCATCATTAAAAGCAGCATCCTCATTTGGATAAACAAAGTCATGGTTTTTGTATGGTTTCCAACCATTCTCAGCAGTTACCAATGGCTACTATTATTGTCTATTTTTACAATCCACATTTGGATTAACAAAATTATGGTTTTTTGTATGGTTCCCAATCATTCTCAATATTTGCCAATGGCTGCTATTAATGCCTATTTTTATTTTCTTTGCCTTGGTTCATCTATATATATTTACATAATCTTTTTCTTATTAATTTGTATTGCAATTCGCTCTTTTTTACAATAGTGTAGTGTGTATAAGAGAAGAAATTCTATATTCTACAATTCTTTGCATCTTGCAACAAAGAAATGAGACACACATGATTGTACCAACAAAGAGGTATTCTAAAAGTATAGAAGAAATGAAAGATAGTTTAGATGCATTTACATACAATGAAGGTTATGTTGTTTGCAAGTTTCTTTTTGATATGAATTGTAATCACAAGTATAATAGAAGACAAATTTACTATGACCAAAATTGTCATACTCATTAACAAAGTAGTGTAAGTTGATTGACTCGATGTTTGTTGCATTACATGTGTGTCGTTTGGAGAATAGTACACAATGACACTTAAACATTTGGTATAGTTTTTATAATCATGGATCTTATAGGTCATTCATTTGCTCAACATCATCAACGAGTAGAGAAAGAATTAACTTTGCACTTGCTTGTTGTAGGAGTTCAATCAAAAAATGTGGTCATTACCTTACAAAAGAGTGAAAAGATATAATTTAATATGATATGAAAATTTTGTTTTATTCAAAGTTTTAAAGATTAGTACATAACATTTCTAAATTAGATAAGTGATAGAATTTTTGAGTAGGAAAGCATGTTTTATATGTTTCTTCAAAAAAATCTAATAAGCATTATTTTTGAAAAAAAAAGACTAGTTAATATCACACAACTTCAATATGTTGAATAGAAATTTCTTAACATACAGATATATGAGCAAAGTGGCAAGAAAAGAGAAACAAAATACAAATTCAACTATTAATTGTTGTGAATGTCAATTTTTTTAAGATACATTTGCAACAACACTCAGAAGTGAATCTATGAAGTAAGTAGGGCAGCCAAAGATTTCCATGCTCCATAATAATAACTAGCTTACTCTATCTATTTCCAAAATAACCTTCACCTATAAACAAGGCTTTTTTTTACTATTGTTAATAAACTTCAATGATATAATGATATATCTACTACCTATAATCTAATTAAAAAGCTTTTAGATTAACATATTTGCATAAAACAACTCAAGAAGCTCAAGATATAAATATATTCTTTATATAGTCAAATAAAAAGAAAATTTAGGAAAATTAATCCAATATTTTTTCAATTAGTTATGACAAGTACCAGTCAATTTGAATTAAAATTAAAAAAAAAAAAAAAAAAAAAAAAACTACAGCTTATTGTGGATACATTATAGAATGTCATAAGCTTAAAATGGATACTTATAAACTAACCTATAAAAGATAGCTACGACCAATTTTAAGATGGAAACATAACACAATAATATTAGAAATATATCATTATTCAAACTTGTTGTAAAAAAAAAAAAAAAAAAAAAAAAAAAAAAATTACAAAGTGATATTACTAACCTTAGCAATTACATTTTGCAAGAAATAATATGAGATGAAGGAGGAAGATAAATTAGTAGACCTACTCTCTACATCCAAAGCAGCTTTTTTGCTTTGACAAAATCAACATTTAGAGTTAATGAAATATTATTGACAGATGCCTATTTTTTATTATAATATTAAATGATAAATATGTTCTAAAATTGCATGTGTCTAACCACTCACAACATGCATTATTTTCTTCTTGTTTCCAATAATAAGCCAAGTATAGATCTTTGCCTGATAAGTACATATTATTTTTGAATGTGAATTTAAATAAAAAAGAATGCTAAGTTAAGAAAATTACATAATAAAGCAATAGCATAATTGTAGACAGTAATAACAATATATAATAACATACATGTCATCTTATATAATAAAATATAACTATATATAGAATAATATTTAATATTTTTATATTGATTAATGTCTTGCAAATTAATTTCAATACTTCAATTTTTTAACCTGTATACACACTTAAATTGAAAAAGTAATAAAACATAGTCAATGTATAAAAAAAATCATGGGTTGTATTTCTAATATGGATGTACATTTTTTAGCAATACATGATTTCAATGAAACGTCAATATCTACACAAACAAAAACATCATTAGATCAAGCACCTTAATTTTCATCTATTCCTTAGGACTAAAACCATTTCAAGCTTGCCATTGTCTCTTAAAGACTATTCATAATCAATTAGAAGTTGTATTGTCCATACTACCACATTCAAAGCATGAATGCTATTAAAATCTGATTATCCTATAACAATTAATATATACCAAGTGTCACAGATATATATATTTATTCCAATAATTATCTATATGATTAAATAGAAGTAGGTAAAAATAGATTAATATGATAACATCTTTTAGAGAAGCTTCTTAAAAGCTTTATAGATGTGATTTTTACTTTATACATGTTTTTAGTTGATTGATAGGTTAGAAACTTGATCAACAATTTAATCACATGTTACATACATTAGTAGCTTATGGGACAAGCTAACTATGTGGCGCTCATAAATAAAACTTATCTTATAAGTAAAGATATATGTCTTGCAAAGTCAACACGTATTAGAAGTCTTATAGAACAATGCTACGTAGTTCTTAGTTAGATAGTATATATGGAGGCAAGAATTAATTCTTCTTCATTGTTGTTAATACCTTTCTAGTCCTAGATCTTATTTTAAGACTTTTTAGTCTTCTTATCTTTTACAAAAGCCATTCTATTTTAATATATTATCATCTTTGAATGATTATGTAGTCTTTTCAAGTAATACAAGAATGTCTTGATCTTTCAATTCTTCAAGATTCATATCTTTGATAGTCTCATAATAATATTAATTCATAATTCTTGACTTGTTTTAGAAGTAAGTAGATTATTCTACTTCTATTATTATATTTTGAAAGTTACAAATTATCCACCTTTGAATAAATAATTTAATTTTTTGATATTGATTTTTCTTTAAAGAGAGTGAATCATCTTTCTTTGTAGAAATATTCATTTAACATTTGAGGTTGTAGATTACCTTCTTCTCATTTGACTTTTGGATTTATTAAGTTATTTAAAATAAAAAGATAAATAATAAATATTATATTTAGTAAAATTAAAAATAGATTTACAATTATTGAAGATCTTTACAAGCTTATCAATACTCTTAAGGTGGAAATTTTATGCATCACCAATATCAATTACAAAAGCACTATTCTTACACCTATGGAAGAAGTTTAGAATCTATGCTAAGAAATCGTGTAGTTGAGGGAAATAAGTAAGTCAACCTTACAATCAAATTCAAGAAATCTTACTTCTACAAGGATAAGGGTGGCAAGGATTAGTATGCACAAGAAGTTTAATAGAACAAGATCAAAATTTCAAGGATTTTTATAAAAAATTAAAATCTATTTAAAATTGTGTCTTTCCCAATACTTTGATGGATTTAATTAAGTTGGATTCATATGCACATTTCTTTCTAGAAGTACTCTCTTTTAATTTACATCTTTGATGGAAAAAGATTCACAACTCTTTTATGATTTAAATTTATTCTTAAAAATATTTACCACCACATCTAAAAAAAGTGATCAAGAAAGAATACTAGAGACCAAGCTCTTATCTTTACAACAACGAGCAAGTTCAACCACTATATATACTATTAAATTCCAAAACCTTAATTGCAATGTGGATTAGAATGACAAAGCCTTTATCAATCAATTTTAATATGGATTGAAGGATAACATCAAAGATTTGTTATTAATAATGCAAAAAGAAATTTTTTTGGAATAATTTATTACTGAAGCCATTGCATGTAACAATCAACTATTTAAAAGGTATTAAGAATAAAGATTTGGCTAAAAAAGAACAAGTCAAGTAAAAATGGCGGCTCCTAAGCCTTTAAAAACTTATTTATCACAGCCAAAATCAATGCAAATTAATACAATATATTTTAAATTACTCATGAAGCAAAAAAAAAACTTGATACTATTAAAAAGATTTATGCTTATATTATGGAGAAGCTAAAAATATTACTCAATATTGTTCAAAGAAGAAATACAATTAAAAAATGATAAGCACAATTGCCAAACAAGATAATATATTAAAAAATGAGTTTCTTCAACTACAATAAAAATTGAGCCATTGGAAATATATGCAATACCTACTAAAGGTTATATTTTCTCTTCAAATCCTTCACTTTTTTTTACAATAGATATACGTTTAGGACCTAAAAATTATAGTCTTTGCCTTACTAGATTCAAGAGCCTTAGCTTATTTTATAGACAAAGACTTTGTCAAAAAATAAGAAATATCATTAATCAAGAAAATTAAACTATACATGTAGAAGTCATAGATGATTGTTTGTTCTCTTTTAGAGATATCACCTATAAGATTTTTCCTTTAGATGTAGCAATTAAAGGTCATAATAGTTTAATAATATTTAATGTAATAAGATTTCTTTTTAATTTAATTATTTTTAAATTATCGTAATTAAAAAATATATATAATTTTCAAATAGATTGGATTTTTTATAACCTTTATCTTTTTTGTAATTAAGTTCAAAATTTTGTTAGTCAAATAGAAATATATAAATCTAATACATTCAAACCCTTGTTGATATGTGTAAGAACTTTCATGCATGCCATAAAAGAAAGGTCATCTTTTATTATATATGTCATGTCCATTTTTGATGGTAAAAAGATGTTAAGTGATATTCTTAGCTAGTATTAAGATTTCTAAGATGTTCCCAAAATACAAATATTCTTTCAAAGCATCAATCCTATGGTTGTTTAATTAATTTGTAAAAACGAGCTCAACTACTATTCAGATTAAACTATAGCTTATCAGAGAATGAATTGGCTATATTAAAAGAATATATTGATAAGAAGTTGAATAAAAACTTCATATTCCATTCAAAATTTCTAGTAAGAGCTCCTATCTTATTTGTGAAGAAAACAAATTGATCTCTATATATGTGTGTAGACTATTGAGGACTTAACAAGATTACTATCAAAAATAGGTATTCTTTGCTTTTAATTTCAAGACTTCTTTATCAATTCAATCAAGCAAAGATCTATACAAAAATAAATCTACAATGAACATAAAATTTGGTTTGCATCAAAGAAGGAGATAAATAGAAGACTATTTTTTGAATTGGATATGGACATTTTGAATGTAATGTCATGTCTTTTGGACTTACAAATGTATCAACCACTTTTTAACATCTCATGAATTTATTGATGATTTTTTTATTTGCTATTTAGACAATATTCTAATCTACTCTAAAAATACAAAAATATAAATTTTATATTTGTTGTGTATTATAAAAACTTAGAGATACAGAATTACTTGCCAAAATAGAAAAATGTATATTTTGTATTACTCAAGTTGACTTCCTAGGATATATTATTTCCAATGAAGTATTAATGATGGATCCTAAAAAATACTAGATTATCATAGATTGGAAGATTCCAAGAATAAGAAGAAATATACAATGTTTTTTTTGGTTTTGCCAATTATTACTGAATCTTTATCAAGAACTTTTTTTTAAGTTATAGACTTATTTATACATTTGATTTGTAAAAAAAAACTTGAGTTGAATAAAGAAGCCAAAGTATCATTTGATGTTTTAAAGTAAGAATTAATTTTTGCACCAATCTTATATTACATCGACTTTTTTAAGGCTTTTTTTATGGAAAAAATACAATAAATTTTTTTTTGAATATAATATTATCACAAATAGGTGTTGATGCCAAATCACATTCAATAGATTTTTATTTCAAAAAAAATTCAGTAGCAAAGATCAACTATAAAATCTACAATAAAGAAAATATTGAAATTATGGATTCTTTTCAAGAATGGCATCAATATTTAGAAGATACTTTTAGTCTAATCATCAAGTATATAGATTACATAATCTTTGAGTATTTCATGTTAACATGAGTGTTGAATTATTACAATGCTTGTTGGAGTATGTTATTATTAAAATTTTATTTTAAAATCACATCTTGACTTAAAAAAATAATGTTTATCAAATGTATTTTCTAAACATTCTTATCTTACATAAAAAGTAAATTATTGAGATAATTATATAATTATCATCCACCACTTGATACTTTTTACTTTTTAAAAATTGATAATTCTATGATAAAAGATTTGACAAATTATTTCTCATAGCTATATGCAATAATGATTAAGAAAGAAGCTCAAGAACAACAAAAAATCAATGTAGCTACCTATTGCAAGGAACAATCTTAATTCAACATGAGTGAAAAGGTATGATTACATTGTCACAATGTGTCAAGGACATGAATCTCAAAGAAAGAAATTCTAAATACACTCTTATATTGCTCAAAAAGACTAGAAGATCACTCAAAGGTGATATAATATTAAACTAGAATGGCTATTACTAAAGACAAGAAAATTAAAAAGTCTTGAAACAAGACTAAGAACTAAAAAGGTGTTGACAAAGAATGAAGAAGGCTTCACTCTTGCCTCCAAATATACTCTTAAATAGGAGCTATGTGACAATATCCTATTGTCATGGACATACATTGGAAGATTCTTCGAATATTCTTCTAGAATATTCTCTAAAGATTCTCTAAAGATTCTTTTAGAAGATTCTAGAAGATTCTTAGAATATTCCCTAAAGATTCTCTTAGAAGGTTCTAGAATATTCTGATAGATTCTAGGAAGTTGCTCGAGAAGTTTCCTAATTAGTAGAAGTTGTTGGAGAAGCGTCCTAGTTAGCGGAAGTAGCTCGAGAAGCTTCCTATTCAGTAGTATATATAGGAGTCGAGGCTGAAGGGTTCTTCAGTCTCGACAACACATCTCTTGGAGTTCTAGCTCACCTTTCTGGTGTTGTTCTTGTACTCATCTGTTTAATCTAGTTCTGCCACTTCTTCTTGAACTTCTTGTTAGATTTCAAGTCTGTATTTTGTGTCCGTGACAGTTTCTCGAGACTGCATTTTCACTGGTATCAGAGCTAGTTCCTTCTTGTTAGAGAGTGGATTACCCCTCTTCTTGAAGGTGTGCTAGTATTTTAGAGGTTGCGGATTACCCTCCTATAAACTGATATCTCTTCTTTCTCAATATTGGAGCCTTATTCTTCTTGGAGAGAGTGGATTACCCCTCATCTTGGAGTCTTAAGGCGTTTTAGAGGTTGCGGAGTACTCTCCTCTGAACCAATATTGTCCTCTTGTCAAAACTCTTTTTTCTTCTTTCTGAAGGTTAGCCGAAGGTTAAGACGTTAAAATGGCTGAAAGTTTGGAATCCAAACTAGACGCCATCATAAATGCTCTTGCCTCGTTGTCACATAGGACAACAGAGATCGAAAGAGTCATGGTAGGACTCCATAACAATAGAGCATCTGGGATAGCGCCATCTAAAGCATATCAGCCTCAAACTTCTGCGCCAGAAGAAGCAGTTCTACCTCCATTTCAACAAGATCGAGTAGTCCTACAACGAAAGGAGCCTCGAGTTAGTCTTCCGGATAAGTTTGATGGAACTCGTTCCAAGTTTCAAGGTTTTGTCAACCAAATCAGGTTGATAACAATTTTACAGCCCGAACGTTATCCGACGGAGGAAGCGCGTGTTGGGCTTGTTGGAACCTTGCTTACAGCACAAGCTCTGTCTTGGTTTACTCCCTTGTTCGAGAAGCGATCGCCAATCCTGAGCAACTTTGAAACGTTCTTGGAGGCGTTTGCAGAAGCATTTGGTGAGCATGATAAAGTTCGATGGGCTACAACAAAGATCCAATCGCTACGACAAGGAACACGCTCTGCATCAGTCTATGCCTCGGATTTCAAACAATTGGCAAGTGACATTAATTGGGGTGAAGAGGCGTTAGTGAGTCAGTTTTATTGGGGCTTGAAGGATGATGTGAAGGACTTGATGTTATCTCTTCCTGATCCTCAAACGCTCAACGAAGCTATTAGCCAAGTTGTAAAGTGTGACAACCGCCTATTCCAGCGTGGCCAAGACCAACGTCCAAGACACCAAATGACTCGTTACGACGTGACTATGTCTGCAAATAGCTTAAACTCACATTCGGAGGCAACAGACATGCAAATCGACACGGCGCGTGTCCGATCTCTTACTCCAACAGAGAAGAAACGGCGTATGGAGGAAGGGTTATGTTTGTACTGTGGAGAAGAAGGTCACAAGGTTGGAAATTGCCCAAAGAAGCAAAATTGGCACCCTGTCAAGACTAGAAGTGCGATGATTCCAGAAAACGACGACGCCCAGCCACAGTAGGAACCTTGCGGCTGGACAATCTAATATCACGACAACAATCAGGTTCCTCCTTCTCTGTCCAACCTGCCCGTTGTTTTACAATTCCTTTGTTTTTAGGCCCTCAAAAACAAAAAACTTTAGCTTTATTGGATTCGGGGGCATCTACTTGTTTTTTAGATGAAGAGTTTGCTAAACGCCACAAGATCCGTTTAGTACAGAAGTCCAAACCTGTTCACGTAGAGGTGATAGATGGACGACCCTTATTGTCAGGCAACGTTACCCACGAATCAGAACCTATAAAAGTGGTGTTTAAGGACCATAGTAGTCACGTTATTTTTAATATTATTAGAACCCCATCAAGCCCTGTTATCCTTGGTCTTTCTTGGTTAGAAGATCATAATCCGTCCATTGATTGGAGGCTACGAAGGATAACATTTCCTGAAAAAAATAATAATAAACCTGTTGGTAGAACCTACATGAAGAAATCCATGTTTATTGGAGCGAGAGCGTTCCTAAGATCGTCCAAGGAAGGTGCACCATTTGTCATTTATGCAGCTCCAACTAGCGGCGAGAATATCTCAACATCGAATATACCAGAGCAATATAGGGATTTTGAAGACGTGTTTCAGAAGAAGAACGTCGATATACTGCCGGAACATCGACCATATGATTGCGCCATAGACTTAGAGGAAGGAGCGCAACCACCTTTTGGTCCAATATACAACCTATCGCAGACGGAGTTGGCAGAATTGCGGAAGTACATCGATGAGAATCTAGCCAAGAATTTTATTCGACATTCAAAGTCGCCAGCTATAGCACCAATCTTATTCGTGAAGAAAAAGGATGGCTCACTACGGATGTGCGTGGACTACCGAGGACTCAACAAGGTGACCAAGAAAAATCGCTATCCCTTACCTTTGATCTCCGGCCTCTTAGATCAACTTGGACGTGCAAGGATTTTTACAAAGATTGATTTAAGAGGAGCCTACAACCTTGTGCGAATCAAAGAAGGAGATGAATGGAAGACAGCCTTTCGTACAAGGTATGGCCATTTTGAGTACAATGTCATGCCTTTTGGTCTTACCAATGCTCCAGCGGTCTTTCAGCATATGATGAACGACATCTTTCGGGAGTACCTCGATGACTTTGTTGTCATCTATCTGGATGATATTTTGATATTTTCCAAGAATGAAGAAGAACATGAGAAGCACGTTTGTTTGGTTCTTGAAAAACTACGCGAACGAGGACTCTACGCCAAGTTGGAGAAGTGTCAATTTCACCAGAATGAGATGGAATTTTTGGGCTTCATTGCGACTACAGAGGGCTTGAAGATGGATCCAAAAAAGGTAGAAGCAATTATAACTTGGGAAGTTCCGAAGACGGTTAGAGATGTTCAGTGTTTTTTTGGATTTGCTAACTTCTATCGGATCTTCATCAAGAATTATTCTCAAGTTGCTGCACCACTCACGCGTCTAACAAGCAAAGACAAGCTCGAATGGGGATCACAAGCAGCAAAAGCATTTCAAGATCTCAAGACGGCATTCACTACGGCTCCAATCTTGGTACACCCTGACTTTGCAAAGGCTTTCTATTTAGAGACCGATGCTTCAGATTTTGCTTTGGGAGCTGTGCTTTCACAGATAGGCATAGACAAGAAGCTTCACCCAGTTGCGTTCTATTCACGAAAGTTCTCTGCTGCTGAGATCAACTACGAGATCCACGACAAAGAGTTGCTTGCTATAGTGGATGCCTTCCAAGAGTGGCGTCACTTCCTCGAAGGAGCTGCACATCCAGTGACTGTTTATACGGACCACAAGAATTTGGAGTACTTCATGACAGCTCGAATTTTGAATCGTCGTCAAGCTCGATGGAATATGTCTCTATCACGATTTGACTTTATTATCACCTACCGCCCTAGAAAACAGCAAGGATTATCTGACGCATTATCGAGGAGATCGTATCTTGCGCCAAAGGCTGGAGAAGCAGCGTTTGATCAACAATGTACAACATTGTTGAAACCAGAAAAATTCAGGATTTTTGCTACTGTTGCAACTATCGATGACGGCTTCCTCAGCGAGGTACGTACTGCGACCATTGAGGATTCTATAGCTCTTGACATCAAACAACGTGTCGATAATGACAAATTTAAGGTGGAGGGAGATCTTTTGTATTTTGAGGAGCGGTTGTATATCCCGAAAGGACCAACTTGACTCCGAGTACTTCAATCTCGCCACGACTTTCCAGCTGCGGGACATTTTGGATTCAACAAGACTTTGGAGCTCATTTCACGAGATTTTTGGTGGTGCCAAATGTGGAGATTGTGAAGGAATTTGTCCTTTCTTGTGATGTTTGTTCAAGATCCAAGATCCCTCGACATCGTCCGTATGGACTTCTCCAGCCATTGCCTATTCCGCACCGACCATGGTCTTCAGTTTCTATGGACTTCATTACGGACCTACCGCCATCGAATTCATTTGACAGCATCTTTGTTGTGGTGGATCGATTTACAAAGATGGCGCATTTCGTGCCTTGCAAGAAAACATCGTCAAGTGAAGACACCTCAAGACTCTTTCTTGATAACATATATCGTTATCATGGCCTACCAGATGATATCGTGTCGGATCGAGGTACTCAGTTTGTATCCAAGTTTTGGAGGTCTCTCTTTGAGATATTGAAGGTGGATATTAAGCTCTCTTCGGCTTTTTATCCTCAAACTGACGGTCAAACGGAGCGGGTGAATCAAGTTTTGGAGCAATATTTACGATGCAGCATCAACTATCAAGAAGATGATTGGACTGCATATCTACCGCTTGCTGAGTTTGCATACAACAACACTCTTCATGCGTCAACTCAACAAACACCATTCTTCTCCAACTACGGATACCACCCCAAGCTCGATTTATTGAGTTCTTCAGCAAATAACAACCCAGCAGCTGAAGGATTTGTGAAGCAACTATCGGACCTTCAAGCGACGTTGAAGCTTCAATTGCAATCTGCCCAAGAGAGTTACAAGGCATCTGCAGATAAATATCGAAATGAGGCGCCTACTTTTAAAGTTGGAAGTAAAGTATGGCTTCTTCGACGGAATATCAAGACCAAGCGGCCATGTGACAAATTGGACTATCGGAGATTAGGGCCATTTGTTATCGGGAAGCAGATCAATCCGATGGCATATCGTCTGGAGTTACCAGCTACTATGAAGGTACATCCAGTCTTTCATGTGTCTTTGTTGGAACCTTATCGAGAGTCAGCTTTTCCCCAAAGAGTACAAAGTCCGCCACCAAGTATCGAAATTGAAAACCATGAGGAATACGAGGTGGAAAAGGTACTAGATTCACGGCGTAATAGGAGAAAATTGGAGTATTTAGTGCATTGGAGTGGATACGACATCAATGAACGAACGTGGGAGCGTGCCGAAAATCTTCCCAATGCACCAAAAAAGGTACAAGAATTTCATCAACGATATCCTCATAAACCTAAGTCGATTCAACGATAGCTTCTTGCTGAAGCTTGCTCATCAAGTAGCATAAAAAGGGGGGAGGGCACCTCCAAAACCCATAGTTTGATAGTGTAGAACTTTGTTAGCAACTATAGTTTGCTCTCATCATTTTAGCCTTTGGACATGGATAGTCAAGATACTACACTTGTTATGTCATCTCAAGCGACTAGCTCACGAAGACGACCACGAGATGAAGAACCGCCTGCACCACGACGACGTCGGAGGATACCGAGCAACAGATCGCTAGTAATTGTATTTGAGGTCGAGCCTGCCTACGACGGTCAGCCAGAAGGTGTGTTTGGAGGACAGTTTCACAATGAAGACACAGAAGTCCACGCTTGGTCAGAGGTTGAAGGTGTTGGTCACTACCGTTGGCTCCAAGGGCCGATGAATCATTTGCCTCGCGAACAACAATTGGAATTCATAGCGAATGTGATGCGACAGATTTTCATTTTCTTGCGTTGGTATTGACTGATAACAACATTGCTTCTCGGAGACCTCGAAGTTAGAAGAGGAGGTGATGTCATGGACATACATTGGAAGATTCTTCGAATATTCTTCTAGAATATTCTCTAAAGATTCTCTAAAGATTCTTTTAGAAGATTCTAGAAGATTCTTAGAATATTCCCTAAAGATTCTCTTAGAAGGTTCTAAAATATTCTTAGAAGGTTCTAGAATATTCTGATAGATTCTAGGAAGTTGCTCGAGAAGTTTCCTAATTAGTAGAAGTTGTTGGAGAAGCGTCCTAGTTAGCGGAAGTAGCTCGAGAAGCTTCCTATTCAGTAGTATATATAGGAGTCGAGGCTGAAGGGTTCTTCAGTCTCGACAACACATCTCTTGGAGTTCTAGCTCACCTTTCTGGTGTTGTTCTTGTACTCATCTGTTTAATCTAGTTCTGCCACTTCTTCTTGAACTTTTTGTTAGATTTCAAGTCTGTATTTTATGTCCGTGACACCTATAGAACCTCCAAAACGTATTGACTTTGCAAGATATGTATCTTAACTTCTAAGACAAGTTTTTTATATATACACTATATAGTTAGTTTGTTTTATAAGCTATCAATGGATGGTTAATTTATTGATCAAGTTTCTAACCTATCAATCAACTACAAACACATGTAAAGTCAAAATAGCATCTATGAAGCTTTTAAGAAGCTTCTCTAAAAAAACATTATAAAATAAATCTATTTTTATTTATTTTTATTTAATCATATAGATAAATATTAGAATATATATATACATACATATATATATATATATATATATATATATATATATATTCATGATATTATCCTTCCTTCTAGAGACGAGTTCTACAAAGAGCAGTCATCATATATTGAGCAAATTCAAGATGCAACAAATTATGTTTGTTACATATTCTGATCTTTGTTTTCTTTGAAGATGGTTGATAGGTCCTCTAAACCATTGATAGTATTCCATACCAAGGTGAAAAGACCACCCCATTATTTGATCATTTTTGAAACCTTTATAACTCTTTTCAAATAAAATATTTAAAATATTAAGAAAATTTGTTTTGATCTTTAATAAAATCTCCAAATTTTGGAAGTCTCTTTGAAGATTGTGATATCAAACATGTTATATCTTACCATCTATTCAAAAAAACATCAATTTTGAGGATCTTCATCTAGATTACATCATCTTGAAGGTTGTGATAATTGCAATGTTTTATCTGATAAATGAAGAAGTGATAGCTCTTGAGTTGAATCTATAAGTTATTAGTTTTCCATCTCTTTAGTATCACAAATGCACAAAAGTACCAAATAAAGATAAAAGATAGAATGCTATCTTTGCTAGATCTTATTTTTTTTATAGCAAAGATTTGTTATTTTCTTTCTTGATTTTGATAGATGTCGTTGATGAAAAACCTCAATCTTCTTTATTGCATTTGAAAAATTCTTTGTTGGCTCTCATATGCATTCATTAATATCATATTTATGCCAATGAACAAGATATTTTAACATATTTTGGTGCGGCCTTAAATGCAAGACTTTTTTTATCTCGAATTCTTGATTATTATTCACTTTTATAGGAAGAGGTAGTATTTATCTTCTTTCCAAGATATTCATTGTCTTATATGGTTCAAGAAGAGATACATGTAATATAGAATAGATCTTCATAGATTTTAATAGATTTAATTGATAAGCAATAGAATTGATTTATTTACTAATAGAAAAAGATTCAAGCCTACAATGGTCCAACTTGATATAAAAATAAGTAACCTTAATATTGCAACAAAGTAGATATAATTTGTCACCTACAATGAATTATAGTTGTTCCTTCTAATACGCATCTACATTAAAAAAAAATTTGTTATTGAGATTTTTTTAATTATACCTTTATTATTGCATATAATTTTAACAAAAAATTTGTCAAATCTTTTGCTTCAAAATTATCAAATTTTAAAAAGTCAAAAGTATCTTATTATGGATGATAACCATAATTGGTAAAAAAAAAAAAAAATTATTATTAAATAGAAGAATGAATTGAATTATTGTATACAAACTTTGCTTATGGCAAAAAAATTGCCTATCATCTTGATGATAATTGATAGTATACATCAAATATTGCTCCAAAACTTGATTCATTTATTTTATTTATCCATCAATTTGAGAATAAAAAGTCAAAGAGAGCTTCATATCCATCTTTAGAAATTTAAAAAGGGTTTTCCAAAACCTTGATTTAAATTGAGTCTTTTTATTTAATATAATATCTTTTGGCAATCCATGATAGTAATAGATGTTGTTGAAAAAAAGCTTAGCTATATCTTACTTATGATAGATTTTGTATATGATACAAAATGTACCATCTTGATAAAATGATTTACTATCACAAATATAGAATCATATAAACCTAAGATTAGAAGATTCATAATAAAATCTATAGAAACAGAAGACCATGGTTGTTCTCAAAAAGATAATATTTGAAAAAATTTATAAAATTGATAATGTACAGTTTTGAATTTTGAAAAAATATCATATGATTTTACAAAGTATTTGATTGTCTTTTATATTTGAAGCCAAAAAATTTTTTATATATTAACTCTAAAGACTTATTGTATCTAAAATATCTAGTTGTTGGAAAGTCATGATGAGCTTGAATAACATGTATTTATACTTTGTCTTTTGGAATATATATAATTGTCCTTCTAAGTAGAATAAATTATTTTTAAACTTCAACTTAAAAGTACTATGTGATTTAGAAGAATTATTCTTGATATTATAAATAAGATGATCAGAAGACATATTTGATTGAATTTGCTTGACAAATATTGAATCAATAGTCAATGTTGATTTTATTACTCAAAGATGAAAATTCTCTAGCTTCAAGAAAATCATTTTTTATTAATCAAAAGCTACATTTCTTTCTTTTGGTGTAAGATAAGAACGTCTAGAAAGGACATTTGATAAACCTTATTATTTTTCAGATTTATAGGTGATTTTGAAATCAATTCTTAATGAAGATATACTCCAATGGGCTTAAAAATAATTCAAAATACATGCAGACATGAAGTACTAAAGATTCTTGTGATCTATATATATAATAATTAGACAAAAATTATCTTCTAATTATTATCTTGAAATGAATCTACAATGACAAGAATTTCTTTGTTGTGGATTTTGTAGTTAATTTTAGCTACTAAAAAATTTTTAGAATGAAAAGTAATTAGGTGGAGCTTATCATCTGTTTCAATTTATGATAGAATAGTACCTATAGCAAAGTTTGATGTATTTTTTTCCATAAAAAATATCCTAAAAAAATCGATGCAATATAAAATTACTACAAAAATAAATGTTATTATTAAGGCTTGAAAAGATATTTTTACTTTTTTGCTCTACTTAAGTTTGTCTTTACATGTTAGATATATAAGAAAAGCTACAATTTGAGAATTCTTTTTGATGAAGATTTGATAATAATTGGCAAATCTCAAAAAATATTGCATATCTTTGACTATTTTTGGAACCTTATAATTTATAATATTTTGGATCTTTACTGGATTTATTATTAATCTTTTGTTCAAAATGATGTATCCTAAAAAATCAACTTGAACAGTGTAGAATATACACTTTTCTATCATTGTATATAATCTTAGATGTTTAAGTTTTTGTGATATATGACAAACATGAAATTCATGATCTTTTGTATTCTTAGAATAGATTAGAATGTTGTCTAAATAATATATAATAAGATTATTAAAAAAATTCACAAAATATATCATTCATGAAATGTTTAAAAGCAGTTGGTATATTTATTAGTGCAAAAGACATGACATTATATTTGAAATATCCATTCTTAGTTTGAAAAGTAATCTTCTACTTATCTCCTTCTTTAATACAGACTAAATTGTATGCTTTTTATAGATCTATTTTAGTATAGATCTTTGCATGATTGAGTTAATCAAAAAGTTTTGAAATCAAAGGTAGGAAATACCTATTCTTGATGGTGATCTTATTAAGTCCTTGATAATCTATGTACATTTGCAAAGATATATTTTTTTCTTTACAAATAAGATTAAATTTTTTGCTAGAGATTTCAAATGGTATATGAAGTTTTTAGCCAAGTTCTTATCAATGTATTTCTTTTGTGCAACCAACTCATTTTACAATAAGTTGTAGATTGACCCAAATGGTCGTTAAATTCTTTCTTGTAGATCAATTGAATAATCATATGATGGATGCTTTGAAAGAATATCTATATTTTTTTTTTAAGAAATTTCATGAAAATCTTGATACTTACTAAAAATATTATTTAACATCTTTTCACCATAAAAAATGTATGTGACATATATAGCAAAAGATGGTCTTTCTTTTACAGCATGCATGAAATTTTTTGCACCTACCACTAAGAGTTTGGATGTACTAAGCTTATCTATTTCTACTTCACCATCAAAATTTTGGATTAAACTGTAAGAAAAATTGAGATTACAAAAAATCCAATTTATCTATGAATTATATTTTTTTAACTATAATAATCTTTAAATAACTTTATTAAAAGAAGATCCTATGATATTAAATATTACTACACTATTATGATCTTTAATTGCTACATCGAAAGGAACACTCTTATAAATAATGTCTCTAAAAGATAACAAATAACTATCTATGACTTCTACATGTATGGATCTAGTATTCTTGACTAAAGATATTTCTTATTTTTTGATAAAGTCTTTCTCTATAAAACGCACTAAGGTTCTTGAATTTAATAATGCAAAGACTTTGTGATTTTTAGGTCGTAAGCATACATCTATTGTAAAATAAGGTGAGGGATATGAAGAGAAAATAAAACCTTTATTAGGTATTGTACATGATTACAGTTGTATGATTTCTATTATAGCTAGAAAAACTTATTTTTTAACATATTATCTTTTTTAGCAATTATGCTTCTTATTTTGTAATTGTGTTGCTTCTTTGGATAATGTTAAATACTATGCTTAGCTTTTCTACAATATAAGCACAAATTCTCTTGACAATGTCTAGTCTTTTCTTCCTCGGTGAGGAATTTAAAATGTACCATATTACTTTGCATTAGTTCCAATCTTAATAAATAAGTTTTATAAAACTTAGAAGATGTCCTCATTACTTGGCTTGTTCTTCTCTAACCAAGTCTTTTTTCTTGATGCTTTTTAAATAATCAATTATTGTATGCAATGGCTTAAACAATTAATTGTTCTAAAGATTCTACTTTCAGTATTGTTAATAACAAATCTTTAAGGTTATTCTCCGATCCATATCAAAATTGATTGATGAAGGCTTTGTCATTCCAATCCATATTGTAAATAAGGTTTTAGAATTCAGTAGGATATATTGTGGCTGATTGTGAACTTTATTGTAAAGATAAGAGCTTAGTCTCTCCTATTTTTTTTCAATCATTTTTTCCAAATCTTTCCATAAACACTTTAAGAATGAATTCAAATCATAAAAAAATTATGAATACTTTTTTAACAAAAGTTCAAACCAAGAGAGAACACTTCTTGATAGAATTGCACCTATAAATTCAACTTGAATAAATCCATCAAAGTATTAAAAGACATGCAACTATAGATAGAGCTTGACTTATTGCTAAAAGCCTCAAATAAATTTATCTTGTTCCATCAAACTTCTCAAGCATACTAATCTTTATCCATGTTGTATTTATAGAAGCAAAACTTCTTGGATTTAGTTGTGAGGTTGATTTACTTTCTTCATTTAATTGTATAATTTTTTGATGTAGACTTTGTACTTCTTTCATAGACATAGGATTAGTATTTCTATAGTTGGTGCTTGTGATGTGTGAAATTTCTACTCTGAGAGTATTAACAACTTCTTAATGATCAACAATAGCTACAAATCTATTTTTACTTTTACCAAGTATAGCATCCATGATATTTCCTTCCATTTCAATTAACTTAACAAATCCACAAGTCAAATTAAAATAAGATAATCTACAACCTTTAATATTAAATAAAAATTTCCATGAAGAAAGATAATTTGCTCTCTTTAAAGAAGATATTAGTATGAAAAAACTAAACAATTTGTTTAAATGTAGATAATCTGAAATCTTCAAAACACAACAATAGAAGTAGAATAATCCACTCAATTCTTAAATAAAAACAAGAATAATGAGTTAGCACTCTTGTCAAATTGTCAAGGACATAAATCTATAAGAAAGAAATTCTAAAAACACTCTTATGTCACTCAAAAAGACTAAAAAATCACTCAAATGTGATATAATATTAAACTAGAATGGTTATTGTTAAAGATAAGAAGACTAGAACGTCTTGAAACAAGACTAAGAACTAGAAAGGTATTGACAAAAGTGAAGAAGGCTTCATTCTTGCTTCCATATATACTCTTAACTAAAAGCTATATGGCAATGTTGTATATGACCTCCAATACGTGTAGACTTTGCAAGACACATATCTTAACTTATAAGGAAGTTTTTTTATTTATATGCCACATAATTAACTTGTTCCACAAGCTTTTCACACTTGGTTAACTTGTTGACCAAGTTTCTAATCTACCAATTAACTACAAATACATGTAAAGTCAAAGTAGCATCTATGAAGCTTTTAGGAAGTCTTTCTAGAAAAAATTGTGAAATAAATATACTTTTATTTATTTTTATTTAATCATATAGATAAATATTAGAATAAATATTTATGTTCGTGATACAATATCAAGAATATATGTCCTTATGACAAGTTGGAGTATTGTAGGCTTGGACCTTTTCTTATTTGTGAACAAGTCAATCTTGTTGTTTATTAATTACATCTATCAAAGTCTATAAAGATCCATTCCATATTCCACATGTTTTTTTTTAAGCCAGATATAACAATGAATATCTCAAAAAGAAGAAATCTTATTCATTGGAGCAAATATGATATTAACAAATGTATATAAGAGCTAATAAAGAATCTTGTAAATGCACCAAAGAAAGTTGAGGCTTTTCATTGACAACATATATAAATACCAAGATAAAAAAAATTTAAAAAATTAAAAAAAATACTATAAAAGAATAAGACTATGAAGACAATATTTTATCTTCTACTATTATTTGTAGCTTTTGTATATTTGTAGCGCTAAGGAAATGGAGAACTAAGAATCAGTAAATTCAACTCAAGAGCTATTGTTTGCTAACTTATTAGACAAGATATTGCAATTGCCACAACCTTCAAGATGACATAATCGAGATAAAGATCTTTGAAAACAACATGTCCTTCTTTGAATAAATAGAAAAATACAATAAGTTTGATATCACGACCTTAGAAGAGACTCTTAATTTTTAGTGATTTTATTAGAAGTAAAAACAACTTTTGATAGTCTTTCTAATGTTTTATTTTAAAAGAATTAAAAAGAATTTAACAATGATTAAATAATAGATTGGTCTTCTTATTCTTATATGAGATACTTTCAATGGTTGAAAAGACTTATCAATCATTTTTGAAGAAAAAAAAAATCACAATATATAACACATACAATTTGCTATATCTTGAATTTCTTCAACATATGATGACTGCTCCTCGTAGAACTTGTTCCTAAAAGAGGAGATAATTTCATGGATATATGTATTTATTCTAATAATTACCTATATAATTAGACAGAAGTAGATAAAATATATTAATTTCATAATATCTTCTAGAGAAGCTTTGTTAAAGCTTTATAGATGCAATTTTGACTTTACATGTGTTTGTAGTTGATTGATAGGTTAAAAACTTGGTCAACAAATTAACCATGTGTCACATGTGTTGGTAGCTTGTAGAACAAGTTAACTATGTGGTGTACATAAAAAAAACTTCTCTTATAAAATACAATATATGTCTTGCAAAGTCAATACATGTTAGAGATCCTATAGATTATTGCCACATAGCTCTTAGCTAGATAGTATATATAGAAGCAAGAGTATAGTCTTCTTTACTCTTGTCAATATCTTTCTAATCTTTGGTCTTATTTCAAGACTTTTTAGTCTTCTTACCTTTGCCATTCTTGTTTAATATATTATCATCTTTGAATGATTATGTGATCTTTTCGATGGACACAAGAGTATCTTAATCTTTCAATTCTTCAAGATTTATGTCCTTGAAACCAAATTTTCAAATAAGGATAATAAGATAGACTAAGAGATCAACCATAACATGTTTGGAGATACATATTCCTTGTAATTTACACTCCTTAGATCTGCAACAACATTATGATCACATCTTCCACTGAGCTGCTTCATAGAGTGAATGACTAATAATAATTTGTTTATTCTTAAAAAAAATGCTCATCTTCTAGATAGAGATGTTATTTATGGCACTATTAGCTCTTCTTTTTGCTTCAGTCACAGAATTGGAATTGATGTAAAACCAACCACCTGAAATGATTAATAAATGAGTATAATAATAATTCACAAATATATTCTCTACTTATAGCCCACATAATAAGTGCGCCATACTTAATTCACAAATGCTGACATTTTAAATATCCATATATGTAAATGACTACTATAAACCAAGGCTTATAGTGTTTTGTACCATCATCCATGAACAAATCATGTGCTGAAATAACAAAATATCTTTTGAATTGACATAAAAGCAAGCTCAATAGAGTTGGTGCAATTATCTACACTGCAACATTTTTTTCAGCCCCTTTTCAATTACATCTGCATAATACTGCAAGCTTGGGAATAAGAAAACATCTTTTATCTCAACTACATGTAAATAAAATCTGATACAATTAAAATCCAATTGGTTCACATATTTTATTACATATGCTAAAACAAGAATTTATATAAGAATACTTGCAGAATGGTTTGTTATGGTTCTTACAAAATATATTTTGAATAGAATACATGCTTAATAAACATGATATCATTTGAATCTTACATCCTCCAAAATAAGAGAACTTACTATCTTAAAGGTCGATTAAATTCAAATATAGGAGGTAAAAAAATAAATATAGAACATACTATCAAGTGTATATAAGGGTATATTAGGTTCCTTCTAAACATAACAATTTGAAGTAATGTGTCAATTACTCATAGCTTTCACAAGCAATCGACTAATTTCTAATATACACCAACAAAATTTAAGCAAAGCAACAAAGCTAAACTAATCAATTATCTCAAAAGTATTAGACTTAGTTACCATAGATGTAAAGCATTCCACTCTTTGTGATGATATTACCAAAGTGATACTATTGCTCATGGTAATGAATAGTACATAACAACTCTTGAAAGAAGTAGCAAACTTGAGTGGACTCGAGTTACAAAGTAAGCGTAGAGCAATGAGACTATCTTGAAATGAGTCTCTTGTTCCCTTTGAAACAAATAATTAGGATTTTATTATGATGGATTGTGGTACATGGATGTGATTATCATTGTAATGACAATGAAGATTAGGTAATCATAATTGTGAATAAATGTATTTGGTTTTTATTGGTTATAGATCTTATGATAAAAAAATGAATCTAGATGTAATTATTTTTTTTTATAATTGTGATGATGGGTGGATCGCTTGAGTAAAAATTTGGATCACTTTGTCATTTTCTTAAATATATAAAGAAGGTTGCAAAAAACTATGCCACTCGATATATAAAAGCTTTTGAGAGTAGTCTCTTATTGACTTCAAGACTTTAGAAAGCTTCATTTTCTTGTATTCTCCAAGTTTTTCCGCTCTTGTATTCTCCACATTCTCTTTTTCAATGAAAATGTGTCTAAGTATCTTTGTCTTACATTAAATTCAATGAAAATGTATCTTAGTATCTTTGTCTTACATTAAATTGTTTTACTTAATCAACTAGCAAAAACTTATGCCATTGGGTATAATAATTTTTGGCCCAACCAATCATATCTTTGTTCATCTTTACTTCGATGTTTCCTTGTTCACATATTTCCTTATTCTCATATTCCTTGATTCCTATATTCTTTATATTTTCCAAGTTTCTTATATTTCCTTCTTCACTACCAACTAAAAGACTTTTTTGTCTCTTTGTGTTGTATCCAAGCTACTTATATAATAGATATGTTTGGTTAGAAATCAAGTTTTTTTTATTGTTTGCCAATCTTATAATTATAAAAAAAAAAAAAAAAAAAAAAAAAAAAAAAGATTAAATACACTATTCCTATCAATTTTTATTATAGTATAACTTTCTTTGTTTTATAGTTAGCTCCTATAGTTGGGCCAATTGGATGAAATTCCTCTATGTCTTATATCTTTTATATTACCTTCTTGTAATTATATTAGAATATTATTTTTCTAATATAAAATAGTTTATTTTAAAATTTAGTTTTATAATATTGCAATCTTAGAATATTATACATTCTTGTTCATATAATCCCTTTTTATTATTTTACATATCAATTACATATCATTATTTATTGTTCTTTACAAAATATTCTTATACATATATAAATAAATATATAAATATATATATATATATACACACATAATTTAAATTTGTAAGGTTTCAATTCCAAATATTACAGCACATGTTGATTCTTTTTATCACATTTTAAGCTCTCATAAATCATGATATTTTAGTTTTCTTCAAATTTATCCAGAATACTTCTTCCTAAAATCAAACAAAAAAACATAATACATTGATGTACATATTTCTGGAAACTAATATTGTACAAAAGATACAACAAACAGGCAGATATCACGAGTGTTAGTGGTACAATGGTGAATTTTCATGGCACCTTTGGAGTTGTGTGAAACTTCAATCATACCAGTAAGACATGTTCACAGCAGATAGACTTCACTATTGGTAAGTAACTTTTAAGTTGGTACATGACACAATGATCACAATAAAGGATGATCATTTTTTTTGTGTTCGCAAAACCTAGTGCCGCTTAAGTAACATAAGATAAACTAGTTTTTTGTGCTATCTTATTCCTACTCTGTCTGCACAATGCCAACCACTTTTCAAAAGAGCTAGTTAGTGCCCTGCTCTGCTCTGCTCGAAATAAAAGCCTCGCCCATGTAAGAAACCACACGTCCATATAACAGGGAGTCTCCAGTTTGTTCCACCAAGAGTATCACTCAAATTGATGTTCAATTTCTTAGAAGACATTGATTTCCTCATAAACCTGTGACCAATCTCGGTGGATAATGTTGCAAACACAAACAGCGTGGTGATGAATGCGTCTTCGCGTCTCTCCTGCAAAGAGTCTATCAAACTCTTCCATGGTAGAGTGAATATTAACTGTGTAAAGGAACTTGATATAAGTGAGCAGGTCACTTTGAATTCATGCCATCATGCCAACAACTTCAACTTCTAATCGTTGTTCGCACTTCCAAATCTGCCACCCATCTACATTCCCAAACATTCAGGCGCAGAGGGTCAATGACCCGATAATCGCGCCACGAAACATGATACCATTTGGGATAGCACCTCTCCATGTGTCTTACACTTGAGAGACTGTAGTATTCTGAAGTTTACTTCTTCATTTTATCCTGCCTCCTCTTTCGAGCTTTGCTTCCCTGACGCTTAGCCTTCAACTTCTCTTCCGATTGATTGGGCTCTGATTGGGCTTCGGCCTCCTGCTCCTCTAACGGTCCCTCAGAAACAACCACGGAATAAGCCTCAGTTTTCGTTTGCTCAACTTCCTCGGGCTCAGCAATGGATGCCTCAACCTCCTGAGCAGCAGGCTCCTCGACCGAGAGTTCTGTTACAGGTGCATCAACCTCTCCTTCAATGGAATAGGGCTCTAGTGACCCCACAGGCTTCTCTGCAACAGCGTCTTCCACTCCTGGGGCTTCCTTTCCTTCAACAACTGCAATCCCCTCCACAGTAACAACCCCGTCCAGACTCAATCCATAGTATTCTTTCATTGATCTAAAGTCAAGCGAATCAAGTCCATACACCGTGTCTCCTTTAATATCTCCTGCATTCAAGTCTAGCATGTCCACTTGCTCATGCTCATTTTCTGATGTATAAGGAGAAAAAGAATCAGGGGCAGATTCATACAACTCCGAATCACCTTCCGTTACAGCAGTATTAGAAAACTGCTGAACGACGAGTTTTAATGGTAATCCATGGTCTGACTGTTTATGTATTGCTTCAGAAAGCAAACATTGCATAGATACTGATAGAACCTGACCTGCTTTCTTGTAAGGAGCTTCTTTTTCATCAACGCCCTTCTCTTCGTTGATTGGTGCAGAGGATCGGCCTTCAGGATGACCAACTTGAGTCTCCTCAACTGCCATCTTGTAAGTAAAAATTTCTGGTTCTTCACAAACTGTCGATTTCTCCGAAGCAGACGATGCTCCAGCTGATTCTTCTTCTACTCTATTGAGCTCCTCAGGTTTATCTTCTTCTTCTTCAACAGAATGCTTATTCTCACTTGGAACTTGAACAGGTTCGTCTGTCGCTTCTTTGATTGCATCGGCCTCCTCTGAGCCCTCTCTTTGTCCTTTTACACGGTCATCAAAATGGAAGACATTATATTCTGCTACTTCGCCTTCTGCTTCTACGGTGGAGTCATCTATAGAGCGCTCAGCAGTGTCATTTTCTTGGACCGCCTGTTCCTCATCTTTTTTCTGTACTCCCTCAAAATCATTCGATTCCTCAGGCGATTCCTGTCCAATTTCCTCTCGCGTTGTAGTAGAAAGCACCTCTTCAACTTGATTGTCAATATACTTGGAGGAGTCGCACCATTTTATGATACTCGACAGAGAGACAAAGTGGAAGAGGGCATAATAAGCAGTGACCCCACAGAGTAGAGGAGCTAAGAAAACTCCACCAATCAACATGAATACTATGACCAGAGGAGCTAAAAATGGGAGTAATATCAATACTACCATGGATATTAACCGACGACTCCGCGTTTGCAACGCAAAATTTGCTCCCTTCTTGGCTTGTGCATAAAGATTGTACACACCATCGTAGCTCTGACTCCACACATCATTATCATCCGAGCGGGCCATGACCATATTTCTTCGCAATCTCAGTAAATAATCTTCTTCAGGCACTTATCGTCTACACTCATTCGCATGTTAGAGAGCGAGTCCTCCATACACCTATAGGTAACAGCTTAATAATAAGCGATTTCGTTGTGACTGGAACTTAAACCAGAAATCCATCACCTCTGCCGTAATAACGTAAAATTCCCTTGTTCGTTAAGGCCTGCCAGTGCCATCTTCTCACTTCACAACACGACATACACAAAAAATGAATTCGATTACACGAAAAATGGCTAACAAAGATGAATTCAAAAGCATTTGCATGGAAAAGAAATTCTGTACCTCCCATGTTATCATCATCCCTGTAAAAGTAACATGCAAGCATACATCAGCTCACTACTACCATACTTAACCGGAACATAATCACGAGCAACTGAAGCAGTGATACGGACACATTCCCATGTTCTCAATGGCCATCCTCCAGATTACTTACAACCCTGAAATGAGAGTTTTTTGTGTAGGAACACATGTCTATCATATAAAAGTATACAGAGGAAGAGCAATCCAGGTTCTCTGCAAAGTTGGAATGTTGCACGGAACATGACCACGAAGCAGGGCTCAAGTACAATCAATCACGCAGCATTCATTGACCACAATACCACAGTACACTCATTTCGAAAGCACCCAAAGTCACAGCCGAAAAGGACCAAAACTAAACCTTCCTCAGCTCCTCCGCTAAGCCTCAAAAACCCTACGTCGGGACGACGTCTAAACTACTTGAAAATCACATAGGACGAAGAGCACCAACAAAAATAACAAAAAACAAAAAACAAAGAAAAAAAATGACAAACAGATAAACCACGCAGTCAGGATCGTTACCATTTCCACAATACATACACACCTCACCATCATGTGACAGCATTTCAAACGTTGCCAAGAACAAGTTCACGTCCAGCTCCACCACACAACTAAAGTCTGTTCCGAGAAGTCACCCAACATTCGAACATGCAACCAAATGCAAAAAGCTTCTAGACTGCACTCAGTGTCACAGAAACTATAACACCACAGCATGCAACACCAAATGCAAAAAGCTTCTAGACTGCACTCAGTGTCACAGAAACTATAACACCACAGCATGGAACAAATTGCTTGATACCTGCGTGCCTTATCCCCCCGAGAAGAAGAAGCAACAACTCTCTCTCTCTCTCACCGAAGCACCAAATTCCGCAACCCAGAGCTCAATGCAAAGCCTTCCACCATGCGAGTGGCGATGCCTGCAAATAAGTTGGAATCCCGGGCCCTGCTGTGGCCGCATTAGTCGTCAAGTTGGTGAGGATTGGCGCTTGGATTAGAGTGCGCGAGATGGCAACACCGCTCGGCTGGTCCTCACCCCGCCCTCGCTCTTGTGTCGCCTTCTGGGGAAAGTATCGGTGCCAAGTGGACACCGGGGGTCCCCCCGCTCATGCTTGATGGATGAATGTCATTCCACTAGGTCATGACGGAAGGATGAACGATAGTCCCCTAGGTCGTGCTTGCTGGATGGATAGATGAACACTGGTTCCCTAGGTCGTGCTTTTTGGATGGACGTGGATTCACTAGGGCCCGTCCTTGTGAAGGCTTGTCCTCTGTTCCATGCCTGCATACCAAACATGATATATTTTAAAACAAATTCCTCCTTGCAAGTTAAACCTTGCTTGCATGTGTGACACGTGAAGGTTTCTAATTATTCAAGCTATTCACAAAGGGTCTTGCAAAACCCTTCCTGGTCAATGTAGACTGGACTTTCGTTTTTGTTGAATTTGAGTTTGGAATATCATATGAAATCTTGAAAGATGTCCAATGGAAAATTTGTTGTGTTTGAAGGAGTTGTGAGAAAAAAGTGAATGGGTTTTGAATGTTGTTTGCAATGTATAATACAACTATAATACTTTAAATTTCTATTGATTTCATTTAAAATCAATATTAAACTAAAATATTTTAATATATATAATATTAATATCATGCTTTATTTTTTGGATTTTGTGTAAAAAAACAAATCTGCTCAATAGCTAATTTGCTAGAAACACTCATATTTGAAATCAATTAATATTGTCCAAATAATGACTAAATTTTGTATCTTTGTAATTGTTAAAAGTGACTCCAATACTATTTATCTCACTGTGAGTCTTACAAACAAATTGACAATAAAATAAACAAAAGTGGTTGGATGAAATAAATAAATAAATACTGCCCAAGTAGCTTTTGAATATAAATAGAATTATTATCTTTCTTATTCTCATCATAAATAAATAAAATAAATTCAAAACCTAATGCTTTGATGTTCAACATTTCAATAAAAAAATTATTACTATTTTCATGTACACACGATATGTATAAAAACGATATGTTTACATATATATATATATATATATATATATATAAAATGTTTGGAAGTACAAATCAAATCAAACCATTTACAAATTTGTATATAGGGATGGAAACTTTGTAAGGGTGACACTTGTGAATTTTTCAAAACATTGTTGCTGCTGCTGCCTTGATTTGGAGTTTTTTCTAACAAACATTAGAGGGTTTGCTCGAGAACCAGAAATTGGGCTCGGTTGAGAAATTCACATTCCATGACCTCGGAGATCGAAATTCGAATGGGGAAGGTCTTATTTGTAGTTGTTGGGTTTGATTCCTGAGATTAGGATAATACCTTTGTGCTTAGACAATCGTTCATCACAGCTTTACTACTGCGATGAGGCGGACGATTTGCTGATGGTTCCTTTCTAGCAATCATTTTCACGTTCATGTCGACATTACTCTTATATTTGTCAGAGTTCGTTCTTTGAGCTCTTTCATTGAATAACGTCAATATTATTTTTGATGAGCGTTCTTCCGCGTCTGACAAATTCAGGGAACAGGTTAGGGTCCAGGACTTTCTTCAGTGGTGACTAATCGACGGTATTGAATTGTAGCACTTGTTTTTGCCGCTGTTTCGTATATTTTGCCTTTTTATTACAAAGTTAGCTCTGATTGCAGTGCAGGATTGATACTGTTGAGAATGGTATGAGACATGGTACCAGGATGATGGTGTTTTTCTAATTGTTTTTCCTTATGAGGCAAGCCCTTGAATACATGGGTAGAGTCTACATTCAGAAGCTCACTGACCTTAATTATATTACAGGTTCATAAATAACATCCAGCACGGTGGAATGAAGAGCGCGAAGTTGATGTTGGTGGCTTAAGTTCTAGAACCTCCTCTCTTCCAAATAGTCTGATAGAATTCGCCCGGCATAGGTTTTACAAAACAAGAATAGGATGTAGTTGAGAGCTCACTTCCTAGCTGTTTTTATCTCTACAGTCTTGCAGACTCTTCAGTAACGACTATTCTTTGCGCTTGCGAATTCTCCATTTTGAATTGGTTGCCTCTGCACAGGTTGCCTTTCCACCGCAAAGCACTACACCGTAACTCACCCCTGGATCCCATTTCATATGTGTGACCCAATTGAAGCTTATGAAGGTGCATGCAGTCAATTGTCACACACGTGAACAACACATGTGCACCAGCTTTTATTGAAGATATGGAAAGGAACTTTTGCAACAGAAACTTTGTTGTATTCTATTGAGACCGTTCAGGCATGCGTTACACCTGTTGTCTCTGTGTCGATTTCCAAGTTAGAACAGGCAATTCGTGCCCAGTAATTATATGTTCGGTTTATTTTGTTTTCATTCTCTGTGCCGAACTGGCTCGAAGAATGACGGCACGAGTCGCTGCAGGGATGAGGCAATGCAGTTGGGGAGCGATCAATGGACAGTGTCCAATGTCCCACTTCCTGGGAGAGACACGCAAACGAGTAGAGCAAGGCCCAAGTGAGAGAGATCTTTGGAAGCACCGCGGTGTCCAAGTTTAGCAATTCGTGACCGGTTAACCGAAAGCATGAATGACATTTCCGCCGTTGAAATATATTTATCTCGGATGTGATTGAACTGGTTTGAAAATTAGAATAGAATAATGTGTGGGTGGGGCGAAAAAGCCCCATTCCCGCGGGGAGCTCGGTGCCCGCGCGGACCTATCCTGAGAGAGCGGCTATAGCGGAGAAAGGAGCTTGAGGTATCGAGTGACCGGAGGTGAAGGGTAGCGATTGCAAAGGAAAACCCACCGCTCCCGCCAGTGCTGTGATTTTCTGACCACGTTTTTGGAGTTTGGGTGTCTTGTTTAGGGTGTGCCGCTCATTGCCCGAAGCTGTCTTTGCGGTTTAGGTTTGCAATCATGGCAGCTACTTCTGCATGCGTCGTGTCGTCCGTGGTCGCCGCCAGTACCGCCAACAGCCATGTTGCCACTGCGACCAGGACCATCGCTTCCTATGGGACGTTGCTGTCCACTCGCCGGGCTTCCTTCAAGACCGGCGTCGTGGTTCCGGCCACCGCTCGCAGTGCTGCCTTTCGAACTGGTACGATTTTGGTTACTCGTGCATACAACTGAATTCTGTGCGGCGAAGTCTACATTTCTGGGTGCATATAGCACTTTGAACGCTTTCACTCTGAAATCCCCATGAATCGGATGTTTGAGGGTATAGCCTTGAGCTGTGTTGTGTCGGAGTCTGTAGCGGCCTAATTGTTGTGTGTTTCCTGCCCAAGCCAAGTTTTATGCTCAGTCTTCTTGATGCACAGCACAGATGAGATAAGTTCTGCCTGTAGTGATTTTATTTATTTATTTTGTTTTAATTCGGTTTAGGGATTCGCTGTACTATTATTATTATTATTTTAAAGGATTTTCTTCCCTAATGCAGCCCATTTCTGAAAATCCACGGGCCTTTTGGAAAGGAGGGGCTCACCGTGATGCGTTGATTGTGAAATAAGAGTTGTCGCCTTTGTTTTGACTAATTGTTGTCGCCTTGCCTGATTGATACGAATTGTCATGTTCTGATTTTTTTTTTTTTTAAGCAGAGCAATCTGCCAACGATTGTATCGCGGCAAGAATTAGACCTCTCTCTCTCTCTCGCTCGCTCTCTCCCCCCCCTCCCTTACATATATATATATATATTCACGAATGTGGGATGTGTTAACTCCTCTGTTACTGATGTTTAGCCTCATTGCCCTTTCACACTCTGCATAGTTCCCTCTTGCTAAATTTGTTGTCATGTCTCCGTGTTGTGGTTGGCAGAGCCTAAGAAATATTTGACAATTGTTGCCGCGAAGGCAACAAAGGATCCCGAGACGACGGTTGAATCAACTGTGGATGATACGTCTGCTGCATTCGAAGACGCACTCAAAAGCGTTCAAGAAGCGGTAAGAGTCCAACACTAGCGCTGAGCTCTAGGTTTATTGTTAATGTTCGATTCATGTGGCCCAAATTCTGTTATTTAATCAATTAAGGACGCATCATTTCACGTGTAAAAGCCATCACAATAGAATCTTGTGGCTGTT
This sequence comes from Physcomitrium patens, assembly GCF_059467195.1. Taxonomy (NCBI): domain Eukaryota; kingdom Viridiplantae; phylum Streptophyta; class Bryopsida; order Funariales; family Funariaceae; genus Physcomitrium; species Physcomitrium patens. Next base: position 2,911,893 of record NC_143434.1, on the reverse strand, counting down.
TTAGTTATGCACGTTTCATCGGGACGCCCTCATGTAATTTATTGACTTTTGCTTAGGAATCAAGCTTTGTTACGTCTTGGTTTTCACTGTGACATTTTGAAATGACAACATGATTACTTTTTCAGTGGGAGAAGACGGACGACAAAGTCGCCATTGCAGGATTAGGATTGGCGGGACTTGTTGCCATCTGGTCTGCTGCCGGCCTTATTAACGTAAGCGCATGTAAAATAACTATAGTTTTCTGTTCATGAGCATGCCGATCGAACATTTAATTTTCGAGTTCTTTAGATGGTTTACAATTGTCTCTGCTCCAAGATTGTTGCTAAAAATGATTTATTTATTTATTTATTTATTTATTATGATCATAAATACGTTTTCTAACGAGCTGCACTTTATTTCGACTTGGATGGTTGCTTTGAGGTCATTTTTGGATAGGGAGGTGTTGAGTTGTGAATTAATCTTCTAATGCATTTTTTTGTAAATATGCAGGCGGTTGACAAGCTACCCCTCATTCCTGACTTTTTTGAATTCGTTGGAATTTTGTTCTCTGGGGTAAGTTTCTGCTTCACATCTGGTAGCAGCTTTGCTATGAACGAGTTCCGATTATTTGGGTCGCTCTGGTTAGACTCATTAGAAAATTGTTGATATTCGTCAGATGTTATATTCTGCAAGTAATGATTCACTATTGATATTCTTGTGTAGTTTGTGGCAATGTTTAATGTCACCTGGTCTGAGGTGTGAATTGGAAACCCATATCTAACCTTTTAGTATTTTTTGCCAGTGGTTTGTGTACCGATACTTGCTCTTCAAGCCCGACAGGTTTGTTGATTCCCTAACTCATCATCGTTGCTACTTGTAGATTGTTCTTGTGGTTCCTTTTACTTCATATTTGTAGGTCCAGCCTTTCAAGAATTCAGCTCTCGTGATCTTTCATATCCTTGCGTAACTTTCGCTAGGTCAGTGTTTTGGGGACTTGTTTAATCATTTGCTAATGTGAATCACTTCGTGCTTTTTCAGGGAAGTGCTGTTCAAGTTCATTGACGAGACTATGACAAAGATTACTGGCCAGTGAGTTTGAGCAGTATTGTAAAATTACATTTTTCTCCCTGTAATGGAAATGAGTTGCAGTTTTACTGCACGAGTTGCCTCCTTAGTACTTGCAAATCTGTTACCATTAGATTGGTGTCTTAGGATACAAGCCTTTCGTTCTTTTCTGGCCATCAACATAGTGAATCGGAAATCTGTGGAGTTCAAGGTTTAGAACATTTATCTGGTTTAACCGCTGGTTACAACTGGCTCAATGATCTTCTGATCGGTGTGCAAATTTACTTTCTGTTATTCATGGGGGCTGGGACTGACACATAGGGAAAGTGTGTGGAATATTGTCATTTTTCATTGTGCATAAACTGTTTTGATTAATTATCTAGTTATACATTGTTCTCTTGTCCATTTGAAATACAAGTCTATGTACGGTTCTATTTTGAAGCTCTATCGTGGCACCCAAAGCGGTCATGAACTGTGCCAAAGGCGAACATGAGAAAGTACTGGCTTTCAGTATTTTCTTGTTATTGTCTGCTGCTGCGTCAACTGTTGATAAATGTACAAGTGCTCCTTGCAGAGTTACATGGGCGTGTTGTACAGATCCTGGTACAACTCTTGATGCCCATCACTAAAACATACCAATGATAACATAATTAGTCTATTAGTTTTTAGTTTGTAATGTATTATCTTTGAAATGTAAAATTTGGTGTCATTTAAACAATTTGCAGTGTTTGAATTACTTATGTGCAGCAGATGAACATTTCTTTGAAAAAAGTCCTTGAGAAAACAAATGTGGTACAGTACAAAGCCAATATGTATATGATAAGTTGATTGATGTGGTAAATTAAGGCCAGAAAGTTAAATCATAGCATTAAAAAAGATGAAATGTTTAGATCAAAAGTGGGAAAGTAGTGTATGAAATTATGAAAATAATATGATAGAAGGGAGTAGATATTTATTTAAAGAGGGTAGTTATTCAAGGAGTGGAGGTAAAATATTTCATGAGCAAAGGAGGACATTTTATTGAAGGGTGGAATAGGTTAATTTAACTGAATTGTATTAATAGATAGTTTACTACTTGAAGTTTTTACTTGTCACTTTGTTTAAAGTAATTTTTAAAACTTAAAATTAGTTGATTGAATTTTCAAAAACGTGTGTTATTTCTTGCACATACTTAGATAAATAGATAAATAAATAAATAAAATTATATATATATATATATATATTATGTAATAATTGTGTAATAATTGAAAATATATATTGTGTAATAATTGAATATTTTATTATAATTGTGTGAATATTGTGTAAAGAGGTTTATATATATATATTTTAAACTTATTTATTTTATAATCTTTGTGTAAATTAAGTTTTGTTTAATCATTTACATAATTTGTTACTAATATATATGTGTTTATAACTTTTTTTTATATATTTATATTAAAAAATTGTATGCTTTATAACATTCTTCATACAAAAGTAAGGACCACTCTTTCACAATAACAACTTGCTTGGAAGTTCTATCTTAGAAAACCTAATTTCATGTTGTCTTTGGTCTCTTTGAAGTATTTTTTTCCTTACTTGTGCTACAACAATTGGCAAAACATTTAACCTAGAATTTTTATCCCAAAACAAAGTTGGATGCAACCTTGTATTAAGTCAATGTAATTCTAATCTACTATTGTTACATTCTTTTAAATATCTTTTAAAATATCAAATCTAATCTTCACCTATTTTTTTAGTACATAAAATTTCCAAGTAGATTCATTGTTAGCACTCTATTATTGGTCTCCAATTTCACTAAGAATGTTCCACCCTACTATTGTCACAATCTAAATACTAAATGAAAAGACAAAGATAACAAGAAAGATTTTTATTTCTTATCTATATACACAATAAGATCTATTGTTGAAAAAATTTGTATGACTTATAGACAAATGAGATGCTAATTATATATTTAAAATTATCCAAATAAATGTCAATAAAAAATTATTAATTTTATATCTTTATTTCTTTGTAAAATATGATTTTATATTTAATTAGTTACAAAATGTAAGCACTTAAAATATTAACATATTATTACCAATAATTTTCAACAAAAATGTCATTGTCATATTATGTATCATCTTATTTGAGAATGTACCATACACTTGGTTAACCTTAAACAAATCTTTAAAATAAAATCCCAAAGACAACATAAAGATATCCTAAAGAAATTCTAAATAAATTCTAAAAAATCATGATAAAATCTTAAAGATATCCAAATCAAATTACAACTAAATTCTAACCAAATCTTAACTAAATTCTAATTATAACATTAACAAACCGCAAGTAAATCCTAAAAACTCAAAAAAAATCCAAATCAATCCTAACCAAATCCTATAGAAATTTAAAATATAAATAATTATTAATTAAAATCCTTGGTGATAATCATACAAAATATTTATTTAAATTAACTATAAATTCTGTTTTCTATTAAAAAAGACATAAGTTCCTTCTTATGCTTCTTTTACCTACTAATTAATATTTATAGGTTTCTTAAATAATAATACATATAGATGGAAGGCCAATATAGACATTGGTCTCAATAACTAAACAATAGTTTTTATAATTAAAAAAAAAAAAAAAACTAATCCAACTAAGCTAATTGTATCCAAGACTTATTAAAACTTTAATTTTATGACTTTTTATCTAATAAGACTTTTGTAACTTATAAACCCTTTTAAATTCTAATAAATACTTATATAATCAAATAGACTTTTTAATATTAATATTTTAATATTTAAATAACTTAAAATTATATTTTTAATAATTCTACTAATTAAGATCCATTAATAGGACTAAAATCTATAAAAAATATTACAAAGTGAAAGATACACCAAATTTAAATATAATAGGTGGCAATATCATCTAACACATATTTTCACTTTAGATCTAAAAGGATGTTGTCAATAAAAAAATTGTATCCTTTGTGAGATATTTTCTACATTTGAAATTGAACTTCATATGCATTCACTAATAATGTAACTGTGCCAATATGAAAAGTACTTTAGTTGTCCTCACTTTAGTCTCAAATCAATTACTTCTTCTACTTCAAATTTTTCATGGTTATCCACTTCAATATAAGATGGTGGTGGCTATACTTTTCTTGATATGCTTGATTCTTTATAAGATTTTAAAAGAGAGTTGTGAAAAACATGATGTACCTTCATAGATGTTGGTAAAATATCCAATTGTCTTGTTAGTAGTTCATGATATATCTCAAGTATTGTTTTAGGATGTGATTGACTTGTTCCATTTGGCTATTAATTTGAAGATAGAACATTGAAAAGATGTTAATGTCTACTTAAAATTTATATAAAAAAAGAACTTCTAAAATTTAAATATGTTTCTTGATGTGATATAATATTATTTAAAAATCTATGTTATTAATAGATATAATCAATGAAAAATTTGGATTTTTTTCATGAATATTGATATTCTTATAAGAAAAAAAATGTGCCATTTTAAAAAATTGATTGATAATTATTTATATGATATCAAAAAAATTCACAGTAGGAAGTTTTTATGTCACAAACATAACCAATATTAGAAATTAATTAGATAAAAAGAATAAAATAAAATAAATAAAAATAGATAAATTTGATAATATCTTATGATTTCTTTTTAAAATCTTCATAGACAAAGATTTGAGTTTATACATCTTTGTAGATGATTGATAGGTTAAAAACTTAACCAATAAATTAGCCATGTGATGTATACATTAAAATCTTGCTTTGTAAGTTAGACATGTCTTTTATAAGTTGGACAAGTGTTAAAGGTCCTATAGAACATTTCTACATAGCTTTTAGTTTGATGGTATATATATCTATATATACATATATAGAGAGACAAAAAATATGCCTTCTTTATTATGATCAACTCCTTCTTGCTCCTACTCTAATTTTAAAAGTCCCTAGTTTTTTTAGTCTTTCATAATAGCCATTTTAGTTTTTTTAATACAAATAAATGAATATTTATTTATTATCTTTCTTTGATATATTTCTTACTTATTTATGTACATTTTTTTGAATTCTTGTCTTTGATAGAATGATAAAAGTACACTTATAATATGAGTACTTTGTCTTTTCTTAATTAAGTATGAATTATCTATTTTTAATACATAAGTATATTAGAAATTATAGATTAGCCACTTTTAAACAAATGCTATTTTTATATGTATATTTTTTTATTGTCAAATCTTTTTTGATACTTGTCTCGAGTGATTTTTTAAATTTTATTTTTTTAGCTAAGCTTATTGACAAAAAGAATAGAATTGCAAAAATACAAGAACACATGAGGGAATTAATTCTTGCAATGCATCAATTCAATTCACTATTATAAAGAATAAAAAAATTAATTGGAAGTAAAGATATAGAGATAATTGAAGTTATTTTAACATCTACACCAAATCATATTATTTTTTCTATGATAGAACATCTTTTCACTAGTAGAAAATAAAGACTTACCTTGCTTGAGAAGTTTATATCAAGCACATAATTAGAAACCAATAAGACTTCAATACATTCTTTTTTTTTGGAAATAAAAATAAAAATTACTCAAAATTAATATAGTATTGAAACTAAAATGACTATTGCTAATGAAAAGAAGATAAGACTCTTAAGTCAATACTACGGACTAAAAAGGCATTGACAAGAATAAAGAAGGCTTCACTCTTGCCTCTATATGTACTATCTAACTAAAAGCTAAATGGTGATGTTCTATAAAACTTCCAATATGTGTCCAATTTGTGAGATACATATGTAACTTATAAAGAAAGTTTTACATGTGTGCCATACAGTAAATTTCTACTATAAGTAGCCAATATTTATAATACTTGGCCAACCTTTTAACTAAGTTTTTAACTTACCAATGACGAATATATATATATATATATATATAATCAAAATAAATCTATCAAGCTTTTAACAAGTTTTTTCATAATATATTATTGAATGTATTTATTTCTACTTATCTCTTTTATGTATGTTTGTGATATTTTTTCTTTTTAAAAACATGTTCTACAAGGAGTAATAATCACATATTAAAGAAGTTCAAGATATAATAAATTATATTTGCTACATAATCTGATCTTTTTTCTATTTAAAGGTAGTTATTAGGTCTTCTTAGCTATTGATAGTATCTTATACTAAGATGAAAAGTCTACCTTGATATTTGATCATTGTTGAGGTCTTTGTAACTCCTTTCAAATAAAACATTTGAAATACTATCAAGGGTGGTTATTACCTTGAATAAAATCAACAAACATTATGATTTTCTTTCAAGGTTGTGATTCTAAACATGTTATATTTTATCATCTATTCAAGAAAGAACATGTTGTTTTTGAAGATCTTCATCTACATTATATTGTTTAGAAGGTTGTAAAAATTATAACATCTTATTTAATAACTTAGCAAATAATTACTCTTAAGTTAAATCTAATGATTGAATATTCTTTTTATGGATCTAAATTTTTATAGATTTTGGCTTGATTTAATTAATCAAGAAGTCCTCGAATTAAAGATAGAGGCAATTTATTCTTGATGCTAATATTGTTAAAATTTTGATAATTCACATCTATAAGTAGTGATGCATCTTTTTTCTTTACAAGCATGATAGGCACTCTTATTAGAGATTTTGAATGGCATATGAAGTTTTTAATTAGATTCTCATTAGTATATTCCTTGAGTTCAACTAATTCATTTTGTAATGAACTATACACTGGTCCAAATGGCAGCTAAGTTTCTTCTTAAAAGCCAATTGAACAATCATAATGACAATGTTTTGAAAAAATATCTACATTTTTTTCTAAAACATATCTTGATAATTTTGGTATTTGTTTACAATGTCACTTTATTTCTTCCTACCATTAGAAATAAATGTTGCATAAATAATAAAAGATGGCTATTTTTTTATAATATGAATGAAAGTTGTTGCATCTACAAATAAGAGTTTGGTTGTAATAGACTTATGAATTTTTATTTTATTATCAAAAATCTTTGTTATACTATAGAAAAAATCAAGATTGTAAAAAAATTAATTTATTTGAGATTAATATTTTTTACTTATAATTAGTATAAAGTAATTTGATGAAACAAAGATCTATTTATATTGAATATTACTAAGATATTTGGACAAGGTATTGCTACATCTATAGGAATGGTTTTATAGATAACACCTTCCAAAAGACAATAAACAACCATCTATGACTTCTACATGCATGAATTTAGTATTTCTTACCAAAACTAGAATGACTATTATCAAAGACTAAAAATTAGAGATTCTTAAAACCAAGAAATAAGCACAAAAGAAATTTATAAAAATAAACATGGCATCATTCTTGTCTCTATATATACTATCTAACTAGAAGCTATATTGTGATATTCTATAGGACCTCCAATATGTATTTAACTTGTGAGATACATGTCTAACTTATAAAATTTCTTATATATATATATATATATATATATATATATATATTACATGGCCAATTTATATCACAAGAGGCCAATATGTGCAATACATGGCTAAGTTTTCAACTTAGCAATTAAGTACCAACACATTTAAAATTAAATCTATGTTTATGAAGCTTTTAAGAATTTTTTCTACAAGATATTATAAAATTTATCTACTTCTATTTACTTCTATATAACTCCTATCACCTAGGTAATTAATAGTATTAGTTATATATAATATATATAATAAAAAATATCTAATTTTATTTAGAATAAGTTATAAAAAAAATCAATAATGAATTTTTTTTTATAAAAATTATTTATTTAAATGTAGATAATCTATAATATCTCATATACTTGCATATCATCAAGAAAAAAAAATTGATTTACTATTAATCAAGAAAAAAAATTACTATTATAAATATATTCTTGTTAATATATCAAGGATAAGAACTTAAAAAACATAAATAAATAAAATAATATTTAAATCAAAATATATATATATATATATATATATATATATATATATATACATATATATATTAAAAATAAACCAAAATGACTATTACAAAAGACAAGAATATTATGGATACTTAAAACTAGACTATAAACAAGAAACACATTGATAAGAGTGAAAAAAATATCATTCTTGCCTTTGTATATATTATTTAATTAAAAATCTATATGGTAATATTTTATAAGTTATCTAACATGTATTTAGTTTAAAAGATATGTCTCTAACTTGCAAAACAAATTTTTCACATACTTGCCATATAGCCAACTTATGAAATAAGTAGTCAATATATATGACAAATGCCTAATTTTTTGGACAAAATTTTGAATACTATCAATTACTTATAAATACTTATAAAGCTAAATTGGCATCTATAGAGCTTCTAAAAAACTTCTTACTAAAGTATTATTACATTAACTTAATTTTATATACTTCTATCCAACTATTCTTATTTTCTTAATTAATAGTATTACTATTGATATCTATAATACATATATATTATCTTAAAGTCATATTTTTATAGCATCAAGGTCCACCTTGCAAGTTTATTAGTGATTTTTTTGTTTTTATAAGTCATTTTATTAATTGATGGTTAATTATTAAGAAAAAATACTTATTATATAAATAACATTAAAAGTGTGGAATTGTCTATACTACAGCTAAGTTTTTTTATACATATAAAATATATTATGATTTAATATTATTTTTTGATGTATTTCCATAAGCTATTAAAAACTCCTTCATTTATTGCTTTATTTAAATAAGATTAATCTCAATGCCTAACGTACTTCAATTGGTATGCAATTGGTATGGCCTTCTTAGAATCAATCTCTTTAGAATTGTTGCACAAACTAATCTAGTATTTAGCTCTATAAATTTTAGTTCTTATTTATTATTTTATATCCACTATTGATAATTTTTTGTGATCATAATAATAGATTAATTTTACAACTCAATTTTGTAACAAACTTTCAATAATAATTAGCTAATTCCAAAAAAAACCCTCAATTTATTTAAATATTTGTATCTTAAGATATTTTCTAATGCCTTTACTTTGCTTTATCGTACACCAAGTCTTCTTAGATAAGTCATATGCTTCAGGTATTCTATTGATGACTAAAATAAAATATGTTTTTTTGAAAGCAAATCAAGTCTATACTTTATCAAATTTTCTAATATTATTTTAAAATATTCTTAATATATATTTTTATTATTACTAAAGACATAAATATTATCTATATAATATCTTACAAAAGACAATCTACAAGCATTCTATCTATCATCCTTTGGAACTTAGTTGATACATTTTTCAATCCAAATGTAGAAATTTTTATTAGTATAATCTTTCCTTGCCAAATTTATTAATTCTTAAATATTTAATCTAATGTGTATTTTCTTCTCCTACTAATAGTTGATAATATCTAGATCTTAAATCCAAAGTATTAAAGATCTTGGGATATTTAATTTTATCAAATATTTCTTTGAAAATAGGCATAAAATATCTATTTAATTTTGTATTTTTATTGATAAGCATATAACTACTATACATCTACTTCTTTTTCAATTACCAAAGATGTCTTTCTTAAAAAACATTACAATAGTTGATGCATATTCTTTATTAGAAAATTCTACTAATTTGGTTTCTATAAGTTCTTTAATTTAGATTTTAATAATTATTTTCTTTACTATATTTAATTTTTTTACAAAGAATAGGAACATTATCTACTAAATCAATGTATATTTCATATCTCTTTAGAACCTTCAAGTCTTTCATTCTAAAAGAAAAATAATTCTTAACTTCTTTCAAATAGTATTATTATTTTTATTTTTTTATTCTTTCTTCAAGTTCTATATTTGGTTTCTAATTCTATAATATTAATATTAGCTTTTTTCATTTAAAAAAATGACTCTTTTCTTAGTTGCTATACAATTCCACTAAGACTATAATCTTCTTTTTATGCATTGGTCATGTTCAACAATTTTATTCTCTTCAACAAAGATTTTGTATTTTTTTTGACTTAACATATGCATTAATAAATAATTGTTTTACATATTCTTGAAGGATTTCATAATTTTTTGAAGATGATAAAGAATACCCCTCAAGTAGTTTTTTAAATTCCATAACTTCTAAAGATATAATGGTTACTAATATTTTTCTCAAACTACCTAAACATCCAACTTGAGATATACTACTTTAAATATATGGCTTAGATATTCAAAGATAGAATCATTAGCCAATTGGATAGTATCAATAAAAAATGTCATGGCACATTCTTACTCATTGGCATTAAATTCATTAGTCACATATTCCATACTAGTTGAGTCTAAAATAATACATGTTCCATCATTTTAAAATGCATATGATTTGGTAAAGCTAACAAATGTAAGAAATGCTCTTTATGCTTCTTCAGCCCTATTAACAACAATATAAGGTGGTTTATCATTCTACAAAACATTATAAGGTTATTTCTAAGGATAAATAATATCTTGCATTAATATACAAGATTGTCATTTTTTATAGTTATAAGTAACTTCTAAAAGAAGTAGAAGGATTAAATTAGTCTATCATTGCCAAATTCAATAAGCTTAAGTTTCTATCTTAGATGCATGAATAAATATAGATGGATCTAAAATATAATATTTATTTTTGGCAATTTATAATTTTTTTTAAATCTATACTCTAAAATAATAGGCATATTTTCATAATATAACTTAGCTTGGAAAGTTGTATAGCTTAAAGAGTATGAAAAACTCTAATGAGTTTTTGAAATAAAATACTCTTCTTGTCTTGTTGTCTTAAACAAGCCTTAAGAAAGCCATCTTACAATTACTAAATTAATTAGACCATGTGCTTGAAGTTGAATTTTATCAATTTGATCAACTCAATGCGCATATCATTTTGCTCAAAGAGCCATATCTGAATCTTGGACTTATTCTCTTATACATAAAAAAAAAACATCTTTCAAATCAAAACATATCATGGCATGGCTCCTCTCATACGATTTGAGCTGTTCTACACACTGATGCATAACGAGCTCCTTTTCAAGCAACTCTTCAGACACTGAGGCTGGCATATCCATATTGCTACCAACAGCTTCAGCTTCTTTCTCCAAGTTCACAACCATCAATAAAGCTGCATTGCACTTCAAGACAGTCCCATACTCGTCCAGTCTTTTTTTGGGCAATTTGATATGATCTGGACACCTTCTCAAATAAGGTCCTTTCAAAACTTAAATAATATGGTGAAGACTGCTAAAGCTACTACTTCGGTGATTGGAGCCTGTTCTTCACAAAGACTCTGACCACGCAAACCAAATAACTACCTCTTTTTCCAAATACTCAGTCGATAAGAGAAAGCACCAGTCTAAATCACGAAATCCTTGATAACACAATGAACAGAAAAACTTTGGTAACCAAATTCTTTCTCGCCTGAAGTGCTTGCTTGCCCTCGTAGTGTCTAGTTCTCAAAGGCCGTAATCGATCATGACATCACTATGCTACACAAGTTGAGATCTGTATCTTGGCACTCAGTCCATGTACCTTCAATGTAGGCCATGTTTTTGTTGTTAACATCCCACAAACATCAGCCCATGCTATCTGTTCTTTTGTCAACTCTTGCTCAATCTCCCTTTTCTATTGCAAAATTTGGAAATTCACAAGAAATCTTGGTACAGCTCTTCAACTTTTGGATAGCCTAATTACCACTGTTGAATCATCTCCAAAGTTGAGGTTTCCTCAATGCTTCCACGTCTAAAGTCAACCAAAAACGCAGACCATATCTGATTACTACAGACTTCATGGCGTACCAGCACTCCTCTGCCGCAACCTTGATAGAAAGCATAGTCGTGATGGAGAATGTTGCATTAATCCAGCGTTGCATTAGTGTCCTTACCTAATGCCTTGGGCTGTCGCAACAATGTCGTACCATCCCGCAACAACACCCTGGCGCAGTATCACGCCACCATGGCGCAACTTCGCTACCACCTCTCTGTGGCAGCCCAACACCAACTGTTACACCACCCTTCGGAGCCCCTGACCGCAGGGCTACTCCAATGTAGTTCCAGCCGTACCAAACCCTAGCACAAGCTACAACACCTCACCTGAGTGTAATTCTACCTCACACTTGTATGTGAGGTAGGATATTTTTCAAATGAAGCTTAGTGGAAAAAACCCCGCCAAATATTTCAAAACTCTACACCAAGAAATTCAATCAAACAGTGTACTAGTACTATCGAAGGGTATTGATCTACAACACTCTGCTCCTCCTAAGGCTCAATTTCAAAAAGATGAGTCTTCCTAGGATTTTAGAGTATTTTGACACAATTGAACTTGAATTAGGAGTGAAGAATCTCTAAGAGGTTCTTTCAATACTCTCTATAAGACTGAGGACTTAAATCTTATATATCCCTCAACGCACTTCAAAATAAATAATTATGACAAAGAGAGTAGATGTTATGACACTCTATGAAACTAATCTAAATTGTATTGACAATTTTTTTACTAAATTTGGTGATATTCAAAACTATCACCTGGCAACTACCACTCCACAACTAAACTCGACTATAAATAGCAAGACATAGACAAAAAATACAAAACAGAAGCTAAAATAGAGAAAGATGCAACTTGGGCTAATGTGTAGTAAGACAATTCTTAACCATCTACCTACTCTGTCTATAAAGTTATATGCTCTTGTTGAAAAATAATTCCTTTTTAATCATTATAATCCTGTTGTTTACCCTAGACGTGATTGACAGTGCCAAATCAATATTCTCAAAATAGATAAAACAGAGCGTAAGGAGTAGCAGAAGCCAAGACAATAATCATTTGCATTAAATCATTTGGATCCGTCACAGTGGATGTGAAAAAGAGCCATGTCTAAAAACAGGTCCAAGTATCAAAACCAACAATATAATATCATCTCATTTTTCAGAAGTGGAAACTCCCAGATTGTATTGAACCCAGCATAGTGGGTCTATCTAACACTCCTTATTGCTTCCTGAGCTGATCAGCACCCAACTCCAGCAAGAACAAATTGTACAATTCTATGTCAGCAGTATCATACGTAGTAAACTGACCAAGTAAGAAAAAAAGAGGAAAAAAGAGTAAAAAAAATTGCTAAAAGATTCTTCAGTCGTGATCGAGTTACACTCCGTGCAGATCATTTTTTCTGCAACCACCACATCACAGTTTCAAAACTTGGTGATTCATCACTCCGAGAATGGCCTACAAATTTGTCGGTAATTGAAACCACAGAGAAAGCAAGGAAAGAAGAATCTGTGAGAAGAGCACAAAACTTCTGATGGCGCCATACCTGCATGATGATTTCGCAAGCTTCCATGACTTCGTCGAGCGGAGCCCAGTCGCCGAAGTTGCGCTCTACGAATTGGTAAGCGATCCCGCCGCTTCCAGCTCGGAGAATGTACATGCCTCCTTTGATATTCCCCTCGCCCCTCACGTTCCAGTCGAAGTTCGTGGCCGTAGCGCGCTTGAAGTTCGAGAGCGCAGTCGGGTTTAGGAAAAACCCAGTCAAGTAGTTCTCTCGGGGCATTTTTCCTTGTCCAAGTGCTTTAAAAAAGTCCCGGTTGCTATCCGCGACCACTACTCCGCCCCAGTACCGTGGCCAGAATGCTTTCACCTGCAAGCACAGGCCCCGTCGTGCATTAGTAATCGGGGGTCGAGCAGATTCTAGACGGTTTTCGAAGCTTTCGAAGTGCAGGGATTTGGCTATAGTATGAGAAGGTTGTGGCGAGAATCGATTTCTGTATATACCTCGCTGTCGACGTATTCATTGAGCAAGACGACCAACTGGATGCCCATCGCGTCGAAGATTGGCTTGCGGGTGTACAACTGATGTGCTTCGGCGCGGCACATCACACATCTGATCAATCGGGCGACATCAAATCGTAAGAGACTGATTCAGGATAGTATCCCTGAGTGAATTCATATCAGTTTGAGACTGTGAGTGGTGTGAGCGGCAAGACAGGAGTTCAATATATGAGATGAGATACGTACCCAGGACGACGAAGACATAGAATAATCGTCGGTTTCTCCGCCCACAGTTCAGACGCCTTCACAGGAGCGGGTAACGGATTAAGCGACCCTTTGTTTTTGAAGGGGTTGGCGCCCTTGGTGTATACCGGCGTCACCTTCTGGACCATGATCTTCTCTAGAACTGAAAGAGGGGTCATCTCCTCTTTCACGCCTTTGTCTCGCAATATGCCGCATAGTCGAGGCGGCACCTCCGGGGCTGAGAAGATGCCTCTGCTGTTCGAGGATGGAGCTTGCCCGCTAAAGGGTCCTTTCAGCACCACGGGCGACTTGAGTACTACACAACTCCCTCGTCCAATCGATCTCATCAGTATCCACAGAATGTTGACTAACATGATAGTCAGTGACAGAAATTGATTAGATAGGAATGGGAGCAGGAGTTTTACCCTCATGATTGCTGCTGAAGCTGTTCAGTTCATTCTTCTGCATGCTGGGTTGCGGTGACACCTCGAATTTGCTTTTCACATCGTTGGTGAACCGGGGCTTCTGATCTCCGGCGGCGACAGGGAGTAGGGGCTCGTCGACATTGTCAAACCCATTGTCATTATCGACACGAATGCCGGCATTGCCACGGTGCACGGCGGTGAACTTCCGAGCGGGAAGGGTAAGATTGTTAGGCAACTTGACAGCGCAAGCGCCTCCCATTTCTAAGAACCTTGCGACATGACCTCGTCGCATCTTGTAATCGATGGTGAGTTGGGTTGGGCTGGTGCTGAGAAGCTCCGACAACGTTTTTCCTGAGGCTTCTAAGGTGTCCGCATACCTCATGAGCATTCTGTCATGGAGGTGAGACCGAATCTCCAGCGCATCCTGCACAGATTAGGGAAGACATAGAATTAGAGAATAGCTTCGCATGTATTTGACAGTTCATTTCCAACAATTTCACATTGCATTAAATAAAAAAGAAAAAAAAGAAAGAAAAAAAAAGAAAGAAGAAAAAAGAAAGACTGCTGTCTCTGACAGAAACGTCAAGTTGTGTTCTACAAGGACAGCTAAGAGAATTCATTTGGTGCCATTTTCAATTTCTCGCAGTGTGTCATGTTGCGGAGCAGTAAATGAAGATTGAGTGACATGTCGAATGAAATTCGCCACACTTGAACAACTAAAACGTTTTCAAGACCACGAAATCGCACTTGCTAATGTGAAGGTAAGCACTGCCTCGTTTTTTGAGCTTCAACCCACTGAAACTAACAAGAGGTACAGTTAATAAGATCCTTTTCAATTTGTTTTTTTCGACAGTGGCGGAAGCAGCTCCAGCACACGACTCTGAACTATGTCGATGACGTTGAAAAAAAATATTTACACCTGCTGCAACGACACGCTACCTGACTTCTCAACAGCTAGTGCCAAAGTCAAAGGCAATTAAATCGTGGAAGGCTCGGCAATGAAGGATTATTCGACGTACACGCTGCATTTGGCTGAGCTGAAGAGTATCCATATCCTCCTTGCTCATAAACTTGAGCGTGGGCACATCAGCCCAGCCATCGGCAATGAAGCTATCCATCTGGTCACGCAGCACCCCATTGCCAACGAACTCCTCCAAGGCGAACGACGACATCTTTCTTCACCACCAACACATGTGCTGGCCAGCTCAGAAAATCTCTGAACCTCCACCTTCTCGCTCACACACCAAAACCCCCCTCTAAGTGTCTAAATTTTTCGTGTTCTCATGACTACAATTCCTGATACTCGTCGAATGTGTTAAGCCTTCACAACCCAGCTCTCCGTTGCCAAAATCTTGACAATCGAAGTCTAATATCAGTCCCTAGACTTACTTCTAGCACACTGGGCCCCAATTCCTCATCCGCTAGTGCAGGTGCAAAACTAGCATGATATCCAATGATTCTCAATGTTCCAGCCGAAGACATTCATTGCCGAAAGCTGGAATAGAATCCACCCTCAGGCAGGCACATTGAAAAGGTCGCTTGCACCTATAACTTCGCACTTTAGTCACAACAAACAATTAATACCGGAAAGTCCTTCTGCAGCCTTGATTCCCTTGAGAGCTCTCAATTGGGCGACTCCGTCCCTCAAATGATTCCCGTTGCCCAAGTGGAGGTGTTTGCGTCTACAGATCAAGATTAGGTTGCTTATTTAGCCATTGTTGCAGTCTGCAGCTGCTCATGCGGCGGCTTATCCGCTGCACTGCATTTATGAGTAACTAGATTTTTGATTTCTCGGGGATGGCAGTGGAAAGTGCACGGAATATCGCATCATTCCTGGAACAGCATTAATCGCTGCTTACTGACTCCTCAACTGGGTGACTCTGTAGAGTCGTAATGTAGTGTCATCTTCATTGCCTTGTATTAGCCACGTCAGAATAGCTATGCAAAGTACACACTTGGAAGGAATATCGTAAATTTTAGTGATTTGGAATGTTATAAATGGAGGATGATTTCGTGTCTGACGGCTATCTAGTACCTTTTTCGGGTAAAAGACTCAATTGGGATATGGAAAGGAGCCAGATATGAAAAGCAGATGAACAGAACCTTGTACTTCAGAGTCCAACATTCGCTTGCAGAAGTTTTTTCCTTGTCAAAATAACCAGACATGAACTTCGCAATCCGATGATCTCCAAGCTTTCGTGATCCACTTCCAAACCCAAAACGCTGGCAGTGGGCGGTTGAGTTGTAGGTTAAGCAATGAAATCGTTCGTTGACCAAATTAAGTTTCCAAAGAAAAGTGAGATCTAAGGCAGAGAGAATGAGGCTAAATTAATATTTACGATTAGTAGAAGAAAAGAAAAGGGAAATTCGATGCATTTATTGAATCTGATCAGCATTATTGACCACAGTCCACCAACCATCACTATCTTGGCCCCTTCTCTCGTCTTTGTTTGAAAATCAACAGTCCTTACGTTTGATCACGGCACCAATCTGTATTGAACAAACTCCACATGAGACCCGTCTGTGTGTTTCATGCAATGACGCAAAGCACACCTTTGGGTAACACAGCTTGCAAGACAAAGCTGCTTTCTTCACATGACACTTCAATGAAAAGAAAAAGGAGGGACAACGTCCAGGAGTTCCGAGAGGCCTCACCGAACTCGCAGTGATGGCCATCAATTCTGTGTAGCTTGCGACAAACTGGGTGTCCGAGCGGCCATCAAAATGCTTCGCAGATGAGCCTCGTTGACGAAAGAGGCAAACAAAATGTGCGTTGACTGTGTGGTATAAAGCTCAAACAATAGAACCGTGTGGAACGCGAGAGGACAGGGTGATCTGCAGCGCGCGCGGTTGGACTCATGCCGAGGCGGTAGCTGCAAAGCAGAATCTGGTGACCATGCAGTGCTATCGACAGCGGCTGGGACTGGGACCAACACTGACCCAAGCGGGTGACGGCCGTCCGTCATTCTGTTCGTTCGTTCGTTCGTTCGTTCGTCCTGTTCGCTTACTCCGTCTGGTGGTGTCGGTAGGTTGGTCGATCTGTTCGTTCTGTTTGTTCTGTTCGTTCACTTCGTCTTGTCGGTTGGTTGGTCCGTCGCTCTTTTTGGTCGGTCCTTCCACTCTGTTCATTTGTTCGTTCTTTTTTTCGAAACAATTACGGTGATAATTAGCATGTAACTAGAGACTGTTTCCGGATATGTAATTTTGGATTTCTTGCTAGCAACAGATTGCACACAATATCTCAAGTGAAGAGTTTTTTTAAAAATAATACATATATATATATATATATATATATACACATAGATAGATAGATAGAGGAGAATGTTAAATAGACCCAAGTTTTTACTAAACTTACCCACCCATTCTAACCATCATGGAAAAAAATAATGATTTCTAGGTTCATTTTCCTATTATTGGATCTGCCACCAATAAAAACCAACCACATTCATAATGATTACTATATTCTTCATCAAAGGTGGGTCTATTTAGTAAAAACTTGAGCCTGTTTAACATTCCCATATGTTTATATATTTGAGAAATTTTTGTACAAAAATCGCTGATGTTATATATATATATATATATATATATATATAATAATAATTTTTAATATACTTCACACTTTTTAAAAAAACTTCAAATTGTTTAAGTGCTTGAAAATTTGAAAAAAATATATTTTTTTATTTTACCATTTTTAGTTTTTAAAGAAATATTTAAAATCAATTACAGTTTTTCTTTGTAGATATTTGTATTTATAAATTAATTACAAATAGAGTTGGAATCTAAGAAGTGCATATTTATGATAGATGTCTCTGGAATTGTGGTGAGGTTTGACAATGGTAATAAGAATGTATACCTAATTATGGCACCTTAGGTAGTGTGATTTTTTTGGTATGTTTGTACATAATTTTGTTTATATATTCAAGATAAAATATTTAAGAGAAAGAATAAGGTGTACATGGAACTCAATAAAAGAAAATGAATAATAACAATAATTATAAATTATAAATGTTAGCTCCTAGTAGAATTATGTTAATTAAGGCAAATGGACTTGTAAGCAAAACATGTTTGTGTTGAGGGAGCATGTCTAAGGGCGCAAGCAAAAATGGTACCAGGTGTAAATGTAATAAAAGCAAGTAAAATATTATTTAGAAATAAACATAAAAATTATTTTAAGTATTTTCAAAATTTATCTCAAAGTTTATTTCAAATAATAGGAGTCTAAAGAAGGTGGGAGTTTAGAGAAGAATAGGACAACTATATCCAACTAAAATAATGTATGGTATATCTTTTCTTTATGGTTTTGGCTGCAACTATTTTAGATTTTTTATTTGCTTTGTTTGTTATAATGAAAATTCTTTTAAATGAGGCCATAGTAACGGTAAAGATTGAATATTTAACTCAATACATTTTCATAGTATACTTTATAGAAAAGAGATCCTCTTATAATCAATCAAATAAATAGCTAAAATTTAAAAAGAAGAGAATTTTGATAGAGTAATATAACCTAGTATGAGTATTGGAAAAAGTTATATCTATTTAAAGTCCAGATTGGAAAAGGAAAGAAAAAAAAAATAATACTTGAATTTTTATATGGCATATAGATCGGCTTTTGTACCTTTTGAGACAATTTACAATTTAGAAGTATTAAAGGATATATAAAAAATTAAAATTCTTATATAGTTACTACCAACAAGTATAAAGAAAAATTATTATATAAAGATGCATTATTAAATCTTTAGATTAGATTAGTTGTCATCCATCAAATATTAGTAAAAATGTTCATAGAAATTAAATCTAAGATTTACTTAATCATAATGTAGATTAAATCTTAGAGCAACAAAATTCTCTATTTTTTTTAAATGAAAAAAAATTAGTATTAAAAAATACTGGTGTTGTTTATGGAAAAAGAAATATAAATAAATAAATAAAATTTATGTAAGATTTAAGATAAGCTTAGAGATAAAGCATATACATAGAAAAATTAAAGATTAGTCTTTTATCAACAAAATAATTTAAAAAATTATGAGCTTATGTTTATTTCCAGGACATAAGTTATTAACAACCACTTAAAATATTATAATGCCTGACTAAATATCAATATATAAGTTAATAAATATGTGGATCTATAAAGACGTAAGCCAATATCAAAAAGATACTAGTAAAAATTAATATAATAAAATTATAAAATATTATAAATTTATTCTAAAAATATATATAAAAATTCTAGTCATTGAAGAATATAAAGATTTACTTGTTTCAAGCAAAGGTAGAATGAATTGGAGCTCTAAGTAGAATTAGGAATAAAAAAACTCTTTCTTCCAATAATTCTGATTTGATGTTAGTTGAATGTATTAACAATGATACATGTGATATTATGTAGCAAGGTCATTAATGGGAAGAAAAAAACTTCAAATTCTTATAAAAAAGAAACATTGAGCTAAAAAAGATTTCTAATTTGTAAATAGGAGGTGGAAATTTATCCGCCATTTAACCTATATGAGATGACTACAATAAAAAATTAATATTAATAACATATTTAATCTAAAAAATTACATCAAATAAACTATTTCATTTCTTTTGGATTATCTTAGAATGGCACAACAATATATTCACATATTAAAGTGGCAATGGAGTAGCTTGATAAGTAATGTTTAATAATTCTATTTATTGCTATGATGATAAAGTAAAATTTATATTTTGGAAAATTTTCTGAATTTTATAAAAAATCTATAGATAAAGTATTATAGATTTAAGTAAAAATTTGTCTTAAATTTGTGATATGATTTTGAATTTAGTCGGTAGATTAAATACAAAACTATTGGAATCCTAGTAGATTAAAGAATAAATAATTGGTAGTTTGAAGATTAATAAGAATTTTAAAAATTTTCAATGATTTTTCAAATAGATTAAAATACAATTATAAAAACTAGTAGTTGATGTAAATTCTAATACTTACACAAATTTTAGGAGAAAATTATTAATTCAAGAAGAAGATCTTAATATTAGAAATTTGACATCAATATTGAAGAAGGTAGTTATTTTATATCTATGTAGTTTATTTATATTTTTTTAAAAAAATTAAGTTTAGTTTTCTTTATTTTTTCTATACGTGTTTCAAAAATAAGATTTTAAGATGTGTAAATTATAAAGTGAAATAAATGGTTATTTTAAAACTTATAATTTTTTTTAATATATTATTGGTTCTACTTACAAATTAAAACTTATAAATTATAATTTTTCAAGATTCAATTAGAATTTTTTTTATGGTTTGGCCATAATTTGATTAGGAATTTTATAATTCAATTCAAATTTTTTTAGAGTTTTTTTAGGATTTGGTAAATTTAGTTATTTTTTTTTAAAATAATTTTTTATAATTATTCAAAGTTTTTTTAGGACTTATTTGAAGTTTAATTAAGATTTAATAAGATGTATTTAGGATTTTTCATGGATTGATAGGTTAAACTAAGGATATCTTGAAATTTTTTTAGAATTCTATTTAAATTTTTTATAATTACATGGCTTATAATTTAAAATTCATAGAAATAAAAATTGATTAAATTGAGGATTTAAAGATGATTAAGATTGCTAAGATGAATGTTTTTAAAATCTTCATGCATTTTTTTGGATTAGAAGAAGAACTTTAAGATCAGCTAAACCTTTACGAAAGGTAAATGGCTAATGAATTTTTAGATCAAATATTGCATAACTTAGCAATGGCTATAATTGTCTTGTTGATAATCTCTTGAAGTTCTTGCCGCATGATTTGAAAATACAACCTCTATCATCTTCTTTATCTTTCTTTCTTAATAGATTACAATTCTACTTTTATATTGCCTACATCATTGGAATTAAAATTATACAAAGTTTTACTAAGGGCAAGAATTAATAAATACATATATAATAAAATAATGATTAGTTATGTATTCAATAAATAACACAATAGAATGTCTCTTAGAAAAAGAATGTGAATCTTAAAGTATTTAACTTATAGAAATTTAATTTAATTTGACTCTTTTATAGTCTTATATTATAATATTACTATGATTTTTTTAAATAATACTTTATACATAATTAAAATTTATTAATATATTTTATAATTTTAAAACTAAGATAAATATCAATATGTGATTAATTTATTGAATAAATTTCTAACCTACTAATCAATTACAAACACATGTAAAATCAAAGTAGTATCCATAAAGGTTCTAAAAAGCTTTTCTAGGAAATATTATGAAATAAATTTATTTTTATCTACTTCTAATTAATCATATAGATGAATATTACAATAAATACATATGTTAGTGAAATTATTCTCCTTTCTAGGAATAAGTTCAATGAGAAGTAGTGATCATATGTTAAAAAAATCTAACATATGGTGTCGTGTTATAATATGATTGTATAATGAAACTATAATCAAAATTAAAATTTTAATTAATATCTAATTATCTTTATTAAATAATAATTCAAGGTAACTAAATATAGCTTTTATAAAAGCCTCTTAGATTATTTTCTTGTCTTAATAGTTAATAAGTTGAAGGTTGGTTAGTACTTTTATCTTATAGGCTGTAGAGACTCTTTTACTATTTTAGGAAGACCATAAATTAATAAAATCAGATTAGAAGAGGTACATAATTAGTATGGTTGATACTAAGATTAAGTTGAGGATAGGTTTGGGCTAAAAAATCCTTAGAATAGATTAAATTGATACCCAGGGATCGACCATTTGTGAGATAGGGTCAAAATCAAACCTTTGGCCACAAAAATAACTACCTACGGCAAAATAGAGATTCATTTGAAGATCGAAGATTAGGATATGAGAGCTAACTTTAAGCTTTTTTCAAAGGCATAAGGTTTTTTTTTTTTTTTTTTTTTTTTTTTTTGTAGAGTTTGTCAAAACTTAAAAATTATTAATCAAAGTTAGGGTTTATATTGGTGATTTGTGTTTTGTGTAATATAATTAGAGCTATCACTTTTGGCTAGTTTGTGCAATTGGTGTAACATCTATGATTAAAAATTTGGTATTATTTGGATTATTGGGTGTGCTAAGTGTATACAAAATTTTGTAATAATCCAATGGTACAATTGAGAGATACGTGAGTTTCGATACAAGAACATATTGGAAGTTGGTAATTTGGGATTGACTATGATTTCTATGATATCTGAAGATCTACTAGTTAGATTAAGATAAAATTTGGCATAGTATTGGGAGATTTGATGATCAAGCTATACACTAAATTTGAGTTGAAGTTAATGGTTGAAAAGAAAAAATCATTGCTGGAACTTCTACATCGCCTTTCAAGTTGGAATCAATTGATATCAATGCAATTTTTGGAAGTTTTTTCATAATTTATAAGTTGAATTGGTCTATAATTTCTTGAATGTGTAGAAGACTTACATTGACAATTTCATGCAAAATTTCACATCAAGTGGATAGTCAGATTAGAAGTTACAACTTGTCAAAGCTCACCAATTAGATTTAGGGCTTATAAGAAAAATTTAAATTGCTTAAATATGAAAGTAACAAGGTAATTGGAGTTTATATATGATTGAGGCTACTAAAAAGAGTATTTTTAATACTTTTGAGTTGAAATTCGGATTGTATTCTTTTTATATGGATAGAATCTATTAGGATTTCTTGAAATACTTATAAAATACAACTTCACCTTCCAGAGCTAGGTACTTGGTGCATTCTCAAACAAGACAATACGTAATACAATGATAGAAAATTATATTTGCCATATACTCTAATCTTTGTTTTTTTTTAAAGATGGTTAATAGGTCCTCTCAACCATCAAATGTATCACATACCAAGATGAAAAAACCACCTTGTTATTTGAACATTGTTGAGGCTTTTGTAACTCCCTTCAAATAAAATATTTGAAACACCATGAAGAGTCATTATTATCTCTAATTAAATCATCAAACTTTGGAAGTCTTTTCTAAGGTCATAATATCAAACAAGTTATATCTCACTATCTATTCAAAGAAAGAAATATTATTTTTGAACATCTTCATTTTGATTATATCATCTTGAAGGTTGTAACAATCAAAATGTTTCATCTTATAAGTTAATATGTGATAGTTTTTTAGTTGAATTTAGTGATTCTTTGTTCTCTAGTTCCTTAGCATCATAAATATACAAAAGTTACAAATAAGAGTAGATGATAAAATGCTATCTTTGTTAAATCTTTTTTTTTTTTTTTTTTTTTTTTAATAAAAACATGTTATTCTTCATCTTAATTTTGATGGATGTTGTCAATAAAAATCCTCAACCTTCTTTGCTGTATTTGCAAGATTCTTTAGTGGCTTCCATGTATATTTACTATTGATATATCTGTGCCAATGAATAAGATATTCTAATTTATTTTGGTGTTGACTTGAATCTAAGACTTCTTCCTCCTTGAATCCTTTATTATTATCTACTTCTATAGAAGAAAGTAGCATTTGTCTTCTTTCTAAGAAGAAATATAAGAAATATGAAATGAATCTTTATAGACTTCGATAGATGTAATCAATAAAAAATAGAATTGACTTGTTTATAAATAAGAAAAGATCTAAGTCTATAATAGTCCAATTTGTCACAAAGACAAGTAGTCTTCATATTGCAATGAAATAGCCATACTTTATCACCTATAATGAATTGTAGTTGTTCCTTGTGATAGATATCTACATTAAACTTTTGTCATTCTTGAGCTTCATTTAACTACATCTTTATTGTTGTATATAGTTCTAATAAATAATTTTTTAAATCTTTTGTCACAAAATTTTCAATTTTTGAAAAGTCAAAAGCATCAAGTTATAGATGATAACCATAATTGATAAAAAAATATATTTAATGAATAGAAAAATATATTGAATTATTATATACAAATTCTATCAATGATAAAAGAATTGTCCAATCATCTTAATGATAGTTGATGGTATATCTTAAATACTATTCTAAAATTTGATTCATCTATTCTGTTTGTCTATCAATTTGAAGATAAAAAGTCAAAGAGTGTCAAAGTCATCAATTTGATTTACTAATTTTTTTAAGACAAAAAAATGTATTTAAAATGCCAAAATTATAATATATAATGAGTAGTATAGAAATTCTTAGATAAATAGAGAATTAGATAATAGTGATAAAAATAGAGTCTTAGTAAGTCTTGAAAGCACTTATCTTAGTTTATTTAATATTTTTACTTATTATTGAGCATTAAAGATTAGTTATTAAAATCAATATCTATATTGGTTTTTTATCTATATGTATTACTTATAAAAAAATAAAAATATTAATTAGTAGTTTGAAAAATCATGAAAAAATCCTCATGTCTTTTAAATTATTGATATAAAAAATAAGATTTATAATTTATTTAAATTTATTTTATTACTATAATAAATTACTAAAATAAGAAATATAGTTTTAAATTTATATTAATATTATATTAATATTATATAAATATTATTAAAATATTATAAAAAATTAGAATTTATTTATAATTTATTTATAATTTTTTAGGAATTTTTAGAGTAATTTTTAAGATTTTGGTAAAAATGAGTTTTATTACTTTTGGAGCCATTATAAAAAAATGGAGCAAGATTTTAAGGCCAAAAAAAATTCTTAGGCTAAAAAAATATTTTTAAATATCATAAAAAAGTAAAAAATATAAACATATTGATTTTATTAGTAGAAAATAGGAAGACCAACAAATTGTATAGTCTCTGTAAGAAGGAAGTATGCAAGTCTCACATGGGTTGTAGCACCTTGAAGGTGTTAGGAGGATAAGACTAAGGCTTTGTGGCCTCTCTAAAAGATCCTCATACACTACTTGTGAGCCTTGGTGAGGCTTGAACTCTTGATCTCTTAAGCAAATTATCTTTGAGGTAAAAATTATTCATTTATCTTTTTTTATTACTTATCTTCTATCTTTAACATATCATAATTTATTCATAGTAACTTAAATTTACTTATTTTTTGTGTCATTAAAAAGATAAAAAGATCATCTATCTAAAAATATATTTTTTATTTTTTATTTTAATTTTTTACTAGATAAAAATCTAGTAAACAAACTGTGACTAGTTTTATAATATACAATTGCTTGATTGCACTTGTTCCACTTATTTTGTATTATGTTTTTTTTTTTTTTTTTTTTTTTTGTTTTTTTTTGTTTTTTTTTTGTTTTTTTTGTTTTTGCTACTTCTACTTAATACCATCAATTAAAAGAAACTCTTAATTAAGGCTATCTTGTAATTTGAATTAAAAGATGAAATTTATCTTCATAGAGAACTTTATATCTACCTTTAAAATCTTAAAAATGATTCTTCAAAATCATGATACAAATTGAATCCCCCTATTTAATAGAGTATCTTTGAGAATCCATGATAGCGATAGATATTGTCAAAAAAAAGCTTAAAAGACTATAGTTGTTTTAAATTAGTTAATGGCTAGAAAAATCCATAAGGCCAATCATAAGGAATTTTTGATGTTAAAAAAATATCACATAATTATACAAAGTCTTTAACTACCTTTCATATTTAAAGCTCTCAATTTTTTTTTGATATTAGCTCCAAACTCTTATTATATCCAAAAAGTTTGATTGCTAAAAATTCATAATAAGCTTAAAGAACACATAATCATGCTTTGCTTTTTAAAATATATAATTGTCTTTTGAAATAGAATAGATTATTCTTGAACTCAAACTTAGAAATATCATGAGAATTAAAAGAATTTTTTTTGATATCATAAATAAAAGAATTAGAGAACATACTTGATTGAATTTTCTTGATAAAGATTAAATCAATAATTAATGTTGATTTTATTACTTAAAAATGAAAATACTTTGGTTTCAAGAAGATCATTCTTTGTTGATTAAAAACTATGTCTCCTTCGTTTGGTATAAGATAAGAACATTTAAAAAGAGTATCTAACAAACCTTATTATTTTTCAAGTCAATAACTAATTTTGAAATCAAATCTTGATAAAGACATGCTCTAATGAACTTTGTAATAATTCAAAATATGTATTGACATGAAGTATTCAAGATTCTTATGATCTGTATATATAGTAATTGGACTAGAAGTATCTTCTAGATAATGACACTATTCTTGAAATGAATCCGTAATTGTAAGAAGATTTTTATTATAGATCTTATAGTTAATCTTGGCTGCTAAAAATTTCTTAAAATAAAAAGCTATGAAGTAGAGCTTGTTATCTACTTCCATTTGTAATAAAATAGCACCTATAGCAAAGTTTGATGCATTTATTTCCATGAAAAATGCCTTCAAAAAATCAATGCAATATAAGATTGGTGCAAAAATTAATGTTATCTTCAAGGCTTCAAAAGATACTTCAATTTTTTTATTCCACTTAAGTTTGTTTTTACATATCAAGTATGTGAGAAGGATCACAACTTGAAAAAATTTCTTTATGAAGATCTGATAATAATTGAAAAATTCCAAAAAATATTACACATCTTTGTTTATTTTTATAAACTTTTAATCTATGATAGTTTGGATCTTCTTAAGATCCATTATAAGACCATTGTTTGAAATGATGTATCCTAAGAAGTCAACTTAAGTAGTATGAAATACACACTTTTTTTTTATCATGGCATATAATCTTGTATCTTTTAGTTTTTATAACACATGAAAAATATAAACTTTATGCTCTTTTGTATTCTTAAAATAAATCAAGGTGTGGTCTAAATAATAGAAAATAAAATCATTAAGAAACTTTTAAAAGATATCATTTATTAGATATTAAAAATCAATTGGCATATTTATGAATCCAAAAGGTATGATATTATATTCAAAATACCTATATCTAGTTTAAAATATAATTTTTTATTTGTCTCTTTTTGTTATGCATATGAAATTATATATTTTTTATAGATTTATTTTTCTATAGATCTTTGCTTGATTCAATTGATCAAAAAGTCCTAAAATTAATGATTGAAGATACCTATTGTTGATGGTGAACTTATTGAGTCCTTGATAGTCCATACACATCAGTAGAGATCCATCTTTTTTCTTTAAAAATAAGATAGCAGTCTCAATTGGAGATTTAAAATGGCGTATAAAATTCTTAGCCAAATTCTCATCAATGTATTCCTTGAGTGCAGCCAACTCGTTTTATGATAGACTATAGATTGATCCAAATAGTAGTTGAGGTCATTCTTGAAGATCAATAGAACAATCATAAAAATGATGCTTTAGAAGAATATTTATATTATTCTTTTTAAAAACATCTTGATGATCTTGGTATTGATTTAGAATGCTACTTGAAATCTTTTTTCCATCGATAATAGGTGTGACGTATATAAAAAAAATTAACCCTTTTTTTGTAGTATGTATGAAAGTTCTTGTACCTATCAATAATAATTCATCAAAAAATTCATCAAAAAATAAGGTATACCTTTCATTAAGAAAATCAAATTTTTACATTTAAAAGTAATAGATAATATTAGATTCAAGAGCCTAAGTTTTAAATATATAAAAAATTATATTTTAAACTAGAAAAAATAATAATTCATCATAAAATTTACCTATCAATAATAATTCATCATAAAATAGATTGAGGCTCCTGAATCTAATAAGGCTAAGACTTTGTGATTTTTCAATCCTAAAAAAACTTCTATTATAAAATAAGATGAAGGATCTGAGAAGAGAATAAGACATTTATTAGGAGTTATATAAGATTCTAATTGCATAATCTTTATTATAGCTGAAGAAACTTGTATTTTGACATATTGTGCTTTTTAGCAACCATGCTTTTAATTTTGTTATTGCATTGTTTTTTTTTGAAGAATATTAAGTAGTATGCTTGAATATTCCATAATATAGGTATAAACCTTTTTAATAATGATGAGTCTTTTTTTACTTAATAAGAGATTAAAAATGTGTCATATAAATTTGTATTGATTTTGGCCTTGGTAAATAAGTTTTTCAAAATCTAAAAGCAGACGTCATTACTTGACTTGTTCTTCTTCAGTCAAATCTTTATTATTGATATTTTTTAAATAATTGATTATTACATATAATGGCTTAAGCAATAACTTTTTTTAAAGATTCTACTTTCAATATTGTTAATAACAAATCTTTGATATTATCCTTCAATCTATATCAAAATTGATTGATAAGGGCTTTTTTATTCTAATCCTTTTCACAAATAAGGTTTTGGAATTCAATAGCTTATATGGTAGCTAATTGTAATCCTTCTTGCAAAAGTAAGAGCTTGATCTTTGCTACTCTTTTTTAATTACTTTCTTTGAATGTAGTTGTAAATACTTCTAAGAATGAATTAAATCATAAAAGAATTATGAATCCTTTTCTATCAAAGATACAAACTAAGAGAGAGTACTTTTAGATAGAAGTGTGGCTATGAATTCAACTTAAGTAAATCCATCAAAGTATTAGAAAAGATACAATCTTAGATAGAGCTTGACTTATTGCAGAAATCTTTGAAATTTTGATCTTCTTCCATCAAAATTTTCAAACATACTAATTGTCATGGAAATACATACTTATTCTAATAATTATCTATATGATTAAATAAAAGTAGATAAAAATAGATTAATTTCCTAATATCTTCTAAAGAAGCTTTTTAAAAGCTTTATATATAAAATTTTGACTTTATATATGTTTATAATTAATTTTTAGGTTAAAAACTTGATCAATGAGTTAGCCATGTATCACATGTATAGGTAGCTTGAAGAACAAGCTAACTATGTGGTGGATACATAAAAAACTTATTTTGTAAGTTATGACATGTGGCTTATAAAGTCAACACATGTTGGAGGTTTTATAGAATTTTATTATATAGCTCTTAGATGGATAGCATATATAGAGGCAAATGTGAAGCCTTCTTCATTCTTGTTAATTTTTTTTTGGCTCTAATTTAGATTCAAGAGTCTTTATTTTTTAAAATTTTTGGCAATAGCTATTTCAATTTTTTTTTAATATATGTATTTTTTAATTTTTATTTTATCATATTTCTTTGAAAAAAGTTTTATTTGATTATTTTTTTATTAGATTCTTGTCTTTGATAAATTGACAAGTGTATATTTATTATATCAAAGTTTTTTTTTTTTTTTTTTTTTTTTTTTTTTTTTTTTTAAGAGTGGATTTTGTCTTTTTTTTGATAAAATATAAGTATATTAAAACTTATGGATTATCCTTTTCTAAATTGATATCATCTTTAGTATTTTATTTGTTCTTAAGTCCTCTCTTCTATTTTTCTTGATTGATATTAGACATGTTCTCTTTTTTAAATGTTATGATAGTAGAGCTTCTTAAAATAAAGAGTGCAACAGTACAAATGCAAAAATAATTGAGAAAGTCAATGCTTTCAATGCATCAACTCAATTTACTACTACAAAGTGCAATAAAAATAGGAGGGAGTGAAGATATAGAGATGATTGAAGCTACTTCAACTTTTGCATCAAATCATGTCTTTTTTCTTATGATAGAATATCTTTCTAGTGTTAAAGAACCAAGGATTGTACAACCTAAGAATTTTGATGGTACAAGATCCAAGTTTTGAGGATTTATCAATAAAATATAAATTGTGATTGAACTTCAACTCCAAAGCTATCCAGCTCAAAGATCCTAAAGTTAGATTTATTAGTACATTTCTTTTGGATTTAGCATTATTATAATTTTTGTTTTTTTTTTGAAAAATAAAATTTAATATTAACTGATTTGAAGGTTTTTTTTTTGCATAATTTTGATTCATATATTAAAAAAAATGATGCAATTTGTATTGCAACTAACTGGATCTTTATTTTATGATAAGACAATTGATCAATAATGTTATATGCTTCACAATTTCAACAACTTATAATTGATATCAAGTATAATGATATTGCATTTGTTAGCCAATTTTTTTATGGATTTTAATATGAGGTAAAAAAATTGATGCTCAACTTACCTAATCTTCAAGCATTAAGTCAAATAATTGACTTTATTATAAAGTCAAATAATTATTTTTTTAATACATACATTCAAAAGTAGAAGATATGTAAATTAATGCAATACATTTTAAACTTCCTATTGAGCAAGAAAAGATTTGTTATTAAAAAAGATTATACTTATATTGTAGAGAATCTAAGTGTATTTTTTAATATTATCCAAAGAAGCAATGTAATTATAAAAAGAGGACTATGATTGTTAAAAAAGATATATCAAAAAACAAGTTTGTCCAACTATAATAGGAATTGTGCAACTAGAACCTTATACAACACTTAGTGAAGGTCCTATTTTTTCCTCAAAATCTTCTCTTTGTTTTACAATAAATATTATTTTAACATTTAAATATCACAAAATATCTACCTTATTAGATTTAAGAGCCTCAACGTGTTTTTTATTTGGAAAATTTGCTAAAAGATATAGTATATCTTTAATGAAGAAAACTAAACATGTTCATGTAGAAGTCATACATGGTTATCCATTATCTTTAGAAGATGTTATTTATAAAATTCTTCCTATAGAAGTAACAAATAATGGTCATAGCAACTTTGTAATATTTAATATCATTAGATCTCTTTCTAATCCAATCATTTTAGATTTATCATGGCTAAAAAAATATAATCCAAAAATAAATTGATTCTTTTATAATCTTAGCCTTTTTAAAAGTATAATTAAGAGTATAGTTAATCAAATAAAAAGTCATAAATTTAGTACAATTAAACCTGCATTTGTAGGTGCAAGAACTTTCTTGCATGTTGTAAAAGAAGAATTACATTGTTTCATTTATACCGCACATGTTTATAATAGTGGAAAGATTGAAGTGACATTTTAAGCCAATATCAAGTTTTTTAAGATGTATTTGAGAAAAAAAATATGGATACTCTTTTAGAAAATCATCTCTATAATTGCTCAATTGACCTTCAAAAAAAAATCCAATTGTTATTTGGATCAATCTATAGTTTATCACAAAAAGAATTGATTGAATTCAAGAAATATATTAAGAAAAATTTGGCCATGAAATTCATATGTTGTTGGAGGAAAAAGAGCTTGCCTTGAAACAGCGCTGGACTTTTGACTGACATTAAATTCTCATTTAATCATAAGATGAAAAATACTCCAAGATTATTTATAATTTTGTTTTTATTCCTTTCCATAATATTAGACATAGTAGCAATAAACATCAAATACCAAGCCTCTAGTAATAGTAAAAGTTACACCAATAAATAATAGTTATCGGACCTCTAGTAATAGTAAAAGTTATAGTAGTAAATAATAATTACTAAATCTCTAATAATAGTAAAAATTATAGCAATAAATAATAATTATCGAACCTCGAATAATAATAAAAGTTATAGCAATAAATAATAATTACTAGACCTCTAATAATAATAAAATCATTCAATAATTTCCAAATCTTTTGTAATTTCCAAAATCCTTTTTGTAGTAGAAAAATCCTTGTAATACCAAAATTCCTTCAATACCGAATTTCTTTGATGCACTAAACTTTAAAATTTGATAGTTCTCAATCGAACCGTTAGATTGAGCTAAAATTATCTAAGAAGTAAGGCAATACCTTTAACTCTTTTATATCCAATTTTCAACCGTCGATTCTTTACAAAACTCTAGATAACACAATTTTAGTTGCACGGCCTTTACATATTGACTTACAAATACCTATGTATTGATTTTGTGATTTCTTACAAATCCAATACTCAAATGACATGAATTTTTTTTTGTGTAGCTTCTCAATATTATAACTACACCTTTGGCAAGTTTGAGCCAAAGTTCATTCAAAAACATGCTCGAAAAAAATGGCTCAAAACATAACCATCAACAATTCGGTTCACTTACTACCTTAATTTGCAAGCTCTGATTTTGACTAGCCATTTCTTCCTCACTTCAAATTTTATTTTATCAAATTTTGCACAATAATTGAAGCTCTTCAAGTCAGCTTTCCAACTCCACCTTCCGATTGTTAAATGCCTTTCTACAACACTTTATATGCTTAAAAGAATGACAGTAGGTACAAATTTCACATCTAGACTTTAAACAGCCATAACTCTCTCATTGCAGACTCAAAGTTAACAATCCATGCATAGAAATTGTATTCCTTCAAACCAGCTTTCCAATGACACTTTTTTTTTTTTTTTTTTCCAGAAAACCTTCTACAACTTTCTATATGCTTAAAAGAGTAACAGTCGGTAAACAATTCACACCCTAACTTCAAACAATCTTAACTTCTTCATACAAAACTCAAACAACAAACTTTATACACCAAAATTATAGTCCAAAACACAAGCTTTCTGAATTTCCTCTCTAAACCCTCAAATGCCCCTACAGAAGTGGCCTCTCCTTCGGTTTTCTCTCGGATAGCCCCTTGAAGCTCATTGGTCATGACCTATAGCCAATGAGAGTGAAGATCCTCTTATTCTTGCCTTATCTATCCACGTAGATGGCCTAAGGCCACAATACTATAATATCAATACCCATATCTTTCTACATTTTTCATATTAAATAACCCTAATATTTCTACTTTTACTTATAAAATTTACACAAGTTATTTAAGATTTCTATAAACCATGAAATTCTATAGAAAATAACTCATTATTTTCTAAAATCATTGTTAAATAACATCAATATAATAACTATTATTTTTAGATTATGAATAAATTACAACACAACAACGTTGTCATGTTGTGACATGATTATATGGTAAAAATATGACTAAAAATGATTTTTTAATTAATAATCTATTATATTAGTTCAACAAGAATTCAAAATATTTTAATGAGGTTTTTTTGAAAGCCTCTTAGCCTATTTTTTTTGTCTTAATAGCAAGTAGATAAAAATTAGTTAGTATTTTTATCTTCTAGGATATAAAAACTTTTTTATTACCTTAGAAAGGTCATAAATTATTAAATTAGGATAGAAGAGATAAATAGTTGATATGGTTGATACTTGGATCAAGTTGACAGTAGGATTGGACTAAAAAATCATTAGAATATATTAGATTGATACCCGGAGGTCGATAGTTTGTGAGACGGGATTGAAATCAAGCCTCTAGTTTTTAAAATGACCGTCTAGGATAAATTAAGATTTTATTTGAAGATTGGAGGTTAGTATTTGAGAACTAGCTTAAAGTTCTTTTTAGAGGCATAATGATTGTTTTTTAAGGATTTTTGAGGACTTAAAAATTATTATTCAAAATCAAGGTTTGTATTAGTAATTTGGATTTTACATAATATAATTAGGGCTAGAAATTTTAGCTAGTTTGTACAATTAGTGTAGCATCTATAGTTCAAAATTTGGTATAATTTATATTATTAGATGTGCTAAATGTATACAAAATTTTGTGATAATCTATTGATGTGGTTTAGAGATATCTAATTTTTAACACAAGAAGATTTCGGAAGTTGGGAATTTAGATTTGGATAGGATTTCTATGATATCTAGAAATCTACTAGTTGAATCAAGGTAAAATTTGGCATGTTGTTGAAGGACTTAAAGATCAAGCTTCATACTAATTTTGAATTAAAGTCAACTATTGAAGAAAGAAAAATCACTACTAAGATTTTTGCTTCACTTTTCAAGTTGGCAACTAAGTGAAATCAATGCAATTTTTGGAGGTTTTCTCATAATTTGTAAGTTGGATTGGAATGAAAATTCTTGAGCATATAGAAGAATTACATTGACAATTGTATGCAAAATTTTACATCAAGTCAATGGCCAAATTAGAAGTTACAACTTGTTAAAGCTCACTAATTAAAATTGGGGCTTATAAGAAAAATCTAAATTACTTAAATTTAAAAGTAACAAGGTAATTGGGATTTATGTATGATTAAAGCTATTAAGAAGAGTATTTTTTAGCACTTTTTAATTGAAATTCGGATTATGTTCTTCTCATATGGGTGAAACCTATTAAGATTTCTTGGATACTTGTGAAACACAACCTCACCTTCCACAGCTAGGTGTGTAATGCATTCTTAAACAAGATAACATGTAATACAAAAATGTTGTCATATTGTAATATGACTATATAATAAAAGATGATAATATAGATCTTATTATAGAAGAGCCAAATTAAAAGATAAAGTAGAAAAGTATGAATAAAAAGTTAGGAAGGTAGTAAAATTTTTAGTAGTAGTACTACCTTTTTACAAAAGTGACTCCTATTTACTTTATAGGGCCATAAATAAGGTAAAATAAGATAGATCGGAAAAATAAATGATATAAATATCTTTAAGAGGAAGTTAAGAGTAAATTCTAGTAAAAATTATCTAAAAAAATTAGATATTGATACCTAAGGAGGGTCGGTTATCATCCTTCATCAAAATCAAACCTTGAAGCACAAAACCGAGTACTTACAGCAACTCTAGAATTCTTTTGCAAATCGAAGAATAGAATTTCGTAGCAAATTGGATATGGTTTCTATGAGCATTGATTTTGGACAATTTGGAGTTGTTATGATTGTGTAATGGCTTTACAAAGTCAAGATTGATTTTGGATGACTTGAGTTTTGTGAAATAAATTAGAATTGACATTTCTAGTGATTTAAAGAGTTTTATAACAGATCTATAGATGAAATTTTTTGGGTTGATGGTCATAGTTTTGCTTAATATGTGTTATAAATCTTAGCTTGATCTAACAATTGAATTGAGGGTTATTGAGGTTTAAGTGGGTCAAGGTCTCAGAAAATAGAATTTTAAGTCTAGTGAGGATTTTTATAATTTCTTACAATCTATTAGTTTGATTAGAGTGAAATTTATGTAAAAAGATATTAAACTTGTTTTTCTATGTGTATGAGAATTTTGAGATCAATCGAATGGTGAAAAGAAGAGATATTAGCTCTGGGAGATTAGCATCAAGGTTGGAGAAGGAGGCCAGCGAATACCCAAGCACATTTTTGAGGTTATCAAATTTTTGATAATTTCGATCTTTTTCAAATTTTTTGTACTTTTTTTCAACTTAGTTTTTAAGAAGTGTGCAAAATTTGAGTTAAGATCGATGGTTCATTCATTAGTTACTGAGGTTTAAATCTATTGTAGAAATTACCAGGATTTGGTTAAGATTTGGTTTAGGGTTTAAGATTTGGTTAGGATTTGGTTTAGGATTTAAGATTTGGTTAGCATTTGGTTTAGGATTTAGGATTTAAGATTTGGTTAGCATTTGGTTTAGGGTTTAGAATTTGTTTAGGATTTTATTTAGGATTAAAATTTGATTAGGCTTTGATCTAGGATTTAGAATTTGGTTTAGGATTTAGGATTTGGATGAAGATTTAAGGTTTAATTAGGATTTGGTTTAGGATTTAGGGTTTGGTTAGAGTTTAATTTAGGATTAGGATTTGATTAGGATTTGATTAGGATTTGATTTAGGATTTAAGATTTGATTAGGATTTGATTTATGATTTGGTTAGGATTTGGTTTAGGGTTTAGGATTTTATTAGGATTTGTTTAGGATTTAAGATTTAGTTAATTTTTGGCCTAAAGTTTGAATGAAGTCTAATAGGATTTTAACTAGGATTAAATTAAGATTGAATTGAGATGTATTTGAGATATATTTGTGATTATTCTAATATTTCTTTAAGATTTTTTATTGTTTCTTTGTAATTCCTTTGAGGTTTCTTTCAATTTGATTAAAGCTTGTTTAATATTATTATGATTTAATTAGATTTTAATTAGTATTTTATTAGAGTTAAGATTTTATTTTTACAATTTCCATTCTACCTTTCATACTCAAATGCTTGGAGCATTCTGAAGCAAGACTTCACGTATTACGACAACGCTATTCAAAATCTCTAGTAGGAGCTCTAATTTTATTTGTAAAGAAAAAAAATGGATCATTGTGGATTTGTTTTGATTATCAAAGACTTAACAAACTCACCATAAAGAATATGTATCTATTATATTTAATATCTAGGCTTCTTGATTAGTTAAACTAGGCTAAAAAATATATAAAAATAGATCTATAAGGAGCATATAATCTAGTATGCATCAAAAAAAGAGATGAATGGAAGATTGTATTTTGAATTAGGTATGGATATTTTGAATACAATTCCATGCCTTTTGAACTTATAAATATACAAGGAACTTTCCAACATCTAATGAACGATATTTTTTGAGTACTTTTAGATGATTTTATTATTTATTACCTAGAAAATATCTTAATCTATTCTAAGAATACAAAACAACATAAACTTTATGTTCATTGTATATCACAAAAATTAAGAAATGTAAGTTTCTATGCTAAGATAGAAAAGTTTGTATTTTATATTATTTAAGTTGACTTTTTAAAATACTTCATTTTAAATGATGGATGTATGGTAGATCTTAAGAAAGTTCAAATTATTATAGTTTGAAAGATCTCAAAAATGGTAAGAAATGTCCAATGCGTTTTGAGATTTGCTAACTACTATAAAATCTTCATGAAAGACTTCTTTCAAGTTGCAGCTCCACTTACACATTTGACTTGTAAAAAATAATTTTAATGGAATCAAGAAATGGAAGCAATAATTGAAGCTTTAAAGATGGCCTTTATTTTTGCACCAATCTTATATTGTGTCAACTTTTCTAAACCATTATTTATGAAAATAGATGCATCGGACTTTGCTTTCAATACCATATTATCAAAAATAGAAATAGATGATAAACTTCACTAATTAGTTTTTTATTTTAAAAAAATTCAATAGCCAAGATGAACTATAAGATACATGATAAAAACATGCTCCAATAGGTTTGGTGACAATTCAAAACATGTCTTGATATAAAATATTTAAAATTTTTGTAATCCATATTAATAATAACTAAATAATAGTATTATTTTAATCTAATTACTATTTATATAGACTACAAAAATCTTAAATATTTTATGTCAACACATGTTTTGAATTATTATCAAATCTATTGGAGCATGTTTTTGTCAAGATTTGATTGCAAGATCACTTATCAATAAAAATTTAAAAAAAAACAATAAATACTCTTTCTAAAAGTTCTTATCTTATATTAAAAGAAAGAGACACATCTTTTATTCAATAAAGAATGATTCTCTTAAAGTTAGAGAATTTTTATCTTCAAGTAATAAAACTAACATTAACTATTGATTCAACCTTTGTCAAATAAATTCAATCAAGTATGTCCTTTGATCTTCTTGTTTATAATATCAAGAACTCTTCTTCTAAGTCTCATGATGCTTTCAAGTTTGAATTTAAGAATAATCTATTCTATTTCAAAAGATGTATATATATTCTTAAAAGAGAAGTACGTTTACGTGTTCTTCAAGCACATTATGACTTTGTGGCGGCCATATATTTTAGACACAACATGACTTTCGAGCTTATATCTAAAAAATTTTGGTGGTTACAAATGTGAAAGACTTCATCTAGTAATGTGACATTTATTTAAGGTCAAAAATTCCTTATCATCGATCCTATGGACTTTTCCAACTATTATCCATATTTAAACTACTATGATTTTCTATTTATATGGATTTTAATACAAATCTTCTAGTCTCAAGTTTATATGATTCTATACTAGTGATAGCAAATTGTTTTACCAAGATGGCATATTTTGTACCTTGTACAAAATCTATCATAAGTAAAAAAATAGCTAAGCTTTTTTTTTAAAACATCTATTGCTATTATGGATTATTCAAGAATATTACATAAGATAGGGAGACTCAATTTGTTTGAAAATTTTAAAGAATATCTTCTAAGATTTTAAAGATACATGTAAAGTTATCTTTGGCCTTTCATCATTAAACCAATTAACAAATAGAGTGTATTATTTAAGTTTTGGAGCAATATTTGAGATCTACCATCAACTACCAACAAGTTGATTGGACAATTTTTTTGCAATTGGAAAAATTTGCCTAAAATAATAAAATACATTCTACACTCATCAAACACTTTTTTTCACTAATTATGATTATCATCTATGATTTAATACTATTGACTTTTAAGAATTGATAATCTTGTGGTAGAAGATTTGAAAAATCATTTGTCAAAGCTATATACAACAATAAAGGTGCAATTAAAAGAAACTTAAGAATGACAAAAGATAAATATAGATGCCTATTACAAAAAACAATTATAATTCAATATGGGTAATAAGATATGATTATTTCATCATAATATTAAAACTACTCCCCTTTGTAACAAGTTTGATTATTATAAGCTTAGACCTTTTACTATTTGTTAATAAATCAATCCAATTGCTTATCAATTATATTTATTGGAGTCAATGAAGATCCACCCCATATTCTACATATTTTTTTTGAACTATACAAAACAATGAACATACCAAGAAGAAAATAGATGTGACTTCTTCATATAGAAGTTGATAATAATGAAACAACTTGAGGTAAAAAATGTCTTAGAATCAAAGCAACATTGAAATAGGTTGAAATATCTTATTTATTGGTACAAGTATGATATTAATGAATGCACGTAGGAGCCAATAAAAAATCTTATAAATGTAGCAAAGAAGATAGAGGCCTTTCATTGACAACATTTATTAAAATCTAGATGAAGAATAGAAAATCTTTTCTATAAAAGAAAAAAAAATCAAAAAAAGATAATATTCTACCTTCTATCTTTGTTTTTAGCTTTTATTTATATTAAGATGCAAAAGAAAATGGAGAATCAATAATTAGTGGATTCAACTCAAAAGCTATCATTTGTTGACTTTTTGAGTAAGACATTGTAATTGTCATAACCTTCAAGACAACTTTATCAAAATAAAGATCTTTAAGAACATGTTTTTCTTCAAATAGATGGCAAAATACAACATGTTTGCTATCACGACTTTAGAAGAGACTCTTGATGTTTGGTGATTTTATTAGACATAAGAACAATTCTTGATGGTGTTCCAAATGTTTGATTTGAAGGAAGTTATAAAGGCCTCAAAAAAGATCAAATAATAAGGTAATCTTCTCACTTTGATATAAAACATTATTAATGGTTGAGAGGACCTATCAACCATCTTCAAAGAGAATAAAGATCAAAGTATGTGAAAAACACAATTTGTCACATCTTAGCTTTTGTCAACGTTGACATGATGTAACATGGATAATAAGTGAAAGGCTGAAGAAAATATCATGTTTTGAGGATCTCACTTCAAAAATATTATAGCAAATTATCTTGGAAAAATAGATATTAATCAAAAGGTAGAAAAATTAAAGGTGCTAATGCTGCCTATTTACAAATTATGCTTCTATTTACTTTATAAGGCCATAAATAAGGCAAAACAAGATAGATTAGAAAAATAAAGGATATAGGCATATGTAGGGAGGAGTTAAGAGTACAAATTAGTAAAAATTACCTCAAGAAGACGAAAGTTGATACCGGAAGAGGACTGGTTATGAACCTGGATCGAAATCAGACTCCGAGGCACAAAACCACGCTCTGATGGCGACTCAAGGACTCTTTGGCAGATCGGAGAGTGGAGTTTGATAGAAGATTGAATAGGGTTTCTATGGATGTTGATTTTGGGTGATTTGGATCTGTATTGACTTTGTAATAGCTTTGCAAAGTTAAGTTTTGTTTCGGATGACTTGGGTTTTATGAAATAAAATAGGGTTTACATTTTGGATGATTTCAAGAGTTTTGTTATAGATCTATGGGTGAAATTTTATTGTGTTCAATATGTGTAGTGAATTTGAGCTCGATCTAATGGTTGAATTGAAGGATATTGAGGTTTAAGTGGGCCAAGGTCTCAGAAAGTAGAATTTTAGGTCTAGTGAGTTTTTTTAAGATTTCTTGAAATCTACTAATTGGATTGGAGTGAAACTTGTGTAAGAGGATATTAGACTTGTTTTTCTATGCATATAAGAATTTTGAGATCAATCGAATGGTGCAAAGGAGAGATATTGGCTCTGGAAGATTGGCATCAAGATTGGAGAAGGAGGTCGGCCAATACCCGAGCACATTTTTGAAGATATCGTCAATTTGGTAACTCCGATCCTTATCAATTTTTTTTGTGCTTGTTTCTAACTTATTTTTTAGAAGTGTGTAAAATTTGAGTTAAGATCAATGGTTTATTCATTAGTTATTGGAATTTAAATCTATTGTAGGAATTACTAAGATTTGGTTTAGGGTTTGGATTAGGATTTGGATTAGGATTCGGTTTAGGATTTAGGATTTAGATAGGGTTTGGTTTAGGATTTAGGATTTGGATTAGGATTTGATTTAGGATTTAGAATTTAGGATTTGGATTAGGATTTGATTTAGGGTTTAGAATTTAGGATTTGGATTAGGATTTGGTTAGGAATTAAGGTTTGATTAGGATTTGGTTTAGGATTTAGGGTTTTTCTAAGGTTTGATTAAGGTTGGATTAGGATTAGGATTTGGTTAGAATTTAAGGTTCTATTAGATTTTTGTTAGGGTTTGATTAAGTTTTTTTTAATATTCTTTTATATTTCTTTAGGATTTCCTTGTGTTTCTTTTATAACTTCAATAAAATTTAATTGAGCTTGCTTAATATTTGATTATGATTATTAACGTTTAATTGTAAATTTTCTATAATCCTATTGGATTGTTAGGACCTTTTGTTGCAATTTTCTTTTACCTTCCACAGCCAGGTGCTCGGTGCATTCTCAAGCAAGACTTCACGTAATACGACAACGTATAATAATCATGTCTCATAGAACCTGTTTCTAAAAAGGAGGATAATATCACAAATATACATGCTTATTCTAATAATTATCTATATGATTAAAGAGAAATAAAAAAATTAATAAAAATAAAATAATTTCAAAATATCTTCTAAACAAGCTTCTTAGAAGCTTCATAGACATGATTTTGACTCTATATGTATTTATAATTGATTTTTTGGTTAAAAACTTGGTCAACAAATTAGCCATGTATCACATATATTAGTGGTTTGTAGAATAAGCTAATTATATTACATATACATAGAAAACTTACCTTACAAGTTAAGACATGTGGATTATAGAATCAACACATATTCAGGTCTAATTAAATGTCACTACACAGTTTTTAGATTAATGGTATATATAGAAGCAAGAGTGAAGCATTTTCCATTCTTTTTAATTTCTTTCTTGCTTTAGTTTAAATTCAAGAGTCTTTAATTTTTTTATCTTTTAGTAATAGCCATTACAATTTTTTTTTAACATATATGTTTCTTTACTTCTATTTTATCATACTTCTTTGCAAAAAGTCTCATTTGATTATTTGTTTTCATTGTGTTTTTTTCCTTGACACTAATTATCATTCCTATTATACTTGTAAAAGCAAAGCTTCTTGAATTTGGATATGTATTCAATTTACTTACTTCCTTCAACTACATGATTTTTTAATATAATCTCTAAACATCTTTTATAAGTGTAGGATTAGTATTTCCTTAGTTAGTATTGGTGATGCACGAAATTTCCATTCTAAGAGTGTTGACAAGTTCATAAAGATCTACAATAGTTGCAAATTTATTCTCACTTTTGCCAAATTTAATATCCATAATTTTTCCTTCCATTTCAAATAACTTGACAAATTTACTAGTCAAACTTAAAAAAGATAATTTTTAATCTCTAATATTAAATAAAAATTACCATAAAGAAGAATAATCTACTTTTTTTTTAAAAAAAATTAGTGTTAAAAAACTAAATAATTTTTTTAAAGGCACGTAATCAATAATCTTCAAAATATAATAATAAAAGTGTGATAATTCACTCACTTTTAAAACAAAAAAAAGAATGAATTAAGACTCTTGTCAAATTTTCAAGGACATAAATTTCAAATAAATAAATCCTTAATACACTCTTATGTCACTCAAAAAGACTACAAAATCACTGAAAGATAATATAATATTAAACTAGAATGGCTATTGTAAAAGATAAGAAGACTGGAAAGTCTTGAAACAAGACTAAAGACTAGAAAAGAGTTGACAAGAATGTGTAAGGCTTTATTCTTGCTTCTATATATACTCTTAAGTAGGAGCTATGTGGCAATGTATCAAGAACATGAATTGAAAAAAAAATGCATAAACCTAGAAAATTTGTATAAAAAAAAGTGACAATATATATATATATATATATATATATATATATATATATATATAGATATATGTATGTATGTATGTGTGTGTGTGTTTGTGTGTGTGTGTGAGTGTATGTATATTAAAAAGAAACTAGAATGGCTTTTGTCAAAAGACAAAGAAACTAGAGACTCTTGAAACTTGATTAGAAACAAAAAAAGAAATTGATAAGAATGAAGAAGGCTTCATTCTTGCCTCTATATATATTATTTACTTAAGATCTATGTAGCAACATTTTATAAGATTTTTAAAAACGTATTGACTTTGTATGACATGTATTTTAACTTGCAAGCCAAGTTTCCTATATGGATGCTACATAGTTAGCTTATTCCACAAGCTATCAATACATGTAGCACATGGATAGCTTGTTGACCAAGTATCTAACCTACCAATCAACTACAAACATATGTAAAATCAAAACAATATCTAAGAAGCTTTTAGAAAGCTTTTCTAGACGATATTATGAAATTAACCTACTTTTATTTAATTCTATTTATTCATATTGCCTAGATAATAGTTATAGTAGATATATATATGTGACATTATTCCTCTTTTTAGAAGATGAGTTCCATGAGGAGTGGTGATCATATAATGAAAAAGTTCAAAATGCGGAAAATTATATTTGCCATGTATTTTGATCTTTGTTCTCTTTGAAGGTAGTAAATTGGTCCTCTCAATAATTGGTAATGTCTCATTTCAAGGAAAAAAAACCACCCTATGATTTGATCACTATTGAAACCTTTGTAACTTCCTTCAAACAAAATATTTGTAACACCATTACAAGTTGTGCCTACCTCCAATAAAATCACTAAACATCAAGAATCTTTTCTCAGGTCGTAATACCAAATTTGTTGTATCTCACCATCTATTTTAGAAAAAATATGTCGTTCTTGTAGGTCTTCATCTCTATTACATTGTCTTGAAGGCTATAATGATCAAAATAACTTGTCCAGTGTTGTAATACATAAAGTATTGCTTAAGAATTCACTGAGCACCTAGCTGTAGAAAATAGAATGGAAATTGTAATAACAAAATCTTATTCTAATAGAATACTAAGTAATCTCTAATTAAATCTTAATAATGCTAAATAAGCTTTAATCAAATTCAAAAAGAAACATCAAAGAAATTACAAAAGAAACAATAAGAAATCTTAAAGGAATTGAAAGGTAATCTATAATAAATCTTAAAAGAATCCTTAAGAAGCCTTAAAAAATATTAAAATAATCACAATATATCTTAAATAAATCTCAACTAAATTCTAATTTATTCCTAATCAAAATCCTAATAGACTTCAATCAAATCTTAGACAAATCCTAAACCGTAAACCAAACCCTAGATAAATTGTAATCAAATCTTAAATTCTAAGCCAAATCCTAATCAATCTTAAATCCTAAATCAAATCTTAATCAAATCCTAATCAAATCCTAATAAAATTCTAAATCCTAAATCCTAATAAAATCATAATTAAATCCTAATCAAATTCTAAATCCTAAACCAAATCCTAATAAAATCTTAAATCCTAAATCAAATCCTAAAAAAATCCTAAATCCTAACAAAACCCTAAATCCTAATCAAATCCTAATAAAATTCTAAGCAAATCTTAAGGTAGTTTAGAACTTTGATATCTTTTGATTAAACCATTGATCTTGTTCAAAATTTTATACACCTTTTAATCTCTTAGTTACAAATAAGTATAACAAATTTGACAATAATTGCATTTATCAAATGAAAAAAAAATCCTAAAATCTACTCGGATATTGACTAGCCTTCTTTTCTAATCTTGATGTTAATCTTCTAATACTAATATCTCTCTTTTGCACTATTAAATTGATCTCAAATTTCTCATATATATAAGAAAATAAGTCTACTACTTATATACATAATTTACACTCCAATCCAATTAGTAAATTGTAAGAAAACTTAAAAACTCTCACTAGACCTAAAATTCTACTTTTTGAGTTTCTAACATACTTAAAACTTAATAATCCTCAATTCAACCATTAAATCAAGCTAAAATTCTCAACACATACTAAGTACAACTATAACTATTGATCTACAAAATTTTACTTATAGATCTACTACAAAACTCTAAAAACTATCCAAAATGTCAATCCTCTT
Source organism: Physcomitrium patens (assembly GCF_059467195.1). Taxonomy (NCBI): domain Eukaryota; kingdom Viridiplantae; phylum Streptophyta; class Bryopsida; order Funariales; family Funariaceae; genus Physcomitrium; species Physcomitrium patens. The sequence goes on along the minus strand of NC_143434.1, from coordinate 2,867,306 downwards.
TTATTTCACAAAAAAAATAGTCATCTAAAACAATCTTAACTTTGTAAGGCTCTTACAAAGTCATTACAAATCTAAATCATACAAAATAAATATTTATAAAAATCCTATCAAGTTTTCTCTCAAATTCTACTCTCTGATTTTCAAAAGAACCCTAGAGTGGTTGTGGATGTGTGATTTTGTGCATTGGGGTCTGATTTCGACCTAGGTTGACAACTAATCCTCTTTGGGTATTAAATTCTTGACTTATTGATATAAATTTTGCTAAAATCTACTCTTAACTTCCTCTTATATATACTTATATTATTTATTTTTCTACTTTATTTTGTTTTGTCTTATTTATGGTCATATAGAGTAAATAGAAGGTCATTTTATAAAAAATAATATCAGTACTTTTAGTTTTACTATCCTTTTGACTATAATCTATATTTTTAAGATAATTTTCTATAATATTTTGAACCAAGATCTTCTATAATAGAATAATTTCTACACTCTTTCACCTATTAGCTATATTATATCATGATACTAGTAAGCAGTAAATGATGGCTCTTGAGTTGAATCTGTCGATTGTTGGTTCTCCATCTCTTTTATGCCAAAATTATACAAAAACCACAAACAAGGATAGAAAATAGAATGCAATCTTTCTTGGACCTTGTTTTTTTATAGCAAAGACTTTGATGGATGTCGTTAATGAAAAGCTTCTACTATCTTTCTTGCATTTAGAAGATTCTTTGTTAGTTCCCAAGTACATTCACTAATGTCATATCTATGCCAATGGCAATATATTTTAACTTATTTTGGCATTGCCTTGAGTCTAGAACTTCTTCCACTTTAAATTCTTCATTATTATCTACTTTTATAGGATATGATGGAACTTATTTTCTTCTTGGTTTGTTTACAGTCTTGTATGGTTTAAAAAGAGACAAATGGGATGGATTTTCATTCACTCCAATAGATATAATTGATAAATAATTAAATTGATTTTTCCACAAATACAAAAAGATCTAAGCCTATGGTAGTCTAACTTATCACAAGGATGAGTAGTCTTGATATTACAAAAAAGTAACTATACCTTATCACCTATGTTGAATTATAGTTGTTCCTTTCAATAGGCATCCATTTTCATATTACATGAAGTGCTGCTTGACAGTACAGCAGACACCTAGTTGTAGAAGGTAGAATGGAAATTACAATAAAAAAATCCTAATTCTAATAGAATTCTAAATAAACTCTAATTAAACCTTAATAGTACTAAATAAGCTTTAATTAAATTTAAAATAAATCTTAAAGAAATTACAAAAGAAATAATAAGAAATCTTAAGAAAATTGAAAGAAAATTCATAATAAATCTTAAAAGAGTCCTTAAAAAGTTCTAAAAACTATTAAAATAATCACAAATATATATTAAGTAAATTTCAACTAAGTTCTAATTTAATCCTAGTTGAAACTCTAATGGACTTCAATCAAATCCTAGAAAAATTCTAAATTAAATCCTAAATCTTAAATCAAATCCTAAATTAAATCTTAAATAGATCTTAAATCTTAAATCAAAGCTTAGATCAAATTCTAGATCTTTAATCAAATTTTCAATCAAATCCTAGAAAAATCCTAAATCCTAAACCAAATCTTAGATCAAATCCTAGACCCTAAACTAAATCTTAAATAAAAAAAATGAATATTAAACTTTCACCACCAATATCTCTTTATTAAATTATTGAATTATTCTCAATTTTTACATGTGTATAGAAAATCAAGTCTATTACTTTTAGACACAAATTTTAACTCAATCCAACTATTAAATTGCTAAAGATCTTAGAAATCCTAATTATCCTTCAAAGTCTAATTTTTGAGACCTCAAACTACTTGAAATTCAATAGCCTTTACTTCAATTGTTTGATCAAGCTCAAACTTGTAGCATATACTTTAGACAACTATTTTCATAAGACATCAAATTTTGAACTGTAGATCTACTATCAGATTCATAAAATTCTCTAAAACATAATATCTTTTTTATTTCATAAATTTTAGAATCAACTAAAATAATTGTAATTTTACAAAGCTCTTACAAAGTCATTACATACTCAATTCCTTCAAAATCAATGCTTAACAAAATTCTATTAAGTTTGATCTCAAATCTCATTCTTTAATCTACCAAAAAATCTCCAAATTGCCATAGGTGCTCAATTTTGTGCTTTAGGATCTAATTTTGATCCATGTTAATAACTGGTCTTCTTTCGGTATCAAATTTTATTCTTTTAAGTTAATTTTTATTCAAACCAACTTCTAACTTCTTCCTACATATATTCATATTCTTTATTTTTCTAATCTACCTTATTTTCACTTATTCACGGCCTTACAAAGTAATTAGAAGCCTACTTTGCAAAATGGTAGCATTTAAATCTTTAGTTCTATTTTCTTTTGGACTATTGTCTATTTACTAAGATAATTTGCTATAATATTTGAAGTAAGATCTTATATAATATAATAGATTCTTCACTTATTTTATCTATTAGCCATGTTACATCACAACATTATATTGATCTTTTTTCATTCTTAATTTTTTTTTCATTGCGCCTTTATTGTTACATGTAGCTATAATAAATAATTTTCTAAATTTTTTTCCATAAAATTATTAACTTTTGAAAAGTCAAAAATATCAAGTTGTAGATGATAACCATAATTAGAAAAAAAATATTTGTTGCATAGAAAAATACATCATATTATTAAAAGTAAACTTTACCAATGGCAAGAAAATTATCGAATTGTCTTATTGATAATTCATGGTACATCTTAAGTATTGCTCCAAAATTTGATTTATGTACTCCATTTGTCTATTAGTTTGAAGATAAAAGGTCAAAAAAAGCTTCAACTCTACTTTTAGAATCTTAAAAAAGGTTCTAAATATAAAATTGGTATAGAAATAAATATCAACTTCAAGGCTTTAAAAGATGCTTTAGCTTCTTTGCTTCAATTAAGTTTGTCTTTGCATGTAAAAAGTATAAGAAAAGCTACAAGTTAAGAAAAATTCTTGATGAAGATTTGATAGTAATTAGTAAAGTTTAAAAAGCATTGCACATCTATTATTATTTTTGGAATCTTCTAATTTATAATAGTTTGAACCTTCTTGAGATCCATCATAAGTTGTTTGTTGGAAATGATATATCCTAAAAAATCAAATTGAGTAGTGTAGAATATACACTTTTTTAACTTGGCATATACTTTTACATCTCTAAGTTTTTGTAATACACAAAAAACATGAACTTCATGTTCTTTTGTATTTTTAGAATAGATTAAAATGTCATTTAATAATAGACAATAAAATCATCTAGAAACTCACAAAAAATATCATTCATAAGATGTTGAAACGTAGTTAGTATATTTGTGAGTCCAAAAGGCATGACATTATATTCAAAGTGTTCATACCTTATTTAAAATCCACTCTTCTATTTATCTCCTTCTTTAATGTAGACCAAGTTGTACACTTCTTGTAGATCTATTTTTGTATAGATCTTAGCTTGATTTAGTTGATTAAGAAGTTTAGATATCAAGGATGAAAAATACCTATTCTTGATAGTAATCTTATTGAGTCCTCAATAATCCATGCACATTTGTAGTGATCCATCTTTTTTCTTCATAAATAAGATAAGACCTTTAACATGGAATTTTGAATGGTATATGAAATTCTTGGCTAAGTTTTCATCAATGTATTTCTTAAGTTTAGTTAATTCATTTTGTGATAAACTATAGATTGGACCAAATGGTGGCTGACTTTTCTCTTTAAGGTCGATTGAGCAGTCATATGGACCATGCTCTGAGAAAATATTTGTATTCTTTTCCTCAAAAATATCTTTAAAATTTTAATATTGACTTAGGATACCATTTAAATTCTTTTTATCATTAAAAATAGATGTGGCATAAATAACAAAAGATGATCTTTCTTTTGCAGTATGTAAAAAAGGTTTTGCGTCTATAAGTATAGATTTGGCTATATTAAACTTATGTTTTTCTATAAAATTCTTAATAATGCTCTATAAAAAGTCAAATTTATGAGAAATAAAATCTATCAGAGGATTATACTTTTCTAGCCATAATAAACCTAAAATGATCAAATTAGAAGGAAACTTAATTATATTAAAAATTACGCAACTATTATGACTATTTATTGTTACATCCACAAAAAGTGTTTCATGAATAATATCTCCCAAAAAATAATTGACGATTACCTATGACTTTTATATTTATGGATTTAATTTTTTACACTAATAATATTTTATGGCTTTTAATAAATTATTCATCTAAGAAACAAGTTGAAACTTTTGAATCTATTAAAGCAGAGGCTTTGTGATTATTAGGTCCTAAACCTACATTTATTATAAAACAAGGAGAAGATTGTGAGGAGAAGATAAGACCTTTATTTATACAAAATTTGAGTGGCTTGATCTCCATTGTAGCTTGATAAAAAAAATTCCAATATTTTATTAACTTTGACACTTGTACTCCTCATTTTGTAGTTGTATCGTTTCTTTGGACAATATCAAATAGTGTGCTTAGCTTCTCTACACTATAAACATAGTCCTTCTTCATAATAATGAGTCTTTTCTTTTTTAGTAAGAGATTTAAAATATACTATATTAATTAGTATATCTTTTACTTTTAAATATTTAGATTTAGAAGTTATTCATGTTGACATTAAATTCTAATGACATAAATATTTTCTTGCACAATTCTTAGATTGAAATTCAAAAAGTTGATTGTCATACTTTATAGCAAAGTCAATTATTTGACTTAATGTTTGAAGATCAAATAAGTCGAATATTAATTTCTTTACCTCATATTGTAATCTATAGAAAAATTGGCTGATAAGTGTAGCATCATCCTACTTGACATCAATTGCTAGATGTCAAAATTATAAAAAATATGATATCAATGATTAATTGTCTTGTCGCAAGATAAGGATCTTATTAGTTGCAACACAAATTACATCATGTCTTCCATACATAGATCATAACTCCATCTAAAAAGCCTCCAAATTATTCAATATTAGATCTTGTTATTCAAAAAAAGATAAAAACTATGATAATGTCAAATCTGAAAGACATGTACTAATGAATCTAATTTGTCATCTTGAGGTTGGATAGATTTGAGATTGAAGTTCAATCTTGAATTATACTTAATTGATAAATCTTCAAAACTTAGATCTTATATCATTGAACTTCTCAATTAAGGCAAGTCTGAGTTCTCTAACACTAGAAGGATATTTTATTATAGGAAAAGAGATGTGATTTGGAATAGATGTTGAAGCAGCTCCAATGATGTCTATATCTTCACTTTTTGCCATTTTTATTGCTCAAAGTGGTAATAAATTGAGTTGATGTATTGCAAGCATCAACTCTCTCAATTATTCTTGCATTTATACTATTATACTCTTCATTTCAAGAGCTTCTACCATAATAACACTTACAAAAAAAAAAAAAAAAAAAAAAAAAAAAAAAAAACCTAGTATCGCTTAAGACAAGCAAAAGAGAGGACTTAAGAACAAAGAAAATACTAAGAACAATATTAGTTTAAAAGAAAGTAATCTACAACTTCTAATATGCTTATGTCTCATCAAGAGAAATGAATAAGCTACTTTTAATCAAGAAAAGATAAAGCTCTAATATTATAAGTGCACTCTTGTTAATCTATTAAGAATATGAATTCAAAAAAAAAGATATATAAATCTAAGAAATTTGTATCAAAAGAAAATTGAAAAAAATTAATTGAAAAAAGTATGTATATTAAAAGAAAATTGAAATAATTATTGCTAAAAGACAAAGAAATTAGAAACTCTTGAAACTTAATTAAAAATAAGAAAGGAATTGACAAGAATAAAGAAGGCTTCATTCTTGCCTCTATATATATTATCTATCTAGGATCTATGTGGCGATATTTTATAAGATCTCTAAAAATGAGTTGACTTTGGATGACATGTATCTTAACTTGTAAAGCAAGTTTTTTATATGGGCGCGACATAGTTAGCTTGTTCCACAAGCTATCAATACATGTGGTATGTGAATAGCTTGTTGATCAAATTTCTAACCTACCAATCAACTACAAATATATGTAAAGTCAAAACAACATCTAAGAAGATTCTAGGAAGTTTTTTTAGAAGATATTTTTAAATTAATCTACTTTTATCTAATTCTACTTATTCACATTATCTAGGTAGTAATTATAATATATATATATATATATATATATATATATTCTTGACATAATGTCCTATAAGACGTCTAAAATGTGTTGGCTTTATAAGATATATATCTTAATTTGCAAGGCAAGTTTTTTATATGTGTGCTACATAGTTAGCTTCTTCTACAAGCTATCAACATGTGGTTAACTTGATGATCAAGTTTTTAATCTATCAATCAACTACAAATACATGTAAAGTCAAAGCAGCATCTATGAAGCTTTTAAGAAGCTTTTGTAGAAAATATTATGAAATAAATCTATTTGCATCTATTTCTACTTAATCATATAGATAAATATTAAAATAAATATGTATGTATGTGATAAGATGTTATAAAATTTGATAGAGTATATTTTAATTCTAGAATTATAAATTCATCTTGTTTTCAAAGTAAAGAAATTTTGATCTATTATTTATAATAATAAGCTCAAATTAACACTACTTATAATAATTAATTATATTATAACCACTTAAAGAGCCATTTTTTAAATAAAAAAATAAAAAAATAACTTATTAAAAAGAAAAATATATATATAAAAAAGATTGTATAATAATAAATAATAGTTTGGATATTATTATACTATTATATGTAAAAAGATACATGTCAATAAAATTAATTTGTAATAAATTGACCCAAATTTTTAAATACAAAGATTTTATTAAAATACATTTTAAGACTAAACTTAATTCTATTAGGAATTCACTTACATAATTAAATAAGAAAAATATTGAGAAAAAAAATTAGCAAAAAAAAATTAGAAAAGAATACTCTCAAATCTACAAGAATAAGATTCTACATAAGACAATATTATTTTTTGAAAGAAAACCTAATTCATTCAAAAGTCTAAAATCAAATTTATTTTGGAGACTTTGCTTCCAAAAACCCCCATAAGGGACATTGTTTATTGATCCTACTTACTAATTGGTCAACAAGATTGCTATAAAGGATGATGTTGCCTCTCTTAATTCCTCTATATTTGTTGAAAGAATGAATTAGACTCTAAAAAATAAAAAACTTCTATTAAAAATAAAATCAAATGACATTATTATAAATCATATTTAAAATTATAAATAATTAATCTAATATTTTGCTATGATTGATACTTAACTTAATGTCTATATTTTAATATAAAGTATAATTCTTTAATATTATATATTTATAAGATTTCTATGTTATTTATCAAATTTTAATATTTAATTATTAATTTTTAACTTTATATAAGAATTTTTATTAATGATGTAAATATTTATATTAATATAATAAATTTCTAATTACTTTATATATACATAGATATAAATTTAATTTTAATAGATATTAGAAGAAAAAACTTAATTATAAGGATATATTTTCTAATATCAAAGTATCAAATAACATAAGAAATGATACAAAAGTAACTTTTTCTTCAATTACAAAAAGCTAAGACATGAAATTTTTTAATTTTAATTCTTAAAATCAAATAAAAAATTGATAATAATTTCTAATAATACTAATCATATTTTATTCAAAATTAGAATTAGTCGAGACAAGCACCAATTATATGAAGTATTTTGTTTGTTTGTTTGTTTTTTCAGTTCAACCAATAAATCATCTCGAATTGATGATTTTTGATATGTAGATATTAGAGCCATCCTACATATGTCGTATGAAAAAGAAAATTTTATAAATTACAACAAATAGCCAAATGGTTCTATAGTTTATATAAATAACAATACTATCTATACAATCAAAGGTCAAGGAAATGTTGCAATAGAATTATTCAACAATAAAATAAAATAAAAATACTCAGTTTCTTTTTATGTTTTCTTGGTCTTGTTGAAAATTCATTCTTAATAACACTATTTGAAAAATATAATAAAGAGCTTAAAATTAACAATAGTAAATATACATTAAAAATATTGTTGTTAAAATATTTACTATTTGTTTATTAAAAATGATTTTTATAAAATCATTTGTGCCAACAAATTTAGTTTCAGTATAGCTCTTCATTCTACCATTTTTTAAAATAAAACTAATTTATGTCATCATTGCTTAGTTTATATAAACAAGCAGGTACTTCATCAACTAAAATCAATGTGTATTGGTGTGGATGTTTATGATGTCAGCAGTATATTATAATGTCAACCTTGTCTTATTGGTAAACAACTTAGAATTTTTTTTTCCAACAGCACCATTTTTACTGCTACAAATTTATTAGAATCAGTTCAAAGTGGTTTATGTAGACCTATTAGTTTACTAAATCATTTTAGACTTTTACATATCTTAACTTTTATCAATAATAAGTCTAGATATACAATGGTTTTATATTTAAAAATAATTTAAAAATATTTGATAAATCTTAAATATATAAATAATTTTAAAAAAATCAATACTTTTTGGAGTTAATTATTCCTTTAGGAATCATAAGTAAAAGATATAAGAAAGTAAATTTCTTAGTTTTAATTCTGCTTTTCTTCAGTAAAAGAGCTTTTTCTTACTTTTTAAGGCCATAAAAATGCAAAAAAATGAAGATTAGACACTAAAATATTGTGGGCATCTTTAATTGAATGTCAAAGATAGTTTTTAGCAAAAATTATCAAAGAAAAACATAAATTGATACCTGAAAAGTATTAAGTACTTAAAGTATTTTGAAACTAAATTAATATTTTTTAAATTTTTTTATAATTTCATAGATTATAATTTTAAAATGATATAAGTAAAATTTTGTTGAATTAAAATATTTTTGAAAGATTAGGATTGTACAAAAGATTTATTAAAACAATTCATGTATCTTTTTTGGATTATAAAAAATAAATTAAAGGGTGATTTAATTTCTTCCATAATTAGATACCTTGTATATTATTAAGTTAAATTTTTCATAACAATAATAAAAATTATAAGGCATTTCTCATCTTCGATCTTTATTCAAATTAAAGCTTGTATTAATAATTTAATTCATCAATAAACATTGATTTTAGTATTACTTGGCATCTTAGTGAAGATAATATAAAATACATAAATGTAGCTAATTTACATGATTTATTTTCTAAATTATCAAATAATCCTAGAAAAGATGATTTTTTTAAACTTCTATAATTTTATTTATTATTTATAAAAATATGTTAATAAATAATAAATCGTTATTAAAATTTTATTTTATTTTAAAAAAGATAAATTCATCTTGAATAAAATTTTTAAATAAAATAAAAAGCTTTGATTAATAATGCCATTAATAAATTTACTGCTCTTAAAGAAGCTTTTATTAATGCTTGTGCTAAAAAATAAAAATTATCTATTATTTTTGAGATTTATTCTTTATTTTAAAATAAAACATAGAAAATATCTCTTCTTTTAAAAAAGAAATTAGATCATAAAGTTTAAAGATAATTTTAAAATTAATTAAAATATTGATGTTTCTTTTAATAAATTTTTAATTAATATAATTGCCAAAGGCTTTACATATGTAGTTAATCTTAATTATACAAAAAATATTTTATCTAATCTTAAAATAGGCTTCGATTAGGATATTTCTTACTTTAGTCATTCAATATAATTTTAAAGCACATAAATTAAACTTCAAAATTTCTATTCTTAATAGAAATATAATTAAAATTATATACATAATAATTTCAATTGATATAATTATTCTTCTTTTTAACTCAAATAAGATAAATTTAATATTTATATAAAATAAATTAATATAAATTTTATTATATATATATAAATATATGATTGTATGTTTTTAAGTGATAATCTTGTTTCTATTATTTGTCTTTAAAAAAATTGTATAAAAAATTTGAAATAAGTGAAGAAGTATCAAGGATACACTTAAAACTTCAATCCAAAAAGAACAATTTCAAGTATTGAAGACTAAAATGTAGATAGAATAGAATAAATAGCTAAAAATTTAAAAATTAATGATTAACTTCAAGAAACAAGAAGGCTATAAGGCCAAAGAAAAACCAACTCAAGAAATGAGATGACAAGACTTAAGAAGGCATTACTCTTGTTTCTACTTATATTACTTGTAAGGCCAAAGGCTTAGAATCCAAGCCTCTTATGTCTTGCCAAACAAATCAGTAGATGACTTGTTGGTCAAGTTTCAAAAAGTCTCTCAAGAAGCTTTTTGAAAGGACTTGTGGTCTAAGCCATACTACATGGCTTCTTTTCTAAGCTATTCTAGAAGCTTTTTAGAAAGCCGATTGACATGGCTTAGCTTTTAAGTTACTTTCCACATATTTCTATAAAGTTCTAAAAATATTGTAGAAATATCTATCATAATAGGTAGATTCTTAGAAGGTTCTAAAATCTTCTTTGTATGATTGTGACATCACTTACTTTTTTAGTAATTAGTTTTACAAGCATCATTGATATTGTATTTTTTACATTTATAAAAACTCTATTATTTGTTAAAAAAAATTTATTATAAATGGGTGCTTATTAATCTATATTCAATAAATTGTCACGGACACAGAATACAGACTTGATATCTACCAAGAAGTTCAAGAAGAACTGGCAAGAACTAGATTAATGAGATGAATACAAGAACAACACCAGAGAGGTGAGCTAGAGCTCAAAGAGATGTGTTGTTGAGACTGAAGAACTCTTCAGCCTCGATTCCAATATATACTCCTATTTAGGAAGCTTCTCAAGCAACTTCTACCAACTAGGAAGCTTCTAGAAGGTTCCAGAGACTTGCTTCTAGAAGGTTCTAGAAACTTATCTCTAGAAGGTTCTAAGGACTATGTCCCTAACATCTTCTACCAACTAAGAAGCTTCTAGAAGGTTCCAAAGACTTGTTTCTAGAAGGTTCTAGAAACTTGTCTCTAGAAGGTTCTAAGGACTATGTCCCTAACATCACCCCTTCCTTTAGCTTCGAGGTCTCTGAGAAGTAATGTTGTCAATCAGTACCAATGCAAGAAAATGAAGATTTGTCGCATAACGTCTGCTATGAACTCCAACTGTTGTTCACGAGGTAAGTGGTTCATCGGCCCTTGAAGCCAACGGTAGTGGCCCACTCCTTCAACTTCTGACCAAGCATGAACTTCCATGTCTTCATTGTGAAATTGTCCTGCAAATATGCCTTCTGGTTGACCATCGTAAGCAGGCTCGGACTCAAATACAATCACTAGTGATCGGTTACTTGGTATCCTCCGTCGTCATCGTGGTACAGGTGGTTCTTCATCTCGGGATCGCCTTTGTGAACTAGTTGGTTGAGATAATCTGACTCGCATAGTATCTATCTCTTGGCTATCCATATCGGAAGACCAAACTATGGCTACTGAAAAAATTCTATTTTATCTTGGAGAAAATAACTACATCAACTACAAATTTTGGTGGTGCTCTCTCCCTTTCTTATATTTTTGGGTGAGCAAGCTTCAGAAAGAAGCTATTGTCGAACAGGCTTAGGTTTATGAGGATGTTGTTGATGAAACTCCTGTACCTTTTGCGGCGCATTGGTGAGATTTTCAGCTGGCTCCCACGTTCGCTCATTAATGTCGTAGCCGCACCAATGAACAAGATACTCCAACTTGCCCCACCTTTGCCGAGAATCTAGCACCTTTTCAACCTCATATTCCTCGTGGTTCTCGATCTCAATACTAGGTGGCGGACATTGCACTCTTCCAAGAAAAGATGACTCTCGATAAGGCTCCAACAAAGAAACATGAAAGACTGGATGTACCTTCATAGAAACTAGTAATTCCAGAAGGTATGCCGCTGGATTGATTTGCTTTTGGATGATAAATGGTCCCAATCTTCGATAGTCCAACTTATCACATGGTCGCTTGGTCTTGATATTTCGTCGAAGAAGCCATGCTTTATCTCCAATTTTGAAAGTAGGTGCTTGATTCCGAAATCTATCTGCAGATGCCTTGTAGGATTCTTGAGCGGATTATAATTAAAGCTTCAACGTATTTTGAAGCTCTGATAGTTGTTTCGCAAATCTTTCAGCAGCTGGATTGTTATTTATTGATGGACTCAATAAATCAAGCTTTGGATGATACCCATAGTTGGAAAAGAATGGTGTGTATTGAATCGATGCATGGAGGGTGTTGTTATATGCAAACTCGGCTAGCGGCAGATATGTGGTCCAATCGTCTTGCTGATAGTTGATGCTGCATCGTAAGTATTGTTCCAAGACTTGGTTCACCCGTTTCGTTTGACCATCAATTTGAGGATGAAAAGCCGAAGAAAGCTTGATATCCACCTTCAGTATCTCAAAGAGAGATCTCCAAAACTTTGACACAAACTGGGTTCCTCGATCTGATACGATATCATCTGGTAGTCCATGATATCGATACATATTATCGAGAAAGAGCCTTGCTGTGACTTCACTGGACGATGTCTTCTTGGAAGAGATAAAGTGTGCCATTTTTGTAAGTCGATCTACCACGACAAAGATGCTGTCAAATGAGTTCGATGATGGCAGGTCCGTGATGAAGTCCATGGAAATTGAAGACCATGGTCGACGTGGAATCGGCAATGGCTATAGGAGTCCATAAGGGCGATGCCGAGGATTCTTGGATCTTGAACAGATGTCGTAGGAGAGGACAAAATCTTTCACATCCTTCTACATTTGGGGCCACCAAAAATTTCGAGAAATAAGCTCCAAGGTCTTGTTGAATCTAAAATGTCCCACCTTTGGAAAATCGTGGCGAGATTGAAGAACTCGGAGTCGTGCTGGTCTTTTTGGGATATACAACCGCTCTTCAAAGTATAAAAGATCTCCCTCCACCTTGAACTTGTCATCATTGGCACGTTGCTTAATATCAATGGCTACTGAATCTTCAATGGTTACGGCACGTACTTGATTCAGGAAGTCAGCATCAATTGGCATAATAGTAGCGCAAAGCTGAAATTGCTCTGGCTTCAACAATGTCGTACATTGTTGATCAAACGCTGCTTCTCCAGCCTTTGGTACAAGATATGATCTCCTCGATAAGGCATCAGATAGTCCTTGCTGCTTTCCAAGTCGATAAGTGATAATAAAATCGAACCTAGATAGCAACATACTCCATCGAGCTTGACGTCGATTTAGAACTCGAGCTGACATGAAATACTCCAAATTCTTGTGATCTGTGTATACGGTCACTGGATGTGCAGCTCCTTCAAGAAAGTGACGCCATTCTTGGAAAGAATCCACTATAGCAAGAAGTTCCTTATCGTGGATCTCATAATTGATTTCAGCAACAGAGAACTTTCGAGAATAGAATGCAACCAGATAGGGCTTCTTGTCTTCTCCCATTTGTGAAAGTACAGCTCCGAAAGCAAAATCCGAAGCATCAGTTTCTAAATAGAAGGCCTTTATAAAGTCTGGATGTACCAAGATTGGAGCCGTAGTAAATGCGGTCTTCAGGTTTTGAAACGCCTTCTCTGCTAGAGGTCCCCATTCCAGCTTATCCTTGCATCTCAACCGAGTGAGAGGAGCAGCAACTTGAGAGTAATTCTTGATAAAGATCCGATAGAAGTTGGTAAAACCAAGAAAGCATTGTACGTCTCTAACCGTCTTCGGAACCTCCCAGGACACGATTGCTTCCACCTTCTTGGGGTCCATCTTCAAGCCTTCCGTAGTCACAACGAACCCCAGAAATTCCATCTCTATTTAGTGAAATAAACACTTCTCCAACTTGGCATATAGTCCTCACTCGCATAGTTTCTCCAATACCAAACGAACATGTTTTTCATGCTCTTCCTCATTTTTGGAGAATATCAAAATATCATCCAAATAGATGACAACAAAATCGTCAAGGTACTCTCGGAAAATGTCATTCATCATATGTTGAAAGACCGCTGGAGCATTGGTAAGACCAAAGGGCATGACATTATATTCAAAATGGCCATACCTTGTACGGAACGCTGCCTTCCACTCATCTCCTTCCTTGATTTGTACAAGGTTGTAAGCTCCCCTTAGATCAATTTTTGTAAAGATCCTTGCACGTCCAAGTTGTTCTAAGAGACCAGAAATCAAGGAAAATTGGTAACGATTCTTCTTTGTTACCTTGTTGAGGCCTCGATAGTCCACGCACATCCGCAACGAGCCATCTTTCTTCTTCAAAAATAAGATGGGTGCTCCAGTTGATGATTTTGAATGACGGATGAAGTTCTTGGCTAGATTCTCATCGATGTACTTCCGCAACTCCGCCAACTCCATCTGCGATAGATTGTAGATTGGACCAAAAGGCGGTTGTACTCCTTCTTGTAAGTCTATAGCGCAATCATATGGTCTGTGTTCCGGTAGCATGTTAGCATTTTTCTTTTGAAATACGTCTTTAAAATCCTTATATTGCTCCGATATACTTGCTGTCGAGATCTTCTCCCCGGTAGTTGGAGCCGCATAAATGACAAATGGTGTGCCTCCCTTGGACAATCTTATAAACGCTCTTGCTCCAATAAATAAGGATTTCTCTATTCGGGGTTTTCTACTAGGCTTGCTCTTGGGTGATTTTGTGAGAAAGGTCATCTTCCGCAACTTCCAATCTATGGATGGATTATGCTTTTCCAATCAAGAAAGACCAAGAATAACAAGATTTGATGGGGTTCTAATAATATTGATAATAATATGACTACTATGGTCCTTAAACATCACTTCTATAGGTTCTGATTCATGGGTGACACTACCAGACAATAAAGGTTGTCTATCTTTGACCTCAATGTGGACAGGTTTGGATTTTTGTACTAAAAGGATCTTATGATGCTTTGCAAATTCTTCGTCTAAGAAACAAGCAGATGCTTTTGAATCTAATAATGCTAAGGTTCTCAGTTTCTGAGGGCCAATAAGCAAAGGGATTGTAAAACAAAGGGCACGTTGAGCGGAAAGAAAGGAACCTGGATGTTGTTGCAATATTTCACTGTCCAGCCGCACGGTTCCTATTATGGCTGGGCATCCTCGTTTTCCTGAATAAACGCGCTTCTAGTCTTGATAATACGTCGATTTTGCTTCTTGGGGCAGTTTCCAACTTTGTGGCCTTCTTCACCGCAATACAAGCATAGACCTTCCTCCATACGCCGCTTTTTTTCTTCTAGAGTAAGAGATTTGACATGTACAATATCAATTTGTATGTCTTCTACCTTTGAATGTGAATTCACGCTGCTTGCCGACATAGTTGAGGTGTGGCAAATCGTATGTTGTCTTGAACGTTGGTCTTGGCGACGTTGGAATAGGCGATTATCGCACTTCACAGCTTGGCTAATAGCTTCGTTGAGCGTTTGCAGATCAGGAAGAGTTAACAGCAAATCCTTCACATCGTCTCTTAAACTCCAATAGAATTGACTCATCAACGCTTCTTCGTCCCAATTGATGTCGCATGCTAATTGCCTGAAGTCCGATGCATAGACTGATGTAGAACGCATCCCTTGTCGTAGTGACCGGATCTTTGTTGTAGCCCATCGAACCTTGTCGTGTTCACCAAATGCTTCCGCAAATGCCTCCAAAAAGGTTTCAAAGTTGTTTAGTATGGACGATCGTTTCTCGAACAAATGAGCAAACCATGATAGAGCTTGTCCTGTAAGTAAGGTTCCAACAAGCCCAACACGTGACTCATCCGTTGGATAGCGTTCGGGCTGTAAAACTGTTATCAACCTGATTTGGTTGACGAATCTTCGAAATTTGGAACATATACTATCGAACTTGTCCAGAAGGCTAACTCGAGGTTCCTTATGTTGTAGAACCGACGGTGCTTGTCGAACCTGAGGTAAAGCTACTTCTCCAAGTGTAGAAGTTTGAGGCTGGTGCAACCTAGATTGTGCCATCCCAAATGCTCCATCATTATGAAGGCTTGCCACGACTTCTTCAATCTCTGCAGTTCTTTGTGATAACGTAGCGAGGGCATTCATGATAGCATCTAACTTGGACTCTGAACTTTCCGTCATACTAATGTCTTAGCCCCCGACCATTCTAAGAGAAGGACAGAAATGACTCTATAAGAAGACAATATTGGTTTAGAGGACGGTACTCTGCAACCTCTAAAATGCCTTAAGAGCTTCAAGAAAAGGAGTAATCCACTCTCTCCAAGAAGAATAAGACTCCAATATTGTAACAAAAGAAGTATCAGTTTAGAGGAGGGTAATCCACAACCTCTAAAGTGCTAGTATACTTCCAAGGAGAGGGGTAATCCACAGTCTAACAAAGAAGAAACTAGCTCTGATATCTGAGGTGAGTGAAGTCTCAAAAAATTATCATGGACACAGAATACAGACTTGATATCTACCAAGAAGTTCAAGAAGAACTGGCAAGAACTAGATTAATCAGATGAATACAAGAACAACACCAGAGAGGTGAGCTAGAGCTCAAAGAGATGTGTTGTCGAGACTGAAGAACTCTTCAGCCTCGATTTCAATATATACTCCTATTTAGGAAGCTTCTCAAGCAACTTCTACCAACTAGGAAGCTTCTAGAAGGTTCCAGAGACTTCCTTCTAGAAGGTTCTAGAAACTTATCTCTAGAAGGTTCTAAGGACTATGTCCCTAACATCTTCTACCAACTAAGAAGCTTCTAGAAGGTTCCAGAGACTTGCTTCTAGAAGGTTCTAGAAGCTTGTCTCTAGAAGGTTCTAGAAACTTGTCTCTAGAAGGTTCTAAGGACTATGTCCTTAAGATAAATAAATAGGTCCATCTAACCATTGTTTGTGGCCAATATTACTTAGAGCCAAAGAATATAACTATAAGACTTGACTTGAATTGAGATCTTCAAAAGTTTCTTAAAAAATAACATCTTAACTTCTTGGTTCAACACTTCTAACTTGCAACACTACAACAAATGCTTGAGCATCTTCTTAAAGATTTCAATGCTAAAATGGATTATAGAAAAGATATATCCAACATTCAAATGGTCTAACTTTGTCTCAAAAATACCTATATAATGGTGATTACTATGATAATTGATGGATTTAATCTTTTAATGAATGTTCAAGTTTAAGATCTTCAAACTCTGTAAAAATATTCAAATTTTACTTATTAAAGTTGTAACAAAATAATTAAAAAATATAACTTAAAAAAATGATTAAAAGATTGATTATAGGATGTTAATTATATTCGTGGTTGAATCTCCTTTTTTTTTATATTAGATTTCATGATAAAGTATCTTTTGAAGTTGTTTTTGAAAAATTCATACCTATGACATTCTGATCTTCAATCGCTTGTCTTTGATTTGTAACAATTATGGCAAAAAAAGTCATAATCTTGTGTGGTTTATTAATAACATTACATGAAGGTTTCCATAATTATTCATTGATATCATTACTGATACACCCAAATTTTTTGCCACTTTTTTTTTTTTTTTTTTTTTTTTCCATTTTTTGTTCTATGAGAACCCCCATTCTTCTTTTGCCTCTGCTTTGATTGCCCTATTCTCCTTCTTTCAACGTCTCCTTGTCTCCTTCACCATCCTCTGTAACTACCTCAGCCTCTGTCATCACCTCTAGAGATTCTCCGACTGCACTATTGCCCATGTTCTCATTTGCCACTGCCTTGATCCCACGACCTCTTTCGAAACCTCTGTCCACCTTCATTCATTCTTCTCTACCAACAAATAGTAAACAATAAGATCCATTCGGTTCCAATTGACCTTTGTTCCTCTCAGCAAGTAATCCAGTTTCCTCTTTGACGCGCATGAATCTCCCTCAGACAGAATTTGGCAAACAATCTACTCAACCAGAGCTCCCGCAGGAGCTTGCCCAAAACATGACCCTATTTGGCGGGCGGGAATTAATTCTTGAATCCTCTCCCCACGTGTAAGATAAAAAGGGAGAGCCATCTCATTAAAACCATCTCACATTCTCACAAGGAATTCATGCTGTACACACAATTTTTCATGAATAGAGCCGACCTTGTTTATTCAATAGTCATGTCAAGAGAACTTGGAGTATGGACGTTGTGATTTTATTTTGTAGAACTGTACGAGAGTCTGAATGGATTTGATGTAAGCCTTACGAGAGCAAAGAGAATGAACACCATGACTTGCTTTAGTGACTACTCACGATGATGAGGAAGAACAAAACATTTTCCTAAAGGGTAGAAGATTGAATTACTTGCGTGTGTGGTCATATTCAAGACAGAGAGAAAACAATGAAGTCCCAGATTGACTCATAGGTAGAATCATCTTGACGATTATACATGACTAGTATTGTGAACTTGAAATGGATTGATTTAAGGATCTCTTTTGTAATATGCAATGAATGGTGTTTGTTTGGTCCATTTATTTTGTTGATAATTTATGCTGCAATAAAGAAATTCCTTTAAAGTTTGATTTATTTTTTTGTTTAAGCATTAGTTTATAGATGAAATGCCAAAGAAAGATTGATCTTTATTTTTAAAGTTTATAATAATCTCCTCCCACAATTAGAAATAAATTGTGTATATTTATTTGATATATCATTGGAAAGTCCATGAAGTCATTAAATATTAGTAAAAAGTACTTTAATAGGTTCTTTTTTAATTACTATTTTGTTGCATAGAATTAAATATGTCATCTTGGTTAATCTACCAACTACCACAAGAATAGATTCTATTGATTTAGACCTTAAAAGATCTATATACTTTTGCTCTTATAAAAATATCAAATGATTTTATGATCTCTTTCACAAATTTCTAGATTTGAAGCCATGAATAATTTCTAAATATCAATTCTATAGTGTTATTAAAACCAAAATGTCTAGCAATTAAAAAATCATAATATATTTATAAGATCTTTAGATATATGAATTCAAAAGGTATATATAAAAATTAATTGTAATAAAAAAATATCTCTTTTGAATTTAAATCCTTTCATAGTTTTAAAAAGGTATTTTTTAGTATTTAAATATTTTTTTATAGTCACAATAAATGCAACTTTTTTGATAGATTATTGGATTTTTTTAAATACTTGATATTTTGAGATAAAAAATATTAATAATTTTAATTGTAAAATAGATGGTTTTAATATTATTAGTTTTTGTTAATTTAAAATATCATTACCTGCTTTAGGAATCAAATTTAATTGCCAAGTTACACTATCTAGTTTTTTTTGAAGTTTTGTAGGTTTAAAAGTAACCACAAAATCAAAGTAGAATAATAATATTCTCCAACTTACTTACCATTGATTCAAAATTTGTGCACTCATAAAATATTTAAGGTTCTTATGGTTTGTATATATTGTGATTGTATATTAAACTCCTTCCAAAGAATATTGTCATTCTTTAAATATATTAATAATAGGAAGAAGTTTTTTATTACATATTTCATAGTTGATTTTAGATATGAATAACTTATGATATGAAAAAGTAATGGCATGAAGTATTTTATTTTTTTATATTCAAATAATATTCAGTCCATAACAAATTTTGATACATATACTTTCAAATAAAACGATTTTAAGAAATTTATATAAGTTTGTAATGGAGTTGATATAAATGATAGTTTTATTACTTTAAAAAATTCTTTGGTCTTTTTATCCCAAGTGAATTCTTTCTTTCTAATAAGAAACATATGAAGACCGCTCCATGAGAATCTAATTCTTAGAATGGAGAGGGAAGAGGATAATGTCATAGATATACATACGTATTTTAATAAATACATATATGATTAGATCAACATAGGTAAAAGTAGATAAATATAAGTTAATTTTATAATACCTTCTAGAGAAGCTTCCTAAAAGCTTCATAGATGTTGCTTTGACTTTACATGTATTTATAGTTGATTGATAGGTTAGAAACTTGGTCAACAAGTTAACCATGTGTTGGTAGTTTGTTGGATAAGCTAACTATGTGGCACACATAGAAAACTTGTCTTGGAAGTCAAGATATGTGTCTTGCAAAGTCAACACATTTTAGAGATTTTATATGACATTGTCATATAGCTCCTAGTTAGGAGTATATATGGAGGCAAGAGTGAAGCCTTCTTTACTCTTGTCAATGCCTTTCTAATCTTTAGTCATGTTTCAAGACTTTTTAGTCTTCTTTTTTTTGGCAATAGCCATTGTAATTCAATATTATATCATCTTTGAGTGACTTTCTAGTTTCTTTCAGTAACACAAGGATGTATTAAGGATTTTCTATCTTCAAGATTCATGTACTTGACACAAGCTTGGTATTGTAAAATAGGTCCTATTACAAGTAATTCATTTTTGTTGTCTCTTTATTTAAGACATGGATATATAATATGAAATTCAATTGAATTAAATCAAGTAATTACTTGTAGCTATAAAAGATAGCATTTATTAAATATAAAGTAAATAATTAATATAAATATTATTAAAAATAAATATTCATACCATTATATTTTAAATTAAAAAGACCATGTAATTAAAATCAGAATTTAAAAATATATACAATAAATATATCAATTAATAACAATTCATTTATGATTTATAGATACATGTATAATTTATAAAGATTAAAACTAATATTCTAAATTAAACATGAATAATCAATCAATATCTATTTAGAATAGAATTTGATTAAGGTGATTTTAGAATCATCAACAAGAATCCTATATATATATATATATATATATATATATGTGACTATTAAAAATATACTTTTAAAATTATTAAATCTTAAAAATTATGTAATTTCTTAGAAAACTTAAAGAATTTTTATATTAAGAATATTTTGATTTTAGAAAAAATTAATAAAAGATTTACATGTCTTCTTCCAAGAAATAATGGTGTAGTATTTTTAAATTAATAGACTTGTAATTTAATGAAATTTATTTTTTATATTTTATTTTTTGGATTATAACTAAATATTTTTTTATAGACGTAATAAGGTTCTTATCTTACTTAATAGAAAGTGTGATAGAAGATATAAGCATTATTTTTTATAATAAATTTTTTAGTTTTCTATTTTAATTTATATAATCATTTTTTTATACATATAATTTTTAGTTAATCATATGAACTTTTACAAACTTTTATTTATAAAAGATAATATATAAATAAGATGAAATATATTACATAAATTAAAAGGTGATGTATCAATCTTATATCAAAATATATAACAAGCTAAGATTAATTAATTTAAATTGATCAGGCAAATTCTACAATTGGTTTATGCCAAGATAAGCAATACAATGAATTAAAAATAAGATTGATGTAGAATAGCACTTAGCATAGAAAATATCATCAAGAAATGGATTTATGTAAACTTAGTCAAAAAAAAATTTAAATAAATGGTCTTATTTATTAATAAGTACAAATTTTAAACTAAAGAATATCTAAAATTTTATAAGCATTATTTTTACTAATTAGTTTTATTATCTCACTTTTTAATAATTAGACTTAAGAATATATATATATATATATATATATATATATATATATATATATATATTATTTAGTATAAAGGTTTTAAAAATTATATAATTTTACATGCACTTGACAAAAAAATAAATTTTATAAATAAATTTAAATTTTTAAATTTTTAAATTATTTGGTTAATTTTATCAAAAAATCAATAAAGATTCACAATTTTTATTCTTATCTTTTTATCTTTCATTTTGAATGTTTGGTGCAACGATTGTCAATTTTTTCAAGTGTTTAGATCCAAATAGATAACACATAAAAAACAAAGCTTAAAGACAATTCTGAAATCTTACAAAACTTAGTAACTTGATTCAAAATTTGAGAATTGATGAAATTTATGATTAATTTTTAAGATTTCATTTTTTGTTAAAAATTGCAATATCATACTACCTAACGGTAATTACCAGTTCTTTTAATTTTTAATGAATAATAAATAAATAAATAAATTTTTATATTGCAAAATACAAATCTTTAATGATACTTTTGTATATTGTAAAGACTCAAGTCTTTTAAAAAAATCATTTTTTTTTTATTTAAGCTAAGTGTTTAATCTTTGAAGATATCTTTTTACATCAATGATTTTAACACAAAATAGTAATAATTTTAAAAAACAACAATCTTAGAAAAATATTGTTTTAAATGAGGTAGATCTCTGGAAACCCACAATAAAATTCCATGTCATGTTGAAGACCCATCTTGTAAAAGCAACCCAACTTCCCACACCAAAAATCACTCAACAAGCTGCATTCTCATAAACTAGTTTCACTTTATGTCAAACTTCATACCAACTTTTTTAAACTAGATATACAACACGCATATGTCTTCACCGTGAGTCATTTCACTAAGTTAGAACCACAGCAATCTAAGAAAAGCCTTACCCACATTACTCAGCTTTCAGTTCAGAGGAAGACATAGTTTGCATGATGCCTGCAGCTTGCGCAATCCAAGCTTTGCATGCCAAATGCTACATAATACTATGAGGAGCTGCTAGATTGCACAAAACTGCCATTTATATCAGTTTTTTCAGTTCAAGTTGTACTGTATAGGGCAGATCATCACTAATGATTTCTGAGATTTTCTCTTTTTTTGTTGTAGTAGTCTGCAAATGAAATAGTGCATCCTTAGAGAGTACCCACTAGTAAGTTTCAAGGTGATGAGCAGTAATGGATACAAGGTCAAGACTTCATGACCAGTTTTGTTAGGCTTGTGTCTTGGACATCGAAGGCTGTGTTTGTTAGTAGCATTGTTTTGTCACATTGTTTGACAGCATTTGTGGCAGATTGCATGTTGTGAGATAGGTCGAAGAAGTCTCAGGTTATGTTTTCCCACACCAGTAAGGCTTGATGTAAGTATTAGATCAGTAGACTCAAGCTTCGCAGAAGCAGGTTGTTTCGAAACAATAATTTTGATGTGGCATAGCCCGAGAGTTGTCCAAATAAGTGCATGATTCGTATTGAGATGGACCACATGAATTGCAGGAGTACATGCCAACGTTCCATGACATGACCACGCTGAACCGCCCCCTATGGCTGTAGCAATGCGTCCTTTTGCTGCAAGAAAAGTCACTGAACTTATGAGCAATTTTAGAACTGATATTTGGAAAGAGGAATATCTGGAAGCGTTATCTAGGACGCTTTAGATGCTTGATGTCATTGTGTTTGTTCTTTCCGAATACACCAATCTCAACAGTTGCGTGTCCGTTTTCCATTCCGTGTAAAAGAATTAGCACACAAACAATCCTTCAATTGTCTCAACGTCTCGTGATCGTAGGAAGTGCAAAATCCATTCCGAGTTCTGATAACGGCTCGGTGGTTCTGTGAAAGGGTAGAGAACGGGTTCATGAACCCCACAACATCAAATCATTTCTGAAGAATTTAGGTTGGCGCATCTGTATACGGAACCTCTGTAGATACACAATGACAACAGTGTGCCAACGCTCTAACATAGCGTGAGATGCACGGAATGCAAGGGCTTCCAGGAGGCTCTACAAGGAACGAACCTTTGAAACAGCGTCCCTGTGTGAAACAATCTCTTGTCTCTGTTCATCGTATTGTTGTGTTGACCATCGTGCAATGTCCTGAGTCACGTGATCCGTTACCTCCCTTCAAATAGTTAAATGACCAGCATCGCGCTATATGCGCCCCAAACTGTGCGAGCTTATTTTACCCTTAGTTGTTTGGATTGCCAATTAAACTGACTCGCACTGTCATCTTCGAAACCGTTACTTTCGCGGGTACAGTGCTTCTTTGGAACACATGCGTAGGCAATTCGGACGTAAATGACCAGGGGTCATTCGTCACTTTCCTATGGGGTCTTCGAAAGGTAACAGACAGAGCCCCGATATTCTACAACAACGAGAATGCCATCAACCATGTCATATTGACCCCCCAGCACAGCCAACAATAGCTGTGCTTGGAATTACAAGGTGGAGCCTCCCGCGTCAACAACTGCAGTTGAAAGGCGTTGCTCAGGTCCTGAAAGGAACCTGCCTCTGGTGGTGGATGACTACCAGGAGAGGGGGAGGGCGATTTGAATGGCACCTTCGGGCCAGCCTTCCACTTGCAATTGTGTCTTCCTCAGTCGCTCTCACGTCGCCGTTGGAGGCAGAGTGTCCCCTCTCTCTCTCTCCCTCACTCTCTCACTATCTCGCACATGCAGGGTCTTCGAGGGAAGCTCCGGAAAAGGAAAATCGGTTCTTGACCAATTCGGCCAAAGGTGGGAAGCTTTCCGCGCTTGAAAGTTGCCATCCTCTTTCCATGATTGAAGCGACGACAACACTCGCTGTAGCTGTTATTACTCACTAACTAAAGGTAGGATCAGGGTGTCTTTCGGTAGGTCAAAGGATACGCCCGTTTTCCACCACCCATTGACGCAGATGAAAGAAACCTCGGACTAAATTGGCATAGAAAACAACGCCGTTTTACCTCACTACTCACGCGGACTTTTTTCTCCTCCCTCACCCCCCTAAACATTGGAGCTCCACGATATTGGCACCAACCTACCTCCCAACCTCAACGGCATTGCCGAACGCTCAGCGATGGTGTGGAGGTCTGTGACGAAAAGCGAGCTAGCCTAACACCCTAACCCTAAAACCCTAAAACCCGAAACCTTCATCGTTGCTGTGATACTATCCTTCACTTGTCAGCTTATGCATGTTTTTTCCTTTTTGGTCTATGTATCTGTATGTTTTTTTGGTGGGTGTAGGGTTCTCGTGCTTGCTGTTGATTAATACGCACTTGGTTGTGAAAGTACAATCATTGAGTCCTACAAAAGATGTGGTTTGTTGAACGTGAAAGTGCCACTTTAAAGGGATGGTGTTGATGCTTTTTGTGTAAGGAGAAAAAGAATGTATTTAATAAGGAAGGATGGGTTTTGTGTGTGGAGTGAACGAGTGGAAGAAGAAAGCAGAACAAACAGACATAAATGAGTTACCTTCTTGGTGAAAATGATGCTTTTACGCTTTATCAAGTAGACTGTTAACTTAGGTTTATTAAAGTTGTTTTTGTGCAAAGAAACAAAAAAATGATTAGAACTTGTTAGGAAATATTTTTGCAATGCAAAAGTATTCTTTATAATCTAAAAGAGAATAAGATGAGATATTTGTAAATTATAATATCAAGTAAATTTCACAAATAGTATTTTTGCACTAAATGACTCAAATTTATGCTGGCAGAAAATTTAATAAAAATATTTAGAAGACATCAAATAATATAATTTGCAAAAAAAAACAAAAAAACACAAAAAACCAATTGATGATAATAGGGTCTTTGTTTGTTTCATTTTTTAATTTTTAATATTTAATTACATCTAGAAAATTAATATATTATATACAATATGTAATCTACATAATTACTATCTTTTCTATCTTCACATATTATATTGAAGAGGTTATTTTTAATTATATATATATATATATATATATATATATATATAATTAAAAACAAATGATATATGTGATTAATACTATTATCATTATATATATATATATATATATATATATATATATATATATATACATACAGTTTTCTTTTATCTCTTATAAATTTAGGTGTAAAAAACTATTAAAATTGAAAGTGTAAGAGTATCAATACCAATAATTCTTAAATATTTAAGTGATATATTTTTTTATTATTATTCTATTCTAAACTTTCAAAAAACATAAATATATATATGAAAATATAATTGTCAACATTCAATTTTCTTTTAAGGTTTTTTTGTAGCACACTAATACTAGGCATTATTAAGATAAAAAAAACATAAAAAAAAAGGTGTTGGCAAAGTGATCCATAAGTATGTTTAAAATGGGTGACTACTTCAATATAAAATCTTGGATAAAATATAAAGTATAAAAAAAAAAAAAAAAAAAAAAACTGATTTGCTAAATAAAATTAAACATCATAATAAATCAAGTATTTTTAAATTAATTGTGCTCTGACTAATATGGTACAAATTATTGGTTTAAATAATTAATCAATTCATATTCATGACTTTAGTATGATCATCTTGTGGTTATAAATAGAAAAAATAAATCTTTTAAAATTTGTAATGTATTTAAATTTCTAAAACAGTTGATAATGTACAAAGCACAACAAATTGAATTCAAAGTAACAAGAAAAATCCTATAAATGAATAATACTTTTTCAATTACAAATTTAGTGCACATTATAAACCAGAAAAAACTTTCAAATCAACATATGACAACATATATCAAATTTTAAACCTATAATATGTTTTAAAACTTAATAAAATTTATTGAAATAAATTATTATTTTCTTAAAAAATAATAATATTTATATATTTACTTCAATTTGAAAATAATAAAAATAAAATTTAAAATAAATAAAAGATTTAATTATTTTTTTGTTCACAAATAAATAATTTTTACAATACTTAGACCTTGAGGTAATGTATATATATATATATATATATACATTTACTTTAAATAATATTATAATATTAAAATAAAATATTTAATTATTTAATAAATTACAATTATTTAAAAAAGATATATCTTTACAAAAATTCAATCAAAAGATGGTACATTTAAAGATCCAATCTAAAATTTATACATGTTTTGTTTTGTTTTGTTTTTTTTTGTTTTTGTTTTGTTTTTGTTTTGTTTTTGTTTTTTTTGTTTTTTTTTTAATAAAATATTACAATCAACATATGTTATAAAAAGTTTTATTACCAAATCAATTATATCTTAATATATTATATATTATTAACTTTGTAACTTAACAAAAATAAAATCTAATTTTTTTACACGTTCAAAAAATATTTAAATTTTATATATAAAAAATTAGATGTCTATCTATCTATATATATATTCTACTTAATTTTATAATCTTAGAAGATAAAATTCTTAAAACTATGCAAGGTTTTATAATTTATATGGAGATATGAAATTTATGGTTCCTAGGTAATTACATGTATTTTTTCAAATAATAGAATAAAAAGGTATCAACTCCTAAAGTCATTTCTTTATACCTTTCTCATACTTAACTTAATTTATGTGCAACTAAACTCTCTCCCTATTTTTGTCACAAATATACTTGATACTAGTTGTTACATAGACAAGAGGAATTAAGTAGTAGTAAGTAGAAGTAAATAAATGATATGATATCTTGTAGAATAGCTTCTTAGAAGTTTTATATATGTGGATTTGTTTGTAAGTGATTGATAGGTTGAAAACTTAACCAACAAATTAGCCACATATTGTACATGTTTGTCACTTGTGGTAAAAGTTGGCGATGTAGAGTATATATAAAAAACTTACTTTGCAAATTAGACATATTTCCTATAAGTTGGACATGTATTGGAGGTCTTATAGAACATTTCAATATAACTCTTAATTAGATAGTATATATAGAGGCAAGAATGAGGTCTTCTTTGCTCTTATCATTTTTTTTTTTTTTTTTTTTTTTTTTTGCTTTTAGTCTAGTTTCAAGAGTTTATAGCTTTTTATCCTTGGCAGCAACTATTATGGTTTCTTCTTAAATATACATTCTTATTCATCTCTTTTGACATCTTTTTTTCAGACACATTTCACAGATTTATTTTTATCCTTCAAATTCTTATCTTTGATAGTTTGATAAGAGTGTTATTTCACTATTCTTATTTTTTTTAGAAGTAAGTGAATTATCCCACTTTACTTTTTGTATTTTAAGGAATTTAGACTAGCCATCTTAAAAATAATATTCTTTTTTTATATCATTTTAATTTTTTTTTTAAAATATTCTTTTTTATTTAAATTTTTATTTTTCATTAAAAAGTAAGAATTATCTTCATTTAATTTGACTTATGGATTTATTGAAGTTTTTGTTGTATAAATAGAAACAAATTATGGGTGCTTTACTTCATAGAAGTAAGAATAAATATACAACTATTGCAGATTTTTACTAGCTTGTCAATACTCTTATGGAAAAACAATCATATATTACTAATATTAATTATGAAAGTACTATTCTTATGTCTATCAAAGAAATTAATAATAAGGTATAATATTTGTACTACGAAGTTGTATAGTTAAAAGAAGCAAGTAGATCAACCTCATAATTGAATCCAAAAAGTCTTGCTACCAAAAGAAAAAAAAGAAACAAGAATTAGTATTCCAAAAAAGCTACACATAACAAGATTAAAATTTGAGGATTCTTACAATCAATCAAGCTCTATTTAAATTCATATTTTTTCCAATATCTCAATGGATGTATTCAAGTTGAATTTATAGAAGCATTCATATTTCAAAATACTCTCTTTTGATTTTTACTTTTAATAAAAAATTATTTACAACATCTATATAATCTAAATCCATTTTTTAAAATATTTATAGCCATATTTGAAAAAAAATAATCAAAAAATGATAAAAAAGTTAAAAATTCAATCTTTACAATAAAGATCATGATCAGTTATTATCCATACTACATGGATTAGAATGATAAAACTTTTATTAATCAAATTCAATATGGATTAAAATATAATATCAAATAATTATTATCAATAATACTAAAAATAAATTTATTAAAACAATTGATTGCTTAAGCCATTGCATGTAACAATCAATTTTATGAAGGATAATAAGAGTAAAGATTTGGTTGAAGAAAAAAAGTCAAGTCTTAACAACAATTTCTAAGTTTTTAAAAACTTTTTTGTTATGGTAAATTGAAACAATATGTTTTAAAATTTTTACTAAATATAAAAAGCTTTGAATTTGTTAAGAAATATTATATTTATATTGTGAAGAACCTAAGTATATTACTATCACAAATATACATATTTACATCAATTAAAGGAATTCAATAGAAGCAATAGAATTAAGTAAATTTGAGAATATCTTATAAAAATGCTCAAAGATGCAGTTTTGACTTAAAACATTCATTTAGATGATTGGTTGTTTGAAAATTTAGTCACATATCATATATATTGGTGATTTGTGGTACAAATTGGCCATGTGGCGTACATGTAGGAAACATGTTTTGTAAGCTAGATTTGTGTCTCCTTACTTAAAAATGTATTAGAGGTCTTGTAGAACATTGTCACAAGGATCTTAGTTGGATAGTATATATAAAAGTAAGAGTCTTCTTCACTTTTGACAAGGCCTTTCTTATCTTTAGTCTTATTTCAAGAGCCTCTAATCTTTTTATCTTTGGCAATAACTATTATAATCTTAATATTATACCATCTTTGAGTGATTTTCTATTATGTTTTAATAACATAAGAATATGTTAATTTTATGGTTCTTTGTGATTTATATCTTTAGTGCTTTGACTAGAATAATAATTTACTATTTCTTATTTTATTTAAAAAATAAGTAAATTATCTTGCTTCTTTTATTCTACTTGAAGATTATGAACTATCCACTTTTAAATCAATATTTTTTATTTTATAACATTGATTTTTTCTTTAAAGAGAATAGACTATCCATCTATTTAAATTTTATTTTATTTTTTATGAAAATTTGAGAATTATTCTTTTTTAATTTAATTTCTAAATTTATTTAAATCATTTGTTATTTAAATAAAAAGAAAAATTATGGATGCTATACTTGATGAAAGTGAAAATAGATTTGTAATTATTTTAAAACTTCACAAGCTTATGAATATTTTTAGGATATAAATATCTTGTATTACCAACATCAATTATAGAAATACTATTGTCATGTCTCTAAAAGAAATAAAAAATGAAGTTGAATGTCAAAACCAAAATGTTGTACAATCAAAAGAAGCAAGTTGATCAATCTCACAATTAAATCTAAGAAGTCTTGCCATTACAAGTATAAATGAAAGAAGGATGAGTATGCCAAAGAAGTTTGATAGAAGAAGAATAAAATTTTGAAGTTTTTTATAATAAATCAAGCATTATATAAAGTTGCATCTTTTCTAATATTCTTAAAGATTTATTAAAATTAGATTTATAAGTTTATTTTTATTTGGAAGTAATTTTTCTTGGTTTTTATCTTTGATAGAAAAGAATTTTTGATTCTTTAATGATTTAAATTTATTCTTAGAAGTATTTACGATCACATTTAGAAAAAGTGATTGAAAAATGGTAATAGAGACTAAATTTCTATTATTATCACAAAGATGATATTCAACTACTATATATGCTATTGAATTCTAAAACCTTGCTTGCAATGTGGATTGCAATGACAAAGCCCTTATCAATCAATTTTGATATGAATTAAAAAATATTATCAAAGATTTATTATTGATAATATTAAAAATATATTTATTTAAATGATTTATTGTTTAAGCTATGACATGTAATAATCAACTTCTTAAAAGGCAAAAAGAACAAAGATTTGATTAAAGAAAAATAAGATTTGTCATAAGAACAACTTCTAAGATTATAGAAACTTATTCATCAAAGACTAAATCTATGCAAATTGATGTGATTTAACTTATTCATCAAAGACTAAATCTATGCCAATTGGACCTCTATTATTCAAATAAAAAATTATAAGTCCAAAACTTTATTGATAGATAAAAGAGCCTTCATACAAGTTGCAAAAGAAAATTCATCTTTTGCTATTTATACCACATCCATTTTGAATAGTAGAAAGTTTTTAAAAGGCATTTCAAGCTAGTATCAAGATTATTAAGATGTTTCAAAATAAAAACATAAATATTTTTCTAAAGCATTTTCCTTATGATTCCAAGTTAAAAGCCTTTTGATTTCTAAGAAAGAACTCAACTCCCATTTGGATCAATTTATAGCTTATTAAAAAAATTTAAAATCATCTATTTATTCAAAATATATATATATATATATATATATATATATATATATTAGATTTTTTTTTCTCCTTATCTTATACCAAAAAAAAGAGATGTAATTTTGATCAACAACAAAAAATTCTTTTAAATCCAATGCAATCATATCTTTGAGCAATGAAATCAACATTGATTGTTGATTTAATATTTCTTAAACAAATTCAATTAAGTATATTTTTTGATCTTCTTATTTATGATATTAATAATCTATTTGAATCTAATAATACTTCTAAATTTGAATATAAGAATAAGCTTTTCTATTTTGAAAGATTCTTATATATTCCAAAAAATAAAGATAAATTTATATATTCTTTAAGCTTGTCATAATTTTCTCACTGCAGAACATTTTAAATACAACAAGAACTTAAAATTAATACAAGAGAATTTTAATGGCTTCAAATATAGAAGACAATTAAAAACTTTGAAAAATCATATGATATTTGTTTAAATTTGAAAATTCCTTATTATTGATCTTATAGACTTTTTTAGCCATTATGTTTATAAGAACAATCACGGTCTTTTATTTTTATAGATTTTAGTACAAAATTTTTAATCTTAAGTTTTTATGACTTTATATTTGTGATAATAGATTATTTTATCAAGATAGTATATTTTGTACTATATGTAAAAATTGTTACATGTCAAGAAATAGCTAAATTTGTAAAAACATACTAGTCATATGTGGTATAAAATATAATAGAAGTAAATAAGAAAAAATAGAAAAAATAAATCTCACACAAAAAATATCACAATACTATAGTTGTTATAAGTTGAGAGATCAATTACTTAATTTTATAGATAAATGAAGGTACTTATAATCTTATTATCTTTTGACATCTTTCAATTGAGGATGTAGTCTTTTAATTACTATTGTCTTCAATTAAAGGCACTTGTCATCTTTTAATACCTTTTCTATAATTTGTTCTTCTACACTCATTTTATTTAGTTTTTAAATAATTTTTATAAAAAAAAATTACTATTAGAATTTTTAACGTTCAAAGATGTCATATTGCTATGTATGTGATTTTTCAAATTTAGCTTGGTCTTGTTAGTTTCATGTCTTGTTGCATTGGTGTCTCTTAAGAAGATGTTTCATCTTTGTTTGTTGTATGCTTTGATTCTTATCTAATTAAAGGACTTTGTTTATTTCTTATTTGTTTATGTATTATGTATTGATGATGTTATCAATGTTGATGAAGGAATATTGATAATAGAGGATACTTCTCCTATAACTTTGGCAATAAGGTAGGATCTTTGAGTACTTATGTTTAAAAACTATCACCCTAAAAAATCCATAGTATTTTATAAAGCTTTTAACTTGGAATCTATATTAGTTGCAAAGATTATAAGAAACAAATTGACTGATATAATAGAATATAACATATAATTTTTTTAACTCTTAC
This sequence comes from Physcomitrium patens, assembly GCF_059467195.1. Lineage (NCBI taxonomy): Eukaryota > Viridiplantae > Streptophyta > Bryopsida > Funariales > Funariaceae > Physcomitrium > Physcomitrium patens. The sequence continues at coordinate 2,835,154 of NC_143434.1, read as the reverse complement.
AAAAATAGAGAGTAATTATAGATTACTTTATGTATAATTTATTTCTTTGAGTGACTTAATACTAAGCTATGATCTGAATTTTTTTAAATTTAATTTTGCTCCAAGATTTTGATAAAATATCTGTTGGTTGATTTGTAATTTTGATAAATTTTATTTTTATTGTATTATCTTTAGATTATTTTTATATAAAATACTAGTCTATTTTAAAGTCTTTCATTTTTTTATGAAAGACTATGTTCTTTTTATTTTACTATTTCTTTAATTATCATATCAAATTATTATTTGCTTCTTATTTTAAGTCTTAACTTGTTTGTTATTTATTTTAGATAGATTACTTTATATGTATACCTTGCCAAAACTTAATATTTTGATTTGTAAGAGGAACTTGATATTGATTTTTTTTTTTTTTTTTTTTTTTTTTTTTTGTTTAGAATACCAAGATATAGGTATGGAATTACAAGTAAGCAAATAAGAACTTGTAGAAATTTGGTTGTCTAAATCTCTTTTGTAATTTGCATCTAAAATTCTTAAAGTAAGTTCTTTTTTTCTTCTCGGAACTAAAGACCAAGATATGAATTTTTTGTTGAGACAGTTGAAAATTTTTTGTATAACATTGTGGTGGATTTATTAAGAATTATACATGTATTGACTTATAAGAGATGTAATAAAGCCAATCTTTGGTCTTGTTTTTATAAAGTAGAAAAGTTGTCTTATAAATCTTTGATATTTTGTTATATTTGTAAGAAAATTTTTAATTTTTTTGAGAAGTTTGAGGTTTGGTAGAAATAAGATATTATTTAGATAGTGAGTAAGATAATTGTATTTTTAAAGAACAGAACAAGTATAATTGATTCGGTGCAAAAATATACCACAAGGAAGTTGTAGCATTTAGATACCAAGAAATCTAGGCATTAAACTGAGATACTTCATTTTAAATTCTTTGTATAGGTTTGTTTTGAGAGAAGTAATGTGGACAATGTCAAATCTAATTAGGAGTAGGTCGTTGATATATAAAACTAATATAGTAATAAGAGATCTATTTTAAAAGAAGTAAATATTAGAATTAGCATGGAACTTGATTATTCTACAATGGCAAGGATATGTATCAATGAGGGCATACCATGCATGGAGGCTTTAGCAAAGGTTATAAAGAGAGTGTAAAAGATAACATACTAAATATTCTTTCTTGAAGATAATACAACTTGACAATTATAGCATGTGAATTGTGTCAATGAGATCTTTGTTTAAAACACAATGATAATATCAAGGTGATAAATAAGGTAGCCTTGATGAAAAATAATTATTTTGATAAATTTTATAGACTTCAAATAAATAAAAAGAACTAATGTTTTTTTGAAAATCTATGTTATAAATCTATTTATTGCTTCTTGTTATAATATTGGCTTTGAAGATGATTTTAGTTGTAGGATAATTCTTGGAGCTATGTTTATATTTAAAAATCCAACAAGCAATGATAGATTGTATGCTTGATGGTAGAAATACAAATATCTAAGTTTTTTTATTTTATTTTTATTTTTATTTTTAATTAATAGAGCAAAATTTTGAAATCATGGCTTTGATCTAAAATTTATTTGAATAAGCTTCTTGAAAGTTGATAGGTTAGCATCTTTCTTCAATAATGCCAATAAAATTCTTAAGAAATTATTGAATATATATTGTTGCAAAAGATTACATTGTTGTGTGGACTATCAAAGCAAAGATGGTAGAAATACCGGTAAAAAAGATGAATCTAATTGCTGATTATTAAGACTTATTAGAGAAGTGTTGTTAGTAGTGGGTGATAGTAATATTTAAGTAAAAATTTATAACAACAATGGTGACAATTTCTTTGCATGTTTAAAATTGTTATTACTATTGAATAAAAAAATGCATATAGTCAGTTTAAATATTTGTGTAAATTTCGCTTGTACTTTTGTTGGTATGGTTGGTAGATTTTTTTAAAAAAATCATATATTCTTAAGAATTATTACTTATTTTCAAGCAAGATTGTAATATCTATATCATTTTATATTATTGTTAAGACTAAGATGAATACACGATAAGATTTTAGGCTCTAATTTTTTGCTCTATGGATTTGATTCATAGACATATATTATCATGCTAAAAACACAAAGTTTAGATATATCAGATTTTTGTTTTAAAAAAAGTTCTTCAAGAGTCTTGTGAAGAAATAACTTTGAGGTGTGTAAATTAATTATGTAGCATGCAATATTTATTACTTCAGGCCAAAGATTGTTACAAAGATCTATACTTCTTTTGTTTTGTCACTCCATTGTAATGTGGAATATATAGTTGGATCAATTGTCTCCAAATTCTATATTTTGTATAATATAAGTTAAATTCTTATCAAGAATATTCTCCATTGTTTTTGGTCTTTTAGATATGTATCTTCTTATATATATACTTTTTTTTCTTTCTTTGTAAAATACTTAAAATTTAGAGAAGATTTGATTCTTTGTTGAAAGTAAATGTATCCATATCTTCTTTAGAAAATTATTAATAAATGTTTCAAAATATAATATTCTTCTTAAAGATTTGAATTAAAAAGGTTCTATTACATTAAAGTAAATTAGCTAAATAATTTTAGTTGTTTTTGAGGTTCTTATCTTTATTTTTATTTTTTTTTAAAACTTGGCTTTCATGGAATGCATGTTGAGCAATAGAGATATTTGACAATCCTTTCATAGCTTTCAAACTTATGATTTGGTGCAATCCTTGGAGATGGAAATGTCCAAGGCCTTGGTGCCAAAAAATAGCACTGGAATTTATGAATTCAAGTTTTAAATTAATGTATAGATTGTAAGATTATACTTTATTTTTGAGCATCCGTTCATTTTATTTTCTTCTAATTTATATAGTTCGTTAAAGGTATCTCATTTTTGGTAGTTAGTTACTTTTTTATTTTATTTTAAGGATATATTTATCTTTATTAAAGCTTAATGTTGTCATATTATGTAAAAACTAAGCTAAAAATGCACTAAGCATTTAAATGTGGAAGAATTTGAACTTACCTTGAAATTTAATTTATAATCCAAAATAATACATAAGGTATTTAGAAACACTTTTTTTCATCCTTAAGCAACTTAAGTAAATTGAAAATTATCTCAAGTACATCCCATTAAATTTAAAAAATCCTACATAAATCTTATTATATTTTCATTAATTTTAAAATAATCATTAAAAATATTTAATATAATTTAATTAAATATAAATTAAATTATAAATAAATTATAAATAAATACCTATAAAATTTATTATGCAAAATTTCATCTTAATCTAATCATAAAATTGTTGAAAAACTTTGAAACCCTCACTGATCCTCCAAATTCTAATTTCTAAGACGACAATCTACTTAAATTTCAAGAATTTTAAAATTAATTATTCGACCAAGTTTAAAATTACAACACATAATTGATAAAACTATGATGACAAACTTGCATATTTTTAATTAAAAATCAACTAGAAATCTAAAAAAAAATTCTAAAGTATAAATATTTTTTATTTCTTAAAAATTAAAGTAATTTTAAAACAATCCTAAGTTTGCAAAGCTCTTATGTAATCATTGCAAATTTAAATCACTGAAAACCAACATCCAAAAAATATTTTTCTTGTCTACTCTAAAATCTTATTTTTTAATCAATAAAAAAAATCAAGAGTTGCTATGGATACATGGTTTTATTCCTCAAGATCTGATTTTCATCCTTATTCATAACTGGTCCTCTATAGGTATCAATTCTTGGTTTCTTAAGGTAATTTTTTCAAAAAATTATTCTTAACTCACTTCTTAAGATGCATGTATTATTTATTTTTGTAATCTACTTTATTTTGTCTTATTATTGGCTGTACTACATAAATAGAAGCCTATTTTATAAAAGTTAGCATTAGTACTTATTAATTTTAGTACCACTTTTATTATTATTTATATTTTAAAGATAATTTTATACAATATTTTTAATTAAGTTTTTCTATAATATGATTTTTTTTCAATTAGTAGCCATGTTATAAAAGAATAATTCAATTCTCTTGTTTGCTAAAAAATCAATTGACATGAGATTCTTCAAAATGCTTAGAGATTATAAAATACAAAATATCTTGTGTATTTCCCTCCTTGGCATGCAAATTACGACATAGATAATTTTTATTACATTATGTTCTTAGCCTCTTGCTGAAGTAATTATAGTTCTTTTATTAACAAAAATAAAGTATATAAGTTTTCTATAACATGTTTTTTTCTCTAATATCTAAATATTATGATGAAAATTAAAAATATGAGTCTAAATTATTTATCTTTGATAGATATGTGCCTATAATTTGTAAAGCATATTTTTCATCTTTATGTATTTTTTCTTCCAAAAGCAAATCTTGATTAAAAAATATTATTTGATTGATTTGTTTTAATATTATATGCTTATATTATTATGCCTCTTTTATTTTTTTTCTTTTTTGTATAGCTTGTTTTTGAGTTCCTTCATTCTGATAATGAATGTCTTAATTTTATTTTAAGTGACTCTATCATTTTAAAATGTTTAATTCTTGATCTTTGCCATGGCTTTTGATAGCAGTTGAGTCTATTACCGTGGTGGTAGTAGTCTTGATTCAAGTTTTGATAAAATATTGAGAACTTAAATTTTTCTCTTTAGCTTAAATTATTAAATTTTTAAGAAATTAAATTTTTGAGTTCAATCTTCTTTGGTGATAACATTTAATTCTCCTCTTTTGATTCATGAAGCTTCAATTATATAGACAACATGCATCTTGTCAATGTATAAGAGCAAAAGCTTTAAGCTATTTTTTATATCTATTATTTCTCTTATTTATTTCTTCATTCAGAAGTTTAGTTTTTACTTCTAAAAAAAATATATATATATATATATATATATATATATATATCTTGTTTAATATTACTTATTTAATTATATTATAATATGTAAGAAGGTTCTTCAATATATAATAGCAATTACCTTTTTTATATAATCCTATATCTACTTCCTCCATCCAATTTTTTGCTTCTTTCACATAAGCTAAATAGGTGTTTATAATATTTATTTTTTGAATCTTAAAGAATTTTTTTATCAACAAAAACTACATTAATATTACATTATTTTTAATACTACTAATGATGGCATTTAAGGTGGTATATTTGCCACGTTTTTTTCACTCACTCATGATGAGGTTTGATACAAAAATAAAAGATTTTAAAGGCCATTTGTCATAAGAATAATCTTTATTTAGAACACCTATGATCCATAGTTTTTTATACATATTAAGTAATAAACTTTTGGAATCAAAGTGTAAATATTTATGTTTGAGCATAATATGTTTTTTGATGCACTTATTGTTAGAGTTTACAACTATATCAATACTCTTAAAGGATATTATTCTTACATGTTTGGATTCATTGTCCATTATTACTACAATTTACTTATAATTTGTCTATTGATTTTTTTATTGACTTATGGTTAGATACCATGTAGAAAGGTATTAGTGATTGAGAGGTATATGATATAAAACATAATACAAGTAATTGAAAAGAAGTAAAAAATAAAAAAATAAAAAAATAAAAAAATTATATAGAGTATCAAAGTAATATACTTGTCAAAAGTTAAGAGGTCAATTATCTAATCTCATAGATGAATGAAGGTACTTATGATCTATTGATTCTCCAACATTTTTTGATTGATGATGTTTGTTGTCTTTTAGCCTTTATCATCTTCAAGCAAGGCCACTTGTTGTCTTTTGGTAAAATTTGTCTTTTAATTAAGAGCACTTATTATTTTGCAAAATTTTTTTTTTAATAATATTTTTTGCTACCAAAAATTATCAAAGAATATTACATTGGATAGATTGACTAAATTTGTAACAAGGTTATTAAGAACCATTTTTAAGACTTGAAAAGATTTTTTGATTGTGCCTTCATTACATGTAAAAATGGAGGTACAATCAAAAAAAGCTTAAGAATGATTAAAAATCAACACAAATGTCTATTGCAAGGAATAAACTTAATTCTATATTAGCAATAAGGTATGAATACTTTGTCATAATATTAAGACTAATTGCGTTTGTGACTAATTTGATTACTGTAGATATGAACCATTTCTTATTTTTGAACAAATCAATCTAATTTCTTATTGATTACACCTACTAAAGTCTATAAAGATCTATTTGTTATTCTATATATACATTCTTGAGCTATACAAGACAATGAATATACCAAGAAGAAGAAAAATATCACCTTTTTAATAGTAGTAGATAATAATTAAGAATTTGAAATTAAAGAAGTTTTAGATTCAAGATGATATCAAAATAGATCATAATTTCTTGTATATTAGCATAGATATGATATTTTTTAATGCTTTTGGGAACCAATTAAAAATCTTGTAAATATAATAATAAAAATTTATATTTTTTATTAAAGACTTCTATCAAAATGAAGATGGAAAGTTAAGAAATTTCTTGTTAAAAAAATAATTATTATTAAAGATTGCATCATATCTTCTATTTTTATTTTTATTATAGATATGCATATTTAATTAGATAAGAAGTAATAGATAGATGATAAACATAGGTAGATTTGATATTATCTTATGATGAAACTTCTTAGGAGTTTTATAGATGCATATTTGACTTTATATATGTTTATAATTGATTGATAGATTAAAAATTTGGCCAATAAGTTAGCTATGTGTTGCTTGTATAAATAGCTTGTGGTACAAGTTAACAATATGATGTATATATATGAAACTTACTTTGTAAGTAAAGATATGTGTTTTATAAATTGGACACTATTAAGGACGTAAATTTCAAAGAAAGAAATCCTCAATACACTTTTATGTCATTCAAAAAGACTAAAAAATCACTCAAAAATGATATAATATTAAATTAGAATGGCTATTGCTAAAGATAAGAAGATTAAAAAATCTTGAAACAAGATTAAGGAGTAAAAAGGTATTAATAAGAGTGAAGAAGGCTTTCTTCTTACTTCTATATATATTCTTAATTAGAAGCTATGTAGCAATGTCTTGTAAGACCTCCAAAATGTGTTGATTCTGTAAGACACATATCTTAACTTGTAAAACAAGTTTTTATATGTACACTATAAAATTATATATTTTATAAGCTATTAACATGTGAGTAACTTGTTGACTAAGTTTTTAACCTATCAATCACCTATAAATACATATAAAGACAAAATAGTATCTATAAAGCTTCTAAAAAACTTTTCTAAAAAATACTATGAAATAAATCTACTCCTACCTATTTCTACTTAATCATATAGGTAAATATTAAAATATATATATATATGTGTGTGTGTATCTATGATACTATCTTTCCTATTAGATATGAATTTGATGAGGAGCAATCATCATTTTTTGAAGAAATCTAAGATGCGGCAAATTATATTCACCACATACTCTAATCTTTGTTCTCTTTGAAGATGATTGATAGGCCTTCTTAGCCATTGATAGTGTTCCATATTAAGGTAGAAAAATCACCTTATTATTTGATTGTTGTTGAAGCCTTAGTAACTTCCTTCAAATAAAATATTTGAAACATCATCAAAAATTGTTTCTACCTCTAATAAAATCACCAAACATCAAGAGTCTCTTTCAAGGTTGTGTTATCAAACATGTTGAATCTCGCCATCTATTTGAGGATAGATATGTTATTTTTAAGGATCTTCATCTTGATTACGTTATCTTAAAGGTTATAATAATTACAATATTTTATCCAATAAGTCAGCAAATGATAGCTCTTGAATTGAATATGATGATTATTGATTCTCTAACTCCTTAGCATCACAAATATACAAAAGTTACAAACAAGAGTAGAAAGTAGAATACTATCTTCTTTAGATCTTCTTTCTTTTATAACAAAGATTTATTATTTTTGATCTTGATTTTGGTAGATGTTATCAATGAAAAGTATCAACCTTCTTTGTTGCATTTACAAGATTCTTTATTAGCTTCTATGTGCATTCATTAATATTACACTGTACCAATGAACATGATATTCTAATCCATTTTGAGGCTGCATTAAATTTAAAACTTCTTCTATCTCAAATTCTTGATTATTATTCACTTTTATAAAAAGAAGTGGCATTTGTCTTCTTTCCAAGATATTTCTTGTTTCATATGATTAAAAAAGAGATATGAAAAAAATAAAATGTATCTTTATAGATTCCAATAGATATAATTGATATGCAATAAAATTGATTCATTTATAAATAAAAATAAGTCCAAGCTTGTAATAGTTCAACTTATTACAAAAACAAATAGTCTTGATATTGCGATGAAGTAGCCATACCTTGTCACCAATAATAAATTGTGGTTGTTTTTTTGTAATAGGCATCTATATTAATCTTTTATTTTTCTTGAGCTTGCTTTAACTACATCTTTATTGTTGCATATAACTCTAAGAAATAATTCGCCAAATCTTTCATTGTAGGATTATTAAATTTTAAAAAGTCAAAAGTATCAAGTCATGGATGATAATCATAATTAACAAAGTAAGATATTTATTGAGTAAAAAAATATATTGAATTATTATATATAAACTCTATTAATAGTAAAAGAGGTATTGAATATCTTAATGATAGTTGATGGTATATTTCAAATATTATTTTAGAACTTGATTCACCTATTTCATTTGCCCATCAATTTGAAGATGAAAAGCTAGATAGAGATTCATATTCAACTTTAGAATCTTAAAAATAATTCTCAAAAATCTTGATACAAATTGAGTCCTCTTATTTAATATAATATCTTTAGGCAATCCATGATAACAATAGATATTGCCAAGAAAAACTTAGTTGTTTTTTTACTTGTGTTAGATTTTGTACATAGTACAATATATGCTATCTTTGTAAAATGATCTACTATTACAAATATAAAAGCATATAAACGTGAGATTAAAAGATCTATAATAAAATTTATAAAAATAAAAGACTATGGTTGTTTTGGAATAAGTAATTGCTAGAGAAGTCCACAAGATTATTGATGAGGAATTTTTAATCTTAAACAAATATCACATGATTGTACAAAGTTTTTGAGTGCCTTCTTCATTTGAAGCTATGAAAAATCTCTTGATGTTAGCTCCAAAGTCTTATTGTATCTAAAATATCTAATTGTTGAAACGTCATGAAGAGCTTGAAAAATATGTAATTGTGCTTCATCTTTTAGAATATATAATCATCTCTTAAAATAGAGTAAATTATTCTTAAACTTAAACTTAAAAGTATCATGAAACTTAAAAGAATTATTATTGATATTGTAAACAAGAAGATTAGAAGATCTATTTGATTGAATTTTCTTATCAAAGGTTGAATCAACAATCAATATTGATTTTATTCCTCAATGATGAATATGCTCTAGTTTTAAAAAAAATATTCTTTATTGATCAAAAACTATATTTTCTTCTTTTGACATAAGATAAAAATCTCTAGAAAGAAAATTTGACAAACCTTGTTGTCTTTTGAATCAATAAATAATCTTAAAATCAAAGCTTGATAAAGACATGCTCAAACAAACTTGATGATAATTCAAAACATGAGTTGATATAAAATACTTAAGTTTCTTGCAATCTGTATACATGGTGATTGGATTAAAAGGACCTTATAGATAATGGTACCATTCTTAAAATGAATCCATGATTGCAACAAGTTTTTTGTTATGGATTTCATAGTTAATTTTGGCTACTAAAAATTTCTTCAAATAAAAAGCTACTAAGTAGAGCTTATCATCTATTTCCATTTGTAATAAAAAAAACATCTATAGCAAAGTCTAATGCATCTATTTCTATAAAAAATTCCTTTGAAAAGTTGATGCAATACAAAATTGGTACAAAAATGAATGTTATTTTAAAAGCTTTAAAAGATGCTTCAGCTTCTTTGCTTCATTCAAGTTTGTATTTACATGTCAAGCATGTAAGAAAAGCCACAACTTGAGAAAAGTTCTTGATGAGGTTTCGGTAATAATTTGGCAAATCTCAAAAAATATTACACATCTTTGATTTTTTTTGGAATCTTCCAATCTATGATAATTTGAAACTTTTTAGAATCTATCATAAGACCATTGTTTGAAATAATGTATCTTAAGAAGTCAACTTAAATAATATGAAATATACACTTTTTCATCTTGGCATATAATCTTGAATCTCTTAATTTTTGTAACATACAATAAACATGAACTTCATACTTTTTTATATTCTTATAGTAGATCAAAATATTTGTTAAATAATAAATGATAAAATTATTAAAAAACTTACAAAAAATATCATTCATTAATTGTTGAAAAATAATTGGTACATTTGTGAGTCCTAAAGCATGACATTATATTCAAAATGCCTATATCTAGTTTGAAACATAATTTTTCATTTGTCACTTTTTTAATGTATATAAGATTGTATATCTTTTATAGATCTATTTTTTTTATAGACCTTTGCTTGATTTAATTAATCAAAAAGTCTTAAAATTAAGAGTAGAAGGTACATATTTTTGATGATAATCTTGTTGAACCTTTGACAATCCACATACATCCATAGAAATTTATCTTTTTTCTTTTTAAATAAAATGAGAGTCCAAACTCGAGATTGAAAATGGCATATAAAATTCTTAGCCAAATTTTTATGAACGTATTCCTTGAATGCAGCCAATTTATTCTTTAATAGGCTATAGATTGATCCAAATGGTGGTTGAGCTCTTTTTTGAAGATTAATGGAACAATTATAAAGACAATACCTTCAAAAAATATTTTTATTCTTTTTTTTAAAATTATCTTGATAATCTTGGTATTAACTTAGAATTCTACTTAAAATCTTTTTTCCATCAATAGTAAATATAGTGTATATAATAAAAATTGATCTTTTTTTTGGAGCATGCATAAAAGTTTTTATACTTGCCAATAATAGTTTGGATATAACAATTTTATAAGTTTCTACTTGCCTAGAAAAATCTTAAGTTAAATTATGGAAAAAATTAAGATTGCAAGAAATCTAATTTATCTGAGAATTATATCTTTTCAATCACAATAATTCTAAAATAATTAAATTAAAAAGAGATTTAATCACATTAAATATTACTAAACTATTATGACCACTAGTTGCTACTCCTACAAGAATATTTTTATGCATAATATCTCCAAAAGATAATAAACAACCATCTATTACTTCCATATATACAGGTTTGATTTTCTTAACTAAGGATATATCTTATTTTTGATAAAGTTTTCATCTATAAAACAAGCTGGGACTCCTAAATCTAATAAGGCTAAGACTTTGTGATTTTTTTAATTCTAAAGAAACTTCTATTGTAAAATAAGGTAAAGGATTTAAGGAGAGAATAGGACCTTTACTAAGAATTGCATAAGATTCCAACATCACAGTTTCTATTGTAATTAGATAGACTTATTTTCCAATACATCATCCTTTTTAGCGACCATACTCTTTATTTTGTGATTGTATTGTTTCTTTAGATAATATTGAGAAATGTGCTTGAATTCTCTACAATATAGGCACAAATTTTTATAATAAAAATAAGTCTTTTCTTGCTTAGTAAGAAATTTAAAATATACCATATTAATTTGTATTGATTCTAACCTTGATAAATAAATTTTTAAAAATTTAGGAGCTACCATTGCTATGATGTAACATGACTAATGAATGAAAGAAAGAAGAAAACATCATATTATAAAAGATATTATTTTAAAATATTATAAAAAATTATCTCAAAAATATAGATAATAATCAAAAAGATAAAAAAAAAAAAATGCTAATTTTATCTTTTTCCTAAATAGATTTTTTATTTTATTTTATTTTATTTTATAGGACCATAAATAAAGTAAATCAAATTAGATTAAAAAAATAAATAATACAGGCATGTGTAGGAAGAAGTTAAAAGTAGATTGTAGTAAAATTTATCTTAAAAATTAATAATTGATACCTAGAAAGAATTAGTTGTCAACTTGGGTTGAAATCAGATCCCAAGGCACAAAACTATGAACCTTTGATTATTTCAAGATTATATTAGAGATTAAATAGTGAAATTTGAAAGCAATCTTAAGAAAAAAATTAATATTAATTTCATATCATTTGAATTAATATTGAGATTTTGAAGGATTTTTAAAATTAATAATGTTCTAGATAGAATTAAGATTTAAAAAATAAAAATTTATTTATAAATTTGAAGGTTCTTTAAATTTTAGTGATATATATTTAAATAAAATTTGAATAATATATTGTTGTACTAGTTGTAAATGTGTATGCAAATTTTAAGTTCAATCAAACAATTAGATTGAAGTATATGAAGATTTTTGTAAATTGAGGTCTTAGAATTTGGAGTTTGAAGGTCAATGAGTGTTCCTAAGATCTTCAGTAATTTATCAAGGAGATATTGGAGTTGGAAGTTTAGCATTTAGGTTGGAGTAAGAAGCCATCCAACACTTAATTGAATTATTTTGCATTTCTTTCAATTGGTAAGTGCAATCATTTTCATCTTTCTTATGTTTGTTCATAACTAAGACATTAAGAAGTATGAAAATTTTAAATTGATATCAAAGATTTGATCATTAGCTGTTGAGGTTCTATTTTGCTATAGGATTTATTGAAAGTTTGTTTAAGATTTAGAAATTAGGATTTGGTTCAGGATTTTATCTAGGATTTGGTTAGGATTAAGATTTACTTAAGATTTGGTTTAGAACTTATCTAAGACTTTTTTAGAGTTAAAAGTTTTATTTAGGTTTTATTAAGATCTCACCTTTGATTTGATTAAAATTTAATTAAGATTTTTATTAAAGTTTTTATGTTTAGTATTTTAAAAGATTCTTTGTATTTTTTTTTAACTTCTTTTAAATTTATTTTGATAGATTAAAGTTTGATTGGATTTATTAGAAATTACTTGAAGTTTATTTAAGGCTCTATTAGAATTAATAGAATTTTTGTTACATTTTTATTTATCTTCCATAATTAGGTATTTAATGCATTATTAAATAAAAATATATGTAATACGATACTATTATTATAAGCATAGGATTAGTTGGCACTAGTGATACATAAAATTTTCATCCTAAAAGTGTTAATAAATTTGTAAAGATTTGTAATAATTACAAAACTATTATCAATTTTATTAAATATAGCATCCATGATTTTTCTTTCTATTTCAAATTACATGATAAATCTATAAACTAAATTAGAGGAAGGTAATGTGTAATCTCTAATTTCTAATGAAAATTTCTACAAAGAAGAATAATTTACTTTTTTTAAGAAAAAAATGAGTTTTAGAAAATTAAACAAGTTGTTTAAAGGTAGATAATCTAAAATCTTCAAAATACAATAATAGAAGTAAAATAATCCACTCACTTTTAAAACAAGATAAAAACAATGAATTAGGATTCTTGTCAAACTGTCAAAGATATGAATTTTAAAGAAAGAAATCTTCAATATATTTTTGTATCACTCAAAAGAATTAAAAAATCATTCAAGGTAATATAATATTAAATTAAAATAGCTATTACTTAAGACAAGAAGACTAAAAAGTCTTGAAATAAGATTAAAGACTAAAAAGGCGTGGACAAGAATGAAGAAGGCTTCATTCTAGCTTTCATGTATACTCTTAACTAAGAGCTATGTGGTAATGTCCTATAAGACCTCTAAAACATGTTGACTTTGTAAGACACGTATCTTAACTTACAAGGCAAGTATTCTATATGTGGGCCACATAATTAGCTTATTTTGCAAGCTATCAATATGTGAATAACTTTTTGACTAAGTTTTTAACCTACCAATCAACTACAAACACATATAAAGTCAAAGTAGCATCTATAAAGCTTCTAAGAAGTTTTTTTAAAAAATATTATGAAATAAATCTATTTTTATCTATTTGTATTTAATTATATAAATAAATATTAAAATAAATATATATATCCATGAAAAATATGTATTAAAGGTCCCATAAAATGTTGTCACATACCTCCTAATTAAATAGTATATATGAAAGCAAGAATGAAGTCTTTTTTATTCTTATCAATGCCTTTTTAGTCCTTGGTCATATTTCAAGTCTTTTTAAACTTCTTGTCATTAGTAATATCTATACTAATTTAATATATTATTATCTTTGAATTATTTTTTAGTCTTTTTGAGTGACACAAGAATTTATTGAAATTTTTTTTCTTTGAGATTTGTGTTCTAAACAGGTTGAAAAGAGTCCTAATTTATTGTCTTTTTTTGTATTAGAAGTGAGTAGGTTACCTCATTTCTATTATTATATTTTAAATATTTTAGACTATCTATTTTTAAATTTACTTTTATTTTTTTAATATTGATTATTTTTCTTAAAAAGAATAGACGATCTTTCTTTGTAGAAATGTTCATTTTATATTAGACATTGCGGATTACTCTCTTCTAATTTGACTTTTAGATTTGTTTGAATTATCTATAGAAGAACAAATTATAGATACTACTCTTGGCAGAAGTGAGAATAGATTTGTAACTATTGTAGATCTTCACAAGCTTGTCAATACTTTGAAGGTAGAAATTTCATGTATCTCTAATATCAACCATAGAGGTAGTATTTTTATACCTATAAAAGAAGTCAATAATAAAATTTAAAGTCTACATTAAGAAGTTATACAATTAAGAGAAGTAAGTAGATCAAGCTCACAACTAAATCTAAGAAATCTTACTACTCCTAATATGAGAGGAGAGCATAAATATGTCCTAAAAATTTTATAGAATAACATCAAATTATTAAAAATTTCTACAATAAGTAAAGTTCTATCTAAACTTATATTTTTTTTAATATTTTGATAAATTTACTTAAGTTGAACTAGTAGATGTACTTCTCTTTAGGAATGTTCTTTCTTAGTTTTTACCTTTGATGGAAAAATATTCACCTCTTTTCTATGATCTAAATTCATTCTTGAAAGTGTTTATGGCCACTTTTGAAAAAAATGATTGAAAATGGGTAGCAAAGTCCAAACTTATATTTTTATAACAAGGATTATATTCAATCACCATATATGTTGTAAAATTCCAAAATCTTGCTTGAAATATAGATTGGAATGATAAAACTCTTATTGATCAATTTTGATATGGATTAAAAGATAACATCAAAGATTTATTATTGACAATATCAAAAGCAGGCTCATTACAAAAATTTATTGCTCAAGCCATTACATACAACAATTAACTTTTTGAAAGATGACAAAAAAAAAGATTTGGTTGAAGAAATATAAATTAAGATATGGTGACAACTTCTAAGTTTATAGAAGCTTATTCATTAAAATCAAAACTTATGCAAATTGTCACAATATATTTTAAGCTTTTTATTAAGCAAAAAGAAAATTGACATTATAAAGAAGGTTTGCACTTATATTGTAGAGAATCTAAATACATTGGTCAATATTATCTAAAGAAAAAATGCAACCAAAAAATAAGAAGTATGATTGATAAAAAAGATGGTATGTCAGAAAAAAAAAAAAAAAAAAATTCAACTACAATAGAAATTGTGCAGCTAAACTTTCACATAACATCTAAAAATGTCAAATTCTCTCTTCAAATCCTTTACCTTGATTTATAATAGAATTTTTTTTAGAAAAAAAAAAAAAAAAAAAAAATCACAAAGTTTTTGTCTTGATAGATTTAAGAGCCTCAGCTTATTTTTATAGACAATGCATATGTTAAAAAAAATAAGAATAGTTTTAATCAAGAAAAATAAACCCTTACATATAGAAGTCATAAATGGTTGTTTATTTTTTTCTTTAAAGACATTATCTATAAAATAATTCCTTTAGATATAGCAACTAAAGATAATAATAGTTTATTATTATTTAATATCATTAAAAAACTTTATCTAATCTATTTATTTTAGGATTATTGAAGCTAAAGAAGTATAACCTTCAAATAGACAAGACTTCTTGTAATTTTGATTTTTTCAGTAGTTTAATCTAAGATTTTTTTAGTCAAGTAGAAATCTATTAGGTCAATATAACCAAATCCTTATTGATTGATACAAGAGCTTTTATGCATACATAAAAAAAAAAAAAAAAAAAAAAAAAAATTATATATGCCACATATATTTTTAATAAAAGAAAGACTTCAAGTGGCATTTCAAGTCAGTACTAAAATAATCAAGATGTTTTTTAAAAAAAGAATATAAATATTCTTTTGAAACATCATTCTATTGATCTTAAAGATAGAGTTCAACTACCACTCAGATAAATCTATAATTTATCACAAAAAAAATTGGCTACACTCAAGGAATATATTGATAAAAACTTATCTAAAAACTTCATATTCTATTTTAAATTTCTAATAGGAGATTCTATCTTATTTGTGAAGAAAAAAAATAGATCTTTGCAAATATATGTGGACTATCAAGGATTTAATAAAATCACCATTAAGAATAGATATCATCTACCTTTAATTTTAAGACTTCTAGATCAATTCAATGAACAAAGATCTATATAAAAATAAATCTATGATGAACATACAATTAGGCATACATTAAAAATTAGGAGATGAATGAAAGATTGGATTTTGAACTAAGTATGGGCATTTTGAATATAATCGCATGTCATTTGGATATATAAATATATTAGCTACTTTTCAGCATTTAATTAATGATGTCTTTTGTGAGTTTTTTTATAATTTTATCATTTATTACATAGAAAATATTTTAATCTATTCTAAGAACATAAAAGAACATGAACTTCATATTTGTCGCATGCTACAAAAACTTAGACATATAGGATTATACACCAAGATAATATATATATATATATATATATATATATATATATATATATATGTATTTTATACTATTCAAATTGACTTCTTAGGATATATTATTTCAAATGATGGTCTTATGATGGATTCTAAGAAAGTCCAAACCATCATAAATTAGAAGATTTCAAAAAAAATTAGACATGTATAATGTTTTTTGGAATTTTCCAATTATTACTCGATTTTTATCAAGATTTTTTTTCAAATTGTAGCTCCTCTTATATGTCTAATATGTAAAGACAAACTTAAGTAGAAAAAAGAATCTAAAGCATTTTTTAAAGCCTTAAAGACAACATTTATTTTTACATCAATTTTATATCATGTTGACTTTTTCAAGGCATTATTTATGGAAATAGATGCATTAGACTTTAATATGGCTATAATTTTGTCACAAATCAAAGTAGATGATAAGTTCTATAAGATAGTTTTTTATTCTAATTTTTTTTTAATAGTCAAGATTAACTATGAAATCTATAATAAAAACTTCAGACAATTGTAGATCCATTTCAAGAATGGTGTCATTATCTAAAAGTTGCTTTTAATTTATTCATCATGTATACAAATCATAAGAACATTGAGTACTTTTTTTGAATTGTCACTAAGTCCATTGGAATATGTTTTTATTAAGATTTGATTTCAAGATCAGTTATTGATCCAAAAAATAACTAGATTTATTGAATGCCTTTTTTAGACATTTTTTTCATGTATTTAAAGAATGAAATGCAGCTTTTAATCAAAAAATAAATAATTTTCTTTAAGCCAGAGCATTTTCATCTTCAAGCAATGAAATTAACATTGATTGTTGATTGAATGTTTTTCAAGTAAGTTCAATTGAATATATCCTCTAATCTTCTTATTTATAATATTAAGAATAATTCTTTTAAATTTTATAAGACTTTTAAATTTGAATTTAAGAAGAATCTATTCTATTTTTAAAAATAATTATATATTTCTAAAAGCAAAGCAAAATTACATATTCTTCAAGCTTGTCACGACTTTTTGATGGTTGGAAATTTTTGATAAAATAAGATTTTGGAGCTAATATAAAGAGATTTTTGGTGGCTTCAAACATAAAAGGCAATTAAAGTCTTTGTACAATTATGTGACATTTATTGAAGATCAAAACTCCTTATCATCAACTTTATGAAATTTTTTAATCATTACCTATTTCAAAAAAATTATAATATTTTGTTTCTATGGATTTTATATTAGATCTTTGAATTTCATATTTATATGATTCTATATTTTTGATAGTAGATTATTTTATCAACATGGCATATTTTATATTATATACAAAATCTATTATATATAAAGAAATAGCTAAGCTTTTATTTGATAATACCTATTACAATCATAGATTTTTTAAGGATATTATATTAAATAAGAGGACCCAATTTGTATTAAGAATTTAAAGAATATTTTTTAAGATTTTAAAGGTAGACATAAAACTATCTTCTAACTTTTATCTTTAAATTGATAGACAGACGGAGTATATAAATTAAGTTTTGAAGTAGTATTCAAGGTATATCATCAACTACCAACAAGATGATTGGAAAAATATTTTTCCATTGGCAAAGTTTACTTATAATAATACTATACATTCTTATATATAATAAATATCTTTTTTTTTACTAATTATGGTTATCATTCATAACTTCATGCTTTTAACTTCTCAAAAATTGATGATCTTGTAGCAAAAGATTTAAAAAATTATTTATTTGAGCTACATACAACAATAAAGGCACAGCTAAAAGAAACTCAAGAATGACAAAAGATTAATATAAATACCTATTTCAAGGGAAATTTTAATTCTATATTGGCAATAAGGTATAGATACTTTGTTGTAATATCAAGATTAGCTATTCTAATGACAAGTTAGATTATCATAAGCTTGGACCATTTTCTATTTGTGAATAAGTCAATCTAGTTGCTTATTGATTATAACTATCAAAGTCTATGAAGAAGCAATAACATCATAGATATATATATATATATATATAAACCTTTGCCATAAGATAATATCAAATCTATCTATATTTATATTCTATTTAGTACTTTTTATTTAAATAAATATGTATGTTTATGATATTATCTTCTTTTTTAGAGACAAGTAATCAATAAGCAACTAAATTGACTTGTTCACAAATTGGTTGAATTATATGTGACATAAACCTCCCTTTTAGATCTATTCCCTATTTCACATGTCTCTCCTTAAGCCAAATAAGATAGTGAATATATTAAGAAGAAGACAAATACCACCTCCTGCTATAGAAGTGAATAATAATCAAGAGTTCAAGGTAGAAGGAGTCTTAGACTCAATGTAATACCAAAATAGATTGAATTATTTTGTTCATTGGCATTTTACCTTCTATCTTTATTTGTAATTTTTGTATATTTGTAATAATAAAAAGATGGAGAACGAACAACTAGTAGATTTAACTCAAGAGCTATTATTTATTGACTTATCAAATAAGACATTACAATTGTCACAACTTTCAAGACAACATAATCAAAATGAAGACCTTCAAAAACAACACCTTTTTTTTAAAATAGATGCCAAATTATAATCCGTTTGATATCACAATCTTAGGAAAAACTCTCAATGATTGGTGATTTTATTAAATATAGAAATGATTCTTAATGGTCTAATAAATATTTCATTTGAAAAAAATTACAAAGGCATCAACAACGATCAAATAATGGGGTGGTCTTCTTGTCCTACAATAAGACATTATCAATGGTTGAAAGGATCTATCAACCACTAACAAAGGAAATAAAGATCAAACTATACAGCAAATATAATTTACTGCATTTTAGACTTCTTTAATATATGATGATTGCTCTTTGTAGAACTTGTTCCTAAAGAAGGAGATAATATCATGAATATGAATATTTACTAGATAAGAAGTATTAAATAGAAAATAAATATAAATAGATTTGATATTATCTCATGGCAAAGCTTCTTAGAAGTTTCATGTATTTGTCTTTATACATGTTTATAATTGATTGATAGGTTGGAAACTTGGCCAATAAATTAGCTATGTATTACATATGTAAATAGTTTTTGATACAAGCTAATAATATGGTGCACATATAAAAAATTAGTCTTGAAAGTTAAGACATGTGTCTCACAAATTGGACATATATTGGAGGTCTTAAAAGATGACATTATGTAGCTCTTAATTAGATAGTATATATGGAGGCAAGGGTGAAGCCTTTTTTATTCTTGTCAATGTCTTTCTAGTCATTAGTTATATTTCAAGTCTTTTTGATCTTCTTATTTTTGGCAATATTCATCTTAGTTCAATATATTATTATCTTTGAATGATTTTCTAGTCAATTTATGTGACATAAGAGTATATTCATTTTTTTTTTTCCTTTAAAATTTATATCTTTGATGATTTATAGTTTTTATATATTTGAAATATTTAAGAGATGAAAAATCAACAATCAATAGATTCAACTTAGAAGATATCATTTGTTGAATTACTAGATAATGCATAAAGATTGTCATAACCTTCAAGTCAATGTAAAAAAAATAAAAATCCTCAAGAACATCACATTTTTTTTTCAAATTGATAATAATATATAATACTTTTGGTATGACGAATTTAGAAAAAACTCTCTATGTTTAGTAATATTATTAGAAATAAAAACCAAGCTTGATGGTATATAAAATATTTCATTTAAACAAAGTTATAAAGAATTTAATAATGATTAAATAACATAGTGGTCTTTTTGCTTTAAAATGAGACATTATTAATAGCTAAGATAACTTATCAATAATCTTTGAAGAATAATAAGATCAAAGCATGGAACAAATATAATTTACTACATCTTAGACTTCTTCAACATATAGTCACTGCTTCTCAAAGAACTTATTGCTAGAAGAAGAGTGTAATGTTACAAATGTAAGTGATACTAATAGTTACTTAGATAAGAAGAGTTTGGTAGTAATATAAAAGTAAATAATTAATAAAACAACTTGTGAAAAATTTCTTAGAAGCTTTATAGATACAAATTTGACTTTATATGTATTTTTAGATGATAGATAGGTTAAAATTTTGGCCAATTAATTGGCCATATGCTGTATATGAAAGAAATTTGTCTTGTAGATTAGAGACTTGTCTTGCAAGTTGGACATGAGTCGGAAGTCTTATAGAATGTTGCCATGTAGTTCCTAGTTACATAGTATATATAGAAGCAAGAATGAAATCTTCTTCACTCTTACCAATACAATGTAAGAGTCCATGGCTTTTTTGTCTTTGACAATATCCATTCTAGTTCCTTCTTGAATACATATACTTATTCATTCATTTCTTGACATCTTTCTTTGAGACACATCTCACATGTTTATTTTCATTCTTTACATTCTTATTCTTAACAATTTTTAGCATAATTTTATGCAACAATTTTAGCATAAGTTTAGTTAAGAATATACAATTGTATATTCTTAACAACTTAGATATTGATAAAAGCAAAAAAATTAAATACATACAAAAATAGATAAATTTAAAGATCTGAAAGCACAATTAATTTGATATCTAGAAAGAAAAAAAAATTTAAAGATACAATCAAAGCAACTTGTCGGAAGTAACCATATAGATGCAAAATAGACGTATGGTTGCCAAAAAAAATCCTCACTTAAACAACCTCTGTTCCAGCAAATTTTATTAGGTGAACAAGAAGCATTACTAAAGGGGTATAAATTAAGCTTACATCCGTATATATGCACAAGAACATTCATTTGCCACTTGCATGATTTTCGGCCTATCGTTTTCATCCATTCCAAGTCCGTTGAAAATCTCGAGAGCGATGCCGACGCGAGCATGATTTGCACCAGGAAGCATCGCAACTGCCCTTCTCCTTCCCCCAATCGTGGAAGGAGAGCATGGCGAACAACAACAGAGGGGAAGGAATGCCGGGGGGGGGGGGGATGGGGAGGAGCGATGAGGGAACACCATGGGAACATGCGCACTGCAGTGCACGCCAGAACCACCACCACTCCATTCCAAAAAAATGCTTTTTCAGATGGCCGTGGATCGCAATCGCCTGCTTTCCCGCGGTAGCACCGCCCCCGCCAAACACACCAAATCCTGTTAAATTATCTGCATCACCCTCATCCTGGATTCCCGCAATCACAAAGTCCCCTCTCTCACACTCTCGCCATTGGGTACAGCTCAAGTGCACAGTAATTGCGGGTGATTATGACACACCCAGCGCTTCTTTGAAACTGCACTGTCTGATCTCCAAACGCGTTTCAAGCTCGGTAATCCCTAGCCATGACTGCCGACGACCTCTGCCATACCTGGACCAAGATCCGATCAAGGACCAGTCGCAGCTGCCTGAGTTGGCTGCTGGGTTTCCAACGGTGACTCTGTGTCATACTTAAGGAAGGAAGGTCGCCACGACACGCCCCCCGAGATTTGCCTCACGGTTTCCGAATCCTTTTCCAAGATGCAGTGCGCGCAGCTGTCGTTGAAGGATCGCGCTTGAAGGCGCGCACTGTCGAGACAGTATCAGGGAGACGGAGACGTCCATGGGGACGACGAGGGTCTGTCTGTCGGGTTGCAAGCCAAGCGTGGGTCAGTGGAGGTCGGATCTCGTCAAGGCACGGAGACGCAACTCAGGTGAACTGGAAGGGGAAGAGATGAGATGAGTAGCATGTGATCATCATTGTGGAGGTGACGCGTCTGACATCGTTCGACTGGTCCGTCTCAACTGGCACAGGGACTCCTGGCGATTCTGTTTCTGTGCAGGAGGTTTGCTCGTGGCATGTGGAGCGGTAGTTGATAGCGACCTGATGGGTTGCACTAGTCGTTGTGGTGGTGCTTCTCGAAATAAAGGCTCTTGATCTGTTGTTCTCCAAGAGGCCGTGTACCCACTGCAGCAGTGTTTTTGTGGCTCGGATAGTGATAGAGATGATAGGGGTTTTCTCGTAGAGAAGTGACCAACGTGTGGCTGTTTGCAGAGGAACTGGATATGCCCAGTTTGGTTTCCGAACATCAGCATCATTGCAAGAGTGGGTTTGGTTCTGTCAGACATTAGAGGCAGCGTTGGTGCGAGGAAATGTTGGTAGTCGCTTCCTATGCAGAGGGTTCTTTGTTCGAGGTCTTGGGTCGAGGGCAGCGTTCACGAGCGATGGAATACCGTCAATCTCTCAGCTGATTCGGCAAATGGAGCTCGTGTTGGGTGACGTTGGAGTTGGTATTACTGTTGCAGTTGAATGGGTCGAGGATGGGGGGCTTTTGTTGGTAGGGAAATAGAGAGAGTGGAGATTGTGCATGATCCATGGAGAAGTTGGGTCTGCCCTGTTGTGTGACGTTGCTCCTGGTGTTGTGGATCATTGCACGTCCCAGCGCAGGACAAACGCCCGAAGAGCAAGAGAGATTTTTAGATGATAAAGAGAAGAAAGTGCGTCTCCTCGCCCAGCATGCTCTGTTCCTGCAGCTTGCGGCAGAGTCGACCGACTGCGGTAATCGTGTACATTGCCAGCTCTTGGGATCAGTTTGCCCATTCCTTCTTTCTCAGAAAATGGAAGAATTCCTTTCGTAGATTTTCTATGTACAGACGGCCTTGTATAATAATCGTTGGATGGTGGTCTCCTGAAGTCGATGACGTTTTTCCTCTGTGCTCGTTAAAGTGAAGCTGTAGTTTCGGTCAGGATGGTGGGAGTATCTTATGGTGAATTCGAACGCTTTCTACTACGATCAAAGCGATTGTGTTTTCTTTTTTACTTTTTACTTTTATTCACTTCGGAATTAGTTGGACGTGCAGGTTTGTCGAATTGCGTTGACAAATGCTCCCGTCATTCGTGTTTGCCAACGCTGAAAGATCATTTTACATGTGTTCAAGCCCCCAGAAACGTTACAGATTGTCGGAGCTCCGGCAACAGCAGTGGGGCGTGCTTGCACATGAACGTAGACTTCACCAGAAATGGGTTTGTGCGGTGAGTCGATTTTTTCTCTTCCCGGATTGTGATAGAACTGGGTCTAGGAGGAGACTTCCAACACAACTCAAAGGATCATCTGATTATTTGATTTCAACCCGAACATGCTGGCTCGTGTAAGTCTGTAGCAATCGGTGCTCTACTTCTTTTGTAACCCAGCTTGCAGGTGCCGATCGCAGATGCTGGGTTTTCCTAAATCGAAAGCAAGTGAATTAACAAATGTTTCATGATAGCTCAATGAACCTGAGGTCTACTTTAGTCAATTTGGTTTAAGGGATTTGAGCGAAGTTGGAGGAATTGCTGTGAGAAGTAGAAAGCTTAGCAATCTTTGAGGCGTTTGAGGAAGATCGTAGCAGATATGGAGGTTGTGGTCAGGAAAGCCGTGAACTTAAGTCCTAAAAGTAGGAATGCTTTTTTATTGTTGTGGATTTGGTGCAGTGTGGACTTCTACAACATGACACTCCATTATGTGGACATGACCTTGTCATCCCTTTCTTTGAGTTGCGTTGTCATCCACGCTCAGGTGATTTTTTCGCTAATACCCTCCTGGGGATTCTCTTTTTCGGTTGCAGCGTTCCTCCACAATTCCGAGATTATTCAAATCTGAGTCCAGAGCTAACGAGAGCAATCTGCTCTCAGTCGAACCTTCAATTCCCTGCCAGCAGTGAATCCATTTTTAACGAACTTACCTTTTGGAATTACTTTGGATCTGCGGAAGGAGCATGGCGTACTTATCCTGGCCGGGTAATGTTGTTTTGGGCCATCACTAGTTTGAACTTCTTTCCCCTCAGGAATTCTTGTTTACAGAGTTTATGTCCATCCATGAGGAAATACTGTGTTCGTAATCCTTGAAGAGTGAATCAATGCAGGTGCAAGTACTAAAGTTGTTAGATCGATTTCTTTCAAACAGGAAGCTGATCCTGAGAAAGGTTGCATCGAGTACGACCCTCGCAAACGGCCCTGGTAATGTAATGTTAAGTGTCTGCTGGTGAATTCGTGCAGTTTGGCATCACTTTGTCGTGTTATTTAAGAAAGGGTTTATCTCTATGGAACCGAGGTTGCGCATCTTGTAGAAATATTGTTGTGTTTTGTAATTGTTTGGAGGTGCACTATTTTTCTCTGCCGGCTGACTGTGAGGGAGAATTGAGAGTTATTTGCTTTTTGGGAAGGGATTTTGGGTTATGTTCTTATTCGCAGTCCGCAAACATTGCGTTTCAATCATATGTATGTTTCATTGAATCATTGAATTCGTCTCTCCCTAAATATAAAAGAGCTGCCCTTTGCAGGTATATATCAGCAATATCTGTTGTCAAGGATCTGGTAGTGCTTCTAGACACAGGGCAAGTAAACGGTTCCACTTTCACAAACACGAAGACTGTCATCCATGAGTTATTTGGCACTTTCAGGCCCGATGATCGCATCAACCTGGTTACGTTCAACTCCACAAGTGCTACTCTACTGCAATCAACCTCCGTAATTCCTAAATCTCTGACGCCCTTGCTGTCCTGCTTATGGCGTTAATCGATTCTGACTATTACTTTTGTAGAAGCAACTCGTGCTTGTTCCATGGAATTCACACTCCTCTGCTGTCCGTGCAATTGCAGGTAATTGTAAAAAAGGATGAACCTGTTAACCAGCTTTACAACACTTTCAAAATTCCTTCACTGTTAAATACTCCTTACGGATTCTCAAACATAACTCGAGGATTTGCGACAGCTAGAACAGCCTTCAACTCGACCAGCTTACTCAAGGTACATGTCCTAGTGTATTTAAATCAACTGTGTGTACCTTAGGATGGATTTCATTGAAACAGTTGCTGTTGTTGAAGTCACAGATATGTTTTTTTTCTTGCTCATGAATTTGCTTTCTTGATCCGTCTTGGATAGATGATCGTGGTGCTGACCGATGGAAACTTCGCAAGAAGTCCTGGATTCAACAATGACACTGCACTCCAACAGATGGTTGCATCCCTCAGCTTGGTCAACGTTATTGTGTTCTTCTTCAATTTAGGAGCAAATACTGTTCCTGACCCACTTCGTGAGCTTCGGAATTTATCTTGTCAGATGAATAGTACGGTCACGTATGTTAGTCCTGTAGATGCTCAACGGAATCCGCTTTGGGCCTTACGCCCTTTTTTTGATTACCAAGCCACGTTGAGACAGACAGTCAACAATAGTTTCTGGATCGAACCCTACGAAGACTTTGATGGATTAGGCCTTGTTGCCACTGTCACAAATCCAGGTCAGTTTACATACTCCGATGTTTGATAATCCTCTGCGTAATGTTCATTCCGTCTTCAAGGTGTCGAGCCTTCTTTGAAGTACTTGATATTGCATTTGACGTTCTTATTGTCTGTCTTGTCTTGTTCAGTTATGCACGAAGGAATTCTTTATGGAGTAGCAGGTATAGATGTTGTTGTGAAATCAGATGTTTCTAACGCCATCAAGCGGAGAGTGGTAGATGGCAACGTTGGCCCGCTTCCACTGGTTTGTCAACCAACTCAGGTTCGAATTACAATTTGAACCACCTTGATAAATTTGAGTGCATTGCTACAATGATAGTCTTAGCTATTGGTTTTACTATGAATTTGTCTTGCTCTTGTGCTCTCTATTTTTTTACCCAACCTGGAGCATTTCTGAACCAGTTGCAACTTGAATTTAACAGGTCAACCTTACCAAGTGTACCAAGCCAGTGGGACC
Organism: Physcomitrium patens; assembly: GCF_059467195.1. Lineage (NCBI taxonomy): Eukaryota > Viridiplantae > Streptophyta > Bryopsida > Funariales > Funariaceae > Physcomitrium > Physcomitrium patens. Next base: position 2,808,712 of record NC_143434.1, on the reverse strand, counting down.
AGAAGATAAAGCAATCTGCCCGCAGAGCATGTACCTGAACGATCCGCCCACAGAAGTTTATTTAAAGAACTTATGCTGTAATAACTGTGTCTTCCAGGGACCTCCCCAGAAAGACATTACAATGACGTTGTTAGCCGCGATCATCCCTGCCCTCCTCGTTCTCATCATCATTATTTTCGCCTACTTTATTTTGAAGCGAAGAGCTGCTCGGTCCATCATTCGAGAAACTAAAGAAGGCAGGAACACGAGAACTTTAATCTTCTCTTTTATGGATTGAGTTTCAGAGTCTGATTGCCTTACCGATTGTACCGCACCAATCCATGTAATCTAAATCAACGTTCCTTTAAAAGTGCTATTAAATTTTTACTTAATTTTTTTCTTTTTCGGGGTGGGGTACAGATTTTGCAAGGCAATCCATTGCAACGAATCAATACAGCTACAAGGAGCTGAAAGCATGTACGCAAAAGTTTCATGAGGACAAAAAGCTAGGTGAAGGTGGCTTCGGAGAAGTCTATCAGGTTAGGCACCTGACAAATTATCAACAAAAGTTGCGTAGTCAAATATTCAAATACAGAAAGTTCAGTATTGAACGATGCTGTTCCAAGTACTTCGATTAGATGACGCAAACACCAATGGAACTTCTACAATTGCATGCGGTGTTTTACTGCTAGAGAGATTTTCTGTACTTATTTTCTCGAGCTTAACTTGGGTTTCATATTATCAGGGGAAGTTGAAAGACGGCTCACTGGTCGCCGTGAAGAAGCTATCTGAGAATTCAAAACAAGGAGCTCGTGAGTTCCTAAATGAGGTGATGGTCATTAGCAGAGTCCAGCATCGAAACCTTGTCAAGCTGCGGGGATGTTGCGTGGAGGGGCGTCATAGGCTGCTGGTCTACGAGTTTCAAGAGAACAGAAGCCTTCGTCAGGCAATACTTGGTGAGCCAGTGTCCTGCTTGCAATTTTATATGTATCCCTCAAAGGTTAAGGAAGGCTCCAGCCTCAAGTGCTCACCGTACTTTCGACATAATCCAGACTCTGTGCCTCTGACAGGTGGTCCTAATGAAGCTATTGATGTTAATTGGGAAACCCGCTTCAACATAGCCTTGGGGACGGCACGAGGTCTGGCCTATCTCCATAACGAAATCACCCCTCGAATCATTCACAGAGACATAAAAGCTAGCAATGTTCTGTTGGACCGCAATCTGGAAGCCAAAATTGCTGACTTTGGGTTGGCTAAGTTGTTTCCAGAGGAACAGTCTCATTTCACCACCAACGTTGCCGGCACATTGTACGTCAATTTTTCTTTTCCATCCATGATACATTTGAAGTTCTATTTCACCTGAACGTGAAAGATCCAACTTAGTGCACAAAGCTGTTTGTGTATCGTAGAGAGGGCTTGAAGGACATATACCTGATTGGCTGATTGGCTGACATTGCAGAGGATATGTTGCCCCCGAGTATGGGACGCGAGGTCAGCTAACGGAGAAGGTGGACGTATTTAGCTACGGCGTAGTATTGATGGAAATTGTGACTGGTGAGCTTAACAGGAAGCGCACTCCTTCAGGATCGTTGCTTTTCCTCGTTGACAGAGTAAGCCTCTCTTCTTAGAAGCTTGAGCGTGCGAGTCTCTTACATTTATCTTTTTATTCTGTGTTCATTTGGTTGGACTATGAATTTGTGATATCAGCTGACAAGACCCAGGCTGCGAATTCATTGCCAGGTCAGGTGCATGTACAAAATGTCGCGAACATCACATGACGAGCAGGTTTTGGTGAATCTCTTGGATTCAAGGTTAGATGAAAATTTTGACACTAAGCAGGTCCTGAGGGTTTTGAAGACTGCCCTCCTGTGCACATTGGACACGCCGGAGGCGCGACCCACAACTCCCCATATCATCACAATGCTCTTGGGTAGTGAACCTATTGACGAAGATCTCCTGCTACCCCTTGTAAAACTAGAGTATTCTAAATCTTTGCACGCTGTAGACTATGGATTGAATGAGGAATGGTCTGGGAGCGATGAACCACCTCTTCTTAGTGAAGTTTCATCAAGACGTTAAAACTGAGTAGAGGATGACTTCTACTAGTTAAATCTATAAACCCTAAATATATCTTCTAAGTGTACGAAAAAAGATTGGAGGCGGTAGTGACCTGTTCCACCTCGGACCTATAGAAAAGACACATTTGATTTGGATTCCCGTATTGTTTAACCTCCGCAATTTCCCTTTGGAAGGACGGGGTCGGCATTCAACTCAATTGTTTCAGAATGCATATGTATTACAACAAATTCCACTCGCCAAAATCATTGCAATACAAACTACATCTACTCGGTTCGTTTTGACAATTAAGAACGTCGCCAACACTTAAGTTGTTACATTCTCCTAAACGAGTTTCAATTATATCTTTTTTCTTGATTTCTCTATTGTCAACATTCTCAGGGAACTCTCATTCTCAATACCATTTGAAGAAAATGAAAACTGGTATGGTTTCTGGTACACATTCATTCCAGTAACACCGTCGATGCGTACTCAACTTCTTGAGCTGCTATGGCTGTCTTCTAACTAATTTCGTTGATCAAGGAGACAACTGTAGGTAGAAATTCCCGTACACAATTTCAATGTCAGGCCGTTACAAGTTCCATACGTCTCTTAAAACCAGTCACACGTTGTCTAATTGGGTCGGAGCCAAGAGAAAGGAACCAAGCAAATGATTGCTACAAGTTCAGTTCAATAACTACTGCCACTATTTGTTGTAATAATCCCAAAAGTACAAAAATACATATGTGAGACAATCTCAAACTCCAAAAAGTCAAGTACGCTACAGCACCAAACTTTTACTTCTTCGGTTGTTGATCAAATGTGTGTTTGGGAACAACTGAGTATCTTGTCAAAGATACAAAAAAACACTCAAACAACTTGACTGTTATGAAATACAAAATAGATATGAGAATACTAAAACAGAACAAAGCAAAACTAAAACCAAATCATCAAGCCCATTAAAAGCTGTAAGATAGCTTAGAGGAGTGGACAGTCAAATTCACAATCCTCACATTCGTGGAAAAACAATGGGCCCAGGATATCTGCCTAAACACATAAATAATCGTCATATCAAAAATTATTTACAGAAAGTGTCCAATGCCTGAATGAAAAAAGAAATTACACATGTACAAGAGAGTAATAAATGACAAGTTCGGGAAATCTCAAAATTCTGCAATAATAACCTCTCAACAACCGCATGCACCGCCGGCTGCAGGAGATGGCAAATCCGCGGTCTCCCCAGGTCTGAGCACATTCTTCTTCAGCTGCGCAACATTGTCAATCAAGCTCGGAGTATCCAAAATCTTCTGCACGAGCTCATCGAAGCACCGCTGCACGTTGATGCTCGTCTTAGCACTAGCCTCCAAGAACAGACACCCGTGCTGCCGGGCAAATGCAATCCCTTCCTTCTTGGTCACCACTCGCTCCCGCTCCTCCAAGTCCACCTTGTTCCCTATCAGCATCTTGATACAGTCCGGCTTCGTGGAGAAACGGTCCACCTCCTTCAACCAGATGTCCGACAAATCCGTGAACGTCGCCCGTCGGGAGACATCATACACAAGAATGATACCTTGCGCCCCCCTGTAATACGAGCTCGTCAGGGTTCTGAATCTCTCTTGCCCCGCAGTGTCCCAGATCGTCAGCTTCAACCTCTTTCCCCCGAGCGTCATCATTTTCACCTTAAAATCCACCCCTATTGTTGGCGATAGATCATCAAACGTGTCGGCCGTAAACCGAAGCAGCAAGCTGCTCTTCCCCACCCCTGAATCCCCTATCAACAATACCTTGAACAGGTGATCAAACTCCCCTCCCGATGCCGCCATCGCCATCAAAATCTCTTCCGAACTCCCTGAACCTTCTCAAAACCTTTTCTTAAGCTTCAAATTCCCACAGCAGCTCCACAATTCGCAGACTCCTTATGCGAAACCCGCTCCAACGCTTCTGCGACAGCAAATACCTTACCCTAAATCACACAATCTGTGCCAAATTCGCGCAAATTTTACACCGAGTCAGAAATGAAGACTCACTCCGTACACTCGTGAGTCGTCGCGAAAGCAAATCCCTCGCGAACAGCGATGCTAATCCTCGCTGGAAGCTTGGCGACGTCGTCGAAGCTCAAAGCAGAGCAAGGAGGAAGCATGAATGCACTAGAATGGAAGGGAGGGGTGATTAGTGAGTTCGCCACAGCAATGTACTAAACCTTTCCGTCGTAAGACCAACACGTCGGCGTCTGACTTCGTCATGACTCGAACGATCGTCTTAAACAATCGTCGAGAGTGCCGGTCAGCGGAATAAGGAAACAAGAAGAAATTTTAGGCGAGGTCCGTTGCTTTTTTATGGCCTTAAAAAGTCTGATCCGTTGGATCCGGAGCGTGGCGATCTAAGCACGTCCCCTGAGAATTCATAGTTTAAGATAGAGCGGATACTACGGAGGTGTCAACAGTGCCACGCGTGCTCAGTAACCCTGCACACATGGCATTGGTTATCTCCTACGTGGCGCCCGGAGCAGTCCAGCTTGGCTTTTAACAAGCGGCTCCCATTGCCGTGTAGATGTTCGTTGGGACCCACGGGAAGTCAGCCTTGGTCAAGGAAACCGTGAGAAAAGGGCATTTATGGAATGAAATTGGATAAACTGATATTATTTGGAAAAAAATGAACATTGGCGTATCATCACTTTTAATAAATTTGTACTCTCAACCAAAAAATAATATTTTTAAGCTAGTAGAAACTTACGTAAATAGTGGATAGACAGTCTGTGACTTCAGCATTGATAATTTTGTCCTTTTTTCTTTTTCTTTTTTTTCACACGAATTAAAGTATAAAAAACATATATTAATGATAGGTATACAAACTACACTATAAGAAACAGAAAAAATTGTATTCAAATATTGACTAGTAAATACAATTCATGTCTTTTTAAAGGATTTCAACACAAATAAATATTGATAAATTATTTAAATATCATATATATATATTTATTTAATCATTTAAATATCATTGATATATATAAATATATATATATATATATATCATATCAAATATATATCAAATATTAATAAATTATTTACTATTTCAGTGTTATTTTTACATGTTGGAATTTTTATTTTCAATGTTCATATTTTGATATGATTATTTTAGTATGTAAAAAATAATAATAAAGTATTGTAATAATTTTATATTATTATTTCCCAAATTTTCAAGTTTATTTATTATCTACCATCAAGGCTACTATCTTTGAGTCATTCAATACTTGAAATATGTGTAGTATTAAAAAATAATATTAAATTAAAACTACAAATAATTATTTAAATAAACTAAAAAATTAAACCTAAAAAAATATATTTTTATTTTAGATGTTTAAAATTTATAAAATTTTATAAACTCAATTATATATATATATATATATATATATATATATACTAGTATAAAAACATAGTTATTAGCTATTAGTAACTTAATTATTTTTTTTAAATAAAATTTTAGAATTCAAGTTTAGTTATGATAAGTTACCATCATGAATTTGAAGAATTTATATTGATTTTTTTTATTATTTATATATTCCTATATAATTATAAATAAATTAAATAATCTAATTAATTTTATTTCACAAAATCTCAATGAAAAGTTGATTTGAAATATTACATATATATATATATATATATATATATATAAGAAAATTTTATTTTAAAATCTACTATTTTATTTAATATAGTCAAAGAATGTAGGTGGCATAGAGTAGATTATAAGTTGTGGTGGCAATAGCCAAATATATAGTGACATGTAACAAATGGCAAATTGTGGTGGTAGTAGGAAAAATTGTCAAAGTATTATTAATACCATATAAAAATTACAAATCAAAATAATGTATGTTGATTATATATTAATGTAATTATCATTAATTTATTATAAAGACTTAAATTTTACCTTATAATTATGTTTATATTTTTATGCTATCATAAAAGAAAAAATATTTATGGTCAAAATATAATATAAATATGTAAGAATAAAATTGATTTTTCAATCCAAATTACAAAAAGACCTCAAATAAGAGTTTGCATGTAATTGGTGGTGTGAAGTGAGGCAAAATTAACAAGAAATAAAGAAGAATAAGAACAAAACAAGTCAAAGAAATACAATCAATAATTATTCACTAAAAAAAAACCATTCATAGTTTGTTTTTTAGATTTACATTTAAAAATAAAATAAAGTAAAAAAATTAACATTAAATTTATAGGTAGATAATTTTTTACGTCTCTTATGACATAGAGAACCTTAAATTCTAAGTAACTACGATTAAGTTATGATAATTTTAAGATAGAAGTTAAAAAAATAAAATAATAAAGTGAGTATATTAACTTACTTAAGGAATTGAAGGTTTGAGCCTCACCAAGACTTACAAGTAAAGTATATGGGTGTTCTATAAAGGCTTTAGTCTTATATTTGTACCTAAATTTAAGGTGCTACAACCAATATAGAATATGTGCAATTCTATTCCTATAATTACTATATTAACTTTTGGTCTTCATATTTTTTATTAATAAGAATATATATATATATATATATATATATATATATATATTGAGTACAATGTAGTATTTTTATACACTCAATTAGCCTAAAGACCTTGGTGGGCCTTCAAATCTTGTTTGAATTCTTCTTAATAGCATCCCAAAGTGTTAAAATATATATATATATATATATATATATATATATATATGTTTTATAAATATATTAAAAAATCAATTTAAATATTTTAAAATAAATTCTAAATATAGTCTAAATATATTATAATATTTCTATAATTTTAATTTCAATTTAAAGCTATGTTATCCTATATTGTTGATTTTACATAGTAATAAAAGAAATTTAAGTCAATTAAAAATATTATTTTTTACATAATTAACTAAAAAGACATAAGATTTATTATTATACTTCTTCTATCAATTAAATAACATTTAGAGTTATATATATATATATACATTTAGATATAAGCCTAATGTAGACATTGAGCTCAATAAGTAAATGGTAGTTCTCACCATGAAGGAAAAAAAACTAAATTAATTAAGGTAATTGTCTCTAAGACTTAATAAGGCTATTTTTATGATTTATTTTCTAATTAAATTTTGGTGACTTATGAACCCTTTTAAATTATAATAGATACTCAAATAATCAAATAAAATATCTAATATAGATATTCAATTTTTAATATAAGCGATAGCTAATGAAAAAAAATATATTTTAAAAGAAAATTAATTGTTGTGTTAAAAAATTATAGAAGTAGATTTTTTTTGTAAAATAAATAAATATATCAACATAATTTTTTAATATTTTTTAAAAAATATATTATATTTATTTTTAGAATAATATCTATACTTTTTTAAATACCATCAAAGTATGTTTATAATTAAATATAAATTAAATTTTATCACATTCTTATAATAATTAAAAAATAATTATAAGAATATTTCTTATATTCTTTGATAAATGAGATTTTAATAGTATTATAAAACTTAATAGTTAAAATTAAATAATATTAATTCTATATTTAAAATAAATATTATTTAGATATAAATAAATAAAATGTAAAATATGTTCACATCATAAGTTTGTTTATTAATTAGATTTGATAAAAATAAATTTTTATATATTATTTTATGAAAATAAAATATAATCAATTATAGAAATAAAATCATAATCATTTTTAAACCAATTTAAAAAATATTTAGTTCTTTTAGTTTAGATTTTTTAAAAAATATCTATTTAATTTATTTGGATATTTAGAATCTAGATTTTAACAATTTTACCTTGACATGTAGATACAATATTAATTAGACATTCATAAATTTGTACAAAAGTTGGAAAAGAACATCTTGTACAATCATGATCATGAATACTCTCTCATATCATTCAACAACTTCATTTCTCATTATCCACATATTAGTTAGTCTTTTTATTAAATAAGCATTTGTACATAGTCATTATATACTTCATTATATCTACAATGTACCTGTAAATAGTAATAAAGGCACAATGATTTGAATAGGATAAAATGCACATATTATAGTTTTTGTTGTATTATAACTCAACTATATGATAAAAATATAATCAAAAATAAATTTTAATTAATATCTAATCATCTTAGTTTAATAATAATTCAAGATATTTAAACATGGCTTTTGTAAAAGCCTCTTAGTTTATTTTCTTGTCTTAATAGCTGATAAATTAAAAGTTGGTGATTTTACCTCCTAGGCTGTAGAAACTTTTTTACCGCCTTAGAAAGGCCATAAATTGATAAAATTAGGTTAAAAGAGGTAAATAATTAGCATGGTTGATACTAGGATTAAGTTGAAGGTAGGATTGGGCTAAAGAATCCTATGATATTTTAGATTGATATCCGGGGATCAACCATTTGTGGGACAAGGTCAAAATCAGACTTTTAGCCACTAAAATGATTGCCTAGGATAAAGTAGGAAGGCCTTCAAAGATCAGCAATTAGGATTTGGGAGCTAGCTTCAAGCTAATTCCAAAAATGTAAGGCTTCTTTTCAAAGGATTTGAAATGACTTTGCTATTGTTATTCAAAATCAAGATTTGTATCAGTGATTTGGAATTTATATAATACAATTAGAGCTAGCACTCTTTGCTAGTTTGTGCAATTGGTATTACTTATGTAGTTCAAAATTTAATAATAACTGATTGATTGAGTATGCTAAGTATATATAAAATTTTGTATTAATCTAATAGTGCAATTGGAAGATATCTAGGTTTTGATATAAGAGATTATTAAAAGTTGGCAGTTTAGAGTTGGGTAGGATTTCTATGATATTTAGAGATCTACTAGTCAAATCAAGGTGAAATTTGGCTTAGTGATAGAAGACTTCAATGTCAAGCTATACATTGATTTTTAATTGAAATTAACAATTAAAAAAGGAGAAATTGCTACTAGAATATTTGCATCAACTTTCAAGTTTGCAGGCAAGTGACATCAATGTAATTTTTGGGCTTTTTTTCACAATTTGTATATTGGATTGGATTGAATTTTTTTTGAATATATAAAAGGCTTATAATTGCATTTGTATGAAAAATTTTGAACTAAGTGGACGATCAAATTAGGAATTATAGCTTGCCAAAATTCATTGACTAGAATTAGGACATGTAAGGAGAAATCAAAATTCTCTAATTATGAAAGTAATATGGCAATTGAGATTTATGTATAGTTGAGGTTACTAAGAAGAGTATTTTTGAATACTTTGTACTAGCTTTAAGTACTTTTGAATTAAAATTAAAATTACATTCTTCTTATATAGATAAAACCTATTAAGATTTCTTGGATATTTATAAAATACAACTTCACCTTTTATAGCAAGGTGCTTGGTGCATTTCCAAATAAAATAATATGTAATAAAACACCATTCTCTTTGCAATTTTTACACATCCAAACTTTTGTTGCTACTTCAACGCCTTCAAATTGTGAAGATATACTTTGGATAGACAATTTTATAGCAAATTTTCTTATACAGTTAGGTATTTTATACAAAAAATCATTCTATGTACTTTGTAATGATGGATGGATCAAATTATTTAAATCTTGATTTACTTTGGTATTTTTTATATATATTATATCTTTCTATATATATTTATATACTTATTTTTATGTACTAAACTAGTTTGCTATTAATTTTATATTGTATAAATATCTTATTATATCTTTAATATTATATTTAGTATTTAAAAAGATAGAAAAAATTCTATTATTAAATTATATGGATTTTATAATAAATATTTTATTACAAATATATTCTGCAGAAAATTGAATAAGAAATTGAATAGAAGAGTTTTAACAAAAAAAGCTAGTATGAACTTAATTAAACCAAATAAGTATAAGATCAAATCAATAGAGGTGACTTAGAATTCGAAGAGATATGTTGTCAAGACTAAAGATCTCCTTAGCCTTGACTCCAATATATTCTAGGTATTAAAAAGATTCTTGAAAAATTCTCATGTTGATTGGAAATGAAACAATCTTAGGATCTTCCTTAAGAAACTTTCTTAATTCTCTTAAAACTTTATAGAATCTATTAGAATATTTTAAAATATTTTAAGAATCTTTTAAAAATTTCTTATTGAAATATTAAGAGAACCTTTTAAAACCTTATATTAAAATATTTTAAGAATATTTTAAAAATATTTTTTTTAGATATCCATAACATCACTTCTTTTTCTAATTCCACATTTTATAAGGAGCATTGATTTCACATTTATAAGAATTTAAGAATTCATTGGATAATAGTTGCAACACATCTTGTTCATTGATCTCTATTCATAGGATAGACTAGTCTACTTACATAGCAATAATGGCCACCTCCATTTGTTTGTGAAAGATCTATTTTTTGGACTTAATTAGTTTTAAGGCCTTCAAAACATCAATAAAAAGTGACTTCAGCTCTATTAGGTTCTATTGTACCAGATTACAATAGAATAATTAAAGCTTGAGCATTATCTTAGAAGTTTTTCTGTTTAAGCTTAAACATTATCTTGGAGATTTTCTTATTGATTGTTGCATGGACTTCTTCTCCTTAAAAAGTTCTAGCTTCATCTTGAGGATGATCTTGTAAAGGTTACAAGAATTAGAATGGTTGATTTAGTAGCTATAATTAAAAAATCTTTAGGTCTAATTTCACTTGAGATTTATTATTTAAATATTTTTTAAAGAATTTTCAATTTAACATATTGGATCATAAATTAAATATATTAAATTCTAAGGTTTTTGTAAGTAATATCTATTTTTTTCTTTATATACAACATAGTAATAGAAATTTTATAGAAAAGTTATTTTAAAATCGGTTTAGGTTTTTGAAAATAATATTGATGAAATTTTTATACTTTTTTTTGTGTATTAATTAGATTTTTTGTTGATTTTCATGTGTATTCATTGATATTGTAGCCATACTAATGAATAAAGTATTCCAACTTGCCTCTCTTTTGGTAAGAATTTAGGATTTTTTCTACCTTATGTTCCACATGATTATCTATTTTGATACAAGGCAATGATGATTGTATTCTTTCTAAAATAGTTGATTTTGTATAAGCCTCTAAGAAAAAAACATGAAAGACTTGATGTATGTTCATAAATGTAGATAGTTCAAACTAATAAGCCACTAAATTGATTTGCTTTTGAATACAAAATTTCTTCAATCTTCAGTAGTCTAACTTATTGCAAAGCCAATTAGTCTTAATATTTTGTCAAAGAAGCCATATTTTGTCTCTAATTTGAAAAGTGGAATATTTTTTTAAAATTGTTTTTGAAGATGCTTTGTAAGAAACTTAAGCTCTTTATAAATGGAGCTTCAAAGTTGTCAAGAGTTGTAATAATTATTTTATAAGATCTTTAGCAACTAGATTTTTATTTTTTGGTGTTTTAAAAAAATTAAGCTTTGGATGGTAATTGTAATTGGCATAAAATGATGCTTCTTGAGTTGAAGCATAAAAAGTATTCTTATAAGTAAATTTTGCTTAAGATAAATATAAGATCCAACCATCTTGTTGATAATTGTCAAGAATTCTTAGATCTTGAATAGATTTCATATAAGAAGACAAAATCCTTTATAGCCTTTCACATTTGAAGCTACTATAAATCTTGAGAGATAAGCTCTAATATTTTATTAAATCCAAAATGCCTTGCAGTTAAAATCATGACGAGATTAAAAAAACACAAAGTCATATCAGTCCTTCTAGAATATATAAACTATCTTAAAAATACAAAAGATCTTTTATAAACTTGAACTTGTCATTGTTACAATATTATTTGATATTACAAACCAATGAATCCTTAGCTAATATTGTATAGATTTGTTTAAGAAAACTTGAATGAATAGTTGTAATCATAAAAGTAGTACAAAGATAAAATTGTTCTAGCTTCAAGAAAGTTACAAATTGCTAATCAAATATTGCTTCTTCGACCTTTGGAATAAGATATGATATCTTTAGTATAACATCTAATAGTCCTTGGTGTTACTTTGATTGATATGTAATTACAAAATCAAAATAAGATTATGACATATTCCACTAAGTTTGGCAGCAATTCAAAATTCAAGCTGATATGAAATATTTTAAGTTTTTATGATTTGTATATATAGTCATAAGATGTATAGTATCTTCTAATAAGTATTTCTATTTTTGAAAAGAATCTATAATTATAAAAATTTAAAAGCATCAATCTCTAAATAGAAAATTTTCATAAAATTAAGATACATTAAAATTGAAGTTTAATAAAAATTACCTTTAAAACTTAAAAAAATCTTTTGTGTTTGAGATCTTTGTTCTAATTTGTCTTTGGATGTCAATTAAGTACGAGAAGCAGTGCCTTGGGAGTAATTCTTTATAAATATCTGATAGAAATTAACAAATTTAAGAAAATATTTTACATTCCATATTATCTTTGGAATTGCTTACTCTATTATAACTTAAACTTTTTTTGGATCAATCAATAAGCTTTAATAAATATAATATATCTAATAAACTCTATTTTTGGCTAATAGAATAGATATTTTTTAATTTGGCATATAATCCTAAATCTTGTAATTTTGTAAGACTAATCTCACATATTCTTTATATTCTTTAAGAATATTAGAATAGATTGAAATATCATGAAGATAGAAAATAATAAACTTGTTTAAGAATTCTTAAAAAATATCATTCATCAAAAGTTGAAATATAGCTAAAGTATTTGTTAATTGGAAGGCATAGAATTATATTTAAAATGTCCATACCTTGTCCAAAATATTATCTTATATCCATCTCTTTCTTCAATCTACACCAAATTAAATGCTCAATAGAAATCTATTTTGATTTAGATCTTAACTTGATTGAATTTTTTTAAAATCCCTAATATCAATGGTAATGGATAACAATTTCTTACCTTTATTTTTTTGAAGCCACAATAGACATTCACTAAGATCCATCTTTTTTCTTCATAAAAAATGTAGATGCATGTGTTAGAAATTTGAAATGCCAAATAAAGTTCTTTGCAAGATTTTTGTCAATATAATCTTTCAATGTGGAAAGTTTGTTTTTTAATAGATTTTAGATTGAGCCAAATGGTGATTGATCCTCTCTTTCAAGATTAATGGCACAATCATATAGTCAATGCTCCGACAATATGTTAACATTTCTTTTTCAAAGATATCTTAAAATTCTTTATATTTCTTTGAAATAATTACTAAGAAGCTTGCTTCTTCATGAGATGGAATTGCATAAATAACAAATGTTATTTCTTTCTTAGCCTTCTTCATAAAACCTTTGTTCTAAAAAATAAAGGCTTTATAGTTGATGTCTACTTGATAGGTTTTATCCAAAAGATTTTTATAGGAAATTTAACCTTATGAAATTTCCAATCTATAGATGGATCATATATTTTCAATAAAAAAAACCTAAAATAATAGGATTGAAAGGAATTTTAATAATATTGGGTACTATTTTGCTACTATAGCCTTCAAATGATATTTCTAGTATTATGGTCTTATGAATAAATTTGCTTGAAAATAAAGATTGACCATCTATAATTTCTATATGTATAATTTTGACTACTCTTTTAGAAGAATTTTATAAAATTTGATAAAATCTTCAATTAAAAAATAAAAAAATACTCTTAAATCTATTAAAATATTGTTTGAAGTTTTTATAGACGAAGAAATAAAAGTATAATAAAACAACAAGTTAATTGAGTAAAGAGAGAGGGACCTTGATGAACTTAAGATGTTATAATGTCTAGCCACATAGTTCCTATTATGGCTAGGCTTCTTTGTTTTCCTAAATAATTGCACTTCTAATGTTAGTTGTACATTATTTTTTTAGATAGTTCTCAGATTTGTGACCTCCTTCACAATAATATGAGCATAAGCCTTATTCAAATTGATACTTCTTCTTCTTTGCTATAGGAAGTTAGAATTATACTACATCAATTTACATATCCTCACCTCTGCAATGTGGAAGTAATGTATTTATTGAAGAAGTGAAAGAATTGGCTCATAATATACTATTGAATAGGTAAGTTTTCTTATTGTAATATAAGTGCTATAGCTTCTTTGGATGTAGAAGCTTGAGAAAGTATCAAGGATATGAATTTTGAAGAAGTAAAAGAATAAGACACTCTTGTGTCACTTGAAAAGATTAAATAATTACTAAAAGATGATACAATATTAAACTAGAATAACTATTATCAATGATTAAAAAAAAAAAAAAAAAAAAAAAAAAAAAAACTAAAAGACTTGAAACAAGTCTAAAGTCTAAAAATATATTGATAAGAATGAAGAATGCTTCACTCTTGCCTCCATATATACTATCTAATTATGAGTTATAGAATGATATTTTATAGGACCTCCAAGAAATGTTGACTATGCATGAAATATGTCTTAACTTATAAAACAAGTTTTTTATATATGCACCACATATTTAACTTGTTTTATAAGCTATCAATATATATGGTACATAGTTAACTTATTAACCAAATTTCTAACCTATCAATCAACTACAAACATGTACAAAGATAAAATTGCATCTATAAAGTTTCTAAAAAACTTTTTTAGAAAATATTATAAAATTAATCTATATTTACCTACTTCTATTTAATCAAATAAGTAATTATTGAAGTAAATATATATATTTTTTATATTATTACTCCTTTAGAAAAAAGTTCCATGAGAAATAGTCATCATCTTTTATAGATCTTGCTAATTTTTATCTTAATTTTGATAGATGTTATCAATGAAAAGCCTCAATTGTCTTTGCTGCATTTGCAAGATTCTTTGTTGGCTTCCATGTGCATTCACTAATATCATATTTTTACTAATAAATAAGATATTTTAATCTATTTTGGTACCTTCTTGAATCTAAGACTTCTTCTACCTTGAACTCTTGATTATTTTCTATTTCTATAAGAGAATGTAGCATTTATCTTCTTTCCAATATATTCATTGTGCTATATGGCTCAAAAAGAGACATATAGAATATGGAATGGATCTTCATAGATTCCAATAGATATAATCAATAAGCAACAAGATTGACTTATTTACAAATAAAAAAAAGATCGAAGTCTAAAATAGTTCAATTTGTTATAATGACAAGTAGTCTTGATATTATAACAAAGTAGCTATGTCTTGTCATTTACTTTATATTATATTATCTTTTAGTCATTATCTAACTATGAGCTATGTGATGATATTTTATATGACCTCCAATATCTATTGACTTTGCAAGATACATGTCTTAATTTGCAAGGCAAGTTTTTTATATCTATTTTGTATAATTAACTTATTTTATAAGCTACCAACATGTATCATATGTGATTAACTTGTTGACTAAGTTTTTAACCTATCAATCAACTACAAATATGTGCAAAGTCAAAATTACATCTATGAAGCTTCTAAGAAGCTTTTTTAGAAGATATTATAAAATTAATCTATATTTACTTACTTCTATTAAATCATATAAGTAATTATTAAAATAAATATATATATTTGTGATAGAAAGTGACTGCACTACAAGTTGAACTGATCCAAGTCTTATATCATCATAAAATCTTGCAAAAAAATCCTTCAATTTCAACAATTTTACAAAATAAACCATTCAACATGTTCATAATAGCAACTTAGACTCAATAGATTCAATCATAGCAACATTTTTACCTTTAGCCATCCTAAAAGATAATTAGAGAATTTCTAAACAATACCAATTCAGAGGAAGATAATATGCAATCTCTAAAGTACTTAGATGCCTTCAAAAAGAGAGATAATTCACTCTCTATTAAGAAGGATTAAGCTCTAGTATTAATAAGATCGCAATCTTAACAAATTTTCATAGATACACCATATAAAAAATTCAACAAGAAGTTGAATAGAAGAGTTTCAAGAAGAAAGCTAAAATGAACTTGATTAAATGAGATGAGTATAAGATCAATACCAAGAGGGGTGAACTAGAGCTACGCAAGACATGTTGTCAAGATTGAAGATCTCCTCAATCTCAACTCCAATATATACTAGGTATTAGGAAGCTTCTTGAGAAGTTCTTATATTACTTGAAAATTAAGCAATACCTAGGATCTTTCTTTAATAACTTCTTTAATTCTCCTAAAATATTATAAAATTTATTAAAATATTTTTGAATTTTCTAAAATCTTTTGGAATATTTTAAAAATATTTTTATAATTTATATTTATTTATTTTTAATTCTAAGATATTTTATTAGAATATTTTAAGAATATTTTTAAAATCTTCTTATTAGATATCTGTAACATATTATGTGGAAAATATTTCATCTATCAAAAGAAACTTTTGATTTTTTTGAAGATACAAAAGTGAGTATAGATGAATTTGTATGTATTTAGAATTACATTATTTGTAAGAAATGATCTAGTATGAATCACATTGATTTTAAATGTGAAAAAAGATAAATTTATAATAAGCAAAATAATCTTAATTATCAACAAAATATTTTAGTAGATTCTATAAATTAAAGCTGATTAATTGGATGTCCATTAGTATTGCATGTACAATATATTTAAGGTACTATGTAATGATACTTAAAAATATGAAATGGTGAATATATCTCTCACCTTTCAACATTTCTTATAAGATAATTGATTGCACAATAACTCCAATCAGCAAAGAAAGAGATGACAGCTTAAATGTTTGTAGCAAGAATACCACCAAAAAATATTGTAACTATCCTATATAAGTGAAATCCTCAAAATCGAGTTATTGTGCATATTAATTTTAATAAATACTAACAACTGTATTAAATCACTTTTATTAGTCATGTTCCCATTTTTTTTTTAAACTCTGTATGACAATGAATACCAATTTATTTATTAATATGATAAGAAGAACTAAGTCATTTTTTATTTTTTTTGCAGTTGCTAAATGTATTGAATTAACAAAAAAATATTTGACTTCTATTATTATTGATTGTATATATAAAAAAATTAAATTTAAGATATATATGTTGTATATATAATAGAAATATACAATTTCAATACATCTTTCATAATTGTTATTATTTTCTATGAAGAAATAAAATTATTTTTTTATTGGACCTTGATCTAATTTGTTCAATTATATGGAAATATCCAATTTATTTACATTGGATTTGATTAAAATTTTGCATTAATAAATGCCATCAAAAATATTTTTCTTACTTCTAATGCCTTATTTTATATATGTCACATTCAAAAAAACATCTTGGCAAATTGCAAAAAGTATTTTGCCACCAAGTTCAAAGCAAAATAATCTTTATTTCTTAGATATTGGACCAATATAATAAATATTCCTTTTGAGGCACTTTACAATATAGAATAGATTGTACTTTCTACCAAGTATACTCCTAGAACTGGCTATGTGATTATTAAGTATTTTTAAAATATCCAAATACCACAAAAAATATGTTTTATTAAATCTTGGATAAATAAATATCTTTATTTTGGAAGTGTAGTAACATCTTTAGTTAAGAATTAACATTGAGTTCTCAAATTGTATTTAAAAGTTTCTACTAAAGATTTACAAGAGGTATAAATTTATTTCTCTAATATTTTTTAGAATACAATAAGAGAAATAAATATACATGAAAGTATAAAAGAACTTATATATTTTATCAATATATCATTCTTTTTTTTCATAAATATTATGAAATAAGTATCTATATATGCATTCAATCTTATCTTTAAGCATATAAATGTACAAAAAAGCTGTTTGATGTAAATTCTTATACAAGGACATTGACAAAGAAATTAAAAATATCATGGAAATATAAGATTCAAAATATGCTATGTAATAAAAGTATTTTGATAATGGATTTTTTTTATCTTTAATATTATTTGGTAAATATTGATACTTTTATACTTCTATTACTACCTCAAAATGAATTTTCATCTTTAAAAGACCTTCATTTCATCTTTAATATTATTTATTGAACATTTGAGTTGCTATCTCCTCCCTTTCTCCCACCAATAGGAAAGGATGTGTATTCAACTATTGGAGCTTGCATTGACAATTGTAAGGTTAGAGAATTTAACACTTAGTTGTTAAAAGAACCAACCGCATAGAGCACCTAACTATACAAGCCAATTTAGTATAGAATCATCTATCCAACATACATCTTTACAATTCAAAGATATTGAAGCTACAACAAATGTTTAGCTTTGCAAAAATTGCAAAGAGTATGATTACAATATATGTACCTTATTCTATTCAAATTATTGTATCTTCACAACTATCCATAAGTACATTGCAGATATAATGAAGTATATAATAGCTATATATAAATGCTTATTTAATAAAAGAATTAACTAACATGTGAATGGTGAGAGATGAAGTTGTTGAGTGATATAAGGAAGTATTCATGATCGTGATTATATAATTTTTTTTTTTCTAGCTTTTACATAAATTTATAAATATCTTCATTTATTTAGTAGATTTAGACTTATTTATATATATAGACTTATATACTATATTCAAATGCAGCATAATATTATCAAAAGTTGATAGATACACTCTTGTGTTAAAAAGATGGATTTGTAAATATTCAAAGAAAGATTATATTTTCTAAAGATTTTTTTTTTGTGCAACAAAAAAAACCCAATTCTAACCTTTATCTATATTTTTTTAACATCAAAAGAGAAATAGTTGTAACTACAATAAATGTATCAGTATAGCCATCATAATTAAAACATACTTCAAAATATGATCATTCTTCATTCTTCTATTAATACATAATCTTGTTGCCTTCAATAGATAATGCTGCAATTTGTTGCCCATGACTAGCACCTTGCACTCTATTTTATAGTGCTTATCCAAACATAACTACCATACAAAATTTTCATCTTAATGTTCAGTCAAGTTTGTTACAATTCTTTATTGTCTGCAACTTGTTATACTAATAGAACAACTTATAAGTAAATTTTTATATATGACAAAACTAAATAGAAAGTCATTAATATAAAATATATATATATATATATAATCATGATATTAATAAAAATAAGCCTATAACTTAAACACCAATATAATTAGGTGTATAGTACAACCCGTAAAAATAATTGCATGTATTAAAAATTGGTGCACTAGATAAATTCAGCAATATTAGAAACACAAAAGATTCACTCAAGAGGTTTGCATGTCTTTGGCAAGGTATTAAATATTTTAATCTTCAAAGTTTTAATGCATAATTCCTTATATTTTTTTGATGGATAGTAAATCCATGCAATAGAAGTGTTATTAAAAATATTTAAGATGAAAAAAATACTTGTATTATTGATGTATAAAAAACTTCCAAAAACAAGCATATGCAAGCCATAATGTCTACTAAACTACTTCACATACTTCCAACTCAGCTTGCTCTAATTAATTAGTCACTTACAATTTAATGCTAGTTGTCACATAGATGAAATCATAATTGGATAACTTTTATATCATGATTCAAACGTATTCACAACAAAATATGCTTTTAAAAAAAAAAGATAAGAAGTAGCTCTACAAATCTTTGTTGATCTATATTGCAACTAACATAGCCTCACTTAATACTGCAAACTAAACCAAATAACCAAAAATCTTCATAAATGCATGAAACTTCTTCTTGTACAATAACATCCAGTTCCTTCTACCATGATATCTTCAAATAACTTCCTTAGAAATTTTGTAAAATTTCTAAAATATTCCAAATAAACATTCAACATTTAGATAAATAATCAATTAAAATAATCAATCCAATCACATGAAATCATGTAAAAATTGCAAGTCTAATGACAAACTAAAGCCTCAAAATGAACACATATCAAGTTTGCCTCTACTAGTAATATGAAGCTTATATTTTAATGCTAATTTTTATGATCAAGTAAAAAAAAATAACATACAATGTGAAGGCATGTTAATCAAATGATAATAGATTTATAAAAAATTTAGATTCACTTACATAAAAACAAACAAGTCCATCTTTTATGATCCTCCATTTTCAAGCAAAGACAATGTCCATTATCAATCTATTCTAATTTGGCTCTAAGCTCCATTTGCACTATGTGTGATGTTTGACATGCATTGAAATTAAAAACAACCACTTCAATTTCTACTTTAAAGTGAAATCTGAAACCTTCAATTTGACTTTCATATCCATTATTAATGTCATATATGCTATATAATCATGCCTTGCAACTACAAAGGCACAATGTTCTTCATTAATTTTGCCCTACATTCCAAACAAGTGGCATCTTAGAGTGTATATTGTTCAATGACCTCTTTATTAATGACAATACAAAACAATATAAAAATACATAGAATAGGAGCATGTTATTTATTTGAATAGGCATGGAACGTGCATCAAAAGTCAACCAACAAATCTTAAGATGTAAGCGTGTCCAAGTAAGTGAAGAAAGAAGAGAATAAGAGAGAGAAGGAGAGTGAAGGTAAGAAAAACAAGATACAATGTAGGCCAAGAACAAAGCACAATGCAACATAATACGAGAGGAAGATAAAAGGCATGACAAGACTATTGAATTGAGATCTATTTCTTGCTCCCTTTTAAACAAAAAAGTAGGATTTTTTTTTCTAAAAGTAAGAGATTGAGTAGCCGCAATTATTGCAATAATAATAAAGATTGGGATAATAATGAATTTGGTTGGTTTTTATTGATTGCACATCTAATAGTAGAAAAATGAATCCAAAGGTCATTTATTTTTTATGATGGTTAAATCAATTTAGTAAAATCCTATGTCATGTTTATCTATATATATATATATATATATATATATATATATCAATTCTAAAATACTTGGTACTTCTATGCTAAATTTCTTCATAGTTGTGCCCATATTAATTTCAAAAAGAAGTTCAAGTACATGGCATGGCATGTTGTGATTTAAGATTTCAAATCTAGTTGTTTGATATTTATCAAATCATCATATCCAAATGCAACTGTATCTCCAACTTCTCTCTAATTAAAATGAAAAACAATGGATCCATAAAATAAATATCTAATAATCAATCAAACAACTCTAACTTAAATTATAATATATCCTTATATCTCTTTTACTCACTAATAGGCCAAAAT
The DNA here is from genome assembly GCF_059467195.1 of Physcomitrium patens. NCBI lineage: Eukaryota > Viridiplantae > Streptophyta > Bryopsida > Funariales > Funariaceae > Physcomitrium > Physcomitrium patens. The sequence continues at coordinate 2,787,590 of NC_143434.1, read as the reverse complement.
CAATTTCCAAATACTCTATACTACTACAAGTGTAATTAAGAAAGTATTGACATAATACAATGTCTAGATCATGCATATCATACAATTCTTTACAAGCACAATTTAATCATACATCTCAAAAACTATAAGCTATTGTTGTCACTTTAAAATTAAGAAATAAAGATCTAAAGACATATATTGTATCTATACTAGAAAAATTTGTAATATGCATTAGTAATTTATTTTTGTTAAGATTTAAGAAAGATAAATCATTTAATTACAATGTTCTAACATTACAAAAAGGTTACAAATCATTTTTCAACAACTACTATATGGGACTTTATAATTGAGGTTTCTATAATTGTCTCATTTATCTTTAGTAATTCCAATCCTCATATTCTTAGTTTGATGATTTTAACTCATTACCTTTAATTTTTAGATATGATTCAATTAAAAACATATTATTTGCTACTTTATTGGATCTATTGGATGAAATTCTTAAAATATTGTATATTTTTCTTTTATCTTTCAAGATCTAAGTAAATTTTTTATTAAAAAAATTAAAAATCAAAAAATTTATAAAACATATATCATCAAATTTATATAATTCTTATGAAAAATTAATCATTTTTTTTATTTTATCATTTGGTCTCTATGTATGTCTTGTCTCATTATATAATTATCATACTAAAAAATAATTAAAAAATATAAAAATTAATTATAAGATTAAAATGGTAAAAAATAAAGTATTATGTTTAAAATAAATAGAATTAAAAAAAAAAAAAAAAAAAAAAAAAAAAAAAAATAGAATGAATCATTATTTTAGAGACATGTTTCTTTTAATTCAAAATCTAGAAGTTTTGATTTTTGATAAGTTTTTTTTATTATTATATATACAATGTCAACCAAGCAGTTCAAAATCAATATTATCATATGGATCAAGTAAGTTCTAATTTGGACTAGTATAGTGCAATCCACAATTTTTATTTAATAAGTGTAGATTTATTTTTAAAATTTTAAATATAAAATCTAAATTAATGTAATGATAACTTCATCTTTCAAAAAAATTAAATCTTGATGATTTAGAGCAAGAAAATATTTAAAATAATAAAATAATAAAAAATAAATTAATATATAAGTAGATAATATAATATAAAAAAATAATAAAAAATTGATGTAATTTAATCAAATTATGTGTTAAAATCTAATTGATTTGTTGGTTTGAGGTTGTCACTTCAAAACTAAAATATATTAAAATAAAGCATGAAGCTTTATAATATACTTTATAAAAGATATTAATATTTATATCAATTAATTCAAAAAATTTAAATCTAACTAACATTTTATAAATTATATTTATAGCAATGATAAAATCTTAACTTTTCATCAAAAGAAAGTTTTTTAAGATTCTAGAAATAAATTTTAAAAAATCTATATAACTTTTCTAATATTATTTTTTAATTTGGTAGCAAGTTTTTTGAGTTTTTAGTGCTATTTCTAGACTTAGTAGTAAAAATTTAGACTTTAAGAATGATATTTTTATGTATTGCAATAATTAAATTATATGGTATAGAATAATGTTGAAGTCCAACATTAGGTCAAAGTACCATCATAGTAGATTTAGATGCCTAACTAATAGTTATTTTTTGGTCAAAAATAAATAAATTTAAAAAATACAATGATAAAGAGATATTATTATATAATGGTTTTAGAAAAAAAGAAACATGATTAAGATCCATAATATTATGATAAAAGTTTAATTATTATGTATGTTTAAAAGTATTAAAAGTTACAAATTTTGGATATGAAAATTAAATCTTGATAGTGTTTATGATTTTATTTTTATTTTATTTATGACTAAATCATTTTGATTATTATTAAACCGAACTAACTAAAGTAAATAATCACAATATAATATAGTGACATAATTATTTCTTTGCTAAATGTGAGCAATCTAAAAATCTTGCTGAGTTGCTGCATTACGATTGTTGCTACATTAAGATCCTAGATTCAAAATATATCTTAATTATTTGAAATTATATTATTTGCCCATCTTAACTTTTTTTTATGTAAATAGTTGCACAATCATCTTTTCATTCCATTATCATTAAGCTTTCATGAGCATTAATCTCTAGTTGGGTACAAATTAAGTCTTGTAAGAGTGCTAATTTTGACACTGATTTCCACAACTGTTTCACTGACATTCCAATGTATATCATGTCAGGGTAAGGTTTGTTTTTCCTCTGATCCATGTGTTTGACATACATGAAGAGACAAGTGGGAAACATGGTGCAAGCATTACATTGATATTCTAAGACAATGCATTGTATAAATACGTTCTGTGCGGGAACATGTAATGTGATACTCGTGAACTTGTAATGAAATGTGATACATGTAATGTAATGTGAACATGTAATGTAATGTGATGCTCGTGCTCTCGGGGAGTCTCAACTCTGGGGTTGAAATGTAGTGTTGAAAATGAGTCTGGTGTGGAAGTGGGTTTAATTTTCTTTCAGTGCCAGGATATGCAATTCAGAGTAGCTGAGTCGTGGGTTCACATCTCATCCAAGACGTAAGAGGCATTGCAGGTCGAATCATGCAAAATCAGTCTAAAGAATTGTCAACCAAGCCACATATGTCACCAGTGATGGGATTGAATCGAGCTCATCCTAATAAAAAAGATCATGAAGATGAAAATTGAACATCAAACAGATAAACCGTGTTCTGTCAAAAAGGATTAAAAGTTCTCTGTTGATACTAGTACAGTTGACTCGATGGTGTACCCTACTAGTGTACATGTCAAATACCATTTTGGTAAAATAATAAATGATGCGTCCTACCGATATTGTCCTGTACAAAAGACTACAAAATTATCGGGGTGTGAGGCACTCCACACCGAAAACGCCCTTCATAGGTGAGTGTACAAGTCGCAACTCGTTTAACCTCTGCTTCTCTTCCAGGATTTTGACCTGCAATCACCGGATCGTAATTAGTTTGGAATGCCCCACTGTCTTTCTACTCTTTTCTTGTTTCTTTCTGTCCCTGGCTCTGTCACCGTCTCACTCTCTCTCTCTCCCTCTCTATATGACAATTTTGCTACAACACTAGTCATAAAGTATAATATCACTGGTAACATATCGGGAAAGAATGCAAAAGTACAAGACAGCTTGCGAGTCAAATCGACATTTCTGCTGCAGCTGACATCGTCCACAATATAATGGTTATAGTAACTTCGATAACCACGTCGCACAAAGCAGTACCTTAAGTTTACTATCCTCAAGATCTTTTACGGTGGAAGCAAGACGGATTTTAAGTTGCAGGAGAGCTTCCAAGGCCATTGGTAGTTCAGCATCTCTGTTGGATTTTGAAATGCCTGCAGCCTGTCCATCAGACTCACAAGGTCAGTGGAAACTATAACACTTAAGAGCCTACATAAGTCGAGCACAAGAACAGGTGCCATAACTGGAGAATACACAAGATACTCCAAAAACAACGCAAGGTCAAAAGTGCCATAGGTAAAGAAAGTGAGACCAGGTAGCTGAATCATTAGCTTCTGACAATATACACACAACAACTTTAATAAAATCCATAAACGTTATGAGAAAAACCCACAGTGGTATGGGAGATCTTACCTCCATAATACGCTCACATATGTCCACTAACTTTTGAGACAAGTCAGCCTTCCCCTCCTCAAGTTCCTGAAAATGCGCACAAAGGATTGTTAAGAGGAGCAGAAATAGAATGTGCTCCAAGTCTAAGTCTTGTTAAAACAAGAAAGGCCCCTCCTAACATAAAAACTATCACAAGGGATGCGTTGTTGTTGGATAACTTGAGATAATTTTACTTCACAGTAGTTGTCATTTGGAAGTGTGAAAACACCTGGACTTGAGAACGGAGGCGCTGCTCTTCATCGAAGTGAAGCAGAGGAGTTTTGCCTTCCGCAGTGCGATACTTCGCCAGCTCATCAGCATTACGGGTATGAAGAAGTTCGGCTCGTCTCAGCTTCCCAGTCAATTCATCGTTTTGAATTCGTAGCAAGTTGTTCTCTTCCTGTAAAAACCAAGGACAATGCTTGACATGGTTAATTAAGTTGCATCCTGAAATAATTTAAAAGAGAGGACTGGAAAGAGGTTACATTCCTTTCTGTAGCAGTTTTTAAGTGATTGGATACCTTAATCTTGGCGTGATGCTTAATACGTTGTTGAAGATTCTGTTGTCCAGAGAGTTTCTTGACTTCTTCTTCCAAGTTTCCTGCTTTTTTCTGTTGTACTCTCAGCTCATCCTGCGAACAATGCTAGGACGTTGATGAAACTACCACAATTTTAAAAGCGGTAAACTTTAGGACATGAGGTCAATGTCACCTACCCATAGTTTGACGCAATCAGCCTAGAAAAGAGGTTGATAGATGCGCGTGATATACCTTAATATTCTCGTTCTCTGTACGAAGTGCTCGTTCACGTTCTTGTAGTTTTTCTATGGTAGCTTGAGCTGCAAGTAGATCGGACTGCCTCCTACTGATTTCCTCTAACCAACTGCAATATGTGCATAGTCCGTTGGTCCAAATTAGAATCTAGGTGCATGCATCTCACTCATAAAGTAGCATTTGCACTTAGTCTAATGAGACTCCAGACAACGAGGGAATAGGAGGGCAAGGAAATGGGGCAGACCTTTCTCGCTCTTCGATTACGTCGTTGAGTTGCTGCAGAAGGCGCTCTACTCCTTCATCCTGGATAAAGACAGACATAAAAACTTATCAGAATTATTCGGTCTGGAAAGGACGAATCCGCCACTCTTGCGTGCAGTAAAGTAAATGCAAATCATACAGTTTATGAAGTAGCGAGAGTAGCGAGGAGCAGAGCAATCTCCACCCTTGCACGTGTCACTCTCAACGGCCTCCACTACGCACATGTCGGCAGATCTCTACATATGACCCATGTGTTGATATGGAACAAAAGGCTGTACCTTTTCCAAAGAATCTTTCTGAGCTTGCATAGAGTATTGCTCCTCCTGCTGATGACCAAGAAGATTCTGCAAAAATATTCAAAACAGAGTTATTGGACAAATGTACTTCACCACTGTTTGGATTTTTAAGGATGATTAAGAATGAAATATTATGATAGACTTCGAAACATACCGCCACATTAGTCATGTCTGATTTTACTCCAAGCAAATCTTGAAGGACTTCACGGGTCATCCTCTCAGCAGCTCCGAGTTTTCCATTCAAAATAGAGGCCTTCACGCACAGAGAAAACGAAGTTCAAGATGTAGATTCCCATACATGTTAATTTGAATGTTTGCTTCTTGAGCATGGATTCAAGGCTTCCAACATACATGTTTACCTCTCTTTGCTGGTCGCTGAGCTCGATCTCTAACTCCTCAATGCGACGCTCATACATTTGCCGCTCAGCATTCAACTCGGAATTTACCTGGTGACCCATTCCAATGCAAGCGAATGTTGACCCTGTCCCTTTCAGTTTGGGTCCCTTTGACAATGTAGGTTGAGAATTAACCCGTTCTTCCAATTTAGTTTCGACTGCTTTAAGCTGCTTAACAGAAACCAATAACAAAAACGATTAGATGACTTGACGACATGGTTCTCGACACTGAATCCTAAGCGACAGAAAGGCGATTGTAAAACCAGTATTAGAACTAATAACAGAAATAAATGATAAAACCTCAGGTGAGATATCACAGTACAGGGAGACTCACCTTATCCTCATATTCAGCTGCTTTCCTCTCAGCCTCGGATAGAAGCTCTGCGATTTGAGCCTTAGAATTCCGAATCTATGGTCAAAACAGGAGTTACCAAGATCACAAAGTTTGAGTCTACAATATAAAGATGCTTGGAAATCCATGAACCTACAAGACATAGATGGCGGAAGAAAAAATTGGATACATCATTACCTTCAAAACTCAAGAATAAACATACCTTCTCAGCCTTGGCCTCTGAATCTTTCTGAAGAATTTCGAACTTCTTCTGTACAAGTTGCATCTCAGCGTCCTTCTCTTGCAGTTTCCTGCTCTTACAAAAAAACAAACGGCAGTTAGATAGAAGATTCAAGCAAAAGGCAGCCGATGCAAAATATGTAGGAACTTTGTTTACCTCTAACATGGTAGTTGCGTAGGGGCTCGCTCGTCAAGACTAACCTTTCAGCTTCTTCCCGTGCAAGTTGAGCTACGATAATGTCATCGTCACTTCTCGTACCGGCCTCTTCAAGAGCGGCTTGCATAATTGACAAATGATTTTGTAGCCGCTGTAGCTCCATTTCCATGTCTTCCCTCATCAGTCGTTGTCGCTCACACTCCCTTTTCACAAGCCCGAGCTGCGACATGATCCCATGATCAGACAAATCGACACCTCTGAAACCCAATTACTATCGAGGCGCATTTTCTAGCATAATGCGGGAAATCCTAATTACAGATTACTTGAGATATGGTACATACCTGGGATTCAAGAGCGTATACTGTACTTTCAAGCTCCACTATAGATCTGCCCAGAATTTCAGCTTCAGCTTGCTTCTCTTCAGCACGAGCTCGAGTCAACTCAGCATTCTGGGCCACACGAAGCACTGGTGAATACTTGATAAAGATGAGGATACGCCTACGTTTTATGAGCATGGTGAGCAACATAACACAAAGGCAAATGCAGGTCAGTGTTAAAGCACCTGACTAGCTTCAACAGCTAAAGCTGCTTGTTCATCAGAAAGAGCTTGAGTTGCTTGAAGCTGCTCAGTAAGAGCACTAAGCTCCATTTGAAGGTTGTCTCGTTCAATCTCCAGCTCCCTCATATCCACCGAGGCATCTTCGAGGCATCGAGCCATCGTCTCCTGGACCGTCGAAAGCTCCGCTTCTAAGTTCTTGATGGCAATCCGCTTTCTTGTGATCTCCTCTTCCAAAGCTGAAACTTTTTCCAGCAACTCCTGAACTTGACATTTCAATTCAAGGCTCTCATGGGCAACCATATCTGCTGAGGCACGCGTGGTCTTTAATTCCTCACTTATTCTGCTAAGTTCCTCGTTCTTTGAAGCTAGATCTGCCTCAAGCTTAGAGCGCTGAAATGAAATTGTATCCAGCTTTCCATTCTGCACCTCTATTTCATTCTGAAGTGACTCTATCCGTAAGAGCTCCTTCTGAAGGCCCTCCATTTCACGCTGCAGACGCTCTATTTCAGCCTGCGAACGTTCCGCGCGAGACGCCTTCTCCTCATATACGGTGAGCTCTGCATCCAATCGCTCCACCATAGACTTGAGCTCGGCTTTTTCCTCCTGAAGGGTGTGGAGAACTTCCCACTCTGCAGCAGCCTTATTGGAGAGAGCACGAGCTTCACCTTCCAATGCACATTCCTGCTTTTGTAGCTGCTCGTGGAGTTCAGCAAACGCTACTGCCTGACGCTGCATCTCCTCTCTTAACTCCATTCTATGGTTTTCTAATTCGCTGACATGTCGTGCGCTCTCTTCGAGCTGCTCTTCGAGTGATTGCACTTCCGCTATCCAGTGATCATCGCTTTTCTGCAAGTGTTCAATAGTGGACTCCAAAGCTTTAGTTTTTATCTGTGCTTCCTGTAGTTGCTCTTGTAGCTCAGATTTCTCAACCTCAAGATTGAAAACCATTGTCTTCAGCTGCTCTTGCTCCTCCTTGAGCACACTCAACGTGTTATCTTTCTCCTCAGTTGCCTTGTAGGAGAATGAACGTCTCAAGCTAGAGATATTATCCACATCTCTTGTTAAGCTCTGCCGCAGCATATGATCTCGGTTCATGCTTTTATTGAGATGGTTCACCTCATTGATAAGCTTCAAGATCATGTTCTCTTTTTCCTGTAGTAGTGCTTGCGTTACCGCATGTTGGGTTTGAACTCTGGCGACCTGCTGCCGGGCCTTTTCAACCTCACCTTGAAGAGTACGTATTGTTAATTCCTTCTGATTCAGAACTACACTGGCAGCTTTAATTTGCTGTTCCCAAGACCGGCGCTCGCTATCCAAGCACTTCACCGATGGCAACAACCCAACTGACTCTGCGTTGTCGTAGTCATTTCCTGGGATTTCTCGCTTGAGTTTCAAGATTTCATGTGCTATATCCAGCCTAAAAACTTGGATCTCAGAGACAAGTGAACTCAGTTCATTTTCTGCATGGCCCTTGGTCAGGTCAACTTGTTCCTTCGTACAAGCTACTGCTTCTAGCATCTCCTGCACTATTTTGTTAGTCTCCTCAAGTTGTGCTGATGCAAGCCGCTCTTTTTCTCTCTTCCATCGCTCTTTCGCTTTCTCGTTCACTCTTACAAGCGCGTTGACCATGGCATCAGCTTCTCTCAATGTAGTTTTCCATTCCTCAAATTTCACCAACATAGCTGCAGTTTCGTTTCTTTTTTCATTCGCTTCAATCCGTGCACCCTCTCTCTCGGATTCAAGTTGAGTCTTTTCATCCCTCCATGCTTGCTCGGCAGCATTCATCTTCTCTTCAGACTCGAGTAGCAGCATGGTTAGTCTCTGCAGTTCTAATTCACAGTTTTGAAGTTGAGCATGCTTCCTGCTGGCCTCTAATGCGGTAGCCTCCAGCTGCGCCAGGTAATCTTTCTCCTTCTGGATAAAATACTGGTTCTCTGTGACTAACTTGTCAATCTCAGTTTCCAAATCCTTGCGTTTTGCGTGCATAGCTGATAACTCCATTCGCACACACAAGTAGGCTTGATCCTGCTCTCGTGCTCTGCTGCGTAATTTTAAATTTTCAGTTCTCATCTTGTCCAGATCTTGCCGCAATTTGTCTGCATTTATGTTGAAGGAACTAGCCTCAGGTGCTGGAACTGATCTATTCTCACTCAGACGTCGAAAAGGCTGATCCGAACTCCTGCGAACATCTGACTGCTGCTCCAATCTATCAATCTCCATTCTTAAGTCTTCCTTTTCAGCAATCAGGTGTTGTCTTTCTGCACTCCAATCTTCGCCCATGGTAGATACCATGTCTGTTAGCAATTTCACTTTTTCCTCTGAACTATCCAGAGCCGCGAGTGCTCTCTTGAGTTCCGCCTGAGTGTTCTTTCCTTCTTTCGATGTTCTGTTGGCATGAATCCCCTTATTCTCATCCATCTCAGAAAGCTCCTTCAGATAATTGTCCCTTTCCTTCTGGCAGGACTGATATTCCAGTTTCAAGTCTACTAAGCAAGACTCGAGTCTCGCAACTTCTGATTTAAGAGACGCCTTCTCGGAAAGCCAACTCTCTTCTGAACAATTGAATTCTTCAATCAACAGTGTGAGTGCTGCTACTTTTGATTCAGCCTGTTTCTGCTGCTCTTCTGCATCCAGGAGTCTTTTATGCACAGAAGAATAATCTTCCTCCTTTTGTGCAACCAAATGGATCTTCTTGTGAGTGTTACTGGATAACAAGAGCTTCTCGTTTCGAAGTTCCAAATTTTCAGCAGTCAACTGGTTAACTGCATTACACAGTTCTTCCATCCTATCTTCCAATGGAGAGGCCACATCGTCTTCAGGACGTTTGTGCAACTTGCTTTCCCGTAACCGAGGTTTGTAGCCAGCTCCTGAAACCTGGCCTTGAAGCTTAGCCATGGTTCTTTGCAGATTCGAAATTGTCTGATTATTCTCGGTACAGCGAGACTCTGCGTCTCGGGAGGCTGCGAGGAGATCTGATCTCTCAAGAACCCAGTCTTCATATTGGTCTACCATCTGCTCCTTCAGCCTAATATTCTCCTGATCTTTCGATTCAACCTATAACAGAGAAATATTCAGCTGTTTAGTGATACTTGGCACATGGAAAGTAGTTCATATTACAGAGCGATTCCAGATGTATGGATCCGAGTCGTGACCAACTTCATTCTCACATGAAAAGTTGGAAGAGAAGATATTCCAGGTATATCTGTTTATGAACTGTCGCTTGTTTACGTCAGTGATAATTTTATAACAATTATTAGACGTTAGTTGAAGATGAGGCATTGAGTGAAGTACCTGATATCGGAAGTCGTCCGCAATACGCTTCAATTCCTCCCCAAGTTTGACCTTTTCCTTTTGCAACTCGTCCTCCCGGGCCTCTGCCGCGAGAGTACGGGCTTCAAGCCTTTGAAGCTCATTTTTCATGGTACTAAGCTCCTCCTTAAGCTGCGAACACCGCTGCTCAGCTACAGATATATTTACCTTCGATGCAGATATCTTGAAGTTCCAGTTCTCTTTGACAATGGCCAAACCGTCTTGCGCTTTGACAACCTCTGATAACTTCTCAGTAACACGTTGTAAACGTTGCTCGGCGGTCCGCAGTTGCAGATGGAGGTGTTCTGATATCCTTGCAATCAAATCCTGCGTTGGTTTTAAACGAGCAGCATCAAATGAAGGCAAGTCAGGAACAAATTGATCAATCAACTTTGCCGCCACGTCCTCCCAATCCTGCTGAAGTGTGCAAATCTCAGCCTCTTTCTTCTTCAGCAAGCGCGATAATATTGCAATACTATCTCCGGCTGATGATTCACTCTTCATAGAAACGATTCTCTCGACTTCCACCGTTGTTCCTTGAACTTTAGTATCCAAAGTGAATTTCCTTGCATCGTTGCTTGAATCATGGATGCTCATTTCCGTTGCCTCTGTTTGGATGCTGAGAAGCTCTCGTTCCTTGCTGAGTTTCCACTCCAGTTGAGATATCTTCTGATTCAATTTGGTCTCATTCTCACCCGCTTTTCCCATCTTCTCCAGAACGAGTTTATGGTCCAGGCGAAGAGCGTCAAGTTCCAACTCTACCTGAGTTTGACGATTCCTAAGAGATTCTGAGACTTCCTTTTCGGAGTGAAGCTGAGAGACGGTTTCTTCCACCTGTTTCTGAAGACGTACGCTAGAAGTTTCAGCCTCCTCAAGACATCTTCGCTTCTCTTCTAATTTGTTCTCTAGTGATTCCAAGTCCAACAGAAGCTGCATAATTGTCACCGAGTTCTTAACCTCTGAATCGTCCATTTCATCGGTGTTTCTAGTTTCTTCTTCCCATCTGTGACTCTTAAGATCACCGTCACTTCTGTCTAGTTCCATCTGTAGTTGCAAGATAGCATCACGATGCTGTATACTTCTCCTTCGTCCTCCTGGATCCTGGAATTCAGAACTCTGAAGATACTTATGATTCGTTTGTCTTCTGTGTTCTCGTCGTTCTTCATCAGGGAAATGTTCCTTAAATCTACTTCCAAGTGAGCGCTGATCTTCTGATGTAGCATTTACTTCACCAAGTTCAGACTCAACTTGACTTCGGATGACTCTTACCTGGGGTGACTTTTGACTTTGTTGCATAATGACCTCGTGCCCTTCAGATTTTTCCAATGAGTCTTTGGTCCACTGCACAATGAAGATCAAAAGTGAGAACATCAGTTAAACAGGAATCTAATTTCTAATAAAGAATCCACTCATTCAATTATCTACTTTCGGAAGGCGCAGAATTTTCACAAATTGAGTACAAACGACCTATCGAAAGATTGAAGCAGACAAGACATGATATGCACCTGAAGTTCTGTCTGAAGGTTGGTGGACTCTAGCAGGGCCTCTTTCAGTTGATTATCAAGCTGGCTTCTCTTCCTGGCTTCTTCGGCAGCTTTCTCCTCACTCTGATTTTCAGACTTGAGAACATCAGTATTGATTATTCACCAAGAACATATTTACATAACTCCAGTAGGATGAGCATAAATAACGACTACAACCCAAGACATTTACCTTCTTGAGCTGACTCTTAAGCTCAATAACGTACTGCTCATGCTGAGCTTGTTTCAACTCGAAGCAATCCACTTCCAAGGCGTTCTCCTGCAATGAAATCGAAGCTTTGGCGTTCATATCTAGGCCCTCGACTTCTTGACACTTACTACACAGTAACACAAGCATCGGAACTATGAAGCCAAGGAAAAACAAACTGGCAAAAAGTATAATACCTGAACATCTTGAAGTTCCTTTTTGTACTTGCCGCAAGCTACATTCGCCCTTTCCAATTCTTCACGTAACTCACCCAGCTGTCTGCGAGTACAGAAAATGCTCGTGATCTGCATGAACTACTGCCGCATTTTTTTTTGATGACGACATGACCAAACAAAGGGAAAAGCAGTTGAAAACCGTAATCGTAAAAGATTATGTCAAAAATGAGGATAAAGTTAGTACAGAGATCTAGTTCCTGTAAGAGGTATATGACATCCTGCAGTTGATACAAAGTAAGGAGAATACTTCAAATTCCATACGCCTCAGAGAACCACCGTCAGCAGGTGGAGAAAAAAGGTTTGTACCTTTCCATGTTGTCGTTGGAAGTCAAGCAGGCACTGAGTTGAGTCCGACATTCTTCAAGCTCTCTTCGGTAGGAGTCAACCTAAACACCCGACCGAGCTTATCAAAAAAACTAAACCTAGAGTTTGCAATCACTTCCAGGTGCCACTACAAACCAACATCAAATTACTGCACACTTAATCAAGTACATCCAAATTATCACCTCTGTAAGAAGAAGCTCCAGTTGGCGGCGCTCTGCAGATGCAAGGGCATCTTTCTGAGGACAAGAAATGCTCAGCAAGTCAAATCCATTGGCAAATCAGGAGCAGAATGGATTCAAGAGTACAGCAAGATATAAAGGACATGCCATCATCGTAAATCATTGAAAAACAAACAAACCTGGGAATCAACAAGAGGATCGAGAGAAAGCTTGCAGTCTAGAAAGCCCACCAACTGCAAGAATTGTGGGCACGTCAAAGTAAGCAGGGTTTGGGGGAATGCACACCTTGAGACAACGAGTCAAAACCTAAGATCAGTAGACATTAAGATCAAAGTTGGAACATTGTAGACAATCACTTACTTGATCACGAAGATCCGCGATCTCTTGAGCCATAACTTCTCGTTCTCCATTGTTATGGAAATCTTCAAACCTACACATGAGTGCGGTATCAGAGGAGAGACGCAGAATGAAGAGAATGAGCAACCCGAAGCATGATATACCAGGCAACAGCTGAGCAAGCTCAAATTCTGAACAGGTAGGAGAAATGCAACTTCACTCTAGGACGTACTTGCGAAGCAGCTCTTGGAGGCGCATATTCTCTATAGAAATCCTTATGACTTCGGAATTAGAAACTTTTTCGTCACGCATTAGCTGCAACTCTTTATGATCAGCAATTTGTTCTTCTGCGAGTTTAGCGTCTGTAGACAAAGAACTGTCATTAAATACCTCAAGCCTTTGTATTTTGACTTCTCGGAACCGCAAAACCATCTTGCAACATTTTGTTTCTTCTTCACGCTGTTTGACCTGAAAGACTCAAATAAAAGCCGGTGCTCAGACATTAGCATTACTGAAGTGGTGAACGGGTTGCTTATGAACAGAACCTCTTCCGCAACCGGCATAACTCCAGTAACAATCAATATACCCGCCAAGCAGCAGGCAGAGGAGGAATATTGATTAACCTACCAAGCGAGTCAAGTGTTCAATCTCAGTGGCTGATCTCTTCAATGAATACTCCGCCGCCCGCTCGCGCCGAAGGGCACCCGCCAACACAGCTTCCAAGGACTTAATCTGAGCTCTCAAAAGCAGCAGCACAGGAATGTCAGCAATTCGTCAGATAATCAGAAAAAGCACCACTATGGAGACCAGCAGTCAGCAACAGTGGAGCCCAACGAGAAACAGGCTTTTTAGGTACCCAAATCATTCAAATTATGCACTTATGATTGACAACCTTTTTATTAAGAACAGTGGGACTTTGAAGGGTATTTCCAAAATTTAAGAAAGAGCCTTCAATGGAACTATTGAGCTTCTCCTTCGAATTGAGTGGGGTGCATTCATTTATGACTTCTTCCCGCAAAACTCCAGATGCTCGTGCAGTTGGTATTCGTGATATGCTCTGTCTTCGCAGACGTGCTAACTCATCCTGCAAAACAACGTCGTTTTCGTCAGGAGTTTCCTCAGAAAAAAAATCACAAAGAACATTACATTAAAGGAATTGAAAGTTGAAAGTAAAACCAATTGAAACAGTATAAATTTTGAGTGACCGAAAATGAAAAGGACACATCTCCCACCTTCAACTGTTGTATATGCTGACGCAAGACTTTCACATCTCCAGCCGCATCTTCGTTAACTACAGCCTAAGCATCCAAAGTTTGGATTAGTCTATTTGACTTGAGCTCATCTCAAGGAAAGCGTAAAAACAGGAAAACACATCAAGGAATAAAAGGATTTCGTACATTGTTCCGGATAAATTTTGCCCGCTGTGCAAACTTGAGAGTGCTCAAAGTCTCCAACGATGCACTGCAGTACGACAAATATTTGAGCTCGCAGTGTACTTCGACGTGGTTGCTGCAAAGAATAAATCGAAGGAGGCAACTAAGAAGGGCTACTCGACAAGTAAACAAAATCAGTACCAGATAGATGGACTGATGTTGGCTATGATCGTTGTCTTCGAATTGCCACCAAGTGAATCCTGCATTTTAAAAGAACGATGATTACACCACTCCTTACATCCCTCAAACCCATCGATGAGTGAACTATCCCTAATTGCAAGTTTCGTTATAACTGCATTCACCACTGTAGAGTGACATAACGAATTTCCACGTTAAGTCCAAAAAGAACCACAAGTGACGGAAACTGCTAGAACCAGCCGGAAGAATCAGCCCCCAAGACAGACATGATGAGGGCATTCTCTTCGGAGTTATCTTATTACCACGACACAAAAAAAATACAACCACATGGGAATAACAAGAATTTAAAGAGAGATTTGCGTTGCGACTCCAGTTGTATTCAGATAGAGAAACCTAATATGGCATTTTGAACTACGAGGATGAGCCTAAACATCAAAAAGATAACATACCTGTAGAAGGAAAGTAAGTTTTGAATCACGATATGGGACATGCCTCTGTTTCCCGTTGGCCGTGTCTACCAGCACCATAATGACAAGCCTACAGATCAATGAAAATCTCAGTAATTGTAGTACCTCACAATCTCTTTCATCGACAATATCAAGACACTTTGATGTTAGAAACTTCGGTAGGAAAGTGAATTTGGACATACCCAAGAGTTGAAAGTGACTTGTTGATACTGGCTGCTTCCTTCAATCGTTCACCTTCAGCACCAGAAGCCCTTTGCCTGATAGCTTTAAAGACATCTTGTCAGGAGCTGATAAAACATCATCACGGATCTCACCAACATTGCATCTACTGCGAAGTACCAAATACTACATTATGAGCCAACATTACCTTTCAGAACCTGCAAGGTCAACAAGATTTAAACGCCCGAATCGGTAATTGATCATCTGATCGCACTCCCACTGCAAAAGAAAGATGCATTTGAGTTAAGATTACGTTGAAGATTTGGGTCACAGGTACCCAGTATGAAGCGATGATCAAAGCAAACTCAGATTGGTGAGAATACACGAACCTGACTTTCAATTATGCACGTGAACACACTATGGGAGCGACTGCTCTCATTATTCATGTTTGTAGCAGCCACTCTTCTATTGGCAGCACCCTTGGGAACAAAAGACCAGGATAGACATGTACATTAGTAAAACTGTTTTTCAGCTTGGTGACCATCTCCATGTTCAGAAACCTTAAGGCTTTAGTAGGCACAAAAAGTGCTTTTGAGGTCAAGTTGCACAGATAGGATCTAATAACCAACTTCGAACGCACGCAGCTTTCTTCTTAACACTCAAGAGCATGTATATGCAAAGTTTGCGGACTTACCAACAGGAGAAGGTGAAGTACATCTTGCTCATTTTGCACCTCCACTTCCGTCAAGCCCTCAACATAAACACCCTTGGTGGCATCCTCTCGCACCTGGTTGAAGACAAACATTTGAACTCAGGATGTCTACAAACAAATGGTAATACTAGTCACAGATACTTCAGTGTATGATACGACAGAGAGAGAGAGAGAGAGAGAGAGAGAGAGAGGAACTCGTCTAAGTCAAAGTATCATGCATGCATCCCAACATGGCGGGGCTATGACCTGTAAGTTGGAAGAGGATGGCTCGAGAAGGTCTGTAATCTGCTCATTGTAAATTTCCAGAAAAGAGCACCTGCACTTGAATTTCAGATTCTCGTGCTTCTGTGCTTCTTCAGCCTGCACGATTACACAATCTTTCTGCCCTTAGTGAAAGTCATGAATTAAATTAAAACTTACTAAATACTCCCAACGAATCACTTCGAAAGAAGTAGCTATCGAACAAAGCACCCGATCATTTTAATGAGAATAGAGTACATATTTCTCAGGCTGAATAAATGTGTTGGATGGAAACGCATTGGACAAAGAATGTAGATGGTATACCAATTTCATCTTAGTGAATAGGGACTCAAACACTCGCGGAGTCATGCCTCGGTTGTCACTAGGTTGGTGACCAAAATCCGAGATATCCCCGAGCATTGTGTGGGTTTTACCGCTGCCTGTCTGCGAAGGATTTCCCATTACGCTTGCACCAGTTAGTTTCCATCGAAACGATGTAGACATGGATATACTAAACTGATGTAACAAAGTTACAGATGTATCGCTAGAGTCGAATTCCAGCATGTACTTCAGTAATGCTCATTGAAAGTAAATGTCGATTTGGTTGTCAGAGGTTCTACTCACCTGGCCATATGCAAACATGCAACTGTTGTATCCAGCTAAACAATTCTCAACCATAGGCACTCCCGCCACTCTGAATAATTCGGCCTGTATCATTTATCACAACGAGCTAATCGTAAATTTCACAGGATCAGTGGGGTCTACTCGTTAATAAGAGCACTGACAATATAACTAAAGTAGCAGCCACATGTTGAAAGGATGGATAGACAAGTACCTCCGAGGAAACATGACCCACTTAAGGAGGGAAATAAAATAATGTGTGAACTGAAAAGCTGAAGAATGACACTCATATCCAAGCTCGTCTACACCTACAAATTCCCCATGTAGTACTGTAACCTACAGATGCAATAGTGGACTCGGTAAAGGACAGTATTGCACGATGAAATCATCGACCCACATTCCAAGAACTTATGCAATGTCGCCATTACTAAGCCATCGTGTCGTCGAAGACGCGAAACGTACTTGCGTTATGGATTCACCAGCGACATGATCGAAAGTGAATCTCGTCTCCGGTTGTCCAACCCAGGTGACAGTGTGCGCACTATCCTGCTTCACACACCTAGCAAGTCCTTGTTGCGCGACTTCTGAGCCGTTAATTGGCCGTAACCGAATCAGGACCTGGAAAAGAAGACAAACTGCGCTCAGTTCTAAGTACTTTGGAATACTGTTCGGGATGACGCAGTATCTTGAACTTCTACAGACGGCAGGGGATATCTTTCACAAGATGGAGGTGCTGGTTGCAGTTCAAGCTCTCTCGCTGTTCTACCAAGGTGCAAATCATTCCAGAGTCAATTGATAAGAAAACATTACATAGATCCTTCTGTCAAAGGTATGTGGCAGTCAAATACGGGAAACGAAACTGTAACGAAATTTCAGGTTGAGTAATAACCTGCACGTTGTGATCCTGCCAGAACGACGGGTCCTCTTCTAAGTGAAATTGCGAATTCGTGTAGAGCTGAGAGGTATGTTGATTTCGAAACAACGCCCTTGGATCATTTCCGATCACCCCTGTGGTTAGTGTGCTTATCAGACCCCCTCCATTGGAAATTGAAGAAGAGCTTCCGTAGCGCAGCGATCGACTTGCGCTACGAGGTGTAGCATTTGAGGTAACTGGGCACAGAGAAGTTGGGCTGTTATTGAGGTCAGCATCGGCAAGTTTCTTTCTTGACCCCCGCGGAGGAGTAGAAGGCAAGGTGTCAAGTCCCTCTTTCTGAGATGCTTGTACCAATCGACAATTGTCCAAACCTGCATCTTTATCACTGATATCAGAGAATGAGGCAGACAGTCGCAAGCTTTTATTGGACGCAGCATCTTGCGCGGTGCCAAGCCGGGAATTATCAGATCGACCGCGAGTTAACGAAGGTGATCTCCTGTGCTTCAAATTCTTCTGTCTGTCGGATGGCTGACGAGAGCGCCAAGTGAGCTTTAAGTGGCGCTTCGCAGGCCGTTCAGGTGTGTTGGCACCAATCGGCTCGCTCTTTGCACCTTCGGAAACTCCTGCATTGCACAACGCAGTTTGAGATCGTCCCTCTTGAATCATTTTTGGAGGAGACAAATTGTGCTCGTTGAAAGTCCCTCCCACAAATCCATGGATTCCTTTCGGTGGTGACAAATCGCTACTTTCGGTGTCTCGCCGTGTGGTCACAAATGCGAGCCGTGGCTCCGCTGAAGCCGATCGAGCTCCGTCCTTACCTTCAATGCCAACCTCCTCCCCTTCGCATTGCTCTAATGCCAGCTTCTTAGGGGACTCGACCTTCGTAAACATCCGAAGCGGGTACATCCCTCCTTCCTACGAAACCCCCTTAATCCAACGTTCTTTCTGATTCCGCTCCCTTCTCTGCTCTCCTCCACCTCACCATCACCTTGACCTCGCACGAGGTTCGCCAACCTACTCGCCTCCCTCAATCCTGCACTCCGGTACCAAGAATATGGAAACCAGCTCTTGCCATCTCAAATGCAGCTCACCAACTTCAAAGCAACACTCCCTCACGTCTCACGGACTGTACACCCGCTTCACCTCCCCTCTCGATCGGCCAGTCGTCAACAAGCACAACGGGCTTATGCTTAGCTACAGCATACGGGGGGGCAGAGTCCAAAAAAAAGAGATAACCGCGATCGAATTGGTGCCCCAGATAGTGCCAAGACGGAGCAAGTAGAAAAAATTGAGCTGCAGTTGGTTGCACCAATCGTCCCCGATGGACGAAAAACTTGAACGCAGGTCGCTTCCATGACGACGCATCCCCAAAGGCAACGGTAACCACTTCGGAGGACGGGTCCCGTCCCCTCACAAACTCACTCACACTCTGCCAACTATTTCTTTCGGCCAGAGCTTTCCTTCCTAAGCTGCCCCAGACTCCTTAACCATCGCCGCTGACCCTGCTACAGCACCTCCTGTCTGGGGTGGAATTTCTCAAACTGGTAGTATTTTAATTCCGAAATTTCCTAACCTTATCTCGTAACAGTGGTAGATTTCACCACCATCTCGGAGCCTCCCACAAACTCTGCGAGAAGGGTACGCCATGCGTGTGAAACTCGCTTCCAAAGTGAACTTCAAGTCAAAAAGGGCATCGTCAGGGGATAAATCATCGAAAAGTTGGATGAATGAGGACCGCGGTCAACGGAGCCCAACGCTCGTAAATCCATACCCCTTAACCAATGATGCTGCGTGGGCTGTCAATGTGACCCACAAACCGTGGGACGCAGCAATATTTTATTACTATTATTAGTCCGGAATTAAGACCAGCATTTAAATTCGCACAGTGTGTGTTTGAAAAATGGCCCCACGATTGAGCTGTGGGATTTGCTGAGGGAAAATAGGCAAAACTTTCTCCTAAAATTGTTGTATTGAACAGAAGAGCTTTTTATTATTTTTAAAGATTGACTTGGGAATCCTCTGTCTTAAGCCATGGAATTAGCAATGACCACTTGCATTACAAAAATAGAATTTTTTGTTTCAAATATTATTCACCAAGACTAGTGTAAATTTAACACAAAAATAAATAAATAAATAAATAAAAATAACTGGCTATACTGGTTCGGTTCGAACTCAATGTGAAAATGTATTTGTACGATACAATGATTCAGAATCAAAACATTGGTGATTCGTCTGCTTTGTGGTCATAATTCAAGCTCACAAACAATTTGTACCTTTTGTCGTGCTTGCAATTCCATTTATGATATTGTATTTGAAAATGTTGAGTGTTTATTTATTTTAAGTTTTGAGGGGCATTGAAACGTTGGTGGAGGTTCATTGTGTTAGAATATTCTTCAATTCCAACGGAC
The DNA here is from genome assembly GCF_059467195.1 of Physcomitrium patens. Lineage (NCBI taxonomy): Eukaryota > Viridiplantae > Streptophyta > Bryopsida > Funariales > Funariaceae > Physcomitrium > Physcomitrium patens. Next base: position 2,767,785 of record NC_143434.1, on the reverse strand, counting down.
GTCTTCATTGTTCCAAACTTTATATCTTGAACTAAAATACTATGTGAAATTGTATAATAGTTGTTGGAGCAGATGAAAAATCAGTAACAGCTAGAGTATCTTTAATTGAGAATTTTGAGAAGCATTTAAGCCACTTAAAAATTATCTCAGTGTGCATGATTACAAATGTTATATGATATTATTATAATGCTAAGTATTTTAATGTTAATATACGTACATGATTGGTGAAAGAAATGTTTTAGATTCAACTTAGTCATTATCAAAAAGTGTTACAATTACTGGCACTTTGATGAACAGATGATGATCAAATTCAAACTCTTGTGTATTTGAAACTTTCAATTGAGGTATCACATTTGCACACTATTGATGTGTGTTGGCAAACATATTCAAGGGCTTCTCATGTCGTTACTACAATATTGCACAATTATCATGTGAATTTTACATTTTTGGACATATTTTCAAAATAATTAGAGCTCATTTAAAATAATAACAATAATAATATAGTAATTACACAGTATATTAGACAAGTTTTCCATTGGAATACATGGTTGCATGTATCAAATATTAATGTTAATCTAGAATGAATTTACACGGGCTTCACTTACTCTTTCTTTAGATCGATTTGCTATCTTCATTTGATTTTGTCTTTTATATTTTTTGCCATTCTGATTTTAAAGTATAAATTCTCGAAGCTACTTGGACAAGGTAAACAATGCTTTACCCACATTTACAATACAGTACACATGGTATAGGCTTATCAATGGCTTTGGAAACATGTTCACTAAATTTACTCATCTACGTACAGGATGCAAACAAACATAGATCATTGCAACTAAAAGAAAAAGATATAAAAAGGTTGAATGACGAGTTCGAAAACAAATTGGAATAAAATTCAAACACATTACAAACAACACATCAATAAGAAAAAGGCAGTGTCCGTTGAGGTAGCCATGGAGAATTGGTCTCCATCACAAGATGACAAGTGAAACAGCATGTTGGGGATGAATGTCCGTCCAAGTGGATGGACGAAATCTCTTCAAGAGGATGAAAACTGATGTTTCTAGAAACAAGTCACGAGAACATTGTTTGTTTATCAAAACTGCACTCTTCTGCTGAGGAGAGTTCTGGTTCGGCACAAAGTATCTAGCGAAAGGCTACGCGGTGGTCGTAATGTAAGTCTCCTTTTACGCAAAAACTTCATGCGCAGTGAGGCTAAGAGGGATATTTGCATGTTTCTTACGTTTGCGTAGAGAATAAACTGCTGCTTTCTGACAAGGTTTTCATAAAGTTAACTTTGTTTCTGTTATCTCCCAGTAATTGCAGTGTCCTTCGGAGCCCAGTGCTTTGGGATTGCTCACAGGAGAGTTGTTTAGTGGAGGTGAATTGAGGCGGCAATGATTGAACCCGACGATTTTACAAACTTCGACTTCCGGGACTTATTCACACTTCACGGTGCCTTGTAATGAAAGTCGTTGAAGACCGTGACGAATTTCCTGAGACGATGAACAGACACTCACTGCTCATCAACAACTGCAGCGAATATGATGCCTCAGAGACCGACCATCTGCGGCGGAGCTTCCAGCATTCAAAGAGCGGCGGTTACAACCGGAAATTCAAATTGCTTCCAGCGCTTAAAATAGTACTATGTGTTTTAAAAAGTCGAGCGACACTCCGGAGCTTTGGCAAAGCTGCGGCGTGATTCTAATTCATTTAGAGTAATTCATTTTCTTTATTCTTCAAATTAATAAAGTTGCTCTATTCTGCATGATGGTTCCGTCAGGCTTGACGCACATTAACTTTTGTGAACTGTCCTCAGTAGTTGCTTAAATATGTCGGATAGGTATGTCTGTTTCATTCTAGGTAAGCTGTAAAAGCTCGTTGTCCTCGACACGCAAAGTGTTCGTTAAATACAATCTCATGTTCCACCACAGTAATAAATACTTCAACATAGCCTTCTTACTAAACTCCTTCTAGAGTAGTGGGGGTTTACACACCATCCGCCCGTCTGTCTGTTCGCGTTTCTGAGCTCTTCGGAGCTGGTAGCAGGTGAAACATCTTCCCGCCTTCCTCGCGAGGTCGCCGATACGCACCTCCAGTTAGTTGATCTGAGATTACTCTATGCCAATTAGGGCGAGCAGGAAATCTGTACCTATCAGAAAAGTGGAATGCATGACCTCCAGGTGCATCAACCAGCTTTTGGCGATCCCTTCTGAAGTGAGAAACATCACGTGGTATGTTTTCACTGTGGTGTGGTATGTCATCTCTGATGCGATGCCGATGGCGGGGCTGGTATTGGCGCTCTCGAATTGCAGTTTTCGACTCTCAAGTTTGTCCGTGGGTATGAGAAGCAAACCAACCACAAAGGTCATGAGAAAACCTGACTTCTTTTTTGGTTTGCTATGAAACGTGGTTACAATTCTCCAATGCTCCAATGTCACTCGATTCGTTGATCGTCTATACGGCAACCACGGCGCAGGATCGAAGTCAGTTATGAATCGTGTGATACAACAATATCCGAGGGCTTCGAAAAGAACGTCACCTCTTTAAACAACTTGCGACTGATGATTGAAGCAGTGTTGACACAAAGCCTTCGTCGTTGTGGATGCATGGAGTCTCGACAGTTGTGAAGTAAGTCTTCGTGCAATTTCTCAAGAAAACCATTTTTGTTTCGCACAAGGAATTAAGAAGACTGTTTTCATAGAATTAAATCTTATTGAATTTATTTGTTTGGAGCCGAAGGTATTTATTTTTGATTTAAATACTTAATTATTTGACTCATCAAGCCAAGATATTGTCGTGGACTTTCGTTATTATGTTATTTTTATATCTGACCACACATACGGGTAAGAGTGTTTCTTCTACAAAAAAGAAGAAGGATGAAACATGAATCTTTTTCTGTAAGAGTAGAAATTTTATTTATTTGTCCACAATAGTGTATTATTTTAAGCCTAAATATAAAGACACAAATGTGGTATTAACGGTAGGATTAATTGTGATAGAATACAAAGTTGGAGTAGTAAGCACAACTGATTGGAAAATTATGAAAAGGCAATTGAAAATTATCTATATTAAATTAGTCAATTTTAACAAACAACAATGTATTTTTTCTAATCTAATAATTTATTTTTTTATAACTTAATTGTACATATTATAATGTACTTTTTAAAAAATAATAAAATAATATTTGAAATTAAGATAAAATTTAAGATACTGGGTTAAAGTCAATTTTAAATCTATTAATTAGAATAATATAAAACAGGTTTAAAAAAAACAATTATAGACAGAGATAGATTTTATGATAATTTTCCTTTCTAAATTGTAACATTAAACATAGTATGTCAATGTCTTCTATCTTAAAGTATAATTCTTGATGTTTTATTCTAGAATAATACCAGTAATCATATCTTATATTTTTTGTAATACCCTTAATATTTAAAGTTTTATTTATGCTATGTTTTTTTATTTTATTTTATTTTACTTTTCGCAATACAGAATGTTGTTTTCTTTACTAAAATATTTTTATAAAACTTAATGTACTTATAAGGTGCATTATGGCTACTTTTTAAGTCTCGTAGTCAAGATACAAGATTTTAATTGTAAAAGAGAGATTATAATTATAGTGATGTCTTACCTTATTCTTAATTTACAAAGAAAATCATATTTAATATGAGTTTTTAGAAAATTGGTCAATTCAATTTACTTTCTTTGTGGTTTTTAAATCACTTAATTCATTTGAGCCAACAATGTGTATTATGTCTTTTAGAATATTATACATTGTTTTTACTTTTCTACTTGTTCAAATATTTTAATATAAATTTTATTATTTCTTTGCTTTCATATGATCTAAATAATTTTTTTTGTTATATATAGCTTAATTTTTTTTGTATATATATTTTAAGAATATTTGTTAGAAATCAAATTTTGGCTATTGTATATAGAAAGATCATTTTAGATTGAATGTATAAATGAAGTTGGTTTCTTATTTCTATACTTTCTTGGTAGTCATGTCTTTTTGAAATTAAAATAATTTATACTATTTCATATAAAACAAATAAGATACACATGTGATATTGATGTTATTTTTGTATTGAAGTCTTTTGCTTTTGTTTTGTTCTAAAATAGTCTATATAGAGTTAATTATTTATTAGCTTGTAACTTATTTTATTTTATTTTATAAATATTATTAATATTAAATATGTAGAATTTTATTCTATTTTATAATTTATATTGATATATATATATATATATATATATATATATATATTATTGGCATAGATTTATTTATTTATTATTTTTTATATTTTAAAGTTCTAATTACAAATAATTTTTAGTATTTGATTCTAAATTATACATTAGATTATAAAAGGCCAAAAAATTACTTCTAATTATGTTTCATCCTTGTTAATTACAATTCTTATATCAAATGATTCAATGATATTTTGAAAAGCCTTTAATAAAAAAGTTATGCAATGTTTTTATGCAAGTTAATACAGATCTTCCTTGAAGCATGCAAATGTCTTGGCTAACTTATTATATATATCTTAAATTTTATCAATAGTCTTTGTATCTATCCTTGATAATGGTTTAAAAATATCATATAATACTATATAAAATGATATCATAATACAAAGAATAATACTATATAATATATTAATATTATTTATACTCTGATAATAAATAAATATCATTATTAATGATTTGTGAAATATCATATGTAAATTATCACATATTTTGTATTAAAATATTTAAATTAGTAATGATAATATAATTATATCTATTATTTAGTTATATAATTCTATTTAGTATTTAATAAAGAAATCTTGACTAATGATTTATATACACTAATATATTTCTATTAAATCTTTGGTACAAAAAATTAATGGATCTAGGTCAAGGATTATAAATCACTTTCTTAATATCCTATTGATTATGTAGATTTAATTATGTTATTTTATTTTTAAAAATTTGTTTTTATCTTTGAATACTTTTTGTGCTTTTTAAATCTTTCAAAGTAAAATTTATATATCTTTGTTCTTTTTTAGATCATTTCTTATAAATCTTACTAGTAATTAAATATACCATGGACAATGTTATAACTACAAGGTGTTTTTTAAGTACTAATGATTGTTGAGTAAGAAGTAGAAATTATCCAAAGAATTTTGTTTAAGATTTTTTTTTTTATTATTATTATTGTCTATTTTTTATAAGTTATTTATTATACCTTTAATCTAAAACTATTTGGTTCTAAATGTTTTAACTATAATTTTTTTAAATGCCATCTATTTTTTTGGATTTGTTGTATTTTATATAAAAAATTATAGAATTAATAGAATTTTTAGATATTAAAGCTTTAATATCTGCTATGTAGATTGTATATGCAAAACTATTATCTTATTTAGAAAACTAAGCTTTTGATTATAAATGCATTAATTTATTCTAAACTATAAAAATCTTGCCTTTGAATTCTTATTTCTTCTTATAAAAATAAATTTTTTGTAAACATATTAAAGTATCTTTGTTATTATTAATAAGCCATTCTAAATCATGATATATTAATTTATATAATAAAATATTATATAATTGACTATCAAGATTTAACTTGCATAGTTTAATTTTATAGAATATTAATACTTGATATTTTCTAAATTCTATATATTAATAACTTATGAATAGACCTTAAATTTTTTTAGATTTCTAGAGAAATTTTAAATAATTAGTTAATTTTTTTTGTGTTTGACTATTATTAATTATATTTTCTTAACTATTGAGGTTTAATTTTTGAAAGTACAATAATAATGTGAAATCATTTTATTTTATTTTTAATCATAATTTTTTTAAAATATATCTTTATAATTAAAAAAAAATTAATATTTATTTATGTAACTTTCATAAATAAAAAATTATTTGAATATTAGATAAAAATTAATTATTTAAAAAAAATAATATACCTCATTTAATATTGGCTATTTATTGTTAATTAATAAGGATATATTTTTCTAATAATTCTTTTTTAGCTTTAAATAGAAGAAATTTTAATCTATAAATAAGTATCTTAATTTTGATTTTTTAAAAAATAAATCCACAATAAGTTGATAGTAATCAATCTTGATAATTTGTTAGTAAAATTTAAAAAATTGATTTCTACTCCATTTAGTCTTGGATCTTTAGTATTAACTAAGTCTATAATGGCTTTATATAAAATATATTTTTTTTGTAGGAAGAATTTTAAAAAATAATCTAACTTTTTTATTAAGTTTTTTAGAATATCTTATAAAGAGTATGTGTTGGAAGATGACAAATTTTGGAAGGTGAGAAGTGTCTTTGATCAAAAGACAAGAAATGTTGAAAGACAACAAAAACCGTTGATTGAAGATGACAAATGCTGGAAGACAAAGAATGTCTTCAATATCAGGGACATGAATTTCAAAAAACCAAAGGATCAATATATTCTTGTGTCATTCAAAAAGAATAGATAATCATTAAAAATAATATAATATTGAACATAAATGATTATTGTAATAAATAAGATGATTAGAGTCTCTTAAAATAAGACTAAAAATATAAAAGGCATTGACAAGAGTGAAGAAGGCTTCATTCTTGCCTCCATATATATTATCTAATTAGGAGCTACATAGTGACATTTTGTAAGACCTCTTATACATATCCAACTTATAAGACACATATCTAACTTACAAGACAAATTTTTTAAATGTGCACCACATACTCAGCTTGTACCAAAAGCTATCAACAAGTGTGACACGTGGCTTACTTATTGGCTAGATTTTTAACATACCAATCAATTACAAACACATACAAAATCAAATTTGCATCTTTGAAGCCTCTAAAATACTTTGCCACAAGATATTATTGAATCTGCTTATATTCATCTTCTACCTAATACTTCTTATTTGTATAAATATGTATGTTTGTAACATTATCATCTCTTCTAAGAATAATTTCTAAGAAATATAATAATTATATGTTGAAGAAGTTTAAGATGCAGCAAATTATACTTGTTTCGTATTTTGATTTTTATTTCCTACAAAGATAATTGACAAGTCCTTTTAGCCATCAATAATGTATCATATCAAGGCAAAAAGATCGCCATGATATTTTATTATTATTGAGACTTTCATAAATTTCTTCAATATAATATTTAAAACATTATCAATAAAAGTTTCTACCTCAAATAATATCATTAAACATTGAGAGTCTCTTCCGAAGTTGTGATATCAAATACGTTGAATTTTACTATCTATTTGAGAAAGAATATCTTATTTTTGAAGATCTTCATCTCTATTACATTGTCTTAAAGATTGTTAAAATTACACCATCTTGTTTGGTAATTCAACAAATAATAGCTCGAGTTAAAATTCCTAGTTGTTGTTTCTATATCTATTTATCACCACAAATATACAAAAATTAGAAACAAAAATAGAAGATAGAATGTAATCTTCCATAAACCTTGTTTCTTTATAACAAAAATTTACATTTTTTTATCTTGATTTTGATGGATTTTGTTGATGAAAACATAAAATTTCTTAATTGAATTTATAAGATTCTTAGTTGATTCTATATGCATTTATTTATATCATATTTTCACCAATGAATAAGATATTTTAATTTATTTTGGTATTGCCTTGAGTCTAAGACTTCTTTGACCTTATATTCTTAATTATTATCCACATCTATTATAAAAAATAGTATTTGTCTTCTTTTATTATATTTATTGTCTTATATGATACAAGTTGAATATATGGAATATGGAATAGATTTTTATAGACTTTGATATGTATGTTTGGTTAATAATTTGATTAATTTATTTATAAATAGCAAAATAATTAAATTTATTATAATCCAACTTATCATAAGAACAAATAGTCTTAATATTACAATAAAATAATTATACCTTATTGCAAATATAAAATTGATATTGTTTCTTATAATAGGCATGTACATTGATCTTTTATTGTTTTTGAACTTTTGTTAGTTGTGTCTTCATTGTTCCATGTCGCTTGATAAATAATTTGTCAAATCTTTTGGAATATAATAATAAAATTTTGAAAAATAAAAAATATTAAGTAGTAGATGATAATTATAATTAATAATACTTTTTGAGTAAATAAATATAATTTATTTTTATAAGTAAAAAATTTTAATAGAAAAAAATTATCCAATCATCTTATTAGTAATTAATAATATACCTCAAATATTACTCCAAAATTTAATTCACCCACTCTATTTGTCTATCAATTTGAGAATAGAAAATCAAAGATATTTTATATCTATTTTTAGAATCTTAAAAAGAATTCTCTAAAATCTTCATACAAATTGAATCTTCTTATCTAATATTATATCTTTTGGAAATTTAAGAAAGCAATAAATATTATCAAAAAAAACTTAGTTATTTTTTTTTACTTGTGATAAATTTTACACATGGTACAAAATATATCAAGTTGATAAAAAATCTAATATCACAAATATAAAATCATAAGAGTTTGAGATTAAAAGATCTGTGATAAAATCCATAAAAATAAAAGACCATGGTTTTTTTAGAATAAATAATAGTTGAAGAAGTTTGTAAGTTTGATAATGAAGAGTTTTTGATTTTAAAAAAATATCACATTATTGTATAAATTCTTTAATTGCCTTTCACATTTGAAGCCAATAAAAATCTTAAGATATTACTTCCAAAGTCTTATTATATTCAAAATATTGTGATATTGGAAAGTTCTCATAAACTTAAAGAATACATAATTATGCTTCATCTTTTAGAATATATAAGTAATCCTTAAAGTAAAATATATTAATCTTTAAATTCAAATTGAAAATATCATAAGACGTAAAAAAATCATTCTTAATATTATGTACATGAAGATCAAAAGACATGTTTGATTGAACTTACTTATGAAAAATTGAATCAACTATTAATGTTGATTTCATTGCTCAAAGATGAAATTGCTTTGGCTTCAAGGTGATTGTTCTTTGTTAATCAAAAATTATGTCATTTTTTTTTTAGTACAAGATAAGAACAAGTAGAAAAGATGTCTAACAAATCTTGTTGTTTTTTTAGTTGATAAATGATTTTGAAATCAAATCTTGATATAGCCATGTTCTAATAAGCTTAACAACAATTCAAAACATGTATTGACATAAAATACTTAAGGTTCTTATGATCTATATATACAATGACTAGACTAGAAGCATCTTTTAGATAATAAGGCCATTCATAAAATGAATCTATAATTGTAAAAAGATATATATTATAGATCTTATAGTTGATCTTAATTCCTAAATTTTTCTTTGAATAAAAAGCTATTGAGTGGAATTTATCATTTTCTCCTATTTGTGATAATATCCCATCTAAGATAAAGTCTATTACATTTTTTTCCATAAAAATGTCTTAAAAATATTTATGCAATATATGATTGGTATAAAAATAAATATTATCTTAAAAGCTCTAAATAATGCTTCAACTTCATTATTCCACTCAAGTTTGCATTTATATGTCAAACGTATAAGTTGAGATACAAATTGAGATTTTTATTTTTTTTAATTTTTTTATAATAATTCGATAATAATTGATAAATCTAAAAAAAAAAATTATAATCTTTTAACTTATAATAATTTGGAACTTTTTAGGATTAATCATAAGGCCATTATTTAAAATAATATATTCTAAGAAATAAACTTAAATAGTGTAAAATACACACTTTTCTATCTTAGCATAGAGACTAGCATTTTTGAATTTTTGTAATACATAAAAAAATATGAGGTTTATGTTCTTTTATATTCTTAAAGAAGATTAATTTTTTTTCTAAATAAAAGATAATAAAATCATCAAAAATTCACAAAAAATATTATTTATTAGATGTTGAAAAGTAACTGATGTATTTGTGAGTCCAAAAGATATGATATTATATTAAAAATATTCATATCTAGTTTAAAATATAGTCTTTTATTCATTTTTTTATTTTTATTTTTATTTTTTGATGTGGACTAAGTTGTATTCTCTTTGTATAAATCTTGATTCGATTGAGTTAGTCATGATAGTTTAAAATCAAAGATAAAAGATACCTATTCTTTATAAAGATTTTATTGAGTCCTTAATAGTCCATATACATCCATAAAGATCTATCTTTTTTTCTTTACAAATAAGATCAAAGCTCTTTCTAGAGATTAAAAATAAAGTATGAAATTTTTTGTGAAGTTCTAGTTAATGTGTTTCTTCAATGTAACCAACTTATTTTGTGATAAGCTATAGATTGGTCCAAATGGTAGTTGCCCTCCTTCTTGAAGATCAATTAAACAATCATAGAAATAATAATTTAAAAAAAAAAATTGTATTCTTCTAAAAAAAAGACTTCATTATCTTTATACTAGCTTGGAATGTCACTTAAAGTCTTTCTATAATTGAAAATGCATGTGGCATATATAGCAAAAGATGATCTTTCTTTTACAACATCCTTAAAAGCTCTTGCACATAGTAATGAAAGTTTGATTAAATTAGATTTATGGATTTTTGTTTGACTAACAAAATTCTAGATTAAACTATGCAAAAATTTAAGGTTATAAGAAATCCAATCTAATTGAGGATAATACCTTTTTAGCCATAATAATCCTAAAATAATTAGATTGGAAGAAGATCTAATTACATCAAATATTATTAAGCTATTATGATCTTTAGTTGCTACTTTTAAATAAATAATTTTATAGATAATATCTCTAAAGAACAAAAAACAATCATCTATGACTTCTACAAACAAAAAACAATCATCTATATGGTTTTTTTGTTTTTAAGCAAAGATATTTCTTATTTTTTAAGAAAACTTTTATGTACAAAACAAGCTAAGGCTCTTAAATCTAATAAGATACAAAATTTGTGATTTTCTAGTCCTAAAAAAACTTCTATTATAAAACAAGATCAAGGATCTATATAGAGAATAAGAATTTTTTTGAATATTACATAAGATTCCAACTACAAAGTTTCTATTCTATCTAAAGAAACTTGTTTTTCAAAACATTGTTTTCTGTAGTAACCATGCTCTTTATTTTGTGATTAGATTATTTTTTTAAACATTTTTGAATAGTGTATTTAGATTCTTCACAATAAAAGTACAAATCTTCTTAAAAAATTTGAATCTTTTCTTGTTCAATAAGAAGTTTAAAACATACTATATATATTAGCATTAGTTATGGCCTTAATAAATAAGCTTTTAAAAACTTAGAAGTTGTTGTTATGACTTGACTTGTACCTCTCCAATCAAACCTTTATTTTTGTCATCTTTAAAAAAAATAATCATTGCATATAATTGCTGAAGTAATAAATTAGTTTTAAAAATTTATTTTCAACATTATCAATAATTAATCTATGATTTTATCTTTTAATCCATATCAAAATTAATTGATAAAGAATTAATTATTTGAATCTATATCGTAAGCAAGGTTTTGAAATTTAATAATATATATAATAATTGAACATGATTTTTATTATAAAATAGAAGTTTAATTTTTTCTACTTTTTTATTGTTATTTTTAAATATAATAATAAATAATTTAAAAATATATTCAAATCATAAAAAAGTTTTGAATTCTTTTTCATTAAAGTTACAAATTAAGAGAAAGTACTCCTTGATAGAAGTGTACATATGAATCCAACATGAGTAAATCCATTAGGATTTTGAAAAGGATGCAATCTTAATTAGAACTTTATTTGTTGTAAAAATATTCAAAACTTCAATCTTGTTCCATCAAACTTTTTTAGGATACTTATTCTTGCCTTTCTTATATTTGTAATACTAAAGCTTCTTGGATTTAGTTGTAAATTTGATTTACTTGTTTTTTTCAATTGTACAACTTTTTGGCTTAGATTTTAAATTTTATTATTAACTTCTATTATAAGCATTGGAATACTACTTCTATGGTTGATGTTAAAAATATATGAGATTTCCACTTTAAGAGTATTGATAAGCTTATGAAGTTTTGCAATAATTATAAATCTATTTTTACTTTTGTTGACAATAGTATCCATAATTTTTTCTTGCATAGAAAATATAAAAAAATCTATAAGTCAAATTGAAGGAATGTAATCCATAATCTCTAATATTAAATAAAAAATTCTAAAAAAAAGATAACATATTTTTTTAAGAAAAAAAATCAATATTAAAAAATTTAAATATTAATTTAAAAGTAGATAATTTGTAACCTTCAAAATACAACAATAGAAGTGAGATAATCTACTCACTTCTAAAAGAAAACAAGAAAAATGAGTTAACCCTCTTATCAAACTATCAAGGACATAAATATCAAAGAACTAAAGAATCATTGTCTTCTTGTGTTATTAAAAAAAATAGATAATTATTCAAAAATAGTATAATATTAAATTAAAATTGCTATTACAAAAGATAAGAAGACTAGAGTCTCTTATAATAAAACTAAGAACATAAAAAGTATTGGCGAGAGTAAAAAATGCTTCATTTTTGTCTCAATATTTACTATTTAATTAGCAACTACATAGTGATATTTTATAAGAACTTTGACATGTGTCCAACTTATGAGACACATGTCTATTCACAAGATAAGTGTTTTTTATTTATGCCATATAATTAGCTTGTACCACAAGCTATCAATAAGTGCAACACGTGGCTAACTTGTTGGCCAAGTTTTTAACCTACTAATCAATTATAAATATGTCTAAAGTCAAATCTGTATCTCTAAAGCTTTAAAAAAACCTTACCACAAGATATCATCAAATCTACTTATAATTATCTTTTATCTAATACTTTTTATTTGGATAAATATGTATGTCCATGATACTTGATTAATAGATGATAAAGATTAAAAGACAATGTGTGCATTCATTCATCTACAAATTTAAGCAATCAACTTCATTTCATAGAATAATTATATAAATTTATTATTTTTTGTATAAAATTTATCCATTTTACCTCTTTTAGTTACTTAAATCATATTTTGTGCTACATTTCTTTCAATCTCTTATATCATTTTGTATAGTATTAGAATTTAGGTTAATATAAAAATTAGTAGGTAGATTGTGAATTATTTGTAGCAATCTTGGATGATGAATCTAAACATAAAGGAATTAAATTTCTAAAAGTATTAATATAATCACAAAAAATAATAATCTATGCATTAAAAACATATTAGATTTGGACATCACTACTACTAGTTTGATTCCAAAATCTTATTACTTAAAAGAAATAGAAAATTGTAGGTCATGGGCATTTTAAACAAAGAAAATTCTTATGAAGGATAATCTTTAAAATTTCTATATTAGTACACCAAACAACATCATCAGTGAATTAAAAAAACGTGGCAAACAAATTGCCTTGAATTCCATCAATAGCAATATAAAAGTGATATAACATCAAAGTTGCTATAATGCTATTAGAAACCATACAAGTAATGGATGTTCTCAAAATCTTGGTACAAATTCAATAGTATGGCTAAATAAATATCACTAATAAATAAATTCTTCACAATTTATGAAACAAGCAATATAGATGCATATCTAGCTAACACAAAGATAATAACAATTAGATAAAGAAAGTAGAGTTAAGATTATGGGAAAAAATAAGTTATATATTACATGTTAAAGAATCTCTTTATAGATTATAATATCATAAAGCAAGTTAATTCAAATAAGAGAAATTTGTCTTTTTACTCAAAAATGAAAATGAAACTTTTTAATAAAGAATTGAACAAGAAAAATAATGGATTCAAAAAAGAGCTAAAAGCTCTTGCTCTCATATAACAATAAGGTCCATGTTTCTTTTACAACCAAAGACCTATAAACCAAAGAGGGAGGAAACTGGCAATCACCATCAAAGAGGATTCAATTTCAGAAGTCAAAAGAGAAATTTTAAGTCCTTGACAATTTATCAAAATTTAAATCAAGATAACTATTAATATAATGACAGATCTAGTTTTTATTAAAAGCCGCACCAAAGACATATATCTGAAAACTTTAAAAGAACAAAATCACTTGGAATTGAGATTATGACATTTATCATTAAAATGAAGAACCCCAAAAAAAATCTACACAAAAATAAATAAATATTGTTGTTATAATATATGTTGGATTAGGCTTGTAGTTGTAAAAGGTAAATTTTTAATAAATTTCGAAAAAAACCGTAATTGATTCTTAATAATTCTATTCAAACTTTAATCAAATCCTAAAGAATCTTAAAGAAATTTTTGAAAAATCATTAGATGATTCATAAATTAATGAAAGAAATCTTAAAAAATATTAAAAGAAATTCCAAATAAATTCTTAAAAAAATATATTAAAGAAATCATAACTAAAATATAAAAAAAATCTTAAAAAATTCTCAAAGAAGTTATAAAAAAATCCTAAAGAAATTTTTAATAAAATTTTAAACACATCCTAATTAAATCCCACGTAAACCCTAACCAAATTCTAAATGAAAGATAATAATCTTATATGAATCACTGAATTGATTCACTTGGGTATTTAACATAAAAAAGACACTTATTGTGCTTTAGAATACAAGTTTTTTGACTTAGTAGTAGAATTTTTAGGAAGAATAGAAAAGAGATTACTATTAGCGGATATGCAACCTACGATAGAATTTATCAAGACAATTTTTTAAGATGAATAGGTTTTTTTTTTTTAAAAAAAAAAAAGCAAAAATAAAATATCTAATACTAGATGATTGTCCAAGAAGAATAATCTAGCTTGTTGGGGACTTTTAATTAAGATAAGAAGCTAAAAAAAATGATGGATTTAAATCAATTCAAATATATATATATAATAAGTTAGAAGAAGAGAAAAAATATGGAAGAGAAAGAGAAAAAAAGAGAAGAGAAGACGAGAAGGAAAGAAAAAGCAATGAGAAGAAGAAAAGAAGAAGGATGATAAGGGAGAGAGGTTGCAGCAGCCTCTCTGCCGATAGGAGTCTAGGCCGCCCCGAATCCCATCTCTTGTGTTTTTCTTTTTCTTTTTCTTATGCGAGTTTCGAGGTCCGAGCGCTCTAAAATTCATCTTGTCTAGGTTTTTTTGGGCGAGGCGTTCTGAGGCTCCGACTTTTAGAGAGTTCTCTTCCGATGTGTTTTTCCTACAAGTGTTTGGCTACGCGGAAGTGCCATATTTTTGTCACCTTCCTCCTTTTTTTGTTCCTGTTTTTCAATGTGGAGGGAGCCTGTACTGCATGGTGTTGTGCTGCTGGTCGGACAACTCGCTTGGTGGGCGACGTTGGAAAACGGACTGGATTCTCGGCAGTGTTGCTTTGTTGCTGCGTGGTTGCGGCTAGTGGATGCTTGAAAACGGTCACATTATTGATCGTGAGATGCGGCCCTGCTGGTCGTGCAGCGGTTGAGCTCAGTGAGCGCATCTATGCCTTCTGGTTTCTCTTGCATTTGCGTTTGCGGATTTTGGCGGTTGCAGTTGATCAGATCTTCTCAATTCAACGTGCTAGTTTCTGTGCAGCGTAGGCTCGAGTGCGGTCGGAGTCATGCATTCGATGCTGCCGAAGATCGATTGAGCCTTGATTTGCAGGACACAAAGAAGAGACGGGGGCGAACAAGTGAAGATCGCGTCGCACTTCGGAGAGTTGTTGAGCAGGTTCGAAGGTTGTTGACAACACAAGTTGCAAAAGCGTCAAATTTGACTAGCGGTACTTATCCCTTAGGCGATTGATGGTGCGGACGACGATTCGGTGCGATTCGGGATCTGGTACAGGTTGCGACTTCTGTGCGATGCCGGTAGTTGGAGTAGCGCATTGGCGTAGTGTTGGTATGGTTTCAACTTGTATGGTCTAGTGCGTGTTGGCGGTTCTGCGCGGTGGTAGAGGCTTGCGGTGGCGCTGGTTCGACCAAGATTTCAATCACCGACAACTTTTTTTTTTTTTTTTTTTTTTTTTTGTTTGTTTCCCTCGGAGTGATTGACTCTACGGAGGACTGTGGAGAGCTGGCTGTATTGTTCTAGTCTAGATTTGGTGCTGTAAGTGTAATGCGGCAATAGTTCAAGAGAGGCTTGTGAAATCAATTTTTATGTTGCGCTCATGTTAGTAAGAGCATGGTGATGGCCTGTTGGTGAAGGGCAAGTAAGATACGACAGAATCCTTGACTAGTAGCTCAATATCTGCACAAGCGCAGGAAAATCAAGATTTTTTTGAATTTTTCCGTAGACGGCTCATTCACTTAAGCGAAAAAGCCATTATCGACGTGGGAACACTAGACTCCAAAGTTACCTCCAGCTCCTCCGATCGCGCGGTGTGTTCAGTCAGAGGAGTTGTACCGGATGTGGTGGCGCAACGGCATGAAGTGGAGCTGTAGAATTCACTTTGAAGAGTGCAGTTCATGGTCATGTTATTGCTATTCGCACAATCAATAGAGTTAAATTGTATGTACTACAGCTCGGTGTCTGATTGGAGGGAGCCTGCACACTACAATGACAGCTCATCTAGCAATCAGGCAACCTGGTAGACGGTGTTGGAGCTGGCAGCAGGAAGCAGCGACGGCGATTCCCTTCACCCACATTTTGCTCAATAAGCATTCCAGGTTGGATTGGTTAGGCGGATGAATCACAATGGATCAACTATGATAGAATAATGATTAGACTAGGATTTAAACAATTCAGGGTTTAAACAATTTAGGATTTTTTAAGCTTTAAATAAAAACTAAAATTTCTAAGATTAATTCACTTGTTGTGATTTAGAATAAACTTCCAATTAGTATAGTAGAGGTTTATTTAGCTCACACCTTAATAAAATTTAAAATAAAATTTAACAACCTTAAGTAAATCCTAATAAAATCTAAATCAAAAATCTAAAACAAAAAATGTAAAAATAATAAATAAGAAGCAATAAATAAATATAAATTAACAAAAGAAATCACATACCTTCCTAGAATTAAGAAGTTGCAAGAAAACTCTAAGAAAGCTTTCTAATATTGCAATACCAGAAAGGAAATTGAAACCCTATATTTTTCACACATATCCATTTTAAAAATGGATGAACTTCTACTATAGATAAAATTCAATTTGAGAATGAAGACTAATATCTTAATAGAAGTATTAGAAGAATTATTCTATATAATACAGTAGAATATTATCTATTAAGTATTGATCTTATATTAAGAATTGTGACTCTGAGTGTAATTCTTGTATATACAATATATTGTGTAATATTGATCATATTAATACATATAATATTTCTAATAGAGTGACCCAAACTACTACATAGAGATGGCAATATCCAACTCCAGCTTTCTTTTCATTCCATTTGTTATAGAAGCTTATTAGTTTAAAACCATGTTTTTATTGAAACTTGCCTTTGACTTCTATACTCTTGTTGTTGCAATGCCAAGGATTAAAGAAATTATTCTTACTTGATTCTTTTAATTATCAATATTGCATTCTTTTACTAATTATATACTTAATATGTTAGATTGTTGTATTAAGTCTAATTGAATGTTTAGAAGACAAATCTCTGCTTGTGCAACAAACGTATGAATAAGATCATTTTTTGTAGAATAGAATGGAACATGATTATTCCATGATATTTATAGTAGACGGAATTAACAATTGCACGTTCTTCTATTTTTTTACTTTATTTGATTTATGCTCAGTAGGTGTGTGGTGCTTAAAGAATATACTTACAAAATAAGTCATGGAACCTTAGATGTTCTTTTGCGACAATCAAGGTGGAGGTAGATCCTTCTTCAATAAATGTGATAAGAGTGTATATTCATGTGTGGTTTTTTGAAAGCAACAACAAATAATGATTATCAATTTAAAATAATATTTATTTTAAAAAATATTATCTTATTATTTAATTAATTTTTTTAAAATATAAAAATAATTATAATAATTTCTTATGATTTTTTTTATATTTGTGTTATCAATACTTCTAATTTATATACTAAACAAATTAGATTAAAATTCTAATGTTTTATTTACTTTAAAAATATATATATTTCTATTTTAATTCAATGTTATTTGTTAAAGATACTTCTTTAAAGTATTGAAAGAAACTTTGATAATTTAAAATTTAGTGTTAGTTAAAAAAATATATACTATAATAAAAATAAATTATTCTAGTAATTGATATCTTTTTTATTTTTTTTATGAATTACTATATATAATTTTTTATATATATAAATATGAATATATATATATATATATATATATATATATAATCTAAATCCCTATTAAAAGTATACAATTAAATCCAATGCTATAAGAAACCAAAAGAAAAATACAATTGATTTTATGGATTGCATGATTAAAACATCAATATTGGATTTAAGATCCATGAGCCAATCAAATTTTAAAAAAAGAATGAAGATGAAAATTAAAGAATTATAAAATATTTATCATTTTTGGACAAATCATATACTTTACTAAGACAATTGTAGTTTATTTGTGTAGTAACTTTGATTCAATATTTTTGCAATTTTTGTTTTGTTTTTTTTTCTTTGTTTTTTGTTTTTCTTGGCTTTTTAAACTTAATAATTAGTAAAATGATTTTTTTTATTTCCAAAATTAAATTAATTTTTTTATTTTTAAAATAATCAAAATTTAAGCATGCCAAAATATTTTAAAATAATTTTAGAATTTGTTCTAAAACCCTAAGTTATTATTGGAGTTATTGATGATGTTAAACAAAAATGGAGATTTTTTTAGTTCTTCAAATCTATATATTTTTGTTCCTATTTTTAATTTTATTTATTTTTATAAAACTGTGAGCCCCAAATTCACCACTCATTAAATTGATGCCACACAATAGGTTCAAAGGGTGGAATGAAAGGACTCTCAATTGTTAAATTATTGACTTAACTTAAATGTAGATATTTTTAATTCAATTCAAATTAATGCCTTCCAAGCAATGATTATCGACATTAAATTAAAATGTTAAAAGAAATTTACTATATAAACATAGTAAAAGAAAAATTAACTAAGTTGTTACTATTAATTGATAATAAGAATAAAAAATTAAGTTTGAATTAAAAAATAAAGTTAAAAGTTAAAATTTAAAGTTTAAGTTAAAATTTAAAATTATAAGGATTAAGTTAAAAAGTAAAAATTAAAAATTAAGTTTAAAAGTTAAAGTTGAAAGTTAAAGTGAGAATATTAAAGAATGAAAGTTAAAACTTAAAATTTATTAGCCAAAAGGTAAAATGTGGAGATTACAATTCATTGTGAAGGTAATAATAAAAATAAAATAAGAGAGATGAAAGCAAAGGTACCTTAACAACATGCAACCCTCATAGTAATGACTAACAACCTCTAAATTTTTGAGTGTCAACCCTCATAGTAATGACTAACAACCTCTAAATTATTAAATTAAATAAGTTGATATTATAATTTTCTAACTCTTATCTCTTTAATCCTAATTAACCTAATTCAAGGAATTAGGCTATAATTTATACCATTAAGGGTTGTAATCCTAAAAATTCTATAAAATTAAATTTAACTTATATAAATCCTAATCTAATATGCTCAATTATCATAAAATAGGAAAATAACAAAAATTTAAATTTTAGAGTATAATTGAGAGCTCACAAAAATATAGATCAAATTTTCTATTTTTTTGTTGGAAAGTTACAACAAACTATAAAAATAAAATAAAATAAAATAAAATAAAAATCCAAATATATAAAAAATTAAGTTATACTTATATATATATATATATATATATATTTATTGAATGATCAAGAACTCTTAAATTACCAAATATTGTAGAAAAAAATAACCATGATTCTAATTAACTGAAATAAGTTCTTGTGTTCTTTCACAAATCCAATTCAACATATTTAATCTATCAATACTTCCTTTCCCCTCTTAAACTATACAAAAGGCAAAAATGTAGAAACTGTAAAATTATTTGAAACATATATTCTTTGTTATTTTGAAAAAGGTAATTCATACAACAACTATGCACATTAAAAAATAGAAAATATTTTTTAGAGCATATATAAACATATACATATGAATATATATACATATATATAGGTGCATACTGAATTGATGATATAAACCATCTTATTTTTTAAGTCATAAATAACTTATAAAGTGTTATGTCCAAAAATAAATTCAAAGTATTGGCTTAAATTTGAATCGTGTCCCTAGATCCACCAGATTATAAAAAAGATGAATTTTGAATCATTGTGATAAAATTTGGCACAAAGTTCCTTGCAAAGATTGCATTTTTTTTGCATTATATATATATATATATATATATATATATATTTTATGTACATATACATATATGTTATGTATAAAATGTAATAAAGGATATGAAACTTTAATGCATCATAAATGTATTTATAACACTTCTTTTAAACTATTAATTGTCTTGACTTAAGTGGTCATTGCAAACAACCTAATCCGTTCATTGTAAATCGTACTGATGAACAAAATAATACATTCATTCGTCTACATTTCATTCATCCACCCATCTCCGGTCAATGAAAACTGGACACCAAGACTTGACCTGTGTGGAATGGCCGGATCAGCAGTGAGCCACGTCATCACAATGCCGGAGCCATATTTGCTTACGTAGCAAATATCTGACGTGGCTCACGAATGGTGTCCACGTCAGATTGAGCAGCAAATCTTCACTACACGAGGGGCAATGGCGAGGACACGCGTCCGACCTAACCAGAAACGAAGATGGTGACGGATGATTTTTTAATTCATTCATCTCTCGCCATCAATCCATCCACAGATGTCGACGTCAGCTCAACTGGACGTGGCGGGCGTGGAGTTCTGCACCAGAATAGGGCCCTTCTTTCTCTCGCTCTCTGCCTTAAAGCCAGGTCTCGAGCTTGTGGCCATCGTTGAGGTCGTTTCCCGAGGTCACCGATTGCGTCTCCGGTGTCTCGGACGGGAACCGTCGCTGCTGATGCTGCCACCGCCAAATTCAACGTGGCATATTCACTTGCTCACGGCGGAGCGCAGTTTTTGCAGCTTTTTTTTTCGTTTTCTTTTTCGTTAGGGTTTCGCGATTTGCATGGCAGGGGCGTTGCACATCCACCTCGGGAGGCTGGTTCTCTCGTCGTTGCCTGATGCTTGTCATCTGAGTAATCGCAGTGAGGCGTTGGTTCAACAAGCTGCGTCTGAGAGGGGAGAGAGAGTTTGGTGGTGTGCGAGGGGTGCGAGTGCCGCGGCGGCGGAGTGTCGGTCAATTCGGGGCGTGTGTCAGGAGCGCTTGATCGGGGTTTAGGGGGTTTTTCGGGGGGCTGGTTGCGCTGTTGCGTAGCGCGTAAGCATGTGATAAGTCGGTGAGTAGACTTTGGAGGTTTGACTGGTATCTCACTTGAGTTTATTTTGTGTCGAGTGACGAGTTTGGAGTTGACGTTCTGAGTGTCCTCTGGTCGGGTCCAAATCAGGATTGCTTCATTCGGGGCCTTGTTGCGTGTCTGTTATAGAATTTCCTTCTTGGCTAGATGTGAGGAGGTGGAGGCTCGACTTGCTAAGTATGGATTGTGGTTTTATATTCTTTTCAGTATATTTGTATTTACGCATACATGTGGTGGTTGTGTGATATGTTTACTTCGTCGTGTTGTATTGTAGGTTATGTTACTCTATAAATTATCCTGAATATCTTTTAGATTTGGGGGTTCATTACTTCTTAGTACCAGTTTTCAGTTCAAATTCTTTTGTAGTGGTATAAATTGTACTCCTGTCTAAAATAATTCAAATGATGTGTAATTTTTATTATAATTCATTAAGGCTTGGAGTATATGTTTTGGAATAAGTAGTGGGATGATTATCGGAGCTAGAGTGAGATTCGAATATGCGTTGGGAGATAGATTACTCTGTGCCCTTGTCCACTCACAGTTGCTGCTGTATGATGCTTTTGCAGGTTCATCTGTAAGCTGCAGGCATGCGTATCCTGCCTGTTTTTAAATTGGACCAAATTCTTCGATCCTCTCGCTCACGCGATCGGGGGCGATCAGGTTTCGACGATGTTGCTGGTGCATTCTTGAGGTCGTTCTGGTCGGTGAACTATCGTAAAAAGTTACCTGATTCAAATGGGCGAGCTTATTCTTTAGTTTCAGATGCTTATGCTGGCTGTGCGCAAGCACAAGCATGGGTGACCTTCTCGGTGTCGAGGCGGAAAATTTTCGGAACAGTTGCAGGGACAAATCCTTCACAAGTCATGCGTCAAGAGGGTTCTTGGTCTATGTTTCAGGCTTGGAAATTGTGGCGTTCGAACATTCTGTACCGAGGGTCTCGAGAGTCCTCGTATCGAGAATGCCACCCTAGTATCTATTGGAGACCAGCGATTTTTGTCAGTTTGGCTGACAGAAAAGGTCAGGTATATCTGGTTACTACCTACTTTGCAGGTTGCAACTTTCATATCTCTCGCATCATCTTCTTTTCAGTGGTGTTCGTCTGTTACGTTATGGTTTCTGCGTTGTATTTGAGCTGGCATGTACAATTTCTTACCAGATTCATACTCAAAATTGATTATTTAGGTTCAAGCCCACTTTAGTTGCAAACGTTAAGTCGAATGACTCGCTCGGTTAAAACGTATTTTTTATTCATTTGGTTTCAGGTATTTTTACAATCTTTAGCCTTGTTTGTGGCGGGGGCTTGGTACCAGCAGTACAAGGCACCCTCCGCGGCTGAGCAGCTTCATGGTAATTGGGAGTTGACCAGTCAGACTCACGATTCAAGCATTGTTTCAGTGATCAAAGAGGTATGTGAATAAAGTGTTATTCGAGTCAATTGATGTTGACGCACAAACGAAACTGGACCTGGAAGTAAACACATATGTTTGTGGTGTAATGTCGTGATTTAAAGCAGACAAACTGACATCTGCTTTTGTCGGTTCTGGCTGGCCTTTGGTTTGAAAGACAGTCGAAGCAGTATTGCTGTGGTGCAGGGTAGTATTTTTGGTTGCACTCTTCACTCCGGCTCTTCTTGTTGGGGCCTTTGTCTCCGATGCCGACGGTCCACTACGAAGATTTTGGTTGCATATTTTGTTGCGGTCTCTGGAGGCTGCAGGTAATGTCTTCATATATCGACTTTTTTGCCGAAGCTCCATTGTTACATCGAGTCTATCTTCAAATTGTCGGTATTCTGTGAGTGGGAGAGGTGATTTCTTTTCTTGTAATTTGAAATGTTTCCCGTGTGTGAGGCAACTGTCTTGACTTCTTTTTTTAAAAATAGTCTCCTCGATATATCTTGGACTTTTCCTTTGATAAGTGCATTGAATGTTGTTATGCTAAACTATTCAGGCCCTGCATTTATAAAGTGGGGACAGTGGGCTTCGACACGGCCTGACATTTTTCCGGCTGACATTTGCGATGAGCTGTCTAGGCTTCATATGCAGGTTTTTGAAATTCATACTTGGATTTTATAACCAATACGAGTTCATTTATTCTTCTTTCTTACACTAAATGAACTTTTTTATTTTTATTTTCTATAATTATATCTTTTATGTGTATTGAAGTTGCTTTCGTATCTCTGGTTGTTTTTGCAGGCTCCTAAACACACCTTTGCTGAAACTAAGAAAATTTTGCTGAAAGCTTTCAGAGTTCCGATTGAAGCATTGTTTGAAGAATTCGAAGAGGAGCCTGTAGCATCCGGCAGCATTGCTCAGGTGTGCGTTGTAGCGTAGACATTACTTAAACTTGTAGCAGTGTCGAAGGGTTTTGCAGTTGTAATTGTTGATCACGATATTTGGGACATCATGCGATAAGCTACACGATCTTTTTTCGTGCTAATATATGTGTGATTGTGGTCTTCACAGATCTACCGAGCCATATTAAGGAAACCTCTAGGCAATGGTCCTCCGTTAGTTGTTGCTGTGAAGGCAAATCATTCTATACCATAAACCTCATGATGACCTTAAAGACTAGTAATGAGATTAGAATGGACTACTTGCACTTTTTTCGACAATGAACGCACTTCTCTTTCCCCTTTCAAACCCTGATTCCTTCCATGCTAAATCTAATCCCGATGGTCCAATTATACGCGATTTGTGGGTAATGTGACTCAGGTCCGGCATCCAAAGGTGCACGAACTAATGCAGAAAGATTTTGTTATCATCAGACATTTAGCCGCTTTATCTACAGTACTACCAGGTCTTAAGCATTTGCAATTGGATAAGACTGTGCAGCACTTTGCTGCTTTCATGACCAAACAGGTTTGTAGCCACGTCTTTCTCATTAAATCACATGCACAATATCTTTTGTCAACTTTAAAGTGATTCTCAAGTATATCCCATTCTGGCATGTGCTGTAGATGTGGGATGCTACCTTTCCTGCCTTATAATAATGTTTTAAGACCATTGCTCAACTCAACGGGACTAGAAGTGTCCAATATTGAATTTACTCGTTTAACTTTTTATATTACTGGTGGTTGACATTTACATAACCATTTGTTGTGAATAGGTTGATTTAACCTTGGAAGCTGCTCACCTTCAGAGATTTATTTATAATTTTAGAAAGTCGAAGGATGTTTCTTTTCCGACACCTATATATCCTTTGGTTCATCCCACAGTTTTGGTAGAGGTTAGTTTGGCTTTACTGCTCAAATTTGTTTGCAACTTTTGTCAGCGTCCTGTTTTTCATGACTGTCGAGACTCTTGTTCTGTTGTTTTCTGTGTAATTTTGAGCGTTTTTTTTTTTTTTTTTTTTTTTTTTTTTTTTTTTTTTTAATCTGTTTTTGCAATTCGTTCTTTCAGACTTATGAAGAAGGGCTTTCAGTAGCAAAGTATGTGAACTCAGGCCCTCTAACCAAGATACACTCACGGCTTGCATACATTGGCAGCAGTTGTCTCTTGAAAATGATGCTAGTGAGTTCTTATGATGAGGCTTTTTATGTTCGTCATTGTAATATGTACCAATCTTCTTTCTTTTTCCTTTTTTTTTTCAATAATTATATTCATTTGTTTTACTCAGCGCTATAATGTTACGCGGTGCGATGACTGATGTCTGTCTTGATGCTGTTAGGCACATATTTAAACCTTTTTATTCATCTAATGTTTGGGGGACTTTGTCTAGGGCGGTGATTGTATGAGTGAGTACTTTGTTTGCACGAGGTCTTACATATTTCTTCTTGACTTTACAGCAAGACAATTTCATTCATGGAGATCTGCATCCAGGAAATATATTTGTGCGTTTTGTTAATAATATTCCCAAGGTTGTTCTACTGGATGTGGGCATGACAGCAGAATTGAATGCTCACAGTCGTGCGGTGATGCTAGGTCTTTTCAAGGTAAGTTGTATTGAGCAGGTCTCAAACAATTTCTCACCTCGGCATTTTTACAACTATTATTTTAAATGAGTGGACTTCAGAACAATGCGTCTGACCTTTTCCCTCGATGTGATACCAGTCTCAGTTTATGGCTTTGTTCTTGGTAATTGGTACATGTTTTCGTTTTTCTTTTATTTACAATTTACAGTGCAAGTGCTGTAGCACGTTCGATAACTGACTGCCATGTATTATAGGCTATTGCGGCTAAAAACGGACGTGATGTTGCCCATTATACATTGCAATTTTCGGAGGACCAAACTTGTCCTGATCCAGAAGTGAGTTCTACTGTTTTCTTTTTCCTTTTTTCATTGTGTAGTGTACGATGGCATGCGAAATCACCAAAATTTTCCTGTATGTACACTGTTTTGCATGTTGAAACTAGACCTGAAGTTGTTTTTTCGTATTGCATTCAGGCCTTCAAGAAAGCTGTAGACGATAAATTTAATGAATACTTATCCATTCGGGGAACAGCAAAGAACACGGGCGAATGCATGACTGAATTATTTGACCAAGTTCGCCAACATCGTGTGAACATGGATGGCGATGTATGCACTGTTATGGTTACCACTCTGATTCTGGAGGTAATCTTTGTTGCTTTCTTCCTTATCTTTGTTTGCCGTTCTTCTGTATTCGATGCCCTAATCTTGTTTTCGGTTTCTTATCTTAATCGACATTCACCGCCTGAATGTCATTTCCTGATCAAGTAAATCATGTAGGGAGACGAAATCTGGCTTCTGATGTTGCTGGCAACTTTTTGATGCAGGGTTGGCAGAGGAAACTAGATCCGGATCTTGATTTATTTAAGATGATGGGGGAGTTGTTGTCGGAAGCTGAGGATGCAGTTCCTTTTTACTATACCATTAGTGCTATTGCAGCTCCATGATCGGCCATATTTTGGTGACACGGCTCTAATCTATCTTTCTTCTACCCGTAATGATGTGTCATATGATTTGATATGAATTCTGGGCCAACGTGGTCCCCTGATTTGAATGTGTGGTTGTCGTTTATCATTACCACTTTATGTTTACTTAGTTTTATAAAAATAAATTATTAGAATCGTGAAACACAATAACACTTGAAATTTAAACTATAGAGGAACATTTCAAAGCATTTCGAACGAGAACATTAAAATTAAAAATATACTCAACATAATTATTTGCAACATACATTACAAACTTTTAACTAATTATTGCGACTCTTATAACATTTTTTATTACTCAAGTTCGTTTCTGTTAATATAAGTTAGCTATTCGTTCATAAAGTTGGGTAAGCATAAAAAAATGATTAGAAAATTTTGTTATATCACTATATTATACATTGTGCAATCTGACAAATCATTCCTTAAAATATATCACTAATATTACAATAATGTATGAACTTCAATTCTAATATGCATTTGATTGTTATTTTGTACCTTGTGTTGCGTCTTGATGACTGTCAAGTTTGCAGCATTTACTCTTTTTATGAGCTTCGCAATGGATTATTGACAGTCTCACAATTGTTTTTTTTACTTAAGTCAATGTAGCCACATATTTTATGATGTCTCAATATCTGAGTAGCAATTTTTCATTTCATGTATAAAGATTGAAACTTGTGTCTGTTATCTTCACTCATTTTTTATGTACAAGCATTACTTGGTTAACAATTAGTTATTCTGTGTTAACACTCTCTGCATCATTATTAACATCACAAACAGAAAGTATTTTTGTGTTACATTATATGCATACAATTGAAGAAATAACTCAAAACAAAATATAAAAATAATAATATTATTATTAAGAGATAATAATATAATAGGTTGTTATGTGGAGAAGGATATAAATTCTTAATGAACTAAATATTCGCTGCCTGAAATATATATTTTTTTTAAATACATAAGGAAGGAAATTCATTTAAACTTTGAAGATTTTATATTTTACAATTTTGTTTCCAGATATGAAGACTTTTACAGGCAGACAATTGGAAATGGTTAACAATGAAAAAGATAATAAAGATTTTAATAATTAACATGTCAATAGAAAAATGCTTTTAAAACTAATTTTAGGAGACTACATTTTGCTTAAATTTTCATTGATTAAAAGATGAATATAAGTAGGTTATTCTAATGCAAGACATTTATCTTTAAATTAAGTCCTTTTGATATAGGATAATTCACTTAATTTAGGATGGCAACATGCAATTATTGGGCTTTAAATGTAAGGCTCTCTATCTTGTGTAACTATAGCATGCACAAGATTTGAAGTTTTCTTTTATATCCTTCTATTAGTATTATTCATTAGAAATTTTGTGTCCTATACTACTAAATATGGAACAACTAAAACAATATCTTATGTTAAAGGGCAAAGATGTAAGAAATATACTTTATTAATTAAGAATATTTAGCCAATAATTAAAAATATTATATATATTCATGACAAATAAGCCAACACCTAAACTTCTTTTCTTTTCTTTTCTTTTTGAAACAAATGTACAAAGTATTTAATGAATCCAATTCTTTTAATATTCAATGCAAAATACAATTTTAATATGTATTTTGATTGATGGAATTTAAGAGTCTATACTTGTTATATTAAAATAAATTTAAATATAAAAACTATATACATAATATACATTTTTAAAACTTTAAGTCTTTTTATGTATAAAAGTATGAAATAAGTAAAAAAAAAAAAACAAAAAACAAACAAACAAACATACAAACAATTAAACAAGCAAACAAATCTTTGAATAATATATATATATATATATATATATATAGATATATATATATATCTTTGTGTGTGTCTCTGTGTGTACTCATGTATAATGTTTTTAGCATTATTATAATATAAATATATCCACCTAAATATTAATAAAGGAATAATCTATTTTTATATTATTTTCATAAATAATAATAAACAATGTAAACCAATTCAATAACTAGTTTTTTTTCTTAAAAAAAAATGAAATATAAGCCTAAAAAATTCATATTCTAAATTATATGTATACATGTATATGTGTTAATATATAAAAGAATCATTTTCTAAAAATATATTTTTTTACAACTTGTCTTTCATGATTGATTAAATAATATCCAATCAATAGAAGAAAAAAAATGTCATAACATGAAATTTCTAAAAAATATCCTTTTGCAAATAAAAGATATATATATATATATATATATATATATATCATGTTTGTTTGTCTATCCACAAAAATCAATAATTAGCTAATGTTATTAGCACTCTTCAGAATCACACATTTAAGCTGTTTAAAATCAGTTCTATTTCACCTAAATCGACTTGCATCTTTGTTCCCAATACCCATCTCCCTTTCCCCCATCCTCTATATCTTAAGTAACATATATATATATATATATATATATAGTACTTAAGATCCATTATTGTTTGAAATGGTTAAGTTATGATGGTACACATGCTACAAATAAGAATTGTAAAATAGTAAAGCAAGTTTTCAAAGTTTTGAAACTATATTGTTTGTATGTTTATTTTCTTTAGAGACGTGATAAAAAATAAAATAATAATTAATTCCCAATATACATACATAATGCAGTAACTTGCATAATTTTATCTATCATGTATATTGTGTTGAAATTGGATCTTTCCTACAAAAAAATATTGTACAACTTTTAAAGATTACAATACTTTTGGGTAATTTTTTTATGATACATTTATATATATAAAAAAAAAACACTCTTAATTGATTTCCTCTCTAGTGTATATGTATATTTCTTAAACCATTTCAGATCTTGAGTGAAAATTTGGTAAAAGAAAGTAAAATCATTTACAATGACAATGTTTATGTTAACTAAGATTTTTAAAATCTTCATGCCTGAATATTTGAGAATATATCCTTAATATAAAAAACTCTTTTTACTTATCAATGATCCTACAAGTGATTCTGGTTTGTAGCACTTTTTATCTCTTAATGAAAAGTGAGAAACTCATTTGAGTTTTATTTTACCTTAATTGAGATATATCTTGTTTTAGAAGTGCCCAACATGCTACTAAATTATTTTATGATTATATATATATATATATATATATATGGATTTGTTAAAGCTGCACATCATTGTTGTTAACGCCATACCCCATATAACCATCTCATGATTGATTTCATCCTTCATTTATCTCTTTCTCTTGTTTCATATGTGTCTCCCATCTCTTGTTCCTTGTTCTTCAAAATTAATCATCACATGGTTTGGGGGTGTGGCTTTAACAAGATTGGAATGTGGCTTTAACAACTCCCTGTATGTATGTACGTATGTATGTATATGTATATCAATAAAAACTCTAAGCTTCAAAATTTTGAGTCCATTGTCAACAAAAATGTAATATCTCATTTCTTGATATCTTATACAAGAGTGATAGAGGGACTCATAACCATTATTATAAAAACCCATTATTTAAGAACCAGTATCTTACAAAAGACACACAGTATAATGTACACATAGCACATTTATGCACAAAAAAATGATGAACAAATAATACTAAATAATACATCAACCAAAAAGTCCTTTAACTACAAAACAAGAAACTACTTAAATAACGGAAATAATTAAATATTAAAACGCCTCTAAAGTACTATTTACAATAATAAACCACCTAAATGCTAAAACGAAATTGGATGAAAAATATTATTTATTCATTCATCGAGCACAACAGCTTTCGTCGAAAATCGCCGACATACACGAGAACGGGTCCGCAGCATCCCCGGGACAAATCCCCGCCCGGCCCGGCCCGGCCCGGTCCAGCCAGGACCCCCGCTGTTCGGGCTCTTCTACTTGCTTTGAATTGCATGAAATGGAGTTTGCTCATGCTTGTCGTCGTTGATGTGATTCGTGATTCGCTATTGCGGCTTCCTTTCGCGGCAGCCCGATCTTATGCTTCACATGTTTTTATTCTCTTCAGATCGTTGCTACCACCGTGTCTGAGCTGGAATTGGTCCCGGAAAGCTGCGAACGTCTTGCATTAGTTTAGGGTTCTGATTCTGCGTGTTGGTTCGTTCGGAGATCTCTTCTGCTGGATTTGCGTGCTGGTTTACGGGGTTTGTTAAGCAAGTAGTTATCGGAATTGAAGGCATCGTATCAGAGCTTCTTGTAGTACCGCACATGGATTCCTTGACAGTATTGTGATTGGATTGGGAATTGGCACTTGCTCTGAAGGTTCGATAGGAACCTTCAAGAGCTACATTTGAGTTTCTGAAGGTGCAGCCTCGAACTATGCATTGTTTGATGAAGGTTGATATCCTGTTTGCCATCTGAGAGTGGATCGGTAGGCAGGTGTCATACTAGCGATCAAGTTAAGAATCAAGAATGTCGTTCTTCAATAAGTTGAAGCATCTCGATGCGTACCCGAAGATTAGTGAAGACTTTTACAGCCGGACTCTATCTGGTGGTTTAATCACGCTCGTATCTTCCGTATTTATGACTCTTTTATTCATCACGGAATTTCGTAAGTGACTTTAGATTCTGTCTTGTCTAATTTGATGTTTATTGGATTTGTCTAATGGAGTCAGCTGTTCTTGCATTCGGAGTGATTAATAATTCACAAAACACTTACATTGATTCTGTGCTGCAATTAGTCCATTTAGTACTCTGATTTCAACGGTAGTTTGTTCCAGAGGGTTTATGCTTGGCTCGCTATTTCTCTTGCCACCTTCCATGAGTCACTCAGATAGCCCCCCAGCTCTGCAGCTATTGCATGGTTTCATTACCTCTAAGGGAATGGCGGATTGAGACAGCATTTATGTGTTATCCTCCATGGGTGATCATCTACCTGCTTCGCTGTGTTTCAGTATGCAATGGATGCTCTCTAGGGTTTAGCCGTGAGTTTTTTGTGATCTCTAGTTATGAAGAAAAACATGGTTGTTTCAGATGTAAATATTCTTGTTGGCCGAAAAGAAATCTACATAATAATTTAAAGAACGCTGTGGAGGCAGGCATTAGCAATGGTGTTCCCGCAACTAGCAACTGAAATAACGCTCTTACTGGCTTTCAGGGATATATCTAAGTGCCCAGACACAGAATCAGCTGGTGGTGGACACTTCTCGAGGGGAAACTCTTCAGATAAATGTATGCTTAGGCTCAACTCTTCATTATCACTGTTGACGTTTTGGTTGCGCATTATTCTTACCTTTCCGCTGATTGGTCATTGTATATGTTTCTCTTACCTAGGAATGTTGGCTGATCTTTCGGGCCGTTTGTTCGAGTGGCATGTGTCCTAAGATCATAGAAGTCGATGATGAGTGCAGAAGCTATTTCTAAATTGTCGCTTCGTAAGTCTTTGCAGTTGGACATTACGTTCTCGGCATTGGCGTGCTCTGTTGTCAGCTTAGATGCAATGGACATTAGTGGTGAGCAGCACCTGAATGTGGTAAGTTCGTTTGGCTATTGCATGTTCCAAACCTGCTCACGACATAACACATATTTGGTTGCGACAGACAAGTGCTCTGTTTGTTTCCTTTTCTACTTTTGTGCTCATCCGAACAACAGTGATCTATGAGTTTATTACAAAAACAATTTCGCTCTTTTCCACCTCATCTGTGCATCTGCAGAGGCACAATATCTTTAAGAAAAGACTCGACGTCCATGGAAAAGCTATCGACGCCCCGAAACCTGATGCCATCAATGCTCCTAAGGTGAATCTCGAAATTCGCAACTTAGATTTGGATAGGGAAGCTTTCAAGAACTCGTCTCTCTTAATTTGAAGCATAATCCGTAAGACCAAGGTAGGTGTCTCTGTCGTCACTTGGAATACTTTCTGTGTTAAAAGCTTGTTCCATTTGAATAAGGAGGAAATTGTTAACAATGACACGTATTTAAACTCAGGTCCAGAGGCCGTTGCAAAAGCATGGTGGAAGACTTGAACACAACGAAACATACTGCGGCTCCTGTTTTGGCGCTGCGTCAGTGAGTCTCATATGCCAACTTCTTTGCGTATTTTAGGCAGTAATGCGTTGTTCAGAAAATCATTTTACATCGTTACACTCTATGTGGGTATCGCCATCAGTATGCATGGCCATGAAGACAGACTGCAGGTGCAGGGTTCATACCTTGAGAAGGATGGAGTAATCAAATGAAATTGTAGTACAAGGAAAGAATCGGACTTAGCCTGGCCTAGTTGAAAGCTGATTTACCAAAGTTTGGTACAAAATGGAATATGTTGACTGCTGCAGTCAGATGATGAATGCTGTAACTCGTGTGAAGAGGTGCGAGAAGCGTATCGAAAAAAGGGGTGGGCCTTGATCAACATAGATATTATCGATCAGGTCGGTCTTGCTTAATCTGTTACGAGTTGAATGTAGTTGAACCAGTTACCTAGTCAATAGTTTCCTTTACTGTGGAATACTCTGTGGATGCGTCAAAATTTTGTTTGTTTGCTGCTCATGTCTGAACTGATTCGAATTCTGTCCGCCGTCTTATGTTCATTTTATTTGCTCACGCGTTGGCGTGTTGAGTCCCTTCAGTGCCACAGAGAGGGTTTCATCGAGAGGGTTAAGGAAGAAGCTGGAGAGGGTTGTAACATCTATGGAAAATTAGAGGTGAATAAGGTGGCAGGGAATTTCCATATTGCTCCAGGAAAATTGTTTCAGCAATCGGCTATGCATCTTCTGGACCTTTTGGGAATCCGCAGCGACAGCTTTAATGTAATTATCGATGAACTTTTTCTTACCACTAGCATTTATGTGCTTCTGCGTCATTCTTAGACTTCTGAGTATGCAGCGGTTGAGGTAGTAGCACATCCATTGAAACAACTCTTAGACTGGACTCGTTTACGTTGTGTGTCTATGTTCATGTCTTTATTGTTCACGATGAAAGAACATGATTCAGAATTGGATACCAGATTGGCTGATTCGTTTGAAGGGTTTTTATTCTTGCAGGTAAGCCATATTGTCAACGAACTTAGTTTTGGTGCTCATTTTCCTGGACGGGTGAATCCTTTGGACAAGTAAATTAACTATGCTCTCATCTTTGTTTTCATGTATCACTTCGCTTGTGAAAGGGTCAGGCGGTTAAGGATATAACGAATTTAGCGCCTGATTGGACTTCTTAAGGTTCTTCATGCACAGTTAGAGCCCACAGGCTGCTTGTTCGTATTAGTGTATCTGAAGAAGTAGTGTTAACGCTTTTAGTTCACACCTTTGTACTCGACGACTACTTAATTTACACGCATGCTCAAAAGAAATTGAACCGCTTTGTCTACTTGTTGCAGGATTACGAGCATACAGAAGGACCAAAATGGGATGTACCAGTATTTCATCAAGGTGTTTTATGTCGTTGCATTGCCTTGCAGCTTTCTGCGATGAGAGTTTGGTTGTGATCTTTGATGGATGTGGTGTTCTTAATGGGAGTAGATGGGAAGATTTTCTTGTGGCTACGCTCATTTATGATTGGGATCATGCAAACAGGTTGTGCCTACAGTTTACACCGACATAAGAGGCAGTGAAATTGCTACTAATCAGGTTTGTCAACGTCCTTCTGTGTGAGAGTTTTGTGTGCTTGGTTTTGTTTTGTGCTGGTTTTCATAATATTGTTTCACTTTGTTAGCAGTATTCTAAGCAAAAATAATAGGAGTTTTATTGTCTTAGTTTTCTGTGACGGAGCACTATACAGCGGGAGACCACGGACCAAGAGTCGTTCCTGGTGTTTTCTTCTTTTACGACTTATCACCCATCAAGGTACCCTATCCAACCGTTTCTGTGACGGACCAAATTTTACGTTTTTTGTACACTTCTCGTGCAGAGCATAAATCATCCCAATGGGCTACCTGCCATTCAACTTTAGTTTGATGGAGAGAACTATTAACTTGTGCTGGTGTGGGTGCATGCTCCGCTGGTAGAATATGGATCTGGGCCAACATGTTTTGCAAGAATAGGTTCAGAATTCTGTCAGTCAAACATTTTGCAATTTCGCTGGAAGTTAAGGATGACCATTTCTATTTGTTCTTTCTGCTTCTTCTTCTTCCCACCCTATCTTCCCTCTTTATTGAAACTTTTTATTTAATTATTTAATTGTTTAATGGTTATTATGTGATTTTTTTTTTTTTCCGGTGGTTGCAATTGCAGGTGAAGTTTACAGAGAAGAGACCGTCATTTTTGCATTTCTTGACAACAGTTTGTGCCATTGTTGGAGGTAAAGTCTTTACATTTGTTCTTTGAGAACTCATCAAACTACATAATGTATTTTTTCGAAACCAAGTTTGATGTTTATCGATGTACGGGAGAATCTCAACGTCACAGCAGTGTTTTTGAAGGGAGTTGATTTGGATTAAGTTCGCGTTTTGCTGCAATATAAAATATATGAAATCCTTGGCCACCTAATGCAATTTTGTGTTGATCATGACTACTGAAAGCTGCCTTACCCTGATATTGAAATTAGAGAAGGTGCAAAAACTTAAATCGCTACCATTGCTATCGACACTGATCAGGAAGAAAACTGCCGGTTGCTATGCAGGAGTGTATACAGTAGCAAGCATAATTGACTCTTTTATATACCACGGACATCGAGCAGTCAAGAAGAAGATGGAGCTAGGAAAGTTCAGTTAGTGGATTTTCTTTATTGATTTGAGGACAGCGAAGAGTTCACTTCAAGCAAAGAGTAACGAATAGTAGGGAGAGCTATCATGAATATTTTTGGTTTCTTGAAACGACGATAATTGAATTGAAGCTTGGGAATTTTACTACATATACGTGTTCCTGAATTCTGAATGTACTGTACATTTCGAATGTGCACCGTACATTTTATCAGCTATCGAAAATACTTGCAACAAAGAGTACATACATCCTAATTCTGGTCATCAACTCGGTACAGGGTGGGCGCCACAACTCTCGTCTACATGTGCAACAACAGATGCGCACTAGTAACTAAACTTTTGCTTCCGTTTCAGCCGTGCAAAACTACTCTAGTATTCATCGTCATCCTCATCGTCTTCAACAAAACTGTCCATCTGGTCGTTAAGTGCACCCTGTTTCAGGGCCTGGCGGATAGCCTGCTCATCAACTTGATCATCCTCGTACAGCGATGCAGTGGGACGAACAAACTCTTCCGCCCTAATCTGCCACTGTGGCCGTTGCTTCTCTTCCTCTATCAAGTCTTTCTCAATGGCACTTCTGATGGGTCTAACGATCAGGAAATACTGATCACACCAGCGCGAAAGAAAAATCAGCCATGAAAACAAATAAAAAGAGAAGAAACGAAAGAAGCTAATTGAAAATTGCACTACGATTTTCTTGGATGGTAACTTGCCATTTCTGAAGAACATTGGAACCTTGCAGCAAGAAAAGATGTCTAAACAATGGTCGACAGTAAAGAGGTGAATCTCACATACCTGAGCCAATATTATCAGAGGAATCCACCACTTGCCCTTTCCATTAGCATTGGGACCATCAATCAGCTTCTGATCAACGTGAATGGATGGGGTAGCTCCTGTTGCCACCTCGGCTATCCGATCAACCAGAGCTGGAAGCCAAACCGAGCCATTGGGAAGTACCTGCATCAATAGAAGGAAAACATAACGGGACATTCTTTAGTCAAGTGCAAATTACACCTAAATGTTTCGCCTCGTCAAAATCAGAAGACTGAGGAGAGAATTGATCAATGCGGCTATATCGTCTACATCGACAGCCAGTATTGTATCTGCAAAGTTCCACCAGTACCAGCTCTACGAACTTTGCTGCAACAATTAATCTCAAGCTAATTTCCCGCAACGTCAGTGCACAGATTCCTGGTTCGCATTCAAGCGAATCTGAATAAAGGATACCCTTATTAAGAACACAAATCCTCCACTTGGAATTCAATACCCGAGATTTTCAACAAGCACGAACAATCGATGAAGGCGATTACAGGAACATACAATAGAAATAATTCATGAAATAGGTGAAAGCTATATGCCTTTTCTCCTTCCGAATTTGTGTTGCATCGACCACTATTTTCCACCAACATGTAGGATATCTGCGTGCCATTTCACAAAAATTACAGACATTTGAGCTATCAGGTGCGAGAATTGCAATAATAGATTCCATCAATTAATGAAATTACCAAGCGGCACACATAATATGTCAAGTTTGTGAATAAAAGCCAATTTGTGCACGAATACTAGCATTTGAGGAGCTTTTCTCACCTCTCCCTCGCTCTTCTTGAAACCTGCCTCTTGACGAATTGCAGCCCGCAAGGCAGCTGATCTATTATTCACAAACTCGGTGTAGTCCACACCGTCAGGAGGAGACAATTGCGCGTGGGTAAGCGCGATTATCGCAATGCGCCAAAAGTTAGGTCCAAAGCTCCGCGCTAGAGCCCTTATAACCTGCTTGTCTAAGTTGTCCACACGATAGCCATCTAAGCGATCAACATAAAGAACTACATCAATAGTCTTGTTCAATAAGAACCTGCAATGAGAAAACACTTGTTATGATCCCGAATTGGAAAGGTGAAATGATATGCCATGTCTGGCATTTAAGCACAAATATTCACAATCTCGAACCCTAAAACTTCAGCTAACCTGAGTAATAACCAAGCACTCGGAGTTCAAATACGAAGTATCTGGATTACAAATACCTTTTGATAATGTCTAATGCTTGGTCGTTAATACAACCACCTTCAATCAGGCCGGGTGTATCAATGACATTCAACGTAAACCCTGCCCTAGTCCTTGCACATTGGAGCGGTCTCAAAGTCTCTGACTGTATCATCAAATCATCAAGTCGTCAATGACGTATGCGTCGTATCTCAAACATTCCGGTAGCGATGACCTTGAAAACGCCATTCAAACAACATCTTCAGGTTGCGCCTAGTAACATTACCTGAAAAGCACTGACGACTGTGACCCTTTCGCCAATAATTGAATTAACAGTTGAGCTCTTCCCGACACCACCTTTTCCCACCACTAAAACTGTCAGCGACTCCTTTTTCTGCACGAATCCCAGCAAGGGGCATCAACAAAATGCGATCACTGTCAATACCCATCTCAGAGAATTCCAGTGACCGAGTTGAAAACACAGAATGCTGAACACAATCTCCAACAATCTCCCCAGCAACAAAAACCAAGATGCTAATTCTAGAGAACGTGAAGACTGTGATTGATTCCAACCGCGGGTTACGAAAAAGCGCTTCAACACCGAAACCGGCACTTAAACCACACTCAAAAATCAAAACCCAAAACCCAATACTAACCTGCTGTCGGAGTTTCCCAAGAATGTTATGCAGAGCCGTCTGCGTGGCCACGGGAAACTGCAGCAGTCCGGTCCACTCACGCGCTTGAGTTGCCGCCATCGCTCTCTGCCACACACACCCCCCCCCCCCCCCCCCTCCCCTTTACCCCTTTCTCTCAAAAACTCAACCAACCCAAAAACCTCAAAAACCCACTTTAAAATCAAAGCATGATTTCCTCAAACCCACATTGCTTGGAATCTCAAGCCATACTCGGAGTGACGCGGAATTCAGATGGGTCTGCAATCAGAAGACGGGGTAAGCATGAGCATAAGGTGCGAAAGGGGACTCTGAGCCTGGAACGGAGCAGCTGCTGAAAGAGAGGCGAAGGGAGCTTTCAAACCATCTGCAACGTTATCACATTGCTCTCTTCCAGCCCACGTCCCATACCAGGTCCTTTCATTTCCATGTCTCATTCCTTATCCCGTTGGTGACCAGCTCATTGAGACTGTCCGTCACTAGATAAAAGCTTTGTAGTAATAGTCGCTCGAAAGTTTTAGTTGTTAAGAAAATATCACTGAGGCTTCAGTTTCTGGAATAACACGCTTCAAGTGAAGGATTGTGCAAAAGGAAATGCCAGATGCCAAACATAGCTGCAGAATACAAAGCCATATACACCATGCTTCAAAAACAAACACAAGATGTGTCCTTGCGGTGTTGGTAACCTGCACGAAGTGTGCCATTGACAGATGGGTACATACGCAGAGGAGAAACAATCGGACTAAGAAGTGGAATTCGGTTGTGATTCCTTTAAAAGAATTCTCTTGCAATGCACGAGCACAATACGCTGCAAAAATGGGGTTCTACCGCGAGACTGAACACGGAAGATTCACTTCGTAGCTTACATTTACACAGAACATATCTGAAGCCTCTGCTCACGTCAACGGTAACAATGCTTCGCGGAATCCACTTGGGTCATTTGGCAACTCCTAAAAGAGAAAGTACAAACAGACGTTGCATTTCAGCCGTCAAACATGCCGTATGTGTAAGCTCAACGTCATAATACCGCTGGCCTTCGCAGAGATCCCTCTATGATTCGAGAAATACCAGAGGAACTAGTTACAATCCGTAAGATCTCACGTAACACTTCCACTACTAGGATGCAGCGGCCAGAAAGAAAGGTTCTCGATTACCAAATCACCTGACAGACATTGAAAAAAAAACACATGGAAAATTTCTATCCAATCTGAACATTATATACTAGACCGACTTGGTGGGTTTTAATTAAAATCCTTGGTACTATTTGGTCGCAGCAAGCCCACAATCTTCGCTAGATTATCAGGAAGTCTGGCAGTTCTCAAAACGTGATCAAGTCTTTAGCATGCTCCCGCTCTGAAGATCTCTCTCTTCCGGTTCCCCTAACAATGGCTCTACTGTCTGTACTTACAGCCGGGACACTTGGCAACACAGTTCTCACAGGATTTTTTGCAGAATTGGAGCTCTGAGAAGGACTTCTAGATGCATAGAGCGCTTGAAGTGCTGCAGCCTCCTCTTTCAGCAACTTCAATTTTAGCTTGTTTTGCTGCAACCGATCCCAGAGTGACATCGAAACAGGACACAAGCAGTATTCCAACAGCTTTGTGAGTGAAGCCTGGTAAGTTGAAGAATGGTGAATGGCAGCAAGGGGGTGTAATTGTCCTCTGTCATTTGTAGACTGTTTCATAGCTTGATTATATGCAGCATGTTCTTCTGCATAGAGTATTTCCTGAAGAGCCACTAAGGAGCTCAAAGGATGCTCAGCTTCCATGCGGCTATGGCCAGGCAGTATTTCCAAAGGAACTTCCTTTCGAATATACTGAGCGTCACTAATATCCAAAGTTGACAAGTGCAAAGCTTCTTGCATAGTGAAAGCATCGTCCTCTCTTACATAATCGGATGAAGCTCCAGAAACGGAAGGCTTATTATCAGATATTGCAAATAGATTTTCAAGTGGTGCACTGGAGCCATGCTGTTCCATATTCATCTTTGTAGCAAGCTGCATGTCTAGGTCCATTTCAGGATCCGCGCCTTCTAGGACACCACCAAAATCAGGAACAGTGGCGGCTGGGGGGTTAGCGTTAGAGGAAGTACCCCACACTGGAACAGGTCTGGAGCTGCGCCCATCTCGGGATTGGAAGGCAATTGCTTGGATTCTCCCAACCTTACTAGAGTCCTCACTGAAACAGGAAAAGATAAGACCCACAAAACCTGGATCAAGCATTTGGTACATGCCTTGTGTCCGCACATCCACATGAGACGGCATAACAGTGATGTGGGGATGCGAGTGGTACCAACCGATCACTCTCGTGGTTTTCCC
The DNA here is from genome assembly GCF_059467195.1 of Physcomitrium patens. Classification (NCBI taxonomy): domain Eukaryota; kingdom Viridiplantae; phylum Streptophyta; class Bryopsida; order Funariales; family Funariaceae; genus Physcomitrium; species Physcomitrium patens. The sequence continues at coordinate 2,728,032 of NC_143434.1, read as the reverse complement.
AGTTGCTGCTGTCATTCTGTCCGCCTGTGCGGTCGCCGCAGCTAATTGCTCAGGGTTCGTCTCAACTCTGTCTTTTCGCCGGTCTAGGCGAGTTTGAGGTGCCGCTGCCCAAACAAATGCGACTGCGCCACCCTTAGAAGTGTACTGAATGTCGCCAAGAAGAAGCCCCATAATCTCTTCTGTTTCGGTTGAAAGAGCGTGAGTGACGCATGTGAGCCAAACCTCCTGAGTCACCTTTACCCCCTCCAATGCCATCTCTCGTGTCCACACACAATGCTCCTCGCTTATAACCTCTACAGATTAATTGCCGCATAGAAGAAATCACTATCTTATACCAAGCCTTCCTTACAAGTGATACAAACGGTCATTCCACTACAGCTTAGTACAACCAATGCAGATTCCTGCATACAAACAGCCCCATCATCAGACACAATTGAATTCCAAAGCTTGCTGCCCCATCCAAGATCCATAACACAACCAAGACATCCACTTCCGTTATTCATACCTCATCCAATTGTGATGCACCATATTCCCTAAAAATTCAAATGCGATTGCAATTCAGCCGCAAAACTTTTGTAGGATTTATAACTTTTTTTAAAAACGATCTCACTTTCAATTCATTCGGAGGGTCTAGAGCACAAACAAAAGATAAAAGAATGAAAATTAAAATTATTTATCCACAAAAACAACAAATGCAATTGTACACAATAAAATGTACAGAGTCTGCAAGAGATCCGTCCATCCTTAGCCCTAGTTCCCACTACCTTGATGAAAATTTCTGGAGCACATCCGAAGCGCTGGTTTTTAGACAAATTACATTACCCTACAAACACAACTCGTGAGCAGCGCAACTAGCACAACACTGCACGAGATACGCAGAAATTCAGATAACGTCAAACAGTCGAAATCCCAATTCCCAAACATGTAATTACCAGTAAACGACACATAAGAACAACAAAAGAAAAGGATGCACACCTTCAGAATTTCCACAACTTTCGTCACTCAGGAGTTCGGCCACAGCAAGGTGATGATTGGCGCCACAAAGATCTTCTCACAAAGCGCTCCAACACCTAATCCCCGCCCATCAAAGCTTGCGAACATTGCCGAAAACGAGACAAACTCCACTCGCTCCCCGTGAGCTCCACCCCGCAACATTCAAGACATACGATCAAAGATTGATAACGAGCAGATGGGTCCCTACGAAAACATCCGAAACGCTTCGTCTAGCAACAGCGGTGGAGTGATCAATAGGAACAAATCGTGTATTGGAGTTGCACCACAAATGGGCAGCGTCGAAGAACATTCAGAGACCGTAAACGCCGACCATCGCCAGGTCACTATAGAAAGCAGTGGGCTCTGCCGAGGCCCTTAGTCTTAGAACAGAAGCCCCCATGACCGAGAATGCGACAACAGACACCGACCCACGGTCAGCTCTCACCGCAGCAGTAGGTCAGTATTCGATAGAACCTGTCCCCGTAATTGTTTAAAATGTCCTTCAAAAGAGTGAAAATCATGCAGTTTTCAAGTTCAACAGAAACATTCTTTTTCGTGTGGGAACTCGACTTCATACTTCATTTTCTGAATTTAAATTTTTTTTACAATGGATTTGAACATAGAAATAAAGATTAAATGTATGATAATAATGGAAGAGGGTGAAATAATTACAAAGAAGTAAGAAGGCTCTCAATCTTATAAACATAAAATGGTTTTAAGTTAGAAAAAATGTCTGATTTTAATTCAGAATTTATTATAAATATATCTAAAATTAATAGTAATACTAATATTAATGATGATAAGATAAAAATATTTTAGATAGAGATATTTTATCTTATTTATTAGAAAATTTAAAAAATATTTAAAATAAATTATATATATATATCAAAATAATATTAGTAGTATTTTAAAAAGACATGAAGCATTTTAAGCGGACATCTTTAAATTAGGGTTTTCTTTCTAAAAAACCCTAATTTTTCTAGAATAAGCTTAGTAAGATGCCCTACAATAAGGCTCCAATGGTGTTACTTTGTATGGTTCGAAGAGGTGTTGCATGATACAATTTGTGCAAAGGAATACTAATCTACAGTTACAATAGTCACATTAGGGTATACATATCAAATTTATTGTGGTGAAAGAATTGCATACCTTTTAGAAATCCTTTGTAGAGATGAAGTTTGGCCTTGTATAGAATCTACAAGATGAGAATACCGACCAACTTTTATTAGTGTGGTACTTGTTTTGTAAGGAGCTTGAGAGTGAAGAAATTGATCTAACAAGGCATAAGCGAAAGCTAACAATGGATGTGAAAACTTTTTCAATTCTTTTTTGCATAGGCAACATTATGACACATATGAAGTTACACCACGTTGTTATACTACACAAGTTCTTATGTGAGAATGCACCAGGCATCTAACTATAGAAGATAAGTAGAAATGCATCAATAATCCTATCAAGTCTAATAGAATCTCAAATAAATTTTAAATAAACCTCAATAATCCTAATCAAACTTTGATCAGTCTAGTATAAATTTAAAAGAAGTTATAAAAGAAACACAAATAAGTCAAACTAATTTTAAAGAAAAATAACAAGAAATCTTTAAAAAATATAAAATAAACCTTTAAAGAAATAATAATAATCTTAAAGAAATACTAGAAATAAAAAATTTTAAAGAAATAATAAAGAATCCTAAAGAAATACTAAAAATAAAATTAAAAAAATAAATCCTAACTAATTCTAATTTAATCCAAACTAAAATCCTAATGTCTCTTAACCAAATTCTAGATCAAATTGTAATGGAATTTTAATCAAATCTTAATAAAATCCTAATACAATCCTAATAAATCCTAAATCCTAGACAAATCTTAAATTAAATCCTAAGCAAAACCTAATTAGACTCTAAATCTTAAACAAACTCTTAATATATCCTAGAGCAGATTGAAACCTCAATAACTAATGACTGAACCATTAATATGAACTCAAAATTTGTGCACTTTTTAATATCTTAGTAAAGAATAAGCACAAGAAAGATGAAATTTATTGCACTTATCAATTGAGAAAAATGCAAGAAAATCCAATTGAGTGTTGGCGACCTCCTACTTCAACCTAAATACTAAACTTCTAGTGCCAATATTTCATTTTTAAACAATTAAATTTCTCTCAAATTTTACCTAAACATTGTAAATCAAGTCTGATATATATATATATATATATATATATATATAAAATTTACTACAATCCAATTGATAGATTGCTAAAGATCTTAGAAATACTCACTGATCCTCAAATTCCAAAATCTAAGACCTCAATCTACAAAAGCCCTCATATACTTTAATTTAATTGTTTGATTGACATCAAAATTTGCATACATATTTACAACTAGCACATCAATATATTGTCCAAATTTTACTTGAACACACATGACAAAACTCAAGAAATCCTTAAATTTATAAACATATTTTTATTTCTCAAACCTTCATCTTTCTAAGAACATCACTAACTTTAAAAATCTCTCAAAATCTCAATATTGATTCAAATGATATGAAATCAATGCCCAAAAATCTTTCTTTTAGTTTTCTCTCAAATCCACTTCTTTAATATATCAAAGAACCTTCAAAGTTATTGTATGGATGCAATTTTATGCCTTGGGGTTTAATTTTGACCTTGGTTGACAATTAATCCTCTTCAGATATCAATTTTTGGTAATTTGAAGTAATTTTTTTTAATCTAATTTTAATTCTTTTTTAAATATGTCTATATAATTTCTTATCTCATTTACTTTGATTTGGCTCATTTATGCCTCTATAAAGTGAGTAGAAGTTTCTTTTAGAAAAAGCATTATTAAGACTAAATTTTTTACTATATTTCTATTATTTATTCTTATTTTTCTACTACATCTTTTTACTAGGCTCTTCTATAATAACATCTATATTTTTATTTTTTTACTTTATCATTGCATTGCCACATAACAATGCTAAAGCATGGACAGTGTACAATACAAATGCCTCAATTAAGCAATTTTTTAACTAAGTGAATTTTAAAAACACCATTGCAATTCATTTCAAGACTGAGAAAGTACTCATGTTTATAATTAATTGGGACATTGTGGATGTGATTATTAGTGACATGTTCAATGCCAATGATAAGGAATCCATGTCTACTCATGAATGAACATTGTCAATTTTCAAGTTATTCAAAGATGCAAACAATGACCAAATTGAGCTTGATAGAGAGCAAGATCTGAACTATAAAGTATACAAGGTAAAAATCAATTATTTTTCATTGTTCCATTTTATGATTGACTTTGTCTCTTGTGGAACCTCATTTTGAATGGCAACATATCTTGTAGATGTCATAAAGATTTAATTACATGTGGAATATTTCAATGGGTGCAATAACAACCGTGCGGCTTCATTTGTAAAGGTAGTTTGTGCTATGAGTTTCTAAAAAATCACCAAGCTCCTCCACATATAGTGGACATTTTTGCTCACTCTTGACATTTGCTTAAAATAAGACACTTCTTATCTTAACTTCTGAATTTGATTTGAGCATTAATCAAAGTTGTACAACTTCCACCTTCTTTCCATTTTGCTTTTCAATCATAAGACAACTAAATTAATTTTCAATGCAAGTACAAAACTTTTTGATATCATTGCTCCAAAATATAAGACACAATTAGTTAGAATTAGCACAAATGGTGAGTAAATAATAAGTGGGCAAGTTTTTGGCATCATAATGAGAATGACTGAGGCAGTTGGTGATGGAGCTAAGCAAGTAGAGTATGTTTTGCATGAACTTGACCTCGTGGTCTAAACCAAATATGTTAAGCTGAATGATGATCAATTCATCAACATCTTGATGGGCCTTATTTCTTATCTTTGTTGGTAGTACAATTTCATTGGGAGGATGGATTGTACATGCTCAAAATTCATGGACATACAATTATTATTTATAAAAAAATTGAGTGGATTTTTGCAATAAGAGTCTGCAATGATGTATAAGTACCTTGTATAGAAGTTGCTTGCATATATCTCTTTGTCATTTTGGTAGATAGTACTACTTGTACTTGATGATATTGCAGAGATAATATCCAGTATCATGATATGCTGTCAAGGACAAGAACTGGATGAAAAAGCAATTCAGACAAGTGAGCCTTCATTCAAAGAAAGGTAACAAAATATAAATAAACAAGTATGTATATTGAAAGAAAAACTGGAATGGCTATTGCCAAAGACTAGAAAAATATGAAGACTCTTGAAACTAGACTGAAAACAAGAAAGAAGTTGACAAGAGTGAAGAAGGCTTCACTCTTGTCTCTATATATACTATCTAACTAGGGGCTACATGGCGACGTTGTATAGGACCTCCAACATGTGTTGACTTTGTAGGACACATGCCTTGACTTACAAGGCAAGTTTTTCTACGTGTGGGCCACATTGTTAGCTTGGTCTTCAAGCTAATAACATATGTGGCACATGGCCAACTTGTTGACCACGTTTTTAATCCAAAAAGTCAATTAAAGACACCTATAAAGTCAAAGCAGCATCTATGAAGCTTCCATACCAAATACTATAGAATTAACTTATTTTTATCTACTTTTACTTACTTCTATCTATTTATATATGTAATTATTGGCTTACATGAGTATGTTTGTGACATATGCTTGCAAAGATTGAGTATTCTTTTAAATCAATAAAAAGTTCAACTTGAACGTTTGATTCAATCTTTGGTAGGTTTATGCAAAATGCAAGGTCCATACATTATGAAGACTTTGGCCATGGCTTATGGTCCTTCAAATGTGGTTATTTAAAAACCTTGGTATGTGGCTTTTACAAGTACATAGACTCTCATTCAAGATCAAGGCACATTCTTGATGAACTTCATGGCTTTACTACTTTCAGTCAAGGCCGAGGTCGTGGTTTATAAAGTAGTAGCCTTATTTCTTATATTTGTCAATAATATTAAGTCTATTATTTTCAAATATAATTGCAAGAATAATGTCAATAATGAGGACATTCCAAAAGTGTTGCCTTATAATTTGTGTATACTATAAACATCTCCACTATGGATTTCTATCTATTGGTATATGCTACAATTGGACAAGTTGTTCAATCCATTGATAATATTAAAAATGACCATCAAATAATAGTGCACGCCTATCGCTATTGTATAGTAACACAATTATATGGTAAAAAATAAAAATATGGATGTTGTTATAAAAGAATCTAGTAGAAAGATATAATAGAAAGACAATGATAAATTAGAAAAATGTATTAAAAAGTTTAGTCTTAATACTATATTTTATAAAAGAGACTTCTATTTACTTTATAGACGCATAAATTAGCCAAATTAAAGTAAATAAGATAAGAAATTAATATAAGTATATTTAAAAGATAATTAATAATATTTTAAAGTAAAATTTATTCCAAATTGTTAAAAATTGATACCTAGAGAGGACTAGTTATCAACTTGAGTCAAAATCAAATGTTGAGGCACAAAACTACATTCCTACAGTGATTTTCGAGTTCCTTTGGAAATCAAAGAATTGAATTCAAGAGAAGACTTTATAAGGTTTTTTAAAATATTGAATTCAAGTGATTTGAGTTTGTAATGACTTTGTAAGAGCTTTGAAAATTCATAGTTGATTTGGATGACTTTGGATTTTGTGAAATAAAATAAGATTTATAATTTGGCATATTTTGTGAATTCTACATAAGATTTATAAAAGGAATTTTGTAGAATTGTGAATATAGTTATGCTTAATATATGTAATAAATTTGAACTTAATCAAATGATTGGATTGGAGGTTATTAAAATTTAAGTGAATTAGGATCTCAAAAATTAGATTTTTAGGTCTAGTAAGGTTATGTAAGATTTGCAACAATTTGCCAATTGAATTGAAGTGATTTTTTTGGAACTAATAGTTGACTTGACTTCCAATACTTATGCAAAATTTGAGTACAAGTTAACAATTCAATCAGGAGATATTGCTGTTGGAAGATTAACATTAAGGTCAAAGATGGAGGTTAGCTAACCTCTAACTGAATTATGACATTTTTCTCCCATTTGGTGAATTCAATACTCTTCAAATTTATTTTACTTGTTATTAATTAAAAAATTAAGAGATACATAAAATTTTAAGCAAGATCAATAGTTTAATCAATAGATATTGAGGTTCTAAAATTGCCTTAGGATTGATTTGAATTGGTTACATTTTGGTTATGGTTTGATTTAGGATTTAGGATCTAATTAAGATTGATTTAGAGATTAGAATCTAATTAGGATTTTTTAAGGATTTTTTAGGATCTTTTTAAAGATTTCTAAAGGATTTCTTTAAGGTTCTTGTGGATTTCTTTAGAATTTCTTTAAGGATTTCTTTTTTCTTTTTTCTTTTGGATTTCTTTCGGATTTCATAAGAATTTCTTTGAAATATTTTTATAATTTCTTTATGATTTTTTTAGAAGTTTTTAAGGATTTCTTTGTGTTTCTTTTATAATTTATTTAAAATTTAATTGAGCCTAATCAATATTTGATTATGTTTGTTAAGCTCTAATTTTAATTTATGAATATTTTTATTAGAATTATGAGGACTTGTTATTGTAAATTTCTTGTACCTTCGACAACCAAGTGCCCAGCTCATTCTCAAGCAAGACTTTACACAATACAACACTGCAAAAAAAATAACCTTCAAAGACACTGTTGACAAGTGCTCCAATTTGCAAATAGAATTTCATATTGAATGAGCTCATTGCAATAGCCAATTTCCACAACTTCAAAAATTTTGTGGCAGATTGGCCTCCATTTTTCCTAACACAAGTATTGACAAATCTGACTTCTCTATAACTGGGTGAGAGAAGGATGGATATTGGCAATGCCTCACGAACTTCTTATTCTATTCTACATTCTAAAATAATTGATAGAGTTTGTCAAATTTGATGAGGATGGATGCTTTTAGATAATTTTGTAGACAAATTTCATCCATTCTTAATTTATCTAAAATAAAACCTAGCTGCAATCCTAAAATAAGCTAAATTAGATATTTCAAAGAAAGCCTTAGTTTAAAGAGGCCTAATTATAAGTATTAATTTATCCAAATATATATATATATATATATATATATATAAAAATCAATACTTATATTTGATAAACACAATGTGCAAATACTAACAAGATATTTTATGATTTGTACAAGAAAAAAAAATTGATCTACTACCATCTTTGTTTGGTTTTACATGCAAGATATAATTAATTTAATAAATTAAATAAGTAAGATAAATATAAATATTTTTTATGAAATAAATGCATCTTAGTTGAATAAAAATTCAAGCATGGAATAAAAACATATTGCGCTAATTATGATATCAATTACTAGACATGAATAATCTTGTGTTTGGATTTTTATTCTGATCTTTTAAGATTACTATATATATATGAATTTTTGCTTTAAATTTTTTTAGTAAGATTTAATAAAAAGATATGTTTACCATAAATAATTTGGATGTAAGCTTTATGAAAAAGAAAATACTAAAGTTGATGTGGCTAGATCAATAAAAATTGCTTATCATTACTTAAAACTCCAAAATCAATCTTTTTTTGTTGCACAAAAGCTGTGCAAAATCTGTTATTTTTTTATGATATAATTATGATGCTCAAAATTCACATGCTTTAAATTTAGTCCAAAAAGATGAAAAAAAAAAAAAAAACAAAACAAAGCAAAAACAAAGCAAAAACAGCAACAACAACAACCCAGATAAAACTTGAGAATACTGCAGATTTTTGTTTTAAATTATTATTATTATTATTGTTATAGAAAAATATTAATTAAATAATCACACTATATATATATATATATATATATATATATATTGTGGTGTATGTACTGACCTTGTGAGCATTCCTGTCTGTGTAGGTGTGAACGCGTTCTACAGCACCCTCCCTCGATTGGCCCACGTTATATATGTCAGCTGAAAGGGAAGGAGGCCCAAGAGAGTCACTCAGTCAGTTAGTTAGTGTTCCAAGGGGGAGGAAGGAATGGAGCCAGCCCTGCTTGTGGACAATGAAACCAAGCAAGGAATAGGAACGAAGGGGAAGGAAAGCCTAAACAGAAGAAGAAGAAGAAGAAGAAGAAGAAGTCTCGGCCTCGCAGCCCTAATTCTCTTGACCTCGCCATCGCCGTCGCCACTCCGCCAATTCGCCTTCCAGTTGCATCGCCGTGGCCTTTTTTCCCCCCTGGAATTGGAAGAGACAACCACATGCTCCGCCGGGGCTGGTTCGTCTGAGCGTTACGATCGCCGTGATGGCGGAGCTCCACAGGTTATGATGAAGGAGCTTAGGCGCAGGACTATGGCTTATGACGTCTCCATAGGCGTTGCGGAGGTCGGGATAGGAGGGGACGGAGGCGAAGGTTGCTTTGCGATGTCAATGTGTGCAACCGCAGATTGTTTCGTGGAGGTTTATGAAAGTCGCGTGGATGTGGCCTGGAGTGCTAATATATTGGCGGCGTTTGAGTGCGGGGTGGTGTAGAGGTCGTGAATCGTGGTGTTGATTCCTGCGAGTCGCGGTTGGTTGTGTTGAACAGGATGTGTAGGTTCGGAGGTTTATGCGTGAGAGGGAAGGCTTATTGAAATGCTGAGTGAGCTTGGAAGGGTTTGTGGTTGTGATTGGTAGATTTGCGATGGGTGATCCGTCAGATTTTGTTGCAGCGCAGGCGGTAGTGCAGGGGGCACAAGAGGATGAGTTCGCACAATTGGCAGGTGCTCATGCCATGCAGCATGCGCCAGATGATATCTCTACGTCTTACGTGAGCAAGGAGATGTCGCAAGCTATGTCTTACTCGGTGACCGCTGATGAAATGAAAAGTAATGCAGCTCGCGTTCAAATTTCAACTATAACTCCAGCACCGGTTGGTGCACAGGATGCGCATATTCTTCAAGCGAGCAAAGGTTCGCAGAATTCGACAGTAGACGATGAAGGGCACGATGAAGGAACCACTAGCAGGCCGGGACGGGTATGGATGGAAGCTACTGGTGCTGCATCATCTTCAGTTGCATCCCAACGCGCTCGCGATGAGCCGGATCCTGACAAGTTCGAATTCCCAATTGAAACTGTTGCCGCAGTTCTGCCTCCGCCGATTTTAAAGGCACCTCGGAAGCCTTTTCTTCAAGCTTTGACACTGCCTACTGAACAGTCACCCCAACCATCACCGCATGGGAGCGAACAAGAGGACAGCCGGAGAGCGTCACCTACTATGACGCCATCCTCGTTTGTTGCACACACTGTGATGAACAAGAAGCCACCCAGGGCCTTGACTCGTCTCAAAACACGCCTTCAAGACCCTCCTCCCATGACGCCCGCAGTCAGTGCTCTTGTTTCCAGGGGCCGTCTTTTCGGGAACAGCCCAGATCAAGAATATCCGCCGCCTATGACAAGCAGGGGTATGCCTACTAGTCGAAAATTTTCAGTGGCTGGAAATTTGAGCCACGTTGCCTCATTTGCTGCAGCTACACCAGGAAAGCTCAGGTCCATGGCATCCGCGCTCTTCACACCTCGAGGTTCTGCAGCCACACCACATCCTTTCCCGCCTCCAGAAGAAGAGGTAGATCCCTTGAAACAAGCTAGTCTTAAGCTTATCCCGCGTATCAGCTTTAATTTTGAAGGAAACGTTCAATATATTTTAGACGCGTTTTGCTTAGACTACAAACATGAATATGTTAACCTCCCCGGTGATGCAGATTGATCCTTTGGATGACGAGTCCATTCCAAAGTACAAGAAATGGAAGAAGACGGGCAACCGCCGGCTTCATATATTACAGTGGTCCTGTCTCGTTACTGCGTGTGTCCTCCTCGCGTGTTCTGTCCGTATACCATCTATGAAAGGCATTCATTGGTATAACATCATTCTATGGCAATGGCTTACTCTTGCACTTGTGGTGACATGTGGTCGACTCGTCGCTGGTTGGGCAGTCCAGGTATAGTGTTTTATTTTCATCCTCTCCTTTTTAGAAAGAGCTGTGACCATTGCAGAAGCTCATCCTACATTAAATGATACAAATCACCTGCATCTGCTTATATTCACATAACTCACGGGATTCATGGAATTGTGGGCAGCTCCTTGTTTTCTTGATAGAACGTCATTTCCTACTCAAACGCCGAGTTCTGTACTTTGTCTATGGATTGAGGCATTCTTTCAAAAACTGCATATGGTTGGCGCTGGTCATTGGAACCTGGAAGGTCATTCTCAGAAACAATACCGATCAAAATACCGTTCCTGTGATCACAAAGGTACAATTATATATCTCCTTAACACAAGCTTTATCTTTGTGTCTTAGTTGACGCTAGAGTTTGCGATTGGCTGCATCTGGCATGTTCAGCAATAATGTTAGTTTCAACCAAATCCATTCTTGGCCGGCAACTAACGTGGGAACTGGTTGGGATTTTGGGAACAGATTCTGTGGTGCTTTTTCACCGCGTCAGTATTGTGGATGGCAAAAATTTTATTTGTTAAAACCGCAGCCAATAGCTTTCATCGTGCAGCCTATTTTGATAGGATTCAGGATTGCTTGTTTCATCAATACGTTTTAGAGACGATATCGCAACCAAAATCATTCGAAGACGACTACTATTGGGGTTATGGTACAGGGCCGGCAGTTGAAACCAGCGTCAAACGGGTAATTATTAGCAAATGACTAGGATCTTGGTGGAACTCTAAATTTTCCCATTTCTATGCGCACTAGAGTTAGAACTCAAGTCTTTGTGATGGCCGACAGGAACCTGTAAACCAGGAGCCAGATTCTGCCGTTGGACGAACGTACTATCGTACTAACTCGTCAGAAGCAAGTAAAGCTAATAAAATTTTGAAGGCTTCAGAGTTGGAAACGCAGGTACGATAATAAGGCATATCTTTTTATATCGCTAAGCTTTAGTTCTGATTCTCTTCTACCTAGTGTGTGAATTTAATTGGACAATCAATTTAACTATTGAAAACATAAACTTAAATCTGATCTTTGTGGTATCGGGGCCAGGAGCATACAATAAATATCAACGGTTCTCATGCTCCTGTTGTTCAACGGGGTTTAGATCCTATTCCACCATCCCCAGGTAAAACACATGTGTTAACACACTAATGTCACATTCTGTAATCGATGAATAAATGTATCACATTAAGCGCACTGTGTTAACAAATTAATATTACTTTGTCTTCGTATCTCTCAGTTCATCAGAAGAACAAACTCGATTTTGGATACTTCTTGGTCAACGGCGTTTGATAGATATCAAGGGCACAAAGTCATCAAAAGATGTCCATATATGGTCAAGTCAGTACTTGGTGCATGGGTAGTTTAAAATCTCGTGGTGCAATGTACGGATGGATTCTCAGTGTCATGTGGCATTAACTGCACTGATGAGAGGTTTTTGGAGAGCAACTAGTATATGAATGTTGCGAATGAACAGTCCTTATATTCATACAATGTGCGATGTTGTAAAAGATAATTGGTGTATCCATTAGAATTGGTTTGTAAGTCTGATTTGCTATTGTAGGATTGCTTGGTAAACGCTGATCTACTAAATGTGAGGACATTACCAAGATAAATTGGTTAGACAGGATGCAGCACATTCTATTGATTGAAGAATTTTCTTTATTCATTTACAGCTCCCATTCCTGCAATGCAATTCTCAAGTACGGCGCAAACTTCATCACATCCAGGTCCAACCAGCAACAACGATGGCCATTTTGGCACAGGTTTTAGTCCTGCAGCAGGTCTACAAACCTCCAGGGCTAGGGCTAGCTACCTTGGTTTTCCAGCTGTAATTGATGGCAAAACTGTGGAGCCAGCCGTTATCATTGCACAGGATAAGTTACAAGGATTGACCTCTGATGTGAGTTTCTAAAAACTAAATTCTTCAGTATTATTTTCTTGTCGTTTTCCTTCTTTGTGTAAACTATTCTAAAAGAATTACTGCATTATTCAGTTGTCATATTTGAGCATTCATAGAAGTGATAACGGGTTTGCCATGCCCCTCCTGGTTCAGTCAGTGTCACCGTGGACCTTGAAGAAATTGATGAAGCTGGTTCGAACCCACAACATGTCGACGTTCTCATCGATGTTGTCAGCCGATTGGGAGATTGATAGTGAAGCCCAAGCTAAATCTGCGGCTAAGCAGGTGTGCATCTTTCTTTTTGACTAGGTAAATTGAATAGGCATCCCAGAAAGTTTTATTTGAATGATTTTGTCTACTGCAGACGTTCATGACTGGTATTTGAGAAACATTTTTCTAGTGACCAAGTTGAAAACCCTGATTTTGTTCAATCTTGAGCCTTATTTACATCAAACAAGCCAGTTGAGCAGTGCAAACATTTTCGACTCAACTGGCATTAGTTTGTTCAATCTGTGGTTAAGAAGAGGTTACAGTCACGGTATCTCACTCCTGTGTGTTCTATATCAATTGAGGAAATCTAGTAACCATGATTTTGTCACAGATTTTTTACAACATGGCCGACCCAGGTGCGAAGTACCTGACATTAGATAATTTCACGGAGTTTTTGCCCGAGGACAAGGCAGCGAAGGCATTTGGCTTGTTTGAGGTTACTGATCAAGGACATATTTCGAAAAAGGGCCTTATGCAATGGGTGGTTAGTGTCTACAAGGAGCGCAAGGCATTGTCCCTGACCCTTAGTGATAACCGCACTGTAGTTGCCAAACTTCATCGCGTCCTTGATGTTGTAAGTGTACTTACTCACTCATAATGTATATTTACAAACTTGTTGCAAGAACATCCTTCAGGTTCCCGAGCACTGTTCTAGGAGTAGGTTCCATAGATGAACACTTACAATTCGGGCTGCTGATTTTAGTGCAAACAAAATTGACTCTGGTTATATACTTGAGGTTAAAAAAATCTTCTAGTATAAAGATTGGTAATGATCATCATATTTTCATGGCTAGCTAAACATTTGGAATTCCACTTTCACGCCTTACAGGTTAAGAAGTCATTACAGGATCTCACATTTTTGTTGGAAAAGTCATGCAGCTTATGTTGGCCATCTTGTTGACGATTTGCTTTCTCATCATGGGAGTCAACACGCAGAAGCTATTGGTTGCTTTCTCCTCAATATTGCTTCCTTCTGTGTTTGTCTTCGGCAATGCAGCAAGGAGCACATTTGAGTCCCTCATCTTCCTCTTCATTATGCATCCTTTTGATGTGGGTGACCGGATTAATGTTGACAACGTTTCCTTGGTTGTTGAGGTGCATCTTGACCCCTTAATAGTGTGTCTTTATATTTTGACGCAGAAATTGCTGTTTGAACGTGCATATTGAACCAGACTTGAAACTGTCCGAGTGTAATCCATTTAGTTCTCAGTTAATATGATCTGCTTGCATCATCTATATTTAAAAAGCGTCATGATCATCAGTTTTAATGTGAGGAGGGGAGGAACTGAGACCTGGCTATTACTTCCTAAATGTATGCTGATTTTTCATTTATTAATATTATATCTGCAGGAAATGAACATTCTCAACACCATCTTCTTGAGGTACTCAACATAATTATAGCGTTGTATTTGTAAATTGCTCTTGATTTGTTGGAAGCATCTCTTGTAAAATGCTCGTCGATTTATTAAATCTTGCTCAAAAGTACGTGGCGTGTCGCTTTCTTAACAACATGTTCGTGCCTGACAAAATTCGTGTATTGGTACAGTGGTTCGAATGAGAAAGTCTACTACCCGAACTCTGTTTTGGCATCAAAACCAATCTCCAACCTCTACCGCAGCCCTGACCAATGGGATGCCATAGAATTTCAAATTCACTCAAGTACCCCATGTGAGAAAATAGGAATCTTGAAGGAGAGGATGACCAAGTATATTGAGAGTTTGCCACAGTACTGGTATCCTACGTTTCGTTTAGTGTGCAAAGATATTGAGGACAGCAATCGCATGAAGATGGCTCTTTGGATGCAGCATCACATGAACTTCCAGGTTAGGCATCTATGCCATCGGCTTGTGGAACTGATTTAAAATGCAATGCTTGAATTATATGCCCTTGCAACGTCAACTATCCACCATTGAATACTTTTCAACTTGTTTTCTGTAGTGTCATAAACTACACAGATTAACGATCACTTTGACCTGATGGTTAAGCCAAATAGGAAACTTGCAAACTTCACTGTTTTCTCCGCAATTTTGTGGTGGATAGGAGTCTGGTGAAAGGTGGCAGCGTCGTAGCAACATGATATTGCACATGAAGACATGTATGGAGGACTTAAAGATTGGCTTTATGCTACCCAGGCAGGAGATTACTGTAACTGGGATCCCTCTTCTCGACGTTCCCCACACTCGTCTGTGAAAAAACCTTTTTGTCATCGACAGATTTGGATTAACACCTACGTTTGGGGCCTGTGCCGACTTTCCCTCTTCCTGCCAGTGCTTCGAAGGTAAGTATCACAAAAAGATGAAGTCACTAAGACTTGAACACAAAGGGATTTTTTGTCCTATAACTTTTGAATTGCACAGTATGATTTGCCACGAATACTTCCATAGCATCCTACTGTGACGATTAAAGAATGAACAAAAATAGAGTAGGCTTCAGAAGAGACGCTCGAACAGACATAAGAAAAGTGCTGGATGGTTAGATCTACAGCATGAACCGTTGTTATGATTTGGGAAGAGGACAATTACGTCAACACAGAAATCTCGACCCAGACACGACTAAATGGTCTTCTTCGCCCCCATGAAATCTGCATTTCTGTCGTCATATCCCAGCAAAAATTGCAGAAAGATAATTGTCCGACTTGCTATGTCTGATGGTGAGTTGCACCTTGACATTACTAAAAACAGATAACCTCAAAATATGGTGAACAGAAATTTAAAATCACTGAGAATTTTTTGTTTTTGTTGTGGGAAATCTGGAAATAAATTTAAAGAATAATTTCGCCTTACCTATACCACCTTACAATAACAGCCACATGAGGGACTGTCGACGTTAGATCAACTTGAAGAGCAAAATCTTCTCTTCCCAATTGGAGTGGGTGATTTGAAGACTGAATTTTGAAGTTCATATAATACGGTACTGATTATATTGGCATGTGCCGGAAATACGAATTAATCAGATTTTAAGGTTAAGTAGTTCTCAAAGCGAAAGATTTTCCAAGTGTGGAGGCCGCCCTTAGAAGGTTGTAGAATGCAGGTCAATGAGGTTCCCTAGGAGCCTGCAATTCTCTCTTCGATACTCATGCGGAAGTAAGCCACTTTAACACGGTTTAGGCGATGATTGATTACATGGAATAGTTCGACCTCCTGATAAACTACTTAACTTTATAAGAAAACAACAGTCCTCGTCCTTCAGTTTATTACCGGTCATGAACCCATGGACATTCATCAAGTGCATGAGGTCACCAATGTAGAATACTTAAAAATCTGATTTTTCTTGAACACACATTGCATCTTCACGTGCACAGATTAGAATGCGGCACATGTAACCGTTCGGCACCTCACCAGATTCGCGCATGGTGGAAAATGTTCGCAAGGCTCCTTTCTGTATGCTTAATCTCAAGTAAACGCGTACCAAAGTGCCACAGCTTTCCGTGTCATCAACCCAACCAGTGTCCAGAAATAAGCTGACCTCGTCTGGGTCAAGGTCCTCTTTCTTCATCTTCTTGACCAGACAATCCGATTTGTTGCACAGATCTACATTTCCATTTGCAAAGATCATGAAGTCATGACGCATGGCACCTAACGTCGGAATACCTTAAAGCAACAACTTTAGGTATTTCAGCTATCTCGGGGGGGATTGGTGGAGAAACAAGGTTCTGATGTGCTTCAAAACAAAAAAAATTACAAAATCTGTATTGGTTTAATTGATGTAAAATTTGAAAGGGTTTTACACTTTGAGCCCCTGAACCAACACATACAATTGGCCAAAACCGTCCATAAAAACACATTAAACCACCACTTCCATCACACTAAACCACCAACTTTATCCTTATAAAGTTTACCAATCATTAGTGGGCTTGAAATGGGCTTGGAATTTTTCTACAGGAAGAATGGTTGTTTTAGGGTTTAAGCAAGGGCAGCTTCAGACAAGGTCTACTGGTTGATTCATGGGCGTGTGACACGCTTCAAGGTATTTCGACGTTATACTCTAACCTAATTTCTCCATTGTATCCATTATGTGCTCCGCTTCCTTGATTACACCCTATTGTCCATTAGTTTTTCAGCTGCTTCTCCACAGTTGTCTATTGGACGCTAGCTCGTTGTTCCTCATATCATTCATTATTTGCTCTTACTCAAACAAACCGTCACGCGTGTAAACTGCAATCGTAGCAGAGTACGCGGCCACCACTTGTACCCCGCTCTGCAACATGTGCGATAATAAGTTCGCACATGTTACTGAGCGGGGTACGAGTGGTAACCGCATGCTCGGACGCTTCAACTTCATATCCATGCTTCCTCAACATCACCATAGTGCTAATGCAGCATCCTCGTACTTCAGTTCATTTTACAGGCTGAACCCCAATTCTTCAACATTGTCTGGAAAGATTTCGCGGCATAGTCAGCGCAATTGGCCTTGCTTGCCCTCATAGTCAAGGTCATGAATGTGTAGTCACCCGGCTCACAACCACCTCCCTACATGTTAATTAGAAGGTTGTCCATTCATCTTTTTATTCTCGCTACTAAAATCTGGAACAAACATACACTTTTTTCCCGTTCTCACGCATCAGTTTGAAAAACCTCCAACGCTTCGTCCTGACTCCTTCCATCATTCTGAAGAAAAATAGTTTCGCATGATGGGAGAAGTAACTTAAGACAGCCCCAGTCAAATTTGAAGTGACGATCCGGACGTCAAAAACCTATCGATTAAACAAAGTTGTTTATCTTATGCTTTAGGCCCCTTCATGACACTTGCGCCTGTCAAGTACACTCGACTTCCCCATGATCTCCTCTTTAATCTTTGAACACGACCCTAGTAATTGTCTTTACTGAGACTTTCGTAAGAGGCTTATGCTCTACAGCCTCAGAATTCTCGAAACCGCAACCTACATCCAATCCCCCCGCCTACATCCGAATGTGTCCCTAGCAATACTCCAGCAATTTCAATGCAATATAATATAGACTTATCAACCTCGGAGGAAAAGGAAAAGGAAAAGGACAAAAAAAAAAAAAAAAAAAAAAAAAAAGTCTAGGGAACGGCCAACTCCCTGGTCATTAGAAGCCAAATGATCCTACGCCGAATTATCCTCATCCGAGTCCAATTCCTACACAATTCCCTCTAGAGAAGCCTCGGCACCAATTCTCACTTCCCGCAAGTCCAGAGAAACAGACTCACGATCTCTGCTAGCAACTCCAATTGCTCATCACTTCAAATTGCACAACCACGTGGACGATGGAAGAAACTTATTGTTAACGTCTGCTTAATGTGCTCTGCAAATTTGAATGAGATTGGCTTCGCGCGCTTCTCCTTCTTCCCGCCCTCTCTTGCCCGCCACCTGGGGGGAGGGTGGATGGGGACAGGTCCACGGTGGAAACGAGCTAAGTGTACACGGTGTTAGGTCCATGGGGCCTAATTCCGCACCTGGTGTTCTCTGATGCTATTCTGAGCCGACAATTAAAAACACACAACATCAATATTTTTTCATGGATTTTCATATTCATAGAATTAATATAAAGAGAACGAAATAATGCGAATGGCTAAATTAGAAACAAAGCATGTTACTCCTAAGAATTCATGGAATTGAATTTGAATAGTTTTGCTCAAAATTTTAGAGCACATTTAATTTTTTGCTTCTGGAAATTGAAATATACTAAATTGTAGATGATAACTACAATTGAAAAAAAAAGGATCCTGTTGTGTATAAACATGACCAATATTGTTACAAATAAATTTGGCCAAGAGTTCAGTCTCAACATTTAAATGATTAAATTCAAAAATTGTAATAAATTTTAGTTATTATTTAATACAGTTCTTTTTAATAAGATTTTTTTTGTTGATGATTAATCCTTACAAAATCTATGATTGTTTGGTGTTAATTAAAAAATATGTACTATTCTAAATAGATTGTCTACCACCTCAAAAAGGCATCCAAACAATAAAGGTGGTAGATTTCTAACAAAGATAATAAGATCAAAGTTGCTCTGCAATTGGCAACGAATGTAAGATTTTATGAAAGCAATGTTTCATGTTGATGATATTAGACACTTATAATATAAATAAATAAATAAATAAATAAATAAAGTACACACAATATCATCACAAGTATGATAAAATTCACCAAAATGTTGATGAAAATGACTACACAATTTTACATACTTATAATGGTTTGAAAAAGTTCAGCATCATATCTAATCTCTCTCTCTCTCTCTCTCTCGCTCTCTCTCTCTCTCTCTCTCTCTCGCTCTCTCTCTCTCTATATATATATATATATATGTAATACAAATTAAAAGAAAATATAGGCATTTATGTTTAATTAGAAATGAAAACTTCCATGTATGTACGTATATATATACATATACATATACATGTATGTATCTTATTGAGTACACTATTCCTTCATGTTTTACTGTGAGTCAAAAACCTATGTTTAAAACATGTTTTCATGATTTTAATCTATAAACCTTTAATATTTTAAGGTTTTGAGAACAATTCACATATTGAAGTCATGTTTTAAATTGACCCACCCTTTTACAAAATCGACGCATGGACACTGTGGCGATGCTGAGTCCAGCTGTGGAGATGCGTTGATGAAAGACTATACTGATGATCTCGCTCTGTGGCAGCCCTCTGGGGGTGGTGCCACAAAGCCTTGTGCTGGAAGCAGAGTCAATCACAGGTTTGAGGGGGTGGGGTGAATGGAAGGTAGCGCAGGGTATCTAGGGTGACTCTGCATTGTGGCTAGACCTCGTCAGTCCCGAGTAATTCAGATTCTCTCGTGTCAGATTGGTGCCTTCAGGTCAATGGCAGCGTAATGTGTAGAATCCATTCGCGTATCGGGTTTGGTTGGCCTTGAGAGGGCACTCAACTCTTGATTTGCATGAGGGTGCTGGATTTCTCATGTGTGATTCATGTTGAGGTGGGTCGATTATGCAAAAAGGTGGGTTGATTTAACAATTCTCTATATTTAGATTAGATTTTAATATCTCAGTTCACACAGCCCTCTGCCGGGTCTCAAAATATCGGTGTTCACACAGCACCAAAACGGTTACGATCATCACCCTTCGGCTCGAGTGAAGCCCGAAAACGTAGCGGAGTGTGCCTGCTGCGAGCTTCGGGGGAGCAATCGTACTACAAAGTCCCACCGCAGTACAATCCTTACTTGGTACTGCCAAACGACAGTACAGTCGAAGAATCTTAGCTTTCATCACTACAAACACTCAAAACACGGAGGCTCCCGTAGCGTAATCCAGTTTGTCGCTGAAGTACGATTCTCATACTTTCAGGCTAAACGCACAATTCCGAGCGAACTGCAGTACAAAGCACAGATATGAAAACCACCTAGATCAACCAACTCTATCAACTCCCATCACATTCGCTGATGACCTTGCAGTACTCATTGAGGTGCCTGGAGCGTGTCCCTGAGGTTGTTGGAAAATTGATACGAGGTATTTTTTCTGTTCATTTGTTCTTGGTAAGAATCGGTTGGGTGTTAGTGAAATGGATCATCAAATGGCTCCAGTGACACATGTGATGGAAATGTCGCAAATGACGTTTTACTGGGGGAAGAAGGTGACGATCCTGTTCTACTTCTGGCGCGTGCAGTCGTGGGGGTGGTTTGCCGTTTCCTTGCTGATCGTGATTCTCTTAGCCATGCTGCATGAGTTCTTGTCGTTCGTCAAATCGAGATTTGTGTTGGGGTTGAAGCCAACAGAAGAAGACGGAGGCTTCAGAAGCTCTCATCACAAAGGCGCAGTTCAGGGGAGCTTCTCCAGGAGAGCGTTGGAGTCCTTGATGTTTGGGGTCATCGTCGGGATAAGGTACTTGCTCATGCTCGCGTCCATGTCGTTCAACGGCGGCGTATTTATCGCCATTGTGCTAGGGCTCACTCTCGGCCACTTCCTGTTCCGCAGCTCGGACATCGCAGGCAGCGACTGCGCTTGAGCACCGTGATAGATTCCAGTAGAGAGATTCTTGCTTAGGTCCGCTGTAGCAGCATCATTAATCTTGTGATTCAGATTTGTGTGTGATAGATGGTACCCTCAATGAGGTAACAAAATATGTCAGAAAAGAAATAATTTGCAGCTTCTAGATTTATATGCGAGGCCGCATGAACAACAGGTTCTCAGTGGTACGCCGCCCTCGCAGTGGATTCACGCTGGTTTGTAAAAAGAAATGGATGCATTCGCAAGTCTCACGACAGCCATTGCTGAGCTCTTTCGATCCTCATGTTCTTGAGTCCGTTTCTGTAGCTTTAATTCCACCCTAGGGTTTTGTTCTTGTCGATATATCTTTTGCTGAAAGATTCTTTCCGATCCGCAGTTGATGAATTCAATAATCACTGCTGGGACTGTACACAATCCTAATGATACGGTCAGCATGTTCAAATTCCACATGCATCTATGTATATACGTAGAATTATAAGGTGAATTACAGTGAAAAAATATTTATTGAAAGTAAACATGTTTAGGTCATAGAAGCGAAATTAAAAGCTTATTGTTGTTATTATTACTCAACACAAATGGGGGTCTTCATTGCATTCATTACTATGAGAAGTAAAAACAAAGCATCTACTTTCTTAACAACCTATATCAAGGCATGTATTGCAACATATGAATTTCTATACCTTATGAATACAATTAATAAGTGTATTTTTTTTCTAAACCATTGATTAGTAATATTAATTAAAACTTTTCATCTATATGGTTCATCAATTCTATCTTAAAATATAAATAATACATGTTGATTGGTTATTATGTTTGTTTGTTAATTCTATTGAAAGTAGTTATATTTTTAGTGCATGTGTCAACCATAAAGGATTCAAAATTTTTAATTGGTATTTTAACCACTAATTAAAAAAAAATTAAATGCCATTTATTATTAGGTTTAAGCTACAAGCATACTCCAAATTACTACACAGACATCCATTATGTCTATATACACACTCAAGTCTTTTAATTAGCTCATCTAAATCTCTATTTCTTTATCTTGATGCATGCCTTAGTTCCCTTCCTTCTCTCTCTTGCTTTTATGTAGGTCCAAGCCTTCTTCTTTTCTTTCTTATTTTGGCACAAGCCTTAGTCTTCTCTTTTTCTCCCTTGCCATGGCATAGGTTCCAACCACCTAATCATGTGAGAAGAGTTATTGATTCCATAGTTCATGAATAATATGGAAGTATGCCAATAAATTCATATTTTAAATAATAGCAAGAGTCAAAGTGTGAAATTCAAAAACCGAGATAGTCATATTGAGAGATTATGATGCATTGTAGATATGATAAAATTATACTATTCTTATACATCCAATTTTATAAAAGTGCTCATAAGAAGAAAAAAAATTATAGTTTATAGGAAAAAGAGTCATAATACAATTTTAAAGCATGCTAAATATTCACCAATAGAATTGGAAAATAACAAGTTTTTTATAAAGAAAGACTAAAGACCTCCTTCCAAGCCTGATTAGAAAACTCATTTAGGTCTAAAATATAAAATCCTCTCTTGATTCTCTAATATATCATCAATTTAAAAATGAAGCCAAAAATTCTCCTTGATTGATTTTAAAAAGCAAAAAGAGAAAGTAGAGCAGTCCATCAATGAATTGGTAGACTTTTGACATGTCATAAGAGGTCATTAGATCTTTTTATAACTTCTTATAAAAGATTATTTGCATGTATAAGAAAAAGATCCAAACCATTAATACATTATTCTTAGAAGTATAGTTAGAGGTGGATTTGGAGCTTGTAGGTCCCAAGTCATTAAGTGTTTCACTCTTCTTATACATGGAAGTGCAAATTTTGAAAACAAGCGGACTTTGCCTCCTGGAAATCACCAAGTGTAGCTAAAGTTTAAGATTAACATTGCCCACCAATCAAGCATGGAAGAAAGTCTTAAATAAATGGATTATAAAGAATCAAACATTATTTCTTTGCTATAAGACTCACGATTGCATTTAATAGTGTTAATTTTGTGTAAATGAGAGGGTTTCATAAGATCACTTAGAACTTTTAGTAAATTTTATGTGTAGAGTATTAGATAATAATTTGAAGAAAAATAGTGAGTTTTGAATTGGCCTATAAAAGTTAAATAATTAGTCTTTTATATTTTAGCCAACTTTGACCTATATGTAGATGTAAATTTTATTACTTTATGTGGCTCAAACATTCCTTTTCTTTCTTATGCAAACAATTCAAAGTACAAGGAATTTGAATCAAAGTGGTTGTATACTTAAGTTAGTTTATATGGTTCATTTGGATTATACTTGGTTTCAATTTAAGTTGGAACATTTTTATTGCTTGATTTTTATGAAAGTCTAATTTTAAAAGTACTAATTTATGACCACCAAGTTTAGAGTAGAATATTTAAGTAGAAAAAATGAATATGTTTACTTTGGATGCATTTGAATTTTGTTGCATATACATAAGATTGTAATGTTTAGATTTGTTATAAATTAGATGTATCAAAGTTGTGCTTATTAAATATTTTTTAGCACTTTGTTAGAAATATGTATTACAATGAGTATTCATATTAATATTATTGCTAAGAGTTGATAATTTTGAGAGAGTAAATAGTTGTAAGATAGGTGCAAGAAAAATAAAGAGAATAAGCAAATATAAGGTGAAAGTGAAGAAGCCTTAAGATGGGAGTGAAGAAAAGATTCTAGGATAAGTATGTTGTAGAGATTAGAAACCTAGATAAACAACAAAGGCAATAGCTATGAGCATTTGATATCATAAAATAAGTTGTAATTGCATACAATTTTACTACAAAATCTATGTAGAGATTAAAAGAAAAGTAAAAAGGACACATTGGATCAAAGAAGAAATGAATAATGAGACTAAGTCTTGTGCCGAGGTAAAGAGTGGAGGATGGAAGGATAGAACCTCTACCAAGGCAAGGTAGAAAAGAAAGGAAATTAAGACTTGGACATGGATAAGAAAAAAGAAATCTAGATGAGGTAATCAAAAGTCTTGGATATGTATATAGATATAATGAGTGTGCATATAGCAACTTAGGATGAACTTGTATCATGAGCCTTATTATTATTATTATTATTATTATTATTATTATTATAATTTAGTATTTTTAAGCTATAGAAGACAAAAATTAATATATTTTAATAGAAAATATGATTTAAATAATTTTTTTTATATGTAAAAAAATTAAATATAATATATTGATTAAAATTTTTGATAATAAATAAAATAACATACTTCAAATCAATGTTTTTTTTTATTCTTGAAGTTCTAGCAATTGTTACTATTGCTTTAGGCATTATGATTTTAATATTTGATTACACAATGATTAAATTCTATAATATACATATATTAATTTTTTATTATAAAAAACAAAAATAATTCTAAATTAAAATAAAAATATTTTATATAAAAAATATTTTGGCATAATAATGCAATTAATGTTGTAGATATAAAATAAAAAAAAAGATTTTAAAAAATTCTATTATATCTTAAAAGATTTTAGAAGATTTCTATTAATTTTAAAAAGTTATTAATAGGTTCTAACAGATTCTAAGAAGCTTTCAAAAGGTCTTAAAAGGTTCTAAAAAAATTTAAATGATTGTAGAAGATTCTTTGATACTTGCTTCACTTCCAAGTATTGATGAGATTCCTTGAAGGAATTCTTAACTTGACTGAGTAATGTGTTTGTAACAATTTTTCAAGCCTAAGGTTATATAATATTAGAGATTGGTTTTTTTAGATAAAAAGTAGATTAGAGACTTTTTTGAAAACACTATAATATTCTAACAGTTGTAATAAATATTATTTAAGAAAAATAAAGAACTTTATACTATAGTATTTTTTAAAATGATTTCAAGGAATATTATTTAAGAAAAATAAAGAATTTTATATGACTATATATAATGGTCAAAGAACATAATGACCTTGGATATAACTACAAGTTGCTTTAGAAATTTGATGATGAAGATCTACTTTATTAAAAGATGTATGTATTTTAAATGGTAAATTGATGTGAATAAAAAAATAATGATGAATTAACTTTTCTAATAAATTTGATGGAACTTATTAAAAGTTTTGTGGCTATATAAATCAAGTATAACATGTTACTTTACTCCATCTTCAATAATATTTTTAAAAAGTATCTTGTGTTGGTCTTCTTAGAATTTTATTTTGAAGTCAAGCTTTGTCTTGATTTGTTCCATTATTTGAAAAGAATTCTCATACATTATATAACTTTGAAACAATTTTGGTAGAATTTGATGAACCATTTGGTAAACATGATAAGATCTATTTTGTAACAACAAAGATTTGAAGCCTTCAATAAAGAATATGTTCTTCGTTAGTTTGTGCCTTGGATTTTTGACAATGAGCATATGATATAAAATAGGGAGAAGAAGCATTAATAAGTCAATTTTATTGGAAAATAAAAGATAATTCAAAAAGATCTATTTTTGACCATATTTAATCTTTAATCATTAAATAAAGTAAATTATTAAGATATGAAGTAAAATCACTTATTTTTTAAATATTGGTAAGATAAACGTCTATTATTTATGCTAAGAATTTATTGTGCATTTATTGTGCATCTTCTATACTTTTTAATTTTAAAAAATATTTGGATGTAAAAGATCTCCCATTTACTACAATTTGATTCAAATCCATTTTTGAACAAGAAAAGAAGTGTCAAAAAAAATACGACTTATGTTTGTATTATTGAAAACATGGACACAAGATTACTAATCTCTACAAAAAGTGTCAATATTTTTATTAATTGAATAGTGTGACCACATCATCAAGTGCTTTGAAGGAAAATAAAGATTTTCTATTACAATATATACCATGTAATCTCTCTTTGATATATATTTTATTTGTTTATTTAAATTTTAAAAAAATTTATTTTTAATTAATAATCCATATAAAATTTATTTATAGTCGATTCTTATTTTCTAAAGGTATTATTTATAAAACCATTATATGAAAAGTAACATTAAAAAATCGTATTAGTCAAATTATATTTAATATTATTAAGCTTCTATCAATCTTGATTGTATTTTTAGCATTTGCTATTAAGATACCTATCATTTTAGGACATTTTTAGTATGAAAGATATAATCTTCATACTGATTAGATATCTTATATAATAGATTATTTTTTAAAACCATACTTATTATTATTAAAATTATTAGAAAATTCCATGCTCTTTATTTATCTACATTTATAAAACTTCATTTTATTGATGGCAAAAAATTCATAAAAACAACAAAAAAAATATATTTTTATTTATTTATTTATTTATTTATTTGTTTATACAACTCTAGTATTTGAAGTGATGAATAGTCCAACAATCTTTGTAAATAAATATTTAAAATCTTAAGATGTATTTAAAAAGAAGAATGAAGATACTTTACAAAAATAGTATTTATATGATTGTACTTTTGATCTTTAAAATGACTCACAACTATCTTTTGTTCTAATTTATAACCTATTATACAATGAACATATGTAAAATAAGACTGGTCTATTTCAAGTATCTAAGACCCTTCTAATCTATAGCAACATAAAATCTCATCACAAAATAGGACAAAATGGGCCAGAACAAAACTAAACAGAATTCAACAGAATAGGACACAAAAGAAAAAATTGAGCAATTAGAATTAGAAGAGAACAAAACAAAATAGGAAGATAAAAACCCAAATTTTATTAAGAGAATGTGTTCAAAGCCATATCTAATGAGATGTCCCAAAAGTCCCTAGCCAGTCTTACTTATATTTTGTTCTACCACCCTCGACTTTCTAGAATGTTCTTAGATGATAGATCCTACTTAGATAACCATCTTAAATTCCATCTAAAAAGTTCTATAGTAGGCTCTACCTAGATAACCATCCTAAGCTATTTCTAGAAGGTTCCACGATGGATTCCTCTTAAATAGTTGCCCTAAGATCTTTCTAGAATGTTCCACGATAGATCCTACTTAATCCACTAATCTAACTCCAATTCTAGAAACTTCCATAACTTTTCAAACATGGTTCCAACTATCTATTTTTATATGTCAATAATATAATTATCTTATCTTTATCATTTTACAATTAATTCTCCTCCACTAATATGAAACATCATCGTTTTGCTCTTAATGATATCTCCAAATTGTCTCTTAGCAATGGATGAAATACTATGTAGGTTCCCACGTTGCATTGTAGATGGAATAATCTTTCTAAAGCACTTTTTATTGAGGTTATAGATGTCTATTGCCACGTCAAAGGTAGCGATGCTCTAAAATGCTGTCTACTTCATATTCTTGCTAGTTTGTAAGTATAATTGGTGGTAGTGGTAGTTGGTATTGATTCGAAAAGTACTTTGGCTCAATATGAAATTCTTTTATTTATAAAATATGGAAGATTGAATGGACCCAAATAAGTAGTAGAAGCTTGAGAAGGTATGCGACATCAAACATTGCTGCAAAAATGTAAAAAGATCCAAGCTATTGAGGTGCTAATTTATGGTTTTAGATTGATGTAACAAGTGGCAAGTTGGCATTGAAAAATAATAGCTAATTATCTTCTCAAAAGATCTTGAATTATTGGTAGTTATCCGCATACTATTTTGTCAATTTTGTGTAATATAAAGATAATGTCTTGTCTCTTGTAAGGCCGTTGTAAGCCATTGTATAAATTCCTCCATTGTCAGGTTGTTGGTGTTGATGGGATGATAGAAAGTTGCTGACATAAGTAGATATTGATCAATGTTAAGAGAAAAATGGCAAATAATCGGTACTTGCTTAAATACTATCATTGTAAGCAAAATCCAAAGGCATCAAATATTCATCTTAGTTATTATAAAGAACTATCACAAATGCTTCCAACATATCTTCCAAGGTCCAATTTGCACACTCTATTTGTCCATTTGTTTGGAGATGGAAGGCTCTAGATATAACAAGTCATGTACTTAGTAGCTTAAATAAGACTTGCGAAAAACTTCCTGTGAAGCATGGATCCCTATTTAAAATAATGATATAAAATAATCTATAGTAATAAAAATTAATATTAAAAAAGATCTTTGGAAGTTTTGGAACATCAATATCCAAGCACACTACGACTGAGTAAAGTTAGTTTGAGAGTCGATCCACAAAGACGGCAACCGCAATGAGATTATGAGGCATCTGTTGT
Organism: Physcomitrium patens; assembly: GCF_059467195.1. Classification (NCBI taxonomy): domain Eukaryota; kingdom Viridiplantae; phylum Streptophyta; class Bryopsida; order Funariales; family Funariaceae; genus Physcomitrium; species Physcomitrium patens. Next base: position 2,699,766 of record NC_143434.1, on the reverse strand, counting down.
AGACACATTTTGAGATCCATAATCATCTACTTCTAACATGCTGTAGGTAGTAAAATTGATTGCAATAGTCTAAAAGACGTTGCATTGTATGCTTTATTATGTTAATATGATTTGTAAGAGTATACAAAAGCTTGAACATCATAATCCAAATCTATCCAAAATTATGTCTTGAAGATCCATTTTAGAGGCTTCTCTGGCTTTAGATGTCTAGATATTGGAATGTCATATTCCTCTTGAAGTATGCATGTCTAAAATATAATATTATTGGATATATAAATTTGCTTCTTGAAATAGAGCAAGCCATAACTAAGTTTATAAATTTGATATTATATATCACCTACCTTCAATTGATCACTAATCATCTTAAAATAAGCATCTCAATATGTAACTTCTTTGTATTCTCCATATTTAGTTAGGTTTGAAATGACACTATTGGTGGTAGCGACTTCTGCCTTGTTTCTTAATTTGGCCTTCAAGTTTGGTCTCCACAATAAGTTTTTTGGTACAACATATTGTTGCTATTGCTTGTACTCATATTAGATATCAAAAAACTGTATCTATTCTTTTCAATGATGATATCATGATTTCATATTTTTTAGATGCAAATCGTGTAGCAAAGATCAATGGTTAGTCTAAATAACTACTAGTTTCTCCAATAGATAATATTACCACATCTTTGTAGTATGTAGAATTGATAATTATTGTCAATCATGTGCAGAGTAATTGTACTTTGAACTTTTGAGCTTGTAGGATGCATATGCTATAGGTTGAAGGCTCCTACCAAAGTCTTATTGAAGAATTATTCCAATAGCAAAGTCGAAAGCATCAATGTCAAGTGTGTAGGGAAGGTTAAGATCATATGATTAGAATATTAAAGCTATAATAAGTGCTTCCTTCAACTTATTAAAGGTACTTTGCTACTCTGGTTTCTATTTGAATGAGGCACCTTTCTCCAATAGGTTTGCCAATGAGGCAGCAATGTGTGCAAATCACTAAACAAAACGATGATAATATCAAGTAAGGCCTAAAAATGAGTAAACTTCAAAAGCATCTTTGGAGATTTGTTAATTCTCTACTACTTTCATCTTATCTTGCTCCATGTGCATGCCTTTGGAAGACACCACATGCCCTTAAAAGGTGACTTTTGACTTGCAAAGTTCACATTTTGATTGCTTATAATAAAAGCAATTATCTTATAATCAACACAACACTTTTTGTAGGTGTTGTTCTTACTCTTCAAAGATTTTACTATATATAAGGATATCATCAATGAAAACAACTACATATTTGTTCAAAAGATTCTAAAATAATCTATTCATGTGACTCATGAAAGAGGCTCAAGTATTAATGAGACCAAATAATAAAACTAACCATTTGAAATATCCATAGTATATACAAAATGCCAACTTTACTATATCCTTTCTTACAATAGGTATTTACCAATAGCTCCTTCAAAGATTCAATTTGCTAAAGATGGTCAGATCTCAAAGTTGGTCAAGAAGATCATCCACATGTGAAAGTGGATATGCATTCTTAATAATTTGCTTATTGAGGCCTTGATAATTGATTCAAAGCCAAAATCTATCATCCTTCTTGGATACAAAGAATAGAGGTGCTCCCCATGGTGGTGTATTTTTTCAAATGACACCTTTTTCTAAGAGTTCATCTAATGTCTTCCATAGCTCTTTAAGTTCATTTGGTACTAAGCAATAAATTGATTGACTTACTAGTTTGGCTCTAAACAATAGTTCTATTTGAAAGAAGGTATCTCGATTAAAAAGAATGCCACTAGATAGGTCGATTAGGAAGACATTTTGATATTCCTATATGAGTTGATTTGCCTATTCTATTCCTTTGGCTATCTTTCCTACTATTGATGCAAGATTTGAAACCACGATATATACCAATTTTTTTTGTATTTTTTTTCTTTATAAAGGTTGTTCCTATGAGTAAGTCTTTAGTTGCACATTATTTTTTTTCTTTACTCGATGTGAAAGTATAAAGAGTCACCTTGCATTGACCATCTTTGAAGGAGGTTGTCCTTGCTATCAAATCAACTTACTTATTTTCTATCTTTAGCCATGGTATACCAAAGACAACATCATATCTTAACTTTATTACCTTGAACCTCTCTCCTAAAACATAGGTGTTAGTCAATCTCAAGATTTATTCTTCATATGTCTCATTCAATATGTTCTATTGGTTATCTGCAAGTTTTTTTTTTTTTTTTTTTTTTTTTTTTTTTTTTTTTTTTTTTTTTTCTTTGATTATCTTAGTTTTAATCCCAAGTTGGTCAATAATTTTAGACGAGATGTAATTTTTTATAGAGCCACAATCCACAAGTACTTGACATAGTTGTTCCCTCAATAGTCTCGTTAGATGCATCAATCAACTCTTTTCATTGTTGTCTGAGGCCATGCCATTTGTTTCTAAGAGACAATAGTTATTCCAAGTATTAATCCTCTACGCCTTTACTATGAAGTTTCATTTCCCTGTTCTATCTCATTATTGACTTTGTGAGTTTTGATACTATAAACTTGCCTTATTTTGTTGATTCTTAAATTTTGACATTCTAAACAGCCTTTGATATAAATGCCTAATTCTTGACAATAGAAATACAATCCCTTTTGCATCAATATTTTTCGTCTTTATGGTGTTAATGATCTTTATAGGGCATCAATTTCCATTTACATTGGTTGTTATGCCATTGTATTAGATAGCGACATAGGACTTCGTGCTATAGGTCATGCTCTACAATTTCTAAAATCTATAGTATAGACCCTCTTTGCAATCCTAATTGCTTCTTCAAATATTTGTGGATCTTAGATTTAAAACCTCATAGAATTCGATTCATCATTTTTGTCTTTGAAACATTGTCAATTTGGAGACATAGGGACGTAAATCAAGAGACATAATCTTGCATCAATCTAGATTGTGTAAGATTTGCCAACTGATTGCATGCTATCTTTTTTACATTGATGGGCCAAAATTGATTCCTAAACTTAGTCTCAAATTCCTTCTAATTACAAAATCCACCTTGAACTTCATAGTTTTGAACTTGATGTTGCCACCAAATGACTACTGCATCTCTCAAATTCTTAGCTGCATATATAATTCTTTCAGTGGTATTTGCTCCATATAGTTGGAGGTATTATCACATGTTAAAGAACCATTGACATATATCTTCTTGCCTTAAAGTCCTAGAGTATGTACGAAGCTTATTAAATTTTAGCCTAAGACATGTTAATTCTTTTATTCTAGAGGCTTCTATTTGCTCTTGTAAAGTAGCTATTTGGCCTAAGAAGTGCTATATTTGAGCTTTCATCAAGGATTTCTCTGTCATATCTAATATGTTGTAATTTTTTGTTGGACTTTACTTTTGTAATGTCTTTTCATCTTTTGGTTGACTTTCTAAGAATAGCTCATAGTAGCTTCAACAAAGTACCTAGTGTAACTACAACAACTAACCTTGAACTAGATGATGACTATCGACACACTACCTAAAAACAATCTACCACTTACTCTAATACCAATGAAATAGGACTGATCTATCTCAAGTATTCAAGACCCTTCTAATCCATACGAACATAAAATCTCATCACAAAGTAGGACAAAATGGGCTAGAATAAAATTGAATAGAATTGAATAAAATAAGACATAAAAGATAAAATTAAGCAACTAGAATTAAAACAAAACAAAAAAAAGAGAAGAAGATACAAACTCAAATTCTATTAAGAGAAAGGATCTAAAGCCATACCTAATCACATGCTCCAAAAGGCCATGACTAGTTCTATTTATATTTTGTACTATCACCTCAGACTTTTTAGAATATTTTTAGATGATGGGCTCCACTTAAATAACCGCCTTAAATTCCGTCTAGAAGGTTCTATGGTAGATACTATCTAGATAACCATCCTAGGCCATTTCTAGAAGATTCTATAGTAGATTCTATCTAAATTACTACCTTAAGCTCTTTTTAGAATGTTCTATGATAGCTCCTATATAATCTACTAACTTAGCTTTAGTTCTAGAAACTTCTATAACTTTTTAAACATGATTCCAACTATCTATTCCTATGTGTCAACAATATAATTATCTTATCTTTACCATGTTATAATATGATATTGAATAAGTATATTTATTGAAATTTAATAAAAAAATTGATATTTTAAATCCTATGTTGATATATTTATATTTTTTTTGAAAAAAATAAAATATATTTTTATAAATGTACATCAATTATTATATTTTTAATAATACATATATATATATATATATATATATTATTTATAATAAATATATGAATTTTTTGATCAGCTAGATTAAACTAAGATTTACATCAAAATATGTTTTTGTGGAGCTTATAATCTAATAGGCATCATAACAAGATATATATGAAAGAGTCTTTTTTATAAAAGATATGGAAACTTTAGATACAATATCTTGTCTTTTGATCTTTTGGATACGCCAATCATTTTCCAACATTTAATGAATGATTTATTTTATGATTTTTTTGATGATTTTGTTATAAATTATTTAAATAACATCTCAATTTATTCTAAGACTTTTGAAGAACATAAAGAATATATTTATATTTTCTTACAAAAATTAAAAGATAATAGTTTATATACAAAATTAGAGGAATGAATATTTCATAAGCTTTAAGTAGAATTTTTTGGCTATATTATATAAAATAAATGATTAATAATAGATCCAAATAAAATTAAGACTATTAGCAATTAAAAAACTTCAAAATTGGTATGTGATATCTTATGATTTTTAAATTTATAAAATTATATAGAAAATTTATTAATAATTATTCTCAAATAGCTACTCCAATTACATGGCTGACATGCAAGGATAAGCTCAAATTAAAACTAGATGTCATAGATATATATATAGGTATTCTAGTAAATACTTATATAATTAGGTAGAAATAAGTAAAAGTAGTTAAAAGTAAGTTAATTTCATAATACCTTCTAAAAAAGCTTCTTAAAAGCTTTATAGATGCTGCTTTGACTTTAAATGTGTTTGTAGTTGATTGATAGGTTAGAAACTTGGTCAACAAATTAACCATGTATTAATAGTTTGTGAGACAAGCTAATTATGTGGCGCACATATAAAAAACTTGCCTTGCAAGTTAAGATACTTATCTTACAAATTCAACATGTTTAGGAGGTCCTATAGGATATCACCACATAGCTCTTAGTTAAGAGTATATATGGAGGCACGAGTGAAGCCTTCTTCATTCTTATCAATGCCTTTTTAGTCCTTAGTCTTATTTCAAGACTTTCTAGTCTTCTTGTTTTTGGCAATAGTCATTCTAGTTTAATATTATATCATCTTTGAATGACTTTTTAGTTTCTTTCAGTGACACAAGAAAGTATTGAGGATTTTCTTTCTTTGAGATTTATATCCTTGACACTAGAAACTGAAAAAGCATTTGAGTACTTAAAGAAAATATGCACCACAATTTGTATTTTGATTTATTCAAATCTTTTCAACCTATTGTTTTATAGAAATGAATATTTCAAATTTTACATTAAAAGAAAACTTATTAAAACATAGAAGAAAAAAAAATACATTGAATTGCATTCAAGTCCAGTGAAGCATGTCTCTATTTTATTTTGACTTCAACATTGCATATAAATTTAAGAAGCAACAATGATTATTAATTTTTTTTCAAGGTAATTATATCTTATGCCAAAAAGTAAAGAGATATTAGAACTACCTATAGAAAACAATCTTTGAAGCTTCATAAATTTTATATTTGAGCAATTAGTATATTAATTCTAAAAAATATATTTTTTTTTAATCAAGTTTTTGTAACCTTGATTATAGACCTTTTTAAATTTTTTTCATATTAAATATTACTTTAGTAAGATCTACAATGATTTAAATAAATATAAATTTGAAGATAATTTCATCTATTTTAATACCTACATATCTTAGAAGGACCATTGCACCTTTGTGTTCTCTAAATGTGTCATGAATTTTCAACCTCAAGATATTTTGGATTCAACTCGATATTAGAACTCATTGCTATATATTTTTGGTAGCCTCAAATATATAAAAAAAAAAATTAAACTCTCTTGCAACACATGTTCTAGATCAAAAAATCTTTAACATTACTATTTGGATTTCTTTAACCATTATTAGTTCTAAAGCAACTATGGTCTTTTATCTCTATAAACTTCATTACAAACCTCTTGCTATTAAATTTCTTTGAAACTACATTAGTAATTATTCACTAATTTATAAAGATGGTATATTTTACTTTTCTTATAGAAAGGCTATTTTAAATAATTAAATAACCAAAATTTTCATTAATAATATCTATTAATATAATAGATTATTAAATAATATTAGATTGGATTAAAGGCCACAATTTGTATCTAAGTTTTAGAAGTTATTTTTTAAAATATTTCAAAAGATATTAAATATTTTTTTAGTATTTCATCTATACATTGATAGCCAAATACAACAAGTCAATTAAACTATGAATAGGATAATTGGACATCTTACTTATTTGTTGCAAAGTTTGTCTATAATAATATAATTTATGCATCTATTTAATAAACTCCATTTCGTTCTAATATTAATTATTATCTAAAATTATATATTTTATTTTTGATAGATTCAAAAATATGGCATCAAATTATTTTATAAGCTAAACAGATGATATCTCATTTCTTTTAAAGCTTCAATTGAAAGAAGCCAAATTTTACTCCTGAGACTTTGTTGACATATAGAAGAAGAAATAACTTTGATTTTGAGTTTGAAACAAAGTATGGTTGTTGTGGTATAATATAAAGACTATTCAACCATTTGAAAAGTTTAACTATAAAAAATTATGATTAATTTCTATTCAAGAGCAAATAATTATGTTACTTAGCATTGGAACTACTAACAACTATAAAAGTACATCATGTTTTCAACACCTCTCTTTTAGAACCTTACAAAAATTAAAACTTATTAAGAAGAACTTAATTGCTATTACCTAATATTGAAGTGGATAACTATAAAGAATTTGAAATAGAAGAAGTACTTGATTCAAAGCTAAGAGAATGACAACTAGAGTATTTTGTATATAAGCAATGTTACATCCTTAGTAAGCACACATAAGAGCCAATTTCAAATTTAGTGAATGCATTGCAAAAGCTATAAGAATTTCATTGATAATATTTTTTTGGATCTATATTGAAAATATGTGTTAGCTAATACTTCCACCTTGCATACTTAAATATGATATATTTTAGACTTTGTAACATTTTTGTAAAAAAAAAGAAGTAGTTTTAAAAAAATAATTTAAAAATTTAATTCTTAAATAAACTAATAAATCTTAAAGTATTATTATAATATATCTTTTATTTAGCTTGTGTAGTTAGATATGAATAGTCAAAAAGACAATACTATACCATTCTACCAATATTCTATTTAGACTTAGTACGAATATTTCACATTTTATTTAGATTTAGTAAAAAAAAATCAAAGTTTGATATTAAGTCTTCAAATTTGTATACTTATTTTGATATTTGTATATATATTTATATTATATATATATATATATATATATATATATATATATATATATATATATATATATATTTTATTAAATTCTATTAAAAAATCTAATAAATATTCTATGAAACATAAAGCTTAAATTTTATTGATTTACAAAACTATAAAATTTTGATTTTATTTTTAAAATATAATATTAATAATATATATATATATATATATATATATATACATAAATTTATTTAAAAATAACATCATGTAATATTTATCTTTATATATATATATATATATATATATATATATATATATATATTTTATATAAATAATACAACATTGCTTAAAATTTGTAACAATCTTATTTGCCTTTAGGTTGTAATGGTAAAAAATGCATTAGTAGATGATAGAATTGGCAAAGTTCCTTATTAACACATTTAGGTAGTCATATGCCGCCTTATAACCAATATGGAATATTTTACAAAGACACAATGGCACCAAATTAATACCAATTTCATTAGAACCAATGACTCTTTTATTTTTCATACAAAACAATATACAATCATAGATATAATCAAAAAGATCATAGAACTTAGTGAAACTATTGGCATTTAAGGCACTACTATACAAATGATTAATCACTCAATTCAAAAAAAGACCTTGAAGTCCCTCCAATGGCTTTTTATATATCTAAGATTCTTAGATATGTAAGTACTGCTTAATATTATACTTTTGCTACAGTGCCACTAATAGTTATCATAATAGCTTCAAATAATCACAAATATTTACATAAGTAGAAAGAAAGATAGAGAGAAGAATTTTTTATATCTATGATTTAAGTGTATTAAAATAAAAATATTAAAAAAATAATTATATTGAATTTTATATATATAATAAATTAATAAAAATTAAAGTTTTTTTTTTTTTTTTTTTTTTTTTTTTTTTTTTTTTGTATTGGATTCTAAAAGACTTGAATAATTTTAAATTACTTCACGTACGTGCTCAAGTCATTAATGGGCATTACAATATGCTTTTAAAATTATATCATAATAAAAAAATGAAGTATAATATTTATTTGATATATATAATATATTTATATAGTAATTCTATAGAATTATTTATATATATATATATATATATATATATATATGATTTTTTTTAAAAAAAATAATACAACCTTTATAAAAAGAAAGTAAAAATTTTTAAACGACTTTTTTTATTTATTTAGAGAATGTAAATTAAATCTTATTTATTCAAAATTAAAGTTTTATATCGATTGTGATGATTTATTTAATACAAAACAATATTAAACACAAGACAAACTTTTTGTTAGTAATGAAATATACAAAAAATTGAATAAAGAATAATGTGAAGAATTCTTAATATTTTAACAAAAATTAAAAATAAAATAAAATACATATACATATACATCTATATTATGTTTAAGATTGAATTAAAAGTTACAAAAAAGAAGTTTAAAAAAAAATTACTAACAAGTTTACTTCAATAATGTATATCAAAGAATATTAAATTAAATAAAACTTTTACTTAGTGTTCTTAAGAAACCATAGCAAAGCATTTTGTTGTTAAAAAACAGTATTATATATATATATATATATATATATATATATATATATATATATATATATGTAAATTTTATTTTTGAAATTTGAAGGAGTTGGTGCTTCAATGAATAAAATATTATGAATGTAACATATATATATATATATATATATATACATAAGTATATATATTGCACTAGTTTTTTTTTTTTTTTTTTTTTTTTTTATATTAAAATTGATTTATTAAAATAAGCTTCAAGTATAAAGAAAAAGTCTTATATATTTTAGAATTTTATTCTTGCTCAGCATTTGATGTTTAGTTTACAATATGCCTTACAAATAGTATTTTACTTTTACGTTAGTTAGGTTGTAAAAAATGAAGTATTTAATTCTTCTACAAGAATACATGCTGCTTATAGTTCTCTGTTTAAATTTTAAATTCCTTTTTAAAAGAAGACAACATACCTGTCATATTTCTGAAAATAGCTTTTGACTACTTTAAAAATGGATAGGAATGACCGTAATTTATTAGAGGGTTGCAAGTAGTTGCTAGAATAGCCTGGTTCAAATCTACAATGTAAATTTTAAACCTTAATAAAAAAATAGCACACAGACATCCTCGCTGTTTCAAAGGCAAATAAATCAAACTAAAACAACAAATCTCAAGAAATAAACTAGTTTAGGCATGCCTTAAATTTAGTTATTCAACAAAAACGGTGGAAGAAGAAGACATGGTTGACGACGTCATCACGCTGGTCAGTTCTACCGCCACCAGTTCAGCCTCCTTCGCTACGGTCCAAATTTACCAGACCAGCATATGCCAAGGAAAAGCTTGAATCTTCTTCCGGGCAGCCGCTGACTCGGCTGCCCGAATCGTTCTCCCATGTCGTTTTTTGTTTTGGGCAGAGGCCACGGAATAAGGGTGAGAACCCGCGCTTTCTCTGGGCATGGGGAGCCTAATATGGGGAACCCAGTTGTGGGTGTTCTACCGATAGTCAATGAGAAAAGGCTTTGGTGGCGGCCTCGATAAAAGGGAGAGGCTCTGTCTCGCTTGGCCAGACATCCGATCGTTTGGCTTGCTGTAGCGCATCCGCCATTCCAGGGAGCAGCAGAATGATGCTAGCTAGATTTTGATCAGACTGTGCAGAAAATTGCCCTCGCGGGTGTCGGATTTGTTCGCCGCTTGACAAGCAGAGCTGGGTATCGGTCACCGACGTTCGACATGGTGGTTCAGGTGATCTGTTCGTGAATGCCGGATGGGGCAAGGAGGTTGGCTGGAAGGCCAATCTGAATAATGGGTGTCTTCACGAGAGTAAACTTCGGGCTGCTGCTGCTGTGAGCGTGATCTGATGTGGTCTTGGTTGTGATGACGGGGTAGAGAGCGTGGTTTTTGCAGGATGTCTGGTCACGCGGTTGCTCGCTGGGAGGTGTTGTTGTTAAAAAGGGGACAAGAGGATAGGGTTTTCCGTTTCAGCAGATTAATGGGGCTTAGGCAGGGATTTCTGGTGGTAGAATCGACGCTTTGAGTAGATTGCGAGATGTGGCTGAAGTTGATTGCTTTTTGTTGCTGTATGGAAAGCGGTCTAGCGGAGTGAGTAGCTGAGTTTCCAGTGAGAGTTGCTTGTCGTCCGAGATGTGGACTGAAACTCGCTCTTGCGAATCGTGACCTTTCTGGAGTAAGTGCTGTGTGGTTAGAGCCATGGGCATTGGGATGGGGCTGGTATGAAACAAGTCCGGTGCGGAGTGTTTTGATGTAGAGAACGTTGTTGAGTTCGACGAGGCCATTGGTATGTTGGAGGCGGTTTGCCTTCCGATTTTGAACCTGCAAAGAAGTGTCCATACCACAATAGATGAACTAAGAGCTGTGAAACAATGCTTCAGCAATGACTGAAATTGAGAACTTTTAAGCTTCTGATGACTGGGGCCACTTAGAAATGTACACGCTTGCGATTGAGTTACTAAGATATAGTCGGTGGATTGCGAAAACAAGTGATCCAGATTACATCTGTTGCTGGTGGATGGCGCTGCCGCTGACTACACGTGCGCGAACAGCTTCAAGTTTAAGCTCGTTCCCCTAGGATTAGAATTTAGCACAATCACAACCTAAATGAGTTTGATATTGGGAGACTGAATGGATTAGGATCCGCATTACTTCAGTAAACTGTCGCGAATGATGCATTGCACAAGACAGTTGGGAAATCTGTCGATGTCTGTGTGCGTGACTGCATACTTCGACTAGATTCCGTAGGATTTGTATTGAGATTGAGGCTCATGGCTCGCAGATTTGTGAGATTCTCTTCTGATCGAATTATATATTTTGAAGTGGAGTAACGAATTCCAGTAAGCATCTTTGAGAGGAGATCGAGCAGACTAGTGCCAAGATGGCAGCCGGGGCAGCCGTCACTCAATCCGAAGATAGCGGTCATGACAAGCCGAATGCACAAATCCAGTTGGAGAAGCCGGTTGACACAAGTCCTCTCTACACGATGCAAGCGTTCTTCGATGGCAAGATGAAAGTAGAGGACTTTGCGAGATCGGAGCAAGAGCGGCCCAGTGTCCCGCATTATGTTTTTGATGACACGCTGCCTGTCATTGACATCGCTGCCATCAAAGAAAGATCCAGCGAAGAACGGGAGGCCAATGTGGCCAAGATGCTGATGGCGGCGAGGTCGTGGGGATTTTTCAGGATTATTAATCACGACGTTCCTGTGGAATTGGTATTAAACAATGCTCTGGAGCCTTCTTCGTCATCGAAGACCATGATTGTCAAGAGACCACGTGGATTGTCTGATGTTTTAGAAGTTAGTTGATAATAACAATTTCATTTTCAATCTGATGGAAGCCTCACTTTCTGGAGGCGAACCTCACAGGTGAAGCAAGTGGAGGCAAATGGCAAGCAGTTCTTTGCGTTGCCGATGGAGAGGAAACTTTCAGTGCGAGCGCCAGACTTCGTGTTTGGGTACACGGGCGGCTCTCCGATCAAGTGGAAATCAAAATGGTGGCTCGAAGGTCTCATGATCAAGGTGCGCAGAGGTTACAGTCTCATCGAAAGCGTTAAGAATCGCGATATGTTCAGTATCTTAGCTGGTACTCATGTTATTTGGTAGACCGTTTTCAGGCTTTGTCATGACTACAGTGAACCCAGTGATGTACAGGCTGGTAGGGTGAGTTCTGGATTGCCTTTTTAACTGCACAAAAACTACAGGTGACGGACGAGGCGTTGGATGATATGGTGAACCAGGTGTATCCACATGAGAAAGAATTCGCTGCACAGTTCAAGTGAGTTATATCATTAAACTAGTTTGTATAATAGTTGGAGCGAAACACATTTCCACTACTTTCTTCCATTTTTTATCTCATTTGGTACTCGATTCCGAATGGAACTGAAACTTCGAAAAACGCTCTGAAACCTGTAACGCGATTCGACACCTGGTTTTGAAACAGGTTTCATTGTTCTGAAAATGTTTTTGAGATGATCTGGAAATGCACGTCTCGGAATATTGATTCAGATCTGTTCAGATAACAATGCATGTTTTTGCGGAAGTTCAGCTATCAGATGTTCCAATCGGTCGTTGAAAACATGGATTGAACAATAATGCAGGAAGGATCTGAAGTCGTTCTTCGGCCCGATGCATGAGCTGTCGCGTTTCATAGTCGAGGAATTGACCGAGGGACTTGGCCTTGAACGAGATACTTACACCCGTCTAGAGACCCCGAACTCTAATTGCACTGGACGCATGAACCACTACCCGGTCTGCTCCGATCCAGACTCCGTGCTGGGGATTCCTGGCCACGCAGACACGCAAATGCTGGCAATTTTGTATCAGGATGATGTTGGTGGGCTACAAGTGCTCAAGGACGGTGAGTGGGTGGGAATCCGGCCCGACGATAACAGCTTCATCGTTAATATTGGAGATACCTTCCAGGTAACTTTACGAAGCTTGGTTTTGCACTGGTTTCTGATACCTAAGATGCTGTAGCAATTATGATATCTCTGCAGTTCACCAGTAATCCATCTTTTGAATGAGTGCTTTGCTTTCAGGCGATCACAAATGGGATTCTTCACAGCGCATCACATCGAGCTGTGGTGAATTCAAAGAAAGACCGATACTCTACTGTGTACTTCTACGGCATTGACAACTCCATCACTCTTACAGTGCCGCCAGGGCTCATCACCGAAGATCGTCCTCTTAAGTACCGTCCCTTTACAATCATGGAACACAGGAAATACATTGTGGACAACGAAGTCCCATTGGATGCGGTTCGGCACTTGCAGATCAACCCCGAAGCATGATGCTCGAAAGCTCTCCGGTCGCAGGGTCGTAAAAGCGCCTAGTCAAGTAGGCGCCACTGGAATCAGCTCATGATTACAGGATGTCGTGCCGCCTTGTCGCTCACTCAGTCTTCTTTCAATCCTTGTAGTCGACATCCACAGATTCATGAACCTCGCAAAACTCACATGGAGGACTCCTGAAGGTCAATGGCAATGCAGAGTTCACCTGGCTGACTCCTGCCTATTGGAATGATACTATTCACTGGAGAAATCGGTCATCTCGCCATGAATCCAGGAGGTCAACCGGCGTTGTTTCCTATGCCGATGTTCGTACTGCATCACTGTCGGTGCCTCCAGGTCCAGTTTCTTGCAATATGGGTTTTAATGTCGGTAAGCTGAGCATGCCTAAGGTCATCGCTGTATACTTGTGATCTCTTCCTGACCAAGTAGAATCCTAGCGATGAATCAGTTGAAGTGTACTAAAACAATTTGTACCTTTTCCTTTGTGTCCACAAGATTGAACACGTATTTCACCGTATTTGTTGATGTGTTCATCATCGCAGTCGTCGTGAATGCTGAACTATCATGTTACTGTTTCTTAATAATTGTTGTTAGCGTCGACGTTAGTGTCGTAATGTGGAGAAATGTGTGCGACAGGGTGCTTTCTGTCGGCGCATGAACCAAGGTCCATAAACAACGAAGAGGAAACTAGTGAAGCAAATGGATTGCTAAAGCTCTTTAAAATTAGGATTTACGTCTCGAAACTTACTTTAACTGTGGCAGATCAATGAGGAAGAGGCATCATAATCTTAGATGTCAGTATTTGAGAGTACTTAAAATTTAAGAATATTGAGTCTGTTGTGATGAAAATTGATTTGGGAATGTTTCTAAAGATATTTGGAGATTAATTATTAAATTTATATGGACTTTATATGGATATACATACTAAGAGATAAAGTTTTTAGGAACTATTTTTGTGTTAAAGTGTTTACAAGCAAAAATTTGTATCTTTGACCACAAATATAGTTTTTGTGAATATTTACTACTGATTTATTTAATAAAGTAAATATAAGCTATTTATTAAAGTGTGCCAAATAAGGGAAATGGATGAATCATGAGTTCTTAGAAAAAACTAGAAACTGTTGACAAAGTACTAAAATAGAATCCACAAAATGATATAACATGTTAAAAGAATAAATATAAGTCAAAAACAAAATTTGTAAAGAATGTTAAACAAAAGCAATAATTGTGAGTTGGAACAAAACAAGCATTGCATAAAACTGATTTTCTGTTTCAACCTAACCTCAAAGTTGGTCAAACTAACTCTACACTAAAACAAAATCTTTCTCTCCACTAACATCACTTAGTCAATCCATTTGTATGATAGCCCACATTGATTTTCAACCACATCTTCTTTGCCGAATTGTGCATAATTGTGTTTTTAATGTAAATATAACCAAATCCAGTTGCATGGTTGCAAAAACGAGAGATTCCAAGGTGCCACGTGGCTATTCAGCCAATGCCACTTGGTAGAGCGTGGCATCCACGTGGGATTTAGCACGAGGGACACCTTTGCAGCCAAAGCAACGAAGCGATCGTCCGGGTCAAGTTGTGAAGGTACTCCAGCATCGAATCCGAGAATGTCGAAGACGGCAGCCTCGACGGATCCATCGATCCGACGCTTATCCGCCTCGCCCAAGGGAGGTTGACATTTAAAACAAATTCCACGCAAAGCATATTCGACGAGGAGATCGAGTCACCTGGCACTTCAGGAGGCTTTCGTTCGAAGCTTCCTCTATCTAATCTTCTAGAAAATGAATCTCCGAAAACTTCGTGGATCTGGGCCTACCCGCCATCCGATCTCCCACCCGAAGGCCACTCTGCGCACCCGCTGTTGCTCTAGCCTTGCGACCTCAGGTTCGTTGTGTCATTGCGGTCGTCGATTGCTCCATTGTTGTACTTCGAATGGTATTCGGTTGCGATCCACATTCTTCTCAACAATTCCCTGTCAGGGAATGATCGGATTCTACCTGCAGTGTCCTCTCTTGCGGGGCCATGATGGTTATGTACCTCGATCGATTGCAGCCCACATGGAAGGTGATGTTGACGTCGTTGGCGAACTCGCTCCCCGGCCCACAAGACATGGAACACCCTCTGCTGTAGACAGCAATATGATAGGAAAACATGATTCAGTTCAGCCCGAAACATGAGCGTTTTGGAACAAAAGAAGACGAAGGATCGAGATGAAATTGTGCGTTTCGGGTGAAACATCTGCCACGATGTGAACCATCCTCCCAACGACTTTTACTTCGAACCGTCGATGGGTTTCTATGTTACAAACATGGTTAAGTTGTTTGTCATTTGTTTTACGTGCAATTAATAACTGTGTACTAACCATGAGAGCAATCATCTAGGAGCTTTATCGAAGGAATATCACTAATAAATAAACCTATGATGACACACGGGGTAATGGGTATGTAATTTGTTGCCATTTTCCTCCATGTACTAATAATTTTCTCGAGCATTGATTACTAAATCAAATCTAAGGGCACAACAGAACCTGTAAAATAGGACAAGTTGGTTGGATGTAAAATTAGAACGATCACTTTATCTCTGCACGTGTTTATACGTTCCGAGATTCCCTGTCCGAAAGAAGAGCAGGAATAATTATGATAATAGTATTCGACTTAAATTTTGCCTAACTATTCTTTTCGTGGACCATGGGATGCAACAACAGCTTCACTCACTTACTAATGTATGTTGTATGTTGGGAAGGGAAAAAAGTAGGAAAGTATACAACAATAGTTGTGTTCTTTGTCTTGCCCGGGTACAATGGCTTCCTTCCTGGTTTCAAGGTCGACAATATTCTAGAAAGTCATGTCTACGAAGTACACCTAATTGTCACCTCCCTAGTTATCATACTGAGGAAGCTAAGTAGAAGTAAACTAAGAAGAAAAAGAATTGGCGCATATAGACATACGTGACTCTGGATGTTTTTAGTGTTCTAAAGAAAAATGTTGTAGTTTTTCAACGAGTAATACTGGTTCCCGTTTGCTTCACATACACAAATTCTGCTTTACCTACTTCCTGCGCTTGAACGACTGCCCCCCACATTGGTGATGTGATCATCGCGGCGTCATTTGGCCGAAGAGTTGTGTCTACTGAAGGGAATACATGGGATGGAACAAGTAACAAACAACGATGCAACCATTGGATCGCACGTGGGGAGTGTGAAAACATTTCGACATATGTAGATGCGTCACTTTTATTGAGGTGCGAAATGGGACGTTTCAGAGGCGAATGCTTGACCAGGTCGCCAGGGAATCGAACCTAACGCCCCTGAGACGCTGACATCCTGTAGCTGGATTTCTGCATCGATAAGTGGTCTGCCAACTTGCGTTAAACACTCTCTACCTCATATTAGATTTATCGACGTCTGGAGTTTGTGCGCATGCAGCCGGTGGTAACAGATCCCCAGGCTTCTCTAGCCCGGGTACGACCGTGACATCACTCGTCTGATGTCAATGGACCGACGTCAGCGTTCTAGTGCCAATGAACCTAGTCATTCTGGATGTTTCTGGCACAACCTTCTTCACTCCGGCTATAACTGTTGTTTCCAGTGTAGTGCTCTGTAGAATCCTGTATTTCAGGGAAAAAGGCGGTTCACGTCTCTAAGTTGGTTACAGTCTGTAAGAAATGATAGAAGAGCTGAATATAGGAAACCATGTGAAGCATCTTTAGCAAAGCGCTCTCAATTTGGACACGATTTTATTTTTAGTTAGAATAAGACATCATCCCTCCGGCCAAGATGACAAAATGATACACATTGATGACTTCAGGAGCTGAAATTAAGGCTGGCACCCAGATTACCACATCTGCCAACCAACTCAGCAGATCCGATCTGAACAACGACACCTTGTTACTGTGTTTGAGCTAGGCTTGGACGACCTTTTTTGAATGGCCTTTGCAAGTGCTGAGGCTTTCGTCTGGCACGATTTTAAAGCACCGTTATTATGGGTACTGTGACGGTTCAGCGGTCCAAAATACGTTTCTACCCTACGTGAAGCTCAATTTACAGGATCACATAAAGAAAGAATGTTGGATATTTCCTCTAAGGCATCGTCACCCATGTTGGTTCCTGGGGCCCGCATTGTGCACTTCTTTCACTCGGTTTGTCGTTTGTCATCATAGGACAAAAGAATGCACTATCTCATTGGATGGATCTTTGTCGTTACTTAGGAGTGGGACAAATAGCCTGTGGCTTCATTGCTCCGCAGGCTGAATGTGAAAGCCGGGAAAATGTGAAGGAGAATGTCTTGTATCTGAAGGGAATTTCTTTCTGCTTGTGTGCAGAGGATCGGATTCCCCAGCTAGTGTCACGTTTCAGCTTTCCCACATGAAGTTTGGAACACTTGGTTCAGAACGGAGCTTTTAAGTCCTCGAGATCGTAAAGTTGGAAAGGCTTGTTTTGTTTTGAGTGTTCAGAGGCTCAAGAAACGTTTTGCTTCCCTGCTCACGTCGGAGAAGTTGGTGTCACGTTTCAGCTTTCCCGCATGAAGTTTGGAACGCTTGGTTCAGCAGGGAGCTTTTAAGTCCTCGAGATCGTCAACTCTTAAAGCCTTGTTTTGTTTTGAATGTTTAGAGGCTTGGGAAACGTTTTGCTTCCCTCCTCACATCTGAGAAGCTGGCGTAACGTGGTCGACCAAACCCTTAATCAGTTCTGCCAGTGCGAAGGGATCTCGTCTTGTTTCAGTATTCTCTGATGTGTGGAATTCGGAACTTCTGAAGCAGGGAAAGAAATCCGAGTGGGAAGCGTTCTGACTGAGCCTGGAAAAAACCGAGTGAGGAGGTGAGGCTAGTGATGGGGTCAAGTGAGTTGTTGATTCATGGCCAAGATAATCGTGGAGGCGGTGAGGTGGAAAAGAAATCGGAGATTCCGCTCTACACAATGCAAGCCTTGTGGGACGGAAAAATATCGCTGAAGGATTTTGAAGTGGTAGGAATGGATAAACCTATAATACCTCACGATGTCTTTGAGCCGGATGAAGCGTTACCCGTCATCGATGTAGAAGCGCTCCTTGGTGCTGACAACGAGGCTCGACTTGAGAACATGGTCAGAATGCTAGAAGCAGCAAAGACGTGGGGTTTTTTTAAAATTCGCAACCACGGCGTGTCCCTGGAAGTGGTATATACCTCGCACCCGACTCTTTTCCAAATGTAGAAAACGCGCGAATTGCTTTGTAGTTCACTTCGATTGGTTGGTGAAGTGGCTTCAAAGCATAGTACGGCTGTGGGGCTGTCGGGTTCGGCAGTCTGGAAATGATATACTGGCCTTAATGCCCTAGCTCACATAGATAGAAGTGTCTCATTTCAGCACATAGTGTGTTAATCTCAACATTAGATTGGTTCTGCATACGAGCCAATCAGCTTGAGTTCCAGTTCACTTGAGCAGTCTTCTTCTATCTCCAAAGAGAGCACCTAAAGCGGAGAGAAGTCGCAGAACATGCAGAATTCATAGCAGCGTTGACAAAAAGTAGTTGTTGTAGAGATTCAATGTCAACACACTGGATACGAACCACTTTCATGTGCAGTGGATGACTGACCAATGTGCGAGGATTGATATACAGGTGAAGAAAGTGGAGGCGAATGTGAAGAAATTCTTCGCATTGCCCATGGAGAAGAAACTATTGGTAAAAGCCAACAACTTCTCTTTCGGGTATGTTGGGGGATCGCCAGTCAGCTGGAAATACAAGTGGTGGCTAGAGGGGCTACATATGAAAGTAAACATTCGACCATCTAGTCAACCAATTATTCCTGCACTCTTGTTCAAATGCTCGCACTTGTGACTTATTCTTATTAAAGGCTTCCAGTATCATTTCTGAGCCTGCAATCCACCTGTCTGATGAACTCTTGGCAGGTTCAAGACGAGGCAATAAAGAATATTGTGGACCTGGTGTGGTCCGATGATGAAGAGTTTTCTACAGAATTCACGTGAGCACAAACTCCCATTTTTCCACGTGTTCCTCATTCGAACTTGACTATGATGTCACATCAGAGCAGGTTTAAATCGCATATTTCTAACTTCCGTCATCGAATACGTACAACAATGCAGAGCTGATTTGACAAACTATTTCGCCATCATGCGAGATCTGTCACGTCTGATCGTAGAATGCCTGACTGAAGGCCTCGGCCTTCCCCGTGACACTTACACCAAACTCGAAACGCCGAACGCCATTTGCAACGCACGTGTGAATCACTACCCCGCATGTCCCGATCCGTCCAGTGTGTTCGGCATCCCAGGCCACACCGATCCCCAAATGCTGTCTATTCTGTACCAAGACGACGTCGGAGGCCTGCAAGTGCTCAAGGATGGCAAGTGGATCGGCATTCGTCCCGATGACTCTACCTTCGTGGTGAATCTGGGCGACACTTTTCAGGTAAGGAATCACTTAGCCATGACTATCACCTCCTAGAATGTAAATTCTTTCAACTTCCAGTAGCACTTGTAGCACAACTTTTTAGGCTAATTCATTTACTTTTAAGCAGGTCATTTCGAACGGCATTCTGCACAGCGCAGCCCACCGAGTCGCGGTGAACACCACCAGGTCCCGGTACGCAACCATCTATTTCTACGGGATCGACAATGAGATTCCACTCTTCATCCCACCCCAACTTGTCACTAAAGAGAGGCCGCTTAAGTACCGGCCCTTCACTGTAAATGAATATAGAGAACACCTAGTGATAAAACAAGTTCCTATGGATGGCGTCAAGTATCTAGAGATGGAGCCCGAGATCCAAGACGCTGCATCGCCATCCAACTCCTCACAATAACACACTTTTTTCGAGTTATGTAAATTCAAAACATGTAAGCTTCCGAGTGCTGAAGGTGTAGAGATTCAGTCAGACCTGCTGTCCAACCTGAATTAAGAAGAGTGTCTGACATGGTACGTTATAGATGACTACTGAAGCCAGGTGATTTAGAGCGAATCACCTGCAACATGCATGTCCGGAACTCAAAGAAAGAATAACACCCCATGTTAGTGACAGACACTTAGAGAATTATGTGGAGTGTACACGTTGCAGTTCGTCGCAGTGAATTCCTGGGCTGGAAGATTTTCAGCAAGTGCGTCTGATTTACTGGTGCATTGTCGATACGGGGTTGTTTCTTCGGATGGTGGAGTCGGACCCGGAGCTTCTGCACTACCTCCAGCTGAATCTCGTGTGCTTTGTCCCGAGTGCACCTGAATTGTCGGAGTAGGTTTCCTTTGTCCAGTTCTACTCCTTTACGAGTGAAAAGTGGGATTTTATTAGCACACATGGAATCGGATACATTTTATTCTTTTTCGACACATGACGAGTATTCCCGTTGCATTGATAGATTGCAACCGGATACGTTCAACGCAAAGGGATAGGTAACTGAAATGCTCATGCCTACCCGAAATAGCGAATCAAGTGGCCTATATTTTCAGCTAAATCTCTGCATAGCCCAGTGTCGAACCATCTATTCTGTCGCCACAGAGCCCATGGATAATTGCTCTAGGCTGGAGTATACACAGTAAATGTTAAAGGAAAAGAACACGCTGGCTTAGTAAAGCAACTGTAGAAATTTTGCTGCAAAGCCAGTATGTCTTCCCCCCTTCTTTTGGAGAAGATGTGTATCGATCCGTAAAGTATGCAATCATCGTCCAGTAAAATACAATTGGACGAAAAGTGGCATTGAATGCGTATTACACAAGCCTGTAAAAAGACTATCAACCTCAAGGGAGAAGGACTTGTATCTAACTTCTGTCACAATATTTTATTTAATGGCATTACTGTATCGCATTGTCGCCACCCCTGCAAGTGAATTGTGCAAGTTTTAGTGTACTCCGTATCAATTAGAACATCGACATAGGCAGACCAATGCCGAGAAAACAAGTGAACAAGGGTCAGGCTGAGAATTAGATCAGGATTGGGGTAGTAAATCAGAATCATGTATAGATAGAGTGAAGACATTGTGAAGGTAAAGATAAAATGTTGTGTCAAATATTGTCAATTGTTGCTAGTTTTGTAATGTGTGGACTAATTTTGCATCAATTCAAATAATGAATTGAGTTTCTTGGTTACAAGAAGCAAGCAATTGTAGTGCCATGAAATCAAATTGGAAAATAATACTTTAAGTTAAAAACCTAATTTAAAAGACATGTTACACAGCATTATTTTTTATTTTTTATTTTTAAAAAAACATTTGTGCATATTTCAATATCAGAATGTCAGTTTTAATGTGAGTGCAATATGGAATCCTGTTGCAAAGATAGATGAAATTGAACCTATCCAGATATTTGATTGTCTAACATTAAACATGATTATAGAATAATTTGAAAGAGTAACCAATTAAATAGTTGTGGGAATTGAAGAAGTATAGAAAGAAAATCTTGGCAACCATAAAAAGAACTTAAACTTAGATTTTGTTTGGTATTTAAATCTTTAGTTGGATGATAATTGGAAATACAAGTAATTAACTTTTTAAATAAGAAAATAAATGCACTTATAAAAACAATTCATATATAAGGTGCAAAAATTGCTTGGTAACAAACCAAAACATTAAATGGTTGTTTAGTTCTTATTAGATACAAATAAAATCTTTCAGAAAAGAATATAAAAAAAAATAATTATTGGTGATGTTTTAGAAGCTAGTATCAACAAAATAAATAAATAAATAAATAAATAACCTTCAAAGAATCTTCAATAATTAAAAATCAGCTCATATTATTTTAAAACAATAATGCATATCACATATATGGTACAAAAGATAGATTTTGATTATTGGGGTTTAAAAAGAAATAAAATTATAAATATTTGAAAAAATACATAAGATTATTACATCCTTAAGATAGTACAAAAAGAATGAAAACTTAGGTAATAGCAACCTTACAAAAATCTAAAGAAGAACTATAAGGACTAAGATGGTAAATCAAATCCTAGTATTAGAAAAAATAAAGTGTTTAAAGTCATATCTATTTTAGTCTATAATTATTTCAAAAGAGTTTATTTTGACTTAGGCATGAAATAAAACTAACACAATTTAGATATCTAAGATATGACAAGACAATCAAAAAGTAATTAGTAGTAATAAGAAAAATTATATATTTTTTTGGATTTTAATATTTTATTAATATACACCTATATATATGTATGTATATATATATATATATATATATATATATATATATGCATAATTTATTATTTTAGATATTTCTAATAAAAAATTGGTGCAATATTAAATAAGTTCATAATTATTAAAATTTATCAGTCACTTGGTTTTACAAACAAGAATTTATTAAAAAAATAGTAATAAAAAATAAACTAAAAGGCATAAGTTATATAACATAAAAGAAATAAAAAAATCTAGTTAATCAAGACTATTCAATCATGTAAACAAAGTAGGAATCAAATAAAAAATATATTTTGATTAATACATTTGTGGAAAGAATAGTACATTAGCTATAATATCTAAGATACACTAACACTATTGTAGCATACTTTCATGTATAAGATATTTTGATTAAAAAAAAGACAATATTTTGGTATTGATTAATATACATAAAGTTGATTGAATTTGTTTCTATATTTGTTGTAAACTAAATCAAACTTACAATTGAAACATTATTAATTAATTGTTCCAAAATATATTGTATTTTGGTTTTAATTCTTACATGTCTCAAGCTCAAGGTAGAGAATGATTGAAATTATGATATTCATAAATAACATTGTAATTAATGTTTTCATTCTTGAAGCATATTATAATTAATAAAATTTTAAGGTCAAACTGAGAATAAGGATTTAATGGTTACTTGTATAAATGTCTTCTTTTATAACTTAAAAAGAAAGTAGAGAAAATAATATTGAACATGGTAGAGACATTATAATACAAGACATTTAAAAGTACCAAAATTAAAAGAAGAATTATATTATTTTAATAGACTTAGAAGTATATATATAAAAAATATTATTTCCATCCTAAAACCTAAATTATTTTTTAATTTCTTATTTTATTATAAATAAATATCTTCTTAAAATTTTAATATTTGATTAGTATTATTAAAATAACACTGGAAAGATATATATTTAAGATTTTTTTTAAATGATATTTTTATTTGTATTTTGTTTCAAAAAAAAAACTTTAAATATTCTATTGTTGTCACTATATATGATCACATTAAAAATTTATACTTTTCAAAATTAAGATGATAAATTCAACTTAAAAGCCATTTGGAATCCAAACTTGTTAAATCAATTGGAAGAAAAATTATTTTGTACATAAATCACATAAAAAAGACTACTAGAAAAGAATTAATAGTAGCCTTGCACAAAATAATTTGCTTGCAAGAAGTACTTGGTATTGGATTAGATAACTAAAAGACTTAAAAATTAAATTCTATCATGTTTTAAATTTCAAAGAAAGATAGGAGTTTGAGCCACATATGATAAATCTTAATACATTGAGTTAAAATCTTTGTAGTTTTAAAAATTAGTAAAAATTTTAAAGAAATTATTGGAAGAATAGGCTAAAATCTAATATAGATTTCCATAGGATGTGAAAGCAAGAAAAACAATAGTTATGTAAAAGATTACAATTTTAGAATAAAAATAATAACAGTAAAAAAGTTTATTAAATAATTATAACAAGTACTAACATAAAAAATAAAAAACATTATTAGAAAGTATAAGAAAGAAAAATTATATTAAAAAATGGATATAATTTTTTTTTAAAGTGAGCTTTAATAAGTAATTATAAGTATTTTTTTAATTGACTAAAGGTTGTGAAAGTGCAATGCAAAAGGCATGTAAGCAAGAAATATGCAACCTTACTTCTTCCATTATCATTTTAAAATCCACTTTTGATAATAATAATGTATTATTAATTTAATATAATATCAATATATAAATTTCAAAGCTATAAATTAAAATTTCTAAGATAGCATAAGAGAAAATCCAAAAAGAAGAGATGCATAAATCAATAAGAAGTGGCATTATCTATAGTAATACTACTTTCTAG
The DNA here is from genome assembly GCF_059467195.1 of Physcomitrium patens. Lineage (NCBI taxonomy): Eukaryota > Viridiplantae > Streptophyta > Bryopsida > Funariales > Funariaceae > Physcomitrium > Physcomitrium patens. The sequence goes on along the minus strand of NC_143434.1, from coordinate 2,675,378 downwards.
CCATGGCTAACAAAATTAAGTAATCAAGTTATCTCTTTAATTTAATTTAAATGTTTCTTATATAAATTATATTCATTTATTTATTTATTTATTCAAAATTTTTATTGATATAATATTCATCTCCTACCACATCCAAAATCAATCAATTTGGTGAATTTTAGTTAATTATAGACCATAAAAGGTCAAGTTCTTTAGATAACACCATATGTAAGAATTAAAGTAATCTTCATTCGATTTCTTTGATTAATAAATTCAAACATTATTTTATGTAATATTAAAATTTAATCATCTATAAAACAAAGAATTATTTTTTGAAGAATTCAATTAATTTTTGATGTTTTCTTATTTAAAAATATTAGCCTTATAATAAAAATGAATTCAAATATTTAAAAAGTAAATTACAACTAACTGGAGTTTTTTAGACTAAAAGCTACTCTAAGTTGTATTAAGATTATAAATGGAGAAAAAAAAGTTATGTTCATTTTGATTTATTCATTTAAAAATTATTCAGTAACAAATATTGGATTTTTCATAAATGGTAAAATTTTATAGATTGAAAAAAAATTCTTTAAAAAAACTCAAAATTAAAAAAATATCTATACATCCGATAAAATATATAGAGAAATATGGTAAATTTTATGTCTACAAACTGTTTTTTTAATTTATTGGAAAAGATTTGAACACAAAAAATTCATATTATTCTATTACCTAATATGTAGTATTAAAATGCACCACACATTTGGATGTAGAACCTTATATATAGTATGAAAATGTACCACACATTTAGTTTTAGATTTTTATTGTATAATTGTCTTATAATAAAAAAATAAGGTGCTTATTAAAAAATCCTAATAAATCTTAACAAGCTCTAAGCTTATTATAAATTCTAATTAGCAAACCACAAAATAATGTTATATTTTTTAGACTTTTAAAATTTTAACTGATTTTTAATATTAATAAATAATATAAATATTTTTAAATGGCACACTTTATTTTTATTTTCTTTTAGATAAGAAAAATCTTAATAACTAAAATAATATATATATACATATATAAGATCCACAATAGTAAAATTCTTGTTGTTGTGGATTCATTCCAAAAACGTCATAGCCTAGAAGACCCTTCTTATTTAATCACAAATTATGTTACTTGAAATAATATTAAATATCTTTTGCCATTAGTATCAAAGACAAGAATTCAAAAAATGTAAATAAATAAGTGAAACATTTTTTAAAGAGAGATGACAAAAAAAGAAAGAAATAAATATGTATATTCAAGAAGAAACTAGAATAGCTATTGCCAAAGATTAGACAATTGGAGACTCTTGAAATTATAGTAAAATTAACAAAAGAATTGATAAAAGTGAGGAAGGTGTCACTCTTGCCTCTACACGTATTATCTAACTACAGGCTAAATAATAACATTCTATGAGACTTCTAATATATATCCAAGTTGTAGACTATATGTCTAACTTCTAAGATATGTTTCTTACATATGTACTACATGATATCATAGTTATAACTAATATTAATAATTACTTAGATAAGCGGAGTCAAGTAGAAAATAAGTAAAAATGAATAAATTATATAATATCTTATGGATATGCTTCTTAGAAGCTTTATACATGCAAATTTGAATTTATATATGTTTGTACATGATTGATAGGTTGAAAAGTTGGCCAAAAAATTGGCCAAATGTTACACATATTAGCTACTTGTGGTACAAGTTGGCTACATTGCATACATACATGAAACATTTTTTGCAAGTTAGATATGTGTTCAACAAGTTTGATACTTATCAAAGGTCTTATAGAACTTTGTTACATAGCTTCTAATTAGATAGTATATATTGAGGTAAAAAAAAGGTCTTTTTTACTTTTATCAATCACTTTTTTGTTCTTAGTTTAATTTCAAGAGTTTATAGTTTTTTTTAATCTTTAATAGTAGCCATTCTAATTTTTCTTGAATATTTATATTAACTTTTTTTTTTTGTCATTTCTCTTTGAAAAACATATCATTTTTTATTTTTATTCTTCAATTCTTATCTTTTATAGATTCACAAAAATATACTTATAATATTAGAACTTTTGCTTTTTTTGATTAAAAATATATTTTCTTTTTCTCTTGCAAAGACATAAGTATATTAGATATTATAGATTATTTACTTCTAAATTAATATTTTTCATAAAATTTTCTTTTTTTTAATATTTTCTTTTTTTTAATATATTTTTTTCTTATTTTGAGTAATATTAGATGACTATTTTTATTATTTGATTATGGTAGAGCTTGTTGAAATAAAAAATGCAATGGCATAAATAAAAGAAAAAATAAAAAAAATAATGTTTACAATGCATAAACTCAATTCACCACCATAGGGAACAATAAGATTGATTAGAAATAAAGATATAAATATGATTAAAGTTACTTAAATATGGACTTCAAATCATATTACTTCTTTTATGGTGGAACATTACTAAAGTATTAAAGAACTAAGAGTTGGCTTCCTTGAAAAGTTTGATGGTACAAGATTCAAGTTTCAAAGATTTATCAATTAAGTAAACTAATGATTGAGCTTCAATTTCAAAGTTTTCAAGTTACTTTAATTTCTTTATTTTACTTCAGTTTGTCTTTACAAGTCAAAAATATAAGTGGAATTGAAATTCAAAAATATTTTTTGATAAATATTCAATATTAATTTATAAATTAAAAAAAAATTGACATCTCTTGTTGTTTCTAAATTTTTTTAATCAAAAATAGTTTAAACTTTCTTAGGATCCATCATAAGGCCATTATTTGACATGATATATCCTAAAAAATCAACTTAAATTATATAAAATATATTCTTTTCTATCTTAGCATATAGTCTTAGATCTCTAAGTTTTTATAACAAACAAAAAATATGAAATTCATATTCTTTAGTATTCTTAGAATAGATTAATATATAATTTAAATAACAAAAGATAAAATCAATTAAAAACTCTAGAAAGACAGCATTTATAAGACATTGAGAAGCAAGTGGTGCATTTGTGAGTGTAATAGGCATGACATTATATTTAAAATATTCATACATGGTTTGAAATGTAGTATTTTATTCATCTCCTTTATTAATGTGTATTAAATTATATGCTTTTCATAGATCTATTTCTATATAGATCTTGGCTTGATTCAATTAATGAAGAATGTATAGGATATCTATTTTTGATGGTAATTTTATTGAGCCTTCAATAATCTATACACATTTATAATAATATATTTTTTTTTATTTATAAACAAGATAGGAACTCTTGTTAGAAATTTTGAATGGTGTATGAAGTTCTTTGCCATATTTTTATTAATGTATTCTTTAAATTTAAGCAATTTATATTACAATAAGTTGTTGATTGGTCCAAATAGTAATTGAGCTCTCTCTTGAAGGCCAATTGAATAATGATAAGGATTAATAAAATTATTAATGATGCTTTAAAAAGATATTTATATTTTTTTTGCTAATCTTAATATTGATTTACAATAATGCTTGAAGTTTTTTTACCATTAAAAATTGGTGTGGTACAAATAACAAAAAGTGACTCTTTTTTTGCAACATGCATGAAAATTCTTATACACATAAAAAAGAATTTGGTTGTAGTAGGCTTATGACTTTTTATTTACTAAGAAAAAATATTAGTTATGTTTTGCAAAAAATTGAGATTCTAAAAAATCCAATCTATTTGAAGATTATACTTTTTTCTACGACAACAACCTTGAAATAATTGAATTAGAAGTAAATCTAATAATATTAAATGACACTACGCTATTGTGACTATTTATTGCTAAATATATAAGAATGATTTTATACATAACATCTTTAAAAGCAATGGCCAACTATCTATGACTTCTACATGTAAGTTAAGTTTTCTTTCTTAAGAATATTTTGAGCAATATACTTAGATTTTGTTCAATATAAACACAATTCTTCTAAACAATATTAAATCCTTTTTTGCTTAGTAATAGGTTTAAAATGTATTGTGATGAATTTTTTGTTAATAATTTTTAAATATTTGTCTTAAAAAATATTTTTTTGCTATTAAATTTTAATAAAATTAAAAGTTATTTTTATAATTCTTAAATTAAAATTTAAAAAACTAATTATTATATTTTATAACTAAATAAATTATTTCACTCAATGTTTGAGTATTATATAAGTTTAATATTAATTTCTTTATTTCATATTATAATCCATAGAAAAATTAGTCAATAAGTGCAGTATCATTTAATTTGATATTAATTATAAGTTTTTAGAATTATAAAGTACATAATGTTATTAATTGATTTTTTAATAAAAAATACATAATTTATTGGTTGTAATACAAATTGTGTCAAATTTATCATACATAAATCAAAATTCTACCAAAATGTACTTCAAATTATTTAGTTTTAGATCATATTGTTCAAAAAAAGAGATAAAAACCATGATAAAGAAAAATTTGAAAATAATATTCTAATAAACCTCACTTGTAATCTTGAAAATAGATAACTTTAAGATTGAAGTTTAATTTTTAATTATACTTAATTGATTAATCCTTGAAACTATTATCTTGTACCATTAAAATTTTCAAATAAGGCAATTCTTGGTTCTACGACACTTCATCAATGTTCAACCATATAAAAAGTAATATGAATTGGTGTACATATTGAAGCAACTGTAATTATCTATATATCTTCATTTTCTATCAATCTTTTTGTTTATTGTCGTAGTGAATTGAATTGGTGCATTATAAATATTAATTTCTTTATTTTTTCTTATATTTGTATTATTGCATTTTTTATAGATTTCTTTTTTATCATCATAATACAATAGAAAAGAAAGCATTACTCAAGATAAGTTAAAGAAGAGATTCAAGAAAAATTAAATAAATCTAAAAATAATATTATTTTAATAATACATAACTTAAAAATTTTAATACTCTTACATCTTATCAATAAATAGAAAGAATCCATTTTTAATTAAGAAAATACAAAGTTTTGATCTTGTAAGTATAATCTTGTCAATCTATCAAAGACAAGAACTTGAAGAATGTAAATAAATAAGTGAGATATTTTTTAAAGAAAGATGATAAAAAGAAAATAAGTCAATATGTATATTCAAAAAGAAATTGAAATAGCTATTACCAAAGATTAAAAAACTAGAGACTCTTGAAACTAGACTAAGAGCAAAAAATGAATTGATAAGAATGAAGAAGGCCTCATTCTTATTCTATATATATTAATTAACTAAAAACACATAGCCACATTCTATAAGACCTCCAATATGTGTCTAATTTACAAGACACATGTCTATCTTACAAGATAAGTTTCTTATATGTGCACCATTTGGCCAATATGTGCAATAAGTCACCAATTTGTTGGCCAAGTTTTTAACCTATCAATTACTTATTGATACTTAGAAAGTCAAATTTGCATTTGTAAAGCTTCTAAAAAGCTACTCCACAAGATATTATTAAATTTACTTACTTCTGCTTATTTCTACTTAATTCTTTCAATCTAAGTAATTTCTAATATAAATATGTATGTCAATGACAAATACATATATTAAAATATTGTTCAACTTTTGGAACATGTCTTTGTTATGATTTTTATTTAATATTATATGTTATCATGGAAAGCAATAAGACTTATCAAAAAAATTGTGTATATGTTCTTATCTTGCACAAAAAGAAAAAAAATACCACTTATTATTAACAATAGATAATTCTTTTGAAATAGAGAAATATTATCTTTAAGCTATTAAATCAACAATTCTAGTAGGTACTACTTTTTTAGACAAATTTTATTCTAATACATTAATATACCTTATTTTTTATTTATGAAAACAATCTTCATAATCATAAGGAAAATATTTTTTTTTATTTTTAATAGATAAATTTATTCTAAAAGGTCAAATACAATTATGTAAACTTTAAGTATGGAACAAATTTTGAATAAGATGATATTTTAAGTATGATGAAATTTTGAGTTTTATTTTACGAGATTGTTAATGGTTTCAAATATTAGATTCTCTTAAAGAATTTATTCAATCTTTTGATACTTGTTCACAAGCAAAGACTCCGTGTCATTAATTCTATAAACTTCTTGAACCTCTATTTATTTTAAGGCATTATTAGTTTTTTTATTTAAAAAACTTTGTTATAAATCTATCACTTCAAGATTCTTGCGACTAAATTTTTATAATGGTAGTTTATCAAATCAAAATGATATATTTTATAACTTGTACAAAAACTATTACCAGTTAAAAAAATTCAAAAAATTTAAAAAAATTTATTAGTTATGTTTATGTTAGGGACATAGTCCTTAGAACCTTCTAGAGACAAGTTTCTAGAACCTTCTAGAGACAAGCTTCTAGAACCTTCTAGAAGTAAGTCTCTGGAACCTTCTAGAAGCTTCTTAGTTGGTAGAAGATGTTAGGGACATAGTCCTTAGAACCTTCTAGAGATAAGTTTCTAGAACCTTCTAGAAGCAAGTCTCTAGAACCTTCTAGAAGCTTCCTAGTTGGTAGAAGTTGCTTGAGAAGCTTCCTAAATAGGAGTATATATTGGAATCGAGGCTGAAGAGTTCTTCAGTCTCGACAACACATCTCTTGGAGCTCTAGCTCACCTCTCTGGTGTTGTTTTTGTATTCATTTGATTAATCTAGTTCTTGCCAATTCTTCTTGAACTTCTTGGTAGATATCAAGTCTGTATTCTGTGTCCGTGACAGTTTGTCGAGACTTCACTCACCTCAGATATCAGAGCTAGTTTCTTCTTTGTTAGAGTGTAGATTATCTCTCTGCTTGGAAGTGTACTAGCACTTTAGAGGTTGCGGATTACCCTCCTCTAAACTAATACTTCTTTTCTTATAATATTGGAGTCTTATTCTTCTTGGAGAGAGTAGATTACCCCTTTTCTTGAAGCTCTTAAGGCATTTTAGAGGTTGCTGAGTACCCTCCTCTAAACCAATATTGTCTTCTTGTAGAGTCATTCCTGTCCTTCTCTTAGAATGGTCGGGGGCCAAGACATTAGTATGACGGAAAGTTCAGAGTCCAAGTTAGATGCTATCATGAATGCCCTCGCTACATTATCACAAAGAACTGCAGAGATTGAAGGAGTCATGGCAAGGCTTCATAATGATGGAGCATTTGAGATGGCACAATCTAGGTTGCACCAGCTTCAAACTTCTACACTTGGAGAAGCAACTTTGCCTCAGGTTCGACAAGCACCGCTGGTTCTACAACATAAGGAACCCCGAGTTAGCCTTCCGGATAAGTTCGATGGTACACGTTCCAAGTTTTGAGGATTCATCAACCAAATCAAGTTGATAACAGTTTTACAGCCCGAACGCTATCTAACGGAGGAGTCACATGTTGGGCTTGTTGGAACCTTACTTACAGGACAAGCTCTATCATGGTTTGCTCCTTTGTTTGAGAAACGATCGTCCATACTAAACAACTTTGAAACCTTTTTGGAGGCATTTGCGGAAGCATTTGGTGAACACGACAAGGTTCGATGGGCTACAACAAAGATCCAATCACTACGACAAGGGATGCGTTCTACATCAGTCTATGCATCGAACTTCAGGCAATTAGCATGTGACATCAATTGGGAAGAAGAAGCGTTGATGAGTCAATTCTATTAGGGTTTAAGGGACGATGTGAAGGATTTACTGTTAACTCTTCCTGATCCGCAAACGCTCAACGAAGCTATTAGCCAAGCTGTGAAATGCGATAACCGCCTATTCCAACGTCGCCAAGACCAACGTTCAAGACAACATACGGTTCGCCACACCCCAACTATGTCGGCAAGCAGCGTGAATTCACATTCACAGGTAGAAGACATGTAAATTGATGCGGTACGTGTCAAATCTCTTACTCTAGAAGAAAAAAAAGCGGCGTATGGAGGAAGGTCTATGCTTGTATTGTAGTGAAGAAGGCGACAAAGTTGGAAACTGCCCCAAGAAGCAAAATCGACGTATTATCAAGACTAGGAGTGCGTTTATTCAGGAAAACGAAGATGCCCAGCCATAATAGGAACCGTGCGGTTGGACAGTGAAATATCGCAACAACAACCAGGTTCCTTTCTTTCCGCTCAACCTGTCCTTTGTTTTACAATCCCTTTGCTTATTGGCCCTCAGAAATTGAGAACCTTAGCATTATTAGATTCGGGAACATCTGCTTGTTTCTTAGATGAAGAATTTGCAAGGCGTCATAAGATCCCTTTAGTACAAAAATCCAAACCTGTTCACGTTGAGGTCATAGATGGACGACCTTTATTGTCTGGTAGTGTCACCCATGAATCAGAACCTGTAGAAGTGACGTTTAAGGACCATAGTAGTCATATTATTTTCAATATTATTAGAACCCTATCAAATCCTGTTATTCTTGGTCTTTCCTGGTTGGAAAAGCATAACCCATCTATAGATTGGAAGTTGCGGAAGATGACCTTTCCCACAAAACCACCCAAGAGCAAGCCTAGTAGAAAACCCCGAATAGAGAAATCCTTATTTATTGGAGCAAGAGCGTTTATAAGATTGTCCAAGGGAGGCACACCGTTTGTCATTTATGCGGCTCCAACTACCGGGGAGAAGATCTCGACAGCAAGTATACCGGAGCAATATAAGGATTTTAAAGACGTGTTTCAAAAGAAAAATGCCGACATGCTACCAAAACACAGACCATATGATTGCACCATAGACTTACAGGAAGGAGCACAACCGCCTTTTGGCCCAATCTACAATCTATCGCAGATGGAGTTGGCGGAATTGCGGAAGTATATCGACGAGAATCTAGTCAAGAACTTCATCCGTCCTTCAAAATCATCAGCTGGAGCACCCATCTTATTTGTGAAGAAGAAAGATGGCTCGTTGCAGATGTGCGTGGACTATCGAGGCCTCAACAAGGTAAGAAAGAAGAATCGTTACCCGTTATCCTTGATTTTTGGTCTCTTAGAACAACTTGGACGTGCAAGGATCTTTACAAAAATTGATCTAAGGGGAGCTTACAACCTCGTACGAATCAAGGAAGGAGATGAGTGGAAGATAGCGTTCCGTACAAGGTATGGCCATTTTGAATATAATGTCATGCCCTTTGGTCTTACCAATGCTCCAGCGGTCTTTCAACATATGATGAATGACATTTTCCGAGAGTACCTTGACGATTTTATTGTCATCTATTTAGATGATATTTTGATATTCTCCAAAAATGAGGAAGAGCATGAAAAATACGTTCGTTTGGTATTGGAGAAACTACACGAGCGAGGGCTATATGTCAAGTTGGAGAAGTGTTTATTTCACCAAATAGAGATGGAGTTTCTGGGGTTCGTTGCGACTACGAAAGGCTTGAAGATGGACCCCAAGAAGGTGGAAGCAATTGTGTCTTTGGAGGTTCCGAAGACGGTTAGAGACGTACAATGCTTTCTTGGTTTTGCCAACTTCTATCGGATCTTTATCAAGAATTACTCTCAAGTTGCTGCTCATCTCACTCAGTTGACATGCAAAGATAAGCTGGAATGGGGACCTCTAACAGAGAAGGTGTTTCAAAACCTGAAGACCGCATTTACTATGGCTCTAATCTTGATACATCCAGACTTTACAAAGGCCTTCTATTTAGAAACTGATGCTTCGGATTTTGCTTTGGGAGCTGTACTTTCACAAATGGGAGAAGACAAGAAGCTCCATCTGGTTGCATTATATTCTCAAAAGTTCTCTACTACTGAAATCAATTATAAGATCCACGATAAGGAACTTCTTGCTATAGTGGATTCTTTCCAAGAATGGCGTCACTTTCTTGAAGGAGCTGCACATCCAGTGACCGTATACACAGATCACAAGAATTTGGAGTATTTCATGTCGGCTCGAGTTTTAAATCAACGTCAAGCTCGATGGAGTATGTTGCTATTTAGGTTCGATTTTATTATCACTTATCGACTTGGAAAGCAGCAAGGACTATCTGATGCCTTATCGAGGAGATCGTATCTTATACCAAAGGCTGGAAAAGCAGCGTTTGATCAACAATGTATGACATTGTTGAAGCCAGAGCAATTTCAGCTTTGCGTTACTATTATGCCAATTGATGCTGACTTCCTGAATCAGGTACGTGCCGTAACCATTGAAGATTCAGTAGCCATTGATATTAAGCAGCGTGCCAATGATGACAAGTTCAAGGTGGAGGGAGATCTTTTATACTTTGAAGAGCGGTTATAAATCCCAAGAGGACCAGCACGACTCCGAGTTCTTCAATCTCGCCACGATTTTCTTGCTGCGGGACATTGTGGATTCAACAAGACCTTGGAGCTTATTTCTCGAGATTTTTGGTGGCCCCAACTGTGGAAGGATGAGAAAGATTTTGTCCTCTCCTGCGACATCTGTTCAAGATCCAAGAATCCTCGGCATCGCCCTTATGGACTCCTACAGCCATTGCCGATTCCATGTCGACCATGGTCTTCAATTTCCATGGACTTCATCACGGACCTACCATCATCGAACTCATTTGACAGCATCTTTGTCGTGGTAGATCGGCTTACAAAAATGGCACACTTTGTCTCTTGCAATAAGACATCGTCCAGTGAAGTCACGACAAGGCTCTTTCTCGATAATGTGTATCAATATCATGGACTACCAGATGATATCGTATCAGATCGAGGAACCCAGTTCGTATCGAAGTTTTGGAGATCTCTCTTTGAGATACTGAAGGTGGATATCAAGCTTTCTTCGGCTTTTCATCCTCAAACTGACGGTCAAACGGAACGGGTGAACCAAGTCTTGGAACAATACTTACGATGCAGCATCAACTATCAGTAAGACGATTGGACCACATATCTACCGTTAGCCGAGTTTGCATATAACAACACCTTCCATGCGTCGACTCAATACACACCATTCTTTTCCAACTATGGGTATCATCCAAAGCTTGATTTATTGAGTCCATCAACAAATAACAATCCAACAGCTGAAGGATTTGCGAAACAACTATCAGAGCTTCAAAATACGTTGAAGCTTCAATTACAATCTGCTCAAGAATCCTACAAGGCGTCTGCAGATAGATTTCGGAATCAAGCACCTACTTTCAAAATTGGAGATAAAGCATGGCTTCTTCGACGGAATATCAAGACCAAGCGACCATGTGATAAGTTGGACTATCGAAGATTGGGACCATTTATCATCCAAAAGCAAATCAATCCAGTGGCGTACCGTCTGGAATTACCGGCTTCTATGAAGGTACATCCAGTCTTTCATGTTTCTTTGTTGGAGCCTTATCGAGAATCATCTTTTCCTGGAAGAGTGCAATGTCCGCCACCTAGTATTGAGATCGAGAACCACGAGGAATACGAGGTTGAAAAGGTGCTGGATTCTCGGCTAAGGTGGGACAAGTTGGAGTATCTTGTTCATTGGTGCGGCTACGACATTAATGAGCGAACGTGGGAGCCAGCTGAAAATCTCACCAATGCGCTGCAAAAGGTACAGGAGTTTCATCAACAACATCCTCATAAACCTAAGCCGGTTCAACAATAGCTTCTTTTTGAAGCTTGCTTACCCAAGAATATAAGAAAGGGAGAGAGCACCACTAAAATTCGTAGTTGATGTAGTTATTTTCTCCAAGATAAAATAGAATTTTTTTAGTAGCCATAGTTTGGTCTTCTGATATAAATAGCCAAGAGATAGATACTATGCCAGTCAGATTATCTCAATCAACTAGTTCACGAAGGCGACCCCGAGATGAAGAACTACCTACACCACGACGACGACGGAGGATACCAAGTAACCGATCACTGGTGATTGTATTTGAGTCCGAGCCTGCTTACGATGGTCAACCAAAAGGCATATTTGTAGGACAATTTCACAATGAAGATACGGAAGTTCATGTTTGGTCAGAAGTTGAAGAAGTGGGCCACTACCGTTGGCTTCAAGGGCCGATGAACCACTTACCTCGTGAACAACAGTTGGAGTTCATAGCAGACGTTATGCGACAGATCTTCATTTTCTTGCATTGATACTGATTGACAACAACATTGCTTCTCAGAGACCTCGAAGCTAAAAGAGGGGGTGATGTTAGGGACATAGTCCTTAGAACCTTCTAGAGACAAGTTTCTAGAATCTTCTAGAGACAAGCTTCTAGAACCTTCTAGAAGCAAGTCTCTGGAACCTTCTAGAAGCTTTTTAGTTGGTAGAAGATGTTAGGGACATAGTCCTTAGAACCTTCTAGAGATAAGTTTCTAGAACCTTCTAGAAGCAAGTCTCTGGAACCTTCTAGAAGCTTCTTAGTTGGTAGAAGTTGCTTGAGAAGCTTCCTAAAGAGGAGTATATATTGGAATCGAGGCTAAAGAGTTCTTTAGTCTCGACAACACATCTCTTGGAGCTCTAGCTCACCTCTCTGGTGTTGGTCTTGTATTCATCTGATTAATCTAGTTCTTGCCAGTTCTTCTTGAACTTCTTGGTAGATATCAAGTCTGTATTCTATGTCCGTGACAGTTTATTAATACTATAGATTTTTAATTAATATTTTATACAATCAAGGATCATAAATTTTATCAAGATTTTAGAAAATAATTTTTAACATATTAAAGTTTAATATCAAATTATCTTAAGTTTTTAATCTTCAATTTGATAGACACATAGAACTTGTAAATTAAATATTAGAATAGTATTTGTTATATACAATCAATTATTACTAAGTCAATTATACAAGTATTTTATCATTAATAAATTATGTATATGATAATATTATATTTTTTTGTCAATTATAGTTATCATCTATAATTTGATACTTTTTACTTTTTTAAAAGATTGAAAAATCAATATTAAAAGATTTGGCAAGAAAAATAGCAAAGATTAACACAATAATAAAGATACATTAAAAAAAAATCTCTATTCAAAGTATAGTTTTTTTTTTTTTGTTGTAATATCAAGATTAATTGATCTTATTCTAAGTTGCATTATTAAAAGCTTAATCTATTTATTATTTAAATATAAATTATCATAATTTTATATTAATTATAATTACTACAATTAATAAATATTTATTATGTATTTTATTTTTTTTATATTAAGCCTTAAATCACAATGAATATACCAAAAAGAAAACACTTATTGCTACATTCTATTAAAATAAGTAGCAACTTAGAGATTAAAATTGAAGAAGTTGTTGAGTGAAAGAAAAGTAAAAAATAGAAGATAAATTTTATAAATTGACTTGGACATAATATTAATCAATGCACATGAGAGTCATGTGTGAATCATATAAATTTATCAAAATTTATTTTTATTTTTCATCAACAATATCTATCAATATTGAGAATCATCCATTGATAATAAGATGACATAAAACAAAGAGAAACAAGTCTAAGAATCAATTTTTAGTAGTAGTATTGTATTGACATTCATCTTAGACATGTGATGCTACCAAACATAGTCCTATTTATTGCAATGTCAAATTATCTTACACTAATATCTTCTGTACCATTTTAAATATATGCACATATGGATTGGTCCTTAGGAGCATTTTCTACAATTGCACCAATACAATATCATCCAATGCATGCATCAAATCAAGGCAATTTTGACACTCTTTCTTTGTATTCTAGCTTTGTGAAAAATTCAAAGAAAGGTCACCAATTCAATTTAGTGATTTGCATGTTCCATGTTCCACATGCATTGCACTTTTTATATTGCTTACACAAGAAGTAACTCAAATCCTCCCTCTACTTGAAAATCAAGCTTTACACACTTAGGTAGTTACTGAGATTCTTCTAGTGTGATTAAAACAGACAATCTTATTTTACTTTATATAACAAGTCCTTGCTATATTTTGGCTATCTTCGAAAATGTTATAATATATTCTGGTTGAATGAAATTATTTCATTGAATTTAAACCCAAAAGATAACTTGTGGTCCACTCAATTTATTATTTTAAAGAGAAAACTAATGGATAACACTAGTAACAAGTTGTCATGAATCATTGAATAACACTAAAACAATGCTGTATGATGGGAAATGACTGGTTATAAATCCTGATATCATCATAAGTACATACAAGGTTAATCATTTATCCTTACAGGCTCGATTGCTAACTCCAAATTGTAACTGCTGGAAGAATCTAACATTTAGTGTGCACTTGCTCTTTCAAGGTGAACATTTGTACAGCGCAAATAGGGGGAAGAAAAATTAACTTCAACTAAAGTAAACAAACAACTCTTGGAAATCTCAAAAGAATTGCATTTAAACGATCTTAGCCCTTGAAAGGCAAATTGATGAGCTTGCGCTCATCATAAATAGTATAATAATAACAAATAAAAGTAGAGTACCTTCTTACTATGTCAATCACTCCAAGCTTGCAACTTATGTATTAGTATTGTTGCTCTGTTAAGAGCAGCAATATTCCCTAAGCAAGGTGCTGGCCGCATACTCTCACTAACTTCAATCATTCTAAGACCTGCCTTCTTAACCTCTTCTACGAAGAACACAAGAGTGTCCGGATTTCGGATAGCAGTAGCTATATATGCAACAGGGTACTCATAAACACTACGTTCCAATTGACTGATCGTAGCAGGGTGATCAAGGGACAGAAGAGAAGCCAACACCCTTACAAGGTGAGGAATATACGATGGATCGTAGATCAAATCAGCCCCCAAGCTGCAAAGTCACAAAATACAGGCTATAAAAAAATTTGTTTCGTCATATGCAGGGTAAGTCTGAGCAAAAAAATGTAAGCGACACCAACTTACACCTTTGCAGACCATTGTCATGAAGCTCAATCAGAAGCAAAATTAAGAGCAAACCATAAAACCCTAACTAATGCTCTTTCTTTTATTTTCACAGAAGCGCTAGCCCATTATGTATGATGATGAAATTAATTTTTAAACAATCGGCAATCTGTACATGGCGCCATTTCTCTAAACCAGCACAAACTGCCTGGAACTATAAGGACAACATGACACCTTAAGATCTGCTCTAAGTGATACAAAGCCAAAAGTGTTGAAATAAATCATCAATTATAAACTTACATGATGTTAGATTCCAGATCGTGTAATTCTTTGTCACAGAGAGTCTCCCAGATCAACTGCCGACACTCTACCTGTAGAGAGAATAAACTTCAATTAAAAACATGTTGGTATTTCGACTGCTAAAACTTGGCAGTGTGAAGGAGAGAAGTCCAAGAACATGATCAACATCTGTTCTTACCCGAGTTGAGGGGTTTGTGTACTGCTGAGAGTCGTTGACTTCTTTCATTCCTTCCACAGGAATATTGTTGATTGACAAGTTGTGCTTCATGTTAGCCAACGTAGCCAGAGAACCATCAGTCAATAATACCTGATCAAACAGAATTTGGATTCAGATGTTTTCCAGAAAATATCTGCATTGAATCTAGAAAAGACTATAAATACATGCCCCGCCCCCTTTAGCACTAAGTTAAAATCTATCCCAAAAGAAAATTCTAGATTTGTACTTAAAGGTCTTACACTCTTTAGGCATACACATAAACTTTCTAAAACGAGCATCAACATCTCAATTTAGCTGTGTTACGACTATGAAAAGTGAGAAAAACGTTTCAATCCGTACCTTAGATGCACCAAGGCGTGAAAGCAATACCCCAATCATGCCTGCTCCAGCACCTATCTGTTTCAATTCAAAGTGGAACTGAGCGTAATTCATCATACACCAAGAGTAATTCTAAAAGAAATTGCCTACGATAAGAGCTCTTACGTGTATATAGAGTCAATAAAAGCTAGAACGTATTTTAGACAAGTCAACAAAAATCAAGATCAATTATAAGAGCACAAGTAGATAGCATGGGCAACTAGGAATTCTTTAAACCATACCTCTAGACATTTCTGGCCAAAGAACAGCTCTGGATGACTTAAAACAAATTCAGAAAGCAATAAGCCAGCAGGCCAATCGCTACACCTGTAATCATATGGCAATTGCAATATCAGATACTAACGTCTTGCACCATAACGCTCCACTCCAACCCAATCGCAGGGATTTCAAATCGACAGTAATTGTAAGACACTCAAGGGTGTTTTCGATTCGCTGCACAAAACCCAACGCCCAACCCCAATCCCAACCCCAAAACTCTAACTGCCCATAGTACCGCCACTGGCATGTACGAAACAGATATTGACTTGATGACACGCATAGTTGAAATAAATGATATAAATAAATTATCATGAATAGAAAGAGAAAAAAAGAGGGAGAAAAAAAGAGTGGACAAGAGATATTGGTCAAGCCTATTCCACGTCGATAGGCGTGGATCCTGAGCACATACCAACCATAACGCCACGAAATCGAATCACGTCGTGTATGATGGCCACGTACCCAGTATCACCTTCCAACATGTTCAAGGATACTCGAAGTGTCACTAGATGCTCAACCTCTTCCATGAACTTCTTAGATCCTGTCTTGCACGCTAAATACGCTCTTGTTTTGGCAGGAATATTGTAAGTGAAGCTTTTGTAGCACTTTGGAGCCAATTCAGCGGAGCCTTCCTGTTTTGAGTGTGTCCGATAAATTTCAATATTTCTCTAGCTATGCATCAAAGTTCAGAGTAAAAATGTTCAAAACATTTCAGTTCATGCATACCCACTTCTTGCGGAAGAAATGTTGTTTCTGTTATTAACCTAAATTTAAATGAAAGATATAAGTTGATTGGTCACCTTAGGCGGCAGCAAATAGACAGCATGCAAATCATACAACCCATCCAGAACTTCATCAC
This sequence comes from Physcomitrium patens, assembly GCF_059467195.1. Lineage (NCBI taxonomy): Eukaryota > Viridiplantae > Streptophyta > Bryopsida > Funariales > Funariaceae > Physcomitrium > Physcomitrium patens. The sequence goes on along the minus strand of NC_143434.1, from coordinate 2,658,665 downwards.
CGTCCTTTTCTGCCGCCAGTATCATCTGCTTCAGAACACGTCTAAGGTACAACAACCCTGGTGGGTAGCGGTTGCAAGTCTTCACGACCACAAGCGAAGAGAAATGTTAGAAGACATTCTCGACGCAAGTTCATGAACCACATTCATAGCATCCGACAGCTAACTATGAGAATAAGACATCAATGTAAACACATGATTTAACTACAACACGACCTGCAGATTGCATTTAATCAGAACGCTAGGTGAAAAGACTTTCTAACCTCATCATGAAGACATTTCTCAAGGAAAAATGTTTGGGCATCACTCGACAAGACCCCCCCTCCGAACCTCCTGTATTGTATCGCATTATCACGATTACTATACGATAACAAGTAAACCAACCCATGAAGACAATTCACGGAAGTGTTTAGCAACATTAACAGTGACAAAAATCGCGTCGTGATAAATGCTAAGAACTCAGGTACGGGGAGTACTACATAAAAAAAAATTAACTAGCGCCGAACTTGCGCTGAACCTGCGCAAAACTTCGTTTCCGATCGCAATTTTCCACTCATTGCCACTAATCTCAATTTCGGATAAAGGTTTCCAAAGCCAAGTTGAAGTGCGAAGCATAAAGAGATCTCCAGCAGCTCTTATGAAGAGTGGTTAGTCCAAGCACTTATACTAATATTTTACTTATTTAATTGGAGACAATCAGCTTCATGCCCGCAAAATATGTGCTCTGCAAACTGAACTACGCCTCTTACGGAGAAGAAAGAATTTGAGCCCTTCATACAATGTTATTGGACTTATCAGGATGGGCGGGTCTAGCACCGCTCGTCAACGCTGCATTCTTAACGGAGGTTTATTAAGTGAAAGAAAAAACGGGAAAAAATAAAACACGGAAATTGAATGAATTGAATCAAAGAAGCAAAACTCAGAAAATGCAAATAAAAACCCATCGCATTGACACGACGAGAACAAACAGAAACAAAAACAACAAACCATGACTCAAATCTCATGAAAGAGCCTGGGTAAAAAAAAAACAAAGGAAATCACAGTGCCTTGCTAGAGAAATGATTCGCGACGGCGGCTCCATGGCACGAAACGCCGCCAGCAGCACCTTGTCAACACGGTCGCTGAAATCCATTACCGAGACTCGGAACCTTTGATCCACCCAAGTTAGCAGTTAAAGAATAAGGAATCGCACACACAGCGTGAGCATCCACCCAAAGTCCAGCCAGGCAAATCCTTGAACGGCATCTCATGAACGCAGTTGACGACGCTGCAACTGGATAACCCCTCCCCCATTATTCAAAGGTTTAGGGCTTAGGGTTGCAGTTCTCTTTACCGCTTGCACCATCCCCCCCCCCCCCCCCCCAGCCGCGTCACAAGCACCCGCCATCCCCACCTTTATTCAGTCGCCACGTTGTACACGCCACGAGACCCAGCGAAATTGTTAATGATATGACGTGGCGAAGGGGATCCTAGTCAGCCAGAGTTGGGTCTTTGACGCGGCGACCCGCTGTGAAGCCTCCCCCTTATTAATGCGGGCACTAGTTATGGGATCCTATCAATTCTACATCTTCCATGTCGGGGATGTAGAAAATGACCTCCTATACTTGCGAGAATATTCTATCTGAATTAGTAGATTGTTATGTCATTTTCTTTTTAAGCAGGATCATCTGAGGTAGAAAATTCGAAACCCATTTTAATTTTTGGTTTTTTTTTTCAAGGAAAGAAGTCGATTACCTCGTATGAATGATAATTCGTACGTATGAATGATATGTATGATATGAATGATATTTACCATGTGGCCATCAAGCCTAATCCAGACGATCATGCCATTGATGAAGGCTTTAGTCACTGGTAAATTAAAGCATCGCCATTCCCAAGGTCATTCGAAGGCAAAAGCAGTCATGGCCTTGGGGATTCTCTCAACGAGGAGACAGACTTACCACCCCACCACTACATCCAAGAAAGGAGGAATCTCCTGTTTTCGAAAGGATGTCTCAGTTCATCCACCGACAAGGGAGCTACATCCAAGACGGGAGTGAGACCATTCTGGGAGTTTTGTTCATCCATCCGCCTCGAAGTGAAGTTGAAGGAAATGGAGGTATGGCTTATCGGAACCCAGGGCTTGGGATGACGCAGGGCTAGGAGGAATAATAAGATGTCGCCAGTGTCAGAGAGTCGTCAGGTTGCGCAGTGGCTCCGCAGTTGCCCAATTCGCCTTTTCGAGTTTTCACCTGGCCTACAAAAGGCAAGGCTGCGGACGTTTGTTTTTCTTAATATATATTTTTTTGTTTTCTTCCTAGTTTTTGATTTCCACGCTTGTTTTTCTCCCGGAATACTGTGTACTGCGCTTTTGGAATGCGGGAGGTCTCTTGCTCCTGTCATGCCTGGACGCAGCTCTATGGTTCGTTGAATGGTTGGGTTCCTGCTTGCGAGGCGTTTTTTAGTTGAAGCAATTAGTTCCTGGTGCCGTAGAGATTGGTGTTGTTTCCAGAGTTGTTGTGAAGCGAGTGGGGAGGCCATTGTTGTTGCTGTTTAGTTGTTCGCCGAGGGGTTGCTGGTAGGTTTTGCCTCAGTGTTGCCGCAACCTGAAGGGGGGAGGCCAGAGCTGTGGTATTGGATCGGCGAAGCACTCAAGCGGAGGAACCGAGCGTCTTTGATTAGTGGGTAAGGGTGGGGGAGGGGAGGGAGGTATACAGGGCTGCAGAATTGAAGGCTGAACGTGGGGGAATAGGGGAGGGCAAGAAGTAGAAGTGGGTGGGAAAGGGGTTAAAGAAATGTCTTGTTTGTGTGGCAGCGGATTGTCTTTCAATCCATGTAATGTACAGCCATCGTCGCGGCCTGTATCGCAGCCCGTTGTGACGGTATCTAACTCTGCATCGCAATCGTATGTGTTCTCTTCTAGGGGGAGATCACCATCTCTTCCCTCGCTTAAGTCATCATTTCTTCATCCTATGACTGCTAATCGCTCCAATCGAGCGATCAGGAAAGGTGTCACTTCACCTAGGTTGCATTGCACCACTTCCCAAGGTGGGAGTTCCTCTTCGTTAATCCTTTCCTGCCCTAAACTTCTTGTTCGTGGTTTCTCTGATGTTTTCTATTATTCATTGTCTGTCAGATTGTTTGCCAGCAATTGTAACGCTATGTCAAGGTCAGGTGAAGATCGCAAAGCTCCCTCTGAAGTTGTCAGTAATGCTCTGACGACTTTTAAGTGCGACATTGAATGTTCTCTAGATGGAGGCTTGCTTTTGTCCAACCGTGCTTTGGGAAGGTGGATCCAGATATAGATAATAGGCTATCGCGGATTTGTACGGATTAGAGAGCTCACAAGCCTGGTCTGTTAGTGGCAGTGTAAACATTGGGGTTTGTGAATGTATGATCGTAGCCGGGCTTCAAGTATTACATCGATGAGGTATTTGAATGGTGACAGCTTCTGATAGTTTCGATTGCCATTTGATTGTGCTTGCGTTTGCAGCCAGAGATATGGACGACTTGGTGGTATGCTTTGGAGAGCTCCTGATAGATTTTGTGCCCACTGTGGGCGGTCTATCGCTTGCTGAAGCTCCCGCATTCAAGAAAGCGCCTGGAGGTGCACCTGCCAATGTTGCTTGTGGGATAGCTAAGCTTGGCGGAAACGCTGCTTTTGTCGGAAAAGTATGTCTTCTACTCTCTAATGGGTTTGAAATGTCCTTTTGCGTCGTTACTTATCTTATGAAGATACTGCGAGTTTGTTTAAGTGGAAGCGAGTTACCACTCTGAACTCAGAATTTTTTCAGAAGTTGCGACATGTACTTCAATGTTAAAGCGCTAGTTTGCCTCTGCTTACAGCTTCTCTTTGCATGTATGTCTTTATGTTCCTGACCTTAATTCATTCGTATGTTTCCTAGTTAATTTCTTCGATTTGGTTGAGAAGCGTAGAAAATTAAATCAATTACTTGGCAGCACCGAGTTTAAGTAAAATTGGCGTGCACTGGTTGGGCAGTCTTTATCACAACCAGTTATCTACTTCAAATGATGGTACAATCATTTAGAAATGGTTTTCAACAACTTAAAAAGGACATTACAGTTGAGCTTGGACATCTTGTAGGTTGGCGACGATGAGTTTGGGTACATGCTTTGCGAAGTTCTCAAGGATAACAAAGTGCAAACCAAGGGTGTCAGATTCGATGCTCAAGCAAGAACAGCCCTCGCTTTTGTTACATTGCGCGACGACGGGGAGCGGGAATTTATGTTTTACCGCAATCCTAGCGCCGACATGCTCTTCCAGACAGATGAGTTGGATATTGAGTTGTTGAACCAAGTACTGTTTCCACAAGAATCTTCCGTCAGATATTTGCTCGGTTTTCATACTTCAACGTCTATGTTTTCTTGCTGGTTTTCTTTCATTTTGGTTTGTGGACATTCTTTAGAATCCTACTATGGAAAAAGTAAATGAAATTTGATTTCAATCTTCAGGCTTCCATCTTGCATTATGGCTCCATCAGTTTGATCACAGAGCCATCTCGCTCGACCCACTTGGAGGCTATGCGCATTGCCAAAGAGGCAGGCGCACTCCTGTCCTACGATCCAAACCTTCGGCTGCCCTTGTGGCCATCTGCTGACGCCGCAAAAGAGGGGATAATGTCGATTTGGGATCAGGCTGATATCATCAAGGTTTTTTTACGTAACCATCTTGCTCAGCTTTGTTTCGGCTTATAGCCTGATTATGGATATCTAATCAAGACTTGTACTAACATAGAGGACGGCCTTTAATGAGCCAAGGGTGTAGCGGAAAATTGTGGGAGATACCAAGATTTTGCTTATATAGTTGTATCCGTTCAATGCTTTTCTTTATAGGTCAGCGACGAGGAGGTCATCTTTCTAACTGGTGCAGATCCCAAGGATGATGCCCTCAACCTAAAGATGATGCATCCTGGCTGCAAGTTGATGCTAGTGACTGAGGGTGGAGAGGGCTGTCGTTATTACACCCCGGTAATTCATGGTTTTCCTTGTCCAATTGATTTACATTCGCTGAATTCACGTGAATGGTGTGATGTGCCTTGAGTATCAGCACGAAACATGAAGTCTTTTATCAAAAGGGATTGATAATCACTTTCTTAAGTCACATCCTGTGTTTGGAAATGCAGAAATTTCATGGCCACGTGAGTGGTCTCAAGGTTCAACCAGTTGATACCACTGGAGCCGGTGATGCGTTTTGTGCTGGTCTTCTGAGCCAGATTGCTAAGTCTCCAGCCCTCGTTGAGGTATAAAAATGCTTTGTACAGGCAGACTTGTTGTTCGGTATCTTAGACCTGCTGTTATCTGTTAGTATATTTTGAATACACGTTGGCTAGAATATACTTAGACATTTAATCACTAGTTATATCAAATTTCCTCTAAATTGGTCGTGGGATCACCTGTCTTCATATCAGGAAGATAATGTGATAGGTTTGACGATGAACATTTTTTTATGCCACTGAAATGTTGGCAGGATGAGGCTAAGTTGCGTGAGGCTCTCTTATTTGCAAACGCTTGTGGAGCTATTACGACGACGGAAAGGGGAGCTATTCCGTCCCTCCCTGACCAAAACACTATATCAAGGATTTTAAGTAAAACTCATAGGCTCCCTGTTTAATCAGTTCTTCTCTGCTTCGTTAATCTCTTAAATGTTTTAATTTAAGAGGAATTATTATCACATATCGTCACTGTAGTAGTCAATTAACTTTGAAGCAACGAGCTCAGTGTGAGGTTGTGAATATAGTTATTTTGTTCATTGCCTTGAGCTTGGAACTTTATGGATGTCTGCAAGTGGTATTTGCTTGTATCATTCACAAATTCATTAGAATAAAGAGTTCTAAGTGCACTTGGTTCATTCGACTTTCTTGTTGGAGGTCAATCTGGAATCACATGCACTCTGGATTATTTTGAGTATATTTGTGAGGCGGTCTGGGATTACATATACTGTGGAAAACCTCTGGAGATGTAGCAAGAGGTTTTCTCTTACCTTGCATTGAAGTATCACGTACATGTGTTCCGCGCTTCCTCCTGTAAAGACGTTACTGCTTTCCGTTTCTTATTTTTTCTTATTTATTTATTTATTTGCTGAGAATTATATAAGGTTATTTGGAGTTGATTTGACATACTGTGCAATGTCGTTCCTGTAGCAGGTTTTATGTAAATTTCGCGATATTCTGCTTTTAAACGGTTTCCTTGTCAGGAGTTTTTCCTATTTCCCATGTAAATGACTAAGAAAGCCATTCGGTCTCGCGATATGTTGAGATGGATGTTCCTTTTGCTAACTCGTGGAGTGTTTCTGTTGCTAACAGTTCTTAACTCCAACACGTCGTGCGGATGGTTTTAGAAAATATTAATCACTTTAATCCGTTTGATACCTGTGATTCTTTTGACCTATTGCATTTACTGGTGGTCGAGGTTTATTCGTGGGAAACAATTGGGATGCTGCAGTTTACTACAGCACTACGGAGGCATCTGAGCCTCAGTAATTGCCACCAGCATGTTGTCATCAAATGTTTTACAGTGTTTTGGGTGTGTTCTGTCCAGGAAAACCAGCCTATGTCTTGGTGTCGAATAAGGATCCTTCATGGCAAGGTTACCGAAGGTGGAGACACTAGGACACGGTTGCAAACTTGTCCAAAACTGCTGCGCTGATTCCTCCAATATCAGAAGATTGATGGATATACGAGTTGTATATATGTGTACACATATCATTTTTTTATTAGTCCATTGTGCTGGGACTAAGCAATGTCATTAGTAGAGGACATACTTTTTTTTTAAAAGTATATAATCGTGATTATTTTTCATACATGCGAAATAAAACCCAGTAGGGCTATACACTTCTGGAAGTTCTAAATTATGAAAACTCTGTCACTACTGTTTCCATGGCAATTATTACTGAGCTTATTGTATCAACACTATATTCATGCATGTTCTTTCAATTGGAGCAAACTTGACTACATTCAACAATCATTGGACTGAACTTCACCACACGGAAACGAATGAAAGTGTGAAGTAAATATAATATCTATAAGTATGATTGATGTGATAATAAAAAACACGGCAACACTTGCACATGCATTGTGTACTAACTGCTAGAATGAAGTTGTTTATCTACTTTAGAAATCATATTTGAGATGCAATTTCATATAGATTTGTTTGTTTGTTTTTGTTTTGTTTTTTTTATTGAAAACAAACAGTTCCATGTTTCTGATATGTATTGTAGTTTTTTAAACAATGAATCAACATATTTAATTTATACAAAACATGATAGAAAGTTTATTTTTTAATTCATTATTATTATTACTACTATAGTATATCGTTTTTAATATAAAAAGACCAAACCAAACTAAATTCTTATTGTTTCAAACCATAAAACAATATGTAAAACTAAAAAATTTATGATAGTTTTGAGATATTTGTAAATTTTAATTCTTTTAAAATCTCTCTTTTTTTATTTTTTATTTATGAGCTAAATGTAAAGATTATACACTCAAACAATAAAGAAAATAAAAAAAATATATGAATTCACATTTTTCTTATAGCTCTAATTTTAAGGATTTTATGATAGAATTGTTGCATCTAAAATGGTTTTGATTTTTTTTAAAGATTATAACTTACAAATAGAAACTTAAACATGTCATTGAAGAATAAAATAATGTATATAAATCTTACTTAAATTTATGCTTTGAAGACATCTTTTTGTAAATCATATATAAATTTTAGTTTTTTATTTTATTATATTTTAGAGATATATCTTGCAAACTCAAGTAGACATTCAAGTTAATATAAATAAAATAAAGAACACAATATATATAAATAATTAAATAATTAATCATAATATTAATAGGGAATTGTTAATGCTACATCTCTAATTGATATATAATTGCATCTTACATGACCTCTTCTTGGACAACTTGCTAATAACATGCTTATTTTTTTGTGCATTTTTATTTTTCTTCACTTTAAAAAATAAATTGGCTTTAAAAAATAAATTCACTTTAAAAAATAAATTCTCTATTTAGCTATTAATCACAAGTTTACTACTATTTTAGACTCCTATTTGTAAATTGTCTATCCTCAAACTACTATGATAAGTACAAACATTATGCCCAACTTGATCACATTTCCTATATTTTCCATGTTTAACTTCACAACCCTCTACAACCTCAAACAACAAAGAATCCTATTGCATAAATGATGTTCATATATAGTTTAAAGCTCTAGGATGATATCCTCTTGGCCACTAAGAGATTGGATTATTTTGAGGACAAAAGCATTGTGATATCAATTGGATTAGTATTTCTTGTATTACAATCTATTGATTTCAATCCAAATTAGAATAGGTGTTGGCAAACAATATAAGAATCAAAGTGATTGTAGGCACTCTTTTTGTCAAAGAAAAAAAAATCAATTGGCATAAGAAGCAAAAGTTCAAGGTGCCATTGAGAATGGGAGTTGCCAATGTACAATACACCATCTCTTGCATGACACATCTCTATTGTATGCTTGCAAGGCATTTCAAATGAGGTGATAAAATATCCACAACATATGTCTTTTTTTTTCTTTCTTTTTTTATATTTTTTCAAATTGCAAGGCATTGATCTTCAACAATACAAAAGAAGTTATCTTCATCACCACTAAATCATAAAATTACTCACCAATATCCAAGTAAAGTTGTGTCTTTTCATTTAATAACTAAGATACATGGCAATCCAATAATGAATATAATAAAATCAAGTATCAATACTTAAAGCCATTGTTTCAATTTTAAGTGACTGCTTTCTATGTAAGAACTATTGATATTGCCAAAGTAGAGATGTTAAAAGGACTAGGATGTAATAAAGTGTTTCTTTTAAGGTATCCAAGTTACAAAAATGTAAGTGATAACATTTAAGTGACTAACCTCATGCTTTATTATGAATCTTAGTCTATTATTGTCAAAGGCTTCTATCAAACAACTTCTTATGAATTGGATCCATTCTTATAAGAAGATTGTCCATTTGTCATATAAGAAGTTTTGTTTGCCATGTATTAGAATGTTCTTGTTATTGTACGACACATAAAATAGATTTGAAAATGAAAAAAAAAAAAAAAAATGGCTTACATTGTAGACATGGCTACAAGTTTGCAATCAATAATAAAGGTCTTTGGTATAATTCTATTAACAAAAATGTTTTGCATTCATTCAAAAGCCTAAATATAATTTTTTATTTATTTTTATTTTATTTTATTTTATTTATAATAAAAGAAAGAATAAAACATGTACTTTAATAATGTCATGTCTATGACATGTAGCAAAGACATGCAAAATTTGTTGCCTTGTAAGTATAATCTAATAGGAAGACATAAAAATATTTGCAAGCTAAATAAATCCAGATGGATTCATAAAGAAGAATCATGTTAAGGAAATTGTTTTGCTATCATAAGTATAGTCAAACTAATTGTCAAAGGTTTGCATTGTATAAAAGAGTGAAATAATAGAAGTATGGCCTTGCAATCTCTTATGTTGCATAGCTACACATTCATTGTATATGTTTGTTGAAATGTTTATTACATTGGCATTTTCTTGCCTAATGGAGGTCAATACTACACAGCCTAGTTTTAACAACAAGAAGACGCACATGGATATACAAAGATTGAGGTAGTATGCCAGAGTATATGCATGTATATGTGTTGTTTGTAGATAGTTGTGTATATCAATTTTTATCAAGAACAACCACTTTTCTAATGTTTTATTGTGGCATGCAATAGTTTCAAAGATGCAATTGGTCACACAAGTTTGGAAATTTTTACAATTGAATAAATGGTATATATTATTGTAGAGTGGTATTTTTGTCTAAAATTTTATTTTTTTATTTTTAATTAAAATAAAAGTATAATATATAGTATAAAAAATTAATGAAATATAGATTTTTTAAAAAAATATTATAAATTATTAAAGTTAGTAATTTTTAACTTTTTGATAACATATATAAAAAATAAAAAATATTCAAAAATATAGATATCCATAGATGTTTAACATGATCACACATATATTGCTATAGTTTTTTGGAATAACTTACATCTTAAATATTTATATAAAATATAATATTAGATTTTATTATAATTCTTATCTAAAATTAAAAAATCTTATTATAATTTTAAACAAAAAAATATTTTTTTTAAAACTTATAATACATGCTTAATTTTTTTAAAAGTAAGTAATATCATTTTTAGGGATTTTTCTTATTTTTTGTTTTACAATACTAAAAGAATAAATTTTTTATAATATGAATAATTTTAGCCTTTGTATATTCCAAAATGATTTTGAATAAAGACAAAAAAATGAAATAATAAAATAAAATACTTTCTTTGCTACTATATATGAAAAAAACCTCCAAATTCAATTGATTAGCTTGAAGCATCTTAGTTGTTAGATATCCAAATTCAATCTTAGCCATTACAAAATCTATTAGTCAAGCAAGAGAGTATTTGGAGAAATCCAAGAAGTAAGCAAAAGTGCTTTGAAGAACTTAGTGATGCAAGCAAGATTGTTAAGGATATATGGTGATGCAAGCAGCCTTATATGAAAAGAGGCTACAAATCCTAGCCACCTTCTTATTTGGCCAATTATAAATTTTTGAAATAGTAATTCAATACTAAAAGAATTGAAAAAAGTTATATTTTTAGATGTAATTGGATAGTTATTAGAGATATATTTCTATCATAGATGTTATTTTTTTTATAGCCAAAAATATTATTTTAAAAATTTAAGAAAAGATTCTTTCAAATCCTAATACCACAAACAAAATGAGGGTCAATAGGTATCCATTTGATTGACTTTTTTTACTTGCTTAGGATTTTACAATCAAATTGTACTCTTAAAATTGCTATAAAAAAAAATTGATCATTGCTATAGAAGCCAACATATATAAATTCATGTTTAATAATATAAATAGAATTTTGATGAATTACAAAAGTGTTGTAAAACCAAAGAAGCCAGATATCAAGTTAAGATACAAAGACAATGATGTTATCAAATAGAATAACAAATAGCACTATTCTTGCAACTCATAGAAAAAAGAAGAGAGGATGTTGTCAATGATTAAGCAATAACAGTCAATTCTATTAAGCTATAGAAGTAATTCTAGATAGAAGTTTAGAGATGCATTAGAGAACATACAAAAGAAGCAGTGGTTAAGTAATTTTTGAAATCATTCCTTGTAATACATCATTTATCTAGCTATTATCTACATCTTGTTGAAGCAAGGATTCAATATAAAGTTATTAAAATTTTGAGAAGGAAATGAAGCTTAAAATAAAAGATGCATCTTAAAAGAAAGTGCAATATAGTTGAATATTTTTAAATACAGCTATGAGTGATAATGTGTATTATGAATAGAAAACTTTTTCAAGACTCTTATAAATAAAATTAAAAAATATGTGGAAGACAGTCAAAATGTAATATGTAATAATAGATGAAGGTCTATATACTTTTTAGCCATGCAAATATAAAATAATAATAATAAATATATATATATATATATATATATATATATATACATATATATATCTACATGTATATATCATTAAATAAATTAAAGATTAATAGAGGTCAAAGACTTGAATTTCACCTAATCTAAAGTATATAATAAAGAAACATATAGAATATAGCAAGAAGATATAATATTCTTCTTCATATGCTTTTAAAAATACTAATATTATAATTACTTCTACTTTCTAGTTTAAAGATGTTATTTATGATTTAAATTTTGGCTAGAATCTTTATTTAAGATAAAACTATTAAAGAAAAGAAGTCTAAAAGCTACAAATACTTAACATCAACAAGGTTTGGATAAGAAAAGAAGTGTGGAATATAATATCTCTTACTTCTAATACCCTTTATTTATAAGTGGAGTTACATCCAAAATACATGAACTTCATCCAGAGACATCTTCATCCTTCCAACTAAACCTAGATTCATCTTAATTTAGCTACCACCTTAAAATCTTAACTGCCACCATAGCAACTTCTTTTAATCTTTTCTTACTTTTTGACTATTAACAAATTACCATGATTAATCTTCATGTGGTGGTAACTAAGTAAAAGCTTGTTGATCTTCAATACTTGAATTTTGCTAATTTTTAAAAGACTTTCAATTCTAATCTCTATATCAACTTGTGATGTCTATCCTTTACTTATGCCTTTATAAGCACATCAGCAAGTATGTCATTTATAACACAATACTTCATACCTATTATTCCATTTTCAAACTTCTCTCATATGAAATGATGTTCAAAATCAATGAGCTTGTTCTTTGAATGGTGTTTTGGATTCTTAGAAAATACAAGACATCCTTGATTGTCACACATAATTAGAGTTGCCTCTAATTGCATTAGTCTAATTTCTTCTAAGAGTTGTCTTATCCAATATGCTTCTATTGCACAATGACTTATTGCCATGTACTTTGCATCCATCGTTGATCTTGCAATGATAGGTTGTCTCTTACAATTCCATGAAATGACTCCCATTCCAATGAAGAACACATATGTTATTGTGGATCTTCTATCATTTGTATTTCCAATTCAATCTACATCACAATAATCTTGCAAATCAATGTTCTTACGACTAAGGCATAATTTGAAGTCCTTTGTACCTTTTAAGTATCTTAATATCATCTTCCAAATCACTCATCTCATATTCTTTCTCTAATTTGGCCTTCATCCAATCCATCTTTTCTATATTGTTACTGAAGATGATCAAGTCATCAATATAAAGGATTACAATGAGTAAGAATTCTTTTGATTGTATCACATACAATGAATAATCAGCCTCACTCCTTACAAATCCTTCACTGACAAAAAAAAAAATGTCAATTCATTGGTACTATGCCCTTGGTGGTTGTTTCAATCCATACAAGGATTTCTTCAATTTACATACAAGATTTTCTTTTCTTTATTATACAAATCCTTGAGGTTAATCAATATATATGTCTTCTTATAATTTTCCATTCAAGAAGGCTATCTTTACATCTATTTGGTGTATTTCCAAATCTATTGGTACCTCAATTATTACAATTGTCCTATTGGTTGTGAATTTAGTAAGGGATGCATAAGTCTCATTAAAATCAATCTCAATAACTTGTAAATATCTTTTGGCAACTAATCTTGCCTTGAGCCTCACCACCACACCTATTGCATCTCTTTTTGCCCTAAACACCTACTTACAACTAATACTGGATCGATTTGTTGGAAGAAGTGCCAATTTCTATGTATCATTATTCATAAGAGATTGGTACTCTTCTTCCATAACCTTCTCTCATTTGATTGCATCTTCAAACTTCATAGCATCACACAAAGACAACAAATCAGCAAAAAGAACAACATTTACATGTTCTTCACTTATTTGAAGAAAGATATGATTCTTCCATCATTCACTACATTGCCTTCTTCCTTTCAAAGGATATCTCTTTTCACTTCTAGAAAACATTCACCTTGTTGCACTCCATATTATTTTCTAACCTTCTTCTTTCTTAAATCTTGTCATTTCTCACTTAATGATTGATACTTCTCATTATCATTATCATCATAATCTTCAACATCTTCATTTCTTTCATTGTTGGTCTTAGCAATTGTAGTAGCATTCATCTTTTCAACCTTCTTTGATTTTTCATCTTTAACATCTTTATTATCTTCATCTTCTTATTTCTTTGCTGAATTCAAAGATGTATATACAAACACACTATTACTCCTACTAGGACACATCTCTAAGTATTCAAAAGTATTCTTGTGCTCCAAAAACTCAACATCATGACTTTTGAAGATCTTCTTGGTTTCCAAGTACATTAGCCTATGTGCCTTAGTACCTTCGCAATAACCAAGAAACATACACTTTATATCTTTTGTATTAAATTTGGACCTCATACAATCTAGTATTTTTGCATATGCAATGCAACCAAAGGTCCTCATATGAGAAATGCAAGATTATCTCCCACTCCAAGCTTCTTGTAGTGTCATTGATATAAGAGTACTTGTTGGATACTTATTTCTTGTATACATTGCATTTACCACAACTTTTGTACTAAATTCATAGCCAAGATTTTGAACATGAAGTATATTCCTTATCATCTCTATAATAGTTCGACTTATCCTTTCAGTAACACCATTTTGTTGTGGAGTGTATAGAGTTGTGGTTTGTCTAGCAGTTCCTTCATTCTTCAAATAAACATCAATTTGCTTAGATATGTACTCACCTCCATTGTTCATACGCATCACCTTGATTTTGCATTCACTTTGATTTTCAATAAAGTGCTTTAAACTCCTTAATCCTCCAAAAGTATTCACTCTTGGCTTTAAGAATGTAGATCCAAATCTTTCTTGAATAATCATCAATGAAAGTAAGAAAATACCTTGATCCTCCAATATTTATATTCTTCATAAGTCCACATACATCTGAATAGACAATCTCCTGTAACTTGGTAGCACATATTGCTATACTACTTGGAAATGAGGCCTTTTGTTGTTTGCCTTATATGAATCCTTCATATGCAAGTTGTTTTGTATTTTGGCTTGTATTGCCAAGATCTAAGCCACTTACCATAGACTTGATCTTTCTCATGCTCTTCACATTCAAATGGCCAAGGAAAAGATGTCATATATTCAATTTATCTTGGTTTGATGTAAACTCAACAAATACAGCTACATCTACTCTATTCACCTTCTTACAAATGAGGTAGTACAAATTTCTCTCTTTAAAGCCTTTAGAGACCTTGTCTCTACTTACTGTTCTTATAAAACATCCATTTATGTCAAATTAAACTTTAAAACCTTCTATTATAAGTTTATTCACCGAAAATAGGTTTTACTTCATCTTAGGCACATGAAAGACGTTTTTGAATGTGATCCTATTGGTTTGTCCATTCACAACTACCTCCACCATAATAGAACCAATTTCAATGGCTTCACATATGCCACTATCCACCAACACTACATTTGATGTTGAAATAGCCTCATAAGTATCAAATGAATACTTATAAGCTGTCATATGCTTGAAACAACATGAATCTACAATCCATCCTCATATGGCAGCCTTAGAAGTCTCATTTGTTGCTGAGAATACATAATCTTGTCTTCCAAACTCAACTTGTATACTATTTATATTCTCTTTTTTTATCTTTTTTTCTTTGTAGTAATTTCAAATAAAATGGCCTACTTTATAACAAATAAAGTAAGATTTGATATTATCTTATTGATTTGAATAGTTGCCCTTGCCTTGACTTGAGTAGAGTGCTAAAGCTTCACTTTGGAGATCCTTTTCTTTCTTCTTCATTACTTTATGAACAAGTCTTGCCGTCACATAGTCCATTATAAGCTCTTTTAGCTTAATGGACTCCAATGCCATAATGAGGTAGTTGTAGGATTCGGAAAGGCTCATCAACAAGATCATGACAATATCACTTTCTTTTAAAAGCTTGTCAACAATTGCTAGTTGGTTTGCAAGAGCATTTATCTTATCAACATGAGCCATAAGGTCTTCACCTTCTATCTTGCAAGTGAAGAAATTCTTCATTGTATAAATGATGTTGGATAAGTTCTTGCTCTCATAGATATTGCAAAGAATCTTCCATATTTTTGTTGGTTTTTTACAAGAGATAATGTGGAAGAGGTTGACTTCATCCACATTGGTTGCAATCAATCTAAAAGCCTTTTTTTTATAACATTTGAACTGCTTCTTCTTCTTCATATTAGCATTTATACTTGGAGCCTCTTTATTTTCATCTATAATATCCCAAAGATCCAAAGACACCAACAAAAGTTCCATTTTTATCTTCTAATGGTAGAAATTTTTACCTCTAAATTTTTCAATTACTCTCAATCCTTCACCCTTACTTAAAGCCATGTCTAAGGTAGAGATGTATCAAAAAAGATTGAAAGAAGAAGTCCTAATGCTCTCAAAATCAGCGAGAAAGTATTGTTGCCTTAAAATCACAAAATCCTTCTTTGTGAACAAACTAATGTTCTTATTCTCAAAAACACTTTCAACTTCACTTCTAAGACTTTTCAAAAGTCTAATGACCTATCTAAATGTTTCAAATCTGATTTTCTACTCAAATAACACTCTTATGCTCACAAATCACCTCTATACACCATAAGAGGCCTTTGAAATACAATCAATATCTTTAAGACATGAAACTACAAAATTAGACCACTAAAGATCTATCTCAACAAAATCCCAATGCAAGTTTTTTATAACTTTTCCTTAAGGTGAAAAACCAAATACCAACACCAAAATGCTTTTGATCACAAGTAAGAACAAACCAAGATCTAGATTTAGATCTGAATCTGAAAATTAGATACTTCTAAATCCTAACATAAATAACAACAACTTGATCTATTCCACACATCAACAACCACTTCAAAGAACTTCAAAACACTCAAGCAAATGTAAGTGTGCCCATAACCTATTAAAGAAAAAAAATCTAAAAGCTACAAAAAACTTAGCATTAGCAAGATTTAGATACAAAGAAAAGTATGGAGTAAGATATCTCTTACTTCCAACACCTTTTACTTATAGGTAGAATTTACATCTAAAGTACATGGACTTCATGTAGAGACATCTTCATCCTTCCAACTAAACCTAGATTCATGTTAACCTAGCTGCCACCTTAAAATCATAATTGCCACCATAGTAACTTCTTTTAATCTTTTGCTACCTTTTGACTATTAGGAACTTACTATGATTAATCTTCATGTAGTGTTAATTAAGTAAGAGCTTGCTGATCTTCAATAGTAATTGATTACTTTTTATAATTATAAAATCTTAGGTATAGCTAATGAAATACAATTTATATATATTGTTTGTAATTGAATATGAATTTAAAATAAGAATTGGATTGTAGGAGGTTTTAATTATGTGGAAATATTTTTGAAAGTAATTTTATATTTTATATTGTACGTAGATGTTTTTGAAAGCATTGATGCACTTATCAATGCAATTAAGATGCTTTAGATATAAGCAATTTTCTAAAATAAAATCTAATATATTAGAAGGAAAATCAATACTTCAAATACTTTCCAAGCTATCAAATAGAATAATTTTTGGCTCTTGAAAGCATGCTTGTATTTTTAATGCAATGTAGTACTTCTAAAAATATATCTTTATTTTCAAAATTATATTGCATTTGATAGTTATGCTTTGTTATAGTATATACTTGATTATTTTTAATAGTACAAGCAATATTAAGATATATTCAAGAAGAATATAAAATTTCTAATTTATTAGTAGATATCAAACTTATTGTACTTGGATGTATATTTATTTATACAAATAGACTTTATTCTTAATTAAAAGTTACTAACATCAACAATAAGATTTCACACAGTGCATTTGTTATACTGCAACTATTTTATATTAGGACTCTGACAAATAAAAATGATTATTGTTATAGATATCACTTTGATTTGATAATGCTCAAAAAATCTCTTAATTAATTGCATCAACATTGTCATATATATATATATATATATATATATATATATATATACTACTACTACTACTATAAGTATAATTATATGATATGCGTTCCAAATGGAAGACTTTGATAGGTGCATGAATTCACTTATAAATTTATTTATATACTCTAAAAGAGTTGTTTTTGCCCAATTCTGATTGAGCATGAGTGGTATTGCAAGCAATATTTATTAGAAGCATGTGAGGCATGTGGTGTAGCTTGATTATTGCCTATATGTCTAGTGGAGGATTTGGAGTATATTATTTTGTCTTAGAGATGCTACGAGACAACCTTTGTAAATACGGTTGTATCTATAGAAGAAGAAAAAATAAATAAATAAAATAAAATACTAAAATTTTCAAAAAAATACTTTATTTGTAGGCCCACATTGTCTTATAACATATTGTCTTGCTTGAAAATGCATTAGGCACTTTTTTGTGGAAAGTAAATTGGAAATTATAATAAATTTCTTAAAAATTCTGATATAATCTTAAATATGTTTTAATTGAAAAATTAATAATTTTAATCAAATCTTAATTAATTCTAAAAAAATCTTAAATGAAATTTAAAAGAATCATAAAAATTCTAAAGAAATACTAAAAAAAATTAAATATATCTTAAATAAATTTTAATCAAATTTTAATTAAAATCTAATAAAATCTTAATAAATATTTAATAAATCCTAATTAAATCCTTGATAAATTTTAATCAAATTCCTACAATGATCTTAAAACCTTAATAACTATTAATTAAATCATTGAACTTAATTAAATATTTTTACATATATAAATCTTTAAGCAAATAGAAAGCAAAAATACTTTGAAAAAATTTGAACATATCAATTGAAAAAAAATAAAATAAAAAATAAACTCTTAATTTTTTTAAGTGTTAGTTATCTTCATTTTTCAACCATAATATTGATCTTTTAATATCAATAATTCTTTATTTAACTATTCACTTATTCTTTAAATCAATAAAAAAAAATTAAAAACTAAGCTCATTATACTCTCATAATTTTTTTTTAATTAAATCAATACATTATTCAATATCACAAAAACTCTCATTGATTCTAAAAACAAAATATAAAAGATCTTAATCCAATCAAGTTCCAATATTCTTTATTTTAATCATTTGATTGATCTTACATTTGAAGAGTACATTCAAAATAAGAATATTTAAAAAATCACATTGACTATTATCTATATTTGTAAGTTAATTTGCTAAAATATTTTGAAATAAGATTTTCTATAATATAATTTTTTTCTCTCTTTTACCTATTAGTCATGCTACAACATGGCAATATTATAAAATTTTATTAAATATAATTATATATAATATTAATAATATATGTAATATAAGTTAGTGATGAAAATTTTATTGATTGAAGTGATATTATTTTACATAAATTTTGAAAAAAATTATAGCTTTCAAGTCTAAAATGAGATCCACAGCTCATACTATCAAAGCTAATAAGTCACAATGATGATTCATATTACTTGTATGCACAATTTAGTACATACTGTAGAAATATCATAAAGATGTTCACTATTAGATTAATAACAATAAATCACACGACATTATATATCTAGAATTACTTCAAAGAGCATTGGATGTGATTACAAATAAAAGGCATCACATGCACATAACATTGAATTTGGAGTAGTGAATGTGCCACCTAATTTAAATCATGTTGACCAATATATTTTATTACAAGATATTTGTACACCAGTAATAAATGTTAGATAAAGTGGCAATTTTTTAGAACTATGCATGGATAAGATTAGACTTCATTTAGTCTTTGTTTTTTGGTCATGCATTTTATCAATCTTAGATCACAATATTTAAGAATTCTTTTGATTCATTTCAATAGTTCTTCTTTTGTGCATTATCAAACCATGTTTGCAATTAAGTAGCTTTGTAGGAAAGTGGAAGGGAGTAGATATAATGGTGAAAAATAGACTAGCTTATAAATAATTGCATAATCCAAAGCAAAGGCTCCAAAAGGCTTATAATATTGTCAAATTCTTATATAGAATATTATTTTGTTGCATAGAAATATCTTTTAATAGAAAAAATCAAGTTTTTATTTTATAATATTTTTGTGATATGTCAAAAGATGATATTGACAAAGCTTAACATTAGAATTAGTACTAAATATTTGCACTCTATTTTATTTATTTTGTAGTCAAGCCAACCCAACTAATGATTAAAATAATAGCTTATTATTATTAGCATTGCTAGACAAAAAAATAAGAAGATTGTAAGAATTTAGACTACATATATTTATAGGTACTAAAAAGGATTTTACTTAAGAATACAAGAATTATGAAGGTAGTGATATAGGAACAATTGAAGATAGGAAAAAAATCTCAATTAGGAAACAGTGTAAACAATGATTATTATATTAGAAATTGCTTTACAGTGATAGTTGAAGACAAAAATGCAAAAAAAGTATGGTTTTATTTATTGGAATATTAAAAGCTGCATTTCAAGATTTATAAGCCCGTCATTTTCATATGGAATAATATATTTGAAGTGGAAGATTAAGTAGTGGAGGATTTTTACTATCAAAAATAGAATCAATAACAATCTAACAACTATATGTTTCTTAATGGATCACTTTTAAGATTTATCTACATATGCTATGTACAAGATAAGGATTTTAAGTTGTAATTGTGTGATCACTTGCTTTAGAATAATAAATGAATATACAAGCTGCATACATAATATCACTAATATGCAATGAAATAACTAGTTATATGCTTTTTTTATTAGTAATATAATATTGATTGAATTTTTATTATTTTAAGCTTATCTATTTATAAATCTATTATTATCATAAATACTAAATTTGATATAAATTTGAATATTAATAATTTATTTCAAATTTTCTATATAATAGTCATAGAGAGAATCATGTCTAAATAGTACTTTGGTATGAATTCAATGATAGGATCTTTCTTTGAAAATTTGATATTAAATCTATTAATAAGTTCAATTTGATGATAGTACTTAAATATGTTGGTTTGATGATCTTTATACTAAAATTTTTTAATGAAAGTTGGATAACTTACCTAATCTAGAAGTATGCATGTCAACCTCATACACAATGGAGATAGAAAAAATTTGTAATAAATATTGATTTAGGAGTACTTAGGAAAAAAATAGCATATCATCTATAATTGGAAAATATAAACCATAGCCTCTCATTCCTACACATGTTGAATCAATATCTAAAGCATGCACAATCACATCTAAATGCAATTGTCAACTTGGCTACTTCAAACTATGCAACATATTACATCTAATAGTACCAACTTTATTGTACAACATATTGATATTCCATCTTTCATAATAATTCTATATATTTTGAAGATTTTCACATATTATCACATTATAAATTATGTTACACTACTTTTGAAAGGATTTAGATGAGGATATTTAGTTAGAAATTAGTATTGTATTAATATGTCTAGCATTACTTTCTTATGGATTATTTTTAAGTTTTAGTATGGATGTGATAAGTTGTATTTTATTATTTTTTAAGATTGCATATAAGAAAATGGACCATTGGGGGTTGATTTCAAGTAATGAATCTAAAAGAACAAATAAGAAAGAAATATGAATTAATTAAATTTCTTATACATCACCAAAGTTTCTATTGATGCATTTAAAGCAAATATTTACTTTTGTATAGCAAATCAAAGCTAATACAAATTCTTAATTCTACATTTCTTTTTTAATTCTAAAATTAAATAAATAAACTACTATAATTGAAGCTTATAGTTTAATAGATCTATTTTTCTATTGGTTGAATAAATATTTATCTGATATATTGTGATGGCATATTTTACATCTTATCTAAAGATCCATGGCTTCTTATAACTTGATTTTTTTGTTGAATATATAATCTTAGAAGAAATATTCATTTTTTGATTCAATAATGTAAATCCTCCATCTTTTGTTAACAATGCCTTTGTAGATTTGTCAATAATCTTCTTTTCAAAATTCTTAGTTCTTGTGATTTTTGGCTCAAACGGCTTGGCCATGTCTTCATGTAATAATGATATACATTCTTTTCTATGTAATTTTTTTCCATCCTATATTTCTTTTCTTTTTCCATAATCCTTCTTATCAATCATTTTCTTCTCCACGTATTGATTTTTCTCCTCTACGATACTTTATACATGTATAGCATTCTTTGTAATTGAAATCTTTGGACTAGGCACAATCTTTGGTCATAGCTCTTCTTTTCATATCCTTTAATGCATCCAATTTTTAAATAAAGCTTTTGTTTTATATTTTTATTATTTTTTTTTTAGGCATGATATTTCTAAAATGACATGTCTATCAACATTACTATCTTTTAACTTTGTGAAGCATTTATTGCCTAGATTTGTGTCATCTTAGGATGATAATAATATATAAATTGTAATATCATGGTCTACATTAATAAATAAATATTACAAATCTTTCTAAGTTCTAATAATTAGATTCATGAGGCTATTTCTATAAAAAATAATATTAGGTACTTTGCATAATAGTCTTCCACCTTAACTATGCTTAATATCCAATAAAGTATTATTACCAAAGTTTATGATGTTATTATATTTTGATTTTGTGGAAGGCATGCCAAATGCCATAGGCTTAGCAAACGGCTTAAAGGATGAGTCTATTACATGAAAAACAACACACATTAGGATGAATGACATATATAGGCTATAAATAATGTAAGTATGGAATATCAAAGCATAAAAGAAGTATTTATAAGTCTTGGATTGCACTTTTTAATATTGAGGTATTCCATCAAAATTAGAATTGTCTTCTCAAAAGCTATGAAGTACCATCACAAGTTAAAGTTTGTCTTTGAAATCAATGTAATACTTTCATGATATAGCCAATTACTTTCAAAATCATTGTATTGCATCTTTGTTGCACCATGCTTGACTTTCTATGATGGAATGCTCTCAAAGGTTGATGACTATCTTCTAAAATATCAGATTTGATTCCACATGCAATGTATTTATATGTATAAGTATACATCTACTACTAAAAGTACAAACCTACATTAAAAGGTAATTATGTGTTTTCTAATGAACTTCATCCATATATCCTAAGCATAGACTTAATGGCAAAATACATAGAGAAAATATTACTAAAAAATTAGTAAATATCTTAACAATCATAAAAATAGATATACAATGTAAGTATTTTTTTGTAGAAAATATATTTATTCACTTTAGGATACAACCCTAGAGCAGCTTACTTGCAATAATTAATATGTGTAATGTAGCTAACCTCATTATCTTCTAATTTGTATGTATTAAATAGATCTTTGTTAAATTCACCAAATCTTTAGTTCTTTAGCCATATAAAAGAGGCCATTTATTGACAATCTTTGTGAATATATCCATGCTTTACTATAAAATATATTATAATATACCAATGATGATAAAGATGTTGGCAATGACATACTAACATATTATTTTGTGAAAAGGCCTTGCTATAAAAAATACAATTTGTAACCATCATTCTATTCGTTGTTGTAATAGAGGCTTGGTTTGAATAGTACAACAAGTATAGATGAATCTTGAGCCTTGCCTAATAAAACTTAAGAAGCATGTGCTATTTATATAATATGGGATATTATGGATCATGTCAGTCTTAATTTGACAATGTTTCTTAATACTTATTGTTCTTCCTCTCCAACTACAATTTCAATGTCTCCAATATAGACTTGTGCCTATTCACTTAGTGTTGTAATATCTTTATCTTGTTATAATGCTTCAACACTTCATCTTACTCCAGATTGCAAAGCCTAAGAAATAAGCAACTTAATAGTATTATATGCACATTTCTTGCATTTGGATATAAGTTGTCAAAGTCAATAGGACTAAAAATGGCACAAGCAATAATACATGACAAGTGACTACTAAATCCTTTTTATGATTCTATTATCACAACATCTTCCAACTCAAAGACTTTGTGCTAATTATCTTTAATCTCTATCAACATTATAATTTTGTCTAGTAACATAACTTAGATAAATTCTAATATTATTCTTTCTATATAACACATATCTATCAAAATCATCTTTTTTTGATACTTATTCAAATACATCTTTTGATACATTGACTTTTTGGCTAATCATTCCAAAGATGCTACTTGAAGCATTTGCAAAACTTCTATACTCAATTTTTATTTTTATTTTGGATTATAGCCTCTAAGCTTCTTCTTCAATTTATTTGTCAATCTATCTTGTTCTTCTCTTTGCAATAATAGGTCTTCTTTGGACATTGTTCTTTACTAAACTTCAAACCCACTTGTCTAGGCTTAGCCACCAAGAAAACAATATGTTGCTCTTCTTTTAAAAATACATCACATTAATTGATCCATTTGGTCTTATAAATCATGTACCCAACTTATTGAGCAATTTTAATTTGGACGGCATAGCTAGCCTAATTTACATCTTTTTTTTTCTTCAAATAATAAATTATTTTTATACAAAAAAAATTACAAGCAAGTTTTAGTTTAACAATTTGTCATAAGAATAACAAAGCGGTCACATCTAAAGTACAAAATTTAACATTGCCTCATCTATTATTTCTTTCATACTAAATCTCTTTGATCACATCTTGTTAAATTGCTCAAAAAGTTTTGTTGTATCAACTTCAAATTATTCTTTAGTTAAATGAAGATTCACACTTCTCTACGAAGTCTAAAATGCCTCTCAAAAGAATCTGCATTTTGTAGCAAAGGCAGAGGCAATTGCATCTTCAACTTTAATAATACCCCTTTGAATGTGACGACCTTCATTTTAGACTTTTCTTTCCTAGTTATAGTTGTGCCTTCCACCCTATTAACTATGATCTTATTCTTGATTCTTTTGTACAATTGAGACATAGTAGCTATTTGTTAAATCCAACAAATGCATAAGAACCACTATGTTGACCTATATGACTCTAAATCTAACTAAATTGCCACTTATTGCATACAAATCCTTATCTTGGGCAATAAGATTGAATATTGCTAGAAAAAAAAGACGATACTAGTATTTTTGGTAATGCCAAAGTTTTTGATATATATAATCAATCACTATTATAAAAATCCCTAATTTGATGACTACTAAACTCCATCACCTACTTGTTATGTTTTATTAAGTTCAAAAAATAGAATAACAAGACTCACAAGATTGACTATATGTATAAAGACATATATAATATAACTCAAGTATAGAATATGTAGCTTAATATTTTTTAATTTTTGTAAAAGATTATATATGAAAGTGTCTACTATGGCTTTAAAACCATCCATCCAATCATGGAAACCACCGTATGTTGATGCCATGTATTAGTTATAGTTTTGTCAATATATTATCTTTTCTTGTCACATTTAAATCAGATTTTGCTATTACCTATTAATCAATTTTTAATAATGACATAGCCATAGAAAAGTATAAATAATTGAATGTCAATGATGTGATCTTTGAATGAATTATATTGGCTATCAAGAAAAGGATCCATCTTCTAATGTAATATATAGTGTGAGGCGATGTTTAATAATTCAATATAAAAAAAATATAATAATAAAATAATTGATAGAATTATTGTATTTTTTCCAATTTATCCAACATATATTTTTTAACTAACAAATGAAATTAATTAATTAATTAATTAAATTAAATTAAAAAAATTACTAACATAATATTTTATATCTACACATCCATCACTTGTTATTAGATTGCCTCTTGCTCTCTCTTGCTTATTCTCTCTATGTCTCTATTTTTATTTTATCCTTATTTTTGTCTTTGCTTGTTTTTTCTTTCATTCTCTATTTTGTTCTTTATTCTTTTCTCTAACTTATTATCTCTCTTTTTTTGCTCATTTTTATTTTCCCACTTCATCAACATCTCTTTCAAATATAGACCTCAATACAACATTAATAGCCTAGTTCTTTGCCATCTAGTAGCAAATTCTTCTCACTATCAAAGGAAAGTCCTTCACTCTTTTTTAATTGACTCTTGATTAGAAGAACAAGCAAGAATGTCCAAAAGCACCTTCTTAAAGCTATGTAAATTCTTGCGTGATAAAAATGTGCTAAAAGATTCTACTACATACTCAATTCAACTTTAATTGTGCTTATATTTTTATATTGTTGGACAGTGGTCCTCAAACCAAAATATAAGAGAAAATTTTTAATATTTTGGTAAAATTTTCTTTTGTAGTAACAATATCTAAATTGTATATCATAGCTTGTATACACACCAAATTCTTCACAAATCTACAATGAGCCAACTCAATTAATAATAATAATAATAATAATAATAATAATAATAATAAAATCATCATATTTTTTATATTTATGAAAGTTGACTTATACCACATTGTGGTAAGATTTAAGTTGGTTCTTTGTAAATATAGTATTGAACTCTCTATTTGTGGAAACAACTAGGGCATCTCAAACCATTGCTTTAAATTTGTTTTGCAAATGCTTCTCTTTTTGTTGTGCAATTAACATTCCTTCAACAAAGAAATTATTGCATTATATATTCCAAACTACTTGTGATTTTATTTAGCTACCACTGTGGTAAGTTATTAGTGATAGAGTCACTTGTAGTATTGAATGTATAATAGTAGTGGTGGTTGACAAGGAGATAATAAATATTTTATAAAACAACAAGTTGTGAGGTTTTTTTTCTTTTTAAATAAAATATGTTTTCAAAAACTATTTTATTTAAAATTTTATTTTTATCATTGGACTGCCAAAAATAATAAAAACTATTTTTTAATTTAATCTATTTTTGGATCAAATTGGAATTAAACATTGAGTTGCCAAACATGCTCTAACCTTAGTAGTATACTTTCTAGTCAATTTAAGTTATTTGGAGGTACGTGGGATGTAGTAATATCAATTGGAGGTGTAGCATTAATAATTTTTTAATAATAATATATCACTAAATATATTAAATACTAAAATTTTAAAAAGAAAATATTTGATTATAATGATAATAATAATTTTGTACATTACAAATTAAACAAGGTATTTTATCAAAGAACTTTTAGTGTAAAAAAATATATTATTCTTTGCTTTGTAGATTTGAATTTAGTTCTATATACACTCTAAAAAACAAAATGTCATTTTTTATATCTTAGGATAGATTTATTCTATATGAATGGCTTGTTTTAAATAAATTAAATTTAAAAATATTTATATTATTAAGAAATTAGATTCTAATTAAGTATGATATTTTTATAAATATAAATTATTTTAAATTATTTATTTTATTAATATTAAGTAATCTAAAAGGATCATTAATATAAAAGTACATGCAAGTTATGTTATTTTATTTTTATTTTAGATTATACAATAAGGAGGAAGTTAAAGAAGTTCTAAAGAAGTATATACAAATAATTCTTAAATTCTATTATTAATTTTATTTTTAGACATTCATAATTTTTTATTATATCTTAACAATCTTGTTACTTTCTTAACAAAATTGTTTCTTTAGTTATTTATTTATTTATTTATATTAATGCAATAAGGTCAACAACTTTGTACTATCATAGTTAATGCAAAGATCATAATAAAATATTTAATTGCTCAAAAATATTTTTTAATTTATTTTTTGGTAACATATACCTTCTAAAAAAACCTCTATTATATCATCTATTTCTTGATTTTTTTTGCTTTAATAACCGATTAAAATTATACATTATTAATATATTTTAATATAAATAACAAATAATATGATATATGCAACAACAAAAGACTTGGATATTTTGTCATAAACTAAAATATTAGTTTATTTTACAAGATATTAAATGAAATTTTTCATTTCAAAAATGTACCTTCAATAATCAAAAGAATTTAATCTTTTTTACACAATTAAAAAAAACCAGGGTTACAAGCAAAACAAACTATGCAAGTTGTAAAAGTTGAAGCAGTGGCTTGGTCAACTTTTCAAAACCAAAACATCTTTTGTGTGGGAGGAAAGCCAAGCAATTTGAAACTTATGCTTTACAGATATGTGAACTTCAACG
Organism: Physcomitrium patens; assembly: GCF_059467195.1. Taxonomy (NCBI): domain Eukaryota; kingdom Viridiplantae; phylum Streptophyta; class Bryopsida; order Funariales; family Funariaceae; genus Physcomitrium; species Physcomitrium patens. The sequence continues at coordinate 2,631,146 of NC_143434.1, read as the reverse complement.
TTAGTTTCAAGACATCCCCAACTTAGCAAACATTTGTCTGTGGGCTCTGCTTAAACTCTTGTGCATGGATTCTATTGAAACTTGTGACCTATTAGATTACTTGTTTTTACTTATATATACACATTTAAATGTAAATTGTTTGTTTTTTTGTTCTTGTACTGTTTCTTTTCAATGCAAAACTCAAACTTGAATACGTTAATGTACAAACATACACGCACATGCAAGGACCCACTTGACAAAAGTTCTAAGCAGAATCGATTCCTCATGCGATTTTTACTTCGATAAACTGAGCTCGGAATCGAGACAATGGCGCATCCATGATGCGTGTTCGACGTGAACTTGAGTTGCATGAAGATTATCGTTTGCTTGCTTCATGGCTTTCCAGTAGATTCAGTCTCCAAATTCTGTGTTCCAAGCTTTGATTCCCACAGTCACTTCCGCATCTGCCACTCCACACAACTTTTTTTTATCCTTCAATGCATGATACCGCAAGGGGTGTTCTCTTTCTTTCACTCTCAATTCCTCATCCAAATCACCCCAACACCGCAACTGGGTCCCTTGGCGTCTACCAAATGATGTGGAATACGTCAAGAATCCAAGAGAAACTTCCTGCAATCCTTTCGGTTGATGCTCAGTAATTCCTAGAGATGCCGCCTTCGTCACGTCCATGTAAGGACGGGGCTTATAATCTCCAGACCATCAAGGTACATGTCCCACGCATTATTTTAAACTGGTAGCTGGATTGGATGTGGAAAGCATTTTCAATCAAATTGACATGTAACGAGCACACAGATCAAGTATACATTCCAATAAGTTTGAGATGGTCACCTTTTGAAATCTCGCATCAATATTTATTCATATAACTATCTGACGGTGTATTTAAACAATACATTCACGTAATCATTTAAGATAAGAGTTGCTGCACATCGACTCAATTTTGCTGGACTCTTTTTTTGTTACTGTCACACATTTTTAAGCAGCACGTATCATTCCAAAAGGACTTTAATGACGGTTGGTTATTGTGATAGAACTCCACATTGGCTTAACTCGTGAATTTCCAATTACTAAGCGGGGACTAAAATTTCCAATTACAAGCCTCAGAGCTGATAAAATAGAGAACATGGCAATGAGAATTTAACATTCTGGTTGGTTGGTCACAGCTATCGATGCTGTGTGTCGATGACGTAAAAGTCGAGGCTATATGTTCACAAGAGCAATTCAAAGGCACTAACACTTCTCATGGCTGAGGTGTGGCAGATTGAGCATATAACAATTTCCAGTAAATTGATTTCCGTAGTCAGACAATTCTCCACTTTTACCCCCAAATAGGCAATCAGAAAGCCTGCACAAATTACAAGACCAGGGATGTATTACATATCTGACTTAACCATCGAAATATTTAGCAACTGTAACGAATAGAAGCACTTGCGTGGAGAACTACACTGGTCGACATGGTATTCAATCACCAAATTGAAGGTTTACCGTCGCAGGTGATACTCAAGCTTTCCAAATTCCAGTAAATAAACAAAGATACAAATCCATATAATTCAGTCTAGACGTCCACTGTTCGTATCATCTTTCAATGAAATAGCATACAGGAGAGGGAGAGGGAAAACAATAACTGGTCTAGAAGGTCGGTCACCTTCAACGTCGAGAACAGAGCGAATTTCGACATAACTAAACTCTTTCAAAGGTAAGAAAGCTCTGCTGTAGAAGCGGATGCTTAGCCTCACAAGAGGACTCCCTTGCCGTGTTGTTCCATCTGTAGCAGCCATACTATAGGGGTCACCTGAGTCGCGATGAGTTCAATATGTCCAAGTTCATTGATAGAAGATTCTGACCTGACTTCTGAATATTGCATGATGACAATCTGCACAGTACTAAAACAAACACTGAAATTTGAGACTTCAGGTAAACAATTATATTCGCATGCACACTACAGCAAGCTAACCTGGGCAAACGAAGTACCAATTCCATTAGGGGTGATAAACCCAAAAACACTTGCAGGCACAAAGATTGATTACCGACTTTTAAATTTGTCGGTCAACCTTCCAGAATCTCATTGCAGAACTTGTACATTGACTTCTTCAGCTCTGTTAGCAATTTTCACTAACATTCTCTAACGAAGTGTCTACAGCCTGCACCTCAGCACTTCCCAGAAACTTGAGAAGGGCACGTCGAATTTCTCCTATGCGAAGAGCAGCCTTCTCGTCCATGGAAATCTTGTCATGCTTTGAATATTCGAAAGCACCAAGAAGTGGCGCCATCGTTGCACCACATACCTGTTCCGGCCTGATGAATTAATCATGTCTCAGCATAAAATTAAAAATGGAACGAACTAAGAATTTCCACGAATATCTACTAAAAACAAGAACGAAGTTTAAGACACATACCACGGAAATTCATGCTAAGTCTGTCGGTCTGACCAGGAGGCGTCTGAAGCTAAAACTGTGGGTAGATGAGGAAGATAGCGAAAAACTAATGGCAAAATCTTCGAACGTCTTTGCATACTCCACATAAGAGAAGTTTCTAAATCTTTAATAAGAAGTGCATCTGGGGTCTTTGCGTCAAGTTTTTGCATATCCTCGCCACTGACGTGTCTGATTCCAGTGGTAACGAATTTTTCTTTTCAAATGAAGGAGAACTGGACATTTTAGGCTTTTGATTCAGCGCAACATTCAAGCCTTCACTTCTAGAAGATGGATTTATCCCACATAATTGCTCAAGAAAATCTTCATATGCTTTAAAAGCATTGACTACAGATATTTGCATGCCAGAATCTGTTGAATGTGGTTTACGAAAATTTACTTCTAAATTGGTATTTGTTTCATGGTTTCCAGTAACTGATACACCCCCACCACTTATACGATGCTCCTGTGAGGAATTTCCAGAATTAGAAGTTACTTTCTCATCTCCATCGATCAATGTATTTCTCCTATTTGATCTACTGCTGTTCTTCAATACTCCTTCCTCGCTGACTTTACCAGGCTTATCAACTTCTGAAACACCTGTAACCACCGTCAAGCCAGAGTTCCAAGATGGAAATGGCTCTAATCCTTCTGCAAGCCTAGCAAACCCACACAACCCAACACATAATCTAATAAGGAACAATTCCAGCAGCCACAGCAGATCCCTTCTGAGCTGGATAGAAATATGACTAGGGCAAGCAAGAGAGCACATACTTCGAAGCGTTTACAGAACTTCAGGTGGAACTACAACATAGGATTGGAACATACCTGGAAACGTAGCATAACAGCCTGGGACCAACTGCGAGTTCTTCGCGATGCAGGAAAGCCTGATAGAGATTGCAAACAGAGCCAGCAAATACGCTTACAGAGGGATCGTGCACACGGAACCGTGTCATGCGTGCGTTGAAGTGGGGAAGAGCTCACTCCCCCGCTCAGTGGAGAGGAGTTGAGAGCCACAAGTTTGGCTCGTGGCAGCTTGCTTTATAGACCCCCGCAATACTGCTGCTGCTTCGAGGCCAGGTCTTGCGGCTACAGCAGCGCCTCTCTCGCCCGCCGAATGGATGGATGATATCTCTCTCATCCGTCCACATTCGTCTATGCCCGTAACTTTAAATGTTACTGACTTTATAGGTTTCCAACTTTTCGTGAGAGTACTTTTCATTCCCCAGCTTGACTTCCCGCTTTACGTGAAGCTGGATGTTTTTCATTGGATGATTTTGCGTTACGCATTTCAATGCCCATTAAGAGTATTTCCTTATTACGGTATACTTGAGTTTATGGGCTTCTCACAGTTTGGAAGATTTGTTGTTGCTATTTATAAATATATATGTTTTATATTTTTTAGTTTGTTTTTTATTTTTTTATGTATATATGTTATCAATTATTTATAAAGAATTTTTTCATGTATGATATTTCTTAGTAATTCTCATATCATAGACATTTAGTCACCAATCCCACTTTTTTATTTTTAACATTTTGTGTATGTAAATGTATACACTTTAAATTATCATTTTGAAAGTTTCCAATGGCAAGCACTTGACTTTTTACAGGTAACAACATTCTATAACATTTTTCACACGTGTTATTTCAACATTTCACAATTCACATACACTTTGAAACTATTTCTACCGATTCTTATAAAAATTGATACAAAATTACCAGCACCAAAATTCTGCTGTTGAAATCATCAAAACTAGAAGGTGCATGTTTAATATGATGGAACAAAAAAGTGAATCCAGAATTGAAACAAACGTCACTCGAATTTTGTTACCTTTGTGTGGTGCGAGATGTGGCAAATACTGTGGGCCATACTATACAAACGCTTTTTGTTTTTGACTTGGAAAGGTCACGTGCAGACCAGAGCAGTGACCCAATCCCGCATCAGGGACCTAATCCCGAATAGGGGGCTTAATACCGCTTAAGGGGCCTGATCCCACGCGGCTTGGGGGGTGAGCCCCTGCAGCGAAGGGGATAGTGGGGGACGGAGGACTCCTCAATAGTCTCACGCTTCGCCACTAGATCGTGTCTCCCTCCGCGCCAATTCCACCCTTCCCTTCTCGAAAATTTCCCTCATATCGGGAGCTCAAAACGTTTGGAACATCGTGAAACCACCTTCGCAATATTCGATCCCACCCACGTCCCAGATCACTCGCCCCCAGCACAATGTGGGTGACGCTCCGTGGCCTCTGTGTCAACTGATCGTAGTTTTTTTATGCCAGCGCTTCGCAATTTGGTGTTGAGGAGTTGGGTTCTCAAATTGCCGCAACGGGCCTGAAGGTGAGTAGCTTGGAGTGCGATTTCAGCGACTGGAGGATGGTTCAGTAGAGAATGTGAGTTGGGTTGAGGGTGGAGCGCATCTCTGAGAAGAGAGGTGGCGGAATGTGAACTGGGATTGGGTGCATAAGTGACGGCGAAATGTGAGAAGGGGTTCTGTGAAGGAATGTGTTGTGTCGGTATGAGTGTGAATTTGAGATCGTCATCGGAGGGAGAGTTTTTTGGGGGGGTGTGTTGGATGCTTGTGGTGCTCAATCTGAAAGCTTTCTGTCCGAATTGGTTGTGATTTAGGGGATTAAGCGGCTGCGTTGTTATCAGTAAGTAGGTGTTCGGGTTGTGTGCTGTAAGGATTATGGCTGCAGGTGGGAAGAGAGAGGCGAAAGATCCTTTGGATTACTTGACAGAGGCGTGGCGGGTGCTGCGATTGTCGGTTCGATGTTCGACGCGGGTGCCCACATGGGATGCTGTTATGTTGACCGCAGCAAGCCCCGCGCAGGCGAATCTGTATCAATTGCGGTTGGAGCAAGCCAAAATGCACGGTACGATCGCCAAAGAGACAGTGGTATTGGCTGTTCCCGACCCTGAAGGGCGGCGAATTGGCTCTGGAGCAGCCACAGCGAACGCACTTCGAGCTCTTGCCTGTCATTTACAAGTAACTATTACACACACGGACATGATTTTACATGGTTGTTTGATCTGGATCAAGAGTTCGGATTCGCAAGGTTTAGGATTCGTTTTCCAGAGGATGTCAGCTTTCTTCCAGTATTACTGTGGAAACGCATAAGAGCTTCAGTCAAGCTGAGGTAGGTTGCATGTTGTAAATTCCATTTTATGTCTCTAAGCTGGATCTCGTTGATTAGCAAGAGGATATACTGACTTTGAGTATTTTGAATAGGATGTGGAGGGGAGTCTAGCAGGACAGGATCTGACCACGACGACCACGCCACTCGCTTTCGATCGAAGAATGCGGGTGCTGCTATTGCACACTGGCGGTGACTCTAAACGAGTTCCATGGGCAAATCCTATTGGCAAAGCGTTTATACCGCTACCATTTTTGGCTGGGGATGAACCTGACGGACCGATACTTACTTTATTCGACCATATCCTTGCGATCTCTGCTGGCGTGCTTCAATCCTTTAGCAACAAAGGTAATCATCGGGCTACATGCACGTTACCAAAAGGACGACACACGTAACATTTTTGGTTCAAACCTTTATTTCATGTTTGAAGAGTGCGATTCTTGTTGCAGGTGGTTTGCTGATTATGACTGGCGATGTCCTTCCATGTTTCGACGCGTCATCAATGACACTCCCCGAGAATGGTGCCATTGTGATCACGGTCCCTGCACCTCTGTCTAGAGCATCAAAGCATGGTGTAATCCTGGGTTCTCAGGTTAGTATTGGTCTTTTGGGTTCTACTTCCCCTGATAGTTGACTTTGATTGTGTGCTTGTGTAAAAAATTGTGCAGCACTTCTGATAGTTTACTCACATTGTTGTAAACAGAGTGATAAAAACACAAGCACTCTGCCTCTTGTGATAGACCTGCTTCAGAAGCCGAGTTCAAAGGAAATGGGAAAGAGGGGGGCGATGCTGGCAGATGGCACAGCGCTGTTGGATACGGGTATTTTTGTTGTACGGGGAGATGCTTTCAGCAACCTAGTAGCATTTGCACTTCTGGATCCAAACCCAGTGGCAGATATTCTTGCAACAGGGGAAGAAGTGGGTGGGCTCCCTCTCTTTGCTACTATTTTTCCTTTGTCAGCAACAGGCACGGTGCTGTTAAATGAGTTAAGCTGTAACTGACATTTCTTCTTCTTTTGGAGTTCAGTAGTATGAATAGAAACTCTTGAATGTTTGGTCTACTGCAGGTGAGTTTATATGAAGAGGTTGCAGGGGCGTGGGTGTCAGCAAGGCATGAATGGCTAGTATCGCGGCCGCTTGGCAAGAAGCTCATCAATGCATTGGGGTCCAGCAGATTGTATCATCATTGCGCTGGTGTGAGACGAGCCCTTTCCTGTTTTCGCATGTTCTCACTGTGATTTGCCTTGTGTTAGGGGCATCAGCCTTTGTTATCTGTAGGTATGTTCTAAATTATGTTTTTAAAAAATATCCGCAGAGAATATCTTGTGTGCCATCCATTCACTTTTCTAGTTCTTTTTTTTGTGCTATATTCTATCGGAAGAGATTCAAGGGCTCTGTGCCAGTATTGCTAGTTTTCTAATCTGGCATCGTGTCTTGGATCCAGAGGAATTGGAGTTCCTTCATTTCGGTACATCCAGTGAAGTCTTGGATCACTTGGTAGAGGATCACAAAGGCCGCGTCTTACGCAAACAGTTCAGTGATATTCCTGGATCTCCTCTGTGCGAAGTGGCAGCATCAGCATCTGTCATTGGCTGTAAAGTTCACCCTTGTGTCTCGGTGGGTGAGGGAAGCTTAGTCTTCAGTTGCACGCTTGTGGCGGGCACAAGGGTTGGCAGCCGGTGTGTAGCCATGGGTCTTACTTCAGAAGAGCCTGATTCAAGCTTCACTCTTCCCGACCGCCATTGCTTATGGCGGGTTCCGGTCTCATTGAAAACACTGAGCGGTGCTCAAGTTGTTCTTTGTTGTGGTCTGGATGATGACCCCAAGGTTTCTTTTTCATCTGGAGGCTCGTTTTGTGGTGGACAATGGGGCAAATTTATTAGAGATCGAGGAATTTGTAAGAGTGATCTTTGGGGTCCCAATGAGGACGAAAACCTCTGGAATGCTAAGCTATTCCCTGTTGTGTCACTTCAGGAACAGGGCATTAGCTTTGCCATGTGGTTGATGGGTGCCAGTCGAACAACCTTCGACAAAAACTCTGAGCTTACCCTGTGGTGTACCAGTCATCGTCTCAGTCTCAGAGACCTTCATCGTCACATCAACTTCAATCAGCTGAACCATGAAGTTGGTGAGCACATTGCCACTTTAGCAGGTGCTTTTCTAAAAGCAAGCATTGTTTGTGGAGCTTTGGGTCGCAATTTCTCGCAGCTTTGTCAGAGCATTGCGCTTGGTGGCAAGGAAACCGCTGCTAAGCTGTTTAAGGAATCAAACTCGTTAATCACGGATCTTAAACGCGAAAATACAGCCTTTGCACCTTCAAGCAGGGTGTGCCAAGCATTGCTCGATATATGTGAAGCTTGCGGGGACCCTTGCTCTGAGTCTATTTCCGATGCCTGCGTCTGGGATGCAGTAGCTGCGGAAACTGCTGTTGCTGTGGGGCAGAGTGTCGGAGGTACGCAATCAGGCTCTTCATTAGATTTGTTTCGGCTAGTTGAATCCTATTAGGTGCTTCGCTGAAATATATGTACAGTCTATTCTGAATGCCAATATTGATGAGGACTAACAGAGGTCAAACGTCTCGATGAATTTCCAAACGATACATTACTTATATCATTCACCTGCAAGTCGTAATGCCTGGTCAAGTACTTTTGGGTTTCAAACCTCGCCATTCATAACTAGCATCTGTATGTTAGAATATCGCACGCGAATTCTCGGCCGCAATTTGTAGTACATGAAGTTCTGTAGTTGGTCATTTTTTTGCAGAGATGGAGGCGGCAAACGAAGAAATTGCAGTTCCAATCTCTATAAGAGCTATTATTCGCTCTAGAGTTGAGCTTCCTGTGCGTTTGGACATTGTTGGTGGATGGAGCGATACTCCACCGTGGAGTCTTGAAAGAATTGGCTGCGTGCTCAACATGGCTGTGCAACTGGATGGTCGGTCCCCATTGTGTGCTGAAGTGCTACTTCATTCTGATGGTGCCGGAGTCACTATTTCTGATGAGGAAGGAAATTCAATAAAAGTTGACGACAGAAGCAGCATTCAAGTACCTTTCGATTCGGACGACAGGTTCCGATTAGTGAAAGCTGCCTTGGTTGTCACAGGTTTCACCAGCAAAAACTCGCTTTCCACTTCAGGGAGGCTCGATATCACCACTTGCTCGAACGTACCACGTGGAAGTGGACTAGGAGTATCTAGTGTACTGGCAGCTGCAGTGGTGAAGGGCCTTCTCGAAGTCAAGCAGGGTGACACCTCTTCGGAGAATGTGACTAGGCTTGTTTTGTTCTTAGAACAGATCATGGGCACCGGAGGCGGGTGGCAAGACCAAATTGGTGGTGTGTATCCAGGCATTAAGTGTACGACAAGTATGCCAGGGCGGCCGATTTCTCTCAAAGTTGAGGCTGTGCCCGTGAGTGACGCCTTGAGACAAGAACTTGAGACTCGGATGTTGGTTGCTTTTACAGGACAGGTAAGGGGAGAACATGCCTTTCAGAAGGGATGCTTTACAGCCTAATAGCATCACTGCTCGTTTACATCTTCGGTTTGTCTCCTCTATTTGTTTCGGAGGTTGAGGGTAAGTGATCTGTTGTGACATTGGGATGGTTTTATGCAGGTGAGGTTGGCACACAAAGTGCTACAAATTGTTGTTCGGCGCTATTTACAACGTGATGCACGTCTCATAGCTGCAATCAATCGGCTCGCCGCTCTTGCCAAGCTAGGTGAAGCCGCCTTCGCAGCAAATGACTTGGATGCTATTGGCGAGATTATGACGGAAGCCTGGTTTTTGCACCAGGAGCTCGATCCAAATTGCAGCAACTCCTTCGTGGATTCTTTGTTTCAGAAAGTGAAACACTTAAGTTGCGGACACAAGCTTGTTGGTGCAGGTGGAGGGGGTTTTGCCATCTTCATAGGCAAGGATAAGAACGCAACTGAAGAGATGAAAGTTCTGCTTCAGAGCGTTGGTCCTCCGGTTCAAGTGTACAGTTGGGCTTTGTTCGAACCTGAATCAAAAGTTGTTGCCGAACTTGATTAGAACTCTGATTAATATAGTCTAAACTTCACCTTGTATGCCAACAAGGGTCATAGCGAGATAGGTGTTACGCGAAGTTGATGAATTTGGTCCATCAGCCGTCTTGTCATCATTGTCCGGACTCAAATGTTATTGGAACATATTGAACACGTGAGGTAGCCATTTCACAGAAAAGTTCCATTGAATTGCCTGTATCCAGTTCACCTATCTCTGGGCTGACAACAAACTTTACGGTACTTTATGTAGCAATTTTTGATAAATCTGAAGGAGGAGATTAGAAGAACTCACTCACTTTCTCGATGTTCTAGCACATCGTGGAAGTGACGTGGCTGGTGGCTACGATTTTTGTTATCTTGATTGAGATAGCTTATTTCTCTGCATGTATTTTGATATTTCTGTTCACAGTCGACTAGTAGTGATGTTCGCGTATGACTTATTGTATGTTTGCCTTTCGTGGGGACAGTTCCTCTTCAACACTGGACAAGGACAACACATTGAGACTGCTCTCTACCAGTACCTATCTCAGCGATTGCCCAAACAGTGCAAAAAAACTGGAGTTGGGCCAGATAGCAATCTGGCTCTCGAGTGTGCGTGGGCCCTCTGATGAGGGTGGTGACCGGTGATCGCGGGGATGTGCCATACATGATAGCGCGCACGCTTACCATGCGAGAGGGTATGGGGATCGGTACCCCGCTTCTCCATAGACATAGCTTCGTAGATTAAAGCATCTGTGGAGAAGGCGGGGAAGGTCCTCAGTTCAATTCTCAGTGGAAGTTCCCTTCTATCCGTAATAAGATTGGAATCAAAGATGAAAACTAGAGTTTTAGGTAGGGTCGCCTCGCGTCTCACTGGTGCAGGTCCGTCCTCCCTCTGCTTTCACCCACACTCCATCACCTCCACGCACCGCATTTCCCCCTTCTTGCATGCTTTCTGCTGCACGTCGAGATGTTGATTGGAAAACCCACTTGGGATTGAACATTTTTAGTAAATTTCCTAGTGTTGATTTTGTGGTCTTCATGACTACCCACAGGTCTAATAAATAAAAATATTTAAAATTGTAATTAAACTAGAAACCGGAGCAAAAATACGAAGACAACAAAGCTCATGGTTCGGCAAGAAGAGAAGACATGTAAGAAAATTAAAGAAGGTGAGACGACCAAGAGAAGTTATGAAAAGTTAAAATAAGTAGAAACAAAAAGAAGAAGGGGTTGTAGGCGCTGAGGCTAGCCTACAATTCTTATCAACCAAGGCTGGTACAAGAGGGCACATCGGGACCCCGGACTTTAAAGAGGAGTTGTTTTTAGACTTACCAAAGACAAAGATTTGCATATTAATGACCACGATATTTGCAGGGTTTGGAAGGATCGTTTGCTTCAACGTGGAAACTGAGTATCTGATCTCAGACTAAGCCAGCAACTAGTGGGAAGGCGCTTTGTAGAACGCATGTTTTTCTGCCAAGAAAAGTAGATGCACACACTAGTATTACCAAAAAAAAAAACACAAAAAAAACACAAAAAAACACAAAAAAAAAAAAAAAAAAAAAACACAAACACAAACACAAACACAAACACAAACACAAAAAACACAAAGAACACAAAAAGACTTGTGGAAGTTAAGCGGCCATTACATAATCGGACAAGCCATTCCAATCCTGTTGTACTTGTGCATTGCAACTGAATTGAAATGAACTTCAAATTCATTACTTCCGAGTTTCACAACCTAACACCAAATGCATCCATTGCATATTCTTACACACTTTGACATGCATTGTTAAAATATCTTTTCTCGTTCGTTGAACGAGTTCTATTAATATTACAGGGACTCTATTCTAACCTTGAAATGTCACCTCTTTATAGGAAATCGCAATTGACTAAATATACTCGCATGTCAACGATTCAATACTCCAATGACCACTTGGTCTCAGTATAAGTTGTGAAATACTTCCCAGCTATTTTCTATCTTAGTGTCGTTAAGGGGTACATGGTGATGATATCTCTACGAATTCAGACAGGCGTAGGGTGTTTCAAACTCAAACGTTCAGAGGGAGCTTTTGTACATAATGCTTTGACGTCGTCACCATCAGAAACTATGATTGATGCTCGTCGCTTGAATATCTGCAACATACATCAAAGATTGACCAATATCCCCATGTAAGTTATTGAGATAAGCACTGCCCATGCATACTGCGATAGTAGAAAGAAATTTCAGCGTCATGAATGCTTCATAAATCAATTCTAGCTGTAGAAGCGGGAGTAGATGGGTTGAAGGAAATTACTGTCTCAAAATACGGAAGCTCTTGCTGAGCAGCCCAGATCTCAAGGGAGACATCATACGGATTGCCTGTCGCTGCATCGGTGGCCGGCACTACAGCCTACCTCACAGAAAGGTAAGTTGTGAATTTTGTGTATACTAAATCTAAACGTTACATTAAACAAAAAGAAACGAAAATGAAAAAAACATACACTCACCACCTCTGCGTGCATCAAAATAATAATAATAATTAACAGCTGAAAACAGTTACTCAGTTTTCATACATCACTCCTTAAACACTACACTAATCTTCTAGAACACTATCCATTCACCACAAGGCAGATCTTACCGACAACCACACGCCGTTTTGATGGTTACAAATAAAACAACCGCAAGTTGAACTAAAAAATTGCAGCACTACAAGATAATTCACAAGATAGTTCGTCGAAGAGTTGGTGCTTACAAGAACAATGCTTTCCGTTTGCTGGGAAATATGGACATACTGAATGGCGCTTGAGTTACAGCGGTCAAGAGCAACTGCCACACGCATGACTGCACACATCGCTTGTACTTTCTTTCGAGACTGAAACCAAGGTCAGATTCACATATGTCAGAACAACGCATATTTGTCCCTTCTAGGAAAGATTTGACTGATGAAGAATCTGCATGATAGCTAGTAATGATTCAAGTCCAGCTCGTTGATTTACTCTTGTTTTAGTTAAGTACTGTCTGTTATACATTTCGATACAATTAGTAAAATTTCCTCATCTCCAGTAAAAACTGACGTAGTAAGCTGAATTCAGGGATCTTCGAGTATTTTGATGTTTTCATATTCCATTTATCAACTTGATCATTTCCGAAAGCTATCTCTTCAGGTAACTCACTTTTTCAGGCAGTCTAGCGAACTTCTTCTGACTAGGTGCTTTTTTCCGATGATATCGTACTAGGAGAGCAAGTATCTGCAACGTCAAAAAGTAATCAAATCAGATTTCCATTCAAATTGCTGTAGCAAAAGCCTAAAGAAATTACGGAACCACCTGTTTCAAATATGTGGTCGTCAATTTTATGAGTTATAGACATGCTACACCTCTAATGTACAAGATTTCTCTCAAAGTGGAGACGAACTCCTACATTTGGTTGTGAGAATACTCAAACTGAATTCATAGCAATATGTGATGGAATTGTGACAAAAAGGAAAATACCTCAATCTCTATGGTGCTGAATCCCAGCAGATGTTCAGTATTCTGCGTTGTCATATAAGCATTAGCAGCATCTAACGAACTCGTTTTGATTTTACCAATTTCATCATAAGCAATAAGGGCAGACAATATGCTTCAGGATTATCATCATAAAAAACAGCTGCCTACGACTTAAAATAGAAATTAGATGTAAAAGATAGATGGAAGATTCATGAAATGAGCGAAATGACAATTTTCACCGTACCTTTACAAGATAGTATGAATGTTTGTGGTATGACCTATGGTTGATAAACATCCCCACAAAATGCAGAATAGTAGCAGCCTCCAACAGCTCAGCATCGTCATTATTCAATAATCCAGCCACGTCTGGAACATATTCTGTAGACCCAGAGCGACACGATTGAAGTCCTGCAAGAATTTGCTGTACACAACAGATTACATCTGCATAAATAACTCGTGAATTTTGAAAGAGCCACCAAATCTGGCATCTTTGAATTGGAGACAGAATTCGTCATAGAAGCATTCCTGCAACGTCACAAACCTCCCACACAACAAACTAACAGTTGAACAAGTAACTGGCACATAAATTGTAACAACAAAAGCCACCAAGTACCATGAGAAATGACTAACCTTGGCCAGAAGAGCAGAATGTTGCGCAGACTCCATGCGTCGCCCTGTATTGAACTTCAATGCGAGATTGTGGATGGAGCTTGACCGGACGTTGACACCTGGTTGATAGCTCGCAAAAGTTTCAGCTAAAGTGTTAACAATAACTCCTTCTCGAAGTGCATAAGGTGACACCAGCATCGACTTTAATCCAAATGCCAGAAAAATTTCTTCCAAAAGCACAGCCCCCGCAACAATGACATCAGCCCTTTTTGAAGGTAATCCGGGAATCTTGGCTCGCTGCTCTGAAGTCTTGGCTTTACAAATCTGATCATCGAACTCGAATAATTATGGACTTGTAACCAGAAATATGATACAGTGATCACCTCTTCACAACACAAACAATTCATGTGCAGTAATTTCTATTTGGAAAATATATATATATATATATATATATATATATATATATATTTGAGAAAGTGCTACCTTCTTTACCGCCTGGCTGAGTTCATCTGCTGTAAACTCTCGATCCAGAAGCTTGGGATCCGTAGCCTAGTGACACATAAATGTGAGAATTTTTCCGACAAGAACCCCGGATTCAACGTGAAGATGACGAAACTTGATCTCGATGAGGGCTTTCGCCAATGAGCTACACGCACCTGTGAATCATTTGACGTTGTGACAGCATGATGAATCATTTGTTCAATACTTTCAATAGTGCCAGAGCTCCCAATGGCCACTTCAAATGGAGTGGTCTTCACTTGGTCGATCACACCCGAGTCGGCTAAGATCACTCGAATGTGTCTTATTAGCTCCTCAATCTATAACTTAACGAATATCAAAGATAAGTTGAGCTTATGTCTCGTTTGTATTACATTGAGAAAGGAAGAAAGAAATAAACCGATGCTCTCATCTGCCTCATAAAATCTAAATGTAGAAGCAGGAGACCAACAACGTGACTTCAGATGTGAATAACAAAACTTACGCAAGATTCCATGTGTCGAAAATTCAACAGTAATGATAATTACTAACCAAGTCCTTCTTCAGCCCATCTTTCTCTTCACCCAGTGATGGAAATTGCTCCGATTGCCGAACATGGCCGAGTTTGAGCGACGTTGCATAGATAGGCTTGCCTGCATTCCCAAGTATAATTTCGGTGGAGCCACCTCCGATGTCCACCACTAACACAGTCTTGTTATATACAGAAAGTGCCTCCAGTACTCCATTGTAAATCAAGCACGCCTCCTCCATGCCTGCAAGAACCTCAACCTGTAAACCCACATCGTCATGGACTCTACGCACAAATGTCCGACGATTTTTGGCTTCTCGAACCGCAGATGTAGCTACAACTCGCATTTTAGCGTTCCGGCTTTCCGCAAGAATTTTGAAACGCTTCAATGTAGCTAAAGCACGATCCTCTGCGTCTGAGGTAATTACACTTAGGTCAGGACTGCCGCTGCCAAGACGGACGGTTTCCTTTTCCGAGTCCATTACTTGGAAGCGTCCTTGCTTGTCGGCTCGCACAACCACCATGTGAAATGAATTGGTCCCCATGTCCACGGCTGCCAGTATGATGTTACCTGCAACCATTTCAATTTCCAACGTACAAGTCAAAGTTCCAGCATTCTAAAATTTTGCAGCATTGGTGGCATATCACACAGCCTTTTCTGCTACACTATGCGCTCACAAAGAAATGCATAAACGAAACCAAAACGTGCGAGTTGAGACACGAGGCTACGTAAGGGGAAACATGGTTTTCACTACTATCATCGAATGCTAAACAGACAATGGTTGAATTCCAGAGTGCAACAACCACTGCCAAATAAGGCGTTTCTTATCAATTTCCCCATGTAAACTAGCCTTGGTGGGAGCTGCTAAGCTTGTCAAGCAATCAATACTAGAGTCTGTTCAGAAATGTAATCAGCATCAAACGAGGCAACGTACCATTTTGGGCAGATTTTCCAATTCCCTCGCTTGCACTCGTTGGGTAAATACCACTCTCTGGACTGGCTAGTAGTGGATCATCGTCGAAGTCATTTATACCGACCTCATCTTTAATTGGACTGTACGGCTCCAGAGACTTCAAACTTTGAGTAATCATAGGTGCTCAGTAAAAGCGGGCTCTTTTCTCGAAAGAAGGAAGCGAACTGCTCAGTTTTGCAGAGCCTATGAGCTGAGCATAGCCGTGAGCAGAGAAACCATGTACAGATTTCAATGAGATAGGAACAATGGAGCAACTTTGTGGTACTCCCGATGAGCTAAGAACATGGTCGCCCTGAAGATCATTCCAAGAGAGTGAATTTGTTGTAAAAAAAGAGAGGTGAATTTTACTGTTAGCGCCGGAGGAAAAAAAAATTAAAAATTAAAAACATGTATGTATATCTCTTATATAAAAAAAAATCAGGGGATAAATCAAAGGGATAAATCAAGGGAAATAAATTTGATCTCTAATTGGCTACATATCTTATTGTTTTTATCAAAAATGAAGCAAAAGTTGAGTTATGTAGCAATTCATATGGCTTTAAGAGAACCAATTTTATATATTCATAGGGCCTTAACAACACATGATTCACTTCTACCTCTAAAAAGATATCACATTGGCTTTTGACTCAATCATCATTGTTTTCATCAAAAGTTTTCTTTGTATTTGAGATCATTTAAGGTTGTTGCGGAGTTCATGCCCACTCCCAAAATTGAACATGTTGAATTTTTAGAAAACAAAAAAAAAAAAAAAAAAAAAAAAAACTTTGTATTATGCTTCCTTGAGAGGTTTCTTAGTAGATCTATAACTATCACTTTCAATTTTAAACCTATGGGCACATCATTGAAAGCAATCATAAGATAGAACAATGGTATTTGCTTCATACCTTATCAGATCTTTATCAAATTTTTAAATGCTAATTTTTCTCTTAGTAGATTTGTTCTCTTAAGAGTTGTTAGCCTTTGTGCAATTTGTAAAAGAAACCAAGATGTCATCTTTCACTAAGAAAGATCGTCTAGAGTGTGTACTAATTGAGATGGTGTAACCAAGTGTGTAAAGAGGCTCAATCAATACATCTTGGATTCTTCAATCCTTTGTCTTTAGCACCAACTGGGACACCATAAGTGATTCTTTCGTTGTTTTATATAACTTCTATAACAATGGTGTTTGTCCAACTTTGATAAAAGATAGCAATGGTGGTGAACATGAAGCCAAAATTTGGTACTTATTCTTTTGCTTGGATGAGATTTTGATTGATTCCACCACTAGACATGAATATAATGTTTTATTATGGATATAAACAAAAAAAAAAATGCAATGAGCAGCTCAAAACTTGTTTTGTATTTAGGTGTCCATAATTTTATTCAAAATCATCTTTTGTAAGTGTGATAGTTTCTATCTAAAGAGGACATTGTATTTCCAAAGCATATATGAGCCGATTTTCTTCTTCAGGATGTGTGAATTTTAGTCATAAATAAGTTGTGTTTTGATTTCTTGAATCTACCACTAAACTGTACAATAGATGCTAGAAGCAATCCAAGAAGAGAAGTATGAGTTGGAGGAGAAGCAAAAGTTTTGCCTAAAGAAGAGAATAATTGAATTATAAAACAACATATTTTTGTGACAATAGCATGCATTCAACTACTATATACATATATATATATATATATATGTGTGTGTGTGTGTGTGTTTTTTTTTTTTTTTTTTTTTTTTTTTTTTCCTTTGATTTAACTCAAATACATCTATTTTCATTGAATGATTTTTTTTTTGATAGTCTCCTATATAAATTAGTGTTATTCAAACTTGTATTCTTGTATATTTATTTTTCTTTCTTCTTCCTTTTAATCTTATTTCATTATGTGGGATTTTTTTGGTAATAATAGCAATGTCATATTTCTTTCAAGTTTTGCATAAAAGGTTTATATTTTGGTTAAAGTTTACAATTTCTTCTTTTCATTTTTGTATATCCCTTCTTTGGATCTTTAATAATATTTTTTAGATTAATTTTATTTATTTTTTGTTTCCTTAGTTGTGGTTAAATTTTATTTAGTTATTCAACATTAATTGATTCTTAAATTATTCTACTACTATAAATCAATTCACTAATTTGATCCAATTCATATTATTTAAGAACTTGTAATATTAGACTTTGTTGTACATATAGAAAATATAAAGTAAACACATTAACTTTTTGAGAAATGTCTATATATATATATATATATATATAACACTACATCACAATTAATAATGATGATTTTATTATAAATATTCATAAGATAATTATATTCTTTTATATTTTTAGATAGATCTACAAATACACCTTTTTTGTCTTGTCATTTAATGCCCATTTTTTGTAGAAAAAAAATATTATTTTAATAATGCCAAATAAACATGTATAAGCAACTAAATTTTTATTTTCAAAGAATGCTTCATAAAGAACGTGCAAGATTTTTTTTATAGGTCCAAATCACAATTTTTTTTATACATGTCTAATAGTACTAACCAATGTTTAATGCAACAAATATTTCTTCAAACATAAAATTTATAATTTATTTTCCTATGAATTCTTTTAAGTATATATATATATATATATATTATTATTATTATTTTTATCTTGGTGTAAACTAGAGTTTTGATTCTGATAAAAAAATTTGATCATTTTTGATAAAAATTCATATTATTGTTATTATTATTTTATACAATATATTATATAAAAGATATTTATCAATTTAAACCACCATGTATTCTGTTCCTCCAAAATTAGTCACATTAGAATATTCAAGATTTAAAATCACAACATCTAAAATACCACTTGCATGTTTATGTGTTATGAAAAGATTTGTTATAGGTCTTTGTGGCATTACATATTTTATGTGTTTTTTTATCTTTTTTTGTCCACCTATGATTATCAGCCTCTTAGTAAAACTGAAAACATTATGTCATACAATTTTTTTCCACAAAAGCTTCTCATTTCCTCACTACATTTCATATCCAAATTAAAAGCTACCCATAATTCCAAATGACACATAAAGTTATTTATGTTTCCTAGAGTTGCAACTTTTCGTTTTGACCCACAAATATATCTTAAAAACATTCCATATGCCAGGCATTGGAAAGGGAGAGGTCTTCCTACAAGCATGCTTTAATACCATTTTCACATCTGAAGTTTAGACGTTCGAACATACATTGAGATAATTACAGGTCACCATGATAGGTTATGTGCCATGAAATACGGTATTCGGATCGATGTTTTTATGTTTTTAGATCCAGAAGTTTTCTTCTAGTTTTTGCTTTTTGTTAGCTTCCACTTGGAAGAAACTTTTCTCCGCTCCATTGTCTTCATAAATGTTATATTTCATGAGATAAGGGTTTAATATCTCTAAAGCCAAAACATCTGTTTCTTGTAAGTCATGAGCCTGAGCAAATGTGGACCAACCGCCTACAAATCCTTTTGACGTTCTACTCCACGACAAGTCCCAGTGAAGTCCTGCATCATTTGCTAACCCAATTTTGGCCTTCATGGGTAGCCTTTCCACAAACTTCGATGGAAATGACTGCAAAGATAACACCAAGTCCCTCACTGGATTGTTAAATTTTTGTGTGATTATTTACCTTAAAAAGAAATATTGTAACAAAGCTTCGAAAATCGATGGCGTGACGCAGGTCAAGTCTAAACATTACATTCGAAATACCTATCAGTTGCGTTGAAAGAATTCAAGCTTTGATGAGTTTGGCGTTGAGTTCAAGTTGAAACTCTGTAATTGAACCCTACAGATCCAATGACGAAGTTCGAAACCTCTCATTATGAGTCAAGCCAATCTTTAAGGAATGGCAGTTGAATTCAACACTTGGGTTAACTAACTCATGAAGAAACGGAATGCTTACAATGGCCGACTTTGCCTTCCCACAAATCTTTACAACTGTGGGATTTTCCTTTCCAGCCAAGTGTTGTTTTGCAGCCACAACTCCCTTCGAAATGCTTGATAGAGGATTATGTCTTGTGGTAGAAGAGGTTGTGACTGGCGACGGGGACTGAATCACACTGTGACATATGGGCGATCTAACATTGGTGGGCGAGGCCGAGAAGTTTGTAAAGCTCGTTGGATCCTCTATGCCAGGCGAAGCTTTTGCGATCCCATTGTCATCAAAAGTCTACCGCTTGTCACAGAGAGAATAGAATCAAGACTAAAATTGAACAATTGAAACCACATAGAAAGATGCAATTCAAGTGGTTATTCAAAATGTAGACTCCACACACAGACAGACAGACAGACAGAGTGAGTTGTAGTGTACCTCAAATTGAAACAAAGACTTGGAGGTTTTACTAAACAAAACACGAGAACCAAGAGGAACCACTTGATCTGTCAAAAACCCGATCGGGACAACGACAACATGCTTCCCTTCCACCAAGATAGTTTCTCCAGTGAACTTGTCCATATTAGTTTATATCATTCCATAAAACGAGATTCTCCTGTAAACTCCGCGCACTGTTACAATCACGCGGGCAGAAATGTAAACTCTATAAACACATAGAATAGAATACAATATAATAGAAGAAATTAGGGTTTCGGACAACTGAAGAAGACGAAGCGATCCGAAAGAACACAGTGGCCTCGTTCACACGGGAGCTTTTCTCTTTCTGAAGCAATCGAGGCGCTGTCCACTCAGCAGCCACCCATCAACCACAACGACAAACACCCGCGTGACGTGGCCGGGCTTATATTGGGCCACGCGGGCACGGCCTCCTGGACGGTCATGTCTCTGTCTTCGAGACTTTTCGTCCTGAATTACCAACTTCTGTCGAAAAATCCACCATCTTTCACCTTACGTTGTCATGAATACATCCTCGTTCGTCGTCGGCACCAGCGGCGGCGTCCATCCTCCACACTCCTTTTGCTGCATTTTCTTCAGTCTTGCGTCTTCTTCGAAATGCATACCATTTTCTTTTCCATTCCGATCACCAACATCTACTGTAGCTCTGACACGATTCCATTCCAGGTACTGATCCTCATTCCCCTTCCTTGTCCTCCTCATTTGGGTCTTCAGTTCTTCAATTACATGTGGTCTGTGGGTTTTTGTTGCACTTCGGGTGATCGTGTGGAGTCTTCTCTTCGTACACGTTGAAGCTGAGTTCATGGTTCATTGGTCCTTGGCGATCGACACATGTAAGGGTTTGTTGATTTTTCTGGGTTTGATCGGAGTTGTGTTGACTGTGTTTAGGGGTGCTGTGTGTGTTTTGTATTTCTTATATCAGAGTTTGTGGTTTTGATGTTAGTCTTGGTGCTCTTTCCCTCTCTGAATTGTTGAGGCCTTTGAAGGTCTCGTGGAGGACAGTTGTAGGAATTTAGCAGGAGTGAGGTAGCGCAGGAGGAGGGGTTGGTAGTTTGGTGGTCGCTACAATGCTGAGGCGGGTGGTGGAGAGTTCCACGAAGCGTTTGCTACGGCAGCGGAATGGGGCGCTGGCACGGAGCCGATCTCAGCAGCCGAAACGCGGTTTTGCGGTGGATGCGAAGGTAAGTTTGTATTATTTCGAGTGGCTGCGGTGAGATTGGACCAGTCTGTGGAATTGCATGTGGGTTTTTAGGGTTTCCAAGATTCTGGCAGTAGGCAAGGTTTGTAACTCGACTTGTCAGTTTTGTTTCTACCGGGGTCATGCAATTTGCTGAGAAACGTGGGTTTCTTACTCCATGGTGCAGTCATATCCCATAGTGGATCATACATATGACGCCATTGTTGTTGGAGCGGGAGGGGCTGGTCTTAGAGCTGCTATTGGGTTGTCCGAGACTGGATTCACTACCGCTTGTATCACGAAACTCTTCCCGACGAGGTCTCACACGGTTGCGGCACAGGTTGAGTGTGAATTTACCTCATTTTCTTTTGATTTTTAGATTGCGAGCATGTTTTCTTGTGAGTCATTCAATGGTGCAGATGTAGACATTATTATGTTCGCACTTAGTTGATGTTACCTGATCATAGCAGGTGCATAAACGTTCGATTTTATTTTTGCCGATTCGCTACATCTTTTAATTAGTAGTGCATCTGGGGGAATTACTGTGTACTGGAGGAGTTAACATGCCTCATATGAGATTAACCTGAAGTGTGCAGATGTGCATAGATATTACCTCTGAGAGCTTTCATGTTGAATAGTCTCGATTTTGGGTCGGAAGTTTGTATAGCCTTCGTGAAATCTCAAATTCGATGAATGCTGATCTGTAATTTGGCAACCGTTTCAATAGAATCAGGCACAATGCTACGTACTACCCCTTTTGACTTGCAGTTGCTGCTTTTGCCTTGATAGAGTGTCAATTCTGGGTAATAATTGCTTTGGAATTCATGGTTTGCAGGGTGGTATCAATGCAGCCTTGGGAAACATGACTGAAGATGATTGGAGGTGGCACATGTATGACACTGTAAAAGGAAGTGATTGGCTAGGTGATCCTCTTATTGGCACTTTGTGTACACCATGAATCTGATAGCGGTCATACCTGGTTAAATATAGAACTCGCTTGACATTTGACTTATTCTTCTAGCACCTGAGCATCTGATTGAGTCTCATTACTAGCGCCGACTGAAGACTTAAAAAAGACAAACCTCTTTGGAAACATCTACTTATGGCTTTATCTTGGTGGTCTTGGGTTGTTCCAGGTGATCAAGATGCCATTCAATATATGTGCAGAGAAGCTCCGAAGGCAGTCATTGAATTAGAAAACTATGGACTTCCGTTTTCGCGTACCGAAGATGGCAAGATATATCAGCGTGCTTTTGGTGGTCAAAGTTTGAACTTTGGCAAAGGTAATTTTCTTACTCGGTCCATGTTGTTTTTGAATTCGCTCTTTTCTTTTTCTCGAAGTTCTCATGGGTTTGCTGTATCTTTTTGACATGATCTCTTTGGGTTCTCTTTATTCCCCATGCTTCTCTCATGCACCGACCTGGATATATGCAAATAACAAAATCCTTCATCTATCAGGCGTCAGAACTTGTTTGCTAGAATTATCACTAACTCAGTTTGTTGCAACTTGTATGGCGCAGGTGGTCAAGCATACCGATGTGCAGCTGCAGCAGATCGCACTGGACATGCTATGCTTCATACCTTGTATGGACAAGCCATGAAGCACAACACTCAATTTTTTGTTGAGTACTTTGCTCTTGATCTGATTATGGATGAACAAGGTATGGCATAATCATCGCTTTGTATTTATCTGATAACTGGTACTCTGTTTGACGTTGATGGTGCAGTCGTCTGTCTTTGTTTCTAGCGCGTTAGTTTCTATCTTTGGACTAGGATGCTTTGAACCGTGAATATTATTGTAATGCCATTGTAAAAGCTTTTCGACGTCCATGCCAGGATATTTTAATAGAATGTTTTTGTTTGCAAGTGCTCGCCTGGATTCCTATTAAAAAAACATTTTCTTTCAGTGTGTGCCCAATTTGTTTGAAGACGCAGTATTTATGCAAAGGTCCCCACTAGATCCTCACTAGCTATCTTTGATTGGCCCGTTCTATTTCAGGTGCTTGCAGAGGAGTGATTGCATTGAATATGGAAGATGGCACTCTTCATCGCTTCCGCGCAATGAACACGATTCTTGCTACTGGGGTATGGTTGTTTCTCTCATCCAGTTTTGAATTTAGGATATTTGTGGGGTGTAGTACCTGCCAATTTTACAACTCAATCGTAGTTTTTTTTTTTTTTTTTTGAACTATTAAAAAAAACATTGCTTTGTTTACATAGGTGATAGTCCAATCAATCGTTTGATCATATGATATGCGCTTGACTTAATACACATATTGTGCCAGGGCTATGGACGTGCATATTTCTCTGCAACCTCTGCGCACACGTGCACTGGAGACGGCAATGCTATGGCTGCTCGCGCTGGCATTCCTCTACAGGTAATAAACCGTTCATGCTGGGCTCTTCTTACTCTCATTCAACTGTATAGATCAACTGCAAAGGAGATTGAATGCAGCATCCACTGTGTTGTTATCGGTGAGATTACAGAATACAGAGACGGACGGTGTACATGTTGTATGACTCTTCAGTAATCTTGGCGTTTAAGTTATTCTCCACTCTTTTCTACGTCTTCCGTCTCTACCTTCACATTTCTTCTTTGATTTAGGCAACGTTCAGACCTGATTAATGTTTGCCGTGATTACAGGATTTGGAGTTCGTTCAGTTTCACCCGACTGGAATCTATGGTGCTGGCTGTCTTATTACTGAAGGTGACTGGACCATTGCTTTCATTTATATCTACTTTCTATAGTTGTTGGTGTGTTGAAAGCCGCACTACTTCTTAATGTACAAGCTTTGTTGACAGTTCTTGTGATGTAGCATCTCGTATACGATCCGAGCACTATCTATTGTCGATTTATCCGTACTTAATGGTGTAAATGGTGCTTGTGAACCCTGTTTTGAATACAATTCTGAATACATCTTTTTCAGAGTCTAGAAGTAGTTTGAAGATACCAACTTCTTGTAATGATAGTACTTTCCTTTGTGTTTGTTGTTTTTCTTCAGGGTCTAGGGGAGAAGGAGGTATCTTGCGAAACAGTGAGGGAGAGAGGTTTATGGAAAGATATGCACCAACTGCCAAGGATTTGGCATCACGAGATGTTGTTTCACGATCAATGACCATGGAAATTCGTGAAGGACGTGGTGTTGGTGAGAGTTTCTCCTGGATAAGCTTAGAACTCAGCAATAGATCATCTTCTACAGTGGCAGTATGAAGCATACCCATCTTTTCTCTACTTATATAGATTACAATGTGTTTGTTGCCTAATGTCATACTGTATCTGGCATTATCCTAGGACCCGAGAAGGATCACATTTACCTTCACCTGAACCACTTGCCCCCCGAAGTGCTGAAAGAACGACTTCCTGGAATTTCGGAAACTGCTGCTATTTTTGCTGGTGTGGATGTGACGAAGGAACCCATTCCTGTTCTCCCAACAGTGCATTATAACATGGGTGGTATCCCCACTAATTACCATGGCGAAGTGAGTACAATACTATCATGATTTTGATATCATTGTTTGCTCTGGCGCTTGTTCTCTTCTTTTTGAAGTAGAGCAGCTTTTGGAGGATCATGTACTAACATCGTATGTCAACATAGTATTATGTTCAGAACTCAAGGCAAGAATACTGACATTTGTATTTTGGACATCGGTTGTGTTACTTTGGATCAGGTTTTGACAAAGAAAGGTGATGATCCAGATTGCATGATTCCCGGGTTGATGGCAGCTGGTGAGGCTGCATGTGCTTCTGTGCATGGAGCTAATCGACTAGGAGCTAACTCACTTCTTGACATTGTGATTTTTGGGCGCGCTTGTGCAAACCGAGTGGCCGAAATGTTCAAGCCTGGTACAGACTTACTTGAGCACGAACTTCTACCACATAAAATGCATACATGTAACTAGTACATACTGAGGAATGTATACATGCTTGAATTTACTCTAAAAATGATATGATTATCTCCCTAGTTTTTAGTGTAATAACTACAAGCTTCTTAGAATCATAGAGATATTCACCAGGTAAAACAAGCTGGTCAATTCAACTAGATTGTCTGTAGCTAGATCTTTACATTGATGGCATTTGTTTACAGGACAAAAGCAGCCTGAGCTTCCGAAAGACGCGGGAGAAAAGACAATAGCATGGTTGGACAAATTGCGATATGCCAATGGAGATATCCCAACAGCAAACATTCGTAACAAAATGCAGCGTGTCATGCAAAATAATGCTGCCGTCTTCCGAACTCAAGAGACTTTAGAGGAGGGTGAGTATCTTCTCGCACATTATTCTTGTTTTTGTTTGTATGTATATGTGTATGTTTTTCTTTTCTTTTCTTTTCTTTTCTTTTTCTTTTCTTTTTCTTTTTTTTTCTCAATGTTTTCACCTTCTGTTGTTTGAGTGCATCTTCTGTTGCTCTGTTCTTGATATAGACGTGCTCGCAATGCTTACATTTTGTGTGTCGTATTGCTGGAGTCTGTGAACGAGTGTTTGTTTTTAGCTGATCGGCGTCAAGGGCTGTCCAACAGGTTGCAAGCTTATTGACGAAACCGTAGATTCTCTCTCGCGTGTCAAAACCAACGACCGCAGTCTAACATGGTAATTGTCTACGTCTGCTCTGGGAATGCCTCTTTTGGATTACTTCCTTTTTAAATATGTCAATCAGAATTAAATGAGGAGAGTATAGATTACAATCAGCTACTTTTGTATTCGCTTTTGAGATTATTTTAAATAATAAACCTTGTTTCATAATTCTTATGGTGTCTCGTTTACGGTGATCCTTGAGCAGGAACACTGACTTAATTGAGACAATTGAATTGGAGAACCTTCTTATCAATGCATCAGTCACCATGCATTCAGCAGAGGCTCGCAAGGAAAGCCGTGGGGCTCATGCTCGTGAGGACTTTACTGTGAGTAACGTCAACCCTTTTCGCGTACAAGAATGCAAGTTATATTTGATAGAAATAAAATCACACGATCCCACCTGCGCCCAAATTCTGAGCAAAGAAGAACTACATGCGGTTTTGAGGGCCATTGTGATATTGGTGTAAAATGTTTAACCTTACAATTTTCCGCCGGATAATACTTATTCTCGATTTTTTTTCTGGCTACAGACACGAGACGACGAAAAGTGGATGAAGCACACACTTGGGTATGTATTGCCCTCTGAATGTTGGTGGTATTCCTGGTTATAATATAGTGGATTGTCAAACGATCTACCAAACGCTAAATTGAAGTTCTTACACGTTATAATCCACATGAAACCACAAGAACCTCTTTTTATTCAAGCTTCTTGCGACTCTTTTGATCACCTTAGACGCTAATCAAGTAGTTTACAACCATCCTCGACAGAACTTCTGTTCACAGCATTGTTTGACTTGTAGCATACGGAGACTTTAGTGGAGCTCTACCACTCAATTCTTCACCTCTATCCATCCACTACAATTATGTTATACCAAGTTAAGATGCTTAAAATGCTCATCGACTTCCATGTTCTGTGCAGGTATTGGGAGAATGACAGGGTAAGGTTGGATTATCGTCCAGTTCACATGAACACATTGGATGATGAGGTGGAAACTTTCCCACCTAAGGCTCGTGTGTATTAAAGAACTTATGTCCCGCTGTTTAGCAGTAGTAAATGTGCAGAATTCCAGCGTCTCCAGTGACCTTGATTCCTTGGTTGTAATCGGCATCTGTTTTTAAACAGAGTGGGGCAATCTCAAGGTGTCGCTTGCATGTTATCACGCAAACAGTACTCAAATAACCTCCACGATTAATAATGATATTCTTTTGGTCGTAGTATCTTCTTACTACGCTGATGAATCCATTAGATCTGTGTCAGTTGTGGGTTGTACTCTACTTCTGAAAACTTTTGCAGCTGTGGATGTAATCAGGTCCTTTGTCTCACATGTGATCAGTAGTAAACTTAGAATTTCGAACTTGTCATGGTGCACCTCTGCATGCTGTGTTTTTCGCATTTCTCGCCGCAGATTCATTCACTGCACCTCAATCTTAAACGCATCCAATGTTTTCCACTATGGGCGGTCACGTTGTTGCATTTTCGAACGGTTTTTTTATTATCATTAATCTTATTTCACATTTTAAAGTTTCCTATTAGCACCTGGTTTCTCTTCGCACGCAAAATGTTTCAAGTTTGCCACGTCATGATTTAGTCACTTATGTTCCTGTGTCCATGTCGTGATTCTTTTTCATTTTAAGGCAAATCAGTAAATTAACTATGAATATGTAGATGAGTATTTTAAAGCTTCAATGATGTATGAAAATTAATTAATGTTGTATCGTATATACGAATTTCTACATGTTCATATATATATATAAACAAATGTAATGATAAATAAAAAAAATGAAAACAAAAAAACGATTTTTTCCTCACTGGAGATTAATTGATTGAATGCAAGTGTAATGATCGTATTGCTTATTTAAATATTTGATACTATTATCATTTATTGAACTCTTCCGTAAAATTCTCTGTGTTTCAAGAAATATACATTAAAACATCTTTCATTATTTTTCGCAATTATTTTGTAGACTCTGTAGGAAAAAAGTACTATTGCAAGGAGTTTCTATTGTACTTTTTGGGCTTATTTCTGGAGTTGTAGATTGGGCTCTCTACAATACAAATATATATTACATGCTGTTATTTCGCTGTAATTAAGACAATTAATTGCTTCTACTACTACTTAATTTGTTTGGAACAAATTATATTAATTTTTGTTTTGACGTATCAATTTGTTTCCTTGACAGAATTTGGAATCAAACTCACATGTTTGAAGTTTCAATGTTACGTTTGAATACAATTACAAAATTTTAAAATCTCAATAAATTCGTATTATATTGCTAGAAATACACAGATTGCAGGTAAAAATAAAATACAAGAGAATGCTCATACACATAATTGAAATTCAACCATTTAAATAATATTTCTAATATAAAATACAAAAAATTCATTACAAAAAATATTATATATATATATATATATATATATAAAATACACACACACACACACTTGCAAGTGCAATATTTTAAAAAAAAAATTATGAAAAACACAAGGGCATTAGTGTTATCATAACCCAAATGAAAAATTCTCAATATGCCTCATATTTGGATAATAAAAAATATCAGAAAAGGGAGTAAAATACATAAAAAAAATAATAATAAAAGATGATCTTTTGGTGACTATACATAATGGGTTGGAAATTCTAGTGTAGTGAAATGTTAATGAAGGAATTATGACCCAGTCTGAAATCAACAGACAACTGTGGTTCTATGAGGTGGGAAGTGGGCATGACTGCAAAAAGGCAGTGGGAAAAGCACGTTCATCAGGCGACGTTTCATCCATTAAATGGATGGCTGACATCCATCGATTTCGGTCAGGAATGGGTCTCTTCTTCTCCCGTTCGCTAGGCCTCTGATTGTTTCCGCCTTCGAGAGCGTGGTGGTGGTGGTCGTCGTCGCTGAATTCCGATCTGCATCCCTCTGCTTGAAGCCATGGCGTCGCTCCCGCCCGCTCTCAAGAAGGATGACGATATCGACGACGATTGTGAGTTTCTTCGTTTTTATTGTGTTTTATTTCCTCTTTCTTTGCACTCTCAAACATCAAAAATGATCTAGATCTGACCAGAAATGAGGAAGATCTGGCGGGGGAATTGTAGGGTAGGGTAGGAAATGGAGAGCAATTGGTGGATGAAGGATCGTATCTCACTCCCGTGTTTGCATCTTCTGCAGCCGAATACTCGCCCTTCTACGGCATTGAGAAGAGCGCCGTTTTGCAGGAGGCGCGGTGCTTCAATGATCGAGAGCTGGATGCTCGCCGGTGTGCGCAGGTAACTGTGTCTCGTTTGCGGCCAGCTAGGTTCTATGCGTTTTTTCGTGTGTTCGTATCCATGCCAGTTTTGGTTTCGTTGAATGTGAGTTGTAATCAAACGAAGGCGCGCGCTCGTTTTTATCGTGCGTTGACGTTTTGCTGTGACGTCGCATGTTTACGAGAGTTTTGTGTGTGTGTGTGTGCTCGCTGTTGGTGTTCTGATCAGGTTATTACGAAGCTACTCTACCTCATCAATCAGGGCGAAACTTTCACAAAGGTTCGAACGATGCGAGACTGGAAATTTTAGGTCAATGGTCTTCTTGCGGTTGCATCGAATCAAACAGGGTAGCATTTGTCAAGCTTAATTAGGATTATTTGATTCAATACATCTTTGTGTCATCGCAGGATTGCTCCTAGGTTCAGTTCTAGGAAATTACAGCGATGCCATTTGCTGTTGAGTTGATGCATTTATTGAACATCACACTGAACATCGGATTTTTGTGATCAGAACGAGGCGACAGAGGTGTTTTTTGCAACCACTAAATTATTCCAGTCGAGGGACATTGGTTTACGGCGCATGGTCTACATCATGATTAAAGAGATTTCTCCTTCCAGTGATGAGGTAATCCGTGTTTCCATTTTTCCTATTTAGAATCTAATTATCATCTAACAACCGATTCAGGCCGTTCCGAACACTTCTAAAAAAGCAAAGACGCTTTTCAAACGTGAATTTCCCCTTTTACGATACGGGGGGCAAGGATCACTCTATACTCAATTTTAAGATGCGGTTATCTGTTTATTTTTTCTACGGGTGCTTTTCACATCTACTAGAAACTAAAGGCTTTGCTTACCTTCAATTCAATGTATTAGATTTTCATAAAACTTTGCATTAACTAGACTGGTAAAAAAATGATACTCTATTATGTTAAAATGACAATTTACTTTTTGTCGATGCAAATTCTTGTAAGCGGATAGGTGCTGTAGTTGTTGGACTCGAAGCCTGTCCTATCATGGATTGTGTGCAAGGGCTACATCACATTTTTCAATACGGTC
Source organism: Physcomitrium patens (assembly GCF_059467195.1). NCBI lineage: Eukaryota > Viridiplantae > Streptophyta > Bryopsida > Funariales > Funariaceae > Physcomitrium > Physcomitrium patens. The sequence continues at coordinate 2,601,162 of NC_143434.1, read as the reverse complement.
TTGAAGCCCAATATGACGGCCCAAAATTGAGACTTAATTACAGAGACTCAGCTTCGAGTTGCTCTTGTTCTCTTGTTTTGTAGCACCGGATTCGAATTCATTGTTCTTAATGGTTTTGCGGTATGATCTATTCTGAAGCAATGCTTTCGATTTTCGGAAGCTTGACATAGAGATTAGATACGATATGTGAAGGTCTGAACATTTTTTCATGACCCAGAAGGTTGATCACAATATTAACCAACAGAAGTCTGATTCCAGGTTATCATTGTGACAAGCTCTTTGATGAAGGATATGAACAGCAAGACAGACCTTTATCGTGCAAATGCCATAAGGGTTCTGTGTCGAATCACAGACGGTGGATTGTTGGGCCAAATTGAGCGGTATCTTAAGCAGGCTGTAGTGGACAAGAATCCGGTTGTTTCGAGCGCCGCGCTTGTCAGTGGTATTCATCTTCTTCAGGTATTATTATTCTTTCAAGATCTTACTCTTCAGTTTGATATTCACTCCTTTTTACACGGTCACATCTGTATCCTGGCATGTACATTTCTTCTAGAGCTTACTTGGGTGATCAACGTCAAGCATTATGTTGCTTGCAAACTTTTCATCTATATTTTGGGATTAAGTGTTGTTAATCAAAATAGCCTACAAGTTAGCGAATGTTTTTCTGTTCTTTTAAACGTTATTTAAACAACAAATGATGAATTTTCTGATAACAGCTTCTCTTTTGCTCATTTTAAATCTGTAATTTTGTAGAGCAACCCCGAAATTGTGAAGCGCTGGAGCAATGAAGTTCAGGAAGCTGTCCAGTCTAAAGCACCTCTCGTTCAGTTCCACGGTTTGGCATTGCTTCATCAGGTTTCTTTTAACCACTCCGTCCTTTTTCTCTTGCTGAATCATCCTTGAAGGATTTACCCTGTGAATGATACATGAGAAGACTCTATGGCATGTTTATGAGGTCTGTAGTTCGAGAATGCATTTGGTGTAAGGTGAGAGCTTATGTGCTGGACAACATTTTGCATTTTCAGTTATAGACGATTGACTTCGTGGTTCGGTTTCAGTTATGCATCTATGCTGTATAGTTCTGCACTTGCGTAAGGACTACCCGCATGGGAATGGGCTCATGACGCTGTTAATTGTTTGCAGATTCGCCAAAATGATCGGTTAGCTCTAAGCAAGTTGGTGAGTGGTCTTACTAGGGGTACTGTACGGTCGCCTTTGGCTCAATGCCTACTCATCCGCTACACATCCCAGGTATGCCGATCTTATTCCTACGAGCTGGTCTCAAAGAATGCTTCTCTTGCACTGGCTGGGTTGGATGAAGTTGCCAAGTTACAACCTCTTTGATTCAGCATTTATTGAGTTACTCTTTCTGCACACCTTCCTCCGTCAATTTGAGAAAAAAACTGTTATTCCAACCATTTTCTACTTTTGTAAAATGCCAGGTGATTTCAGAGTCAGGTCCAAATTCTCAGACCGGAGATAGACCATTCTATGATTTTCTCGAGAGTTGCCTGAGGCACAAGACGGATATGGTTATATTTGAGGCTGCCCGTGCAATCACCGAATTGAGCGGTGTTACTGCCAGAGAGCTTACGCCAGCTATCACTGTTTTGCAATTATTTTTAAGCTCATCCAAGCCAGTTTTGCGTTTTGCGGCCGTGCGAACACTCAACAAGGTGCGTCTAATTTCACTATTTTAAAATAAAAAGTGTCGTTTTTGATGTGATAAATGTTTGTGTTTGCATATGCGTCGTCCTGAGAACCTTCCCGTGATGAATAGCTTCAGGTTTACATTTTGCATGCCGAAAGGTACTTGAGGAGGTGCCCCTTTGTATGGTGGTCCGAATTGCCCAGTTATTCTTTATGTGTTGACATTGAACTAGCACACAATTCATGGCGGGTTCTTCTGACGCTGCTGTTGATGTAGATCACTGAGGTTACAGTTCTGCACCTCTTAATCGTTACAACCATCCATCAATTTGTGTCCATTTCTTTCACTAATCATGTTCTTTTTTGGGGTTGTCTTTGTAGGTTGCACAGACCCATCCACTGGCAGTTGCCAACTGCAATGTTGACATGGAAAGTCTCATTTCTGACCAAAACCGCAGCATTGCTACTCTAGCCATCACTACTCTTTTGAAGACTGGCAATGAATCTAGCGTTGATCGGCTCATGAAGCAGATCACGAACTTCATGTCCGATATTGCTGATGAGTTCAAAATTGTGGTGGTGGAAGCCATCCGCTCTCTTTGTCTCAAGTTCCCTCAAAAGTATCGCGCATTGTGAGTTTCGCAAAAATATAAACCTATAAACCTATTGTGAATATATAAACCTATTGTGAATATATTGTAGAATGTTCTTTGTGATATTTCCTTCGGTTCCATATTCAGCTGTCAATTCGCTGTTTGTTTGATTAACAACTTGGGAAAGTTTACAGGGATTGATGTCTCCATGTATTCATGTGTTCTATTGATAGATTACAGGCACTCAATATTGACACCTATTTCTAGTTTGAGGCTACAAACAGAACCATTTCATAGGCTTAATCTTCATCGTCCTGATATCACGTGTAATCACCAATAATAGTTCTTGTGTGATGCAAGTATGATGACAGTGCCAGTTTTTATGCAGGATGAATTTTCTGAGCAATATCCTGAGAGAAGAAGGTGGTTTTGACTACAAAAAGTCAATCGTTGACTCTATTCTCATCCTCATCCGTGAGATTCCTGATGCTAAGGAAAGCGGACTGTCTCACCTTTGCGAGTTCATAGAAGATTGCGAATTCACCTACCTGTCTACGCAGGTTAGTAATCACTGCGTGTTGTGTTGTGCGGCAGTACACTTCCATGATATTTTACCTTGTACAACGGTGTTGTAGAGAACCCTCTGGTTTTTTCTTTTTATTAATAGAAATGACGACTTTGCCGGAACACTAAAACATCAGTCCAGCGTGAGAAAGTCATATTTTACTAACCCTTTTTGATTGCAGATATTGCATCTTCTAGGAAACGAGGGGCCTAAAACTGCCGACCCGAGCAAATATATCCGTTATGTATACAACCGTGTCATACTGGAGAATGCTACAGTGCGTGCCAGTGCTGTCAGTGCTCTAGCAAGATTTGGAGCTGTGGTTGAGGGTCTGAGGCCAAGAATTCTGATACTGTTGCGGAGATGTTTGTACGATAATGACGATGAGGTACTAAAATAACCTTTGCGAACTGGGTTGTCCAGTGCACGAGTGTTGTTCTCATAGAAATTATAACTGTGTCTCTTCCTTCAGAAGTGCTCACTTTAATTCCTCGGAAGAGATCGTACAGATTTTTGGTGTTCTTCTCGTAGGGTTACTCAATTTTGTTTTATTGTGACACATTTTTTGGATATGGAAATTATGTAAGTCAAGGGTCAATATGTCTAGTAATGTAGCGATTGGAATTCCTTCATTTATGCAGATGAAGGTTAGCATCCTTAGAAATGCAATGAGTTTTGTTGCAGGTGCGAGATAGAGCCACTCTCTATTTGAGCCTTCTCTCAGATGAACTGGAAGCAGCTCAAGATGAAGCCAAAGCGTTCTTATTTCAAGATTTGGACGTGCCCCTGGAAAACTTGGAAAAAAGCTTGCAGTCTTATGTAAGCACTTATATCACAATTAGCATCGGGTTTCATCATGGATCTTGTTGAGCCAAACTCGTTTACTTGAAGTCAGTTCATTTTTCTTGCTGGCATCTCTTAAGGTACTTTGATTATTTTCCTTTTCAACAGTTTACTATCACAGCCAAACGTAGGTGCACTTCCAACTTCTTTAGTGTCGTGGTTAACTTCGTACACTTTGTGTACTAACCTTTCGAATGTTTTTGCAGGAGCCAACCGACAGGGCATTTGACTTGGCAGCAGTTCCAAGAGATGTAAAGGCTCACCAGCAGGTGGAGAAGAAGGCTCCTACAGGCAAGGAAAAGAAGGCCGCCAAGGATGCAAGTCAAAAGGCAGCTGAGGGCAAGGCTTCAAATACCTTCGAAGCTTACGAGAAACTACTTAACTCCATTCCTCAGTTTGCAGGTTTCGGCAAACTTTTTAAGGTGCCACTCGAGTTTCTTCTTTTGGTTCCTAGTGATATGAGATGGAATCTTTGATGAATATGGTCAAGATGTACTTTTGGTCAATTTTTTTGTGCACTTTGTTATCACACACGCTGTATCCGAACATATTTACGGACTATCGGTGTTAATTCCTTGCCTACATTCAATTGTGTCGAGTGTTTATAGCACGCATGATTTGTACAAGCTGATATCTTTTGACTTAATGGTTTTAATCTGTTTGTTACTTCCGAACCCTGTGTAGTCGTCTACTCCTGTGGAGCTGACAGAAGCAGAAACAGAATACGCTGTGAATGTGGTCAAGCATGTGTACCCTGGTCACATCGTCTTCCAGTTCAACTGCACCAACACCATCGCAGAGCAGCTTCTGGAGAACGTGAGCCTGTGTTTGTTTACTTATGATTTCAAGCCGTTTCTTTGGATGTAGATTTGGTGTGTTTTCTGTGTGTCGAGTGGGATTCGTAACACTCATCTCCTCATTATTAGTGTGATAATTGTTTAGAAGGGTTTTGGAACTAATCGAGTGCACTTTGTCGTTGTTATAGCCAACCGAACGTGAATCGCAAGGGTAGTGTTAAACTTGCTATGTTTAGGGTGCACAGAACCATGTGTTATGAATTGAGGGTTTGACTGACTTGAACCTGATTCTGTGTTTTTTTGGGCATGCAGGTGAATATCGTCATGGATCTCGTAGAGGGGGAAGATTTTACGCAGGCAGCTTCGAAGCCTCTAGCATCTATGCCTTGTGGCGTTCCGGGCCAGGTTTTTGTTGCTTTTGAGAAACCAGAAGGCGCTTGCTCTCTTGGAAGGTTTTCCAATACTATGAGATTCTATGTCAAAGAGGTATGTAATATAGAATTGTCTTTGCGAATTGGCTTATTGGCAACTATTCAGACTGTGGTTGTTGGTTTCCATAATTCCGCTCTATTGATCGCACTTCAATCCACAATTCTTATGCTACGGTCATGTGCGTATCTCAGGTGGATCCCAGTACAGGTGATGCAGATGATACCGGGTACGAAGATGAGTACCAACTAGAAGATTTGGAGGTGGGATTTCTCCAGCACAGTAGATGTCTGTTATTTTGTCCTTCACGTGCATTGGACTTAGTTCTGGTATTTGGATCCTGAAGCGGAAGAATCAATTAGTGTTCTTTAGCTTTTTAATACAAAAAAGAAAAAGAAAAAAAGAAAAAGAAAAGACTAATGGGATTAGTTTCAAGTTCGTTCTAGTATTTCTTCCAACAACTACTGTTGGGTAATCGATTCCTCTAAATTGGCTCACAATTTCTTGCGTCTCTTATTCATGCACCAGATTACAGCACCTGACTACATCCTGAAGGAAGGAGTGTCAAACTTCAGAAATGCCTGGGAGTCTTTGGACTCGGAGTCGGAACGTGTTGATGAATACAGTCTTGGTGCGAGGGAGAATTTGCAAGATGCTGTACAAGCTGTGACTACGATTCTTGGGATGCAAATTTGTGAGGTAAAGTGTATTGGATTGAACTAAGTGCATCTCTATGCTTGTGTGTTTCGTTCTGAGCGATGTGTGTTTCATGTTGTACAAGCGGCACTTGCACTGAGTATTTACTTGTTTGGCTGCAGGCAACAGATGTCGTTCCCAATAATGCAAGGTCCCACACCTGTTTGTTGGCCGGCAGATTCTTGGGTGACACGCAAGTGCTGGTCCGTCTATCAGTTGGCATCGACTCTCAGAAGCAGGTTGCAATGAAACTCGCAGTCAGGGCGGAGGATATAGCTGTTAGTGACATTATTCATGATATCATCAACTCCTAGAATTTTGAGAAGTCTTTTTATCCCGCACTGCCTCCTGATACCATGCGAAGCTGACCAGTCTCCATTAGCGTATAACTATGACAAGACCATCATTTCTTCGTCCCTTTACACCACCTCGTTCACAGAAAGTACGGGTAGCAGCTTACTACGTGGTGAGGATCTTTCTAAATGAGGTCGAAGTCGTTATTAACCTAGAGATCGTCATTTAGAAGAGTTAGTTTGAGAATTAGAAACCTAGCTCCTTTTTCTTTTTATTAATTACAAAGCCTTGTAGTGGGATTTTAATATCGCCCATGAACTCTGCATCATTACCATCTTTCAATTTTTCAGCAGAGCTTCCTGTGGACAAGGACGATTCCATTGTACTGTTTCTTTTCAATTGTAATGCCATCCATAAGGAAACGTTTTGCCAGGCTTCCGTTAAAATTACTGGAACATACATATCTGACTACTCTTCAGCATTCATTTCTGCAATTTGAACTTCCAATATAAATTTAAGTTTCGCAGGATAACTGCTATCTCATGATACTACGCTACCTCCAGTTAGATTATAAAGCATCTCAGCTCCGCCTATGAAGGGGCCTGGAGATTCTGTTACCACTACATTTGCAACAACGTAAAGATTTCTGCTTTTCTCGTGCTTGCTATTCCTCCGAGTGGCTGTCTCGTGTCGCAGTAGCTTGTCAATCGTGGTGACGAGTTGTCTTGTGTCACAACACAGATTCCAACGCAGAGACGAAAGTTTTAAATGCACAAATGAATGCTCTGAAAGTTGGTCAATCTCACAGGGCATCAACAACATTCAAAATCCGAGTAAAGACGCAACACATGCTGGTCGAGTTTTAGGTGCTTAATGAATGCCAAGGTGGAGCGCAACCCCCACAATTGAATATAGGGAGCAGAATTATGAGCCAGCAGGCAGCAGACTTGCGCAGATTTATTCTCTCCCTAGCTTTGAATGGTGTCCAACTTGTCCCCTTCCTTTTGTAAGTAGTGTTTACGACCTCCGCTGTCACTGCACTTCTTTGCAGGATTCCTCATAACTGAAGGGGCCAAATTTGGTTTGGAGAGTTCTGCAGTATTAATAGCCCCAATTGATGTGCACGTCCGCCTTAGCAATTTATTTCTGAGTTGGCGGCCTCTTCAACTCATCCTTCTTGTTTGGGATCTCATTAACTGCAGTATGTCGTCCTACATGCTCGCGACTCTGTCATCGCCGAGGATTCTGAAAGCTAAGCCTATTGAATCATTTCTTTCACGAAGTGAAGACGCTGTGAGTAAAAGCATGCTTATCCTCATTCCATTTGAGGGCATTTCTAAATCCATTAACAAACCCTATTTACCATTTTAATACTGTCATTAAGGATCTGGCTCCCAAGTTTCTGGAGAATATACTTTATTTTTCTTCTGCTTTTTTTACACAAAGTTGGGTAAAGCTGATTTATCAAGCAAATGATTTGAAAGATACATCACTAACATTTGGTTCAAAGCAGATGATGAGTATAAATGACAACCCACACTACACTACACTACTCATTGATTCTACTCTTCATCAAAAACTGCACTCTCCAGCCAGACTTACAAACGATCTCTATGGAAACTATAGTCAAGTCAATCTCAAGCCCACTTTGGTTAATGAATTAAAATGTAGGAAAGTTTTTGATGAAGAGTAGAATCAATGATTCCTTGCTTGCCACTGAATGCCTACTTTTGTGCAGGTCATTGTTCTTTCACAAGATCTTTGATGACCAAGTTATTATCAAGCTCCCTCTACCCATTTATCACTATCTTTCGCTTCATATGAAATGGACTAATCCTTTGAGTTTTTCACTGTTGATATATATATATATATATATACACACAGACACAGACACACATAATTGCATTTGGGTCCATTTGGGTGCATTCTACTGTCCCATTTGAGAACTTGGAACTTCTTCCTCTATTTCTCCTCATTTATTTTGTTTGTTTTTTCTGCTTTTTCCATCGAACGGTGCCCATTGAGTGTTCTAACATTGTGCGTGGTCTCACCCACATGCTGAAAACAACATGTAGTTTGCTTCTTTGCAGTTTTTGGCAGGTATGTTATTAAATTATGTGAGTGTATATATGTATATATATATATATATATTTGATTTCATATTTGAAGAACAAAAGACCACAGAATAATGCAGCCCGTTTATGTGGCCCCAGAGTCTCTATTCAACAACTCATTGACTCTTTCTTTCTATTTGTACATACAGAGAGAAAATGAATGTTTTAGGGGATGGAGTTCATCTTTGACAACGCCTTCACAAAGCTCACAGAAACGTTATACTGCCAATGAAATACTCATCTTGAAGTCAAGACATTTTACACTTAAAGTTTGTTTCTTCATCTTCCTCATCTTACAAACATGTTTATTGATATTTTAGGAGATGGAAATGAAAAAAATACACTATCTTCCATTTTATATTCTATGTTTATAATTTTGTATATTCCACTTACATGTAATATTTTTTCCATTGTCAATGATTGATCCTTTATTTCCCTCCATGGAATAGAATAAAAAAATGACACTACTTTTGGTGGAAAAATAGAAACATTCAAAATTCTTTCTACATACACATCTATTATACACAAGACAAAGAAGTCTTCTAATTGGTCATGAAAGAAACATTTCTATTACATAACATAGCTTGGGTATATGACACAAAGAAACAAAGAAGTCTTCTGATTTGCCATGAAGAGGGGAACATGAATAAACAAGGAAATGGATGGATGGCAATGCCAAAATTGTGTTGCCCCTAGCCACAAGATTCCATGCGGAACGGCATTGGTTTCAGCTAGTAATTATACGTGTTAACATTCACATATACCATATATATGTTAACATTTACTTAGTTATTATTTGTTATCTATTAGTTAGTTTAAGTTAGCCATCCATTGAATCTGTCCCTCTAAGTCCAACGGATTTCCTGATAACTATCAGAATATCAGCATACCCCAAGGCCTGAACGCTGCTGACGCGGCAGCTTGCAAGTTGCCACGCGGGGGATGCACGTGGGCTGCTGACGAGGCGAAGACTACTTACTACCACAACCACTCAAGTCAACCATTTAGTAGGTTGCCAACCCACGAGCTTACAATCTGCCTTTGGATGGACAGTCTTCCGAATATGAACAGAGTTTTACAACCACACGTGGTCATCCTGGATGATCATTCATCCGACTTGGATCGTGCAAGCCCCTCTCGCTCTCTTTAGGCGAGTGCGAGGAAACAAGAAAAATAAAAAGAAAAAGAAAGTTCGGACTTTATCGCTTTGACAGATTGCAGTTTGTGCTGAAAAGTGAGGAAATATCATGATTTCGACAACACCGATTTCCAGCATGGCAAGAGAGTCGAGCAAGGTGGTACGACGAGAGGAAGAAACGGAGGAGGAGAAAAGAAGAAGAAGACAAAGGGAGGGAGAAATGGTATTGAAGGAGAGGAGAATCCTCGCTCCCTCCGAGCATGTCAGAATTCGGAATAAGCGACAAGCTTGCCGGATCCTGCCACCAACTCCATGCGTGGGAGCGCCGCGGATAGCACTCCTCCGAATCCTTCTCACCGCTACTACCACCTCGCCACCGTGGACAACCAGCGCGTCTTCAGGTCAGGTTCTCAAGTCGGGCTGCGGCAATTAAGAGTCCTGGGCTGGATGCGGAAGATGGGTGACGCCGCCAAGCTGCCAACCACGCAGAAAAAGAAACGGCACTCCTTGTCTGAAACTCAAAAATCGAAGCTCCGCGGATAGTAGCCTTGGGGCAGCTACTGTAAAACCGTCTGCATCGTCATACGTTTCGGGAGCGACGTAGCGGTGTTGCAGTGCGCGCGAGGGCGTACACTAGTTTGGATCTTTGTCACGAGCCTTTTGGGAGGGTACATGATAGCGGATGCCTTTAGCTGCCGTTCTGCAAGATGAGCGTTGGTCCTCAAGGACGGCGCAACTCTAGTGGTCTACGCTAGTTTCAACATCGGTCCTCGAGGGTGGTTGCTTGTCCTTGTGGCGATGAAATGGGAAACCCTGATCTATTTCACACAAGTTGAGACGTCACGGTGGAACCCTGCCAGTCCAGCAATCATTCGCACCGGTGGGTGGGTGTGTGTATGTGTATAAACATGTATATGAATAATCCCGGTATCGGACGATGCAGTGAAACTCCGATCCATCTCTCTCATGCAAGCTCCGTCTCCATGATGCGGTTACAGTGGGCTCTTCGGCGGCGGATGATTTGTTTAGAGAAGAAGCTCTCGGCCAGGGAATTCTTTGTCCTAAACCCAGCCCACCGCTGACATATATATATATATATATATTCATTCACATACACATACACAAGCTCTGCTCCTACAAAGTTTCATGGGATGTTCCACAACGTGAATATGAATTTTGGTATATTTTTGCTCTTTAAAATCCTTTAAGGGGATTCTGATGTAAGGTTTTTGTGTGATATTTCACCCATGATGATATCCTAAAGTATCCAGTGATATTTTGAAATGTCACTTGATACTTTAGAATCACCCACCTTGCAAGGTGGATGAATTTGAAATCCAAATATCAAAAGAGAGGCCAGTGAAATATCAAAAACTGCCTTGCTTGCCTTTATTGTCTTTCCTCTTTGACTTAATACCACACTGCTCTTTGACTTTTCCAAATCATCAAAATATCAAGGGATACTTCAAAAACTTGAAGATGGTAATAAAGTTTGAACAATAATATTTTGGGAGGTGATATTTGAGTGATCCAGGGTATTTGGTTTTCCAAAAATCTTTAGTTTGAATCCCCTTATTGAAGTTGTTTCTTGTTAAGTTGTTTGAACATTTCAATGTGATGAGCCAAAAATCCAACTTTAGCTTAAGATAACCTGACATTCAAATCATATATATTACAATTAATGATTTGTAATGTGTTGAAACAATAAGCATGGTTTATTTTTAATTGTTCCCTCCCCTCACATGGCTACAATACCATTTGTATAAGGAATGGCATTGACATCTCATGTGCTTTTAAAAAAAATACCATTGATTACAAATAACTCTTTTTCTCGACATCAAACAAAGTTTAAAACCACAACATGCAATCTTTTCAATTAATTTATTTTCATCTTGCATATTGAGGTCTTTGCTTTCAGCATCCTAAGGATCTGTTGGAATGTGTATTGAGATACGGGGACAAAAGTTGGACAAAGTGGAAGCAAACACCTCTATTCATCATCAAAACCATCAATATCTCATCATCCACCTTTACAACAATCACTCTCACTTTACTACATGTTTTGTTCCAACAAATTCTACTTTTATAAATTTTCAAGAAAGTAAAATTCATGGAAACCACACAACTTTATAAACCACAATTTGATCAACCCTTCCCAACATCTATCTCTTATTCCTTTTCGTTCTTCATGTGAGTTTTTGATATGCAAACACAAGAAATGTAGATTATAGATGCACTATAGATACTAAGAAAGAATCCCACTAGAAACCTACAACAATTAAAGGAATAAGAAACAATTAGTAACAAAAGTTCTATCTTTTCTTTTCTATTCTTTTCTTTAAATCCAATTTCTAATGTCAACATTTTTCTTCACACAGAAAGCATTTCCCTAATTTTCAAATGGTGACTCTGTTCATGTAGTAATTTTTAACTACTTTAAGTGATTGTTGCATATATGGATGGATATTTTTCTTTGTTTTCCTCATTGTTTTGAAATCATAAAGTTTACAGTTATAATTTTGATGTCAACTGATTGACCGTTTTTATATGGAATGCCAACCTGAAAAGGGAGATAACTACCATTTACATGAAGTGTCAGATGTCAACAAGAAAGATTTTGCCTGATTTTAAAAGTCATGAGAAGGACAGTAATAAAAGAAAGAAAAGATAAGAAAAGAAAAGAAATTTGCTGTTATAGTTTTTATCATGAACAATGACTTGTGCCCTCATTCATGTCTATCTCTTCTGCTAGTTTCTACTAGAAAAAAAAAATTAAAAAAACAACATCGCTGGATTTGATCACATTCAACATCACTCTTCACTCTTAGTTTACACGGGATTAGTACCTTTCGTTAATTTTGATATACTAAAAATAAAATATAGGTTGATTGTTGTGCAACAGATGGGTGGTTTTGAGAAAGTGGGATTTTCTTAAGCTATCAACACAGTGATGTGCCTAAGTTTGTACAAGGGAGGGCTTTATGAGGGATGGTGAAGAGGGCTCCCTGTCAGGAGCTGAGCTGCCAATTCTGAACTTGGAGCACCAACTGTAAATGAAATAAAAGGGGTTATTAACTATCAATACCCAATTCAATGTAACGAGCAAAACCTCTGCATGTCAAATGAAAGGAACAGATATATATATATATATATATATACATCAGAGGCTGCAATACAGTGTCAGGAATATAATTCTCATGATTCCAGCTTCCTCCACAGAATTCTGTCTTTGCTTGTTTATATATATGTAGTGTTGTTCTTTTGTGTTCTTAACTGTGGTGACTTTACTGAGCTTCCAGTTCCCTATCATATGACAATGGTGTCATGATCTTGGAAGAGATGAATGCCAGTGTTAGGAATGATGTACTTGTCTGGTGTAAAGAATAAGGCAGGGATGAATTGCAACCCCTAGGGCTCCATAGCACGTTCATATCTGCAGAGAATTGTCTCACACACACTGTGTTGATTACCTGTGCTCCCTGGATATTTATGTGAGTCAAAGGGAGAGTACAAGCAAATCAGAAAAGGGGGGTGGCAAGCAAAGCCCCAGTCAGAGCCACTAAGCCTGCTTTAAAGGCTTTCAGAGGTTAATGACATGTGTTGAATCAGGTGAGACCAAGTCTATTTATCACAAATCTTTTGCCAAGTACACAACCTCTTTAAGAAGAAGTGAGAGCGCATTTAAAGGGTTCTGCATCGGCGTATTTACCATATCTACTGTTACTTCTTGGGAGTTATAGTGGCTCATTGTAAGGAGAAAAAGATCCCATCTGAAGTCTATGTATCAAAATTTTGAATTCGCCCCAATAAATTTACACAAGCCCATCTATTCCCAGGGAAAAATTATGACGAAAAGAACAGAAAAGGATTACCACAAAAACTCCTGGGACAACCATATATGTAGTAAATGCTTGATTTACTTGTCACTTACAACCAGGAATACTTTTTTTTTATTTATTAAATACAAATTCAATAATTTTACAATCTTCAGAAGAAGAAACAGAATATTTGCCATCAGGTTTTAACAACTATGAAGTACACCCCCTCCCCCATTTTACTTCACACACCCTGATTTGTTTTGTTTGGGGTTTTTTCTTTTTATACCTGTACAGTGGAAATCTAATACCTTAGATCAAACTGTCCACACAACATGAATAGCCTTGAGTAGTAATTCCCTTGTGATCAGGCAGACAGTGTTTTCTTTGTTTGTTTTATTTCTAGTTTAGTTTAGTGTTTTTAATATACAACAACATGTAATTTTAATATACACCATTTTATGGACTAAGGTTTAGGAGGATCCAGTCATATCATTCCACTGTTGCAGAATCCTTGAGTTCCATCAAAGCATTCTGGTTTGTTGCATCTCTTAGTTATCTTCTCATGGGAACCATTGTACCAAACAACAGTGACCAAGATTAAAAAAAACAGCCAAATCCAAGTACCAACTTCCTTTGAAGAATGGTAATAGTCTTGGATGACTAGAAAAGTTGTAGGACACAAATTTCAAAGTTTGATGAGTGCAGCATAATGGAAACATATTTTGTGATCCCCTTTGCACCTTAGTTTGTAAACAATAAGGGGACTCAGACTTGGCACTTTTGCAAAACCAAGTAATTGGGATTCAACACATGATCTTTCCAGGATCACTCAAATTATTAAATCCAAAGTATCACTGTTTAAAGTTAACTTCCCCTGATATTACCCCTGATTCAAACTTTATTACCCCTTAGTTTGGAGATAAAAGAGGGAAGAGAATCAAATGCAGTTTTTGATATTTCACCCACCCCTCTTTTGATTTCAAAACCACCCATCTCGTCACGGGTGAAATATCACCCAAAAATGCCAAGTCTGAATCTCCATAATAAATATGCATTATGTGTCTTCATAAATTAAAAGTACTCTTGTATCACATGGGTGTTAAAATTTTGGTTTCTTATATTTCTTACCAAATTTTTATTTAAGGCAACAGATTTCCCACATAAATGATAAATGCACACAAACAAACAAATAGATCATCCTTCAGCATTTTCATAAGAAGACATCAATGGGAGTGATTTTTGGGGGATACAATGAGCTTGTTTAAACCTTTTGCCCCAGAACTCCTTCTAAGCCAGACCTTTTCTTACCTTTTCCATAGCAGAGATTCTTGCAGGAAGCTTTACACTATTGGTGCAGATTTGAGGCTCAGGCAGGGCTAAATGGTGGCTTAAACAATCTGCAGGAAATTTTGACAAGAAAAGTAAAACTTGGGAGCAGAATTATTAGTTTTACAAAATCACAAACTACAAAATTATGTATACATGCAGACAGATGCCAAAAAGATTGCCAGCAGATTTGGCATCACCTGCAATGACCCAATGTTCTTCAATACCAAGCATGTGGCATCACACACTCCAGGTGTGGCTGCCTGTTCCATTATACCCAATTTTCTACACACACACCCATCAATGGAGATAAAATTAGAATAACAAGGCAGAGTAGGAGGAGAGAGAGAGAGAGAGAGAGAGCAGGTTTTAGTGAAACAAAATGATGCGTGTTGCTTTGAAAACAAAGCCTTCACACTGTCTGCCTTCAAAAACTTGCACTCCCCAAGCCTTTGGCTAGCCACATCCTCTATCTCCTGAGCCCTGCAAGTGGGGTGTTGAAGGGGGGCCAACACCTTCAATTGTGTTGTTGTGTGTTGAAGTGTCATAATTCCATCCATATGTCATGGTGGGCAGCATTGGACAAAAAAACCCATCACACTGCTGGTGGTACTCATCCACTCACCCCCGTGTCTCACTCCAAAAGCAGCTCTTCTTTTTGAGGAGAGTGTGTGGCTCATCAGTTGCTGGAGAATCCACACTTTGCTGTGTTGGCAAAGGGCATTCATTTGTTCATACTTTCATGTGTTGTAATACCCATCAGCTGTACCTCTGCACAATGGTTTGGGAGGAATAAAGGCAAGATGATGGACGGTGAGCAATGGAGCACCTTCATTAGAAATTGAACCCCATTTCCTATGTTCTCTTTTATGTGTATATATATATATATATATATATATTTAAGAGAATGTTAAATAGACCCAAGTTTTTACTAAATCAACTTCCTCCTGATGAAGAATATGATAATCATGATGAATGTGGTTGATTTTTATTAGCTTTGGATCTAGTAGTGTAGAAATGAATAGATGGGTCAATTTAGTAAGAGCCTGGGTCTATTTAACATCCCTCCCCCCCTCTCTCTCTATATATATATTTATATATACATTCTTCACCCTGATTTCCAGGCCTTTTTAGTGACAGGTGAATGAAAATCAACAACTTGGTTGATGTGAAGTCAGATTTGATTTACGCTTCATGGAGGACATTAACTGAGTAAGTACAAGCATTACACCCTTGTACCACCCTTGTACAACTAGTGCCAAAAATTACCCCATTCACACACAGAAGTCATCAAAGAGTTAGGGGAAAGGAGTGTGTAATACGCAATTCTATTCCACGTAGGAGCCTAGCTGGCTGCTGCTGTATTCACACTAGGATTGGTGCTGTCCTACTAGCCATCCAAGTTTTCATTTCATGAGGATATCACTTTCTCGTTTTAGAAACAAGTTGCCACGACATTCTTTGAGGGCACCCATCTGGTGCATCCATATTGGCCCACTCTCCTTAAATGCAGCAGTTTTAGGTTCAATATTTAGCATTATAATTAAACCTATACCCTGGGAAAGGCTGCGCCTTTACACTTCTAATTTGTAAACGTTACAAACAAAGACAGAATTTCTTAGCTCGAAACATGGATTTTTCTATTTTTATTTCTAATTGTGAAATAGTCGAGGACAAGTTTTAAGAAAAATCGAAAACTTCATGTAAAATTCCATGACGAAGTAATTCCACATTGACAAAGAGACGAGGAATGAGGTGCAGGTGGCTGAAGTGGATAACAAGAGTGGAAATTCTACACAATTGTCAATTCCTTTATTCTTTGTTTTTCCAACAATAACTAAACCATAACACAAGATGCTTTTATGACTTGGTGCTGCCTACTCTACTCTACTCCTCCATGGCAGACCAGAAATTAGTGCTGTTTGTAGGTTAAGAGGGGCAAGTTGGGATAATAATAGAGGCCCTGCTGCTCCCCTGTTCCCATCATTTTCTCATGGAAGGGGGTCCTAAACATTCTCGCTCCCACTGAATGACAAAAGGATGGAAATGCTCATGCATGCATCCACGTGTTATAAGGACAAATGGTAGGGACATTGGATGGAAATACTCATGCTCGTGGTTTGCAATATCAAATGGCAGCTCGCACATTGAAGTCCCCCTTCTTCTGCTTATATATATATATATATATATATATATTTTTTTTCCCATATGTTTTTCCCGTTTTTCTTTTCTGCTTTTGTGTTTTTTCATGTTTTCATTTCAGACCATAGCTTTTTCTAGTTTCGTGGCTCGAAAGTCCTGCCAGTGCCACCTGTCTCCGTGCAGGTCATCAAGCGGATCTTTCTTTTGTTTGTCTTCCAAAGGAGGACCTCTTTATTGGTGGAGAAGGTGGTGATTTGGTTGTACTCTAAGCCCACAACACCTAATTTTGGTGCATGTCTTTCAATTCACTTCAAAGCACAAGGTCCCTGAACTGCAGTAAAATAGAGGCAGAATCCAACTAAATTACTGTCAAAGAATATAAATTGCCCTTCTTTTTTGTACCTTGTCCATTTGTGATGAAGGTTTTCTGGATCGACCAAAGCAGGTCCTAAAGGGGGGGGGGGGTCCTCGTGGGACGATCAAGCATCAATACAAGAGGAGGGTGAGAGACCCTATTTGATGATAGATGGGTCCCTCGATCTAGCAAAACTGGATAAGGCTGCGGAGTGCTGCTGGCCATCGGATGAAGCCTCACAGTCTAGTTAGGGGGGAATACAGTACTCTCATCCCCCTACAGTATGGTCATGGCATTTATGGTCTTGTTGAAACCGGTGTGCAGCTGAGGCTTCCTTTGTCGCGCCGTGTTAATTACAAGAAATATTTATACATGTCCATTAATGTAAAGGACTTGGCTGCACAATCATGCACTCCCGAGTTTGCAGATGTTGCCTCTTCGAGACCGCCTTGGGAAGTTGCAACAAGGAAAAGCAATGACGATCAGAGTGAAGACAGTTTGTGTAGCATTGTGTGCTACACATGGTCTGCAGGGATTTAAAAACTTGGCTTCAGAGATGCACGGGTAGAAAACCTTGACCTGGGACAAGACGAGTCTAACCGCCTCGCCCAATGGGTGGTGATGAGATCGGATTGGATTGCAGGAAGGTGCTCACCTGGACAATTCCAAAAGTTGGAAATCCAATCGCTCGAATGGCAGTACTTAGATTGGATTGCAAAGATCCAATCGGGTGCTACGCTCCGACTTGGATGCAACTTGTTCAAACACTCAGTGCAGTAGAGTTGATTAGTTTCTCATGAAACTCATCGTCCTGACTAGCAGTGACCTTCTGGGATTCAAATCGACATGAACTCCTGAACAGCGTAATGGGGTGGGCAATAAACTAAAATCCACTATGAGGTGAGCTGCGCTTGACAGCCTGACCAGGCATTACGCAGGCAAGGAGAACCAAGGCATCTGAACATGCTTAAGCACATGGGCAAGGAGTAAAGCACAAACGATAGGCAAGGGCTTGTGTGTGGTGATTCTCTAGTAGCATCAGTAATTTTTACTGTGAGTGATAAAAACATGGTACAGATTCCTGCCGCTGCTTTAACAGCGACAGCAATGTATCTTCTTTTTAAGCCTAACTACAACTTTACAATGTACACGAGGAGAGAGCACTTTTCTCTTGAACCCTTAATTATGTTCTCGAGCAGAGAAACAAACCAACTCCAGTTCCTTCTCCCTCCTGCTTCGATCACGAAGACTCTCCGAAGAGTTTCTTACAAGAAATCTGGACGATTCCAGTGGCAAGGGAACAGGAAACTTAAGAAGCTACTTGTTGTATAACTAACAGAAGCTAATGGAATGGACTAGGATCACGACATCTGAATTTTGAAAGTCTCCACTCGTTGCCTCTTGCCCGACGGCGGAGAGCTGAAGTCCAGCGGCACTTCGTTCTCGCATCGCGGGCACTTGGGGTCGCTCTTGTTCAGCATCACGTACATGAGACACCTCGTGCACGCTCCCATCACAAGGGCGCCAGTGACAGTGGTCTCAATTTTCCGACTCTCCGCTTCAGAAACCCTGGTAAAGATAAGAAAAGGCAACGTCAGGTTTGGAATTTGATGAATCCATTGGATTCCACTACAACTCTTATGAAAAACACGTCTGTGACCGAAAAGAGAATGACAAAAGAGAAACCGAATAGTGGCGATGGCTTACCCTGGAGCAGAGGGCCTCAACCTCTGGGAGTCGTCGTGATGTGATGCTCCCTGATGACCAGATCTTGAGGATGTGGAAGAGGAGCTGCTGGTGGACGGAGAGGAATGCGACCACGACTCGCCCCGAGCGGATGGGAGCGAAGAGAAGGACGATGAACCGGATTGTTTAGGGCCGAAACTGGTGGTCGGCATCTCTCGCTTCCCCAAAGCCTTCTCCGTTCTTTTCAAAGCTTTCTCTACCATCTCCATCGTGCAGACGCTCTGTTGCTGATTATGTTGCTGCAAGCGGGGGGAGTTTCCGCCAGCGGCCAAGTTCAAGTCCAGCTCTAGGTTAGATTCCTCCTCGTCTGAAAAACTGAGGAACGGTGGGGCTTGCGCCTTGGGGCTTCCGGTCCTGTTTAGACTCACAGTTCTGCGGTCGTCCAGCTGCAAATTCCATAGTTGCTTGCCAGTGGAGAAAGAAAGAAGCTGGTGTCCTGGGATGTTGGTATTTCGGGGGCTTGTGCCTCCCGAGGAACCAGAAGATGTCGAAGTCCTTAGGCTCTCCTCACGAAGTGTCTCCGACCTCTTGCTGCCGAGAAACTCGTGCGCAAGAGGTGATGCTGTAGGCACCGAGTCAACTGCTCGGGTCATCACGGCAACGACCCTTTGTTGCACCTTCCGTGGATCCTCGCTCGTCCTCACACCCGTGCTCTTGTTCACGAAGTAAAGCTCTCCTGTCTGTAGACACAGAGCAAAATAGCACCTGAAAGTCAGATTTACGTAGCACCAAAGCTACACAAATATAAACAAAGTACAATTCACAGAAGTACCCGCTACTGAAGTTAATCGGTCTTCGCTCGACACTCCCGGTCACAATCTCCTTGTCCACATATTTCTAAGCTACGAAGAAACAATGGAAAAATATATACATGCTTTAAAAAAAATAAAAATAAAGCATGGATATCGGTAATGAGAATGAAAACCATGACTTACCTTCAAATCAAGGCACTTCTCCCAGTCGGCGGGGAGGGGCTGATCGGGGTCTAGTTCCAGAAACTCAGCCGAGGAGTTGCAGTCCAATTCAGACCCCCTGACAGGCGACGAACCAGCAGCAGTGCCAAGCAAATCTAGCGTTACCTCCACCTGCTTCACCCCGCTAGAGGAGGAGCTTCCAAACTGGCCCATCATGAACTGCATCAATTTTTCTGTGTCCGCACCCCACGCACGCTTCTTGCTCATTTCCAACACCACCGGGCTACTGCCTAATTCCACACCCCTCCACGCAACCTCCATCGCCACAGCCATCTGCTACCCTCTCAACCCTGATTCTCACCCCTACACCAGATATCCCAACTGCTCCAACTGCTACTCCAGTTCTCAACTACAAGAATTTTAAACAACAACCACCACAATCACGACGACGACGACAACTACAGTCACTCCTGCTTCATTCTACAACTCTACACATTAACACCATTGCCGATGCTTCGGTCTGAGTTAAGATGATCGTGGCGGAGAGCAATCTAGACAAAGTGACTTGTTGCGATCCCCGTAGTCTTAAGTCGTGTGTTTCACGTTGCGAAAGACCAGGGAGAAGCTGTTGTAAATCGAAGTCTCCGTCGCAAGGACCCGGCTCCTGGCTTGTGCCGCCACAATCTCGACGTTCAGTAGATCCTGAACACAAGGGACTGGCTCTTTAAGCTTCCGTTCTTTCCAGAGACTAGGCAACGAACCTTCCACCCAGCTGTGCTTGAGGCCAAAACTTTTCACCCTGTTCCATCTGTTAGTGTTCCTGACTGCACAAAACCCGCGGTAACTGGGGATACTCGGAGACTGAGTGAAGTAGTTCCCGACAACCTCTACTTCGCGCGCTTTCAGCGTTGTCGAGGCATCCACGGTGGATTCATGCAGCAGATTCACTTGGATCAAAAATTTCCAACTGGAATCATCAGAGTGTGTCCACCCACGACTGGACACCGTCGGTAAAAAGCTGATATTGTACACTCAATATCAGGATCTAAAGAAGTATTAAATAAATAAAATAAATTTACTGCGGACTCGAGAAGAGCGCGACCGAAACACTGGATGTATTAAGTTACATGCAGTTCTCAGAGTTTGGTTACAGCACGACATGAATGAGCGAGGAGTAATTTAAAGAAGAATCTATGTGGCTAAAGAATCAATCTGCAAGGAAAGGTCCTTTTAGACCGTGCTTCACACTACACCGAGCTTTTTTTCACCCACATTTTTATCTGTCGTCGAGATTCACATGGTTCTTCTTCATCAAATTTGTACATTGAGATGAGCGCAACAACCCAGTCAATAGCTCTGTCATGTCATTACCAATCTCCCCAGACAAGTTCCTTCTGAACGAAGCTAACGCTGCGAATCGGTCAGCACTGCACTCGCCACATGGCATTACGAATGCTGGAGCACTAAACTCGATCACACTAATTCCTTTGTCTAAATCGGGGCTCCTCACATGCACCGCACCACCACGAACCAGACTCGGAACCACAGAACCATAAAATAAGCCATGTGCGAAACAATAGACCCTCATAGGGGCATGCTGCAACCATGTGTGGTAGGATACCTAACTCTTTGATATTAAATTCTGTATTTCATTATTGCTTCACTTCTGACTTGCCGAAGTTGCAAGACGCCAAGTCTGCATCGGGTTCTCATCAGATGCTCTGCTTTGGCTCCATCAAAGCAGTAGAATCTGATCAAGCAGGAGTAACTGGCAGTGTTAGGGGATGAGCTGGGTTTGCTGGGCGGAGAAGCCCTAATCCGCAACAGTCTTTGCTTGTTGCTGGGTTTCGCCTGGAACTGATCCACGCTTTGAGGGGCCTCGATCGGAGGAGCAAGGCGGGCCCCCGCCTCCAGGGGTGGCAGGGAGGATGTTTACGCACGAACTGGAGGCGTTGTCCCGTCCTGGATCATGATTGATGAAGATCTCAGTTGCGGTATTGCTATTCTCGTCCGTGGCAAAAGGAAAAATCCGCAAGATAAGCAGATTATATCCCACTTACTTGTATCGGGAATCGGGACACATGATGCCCTGAGTGCAGTTATGGACCTTTGTCAACGATCCAGTCACAGCGAAACTGCAAGGTTCCATCAATTATTTATAATAATTTGAATTATACTGACTGTTCACAGTAAACAGTAGAACCACCCGTTGCCGGCACTTGTCGTGATCTAATCAAGTTCTACAAAATCTCCTAACCAGCAGAAGGTTGAATCTGATGCAATCCAGTGATCAGGTTGTTGGACACAAGAGTGGCTTGACCAGAAGTTTTACTAACTCGTGAAGAGGAGTTCTGTTACCATCCTGTGGCAAAGTTTGTTCAAATCCTATACAAATAGTCGAGACCTGGCCGCACTGTGCCAACGCAGATAACTTTGTCGCACCACTGGAGCATTCAGGTTCATAGTAGTGGCAACGAGGACGGAAACTTTTTATCAATACATAGACGCTAGAAGTGGGTGCTCCAACGATCCTATGCACGCGTGCTGTTGACTACCTGCGGGACCATTAAAAAGTAAAGTGACAGAGGATAAAGATCAATTTTAAGTGGAGGCAAACCGTGAATCAGTAGCAAAAGTCAAAACTTTCTCTTTCCGCATCCTGCAGCGGTAGCAGGATTCTGGTTTGAACTTACCATGAGGATCGGCAAACAGAGGCAGCACATTGTATCGTTCTGCAAAGCGTAAGCTAGGATATGAATTAGACTTCGCACCCACGTTACAATTCGCCTTCAGTGTTCGACCGAAATTTAGACGACTGGCTGCTGCAACTTCTCATTGTCTCTTAAGGGTGGCAACGGAATCAGAACATGAAGTGACATTTTTTTACTGAGGGCTGGCAAGTCGCAAGATATACTTTGATTGCCGTCGCGTTACTTTTCGCTGCCGTCCCATTCAGGAAAGTTACGTGCCGTGGATTGGAACGAACCCGGCCATGGTCATCGCCAGGAGCAGCGTGCCAGCCATATGCGTATTTATCTAGGAAGACCAGGCCTTTCCCAGCTACGAAACATCAGGGGAATATTAGCCTCCCCAACATGAAACATGACTTTTCTTGGAAAGTCGAAATGCGAGGAGCACTCCACCGCAAATAGCCAGTCCACCTCCATTCCTCTCATCGTGCGCCTCCGCCATCAAGTCCAACACACCAAATCTGGCAACCAATTAACCTAGCCTAGTTTACACGGATGGTTCAAGATGTTGGAGATAGTAGAAACGACGTAGTTCTCATACGAACCAACTAACGGAATGTTCTCCGCTTTAATCGATTCCTCCATTGAGGTGTAAATGTATCCGCATCTCAGTTCACTTGGGTCTTGACGAACAGATGATATTAGCAAGTACCGTGATCACTTAATTGCACTAGAAGATCCTGTTCACGATTTAGTGATGAGGTGATCACCACCAGGATTTCGTCAACGGGCAACCTTTGCTGGCTCCCTCGCGGGTTCGCATCAACATTTAATGCTTGCTCACTAATCACGTTATTCTAAAATTTCAGTAGCTTTGAAACATTTAACCTAGCTGGCAGGGTGCTGTGGGTTTCACCGTGGTTGTACTTACTATTTTACTCGAAATTTGTTGAAGACATCATTCAGTGTATATTCTCTCGCTCTCAATCACAAAATGAGAGGCTTGAGGCAAAGTAACATCTAAAAAATGTTTTAGGTCTTCAGAGTGAGAAAAAAATTGCGGTTAGGAGGATTCTAAGGCAGTTTTCTCTTCGTACAGAATACGAAAAAACAGAACCATTTAAATATCGAAAACTGAGATTGCCGCTCTCTTCTGCACGCTCGGAGATGGAGTTGCTTGGATTAAACATCTTTTCCTGGACGAAGAATTCCCTGAAGAAGCAAGAACCTACAAATATGCCACAATCCAATTCACCTCACAAGCAGATCTAGCCAATCTGGCAACCCCCATGCCAGACCCCAGTGGAATGCAGTTTTCTATCTGGGCCGACGGACCTCACAGCCTTATGGCTGAGGGCCACATGTGTGCCTTGCCCAATTGCCAATTACAGGCCACGTTGAAAGCTCTTCTGCCGCTTCGTCATGAGGCTACGGGAAGTCCCCCCTAGCTCTCTATTCCCAGAGCTCTGAACTGGTTTGAACATTTCAGCCGCACGGATGGTGAAACGGCATGATACCCACTGCATTGCACATTCAAGTCCTGTCGCCGAGTGTTTGAAATTTCCACTTTTGGTTTCGCCCCTCTTCGGCCACTTCTCGGTGGCCATCTGGTCAACTAAATTTCGGACCCCAAAGGGTGCGTGACTGTTGCTGGTATTCATGCTATTGCTGATTTGCGCCAAGTTTTCGGCAAATTTAGTAGCTCGCTGGATCATGGGATCATGCTCATAGGTCGGGGGTCGTTGCAACCGTCTATGAATCGCACAGAAAACCGCAAAGCTCCAGCTCATGCGGGCCACTATTATTTCCCTTTGCAATCACTCCACTTCCTTTTGTGAGTTTGTGCATCTTCACTGCTATCCTGGAATTCTGTTGCAATTCAATGCTGGCTTGTGTTTTGTTGCGTGGATTGATGACAACAGTGCAACGTGCGACAAAAAATGAGATTCGAGCTCGGGATTCGGAGGCGAGGGCTGTTGCGGAATGGGTCACATCGTTTCGAAGCTCGACTTCACACAACCCATGTCACTTGTGTCGCTAAATGTGTGTGCGTGTGCGTGTTTGTTTTGTGTTTTTCATTTTTATATGAAACGGGCTACACCAGTTGCTTTGATTGAGTGTTATGTGGAATCGATACAATGTTAGAGTTACAATACTCAGAAGTAAAACCGCAATACATTTTAAAGTTATACTAATCTCCAAATTTATCAATTAAAAAAAATTGTCTATCAAGTTGGATAATATCAACTTTCTTGTACTGAGGTCATTTCATACTTCACTTTTTTAAATACAAACTGTATTTGATGGATCTAAATAGTCCAAGGAAATAAGGCCTTTAACAAAGACAATATGATACAAAAGAGTTCAAACTAAAATAAATAAATAAATAAATATTTATTACATCATATTACATTTAGAAAATAATTGTTATAATAATTTTCTTGATGATCCTTATATTTTTTGAATTAAAAATAATTTTTATAATTGAGTTGATTTTATAAATATCCAAAATATATGGAGTTTATTTATTTATTTTTATAAAAGCTACTTAAAAAATAATAAATCTTTGTGTTTGAGAATAAAAAATAAGAATATTAGAGATTCTTGAATCAAGACCAAAAATAAGTATGATTGTATATGATTTGGATACGTAGTCAATATAATATATATAGCTGATGTATGATTGTATATGATTTGGATACGTAGTCAATATAATATATATAGCTGATGTATGATTGTATATGATTTGGATATGTAGTTAATACAAGACTAGATTCTACATAGAACATGAATGTAATATAGTAAAATATACAAATCTAGCATACAATTTCAAAATAAAATAATTATACAATCAAATATATAACATAATATATGACAATGTAGACATTAGAATAGACAACAGAGTATAAGTTTAGCATACATTGGATTATATGGAGCATAGTATGTAAGTTCAAGTATTGACCGAGTAATAAGCGATTCTTGAGCAAGTCTTATCCGGATAATGAAGGAATTTTTCTATTGTAGAAGCAATTGGTATAAGGGGTCTCCTACCTAATCAAAGCCCTTTCTTCTTTTTTCTTATTTTACTTGACACTACTATTTGGAACTTTGAGATTTAAAGACTTCTTTTAGTATTTGTTTTTTGTTCTCAAGTAAGGTGCTATGGTGCGGCCTTCTTTTGTTATAGTGTTAATTATTGCAAGTTAGAGGGACAACGTTGTATGCAACTTTGATTGCTCATAGATTTTATTACTAATGAGCTAGTTCTTTATATTGCTCTCTTAAGCAAGACTTGCTGTGAGTCACCAAATTGACTTACAATCTGTATTAGAACAAAAAAAATACAATTAGGATGCCAAGTGCAAATATTTAGATAAAATATTAGATTAGAGAAGCTAAAAATAAGCAAAATAGTATTAAGAAAGAAAGTATGGTTGGTATAGAAAATCTAGTAGAAATTCATATGTAAAAGGCATCTTACAAGACATCAAATATATATCTTTTTAGCATTTCTAGAGCATCTTAAAAGAATCTAATATATTCAAGATTTTAATAATATAAGATTTATATATGATATGGATATATTTTAAATAATATAAAATATGATATATATTTAATATTAATATAGTTTGAATATAATAAAACTACTATTAACAAATATAATATATTATATAAAATATAATAAATTATATAAAATATAATAAATTATATAAAATATAATAAATTATTTAATATAATATACATATATCATATACATTGGCATTATATGAATATCTAGATATGAGGAAATAACATGGATTCTCAAGCAGATAATCATTTACATATCTCACATTCCTTTGCCATCTAAGTATTTGAAATATTAGAATTCATGCGTAGAGTTTTTTTTTTTTTTTTTTTTTTTTCTATTTTGTGGTTTGAGCTTCAAAAATTGAGGTTGTTGTAGTTGAAGATTTTTGATATGAGTAGTAGTGTCATCGATATATATCTACTATAAATGTTATTTAGGTAATATGAATAAGTAGAAGTAGGTAAAAGTACATTAATTTCATAGTACCTTCTAGAAATGCTTCCTAGAAGCTTTTTAGACAGTGTTTTGACTTTACATGTGTTTGTATTTGATTGATAGGCTAGAAACTTGGTCAACAAGCTAACCATGTGCCACTTGTGTTAATAGCTTATAAAAAAGCTAACTATGTAGCACCCATATAGAAACCTTGCTTTGCAAATTAATTTAGATATCATGCAAAGTCAATATGTTTTTGGAGATCCTATAGAATATTGCCACATAGATCCTAGATAGATAGTATATTTAGAAGCAAGAATGAAGCCTTCTTTATTCTTGTCAACTCCTTTCTTGTTTCTAGTCTAATTTTAAGAGTCTTTAGTTTCTTTGTCTTTTGGCAATAGCCATTCCAATTTCTTTTTTAATATACATGCGTTTCTATTTATATTTTGTCATATTTCTTTGAAAGAGTCTTGTTTATTTACTTTCATCAAATTATTATCCTTGATAGGTGGTGTTGTTCAATTATTTTGGAAGAAGCTCCGTGTTGTATTTTTGTTATTTTTTGGATCCCATTGTCAAATTATAAAGTCACTATAGTTTAAATTGGATTATTATCTTTTTGTTTTCTAATCTAATTTTATAATTAAAAAATAAGCTTGTATATGCAATGATGGTTATTGCCATATTGCCATTATTATAGATAAAGTCAAGATTTCTTTCATGCACCAAGTAGTTGTTGTAGAGAGCTCTAATAATCTTTGTTCTTATTATAGTTTTTATTATTAGATTCTTTTCTAATTTTAAAATAGTAGCACAATTGGTGCTAAGAATTTTAATAATTTTTTTTTTTATAAAAAGATTGTTTAAATTAAATTGCAGCCTTGCATGGAATTAAGTTGCTTCTTTGGAGCAAGGATTTCAATGGAAGTTGTGTCTGGTGTGGTGGAGTTTGATTTTGGCTTGTTTAGTTTGAAAAAAAGCCAAGGTGTTGGAAACATACATATTTATTCTAATAATTACCTATATAATTAAGTAGAAGTATGTAAAAATAGATTAATTTCATAACATCTTCTAAAGAAGCTTCCTAAATATTTTATAGATGTGATTTTGACTTTATAAATATTTGTAGTTGATTAATAGGTTAAAAAATTGATCAACAAGTTAATTATATGTCACATGTATTGGTAGCTTATAGAATAAATTAACTGCATGGTGCACATATAGAAAACTTACCTTGTAAGTTAAGATATATGTCGTACAGAGTCAATATGTATTGAATGTCTTATAGAACATGACCACATAGCTCCTAATTAGATAATATATATAGAGGGAAGAATGAAGCCTTCTTCATTCTTATTAATGCTTTTATAATTTTTAGTCTTATTTCAAGACTTTTTAGTCTTTTTGTCTTTGGGAAGAAGAATTTTAGTTTAATATATTATCATTTTTGAGTAATTTCTTTGTCTTTTTGAGTGACAAAAGAGTGTATTGAGGTTTTCTTCTTTTGAGATTTATATCCTTGACAAGTTGGCAAGAGTGCTAATTTATTGTTCTTGTTTTGGAAGTGAGTGAATTATTCTATTTCAATTGTATTTTGAAGGTTGTGGACTACACACCTTTAAACAAATAATTTATTTTTATAATAGTGATTTTTTCCTTGAAGAGAGTAGATTATCTCTTTGTGTGGTAATTTTCATTTGATATTAGAGGTTACAAATTACCTTCTTTTAATTTATTTTTTTGAATTTGTTTGAGTTATATATGGAAGAAAAGATTATGGATGCTACTCTTAGCAAAAATAAGATTAGATTTGTAACTATTACAAAATCTTTATAACCTTGTCAATATCTTAAAATAAAAATCTCATATATTTTCAACATGAATCATGGAAGTGCTATTTTTACACATATGGAAGAAGTCTAGAATCTATGCTAAAAAGTTGTGTAGTTAAAGGAAGCAAGTAGATCAACATTACAACCAAATTCAAGAATCTTCACTTCTACAAGTACAAGAGAGATAAGGATTAATATGTCCAACAAGTTCGGTGATACAAGATCAAAATTTTGAAGATTTTTGCAAAATATTAAGCATTATTTAAGATTGCATGCTTTTCAATATTTTGATGGATTTATCCAAGTTGAATTCATAGATGCACTTTTATTAGGAAGTATTCTTTGTTAGTTTGCATCTTTGATGGAAGAAGCTTTATGACTACTGTATGATTTAAATTCATTCTTTGAAGTATTTATGGCTACATTTGGAGAAATTCATTATAAAAAGATAGCAAAGATAAAGCTTGTATTGCTATATCAAAGTTTACATGTAATCACAACATATGTTGCTGAATTCCAAAATCATATTGGCAACATGGATTGGAACAACAAAGCCCTTATCAATCAGTTTTGATATAATTTAAAAGATAATATCAAAGATTTATTGTTGACAATATTGAGAGTAGATTCATTAAAGCAATTTATTGCTTAAGCCATTGTATGCAACAATCAACTCTTTAAAAAATACTAAAAATAAAGATTTAATTGAAAAGTAGAATTCAAGCTATAGTAATACCTTCTAAGTTTTTAGAAGCTTTCTAGCTTAGGCTAAAGCATATGCAAATTGACGCAATACATTTTAAACTTCTTAATGAACAAGAAAATATTTATCATTGTCAAAAAGATTTCTACCTATATTGTAGAGAATCTAAGCACACTAGTCAACATTACCTAAAAAAACAACATAATTACAAAATAAGGAGTATGATTGCATAAGAAGACGAGGTGTTGGAATACAAGTTTCTCCAGCTATACTAAAGACCATGTAGCTAAAATCTTGCGTAATACCTAGTAAAGATCTTATTCTTTCTTCAGATCTTTTACTTTATTTTACAATAGAAGTTTATTTAGGACCAAAATATCACAAAGTCTTAGCTTTGTTAGATTCAAGAGCCTTAGCCAATTTTACAAACAAAGACTTTGTCAAAAAATAAGAAATATTATTAATCAAAAAAACTAAATTTATATATATAAAAATCATAGATGATTGTTTCCTAACTTTTGGAGATGTTATCTATTAGATTATTCTTTTAAATATAGTAATTAAAGATCATAATAATATATTAAAATTCAATGTAATAAGATCTTCCTCTAATCTAGTTATTTTAGGATTATCTTCAATACAAAAATATAACCTTCAAATAAATTAGATTTTTTGTAATTTTTTTATTTTTTATAGTTTGATCCAAAATTCTGTTAGTCAAGTAGAAATATATAAGTTTAGTACATCCAAATCCTTATTGGTAGGTACAAAAGCTTTCATGTATGTGGCAATAGAACAGACATCTTTTACTATATATGCCATATCTATTTTTGATAGTAAAAAGACATGAAGTGATATTCCTAGCTATTATCAAGATTTTTAAGATGTTTTTAAAAAGAAGAATATAACTATTCTTTCAAAGTATTGATTCTATGATTTTTCAATTGATTTGCTAAAAAGAGCTCAATGACCATTTAGATTGATCTACAGCTTATTGCAAAATGAGTTGGTTACACTAAAAAAATACATTGATGAGAATTTGGCTAAAAACTTCATAGACCATTTGAAATCTCCAATAGGAGCTCCTATCTTATTTGTAAAGAAAAAAGATTGATATCTACAGATGTGCATAGATTGTTGAAGACTTAACAAGATCACTATAAAAAATAGGTATTTTCTACATCTGATGTTATGACTTCTTAAACAATTCAATCAATTAAAAATTTATACAAAGATAGATTTATAAGGAGCATACGATTTCATCTACATTAAAGAAGGAGGTAAATAAAAGAGTGATTTTTAAATTAGGTTTGGTCATTTTTTAACATAATGTCATATCTTTTGGACTTACAAATGTATCAGCTACTTTTCAATATCTCATGAATGACTTTTTTCATGAGTTTCTTGATGATTTTATTATCTATTATTTAAAAAATATTCTAATTTATTTTTAGAATACCAAAAAATATGAATTTTATATTTTTTGTGTATTATAAAAACCTAAAGATACAAGATTATATACGAAGAAAAAATATATATTCTAAATTATTTAAGTTAACTTCTTAGAATACATCATTTCCAATGAAGGATTAATAATGGATCTAAACACAGTCAAGACTATCATGCATTATAAGATTTCAAAATTAGTCAAATATGTGTAATATTTTTAAAAATTTGTTAATTATTTTAAGATCTTTATCAAGAATTTTTTTCAAATTGTGGCTTTTTTTTTACATGTCTTACATGTAAATACAAACTTGAGTGGAGCAAAAATATTTAAGCATATTTTGAAGCTTTAAAAATAATATTTATTTTTAATTCAATTTTTGTATTGTATTAATTTTTTTAAGGAATTTTTTATGAAAATGTATGCAAAAAACTTTGCTATAAGTGTTGTTTTGTTACCAATACAAGCAAATGATAAATTCTACTTGATAGCTTTTTATTCCAAATTTTTTTAAGTAGTTGAGATTAACTATGAGATCTATAATAAAGAACTTTTTGTAATGGTGGATTCATTTAAAAAATAGTATCATTATTTAGAAGGCACCTTGAGTCCAATCACTATATATGTAGATCATAAGAATCTTAAGTACTTCATGTTGATACATATTTTGAATTGTCACTAAGCTTGTTGTAGCATGTCTTTATCAAGATTTGATTTCAAGATTACTTATCAATCCAAAAAACTACAAGGTTTGTTAGACATCCATTCTAGATATTCTTATCTTACATAAAAATAAGAAGATGTATCTTTTGAACAATAAAGAATAATTTCTTGAAGCTAAAGCATTTTCAACTTTGAACAATGAAATCAATAGTGACTACTAATTCAACATTTTTCAAGTAAGTTTAATCAAGTATGTCCTTTGATCCTCCTATTCATGATATTAAGAATAATTCTTTCAAGTTGTATGATACTTCTAAGTTTGAATTAAAAAACAACCTACTTTATTTCAAAGAATATTTATATATTTTATAAGACAAAGCATAATTATGTATTCTTTAAGCTTGTCATGACTTTTTTGTAGTAGAACATTTTGGATACAACAAGATTGTGGAGCTAATATCTAAAGATTTTTGGTAGCTTCAAATGTGGAAGATAGTCAAAGACTTTTTACAGTCATGTGACATTTGTTCAAGATTCAAAATTCCTTGTCATTGACCTTACAGACTTCTTCAGCCATTATCTATTTTGAAACAATCATAATCTTTTATTTCTATAGATTTTATCATCGATCTTTCAATCTTAAGTTTGTGTGATTTTATATTCATGATAGTAGATTGTTTTACTAAAATAGAATATTTTGAATCATATACAAAATTTATCACAAGTGAAGAAATGACTAAGTTTTTTTTTGATAATATGTATTGCTTTCATAGATTGCTTAAAGATAGTATATTAAATAAAAAGATTCAATTTGTATCTAGATTTTGGAGAATCTTTTTTAAGATTTTAAAGGTGGATATAAAATTCACTTTGACTTTTCATCTTCAAATTGATAGACAAATAGAATGGATAAATCAAGTTTTAGAGTAGTATTTAAGATGTACTATCAGCTATCATTAAGATGATTGGATAATTCTTTTATTATTGGTATAAAATAATTTGGCACATTCTTTTACTCAATAAACACATTTTTTCACCAATTATGGTTATTATCCATGACTTGATACTTTTAAATTTTCAAAAGTTACTAATCTTGCAGAAGAAGATTTGGCAAATAATTTGTCAAAGCTATATGCAACAATGAAGGCATAATTAAATCAATAATTATGATTTAATTAACTCAAGAATAAAAAAAAATCAATACAAATGCTTATTGCAAGGAATAACCGTAATTCAATTTAAGTGATAAGGTATGATTATTTTCTTACAATATCAAGACTATTTGTTCTTGTGACAAGTTGAACTACTATAGGCTTGAATCTTTTTCTATTTGTAAATATATCAATCATATCGCTTATCAATTACATTCACTAAAGTCTATAAAGATTCATCTTATATTTTATATGTCTCTTTTTAAGCCATATAAGATTGAATATTTTTAAAAAAAGACAAATGCCATCTTCTCTTATAGAAGTGAATAATAATCAAAAATTTGAAGTTGAAGAAATCTTAAATTTAAGGTAGCATCAAAATAAGTTGGAATATCTTGTTTATTGACATAGATATAATATTGATGAATGTATATAGAAGCAAGTAAAGAATCTTGTAAATGCAGTAAATATAGTTGAAGCTTTTCATTCATTACATATATTAAAATCAAGATAAAGAATAACAAGATCTATGAAAGATGATGATTGCTCATCATAAAAAAAAATTCTAAAAGAAAGAGCTAATATTACAAACGTACATATTTATTCCAATAATTATCTATGTGATTAAGTAGAAGTAGTTAAAAATAAATTAATTTCATAACATCTTTTAGAAAAGCTTCTTAGAAGTTTTATTGATGAAGTTTTAACTTTACACGTATTTGTAATTGATTGGTAGATTAAAAACTTGTTCAACAAGTCAATTACATATTACATATATTAGTAGGTTGTAGAATAAATTAATTATATGGTATACATATAAAAAAATTGCCTTACAAGTTAAAATATGTATCTTGCAAAATCAACACATGTTGGAGGTCTTACAGAACATTGTTCTAAGGCTCCTAATTAGATAGTATATATGGAAGCAAGAGTGATGCCTTCTTTAGTCTTACCAACACCTTTCTATTTTATAGTCTTATTTCAAGACTTTTTAGTCTTCTTATGTTTTGCAATAGCCATTCTAATTCAATATATTACCATCTTTGAGTAATTTTTTAATCTTTTTGAGTAATACAAAAGTGTATTGAGGTTTTCTTTCTTTGAGATTTATTTCCTTGATACAAGGTATGAATTTATATATAGGCTTGTAATGTACCTATGCTTAAAGGCCACAAAATTATATGAAAAAGGTAATCAAGTTTATAGCATATTATTAGGGAGCAATTCTTAGCATTGTGTATATACACAAATATAATCCATGAAAACATGTCTATGGTAACATTAAGCCAAACACATTCTTTTAGATAATAATAGGGATGTCCTTATTTTTTATTTTTATTAGCAATGACTATTGAAACTAGTAGGTGCTATGTTCAGCAAAGAAGTTGAAGTCAAAAAATGTGATTTACAAAGAAAATCTTTAATATTGCCTGCTTTGATTATTTTCTTAGCAAGTGTTTTTGTGTCAAAGTTTGCGGATATACTTCAAAACTTAAATCCAAGCAAAACATTTGCAAAATTAAGAATAAAAATATTAATAAGAAGATTAACTAGTTAAAGTATTGATATAATAGTTATTCTATATCACTGTGAAGGCTCAAATACTCAAGATTGGAAGGACTTTTCAACTACATTTTAGCTCATCATCAGCTTTTAGTTGTGAAAATTTCAAAATAAGTTACATTTGAACCAATAGTTATATTCAATTATCATAATTAATCGAATTTGAATCTGAATGAATTTAGGATTTTGAAAGAATTATTTGGATG
This sequence comes from Physcomitrium patens, assembly GCF_059467195.1. Taxonomy (NCBI): domain Eukaryota; kingdom Viridiplantae; phylum Streptophyta; class Bryopsida; order Funariales; family Funariaceae; genus Physcomitrium; species Physcomitrium patens. The sequence continues at coordinate 2,567,481 of NC_143434.1, read as the reverse complement.
AAAAATCTAACTCTTAAGATTGGATGAATTTTTATTCACAAATAAGAAGTTAGGGAATGAAAATTCTTTTGTGGATGAATTTTGTTCTTTGATGAATTTTTAACTTGGATGATGATTACTACTAATTAAGAAAAGAAAATAAAAATCTAATAATAAAATCAAATATTTAAAAAAATATATATTTTTAAGTGTGTGTGTGATTTTTGTATTGATTAAGTGGCTTATATTGTTGATTGTGGATATGTTAATAGAAATTTAGCTAGTTAAAGAATTTAAGTTATTTTTAATAAGAAGTAGAAATAAATTTTATTTAATTATTTCATAATCTAATTAGTAGTTGTGAGTTAGAGTAAATCACCTAATAGGAATTTATTTAGCTCACAATTGGAGAGTTATTGGAATTATTGGACACAAATCAAATGTTAGTAGGGAGTTGTTAAAATATTTAAACAATTAAATCATTGTGAATTGAAATAGGCTTCCAACTAGTGGGGGTTTATTTTAGTATACATCCTTAAGATGGAGTATAAAGTCCTGCTGGTAATTAGTGGTCATCTTGTTGTATTAAATTGGTTGGTTGGGTAGTATCAATGTGGTCATCTTGTTGTATTACGTTGGTTGGGTAGTATCAATGTGGTCATCTTGTTGTATTACGTTGGTTGGGTAGTATCAAGGTGGTCATCTTGTTGTATTACGTTGGTTGGGTAGTATCAATGTGGTCATCTTGTTGTATTACGTTGGTTGGTTAGCTCTTCTATGGTGGAGCAGTAGTCTTAACCACTTGTGTTCATTGACATTTTGTTACGTTTTGTGAGGGTTGCGATCGTGCTCTTGCTATTGAAGGAACTTGGTTCTGTCGAGCAGCTGAGCACTATGTTAATTCTCACCTACTTGTTATTTCAAGTTGTTGGATCTGAGAAGGAGCTGCGGTGATTTGGCAAATATGAGTATAGATGCATAGGATTATCAATACGCATTCTGAACATAGACAAGCTCGCTGGTGCATTGATAGTGGTGCCCAGCGAGGTTGGAGCCTTGGTTGGTGGGAATTCTTTAGTTTTCCGTTGAAGTAGATATGTGGACGTTGAATGCATTGGAGTTTTAAAAGAAAGAAAGGAAGTTAAAAACTGTGGCAAAAATCTGCTTCAATAATTTGCACTTGCACTCCGACATTGACCTACACAATGCTTGGTTGTTCCAACATCGTTGTGAGAAGCAAAATCCAGACACGGAAGACTGTTGGTGGATATTGTGGAAGATTAGCATTGTACGGCAATGGAGAAGGTATTTGTAATGAAAACAGAAACGAGCAACTCAGAGAAATTTTGTAGAGTAATTAGCCATATCAGATGACAGAATTAAAATAACTGTAATATCTGATAGTGACACAGTTGAAAATCCGTTAATTTCGGAACAAGGAAGGGTTATCGTCAGCTTCCGAAGTAAAAACGAAGGATGTTGTCATCATGCCTTCACGGTGGATCGAACACCGGACCTTCAGTTTACAAGACTGACGCTCTACCACTGAGCTATAAAGGCAGTGTGCCGTGCTTTACAAGTAAGGCGAGTTTATTCTCGGATAGCCAATAATTGTCATATTCTTTACTTATAAGATAATGTTCTCAAATGAATTCATGAACACAGATCCAGTTTCATTTTACGTCCAATTGGTTTTGCACGCATTCTCGTGGATGCTGGAATACTATCTGCACGAATCTCGAATGCAACTTTGATGTAAGTTTCAGTTCACGAATACACATTGTTGGGTTCCTGGTGGGATGTACACGAAGCCAGCACCCCAATTTTCCCATCACACAGTGTTAAGAAGTTCAAAGAAAGTCCCCGTGTTCAAGCAACAAGTTGATTTTTTTTGAAACATAGCCAAGACTCTCCTCTCAAGCATAGATTCTCGTCTTTTCTACCCAAAGCAGGTGTTTGATCTGCAAGAGTACGACTTGTGAGTAAGAACTACCACATCTCTCAACCATATGTTAGGTCTTGAGCTGGAGACCTGAGAACAAACCCACAAAACTTTGCAGCTGCGCGCATCGCTCGCACCCCTTCCTCCTAGGTTTCACCACGTTGAGAACAGATGCATGATAAACCCACGCCCCCCAGCTCCTCTCTCCTGCCGAGATTAAGAGCCAACTACAGCTACAGCATGAAATATCACAACGACGAGCGAGTTGTAGATCAGAATTCGGCACCTCTACTGTTGGTTGTGTGCTCATTCACTCAAGCTGGCTCATTACCATCAATAGCAACTCGCCCCACAGCAAAAACAAATCGCCGCAATCGTTGTGGTGTAGCCATGCTTGGCAGACCTCCGACTCTAAAATTGAATACCACATTGGTAGTGTAGGACCATCGCAATTACGGTTTAGAACAGTAGGTTTGTATAGGTATAAAAATTGAACACTTGATGCATACTACTGGATGGATGGATGGATGGATGGATGTATAATACTAGATGATATTAGATGGATGGATGGATGTATAATACTGGATGATATTAGATGGATGGATAGTAGATTGACAAAAACAAAGGATATAATTTTGATTTAGTATGTATGCCATGGCTAACTACTTCTACTAGATTGAATCAACTTCCAAAATTAAAAACTTTAGAATTAACAAAAATAGAGTTTTTATTTTTTTGGTGGATTATATAAAGTCTTTGATACATATCTAATTGAAACATCTTATGATGTGCTTAAAGTTGACATAGCGCACAATATGCTTGTTAAGAATACATGTAAGGATGAATGTGATACAAATAGAATATAATAGCCTTCAGTATATTAAGTTCAAATAATGAGAAACGTTAATAGAATTTTATAGCTATACTTGATATTGTGTCAAAGAATTAAAAAGTCAATACATTCTTATGTCACTCAAAAAGACTTAAAAATCACTAGAAGATGATATAGTATTAAACTAGAATAGCTTATGCCAAAGATAAGAAGACTAAAAAGGCTTGAAACAAGACTAAGGACTAGAAAGGTGTTGACAAGAGTGAAGAAGGCTTCACTCTTGCCTCCATATATACTATCTAACTAGGAGCTATGTGGCAATATTCTATAGGACCTCCAACACATGTTGACTTTGCAAGGCATATTTTAACTTACAAGGCAAGTTGTCTATAAGTACAACACATAGTTAGCTTGTTCCATAATGTAAGAAAGCTAGCATTGTATTAAATCTTGACAAAATGTTCCTAGTAGTTCAAAAAGAAATTCTAATAGGATATGTAGTATCAAAAAAAGATAAAAAAATCTAATTTAAAAAAGTGTAAAATTATAATAGAATTAAATCTTCTTTTAATTGTGAAAGAAGTATAAAGAATCTTAGGATACATAGGATGATGTCAAGATATCATACAAGATTATGCTATATTTTTCATATACACAATTCAATTGTGAGCTAAAATAAACCTCTACTAGTTGGAAGTTTATTCTAATTCACAACATGTAAATTAATTATGTAAATTTTATAGGTTATAAATTATTAATTAAATTTTAATCATTTTTTTTATTCCTCTTAAATAATCCAAGCAATGAAATCAAACTCTAGGACCAACTTACACTAATCTAATTATAATCCAAGGTTCTCCCTACTTACAAGTTTTTATTTTTATTTTTTTACAATTGATTTTAAAAAATTTGATCTAATCTGCATGTTGTTCAACTATAGACCGCTCATATCTTAAATCTCTAGTATTCAAAATCTATGCCACTCTTATAATGACACTTGAATGCTACTACTTGTATTGATGAATATAGATTTGGAAGAAGGTCTAGCACTACAATAAACCTTGGTTATTCTTCTCGCGTAATTTTTACAATCCATTGAAGTATTCTTGCAATTGATCTCTTCTATGTATATTAATCAACACCATGTCATTCACACAATTTTCATATAGAAATCATACACTTGATGGATCTATTAGATGCATTCCTTCAAAGAAATCTGATGGTTCTTTGCAGAAGGACTTATTTAATAACCAAGAATTGCAGCAAGATTTTCTCAATCAAGTGCTTCTTAACAAATTCTACATCAAATCTTTTGATAAGCAACAAGAATAAAGAATAAGTGCTGGTAGTAAATTTAATTCTCAATATATCAATTATAAGCTAAAATTTATAATTCTATTTGAGAAAAAAATAAGAGCTACTACCTAAAGGCAAATTTATGGTATAATATTATCTATATTCTTTACATACTTGAGTATGTACTAACAAAGAATTCAATCATCAATCTATAGAAATAAAAGAATCAAACAACCTTGACTTAATATAATTTAAGTAATAGGTATTATTATTAAACATATAAGAAATTTATACCTTATTGAATACAAAGTACAGTCCTAGAAAGAATAGATATCCAAAAATATCTTTATGCAAGCTACAAATAGAAACAAATATAAATTAAGGTTCTAGAAGTACTATTTTAATTTCTTTAATTTTTTGAATTTAAATATTTAAATATAATTCTTTATTAGAAAACATTGTTTCAAATATCAATATAATTTTTTAAATTTATATGTTAATAAATATATAAATATATTAAAAAATACAAATTATTCAAAAAATATTTAATATTTAAGTTATATATATTAAATTATATATTTTTTATATTAATATTTTCAATAAAATATTGTAATTGATTTTTTTGCATAATATATTATTTATAGATTTATTTAATTAAATATTATATATATATATTAAAAGAAAATAATTTTAACATGTACTTTATTTCCAATTAATAAAATTAATATTAGTCAGATTATGATGGTTTTATTTAATAATGTGGTTATCAAGTTAATTGAGAATTATTTTGCATGGTATATAATATGTAATTCATTTTGGTAACGTATTGTAAAAATCACCAATTATATAATTGGATAAATTTTATTCTTATAATAGAAGATTGTCTACTTGAGCTACTAAAGCTTGCATTTTCAAATCTATCATAGTTGAATGAAGAATCAAAAAGAAAAAATAGGAAATTTATTTGCACCATTGATTACAAGATGGACACTGCTAAAACTATTATTCTACATATATATATTACTACCAAATACATTATAGGACTTGATCATTTTTTAATCAATGTTACAAGTATGATAATATATAGGCATGATAATAGATTGTAAGTACCAACAATGGATCTTGATTGGTAGAATTATCAAAAAAAAGTTTTGAATTATTTTGATATAAAAACATAAAAATTGAATAATTTAAATGATTATTTAAATATTTATTAGAATCTAAAAAACAATTACTTTAAAAAATTTAATTAAATAAAAATTCATTAAATTGAGGACTTTTTAAGTCTTTGAGCTAATTATCTTGATTAATTTAATATTTTTTTAATTTTAAAGATCAATATTTAGTTATTAAGTATAATATCTATATTAGCCTTTAATTTATTTTTTTATTCATTCAAAAGCTATAAATATTATTTAATAGGTAGAAAAAGCTAGTTCAATAATATTATGTTATTTTTTTATTTATATAGAAAGTAAGATTTTTAATTGATTTAAATTGAATTTATTACTATAAGAAATTAAAAAATAGGATTAAATAGTATTTTCTTGATGATAAAATTGAAATATATTATAGAATTTTTAAAATATTATTTCGGATTTATATATAGTTTTAATTTAAGAATTTTTAGTGCATATTTTTAAGATCTTGTCAAATATGATTTTGCTTCTTTGGGAGGCTATTATGTAAAATTTGATCAAGATTTGAAGATCCTAAAAGGTTTTTAGAATAATTTATTATTTTTAATTATTATTAAAATTAAAAAATTAAAAAAATATATTTATTAGTAAAAAATAGGAGGACCAACAATTACTATATTAGTTGTACAAAGAAAGGTTGAACATGTCTCACATGGATTGTAGCACCTTAGATGTAAATAAAAAGATACAACTAAGGCATTGTAGCTTCTTTAGAGCTTACATATACACTACTTATAAATCTTTGATAAGTTCAAATCCTTGATCTTTTAAGTATCTTATTTTTGAGATAAATTTATTTATTTTATTTTATTTTATTTTACTTCCTATCATAATATTATAATTATTCATAAAAACTTAAACTCACATATTTTTTATTTTTTATAAATATTAAAAAAATTATCTATATAAAAATAAAAATTTATTTTTATTCTTATTTTTATTTTTTTATAAGAAAAAATCTATTATAAAAATTTTGACTAGATTTTGGAATGTGTAATTATATTATTACATTTCTTTTACTTATTCTATTTTTTTCTTCTTCATTTTTTATTAATTGTATTTTTCTCTTTACACCACCAATTACAAGTAATTTATAATTGAGACTATCTTATAATTTGGATTAAGGAAAATAATTTATCTTTACATAGAGCATATGCATATCATTCCACAAACTATTGGCCAGAAGATATCAATTATAAAACATCATCTATTACAAGATTATTACTGTAACTTGAAAGATTATCAATTAAAAATAAGGACATTTTTTTCTATCTTTTAATCAATTGTCTTTTTGAAGCAATATTGTAAAAAAAATCCAAATGCCTTGATATTATGCTATCTCTATTAAGCAATCTTTTCATTGCAATAGTTCCATTATCTACAAATTTGTTCTTTCAACTTAAAAATTATGCCAAAGATTAAAAAAACCAATAGTTAGTGACATTTTTATTTTCTTTCTTATATATTATGGAATATTTAAAGAAATTTAAGTTGGCTTTTTTTTGTTGTATATATGTATAAAGATATTGATGTCTCCTTCGTTCATCTTTCAAAGACTTTGAAAAATAGAAATATGTTTATTTTTGTAAATTTTATGAAATTCTTTGTGTAATCTCAAGAATTGAGCTTCATGCGTAAGTATGTACAAGAAGTAACAGACTTCAAATCTTATATTGATAGATACTAATGTTACAATGTAGCACAACTGATTGGACCATGAGAGATGAACATTTTTAGGTTCTATGTAGATTTGGATAGATGGCTGATTATGTAATACAAAAAATCAGCCATTGATGATATTTGGCTTCTTTAGAATAAACCACTACTATGTCTCTAGAAAAAAAGATACAAATGGTTGCCTACTAATTTTGATATATGATTGTAATCTTGTTTTTTTGAAATGTGTAAAGAGGAAAGACTTTGTTGTATCTATTAGCAATCAAGTAAAGACATAAGAAAATACCAACAAAATACTTGAAAAATAGTCATTCATTTAAATTAAAATTCAAAAGTACATAGAACTTTGAAAATATAAGATGATCAAGTATAAAGGGTTTGCTAAGAATTTTAAGATTTAAGTATAATAATAGAAATTATTGGAATAAAGATTTTGGTTCTATACTCCTTTATGTAATATAAAGATTGTTTATTATAATTTTTTTATTGTGTATGAGTTGTCTTACAATTTTTCTACTTCTTATTATTATATCTTTATGAAATATGCATTGGCCTGATGCAAACAACTTTTAATTATAAGGATGCACTCTTATGCACTTTCAATGCACAATCCAACTTACATGTATATGCAAAACATAAAAAAGCTAAATTAAATAAAATAAGCTATGTTCCAGCTTTTGATGATACATTTGTTTACTAAAATTTTAAAATAAATTCAAAACTTGTAATATCTTTTATCTATAATAATTTAAACATAATTCTATAATATAATATTTTTGATCCAAAGTTCATCATTGACATTCCTATTAAAAGATTGCAAAACAAAGTTAACATTTGTTTTTTAAAAAGTACAATATCCAACCATTAAGCCTTAAGAATATGTAAAATAATTTTTATTCTTTATTGGAAGAATTAAATCTTGCAAAAATTACAAAATAAATTAAATCAAATATTTAAAGATTAAATTACAAAGTATTTAAAGAATTAGGTTTTAAAGAAGCTTATATTTAAAGTGTAAGATGGTTCAAAATCATAATTAAAGAAGCCTAACAAATCAAAAATTCTTATATATCATTAATTTGGTAATAGATAATTTTTAAATTTAAAAATATATACCTATATTATATATCTATATTATATATATAGGAGAAAAAAAAAACAACAAAGACATTAAAAAAATCTCAACAAAATCAAATCAATGAAAATCTTAAAGCTACAAACATAATAAATAAAATACAAGAAACTTGAAAATATAATGGAAATATATATACAAGCACAATTTAAATTTGTTTCTGTATTCCAAATATATCTTGTATTTCTTTTTTTATTTTTTTGTTTATATTTTTTAAAAAATAATATATAAATATTAAATATTAAATATTAATTTTTTTGATAATAAAAAATATTTATATAAATGTATAAATTAAGAAAACATATTAGATTCAATATCTATCAAATATGATTCATAAAAAATTTAATCCATAAGTAATATAATTTTTTTTCATAATATAAATTATTTATAAAAATATTCATATTAACAAAAAATTAATAATTATATATTAAAAATTATTATGTATTAATTATAATAGTATAATTGACTTATTGTATCAATAGGTGAAATAAAATTTATTAGCAAATAATAATATAAAATTTAAATGTATAATTCAATCTAATAATTGGATGATGCAACATTTGATTTTCTTATTTGTTGTATGCACATTCACTCAAGATGACTCACTTCTATCAATACAAACTCTTTGCATCATAAAACAAATTAATGCAATTATTTTGGTATAGCCATACTTGGCTAATCATTGACCTTGAAATTGAAGAGCTACATTGATAAGATAAGATCATTGCAATTATGATTAAGAACAATAAACTTGTATAGGTGTAAAATTGAATACTTGACATATATTAATAGATAAATGGATGGATGATCTTTGATGGTTGTATAATATTAAATGATTTTTAATGGCTAGTTATCAAATGAAAATAAAATAAAAGATATAACTTAATTTAGAGCATATATGTTATATCTAATGACTTTTAGATTGAATCAACTTTAAAGATATAAAATCTAAAGATTAACTAATATAGTTTTTTTTTGCTTTCTTTTTTTTTGAAATTGAAAATAGCCATTCTCATTACTATCTATCTTATGTCTATTTCTTATTTGTTTATTTTTTCCTTTTGATGATATAAGATTGTATTAATTTTTTTGGATTTTATTTTAATTTATAATATTAATAATTTAACAAGAATATTAAATTATTATAGTAATTTTGTTTAAAAATTAAATAGATTATTTTATTGCTTAAGAAGATTTTTTGTTGAAAAAAGAGAAGTTAGAAGCTACAATATTTAGCATCAATAAGGTTGCATACAAAAAGAAGTGTGGAATAAGATGACTCTCACTTCTAACATTCTTTACTTATAGCTGAAATTTACATCTATTATAGATAAACTTTGTCTATAATTACTTTCATCTTTCTTTGCTACATCCAACTAAATCCTAGATTCTTTTTAACTTAGCCGCTATCTAAAACCTTAGCCATTAGCATAGTAATTTATTTTAATTCTTTAATATCTTTTGACTATTAGCAACTTACTACGATTTAATTCTATGTCATGGTAACTATGTAAGATTTTGCTAATCTTCAACACAACTTATTATAAGTTAACTCTATGTAGTGGAAACTATGCAAGATCTTGCTAATCTTCAATACTCATACTTTACTATTTGTCAAAAGGCTTTCAAACCTAATGCCTTTATCAACTCATGGTGTGTATCTTATACTAATGCTTTTGTAAGCATATCAGCAAGCATGTCTTTTGTAGCACAATATGTCATATCTTTTATAACATCTTCAATTTTTTCTCATAATATTGAACATCAATGTGCTTGATTCTTAAATGGTGCTTTGGATTCTTGGCAAATCTAAGATATCCTTGATTATCACACATTATTGGAGTTGCTTCCAATTATACTAGTCCAATGTCTTTAAAGAGTTGTCTTATTTAACATGCTTCCATTACACAATGATTTACTACTATGTTGAAATGGGACTAGATTATCTCTAAGATCTATGACTCTTTTAATCTAAAGTAATATAAATCTCGTCACAATATAGGATAACATAGACTAGAACAAAATTGAATAGAAGTGAACAAAATAGAATATAAAAGACAAAATAGAGCAAAAGATAATAGAATAGATTTGAACAAAAAAAGTACAAAATCAAACTTTATTCAAAAAAAGGGATCAAAGCCATATTTGAATAAATATCCAAATGATCCTAATCAATCCTATTCATACATTGTCCAATCATCTTAGAATTTTTTAGAATGTTTTATGGAAAATCCTATATAAACCACTAATTTAGCTTCAATTTTAGAAACTTCTAAAAACTTCTAAATTTTTTTCAAATACGACTCGAACTACTTATTTCTATGCATCAACAATATGAATATCTTATCCATACTCTATTACATAATTAATCAGCCTCCATGGTTGATCTTGCAATTCTATGAAATACCTCCTACTCTAATAAAGAACACATATTAGATTGTAGATCTTCTATTATTTGCATCTTCAGTCCAATTTGCATTAAAATAACCTTAGAAATCAATATTCTTATCACTAACGCATAATTTAAAGTCTTTTTTACCTTTTAAGTACCTCAAAATCCTCTTTACCATTTTGCAATGCAAAGGTCCTATCTTAGATATGTGTTGGCTCACAACATCCATACTAAATGTAAGATCCACTCTTGTGGCTACTCTTGCATACATAAATAAGCCTACTATTGTTTGGTATAGAATACTTTGCATCTCACCTTCAATTTGTAAATATTTTTTATCTATGAACTTCATCAACTTCAAAGTGGCCTCTAAAGGTATTCCAATGAACTTAAACTTATCTATATTGAATTGTTTCAATACTTCTTGAATGTACTTATTTTGGCTCATTATAATGGCCTTGTTAGCATGATTTCTTACAAATTCCACTCCTAAGCAATAGTAGAGCTCTTCCAAATTACTTATTTCATATTTTTTTTCTAATATAGCCTTCATCCAATCCATCTTTTCTATATTATTAGCTAAGATCATCAAATCATCAATATAAAAGATTACAAATAATAATCTTATTAACAAAAAAAAATTAAACTATCACATATAGTAAATGATCAGCCTTATTTTTTGCAAACCTCTTATTAACAAAAAAAGTATTAATATATTGGTACCATATTTTTGGTCATTGTTTCAATCCATACAAGGATTTTTTCAACTTGCACACAAGGTGTTCTTTACCTCATTGTACAAATCCTTGAAGTTGGTCCATGTAGATGTCTTCTTGTAATTCTCCATTTAAAAAGGCCATCTTTACATTCATTTGGTGCATTTTAAAGTCTATTGGTGCCTCAACTGCTACAATAATCCTAACAATGGTGAATTTGGCAAAAATGTCATGATGTACTTAATTTAAGTACATCAAAGATATTTAGAAGGTAATTAATTTTACTCATAAGGGAGGAAGAATATAATACTAATATATTTATAAATTTGAATAGAGTTTAGAATATAAAATTATTATCTTCAATAGATTATTCAAGATTGAGGGTATTGTCTTTTAGGATAGATATTCAGCTTTATAGTACTTCAAGATAGATACTAAGAGAGGATTAGGGATAGGGATTTTTCGGCATAAAGGATTTTTTTTTTTTTTGGAAGAGAGGGCAGAGGGGGGATAAGATTCAAGCCTAGTTTGGAATTTTGAAGGCCACTTTTGGAATTTTCATCTTTTTCTTTTGAAATTTTGAAGAAATTTGTATCTTATTATTAAATTTCCAACAAGCTATTTCATACAAGAAGAAGAGCTATAATGAGGGAGATTCACATAAATTTGTGGGAAGGAGGTTGCTGGAATTTTTAGGCGGCCAAATTCAAGACTGGTTTGGTACTTTCTATGCCATTTATTGGATTTTTTTATTTTGAAAATATAGAAGAAGCTAGAGTTCAATGTTAGCTTTTCAACAAGCCTTAACATACAAGAAGAAGAGCTATGATAATGAAGATCCAAGCTAATTTTTAGATAGAGGTTTTAAGGCCAATGTCTATAGTAAGCGGCTAATTTTTTTTTTCCTTGATTTGACTCTTATTTTTTCAAGATTTTTTGTATGGAATTTAATAATTTAAAGTTCGTAACTTCAATTAAGATAAATAAGCTAAATTTTGCCTAAATTGGATTAATAATAAGTAAATTATAGATATTTTAATAAGATGAGGTTTGGATTTAAGATTTGAATTAGAGGTTGGATGCATCTTGGTACAAAAAAGAAATTAATCTAAATTTTATACTTAGTCTTTGGCTATTCTTTTATATTTGACTTTATTTGATCCATATTTTGCTTCTTACAATCCACTTACAATTAAAGGTCTTGTGTTCTCTCAAGTAAGTTTGTCCTCTTGATATAAATCTCATGCTTCTATTGAAAGCATCCTCGAGGCAATTGGGAGTATAAGTGGAGCATAATAGAGTTACGGAGCTAGGATGCAAGCTTAAAATATAAGAAAGATTTAAAGAGTAAAAAAGGAGAAGTAAGAGGTTTTTGACATTAAAAGATGATGGGCAATTTTAGAGAGGCTGGTATAAGTGGCAATGCAAGAGCAAGTACCAATGATTTGCTCTTAGCTTTGAGTATGTTCATGAAGAGACAACAAAAAATACAAGCAAGTAAGAAGAGGGTGACCAAGGCATTGCAAAACATGATTAATAACCATAAGAGGTTTGATGGGAGAAACATCATTAAGTTTCTCTAAGCATATGTAGGAGATATGAAGGTATATTAAGTCCTTGAGAATTGTTATATTCTTAGTTTTGAATTGGCATGCATTTCTGAAATTAAGAAGAGAATAAAAAATTTACATGAAAGCAATTTAGAGGCTTTGAATGACTTTCAAGGGAGGTTGAGAGATGAATTTTATAATGAATTTTTTGATAGGATCACTAAGAGATTATTTTTTGAGTGGTTTAAGCAAAAACTAGGGAGGTTTATAGCCCTCAATGAATTGCTTAGGAAGTTTGAAAGAATTTGTTTTCAACTCTCATCTTCAGAGAGACTTATATTGGATATAAAGAAGATTGAGCTCTTCTTGCAAGCAACAGATAAAATACTAGAGGATATAATCTTTGTACTTTTAGCTGACAAATCTATTAAAGAAGGTATAACTAATGATTGGGAGAGAAAAAAGAATGTGATACTATTAATGACTAAGTAATAACAAGTAAAGGCAAGAAAAAAGAGCTTTGAAGCATGAAGCTCTACTATATATGATGCCAATTACTCTATCAAGTCTGGTGATATTTATTCCAATTCAAAAAACATATAAGATTTTTTCCAAAGATACTTTTAAGGAATTGGTTAAAGGCATGAGAGAATGGAGAATAGACATGAATGAGTTGAAGAAGAATAAAAGAGCTATATCTTTGCTTACATTCAGAAAATCAAAGGAATTTGTCAAGAAGTACATGTATTGTGATAGACTTAAGCATGATAAGAAAGATTGTTCTTATTATGATGAAGAGTTGAAAAGTGGAGTTATCTTCTATAAAGAAGGTAGAGTAAGATTCACCACTATAGAGTACCTTTGGAACTCAAATTTGGAAGAAGAAATATGAAGAAGCTTGTAGAAGACTATATAGAAAGAACAAGTAGATTGTATGTAAAAGAAGTTGAGTCTTATCTCATTGAGGTAGAGACTGAGAGCACAACAGCTACCTTGAAGCCACTGAAAGAGGCTATGGTTAGAAGAGTAGAAGCTATTAAGAGAACAACAAGTTAAGATGATTTAATTGATGCTATTAGCATCAAAGCCTTCTTAAATAGCAATAAGGATTTAGAATACCAAGTTGCTATTGTAGAAGAAAAGAGAAGTAGGTCCTCTTAAGATGTGATAGAACTCTCCAATAAGAAGAGACCACTAAAGATTAGAGAATCTATTTAAGGAAGAAAAGAATCTTTCTATCTATAAGTAAAAAAAATACCTTCATTTCAACCAAGAAATAGACTTCAAACTCAAGAAAGTGGAGCAAAAGACAAAAAAAATGAAGGCTCAAATAAGCCTAAAAGTAAGGGCCCTTCCTATAAGCTTCAATTGGATATTGAAAGCTTTATTAATATAAAGAGAATTTTAGAAGAGAAGATTTTTGATGCAAAATTGAGTTCACCTTGATGGAGGCACTTAGCATTGAAAAGAACAACTTTCGTTAGTTTATCATTGATGTTATTAAGAAAAAAACTTAAATGATGGTTGAAGCAATTAGGGTGAAGGCTTTAGATTCTCATTTGACCAAGGAAGAGAACTAAGATATAAGATAGGTCTTCTCCTGACTTTGTGCATCTAGGTTTGAAGAAATTCTATTTGAAAAAAAAAAAAAAAAAATGACTACTTAAAGCTATAGTAGAGGTAAAGATCAAGGAAGAGGAAGAAGCAACAAAAAAGTAGAGCATAGAGTAGATCTAAATGAAGTAAATGTATCTAATTTTATTTTTTATTGGAGGTTTGAAGGTGAGAGAATGAGTGCTCAATTTTCACATTTTTTTGAGTTAAGCCTAAGTGAGATTGAAAGACTTCAAAGAGCATACCTTGGCACTTATTGATCATAGATTAGAAATCAACATCATATTAAGGAAGATTTATGAAATAGAAAAGTGGCCCATTGATTTTAACTATAGATAGGTATTGAGAGTCACCAATAATGAGCAAGATAATTTATATGGAGAATGTCCAAGAATTAAGACAAGGATTGGAGTTGTGGAGATAGAGAAAAAAATATTTATGCAAAATTCTCCTATTTATCTAGTGATTTTAAAGCAACCTTATATCTTAGCTACAAAGATGGTAACCAAAGTTTTAGATGATGGCTCTCATTATGCAAGGATTAAAAACTATGATAGAAAAAAGTAAGTACAATTTCTTACCATAAGACCAGATCACAAACAAAATAGGAACCAATTAAGAGAAGCTCTTTTGAAGTAAAGAAATGAATTGGATAAAGAAATATGAAAAAAAAATTAAAATTAGATGTGATTTTAAGTGGTGAGTGTATTTTAGATGTTATTGAAGAAGAAGGATGATTATGTGAAAGTTTTAGAGGAATTAGCTTTAGATATGGATGGAGATGGAGCTAATATTAATGTAGAGCTTTATTCAAGACAAATGTATGAAAAAGTTTTTAAGTTTTCTAAGAGGCTTGGAATATTTGATAGTCATGTGATATTACAAGAAGCTATGGTGCACACTGAGTATAAGACTATGGCCAAGAAGGTGAAGCATGTGACAACTCAATTACCTCAAGATACCAAAGAGTATATCAAACAAGCTACTATAGAGCCGAAATTCAAGGAATAAAGAAAGATTGATCATAAATTTATCAAAGAATTTTTGAATAAGTTGAAGATTAGAAAAGGTGATTTTTTTACCAAGGTGGAGAAAAAAAAGTTTTTAGAGATGCTCTCTAAATATATGAACCAAATTTTAAGGGAATTTATGCCAAAAAAGACCATACTTTTTTTGGATGATGTTCTAATCAAGGATTATAGGGAAGAGATTAAAGATTTGACTTTGAAAGAAGATGGATGTTGTACATTTGTAATAGAACATATCAAAGATATGGATTACATTTTAAAGAAACTTGAGGGGATAAATCTCAATTTATTCCTTGAAAAATCTACATTTGGATTTAAAGAAATTATGGTTGTTGGATATTTATGTAGAAGCTATGGAAGAAAATCAAATCTCAAGAAGGTAGATACAATAGTAAAGATTAAGGCATATAGGAGTCAATTGAGGTTGTGGCCTAAGCTTTTGTTATTTGCTTTATGGACAGATAGGACTATTCATAGAACAATTATTGGTTATATGCTAATGAAGTTGAACTTGGCACAAAAGTCGTTAATGCTTATAGAAGAATCTATTCTTTCTTGGTTTTTTTTGTCTTGGTAAGATAGCATTGATAGGAAAAGATTACTAGAGCTTCAAATTTGGCAATTAAAGAGATTGCATGAAGATCATCAAGTTGCTATAGAGAGGTTTAAGGCATCAAGGTTGAACAATAAAGAGAGGTTTAGTAAAACTCATCAATTGAAGCCTAAGCCAATTAAAAATGGTGATTGGATTTTGGTTTATGATAGTAGTTTGATGAACCAACATTCTATTCTTTGCAAATTAGGACATCATTAGTATAAATCCTATATAGTGGTTGAAGTGCATAAAAATGAAACTTAATCACTTTGAAAGTTAGATAACACACCATTAAAGACAAGAATTATAAAAAAGCAAATTAAAGTCTTCAAAAAATAAAATCAGATGAAATATGTGGAAGAATTAGAGATTTTTGATCCTCAATATTTTAATCAATAATTGAAAAGTAATATGGCTTCTAATGACTTTGATTCTGATAACAAAGATATTATTATCTAATTCTTTGGTATATACAAGAGTATATGTATGTTTAGAGTAGGTGAGATATTTAGAAGATAATTAATTTTACTTGTAGGGAAGGAAGAATATAATGCTAATATATTTACAAATTTGAATAGATTTAGAATATGAAATTTTCATCTTGAATGGATTATTTGAATTTGAGGGTATTTTCTTTTAGGATAGAAACCTAATTCTATAGTAGTTGAAGATAGATATTGAAAGAAGATTAGCAATAGGGATTTTTGGGCATCAAGATTTTTTAATTTTTTGGTAGATAGAGAGAGATTAAATCTTGGTTCGAGATTTTGAAGGTTACTTGTAAATTTTGATCTTTTTTTTAAAAAAAATTATAGAAATTATATTACATTTTTAGCTTTTCAAAAATCTATAGCAGGTAAGAAATAGAGCTATAAAGAAGAAGTTTCAAGAAAATTTGTAAGAAAGAGGTTGCTAGAATTTTTGAGTGGCGAGATTTACGAGTGTAAATTTTACTTCTTAACTCCAATTATAAGATGGCCTCAATTAAGAGTTTCTTGTAATTGGTGGTGTGAAATGAAGTATACAATTGGTAAAAAACAAAAGAAGAAAAATTACAATACAAGTAAAAGAAATGAAATCAAGTAATTACAACATTAAAAACTAAATTATTATTTGTTTATTATATTTTTATCTAATAAAAAGTAAAAATAAATAATAAAAATATATTTTTAGATAGGTAATTTTATTATATTTTCAATGACGTAAGAAATACGTAAATCCAAATTATTATAAACAAGTTATGAAGTTTTAAAGATATGAAGTAAATAATTAAAAAGTGAAGTAAAAATATTTTACCTCAAGGATAATTTGCATATACATCAAGAGTTTGAGCCTCACCAAGGCTCTTTAAGAAAGACCACGAGGTCTTAGTCTTATCCTCCTAACTACCTTCAAGGTGCTACAATCCATATGGGACTTCTGCACCTCTCTTCTTGTAAGGACTACATTAGCTGCTAGTCCTCCTATTTTCTACTAGAAGGACTAATATTTTTGCATTTTTGATCCTACCATGGTCTTCAAAAATATCTAAATAGCCTTGGAACTTAGAGTGGCCTTCAAATCTTGTTCTATTTCTTTACAAAGGCTCCCAAAGTCGTAAAACTCATTTTTACTAAGATCTTAAAAATTGCTATAATATTTTATGTTATATAAAATATTAAATATGTTATATAAATTTTATAATATTTTATAATACTATTTAAGACTATATTTTCTTATCTTGATAATTTTTTATAATAATAAAAATCAATTTAAATCCACTATAAATCTTATTTTTTATATCAATAATTAAAATGACATGAGGTTCTTTTTCATGCTTCTTCTAACTACTAACATTTATAGTTTTTATAAGTAGTACATATAGATAGAAGATCAATATAAATATTGGTCTTAATAAATAATCCTTAATATTCAATAATAAATAAAAATACTAAATCAATGAAGATAATTGCCTCCAAGACTTATTAAGATTCTATTTCTACCACTAACATTCTCATTTTTTATTTCTCCAAGGATTTCTACACTAATCACTATATATTTTTCTTTAAAGCATTCTAAATACATGTTTTTATCTTAAAACAATAAGTGAGTCAATTTGATGACTCTTAAGATTCAAAACTAATTTGAGATTTTTTACTGCATTTCTTAAATTTTTATATTTTTGTTCTAAAATTTTAAAAGAAGTTAGATTGTAATGTTAACTTTTCAACATGCTATAGCATGTTGTTGTGATATAATACAACTAATAGGTAAAAAGGATGAAAAATCGTTATATTATATAAGATCTTACTTCAAATACTATAACAAATTATCTTAGAAAATAGACAATAATCCAAAAAAAAACAAAACTAAAGATGTAAATGCTATCTTTTTACAAAGTAGACTTCTACTTATTTTGTTAGGCCATAAATAAGACAAAATAAGGTAGATTAGAAAAATAAAGAATATGAGTATATATAGAAGAAAGTTAGAAGTTCATTTTAGTAAAAATTAATTCAAAAAGGCAAAATTTGATATTCAAAGAAGACCAATCATCAATCTAGGTCAAAATCAGATCCCAAGGAACAAAGCCAAGTATTGATAACAATTCTAAGATTTTTTGGAGATTAGAGAGTAGAATTTGAAAGCAGACTTGATAAAGTTTCTTTAGACATTAATTTTGAGTCATTTGAGTATGTGGTGATATTGTAAGAGCTTTGCAAAGTCATAGTCATTTTGGATGATTCTCAAATTTGTGAAATATAAAAGATTTTATATTTTGGAGAATTTTGTGAGTTTGGTAGTAGATCTAAAGTTCAAATTTTGATTGCTTATGTGAATAGTTTTTTAAAGTGTATGCTATAAATTTAAGCTTGATCAAACAATTGAATTGAAGGTTATTGAATTTTAAGTAGGTTGAGATCTCAAAAATTGGACTTTGAGAAGAAATTAGGATTTCTAAGATCTTTAGCAATCTACAAGTTGGATTAGAGTGAATTTTATATATAAAGGTAATAGACTTGATTTTATATATATATATAAATTTTGAAAACAATCAAATAGTGGAAAAAAGAAATATTGGTACTAAAAGACTAGCATTAAGGTTGAAGAAGGAGGCCAACCAATATCCAAGTGGATTTTAATATTTTTCTTCTATTTGATAAGTTTGATTCTCTTCAAATTTTATATGCTTGTTGCTAACTTAATTTTTTAAAATTTTTTAAAATTTTAAGTAATATTAATAATTTATTTGATAGGTACTGAAATTCTAAATTGTATTAGGATTAAGTTGAGTTGGTTAGGTTTTGATTAGGATTTGGTTTACGATTAGGATTTAAGATTTTATTAAGATTTGATTAGGATTTAAGATTTTATTAAGATTTGATTAGGATTTAGGATTAAACTAGGATTTAAAATTCGATTTAAAATTTGTTTAGGATTTGAGATTTGGCATAGGATTTGATTAAAGTCCATTAAGGTTTCAACTAAGATTAAATTAAGACCTGGTTCAAATTTATTTAATATATATTTTTGATTATTTTAATGTTTTTTAAGAATTCTTTTAAGATTTATTGTGGATTTATATTGAACTTCTGTAAGATTTCTTATTATTTTCTCTATAATTTCTTTAAGCTTTTTTAGGAATTCTTTTAAGGTTTATTGTGGATTTATATTGAACTTCTTTAAGATTTCTTATTATTTCTTTTATAATTTCTTTAAGTTTTCTTTTGAATTTAATTAAAGCTTGCTCAATATTATTAAGGTTTAGCTAGAATTTATTTAGTATTCTATTAGAATTAAGATTTTATTGTTGCAATTTCTATTCTACCTTCCACAACCAAGTGCCTAAAGTATTCTCGAGTAAGACTTCACGTAATACAATAATACAAAAAGAAGAGCTATGAAGAAGGAAATCCAAGCAAATTTGTGAGAAGGAAGTTGCTGGAGTTTTCAAGTGGCAAGATTCAAGACTGGTTCAAGGTTTTCTATTGCATTTCTTGAATTTTTATTTTTTTTATTATAAGATTTTGTAGAAAGCTTGATCTTGTTGTTAAATTTTCAAAAAGTTATTTCATACAAGAGGAGGAGCTATGATAATAGAGATCCAAGAAAATTTATAAGAAGGAGGTCAATGGAATTTTTAGGTGGCAAGATTCAAGTTTGATTCGAGATTTTCTATTGAACTTCTTGAATTTTCATCTTTTTGTTCTAAAATTTTGAAGGAATCTGTATCTTATTGTTAGCTTTCCAACAAGCTATTTTATACAAAAAGAAGAGCTATAGTAAGAGATATTCATATAAATTTGTGGGAGTAGAGATGCTGAAGTTTTTGGATGATGGAATTCAAGATTGATTTGGTACTTTCTATGCCATTTATTGGATTTTTTTTATTTTGAGAACTTGGAAGATATTAAAGTTTATTTTTAGTTTTTTAATAAGCCTTAGGATATAAGAAGATGAGTTCTAATAAAAGATATCCAAACTAATTTATAGATAGAGGTTTTGAAGGTAGCAACTATAATAAGTAGTCAATTTTTTTCTCTTCTTGGTTTAGCTCTCATTTTCTCAAGATTTTATTTATGGACTTTAATAATTTGAATTTGGTAACTTGAATTAAGTTCAACAAGCTAAACTTTAACTTAGATTAGATTAGTAAACTCTAATCTAGATTAGATTAGTAATGAATGAATTATAGGTATTTTAATAAGATGAGGTTTGGATTTAAGATTTGAGTTAGAGGTTGGGTACATCTTGGCACAAGAAAGAAATTAGTCTAAATTTTGTACTTAGCCTTTGATTATTCTTTTATATTTGACTTTATTTGACTGACATTATCCTTCTTATAACATACTTACAATCAAGGATCTTGTGTTCTCCCTAAGAAGCTTGCCTTCTTGACAACATGTACATAAGTCTCATTAAAGTCAATATCAGCAACTTAAAAATATCTTTTGGTAATTAATCTTGCCTTATGCCTCACAACTACATTCATTGCATCTTTTTTAGTCCTAAACACCTACTTACAACCAATACTAAATCGTTTTACTAGAAGAGTATTAATTCCTATATACCATTGTCCATAAGAAGTTAGTACTCTTCTTTTATAGCCTTCTCTCACTTGATTTCATTTTAGGACTTTGTAGCATAACATAAGACAATGGATCAATTAAAAGAGCAATGTTTGCATGTTCTTCACTTATTTAAGAAAAGATGTGATTCATCTACCATTTGTTACATGGTCTTTTTTCTCTCAAAAGATATCTCCTTTTATTTAAAAAAAAATCATCTTATTATACTTCATGCTTTCTTTTAAGCTTTTTCTTCCTTAAAGCTTGTCTTTTTTTACTCAAAGGTTGGTATTCCTCATGATCATCATCATCATAATCTTCAACATCTTCATTGCGTTTTAGGAATTTGTAAGGCCTTCTTCTTCATCTTCTTTGCTTCTTCATCTTCATTCACACCTTCACCATCTTTATTTTTTCATCTTCTTTTTTATTTATTGGAATTAAAGATGTATCCCCAAATACACCATTACTCTCACTTGGATACATCTCAAAGTATTTACAAGTACTCTTATGCTCCAAAAATTCAACATTACAACTTTTGATGATCTTTTTGATGTCCAAATATATTAGCTTACATGTCTTGGTACCTTCTTAATATCCCAAGAAAACACTCTTTATATCTTTTGCATCAAATTTAGACATCATATAATCTGGTGTTTTTTCATATGGAATACATTCAAAGGTCCTTGTATGTAAAATTCAAGGTTGTCTATTACTCCAAGTTTTTTGTGGTGTCATTGATTCAAGAACACTTTTTAGATACTTATTCCTTATATATATTATATTTACCACAGCTTCTACCTAAAATTTATAATTAAGATTTTGAGCATGAAGCATGTTCCTTGCCATCTCCACAATGGTTTGATTTGCCCTTTCAGCAATATCATTTTGTTGTAGAATGTAAGGAATTATCTTTTATCTAGCAATTTCTTCATTCTTCAAATAAACATCAAATTGCTTAAACAAATACTCACTTTTATTGTTTGTAAGTAATACATTGAGCTTGCACTCACTTTGTTTTTCAGCAAGTGCTTTAAACTCTTTAAACTTCCAAAAAAATTCACTCTTAGCTTTAAAAATATAGATCCAAATTTTTATTTTAAAAATCATCAGTGAAAGTGAAAAAATACCTTGCTACTCTAAATACTTATGATTTTTATAGATCCACGTACATCAAAATAAACAATTTCCAATAACTTTGTAGCACATATTCCTATACCACTTGGAAAAGAGGCTCTTTGTTATTTGCCTTGTATGCATCTTTTATATATAAATTATATTTCATTTTGGCTTGTTTTTCCAAGATCTAAGTCACTTACTATAAACTTAAGCTTTTTCATGTTTTTTGTATTCAAATAACTAAGGCAACAATGCCATATATTCAACTTATCTTTATTTGATGTAAACTCAGCAAATGCAACTATCTCCACTTTGTTGCCCTTTTTACACTTGAGGTAGTACAAATTCCCCTCTTTAAAGCCTTTGGCAACCATGTTTCTACACAATATTCTTGCAAAATATCCATTCATATTGAATTAAACCATAAAACTATCTGTTATAAGTTCATTTATCAAAAATAGCTTTTGCTTCATCTTAAACATATAGAGGAAAATTTTGAATTTGATTCTATTGGTTTGTCCATTCACAACCACCTCTATTATGATAAAACCAATTTCAATGGCTTCACATATGCTACTATCTACAAAAATCATATTTGATGCTAGAATAGCCTCATAAGTATCAAATGAATACTTATAAGATGTCATATGCTTGGAACAACCTAAGTCTATAATCCATCTTAATATGGCAGCCATAGAGGTGTAATTTGCTACTATAAATGCATAATCTTATCTTCAAAACTTATCTTGCTTACTATTTATATTCTTCCTTTCTATCTTTTTGCCTTAATAGTAATTTTGAGCAAAATGTCTTATTTTGCTACAAATGAAGCAAGTTTTGACATTACATCCTTGGTTTGGATAATTGTCCTTTCTATGACATAAGTAGAGTGCTGAATCTTCACTTTGAGGCTCTTTTTTTTTTTCTTTTTTTTCACTTCATAGCTAAGTCTTGTTGTCACATAGTCCATTGTGAGTTCTTTCATCTTAATGGATTCCAAAGCCATAATGAGGTAGTTGTAGGATTTTGGCAAGCTCATGAGTAGAATCATAATAACATCTGCATCTTCTAATGGCTTATCTATAATTGCAAGTTGGTTTGCAAATGCCTCCACCTTGTTTATGTATGCCATGAAGTCTTCACCTTCTTCCATCTTGTAAGTAAAGAACTTGTGTAGATGATGTTGGATAACTTGTTGCTCTCATAGATATTTCAAAGAATCTTCCATGCTTCTATTGAATCTTTGCAATAGTTAATATGGGAGAAGTTGGCTTCATTACATTACATACAATCAATCCAAAAGTCTTCTGTTCACAACGTTTGGAGTCCTTCTTCTCCTTTATGTCAGCATGCATGCTTGGAGTTTCTTCACTTTCATCTACAATATTCTAAAGATCCAAAGAAACCAATAGAAACTCTATTTTTATCTTTTAATGGTAAATGTTCTCATCTCTAATTTTTCAATTGCTCCCAAGTCTTCATCTTTACTTAAAGCCATATCTAAGGAAGAGATGTATCAAAAGAGATCAAAAGAAATAGTTCTAAAGCTTTCAAAATCAGCAAGAAGGTCTTGCTACCTTATAATCTTAAAATGCCTTCTTTGTGAATAAACTAGTGTTTTTATTCTCAAAATACTTTCAATTTAAGTTTTAGAACTTTTCATAAGTCCAATGAATTATATAAATGTCTAAAAATATACTTATCACTCCTATATCACTTTTATGTGAATAAATCACTACCAAGTATCATAAGAGGTCCTTCAAGTATCTTAAGCTTCTTCAATACATGAAACTACAAAGTTAGACCTCCAAAGATCTAACTCAGCAAAGAAACATAATACAAGTATTCTATAACATCACCTCAAGGTGTAAAATATATATCAAATCCAAAATGTAGTTAACAACAAGTAAGAACAAACTAAGATCTAGATTAAAATCTAAATTTGAAAGTTAGGAGATTCTAAATCCTAACATGGGCAAAAACAATATCAAAGACTTTATATAATTTCAAAACTCATAAGCAAATGTCACTAGGTCCATATCATGTTGAAGAAAGAGAAGTTAGAAGCCACAATACTTAGCATCAATAAGATTGCACACAAAAAGAAGTGTAGAATAAGATGACTCTCACTTCCAATATTCTTTATTTATAGCTGAAGTTTACATGTAATATAGATGAATGTTTTCTACAATTACTTTCATTATTTTTTGCTATATCCAACTAAATCCTAAATTCTTCTTAATCTAGCTCCCACCCTAAATCCTAGCTACTACCACAGTAACTTATTTTAATTCTTTGCTATCTTTTGACTATTAGTAATTTACTATGGTTTAACTCTATATCATAGTAACTATGCAAGATCTTGATGATCTTCAATACAACTTACTATGGTTTAATTCTATGTGGTAGCAACTATGCAAGATCTTACTAATTTTCAACACAACTAACAATAGTTTAATTCTATGTAGTGGCAACTATATAAGATCTTGTTTATCTTCAATATTTTTTGTTTTTTAAGGATTACAAATTATCTATCTTTAAATTTATATTGATTTTTTCTTCTCATTCTATTGATTGGATTAGTTTCAAAAATTCAAATAAAATTCTTTTGTCTAATTATATCTTTTAATTAAAGCATCATAATTTGAGTTGTTTTTCTAATAGCTAGTTTATTATGCCAAGTTTAACAAAAAATAATATATTTTTTGTTGGAAAGCAATAAAGATGCTTATATTTTTACTATAATTTCTTTAAGTTGTAAAATATTAAACCACTAAAAATAAATGCATCTTATCTAGAAGGCACTTAATACTATGCAAAATTAGTGACAAAAACAAAATCAATAGATGAAAATGATGAAGACATTAGACTATTCTATGGCACATTTGAATGAAGAAAATTTGACCTTTAAATTTATTATTGGCAATTAGGCATCGATATCATGGCTTATACTTTAAAGTTTTATAAAAAAAATTATTTAAAAATAATAAGAATCTTAAAATCTAACTACTTTTAAATAAAAATATATCTTTGATAAAACCTATAAATTCAAATAGAAGAATGTTTGCTCTAAATCAAGAGCTTACAAAGAGGAAATACTATTTTGGCTTATTTATCATAAAAAATTAAAATATAAAAAGACACATCCTCTATAAACAACTTTGTGATTCAAGACTCCTTGAATCAATATTATACTAATTTTAAGATTACTTCTAAGCCAAAAGAGTATAGAATTACATCACTTTCTAATACTCAAACTAGCCACTAATCTAAGAAGAGTTGGCCTATGGCTAATATTCTCATAGAAGCAATTTATCTTTATAGAAGACATTCAACCAAAATTCAATAGATTTAAAATAATGTAGTCTCTATTATGAGGATTCTATGTATAGACAATATAGAAGCAATGCAATGATTGTTTTTTAATGGAGAAACTCTAGATGACTAAAATATTAGATTAGAAATTTGGTCTCAACTACAAGACTTTAGTAGAATGTTTTGAAAAATCTCTTTGGATGAATTAAACAAACAAATAAACAATGGCAAAGCTATGTTCTACAACTAAAATAAAACATGGATGGCTAAGAACATATTAGATATTAGATATAATAAAACTATAGGTAGAATTCAATCCTTACTTAGGATTGCATAATTATTCACATTAGTTTAGCAAGTAATGTATTGTAACACATAAGCTAGTAATGGTAATAGTATTTTTTTTATTGTCCAATTTTTGAATCTAAGGTTTGTAAATACCAAGTACTTACTTTTTTAATCAATGCATCAAGTACACCACACTTGTATCAAAAATAAATAAATAGATAGATAAATAAACATATTAATGTGATATACTTGAGATTCTTATAATTAATATAACTTATAATTAAATCAAGAATACCATCCAAATAATGAAGTTATTCTTAAAATGAATCCACAAAAACTAAAAGTTTTTTTTGTTATGGATCTCATAAGTGATTTTGGTTGCTAAACATTTTAAATAAAAAATAATAGAATAAAGTATATTATTTTCGTTCATTTTTTTAGAGTATATACTTAATTCAAAGTCTAAGGTGTCTTTTTTTGTTGAAAAAAATTTATTGAAGATACATGAACAATGCAAAATAGGATTTGTTGTGAAAGTTGGATTTAGAACTTAAGATATTTTTTCTTTGTTATATTACTCTAATTTGTCTATCTAAGCAATTTTGAAAAAACCCAAATTTTATATTAGTAGAAAGATGTGTAAATTCTGTAATATTGTATATAATGATTTGAAAAAATTATAAATGTATTATATTTGGTTTCCTGAAAAGAGTTTTTTTTTAAGTAATGCATAAATATTATTGTGATGTTTTATAGATTTGTACAAGAATGTAGTAGTTTAAAGATCCTGCATCACGATATTTGTGAAAGTATTTGTAGCAATTGTAGGAAGACTAGAAAGATTTGTATTCTTTGAATAAAAAATATTAATGAATATGATAGTAATAAAAAGATCTTGTATAAGAGTAGAAGAAATTATCATCTTTTCAGTTAAGCCTTCCATGTATTTCAATACATATTATATAACATACTTATACACAACTCAATCTTTTTACAACCAAATATTCTTAATATCGTCTCTCAATATAATAAATGTCCCATTGTGATGGCCTTCGGAGTAGTGTAGGTTAATACAATTTCCAGTTCAATTAATTCGATGTACAATTATCTGATTATAAGCTGCTTGAGTAGGAGTGAACTCCAAATTAACAGCACTTGTGTAAACCAATGATGGCATAGCAAATCACAGAACGGCACGCATCATTATAAGCAAGGAATTACTGTACAATTGAAGAAAAGTTCACAGCTTCACTTCACAGAACAATCAGGTAGAAGGGCTTCTCGTACTTGAGACATAGACTAGGCCACCCTAGATATGCAAGATATGCAGCATTGACTGATTTGAAGCTTTAGCGGCAATACAATCCTTGCGCTGTATCAACATGGAAAAGAGAGTTCTAATGATGACAAGGAAACGAGGACCCAGAAACTACTTGGCTTGAATAGAAAGTGTGATGGATAGTTCTGTCGGTTTAGTCCAATACTTCCAAGCTTCGGACAACGAAGGTGGGCTAATCCTGAGGTCAAAGGATCAAGCGGCAGCGGCAATCTTTTCTTCGACAAGTTCTGCAGGGGGGTTTGTACACACGAGGTTGCGGTCTCCATATACATTGTCAACACGGGATGTGGTGGGCCAGAACTTGGATGCACGGACCCAAGAGGCAGGGAAAGCTGCAACCTCCCTTGAGTAGGACTTAGTCCAATTGTCGGCCATCACAACTGATGCTGGATGAGGGGAGCCCTTCAGGACATTGTCCTCACGGCTAGCCTCTCCGTTCTCAATTGCGGCAATTTCCCCTCTGATGGAAATCAGGGCATCACAGAACCGATCCAACTCGGCCTTGCTTTCACTTTCGGTTGGCTCAATCATAAGCGTTCCAGACACAGGCCATGACATGGTTGGAGCATGATAACCGTAGTCCATCAAACGCTTAGCCACATCCTCAGCCTCAATTCCTGCCGTGTCCTGTCATGAATCGAAACAGCAATTCAGTAAACACTCTCTCAACAATCACTATATTCCTTCACATTTTCTGTATCGAGAAAAGGTTCCAACGCGATTAGCTAGGGCATTTCGAGGTACGTTACCTTGAATTTCCGCAAGTCAATGATGAACTCATGTGCGCATGTTCCGTTCACACCCCTGAACAGAATTGGGTAGTGATTCTGCACACAACCCACACCGCAGGAGTCAGCTTTTTTTAATTCATAGATACATAAATAAATTAGGGGATATATTGGGGGATATATTAGATCTATTTTGTGTCACGTCTGTAGTACTGAGTGCTGAGAAGTAATCTAAACCAACCTCCAGTCGCTTCGCCATGTAATTAGCGTTCAAGATTGCAAGCTTAGACGCGTCTGTCAAACCCTTGTTGCCCATCATTGCAATGTAGATATATGAGATTGGCAGAATCAATGCTGAGCCGTAAGGAGCAGCAGAAATGGGGCCAAGAGGTTGAGTGTTAGCCGGTCTTGGGAATCCTCCGGTGCCAACCTGCAGTTCGAGTACTCAATATCAGAAGCCGGCTCGAAACTATTTACTCACTGTCAACATCGTCAACAATTACTCACCGCAACGAACACTAGACAGCACAACGAACAGTAAGCAAATATTAAAGCCAATGGCCTCGAGCTCCTGTAAAAAGCGTAAATCACATACCACAGGGTGTGATGGCAAGAATGGAGCCAAATGCTTCTTCACTCCGATAGGTCCCATTCCAGGACCACCTCCTCCGTGGGGGATACAGAACGTCTTGTGCAAATTGAGATGGCACACATCGGCTCCAATGTGACCAGGACTGGTCAACCCAACCTGAGCGTTCATGTTGGCACCATCCATGTACACTTGTCCACCATATTGATGGATGATATTGCAGATTTCATCAATGCCTTCTTCGTAGACACCGTGCGTGGATGGGTAAGTCACCTGCACAAGGTCAAAAAAACCAGCCACATCACTCATATGCAGAATTGACAAGAACGATTAGTCGGAAGAATATTACGACTCTTCAGTTACATAACTGAGCTAGATACAGCTGTCGTCACCAACAGCCAATTCATCGTTCCACAAGACAATCGCGGCCGAGTACCCGCGTTGTTGCTTACAGACCAAATATAACAATTTAAATAATCCAGGCCATTCACTGTGGACGAAATTGGCCTGAAGCCCACTAAAGAGACGGTAACCCAACGTCCTCCTTCAGGATTACTTCGTGATGCTCAATACATTAACTGAGTGACTGAGATCCAAATCGAATGTACATCTGTGAATAACTTACCATGAGAGCGGACAAATTGTCCTTGTGCTTCTCAGCTGCCTTCCTCAGTTCTGCGATATCCACATTTCCGTGTGCGTCAGTTCCAACAGTCACAATCTTCATTCCACACATTGCTGCGCTTGCAGGGTTTGTTCCATGAGCTGAGACAGGAATAATGCACACATCGCGATGCGCGTCTCCTCGAGCCTGAGTACAATCGAAATTCCACGTGTCAATCAAACCATCAAAAACGCGATCGCCGCCTCATCCAACACCATTAAAGTGCGCTGGGCAAAGAGAGAACTAGATTCAAACCCAACAGCGACACTTCCAGCACTTATGAGAAGAATGTCCCAAAAGTCTTACCAGGTGATAAGCACGGATAACCATCAATCCTGTATACTCGCCAGCAGCACCGGCATTGGGCTGCAGGGACATGGAATCGAACCCGGTGATTTCACACAACAGGTCACCCAGTTCTTTGAACATTTCCTGCACATCAGAGCAAGTCGTACTTCGAATTCAGGAAATACCTAAAACGATACTGAATCCACCAGCAGTGGGAAATGACCTGGTTAACCACAGAACCCCACAACAAAGACAGCAACACACACCATATCAAGCCGCACAAAAAGGTACCTGGTACCCTTGAGCCTGGTCCTCGGGAGCGAAAGGATGCAGATTGGCCATTTCAGGCCACGTAATTGGGATCATCTCAGTAGTGGCGTTCAACTTCATCGTGCACGATCCCAACGGAATCATGCTGTGCACCAAAGATAGATCCTTCGCCTGCAACCTGTGAAGATATCGGAGCAACTCATGCTCTGAGTGATACTGGTTGAACACCGGGTGGGTAAGGAATGGAGTTTCCCTCTTCAGGTTAGACGGAAGGTGACTCTCCACCCCAGCGGCAAGTTGCTCCGCAGAAAAATCAACCTGTTACAAACATATACATTAATTTAGACATCGACGATGCAACCAAAGTCCGAGTGAGATCAGAAGGAAAGACAGCAGGAACACATCATCATGTGAACCGGTCATTCAAGAAGCATGTTTAAAAAGGATAAGAAGTTTCTCACATTCTTGCCTCCAGCAAAACATTTGAACAAGGTGTTCACATCTCCGATCGTCGTAGTTTCGTCGAAAGACAAGGTAACCTGGCCATCCATAACCAAGAACATGAGATAAGAACCAACTACGGTAATATTGCCTCGGTGCAATTGTGCTCCAAAAAAGAAGAGAAAAACAATACACGAGAATTCGGACCGAATATTACGAGATAGTTGTCAGGCTCACCGAGTTGGAATCGAACACTCTCAAATTCACACCGTGTGCAGCTGCGTCATTTTTAATTTTCTCAGCCTGTCCTTCACCAACTGTAACCTTCACTGTGTCAAAGAACGATGCAGATCCAACTTGGAATCCCAATCTTTTCACACCAGAACTGAATACCGCGGCCAATCCATGAACCCTGTTCGCAATTGTTTTCAAACCCTCGGGGCCGTGGTATACGGCGTACATGGCTGCCATGTTTGCCAATAAAGCCTGTCACAGACCCAACTACGTCAATCAAAAACTTCAAATCAAACCCCTCAATGCAACAAGCAACAATGAAGAGCATTAACGAGATGCCAGGACAAGGGTATACAACATGCAGTAGACAAATGCGTAATTCTCTCAGAAAATTGATATGAGAAGATTATTTTTTACGCATTCAACTGATTAAAACAGATTTTCACACAGTTCAGAAGACCTACCTGAGCGGTACAGATGTTGCTCGTCGCTTTGTCACGACGGATGTGTTGCTCACGAGTCTGCATGGCCATCCGAAGGCATGGTTTTCCAGTGGCATCAATACTTATGCCGATGATACGCCCGGGCATAAGACGCTTGTACTCTTGAGATGTTGCCAAAAAGGCAGCATGCGGCCCTCCATAGCCCATGGGAACTCCAAACCTTTGAGCAGATCCAACAACCATGTCCGCTCCCAGCTCACCAGGAGGTGTCAACATGGTGAGAGACAACAGGTCGGTTGCCATCACCACCTTCACTCCGTGTGCGTGGGCATTCTTGACAAAATCCGAGTAATCGTTCACCGATCCGTCAGTAGCAGGGTACTGCACCAAAACTCCGCTCACATCCTTACTGCTGTAATCAAATTTCTTGTAATCAGCCACCACAACGTTTAAACCTAGACCGTCCGCTCTGGTCTTGCACACCTCAATTGTCTGGGGGTGGCAGTTGTCAGCCACCAGGAAGGTTTTCTTCCTGCCACGAGCGA
The DNA here is from genome assembly GCF_059467195.1 of Physcomitrium patens. Lineage (NCBI taxonomy): Eukaryota > Viridiplantae > Streptophyta > Bryopsida > Funariales > Funariaceae > Physcomitrium > Physcomitrium patens. The sequence goes on along the minus strand of NC_143434.1, from coordinate 2,536,218 downwards.
TGTTACTACACATTGTCATGGCTTCCGCCGCAGCAGTACCTTCGTCCAACAACGATGCATTGGACATCGGCATTCCTGTGAGATCCGTGATCATGGTTTGGAAGTTCAGAAGGGACTCGAGCCTTCCCTGCGCAATTTCGGCCTGGTAGGGGGTGTACTGCGTGTACCATCCGGGATTCTCCAGAATGTTGCGGAGAATCACAGTCGGGACGTGGGTGTCGTAGTAACCCATTCCAATGTAAGACTTCATCACCTTATTCTTGGATGCCATGGCCTTAAAGTGTGCCAACAGCTGACTCTCTGTCAATCCCTCCCCGTACTTGCTGAGATTGAGGTCGGGCCTGCGGATGGATTTAGGCACGGTTGCATCGATCATGGCGTCCATGCTGTCGAATCCACACGCCTGCGCCATCATCTTCTGTTCCTCGAGGGTAGGACTATTGTGACGCCTCTGAAACGTGTCGCTGGGCTTCAATGCCTCAATGGAAATGGTCCTGGCTCCAAACGGAAGCTGGACGATTCCATTCCCGCTTCCACGCAGCAACGAAGCGCCAAATCCTCGACGCGTCTCATTGCAAGCGGTAGCTCGTGATACAGACCGGGACCGGAGAGTCGACGGAGGCGCGGATGTTCGACGCACCACCTGCTGCACCAAGCGTTTCGCAACCTGATGCTTCGCCCGCTCCATCACTACTCCTCCTCCTCCACCTCCCCCCAACCATACACACCACAAAACGGCAAGAGAAATCACAGTCACGAACCAAGACTCACAACCCAGAAAAACCCGCCGTGTAAGAAATTGGGCCGTAAGTGGCGAGGATAGACGGGGAGGTGGACCAGCGACGGCTGAGCACCGCTCAAGCACTCACGGGGCCGAAGGAATGAGCAGGTTATCAAGTAGGAGTTTCGGCGATCGGGCTTTTCAATCCGGTCCTACGTTCGCTACCTTTTTGGGAAACTCTTCGAATTTTAACATTTGTTTAATTCGTATCTTTCCTGTCTTGTGATTCTCAGGCTGCGGTGGAGGCGTGAGGTTCCTGCCGCAACACTGATCCAGTGCGGTATGTGACTCTGCGACTCCGGCATTCGTTGGCAACACGTTTGGAGGGTGAAGGTGCGCAACGACACTCTTCGCCGGCCCAGGCCTCGTGTCAGCCTCGTTTCAGTTATACCGTCCAATATGCGGAGTCCTAATGGGGGTGCTCCCAATACCGTCCCCGGTACATCCTTCCCCCGAAATCTCATTCACTCGTTCGGTACCGCAGTCACAGGTCCTCCTTTCACCCGTACATTATCCACGAACGCTGTGGTGGGCTCCACCGCCGTGGGTCCGATATCCGCATTCTGCAACTCACCCTCAGCCTCACAAGTAATTCGCATATAGACTCCCAACGGGTTACGAAAACGTAATAAAGTTTGCGAAAAAGAAAAAAGAAAAAGTTGAAGCAGGAAGTGGTTTGCTTAATTAAGTACTCACAGTAGGATCTCAAATGAATGAGGTGCCATAGACCCATTATTATTATTATTATTATTCTATTTCTTCCTAATAATATTTGTCTCTGCAGCAGGTCACGTGCTTTTTCATCCATTTCGCTCATCAGTTCTAAACAACACTTTCTTGTGCCCTCCATCCGATGACGAAAGGTGATGAATATGTTGATCATGTCATTCATTTACATTAATAATATTTTTTAATTTTTTGATTTTTTCAGTGTGTGTGTGTTTGTTGGAGCATAACTTTTCGACTTGATGCAATTTTGAAATTCTATTTCATGCTATTACATCATGTCAAGCTAGATCCACTGTACCTGTAGTATATGCAATTGCAATATAATTAAAACTTTTAAATTTTCTTAATCATGTTCAGTAAATGTTTGTTCATTTAAATTTAAGTCAAGTTAACAGGCTTGTGCTAAAACAAAGTTTCGTCTGTTAGGAACATCGTCATATTGAAGTTTGTTGATTATGTACATTATATATAAAAGTTTGTATGATTTATCATACAGCAAAGAGCATGAATATATTTATATGTATGTGTATATGTATACATACATACATTTTACTACCAAGTCTAATCTGTATTAATTATCTTCTCAAAGTGTTACAATTTACGCAATATGTTTAATTTTTGTACTGTCTGATTTAATTTTATACACTCTGCAGAGGTCTATCTGCAGAGGCATTATTTTAATTTTTCTTCAATTGTTTCATTAATAAGCAATGCAATGTGATAATCTTGTACATTCTAAATCAATTTTTAGAAATACACATGCACACACTGGATTTTAATTGAATTTTAATACATCTTAAGACAAATATATATATATATATATATATATATATATATATATTTTAAAAAATCTCTGTTTTTAGCAACGTGAGAGATACTCTTTTGAGAAAGAAAAAAGGTTCATTTAAAAAAAGGAACACATTTGCACAGCAAATATAGAAGACATAAACACACACACAATAAAGATAACAGAAAATATTTATAATTACTTACATTTTTTGTAAAATTATGAATAGTGTTTACAAACACAAAGTATGAAAGTGTGGCATAATATGAAGTTGAGGAGAAGGTGTTTTTTTTTGTTTGATTAATGCACAAAATGTAATCAATTTTATTTATTTCTAAATCTTTTGATCTAGTACTATTCATCAATTACATATAGCCTAATTTGTAGCCTAATTGTAGCCTAATTTGTGAGCTATTATAGCCTAATTTGTAGTTCTCAAAGGTATTTAGAATAGAAAAATAATAGCAATAATAATAATAGTAAAGATAACAACAATAACATGTACATATGTTTGAAAAAAAAATAAAAAAATAAATGTTTTAAATGTTTAAACAAACCATTATAATGAGATTAGCTCTAGTTGGATTATTTTGTCCTACTTTAAGTGAAATTTATTTTAATTAATATTGATAAAAGAAAATACAAATCTTATCAAAAACATCTTATTGATTTAACTTGTCAAAAATCATATTGTAAATATATAATGGATAAATGGAACCACTAGGTGGACACTCTCTTTCATTGTGAGCATGCCTCTTGTGCAGTACACCCTTGCAAACACATCATAAACTTCTTATTTATACTATACTAAAAACTTTTAAGATACTATACAATTAAAGACAAGTGTGCAAATTGCTTATTGCATTTATAAATATTGTATATTTTTTATTCTACAATCTTTTTATTTTTTATTTTTTTAGAATTATGCATTATAACATAATCAATCTAATGTCTTTTTAATTAATCCAATGTTTTATAGTCAGTTCAACCTCATTTAGATCCATATATATATATATATATATATAAAAATTACGTGTTTTGTATATATAATTTTTGATTATTTAATTTTCATATAATATTTTTGCAGAATCAATGACCTCCAAATTTATATAATATTATATATATATATATATATATATATATATATAATGTGGTCTACAATACAATTAAATCTATCACTCTTTCACATCTTGTGCCCCTTGTCTTCCCGACATGCTCAATGGCACTCAGAAAATCCGAAAAATGAAAGAAAATATTGTCGACTTTGCTCAACTTGAAATTTTTGATAGCATGAGAACAAAAAAATTTCAACAATTTCTAATGGGTCACAAAGCTGGTTATACTTGAGACAAAACCTAGGAAGATGGAAGGCCCGATCGCAGCAACAATCCGAATGAGGGTTAGGATTTCTGAATGGTAATGGGGACGCGTTGCTCAACAGCGACGAGATCCGCAGCGAGCGTGTTTAATCGGTCCACTTGTGAGCGATTTCGAGTGGTCTGCGAAGAACCCAATTGTCGACCTCGAGTTTGGATGGTCCTAGAAGCCCACCTTAGATTGTGGGGTTGTCGTTTCAGATAGAATGACTCTGTTTGCGTCTGGAAAGTGTTGCAATGTTGCACGACCAATCTGATTCCAAGCTTTCCTCGTCTTTTGTCCGCTTTACCAGCAATAGAGTTCTTATTCCTCACTCTGGTTTGAAGAGATTTGCAGATATTTCGAGTTGATATTAGCGCTTGTGTGTAGACCACAAGCATGCACGGAAAGTGGTTTCCGTCCGTCGGGTGCTCATATCTCAATGCTGTGAAGCATGATCGATGCTGAAATCCCTACACTAACTGACATTGATGGAGCTTTAAAAGTTGATCAATTTGCAGGTTCTTGTAGGAAGTGGATTACACAGATGTGTGGTGGTTTGATGCTGGCCAGCTGTCATAGACTCCACTATCTCCACATTCGCTTTCAGGTTTATCATAGCTGGATGAACGGGAATCGTTCTGGTGCAATTGCCGGTCGGTATCAGTTAACGATGCTCCCCGTGAATCATGGCTGAGGAAAAGCCACAGCCAGTCATGTGTTAACGTTTTTGCGGTGATGTCGATATGGTTGATAAGGTGACCTAATAATCTCCTGTGCACACTCCAATGTGTTCACCTCTGAATTCTGTGCGACTGTAATATTTAGGACAAGATAAAGAGAACTCTTGTCGTGAACTCGTGTGCATAAAAATATAAATTCTACAGGGCCATCGTCTGGGGTTGCTTGGTTCGAGGCACCGAAGCTGCCAACGAGCTTCATGGACGAGTGCACAATGCGCAAGTAGTTTAATATCTCATTCGCTTCCTACTGTTTTCCTCTACCCAGCACCAAGTCATCGCCATCTGTGAACAAGTCATACCCAGAGGAACATGCTTATTCTTCGCGAGACTCGGTGCAACTTTGACTCGAATGATGCCAGGTCTGTAGTGATCACAATCAAGAGGAACAAGTTTCCAAGTCTCGATGGTGAGCGGGAATCGAGAAGACAAAAATAATTTTTCCATGCAGCACGTCCACCCTTTTTAATGTGCTGAAGCGGTGAACAATCGCCTTTAAAGAAGTGTAATTTCGATTACCACGTTTCACAAGGCTTTACCTCAAGTGTGTAATAAGCAAAATAAATTTTGAGAGAATTCGAGACGGATTTTTAGCCAACAATGAGTTTCCAAGCCCACGACTGGTTTTCTGTTGTTAGGATCCACAATGCTCGCCGCCAGCTTCAAAACAGACACATAGAAGATCAGATGTATGACAAGCATTACGGCAGGTGTCCTAGGTCCTAATTGAAATTGTTGAATGAAGAGTTGAGAATGTCCAACATGTTGTGGGAACCGGAGTCCTTTCACAATCCTAAACAACAGGTGCTTGCTTTAAATCTGAGAAGGCCAAGCTTGTACGTAGGAAAGCGTTGTAATTCTGCGCCTGTCACAATTTCCATGTCTTTACTCTTCAAGGAACCGGGTTGATGTTTTACACTTGTCGTAAAACCAGTACCTTGTAGTGATCACTAATAACATCTCTCCTATACCCGAAGTCATCTGATGTATCTTGCCTTCTGCAATGCCACACTTCTACCAGCGATTGCTATTACCGACCTGAAAGAAGTCCTACTCGTCTGACTTTCTCCGTAATTCCTAAATTTAGATTTTCCGCCTTCACAACATAACTTTGAATCAAATTCTGAGCAAAAACTGGGTCGCAACTTAGAGGTTAATATCCATTCTTTACTTCAAATCTCCTGCATGATTAAAAAATATTATTTCTGCAGGTTCGGCCTACCCTACTAAATCATCTTTTGTAAGCTGCAACTATTTCATTGCAGCATTCCAAAGAGGACATTTGTGATGGAATTTGCAAAGAGTAATCACGGTCGTCGATTCCGATGCCATTAATATAGCACTCCATTTTTGCAGCACTGGTTGAGTAGGGACATTAAATACCTAACACGAAGTGCAGCACACAATGTGATCTGCCAGCTTTAGGGGAAACAGTTCTCGTTTGAAGCTTCTCTCCGATATGCTCATGTTAAGTTATTGTGCGCTATGTTATCCAATACAACATTGTGCATAGATTACTCCTAAATCAGGATATCTTCTGATATTAAACCTCAACCCTAACCTTTGATATCTCACGATACTGTTCTCGGTGTGGTTGTGCAGTTCTTGAGGTTTAAGTGAAACGTAGAAAGGTTTTGAGAGAAGTATAGGTTAGATTTGGCAAGGTGGGCATGACAGTGCACCTACTGCTGCAGTCGGTGTGGTGGTGACAGTACCCAAATGTAGTATCAGCTCCCTGTGTCGAAGTAGTTTTGCAATTCGGTTGGCTAGTGTTGTTGCTTCTGGTGAAGATGGCTCTCACGTTGGGTAAATTAATTTCAGGCGTTCCAAACACGCGAGTTGTGTGCAATCCGTTTTATTATCAGCGAAATTTCTCCTTAGTCAGCTTTATTTTGAAACGCCCGGGCTGCTGTGTAGGCATGTCTTTTGTAGATAGTTTTCCAATTCATGCTACATTAGATTGGAAGTGGGCTAATGTGGCGACCCACAGAGGGGTCTCACTGAACCTGGCTGACCTTTCTTGTTGCTCGAGATCTCTGAGCTCGTGGAATCGCTCTTATGGCGTCCCTGTAAAGCACCACTTAGCTCCGAAACTCCAGAGTTTTGCAGCTAATGTGCATAATCCAAGGCAATCCTTGATGTCTGCTTCTGCCACTTCTGATGACTCGCAGTCGACAACGCAGGCTGATGCAGCCTCTGTTTTGCAGTCGAACGAGAGTATGGCAGAGTTCGACGAGGAGATTTCTGAAGATGCCCTTCATGCTTTACGAGAATTTGACATGGTAAACGAAGATTTAGAGGGTGAAAATCAACGCATTGCTGATGTAGCGAGAACCGGGAGGCGTTCGAAAAAGATGTGCTACTATTTCACGCAAGGATTGTGTACTCTGGTAAGTTTCATACACTTTGCCGCAGGAGTCATTTGTGCTGAAAATTGTTTTGGCGCTTCGATGGGTTTGTCCTGTTACACATGGATCCTGAAGTCATTACAGTATTCTCATAAACTACTTGGTAGGGTTTGGGTTTGGTATATTGAAGGCTTTGTGCATCAGTCTCAGCAGGTCGCCCATCAAGGGTTCAGGTTTAGGGTTTAAGGGTTTAGAGGACATATAGTTTTAGCGAAGGGTTTAGCTGAACTTGCTCAGTGGTGAACTTTGTGAACATCATTCTCGTTTTTGGATCTTTTAAATCATGAGTTTCTTGGAGCCGGTGACAAATGCACCATTCTAGGACGAATTCATTTGTGTACGATCGGAGATTTTAGGTGTGTGAGCATGAGCGAATGCTTTAAAAGTGAATTTGTGAAGGGTTTGATGTGTGATAGTGGCCAGTACATTCTCAATAGCATACTATCTGTACAATTCTCAGTGCAGCGAGGGATGCATATTGATACAGATTGTAGAATGAAATTTAGAGTAGTCCTGCAGGCTAAGAGGCATGTCATGAGTTTTGCGACCTGACTCTGCGTACATCATTTTCTGTAGAGGTTGATTGAACATTCATTGGGAGCTGGTGTACTTGTAATTCAGGATCATCCCAGGGACGCTCTGATTCAGCCTTCCCTATCCTTTTTACAGTTTAATGGCTGTTATCGAACTTGGTTAACAATTTGCACTTTGTTCCTGGAAGTTTTGTCAAATTGCGTCCTTGCACAACATTCTCTGCCCAAGTCTAACAGAAACTCAAACGTTTTAAGGTGATGTGGTACGTAGATGGAGGACGAAAATCACACAGACAAGTTTAGCCATGTTTATCCTGAGCTCAAAGTGAGGTCAGCTGATCTGAAAAGGGTTAAGGAACAGCCATTTGAGTTCTACTTAGTACTGGATCTGGAAGGCAGGGTCGAAATATTGGAGTTTCCTGTACTTTTGATCAACGCTCAGACACTTGAAGTGGTTGATCGTTTTCACCGGTATATTCCTTCTTGATTTATTCCTTCTTTTCAATTTGTGATGCGATGGGCTGTATTGAATTCAAAACCTTGGAGACCAAAGCCTTTGAGTCCCGAAATTGCGATACTGAAATTTAAAATTTTTTTATTTGAACGGTGCTTGACTTTTTGCAGCTTCGTAAGGCCAGTCATTATGACGGAAGAAAGGCAGGCTGAATATATCAAGGGAAAGTATGGAAGATGGGGGTTGGACAGGTGTGGTGTATTATTCTTGTTTCTAGTGTGCAAATGTAAACACGCTGTGAGTTTAGTCTACAAATATGAACAGTATTAGAGGAATTACTAGATAAACGTTTCTGGCGTGTTTCTCAGTGAAGTCCTAAGATTTTGGATGCCGACCAAACATAAAGTCTGGTTCAATTCCATGCAGATCATACCATACTTCAATGAGAATGATGTATGCAATCAAGTTGTGGGCACCAAAATCCAGGTCAACAAGGTTAATGCAGGATATATAGACGCCGTGTCTTAAATTGCTGGATTGTTCTTCTTTTCTGAAAGTTTTTAAATAAATTATTCGTCGATGGGCAATAGTTAGCTCGGACCTTCGATCTTGCTGACCGATTGGACGATTGATTTTGACAGGGTTTGGCATGATACAGCTATCCCGTTTACAGAGGTTTTGAACGCATTTGAAAGCTGGATGGAGAGCCACTCGCTTTATAATCCTGAGGACCCGTCCAAGTTGACACGAGCTGCTTTTGTTACATGGTGAGCACTGGTTAATGCAGGACTCTTGGCACACAAATTACGTTAAAATAGAATTGCATATTTAAGCTAAAAATAAATACGTAAGCGTGTATTCCACAATCGTATTTAGATCAAGTACATCTTGCGTACAAGTTAGTACGCTTCTTGCCGCTATAAGTCCGTCTTTCATGCTTAGTGTTGAGATGTGAGGGATAGATTAGTCAAGTTAAATGAAATTGAACAATATTTTGTTCATTCATCTACATGATGGTTCATCTGAAATGGTTCTAGGAGTCAAATCTTAACACAAGTGAGGACTTCGGAGAGAAACTTGTTTCATTCAGGACTTAATGGTCAGGATTGGGATTGCAGTGGCAACTGGGATGTGAAGACAAAGATTCCAGAGCAATGTCGTGATTCAGGTATCGAATTGAAACCATATTTCAATGAGTGGATAAACTTGAAGGACATCTACTACAACTTTTACAGACGGCGGGTATAACCTCTTACTTTCATGAAAGCTTTATGAATTAGCTTACATTGAGGTGATAGGTATTTTGTACCAGTTTGTTTCTTTCTACGTACTCCAAAATCATCAACTGATTGCATCTTCAGTTTCAAGCACTTTTGGCCTTGATATGCTTAGAGGCTCATTTGGGTGGGACGAGTGTGGATTTCTATTTATCTGCTAAGGCAATGAATGTGGATTCTCGCAGGCTGGGGGAATGCTTGCAATGTTGAAAGGCCTTAATATACCACTAACTGGTACACATCATGTTGGGCTGGACGATGCCCACAACATTGCCCAAATCCTGCAGCGGATGCTCGCTCACGGTGCCATTGTGAGAATCTCTGCGAAAAGGAAAGTTAGTGATCCAAAAGCAGTGAGATGGACATTTTCAAACCGTGTGAAATAATGAATTCGGCAGTTCGTCCCTTCCACTGTCATCGTCCTTGTGCGCTGTCGTAATTTTTCAGAAAATGAAGTCTCACTATGGGAGCCAGCTGAAGAATCAGATCACAATAAACATCAAAGCAGTTTGTCTTGCTGCTGCTACTTTTGTTTACAGCTTGTACAGTAGTACACCTAGAAAACCCAAATCATGTGAAAGAGGGTCCACCGTTGTATGGTAAAAGTGGTTTTTTTTTTCGGTAAAGCTTTGTTTCCGACGGTGTTCTGTTTGTGCGACGTATGATACTATTCTCCTTGGGTATAGACAAATAACTTCACCAAAGAAATCATGCATGTCTTTAGCATTACGGATAATTCTGATATTCTTACGGACGGGAATCTACAACATACTGCAAATGTCAAAGGCCACGCCGATCAACAAACCCCATTACACTTTACATGTGAGCAAGAAAATTAGATTAAAGCAACACATCTGGTTGTGGATGCTTCCAAGCCAAGTATTTTTTGAGCTCGTCATCTTCCTCCGCCGACCATGACAAAGCTTCCCAAGAGCTTTTCTGCGGACCTGTTGGCAGTGTTCCAGTGGCAAGAGCTCGTCATTTACTCCGGGTCCTTGCAGCAGTCGACTCTGGAGAAGCATGAGTTATGCATTGGTAATTTTGTGGCCGAGAAGTGGAATGCTTTGAATGAGACAAATTCCTGGTTCCACTGAGATTGTGGCCATGGTGGATCTGCCGCGTCGATCGATCGTGCTGCTTCATGCACCGGAATTTGCGTGGTGCCGCCCTCGCAACCTCATTTCTCTGATAACCTGGCATGACTGGAGGGGAAACCCTAAAATTGTGAGTGCCCAAGCCACCACCATTTGGCTTCCAAGGCACCGACTTTGAATGACGGATTACAAACCCACATGAAATTCGTGCATGGTCTAGCGTATTCCCCCCCAAAAAAACACATCCAAAACTTCGACTTTTGGAAAACTTTGAAAATGATGCATCGGCTACCATTGCCACCCACTATCCCAAGACGACTGCATAGTTTAGTGTGGGAAAACTGCTACTTTTCACAATACCAAAAAATATGTACATATATACACACACAAATATATATTCACAAAAATGTTTTGTTTATATTCAGACATAAATTCTGCATTCATTTGTAGAAACTGATTATCAAATTGAATTGTTTTTTGAAAACTTTCCATCTCACATAAAATAAGCATAGTAATGCAAGTAAAAATTATTAAGTGAATATATATTTTAGAAATTAGAAATTAAAAACCTGGTATATGAAAAACTCATGCTGTAAATTATACATAATTTTTGTGATTTTATTGTTAAGAATATTAAATTATGAAAAAACCCAATAAAAATTATTAATTGTATCCACTTTAACACATTGGTTATGTTTTCCTGTAGAAATATTACTACAAAATTGTCACCCCTTTCAACATTGCAAGCATTCCCATCTAATTCGAAAACAAATTGAATTTTAAAAATCTTAAATGTGGTTGTCAAATACTGTGAGTCGAGCAGTAAATCATAATATGCTATAAAAAATAGAAACAATCAAACAGAAAATGAAAAATTGCGAGCATATGTGTCGATAAATCTTCCCATATTTTTCCAATTCAAAAAACACAAACACTAATGGTGTAAACTTACAAGAGTCATGTAAACAAACAAAAACGTTTACAAAAATGTATAAAGCAACTAAATAAACTATTTCTCATGACAAACGGACAATTGCAAAAGCTAACAATGAAACGCAACTACATTGAAATTATTCGAAAGCTAACGAATGTTAATTAATATAAAGATTGATTTCTTCATTAAAATCTTTGTTGTCCATGATTTGCTCGTGTGTATTTTTCACCCCAAATTTAGACTACTTTACAAATGTATTATTATCGTTTAATGAGGCTCGGTGGCCAATGGATCCAACACAAGCGTCTTATAGTGGGGAAGGTAAGGCGGGGAGGGGCTAGGTTTGGGACCAGGGCACAGCTTCGGATCCAAGCCTACTCCTTGTCCTCAACGAATGAATTGGAAAAAATGTGGGAAGTTAGGTGCCATATCTAGTTTATGACAAAGCCTTTTGTTTAATCTCTTTTAAAGCTCTTATATCAATAAAAATCACTAAATAATGGCTCCTTTTTGTTTGCATTTGGATTCAATGCCAAACCCTCCAAAGTTATTCATGTGATTCACACGCTTAAAATTAATAATTAACAAAAACAATTCTCTTTGGGAAGAAAAGGGGGAATTACAAAAAATTAAAAATTAAAAATTAAAGTGGGTATGTATTCCTCTTTTTACTATCCTCTGCCCGTGCTGCCCGTGCTGCCCGTGCCAGGTCAGACTTACACACACTTCCCCTCCCACCGTCCCATTCTTACTAAATTGTGAAGAAACTGTTCTTTGCATGGGAATCTGATTACTATAGAAAAAGCCCCATTTTCTTTGAACCATCCAAAGTATTTTGTTTTACGATTATCCACCTGGCAATTATCGTGTTCATTTCATTTTTTAATATATAATTATCCTCGTTTATCATTCACCACTGCATTGGTTTGTGGCTCTTGTTTGCTTAATTGGGTTCCAAATGATCCCCTGGTTTGAATGGGAATGGGAGATAAAAAAAATAGTCTTGGTCCCCAGAAGTCTTGTATCTGTTTTGATTTAAAGAAATGAAGTCATGGGTTTGGTATTTTATTTTTTCAATGCTATTTGCATTATTTAATTTTGACACGTGGTAAAATAAAAAAAATGATTCCTGATTTCAAAGGCTTGGTAATTTATATATTCATGGTAAGTTTGATACACATTTGTGGTTTAGTTGTAGTCAATTTGACCACAGTCTGTGTCCAAGAATGAAAACTGATTTGAATTCAAATCTTGTGCATTTGCCAATTCTAAATCATAACACACCTTGTTATGTATATATCCATACACACTCTTTCATATCCAAAAAGAAAATTTACAATTTGGACTTAGGATGCCTCAAAAGTCAATACTATAGTGAAACAGTGCCCATTCAGCTTCAACTTTTACAAAGTTTGTAGACATTATTGTCATTGTTCTATTTTTATCAATACTATGAGAGATTCAAATCTTCAACATAATATAATAGTGTGTGTATATATGCATATATAGAAATAGATAGAATTAAACAAATACATAAAACTACACATTATTTTTTTTTGTTGTTGTTGTTGTTATTTATTTATTTATTTATTTATTTATTTTAATTCTCTCTATCACAATTTCAAATACAAATTTTTTATATTTGTGTTTAAGATAATAATAGTAATAATAACTACTAATGTTCACCTTATACTAGCTCTCCAATTTTGTAATTGTGATAATTCCATGTAGCATCTGGATGAGATCCATTGAATACAAAACACCAATTGAAATCCGAGTATCAAAATTATGATATTGAGGAAATCATTGAACAGAGAATAATCTCTCAAAGCTCAAAAAACAAAGTCAGAATCATCTAAATTTTTAGAAGTGACAGTTTGATTATTTTATTATTGACACACATTCAAAATTTGGGTTAGCATTTGCTACAAATTAAAAAATTCATTTGTAAAACATTTTTTTGCCTTGTATTAAGTTTTATCTTGTGGAAATAAATAGAATGTGGCGTGTAAGAGATGGACCTACAAGAGTCTTTTAATGAAATTAATATATATATATATAGTCCTGCTAACACTACCACAATTTTTGCCACTGCCACCTGAATCACATCAAAATTGATTCAAATTTTTCTTTTTGCTACTTCCACTACAACCATCTTATCATGGAGGAATATACATATTGGGAACATTAACATTTTTTAAAGATAAAACAAACAAAAAAACAAATCAAAGAAACATGTTGAGTGGGTGGCAGTTGATGGTGGCAGGGAGAGACAAACCTGGAATGTTGTTTCAACAGAATTCTTCAAATGGTTCTTAAATGCTCTCTGTATGATATGATGGCAACACAAATCATTGAAACCATTTTGTAAAAGAGCATACGCTTGAAATGGGCCATGAATTATTTCAGTATATAAGGTCAAAAATTCTCTTTTGCTTGGGTGTGTTGGAGAGTTGTCACATTACATACATCCCCTAGTTCTTCCTTGTTCTCATTTATTTGTTTAGTTATTTATTTTGCAAGGGTTCTCAATGGCCATTTCAACGTATGAACAGGTGGAGACTCGAGGTAAGGCATCCATGTGCCACATCGTCATCAAGGGGAATCAAAACAATTGGGAATCAAAAGAGGGAATATGCTTGTTGTAGATTTGGCAACAACCAGCAGCAGCAACCCTAATTATGCTGTCCCAGCTTGACGCATTCAGCAACATTGGCTAGTTTTGTGTTTTTTTGGGGACTTGATTTAAACCAACTAGTTAAACAAAGACCATACATTCATGCCACAATTCCATAATCTGTTTAAATAGATCTGTCTCACCATTGTACTGTTCCACACATCTAGAAAAGAAACAATAATATAGTTTTACGGCAAATATTCACTGACTTTTTCTGAAGTTGTACACAAATAACATGGACTTGGAGGGGGGGGGGGTTGTGTATGTATTCATTTCAAGCACACAATAAACATTTTATGCCTTCCCATGCAATGATGCAGAAATTTACACCAACACCAATAAGCACACGTCAAAATGTAACCATTTTTAATCAAAGTGCCGACTCAAACCCTAACAATCAAGTCCATCCCCACGACATTTCTCCACTAGACTCTGAAACTCCATCCTGAACAAAACCCACAAAGGTTATCCACATCGATCGAATTTGTGTGGAGTGTCGTTGTTGTGACGATGCGAGAGCGAGCACAAGCATGAAATCCACCGCTACAGTACCACGATGATGGCGGGTAATCACAACCTTTCGCCGCGGTTTGGTCGATAAAGCAGAGTACTGCGATGGCGGGAGCGGAGTTCTGGAAGGGGGGATTTGTCTCGGTAGAATAGAGCCGTTTCGGTGCGGCCCTAGCTCCGTCGAAAAGCGGGGATTAGTTCAAGCGGGAGCATGCCATTATAAACCACAATCCGTACAACACCGGCGAGGAAAATTCAACAAAGGCGATCGAACAAAGCCTCGTGAGTGGGCCACCGCATCGGATGCTGTTTAGATTTTCCCGGCGTCTGGGGCCATGGACTTCGCCATTGGGGCTGTCCACTCTTTGCTGGTGATCTAACGAATCCGATCAAACGCGGTTCATGCCACGTAAGACAATCGCCGTTGCGGCATTCGGCGTCACTAAGCAGCCCGCAACGGCACCAACGGGGCCGCTGACGAAGGCGGCGGTGAGGTGGGCCTTCGAGCAATCGCAGGGTGGTGCTCGTATCTAGTGACCGTTGGCGATGGAAGGGTGGGGGGGGGGGGCAGGGTGTCAGAGAGCTGTTGGACAACGAAGGGTGGGCGCGAATCCCCCAAGAGTAGTACTCTGCCCTGGTTCTTTCATCGATCAATGAAATAGTAAAGAGCCTATTACTGTCATCGGTGTAATGATAGCAACGGTCATGACTGCCATGAATGCACGTAACGAAAACGGTCTTTTGAGGATGCAAATTTGGCGTAATCGGGGCGGAGTTGCGTTGTTGGGTCTTTCAGTCGTTGCGCCGTACACACCTGGGAGAGGTTGGTTGTGATGTGCTCGTGATCGTTGTTGCGGTTTGACGTGTTAAATTTGGCGCGCGCCGGTGTCGGAAGCGAACTGTTTGAGGGTGAACGAGGACTGTGTTGTTGGTATAGTGGATGTGTGCATTTCGTCGCCCCCGGAAGTCGACTCTGATTACGACCGCGGGGGCGAGCTCGAATTGTGATTACAGAGCTGTTTCGACTCTGTGCCGGGGGTGATATGGGGATCTAGGTTGCCGTGGAACTGAAACATATTCTTGCGCGTTTAATCGCGACTATATATATATATACATATACATTTTTCATTCTTTGGACTGTGTTGGTAGCGATAGTTGCTTTACGAAAGACCGAGAGTTGAAGGACCTTTGATAGTGGAGTCGAGCGAGCGGTGATCGCATTATTGGTTTGGTTTACTTTCCTCGCATCGGTGATTTCGGTCAGAGTTTTCTGATCCATATTCCCATCGTTCTAATTTCCTCCTAGTTTCATTGACTTGAAGTTGTGAGGATCGGTTTGAATTGCACATTATGAGTAGGGTGTGACGTCGAAAGAGTTGCTTGATGAATTCGATTAGTGAGTGGGTTCACAGACAGGAGCAATTGGAGTGTGCGGAAAATATTTTTTGTGAATGGTTCTTCCGTATACAGTAATCGTTCAGTTCATCTAGTAGTTCCATCTGTAGGCTGAAGAGCTCCTGTGCCGAGCTTGTGAGAATGGGCAAGAAGTCTCCAGTCATGAAGCTGTTCTCTGTGAAAGAAGCGGCCTCTCCATCCGGTGAAGCAGGTGCAGACATGGACAACAGGGCTCCACTGTCTCCAATTTTTGTGAGGCCTCGAAACAAAGTCGCTGCAGTCGCTCATCAGCAACAAGGTCTCGGCAACCACGTTCATCCGACCTCAGCACCCACATTGCAAGGGTTGAAGAAGAGCCAGATGCCGCCATCGTCTTTTTCTCAAAAAAGCAATAGCACGGAGTACGTGGAAAATATTGCGATCTTACCGCCGGGTACTCCGGACCATAAGTTTGCTGCCCCGTCCACTCCGAAGAGTTCAAGCAAGAAAAGATTTGGGTGGATCAACACCCGGCAGCAAGCTCAGCAACAGGAGGAGCCAGCCTCTGGTAGCCATTTATTTCCTCTATTTTCTCTCCTAGCGTAGGTTGTCTTCTGCGTCTTCGGTCTGTCACAAGCCATGCGCCTCGGCTGGGCCCTGGTTATTTGGTTCTCTCGGTAGTAGATTCTGACCACAAATCCTAAGGGCAGTTTTCCAGTCAAAGGACCTGTGTTCGGTACAGCCAATCCTCTTGCATCCTCCTCGTGTCTGTTGCCGCGGTCTCATCACTGAGGCTTCGGATTCAATATGCACGTAGATGAGCATTCTTTAAGAGCTCCTGCTTCATTAGCGTGTCGATGTTGAGAGGAAGGACTTGGATTGGATTCTGGAGTCTTAGCTTCGATAACCGTTCTTGCAGATCTTCATCGTTGATTGTTCGGGTTTGAGGAACTATTCAATAAGAGCTATGACTTTCTTCGTGCGTTTGTGACGGAGTATGAACCCCCGGATACTTCGTGTACGTTTCCCAGAATCCAAGGAGAGTGTGAGACTTGTGTTTCGTAACAACTCTCCGGAGACTACTCTTTCGAGTTATGTGGATCAACCCTACACGTGTCTATGGAATTTCGACTGGTGAATGCGTCTGTGTTCGAAGCTCGCAATCGTGATTAGAGCCACAGAGATTCAAAGTTTCAATCCGCGCACGTCTTGATGCGGCGAGGAATTTGAATTTTCGCACCTCGTTGATGGTAACGAGTGTCCAGCTCCTCTTCTCACACTTGCTCTATGCAACTATCGTATTAGGTGATTAGCTTGTCAAGGTTTCAGTTTTAGACACATGTCCACGAGTTCGCTTCGTCAATGACTTAGGGCAACCATTGTTCTACCAGATCGTCGAAGCTGAGAAGGGTCTAAGTTAGTATGACAATGGTAGCTAAGACAACCAGAACTTTCAAGTATGCCATTGGAGCTTCCTCTTCAGGTAATCTACTGTGGTGAGCTGTCCACCAGACGAACTAGATTCTTTTGCCCAAACCGCATTGACCAATGTTCTGATGTCGCGATTTGCTTCTTTCTATGATTTCAAACCTGCGAGTCTTGCTTGTAGTAGTACAATAGACGTGAGTCAATTCCCAAATAGGAGCAGCTTGAGTTTTTTACTTGACCCTGGGTGAGTTCTGTCCTGAATGGCCGTCCAAGCCAATGCTCGCCACAAGATGTACTGCATGACCTCTTCAAACTGCCGGTTATGATACCTCAACGTTCTGTCTGTCGTTCTGAAGTTTCGATGGTTCAATTGTGAATTGTTTTCAATTAGGACAACCGTTGGTGGGTTGTAGATCAGGGTACTCACAGTGCGGAGCTTGGGACAGCCGTGTAAGTCTCCTTGCCGAGGATGTTGTTAATCCGAGGACTTCACGACTGAATTCGTACTCCGATGCTAACGGAATCGACTGTTAGTGACACATGTAATTAGGGTTGGTGAAATTGTACACCACAATTTCGTATAGAAGTGGTGATATCATATCGCACTCTTAATAACTTCTTGTAGTCTTCAATTTGAGCAGGTCCTTTAGGGCTGAGGGCACCTTCAACTATGGGTTGTGGCTCTCCGAAGCATAATCCTAGAGAGTCAGGGCTGGAGTTGATCAATCACTTTTCAGATACAGCATCTTCAGCGTCCTCCACCTGCTCAGACCTCAGCATTCCATCATGTGCTAGTAGCAGCCTGTACTCGGGATTTACCACGTCCAGCAAGATGGGATCCGATACCGAATCCGCTTCAAGCACTCCAAGAACTACTCCTAGCAAGAATATCCCTCGTCCAGGAAAGCATGCACAAGGGAATTGTACCTCCAAAGTCTTGTCAATCTCAAATTCAGTTGTTAGTCTTCAGCAGAGTGCTCCGGCCTTCGAATTACAAGAAGACCCCGAATTCTGGAATGATCATAACGTGCAGGTGCACATACGATCATCGGACTGTAGAATGTACAGTAATCTCGTTGCCAACAGCACTAGTTTGTTTTATTTTGTGCATCTGGAATTTCTGTTCCAACGTTCCGGGTCGTCTTCTGTTGGATTTTATGCTGAGCTCGTGATATGACGGAGTGCAGGTTCTGGTTAGGGTCCGTCCAGTTAGCGCCTCAGAGGTATCAGGGCAGGGCTTCTCCAGATGTGTTCGACAAGATGGTCCCCACACCATAACCTGGCTCGGTCAACCCCAGACTCGTTTCTCTTTTGATCATGTTGCTGGCGAGTCTATCACGCAGGTATGTAGCAAGCTTCATACTTGAATTGCGATCTGATGTTCGAATTATCACTCCAGTATCAGTTTAGTAAGTGAGCTCATTGGCTCGGGCTTACTTGACTTGCAGGAAGACCTCTTTAGAGTTGCTGGTACACCAATGGTGGAAAATTGCATGCGAGGATACAACAGCTGTATGTTTGCTTATGGCCAAACAGGGAGTGGAAAGACGCACACAATGCTCGGTGACATTGACGACCTGGCAATTCGACCAAGCCTCCAACGTGGGATGACTCCTCGCGTTTTTGAATACTTGTTTGCTAGGATCCAACAAGTAAGTGTTTAACGTGATAGTACTACCTCAAGCAGATTTTATCGTTCTTCGAATATGCTCCCGATACCGTGCCCTTCTTTGCTTCCTGGAATTTTGAAGGATTCATCCTGGGGGAATTGTGCAGGAAGAGAATCTTAGGGAGCAAGAGCAGTTAAGGTTTGTGTGCAAATGCTCGTTTCTCGAGATATACAACGAGCACATCACTGATTTGTTAGACCCCACGTCCATCAACCTACAGGTAATTTTTTTGTCTCTGAGTTAACTCGGCTTCAGTCGTACTCTAAGTGTTTTCCTCTTTCGCAGCTAAATTCATCAGTATCCTACGTTTTCGATCTGCGTACAGATTCGAGAAGATGTGAAGACTGGAGTATATGTGGAGAATTTGAAAGAGGTCGAGGTCAAATCTGTCCACGACGTTGTGCAGTTACTAACTCAAGTGAGTTTCTCTGTCTTGGTTCGAATATCATCCGCATGTGGTAACGCAGATTGTGAACATCACTTCTCATGCTTCATGTTCTGTCACAATCTCAGGGTGCTTCCAACAGGAAAGTTGCGGCGACAAACATGAATAGAGAGAGTAGTAGGTCGCACAGCGTTTTCGCTTGCACTGTCGAAAGCAAGGTATGGATAATTGAATATAAGATTTTTGTAGGTGGACGTGCTTCACTACCTTATATAGTGAACAGTTCTTTCCACGTGATTAGCACTTGTTACCCTTTGGCACGTTTACATCGTGTAACACAGAAGCATTATTGAGGTTCGCGACAATGTCTTCATGCAGTGGCAGGCCAACTCATTGACCAACATCAGATTTGGACGTCTGAATTTAGTAGATCTTGCCGGATCGGAGAGGTTCGAATCTTCAGTCCCTAAATCAATTATTCAGAAATCAATTGATTTGGTGCCCTCAACGTAAAGACGGAATCACCTCCAATGTCTAAAGCTACCCTGCTGTGGGTTGTTTATTCCACTACAGACAGAAGTCTTCAGGGGCTGAAGGTGATCGTCTAAAAGAAGCCGCTAACATCAATAAATCTCTATCAACACTCGGGTATGAAATTCATCAATTTCAACTGACTCTTCAAACTCGGATTAGTTATTTGTCTGCTTCGAACATAGCGACCGACGGTTTACCTTCCAACAACAAAGTTATCAATAGTTGCTGTCTGTGTCTTAACTCTCTGATGGTGGAACTGTGGTCAGGTTGGTCATCATGACACTTGTAGATATCGCAAATGGGAAGCAGCGCCATGTCCCGTATCGTGATTCAAAACTGACCTTCCTACTGCAGGTCTTTCACTACTGAATTCAGAAACCTCATTTACTTGCCATCTGAACGTAGTGCACATGTAATGGAGAATTTTGCTTTTGGTTACTCCCAGTGTAGCATGTGTACTCTTGAATGATGCCGTCGATATTTACCGGGTGGCTCAATGCACACGCTGTAGGATTCACTTGGTGGGAATTCGAAGACAACAGTTATCGCCACAATCAGCCCTTCCAATGGGTACTTATCCTTCTCAATCGATTTTCCACATTTAGGGTTGAGAAGTCAGATGTTTTGAACTGTCGCATATCGTATTTGCATCTAACATAGAGTAGATCAAGTCGAGGATTACCTGAGATGGAGAATTCAGCTATTATTCAGAAGCACTCTAGGATTGGGAATAGCTGAAAGACCTTTCCCACTTAAGTATCTAGCCCTGAGGTGAAGTGTGTCCTCGTATAGTCGAGGGATAGTCCTTGTCAATAATTGTCAATCAATTCTTTCACTCAAGATGACTCTGGTGTTACACGCAGGAATGCTCTGGAGACCATGAGTACTCTGAAGTTTGCCCAGCGTGCAAAGTTAATAAAAAACAGTGTAAGTAATCTCACCAGCACTACAGAATCTCGAACAGTCTTTGACGGAGGCTCTGGCGTGGTATTGATGGTCTATCTGTTCTGTCCAGGCTCATATCAATGAGGATTCTTCAGGGGATGTTAGCGCTTTACGTCGTGAAATCCAGCAACTGAAGGTTGGCACTAGTACGATATCTTTATCTCTTCGTATAGAAATGAAGCGTAAGGCTTGCACATTTTATATGAAACTCGCCGTCATCTACCTAACAATCCTTTTTTCGATTTCTCTTGATCTGGTGTTTAACAGGAAGAGATCAACCACCTGAAGTGTCAGAACGTCTCGGCAATCCTTCCATTAGAAGGCGATCACCCTAATGTGGTTGCTGCGAATCCTGCCCCTACAATCAGCTCAAACAACCTACTCTTAAAGGTATTGAAGAATCGCTCTTGGACAAACACTGTATCTCGAGTTTGTTTGTTAAACTTCTATTTAGGTTCTCACCTTACTCGCATTCTGGTGCTGCAGATTAGGGCTATCGAGGCTACGCTTACTTCTGCCTTGAGAAGAGAGCAGCAGGCTCAATTGGCAGCTAAACGATATGCCACCGAAATTGACCAGCTGCAAACTCTGGTAAGTCGTGATTTCTACACTGTATTCCGACAAATAAGAATGCTGTCTCATTCTAATACCTGTAGGACTACCTGTTTAATGTCGATAGAGCTAGTTGAATCCCACATCATGGACATTTAGTATGTTGTGCGCATGATGTACATCACCCATTGAGAAACTGATCGTGTGGCTGTAGCTGTTCCCCAGTTCATTGTTATGAGCATGGTTGGCTTTGCTTGTGCTTACGTTGACTGTCTCGGAACAGATCCAACAGCGTGATCAGAACACCCAGAGCAGTAGAATGATTCTTCGGTTCAGAGACGAGAAGATACGCAGATTAGAAGCAGTGGTGGGCGGAAAACTGCCAGTCGACCACTATCTGATTGAGGAGAACAAGAAATTGGCTGAGGAGCTTGATCTTGTAAGATTACAAGTGGAGCGGAATCCAGAACTCACCCGGTTTGCAATGGAAAACATTCGACTTTTGGAACAACTCCGAGGGTATAGAATTGGACCTACTCTTGCGTTATCTAATCTATTTATGGATCTGCTCTTTACTGATCATTGACATAGGACGTTGTACGCGATAATGGATGGAAACGGTGCGGGATACCTGCCTGCTTCTCAACTCATCGGTTTGTTAACAGATTTCAAAAATTCTATGAGCACGGAGAGCGTGCGACTATTATGGAAGACATTGGGAATCTTAGAGACCAGGTTATTCTTCGCATATTCTCTTGTCGGGGTTTGAGAGGGGGGTTTCTGACTACGTATTATTGAGTAATCGTCTGTTTGATCTACTTAACTTACACGTAGTTTTCATTGTTCTGACATTGGCACCGATTGGCAGTTACTAGAAATGACAGAAACAAAGCTCGCCCTTGAACAGGGAGCTATGGCTCTTTCGAGTGCACAGGTTTGTTACTGAGCTGGACACTATCCCTCGCTCTATCTTGTAGAAAAAGCTCCGTTTCTTTTTGTATCGACTCTGTTCTGCTCTATTTGTTGTAGACTAGACTTGATAACTTGTCATTGAGACTCTCTACGCCTCAGAGCCCGAGAATGCATTCTGAGGAGCCTTCGTTCTTGATTGTTCAGGCAGACAAGTACCGCAAGGAACTTGAGATCTGCTGTAACGACTTGAGCACCTGTTTGGAGATCAACTCGGCATTGACTAGGTAGGGCAAACTGCCGCGATCTAGGCAGAAAGTTTTAGGTGACTATCTAGGTTATTAAAATGCGATTTCCTCTGCGTCTGGTTTCACACTGTTCGTCAATCCCTCTGCAGACAAGTGGAGCAGCTGAAGTCACAAGTCGCACAACTTAGTGCCCGCTGTCAAGAGCAGCAGCAAGACTTGGATTTCCTCAAGGTAAATTTAATCTTGAAGCTGTATGAATATCTTTGAATGGCGGTAGCAATGCATGGAAGAGACTTTTACTTGTTTTGACTCTCTCTTGCCGACCTGAATAACTTGGTGATGCACTACAGGCTCAACCAATGGGACGCCTGGAGGAGTTAGAGTTGGAAAGGTCTGTACACTTGCAAATCATCGAGGACTTGAAGGCTCAGCTTCAGCATCAGCAGGTTGCTTTATAATCACACAAGCTATCATCGATTTTTTCTTTTGTATTTTGTCAGAAGTGATTTGCTATGTACAGGTATTTTTCTTGGTTGCGATCTCGAAATCGATCCTAACATTGTTTGAATTGAGCAGAAAGAGAGCGAAGAGCTCAAACGAATCGCCCGTGAAGAGGACGTGAAAAATGTAGTTCAGGACAAATACACTGTACACCAGGCGCAGGCTGAGGTCCAAGTCCAGGTGATTGATGTATTATCTAGCTGGAACCTCTCGTCTCTCAGAGTACGGCATCTTTTACGAACTTCCGGGATTGTCTGCTGCTGAATTATTGACACGAGTTTTTCGTCTTGCTAGGTGCAGCGAGAGGTTTCTGTTAATCCAGAGCCGGAGCCTTATGCTGAAGCCTTCACAACTGATCAAGGTTCTTTATTCGATGAAGATATTGAGCAAATTTCAGTCTGTAACGTGAAACAAGCAGCAATGGAAACCGAGTTTGAGACATTTTCTGAGCTGATGAGAGCGAAAGCGTCACTCTTAGACGAAGATCTTGAAAAATTAGATGTGTGTACTAAGCGTCAGAGTTTGGAGTCAGAGTTTGAGGCATACTCCGGGGCTCTTGAGGAAAAGAAAGCCTACCTTTCTGAGGAGTTTGTGCGTCAGAGAGTAGCTGCGAAGACCTTAGAAATGGCTGCTCATTTCGAACCTTTTACTGAGCTTATGGAAGGGGAAGAGAACCTTTTGAGGGAAAGTTTGGAGCAAAAATGTCCAGACGCAGACGCAGGGATTTCATCGATGCTTGACAAATCCAGTAGTACGAAATCACCAGCCAATGGTCATTGCAAAGACTTAGGGACCACTCCAGAGCCAGAGACGGTGCCTCTCCAAGGTTCACATACTAATTCTGAAATTCCCGCGACTTCTCCCATGGTTTCAGAGCCGCAAGAGGTGGTACTGCTGGCGACTTCACAGGTGAAGTCAGACGTTGAGGCACGTCCGGCTCTTTTGGAGATGTCAGATATAAGTCCCGGGGAATCGGTGCTCTCTCCAGAACCTCAGGTAGTTAGTATTTCAGAAGATGTCTCGCCTCAACAGTTAGCTGTTGACATACTGGTCACAACTGAGGAATCCACATCGGCTAGAGATATCAAGCAGAATTTGTCGGTACCGAACTCTTCGCAAGTTGGTCTCGACACCAGAACGACCGGAGATGTTGAGGCAATGTCCATGGGTTCTGATCGTGAACAATCACATTTGACTGACATAAATGCTGCGCATGAAGAGGACCATGTCGGGGTGCGTAGCGACACCGCCGAAATGATCACAGACGTCGAGATACTCAAACAGCACATGGTGGACAAGGCGCATACTGTCTTGGATGGAGATACGACCAGAACTGAAGAGAGCCTTAAGTCGGATTAGTCAAAACTTAATTGCATGCCCTAAGGTTCTGAGTTAGCGGGCGAGAAGATCGGTTGCTGGAAAACGACGCCCCTGAGTTTCGTCTCAGGACGATTTGCGAGCACTAAAACTTATTTCTCTCCCGCGCCGACACATCCTGAAACCGCCGGAGTTAACATGTTGATAAGTCTCAGACAATAACCCCGTTGTCCGGGTACACAGAGATGCCCCGAGTAATTAAACTCAGATTACGACCCTCACTAAGTCGGCCATCATGTAGGTTCGTGCCATCCCTCCAAAGACGCTCTAGATGACGAAATCATTTTGTTCTGATTAGTGAATCATGGGTCGAGGATACCTGCCCTATTGAAATGCGTCTTTAGCTTGCTAAGCGTAAGACTCTGCTCAAGCTGCAACATACAGGATATTATTTGGGTTTGCAGAGGTCTCGGATCGCAACTGCAGCACATAGTGACGCAGACCTAATGGGAGTTGTACATCCGACGGCTGAAGCACTGTTTTGGCAAGTAGAAGAGCAGCTGTAAGTCGGACCATTTTTGCTTGACGTCCTACCACGGAACACTTACTACGACCGACCAAGCCTGAAGAGGCTTGACTCTACTAACCATTAATTGAGAGATATATACACACATATTCGTATAAGGCGGGGACCTACTCAGCACTGTATATCTAGGGAGCAACGTTGGCCTTAGGCTTTGTGGGCTAGGCAAGGATTTTTCTGGCTGCTGGCTAACTCAGGAGTTGAATCACGTTGATGGGAGCGGCATTGAACTTCGACACAGCCGGATTTTACTTCGAGTCAACTTGGCCTTCGTGGAATACTGTTGTCATGGGTGGTTAGAGTGACCATTGCACCTGTTTCGGACCCATCCATGCAAGTTTTTTTTCAGCCTGTACAGATTTCTATTCCTATTCGCTTGCCTAGGAATTTTCTTTCTGGGCCCGTAGTCCTGTACGGGAAAGTCGGTGTGATGTGATTCAAGGAAGGTTTGAATTCCATTCTCACCCTTTTAATTAGTTAGCTCAGGTTTGATTGAACCCGGAGATGGACCTGCAACTTCATGACTGCTGAACTTGTGTTTCTCTCACCATAATCTATTGTAATTCCACTTCGATTAAATGCCATTTATGATCTTTTTCCAGAGGTTACCCTGCCTATTGATGTTCCCTCTCATATCATGCTTATGACATTGGTTAGAATTATGCCTGTTGAATAATGATCACCTCAATCTCTTTTCATCGTTGTCCGTTCTTGTGACATCAGTGCTATTTAACATTCAATTTTAGGTTGTAGATAATGTAAAGAGCAAGAATCCTTAGTTACGTACGTGCATACCGACGCTTTAAAGGGCAAAATGCGAAATGTACTGAATGAACATTTATCATAACATTTAACCAAATGATCCATGTTTACAACAAATCTTCTGGATCCGACCAACATCTCTACAAGAATATAGCACTAATATGAAATCTAGTAAACTGGACATTGACTATACCTCCTACTTAATAACACATACTATTGTTGTGTGCATGTGACTAAGGAGAAGGATTACAAGGCTCAAAGAACATGTCTAATACTATACCTGAAAAAACCTAACTGGTCCGATTCAGCTCAGGATTCGACAGCATGTCGGAAACAAAGTCAAGAAAACTCTTTAAAGTGCGTGAAAATGCAATATTTGTGCAGAGAGCCGAGGGAAGTCCCGGAATCTTGCAATGTTGATTCCGTGCTCGTCGTCATCAAAAAATCCGCCGAATCTAGCTGCCGTTATTTGCGATTAGTCGATGAGCTGCAAATGGGTGCTGAGCCATAGGGTGCCTGGTGTCCCTGGCTTCCCCGCCAGCTGAAGTCGTGCAATGGCGTGCTTCGTATCTTGTGACGTGCTCGAATCGAGACATCTCTGACACACACACACACACACAGCCGCGATGCCAGAGGATACAGCGGAGCCAGAGTCAGAGCCAGAGCCCAGGATCACACCCCACGGGACTGATACCAGTTGAAGCTTGGGGTGTACATGACCTCCACAGTCTGCCAAAGCGTGACAGGACCAAAGCTGCGCACACACCACCCCATTGTCTGGCAGCCAGTCTGCCTCGGTCTTGTTGATCTGCTCGCGAGAAAAACTGAGTTTGAATAGTGTATTGGGTGTTGATCGGGCTTACGCAAGGACCATGAGTGTCTCCGCAATCATGTCCATTCGCCGCATTTGGTGTGCGCGTTACGGTTTCGAATGCAATCCGTCCGTGTACTGGTGGTAGTTTCACATCTGAGCTCGGAAGACAGGGATGCGATCGAGTCGGTGAGTTTGTCAGGAACAAGGTGTGGTGCAGTTGATAAATTGTATGCAAGGGAGAAGATGGCGCGGAGTAACTTCTGGGCGAAATATTGGTGCTACAGGCCTTTTGATCACAGCAGGTAAGCACAACTGAAGCTTAGCTTTAGTGAATCTAACCTCTTGAGAGTAAAGCTTGAATCTACTCTGCTTGCTTCGATGTTGCTTTGTACGTCCTCTCAATCACATTCGGAGATGACTCTGCGACGAGAGTTGCTTGTGGAACCCAATGAAATTCCTAGAGATAGCAAGTTCATTCCTCTGTTCCAATTCACGAGGGTGTGCGAAATAGTGAGACTTGTAATGAGATGTGGTTAGTGTTCTGCGCGATCTATCCATCAGGTTATTCTTTAATCCTCATTCCTTGTTCAGATCCGAAACACTGGACTCTGGAGGCGACTGTTTTTTTTGTTTTGTTTTGTGACGAGAGTGCTCTAGTAGAGGGTAAAGCCTTGTGCTAGGGCTTATGAATGAGGTGAACGAATGCAGTCTGTGCAGACCCATAGGGGGTGTCAAGAGACCTGGAGCATGGCGCAGATTTTCATTAGGAGAGTTGTGCGCGGCAACGAATAATTTCAACTACGACAATAAACTCGGGGAAGGTGTAATAGGTAGCGTTTACTGGGGTCAGCTTGCAAGTGGCGACCAGGTATATCAATTTCTTACGTCATGTTTACAAGAGCTATCTCTTCGACTTGCACTGCCTTCCAACCAACCGATGATCTTACTGACTACATTTGTCTACTTCATGTCACACTAGACAACATGCTCAGATCTAGAAATGCGCCGCGTATGAACAGTCGCCCGAGCTTGGAGTAAGACTTCTCACTGGAAGCGAATAGAGGAAGAAACATTCTGGCATCAACTTCATTGTATGTCGGAGGAGGCAGGCTTAAGCCATTAACTAGGCATGAGAAATCTCTTTTGTCAGCACTCTGAATGTGGGTGCCGACTTTACAATGATTTTGAAAGTTGAGGCCTCAACCAAATGTAGAAACCTTTGTGCAGATTGCAGTGAAAAGGTTGAAGGTGTGGAGTGCCAAGGCAGATCGGGACTTCGCTGTGGAGATTGAGATCCTCGGCCGAGTTCGACACAAGAACCTGTTAAGTCTGCTGGGTTACTGCGCGGAGGGACAGGAGCGATTGATCGTGTATGAGTACATGCCAAATTTCAGCCTCTACTCGCACTTACATGGCCACTTGGCTGTTGATTCCACCATGGACTGGGCGCAAAGAATGAACATTGCACTTGGTACCGCTGAAGCTCTCGCGTAAGTCAATGAAACTCATTGAAGACTTTTTTTCTAACCCTAATTCCTTTCTCAAAACCACGGTGTGATTAGGAATACTGATTGCTTTTCCTACTCTGATGAAATTGGATTCTAATTTACAGCTACTTGCATCATTCTGCAACACCCAACATTACTCATCGCAACCTCAAGTCTAGCAACATTCTCTTGGACGACAAGCTTAATCCGCTAGTAGCCGATTTTGGCTTGGCCATGCTCATCCCCGAAGTTACAGCACCGAAAGCAATCTCGGTATACTCAGATTCCAAGTCGGGAAAAGCCTCGGAAATCTGGGATGTCTTCAGCTTCGGTGTTCTGCTGATGGAGCTCATAAGTGGGAAGAAGCGTGCCGGGCAATTAGTTAGCGGAGAAAAGCAAGCTATAAGGGAATGGGCTGAGCCTCTACTGCAAGAAGGACAATTTCATAACCTCCTGGATGCAAAACTGCAAGGCAATTATCGAGAGGACAAGCTTGCAAGACTCGTGCAGGTACTGCCCTGGTGTTAATTAGTTCTAACACAATGATTCAATACTGGTCCCAATGTTGTGCGCCCTAACTATTTACTCATTTTTCATGGGGCAGATTGCAGCTCTTTGCTTACAAAGCGAAGCTGAAGAGGGGCCATCCATGCAAGATGTGGTGGAAATGCTCCAGGGAACACAAGACTTGGATAAGTCTCACCATGGTAAAGATGGGCTGCATCTTGAAGATGCCTGTCATTTCTAAGCGTAGTGAAGGCACTAATTCTGATAACATTTCAATGTCAGCACTTGTAGTGTAGATTCGTGCTTCAAATTAGTAGCCTAGGCACAAGAAAATTTGGAAATATTGACTTTATTTTGATCAAAATATAGTTCAGAGAGTAATTCAATACATTATACATATCACATTATCTTTCAAACAGTGTTCATCAAATTCATTTAATGTAAATGATTAAATAATCGGTACACAATATATTTCTTCTCATACAACAACTTTTAGAATAGAATGGTTATGCAATGACATTTGGGTGGTACATTACAAATGCGAAGAATCCTCTCCTTTCTAAAAACAAATAGAAACGTTTAGCAAGTTCGGTTGCTACAACTACGTGGTGAGTATACATCTCCAAATGTTGGAATGTACACTGGTAGCACGTCGGACTAGATTCATCAGTGCGACATCAACTTGATATACCAGCACAAGGCAACTCAAAAATAATACCCTCGAATGGACGTATATGGGTCGGTGCAACAACCCCGAGGTACGACGTACTACATTGAAACTAAGCATCCTCTCACCTCAGTTACATTTACACTGGTTGATGTGGCCACATATCACCTCCTCGTAACACAAAACTCTTGCACCCTTTTTGTAGTTAAGACTAGGTGGCCCAAGGTCTCAAATTCGATGGGCTCCTGGCTAAAGCTCAACGACAGCATCAACAGGATCTATTGACATTTACTTCGTATGCTAACCAGATAACAAATGCTAACCAGACCCTTCAAGATCCACCACTAAACAACCAGTTCTAGAATATGCGGGCCAGGTTGACTAAAATTGTAAGCCACATCGATTCTGGTGTTGGTAACTAGGGTAGATCTATATTTCCTCAATATTGACAATCTCTTGATGGGACAGCCACACTTGAGTGAGCCATGTGCATCCAAGCGCGCAGCAAACGAGCAGGATTGGCACAAGATGCCTCCAATATATTTAAGAGACCCGATCAGCTGGTTGCTATCCTCAAAGACCATACGTTTTTACCAGCTTCTCACGTAGTGTCCCATCCAAAGTTCCAAAATACTGTTCCCAAGAGTTGGATTGAGACAGCATCTGCAATATTAGGATCTGATGTCAGGTTGATTGCTTCAAGACATGGTAATTCTTTGCAAGTAAGAATTCCAATATTTGATAAGAACGTTTTTAGATCATACCTGTTTGTATCCATGTAACACTTGGGCAATTTCCGAAGAAAGCTCTTTACTCCGAATCTCCTATATTACAATCGCAATCAACGATACAAATAACAGACACCACCTATTTTAGTATGTTAAATCTCCGTTACGTACAATTGTGTCATTGCAACAGAACCAAGACACTATCAGCTAAAATAAGAGGTTGGAAGAGATTAATATATTCTAGAGTCATAGAAGATAAGTGCAATGTGCAATTCGCAAATACCAAATTACCTACTTGAGTCAATTCAAGGGCAAGACGAATGTGCTTACATGCCAGCTACCGATAGCTTCACACATTAATGCCAAAGAACTCACAGCACCGCCGGGGTTCAACCGCACCTAATATACCACCCCACACGATCAATTAGTCGACACTTTTTAATAAATTTCCTTCAATTCTATGAAAGCATCTTGTCAATCTAAAAAATGGCTTTCGATAATGCGGATATGTTCCTGGTTGGTTGTGATCTGCGAAATATACCATAGCACACAGGCCTCGAAAAGCATCTTCTTTCTCAAAATCATCTCGTATCCTGAGAAGAAAAGAAAAAATAGTAGTTTAAAACTGATACGAAAGAACGATCAAACGGTAAAACCAAGTTGAAGAGATTGAACAAGTAACAAAATAGATACAGAATGTTCATTCCCAGATAAATACATCTTGAACAACTTGCTCCAGCTAGGTAGCTCTGACACTAAGAGGATTCTTACTACAGAAAGAGAAGCAAAGTTACAATCAAATCCTTACGTGCAAAGCGCACGGCACCAGGTCTGCATGAAGTGCTCCATATGAGGAGCAACGATCTCTGGACAAACCCATCCCAGTCTTCCTAAGGTAATTGCACTATTCTCCAAGAGTGACTTGTTTAGACCCTGCACGTGTAGCTCGTGGAATCAATCAACAGCAAGGAATATAGAATAGCTCAGGAAATAATACAGAACCATTATTATTACCCTTCAAAGCGAAAAGACATGTGTTAAAGCGAAAAGAAGACGGGGGTAAACGTACCTCGGTATTGGAAAGGATGCGCACCAGCGGAGAGATAACTGTCAACACAATTGGCGAAATTTCGCTCCTAACCTGAATTGTCATAACTATTGTGGGCAACTCATACTGACTACAAAATTGTAAAGTATACGAATCATTTTGGTACTAAAATAAAGACGAGCAAATAAAGACTGACGTTTAAAGGTAAACAGTCAAATAAACTACCACCAACCTTCTAAGGGTTCGAACATTTAACGTTGGTTATAAAGGATCCAGCACACAAAAAGCTGAATAGGTGAGCTAATAATGTTCTTAACGTCCGTCTCAAAGGATCTTTCAGAACAAAGAACAAATTAACTACAATGTTGATTAACCAGGAAATAAAATGAACAGAGCCCAACCTTGATGGCCACTTCGCCAATAGCCCAGCATGCATTGTTGGCTACTGACACGTTCTCTTTTACGTTTTGTCCCTGCTATGCAACCACAACAATGAATGAGTTCAGAACAGAAAAAAAGTGTAAAACAAATATTGTAATAGTTTCAGAAGAATGCTATTTACCAGCTGATTCGCCGCTAAACTTAGAAACTCTGCAAGTCGGGGTTGCAGATGCACAGCGCAAGCCTGTAAATATCCAAACAAAGTGCCTTCGTCAGCAGACATACTCTATTTGTCAATTAAAAGGAGGTAACACAAGAAAAGATGGTGAATTGGCGTTCAATATAATCTAAAAAACTTTGACAATAATTTTAAGAATTTACCAGATACCAAAACAATTCTGAGAGATACGCTCCATACCTTGACGAGGTCACCCAAGAGGGCCAGAGCACTCTGACGTACGTCTGGGGCTTCATCAGTGCAGCACTGTAATAAGAGGTCCCGAAGATCACTTCTTGAAACCTGTACCACATAGAACAAGAAAAAGTACACCCATATCAAAAGATACGCCATAAGTCATCCACTAGTATCTGCATCATACCAATTGGTCATACAATGGGACTACATTCGGTATAACTGCAACACACTCTGCCCGGCAAATAGTGGCGAGTAAACTTGTCCAGTAAAAGAAAAATTAAAACTATAAACTCCCGCAATAAACCGAGGAAAACAATTTTAATTATCAAATGACGTAGAACTGAGAGCTGAAAAATAAATCCCTTCTAAGAAGTCATGGATTAAAATCTACCAAGTTCTCAATACTGCTCCCAAGGCCTTCAGCAAGTCCCGAGAGCAAATCTAAAGAACAAACTATAAATTCTTTGTCGTAATTCACGCCTGCGCTCTGAGGGTCGGCCTACACCAAAATGGGGACAATGCATTAGACGCAGTTCATTATGAATCTCACAATGCTAACAATACGTACCAGTAAAAAGCTCTAGTAAGTTGTAATAAGCAAGGATCGTAAGATAAAAAAGAAGTACTTGCAACATTAAATACTAAAGACGAGGCTCCCAGAATCAGTACAAATATTTCTTTCATGTTATAATCCCACAAGTACTGTAACACACCTTCATATTCTCAACTAACCCAAGTTAGGATGACCGTTTTGAAATGCTGGGAAAAGATAATGAGCAAGAGAACATTCCACTCATACCTTAGCAACTTGATGTGTACGAATCAGATTGATACACCTCATAAAGACAGGTTCGGCATATTGAATGAAACCTGGACCAAGTGCCTGGTATGATCATACAACAATATAAGTTCTAGTTCAGACCTATGCAGGAGAGACCTTTAAGTTGCATATCCAATTTCAACTGTGGCATGTACAGACCACAATTTATAAAAGGTGCAGTAATCGTAGCTTAGCCAGCATTGGTAGAGCAAAGAAACCACACCTGAGCTATTGAAGTAAAACATTCAAGCAAAGGAAATAAATCCTTGTCATTGTCTGATAGCTGCTGCCACTTAGAAATCAATGGCGGCATCAAAATTTCCAAATATTTTGGCTGCAAACAAAATATGACAGTTGGTAAAAACGTTAGTACAAACAAATAGCAACAGAAAAAGCGCCTTGTTCTATTATAAGAACAAAATGTTTTTAACGTCCTTTGTTATATTTGTCAATCTGCTTTGACATAAGCGTAAAAGAGATATTGTATTTAGAAGTCGTAACTTTGAAAGGCAAGGAAATGAAATAGCTTACATTATTGAGTTCACTTCCCACCGCATCCGCTAGTGTGCCAATAGCATCATATAAGATCCGCAAATTTCGCCTCTGCAACAAAAAATACATGAGGCAAATCTTGGCAACAATGTAGCACAATTTCTCAAAAATACAATGGAATATAGACTTTATGAGATGTAACAGATGTTTGATAAACTTGTGAGCAGTGGTCCTACTGAATCAAATATTTTTACTACTGCCATTTACTTATTTATCCCCAGTTGTTAATACACAGTGGAAGATGCATATGAAAACAAGATAAAGAGCATGTATGGTCGACTGTGTCCACAGGTAACATAACATCCTTATCAAAATGACCCCAAAATCCGTACCTGATAAGTTCCAAAAGCGTACATAAGGTGCTGCAGTATGGGTTCAAGCCTAGGGGCTAAATCTTCAGCAGCCTCCTGAAATTTGCGCATCAAGGACGGAAGTTATGAAACATAGACATATTAGAACTACTCTAGCGGCTACGTACATATAAGCAGATTGAAAAGAACAGGACGACAAAAAAAACCCTCCAAAACACTTGTCTGCAATACTCAACCAATGATAACTAATTTATGTCATACAGTGAACACACGATGAAGCAAACACCTCTTCAAGAGTTGCAAATGCAGAGCATGCAGCCTCCTGAACACGCTTGTGAGGATCCAGAATGCGGCGGAGCAACCCTGTGAGAATTCCGTCAAACTGTAGCTGCCCCTCCGGAGACTGTGCGACCTGGTTTGCAGGAGGCAGTACAAAGCTCACTAAACCACACATATCACAACTGAACATCGACGGCCCTCGGTTGAACTTACTTATGATATATGACGTTTTGGATTAACAAAAAAAAAACTGAATATCAATATACAATGTTGTAGCAACGATGTACCCGAACAATCCATTTGCTGTAGCGTGAAAGAGTCCAACAGGATATACTTCGCACAAGCGGCCGCGTATCCTCCATAAATGATACAAGATAGACTACGATCTAAACACCAAAGTCCGCAACCAAAAAGATTTAAGGAGTACTTCGTTACTATCTGGGCAGACTGTGCATCTATCCCAGACATACAAGCAAATGACTTGCGTTTAAACATCAATGAACAAAAATATCCCTCTAAATTGCAAGACGTCCCAACTCAGTTGCCATGCTTGACCACCAATAAAATGTCCAAAAAAGAAGAACACATACTCCAAATATTTGGTCAACAAGTAAAAAGACCAGTACCTGTGCTAGATGGGGTAACAGGCCCGAGATGCAACCTTCGGCAACAGCACCAAGGGCTAAAATTGCAGCCTCCTTTTGTACCCATTCCGAATCTTCAGTTGTAGAAAGTCTCACCTACAGCAACAGGTGTTCGTAAGCAATATGAAAATATCAATTGCAAATTCAGTAAAGTCTACGAGTAGGACAAGGATGTACCTGCACAAGAGGCATGAGAATTGGGAGAATATCGTCCCCAAATACTGTTGATAATATATCTAATCCAGCAGCACTACATTTCCGCAAATTCCAAGAATTTATAATATCATCGTCATCATCATCCTGCAATCACACGGTAACATAAGCGAAAATACCGAAGAAAATACTTCCCAAACTTACTATCGTTCCAAAAGGCTATTACTCTTACTTTGGGTAACTCCACTGCTGTATCACCAGATTAGAATTTCAGTTCACCCTACCCTACTTCCGTTCTTCAAAATAATGATACATATAACCAGTAATTATGTTAAGAGAAAGGGTTAAGATGCACAAGATGTACTTCTGATATACTATTTGACCAAATATCCCAATAACCAGAAGTGACGATTAGCCCGGAAGAAGGACCAGTAGATTAGAAAGTTTGCACTACAATGCTGCACCTCAACCTCTTCAGCACCATCGGTACTCCCAACTATCCGCGATTGATGAAACCTGGGCTTGATATCCTGATGAGCATGGAACCAAGCAGTTATTAATTAAAGTTACTGAATGCTGGCATGAGATTCTACCATGACCCATTAATCAGCAAATAGCAAATTGAAGGCAGTGAAAATCATACTGCTAGGATTCAATACAAAACAAGAAACTTGTAGCCACTGTAGAGCTGGAAACATTACAGAGAAAATCGTAACACATAAAACCAGAAAATACTCAGTACCTGGTCTCTGTCAGGTGCATTCTCATCCTCCTGCAATTTGCACGCAAGATACGTTTTAGGTCAACGACATGACACAGAAAATAAGAGGTTTATTAGAAATAAAGAATTTTCATTAGTAAGTTTCTATAGGAAAAGCCACATCAGAAATAATCATAAGACATATTTTGTTCTTAGAAAACCTAGAACCACCACAGGCGGAGATTATGAAATATGGCGACTCACATCCTCATCTTGCAACGCTTCATCATCATCCGCATATACCATGTTGTCCAATAAAATCTGCAATACCCACAACAAAATCATTAAAAGGCAGTCAGCACAATCACATCCATAGTCACAACTGAAATTTCAGTGGACTAAAACCCATCATCGTCACCATTAGAGCCCTCTACTCAGGCGCAACTTCTACACCAACAATATATCAGTAAGAACAAATACTTCGATTTATAAGGATTATTTCAATAGTAGGGCTGATCAACACAATGTTCTGTAACCAAATGCATGCATGATCAATCTGCACCTCCAGTGTTCAGAGTTGAAGCTCGACACCAGGTCTTAGGTTCTGGTTAGCTGCCTAAAGAGAAAGCTTCAATCGAATCCTTAAGAAAAATCAGACAGTGCACTAACTTACATCAATAAGACGTGGCAAAAATTCTCGCAGCAGGTCAGGAGGAAGGTGCGCTTCACAAAATGCAGACCTACAGGCAATACCTTAAGTTAATCATATACAGCTACAGGCAAGTAAGCACTGGACACAAATTTTACACTGTGTTATGGTCCAGCAGTGCATACAAAAGAAGGAAAACTAGGAACTGTAGTGTTGAAGTGCAGCCCTACGTGCAAGCATATCAGCGTACCAGAACTCACAAGCCTCCAACGCCACATCCCTATCAGGATCTTTATTGGCTTGAAGCATGTACTCAATAACATTTCTCATGTGAGGCTGCACTCACCAATACATACGTCACCTACACTCATGATAATGCACTGAAAGCAAAGCCCTTGATTACAAGAGAAGAACTCAAGTCAAAGATGATCATCATTGACTCGGCAACCGCGAGACGACACAGTCAAATAGTGCACTGCCCAACAGGGGTCTATTAACACTTTTCTCAGATCTACTAATATTATTTCGAAAAAAAAGAAAAAAAGGACACTACTATTGAGACATAAAGGTAGCTTATTAATGCTCTATACAAACCTGTAAAGCATTAGGCTGCACTTCCAACAATTGCACTAAAGCAGCACAAACCTGTCCATATAACAGGAGAACAAGGATGAAAAAACCTGCATGATCAGGTGATGCGAGAATGATCTGGAAATGATTTCAATACCTAATAATGGATGAATACATCTACAAAACCTCCACCTATTTAAACCTAGCCACAACAGGCACTGGCCATTTACTTCGTGACTAAATTATGAATTCTAAACAAATGAAAAAATAAGGGAGAAACGTACCAATTTTCGGACATCTCCGACACTATCATTTGCTAGCGAAAATAAGCCTTGCAAGTATTGCCCCATGTTGCTGAATAGTGCCTAAATTTAAAAGTTTACTGTAAGATAAAGATGCCAATGCATAATACAACTTCAAGAACAAGAATCAGAAAATAGTGACAATCAAGATAGACATGGTAAGCAGCAAAGATAGTATTGAAAGTTGAGTTGAAGTCCACTAAGAACTAACCCTATCCACTAAGACCAACAAAAACCATATTCACTCTTCGCATGTGTTTCATTATGAAGACAAAACGTGCCAACTTACAGCGGGAAAAAGGACGATAAACTGGTTAACAGTGCCCAATGCCAATCTCCGCAACGCCGCATGTTCAGAAGTAAAAAACTGCATCGAATGCGCATTAGATCAGAAGTTGAAAGATTACCGATCGAGACAATATATATATATATATATATATATATATATATATATTTGCTTCACCTAATGCTACTCAATCCCAAAATGAAGAACATGTTCGACAAGAGAGAGTTCAAAATTTATATTCGTACCTGAAGCAATCTGGGAATGAAGATGGCAAGAGGACGGTCGGCAAATCCTGGCACATCGGAGTCAAGCATCTCCGGTAAATCTTCAGCAATCTACAGCATCACCAGATCGATAGTCAAAAGTTATCCACCGCTCCCTAGTACTAATCATCATTCAAACCAAGCAGAGATAACCTTGCTCTTTAACGCAAGACGCGCTCACTGCATGCTTGCAAACGTGAAAACAATGGCATGCAGTTCATAATCTGGTGACCGAGAAACGAAAAATTTGAACAGTAATATTAAACTGTAAGTTTGGGGATTTACAGAAAGACCGCCAGAGACGTTGGCAACTTGAAACCATCCTTTCAAAAAAGAATAAATTTCAGGAATAATTGGCTCTAATCTCTCATGGCGAAATTAAAAACAAGATTGATCTTGAAGGATAGAATTAACCTTAAAAAGAGCACCGAGAGCACCCTCCATGTGATTGTAGACATTACTATCCAGGCATTGAACTAGTGCCTGATAAAGTTCTGGCCAGCACTGAAAACCTCCGTGCTGCAACACAACACTAGCTATAGTACCAACAGTTGTTCGTACACCAAAATCTGAGGATCCGAGGCAGGGCAGCACTTCCGCCTTAATATACTGAAGGTGAGATGGTTGGATTGACTGATAATTGCTTTTCAAATTATTCTTCAACAGCAATCCTGCCGCTTGCCGAATATTGACTGCATCTCCCTGAAAGATAACAAGGTATCAAAGTTTCAACCCGGCCGGTGACCACTTGTTCAGGATGAGCTCTCCAGAAAAAGGTGGAACATACTAAGAGCAAAGAATAAACAGTTTACCAGCAGTCATGAATAATGCAACTAAGGAGGATGACTAAACCCTCGACAGGAGAACAGCGATGATGCCAGTGACCTAGCAATTCACTAGCCCAAGGCATTCGATGACAATAAGCACTGCTATTTTTCAAAAATACAAATAGCAGATTACCATTAAACTATCAATTCAAGCAGTTATGCAAGATTTAAGTCATAAATTCTGATCAGTCCAAGGTATGAACTAGATCGATCTAATCAAATCGCATAGTGAAAAACCAGTTCATCCATAAAACAGAGACTAGGGACCAAGGACTTTCCACATAGTCCAACATCAGACTGCCACTGTGAGAATGCACCCACGAAAATTAGGTCAATCAATGGCTATAACACGTTGCTCGCAACGCAGAAACGACATCCACCAATGAGGCTAAAAGGCCAAAGAATTACGTGCATTTAGCATACTGCACTCATCATAGTGTGGAGCTAAAAGGTTGATAAGAATCCGGTAGAATTCGAGAAAAAACCAAACCGTACGCCGCAAAGGGAGACACCATGAAGTTCTCCAGCACTAAACTCTACCCGAACAAAGAGAGAACAAATCATAACTGGTTCCGCAATTTCAAGTGAAATCGAACTGCAATCATCAAACTTGATTGCCATCATTTGAAAATTGCGCTATTTCAGCTGCTACCTCATCAAATTTACCCGGCACTAATCGCTTCGGTGATTAATACAAACCTCAGCGCGACACAAGATGAAAGCAAGATAATTGTTGAAATCTGGCAGCTGGCTGCACCCCTGGTGCTGTTGCCAGATGCGCGACTGGTCCACAGTAGGCAAACGATACTGCTCTAGCAATCCGCAAATCTCTTTCAACCCATCCTCCTGTGGTTGCCATGCGGCTGTCGCCATGCTCCCTGTCACTAAAAATAAAAATAAAATAAAATAAAATAAATCCTGTCCAGCACTAAGTGCACCACAAATCCCCGTCGTCTCCCCGCTCCACTCCCCTCCACAACACTTCGCTTGAACACTCTCTGTCAAATCCGCCTCTCAACTTCCTCCTCCACGGGCCAGACAACACTTCCACTCTAAAGCCTTGTCTGCGTAAAAGAAGCCTAGCTCCACGGAACTCATCCCCATTGTGACTTCGCAGCCATCATCATCATCTGTCTCTCACCACGAGATATCGACGCAGACAGCACCAAATAATCTTCTGAGAAAATAGCCAGTCTCCTAAGCCACAAAATCTGTAAACTATCTTCAAGCGAATAGTGAACAAGCGACACCAATCTCTATCTCTCGGTGCATAAAATCGATGTTTACTGAAGCTTGTTTGTTGGCTAGGGCTACCGCTTCACGGCCATGATCGTCTTCATCGCCTTCAACTTCCTTCCTACTCTCTCTCGCTCTCTCGCTTGCTCGCTCGCTCGCGCTGCGTTGCGAGAGCGAAAAGCAGTCGCCCATGACTTTTTTTCTCCGTCCATCAGACGGTAAATTACCCCCAACGTTAGAGTGCGGTCGCTGGTGGAGGATATCTCTGACCGATGAGGTTCTGAGTCAATCGATCTGAAAGGCGGGGAGACCATCACTGGGATACTTGCACGGTGGGCGGGACCAGGGCTGGTCGGTAAGTAGGCCTTAGCTCTCTGACCACGAGACGGCGTTCAACGGGCTGAAGCGAAAGTGGTGTCTCGGATGGATGTGGATGAATGCCTTAACGTCTCCCTTGTCAAGAGTTCTGTCCGTGGAGACTTCTGTTCACCAGAGCTCTGAAGTAATGGAAGGATGAAATATATCGTCTATGAATTTCATCCTTATTGGTGACGGATGCTGTTCGTTGCGTTTGTCCTCCTTGTTCCCAACCCTTCCAGTTCTCAACGTTCCCCACTGAGTTCCCCATCTTGATGCTCACTTGGCTATAATTGGCAATAAAGTGAAACCCTCAGCAAATAATGAGAAGTGTGCTTTTGAACATGATTAACATCCGTTTTTTTATTTGTCTCTTTTTCATTTATTCTTTTTGATTCAGTGGTCAAGCTTTCAATCTCAAATCATGGATACATTGTGATCACAAGTAATTGTGTTTCTAAGAATATTGATGTAATACTGTTTTTTAAGATTGTAAATGAAGATGCATATAACATATAGTTTTTTCTTCTTTCTTTGGATTTTTTTTCTATTTCTATTTAAAATTCCAAATCAATGATTAACTAACCAACTTCACGGAACTACAAACTTGTTGTAAAAACCACTATGATATTTACATCTAATAAGGTAATGTAAACGATATAATATAATGTAATACAGGGTAATAAAATGTTTATTTACTTTTTTTGTTCAAATTAAGTACATGGGTTTTTACAGATCATAAATAATGGGAATGAAATGGTTCATCACCAAAATCCATTTAATGATTTGATTATAAGTGATTAGCTAAGAATACCTTCTGTTCATTAGTAACAACATTTATTAAGATAAATATGATACTTATGAATTTTCTCTTGAATCTTTTTGATGATTTGCATTTCTTTAAAGAACCTTAACTCTCTTGATTACAATTTCACAACAACACTCTTGTCTTTTGAAACAAGTTATTTGTTTTTCTTAATTCTATAATTTATTTAAACTCACATGACCATTTTTATTTAAAAACTGATGTTTTTGAGTTGTTGATCAAACAACTTACCAAATATATCAAGATAAGAGCAATTTATAGATTTTATTTTTAAAAAAGATCTTTCAAAATTTAGAAAATTAAATTCTAATTATATTATAAATCTATGATCATTAACTCTTTTTTTTTTAGTCATTTTATTTTGTTAATGCTGTGTTTTCTTGTCATTATAATTTCTTAATGTTCCAGCATATGTATACATATAAAAGGTTTCATTATAATTTTAAGAAACTACTTGTTGGATAATTTTATATATTTTTAAAATATTTTTTATTTATGAGTTTTGTTTTAAAAAAAAAATCCTAATAAAGTAGTATATTTTTTAGTATAATTGTATAATAGTTGGATTATATGTAATTGTCTTTTGGACTTGTATAAAAGCATAATTTCTTAGACATTGACAATGAAAAATTTGTATTACTTTTAGGATGAAAATATTTTTTGTTCATATTTTGTGCTATTAATAATGGTTTTTGTTATAGTAATGATCTTTTTAAAAAGTAAAATACATTGACACCAGGATACTTGAATTTGTTTGAATTACACCAAAAGTAATTGGGATAAATTATGCAATCATTATCAATGATAAATGTTGGAACTCTAACCTTTTAAAATAAATTAGGTCATAGAGTAAGATATTCCTATGAATAGTTAGAAATACATGAAATATTAAATAAAAATCCATAGCTTTGGACGTGGTATTTAGGCACTTACTATGTGCTTGCACAAAAATTTAATTAAAACTTACAAAGAATATCAAATCTCAATATTAGCATCAATATTTAATATATATGAAATATTAAAATATTAAAATACTTTTGCAAAACTATGATTTTAAAATTCTTATAGCAATATTTTTCATTCACAAAATATTTTGAATGATTTGAATTCAATTATTGTAGATTTGTTAAAAACAACACCAATAAATGTTGTCAAGACTATATAATTTTCAAAACATATATATATATATATATATATATATATATATACATATTTTTTTGAAAAAACATGATTTGAATAAAAATGGTATTAAAATTACATTAAATCACTTTATGTGGAGGTAATATCACTAAGATGAAGTCATGAAGGGAAAAAACACGTATAAAAAACACTTATTCATATATATATATATATATATATATATATATTTTTAAATACTGAAAGTTTTTACATGGTGATTTACATGATTGTAGGTTTATTATTATTATTATTATTATTATTATTATGTTAAAAATGATTGTTCTTTTTTATACAAGAATTCTAAAAACATTTAAGAATTATAAAACATTTCAAAAATAAATTTGAAATTAAATAACAGGACTCTTGTTATTGTTATATAATTTGATAATTTGTGTGTTGATAATCTAATAAATAAAAGTCATACTTTTAATTGACATTTAAATAAGAAACCCACCAAACTATGTTAGGATCTCCATAGTTGATACATATACCAACTTCTAGTTAATCAAG
Organism: Physcomitrium patens; assembly: GCF_059467195.1. NCBI lineage: Eukaryota > Viridiplantae > Streptophyta > Bryopsida > Funariales > Funariaceae > Physcomitrium > Physcomitrium patens. Next base: position 2,494,219 of record NC_143434.1, on the reverse strand, counting down.
AAAGAATATTATTTTTTACTTTTGAATTCATACTTCAAAATTGTTTTTCATCTCAATTGATTTTCACAAAACCGATATACAAACAAATATCTATCGAATAATGACAATGCCATAAATTACTACACATTCATTATTCTCTTTACCGGAACAGAAATTTGCATCGTATTTTACCTTCATATCAAAGTTATTAATGTGAGAAGTGGAAAGGAAGGAGGTCTGAAGGAAAATCAATTGCTGTACAAGTAAACAAATCTGGAAACATCCGAACAAATAGAATCCATTGTTGACTTATAAAGAATTGAATACATTCATACTCTCGAAGATCAAATAACTTCGTTCATTATCACTTCCATGACATAAATATCACATACAGTCACGCAATGTTGCTGAAAAATCAAAAGTTAGATAGAACAGTATCATGAAACATTGTTGTCTATGTTGGACAATTGTACTACACATATAGTTACATATTTGTCATGCAATGGGTAAGCCTTGACACTAGTCTCGGTAATGATCTTACCATCGACTGACGTTCAAAAAGTAATTATCAGATGTTTTTGGTATTTTACATTGATTACCAATACACTTAACTCCTCGAATTGCAAAGAAGATGTGACAAGCAAGATTTTTGTTGGATAATTCAAATTCTGGTCAGAGTAAGAGTTAAGGTTGAACTTCTAAGTCTCCGTCTTCTAGAGACATGCAAGCTTCAAATTGAAGATTGAGATGCCCTAAAAATGGTCAGACCCTGAACTTCTTTGTTTGCTAAATTAGAAAGCACTACATTGATGCCTTAACCCTTTCTTTGCAAGTTTAATGCTTGCTGGATAGGACCCACTATGCAAAATCTCTATTTGTTCATGAAGTTTTAGATGTCACTGAGCAATCTGCTTAGCAAGGTTCAAGCTGGTAAGCGTGACATCCTGTTGACGAGCCTTCATTGGTAAGCGACTGGAGAATTCTACAAGTAGAAATACCATCTGATCTACTGACCGTGCACACAACTGCCTATTTAAAAGTTAGTAACAGGAAGTAGACAGCAAGGAAACAGCTCAATTTGTCTCACGAGGTGGTAGTTGCTGGAACTTTGGTATCTTTAACAGTCTGCCCCGTTTGCAAAGAGACAGCAATCTTCTCTGGCTGGGAAGAAGGGGACTGCATACTGGTTCCTGCACCACCTCTCACACGAGCACCTGGTGTCCCAGTTAAAGTTTCCCCTCGCAGTGCTGCTGCATATCTATCTTCGGTATTCTCCTTCCGCTGGACTTCTTCCAAAAGCTGTCTTAATCTATCCTTGTTCACTTGTCCCACCATCTGCGCAAGATTGCCATAAATTGTTGTTGAGCACATTCACATCATAAATTGAAGAATATCGTGTTAGATTAAGGTTTAAGGTAGATTTTAGCAACGAGTGAGGTCCTCACCATGGAATCCGGCCTTGCTCGCCTCCGAAGCTCTTCATCCAGCGAAATTTGAGACATATTTGTCGTTCGCATAACTGCCTCTCCCAGCGCCCATGAGCCCATAAAACAAAGAGTAGTGAAAGCGAAGAAAAATCCCTTGTTGTATTTACTGTTCATAACGACCCATCTCCATGTCCCACTCTTTTCCCATAACCAAGACATACTGCTCAAAATAGGGGAAATGAGAAGCTGAATAACTGGCACTTCACAATTCGATGAGGTCAGAACCTCCAGCACTCTATATTTCCCTTTGAATTTGCATCTGCAAAACCCACAATCAAAGTTAGGTTACATAATGCAATGACAAGATGTTTTTAAAATTCTAATCGACGCAGGTAGAGGAAAGAAAAAAGAAACGTGCTGCAAAAGAGTCCAATGAATTTCAAATCGATTTTATATCAATTGAATCATAACTTCCTGCAGGAAAAAGATGACCAAGATGTCACGCAGCTCTAAGGATCTAAGACGAAGCAGCATTTTATTAGGGTTCGGCCACCTCGAGGCATGTCCGAAAGAGCTGATGTCCACCTATATTCTCAGATCATAAAAAGTTGTTTCCAGAGTAGTAACCAGCTTTAGCAAGTTACAGGAGAACTCTTAGTAATCTCATCGTCTACTCCTCTTCTACCATCAATCCTAGAAAAACAAATAGACCCAGGATCCCTTTTAAAAGCAAATCACCGGCCAATTGCTAACCAAATTAACATAAGTGAACTAGAATGTCGAAGTCATAGACATGGGAATCTAAAAAAGGTCGACCGCTGGCGGCACTCCTTTGACCCACAACTTAAACAAGGGCACCTAAGTGTCGCGCTACAACAATTCACAAAATCTCAAACTGCTCAGAGCTAAGTGCAGGACACGTATCGGATTTTGTCTTAACAAAGAATTAATGGATTATCGTAGCAGAGAGAGCGAATTTTAAACCTCCAACGTCTTTTCCAGAACACAGAACTCACTAGCACGTCACCGGCACACCGGAATACTCATCGTCAATTGCAACCCACAGACCTAAAAACAAATCAGCAGAAAATTTGTAAAGACGAAAGGATGCGATGATCACACAAGTAATGCAGAGACTATACAAAAGAGTTCATACCGCACTTGTATTGATTCACAATCAAACTCGAAAAATCTGGCCGCGAAACAATCCTGTAGAACTGGTAGAATGGTCTTGTCTTGGTTGAACTCGGTGCACGGTGACAAGACGGCGAAAAAGATTGCAGTTTCGTCACCACTGTAACGGGAAAACTCTTAGTCGGTTCCAGGATCGATGACTGGACATGGTTACCACAAAAAATCATAGGTAGGGCACCACCCTGCTCATCAACAGGGTAGCATCATAAACATCACCAGTTCTCGAATCCTTTCCAGCCGGAAGACCGCAGAACGTTATCCTAGTTCTCATCGCGAGTATATCATCCTCGAAATGGGTGGTTACAGAAAAGTGTTGGGGTTTGGACCCCAAAACCCAAGCGTCTGACAAGAGTTGAGGGTTTAAGGATGTGAGAAGGTTCTGGATTTGACCCTGATGTCCTGTTGTCATTCTCTGGAGTCTTCCTCTCCATCCTGGTTTTCATGTTTATGTGAAGTTAGCCGAGACCCTTTTATCATTAGTTCGCCTTATCCTCTGGAATTCCTCGGCACGGGAGTCAAACCAACTGTTTACGTCGCGGTGTTCTTGTAGTGTGGGTGCCTTGCGAGGTATTTTGTAATTCAGCTTGTTGCTGCTGCATTGTGGTGGAGGAATTGAGTAGGTTGCAGATTAAGGAGAGGGGCGTAGCTTCATGGCTGCCACCACCATGGCAATGGCCGGATCCGCTGCCACTTCTTCCCTGAGGGTGGCAGCTGAGAACAAGGCTGCATCCTCCTTGAGTTCCTCCGCTGCTTTTGGCCGTGTGAACTTTGGTGGCGTCGCGAAGTTGCAGAGGCAGCGGGTGGCGCATCGCTTGCCGGTCAAGGCTGCGAAGGAGCTTCATTTCAACAAGGATGGCTCCGCTATCAAGAGGATGCAGGTGGGTGCTTTTGTTGGGTCAGGACTGGGGTTTTGCGCATGTTGTGTCTGCATTGTTGCCCGCGTCTCGTGCAGTGGGTTTCGATCAAGGGAGTTTATGTCCGATGCAGTCACGATGCACTCAGCATCTTAATTCAACCCTAAAATGTTTCGGGTCTCCTCACTCTTGGTTGGAATGTTGTTTTGAGCAGGCTGGAGTTGACAAGCTTGCGGATCTAGTCGGTGTCACTTTGGGACCCAAGGGACGCAACGTCGTGCTTGAAAGTAAGTACGGGTCCCCCAAGATTGTGAACGACGGTGTCACCGTGGCCAAGGAGGTTAGTGGTGTCTCCCCTTACGTGAGGGTCGAGGTTCATGTGTTTCTGCTCCTTGGAAATCTCCTGAGAACCACGTGGCGAACTCAAGTAATGCACTTGCTTATGATGGGATTAGCTAGTTGAATTGACTATGGCGCTGAACTCAATGTAGGTCGAGCTCGAAGACCCAGTCGAGAATATTGGAGCCAAGTTGGTTAGGCAAGCTTCTGCCAAGACCAACGATTTGGCTGGTGATGGTACCACCACCTCTGTGGTTCTTGCTCAAGGGCTCATTGCCGAGGGTGTCAAGGTAGCTTCATCACCCGCCTGAATGTCTTCTTAATGTAGTATTTGCGATCTTTCAAAGTTACTCCTCAGTTGTTATCGCACTCGAATCGAATATTCGGCTCAATCTATGAAGTTGAGCTAATCTGGTCAACTTTCTTCACACGTAGGTTGTCGCTGCAGGAGCCAACCCAGTGCAAATCACCAGAGGCATTGACAAAACTGTCGTCGCTTTGGTTAAAGAGTTGAAGAAGATGTCTAAGGAGGTATATGGCGACGCTTCCCATTCTAAAGCAGTTCCCCGTCTTTTCGTGTAAATCACTTTAGTTCTTCTTTTGCATGTCTATTTTACAAGAGGGCTGTAAGTTATTTGAAGCTCCCTCTTTGGTCTCTTAGTTGACTTAAGTTGGTGGGACGAAATTACAGGTTGAAGACAGCGAATTGGCTGATGTCGCGGCGGTTAGTGCTGGCAACAATCCCGAGATTGGGCAAATGATTGCTGAGGCCATGAGCAAGGTGGGACGGAAGGGTGTTGTCACCCTTGAAGAAGGCAAGAGTGCTGAGAACAACTTGTATGTGGTTGAGGGGATGCAATTCGACAGAGGATACATTTCTCCCTACTTTGTGACTGATCCCGAGAAGATGGATGTTGAGTACGACAACTGCAGGGTATGTTTGTATCTTTAACCCTCTAGTTTTTTTTTTCGAAAATAGTATTTAATAACGTGATACTTCCACCTCTTTTCACGTAGAGCTGCCTAAGAGAACTGGTAGGCTGGTAAACCACTCTTTTAAAGCGTGCTTATTTTCGTTGTTTCGTATTTTTTTTTGTCTTACAGAAACATGAAAGAACGGTTTTGTGTCTGACGAGTCAGTAGCTTGCGGCATTCTCCACTAACTTGTGAAGCGCACTACTATGTTAATGATTGCTGAGATTTATCTTTGACTGAGTTCACTTGATGGTGGGACCCTGCAGCTTCTCTTGGTCGATAAGAAGATCACAACTGCCCGTGACATGATCGGAATTCTGGAGGAAACCATCCGTGGCGGATTCCCACTCTTGATCATTGCCGAGGATATTGAGCAGGAAGCCCTGTCTACGTTGGTAGTCAACAAATTGAGAGGTTCGCTCAAGGTTGCTGCCTTGAAGGCGCCTGGTTTCGGTGAAAGGAAGAGCCAGTACCTGGATGATATTGCTATCCTTACTAATGGCACCGTTGTTCGTGATGAGCTTGGTTTATCTCTTGACAAAGTTGGCACGGAAGTGTTGGGTACTGCCGCCAAGGTCGTCCTCACCAAGGACTCAACCACCATTGTTGGAGACGGTAGCACGCAAGATGCAGTGGAGAAGCGTGTGGCCCAAATTCGCAACCTTATCGAAATTGCTGAGCAAGAGTACGAGAAGGAGAAGCTGAATGAGAGAATTGCGAAGTTATCGGGAGGTGTCGCCATTATTCAGGTATATGTCTTCATTTGTTTCAATCATAATAAGAATCTGTTAGCTCCCTGTCGTGACAGCGTCCACTATATATTCTCAAATTGTTCCGTGTTGTGGTTTGCACAATGAAGGCCTCTCTTGACGTGGGACTTCCTGCGCAGGTCGGAGCTCAAACCGAGACAGAGTTGAAGGAGAAGAAGCTCCGTGTTGAGGATGCGCTAAATGCCACCAAGGCTGCTGTGGAGGAAGGCATCGTCGTGGGTGGAGGATGCACCTTATTGAGATTGGCTAGCCAAGTGGATGCTATCAAAGATACTCTGGACAACGATGAGCAGAAGGTGAGTAGTGATGGATTTCATGTAGTAACGACACAGAAGACCTTTTGTTGGGGGGGGGGGGGGATCAGTTGATTAATTCTGATCTCTACTGATTTTGATTGTGTTATTACGTTGGAAAGGTCTTTAATTATATGATGCCACTGTCACCCTGCCTCTCGACAGGTTGGTTCAGAAATTGTGAGGCGGGCTTTGAGTTACCCTTTGAAGTTGATCGCCAAAAATGCCGGTGTGAATGGAAGCGTCGTAGTTGAGAAGGTTAGTTCTTTCTGGATTTTGATTGTTCTGGACCTCGACGAGTTACTGTTCTTGGATTGTGTCTGAATTTTTCTCCCTTATGTGTGAAGCTTGATAATGAATCAGTTTATTCGTTTTTTGAAAATTAATTCAAAAATTGTTATTTGATTGACAGGTGTTGGCTAATGAAAACCCTGCCTTCGGTTACAACGCTGCCACAGGTGAGTATCAGGATCTTATGGCCGCTGGAATCATCGACCCTGCCAAGGTCGTTAGGTGCTGCTTAGAGCATGCCGCCTCAGTAGCCAAGATTTTCTTGACCTCCGATGTAGTAGTGACGGAAATCAAAGAACCAGAGCCTGTTCCAGCTGGCAACCCCATGGATGCATCAGGTGCGTCCATTGAATGAGCTACATCTGCTTTAATTTTCTGTCAAGTTTGTGCAGTATCTTACAAATATATGGCATTGCTCTAAAGTAACCTGATCTTTTGTTTGGACGATTGTAAATTTTTCTGTGTGTTGCTGCGAATGCTTTACAGACGATTTTTGTGTGGATTGATGCAGGCTATGGTTACTGAAGAATGAGATTACCTAATATTTTTGCGATGCTCGACCCTGTAGTACGGATTGTTTCTGTAGGAACGGGAATATTTAGGGTGGTGAGACTTGTTTAGGAGATGTTCGCCTCATCTTGCAGTGCAACTCTCAACATGAAGAGCAGCTTCCTAGGAAGACAATTAGAAGAAGAGTCCAATTTACCGGTGTGAGCTTCATTCAGAGACGCTACGCAACTGCTATGACACACGTAGATTTATAGAGGTATCTAAGGTTTCAATGCATGGTGGAAATTTACGAATCGAATTTTTCCACTCTAATCCTTTTCAAAGTGCTGGATTTTCGTCCATTGTTGTACATGTCTACCACTGCATCTGAGATCTGGAATAACAGTTAAGAAAATATGTTATTTGTTTACAGTGCTGTATCTAGGTTTAGTTTGTGCTTTCTTGCTCGCTTCAATCTCTTCACGGAAATAGTGAGATTTTTATTATTAGAAAAGTTCGGGATGCTGCGTTGCTCTCAATACTTCGAAATTGCTTGAAGGTTTCAACTACTGGACTTAAAATTTTGCATTTGACTGTACTTCTATCTGGGGGTTGTAACCTAACCTCTTTGAAGGGTAATCACATTGATTCATACTGTCCTGCTTTAGTTTTTACAACTTTTATGCAATGAGATAATTAAGAGGTTGCAAATTGGAGTCTGGATTATGATGTGCTGAGCATAGGTAAGCACAATGGACTCAAGAAGAACGAATCCATCTTTAGCATTCTTCCATGATGTCAAATAACCGACTTTTGCAGTCGAAAGGAGGTGCGAATCTTGCAGCAAAGAATCATGTTTGACCTCATATGCAATCACCTGAAGGTCGAACAAATCATGCCGCCGAACTTAAGTTGCTCATTAATGATATATATATATATATATATATATATAATTGTAGTAATAATTGCATATGTTTAATTTTGTCTGGTTATACTCTCAGATTTGTGGCCATACTTGCAGCATTGGCACAGTATATGATTGTTGGTTTCTAGATATAAATCTTTGAGTAGCATGGTTAGCCAAGCGACTTCTCTAGAGTAGAATATTCTACTTTCGATGATGATAGAGCCATAGTCAGTTGTTTCTTAGATAACCATGATACGGATGTATTTCCTTTACTAAAGACAAAACCAATGGTGGATTGTGCTTGTTCTAGGTTTCCTACTCAGTCAAAGTTGACATATCCAATGAGGTGAGTTTGGTTAGTTTTTCAATATAAAATCCCATAATCTTGAGTGATTTTGATATATTGTAAGATTCTCTTTGCTAATAGTAGGTATGATTTCTAAGATCTTGCTATGAATCAACTTACTACTCTTATAGCAAATTGTATGTTAGGACGTATATGAGTCAAGTGCAAACATTTTTCCACAATGCTTTAAGTATTGAATCTATTTTTTCTCCCATATCAATTTTGAGTTTAATTTTTTTGCTTACAGGGATTGTTGTTCGAGTACAATTTTTCATACTAAAGGTTGCTAAAATATTTTGCGCATAGGCCTTTTGTGTCATAAAAATTCCTTCTTTAATTTATATGTACTTTGCTTTTAAATAAAGTGTGACTTCTCCTCCAAATAATTCAAACATTTCAAAATAATTATATAATTCTTTCTTGAAGTTGTTCATGTTTTCAATACAATTTCATATCATGAAAAGATCATCAATATACAATGCAATGAAAATAACTTTGTTTTTTTTGATGATCTTGAGTTCAAGTTATGGTCTTGTATGCCATATTTAAAATCGACTCCTTTCAAATACAAATCTATCTTTTCATACCATGCTTTAGGAGCTTGTCTTAATCTATATAGTGCTTTTTGGAATTTGCAGACTATCTATTCTTTTTTAGGTATTTCAAATCCTTATAGTTAGAGATAAAATTCTTCTTTGAAATCTTCATGTATAAAAGTTGTTTTGACATCCATGTGATACAATTCCTAGTCCTTTTGAGGTGCAATTAATATTGTTGCTTTAATGGGTGGCCATTTTAATACTGATGCAAATGTTTCTTCATAGTCAATTCTTTCCATTTTTTCAAATCCTTGTGCCATAAGTCTAGCTTTATGTTTTTGTAGTGACTTGTTAGTATTAAGTTTTGCCTTGAAAATTCATTTTGTAGGAAGATGACCTTTGTGAGATTGTCCATAGTTAAGATGTCCATATTTTATTGTTCAATATTTATATTAATTGAATTGCTATTTGTTGGTTTATTGTATTTCAATTTTATTGTTTCTTCAAATACGACATCCCTTAAAACAATGATCTTCTTGAGATGGTGTAGATATATCATATATTTTTTTATTTATTCATCATAATCTATAAAGTTTCTAATAATAAATCATGATTGTAATTTATTTCTTGAATAATGTCTTAAATGCACATGTGCTAGATATCCAAAAGTTTTTAAATGATGTAACTTTGGTTCAATTCTTAAAAATACTTCTTCTAGAGATATATTGAAGTTGTTTACTTTTGTAAGTAACCTATTTATTTAATATATGATAATTTTAGCTACTTCAATCCATAAACATATTAAGAGAGTTAATGCTTGCGATGCATCAACTCAATTTACCACCACAAGGAGCAATAAGATTGTCAGGAAGTGAAGATATAGAAATGATTGGAGTTGCTTCAATATCTGCACCAAATCATGTTCCTCTTCTTATGGTGGAATGCCCTTCCAATATTAGAGAACCAAGAATTATCCTATCTGAGAAGTTTGATGGCACCAGATCAAAGTTTAGAGGATTTATCAATCAAGTACAACTTGTGATTGAACTTCAATCCCAAAGCTATCCAACTCCAGGATCCCAAGTTAGATTCAATGGTACGCTTCTTTTAGGTTCAGCATTATCATAGTTTTTATCTTTTCTTGAATAACGAGATCCAATATTGGATAATCTAGAGGCTTTTTTGGTAGAGTTTCGATCCATGTATGGAGAACATGATGCAATTCGTGTTGCAATTAATAAGATCCGTATTTTGTGACGAGGCAATCAATTAGTTACGTTATATGCTTCACAATTTTGACAACTTGTAACTGATATCAAGTGGGATGATGTTGTACTTATTAGTCAATTTCTCTACGGATTATAATATGAGGTAAAAAAATTAATGCTCAACTTACTTGATCTTCAAACTTTGAATCAAGCAATTGACTTTGCTGTGAAGTGCGACAATCGTCTTTTTGAATTTTGATCTGAGAACCGTACAAGTGGACCTCAACGTTACTATAATTCAATGGCAACACCAACATCTCTTCAACACATACATTCGAAAGTAGAGGATATGCAAACTGATGTGGTACATTTCAAATCTCTTACTGAGTAAGAAAAGACTCATTCTCGTCAGGAAGGATTGTGCTTATATTGTGGAGAACCTAAGCACACTATTCAACATTGTCCAAAGAAGCAACGCAACCATAAAATGAGGAGTACGGCGATCAAAGAAGATAGCATGTGGGAAAATGGATTTGTCTAACTACAATAGGGACAGTGCGGCAGAAACCTTGTACAATGCCTAGTGAAGGTCTTATCCTCTCTTCAAAACCCTCTCCATGTTTTACGATAAGTGTTATTTTAGGACCTAAACATCACAAAGCCTTTGCCTTGCTAGATTCAGGAGCTTCAACATGTTTCTTAGATGAAGAATTTGCTAAAAGACATAGCATATTTTTAGTGAAGAAAACTAAATCTATTCATGTAGAAGTCATAGATGGTCGTCTATTGTCTTCAAGAGATGTTAATCATAAAACCCTTCCTACAGAAATAGCAACTAATGGTCATAGTAGCTTTGTATTATTTAATATCATTAGATCTTCTTCTAATCTAGTTATTTTAGGTTTATCATGGCTAAAAAAATATAATCCTAAAATAGATTGGACTTCTCGTAGTCTTAATTTTTTTGAAAGTATAACAAAGAGTGTAGTTAATTAAGTAGAAAGTCATAAGTCTAGTATAATTAAATCTATATTTGTAGGAGCAAGAGCTTTCTTGCATGCTGCAAAAGAAGGATCACCTTGTGTCATTTATGCCACACCTGTTTCTACTAGTGGAAAGACTTCAAATGGCATTTCAAGCCAATATCAAGATTTTCAAGATGTATTTGAGAAGAAGAATGCGGATACTCTTTCGGAATATTGTTCCTATGACTACTCAATTGACCTTCAAGAAAGAGTACAACTGCTGTCATGATGTAACACGATTAATAGGTGAAAGAGTGTGGAGATTATTATAATTTAGGAAATCTTCGTTCAAATTATTAGAACAAATTATCTTAGAAATATAGTTAATAGCCAAAGGGATAGAAAAATTAAAAGGTACCAATACTGCCTTTTAGAAGGGTGACTTCTACTTAATTTGTAGCACCATAAGTAAGCCAAATCAAAGTAGATTGGAAAAAATAAATGATATAGGCATCTTTAGAAGGAAGTTAAGAATAAATTCTAAAAAAAATTTACTTAGAAAAACTAGATATTGATACCCGGAGAGGGCCGGTTATGAACCAAGGTCGAAATCAGACCCTGGGGCACAAAACCAAGTCTCAATGACGACTCCGGGGTTCTTTTGGTTAGGATTTGGTTTAGGATTTGGTTGGGGTTCGGTTTAAGGTTTGTTTAGGGTTTGATTTAGGGTTTAGGATTTTATTAGGATTTAAGATTCAATTAGTTTTGGCCTAAAGTTTGAATGAAGTTCAATAGGATTTTAACTAGAATTAAATTAAGATTGAATTGAGATATATTTGAGTGATATTTGTGTTCTTTCTAATGTTTCTTTAAGAATTCTTATTGTTTTTTTGAAATTTCTTTGAGTTTTTTTTGAATTTGATTAAGCTTACTTAGCATTATTATAGTCTAATTAGAGCATTGTTAGTATTCTATTAGAATTAGGATTTTTTTATTACAATTTCCATTCTTCCTTCCATAGCCAAGTGCCTGGAGCATTCTCAAGCAAGACTTCATGTATTACAACACCGCCATTTGGACCAATATATAATTTATCTCAAAATGAATTGGATGAACTCAAGGAGTATATTGAAGAAAATCTGGCCAAGAACTTCATATGCCATTCCAAATCTCCAATAAGAGCTTCAATTTTATTTGTGAAGAAAAAAGACGAATCATTGCTAATTTGTGTCAATTATCAAGGAATCAATAAAATTATTATAAATAACAAGTACCCGCTACCTTTGATATCTAGACTCCTTCATCATTTGAATCAAGGTTAGATCTATACAAAAATAGATCTACGAAGAGCATATAATTTGGTACGCATCAAAGAAGGAGATGAATGGAAGACTGCGTTTCGAACAAGGTATGGACATTTCGAATACAAATTCATGCCTTTTGGACTTATAAATGCACCAATAATATTCCAACATCTAATGAATGATGTCTTTCAGGAGTTTTTAGATGATTTTATTGTTTGTTACCTAGACGACATCTTAATCTATTGTAAGAACATAAAAGAATATGGACTTCATGTTCATCATGTATTATAAAAACTAAAAGATGTAGGACTCTATGCCAAGTTAGAAAAGTGTGTATTTCACACTACTCAAGTTGACTTCTTAAGATATATCATTTCAAATGATGGACTTATGATGGATACTAAGAAAGTTCAAACTATTATGGATTGGAAGATTCCAAAAACAATAAGAGATGTCCAATGCTTTTTGGGATTTGCCAACTACTATCGGATCTTCATCAAAGACTTCTCTCAAGTTGCAGCTCTACTTACACGTTTGACTTGTAAAGACAAACTTCAATGTAATCAAGAAGCTGAAGTAGCATTTGAAGCTTTGAAGACAACCTTTATTTTTGCACCAATCTTATATCGCGTCGATTTTTCTAAGCCATTTTTTTATGGAAAGAGACGCATCAGACTTTGCTTTAGGTGCCGTATTATCATAAATGGGAACAAATGATAAACTTCATCTAATAGCTTTTCATTCTAGAAAATTTTCAATAATGGAGATCAACTATGAGATCCACGACAAAGAACTTCTTGCAATCGTGGACTCATTTCAAGAATGGTGCCATTATCTAGAAGGTGCTTCTAGCATAGTGACAGTATATACGGATCACAAGAACCTTGAATATTTTATGTCAGCACATGTTTTGAATCATTGCCAAGCCCATTGAAGTATGTCTTTGTCAAGATTCAAATTCAAGATCACTTATCGATCAAAAAAACAACAAGGTTTGTCAAATACATTCTCTAGACGATCTTACCTTGCACCAAATGAAGGAGATGCTGCTTTCGATCAACAACGGATAATTCTCTTCAAGCCAGAGCATCTTCATCTTCGAGCAATGAAATCAACACTAACTGTTGATTCAACTTTCATTAAGCAAGTTCAATCAAGTATGTCTTTTGATCCTCTTATACATGATATTAAGGAAAATCCTTCAAAGTTTTATGATACTTCCAAGTTTGAATTCAAGAAGAAACTACTATATTTTGAGGGACGCCTATATGTTCAAGAAGGTGAAGCTCGATTACGTGTTCTTCAAGTTCGTCATGACTTTCCAGTAATAGGACATTTTGGGTACAATAAAACTTTTGAATTAATATCCAGGGATTTTTGGTAGCCTCAAATGTGGAAAGCAGTCAAAGATTTTGTATAATCTTATGATGTTTGCTCGAGATCAAGAACTCCTCGTCATCAACCTTACGGACTTCTTCAGCCATTATCCATTCCAGAACAAGTATGATCTTTTGTTTCTATGGATTTCATCATAGATCTTCTAATCTTAGGTTCTTATGACTCTATATTTGTAATAGTAGATCATTTTACCAAGTTGGCACATTTTGTACCATATACAAGATCTATCATAGGTGAAGAAACAGCTAAGCTCTTTCTTAACAATATCTATCGCTATCATGGATTATCCAAAGATATTATATTAGATAGAAAAATTCAATTTGTATTAAGATTTTGGCAGACTCTCTTCAAGATTTTAAAAGTAGATATAAAACTATCTTCGGCATTCCATCCTCAATCAAGTTTGGAGCAGTATTTAAGATGTACCATTAACTACTAATAAGATGATTGGACAACTCTTTTGCCATTGGCAGAATTTGCTTACAATAACACGGTACATTCTTCTACAAAACAAACACCTTTCTTTATCAATTATGGTTATTATCCACAACTTGATACTTTTGACTTTTCAAAAGTTGATAATCTTGCTGCAAAAGATTTGGCAATTCATTTGTTAGAGCTACATGCAATGATGAAGGTGTAGTTAAAAGAAGCTCAAGAACAACAAAAGATCAATGTGGATGTCTATCGAAAGGAACAACCACCATTCTACATGGGTGATAAGGTATGGTTACTTCGTTGCAATATCAAGTCCATTCGTCCTTGTGACAAGTTGGACTATTGAAGACTTGGACTATTTTCTATTTTTATATAAATCAATCCAGTTGCATATCGTTTATACCTATTGGAGTCAATGAAAATCCATCCAATATTTCAAGTGTCTCTTCTTGAATCATACAAGACAGTGGACATACCAAGAAGAAGACAAGTTCCACCTCTTCATATAAAAGTGGACAATAATAAAGAGTTTGAAGTGGAAGAAGTCTTAGATTCAAGGCGATGCCAAAATAAATTAGAATATCTTGTCCATTGGCGTGGATATGATATTAATGAATGCACATAGAAGTGAGTAAAGAATCTTGTAAATGCAAGAAAGGCGGTGGAGGCTTTTCATCGACGACATCCATCAAAATCAAGATGAAAACCTTCTTTATAAAAGAAACAAAATCTAAGCAAGATAACATTCTACTTTCAATCCTTGTTTGTAGCTTCTTTGTAGTTGTGACATTGAGGAGATGGAGAACCAACAACCAGCAGATTTGACTCAAGACCCTTTATTTGCTGACGTGACGGTGTCGTATTACGTGCTTTTCTGCTCGAGAATGCGCTGGGCATCTGGCTGTAGAAGGTAATATGGAGATTCGCCAATAGTCAAGCAGTCTATCAGTTTTTGACTGCTGGAATATAAACGACTGCAAGAATACACCGTAAATCTATACGGATGCCCTTCGACTGCTTGTCGAAGTCCTTTTTGCCCCAGCCGGTAGATCTCTAGATGCTACAGAGAACCCCAAACAACCCAATCTGCTAATCTCTGATACCGCTTTGTACTTACGATCTTGTATCCACCGACTGTCTTGTTAGATTAACCCAATAAATTTCATTCACTCCGCATACTCAATCCTATAGACACCCTTTTAATCCTTCAATCATAGACGTAACTCGATTTCACAAAACAGTCAAGAGTAATCAAACCCACTTCATTAAAAAATCCCGATTCACCATTACAACACTGACTTCAGCAACGATTGCCTCAGTCTTCCCAAAACTCTATGAAGAAGAAAAATCCAATTCTTTGTCTTTTCTTCCCCGACCCAAAGCATGAAGCTCCTCTACAATCCCTGATCTTCCAACCTCCAATGAAAAACCGAACTAGTAACCTTGAAGAAAAAACTTGAAGCTAGCTCCTCCATCCAAAAAAAACCCCCCCAAAACTTATTCTCCCCCTAACCTTATCCTCTGAATTTCTCCAAACTTCCGTCTTGGATCCGGAATTGGCTCCCATCGTCTGAGCTTAGATCTGAAATTGGCTCCCGCTGTCAGAGCTTTTTTCCTCCGTTTTTACCTTTAAGAGATCCATTTACCGAAAACAACGTTCCTTGAAACAGCACAGAGAATAGGACAGCCTGAAACAGAATCAAAACCCCGTACTCGGGTCCACATTGAGTCGCCCGACCAATTCACGTCTCATATTGGGTAAGATGCCCGTAGTAACCTGGATTTTCCCGTAATTAGACTGCATTGGGTTGCCCGACCAATTCAAGTCTCATATTGGATAAGAGTCCAGTAGTAAGACCCGGATTTCCCCATAATTAGATTGCATTGGGTTGCCCGACCAATTCAGATCTCATATTGGATAAGAGTCCAGTAGTAAGACCCGGATTTCCCCGTAATTAGATTACATTGGGTTGCCCGACCAATTCAGGTCTCATATTGGATAAGAGTCCAGTAGTAAGACCCGGATTTCCCCGTAATTAGACTGCATTAGGTTGCCCGACCAATTCAGGTCTCATATTGGGTAAGAGGACCCGGATTGGATTCTCGAAATTGGATTCAATTGGCTCTTCGAACCAGGCTCACCCGTCGCGTGAATTGGTCCTTTCCCTTCCTGCTGACTCCCGTTATTGGAATCGAATGGAGTATTTCAGTATGCCCCGGCTGACTGTAACGGGGTGACTGATCTTGGCCACTCAGTATTTGCACTAGAATTGGTCGTTGCTCTCAATATTCGAGATAACTGAACATTAATAAAAGTCCCCTTTCTTTATATTTTCACGGTATACTCGTGTTACAACACGACATCCACTCCCTCTGAACCTGTGCATCCTCCGGTATGCACCAATTTATCCAATTGCTGTTTGATTCAGAATATATCCTCTACCTCTTTGTCCTATTCGTCTTCGTCACCTTCATTATCCAAATGACTTTCATCTTCTTGCTGTTGAATCTCTATACCTTCATTAAGGTCTTCCATATTCATCTCTGCGTGTCTTTGTTTAAATATTTTTACTCGCTTCCCTGCAATTGGTATTTTCAATTTTATACCATCTAACTCCCGTAACGAGTAAGTCGCATTATCATGAACTGTTGTTACCACATATGGTCCAAACCAACGTTTTGAAAATTTTCACAAAGTACTATGTTGATTATCCAGACTATTGTCATAAACAAGTACCCAGTCACCTTTCTCGATTGCTTTTGGTCTCAATCGATGTTGCTTATCGAATCGCGCCTTATTTTGTAACCTTGTTCTTTTTAACCTTTCCAATGCTATCTGCACATCTTCCGTTCTTTTCTCCAATTATCGAATCCTAGTAGCCAGAAGTTCTTCTTTTGTCAATCCATCTTCCCATGGTAGCATACTCTAAGTAAATACCTTTTCTTCAATCGGCATAATTGGTTTTTGACCTGTCATAAGTTCTACTGGCATATATCCTGTCACCGAACTATGTGTTGTTCGATCAGCCCATAATGCAAATGACAAAAGCCGTGGCCACTCTTTAACTTTCCCATTACAAGCTTTAACTAATGCTTTTACAATCGGTAGGTGACCGCGTTCGCTTTTTGCATTCCCTTCTGGATTATAAGCAGTAGTCAGTGATAGTTTAACTCCACATCTTTCAAAGAACTCACGAGCTTCTTGTGCATTTAATTCTCCACGATCTGCAGTGATTTTTCCTACGCATCCGTAGCGGCAAATGACATCTTCAAGCAAAAACCTACAAATCCCCTCTATAGATTTTGTCCTCAATGCTCTTCCTTCTACTTGATTTAATAAATCTTCACGAGCTAAAACCAAATATCTCATCTACCATAACCCAACTGGCATAATAACCAAATCAACAACCCATTTAAAATGAATAGCCAGAGGATACATAGGATGAAGACCATCTCGATGTCGAATATTAGAATACGATTGACAGATTTCACATGACTCTACAAATGAGAGCACATATCGATACATATTTTTCCACCAATATCGTTCCTTGAGTTTAGCAAAAGTAGCCCAGATTCCTCTATGCCCTGCCCATAAACTATCATGAAACTCCTTTAATAATTTTAGTCTTTCTTCCTTTTTGCGTATCACTCGTTGTGGCATCCCAATTCTTTTCTTCGGTCTCTTCCATAAGAATCCATCTCGAAGTAAAAATCCATATACTTTTTTTTCTTATTTGTTTGAATTTTTCTGTAGACCAATTCCCCTGCTTAGTCAAGGTATTCAAGTAATGACCAATATCCAATAATTCTCCTTCATAAGATTCTTCAAGAAATAGCTTGTCTTCTCTGTTGAGATTTGATATTGAATAGAATTTCAATCCGACGTCATCAATGTCTTCAACCATTTCGTCCTCCCTCTCGTATCTTGCTCGAGATAGCATGTCTGCTACTAAATTGTCCTTCCCAGTAATATGCTTAAATTCTGGATTTAGTGACTTAATATAAGCAATCCATCTCAACATTGCAATATCTGGCGTTGAACAGTTAATAATCATTCCAAGCAATGGCAAGCAATCTGTTTCAATTACTACTACTGCCCCAATCAAATAGTCCTTTTCAGCTTTCATAGCCAAAACGACTCCCCAAAGTTCTCTTTTGACTTGCGAATATGCACGCTGACGAATACTTAAAACTTTAGCTCCAAACCGAACTGCAAATCTATTCCCACTGGAATCAACTTGACCCACAGCCCATCCAATGGCAATTGGACTAGCGTCCACAGTAAGAATCACTAGTCTATTGCACTTATAATCAACCTTCCTCAATATTGGAGGTGACATCAATAATTTCTTCAATCTTTGCATTGTCTGAATATGCCTTTCTTTCCATTTAAATCGGTAACTGTTGCGTAACAGTTCATATAATGGATCCACTATGTGAGCAAAATGAGGGATCCAGATTCGATAAAATACACATGCACCCAAAAACCTGCGAACCTCTGTTAAAGAATCACAATCCTCTTTCATCCTTCCAATTGCATCAACTTTAGTCGGATCTGGTTTTCTTCCATAAGATCCACATAAATGTCCAACAATCACAACCTCTCGTACTCCAAATACGGACTTCATACCCGATAATGTAAGATGAACTTCTCCAAGCCGAGTTAAAATCTTTTCACAATCTTGTATATGATCAACAACATATTTGCGACACCCCCTCGTATCTAAAGTTTCATCCTTATCTCCTTCTCTGCACCTTTTTATAGGAACATCATCCAGAAAAGGCATAGTCTTTTCCGGAATAAAATCTCTCAATACCTTATTCATTCCATTCATCTTATGCGCAACCGAGTTGGTCGCGCCTTGAGGAAGAGTACACATTCTAACCAATCCAAGTGGTGTCCTCATTGTTGTCATATCTCTACTTCCTTCGGCAAGTTGAAATTGATCATAACCTAAATACAAGTCACCCATTGAATAGATCGCCCTTCCAACAAATGCCTCAGCAAATTCATCCACAATAGGCCCAATTCCTGCATTCCTGACAGTTACTGCATTCATCGGTTGCATATCTTGAATAAACCGTAGTGACCCATTCTTCTTAGGTACCGTAAACCATCGACTAGAATACGGCGCAAATGAAGGTTCCAATATTTTCATCTTTATTTTTTTTTTTAATAGTTCAACCAATTTAGGTAAATGTGCCCTCGGTACTGGAATCGGTCTTAGATTCCAAGGTACATGCGGTACAGTGAAGATAACCATAGGTGTTACAATATTTGGATCCACACACCCAATTTCATGAGATTCGAAAGCAAACGATCTACCTTGTTTAGCCAACATCTTTTTGAAGGAAGTAATTTCCTCCGGCAATAAAGAACCATCAGAACCAATCTTCAATTCTTCAAAAGTCTCTTTAGTAAACTGATGTCCAATACTCATTGGATCTCTTAAACTTGCTTCTTTTGATGCTTCTTCCATTTGTTCTTTAGAATCTTCTGGTAATGGTCCGGCAACAGGCTTTACCTTCTTATCTGCCGTTTTATATCTCGTCTCTATAGTGACTTCTGGTGCTTGAAAAGATTCAAGTATGGTATAAATCTCTCTTGAATGAATCTCAACAATCTTATCATTATCCCCTAACCCAATAGATGTAATCAATTCCAATGAATCTTCCAGTCCATTTTCTTCATAAACACCTAAAATCCTCTCATCATCTTGCAATGTACCTAACTTGCGTAATTGTCCTTCAATATCATATAATCTTTTTTTTTCTTTTCTTTTAAAATCATCAACTTTCTTATACATAATATTTCCATTCTCCAATATACCAATAAAACTCGCATCAAAGGCACCTTCATCTCGTGAGAGTACCTCCTCTTTTGTACCTCCATAATCTCGCTTTACAGTGGTACCTCCCCAAAATCCTTAAATCCTTCAACAATCTTTGGCAATGGTTTCTCCCTCAACCTATCTCGATTCCGTTCATGGTTAGGAGGTACTGTTAGAAATTGCACAGCTTTCCTCCCATCTTCGCTCCGTATCCTTGCATAAGCAGAACCATCGTCAAGTACCTTTGTTTCCATCCGTGTTGCCGTGATATAAGGTTGTCCTAAAATCAACGGATAAGACGTTGTATCTTGAACGAAGAAATGTTGCTCCGTCGCAACATCCCCAATCCGAATTTTGACATCTGGACAAGCTCCATATAATTCGCCCCATGTGTTATTAGCCGCTCGAATTGCCCATCCATGTTTCATATCAATTGGCCATTTTTGCTTCTTATAAAGATCTTTAGACATAAGATTTATTTCAGAACCATGGTCGACGAAAGCAACTATTGGTTCTTCTATATCTCCTACTTTCACCAATACCTCAGTAGTTATCCTTGCCCAATGTTTCCGAGTATAATGGCTCAAAGTTTCCATTTCCTTGTCACTACAATCTTCGAAACGTACTCGTTGATTATACCCATTCTTTTCATTTATTGGTTGCTTGTAACCAATATCAACCTCTTCTTCATCTCTACATATTCTTGCATCAATAGCATGACTCATTCCAGTTTCGCCCATTAATTGCCTCTTTTGCTTAATGCTGTCAATGATAACATCATGAAACTCCTTCTTTGCAATTCCCAAGACTTCTTTCAATGTGAATTCCACCTTAGTGTTTAATATACGTTCTTTCAACACCCCTTTCAAATTTGTTGCACTTCAATGTCAGAAAGTAGCTTATAAGCAATTGATTTGCCCTTATCTTTTGTCTCCTTTGTTTTTTCTCCCAATGATGCTGAGGTATCCCTTACAAGTAATTCTTGTGAAGCTGCCTCCCAAGCCTTGTCTCCTCGAGTTTGCCTCTTAGAAGAATTTCCTTCTCTAGTATCATCAAATTTTCCTCGTCTCTTTTCTTCCATCAAAGCTTCATGTTGGCTCTTAGCAATATATGCATGAACTGAAAGAGACTCAACAGGATCCTCCCAACCTGTTCTACCTCGTATTGTAGCTACAGTTCTCAATAACGCTTCTCGAGGTAATTTCCCTTATTGCATTGTAGAAATGGCAGAAGCCCAAAACTCACTAGTTTCCGTACTTCCACCAATTTCATCATCTACTCTAGCACCATAACTTGTACTTTCTTGTGCTGCTGTTTCATACTCTTTTAGGTAATCTTGAACCAATGCTCTCATTCCTCCCTTGCCAAAATTGGTTTGAAGAAGATCCTCCCTATCTTTCAATGCTATCTTCCCATCTTTCTAGCAAATAATTCCGTGCCGTATCATATTATTAAATTCATTGCAATCTTTTCTAGTGTGTGAAGCATCATCACACCAAATGCATCTTTGTACATATCCTTGTTTTGAAACATTCTTCGAATTGTTTATAGAAGTATTCTCTTCAAGTCTTGCCAATTTGATTTGAAGATCTCGCATTCCTCGTAAAATTTCTTCCATATCCATATCTGCTTTCTTTGACAAGGATGTCGAAGGTTGAACTGTAGGCATTGTCGGTGGTGTTGTACGTACTGGAGCTTTGGATGCTTGTACTGTTTTCGGAATATTGCTCCTATCCTTCCTCCTTTCTTTTTTTGTAAGCAATCCCACCGCATCTTCAACGTTCTTCGACTTCGTCGTCAATCCTTCATCTTCTTCTTTGTCTTCAAGAAGGGGTTCTAATTTCTCTTGCAATTCTCCATGAGCAGCTTGAAGAAATAGATCAACTTTGTTCGGCTCCAATGTCAATTTTTCTACCTTCGACAATTGAGAGTACTGCCTCTCAAATTCCCTTAGTAGCTCTGTTGCTTGCAAATTCTTATTGGGCCGTTCAATCCATTCCAGAAACAGCTTCTTAGTAACGCGATCAGTATCTTCCAAGAAATATTCGTCTTTCAATGCATGTGAAAAAATCTCCCATGAATTCCCATAACGATCCGTAATCCATGTAATGTGGTCTCTTATCTCCGGTATCGTGGCAAGTCCAAATAGTGCAACCATTTTCTTCTCAGAAATCCGATTTAATTCTATTTCATGAACATAACATCTTAAATACCTTGAAATATTCCTCCCATCAAATTGATCAATTTTATTGACCACTGCTTGCAATGCTTTAGTTGCCAAAGCTTCCTTTCGATCATTGCTTTGTTGTTGCTGCATTGATAATGAGAAGGCTTGAAACATACTAGCAATAGACGGATCCATGTGCATACCTTGTCCTTTAGAAGAATCTCTACCAGAAACTCCTCCCAAAAATCCTTCAAATTTTTTATTTTCGTTTTCCCATAAAATAAAGATAAAATCAACCGAAATCTAATACCTTCTACCTCAAGCTTTCACATTGGGTTCACCACTTTTGTTGTATTACATGCTTTCCTGCTCGAGAACGCGCCGGACGTCTGGTTGTAGAAGGTAGTATGGAGATTCTCCAATACTCAAGCAGTCTATCAGTTTTTGACTGCAGGAATATAAACGACTACAAGAATACACCGTAAATCTATACGGATGCACTTCGACTGCTTGTCGAAGTCCTTTTTGTCCCAACTGGTAGATCTCTAGACGCTACAAAGAACCTTGAACAACCCAATCTGCTAATCTCCGATACCGCTTTGTACTTACGATTTTGTATCCACCGACTGTCTTGTTAGATTAACCCAATAAATTTCATTCACTCCGCATACTCAATCCTATAGACACCCTTTTAATCCTTCAATCACAGACGTAACTCGATTTCATAAAACAGTCAAGAGTAATCAAACCTACTTCATTAAAAAATCCCGATTCACCATTACAACACTGACTTCAGCAACGATTGCCTCAGTCTTCCCAAAACTCTATGAAGAAGAAAAATCCAATTCTTTGTCTTTTCTTCCCCGACCCAAAGCATGAAGCTCCTCTACAATCCCTGATCTTCCAACCTCCAATGAAAAACCGAACTAGTAACCTTGAAAAAAAAACTTGATGCTAGCTCCACCATCCAAAAAAAACCCCCCCAAAACTTATTCTCCCCCTATGTGAAGGACAAGAACTCGATGAAAGCTAAAGAGTAAGTGAGACTTTTCTCAAAAAGAAATAGGACAAAATAGAAATATGTATATTAAGAAAGAAACTGGAATGGCTATTGCCAAAATACAAGAAAACTAGAGACCCTTGAAACTAGACTAGAAGCAAGAAAGGAGTTGACAAGAGTGAAGAGGGCTTCACTCTTGCCTCTATATATACTATCTAACTAGAAGCCACGTGGCGATGTTCTATAAGACCTCCAATATATGTTGACTTTCTAGGCCACATGCCTTTGCTTGCAAGGCAAGTTTTCTATGGATGGACCACGTAGTTAGCTTGTTCTTTAAACTTCCAACATGCGTGGTACATGGCTAATTTGTTGACCAAGTTTTTAACCTAAAAGTCAACTATAGACTCCTATAAAGTCAAAGCAGCGTCTATGAAGCTTCTAAGAAGCTTCTCTAGAAGATATTACATAATTAACCTACTTTTACATACTTTTATCTATTCATATAGGTAATTATATGTATGTCCGTGACATTACCCCCCCTTCTAGGGACGAGTTCCACGAGGAGCGGTGATTATATATTGAGAAAATCTAATATGCGGCGAATTGTATTTGCTACATACTCTGATCTTTGTTCTCTTCGAAGATAGTTGATGGGTCCTCTTAGCCATCGATAGTGTCCCATTCCAGGGCGAGAAGACCACCCTGTTATTTGATCACTGTTGAGGCCTTCATAACTTCCTCAATCTTGTCTCTTTTATAAGAGAGGTTTTCATCTTGGTTTTGATGGATGTCGTTGATGAAAAACTTTGACTTTAGCTGATGCATTTGCTAGATTCCTGGATGGCTCCCATGTGCGCTCACTAATATCATATCCGCACCAATGAACAAGATATTCCAGCTTATTTCGGCGCCGCCTTGAGTCTAATATCTCTTCCACCTCAAATTCTTCATTATTATCTACTTCTATAGGAGGCGGTGGCATTTGTCTTCTTCCTTGTGTATCCACTGTCTTATATGGTTCAAGAAGAGACACGTGGAATACAGGATGGATCTTCATTGACTCCGGTAGATGTAACCGATATGCAACTGGGTTGATCTGTTCAGAAACAGAAAAGGGGCCAAGCCTACGATAGTCCAATTTGTCACAAGGTCGAGTGGTCTTGATATTGCGACGAAGTAGCCATCACGTTGAGTTGTGGTTGCTCTTTATGATATACATCTGCATTTATCTTTTGTCGTTCTTGAGCTTTCTTCAACTGCGCCTTCATTATTGCATGTAACTCTGACAACCGATTTGCCATATCTTCTGCTGCAGGATTATCAACTTTTGAAAAATCAAAAGTATCAAGTCGTGGATGATAGCCATAATTGGCAAAGAAAGGTGTTTGTTGCATGGAAGAATGTACCGTATTATTATAAGCAAACTCTGCCAATGGCAGAAGGGTTGTCCAATCATCTTGTTGGTAGTTGATGGTACACCTTAAATACTGTTCCAAGACTTGGTTTACGCGCTCTGTTTGTCCATCAGTTTGAGGATGGAAAGCTGAAGATAGCTTTATGTCCACTTTTAAAATCTTGAAAAGAGTCCTCTAAAATCTCGACACAAATTGAGTTCCCCTATCCGATATGATATCTTTAGGCAATCCATGATAGCGATAGATATTATCAATGAAAAGCTTAGCTGTTTCTTCACCTGTGATAGATTTTGTACATGGCACAAAATGTGCCATCTTGGTGAAACGATCTACTATCACAAATATAGAATCATAAGATCTTGAGCTTGGAAGATCTGTGATGAAATCCATAGAAACAGAAGACCATGGTTGTTCTGGTATAGGTAATGGCTGAAGAAGTCCGTAAGGTCGATGTCGAGGAATTTTTGATCTTGAACAAATATCACATGATTGTACAAAGTCTTTGACTGACTTCCACATTTGTGGCCACCAAAAATCTCTTGATATGAGTTCCAAAGTCTTATTATATCCAAAGTGTCCTGCTGCTGGAAAGTCATGACGTGCTTGAAGAACACGCAAACGTGCTTTTCCTTCTGGAACATATAGGCGTCCTTCAAAATATAATAGATTATTCTTGAACTCGAACTTAGAAGAATCATGAGACTTGGAAGAATTATTCTCGATATCATGAACAAGAGGGTCTGAGGACATACTGGACTGGATTTGCTTGAGAAAAGTTGAATCAACAGTCAATGTTGATTTCACTGCTCGGAGATGAAATTGCTCCGGTTTCAAGAGGACCGTTCTTTGTTGCTCAAAAGCTGCATCTCCTTCTTTTGGTGCAAAATAAGAACGTCTAGACAGGGCATCGGACAAACCTTGTTGTTTTCCTGGCCGATAAGTGATAATGAAGTCGAATCTTGACAAAGACATACTCCAACGAGCTTGACGACGATTCAACACGCGTGCTGACATGAAATACTCGAGGTTCTTGTGATCTGTATACACAATGACTGGACTAGAAGCACCTTCTAGATAATGATGCCATTCTTAAAAAGAATCCACGATTGCAAGAAGTTCTTTATCGTGGATCTCATAATTGATCTCGGCTGCTGAGAATTTTCTTGAATGAAAAGCTATCGGATGAAGTTTGTCATCTGTTCCCATTTGTGATAAAACTGCACCCAAGGCAAAATCCGATGCGTCTGTTTCCATAAAAAATGCCTTGGAAAAGTCAACACGATATAAGACTGGTGCAGAGACAAACGATGTCTTCAAGGCTTCAAATGCTGCTTCCGCTTCTTGATTCCATTGGAATTTATCTTTACTAGTCAAGCGTGTAAGTGGAGCTGCAACTCGTGAGAAGTCTTTGATGAAGATCCGATAGTAATTGGCAAATCCCAAGAAACATTGGACATCTCTTACAGTCTTTGGAATCTTTCAATCCATGATTGTTTGGACTTTCTTAGAATCCATCATGAGACCATCATTTGAAATGATGTATCCTAAAAAGTCAACTTGAGTAGTGTGAAATACACACTTTTCCATCTTGGCGTACAATCCTGCATCTCTGAGTTTTTGTAATACTTGACGAACATGTATTTCATGTTCTTCAACATTCTTAGAATAAATCAGGATATCGTCTAGGTAGCAGACGACAAAATTGTCTAAGAATTCACGAAATACATCATTCATGAGATGTTGAAAAGCAGCTGGTGCATTCATGAGTCCAAAAGGCATGACATTATATTCAAAATGCCCGTACCTGGTTCGAAACGCAGTCTTCCATTCATCTCCTTCTTTGATCCGTACTAGATTATATGCTCCTCTTAGATCTATTTTTGTATAGATCTTAGCTTGATTTAACTGGTCAAGGAGTCCTGATATCAAAGGTAATGGATACCTGTTCTTGATTGTGATCTTGTTGAGTCCTCGATAGTCAACACACATTCGTAAAGATCCATCTTTTTTCTTTACGAATAGAATTGGAGCTCCTGCTGGAGATTTTGAATGGCGTATGAAATTCTTCGCTAAATTTTCGTCAATATATGTCTTGAGTTCAGCCAACTCATCTTGCGATAAACTGTAAATTGGTCCAAATGGTGGCTGAGTTCCTTCCTTGAGATCGATTGAACAATCGTATGGGCGATGCTCAAGAAGAATATCTGCATTCTTTTTCTCAAAAACGTCTTGATAATCCTGATATTGACTTGGAATGCCACTTGAAGTCTTTACGCTTTCAGAAATAGGTGCAGCATAAATAGCAAAAGTTGATCCTTCTTTTGCTGCGTGTATAAATGCTTTTGCACCTATAGGTGCGAGTTTTACTATACTAGACTCATGGGTTTTTACTTGGTTAATAGAACTGTTACTAATGCTCTGAGGAAAATCAAGTTTACGAGAAATCTAATCTATTCGAGGATTATACTTTTCTAACCATGATAAGCCTAAAATTACTGGATTAGAGGGAGATCTAATTATATTAAAAATTACGCAACTACTATGACCATTTATTACTACATCTACAGGAAGTGTTTCGTGAGTTGCATCTCCAGAAGACAATGGACGACCATCTATGACTTCTACGTGTACAGGTTTAGTTTTTTGTATTAATGATATTCTATGACATCTAGCAAATTCTTCATCTAAAAAACAAGATGAGGCTCCTGAATCTACCAAGGCAGAGGCTTTGTAATTATTAGGTCCTAAACGCACATCTATTATAAAACAAGGAGATGGTTCTGAGGAGAGGATAGGACCTTTATTAGAAGTTGTACAAGATTCCAGCCGCACGGTCCCTATTGTAGCTGGACGTACTCGTTTTCCGACATACTGTCTTCTTTGACAGCCGTACTCCTCATTTTGTAGTTACGTCGCTTCTTTGGACAATGTTGAGCAGTGTGCTTAGGTTCTCCACAATATAAGCACAATCCTTCTTGTCGACGACGAGACTTTTCTTGCTCAGTAAGAGGTTTGAAACGTACCGCATCAATTTGCATATCCTCTACTTCTGAAGGTATGTGTTGAGGAGACGTCGGTGTTGCCATTGAATTGTAGTAACGTTGAGGCCCACTTGTGTGACTCTCGGATCGAAATTCAAAAAGTCGATTGTCGCACTTCACAGCAAAGTCAATTGCTTGACTCAATGTTTGAGGATCAGATAAATTAAGCATCAATTTCTTTACCTCATATTGTAATCCGTAGAGAAATTGACTCACAAGTGCGGCATCATCTCACTTGATATCAGTTGCAAGTTGTCGAAATTGCGAAGCATATAATGTTACTGATCGATTGCCTTGTCGCAAAATATGGATCTTGTTGGTTGCAACACGAATTGCATCATGTTCTCCAAACATGGATCGAAACTCCGCCAAAAAAGCCTCCAGATTATCCAATATTGGATCTCGTCGTTCAAGAAAAGATGAAAACCATGACAATGCTGAACCTGAAAGAAGTGTACCAATGAATCTTACTTGTGACCCTGGAGTTGGATAGCTCTGGGGTTGAAGTTCAATCACTAGTTGGACCTGATTGATGAATCCTCGAAACTTGGATCTGGTACCATCAAACTTCTCGGGCAAGACAACTCTCGGTTCTCTAACACTCGAAGGGTGTTCCATTCTGAGAGAAGGGACATGGTTTGGTGCAGATGTTGAAGCAGCCCCAATCATCTCTATATCTTCACTTCCTACCATTCTTGTTGCTCCTTGTGGTGGTAAATTGAGTTGATGCATCGCAAGCATTAACTCCCTCAATTGTTCTTGCATCTGTGCCATTGCACTCTTCATTTCAACAAGCTCTGCCATAGTAGCACTTAGAAAAGAGAAGATGCCTAATAACGCTCAAAACAAATAGAAGAGAGGAATTGATAACAAAGAAAATACTAAGAACAATATCAGTTTAAAAGAGGGTAATCCGCAACTTCTAATGCGCTTATGTCTTATCAAGAAAAAGGGGTAATCCACTCTTAATCAAGAAAAGACAAAGCTCTGATATTGTAAGTGTACTCTTGTCAATCTGTCAAGGACAAGAACTCGATGAAAGCTAAAGAGTAAGTGAGACTTTTCTCAAAAAGAAATAGGACAAAATAGAAATATGTATATTAAGAAAGAAACTGGAATGGCTATTGCCAAAATACAAGAAAACTAGAGACCCTTGAAACTAGACTAGAAGCAAGAAAGGAGTTGACAAGAGTGAAGAGGGCTTCACTCTTGCCTCTATATATACTATCTAACTAGAAGCCACGTGGCGATGTTCTATAAGACCTCCAATATATGTTGACTTTCTAGGCCACATGCCTTTGCTTGCAAGGCAAGTTTTCTATGGATGGACCACGTAGTTAGCTTGTTCTTTAAGCTTCCAACATGCGTGGCACATGGCTAACTTGTTGACCAAGTTTCTAACCTAAAAGTCAACTATAGACTCCTATAAAGTCAAAGCAGCGTCTATGAAGCTTCTAAGAAGCTTCTCTAGAAGATATTACACAATTAACCTACTTTTACATACTTTTATCTATTCATATAGGTAATTATATGTATGTCCGTGACACCCTAACCTTATCCTCTGAATTTCTTCAATCTTCCGTCTTGGATCCGGAATTGGCTCCCATCGTCAGAGCTTAGATCCGAAATTGGCTCCCGCCGTCAGAGCTTTTTTCCTCCGTTTTTACCTTTAAGAGATCCATTTACCGAAAACAACATTCCCTGAAACGGCACAGAGAATAAGACAGCCTGAAACAGAATCAAAACCCCGTACTCGGGTCCACATTGAGTCGCCCGACCAATTCAGGTCTCATATTGGATAAGATGCCCGTAGTAACTTGGATTTTCCCGTAATTAGACTGCATTGGATTGCCTGACCAATTTAGGTCTCATATTGGATAAGAGTCCAGTAGTAAGACCCGGATTTCCCCGTAATTAGATTGCATTGGGTTGCCCGACTAATTCAGATCTCATATTGGATAAGAGTCCAGTAGTAAGACCCGGATTTCCCCGTAATTAGACTGCATTGGGTTGCCCGACCAATTCAGGTCTCATATTGGGTAAGAGGACCCGGATTGGATTCTCGAAATTGGATTCAATTGGCTCTTCGAACCAGGCTCACCCGTCGCGTGAATTGGTCCTTTCCCTTCCTGCTGACTCCCGTTATTGGAATCGAATGGAGTATTTCAGTATGCCCCGGCTGACTGTAACGGGGTGACTGATCTTGGCCACTCAATATTTGCACTGGAATTGGTCGTTGCTCTCAATATTCGAGGTAACTGAACATTAATAAAAGTCTCCTTTCTTTATATTTTCACGGTATACTCGTGTTACAACACGACACCGGACGAGACATTACAATTGTCACAACCTTTTAGATGATGCAATTGAGATGAAGATCTTCAAGAACAACATGTTCTTTCTCTAATAGATGGCAAGATACAATGCGTTTAGTATCATGACCTTGGAAGGGATTCCTGATGTTTGGTGATTTTACTAGAGGTAGGAACAATTCCTCATGATATTCCAAATATTTTATTTGAAGGAAGTTTTATTTGATGACCACTCCTCGTGGAACTCTTCCCTAGAAAGGAGGGTAATGTCATGGACATATGCATGTAAGCTAGTAATTACATATATAAATAGGTAGAAGTAAGTAAAAGTAGGTAAAAATAAGTTAATTCTATAATATTTGCTATGGAAGCTTCCTAGAAGCTTTATAGATACTGCTTTGACTTTATAATTGTCTTTAATTGACTTTTTGGACTAGAAACATTGTCAAGAAGTTGGCCATGTGTCACACATGTTGTTAGCTTGAAGACCAAGCTAACTATGTGGCCCGCACGTAGAAAAACTTGCCTTGTAAGTTAAGGCATGTGTCCTACAAAGTCAACACATATTGGAGGTCCTATAGAACATCGCCACGTAGCTTTTAGTTAGATAGTATATATAGAGACAAGAGTGAAGCCTTCTGCACTCTTGTCAACTCCTTTTTTGCTTCTAGTCTAGTTTCAAGGGTCTCTAGTTTTCTTGACTTTTGGCAATAGCCATTCCAGTTTCTTTCTTAATATATATATCAAGTTATTTCAATTTTTTCATCTTTCTTTGAGAGAAGTCTCACTTGTTTATTTGTTCTTGTCTTTGACATTGACTTGAATTCTATTAACTTGTCAAATATTTGTCATTTTTTTTTAGGAAATAAATCCATATTTTCTTAGAGTAGAGGAGGAAGTATTTTATACCTAATAATGATTTGATAGATAGAGGACCATATAAATCAGTATGTATTAATTGAATCCTAATCAAATTATAGACAAATCCTAGACAAATCTTAGACAAATCCAAATCAAATCCTAAACAAATCCTAGACAAATCCTAATCAAATATTAAACAAATTTTAATAAAATATTTGATAAATCTTAAATTAATTCTAATCAATCTTAAAAAAATTCTAATAAAATTCTAATAAAATCTTAAATCCTAAATCAATCCTAAATCTTGAGCAAATTCTTAATAAATTATATGGTAGATTGAAAATTTTATAACTAACAATCAAATTATTGATTTCAATTTAAATTTTGCACACTTTTCAACAACTAAGCTCAAAACAACTATAAATATTTTTAAAAAGATCAAATTTACCAAATAGAAGATA
Source organism: Physcomitrium patens (assembly GCF_059467195.1). NCBI lineage: Eukaryota > Viridiplantae > Streptophyta > Bryopsida > Funariales > Funariaceae > Physcomitrium > Physcomitrium patens. The sequence continues at coordinate 2,463,412 of NC_143434.1, read as the reverse complement.
AAACCTAAAATTTGTTTGGATGCTAGTTTGCGTCCTTTTTCTATCTAAATGCTGATCTTTCTAAGCCAAAGTCTCTTTATTCCACATTTAAATATCTTTAAAAATTCACATATATGTTAGAAATCAAGTCTACTAACTATATACATAAATTTCACCTCAATCCAACTAGCAAATTACTAGAGATCTTAGAAATCTTCAATGACCTTCAAAACCTCATTTTATGGTTTAATTTTATTATCTTTTGATTTTTATCTATAATTCTAAGATAATTTGCTATAATATTTTGTAAAAAGATATTTTATAATATGATATTTTTTTATTCTTTCACCTATTAGTCAATTACATTATGACATTGATATAATATAATATATGTTGTCAATATTTCATTCAAGTATAATTCACATTCTTATTAAAATAAATAAATAAAAATATAAATAAAATAAGTTATCTTATAGAAGATATTATCTTAAGTAAGTTTTTAATGGTCAAAAGATTGACTCTTAATATAAAAAAGGACATCTTATGGATATAGAACAATGTCAAAGGCCAAGAATCAAAGTCAAGAGGATAAAGTATCAATTATAAAATATTTGAAGATTAGATAAGAATAATTAGTGTTTGGCATAAGATGTCTTTTTGGTTAGTGATATGCCAAAGGATCCTAAGACTATATGATATCTTTGTGGTAAATTAGATGCCAAAGGATCTTAAGACCATGTATATAAAAATCAAAGAGTAGAATTTGTCTTTTAGGATAAAAACCACTATCTATAAGTAATGGATATTGAAAGTAAGAGACATCTTATTCCATACTCTCTTTATCTGCAATCTTACTAATACTATGTGTTGTGCCTTCAAAGTTATTTTTTTTTCAATAGGTTATGAGCCCACTTACCTTTAATTATAAGTTTTGAATTTCTTTGAAGTCTTTTGTTGTGAAGAATAGATCTTATGATTATTACTAATATTAAAATTTAGTAACTTCTAATCTCACATTTATATCTACTTATTAATGTAGTTTTACTCTTATTTGTTATAAACAACATTCATGATTTTGGAGGTTGTTAGATACCTTAGATTGATGTTTTAAAATACTAGTATTGTGTTTCTTTGCTAAGTTACATCATTGATGCACTAAGATTGTGCTTTTATGTATTTAAGTTTTTAAAAGATCCTTTTATAGTCATAAGAGATATTTTATGACATTAGAGGTGATTAAAGAGTGAAAAAGCTTATACAAGAGGTTTAGATATAATATAAGACTTATGAAAAGTCTTATAAGTGAAGTTGAAAGTGATTAAAGAATAAAATCACTAATTTATTCATAAAAAAAGTATTTTGGATTTTTAAAGCAATAACATCTTTTTATTGATTTTGAGAGTTTTATATTTTTTTATGATTTTTTTAATACACTTCTTTTTTTAGATATGGCTTTAAGTCGAGGTAAGGACTTGAGAGTGATTGAGAAGTTTAGAAGTGACAATTTCTAGTATTAGAAGAAGAAAATAAGACTTTTGTTGACTTCATTGGATTTTTGGAATATTGTTGATTTCAATGAGAAATTTATTCTTGTGGCCAAATTTACCACCATTAGAACCATTGTGGCAATTGAGGAAATGTTAGACTTAGAGATGCATCAAATAGATGTAAAGACGATTGTCTTAAATAAAAACTTAAAAAAATATATCTATATAGATTAGCATGAAGGATTTGTTGAAGAAGATTAATAACATCTTATTTTTAAATTAAAGAAATACTTGTATAAGCTTAAATAATTTCCAAAGATATTATATCAAAATATTAACACATCCTTTGTAAATGAAGGATTTATAAAAATTTAGGCTGATTATTACATATATGTGATGTAATCAAATGAATTCTTATTGATTGTCATCCTCTATGTTGATGATTTGATTATCTTAACCAATACCTTAGAGATGATGGATTGATTGAAGGCAAAATTAAAAAATGAATATGAGATGAGTGATTTGAAAGAGCTTTATTATTGTTTAGAATTGAAATTTGTGAGAGATTGTACTAAGAAGATTATTATAATGAGCTAAAGAAAATATTTTAGAGAAGTATTGAAACAATTCAATATAGAATACTGTAAGCCTATTCAAATACTTTTGGAGACTAATTTGAAGTTGTGAAGTTTACAAATAAGGAATTTGATGAAGTTGAAGATGAAATATAAGATGTTTCATATAAGGTAATAACAGACTCACTTATGTATACAATGATTGGCACAAGGATGGATCTTGCATATTTAATAAGTTTTGTAAGTCAATATGTATCAAAGGTTGGATCAATTCATTGAAAAACCATAAAAAAACCATGAGGTACTTAAAAGGTACTTTTTACTTTAATATTACTTTACATGGTTATTGTGTTGTGGATTAGGTTGGACATACAAATTATAAAAGATCAACAATGGAATATGTATTCTTCGTTGTAGTGGGAGCTATTTCATGGAATTGTAAGAGACAACCAACAATTACAAGATCAATAATAGAAGCAAAGTATATCGTAATAAGCGATGGTGCAATGGAAATAATATGGCTAAATTTTTTTTTTGAGGACATTGAAATAATAAAAATAAAAGCATCTCCAATAAAATGTAACTATCAAGAATGTCTTCCTTTTACAAAGAATTCAAAACATCATTTACGGAGCAAATACATTGACATTTAACATCACTTCATAAAAAAGAAGATTGAAATGTCAATGATTGATATGAAATATTGTACAATAAAAGATATGCTTACTCATTTGTTAACAAAGGTAGTAATAAATGATAAACATCAGATGTTGACAAAGGCATTAGGTTTGAAAGACTTTGACTAATAGCAAAGTAGAAGTATTAAAATAAATAAGTAAAAATTAAAGTAAAATAAATCATCTTATATAAGATATTATCTTAAATAAGTTGCTAATAGTCAAAATATTGATTCTTGATATATAAAAAGAACATTCTATGGATATAAGACAAGATCAAGGACTAAGATTCAAAAAAATAAAGTATTAATTAGAAAGTATTCAAAGATTAGGTAATAGTAATTATTTTTTAGCATATGATATCTTTGTAGTAAGTTAAATGCCAAAGAATCTTAGGACCATGTGTATAAAAGTCAAATTTTTTTTTATCTTTTAAGATAATAACCACCATCTATTATCACAAACATACATATTTACTCCAATAATTACTTATATGATTAGGTAGAAATAGATTAAATTAGATTAATTTTATAATATCTTCTAGAGAAGCTTTCTAGAAGCTTGATTGATGTGGTTTTGATTTTATATATGTTTATAGTTGATTTATAGATTAGAAACTTGATCAATGAGCTAACTACATATTATATGTGTCAATAGCTAGTAAAAAAAAGCTAATTCTGTAATACACATATAAAAAACTTGCGTTGGAAGTTAAGATATGTATTTTATAAAATCAACACATGTTGGAGGTCCTATAAAACATCATTATATAGTTTCTAATTAGATAGTATATATGGAGGTAAAAATAAAGCCTTTTTTTACTCTTGTCAATATCTTTTTGGTCTTTAGACTTGTTTCAAGACTTTCTAGTCATCTTATATTTAGCAATAGTCATTCTAATTCAATATATTATTACCTTTGAATAATTTATTAATTTTTTTAAATGATACAAGAGTGTATTGAGATTCTTTTGCTTTGAAATTCATATTCTTGATAATTTGACAAGAGTCTTAACTTATTGTTCTTGTATTATTTTAGAAATGAGTAGATTACTCTACTTTTATTATTTTATTTTGAAGGTTGTCAACTAGTCATATTTATATAAATAGTTTAATTTTCTAACATTTATTTATTTTATTTTTTTTTAATTTTAAAGAGAGTAAATTAAAGTTCTTTATAGAAATTTTTATTTGATATTAGAGGTTGTAAATTACCTTCATCTAATTTAACTTTTTGAATTTTTTTGAATTATCTATAGAAGAAAAAATTATGGATGTTACTTTTGGTAGAAGTGAAAATAGATTTACAACTATTACAGATGTTCACAATATTATTAATACTTTTAGGATAGAAATCTGACATATTTCCAATATAAATCAAAGAAGTACTATTCCTATGTCCATAAAAAAAATCAATAATGAAGTTCAAAGTCTGTGCCAGAAAGTTGTGCAATTAAAAGAAGCAAATAGATCAAGTTCATAACTAAATTTAAGGAGTCTTGGTACTACAAGTATAAAGGATACAAGAATAAATATGTCAAAGAAGTTTGATGGAGCAAGTTCAAAGTTTTGAGGGTTTTTAGAACAAATAAAGTTCTATCTAAGATTACATTCTTCTCAATATTTTAATGGATTTATTCAAATTGGATTCATAGAACACTTCTCTCTTGGAGTATTTTTTTTTAGATTTATACCTTTAATAAAAAAAATTTATAACTACTCTATGATTTGAATTCATTCTTAGAAGTGTTTATGGCTACATTTGGAAAAAATAATCAAAAAAAGATAGCAGAGATTAAGTTCATATTTCTATGATAAAGATCATGTTTAGCCACCATATATGCTGATAAATTCCAAAACCTTTCTTGTAAAGTAGATTGGAATGATAAAATCCTTATCAATCAACTTTAATATGGATTGAAAGATAAAGTCAAAGACTTATTGTTGATAATACCAAGAACAAATTCATTGAAGTAATTTATTGCTTAAGCCATTGCATGTGAAAATTGGCTCTTTGAAAGATGCCAAGAACAAAGATTTGATTGAAGAGGTATAAGTCAAGCCATAGCAATACCTTTTAAGTTTTTAAAAGCTTATTGGTTTAAGTCAAAGCCTATGCAAATTAACACAATATATTTTAAACCTCTTATTGAGCAAAAAAAGATTTATTAACATTAAAAAGGTTTATACCTATGTTATGGAAAATCTAAGTACATTGCTTAATATTGTTCAAAAAAGCAATGCAATTATAAAATGAAAAGCATAGTTGCTAAAGAAGACATTGTATCAAAAAACAAGCTTTTCCAATTATAATAGAGATTGTGCACTTGGAATCTTGTATAATATCTAGTAAAGATCCTATTTGCTCTTCAAATTTTTCACCTTCTTTTACAATAGAAATTTTTTTAGGACCAAAAAATCACAAAGTCTTAGCCTTATTAGTTTTAAAAGTGTCAGCTTGTTTTATAGACAAAGGCTTCGTCAAAAAATAAGAAATACTATTAGTCAAGAAAATTAAATCTGTGCATGTAGAAATCATAGATGGTTGTTTGTTTTCTTTTGGAAATGTTATTTATAATATTTTTTTTTAGATATAGAAATTAAAAATCATAATAGCATATTAGTATTTAATATAATAAGATCTTCTTTTAACTTAGTTATTTTAGGATTATCATGGTTAAAAAAATATAATTCTCACATAGATTGAATTTTTTTTAATCTTAAATTTTCTTATAATTTAATTAAAAATCTCATAATAAATTAGAAATAAATAAGTCTAATACATCTAAATTCTTACTTATATATGTAAGAACTTTCATGCATGTAGCAAAAGAAGGGTCATATTTTGATATAAATACATCACACTTATTTTTGATGGTGAAAAGACATCAAGTATCATTTTTAGCTAATATCAAGATTTCTAGGACTTTTTTGAATAAAAAAATATAGATATTCTTTTAGTGCCTTGATTATATGATTATTTAATTGATTTATAAGAAAGAGCTCAATCACCATTTGAACCAATCTACAACTTATTGCAAAATAAATTAACTATATTCAAAGTATATATTAATAAAAACTTACCTAAAAACTTCATATACTATTCAAAATCTCAAGAAAAAGCTCTTATTTTATTTGTGAAGAAAAAAGATGGATCTCTATAGATGTATATAGACTATTAAGGACTTAATAAGATTATCATTAAAAATAGGTATCTTCTACTTTTGATTTTAGGACTTCTTGACTAATTCAATCAAGAAAAGATCTATATAAAACTAGATCTACAAAGAACATAAAACCTAGTCCATATTAAAAAAAGAAATGAATGGAGGACTGATTTTTGAATTAGGTATGGACATTTCAACTATAATGTCATGCCTTTTGGATTCACGAATGTATCAACTGCTTTTCAATATCTAATAAATGATGTCATTTATGAATTTTTTGATAATTTTATCATTTGTTATTTAGACAAAATTTTAATCTACTCTTAGAACACAAAAGAACATGAACTTCATATTCGTTATGTGTTATAAAATCTAAAAGATGTAAGATTATATGCAAAGATGAAAAATTGTATATTTCAGACTATTCAAGTTAACTTCCTATGATACATCATCTCAAATGATGGTCTTATGATGGATCTTAAGAAGGTCTAGACTATTATAGATTAAAATATCTCAAAAATAGTTAGAGATATTCAATATTTTTTGAGAATTGTGAATTATTACTAAATCTTTATCAAGAACTTTTCTCAAGTTATGGCTCTTTTTACATTTATGACATATAAAGACAAATTAGAGTAGAACAAAGAAGTTGAAGTATCTTTTAAAGCCTTGAAGACATTATTTATTTCCACACCAATCTTGTATTATATTAACTTTTTTTAGGCATTCTTCATAGAAATAGATACATCGGACTTTTCTATGGGTGTTGTTTTGTCACAAATGGGAGCATATGACAAGCTCTACCTAGTAGCTTTTTATTCCAAAAAAATTTTAACAGTCAAGTTTAATTATAAGATCCACAATAAAGAACTTCTTGTAATTATCTATTTATTTCAAGAATAGCGTCATTATCAAGAAGTTGCTTCTAATCTAACCATTGAACATATAGATCACAAAAACTTTGAGTACTTCATTACTTGTAGATAAAAATAATCAATGTTAATCACATATTGAACATTCTTATCTTTAAGCAATGAAATCAATATTAACTATTGACTCAACTTTTTTTAAGTTCAATCAAATATATTCTTTGATCCTCTTGTTTATGATATAAAGAAAAATTCTTGTAATTTTCATGATACTTTTAAGTTCAAATTCAAGAAAAATCTAATTTATTTCAAGAAATAATTATACATTCTAAGAAATAAAGTACAATTACATATTTTTTAAGTTCATCATGGCTTTTTAGAAACCAAATATTTTGGATATAAGACTTTAGAGCTAATATTTAGAAATTTTTGATGGCCACATATGTAGAAGGATGTAAAAGACTTTGTACAATTATGTGATATTTTTTCAAGATCCAAAATTCCTTGTTATCAACCTTATAGACTTCTTCAGCCATTACATATTCTAGAATAATTATAGTCTTTTGTTTCTATGGATTTTATCACATATCTTTTAGCCTTTAAATGACATGATTTTATATTCATGATAGTAGATTGTTTTACTAAAATGGCACATTTTGTACCATATACAAAATCTATCACAAATAAAGAAACCACTAAGTTTTTTCTTGACAACATCTATTACTATCATGGATTGCTCAAAGATATTATATCAGATAAAGAGACTCAATTTATATCAAGATTTTAGAAATTCTTTTTTAAGATTCTAAAGATGGATATAAAGCTTTTTTTGGCTTTATATTTGCAAACAGATAGACAACCAAAATATATAAATTAAATAAGAAAACAAGATTTAAGATATATCATTAACTACCAAGAAAATGATTAGACAATTTTTTTGCCATTGGCAAAATTTTGCTTATAATAATATGATATATTCTTTTATATATTTTTTTATACATTTTTTTTTTTTTACTAATTATGATTATTATTCTTGATTTGATGCTTTTGACTTTTCAAAAGTTAATAATCATGTAGCAAAAGAATTAAGAAATCAATTATTGAAGTTATATATAACAATAAAGATACAATTAAAAAAACTCAAAATGACAAATGACCAACACAGATGGTTATTGTAAAGAGCAACCTCAATTCTATGTTGGCAATAAAGTATGGTTATTTCATTATAATATCAAGACTAGCCACCCTTGTGACAAGTTGAATTATTGGAAGTTGAGACCATTTTCTATTTATAAATAAGTCAATTCAATTGTTTATTAATTACATGTACCAGAATTTATGAAAATCCATCATATATTCCACATGTATCTTATTAAGCCATATAAGATAGTGAATATCTTAGAAATAAGATAAATATCATTGCCTTTTATAGATAATAATAAAGAGTTTGAAATAGAAGAAGTCTTAGATTCAAGATAATGATAAAATAGATTGGAATATCTTGTTTATTGGCATGGATATAATATTAGTGGATATACATGGCAGCTAGCAAAAATCTCATAAATGCATCAAAAAGGTTTGAGACTTTTCATCAACAACATCCATCAAAATCAAGATAAAGAATAGTAAGATCCATAAAAGATAATGATCATTGCTCATGGAATTTGTTTTTAAAAAAGAGAAGTGAGTAATGTCACAAATATACATATTTATTTGAATAATTATGTATATGATTAGATAGAAGTAAGTAAAAATAAATATTTTTTATAATATCTTCTAAAAAAACTTCTTAAAAACTTCATAGATGGGATTTTGACTTTACACGTGTTTGTACTTGATTTATAGATTAGAAACTTGATCAACATGTTAACAACATGTTATACATGTTGGCAGCTTATAGAACAAACTGTCTATGTGGTGGACATATAGAAAACTTGCCTTACAAGTTAAGATATGTGTCTTGCAAAATCAACACATGTTGGAGGTCCTATAAAACATCACCACATAGCTTGTAGTTAGATGGTATATATGGAAGTAAGAATGAAGCCTTTTTTACTTTTATTAATGCCTTTTTAGTCCTTAGTCTTCTTTCAAGTCTTTCAAAACTTCTTGTTTTTGGCAATAGCCATTTTAATTCAATACATTATCATCTTTGAATGATTTCTTAGTCTTTTCAAGTAACACAAGTATGTATTGAGTTTTTTTTTTTTTTTTTTTTTTTTTTTTTTGAGATTTATATCCTTGATACCTATGAATAATGAGTGTTGGAAGTGAGAAATATCTTCCCCCATATTCTTTGTGTGTGCAACTTTATTGATGCTATGCATTGTGACTTCAAAGTTTTTTTTTTTTTTTTTTTTTTTTTTTTTTTAATAATTCTATTACTATTTTTTGTTCATATTCAAAAGTCATTATGTTTTGTATTGATTGGTCATGGTTTGTTAGATTCTTTGACAGCTAAAATAAAGGAGGAACCGATTTGGCTGTTGATTTCTTAATTTGAATTTTTGAATTCCCATATATAACATTTACTGTAGGTAGTCCTAGTTTTTTGGTAATGGAGCAATTCGCCTCTGATTCTAGGCTATGTGCAATAATAGTTCCTAAGTGGATCCACTGCTAGTAGCATCTGTGCTTCATTGCTGAATAATGGTATGAAAGCTTTGTTGTCAACATTCAACTTATACAATCAGTACTTTGCATCCCAGTGCCCCAATATCAACATTTTTCTTGGATGTAAATCTGTGATAGCCACACAGTGATCCTTCCCAAAATTAAGATCTGATTATTGTTGCGCACACAATAACCAACCAATAGCAGATTCTGTGTCAAGCCAGGATCATAAAGCACATTTCTGAGTTTTATTTCATCGTTAGAATCCAAGTAATGAACATCCCCTTTGCCTTTTACTGAGTAAGTTCTACCATCCGCCTTGGCTACTGACTGCTGCTCAGGTGATCTTTCCAAACTAGTAAATATTTCATGATCACCCGAGAAGTGTTTTGAGGCCCCACTATTGATTATCCACTCCTTTTCTTTTGAAGCCACTAATAAAACATGCAATGCATTCTGAATCTCACTTTGGGTGGGAAACCTTTCTGCTGATACTAGATTCGTTTTATGTTGATAACAGTTCGCAACCATTGGCTCTGACACTCGGTAGTGTCTAGCGATGTGGCCCGGTTTGCCACACTGGTGACACACTGCTGTGGTTGTGTATTTTCTTCATTCCCCAGTAAAAGATCTTGGCTGTGTGGATGACCTTCGAAAATTGTTGTTTGTATTATTCAAATTTCGGTAACCTCAAGCTGATTTCTGTCTCTCTCTTGGACTATTTCTTGTTCTGAAAATAAAAGCTTCCTCATTCTGCCCTGTTCTCAAATCTGTTCTTCACGCTATAATACACTCTGCATCGTACTCTACCACATTTTGTAGTTATCGAGTCCTGGAAGCATTTTCGACTGTGCAATCACAACATCCATTGATTCCATCTCTTCCTCTCGTTGATCTAGTGACTTCTTTCTCTTTAAAATCATTCGCTCTGATACCATATTGCGACTTCACGATCAAAACACTAACACATTTATTGGTACACTCCAACAAGGTTATTCTCTAGAAAGAGTCACAGAGGATAACATGACACACTGTAGCTGTGAAGTAACGCAACGACAGAAAGTAACCACACCGAATCACACACGGACTGTTAACCTCAAGAGAAAGGGACACCACTACAGGTGTACCGAATGAACTGATCTTATACAGGACGATTACCCCAGTCTTTAATAATAGATATCTAGCTTAAGGATATGTCCCGACAGTTACAGTTGATGTCTGGGTGCTATTGAGGTTTGATCGAGGTTTGATCGAGGGGGCGTCTGTCCAACATTCTGTTCCTCCAGAGTTTGCAAACCTGTTTCACCCACTCCCCAGATAACCTCAATCGGGGCTCTTCTCCTTGCTCAAACATATTAAGAAAACCGTAATGCAGAGAAACCAAGCCATGTGATCAGCGGGGCGGGGGGGCGAAGGAGCATCGTCATACAGTCAGAGAGGTGTGCAAGCTTCTTCAATTGCTTCCGACTCAAGCTCTCCCAGAACTGCATCAACTTGACGTGGATGAGCTTGAGGTTGTGCAACTCATTCAGCGGCAAGGTCGACATCGTCATCCTCAGTCGAGCATACTGAATCTTTATGTCCAAAACGGGAAACGCTGCATGGACGTGCTCGACCTGCAGGTCGATGTAGCTCATGCCTGCACCCACACTGGCGATCTCTTCCCGCAGCTTGCGTAGGTCCACCACGGCCGCCATCTCCCTGGAACCGCAACCGCTGCTTTTATTGCCATAAGAGGCCACAGGCTCCACCAACTTTCACAAGTCCGAAACTTTGCTCTCCATTCAACCATTCCCACCGCAAGAGCTTCGAACCCACCTCTTGAAACTGGCACCCACCTTCTTCACCGAACACTGGAGCAGCAGATCGTCGTGAGGTTAGCAACAGTGCAGAGGCCAATGCTTCCACTGCAATTGCAATTGTGAGTCGGATTTATCAATCAGGTTAACATTCCAGCAGTGAGATTATTATTGTTATTATTATTATTATGTGTAGTTGCATCCATGCAGCTGAAACTGCCACAAATCACCTTACAATTCTTGTATGAATCCACCAGGTCTTTGCTTAACTGACTCGGCGTCGTGGCTCCAGGCAATCCAGATTGATCGATGACTGTGTCTCGTCCGTTTCATAACTTCACTTACTTTTAAAAAAACAAATTTCCCTTTCCTTTATATAGATATATATATATATATATATATATCTATATATATTTGTGTGGAGAATGCAGTTTAATCTGCTACATTCTTGTGTGGCATTGGCCACTTATTTGAATTTCAACTCAAATAAAATAAAGGAAACAAGTATTGGTTGGGTGATTGATGTGTCTGGAGGGTGGAGAACAGAGGACTACATTGCAAGGAAGGATTGATGAAGGTTGAGTTTGTAACTTTGGCGTTCAGATGAAATTAGAAACTAGTATGTTTATTTATTTGTTATTTTGAAAAGTTAGATTCATAAATTTTGTATTAGCATCCATGAAGGAAGGGCAAGAATTTTAAAGGTGGAATTTGAATCACTATACTCATGGTATTAACTTGCTATTTTTTGATAATTAAAGATTGTTGAGGACCAAAAATTAGTGTGATTTTGAGGTGAATCTTTTTTAACAAATTATCATGAATTATCATTAATAAGAAATTTTTGACCAATTAGAAAAAATAAAAAGTACATAAATATATACATTTTAAAAGAATCTATAATCTAAAATTTGTTACAATAGATAAAAAATTATCACACACAATAAAACAAAATCAATTGTAATTTCTTATTTGCTAATGTAAAATTCTATAGATAATCTTCAACATCAATTATTTTTTTATTTTTTATTTTTATTGTAGTTATATCAATGAACGTGCTATCCTCTAGTAACATATTTTTATTCTTTATTTCATTTTTTTTTTTTTTATAAAAAATACATGATATTAAATAATAAACTAAACAATTAAAGTTTGTACTCCACAATTTTTATTTTTTTATTTTATTTTATTTTATAATATGTAACTAATAAAATAATAATAAATAAAACCATATGTAATATACAAGAGAAATAATAAAATGATCCATCTATTTACTAAATCAATCCATCCTATTGTAGAAAATAAGGGGGAACAAGAAAAATTGGAATGAGAGCTCAGAATGGAGAAAGGAGAATATGGAGGGAGGGGGGGGGGGGTTTGAGATGAAGAAGGATGTGAACAAATGGACTCGGGTTTGGAAACAAGGGAGTGGAGATGAGGGCCATGATTGTAATGATTGTTTTTAGAGACGGTCCATTTTTCTAATGATAGTTACAATAAGGTGGATCGATTTAATAAATGGAAGGGTAATTTTTAAAAAAATCATATATATATATATATATATATACAATAGTTTTAAACTAAATATATATTATCTAAAAATAAAAATGATAGAAAATCAAAGATAGTTTTATTTAATTGACAATTAATATCAAAATCAAATGAAGAATTAATATACACAAAACTTTTTCAAAAGTTGAAGATGATATTTTATATAGTATTTTTAACTTCATCTTTATAAAAGAAGAATTATTAAATTATTTTATTTTAAATGTATAATATTAATAAATGAACCTATACAATATTTTTAATAAAATAAATTATATTTAATTAAGATTTATTATTAACATACCATTGTATTTTTTATTTTTTATTTTTCTAAAATAGCATTACAGTTCACCAATTTGATATAAAAATTATGAGTTTAAATATTTATGATAGTACATGTTTTTAAATTATTAAAATATTACTTTAATATTAAAAAGATAAAATAATAGAATATTATAATATTACAATATTAAAATAATTATTATTATCTTGATAAAATTTTTACTCCTTTATAAAATTTTGACATAATAAATATTGTTACACACATTACTAAAGTGAAAAATATCAAAAATTGATCTAAAGCATTGATTTACCCCCTTTTGTATAAAAAGAACTAAAGAATTCAGTAAAAAGTTGAGTATTAAAAAAAAATAGATTGAAAGTAGGTTGGGACTAATATTAAAACTTTCTAGAATATAAATAATTTATTTCATGTAATTTTTTAAATATATATATATATATATATTATTTAATTTTAATTTTAAATACATAAATAAAATTTATTTAGGAATATTTTGTAGGGTTTAAAAATGTAATTTATTAATAACTTAAAGAAAACTTGTGTATTTTTAATAAACCATTGTGCTTCTTTGTGTTGCAAACAAGTAAAAATTTATTTATTTTACTTAGGTTTATAGAAATTGTATATATATTTTTGTTTTTGGTTTTTTATTTTAATTCTTTGTTATTATAGTTGGTTTCTCCCTTTGATACTTTGGCACTACTTTCTAAATTCCTTAGACTACTACTCTTAGGAATATCACTAGAAACTTATTCCTAAATTTCTAAGTTTCTAGAAAACCTCTATATTCTTGGTTGAGAAGAGCTTTAGGAGATACCAAATTATCCATGCTCTTCATATACTATATTTTTTTCTAAACCAGTTTTATGTTGTAATTTTTAATATAATTATATTATTCAATTAGTTTTTTTAAGTTTTAAAATTTTAATTCTTAAAAAAGAAAAAATACTATTTAAAAATATTTATTATACTTCTAAATACTATGACATCTTTATTTCCTTGACTATTGATAGAATGTCAATACACTAACAAATATATGTAGAAGAAATTTTTCTATTAAGAGATAACTCTTATTTTTTGTTAATACAAATTACACATGTAAAAAAAATGTTATTATTTTTATTATACAAGAGATATGTGCACACTCAAACATGTAAATTAATCTAATACTATAAAAATATTTTTTTGAATTTATTTTTTTGTGAGTAATAAATAAAAAATTAAAATTTCATATATACTTAGTTAATTTTTAAATTAATTTCAATAAAATTTCATTATTTAATTTTTAAATTAATAATGCTTTAAAATTATTTAGGTTTTTTTGTTTGATTTATAAACTATTCTAGTGTATAAAAGACCAATAAAGCAAAAAAATTAATATATAAATTTGAAGTAACATACTAATAAGATAAATATTCTAAATAAAATGTCAATTTATCCTACTATCAACTCTGGATTTACAGTGTACTTAGAATTAAAAGATGCCTTTGTAGTTAACACTAGTCCTACTTTTGAAAGGAAACTAATCAGTTTGCATCTGATCGATCCTTGTTCAATTACTTAACCAAAGCACATCACAATTATGATGGCAGAGTAGAATCTCAGTGGTGGGATCCTCTGAACATGTTCTTTTCTAAAACTGAGATGAAACTGACAAAAACATTGAGAATATTATTATAAGTGAGAAAAAGAGTGTACTGAATCCGAGCTTCAGATCAAGCCCTGGCGTTATGTTTGTAGCGCTATTTCTAACAGCGGCGACCAGAATCGACGTCAATATTGACCTGACTGTCATGCAGGGCGAGTCATAAACTGGGAGGTACTTCGAGACTGAGTGGCAAAATCAACGTGGAGAACTGTTGCTCTGTCAGCCGAGTATGTGTGTGAAGGCAAAAAGAGCTGCACAGTTTAATGCTTTCAATGGTGGAAACTGGAGCTGGTGCATGCTGGCGTCGAAAGTAAGAAAGTAGACACCTAGTTGTGTGTTTGTATCGATTCTGATGTATAACCCACTTCGAAGTTGGTCTTGGCTTTGGCCCCTCGCAGCGCCCTTGCGGCTGTAGACACAAACACCGCAAGTTCTCACACAAAGTTAGAAAATTGTGCAACATAAACAAGCAAGATGTGAAACTCCCGTGTTTAAAAACCAGATGCAACGGCACAGTATTTGTGACTTCCATGAGTTCTCGATGACGAATCTTACCACTGTCGTAAGCTCTGGCGGCATCTTCTGCTGTGTCGAATGTGCCCAACCAATGTCGGCACCGTCCAATTCGATCACGAATCTCAGCAGACCACCGACCCCAGGGCCTCTTCCTCACTCCTCGAAACGCTCGCCCCATTTTTCCTGCAGTTTCACGTCGTGCCGCACTATCGGCGCTGGTGGCTGTCCGGCTCGTGACTTGCGGACCCACCATTTCCCCACAGCTTTGCTTCAAGGAATCGAGGTTGAATTCTGATGCTATCGCCTCACGGACGTCCTGCAACTGCGACGATAGTCTGGAGATCTCTGGTTTTGATAGCGAATTGCTTGAGGTGATACTTGAATTCTCCATGGAGAATTTTGGTAATTCCGCGTTGAAACCATCAGCATGCTGATTTCCTCCTGACTCTCGGTTCAAACCGGGGATGTTGGCCGTTAGTGATGGCATCATCTGTGCGATCTTGTCGTCAACCTCAAATGGTATTCTAGAATTCCAAGATGAGGGCTGCGATCGGATCGTGGTCATAGTGTTGCTGTATGCATAACGACCTTCAGAGTATCGATTAGTACCGAACAGCACGTTATGTCCTATAACTGCTGCAATGCCATCTAAATCAAGCTGTTCGAGGTCAGAGTTGGATGGCAAGCTGGTGCCTATTGATGTAAATGGGGACGTAATTGGCAACAGTAATTGATCATCGCTGCCATCTGCTCCACGACAATGGAAATTGGTGTGGAAAACACCAAACGACTCCGATCCACCTGAAAGAGTATTGCCGTAACTGTCCACACTACTCTCGTCTAAAGTAGCAGCACCTTCCATTACGAAATCAGAAATATACTTAGGGGAAGAACAATGCAAGACACAACGATTACTATGCGAATGGAGTGTAGAGCCAGAGCATTGATGGCAGGCTATCCATGTTCGATCCTTATTCTGATCGCTATTGCCTCGAAATCCACCAATGATGGTATTCTTAATAGGAACTTCAGAAGTTTCGTCTCTCCGTTTGCGCTTCGTAAGTATGCGGCTGCTAAGCAGCATATCATGAAGTGCCATGATGATGGGTTATAATCTCCGAATATAGATACTATAGGAATATATTGACCTGAAAGTCCTCGATCAATGAATGCACTTTTAGGTGTGATGATCGATGCCTTCGGTCCTTTTTACAATTTAGTGCTTAGGTCCACTGTAAACCTGGTGAATCTTATTCGACCTCTATCAAATTTTCAATGGAGAAGCTAACAAACACAAGCACACATCTTTTATGTTTGTGCGATCGTGTGCTAGATAGAGGAAGAGAGAAAGAGAGAGCGAGAGAGATAGGGTCCTTTAATTCATGCCATCAGACTAGTGAATTGATCATTTCTAACTTCGTTAAATACGTACTCCGAATGGTGGTCCATGGCCTACCCGCAGATTATATTTCCACTGATGGTTCATTAAAGGGATCATTCCCGGAACGCTCGATTAAGTGCTCTCGAAATCTCGTTTGTCTCCGACTACTCAGTCTCTTCAGACGTTGCTGGAACTACTCTCAGGAATGTAAATTGTACTAGCCTAATTCTAAGTGTTGAAATCAAGTTCTAAGGCCGCCGTTGGACTATCCCCCTAATACTCTACAGCACGTAATGTAAGATTATAATGAAATGCAACTGATCCTCGCATGAAGTTTCGCAGCGAACTTATACTATCTTCCGCCTTTGGGTTACTGCTCTCAAGTGAAGAAACATTGTCTAATGCTCTGGAACATGATGCTTCTTATTGCCCCAGCTTCAGTTGTACTTGTACTCCATGCATATACAGTCTGCAGGATTCCTGCTCCAACCCAACAGAGACCGGTTTTCGATCGCCTGGGTTCGTGAGGCACACTAGATCCCTGCAGCGGAGCTGGTCAGGTCCCTAGTAAATATCTTCATATTTAAAACAACTTCATGGGGGTTCCAGACTCCACGTAACTCCCTTCAGAGTCTAGTGTCCGTGACAATATTCCTACAAGCAGAGCCACATAGACCAACCGCAGTAACGACAAGACACATAAACCCCCAGAAATATCCTTATGTTCTGGTATCCCCTTACACCGCATGTGGAGTGTAACATAGGCATACAGCCTCCAAGACCTCACAACTTGTGGCTTCTTGGAGCAGCATGGTAGGATACACCTTTCACATGCAGCACCAATTGATACTTCGCACAATGTCACGTGTAGATTGCAGCAGTAGCAACATTAATCCCAGTCTCTGCTCGAATACTAGCACTGCAGTTGCTGAAGCATGGTAATGTCCGACAGTACTGAGGTCACATTTATGTGAAGTCTTTGTAAGGCAGCAGCGACCAGCACATCGGCTCACAATGAACACCAACAATAATTAATTAATTTTAAAAAGTATAAGATGGATAAGATAGCACTTTAGAATGATCAAGTGATTATGAGCATGAACAAAATTAAATTTCCACACATCGCAATCCCTAAAGAAAAAGAATCTATCGATCACTAGTTGTCTTGAATTTCATCTGGAAGTGGCAGGTAGTGGTAGAATGTCGAAATTAAATTCTCTATTGGTTCATGATAAGCCTATTACATCATGTTCTGAAATAAGAAAAAGAAGGTGGGATGGACAAGTTACCATAGACTGATGAAACCTTGTTCGACTGTTGGGGGATATTTAAAATTCACCTGACTATTTTTGACCTTCCCTCCAACTTTGTCCACAAGGACAGAATCTAGTGTGACCAGTTTCTGCCAAGGGACGGCAACCTTTCCAGCGCACTCACTTTTGGTTTCAACCGCCTCGGCACCGCAATCGTGTGCGCAGAGCACTTGAAATGTTGTGGAGACCTTGAGCTGGTTGCATCCTGTAAGTAGTTATAATGGACAGCTTTTCCAGTGTCACGGCACAACAATCTAGGCATTCAGCAATCTGTCTCCAGCAGGGAATCGAATAGGCTAGAACTGAAGGACCCAATTTGATTCTTTGCAAGAAGTTCCAAGTGCAACACTCCAAGACCCCGGACGTCACATAACTATGCAATGCACCGAGAGTAAAGATAAAGCAGCACTTTGAACTGATCATGTGATCGGAACCAGTAGTAAAAGTTTGTTTCAAACCTTGTTTCATGCGCACTTCACTCCGTAGGTTCTAAGTCAGATTTTCTCTTCTTTGATGCGAATTCATTCTCAGAACGAAGCTTGAACTAGGGCTTCCCTTCAAAAGCAAATCATAGGTGTTACCAACCTTTGAGTGCAGGCTGCAAGTGCAATAGTACATCAGATCTGAAGCAACACCAGGGAGACTGTTGTCAGGTTCATTGCAGGGCCAACCTCAGGACTGCGAGGATCTAAAGCTGGATTGCCTTGAGCACAAGTGCAAGTCGAAAAATGAACCTAACCTCAGGTTTCTTGTCGTCCCTATTGGCTTGCAAGTGCATTATTCTAAGGTTACTAAAGCTTACAAAGCGGGGGTAGTAGTATCACATCAAATCTATCATTTCACTAGCTTGAAAACTGGCAAACCCTGCCAGCCTTGAGCTTTCAAAGTCTTCAAGGAATTGGGCTTTTCAGGACCCTGTGGCCCACTCTTAACCAGTTCACAAAGACTTCCGGAACAGCTTGGGGTCATCAAACGAGAAAAATGTGTTGATGTTTTAAAATATAAAAAAATGAAGAGGTCAATGATAATATGCCAACATACGCATCAAATGATCCAATTTTGCTTCGGGAAGGAGGAAGATGAAACATAATTTGTGAAGAATATTAATGGAGTCACATAATGCAATCTTGCCATAGCAACATCATTAAAAACCTGTGGAATGAATTATCTGTGAAACCACAACTATTTCCACCTAGCCATCAGTTGCTTGTTTAATCACTTTTAGTTGGTTTTCTTGGAGGGTTTAAAGGATGAATTCTTCCTGGTCCAATGCTTAGCTTTATATGAATTGTTCAGTTGCAGTCTGTAGTTGAGGTCTTCCAAGACAAAGTTCTCATTATTTCTTGGATACAATCCACACCAATGAGGGGGCATACTTTGCAGTAAAGACTTTACTGATTTTACTGGCTCTCTCATGTGGAGATCCACATGATTTCCTGACCGCCTTGAAAAATACGTAGAAAGTGTTAGGAATTGTTGGGGATTAGAGACGCTTCACTGCAATCCTGCAGGTTTCAGTAGGCCACTATTGGTGATACATTTCTTGTCTGGAAGCTCCACAGAGCCTTTGATCGAACCACGTCCCCTCTTTCTGACACTTCCTTCTAGGATGTCGCAAATATGTCCAGATCAGGAGGTTCAATCCAGTTGAACCAATGCACATGCTTCAAAACCTTTGGAATTTTCACATTTTGCTTGACCTTGTCACTTGCTTATCACTCTTGCTAAGTTTGAGCTTGATTTTGATAACAATATATGTAGGAGAGCAAGGCTTAAATTTTGTGTATGCAATCAATTAAATGCAGAGCTGAATTTGGGCTTTGTAGATGGGGAGTCAGGCATGAGCTTTTTCCAGAGCCAAGGCTGCTAACCCTGGTCAAGTCTGCTAACCCGCTTGGAGAATCATCAGATTCTGAATTGGGTTTCCTGGTCAGTCATTCTGCACTAATGGGAAAGAGGTAAAATGAAATAATCTGATCCATTGTTTATACTTTTTTTTGCAAAATCACTTCACTGAACATAAAAAGTTCCAATTCTTGTTAAGGAAGACAAGGCAAGTTTTCAAACCTTTGTCAAGATATATCATTGGTAATGGTTCTTGCCACATACAAATCACCTAATTCAGTATACAAAAAATTTATGAAATAGCATGTGAAACATAGGTTGTTGTTACATGGTCAATATAGTATTCCACATTAGACTCCAAGCAAGTGTCATAGAACAGTGAAACTTAGCAATTGCTTATGCTGTAGAAGAGCTGCAATCTTACAGATTTAATAGAATTAAAAACAGTTATTTCCTTTTTCTTTTCTCTTTAAAACATGAGTCAAAACAGAAGGAGTTGCACTAAAAAGCCATGAGTTAACATAGTACAAAACTCCAAATCCAGAGATTATAGGGACAATTGTTTATGGCAAGGTGATATATTGCACAAACTAATGATCTTGTAATAAATGGAACCTAAGCTTAAACATCCTACACATGACCAGTCACCTACACATAATGTGGAGGATCCCATTGGTCAAACTTCTATAAACTAAAACATTTGACCAATTCTATTGCAGAAGATTATGAGACACTTCACCTCCCCCACACAACACAGATCTTTCTCCTACCTCCATCTCACTAGGCTCACCCTTCTAAGAACAGTACCTAAGTTTTACTTTTTCAAACACCTGTTGACCAAGATTTGTGACAAGTGGTTCCATCCAAACCACACTGCAGCAAACTAAAAATATACAAGTAGTGGTGAACATAGATTTAATACCTATTGTTTACTCACTGTTGTCTACAAACCTGTTGCTAGTCATTGTAATGTAAAAAACACACAAAGTCCTGAGAAAGTGCAAACATGTTCATCCAACATACATGATACTCTCAATGGTATTGCATTCAGTAATCATGAATTTCATACCAATCACAGATTGTTTAAAATGGGTGTTGTTGCACATACTTCTTCTGCCCCAAGGGTAAAAAAAAATTCCAAAATTATTCAAAAAACAGCAATACAAAAAACAAAACAAAACAAAACATAACCAAAATATGTTGAGCTTACAACAAGCAACAGTCTGATAGAAATAATTCATGCATAACAATGCAAAAGTATTTCAAAAGTTATGACAAAATTCTTGAACTGTGCAAAAAAATAGGTTCATATTTAATAAATAACTGAAAAGACTTGCCAAAAACTACTCAAGAGATGAGGATGGGATGCAAGGGAATGCAGGCTTGATGGGGCACACATGTAGTGTTGGATATATTGGTGAGAATTCCATTCCCTGCCAAACCCCTCAGGAGAGGAGAGAAGGTGGACTGATGGGTTGAGAAAAGCGGTGATGGGCTGATGGCAAATGTTTGTTGGTTTGGGTGATTGTTTGGAGGTGTTGGTCCAGGTATGTTTGAGGGGCATTTGGGTGGACATGGGATGGCAGTGTGTAGACAGACAAGTATGAGAATTGTGGCATGTGTGATAGGTATCTTGTGGAAGTAATCTTGGATCGGGGCTATGGTGGGGAGAAAGAGGCAGCTGATATGAATGAGCTTTGCTGACAGGCGATTCCATGTCATAGGGTGAGTGCATTATGACAGGTTTGGACAGCCCAGGGACTTGTGTGTTGTGCAACTTTTGAGTTGAAATATGTTTCAGAAGTAGAGAGAGTCTTTGTCTTTGTCTTTGTCTCATAACCGATCCTACAGCAGAGTTGGATGATACTCCCTTTTGGCAGTGTGTGTTTGTTTATCCCAGCCGTGGCCAGTGAAAACAACACCTCATCTCACAACATTTGCTGCAGAATGAAGAAACTGTGTGCATTCAGGATCCATCAGCGAGGAGGGGTCTGTGCAAATGGGGGGTGGGGAAAAGTAAAGTAAAATTAACAGGTTGTGGTAGGTCCCGGCGAGATTTGAACTCGCGTTACTGGATTCAGAGTCCAATGTCCTGACCGCTAGACTACGGGACCTCGCCGCAGCACTCCCGGTGGGACTCGAACCCACAATCCCCTGATTAGAAGTCAGATGCCTTATCCATTAGGCCACGGGAGCCGCGCTCGAATTGATGTCTCTTCCCTAATCCATCGCAAAACTTAAACAATTATTCGACGCATGCGTCACCTCCACGTTTTCATTTTGAAACATTCCTCCTCTTATCAACATATTTTTTGGAAGAGTTTTTGGTTGCATATTTATAAAAAGAAAATTCAATCTAAAAAACTATCAATAATCCTATCTACATATATGTAGTTGGATCAACATTAATACCAACATTTGTAAACACTTTTTGATGATTAAATTATTTCCAATTCAACAGATTCTGATTTTTCGAATTCATTTCAGTTTTTAATTCTTTTATAGTAATCTTTTCGATTACAGACATTCATCTTTTTTTCTTTTTTTTTTCTTCTTTTGTTGAGTTCATAATAATATGGACATGCTTTCATTACATTGTTTTCAAATGCAGTCTTAAGTATTATAAAAATAAATAAAAATCTTATGTACATGTATCATTTTAAATAAAAGTCTACACAGAGAACTGAAGAAACAAACCTTTGAGGTTTAGTGACTTTCGAAGATTTAGAAGCTGTACACACAAGTTAAGCAACATGCATGCAAAGTTCAAATTTGTAATGCCATTTGTATACATATCCACTTGCACAGAAAACCTATTTTTGGCAAAAATTACGTTACAAAATTTCCTGAAATTTTACCAACAATTTTAGGATATATGATAGAGTTCATAGGATTATAATTTTAATGTCCATGTCATACAATAACAATTTTAAGGGGTGGATAACAAGATATACAGCAGTTAATTCACAATTGCATGGTGGGTTTAGAATTCATTGCATATGCGGTTTCATAATTTTAAAGTCTAGGCCACTAAGTAAAACATTTAGAGTAACATTTGTAAGATTATAAGTACAAAAGAGACAATGTAAGATATAGGGTATAGAGTTTGAAACTTAGGAGTTAGGGCATGCAATTTAAGGTTTGTATTTTAAAATTTAAGGTGTAAGACTGTATATTTCACATCTTAGGATTTATGGTTTAAAGTTTGGATTTCTAGATATAAGGTATAGAATGTATATTTTGAATTTTAAAAGACACTTACATCAAGGGTGGAAAACTTAGCATTGAAGTATGTGAAGAAATAATAAATGTTAGAATTCATTCAAAATCAATTTAAATTAAAATATGTAGAAACATAATAAAATTAAAATATGAATATAATATAATGAATATAGTCCTTATTAGGTGGTTATTTCTCTTGAAATTTAGTAATTAATAATAAAAAAATATTAATTAAGTTTCAAAATATAATAATAAAATATTACAAAAAAATAAAAATAAAATTTTATATCTTTAAAAAGAAACTAAAATAGAAATTGGATGTAAAACAACTTTGGTTGGTCAACCTCAACATAGGTTATTTATTAGCAAGAGTTGCTTTAGCATAACAAGATCAAGATTTAATTTTTTTTATCTATGCTACTAAATTCATTAACAAATAAAATATACAATCTATTGTTGTTTTAGGACTCATCTCAATAATTACTTTAAAATTTTTGATATTGAATTTTTTATCATATTTTTCTTAAATTATAATCTAAATATATATATATATATATATATATATATATATTTATTATTATCTTATGTCAATTTATTGTGGTGGGCAATCAATGTTCGTTTTTACAAATAGCTAATGGCTTTAGTCTTCCTCCTATTCACATTGGACTTTTAATTTTCTTTTTGCATTGTTGGATTGTGTATATTCCTTGTATTCTTGGGCTTTTGCCCTCATTGCCAGACTCACAAGAATACTTAATAAAGGCCGACATATTTTAGCAACATGCATGCACATTCTTTCTATTAATTGCAATGTAAAGTAACGATGGACCTAAGTTATGACATACATACAAGCAAGTAGATTTTGGAGCATCAATGAGGGCAAAAGCCCAAGAATACAAGGAATATACACAATCCAACAATGCAAAAAGAAAATTAAAAGTCCAATGTGAATAGGAGGAAGACTAAAGCCATTAGCTATTTGTAAAAACGAACATTGATTGCCCACCACAATAAATTGACATAAGATAATAATAAATATATATATATATATATATATATATATATATATTTAGATTATAATTTAAGAAAAATATGATAAAAAATTCAATATCAAAAATTTTAAAGTAATTATTGAGATGAGTCCTAAAACAACAATAGATTGTATATTTTATTTGTTAATGAATTTAGTAGCATAGATAAAAAAAATTAAATCTTGATCTTGTTATGCTAAAGCAACTCTTGCTAATAAATAACCTATGTTGAGGTTGACCAACCAAAGTTGTTTTACATCCAATTTCTATTTTAGTTTCTTTTTAAAGATATAAAATTTTATTTTTATTTTTTTGTAATATTTTATTATTATATTTTGAAACTTAATTAATATTTTTTTATTATTAATTACTAAATTTCAAGAGAAATAACCACCTAATAAGGACTATATTCATTATATTATATTCATATTTTAATTTTATTATGTTTCTACATATTTTAATTTAAATTGATTTTGAATGAATTCTAACATTTATTATTTCTTCACATACTTCAATGCTAAGTTTTCCACCCTTGATGTAAGTGTCTTTTAAAATTCAAAATATACATTCTATACCTTATATCTAGAAATCCAAACTTTAAACCATAAATCCTAAGATGTGAAATATACAGTCTTACACCTTAAATTTTAAAATACAAACCTTAAATTGCATGCCCTAACTCCTAAGTTTCAAACTCTATACCCTATATCTTACATTGTCTCTTTTGTACTTATAATCTTACAAATGTTACTCTAAATGTTTTACTTAGTGGCCTAGACTTTAAAATTATGAAACCGCATATGCAATGAATTCTAAACCCACCATGCAATTGTGAATTAACTGCTGTATATCTTGTTATCCACCCCTTAAAATTGTTATTGTATGACATGGACATTAAAATTATAATCCTATGAACTCTATCATATATCCTAAAATTGTTGGTAAAATTTCAGGAAATTTTGTAACGTAATTTTTGCCAAAAATAGGTTTTCTGTGCAAGTGGATATGTATACAAATGGCATTACAAATTTGAACTTTGCATGCATGTTGCTTAACTTGTGTGTACAGCTTCTAAATCTTCGAAAGTCACTAAACCTCAAAGGTTTGTTTCTTCAGTTCTCTGTGTAGACTTTTATTTAAAATGATACATGTACATAAGATTTTTATTTATTTTTATAATACTTAAGACTGCATTTGAAAACAATGTAATGAAAGCATGTCCATATTATTATGAACTCAACAAAAGAAGAAAAAAAAAAGAAAAAAAGATGAATGTCTGTAATCGAAAAGATTACTATAAAAGAATTAAAAACTGAAATGAATTCGAAAAATCAGAATCTGTTGAATTGGAAATAATTTAATCATCAAAAAGTGTTTACAAATGTTGGTATTAATGTTGATCCAACTACATATATGTAGATAGGATTATTGATAGTTTTTTAGATTGAATTTTCTTTTTATAAATATGCAACCAAAAACTCTTCCAAAAAATATGTTGATAAGAGGAGGAATGTTTCAAAATGAAAACGTGGAGGTGACGCATGCGTCGAATAATTGTTTAAGTTTTGCGATGGATTAGGGAAGAGACATCAATTCGAGCGCGGCTCCCGTGGCCTAATGGATAAGGCATCTGACTTCTAATCAGGGGATTGTGGGTTCGAGTCCCACCGGGAGTGCTGCGGCGAGGTCCCGTAGTCTAGCGGTCAGGACATTGGACTCTGAATCCAGTAACGCGAGTTCAAATCTCGCCGGGACCTACCACAACCTGTTAATTTTACTTTACTTTTCCCCACCCCCCATTTGCACAGACCCCTCCTCGCTGATGGATCCTGAATGCACACAGTTTCTTCATTCTGCAGCAAATGTTGTGAGATGAGGTGTTGTTTTCACTGGCCACGGCTGGGATAAACAAACACACACTGCCAAAAGGGAGTATCATCCAACTCTGCTGTAGGATCGGTTATGAGACAAAGACAAAGACAAAGACTCTCTCTACTTCTGAAACATATTTCAACTCAAAAGTTGCACAACACACAAGTCCCTGGGCTGTCCAAACCTGTCATAATGCACTCACCCTATGACATGGAATCGCCTGTCAGCAAAGCTCATTCATATCAGCTGCCTCTTTCTCCCCACCATAGCCCCGATCCAAGATTACTTCCACAAGATACCTATCACACATGCCACAATTCTCATACTTGTCTGTCTACACACTGCCATCCCATGTCCACCCAAATGCCCCTCAAACATACCTGGACCAACACCTCCAAACAATCACCCAAACCAACAAACATTTGCCATCAGCCCATCACCGCTTTTCTCAACCCATCAGTCCACCTTCTCTCCTCTCCTGAGGGGTTTGGCAGGGAATGGAATTCTCACCAATATATCCAACACTACATGTGTGCCCCATCAAGCCTGCATTCCCTTGCATCCCATCCTCATCTCTTGAGTAGTTTTTGGCAAGTCTTTGACAATTGATGGTTGTGCAGATCTGATTTCCTGTTTTTCGTATCTTCTTTCGTATTTTCCAATGATTTCAGAGTTTGATTTAGTAGTAGGCAGGCATTGAATGGAATGCAAGTATATCTTTCATTGAGAGAGATGTAGTTCTGGAAGGTTTAGAAGCTAATGCGAAGAATGAGTTTATGAAATCCAGTTTTTAGCAGATTCATTTCCTGCATTGTATGATATTCATAATCATGGCAGGTGCTTTCCTCTTGAAAATGGAACCAGATGCTGTGGTACTTGAAAATACGGATTTTTTGAGTGCAACGAACGAGTGTTGAGAAATGATTGATCCGTAAACAATTGCACTGGATTCAATAGGTGGATGTGACTACCTCCGGGCACCATTGTTTACTCACGAGTTTTTTAGTCTCGGTCTCGTCATTTCTCAATGGAAGTGATATAATTCCCTTGACTCAACTAAAATTCAGGCCACCACAAGTCTACAAGGCTTCGTTTTTTGTGATATACAGGTATACTGATGGAACCAACTAGGGATGCAATCTTCGTGGACGGAAGTTGATAACTCGAAGTTCCAAAGCATGAAGTGATGTAACCATGTCTTTCTGAGTTATATGTGTCTTTGGTAGCTGAGAGGTGAATCGAATACGATAGTTGTGATGAATTGAAGATATTGAGCTATTGACCCAGAAAGGTTGGAATATTGATGGCCATTGCTGCTTTATGTTCTAGCTCACTAGCAAGAGGAACTAAGATAGCCGCATAGTTTGTCATCGCCTCTGGCTGCGTCTTTCACATCTCCACCCAAACGTTTAGTCTGCACGCTGCAAGTTCAATGTCCAGGCTTAGCAAACTGGAAGAGATAACTTAGATGCTCTAGGCTTAACAATTCTCAAAGCTATTCTATTGCAGTGGTCAAGGACTGTCTGAGAAGCTGTTGACACATCACCCCATGTAGTAAGAGTGTTATCAACACAACTTCAATGTTACTTTCGGCCTCGCATGAATCAGGCTTGTTACATGTGAATAAAGACTGAACGTGAAAGAGGCCTTCATTGTGTAAAGTTATCAAAACGATTCAGATAAATCTGCAATTAATTAGATCATCAACGACATTGTGACGATGCCTGTAATGAATTGAATTGACTGTAAATACTCAACCTCGAACAACAAACTCCAGTTAGCCCTAATCA
Source organism: Physcomitrium patens (assembly GCF_059467195.1). Classification (NCBI taxonomy): domain Eukaryota; kingdom Viridiplantae; phylum Streptophyta; class Bryopsida; order Funariales; family Funariaceae; genus Physcomitrium; species Physcomitrium patens. Next base: position 2,435,780 of record NC_143434.1, on the reverse strand, counting down.
AAAAATATCTACTCAAAGCCAAATTCGAAAGAAAAAAAAAGGAATAAACAAGCAAATAAAAGTCGAAACTTACGCTCCCAATTATTGCCCGCAATGCATCAATAGAAGCGACTCACCCACCGCAATGACAAATGACTGGCAGACTCTGCGAAATGTTTCGCTGAACTACTAACTATGAGCTCCACAATCTACGATGAACAGAAGGAACTGCACAAGAATCTGGCGCCCTGCAACTTAGACGATTATCTCCAGAGAAACTCACACAGCGTCCAACGATTTTGATATCTCCGCCAATCTGTCGCCGGTGCAAAGACCCGGATGGTAGGCCAGATGGTTGAGAGGCTTTCCCCCCAGCTCAACAGGGGCATGATAAGATTTAAAAGTGTATACTAGTGAGTACTCACATGCAGTAGCTACTAAAGCTTCTAAGACGCGAAGCCTGAGGTGACCAGAACTTCCAACCAAAAAATCATGTGACCTCTCTCCCCTACTGTCTTCTCTTCTTGACTCAAGTGGAATTAGATCCAGATTCCGTAAAATCTGGACACAAAGACCCAATTGAAAGCATAGCAAATACAGATTGCACCGGTCGAATCCAACTCACCAGATCGAAGCTACCAGAACAACATTCAAAAACATTTCTACTTTAGGGTTTGAAACTAATTTGCAAGAGAATCCTGTATAATCCTGTCGGACCTTGGCTGTGCATGCATGCATCTCAAAATCCTTCCACAGACCAGATACTCTAACTTTCCATGCTCAATACCCTCGAAAATTGCAACAATAAAACGCTATCGTGCACATAAATCTTACTCCTCTTCCAACTCACTATTCAACGCTGCACCCAAGGTCACTACCATACATGAAGAAGGCGCAATTTCAAATATTCTTTAACAAAGTGGGGGAGCAGATCTTCAATCACAACGAGTGGTTGGCAGCCAAACTTGTTGCAGTTCTAACATGAGGAGTAAAGTTACTTTTCAACAAGACTAGTTTTGTCCCCTACCAACGTCACTTTCCAAACCCTGAACATCGAATAAGAGACCCAAGCGAGACGACACTTCACGATCAGGATATGCATATGTTAGTGTCGGTGGCCATGTGGGAGATAAAAAGAAAACAGGGAAAAGATGGGTTCGCCTTCGGAAATACGTGAATGTAAAAGATGGAAGAATTTGCATTCGATATATGTTACACTTGGAGGTAAACAACTGTAGCCATTCGTTCAAAAAAAACATGGGATCTTAGCCGTGGAATATCAAAGAAGAGATCTCTGCAGAAAAGTATTTTTCTCTTTTCGCAAGGGATGGAGAAGTGTGTAATCGAAGGGTCCTTGACTTAGCTTCCGGCAGATCTTCCAATCCAACTTCTTCTTCTGGCAGTCTCCTACAGCGGATCGGATCGGCACAATGAGCACTCCTGCTGCAATCCCAGGGGTAATGCATTTTTCTGCAGAGTTTCAATTGAGTCTCTTACCTCGTTTCGATTGGATTCTGTCAGTTGAACTCGGTTTCTTTCTTTATGGCGATTGCGTCGTTGTGTCTATCAAGGGTTTCTCATCACCCCCTTTTTTTGTGAAAGATTCGCTGCGTCTTTTCTCCTGCATTATTCCTCTTACGTGATGATCGCACTAGGGGATGACATTGGTTTCGGAATATGTGGTGAACCCTAAGCTACTGAAACTCTTTCGGTAGCCGAGCTTTTTCCCAGCTTGTTTTCGCCGATTCTAGAATAGTAAAATAGATTTAGGTAGGGTTTGTCTAAAGGGCCCTGTGCAGATGTGATGTAGTCCACATTGATTGTTGCCTCGAAGTGTTCTCTAGGAGAATTAGTTAACCCCAGCCAGAAGCCCATATTCTGAAGGCATGTTCTATTCTTTGACGTCATTACTCAGCTGTATCGTTGAGGTTAAGGACTCCCTGTTACCCTTTCGGAATACTCGGTACATACTTCGAGCTCTGCAGTTCTGGTCTAAGAGCTGCTCAAGATTGGCTTCACATGCAAGTAGTTATTATTGATTCTGAGCTGATCAGGTTTTTAAGTGCTTCCAGACAACTTAACGATTTCTGAAAGAAATCGTCCTGCCCAGGGCTTAGGGTTTATTTACTTGTTTCTTTTCTTCTTTTCTGTTCTTTTCTTTTCGTCATAATGTCATTACGGCCTAATTGCACATACTAATTGCACTGAAATCTGATACAAGATTTTGTTTGTCCCTTGTATACAGACTGGTGGCCTTTTCTCAGGCTTTACCCGACTTTCAAAAGGACTTGCTGTGGTTCTTGTTACGGGCTACCTTGCCAATGTCCTCTTACCTCATACGATTTCAGATACTTTCTCCTTGATACCTGGAAAGTAAGTGATATTGCAGAAGGCCTGCTATCTGCTGAGACGTTCAATAGTTTGTCCAGTCTTTTATCTGGTCATGACCTTGTTTAAGATTTCAGGGCGAGTTGGGTATTGACGGATGAATTGTGCATGTATGTTGGAAGATTCGTGGCAGTTTATCTCAATCCAGAAGCTCTTGTTTCTAAAGAATCTGCTATTAGATTGACCTGAAATTCAAACATTAGATATATGTACTGCGGCCACTCATGCTTTCTTTAGTTATTTGTCTCAGGTAGATTTGAGTAATTGCTCAGTTGTTCCGCATTTTGTCTGCAGATTTATCCCATTTGTTTGGAATATTATCACAGCAGGCTATCTTGAGACAACTATTTTTGGTGTAAGCTTCTTCACTATATCTCATGAGTTTCTTCTGGATTGTGACAGAGCTCTTGATTAATGTTGATCGTCTACAGCTGTTACGAACTCCTTGACTTACTGTTGGACTTTCTAGCGCAAATACAACTTTGTAGAAATTTTCGATCCTCTTTCAAATTGAGAAGAAAATTCGTGATGTTTTTGTAATGCATGTTATGAGCTTCTCTTTATTTTGGCCACATGCATTACTCGCTGTGCTTATTATGAGCTTCTCTTTATTTTGTTTGGTTTCAGTTCATTCAGTCCTCACGCAAGATTTTCTTCATTCTGTGCAGTTGGGAGCGAGCGTTCTTGCTCTGCTTCTTGCCGGAAAGCATTTGGAGCCTTTCTGGGGTTCAAGGGAGTTCATCAAGTTCATAGTCTTTGTCAATCTCTTCACTTGTGCAAGTACCTTTGCCCTTGCTATTTTTCTTTATTTCACTACAAGACGAGGAGATTATCTGTAAGTTGGGCAATCACCCTGCGTTTTTGTTGAAAACTAGGTTCATCTAATTTGTTCCAGAGAACAGGCATTGAGCTACTAGTGACCTTGTTGATACTGAGTAGAATTGCCACTTTTTCTTGGAGAAGCTGATAGAAGTGGAAGCTCCAGCGGATGAATGATGGTACCAGATGAGGAAATAGCGAAGTGGATCTTTGTTTCTGCGTAGCTGTCCCATCCCCATAGTCGAGTTGGTAGAAGTGGTAGGGACCCTCAATTATTAGGGTGTGGCTTTACTTTTGTTAACACCTAAATTGGTTTAATGATTTTGACTGACTTCGGTGACATCTTGCAGATATGCGCCAATATCAGGGTTCCATGGAGTGTTGGCTGGGTTTCTGGTTGCAGTGAAGCAGATCAGTCCAGAACAAGAAATACCGGCCCTTAAACTGCGTGCAAAGGTTAGCTATATTCCTAATTTGCTTTGGTTTTGACTTCCAGACGGCTCTTCAAATGAGGCCTAACAGGGAATGATTGGTGGAACCCTCTGCTTAGATGTTCCTAACAACCGTGGTGTAATTTCTGGTTGCAGTGGTCTCCTTCTCTATTCGTTATCTTTTCGATCGTTAGCAGCTTTCTCTCGGCGGAGCCAATTCAATTCGTACCTTTCATTGTGTTTGGAACTTACGGAGCCTGGATATATCTTCGTTACTTCCAGAGGAAGCCTGAGGCTGGACTCAAAGGCGACTCGAGTGCTGAATTTTCCTTCGCAACTTTCTTCCCATCACCCGTACAGTATGTCCTCTGACCAACAATTTTCGGGATGTTAATTTTATCTCTTGATGAATTGGAAGGACTTCTTGTTGCTATTCTTGGTTGGATAAGTGATATAGAAACGTCTACCCCTTAAAGAGTTGGGGTGATGAATGTAGCTGTTTACCATCTTGTCTCCTTAAACTGAATCTTAGTATGCAAATTTTTTGGGTAAACGAAGTCTTGTAATTAGTACTGTAATACTGAGTGGATATCCTAATGATTCTATTGCAGGCCCTTCGTCGATACAATTGCAAAAATCTGCGAGAGAATTTTCTGCCGGCAGAGAATTCAAACATCTAATGAAGGACCAAGCGTTGAACTCGGGAAACCTCTTCCAGGTTCAGATTCTTTTGAGGCTAGCAGGCGAAGGTACATCAACTCTTAGCTAGCTTTTTACACAACAAATGAATCCAGCTGATTTCTTCGTGTACTGAAGTTCTAGTGGTGTGCTGGTTCTATAACTAAAGACAATGTTGAGATGGATTGAGCGTTTTTTTTTGAATCCAGGGAGCGAGGTGCTCGTGCACTTGAAGAAAGATTAGGTACCAACGCAATGGCAGAAGGCCTACCAGCAGAGGGTCTCGAATCTAAAGGGAGCCAAGCTATTGTCTGAACCAGAGCTTTCGCTTCTCTTCTTTCCTTTTCATTTTTCATGTTTTTTTTTGTACATGACCAAAATAATCAATCCTTAATCGACGATCGACTACTCTTCCCCTATTTAGCCGCACTTTCCCTCCACGGAGGAAACTTCTCCCTTGTTGAGCGCCTAGATCCTCTCCTGGAGTGGAAGTGTTGTAGCATCATGCAAGGTAACCTGGAGCAATTGTGAGTAATGTCGATAATTGTAGGACTAAGGAGGTGTGTTGAGTCCAAAGGCATGGTGCATTATGCATTATGCTGAAGAGTTGTGAAATAGAACGGCCTACACTTGGTTTTGAGTACTTTGAATGCAAAGTTTCTTTAATTTTATTTTCTTCCCTCTGCTCACTACATGTTGCCTATCTGTGTGACCCAAGCACAACAGATTTTATTTGCTTTTATGTTGGAAAAGGCAATCGTAGAGGCTGCAGTCAGTTTCCAGGTCTGTGATCAATCAGGTTGTATATCAGAAGTTGTGTCATGAGGAATTCAGTGTTATGCCTCGTCAAGCAACAGTGATTGTTTTTATCCACAACCGAACGAACTTAATTGGAAGAGTATCTTGTGAGCTACATATTAAATGTTGGTCTCCACAACGGAATCAGTGAGAAGAAACTTAGTAATCGATAAATACTAAAATGCTTATTTAAAGATATTATCTCATTCACCAGTGTTGTGTGATTCAATCACCGAGCAATAAAGTTAAAATGCACCATTTCAGAAAACCCAATCAATAATATTGTGTCTTTTATGTCATTAATCCGATTCACTGAATCTGTACATATTTCTGAAGTTGAATGCTTCTATTGAAATTTAGAAATTTGATGCTAATCAAGTAATGTGTAATGAGCTTTGATATTAAACACAATTGCTTTGTTATACATTGGATTTGAGTGTTTAGTAGAATGTCATCAAACCTCAAATCAGTAAAACTAATATATATGTTTTTTTGTTGGTTTGTTTGATTATTGAATGAAGTGCTCTTATGTTGTTCTTAAAAATAGAAGTACTAGTATATTTTAAACTACACATTTTACTATGAAAATTATATCAATTTAATTTTAATATTATTCAAAATTTATTACTTCTAATTCAAGGAAAAATCAATGTTTGTCACACATTGATTTGATTAGGAGTGCCCATTACATTTATACTCTAAATCAAACCTAATAGTGGTGCATATAATAGAGTATTATATTAACAAAAGTAAATAATTATAGTAAAAAATAGTTATTGTTTACATATATTTGTAATTCAAAACATTTTTTTTTAAGCTGCTGATAAAAAGTTATAAATGACTAAAAATGGTGGCTTGGAAGAAAAATGTCCATGAAATAGGTTTCTAGATTCTTTTAGAGTATTTAATAGTTTATAAAACATTTCTTGAATCTTCTACAATACTTTAAGAACTTTTTAGAAACATTTAAAAGTCAAAACAAAAATCTTTAATAGAAATCTTTTTTAAAAACACTTTGTCCAATAGATAATGCAACAAATCATGAAAAGTATAAACATAAAACTTCTACATTTAAAGTAATGTAAATAAAAGTGTATCAAAAATATCCTCAACTATGTCAATTCTTTTTTAAAGATTTTTTTATTAAGTAAATTGCAAATGTTTTGACAATTAAGATAATAATTTGTCTATCTTATTATGCTTTAACATGATTAGTCTTTGAACCTATTTTTTTATTTGTTTTGTATAAAAAATATATTTCCTATTTGATATTTTAAACTAGTAATTGAATATGTATATTAGATTATTTATAAAAATATTAGAACCAAGTTGTTAAAAAGATTGAAGAGATTGTTATTTTTTTCTTTAAACTACTAAAGCATTTTAAAAGTTTTACATTATTTACTTCTAAATCAATATTATAATAGTTTCATTATGTATATTTATATTCTAAATAGTTTGTTAGAATCGAGAAATCAAAAACAAAGAGTTATATTTTAAAATCCTAAAACATAAATTTAAAAATTAATAAGTATAATACAATAGAATGGAAACATAATCTAGAAGTTGCTTCAAGTCTAGTCACCGTTGTCATGTTGTGGTTTGGCTACTATGTGAAAATAATGCAAATATATATCTAACATATAATTTACTATACAATATAGTGAGAGCCGTGTTATTAGATTTTAGTTGCTTACAAAATGTGATTAGATTACTACTTTGAAGTAGTTAGTTTAAAAGGGCTATAATTGAGGTTGATTTTATATTGATAATAGGTTTTATATATTTAGATCTACCTTTATTAGACATTGGTGACTCTTAAAATCTTGTTTTGTTTCTTATATTTGGTGTTTAGGGCACATATTTTATAAAGCTTATTAGAAAAAAGATTAGAGAAGGATTATTGTGTAAAAAGGAATATCTAAACCAACCATATGGATGAATGGAGATGGATGATAAAAATCTCCATTCTTATTGGCTAAAAATCATGCCCAATGGACTTCAAGGAGGCTGCCTGAGGCCTTATTAGGGATTAGGGTTACTCTTTTGAAGCCATTTGAACACCAAAGGTTAAGATCATCAAAATTAGGGTTTTGGATATGGTTTTAGTGAAAATTTTGTGTGATTTGGAGTTTTTGTGAAGAAGATATAGGTACTCAAAGTTAAGGTGTTGATTTTGTATCTACTATCACGCTTTGGAGCATAGCACATGTGTATGAAGGACTTTTGAAGATCGGATTGTACAATTGAAAATTTGATTCAAAGGACTATAATTTACATACAAAAAGAAAATGGCTTGGAGTTGATTTAGAAGAGCAATGATTGCTTGAATATAGCATTTCCAAATTAAAGTTTGTCAATAATTTAATTTCATGAAGGATTCAATTCTAGCCATATGTTAGGCATTTGGATGAATCTTTGGCTAATTTTTTTTACAAATGTATATTATTATGTTGTAAAGCTACATCCAAAATTTTGTAGCATTTGGATTTTGGATTTTTGAGATGTGAAGAAAATAGTATTTGGGTGCTTGTAATTGGAGTTTAGAGCACTTGCTAGGGTCTCAATGATGCCAAACAATATATAGTAGATTTATAATTCATTTTTTTATGGTAAATCTTAAGGATAAATGCTATATTTCCTAGAAAATTTTAAAAAATTGAACAGTTGGATCAAAAAATATGATATTCTAAAGTTTGTGAAGAAAAAAAATCTTGTGTAGGAGAAAAATGTTTTGAAAGGATTTTGCTACAATTTGGGCATTTTATGCAAAGAAAAGGAGTTTTTGGAAGTGAAGACTTTATATATATGTTAAAGATAGAGATATGAAGCTATAATAAAATTATGATATAAATATGAATTTTTGAAAGGAGATTATGGATTTTCTTTGAGCTTATTTGAAATCTAACTTATTGACAAATGATTAATTATAATTTGGTATAGCAAAGGATGTTAGAAAATTTTCAAATTCTCTATAAATCCTTATATACAAATCTTATTAAATATAAAAGATTTTTACTAGTAGATTTTATTTTATTTTTTATTTTTATATTATATCTTTATTTTTTTATCTATAATAAAAATAAATCACTTATTGGAGCTTGGCCAATAAGTTAAAGCTAAATTCTCTAAAATTAGGTATCTTGTGTATTTTTAAATAGAAAATCATACCATACAATATATTATAAATAGATCATAAGAATTTAAGTATTTCATACCAACATGTATATTAAATTATTGCTAAATTTGTTGCAGTGTATCTTTGTTAAGATTTAAATTCAAGATTATTTATTAACCAAAAAAATAATAGGATTTGAAAAACACTCTTTCTAAATGTTCATATCTTATATCAAAAGATAAAGATGTAACTTTTAATTAATAACAAATAACTCTTTTGAAGCCAAAGCACTTTCATTCTCAAGCAATGAAATCAATATTGAAAATTGATTCAATTTTTTTTAAAGAAGTTTAATTAAGTATGTTTTTGGATCCTCTTATTTATGATATTAAGAATATTTTATCTAAATTTCATGATACTTCTAAGTTTGAGTTCAAGAATAATCTATTCTATTTCAAAAGATGCTTATATATGCTAGAAGATAAAACATGATTACATACTTTTCAAGCTCATCATAACTTCTTAACTACAAGACATTTTGAATAAAACAAGACTTCAGAGCTTATATCAAGGAATTTTTGGTGGTTTCAAATGTGGAAGGCAATTAAAAACTTTATAAAATTATAAAATGTTGATTCAAGATTAAAAATTCTCTATCATTGACCTTATAGAATTTTTTAGTTGAGACTTATTTTAAAATAAGCATGGTCTTCAATTTCTAAGTATTTTATCATGTATTTCCTAGTCTCAAATTTTTATGATTCTTTTATCATGATAATAGATTGTTTCATCAAAATGGCACATTTTGTACCATATATGAAAATATTTACATGTGAAGAAATAATTGAATTTTTTCTTGATAATATTTATTGCTATCATAGATTATTAAGGAATATTATATTAGATAGAGGGATGTAATTTGTATTTAGATTTTGAAGAATTTTTTTTAAAATTTTGAAGGTAGACAAAAAATTATCTTTGGCTTTTTATCCTCAAATTGATGGATAAATAAAACATGTGAATTAAGTTTTAGAAAAACATTTGAGAGGAACCATCAACTACTATTAAGATGATTGAATAACTATTTTATCATTGGCAAAGTTTACTTATAATAATACGATATATTTTTTTATTCATGAAATATTTTTCTATAAAAATTATGATTATTACTTACAATTTGATATTTTTGACTTCTCAAAAGTCAATAACCTTGTAGTAGAATTTTGATGAATTTTTTTTTAGAGTTATATACAATAATAATGGCTTAATTAAAAGATCAATAGAAATATCCATTGTAAAAACCAACTAAATTTTACATTGTCAATATAATATAATTAATTTATTGTAATATCAAGACTAATTGTCTTTATGACAAGTTATATTATTATAGACTTAGATATTATATTATTTGTAAATAATTCAATTTAATTTTTTATTGATTACACCTATTGGAGTTTATGAAGAACCATCTTATATTCCAAATATCTCTTCTTAAGCCATATAAGATAATAGATATATCAAGAAGGACATAAATGATACTTCTTTTATAGAAGTAGATAATAATTAAGAATTTAAGGTCAAAGAAGTCTTAAATTCAAGGCTGTGCCAAAATAGATTGAAATATCTTATATAATAGTATGGATATAATATTAATAAATGCACGTGAGAGCCATTTAAGGATTTTATAAATACACAAAAGAAAGTTGATGCTTTTTATTGACAACATCTATTAAAATTAAGATGAAGAGTCAAGAAATTTTTGCTATAAAAGAAACAAAGTTTACTAGACATTAAATTTTATCTTAAATCTTTGTTTGTATTTTTTGTATATTTATAGTGATAAAAAAATAAAAAAATCAATAATTAGCTAATTCACCTTTGGAACTATTGTTTGTTGAAGTACTAGACATTACATTAAGATTGTCTTAACTTTTAAGATAATATAATAGAAATAAAGACCCTCAAGAATAATATATTCTTATTTGAATAGATGGTGAAATTCAACATGTTTGATATCACAACTTTAGAAGATATTTTTCTTGTTTGATAATATTATTAGAAATAAGAACCACTTTTTATATTATTTTAAATCTTTTATTTGAAAGAAGTTACAAAGATCTCAACAATGATCAAATATCAAGGTGGTCTTCACACCTTGGTGTTAGATACTATTAATGGTTGAAAGAACCTATCAACTACCTTTGAAGGGAAAAAAGATTAGAATATATAGTAAAGACAATTTGTTGCACCTTGGACTTTGTTAATATGTTATTACCACTTTTTATAGAACTCATTTTTAACATGGAGATAATATTATAGATATACATAATTATTTAGATAAAAATATTAAGTAAAAGATAAATAAAGATAGATTTGATGATATCTAGATATAGATAAAAATTTGACTTTAGACATATTTGTAGTTAATTGATAGGTTAAAAACTTAGCCAACAAGTAGAACACATGTTGCATATGTTGGTAATTTGTAATATAAGTTATCCATGTGACACACATAGAAGAAACTTGCCTTATAAGTTAGAAACATGTTAGAGATCTTATAGAATGTCACTACATAGCTTCAAATTAGATAGTATAAATAGAGACAAGAGTGAAGCCTTCATCATTCTTATCAAGATCTTTTTTGTTCTCAGTGTTGTTTCAAGAATATCTAATTGTCTTATCTTTGATAATAGTCATTCTAGTTTTAATACTTTATTACTTTTGAATAAATATCTATTTTTTTGAGTAACTTAAGAATGTATTGAGTTTTTTATTGTTTGTAATTCATATCAATGAAAAGAAGGTAAATTAGAAATTGCAACAAAAAGGTCTTAAAAGTTCTAATGGAATACTAAATAAATTTCAATTAAATCTTTAAAATCTTAATAAAAAACTTAATCAAATCTAAAAGAAATCTTAAATATATTATAAAAAAATAAAAAAACTATAAATAAACCTTAAAGAAATATAAGAAATAACTATAAATAAATAATAATAAAAAACTTAAAATATTATTAAAAGTAAAAATTCTAAATAAATAAAAAAAATCCTAAAGAAATTATAAAATAATTTTTAAAATTAAATCTTAAATAAATTATAAATAAATCTTAATCAAACCTTAATATATATTTAAATAAACTTTAAAAAAATCCTAAATAAATTCTAATAAAATCCTAATAAAATCCTAAATCCATATTATTAGCTTTTAATCTTTTATCTATATTTTTCTATTATATTTTTAAATTATTTTTTTATAATAAAATCTATATTTCTATTTTTTACTATATAATTATAAAAAATAATTTATTATATATTTCTATTTTTTACTATATTATTTTTACTATATAATACAATAATGTACATAAGAATTAATAAAGAATCTTATAAATATAGCAAAGAATGTTGATATTTTTCATCAACAACATTTATTAAAATCAAGTTAATGACTTAAGTAATTTTTTTCTATCAAAGAAACAAAATATAGAGCAAATTGCATTTTATCTCCTATTATTGTTTGTGGTTTTAGTGTATGTGTTGTATTAAGCCAATAGAGAATCAGCAACTATTAGATTTGACTTAATAATTATTATTTGCAAAGTTATTAGACAACATATTGATATTTTTACAAACTTCAAGATAATGTAATAAAAATAAATATTATTAAAAATGATATTTTTTTTTTTTTGGAATAGATGGAAAAATATAATATGTTTGATATCATAACCTCAAAAGAGACTCTTAATATTTGGTAATATTATTGGAAGTAAGAACCACTTGTAATGGTATTTTAAATTTTTTATATGAAAAAAATTATAAAAGCATCAATAATAATGAATAAAAAAATTGATCTTTTTTTCCTTGAATAAAATACTATTAATGGCTGATAGGACCTATTAACTACATTTTAAAGAAATAAAAATTAGAATATGTAGCAAATATAATTTATTGCATCTTGAAATTCTTTAACATGTGATTACTATTCCCTGTGAAACATATTTCTAATAAAGAAGATAGTGTTATAAATACATATATTTACTTCAATAAGAGGAATTAAATAGAAATAAATAGAAATAAGTAAATTTGATAATATCCTATAAAAAAACTTCTTAAAAATTTCATAGATATGGATTTGAATTTATATGTATCTAATTGATATGATTAATTGATAGTTTGACAAATTAGCCAACAAGTTGGCCATGTATAAAAAATGTTGGTGACTTATAGTATTAATTGGCTATGTGGTATACATATAGAAACTGTTTTTGCAAATTACATACATATCCTACAAGTTGGACACATATTGGAGGACTTATAAAATACTGCCATATATCTTCTATTTAGAGAGTATATATAGAAGCAAGAACAAAGTTTTTTTTTATTCTTATCAAGTTTTTTTTATTCTTAGTTTTATTTCAATAGCGCCTTGTCTTCTCATCTTTGGTAATAGCCATTCTAATATTAATACTATAGTATTTGTAACAAGAGTAATAAAAATATTAATTATTCTTATTAAATAAATATATAGATAATACTATAGTATACATTCTATTTACGACTAAATATCTATTCTTTTCTAATGACATACGAATATATTGATTTTTTGTTACTTATAATTCATGTCTTTGATACCATGTAATCAAAAGTTGCATCAATATCATTTTTATCATCTATTTTTTATATTTTTATCAAGTCTTTTTTAAAATCTTAAATTTATGCTATCAAAATTGATTTTTCTAGATATGTAAGATAGCTCTCTAAAATCATAGAATTGTTCATCATAAAATATATTATTATTGTTATTGTAACTTAGATATAATTTTGTAATCTTCTTTAATTACTCTACATTAAAGCACTTCTTGAAGTATCATAGTAAATATAAAATTTTAAAAAATTACACTAAAAACCATACATGAGATATGTGATAGCTAAAGCTATCTTATAAGGGCTCTAGGTTTTAATCTCTTAAGTCACAATTAATTAAATCTTGTGAATGTTATAACCATGTTTCAATTTAATGATGCATACAATTAAGATAACATAATTAATGAGTGGAGTAACTCTATTTAAGATATTAAGAAATAATAAAAATTTAACTTTTATTATTAGATATAAATGTATGAAGAAGTTGTTACTTCTTTTAATCAAAAAATAAGAAAAAATTTCAAGATAACTAGAAATCAACAAGCAAAAAGAGATAAAATATGGACCTTAGTGTGTTCACCTTATTGATGCAACAATCATATGACATCTTCGTCCAACTTTTTCTACAATACAAAAGTATGCCAAAGTAAAGTTTCAATTAGTGGATTGATTATTAATTCAAAATTTCTTTTCTTTTTACCATTTAATCATCAAACTCTATATTTGTACTTATATAATTGCTTGATTCATCATATTTTTTAATAGTCCTTCAATCTGAATTCTTGAAATGTCAAAACTTAAGGCAAGAAGTGCCAACTTTAAACAAAATTAGAAAAAAAAAAAAAAAAAAAAAAAAAAAAAACTCAATAAGCTAATAGTTCTTGTGATAGCTGTTGATGGTCCATATAAAAATTGCTATAATTCTACAATATGGAAGAAGAATTGGTGATTTCTAATAAGAAAAGATATAACTATCAATTGAATATTTGTCTAAGGCACCATATTAAAACTTATAATGCCACTCTAAAACTACGAAATGACAATATTCCACTCTTATTAAAAAAATATGAGATTGTATTGAAATTACTATATTGTAGAATTAGAATTAATACCTAAAAACTTTGCAAAAAAATTAGAAAATAGAGGCACTATAGTACTGAGAAGATGCCATAATTCACACCTGATTCTATTATTAATTTGGTAATATTGTTAATAAGAATCTTCTAAATATTTGTTTATATTAAAAAACATCATTTATCTTATGTTGTAAACAAAAATAAATCAAAAAGGGAAGATTTTTTTTTGTTGAACTTTGATTGTATATTAGATAAGTTACAATTTGTAATATAATCTTTATAATACTTTTTAGTAATTTTCTTTTAAAAATAGAAGTTAGTTCTTTATTAAAATTAGGCCTTATATATCTCTAAAAGCTAGAAATGTATCCCTAAGAAGAGATCTTGTGAAGGTATTTGCCACCATCTGCTTCATGAGATAATATTTCAATCTAATCTATCTTTTTTCTATACATTGCCTAATAAAATGATGTTTTGTATCCTAATTCTTTGTACAATCATGGCGTGCTAGATTCTTGACAATTCCATTATTCTTTTAATTATTCTTATAAATAAAGATCTTTTATTGCTCACAAATGTAAAAATCCTTTTTTACTTTATAAAGCTATAAAATCTTCCTTATTACAACAACTAAAGGTATATACTCTTCATCTTTTGACAAAACAAAAAATTGATCATTATTTCTTATTTGACCAAGGAAAAATTGTGCCATCCAATATGAATGCATAACTATTTATTAAATAAATCCTTTTTAAACAACTTACTCCATTTTCATCATTATAGTCTATAAGTTGTAAACTATTTCTTTTGCCTCAATATTCTAACATCAAATCTTTTTTTTTTTGCAAGTAATAAAATATTTTCTTGATCCTTTGCTATTGTAAAACATATAGGTGTGTTATGTATTGAAGAAAGTATTGGCAAGAAAATATAATTTTGTATCTTGTACCATTTATAAGATAAAATTGCAAATCTAAAGCTTTCTAGTAAAATTTTATATATTGTGCATCCAAAGGTTTTTCATTTTCATACTTAATGAAATGATCTTATATCATTAGTATTGTAATTACTTTTGTATCTTTTATTTCAAATTCTTCCAACTTTTCACAAACATATTTAATTTAGTTCAAATTAAAAATATTACTATTTTTTTCTTATAAAAAATCAATATAAAATAAATGATTGAATTTATGGAGGTCTTTCATTCTGTAGCATTCTTGCAATTCATCTTTATAATTCATAAGGATCTCAAAGTTTTTTCCACCAATCAATATATTATCAATAAAAATAATCAATAGAAGGACTAATTCTTTAATATATATTGTATAAAAATAAGGATCTAACTTTAAACACTTTCAATCAAGACTCAACAAAGATGCACTAAGACTATCATTCTATGTGTACTTGGATTACTTTAAATCATAGAAGTTTTTTAATAATTGTAAGTTCTTACTTTTATATTCAAGTAGAATTTTTAGATCTTTTGGAATCGTTATATACATCTTTCTTAAATTTACCATTTAAATAAGCTGAGTTAACATTAAGTTGCAACATATTCTAATCAAAGATAATAGCAATTACAATAAATATGAAAATTATTGCAATATAGGTAGCTAATTTAAACATCTTATAGTAATCAAGATCCTTTATTTAAGTAAAATTTCTTACAATCAAGAATATTTTAAATTATTCAATAGAATCATTGTTAGCAAGTTTTTTTTTTAAAAAATCCATTTCAAATATAGAGCCTTCTTACCATCTAGTATTGATGAAAATTTTCAAATGCCATGATCTCTTAAGGAATTAAGTTCTTCTTTCAAAGCATCACTCTATTGTTTGTTAATTGGTGAAGTTATGGCTTGCTTAAGAATATTTAATTCTACTTATTTATTGGCATAGACAACATAAATTGTTTCAATTTAGAAATCATAATTTTTACAAATAAAATTATTATAAAGACAAGGCATATAATGCATCTTGCTATCACTTGTGATATTTATTGAGTCAATTCCACCTACATAACAATGTCTCTATAGTAGAGATTTTGGCCAATAGAGCCTCAATATTTTTATTTATATATAGCTTGTCTCTCAATAATTTTTTTTTTTTTATATTTTCTATTATATACATGTAATCTCAAGGCTTGAAATTTGGATGTTTCTAACCTATTTGGATATTAAAGATCAAACAAATCAAACTTATTTTCATAATCTCCATTTTTTCAATTTATCTCTTGATAAGACAATAGCTCACCAAGCAACTCATTCTTGTCATCAAAGAAAACCACATCTTGGCTACAAATCATCTTTTTTTTCTTAAGTAAAAAAATCTTCTGTCTTTTTTTCACATTTAAATATCTAATAAAAATACTTTTTTTTTGTCTTTGTATCAAGTTTTTAATGCTTTTCATTTGATATGTGATATCAAGTATGACAACTAAAATGACAAGCATATTTAATAGAAGGTTTTTTATCATAGAAAACTTCATGTGGTATCTTACTACCAAATTTTTTAAATAGAAGGCAATTGCAAGTCTAGGTTACAAACTTGGCATCAATGTCTAATACCAACAATTCAACTTGGCATTGTTTAGAAGTATTTGTATTTCTTTAAAGATTGTCTGCATCATACATTTTATAACGTTGGCAATTTCATGTGTATATACAAGAGTAATCATGTACCAAATGTCTTTAGCCTTAAAGTATAAACCAAGCTTATAATTCAAGAACTCAATGCTTTTATCAATGAAAAAAAATTTCAATTTTTTTTAGGTTCTCTTTTATACATTTTCTTTCTAAACCTTATAAAAAATATGCAAATGGTTTTTAGTTTAATGAAATATAAGGCTATAGTAAATAGAATATTTATCAATCTACATTACTAACTATATAGTACAATTCAAACTAATTGTATTAAAATAACTAAGATCAAATACTATTACATCTAAAATACTATTGTTGTACTTGTACTTATTTAAAAAAATAGTAGCACTAGTAACACCAATAATATTCAACAACAATTGAAAATAGAACAAAGTTCTAATAGCACTAGAATAGTAAAGCTTTATACTTATAATTCATTTATGACTATTGTTCATCCACACTTTGATACCATATTACAAAACAACATTCATCTTATATTACAAACACAAATAAGTCAAAAGAGAGATGGATGGCACTTTGCCAAACTTTAATTATATGTTGGACAAGTCCTAGCTTATAGTACAATCTTTATAATACTATTCAAAAATTTAGTGAATTTATTAGGATGACTAAGGGGATTTATTTATTTAGAAGCTTATGTTGATAGGTAATGAGGTAAAATTTAAATGGATATTTTTTATTTGGCAAAAAAAACTTTCTTTTTAAACAATTGTCTTTTGGATATAGCAAAGACTGGAAGGTGACCTAGAGACCGTAAGGTCCATGCATCTGGTATACTCTATCAGGGAATGATTGCGCAGCAGCTCGATCAGAAATTGGCTGTAGAGGTTTTTGTTGGAGCTCTAGTGATACAGACAAGGGCACTTTCTTCCTCCAACCCTTCGTAAACAGTTGGACTCGCACTTCGGTATTTTAACTGGAAAAATTCAACAAATCATGTTCCAATACTTGCTATCGTTTCCTGGTGTTAAGGCTGTCTTGGCTAGATGGGCTTCTCTACCAGGTCACGGGTTCCCCGATTAGAATTCATTATTTAAACGGAATCAACTGTGGCAGGTGAAATGGGTGGATCTGGACCAAGTTCAGTAAGTATAAGGTCAAGCAAAGTGGCAATTTTTGGTCCTACGGTACATCATTATTATAGAATGTACAGATCATTGTGGAGCAGATCATCATCTTGGGCTTGGTCCAGATCCTTTGAACTCCATGTTGAAAACGGTGGATGTGGAAGCATCTCCAATAAACCTTGATGGCGACTTCGACTTTCCCTTCCCTATGCGGCTAGAAAGGCTAACTACCGAATCTCCAGACGACCCTGATGACCTCGTGCTTCCGGGTCCTGTTGGTAGCTTGAACCCCTCAGCGTTAACCCGCGTCTCTATTATCTGAGCATAGTCAGGATTCTCCATGCCTAGTTGCTTCAGTTTGTGAAGCACGTCTTTTGCTGATTCTCTTGTTTCTGACAGTACAAACTCGCCGCAGATTCGCTTGGCCTCCTCTGGCCTGATTCACAACAATCATCTCTGTAAGTGAGTGTCACCAAACAGCTATTTCAAACAACATTTGCACTCTCACTTGTCATCATGCTAGAAGACCCATCTGGCGTCAATCAACATTAAAGAGCTTAATTCTAGTCTCTGTTTCGGGTTTTAGTCGAGCTAATTTTCTGGAACAATGTAAAACATACGGAGCTCTCTCTCGAAGCTCCCTCATGAAGAGGTTGAGACGAGCAGCCGCTCTCTTGCGCTTTGTTGTTTGCTCCTCTATCCCCTTCCGAGCATGCTCAATTCTATATTCAAGATTTTCACTAGTATTGCTTGCGGTTTTCAATTCCTCCTCTCTGTTTTGTACTTTGACTTCCACCTCCACCAAATCCTGCGACATTGGTTGCATGGTGATTGTATGGGTTGAGCTTTGTAACGTTTCATCGAGTGTGTAAAAAAACTGAGCTCAAAAACCAAAGATTGGTTATACTCCGATATCAAACTCAAGTGCATATTGACAGACTCGCACTAATTCAAAAACTTTCAAGCTTACACGTAGCAGTGACCTTTCTTCTCTCAGTTTAAACCGAGCTCGGTCTCTTGATTTCTGGAGATCTCCCTTTAATTTCTCGGACTCCTCTTCAAGTTCAATAGTTTTTTCATTCTCAGTAAGACTTGTTCGGAGGTTGTTGTTGGAATCTGTGATCTGCTTCGCTGCACTTTCCAGAAAGTTGACGTCTACCCGAGCCTGTTTAAGCAAGATATTCACACTGTTGAATGACACTCAAAAGTATTTAAATGAGATGCAATATTTTGACCAATGCTTTCGTAAAAGTTCTATTAGGCAAATTTTTATGGGGCATGATGGTCAATTGTGATTCGTGAACACTTGAAGAGGAAACA
Organism: Physcomitrium patens; assembly: GCF_059467195.1. Classification (NCBI taxonomy): domain Eukaryota; kingdom Viridiplantae; phylum Streptophyta; class Bryopsida; order Funariales; family Funariaceae; genus Physcomitrium; species Physcomitrium patens. Next base: position 2,416,802 of record NC_143434.1, on the reverse strand, counting down.
GAAGGTTATCACCTTTCTAAGTTTTTCACTGAGATCCAGGCCTTTTTTTTGAATCTCTTCTCTTTGTGACTTCATTTGATCCAAGTAAAATTCGGCTGTGAGTTCCACCCCATCACTAGTTTTCATGCGTGCTCTGAGGCAATCATACTTACACTGGAGCTGAAGTTCCAACCAATACAAAAAACTTAAAAGGGAGGATCTAGGTAGACATTCTGCTTCCATCATTTTAGTAACATTATTTCAAATGTTTACGACATGGAAGTTAACTGGTTAATCAAGACCTTGTCTATTTTCAGTACAAGGTTTTGGCGCTTGAGCTTAAGATCGTGAAGTTCCTCAGCAATTATCTTCATTTCCCGGCGTTGAACTTCTTGACGAGCATCTACTTCCGCTTTTCGATCTTCCATATTTTTATTCAAACGCTGCTTCAGGCGATCCAGATTAAATACCTCATCTGTGACACACAATAATAAATAGACCAGTTTTGGTTATGAGACTATGAAACTTTTCACATGTGGAGTTAGAAAAACTGCCACCTCTGAAGACACGCACAAGATCATGACAAGCCATAGAAGAACTTTTTAAGTAAGAAAACGCACCAGCCTTTGAATGTAACAAGTCAGTTAACCTTTGGACTTCCATTTGCAAAAGATCATCTTCTAATGCCGTCTCTTCTCTTTCTTTTGTCATGGCCTATTATGGACAACGGAACCCACTTCAAAACTTGCACTCTAAAATACCTCCAGAAATTTAGGCACAAAATGGAGCCAAGAAAGAGAAGTTTAAATCATTCAAATTACGATCATCAAATTCTTACAAAGAAGATAGACGATAATTTAGAAACGATGGATATGCATTCCCGTGTATTTCACCTTGTTCCCGATCATCCCTGCGTCACACTCCACACTAAGTTCCGCATTCTTTTCATTCAATTTTCTTTTCCTCGTTTCAAGGTCCTCTTTCCTACGGCTACTTTTGCGCATCTCGTTTACCGACTTCTTCATCTGCTCTAAAAAGAAAGGTGTCAGCAGCGAAACGAGTGATCTAGCATACACCAGAAGCAAAGACGTGGACAACATCATTGCTATATGTAACCTGAGATTTGCTTCTTCAGTACGTGTGACTATGAAAAACTAAGATAGGTCAATACTCAATTTTGAGGAGCTCGGTCTCTTTAAAGATTGTTCACATTGTCTCTGCTAATAACAACACAAATACTTTTTATTCGCTCGTCTGAAGAGTGTAAAAGATAAGAACACGTACTTGATCATTTATTGCCTGTTCTTCCTTTTTCAATAAGTCTAACTCTGCTTCAAGTTCCTTAACCTGTCGTGTAGTTTCGATTTCCTCCGCGTTACTACGTTCACCACTTGCTCGGCCAACTTTACCTTCTAATAGCTGAATCTGGAAATCGGCAGCATACAATTTCTCTTCTTTTTTTAACAATTCTATCTCCAGGATTGCAATTCTGTTCACCAATGTCTTGGCGATTGACTTCCCTCCCTTGATTTCATGGATGGTGTCTCGCTCTGTTAGCAATACACAATCGTACCGTTCTAATTTCTAAATTGTATATGATTCAAAAACTTAATCGTTGAACAAGAACACATTTTCGGATAACTACCAAACTGAGAATATAATGTGGATGTAAAATGATCAAGCAATGTTTATTTGACAGTGCGAAGCAAATATGTGGGCAAAGCACACACCAGAAGCTCTTAATGAGAATAGTTTGCGAGAGTTTTTATAGTGTCGCTCTTGCAAATCGGTAACTTCTTTCTGAGCAAGCTTGTAGTTGAGTTCTTCTGTGTGCAGCAATTTCTCGAGTGTATGGGTTCGTTTTTCTAGTGTATCCAAATGACTATATTCATCTTCCACTTTTTCTCTCAGCTCTTTTAATTGCTGTCTCGCCTCTTGATACATTTTCTTTTGCCTTTTGACTTCCTTCATTACCAAAAAATATGTGCATGCATCACAGTTATCATTGTAAGAAAAGGTAAATTCAGGCTAATCGTTATTCAAGCTGGCACGGGTCTAGACGCACAGAATTTTATGGACCATGTCCGCCTACCTCTTGAAAAAAGGCTTTCTTCGCAACTTCTTTTGCATATTGATGTTGATTTCTAAAATGGTCTGATTTGATATTCACGAGTGCTTCACGGGCTCTTTTTAATCTGTTCATGTGCGAAAATGTTCACGTTTCAAACTAAAGACGTTTTCATATTTTTTTGGTAATCTTATGTGAACTAACCGAGTAGAGATGTGGTTGATTTATGAACATCTTAAGAATGAAAACCATGCGAATTCAAAATGGGAACAAGCATCTTACTTCTCCATTTCCTGTTTCAAAAATTCTTTCTGTTTTTGAGCATCCAAATTCTTGGAATGGATGTCCTTCTCCATGTCCGCCTGTGAACACATGAATGAGTACAGCTCAGCATGTTAGTGTCCAGTTTGAAAAGCAGTAAAATATAAATCACTTGCAAGTATTTGAAGCTATCCCAGTCCGAACCGCGGATTCCTCGGTATGAATGTCAATAACTCATTGCAGACACGAACTACGAGACCGAGGAGATCAGAAGTTACTTCTAATATCCACTCCGCGACAAAGATTATTCATCTTTGGGCCTTCAGAGATTCGTAATCGCACGATTGAAGCAGATGGGCACAAGAATAGAGTGAGAAAACTTTACACGCTTTTCTGACGCATTGTAGAGCTTCAGGTCGCAATTGTCGAGAATACGCTTTTCCCTCCGTATCAGTTGCTGATTTGCGGCGAAATCCTCTGTAATTCTATGAATGTCTTTATCTCGTGTATGAACCATTTCGATGGTACGCTCCCACTGTCTAATGACCTCTTGCCTCTCTGTATGCAACTGCCTATCAAGCCACTTTCAAGGTCATGACCATACATGCAAAAAAGAAACTAAGAACTAGAACGAAGTCCAAGGCACTAGTACTTCCAAAAATTCAGCATTTTTCTCTATTTCAAATATGCCACATCGAAGGAAGGCAGCCGACATTCGCCACTTTACAATGTAATATTTCAATCCACGTCCGGTTTTCAGTTTGGTTCAGAAGGTCCAAGCCTGAGGCGGACCTTACAGATATTGAGATTCGCTATCGAGAGTACTGCAGAAAAGAGTTTTCAACCAGCAATTGACACTTTCCAGCCTTACCTTACTGCATTATTTCCTCAAGCGCAGACATAGATATTTCTTGCAGAGAATGTAGTCTCATGCACAAAAACAACGTTAGTGGAAATCTTCTAGAGTATATAGTCTTTAAGGATTCCACAGTCTTTTCAGACTCTGAAGTTGTGGTCGAGTTTCGGTGAATGAGAGAATGACTCCACTACCACACCCCCGCCCCACTAACACCCACTTTTCGAAAGCTGGCTCAATTGGATTGCAGAAAAAGTTCAATGCTTCTTACAAGGCATATGTCATGTTCATACCGGAATTCAACCGCAGTTTTATGAAGTTGCACTTGATAGCTGTGGGTTTCCGCCATCTCGGCCTCGAGCAGTTTTCGAACCCTAGTCAAATCACCTGATGCCTTGACCTCGTCCAACCTCAGAGCCTTAATTCGGGTGTCATCATATTTCTGGTAACTTTCCAGAGCAACAAAATCCTCATACTTTTGCAGTGCAGCTTGCTTCCATTGTTCCAACTCTTGCTGCGTCACCATAATCACAAGTTAAAATTCAATAATCCGTAAATGATCTGAAACCGTAAATATCATGTATGTCAGGAAGGTAGTTGCAGCCGCATCTAGTAATCACTTTGACCACTGAGAGAGAAAAACGAAGTGGAAAAAACAAATCATCAAGTTGTCGCCAGCAGAATTGCAACAAATAATTGAAATAACGAAAAAAACGTCACTAAACCACGCTCCAATTTTGCATTTGGCGAATTTTATCCAGTTTATCGTTGCCTCGTAGAATAGATGCACGAAAGTTCCGTAAGCGCTCCATCATCTCATGCATCTCGTTCTCCATTTTCCCAACCTCCCTCTGCACAGCACAAGATCAAAATGGTTACGATAATTCACTAAGCAACGGTGTGTCGGAAGATGCCACCCTTCGCCTTCGAGTCAAAATTTGACTTCCGTGGAAAATGACCATAATTAATATACCAATTTGATCGGTTCCTGATCCAGTAACATGTCGATTAGTAAATGCACACGTTTTACCTTGAGTCTTGCCGTCTGAAAAGTCGTCATTGTTATTAGGTGTTGTTCCGTTTGAATTTCTTTCCGCTTGGCCTCGACTCTTTGTTGAGTCGCAGTGATCTCCTCTTGAACTTGTTTCATATGATCCTCCATCACAGTGGTTCGATCGTCTTGCTCCTGTGTAGCGTCCTGTGATCAAACAGGCCTCATGCTCAGCACCATACAAGAAAATCTTTAAGCATTCAATGCTCTAAATACTGTATTCAATTTTCATTAACACTGCATTTAACCAGAAACATGATAATTTCCTGTAGGGCTTGGATCACAAAACTGGAGGTGTGAGGACTAAAGTTTCGTGCGTTCTAAGTCGTGTTGCTGCAATCCAAAGCAGGGATATTTGGCGAAGCAGGAATAGGACTGCCACAGCAACAACATAGGCAAGACGAAAGAAATGTCTAATGGCTCCAAATAACTCACTTCAACCTCTCGCAGTTGCCGCTCAGCTTCCTGCACCATGATGTTGAGCTCACGATTCTCGTCATTGGCAAAATCTGGCAAGAACCGCATGCTTTTGTCTTTCATAAGCTCGAACTGTTTGTCGGTGTTGAACGAGGAAGGAGTAGCATCAGAGTTTTTATCAAAGCCAGGGTCTTGCATCAAAACACGTCCTGACTGCAGCGCAGGAAGAGGTCCAGTTGGAGCCATCACTCTCTGCCACGCCTCAACTTCGTCGCCTCGGACTACCGCTTCTCCCCTGGGCAAATTCACGGCCCAGTCACCAGGAATTATTGTAGGACGCCCAGTCTGTCCACAATCCCCACCACAATTATTTGATGCACAATTTAATGTCCATTTCCAGCATTGAAAAAAATTGCAGTACGATCTCCAACATTTCTTTTAGCATGTACACATATCCACAACCCACACAGGATTAAACAGAAATAGATCTTATACTGAAAAGTAACTAATATTGAGTTCACTTAAGCTAACAAGTTACAATGAGTTCTTGATTGCAGCAATGTTGTTCCAGTAAATTTTTCTAAAATTAAGATCACTTCACCTGGTTTTGCAGAAGCTCAAGCTCGTAAGCTGTCATGGGGAGGCGCCCTAATTCGTGCCTAACGTGGGGCGGGATGGGGTAGCCGGTGCCGCGTCCTGGTGAAACAGTCCTCTCTTCTAGAGCCCAATCATCTCCGTCTACTCCCCATGCAAAACTCTCAGCAAACGTATCTTCTTCTCTAGGACCTTCTGCGATGACGCCATCGGCATCGGGAAGCTGGCGACGCATCTCCTCGATGTCAATTCCATGTGAGCTTGCCCAGCCGTCATCCAGCTCTTCATCCTGCTGTCTGAGTAACTCCTGCCGCTCCTGCTCTCCTCTTGGCTGGCCAATTCCTCGATCTGCGCTTCCTTCCGGTCCTCCCTGTAAGGTATATTCTCCGAGATTGAACGTTGACGCAATCTCTTCTTCTGCTGCAGCCCGTGAGGACAAAACGCCTTCAACAGGTGGCGACGAAGCTCTCCGCATATGATCTTGATCCTGAATTAGCAATCCCCGGGTATCATCAGCCAACTCTTCCCTAGGACGTGTCGCCGTCATTATCTCTCCATGTCGATCAGGCTCACCCCGCCGAAGCTCCTCAAGGCGCTCGACCTCTGACATTGGCCGACCCAAGCCTCTCGTTGGAGCTTCCCCTCGCTCCCATGTATTGTTCGGGGCCCATGCAAATGTCTCATTTACTTGACGGTCGGCAATGGCGGGCGATAGAACCCCCTCCATTGGAGAAGGCGGCAGGCTAGCTGAAATTTCCGGACGCACATCCTCACTACCAGCTACTGATTCATCCCACCTCACGCCAGGTGCTGCAATTCTTGGCTGGCCCATGCCTCGCGATTGGACGGGGGGCCATGGCTCATCATCTTCGTCCCAGCTCGTAGTAGGCGAGATCGCAGTTTCCCGAAGCGCAGGCGCAACCACTCCCTCGATGAGAGATGCGTCGCCACCCCAGTCGTCCACATTGTCCCAGTCTTCATCGGATTCTGAGATTTGCGCCATTTTCGATTCACTCTACCTATCGACTCTGTCCCTTTCACATTTGCAATCGCACGTCCACCTCGCTGTAATCTCATGAAGCTTTAACCAATATAGACCTATTATGAGGACTATGGCCTGCATGTGAGCATTGGAATGCAGTCAGGCAACAGATGTATACTGAAGAGGCAAACGATGATAGGAGTAAATCAAATAGAAACTTGTACACAGACGTGCGACAGGCACTGGATCACTGTCTCCTGCTGTTTGGAAATCAAAAACAAACCTGCAGCAGTTGACTTTGCCAAGCAAACTCTAACACCTCGTCCCTGAAACTGCACAAAAATACTGACGGAATCTACAACTTAAATTCAATGGCTCGCCTCTAAACATTTGGAAACCATGAATGAAGAATTGCTCATCTCCTACCAAAGGGCTACCGCTGGAAATTACCTTCTCCTGTATAACGATCGCATCAGAGACATTAGATGATCATCACAGACAAGCTGCTCAGGATCAACACCTATTCATCAGCGCCAATCATGCAGTCTTCTTCCACCATGGCAGCTGCTCGGAAAGCAACTCCCTCTACGAGCTTCAAAGCACTGCCTCATCTCGGGCATTGCCACAACCCTTGATCGATGCACATGATGCAATTCCACGTAACGAACCTAAATGCCGAACGATCTTTGTCCATGTGCAACTGCAGTGGCCACTTCCCAAGATGTCCAATACTCCAACAAACCTCGAATTCTTTCCTCGGGGTACCGTAACGTTTCCCCATTGCAACTCAGCGTGGTTGAATATTGTCGTGAGAGTGGAAGCAGTTACAACTTTGCGGAGCAAACCAGAACAGTGACGCAGATGCACGGTTCCAAAAACTGCACGCATTTGAGGTTTCGAATTCAGGGTCCTCGCATGCTCTGCTGTGGGAATGTGCGCGGCAAAACAAGCTCACCAGTTCACCACATTCCTTTGCAAACATAAGCATTTCTGCTTGGCATGTTTGCTTCACTTTAGGGTTTATTAAAAATGTTTTGGTATCTGATATGGCACCAAAACCAATCAAAATATTTTACATCTTTAGTTGAAAATTAATATATATATATTATTTACCAAAGTTTAAAGCTATATTAAAGAAGTTTTGACGTTTTAAAAAAATGGTAAGATAATAGAGTTAGAAATAATGATAATAATATTAATTTCATCTTTATAAAATTAATAGTGTGTTTAATTTCAAGAAAAAATCTATATTTTAATATTTTTAAACAAAATTTCTAAATCAAATTTTGAAATGTTGCTTGTAACTACTATATTATTGTAACTTATGTTTATTACTTTTCTCAATTTTGTTGAAGAAACTCTAAAAAAAACTCATGCAATTGTATTTAAAAAAAAGAACAAAAGAAATTAGATAATTGATATTTATTTCTGAATTAGTATTATATATAAATTTTGAATATTCAAACTAGAAAAATTGTGATTTAATTAGGAGGATATGTGTGTCAATAATCTTTTAGGTATATTGCACAATTTATTCATTATTTTATTTGTTCAAAAAACTCAAAACTTAAGACGGGGACAAGGTGAGGTGGGGACAGGGGTGGGGTTGGGACAACGTGGAGATAGGAGAGATCAAGCTGGGAATGGAGTCAAGAATAGGGAATGGGTCCAGAATGAATTATGAGGTGGCAAAGGGGGGGTATGGCTTAATAACTCCTCATATTTATTATTCAAAAATTAAAAATTTATTATATGTTTTACCACAACAAAATTTATGTAAAATAATTAGTATATATTCATATATATATATATATATATAGTAAGAATGTATACAAAACAATTACTATCTCAAGTGACTAGTTTTATTTCAAATCATTATGAGATACAATCAAGTCTTATTAAAGAACCAAGAGTTGCTCTCTTTAAGAAGTTTGATAGTGTTGAATTCATACTTTGGAGATTTGTAAACTAAGTACAACTTATTATTAAGCTCTGATATCAGAGCTATCCGATCTAGGCGTTTCAAGTACTTCATCATAATAATAGTTTAAGCACTTGATTACTTCTTATTCTTATTATTTTAAAATATTAAAATCTAATGTTAAATATCTTAAATTCATTCGTAATACATTTTGATGTATAACTATTTTATATTATACGTCAAAAGTTAGAAATTACAAAATAAATTAAATGAATTAAATTAATGATTAGGAAATAATCAATATCGTTAAATTATCCATCAATAATATCAAGTAAGTATAAATTTTATTTTATAGATCACAACAAGATATAAATCTTCTATCTATCTTTAATGATTAAGTTTAAAAAGTAATTTTGTAATTAAATGCTATAATTGACTACTTAAGTTATGTTTAAAATATCTCATAATCGCACCTAAATATAATGTTAGTTTTATGGATTTTTTTTATTATTGATCAATAATTCAATAAAAAGTGGAAAAAAAATAAAAATTGAATATTTGAAACCACTTATAATACAAGAAACACCCAACATGGACAATGAAAATTGTACATGTATTGTAAATACTTAATTATATCCTTCCCACTGTTACCACCACCACAACGATACCAAGATAAGAAAGAAAGAGAGAGAGAAGGGAGGAAGTAAACCCATCAGAAAATAAAATTTGTTGCGGTGTTGACAGAAACAGAATTATGGCTAACGTTGGCTGGAGCAGAGACGCAAGGCGTGGGGGCTTGGTGAGCAAGTACAAGGGCTTCTGGCGGTAGTTTATGAAGCTGTAGTGGTTCGCTATATCCACCCCCACCTCGTCGCCTCCTCCGCCTCCGCTCTCTCTCTCACTCGTCGCCGTCTCCCACTCGAAGCATTGCAGTAGATTCGCCAACATCGACGTCACCATCGTGTTGCCCAGTTGTTGCCCCGGACACATTCGTCGCCCTGCGCCGAACCGCATCAGTTGGTAGAAGTCGTTCCCCGCCACTGGATCCACCTCTGGACTCCTCACAAACCTGGTGGGGTCGAACTTGTCTGGATTCTCGTACACGCTGGGGTCGCGATGGATGGCGAAGATATTCATGATCAGTTCTGTGAGGGCCGGAAACTCGCACCCCGAGATCACGCACGGCTCGTGTGATTCATGGCGAACAGAGAGTGGCGCGGACGGATGCATTCTGTAATTCTCCTTCACGATGGCTTGCAGAAAGGGAAGGTTGGGGATGTCCGATTCTTGGACCAGGCGGTCTTGCACGACCGCATCCAGCTCTGCTTGGGCTTTCTTCCTGATGTCGGGATTCGCCATTAGCTCCGCCATCGCCCATTCTACGGTGTTGGCGCTCGCATCTGTTCCCGCATTCAGCAAGCCCTGAAGCATATCCAGTGGTCATTGTTGTTACCACTGATAAAAACCTACACACCAACTTCTTGCTTGTGTTTAAGCGGCGCGATTGATATCTTTGACATCAGGTGGGACAGAGAGGTTCTCACCACAACGAGGGATACTATGTCTCTGTCATCTAGAAAGATGTTGCCAATGAGCGACTCTCCGGACTTCCTGAATCCTTGACACCCAACCTTGCAACTTTGTGACGAAGCTCAAGTAAGGAACATAGTCGCTGATTATTATACTTGCGAATGAGTCAAAGGTGCGGTACATGAGCTCCTCTAACTGCATCTTCTATTCGTCGTCGTCAGCGCCTATTTCAAAGATCCTTCTGTTAGAGAGCATCATGGTCATAATGTTGGCTGTCACTGAAATGAGCTAGCTCTTGAGATAGATGGGCTTGCCCTTGTGGGAGTCCTCCACGAGAACTTTCAACATGTAGTGAATTTCCTTTCTTCTGATCGGCTCATGTGAAGCATACACAGCTGGGGAGAACAACTGCGTGGTGACAATTCGTTTAAGACGGTGCCAGAAAGGTCCACAAGGTGCGTAGCCCATGTTTCTGTAAGTACCTTCTGAAAGAATGTTGAAGACACGGCACGGTGGTCGCGATGCGAAAGTGGCATCGTGCTTGCGGAAATCTCCTTGGCCACCGAAGCTGTCAAAACTACCAGACATGGCTTTTGGCCTGCTTGCACTCTCAATCTTGGCGTCAGTGTTACAGCTGTTCGAAGTCGCCATGAATCAATCGCACATGACAAACGCAAGCAATTCCTAGCCAGTGCGTGAGAAAATTTGCCCCTCTCAACCAAACGCAGACGTACCTAGTTGGAAATGCATGAGGCCTCCATACTCGAGGGTCAATTTCCGCAGAGATTTGGGCTTTTGGGACCCGAGCAAGAGTGGCAAGTTTCCAACGATGGGCCACGGCCAAGGACCAGGAGGAAGTTTCTTTCAGCTCTGATACACCATCGCAACATACAGCACCGCAATCGTTGCAACCGCAGTCACCAGAATTGCCGAAGTTGAAGGAATGCCTCCAGCTTGGTGCTGTAACCAATGGCTGCAAGGTTGCGAACTCTTGAGATCCATTGCGAGCTACCCAGAGTGGGGTTTCCCTCAGCAACTCTTTCTATACTGAAAGGAAACTGCAATGCTCTCAAGACCATGTAAGCACAAAGATGGAGATAACACAAATGTACAATGGTCCACGTGATCGACCAATCCATGGCATCATACTGTCATCGTTTTTGCCAAGCTATGCTTTTGCAGTTATGTCTGAAAGTTGGATCGAGTTTCGTGTGTCCACGCCCCAACGTGACGTTGAGATGGCGTCCGGCGGCACAGATATCCAACTTATCCAACTTATCCAACTTCGATGCCGCTTTCAAACCTGTTTGCGTGCACAGATTTGAGAAATCACCATTAATATATGAAAACTTGGTCGAAGGGTTGATGCAGTGTGCAGTACAAGGGTTCAATAGTTGCAGGAAATATCAACAATGTCTTCTATAGAGAAGGAACTCCAATGTTTATCTTGGTAAAACCACAGCCATGTTTGATCTAGATAAAAAAACATAGTTTAGAAATAAATGAATGGATCTTACTCCCTATGAGCACAAATTTTGGATCTATCTAAATATACTCAAGCTACAAGCACATCCATTATTGTGTCTAAACAAACACCCATTATATCTATACATACAAGTATGTTGTGGGTAATGCTGTAGAGATAAGGAATAAGGGGAGAAAGAGACCAAGACCTTCAAGGAAGAGAGGAAGGAGGTTTGGAATCTATGACGAGGCAAGGAATAAGGGAAGGAGGTCCAAGACTCGCACTAATGCAAGGAAGAAAGAGAGAAGGGGACCAGGACCCATGCTAGGTCAAGAAAGAGAAAAAAGACGAGATTAAGACCCTCATAGCAACAAAGAAGAGATGGAAGAGGTCGGGATGCATGCTAGGACAAGAAAAAAGGGATTTGGATTAGCCAATCAGAGGCCTTGGATATATATATATATATATATATATATATAATAGGTGTACATATAGCAAATTAGGATGTATTTGTAGCATGAGCCATCTAAATATTGTCTTCTTTGCATTTTAGCATCTATTCTTGTTTTTAATCCAATATATATATATATATATATATTCTTAATTATTTGTCTTTGTATTATTGATTTTTTTAATATTATATACCTATATATATATATATATATATAATTTTATCTTTCTAAATTAATCTCACCTAACTTGATATTCTTCCTTTCTTAATATTGCTTCTTACATACCAACTCGATTCTATTGCTATAAATCAAATCCTCTAATTTGTAATACTTGATATATCTAATAGCAATTGCCAAATGAGATATTATTATAAAAAAATGAAAATAAAAATAATTATTTTAAATATCTAGTATATCAATAAGATCTTTTTAAAAAGAAATATAATAAATTAATCAAATATATAATTATTTATAATACATAATTAACATATATTACAAGACTTAAAAAACTACAATATAATCTAATAATTCAATATACTAGCAAATTAATTCTAATTCATACACAGCTTATGATGTAGTTTTTAGTCTAATTTAATAAAATTCGATAATTAAAAATTAATTCTATTCTTACAAGTAAGTGACAAAAATAAGTAGGTTTAGAAAAAATTCCTTTGCAATTAATGCACATAATTTTGATTGCAAGATTGCAACAAAATTTGTTCTTTTTAAAATATTCAATCCTTTTAATTTTAAAGATAATTTTATTTTAATTTATATTTCGATTTCTTCATCTATTTTTATTTTTATTATGCATTTATTTTTATTGGGATTTTTTAAAATCTATTTTATTCTCAAATTAAGTTTATTGTACTACTATAACTTTTTTCTGTTATTATTTTTTTTTGCCTATCTACGTGTATGCCATATAGTTAGCTTGATCTTCAAGCTAATAATATGTGTGGCACATGGCCAACTTGTTGACCACGTTTCTAATCCAAAAAGTCAATTAAAGATACCTATGAAGTCAAAGCAGCATCTATAAAGCTTCTAAGAAGCTTCCATATTAAATACTATATAATTAACTTACTTTTACCTACTTGTATATGTAATTACTAGCTTATATGAATATGTCCGTGACATTATCCTCCTTTCTAGGGACGAGTTCCACGAGGAGCGGTCATCATATGTTGAGGAAATCTATGATGCAACAAATTATATTCGCCACATACTCTGATCTTTGTTCTCTTTGAAGAAGATTGATAGGGCCTCTCAACCATTGGTAGTGTCCCATACCAGGGCGGGAAGACCACCCAATTATTTGATCATTGTTGAGGCCTTCATAACTTCCTTCAAATAGAATATTTGGAACACCATCAGGAGTTGTTTCTACCTCTAGCAAAATCACCAAACATCGGAAGTCCCTTCCCAAATCGTGATACCAAACGCGTTGTATCTCACCATTTATTCGAGGAAGAACATGTCATTCTTGAAGATCTTCATCTTGATTGTGTCGTCTTGAAGGTTGTGACAATCGTAATGTCTCGTTCGGTAGGTCAGCAAATGAAGGTTCTTGAGTCGAATCTGCTGGTTGTTGGTTCTCCATCTCTTGAGCGTCACAACTACAAAGAAGTTACAAACAAGGATTGAAAGTAGAATGTTATCTTACCTAGATGTTGTTTCTTTTATAAAGAAGGTTTTCATCTTGATTTTGATGGATGTCATCGATGAAAAGCCTCCACCACCTTTGTTGCATTTGCAAGATTCTTTATTAGCTCCCATGTGCATTCACTAATATCATATTCGTGCTAATGGACAAAATATTCCAATTTATTTTGATGCCGCCTTGAATCTAAGACTTCTTCTACTTCAAACTCTTCATTATTGTTCACTTCTATAGGAGGAGGTGGAGCTTGTCGTCTTCTTGGTATGTCCACTATCTTGTATGGTTCAAGAAGAGACACGTGGAATACTGGATAGATTTTCATTGACTCCGGTAGATGTAAACGATATGTAACTGGATTGATTTGTGCAGAAATGGAAAATGATCCCAACTTTCGATAGTCCAACTTGTCACAAGGACGAGTGGTCTTCATATTGTGACGAAGTTGCCATACCTTATCACCCAAGAGGAATGGTGGTTGTTCTTTTTGATAGACATCCGCATTGACATTTTGTTGTTCTTGAGCCTCTTTAAACTCCGCCTTCATCGTTGCATGTAGCTCTGATAAATGAATCGCCAAATCTTTCGCAACAGGATTATCAACTTTTGAAAAGTCAAAAGTATCAAATCGTGGATGATAACCATAATTAACAAAGCAAGTTGTTTGTCTTGTAGAAGAATGTACTGTGTTATTGTAAGCAAACTCTGTCAATGGCAAAAGAGTTGTCCAATCATGTTATTGGTAGTTGATGGTACATCTTAAATATTGCTCCAAAACTTGATTAACACGCTCCGTTTGTCCATCAGTTTGAGGATGGAATGCTGAAGATAGTTTTATATCCACTTTTAGAATCTTGAAAAGAGTCTGCCAAAATCTTGATATAAATTGAGTTCTCCTATCTGATATAATATCCTTGGGTAATCCATGATAGCGATAAATATTGTCAAAAAAGAGCTTAGCTGTTTCTTCAACTGTAATAGATTTTGTACATGGTACAAAATGTGCCATCTTGGTAAAATGATCTACTATCACAAATATAGAATCATAAGAACCTGAGATTAGAAGATCCATGATGAAGTCCATAGAAATAGGAGACCATGGTTGTTCTAGAATGGATAATGGCTGAAGAAGTCCAAAAGATCGATGACGAGTAGTTCTTGATCTTGAGCAAATATCACATGATTGTACAAAATCTTTGACTACTTTCTTCATTTGAGGCCACCAAAAATCCCTAGATATCAGTTCCAAAGTCTTATTATATCCAAAATATCGTGCTGCTAGAAAGTCGTGACGAGCTTGAAGAACACGTAAACGTGCTTCTCCTTCTAGAACATATAGGCATCCTTCGAAATAGAGTAGGTTGTTCTTGAAATCGAATTTAGAGGGATCATGAGATTTAGAAGAATTATTCTTGATATCATCAACAAGAGGGTCTGAAGACATACTTAACTGAACTTGCTTAAAAAAAGTTAAATCAAGAGTCAATATTGATTTTATTACTCGAAGATGAAATTACTCCGGCTTCAAGAGAATCATTCTTTGTTGCTCAAAAGCTGCATCTCTTTCTTTTGGTACAAGATAAGAACATCTAGACAAGGCATCGAACATACCTTATTGTTTTCCTAGCCGATAAGTGATGATGAACTGAAATCTTGATAAAAACATGCTCCAACGAGCTTGACGATAATTTAAAAGATGTACTAACATGAAATACTCGAGGTTCTTGTGATCTATATACACGATGACTGGATTGGAAGTGCCTTCTAGATAATGATGCCATTCTTAAAAAGAATCCACAATTGCAAGAAGTTCTTTATTATGGATCTCATAATTGATTTTTGTTGCTGAGAATTTTCTTGAATGAAAGGCTACTGGATGAAGTTTGTCATTTATTCCTATTTGTGATAAAACCGCACCCAGAGGAAAGTGTGATGCACCTGATTCCATAAAAAATGCTTTGGAAAAATCAACATGATACAAGATTGGTGCAGAAATAAACGTTGTCTTCAAAGATTCAAAAGTAACTTTCGCTTCTTGATTCCATTGGAGTTTACCTTTACAAGTCAAACATGTAAGTGGAGCTGCAACTCGAGAGAAGTCTTTGATGAAGATCTGATAGTAGTTGGTAAATCTCAAAAAACATTGGACATCTCTTACCATTTTTGGGATCTTCCAATCTATAATAGTTTGAACTTTCTTAGGATCCATCATAAGTCCATCATTTGAAATGATGTAACCTAAAAAATCGACTTGAGTAGTGTGGAATACACACTTTTCTATCTTAGTATAGAATCCTACATCTCTTAATTTTTGGAATACACGATAAATATGAAGTTCATGTTCTTCTAGATTCTTAGAATAGATCCAGATGTCGTCTAGATAATAGACTACAAAATCATCCAAAAACTCTCGAAAAATATCATTCATTAGATGTTGAAAAGCTGCTGTTGTATTTGTAAGTCCAAAAGGCATGATGTTATATTCAAAATGTGCATACCTAGTTCGAAATGCAGTCTTCTATTCATCTCCTTCTTTGATGCATACTAGATTGTATGTTCTTCGAAGATCTATTTTTGTATAGATCTTAGCTTGATTCAGTTGATCAAGAAGTCCAGATATTAAAGGTAGTGGATACCTATTCTTGATGGTAATCTTGTTGAGTCCTCGATAATCAACACACATCCGCAATAATCCATCTTTTTTCTTCACAAATAGAATTGGAGCTCATGTCGGAGATTTTGAATGGTATATGAAATTCTTGGCTAGATTTTTTTCAATATACTCCTTGAGTTCAGTCAACTCATTTTGTGATAAACTGTAGATTGGTCCGAATGGTGGTTGTGCTCCTTCTTGAAGGTCAATTGAACAATCATAAGGACGATGTTCCAAGAGTGTATCCGTATTCTTTTTTTCGAAAATATCTTGAAATTCTTGATATTGGCTTGGAATGCCACTTGAAGTCTTTCCACCAGTAGAAATAGGTGTGGCATAAATAATATACGGTGATTCTTTCATAGCAGCATGCAAGAAAGCTTTTGTACCTATAAATATCGGTTTAATTGAACTGGAAATGACTCTCTACTTGATTAACTATAATGTTAGTTATACTTTTAGAGAAAGTAAGAGTTCAAGAAATCCAATCTATTTGAGGGTTGTATTTTTCTAACCATGATAAACCTAAAATGACTAGATTAGAGGGAGATCTAATGATATTAAATACTACAAAACTATTATGACCATTGATTATTACTTCTATAGGAAGGGTTTCATGAGTAATATCTCCAGAAGACAATGGACAACCATCTATGACTTCTACATGAACACGTTTAGTTTTCTTTACTAAAGATATGGTATGTCTTTTAGTAAATTTTTCATCTAAAACATACGTTGAGGCTCCCAAATCTAATAAGACAGAGACTATGTAATGTTTAGGTCCTAAAATAACATTTAATATAAAACAAGGAGAGGGATCTGAGGAAAGAAAAGGACCTTTACTAGATGTTGTGCAAGGTTCCAACCGCACGGTCCCTATTGTAGCTGGACAAACTCGTTTTCTAACATATTGTCTTCTTTCAGAGCCATACTCCTCATTTTTTGATTACGTCGTTTCTTTAGAAAATGTTGAGCAGTTTGCTTTGGTTCTCCACAATATAAACGTAATCCTTCTTGACGATGACGAGTCTTTTCTTGCTCAATAAGAGGTTTGAAACGTACTGCATCAATTTGCATATCCTCTACTTCTGAATGTATGTGTTGAAGAGGTGTTGGTGTTGCCATTGAATTATAGAACGTTGAGGTCAGTTCTCAGATCGGAATTCAAAAAGGTGATTGTCGCACTTCACAGCAAAGTCAATTGCTGTACTCAATGTTTGAGGATCAGGTAAATTAAGCATTAATTTTTTTACCTCATATTGTAATCCGTAGAGAAATTGGCTAATAAGTGCAGCATCATCCTACTTGATATCAGTTACAAGTTGTCAAAATTGTGAAGCGTACAACGTTACTAATCGATTATTTTGTCGTAAAATATGGATCTTATTGGTTGTAACACAAATTACATCATGTTTTCCATACATGGATTGAAACTCTGCCAGAAAAGCCTCTAGATTATCCAATATTGGATCTCATTGTTCAAGAAAAGATGAAAACCACGATAGTGCTGAACTTGAAAGAAGCGTACCAATGAATCTAACTTGTAATCCTGGAGTTGGATAGCTTTGGGATTAAAGTTCAATCACAAGTTGCACTTGATTGATAAATCCTCGAAACTTGGATCTGGTGCCATCAAACTTCTCAGGTAGGAAAATTCTTGGTTCTATAATATTTGAAGGACGTTCCACCATAGGAGAAAGGACATGGTTTGGTGCAGATGTTGAAGCAGCTCCAACCATTTCTATATCTTCACTTCGTGCCAATCTTGTTGCTCCTTGTGGTGGTAAATTGAGTTGATGCATCGCAAGCATTAGCTCCCTCAATTGCTCTTGCATTTGTGCCATTGCACTCTTCATTTCAACAAGTTCTGCCATGATAATACTTAAAAGAGAGAAGATGTTTAATATCACTCAAGACAAATAGAAGAGAGGACTTGAGAACAAAGAAAATACTAAAGACAATATCAGTTTAGAAGAGGGTAATTGGCAACTTCTAATATGCTTATATCTTATCAAGAAAAAGGGATAATCCACTCTTAATCAAGATTAGACAAAGCTCTGATATTGTAGGTGTACTCTTGTCAATCTGCCAAGGACAAGAATTCAATGAAAAATCAATTCAGTCAAGTGAGCCTTCACTCTAAGAAAGGTAACAAAATATAAATATATAAGTATGTATATTGAAAGAGAAACTAGAATGGCTATTGCCAAAATACAAGAAAACTAAAGACCCTTGAAACTAGATTGGAAGCAAGAAAGGAGTTGACAAGAGTGAAGAAGGCTTCACTCTTGTTTCTATATATACTATCTAATTAGAGGCTACGTGGCAACATTCTATAGGACCTCCAATATGTGTTGACTTTGTAGGACACATGCCTTGACTTACAATGCAAGTTTTTCTACGTGTAGGCCACATAGTTAGCTTGATCTTCAAGCTAACATGTGTGGCACATGGCCAACTTGTTGACCACGTTTCTAATCCAAAAAGTCAATTAAAGACACCTATGAAGTCAAAGTAGCATCTATGAAGCTTCTAGAAAGCTTCCATACTAAATAATATAGAATTAACTTACTTTTACCTACTTGTATATGTAATTACTAGCTTATATGAGTATGTCCATGACAATATTGCATAAAGATCTTGCTTTGCTAAACTTTTATTTTTAATTTGTTCAAAATTTAATTTATATTATTTTAAAAAATTAATTTAATTAAATTATTATACTGAATAAAGTTAAATATATTTTTTAATTAATTAGAATTTATAATTGTACAACATTATTTTTCTAATATTTTTATATTCAACAATTTATAATATATCTTCTTATTGTTCAACTATTCAAATATTATAATTGAAAAATACATATTTTTAAAAATATTTAATTTTATTCTAATTTTTTAAAAGTTTAAAAAAATATAATTGATATTTTTGGAAAATTTTCAAATTAATTTCTCAAAGAAATATTCATTGAGTTAATTAAATTGGATATTTTTGTTTCTTTCAATAAAAATAAAATTTACAATTATTTTTTTATTTTAAGTAGGAATAGAATATAATCTATTTTTAAATATATTTATCCATATATATATATATATATATATATATATATATATTTATCATTTTACAAGTTGTAACCAAATATTTTTTAGATATATGTTGACTAAAAACAATAAGAATAAAAATAAAAATAAATAAAATTACAAGAATTTTTGATGAATTTTATGGATATTCATCAATATTTTATTTGTAAAAACAAGTAAGATATTCTATTACATTTTGCAACTGTCTAGAATCTAAGGCATCTTCTATTATATATTTTTTATTGTTATATATTTCAACAAGAGATGGTAGTAAATTTTTAGGAATTTGTAACTTTATTTTGTATATATTAGTTAATATAATAATCAAAGTAAATCCTTCTTGATTTTGATACTTGCAATATTTTTGGCAATAGAATTGATGATTTTTTAAATATATATATAACTATAAGTCTTTAACAATTTTTTTTTTCACAGGATCAATTGATCTTTTCTTTGATAAAGACTAAAGTTTTAAATAAAAAATATAATAAAAAATAAAAATAAATTCTTTTAAATTCAAAATATGTTTATATATCAAGTTATTCTATATGTTAAATTTTAACTTTAAGATTTGATGTATGAACAAAAAGATTGTGTGAATTTTTTAATCTTAAGTAGATTAAAATGTTGCCAAATACTACATATAAAAATAATTTGGTTTATATATGAAATTTTTCTACTAAAAGGTATATATATATATATATATATATATAAAGAAGTCTAATCAACTACTAAGTTGTTATATTTTATAGCATCAAAAGGATTTTCATGTACAATGAATCACTTTGAGGTGGGTCCATCTAACAAAAAGTAATATTATATCTATCTATTTATCATAAATATATTA
Source organism: Physcomitrium patens (assembly GCF_059467195.1). Lineage (NCBI taxonomy): Eukaryota > Viridiplantae > Streptophyta > Bryopsida > Funariales > Funariaceae > Physcomitrium > Physcomitrium patens. Next base: position 2,396,986 of record NC_143434.1, on the reverse strand, counting down.
TTATCTAATAAAATATTTATATTTTAATGATTGTTTTGTTTAATAAAGACATATATTGGATATTATTAAGTTACAAGAAATGGTTTTTGAGATGTAGATTAAATCTTTAGGTTTCTATAAGTATGCTATGCAACTATTGAAACTTAGCTCATAAATTTTTTATTTTTAGGAAGTTGTGTTAAAAAAGATCTACAATTTGTTTCTTTGGCCACAAGTCTTGTGGTCTTAAGAAGCATCTATAAGGTCTTTTTGGTAACTAGTATATATAGAGACAAGAGTGAAGCCATCTTTAGACTTATCAACAACAAAAGACTATTTTAAACCTCAAATTTCTTTCTTAATCATCATCAAGCTCATAATTTATTAATTTTATAATTATATTTAATTTCAAACTAATATTCTTATTTATTTAACTTAAAAATTAACTAAGTAACAAAAGATAGATGATCAAGTAGACCTTGAGGAAGAAAGATAAATAAATAAAAAAAAAATTATGCAATAAAAATACCATCTAATAATAAACATATATAATATAAAATAAGAATAATAAAAATATAAAAATATATATATAGAATTATTAATTCTATGAAAATAGAAGGAATATAAAACCTTATTAAATTAAATTAAAAACCACATATGATAAGAGGTAATACTAGAAATTAATTGAATCACCAACACATAAAATAAGACTATTATTTGAGTTTTTAGACAGAATAATAGCACTTGGTAACTTCATTCAAAATGTCTTTAAATTTAGGTTTTTAAAAAGTAAGAAAGGCATTTAAAGTACACAAAAGTCTACAATTAGTATCAAAACAACAAAAACAAGTGTGATAACAAGAAAGACAAGTTAAATTAAAAAATAGAAAATAAGCAAAAGAAGCAAACATAATTCTATTACTAACAAGTACAAGAAGAAGAAGCCTTATTAAAGCAATAGATTAGACAAACAAGCCACCACAATGTAATCCAAAAACAATACCATATACTTAATCTAATATTTATAAAACAAAGATATTACTATACTTGTAGTTTTTTTATAATTAACTCTATTTAGAATAATAATGTTATAGTATAAGATAAATTTATACATTATTAAAACATTATATTTTATAAATAATAAGAATTAAAATATATATATATATATATATATATAGATAGATGTGGCATATAGAATTAGAAAATATTTACTTGATAATTAATTTTTTTTGAAATAATTGGTACAAGACTTTGTAAAATGATTTTAAAAAGAACAAAAAAAAAATTAAAAATTGAAAAAAAAAATAAAAAAAATAAAAAATCACACAATTAAGAATAAAGAATCAAAATAAAAAATCAAAAAATTATTGTAGATAAAATATAATTAAGATGATGTAATAATTCTAAAAAAAAAATCTAAATTTATTAATAAGCTTACATGTATAAAGAACCATTACAGTAACAAAAAAACAAGTGAAAGAAGCTAATTTTATAAGAATGTTAAGTTTGATAACTGCACTAAAGAATATACGCTACAAAAGACAAGTTTAATGGAAATGATATATTTTTTTTTTAAGAATTTAATATTTGCAAATTAAATAATCTTCTAATTATTGTACCAACCAAATATAAATTCAAATTCTTTGACTAGAAGCTGTAATTTTTTTTAAATCTAAAATTACAATAATAGTATGTAAGAAAGAATTTTTGTATTATAATTTACTTTTAGAATCTAATGGGCCTTTTATTCAATGAAATTATAGTTTTATAGTACTATAAAAATCATAATCCTAGTGAATTTTCTAAATAATAGTATTATTAATATAAAATAACTTAACAAATAGGAAATTGTAACAAATATAATATGAATACACACACACACATATATATATATATATATATATATATCAAATTATTCTATTGAAATATCCCTAATTTTTGACCCTTTTTTTAGACTTTAAAATCCAGTTATTATCATCATCTTAAAATCATCAATCAAATTCATTAGATTAGATTCATTAGGTGAAATCAAATTCATTAGGTAAAAAAACATTTATTAGATTACTGTAGATGTATATAAAATTGAATTATTTCCTGCTGTTATTCAATAAAATCTTCAAAAGAATTTATTGGATTTATTTTATTTTTTAAAAATCACGTGCTATTGATTATGCAATAGTATTAAAGCTAAAGGTCTATAAAAATCAAGAATTAATTAACTTCTAATCCTATTTCATGCATTTGAAGGTTCAAGATAAGAGACACCAGCAAAAAAAAAATTGAATAGAGAACTGAAACAAAAAAGCTAGATATTGGTTTTAACCAAAAACATATACATATCAAAAAATTGTACTTAAATTCAATTAGAATCAATATTTAATTCTAGCACAGAAATTAAAAAATTATGAAAACTTATAATCAAAGTTCTATCTTTTTTTTACTATAAATTTGAGTAGCATTTGGAAAAGACTAATATTTAATAATTTCTTCTAAAAAGAAGACCATATAAATGTATGATGAAAGACTAAGAGATGTATTAAAAGTAAGACTACTATATTACTTTTGATTGGTGGAGTTATTAATCTTATTAGACTAAGAAGTATTGAGTTTTAAAGCCATAATACAATTATGGAGTGAAACATATAAGTTCTTTGTTTTTAATACATATAAAATTGAGAAGCTTATTTTAAGATCATAATTAATAGCTAAAATGATTAAAATAAAAATGATTTTTTTAAAAAAATTATTAATAAAAAAAACTATAATTTTTTTTAAAATTTTTATCATTTGACTTTAGTATTTTTTCTATATTTTTATCTAGAAAAATGTTTTTTTATTAGAAATATTGTTTTTTATTTTTTATAAGTAATAAGCTTGTATAATGCAAAATAATTCAAACAACTGTAACCTATAATATTGAAGCATTATAATCGTGTAAATATAATAAATTTTAAATTGTAGAAATTAAGTCAAAGATTTAGTAGTTTTTATAATAAAATCAGAATTTGAAGATTAGTAAACTAAATGAACTTCATTAGTTTTTAAATAGAACAAGGTATCATGCAACTATGTTTTAAGAATAGTTTTATTTAAATATTGATATCAAACCATACTCGTCAAAGATAAAAGATAGACAAAGAATATCATCATTATACTTTTTTTAAAGACCACTTAAAAACAATGTGCCAAAAATCATAGATGAATATCAATAATAATATAAATAATATTAAAAATATTACTAAATTTATTATTTAAAAAATATATTATTATAAAATAATTATCAAAAACTCTTTTTAAACTATTAAGAATAAAACTTTAACTTCTACTGGAAAAGGGTGGTTATACAGATATAGATATATATAGATATATATAGATATATATATATATATATATATATATATGATTTTATTAATTATATGGCTATTTTCAAAATATACAAAGATATTTTTAATCATAAAAAAATTAAATTTTAAGAAATAAATAGATGAGAGCAAAATTAAATTAATTCCAAATTTACCTATAATACATGTATGGCTAAAGGATTGTAATCTATGCTTCATTTATCTTATTATCTAATTAGTAGAAGGAGCTTTTTAAAAAATAATTTAACCAAGTTTGTAAATGATTCTATTAAAAAATATTTTAATATAGAATTCTACAACAATTTGCAACCAAATTAATGAAAATATTTCCTATAAAATCTCTCTAAAAAAGACTTGACTTCTAAATTTCTTGCTAATAGTTTCTAAGAATTTGTAATAAAGTTTTGAGAATTACCTGAAAGATTTAATTGTTAAAAAAATATAATTAATTTTATTTAATATAAATTTCTAATAATATATAATCAAAATTTTATTATTATTTTGAGAAAAAATATTAAAGATATTTAAAATTAGATTTTAGACTCTAAATTTAATAAAACCTATATTAGATTTATTTGAAATATTTTTGCATAATATTGTGTCTACCATTTAATAAATAAGTTAAAATTGATTTAAAAAATCAATAAAAACTTGGATTTACTTTAAAAAAATATTTAAGATATAAATATTTTGATTCTTTTACAATTTTTACAAACTTTTTATTGAAATCTATTATAAAGAAATATGTTTGAAGTAGCATGATTGTAATAAAAAATAAACCAATTATTTTCTTTTATGTCTCGTCAAACTTGAAATTATTTGTAATTATTAAATAATTTTATATATTAAACAATAAAATTAGAGTTATGATATTTTGCTCTTCTATTAATTTAATAATTAATAAAAGATTTTTGATGAATTAAATTTTATGACTTATAAAAAATTTAATTAAATTTAATACATTTAATAAATATTTTTATTAAAATAATAACTTTCATCTTTTGAATCAATTTTGTAAATATTATTAAAAAATGTAAGTTTTTGAAAATAAACTATAAACTATTAACATAACATGTAGTCTTCTAAAACTTTTAAGCTAAAATATTTTATGAAAAATTGCAAAAATATGATGATATTAAAATATTAAATATATATATATATATATATATAGAGAGAGAGAGAGAGAGAGAGAGAGAGAGAGAGAGGGAGAGAGAGAGAGTTTTAAAAAATATATAAATAAAATAAATAATTAAAAATATGTAAAAAATCATAAATACTTGAGATAAAATTTGAATATAAGAGAGAATTATAATCAAACCAATAGTGGCTTGATCCATTATAGTGACTAAAAAAATATTATTCAAAATCATCTTAATAATCACAAAACTTGTGTAGAAAGCATTCAAGTTTCAAGACACTTTTGTAATGTCTACTAATATCTGCAAACCTGATGGAGAATTTTTTCTAGTTGCCTAATACATCCAAATATAATTTTTAATTCAATTTTATATATGTCTATTATAAATGAAAAAAATATTATTTTTTGGATATGATTGCATAATTTTTTGATAACAAAATTTATAAATTTAAAATATAAAACACATATTATATTTCTAAATGTAACATTTAATAATACTTCTTAATATAATCATAAAAAACAGAAGAAATGAAGTATGTTAATTTCTCATATATATATATATATATATATATATGTGTCTAATAAAAGTGTATTAAAAGTTTGCAATAGAAAACTCTGTCTTAGAGTAATTGTCCTAGTTTAGAGAAAGCTTTGGCTTCAATAATTTTACAAATCAACAGATATTAATGATAACATATTATAATATCTACAAAGGAAAACATAAAACAGTCAAAAATAACAAAGAAAAATTTGATTTGACATATTAATACCAATCTGAAGGTGCTAAAATTAAGGATAATTTTAATTTGTAAGAGTAGCCAAAATGTTTAACTTAATTCAAAATGAAATTTAGTTAAGCAATAGTTTTGACCTTATCTTAAAAACCAAGTTTATAAAAATTAAACTTTAGTTCTATTTTATAAATTAATTTTACAAGGCCCCATTACTTTTTTATTTCTGAAATTGCAATAATGTTTTATAGGCTTTGATGACTTATCAAGTAAATGAATAACATAAGTTATCTTTGATCTTTTTTTTTACTTAAAGAGAATAAAATGACTTATAAGATTGAAGAAGTATACATGTTTAATTTTAAATTAGAAAAGAACATTCATGTATTTTTTTAAGAAACTTCTAAGATAACCAAGGAATTTATTATTTTTGTTATTGTTATTTTTTTAGAATTTTGTGCAACTAATAGAAATAATATGTTTAGATCAATTTTAGGTAAATTTTATAAAAAAATTATAATTTGAATTATACAAGTTCGAGTAGCAAAGATTTCACTACACATTTTAAAATGAAGATCTAAAATAGAGGATGTAAAAAATATACATTATGTAGGATTAGTATTTATTTATAATTTAATTATAAAATTTCTTTGGCACTTTTTTTGAGAAATCATATATAATTATGTAAAAAATATTTTATTTAGTATTTAAACTATAGATTATATAAGAAAATATAAAATTATTAATAGAGAAAAAATTCAAAACCATAAAATATTTTTAATGAATTCTATACCAAGATAAGAAAAAAAATGTATTTATAATATATATTTGAGAAAAAATTCTTTAATCAAGAAATATTTGGTATTTTAAATAAGCCATAATGGTCTCAATTCTTTTATAAGTTATTATAATAGATAGCATAGGTTTTGATAGAATAGCATGGAAAACATCAATCATAGTAAGAAAATAATATTTTAATACTCATACTTTGAATTTACTAAAAAATATTTGAAACCAATTTTATTAAATATATTTTCTAATATTAAAGAATGTGATAGTTTGATATTATGAATTTGATACATTTTGATTTAGATAAGAATTAAAATTTTAAGAGAATTTATATTATATTAAGTAGAGCTAAAGAATTAGGAGTAATAATATATTATATGTAAAGTTTTTAGATCTACTAAATTATAATTTAAAATATTTTTTGGTTTTTAGGAAAATATTATAAATTTAAGTTTTTATAAGATATATATTATAATTTTAATTTTATTAAGGTTTTTTAATAATTAAAAAACATGTAAGAAATAATTTAATTAAATAAAATAAAAAATAGTTAAAAAAAATAATAATAAAATTATATAATATCAATAATATCTTTGATAGATATTTAAAAAATTTATTGATATTATTTTACGAGGAAGTTTTATATGTAGATAATTAAGTTTTTAACATTTATTTTACAAAGATTTACTGATTTTTTGTTGATATTTAGAATTTTATATGAACTCAAGTTAATTGATAATATTTATAAAAAATCAGTATTTATTTCAAAAAAAGAATTTGTATACACATATAAATATCAAATTATTAATATTTAGAATGGTGCTAGATTGAGTATTACCACTTAATTTTAAACAAGATTGTGAAATCTTACATGAAATAAATAATTTTAGTATTGTATCAAGACTTCTTATGTTAATTAATTAGAAACAATAAAGGTGAGTATTAAAGAGCATATAATTTTAATATATTTTTTATAAAAAAATATCTATTAAATTATGTTAATAAATTTAATTATAAATTTAAAATTATTAATATTTTTAAATATGGCCTAAATATAGAAAAATTTGTACAAAATATATCAAATAAAGACAAGTTTGGTGTAGTTTTATAAAAAAAACAGATTATTTTTATTTTTATGATAAGACTATTTATCAATATTTGTCTAAGATTGATTGTTAGGTTCAATTCTTTGTATTCTTAGAAAGCTTGTAAAGATCTGATAATCTTATTCATTGTATAAAATGTAAGATATCAATATAAAATGTAAAAAAATTAGGATTAGGATTAGTATTGATGTTATATTAGATATTTGTATTAAAGCACATTGTAATACATACAGATCCATATTAAAAAGGTGAGAACAGAATATTAAGAAATAATATAACAATGACAATAACTTGTACAATGTTACTAAAGAATAGGCTGGTGCATGCAATAATATTACCTACTATATTGGAAGAGTGCCAACAAACAAAATACACATGATAAAAAGAGAAATTGGAACCAAAGCTTGTTGCCATAGCTACCTAGATGGAGAGGCATGTAGACATTTATCTCCACACAAGCTTCTCTAGAAGAAATTCTTCTTGAGAGACTTTTTGAAATAACAAGAGATTCTTACTAATAAAGTGAGTAATTTATGTGATTCTAAATAAAGCCAAAAGAGAATAAGAGATGGATTATTATCAAAAATAGATAATAATAATAGTATATTTTATAGAAAAAAATAACTTTCTAAATTATTTTAAAAATAGATGGTGATTAAAAAAAATCTAATAAGAATTCAAATTAGGCCATAAATTAGTACACGGATTTTTTTCAAATAGTTACAAACGACGAAGTTGCCACACATCTCATAATGGAATATTTATATCTTTTAGCCATAGGTCTTAGGCTTCAACCATGCCCAGTCAATTGGCATGAAGATGTTAATTTGAATCCAATTAAAAGATGTTCCTGACATATTTTGGAGCAAAATACAATAGTTGATATAAAGTCTAGGCTCAATTATAGATAAATATAAAAATAACATTCATAATTTAGATCAAAAAATTTGTATTGCATTTAAGATAGGAATTCCAATTGATTTAATTCTAGAAGTTGTGAAATTGATTATATATGAGATGATACTAATCAAAATAGATAATAAAAATTTATCAATTAAATATCAATATTATTTATTCACTTCTCATCTTATGAAAAAAATGTGATAACATATAAAGAGCTCAACAATCTAAACCTACATCAATAATAGTTACAAGTAAACAAAAGGTATTTGCCAAACTTTATTAACTTATAATTACAAGCTCAAGAAGCAAAGGCAATGAGATTCTTCAACTTATATTTTTTTTAGCAACAAATGCAAGTGGGAGACAACAGCAAATTGATGCAGCTTACACAATAGATTCTTTCATTAATTTAGATAATTTATTGAGTTTAAGGCAAATATATCTTTATGGAGATAATTGAGGACAATCTAAACCAGTATCAATTTTGGATAGACATGAAAGCATAGAATGGACATAGTAGTATATTAGAAAAATCTTACAAAATTGAGAATATTCATTTAATACAAACAAGTTTTTGGACATCAATAAATTCTTCAAAACTTGACACAAATGGCTTGAGAGGGATAATATATATTTCATGATTTTAGATATGACTTTAGTCCATCCTGACCATGTCCTATGTTTTGGATTTGTTGACAGACTTATATCTAGAAGACATATAAGTAATGCTAAACAATAAAAAATCAACAGTAGCAGACATAGTCAATTGCATAGAATTAATAAGAGTATTAATAATCTATTGGCAATTGCTACATAAGCATAAGAAAATATGTCTACAATACAAGAGATATTATTTACATATGTAAGGCAAGGTATTTTCAAGGATATGAATTTCAAAGAAAAAAAAATCTCAATACTTCTTTATATCACTTGAAAAGAGTAAAAAATCACTTAAAGATTGATTTACTTGATTATAGATTTATAAAATTCTCAAAGAAGGCAAGTACAATTGATCCATTTATGTGAGGTACTTGGTGCCAATGTTGCGATACTAAATATTCATGTACCTCTTATATTTGTCAAGTTATGCAAACTCTTGACCAAATTAATCTATACTCTATTAAAAGATTACAAATGGATACTTGGGAGTAATTGGAATTTTATTAAAAAGAACTATAATAAATCCAATATATATGGCTTCGCACCACTCATCCATAACCAGTAATTGTTTAAAAATCTTATACATGCTGTGCAAATTATTGATAACTTCTTAGTATCAAATCAAATCAAGTTCAGCTAAGTTAATTGTTAGAAGCATAATATGAATGCTATAGCAAGATTTAATTGAGTGTACTCTTTTATGTCATCAAAGGTACAACTGACAAGTTTTGATTATCATATATTAGACAATAATATCTATTTCGACCACCTACCAATGTGATAGTAAGTCTATCTCCTTCCAAATTTGAAATGAATATCTTAGTATGTGATAAATCCAATTTTTTTTAACATTTGGTAGTCTAAGACCACATTCAACAATTATGGGTTATTCATTCTAACTTGTTATATTTTAAGAATATGCTTTATTACATGAAATTTTACAAAGAGAGATGCATACAAAAAACAAAGGAGTGGCATTAGAGAGAAGACATCATTTGATGAAATCTAGCAAATATAATTATTGAGATATAGAGAGACCTTTGCAACCAAAAATTCTAAAGCAACATGGTCACATGCACAGATAAGCTCAAAGTAATGGAAGAATAAGCAATTGAAGGTTGAATGGCATAAAATTGAATTTGATAGAAACAATAAAAAGATAGTTATTCATGAAATATTTTTAGAGCTAATTGTGATTGATTGCTAATTTTTTGTCCTCAAAATTGATAGATTACTATATGTATTTATATTCTATTCATCATATCAAACATGTCAAAAATTTATATTAAATAATATTATTGATTGTATACCATGAGTTTATATAGCATAGTAATACATAAAATACAAAAACATGGAAGCAGATCAATAAAAGCATGGATAGACTCAAAAGGCTAAGACCAACTAAAAGCCCTATTGATACTTTAAGAGATATCTGAAAACTTTAAGATATGGCTATAAATAAGTTATTGAATTCAAATAGAATAGTATTGAAATTCTATCTTATATTTTAATACATGATCAATTAAGAATATATAGTGACTCAAAAATTTGTTTTAATACTGATATATATAGAAAGAATGGTATGTTATAGATGAATTTTAGTGAATAATGACATATGGTTTATATAGCAAATAAAGTACTCTTTTACAACTACCAAATAAGCCTAGGTTGAAAAGAATCCATTAGATAATTGTAGAGATATGACTAATCTAATTTGAAATAATATTAAAATATTTTTTTCAATGTGGTATCTAATTACATAAAAATACTTTGTAGGACTACTTTGGCCTTAATCACTGCTTTCAACCTTTTAGACATACTCTCTATTAACTTTTGGTACAAAATTACTTTAATATTATTCCTTTTTCAACCTATTCTTCTCTATAATTCTCAAATTTTCTTTGATTTTATCTTCCAAATATTGAGCTCGTATTTGAGGTGCTCCCAAAGATATTCAATGGAATTAAAATCAAAAGACTGAGAAAGCCAATCTATTACTTTAATCCCATGACCATCAAATTACTTCTATACTAATTTTGAATTATGCTTGGAGTTGTTATTTTACAGCAAAATCACCTCTTCCTAAAAAATACAAAATTCTTCAATATTAGGAAGCAAGTTTTTTTCAAGAATTTCCACAAATTGCTTAGCATCCATCTTCTTCTCAACCTCTGCCAACTTTCCAATTCCATTCCATTCCATACAATTCTATACCATTATATTTTCACCCCCATGCTTCATTGTTTTTTGAATCTTCTTATCAAGCAAAGACTAACATTTTTATTTCTACACCCACTTTTTGCCATTTAATCCAAATCTATTGATTTTTGTCTCATTTGACCAAATAATCTTCTTCTAATCCTCTATAGTCCATTCTTTGTACTTCAAAGCAACTTCCAAGTGTTGTTTTTAATAGCGGGTAGATAATAGTGGTTTTATCTTCTTCACCATGATTTTCATATTCCATTTTTCCAAAATATTTTGAATGGTTTGACTCGACACAAGTTTATTGATAATATTGTTAAGGTTTTTAGCAACTTCAATAGTATTTTCAGCCTTTTCAGTGTTAGTTTGGCAAATGATTGTCCTTATATCTACAATAGTGAGCTTCTTTGGTCTACCTAATTTAAGTTTTTTCTTATTAAAAATAATCTTTTTTGCTAGCCTAGAGATAGTAGCTTTACTACAACTAAGTTCAGAAGCAATTTGGCCATAAGATTTTTGAGAATGAAGAAGAGCAAAGGTGATGTTGTCTTGGAGAGAGCGGAGAATGGATCTCATAGTTGTTCAAGGAATTGTCAAGGATACAAGAATTTGACAAAGAAATATGTCAAGATTAAAGACAAAGAATGAAATTTATAGCAAAAGTGATTTCAAAGATTCCTATTTATATTATAATGAAGGTTATAGAAGTCTATAGTACTTTCTATAGAAGTTTCTAGAAGTCTAAAAAAACTAGACTTCTAATCTAATGACATTAGATTAGTAATAATATTGGCATAGTAAATTTGATGATGGTAAAATGCTATAATATTGAATAATTGATAGAATTCAAAAATTAGACACCACATTCAAAAAAAATGTTTCAATAGTATTCTAAATTAGATTGGTTATAGCTCCGCAATCATCCAATGGATTTTTTTCAACCTAGGCTCATTTGATGGCAATAAAAGAGTACTTTATTTGTTATATAAATCACATATCATTATTCACTACAATTCATCTGTAATACATCATTCTTTCTAAAATATGTCAACATTGAAATAGTTTTTTGAATCACTCTATAGAAATAATACTTATTAGCTTGCTTTCAAGGAGCCTCCCACCTGAGGTTACTATTGGCATTATAGCCCTCCTACATAAGAGTGAGTCTCAATTCTACTTAATCAACTAACAACCAATTATGCTTTTGAATTTGATTTACAAATATATGTTAAAATATTGTAGCTATAGTTACAATCAATTCTTATGAATATCATTAATATAAACCAATTGGTATTCTTATCTGTAAGATTCATATTACATAATCTTTCATTCACTTAAGAAACTATGGCAGAGGTTGAATAATTAAATTAGCCATTATTATTTTTTAATTAGGATATTTCAAAAGTATATAATATAATGGAGTAGAATTTTTTATTCACAATTATATCAATGTTAGGCTTTTCAAAAGAAATTATGAATATGATAAGATTTCTACTTAGAAATACTTCAACTTACATCAAAGTGAACAAGATTCTATCAAATTTCTTTTTAATCAAAAGAAAGATGAGACAAAGATGTCTACTTATTCTTATCTATTTTTAATTCTAATTGAACTAATGAACATCATAATAGCAAAGGAAGTTGTAAATAGAATCATTTGAGATATTCAATTTCTCATAATGAGGTGCAAATAAGTATTAGTAGAATATGTAAATGACACCTCTCTCACCTTGTTAGAGGATGAAAATTTAGTAAGGATTTTAATCTACACTCTTAAAACTTTTTGCTTAGCATTTGAATTAGTATTGAATTAGTAGAAATCAAATAGCCATTGGATATTTAAAGAAGATCATACTTGGCTATAATAGATAGAATAATTAGAAGTAGTTTGGAATGACAAAGAAGATATGAGCAAGTTATTAGGTACTCCTTTTGGTCTCTCCATTACATTGTTGGATATGGATAATTACTTATATAAGCGAAATAAAAATAAAAATAAAAATAAATAAAAAAAACTTACTTACTAATATATAATCAAAATCAATACAATCAATCAAAGTATAGTGGTTAATAGTGTGTTATTATCATCAATGTTTTATTTTTTATTTATTTAGGAAGAGAGAAGAGAGGCACTAAATGGAGGATTATGAAAGTCAAAGTAGTTCTAGGGAATTATCTTGCAATTGGATCTCTCTAAAGAGCAAGTACAAAGGTGGGATGGATTCAATATTGTGAATCTAAACAAGCAAGAGGCATAAATTTAATATTCTCAAGAAATATAGTAATAATGTCATGATGTACTTTAGTTAAATGTGTTAAAGATATTTAGAGGATAATTAACTTTACTTATATGAAGAGATGAATATAATAATAATATATTTATAAATTTTAATGGAATATAAAATAAGAGATTATTGGCTTCAATGGATTATTCAAGCTTTGAAGGTATTTCTTTTAAGGATAGATATTCAACTCTATAGTGGTTCAAAGTAGGTATTGGAAGAATTTTAGAATAGAAATTTTGGCATCAAGTGGAGTTTTTTTTTATTATTATTATTATTATTATTATTATTGGGATAGAAGTACGTAAGAGAGAAGTCACTGGAATTTTAAATGGGCAAGTTTTAAGATTGGTTTGTGGTTTTTGATGCCACTTATTGAATTTTTATCTTTTTGCATTGAGATTTGGAAAGAAATTAGATCTCATTATTAGCTTTCAAACAAGTTTTAGTATACAAGAAAAAGACTTGTGACAAAGGAGATCCATGCAAGTTTGTGGAAGAGAAGTTGCTAGAGTTTTTGGAGCTGCATGATTTAAGATTAGTTTGGGAGTTTTTGTATCACTTCTTGAATTTTTTTTCTTTTAAATCTGAAATTCTAAAAGAATTTGGATCTCATTGTTAGCTTTTCAACAAGCCTTAGTATGTAAAAAGAAGAGCTATGACAAAGAAGATCCATACAAGTCTTGACTTCTTAATATGCATCTTTCCTTATTTTTGGCATTGTAAATTGGCCAAATATATATTCTATCTTTTTTTCTTCATCTTAAGTCATCCAAGTATCTAATGCCTCAATTATAATAGCCTCGGATGTCATTTGCCTTTTTTTTATGACACCAATAGTCAACTTATGGAAATCACTCTTTGTTATACCAAGAGCTTTCTTCAAGATAAATTCAATTTTGGTATCTTAAATTTTTTCTTCCAAAATATTCTTCATATTAATAGATGTTTAAATATCAAATTGAAGTTTATAAGTAATATTTTTATCTTTGGCCTTTTTCTAATGTATCTTTCTCATTATTTTATTTTTTTTTCCAATGCTCTCTTTTTATTAAGAAATTCAATAGAGTTTTCTTGTTGAATAAATCTACCTTTTTTTTCTTCAATTTTAACATCATATAAACCAACAACTTATTGATCTTTAATTAAAAAAGCTCTAATACTCATAGCATCAATCAAATCTTTTCACCTAGTCATTCTAATAATCTCAGCTTTTCTCTTCAAAGTATCAATTGTTAGTAAATCCACAACCTTCACTTCTCTTTATTTCACTTCAATGATATAATATTCTACTTCTCTTCTGGATATGGTACTATTCTTATTGATTTATTCTTCTACTAATTTCTTCATATTTCTTTTTTCAAAATTGATCTTTAAAAGCTCATCAAAGCTTGAAAGTTTTATCTTTCTTTCCTTGAAATGAACAATACTTTCTCTAATTGCCACTTTATAGTTATTATATTCATTGCACTTATAGCTTGGACTATCATACCACATAAATCTTTTTACATACATCTTTCTACATATCCTTTAAATTCTTTTAAAATATTTAATATACTAAGATTTTAAGATCTTTTCAAATTCTATCATTTCTACCCTCAAATCTCTCATACCTTTGATTAATTCTTCCAATGCTTTATCATGAATAATCTTGCTCATCTTTTGAATTGATGAAGAAGTTTGGACAATAGATATTAGATCTAATTGTGTTAGATAACTTCAAGTCTTAAGCTTTTGTTGCTTAGCTAAAAATTTAATTGAATCCTTCAACTTTCTTCAATCATTAATAAAGCCATTCTTAGATGTATTATTTGCTAAATAAAAGAATAGTTTATTTTTCAAATTTTTATTTATTACTTGTAAAAATAACTCAATTTTTCTTGTATCAAACAATTGTCTCTAATACCTTGATAATTGATTGAACTTCTTCTTGAAATCCTTAATAAATTTGCTTAGGCCCATTTGACATCTAGGCATTTATTCAATCCACTCTAAAAATGACCTCTTAGTTATTCTTTGTGAATCTTCTTCAAAAAATTCATCTTTGAGACATTCTACAAATTTGATCTAAGAAATAGAGTCTTCATACAATTCTTTCACACTTTTTTTAATCTTAAGAACAATAATAAGATCAAAAGTATAGATCATCTTTATTTTTGGAACTTGATGTACGTCTATTTTACATACAAAGATTTTAAAGAACTTGGTAATATTTCTTCCTTTAAATCTTTCAATTTTATCAACCATAGCTTGTAAGGCTTTTGTAGTATCCTTACAAATTCTTAAATTTGTTGTTATCGCTCTATGAATAATACAAATGGTCAAAATAAGTTGTTTGAAGCAACACCTCTTAGCATTCCAAAATCTAAATCAACATCTTCTATTGTTTCTATTAGAATAATAAGTACATCAAGACTCTCTTAGTGGAAGTACCAATATGTCATGGATAGAGAATTTTCTTTAAGAAAATACGAGGCTTGTAAGTGCTACTAATTTTCCTACTATCTTATAACTTTAGAATATACACAACATTTGATAAAAAAAATCCTTTATAACTTTTTTTGCTCCTCATATCAATAAATCCTTTCATTAAACATTTGCAAAATAAAAACACAAGAAAGACAAAACTTCCTTGAAAAGTCTTTTTATCTCTCTCCTAAAAAGGTGGCCACTTTTTCAAAATCCTAAATTCTAAATCCTACTCCAAATTCTAAATCTTATTCTGAAATCATAAATCATAAATTTTTATTTTTATTTTATTTTATTTTATATTTAAATTTTATATATTTTAAAAAAAAAATTGATGATACCAAAGGATTGATGGCATCTCACTTTAGCCACCACTAACTTGTGGCTTCTTTTTTTTTAAGAGAAGTTATATAACAATCTATCAAGAAGACAAATATATATAAGATAAGAGCATCACACATCATGCTATTATTAAAAGAGATTCATTGCTCCTGTCCATAGGTGACAAGTATCCTTGTCATCTAACATAATTTATTTAAAAACTCATTCATTTATATTTTTATATATAATATTTTAAATATAATTTTTATTAATTTTTATTAATTTTTATTTTGATCTAAAATTTAATTAATGAATTAATTCTAATTCTTAATCATTTTTATATTTTTTATTTAATAAAAAATTATATATTAAAAATTATATATTTTATAATTCTTATCTAATTTTCATATGATGTGCATAAGTACAACATGACAACAAAGAGACATGTTGGAAGAATGTACACATACACGCAACTCAATGCTACTCAATAGTTGTTTTTATTGAATGATGGTAGTCCAGATTCAATGAGGATTAAAAAAATAAAATAAAATAAAATAACAAAAATAGATCAGATTTTTCTACAGATGACTCGGTCTTTTAGAATGGGATCTAAGACAATGAGAAGATATGCCAAAAGAATGTACTCACATATGTAACTCCACGCTACTCAATGGTTGTCTTTATTGAATGATGGTAGTCCAGATTCAATGAGGATCAAAAAAAAAAAAAAAAAAAAAAAAAAAAAATGGATCATGTTTTTTTTATACACGACTTAATCTTCTAGAATGAGATCTAAGACAATTCAAATGATGTGATAATGGATCCCTAAGAATTACATGGCTTTTTGTGGTTGCACTTTGTTAAAAACAAAGCACAAGTTTATACTGATGGTCAAATAAAAATGGACAAGGATCCTTCTCTAAAACTTTAAATTTTGGTAGTTGAATAGATGGGATCTAGAAAGAATATAGAAAGAGGCCAAGTTATTGTGGTTGATATGGTATTGAACTATGGTGGTGAATACATGGCAAAGAAGGATTGATAGTAACATGGATTAATGTTGCTCAATATCTTCAAATAGTACAAGAGAGATGGTTCTTCATCATTTTTGGTTGTATTCATTGGCCTAAAAAACTTGGCAAAGGGAAATACAAGTCTTATTACAATTGCTACTTCAAGCTAGCACCACCTTATCCATTAGGAAAATGCCTAACAATACCCAAACATCAATTAAGATCATGGAGGTGGCAATTTAAGATATTTCTAGTAGTAATATTATCACTATCAATGGTACATGATGTTGGAGTGGTAAACAAACCACAAACCCCTCACAATTTCTACCTAATTAGAAGCATTGCATTTTTGCACATATAACATTCCAATGCTTAAGAAAAATTAGCAAAATATGGCTATTGTTGCACAAGACCATTACATGGTTGCTACAGATCAAAAGAAATAATGTGGTATTCAACGGGATTTTGTGGCCTTCACAAAAAAATGCACAACAAAGTCTAGCTGAACCTAATAGATTATAGCAGGGTAGCTTGGATCCAAACACAATCAAAGTGCAAACAAAGTCCAAAGAATAGAGATAAGTTGCTAGAGTCTTTCAAGCACCTATGGTGTGCATATAATGTATTTGTCACATGGATAGGGAATAAGCTCCAATGAAACCTAGTAGGAACCATTATAGAAGGCTAAGTATTGTATATATCAATAGTATTAGAAAAGTTCCCAATCCTGGTCGGACCCGGCTGGGACTTCTGTACACTATTATTCCCGTGCATTGTGTCAAAAAAAAAAAAAAAAAAAAAAAAAAGAAAAATGCAAGAAATTCACACATGGTCAAACATGGCTTACAAATGACACGGGCATGTAACATTGTGTCATGGACACGTAAAGTCTGCCTTGCCTAGCACTACTTGCCAGATTCTTAGTCAAATTACATTAAATAAAGATATTTCAAAAGACTAGACTGGGACGTTAGGAACAACACGTGGACAACAAGGGGA
The DNA here is from genome assembly GCF_059467195.1 of Physcomitrium patens. Lineage (NCBI taxonomy): Eukaryota > Viridiplantae > Streptophyta > Bryopsida > Funariales > Funariaceae > Physcomitrium > Physcomitrium patens. Next base: position 2,379,029 of record NC_143434.1, on the reverse strand, counting down.
TGTATTTGCAACCTCTCCTTCCATTCTGAGGCCATTGAATGGGATCCCAACACGGTACCAATTGTTATTTGGGGATGATTGGCCACACCGAAAGCTCCTCCTACACACCCTCTTGACACACTTGGTGGAAATGCTGACTACCAATAAAGAAAGAAAAAAAAAGAAGAATGTTGACTGGCACTTTATTGGACCTGCCTACATCATTCCCTGATGCACGGTTGCTTTGCTCAAGCATGTGCTTGAGGTCGTACTTGATATGATAGACTATGGGTGTCTGAAGCAGAGGAATTCTATGCATTACTACGGGATTGGTCACGTTCTAGACAGCATTTGGACAGTTTTACAGTAGGATAAAATACTGTCAGGAAGAATGAAGATATGTGTATATATATATATATATATATATATATTTTTGTAGAGAGCTGCCAATGGATCTCGAAATCCAAATAGGTACCATACGTTTCAGAACATGTCACTCAAATGGATTGAATGAAACATGGAGCGAAACAATGTCAAGTGAAAAATGTTAACAAAAAAGCTCCTCCACCAAAAAGCTGATTTCTTCAATGAAAAAATCTCGATACCGTGGCTCATTTAGAAGAACTGAATCTCCTACCTGGTTGGAAAACATTCCCCTAATCGCCCATCGCTTCAACTACACTCCAATGCTAAATTTCAATAGACTCCCTGCAGACTAATCAAGGAAAGCTAGGAAAATGATACAGTCGTAAATCTCAATGAGTCTCTTGTAAAAGATGGCACAACTCCAGGCAGGGCTGCTGTTCAAATGAGGGGAAAAAAAATTCAAGGCCAAGCATGGATAAAGTAACCTTTCGCTCTAAGGCTGGCAATCAACCTGGTCGCTTCCTCCCGTGAGTGACTGAATTGCCCCCAGTGGTAATCCAACATGGTGTTGTGACGGTAATGAATCTCCACAAAGAGCTCATCAATGATATTAGCCATTTCAAGGTCAAGTAACCACCTCTTCAGAATCGGCCATTCCGCTCCCTCAATATCCATCTTCACCACGACAGCATCATCAGCTGTCAGCTGCAAATCCTCTTTGATGAATCGTGTAATGTTGGTGGACTTCTCATCGTCACCGTCAGATACAAATGTGTTGTACGTTTTAATGCGATCCAACATCCAATTCGGCACTCCAGGTGCAGTCTTAACACGCGTTGCGTGAGAGTTTTCAGGAACCCAATTTGTTTCCTCATTGAAGCCTGACGATGGGATCTTGAAGAGTTGAGGAGACACTTCGAATGCGTGAATTTCAGTGAAATCACAAGGATACATCTGTGAAAACCATGTCACGCTTGTGCGGAAGCTATTAGCCCCTAAATCGAGATACACACGGCGCGCCCTTTTATTGAGGTCAACTTTGGCCCCGTAGAGCCATGGGAGAATCGCAGTTTTATCTTCAACATCGCTAGTAAATTTCAAAGAAAAACCACGGCGAAAATTGTTTCTCGGATCCAAGGCTTCGATCAACTGCCCCTTGACCCTACATTTGGCTGGTGCCCCTATCCACTTCATCTGACTCCATGCTTTCGCAACCAGAGGCTCTTGTCCAGAATTCAGATGACCTATTACTGACCCACAGATAGGATCTTCCTGCGCCGAATCAGCCACAGATTCTTTGTCGGATTTCGCTACTTTGGCATCAGATGCATCGAACACCAAATCTACACACGACGATGTCCCCGAGTGGTGCAACACGTAGTCGATGAATATATAGCTGAGGAGGCATAGGATAAGGAAGTGGCATACTCTCGGACTTCGACCGGCCGCTTGCAACTCGCCGAAATAAGACATGTGGCCTCGAAGTCTGTTTCAAGTGCCTTGCCTAGTCCAGATATCGCTCAAGTAACCCACCGATCAGAAGTTGAACTCCCGAGTCTGCTTCCTTTTCTTTTGTGTATTTTTCACAAAAACCCATGCACCCTTGTTGTTCTCACATGCAGTAAGTTCCTTTGACACTATAATACGGTCGGAGAGGGTGCAATCATTTCTCTGCAGAGAAACAAAGAGAAACAAATAACCAATAAAAAAATTGACAGCCGGAGAGTGTATTGTCTGATAACACCTCTACATGAAACAAACAGACGTCATAATCAAAAAAATACCGATCAAGATCACCTAACACAGCTTCACAGAAAGATAGCCCTTCATTAACGTCGTCAAATCAGTACCACAACTCTTGTAACTCTAATCACAAAATAACCCCTCTGAAACTCAAACTGCGTGGAGGTGAGCCCCGAAGACAAAAAAGCTGCAACCATAGAACCAAGCACCTAACAATCGCGCAGAGCGCATCAATAATAACACCATCGATGGAGAACAGTAAACAAAAGTAATGGGCACTAGCACTAAACAAAAAACTCGCAAACATATGGGGAGATTGAGAGAGGAAAAAAAGAAGAAAAAGAGCTGGTACAGTTGACTGGCAGAGTATGCACCTGGGATATTGCGAGGCACACAGATCGGCGAGAGGTTTTCGCTAAAGAAAGCGCACCGACGTGATAGTCCCGCTTCGAACACACCCAAAACAACCTCTTTGCGACATTACTAGCATTTGAGCCTCATAACTCTCCTGCTCCAATAATAGAAAAACTTTGATGGACCAGCATGATTGGCCACACGGTTCCTTTCGTGAAAGTCCCATCATCCGCGTTATCATCCAACTAGGGTTTTCCGTGCTTCATCGGCGAAAGCCTGGTCTGCTCTCTCGAGAAACACAATCAGATCCACGTTATGCGGAGTCTTTGCATCTCTGGAAGTTTGGTTGGTTTGAAGGTCTGCGTGGGAGCATCTTGTGCAGTTCTCGACAACCAATTATATGAGGGAATGGGTATTGATGGGTATTGCAACCATTCCTTTGCTACAGTGCATACAGGATTGGTATTCGGTCATGTGGTACTGTTGATCTTGCTGACTCTTTCGGAATTCAGTCAAGTCAATTGTCCAATTCTACTGCACTCGCAAGTCAGAGTCGTCTCGTCACTTGACTCAGACGCATTGTGAAGAAATTACTAGATTCTTAGAGTTGCTGAACAGTTTTACCACATACTTCAACTCGAAATGTGGGCAGCACATTGAGACAGTCTTTGTGCTGAGACGCAGTCATGAAGCTTGAAACCGTAATAACTAATGTCTTTTTTATTAGGAACAAATTACACATCACATCAAAATTACAGCAGCGATTGATATCACAAAGCACTGTGGATGAGACAGTAGGTTGGATTGTAAAGCTAAGTTGCGGGCCCACCTGAAGTTGACGGGTGAAAAGGAACATGAAAATCTCTCTTTCCTGGTACAAAGTGGGGAATTGTCCATAAAATCTTCCTACATGTGCGCGACATTACCTTTTTACATACATCATTAGGAGTAGGGTTATTGGCGAAGCCTAGATTGAGAAATAAGCTTCTTCTATTCAGATCACACAGCACCGGTAGGTTTCCGCAGATCTGATGGCAAGAAGCTTCTCCGGGAAGTGTGATAAAAAAGTATGGGTAGGTGCAGATTATTTTCGGTGGTCTGATTTTCGGGTTTAATTCGGATTTCTATTTAACTTTCCAGATGCTATGTGGCGTTGACAAGTTTGCTGCCTCGTGACCTCGAATGTTCAATCTGTTGACGAAATTTGCTGCATCGTGCAGTTGTTGAACGGCACGAGGTGCGTAAGCTATCTTGTGGATGTTGTTCCAGCACATCACCAGAGAAGGAACCACAAACATTTTGGAGAGGTGCCCTTCATGTTCGTTCCTTTAAAAGCAATCTTCCCATCTTATCGATAGTTGTTACGCGGTTACACCTGGCAGAATTCATCCGTGTTCCACTTCACATGCTAGTTCTTAATATTTTATCCAGGCATACATACTGCTCACTGGGACTGCGCTGAGTATACACGTGCAATTTTTACTTCCTTGTGTAACCGTGCGAAAATATATTGCATAACATTATGTACAACTTGCTGATACCCGTGAATAACATACATCTTCTTTATAAATGAGAAAAAGCAACTCTTCGCGTCAGAAAGGACCATCTCAAAACCATGAAACATACCGCAAGTAATAGAGATTAATTAACACAAAATGAATTAGTAATATTCGAGGTCAGCACCTTCATCTCATGTTCTAATCCATACGCCACCAGACAACTAAAATTCGGGAGAAGAAAATGTCTTACAAGGATCTCACATTTCCTAAGAGCAGTGCCGACAGACACGTCCTGCGGTTGCTTGCGCCAGCAACTGCAACCACGGCATGACAAACTGCTAAGTAGTGATATCGACATTGAAACCCAAGGATTCGGGTAGAGTTTCAAGTAAGCTCAAACCAAATAATGCAATGTTTGATTTGGTCCACAAAATACAATTCCAGATGCAAATTATTTCATAGCAAATCAGATTGTCTCCAAAAGCACAGAGCACGAAAATCAAGAAAGGAAAATTGAATGATTTCACTATTAAAGATATACAATGAAGAGAATCTACTCATCTGTTGAACAACGATGAATTAAATTAGGTGAATACCTCCAATCGGGATTCCGTTGTCAGCACCAAAAAAAATCGACTTCGCCCTTCAAACTAGCTCACATCCTCAAACTTAATATTGTCAAGCGTTGATTCGTATACCGCGACTTCTCCCAAGTAAAGACACATTTAGAAACATAACATTTCAATTCTGTGATAGAAACACAGTGCCATATACAAGAGCCAAAAACTGCCTATCCTCTATCACCGCAGCAAATGGGAGCTCTCGATCGTTCGTATTACACGTCCAAGACCAGGCAATCGCTAGAGGAGCAAGACAGTAACCTCCTGCTGCAGCGTGGTGTGTGAATGATATGAAACTAAAATGACAACTTAGACAAGAACCTTCTCCATTCGGTGAAACCGCATCTTCAACATAACTAACGACACTTTGGATTCAGGGTCCAAAGAATTTCGCCTCCATTGAACTCTAACTTGTTTTTAGAACTTATAACCAACTCAATGAGCAGCTCAACCACAACTGAAGTGTTCGACGCCTTCATGTGTGGCCTCTGAACAAGCAGAAGCTTCACAAGTATTCTCCAAATTGCAGGACACAGGATGGTATTACCCATGTAACCCTCATCAGTGACTTATATAAGAACAGCTGGAGCTGCAACACACAAAAGCATGGACCTTCAAGAGTGCGGAATAGAGTTGGCACGGAAGTATCCGTTCCTGAAAGCATCAAAGTGAATAATGACATACCTGGGGCAAGATTCTCTTGAACAGTGCCATACTTCACATTCACACAGTGCCAAAATATCGATGTCATTCGCTCCACCCAAGACATTATTGATCTCATCCATCTAAAATCGACCTCAGAGAATATATTGAGTGCACAGGAAATTCAGGACATGGTTGGCGATGCGGCAGACAAGATCCAACTCAAACTCCCAAATGTCCACACAGGTAAATCAATATCTACAGTTCAGGACGAACTGAAAGTTCAAAAAAAATTTAAAGAACCAAATGTCGGAGATGCTCTCGGCGGTTCACTGCTTACCCGACCTTGCTTAACATTACACAAGGTAACAGCGGCCAGCAGCTCCCTTACAGTCGATTACATAAGTCAGTTCTTTTCGTCAGTAGAGCTGGTGTTGGCCTCAAATGGTGTCTCAGAGATGCAAAGCTTGTGAAAAGTGACAGTAATAGGTTCTCGTTTTTCAGGCACGAATCAAAGCTGCCATGGAATATATGGAGCAGTGAGGATTCGTCCACCGATACATTCACCTTCCAATTCATTGTTGAACTCGGATCATCCGAAGAGGCTGTAATCAGATGGCTGTGACCTGATCTACTAAAATTAGTATTTTCTACGAGAAGTCTTGGAAAACCCTGAGTCTCCGGACAACACTCTTTTCAGTGAAGTGAAAATACTTGATGATCTTGAAGGCTCTCCCATGCCCGGGCGGGAGTCAGCTGGCCCTGCTTCTGAAGAGGGCGTATCAGGAGTTCTAGGATTGAATTCAGATGGGTGAGAATTTCTTCTTGGCACAGCAGTATGTTCAGCCATAATTTTAGCCCTTTTCTGTGCAATGAGCCGCGCCTGGGTCTTGATAAAATTCAGTTGCGCTCTATCATCCATGCTAGGATTTAGCCGAGGTAGGTACGTCTCTGAATCAGGAAAATTGTAATTTCTGGGCTTGTTGTAGTAATATATTCCAGCATCGTACGCACTTGCAGCCTCTTCCTCCGTGTTGTATGTCCCAAGCCAAACAGTTCTTTTAGCACCCGTTGGCCGTATTTCTGAAGTCCATTTTTTAGCTTTCCATCTGACTCCGTTGTATCTGGGCTGGGGAATTTTCTCTACATGTAACGCACACGGTTCAGGAACTGGTGACTCAATCTGGTCGGTAGTTTGAGTGTGCCACCCATGGTCATAAGTCGTTCTCAAACTATCTGCAACTTCACTGCTTCCAGCTGGGGAGGGCGTAGTCGGTCCCAGTGAACTGCCTTGAAACGGCACAGCATAGCCCCTAGATTGAAAAGTCGGTCCTGCACTTTCTGAAACCTCAGCACTACTTGCTGAAGTAGGATGTGTATCCTGTCCCGTATTTCTAGGTGGATCGATATTCTGAATCATTGTGCTGGGAATATCACGAGACATACTTTGATCTTTGGCCATGCTGTCGTCCCGGTTTCCAAATGACATGTCACTCCCGAATGAATACGAGTACTTGCTAAGATCTTCTACAGAAGTCGACTCAGTGTCATTACCACCTATGTCAACTTCGACAACAGGTAGGGTGTACAGTGATTCACTGGCCTTCGGCAACTGGTTCTCAGCTCTAGTTGAACCTGAATAATCACTTTCTTCTCGAATACTTTCAAATTTCTTAAATCTTGGAAGGAATCTTGCTCGAGACAAATCTCTATGCTTGGCGGGAAACGAGGCCGCTTTCATACGACCGGGTAGAGGGGATTGGCCAGGCTGAGGCTGTTGAGCGCCCTGTGCAGTATGGTTCCTGATCCTCCGGCTTCCTAACCTTGGCCATGTCCTTATCTTCTGAAGAAGTGTAGAAATGCGTCCGTCTCGAAAATGTGACGATTCCGTGGTCTCTACAGGCTTAGGATAGCAAGTAGGACAATTCTTATTGTTACATTTGGACTTGTTTCCAGAAAAAAAATTCCAAAAACGGCACTTCAAATCGTCCTCCATTTCTAAGTACGACCATTTCACGGTACCAGCAAAAACCCTAACTTGGTTAATCACTCTTCGCCGCGTCTTCGTCCGATTATTCGCGCCGTCCTCCATCTTTGAGATATTATCTGATTGCCGATTACCCGTCGGAGTCCACATGCTGGTAAGATAGTTTCAAATCTCTCTTCCTCGCTCTCCTCGAGCTATTCTGTTGCTTACGCCGTCAGCGTTAGCTATTAACTTCTAGCTTACGAGCAATGGGAGCTCATATGTGGGAAATCTTTGATTAGTGACGTACCTATAACACTAGCCTGTGCTCCTAATCTCCACTCTTGCTCCAGCAAACATGAAAGTGCTCAACTTCAAGTCTCACCGCTGCTTGTTGCAAGCAGCGGTACTCAACTATCTGTACTAATCGGATCCCCTCTGGCCATGAAGTGAAAAATGGAAGGGCAGGTGTACCTGACATGCTACAGTTGCAACTCTCAATAGGGTTCAACCTTCGACTCCATAACACCTAGCAGGCTTGCGCAGGTCAGAGAAAGCTGATCAGCCATCAACCGTCCAGTGAATAGATTAAACTCATACCACCCCTTTCAAAACCAGCGAACAGGAGATGATTACTTTTCCGCTAAGCACAAAGCTCGTCCACCTATCCCGCACTCAACAAAAGCACACAACTCATGCCTTGCGATCCAGATCTGACAGGCTAAAAACTTGCACATAGGTAGTCCCAAAACTGCGCAGGTCCAATATGAATCAATCACGTGTTCGAAGTTTAGACAAGCAATCCCTCGCAGTTGCAGAATTGAAGTGCTAGTGGCAGATGTCAAACCTCGCAAGTGCAATCCGTACTCCACAGTCTCTCCCCCTCGCCTGATAGCAAAGTAGGAGAGACTAGGGAACGGACTTTTCCGGAAACGCTACCCCACACAACGGTCCTCATGCATACAATGACTCACACCTTCGACTATAGTTCCTGAAATGATTCTTATGCACCAACGGTACAGTTGGGCAAGTTGACGCCCCGAGGATTATGAAGGAATCTTAAATTCCGCGATGCCGTTGACGATTTCTAAAGTTGTAATTAAAGACTTTGAATGTGCACTTCGACAATCTCTCCTAATTGGCGATCGGAGAATAGACCGTCAGTTTCTTTGAAATGTCCCAAGCAGAACATGCATTGAGATTGGCAAGTTTGTAGAGCCCGAACGAAAAAGAAGACTGGGCAACAACCCATCCCTCAACGATGAGGAAATTGAGGGAGCCACGACGTTGTGTGCTTCAGGTCACACTAATGAGTCATGCAGAAGCCCTATCTCCCAAAGTCAGCCATGAGAAAGCCAAGCAACTGACAAAGAGTACATCTCTATCACTCTAGCTCCAATTATTATATACTGATACTATGTGAACTACGAACAATGAACGTATTGCACATGCACCACCGCTACCAAGTCCGTCAGCCTTAATTCTGCTGCCGTACGAGAGAGGCAAAATGTATCTTTCAGGTATGAGACGCGAATCATGAGGATATTGCTTCATCACATGAGTACGTCCAGCTAGTAGCGGATTCCTGTAACAATGATGCAGTCCTTCGAGTTCCGCTTTAATTCAAGGTTACCTTCACACTTTTGCGTGATCGTACTACTTACACTCTCGTTTAGCAGGTTGAAGAAACACCGCTCGTTGCATAGGTGCAAACATTGAGTACACGTTTAGTTGTTACACCACCCAGCTCTTCCACACTTGGTCAACAACTTAAGCAGAGGCTTATCTTCTCTTTCCCCTCCCTGAAAAGTGCTCTGGTTGCTCGATGTGGTCATGACAGTCAAGGAAATTCATGTCATGTGACTCCACATAACACGATCACAGTGGTTTCTGTCCTGCCAGACTCACACAACTTGTCGCTTTTGAAGCTGCAATCCATCGAGCACGATTTCAACCTTGCCTAATCGATGCTCTGCCGCGGATCTGACAATGGAGGCCTCAACGAACTTGAGAATCGCTTCTAAAGTACTTTAATAAGCTCGCTTTTTACAGCAGAATATCTCGCTCGGTAAAGCTAAGCCAGCGGAGGGCAAGACAAAATTGCCAGAAGCGAACACAACACACTCACTCCCATCGCCAGAATTAGGCTTCTAGAAGCGGAATCTGCACGCGGCGGTGAAACGATGACAAGGCTAGGCCATTCTTGCCGCTATAGACGGTCTAAGCAGTCTCATGCTCTCCGACCAGTGCGTGATAGTTAGGTTTCGCGGGCATCCACCGATCGGACGGTGGGGAGGAAACAGAGTTTTGATGCAATTTGTTCAATTGTGAACGAAAAATTAAGGAAATTTAATTATCGATGTTGTTGTTGTTGTTGTTGGGTTCCAGGGTAACTAATTTAGAACCACTCATCATTCTAGTTTTCATCCTTTTTCCCTGTTTTTATGCTGTTTCTTTTTCTTTTTTTGTTTTGTTGCTGTTGTTGCGTGTAAAGGTTTTGTTATTCAGGTAGTTATATGAAATCAAATAAATAGGATTCTTAATTTGATACTATTGGATTTGGTTTCAACAATTTGAAATATCTTGAACGTATGATACTTTGAACGTTTGGTTGAATCATGGATTGAACTTTTGAAACAAAAACTTCGGTACTATCACACATCTAACAAATTAATTTGAAAAAAAAATAGCACATAATGTTTTTATTATATGCATACATACATATATACGTACATACATATATAGAATATGTATACTCATATATAATCAATAATGTAAAGTAACTTTTCAAATAATTTTAAGAAATGAAAAATAATAATCCTTATTGTGGTCTCATTTATTAATGATACTTTTGTTTTAAATATAATTAAATCCTATTTTTTTAAAGCTAACTATTAGTTTTATAATAATTTAAGTAAATAAAGTTTCAAAGAAAAGTATTTATAATATAAATGATGTTTTTTTGTATCAAATATGACTATATGCACTTTAAATACAAATATAATTTTAAGATTATTCCAAGAGATTTTTGGTAACTTTAAATGCAAATATTAGTCAATATCTCTTCCGGATCAATTATTTTATATCATTAGTTAGATAAATAAATAAATCAATATATCCATAAATCAATAAACTTAACAATAAGTTCTTTTTAAATATTTTTTACTATTTATTTTTATAATTTTTTAATTATTAAATATTATAATTTTACTTTTGTAATAGGAGGTTTATGTCTAGTTTAATAAATTTGGAATAACTATTAGTAGCAATATTAAAATTAAAGTAGATAATAATGAATTTAAGGCAACTTAAATAAAATTATAATATCTTGTATATTAGCATAGAAATAATACTAATAATTAAATTTGAAAGACATTAAATAATCTAGCAATTTATTTTTAAACTAATTTTTAAAAAATATATCATTATTATTATTATTTGTTATAGATAAGGACTATATATTTATTGTAATAATATGATGATATAGAATAAAGAAGAAACAAATATAATAATTAGATATATACATGTTCTTTTAATATTCTTTTATACATTTTATTTTAACAAGATTAAGAACCAACCACTAACAAATAAAATTATTGCTATAAGATTAAAAAAAGTCTTTGAGTGCTTGTTGATATAATAAGAGGTAGATACTACATCTAATAACATATTAGATGTTTTATATGAATGTAGTCAATAAAACCTCAAAAATGTTGATATGATTAAATGAACTTCTTATTTAGATATAAAATAATATCAATAGTTTAAAAAACCTATGAACCACATTTGTATAGATTAAAAATTAGAAATTATAAAAAATATTATTTTATAAAATTTAAATTATATTAAATTATATTCAAATTTAAATTTTACTATTATTTGATAAATATATTTCTATAAAATATATAATTTTATATATATATGAAATATATTTAAATTAAAATAAGAAAATTATATTCAAAATTAAGATTTAGAATTTTCTAATTACAAAGCTATTACTATAAATAGAATTTTTGTTTTAGAATTTTTTATATTTAAATTTGTACTTTGAACATTGAATCTATTTGATTTAATTAAACAATCTTGCATTTTGTGGTTTGGTTATCAATAATAGAAACATAATTTTTTATCATGGCAACTATCATTTTTTGCTAATATTTGTTGATTAAATTGAATTATATTGTTGTACATAAGTTTTAGCCTAAATGAATAATCTTGCAATTTTCTAAAAGATATTGTTGTGTATTGATTTGTCCCTCTCCAACCAAATCTTTATTCTTGATGCTTTTCAAACACTCAGCCATCACATATAATTACTTAAATTATATATATTTTTTGAATAATATACTTTTAATAGGGTCAATAATAGATCTTCAACATTATTGTTTAAACCATATCAAAATTGGAAGATAAGAGTTTTATTATTCTAATTTATATTATAAATAAGTTGTTGAAATTTGATAGCATAAATAGCAATAAAATTTGATCTTTGTTGCAAAGATTGAAGTTTTATTTTTGTAATTTTTTATTGATTGTTATCTCAAAATATAGTTGTGAATTTCTCCAACATATCAATCTTTGACTCCCTTGTAGAGGGCTTTGAAATATAAACTATATTACTCTATTGAACTTAATCACTTGAACTTGTTTCTTTTAATTACAAATTTGTTTAGCATAAAGTATGAACTTTCTCATTGACTTTTCTAATAGGCATAGCAACTTAATCTTTTATATTGGTATTCATGATATGTGAAATTTTTATACAAAGAGTGTTAAAAAGACCTTAAAGATCTGCAATAGTTGCTAGCCTATTATCTAAAGTTTCATCAGTAGTTTTTATATTTTTATTTCGTTCTATCTAAAAACATCTAAATTATAAATAAATAATATTTATTAAATACATAATTTAGATAAAAAAAAGATAATATAAAATATTTTTTAATTAAATAATGATATATATATATATATATATAAAAATAATAATCTATTTTTTAAAAAAAATATTAATATAAGACACCAAAATATTAGTTCAAAGATGGATAGTTATAACCTTTGAAACAACAAAATTTATAAAAAATAGAATTATCTACTTACTTCTTAAAAAAAATATTATAAATTTAAAGAAATAATAATATTCTTGTTAAACTACTAAAAATATAATTTATAACTTTGATCAAGAATAAATAATTTTTAAGCAAAAAAAACTAAGATATATATTAAAAATTGTTAATGCTACATTCTAATTGATATTTTTACATCCTACATGATCTTTGTTTGTTTTGGCTATCAAATATATAAAAAACTTATTTTTTTTTATTTATTCTATTTTTTTTATATTAACATTGAGATGAAAAATTATATTGCTAAATGTGCCCTAAGATAAAAGCATGCCTTTTACCGAGTTTGAGTGGTGTGGAGGTCATGTAGCATGTAACAATATCAATTAGGGATGTAGTATCAAGGACATCAACTAAAAGATGATGCATAAACCAATGAAATTTTTGTCAAACAAAGAGTGACAAAATAGAAATAAAAAAATATGTATATTAAAAAAATTGGAAAGGCTTATTGCCAAAAGATAAGAAAACTTGAGACTCTTGAAACTAGACTACAAGCAAAAAAGGAATTGATAAGAGTGAAGAAGACCTCACTCTTGTCTCTATATATACTATCTAACTAAGAGCTACGTAGCAATGTTCTATAGGACCACCAATATGTGTTGACTTTGTAGGATACATGCCTCGACTTACAAGATAAGTTTTTCTATGTGTGGGCTACATAATTAGCTTGGTCTTCAAACTAACAACATGCGTGGCACATAACCAACTTATTGACTATGTTTTTAATCCAAAAAGTCAATTAAAGACACCTATAAAGTCAAAGTAGCATCTATAAAGCTTCTACAAAGCTTTCATAGAAGATTTTATAGAATTAACTTATTTTTAACTACTTTTATTTACTTCTACTTATTTATATAAATAATTATCGGCTTACATGCATATATTCATGACATTAACCCCCTTTCTAAGGATGAGTTCCATGAAGAGTCGTCATCATATGTTGAAGAAATCTATGATACAAAGAATTATATTCGCCACATACTGAGATCTTTGTTCTCTTTGAAGATGGTTGATAGGGCCTCTCAACCATCAACAGTGTCGTATACTAAGGCAGGAAGACCACCTTGTTATCTGATCGTTGTTGAGACCTTCATAACTTCCTTCAAATAAAATATTTAGAATATCGTTAGGAGTTGTTCCTACCTTTAATAAAATTACCAAACATTAGGAGTTTCTTCTAAGGTCGTGATTTCAAACGCGTTATATTTCACCATCTATTTGAAGAAAAACACATCATTTTTGAAGATCTTCATCTCGATTGCATCATCTTGAAGGTTGTGCTAATCGTAAAGTCTCGTACGATAGGTCTGCAAACAAAGGCTCTTCAATCAAATCCATTGATTATTGGTTCTTCATCTCTTTAGCATCACAACTACAAAAAAGTTACAAATAAAGATTGAAAGTAGAATGTTATCTTGCCTAGATCTTGTTTCTTTTATAAGGAAGGTTTTTTATCTTAATGGATGTCATTGATGAAAAGCCTCTACCGCCTTTGCTGCATTTGCAAGATTCTTTACTAACTCCCATGTGCATTTACTAATATCATATCTATGCCAATAGATAAGATATTCTAATTTATTTTGGTGCCACCTTGAATCTAAGACTTCTTCTACTTCAAACTCTTCATTATTATCCACTTCTATATAAGGAGGTGGAGCTTATCTTCTTCTTGGTATATCCATTGTCTTATATGGTTCAAAAAGAGACACGTGGAGTATTAGATGGATTTTCATTGATTTTGGTAGGTGTAAACGATATACAATAGGATTGATTTGTGAAAAAATAGAAAATGTTCCAAGTCTACGATAGTCCAACTTGTCACAAGGATGAATGGTCTTGATATTATGATGAAATAATCATACCTCATCACCCATGTGGAATGGTAGTTGTTCCTTTCGATAGACATCCACATTGATCTTTTATTGTTCTTGAGCTTCTTTTAATTGCGCCTTCATTGTTACATGTAGTTTTGATAAATGATTTGCAAAATCTTTTGCCATAGGATTATCAGCTTTTGAAAAGTCAAAAGTATCAAGTCGTGGATGATAATCATAATTGGTAAAGAAAGGTGTTTATTTTGTAGAAGAATGTACCATGTTATTATTAGCAAACTCTACTAATGGCAAAAGAGTTGTCTAATCATCTTGTTGGTAGTTGATGGTACATCTTAAATACTGCTCCAAAACTTGATTAACATGCTCTGTTTGTCCATTGATTTGAAGATAGAATGTCAAAGATAGTTTTATATCTACTTTTAGAATCTTGAAAAGAGTCCGACAAAATCTTATTATAAACTGAGTTTCCATATCCAATATAATATCTTTGGATAATCCATGATAGCCATAGATATTGTTAAGAAAGAGCTTAGCTATTTCTTCACATGTGATAGATTTTGTATATGGTACAAAATGTGCTATCTTAGTAAAACGATCTACTATCATGAATATAGAGTCATAAGAACCTGAGATTGGAAGATTTGTGCTGAAATCCATAGAAATAGAAGACTATGATTGTTTTGGAATAGATAATCGTTGAAGAAGTCCGAAAGATCGATGATGAGGAGTTTTTGATCTTGAACAAATATTGTATGATTGAACAAAGTCTTTTACACTCTTCCACATTTGTGGCGACCAAAAAACTCTAGATATAAGCTCCAAAGTCTTGTTGGATCCAAAATGACATGCTGTTGGAAAGTTGTGATGTGCTTGAAGAACATATAATTGTGCTTTTTTTTTTGGAATATATAATCGACCTTCAAAATAGAGTAGGTTGTTTTTGAACTCAAACTTAGAAGTATCTTGAGACTTAAAAGAAAGATTCTTGATATTATGAATAAGAGGATCAGAAGACATACTTAATTGGATTTGTTTCACAAGGATCGAATCAATAGTCAATGTTGATTTTATTACTCGAAGATGAAAATGCTCTAGCTTCAAGAGAATTTTTCTTTGTTAATCAAAAGATGCATCTCTTTCTTTTGTTGTAAGATAAGAACATCTAGAAATGACGTTTAATAAACCTTATTGTTTTTCGGGTCGATATGTGAACTTGAAATCAAATCTTGATAATGACATACTCCAATGGGCTTGGCAATAATTTAAAACATGTGCTCACATGAAGTACTTGAGATTCTTGTGATTCATATATATAGTAATTGGATTAGAAGTGCCTTCTAGATGATGACGCCATTCTTGAAATGAATCCATGATTGTAAAAAGTACTTTGTCATGGATTTCATAGTTAATCTCGACTGCTGAAAATTTTTTGGAATAAAAAGCTATTAGGTGAAGTTTATCATTTACTCTTATTTATGATAATACAACACCTAAAGCAAAGTCTGATGTGTCTGTTTCCATAAAAAATGACTTAAAAAAGTTGACACAATATAAGATTGGTGCAAAAATAAAGGCTGACTTCAAAGTTTCAAAAGATACTTCAACTTCTTTATTCTACTCAAGTTTGTCTTTGCAAGTCAAACGTACAAGTGGAGTTGCAATTCAAGAGAAGTCTTTGATGAAGATTCGATAATAGTTGACAAAGCCCAAAAAATATTAGATATCTCTTACCATTTTTGGAATCTTCTAATCCATAATTGTTTGAACTTTCTTAAGATCCATTATAAGTCCATCATTTGAAATGATGTATCTTAAGAAGTTGACTTGAGTAGTATAGAATACACACTTTTCTATCTTAGCATAGACTCCCGCATCTCTTAATTTTTGTAATGAACGATGAATATAAAGTTTAAATTCATTTGTATTTTTAAAATAGATCAAGATACCATTTAGATAACAAACAACAAAATCGTCTAAAAACTCTCGAAAAACATCATTCATTAGATGTTGAAAAGTTGTCAGTGCATTTGTAAGTCCAAAAAGCATGACATTGTATTCAAAATGCTCATACCTAGTTTGAAACACAGTCTTCCATTCATCTCCTTCTTTAATACATACTAGATTGTATGCTCCTCGTAGATCTATTTTTATGTAGATCTTAGCTTGATTGAGTTGATCGAGAAGTCCAAATATCAAAGGTAGAGGATATTTATTCTTGATGATGATCTTGTTGAGTCTCTAATAATCAATACACATCTGCAATTACCTATCTTTCTTCTTCACAAATAAGTTTGGAGCTCCTATTGGTGATTTGAAATAGTATATGAAATTCTTGGCGAGATTCTATTCAATATATTCCTTGAGTTCAGTCAATTTATTTTGTGATAAACTATAGATTGGTCCAAATGGCAGTTATGCTACTTCTTGAAGGTCAATTGAGCATTCATAAGGATGATGATTTGGAAGAGTATCTGCATTCTTCTTCTCAAATATATCTTGAAATTCTTGATATTGGCTGGGAATGTCACTTGAAGTCTTCACATCATTAAAATAGGTGTGGCATAAATGACACAATGTGATTCTTCTTTTACAGCATATAAGAAAGCTCTTGTACCTACAAACATAGGTTTAATTGCACTAGACTTATGACTTTCTACTAGATTAATTTTACTCTTAATTACGCTTTTAGAGAAGTCAAATATACGAGAAATCTAATCTATGTAAGGATTATACTTTTCAAATCATGATAAACCTAAAATAATTGGATTACAGAGAGATCTAATTATATTAAAGATTACACAACTACTATGACCATTTATTGCTACATCTATAGGAAGTGTTTCATGAATAACATCTCCACAAGACAACAGACGACCATCTATGACTTCTACATGAATAGGTTTGATTTTTTGTACTAACGGCATTTTAAGACTTTTAACAAATTCTACTTCTAAGAAACAAGCTGAGGCTCTTGAATCTATTAAGGTGAAGGCTTTATAATTATTAGGTCCTAAATGTACATCTATTATAAAATAAGAAGAGAGTTTTGAGGAGAGCATAGAACCTACACTAGAAATTGTATAAGATTTCATCCGCACGATCCCTATTATAGCTGGACAAATTTATTTTCTGACACATTGTCTTGATTGACAGATGTACTCCTCATTTTGTGATTTTGTCGCTTCTTTGGACAATGTTGAGTAGTATGTTTAGGTTCTCTTCAATATAAGCACAATCCTTCTTGATGGCAATGAGTCTTTTCTTGCTCGGTAAGAGGTTAAAAATGTACCGCATCAATTTACATATCCTCTACTTCTAAATGTATATATTGAGGAGATGTTGGTATTGCCATCAAATTGTACTAACATTGAGGCCCATTTGTACAACTCTCATATCGAAATTCAAAAAATTGATTGTCGTATTTCACAACAAAGTCAATTGCTTGACTCAATGTTTGAAGATTAGGTAAGTTGAGTATCATTTCTTTACTTCATATTGTAATCTATAGAGAAATTGACTAATAAGTGCAGCATCATCCCACTTGATATCAGTTGCAAGTTATTAAAATTGTGAAGCATATAATGTTACAGATCGATTGCCTTGTCACAAAATATAGATCTTATTGGTTACAACACGAGTAGCATCATGTTTTCTATACATGAACCAAAATTTTACCAAAAATGCCTCCAGATTATCTAATATTGGATCTTGTCGTTTAAAAAAAAGATAAAAACTACAATAGTACTGAATCTGAAAGAAGTGCACCAATGAATCTAACTTATGATCCTAGAGTTGGATAGCTTTCAGGTTGAAGTTCAATCACAAGTTGTATTTGATTGATAAATCCTCAAAATTTGGAACTTGTACCATCAAACTTCTTGAGCAGGGCAACTCTTGGTTCTCTAATACTTGAAGGATATTCTACCATGGATAGAGGGACATGATTTGGTGCAGATGTTGAAGTAGCTCTAATCATCTCTATATCCTCACTTCCTGTCATTCTTGTTGATCCTTGTGGTGGTAAGCTAAGTTGATGCATCGCAAGTATCAATTCTTTCAATTGCTCTTGTATTTGTGCCATTGCACTCTTCATTTCAACAAGCTCTGCCATAATAAAACTCAAAAAAAATATCTAATACTACTCAAGATAAGTAGAAGAAAGGACTTAGAGACAAAAAAAATACTAAGAACAATATTAATTTAGAAGAGGGTAATGTGCAACTTCTAATATGCGTATGTCTTATCATGAGAAAGGGATAATCCATTCTTAATCAAGATAAGTCAAAGCTCTGATATTCTAAGTGTACTCTTATCAATCTGTTAAGGACATGAATTAAAAGATGATACATAAACCAATGAAATGTGTGTCAAACAAAGAGTGACAAAATAGAAATAAAGAAGTATATATATTAAAAGAAGCTGGAAAAGCATGTAGCCAAAAGACAAGAAAACTTGAGACTCTTGAAAATAGACTAGAAGCAAGAAAGGAGTTTACAAGATGTCACGGACATACATATAATTACCTATATGAATAGATAAAAGTATGTAAAAGTAGATAAAAGTAGGTTAATTGTGTAATATCTTCTAGAGAAGCTTCTTAGAAGCTTCATAGATGCTGCTTTGACTTTATAGGAGTCTATAGTTGACTTTTAGGTTAGAAACTTGGTCAACAAGTTAGCCATGTGCCACACATGTTGGAAGCTTAAAGAACAAGCTAACTACGTGGTCCATCCATAGAAAACTTGCCTTGCAAGCAAAGGCATGTGGCCTAGAAAGTCAACATATATTGGAGGTCTTATAGAACATCGCCACGTGGCTTCTAGTTAGATAGTATATATAGAGGCAAGAGTGAAGCCCTCTTCACTCTTGTCAACTCCTTTCTTGCTTCTAGTCTAGTTTCAAGGGTCTCTAGTTTTCTTGTATTTTGGCAATAGCCATTCCAGTTTCTTTCTTAATATACATATTTCTATTTTGTCCTATTTCTTTTTGAGAAAAGTCTCACTTACTCTTTAGCTTTCATCGAGTTCTTGTCCTTGACAGATTGACAAGAGTACACTTACAATATCAGAGCTTTGTCTTTTCTTGATTAAGAGTGAATTACCCCTTTTTCTTGATAAGACATAAGCGCATTAGAAGTTGCGGATTACCCTCTTTTAAACTGATATTGTTCTTAGTATTTTCTTTGTTATCAATTCCTCTCTTCTATTTTGAGCGTTATTAGACATCTTCTCTTTTCTAAGTGCTACTATGGCAGAGCTTGTTGAAATGAAGAGTGCAATGGCACAGATGCAAGAACAATTGAGGGAGTTAATGCTTGCGATGCATCAACTCAATTTACCACCACAAGGAGCAACAAGAATGGTAGGAAGTGAAGATATAGAGATGATTGGGGCTGCTTCAACATCTGCACCAAACCATGTCCCTTCTCCCAGAATGGAACACCCTTCGAGTGTTAGAGAACCGAGAGTTGCCTTGCCCGAGAAGTTTGATGGTACCAGATCCAAGTTTCGAGGATTCATCAATCAGGTCCAACTAGTGATTGAACTTCAACCCCAGAGCTATCCAACTCCAGGGTCACAAGTTAGATTCATTGGTACACTTCTTTCAGGTTCAGCATTGTCATGGTTTTCATCTTTTCTTGAACGACGAGATCCAATATTGGATAATCTGGAGGCTTTTTTGGCGGAGTTTTGATCCATGTTTGGAGAACATGATGCAATTCGTGTTGCAACCAACAAGATCCGTATTTTGCGACAAGGCAATCGATCAGTAACATTATATGCTTCGCAATTTCGACAACTTGCAACTGATATCAAGTGGGATGATGCCGCACTTGTGAGTCAATTTCTCTACGGATTACAATATGAGGTAAAGAAATTGATGCTTAATTTACCTGATCCTCAAACATTGAGTCAAGCAATTGACTTTGCTGTGAAGTGCGACAATCGACTTTTTGAATTTCGATCCGAGAGTCACACAAGTGGGCCTCAACATTACTACAATTCAATGGCAACACCGACGTCTCCTCAACACATACCTTCAGAAGTAGAGGATATGCAAATTGATGCGGTACGTTTCAAACCTCTTACTGAGCAAGAAAAGTCTCGTCGTCGACAAGAAGGATTGTGCTTATATTGTGGAGAACCTAAGCACACTGCTCAACATTGTCCAAAGAAGCGACGCAACTACAAAATGAGGAGTACGGCTGTCAAAGAAGACAGTATGTCGGAAAACGAGTACGTCCAGCTACAATAGGGACCGTGCGGCTGGAATCTTGTACAACTTCTAATGAAGGTCCTATCCTCTCCTCAGAACCATCTCCTTGTTTTATAATAGATGTACGTTTAGGACCTAATAATTACAAAGCCTCTGCCTTGGTAGATTCAGGAGCCTCATCTTGTTTTTTAGATGAAGAATTTGCTAGATGTCATAGAATATCATTAATACAAAAAACTAAACCTGTACACGTAGAAGTCATAGATGGTCGTCCGTTGTCTTCTGGAGATGTAACTCACGAAACACTTCCTGTAGATGTAGTAATAAATGGTCATAGTAGTTGCGTAATTTTTAATATAATTAGATCTCCCTCTAATCCAGTAATTTTAGGCTTATCATGGTTAGAAAAGTATAATCCTCGAATAGATTAGATTTCTCGTAAACTTGATTTTCCTCAGAGCATTAGTAACAGTTCTATTAATCAAGTAAAAAACCATGAGTCTAGTATAGTAAAACTCGCACTTATAGGTGCAAAAGCATTTATACACGCAGCAAAAGAAGGATCAACTTTTGCTATTTATGCTGCACCTATTTCTGAAAGCGTAAAGACTTCAAGTGGCATTCCAAGTCAATATCAGGATTATCAAGACGTTTTTGAGAAAAAGAATGCAGATATTCTTCCTGAGCATCGTCCATACGATTGTTCAATCGATCTCAAGGAAGGAACTCTGCCACCATTTGGACCAATTTACAGTTTATCGCAAGATGAATTGGCTGAACTCAAGACATATATTAACGAGAATTTAGCAAAGAATTTCATACGCCATTCAAAATCTCCAGCAGGAGCTCCAATTTTATTCGTAAAGAAAAAAGATGGATCTTTACGAATGTGTGTTGACTATCGAGGACTCAACAAGATCACAATCAAGAACAGGTATCCATTACCTTTGATATCAGGACTCCTTGACCAGTTAAATCAAGCTAAGATCTATACAAAAATAGATCTAAGAGGAGCATATAATCTAGTACGGATCAAAGAAGGAGATGAATGGAAGACTGCGTTTCGAACCAGGTACGGGCATTTTGAATATAATGTCATGCCTTTTGGACTCACGAATGCACCAGCTGCTTTTCAACATCTCATGAATGATGTATTTCGTGAATTCTTAGACAATTTTGTCGTCTGCTACCTAGACGATATCCTGATTTATTCTAAGAATGTTGAAGAACATGAAATACATGTTCGTCAAGTATTACAAAAACTCAAAGATGCAGGATTGTACGCCAAGATGGAAAAGTGTGTATTTTACACTACTCAAGTTGACTTTTTAGGATACATCATTTCAAATGATGGTCTTATGATGGATTCTAAGAAAGTCCAAACAATCATAGATTGGAAGATTCCAAAGACTGTAAGAGATGTCCAATGTTTCTTGGGATTTGCCAATTACTATCGGATCTTCATCAAAGATTTCTCACGAGTTGCAGCTCCACTTACACGCTTGACTAGTAAAGATAAATTCCAATGGAATCAAGAAGCGGAAGCAGCATTTGAAGCCTTGAAGACATCGTTTGTCTCTGCACCAGTCTTATATCGTGTTGACTTTTCCAAGGTATTTTTTATGGAAACAGACGCATCGGATTTTGCCTTGGGTGCAGTTTTATCACAAATGGGAACAGATGACAAACTTCATCCGATAGCTTTTCATTCAAGAAAATTCTCAGCAGCCGAGATCAATTATGAGATCCACGATAAAGAACTTCTTGCAATCGTGGATTCCTTTCAAGAATGGCGTCATTATTTAGAAGGTGCTTCTAGTCCAGTCACTGTGTATACAGATCACAAGAACCTCGAGTATTTCATGTCAGCACGCGTGTTGAATCGTCGTCAAGCTTGTTGGAGTATGTCTTTGTCAAGATTCGACTTCATTATCACTTATCGGCCAGGAAAACAACAAGGTTTGTTCGATGCCCTGTCTAGACGTTCTTATTTTGCACCAAAAGAAGGAGATGCAGCTTTTGTGCAACAAAGAACGGTCCTCTTGAAACCGGAGCAATTTCATCTCCGAGCAGTGAAATCAACATTGACTGTTGATTCAACTTTTCTCAAGCAAATCCAGTCCAGTATGTCCTCAGACCCTCTTGTTCATGATATCAAGAATAATTCTTCCAAGTCTCATGATTCTTCTAAGTTCGAGTTCAAGAATAATCTATTATATTTTGAAGGACGCCTATATGTTCCAGAAAGAAAAGCACGTTTGCGTGTTCTTCAAGCACGTCATGACTTTCCAGCAGCAGGGCACTTTGGATATAATAAGACTCTAGAATTCATATCAAGAGATTTTTGGTGGCCACAAATGTGGAAGTCAGTCAAAGACTTTGTACAATCATGTGATATTTGTTCAAGATCAAAAATTCCTCGACATCGACCTTACGGACTTCTTCAGCCATTACCTATACCAGAACAACCATGGTCTTCTGTTTCTATGGATTTCATCACAGATCTTCCAAACTCAAGATCTTATGATTCTATATTTGTGATAGTAGATCGTTTCACCAAGATGGCACATTTTATGCCATGTACAAAATCTATCACAGGTGAAGAAACAGCTAAGCTTTTCATTGATAATATCTATCGCTATCATGGATTACCTAAAGATATCATATCGGATAGGGGAACTCAATTTGTGTCAAGATTTTGGAGGACCCTTTTCAAGATTTTAAAAGTGGACATAAAGCTATCTTCAGCTTTCCATCCTCAAACTGATGGACAAACAGAGCACGTAAACCAAGTCTTGGAACAGTATTTAAGGTGTACCATCAACTACCAACAAGATGATTGGACAAACCTTCTGCCATTGGCAGAGTTTGCTTATAATAATACGGTACATTCCTCCACGCAACAAACACCTTTCTTTGCCAATTATGGCTATCATCCACGACTTGATACTTTTGATTTTTCAAAAGTTGATAATCCTGCAGCAGAAGATATGGTAAATCGGTTGTCAGAGTTACATGCAATAATGAAGGCGCAGTTGAAGAAAGCTCAAGAACGACAAAAGATAAATGCAGATGTATATCGTAAAGAGCAACCACAACTCAACGTGGGTGATAAGGTATGGCTACTTCGTCGCAATATCAAGACCACTCGACCTTGTGACAAATTGGACTATCGTAGGCTTGGCCCCTTTTCTGTTTCTGAACAGATCAACCCAGTTGCATATCGGTTACATCTACCGGAGTCAATGAAGATCCATCCTGTATTCCACGTATCTCTTCTTGAACCATATAAGACAGTGGATATACAAAGAAGAAGACAAATGCCACCGCCTCCTATAGAAGTAGATAATAATGAAGAATTTGAGGTGGAAGAGATATTAGACTCAAGGCGGCGCCGAAATAAGCTGAAATATCTTGTTCATTGGCGCGGATATGATATTAGTGAGCGCACATGAGAGCCATCTAGGAATCTAGCAAATGCATCAGCTAAAGTCAAAGTTTTTCATCAACGACATCCATCAAAACTAAGATGAAAACCTCTCTCATAAAAGAGACAAGATTGAGGCAAGATAAAATTCAATTTCCTATCCTTGTTTGTAACTTCTTTGCATTTTGTGACGCTAATTAGATGGAGAGCCAACAACCAGCGGATTCAACTCAAGAACCTTCGTTTGCTGACTTACCGGATGAGACATTGCGATTGTCACAACCTTCAAGACGACACAACCGAGATGAAGACCCTCAAGAACGACATGTTCTTCCTCGAATAGATGGTGAGATACAACGCGTTTGGTATCACGACCTTGGAAGAGATTCTCGATGTTTGGTGATATTATTGGAGATAGGAACGACTCCTGATGGTGTTTCAAATGTATTATTTGAAGGAAGTTATGAAGGCCTCAACAGTGATCAAATAACAGGGTGGTCTTCTCGCCCTGGAATGGGACACTATCGATGGCTAAGAGGACCCATCAACTATCTTCGAAGAGAACAAAGATCAGAGTATGTAGCAAATACAATTCGCCGCATATTAGATTTTCTCAATATATAATCACCGCTCCTCGTGGAACTCGTCCCTAGAAGGGGGGGTAATGTCACGGACATACATATAATTACCTATATGAATAGATAAAAGTATGTAAAAGTAGATAAAAGTAGGTTAATTGTGTAATATCTTCTAGAGAAGCTTCTTAGAAGCTTCATAGACGCTGCTTTGACTTTATAGGAGTCTATAGTTGACTTTTAGGTTAGAAACTTGGTCAACAAGTTAGCCATGTGCCACACATGTTGGAAGCTTAAAGAACAAGCTAACTACGTGGTCCATCCATAGAAAACTTGCCTTGCAAGCAAAGGCATGTGGACTAGAAAGTCAACATATATTGGAGGTCTTATAGAACATCGCCACGTGGCTTCTAGTTAGATAGTATATATAGAGGCAAGAGTGAAGCCCTCTTCACTCTTGTCAACTCCTTTCTTGCTTCTAGTCTAGTTTCAAGGGTCTCTAGTTTTCTTGTATTTTGGCAATAGCCATTCCAGTTTCTTTCTTAATATACATATTTCTATTTTGTCCTATTTCTTTTTGAGAAAAGTCTCACTTACTCTTTAGCTTTCATCGAGTTCTTGTCCTTGACACAAGAGTGAAGAGGACCTCACTCTTGTCTCTATATATACTATCTAACTAGGGGCTAAGTGGTAATGTTCTATAGGACCTCCAATATGTGTTGACTTTGTAGAACACATGCTTTGACTTACAAGGCAAGTTTTTCTACATGTGGGCTACATAGTTAGCTTGGTCTTCAAGCTAACAACATGTGTGGCACATGGCCAACTTGTTCCATGTTTCTAATCAAAAAGTTAATTAAAGACACCTATAATGTCAAAGTAGCATCTATGAAGGTTTTAGGAAGCTTTCATAGAAGGTATTATAGGATTAACTTATTTTTACCTACTTTTACTTACTTCTACCTATTTATATAGGTAATTACTAGTTTACATGCATATATCCATGGCATGTAATGTTAAAAAATCTCTCTCACTATATTTTTTTTAATTTATCTTTTTAATTTGTGGAAAAATAATATTTCTTTTAATATAGTTTTTGCAAGAATGGGACTTCAAATTTTCTTTACATATTTTATACTTTTAATATTTTATGAATGTATATAATAAATATTAATTTTTTTAAAGAAAAGAAAATTAACACAATATTTTATTGTATTCATAAAATACTATATGTTTTACATTGTTTTATATATTTTATCTTCCATATATAAATGTAAAGTAGTATATTACTTATTGATATTTAATATTTTAAAATTATTATTATCATTATTATTATCATTATCATTATTATCATTATTATTATGTTTTTAAAATTATCTTGTGGGTTAGTATATTCAATTTCCATCTCAAAATCATGCAGTGTTTACACTTTGGTCTTTTCTCCCTCTATTTCCAAAAATAGTCCAATTTGGTATTCAAGCTGCCACATAGATATTCTGAATATTGAGCATGATTGCAAATCTTGCCCATTAAATTAATGCATTCCACAAAACAAGTTAATTGAAGAAGATAGTTTTTTTCATACTGTGCTGTGATTGATCTTTTCTAAAAAGCAATCTTTTAATAAAAGGTTTAATTTATAATTACATGCAACTATAAATGGATGAATGAATATTGTAGACGCCTTGTTGTCGCTCAGCTGCGACGAAGCCATTGTGGGGGTCGTCGTCGTCGTCGTCGAAACTGAGCGCGTTCCGACCGCGAAATCTGCATCGCTGCATCGCCGCTGCTGCGATGCCGCGATGCCACTGTGCAAGCGCAGGATCACCATCGTCTCAACTCCTGGAAGAATCAACAAGTCAGAGGCTCCATCATCCTCTTGTCTCGGGGATAAACGTCTGTCGTCGCGGCGCGCAATCGTCACGGCTATCATTATTGTCGCTGGTAGGATCGATAGACCCCCCGCAGCCCCGTTCATTGTTCAAATCCGTTGTAGCTTCTAGCATCGCCGCATAGGTGAGCGGGAGAGCCTATCCGGCCTGGATGAAGACTCCACGGCTTCCAGACGTGGCCGATCCATGCACTCACCCGACCCGTTCTTCACAACAGCTTCTGAGGATGAGCGGGTTGGGATGTGAATGTGTTGTGGGTGAAGAATTGCGTGGGGGAAGGCCTTAGGAGCGGTGGTGTACCGTGTCTCGATCTCCAGAGCCTGCGTAGTTTGGCGCAGTTTTAGATTGTCCTGTTGTTGAAGAGTCGGAAGGATGTGTGGTTGATTGCGGGTAGAAGAGGATTTCCGGTAGCAGGAGGTGCGGAGGTGGAGGTGGTGGTGGGGAGCGAGAATTTTTTTGAGTCGGGAATGGTGTTCAATGTGGCTGCTCTCTTGGAGGTGGTCGGGTGGGCGTTGTATGTGTGTCAAGTATTGGCTTGTAATCCCGACATTTTGGAGCGGAATGAGGTCATTGATCTCCTTTGCTGCGTCCCATATCATCTCATGACTAGGGCGTTTACATCAGTGTTGACCTCTGTGAGATTTAGGCTTGCCACTCATCTCGAATGACTGGTGGGTAGTTTTCTCTTCCGCTAGGGTTTATGCGGAAAGAACGTATATTTTTGGGCGGATTATCTACAGAGTCACAGCAGAAATGAGATTTGCCGACAGTGATTACGGCAGCGACGATCCTGGGAACAGCGACATATCGGATGATGTTCATTATGAGGCTTCGCTTCTTAATCGAAGTTCTGATTACACAAGGCCCCGTCCTCGGTATGTCACTTCTCCTTTGATGGTGTTACTGTTTGCAGGACCCTTCGCATGCATAGTGTATTCTGAAGAAGCTTAGTTATAACTTATACTTCTGTGATTACCCTAATGACATGTTTTTTCCTTCCTCAATCGCAGGAAGCATCATTGCGTCCTCGTGTGTGAGAGTAGCTTGTTTCATAGTCTGCAGTCCTGGGCGAGTTCAGCTTCTTTTCGACTTGCCTCCTCACGTAGGAAACTGGAATTGACTCCTGAATATTGTATTTCTAATTCACAATTTAATGTAAAGGTTTTCCAGATTCATAGTGGACCAAGGAGGCCTCGTGTTTCTAGAGGGAGAAAGAGTGATGCATCTTCTTGAAGTTGACAGCTTGGTGCCATCTCCTTTATATGACTGTTCTTGGGATAACTGCCAAGTCAATGATTATCCGAGAAATCTAATTTATGTTGTAGGCCAAAACTACGTCCAGGGGACTTTACTGAAGCAGCAACCTCCGATGTTGACAAGAGTGAAGAATCTTGACCAGCGATTTGCTTTCGTGATAATTTTCAGGGGTGCACAGGAGAAAGGAAATGTCTCTGAAAATTTGACTCAGTCCAGTTCACAGCTGAAGACGTGTGTTGAACACAAAAATGCATTCAGCTCTGTCTCTCGTTCAGGGAAGCCTATTTATGAGTAACTATTTACAGTTTGAAGCTTGTGTGCTCCTATTCCATGTGCATGTTTAGACTATTTCCCAAGCTACTATACTGCCAGTGACTTGGTGACTTACACCGATGTTTCGGCGACATCACGTGTTGATGTAGCGAGGGAAATCTCTACAACCGTGGAACTGGAAGGTATTGGAAGCAGCACTTCGAAGAATAAGATGACGTGCGATGTGCAGCTTTCGAGCGGAGGGGCGAAGAAACATAAACCTTGCCTTTCAGCTTGTGCACTACAAGGGCTTGCGGCTACATCCCTTTGTTCTGGTCCATAATCTTTCTGCTACGCTGACAGGGGTTGGTCTAAGTATTGACATCTGAATGAATCTCATTTGTTTCAGTGTATGCAGTGGTGATTCATCTTGATCTGGAGCATGCGTGCTGGAAAATCTTATCGAGGGCAGACTAGTGAAGTTTGTGTCAGTGTTTTATGATAATGTCACAACCTACGACTTCGATGCTACTTCATTTCCGAGTCTGTTGTGGAAAATCATGATCAATTCCTAAAAGTTTATTATGCGAAGATATGCCAAAGAATCCGTTAATGTATTGCTGGGCAAATGGGTATCTTATAGGTTTTTTGTCTTCAGAATCTTGTACATTCTACCTTCTCTTAATTCTACATGTTGCTTCTCAAACTCACTAGAGGTTCGAAGTGTCGCCAGGACCCACTTGAACTCTTTTTTGTAGTTTCTAAAGCTCAATACACAGGTGGCGAGTTCTTATTGCGACGCTTTGGTATTTGACTGTCTTGAAAGTACAATCTACAGCATATGTGAAATGAAGCTGACATGCTTATGCTGACTGACTGTTGAATACGGGCAACACCCTAATCCACTGTTCTTGTAGCCTAGCAGAGTTACTCTCATTAGCAGATTACACCTAATTACTAGACCTTTGCTACTGAGCTGACATAGTCCACCGTATCACACAAATATGATTTCAAAACCGCGTAATAAAAAAGTTTCCTTGAATTCATCAACCAAATCATACACATTTGCTTACCAAATAACGCGTCTGCATGGATACTCCCATTGAAATCTCGCTAATGGTATGCACCTCACGAAGATGGTAAAATGTACAATCTACGGAGAGAAAGTTATACTTTCACCTATTTGCATCGTAAAATGAGGTGACTGTCGGTAGTGAAACTGTTGTCACTAGTATCTGTAGCAATGCCAAAGAAGCGTAGCGCGGACTGAAGGGTGTTGGAAAGAACCATCGCCACAGTGACGGGACCAACGCCTCCCGGCACTGGTGTTATTGCTGACGCCACAAATTCAGCTTCTTCAAAGCACACATCCCCAATGAGTCGGTATCCACCATCTGCAGCAGTATCCTGCAGAAGGGAACCTCTTTAATGGATCATGGAGAGTAAGGATTAACCAATGCCAACGAAAGCGAATATTTAGAAAAGTCAGGTATAGAGCACAGACGCTTGAGACGATGTCACACCCTCAAAACAAACATGTGTTTAGTGATATGGAAAATCTCCCGGTCGGCGAAACATATTCCTCATAAATGCTTTGATATAGAGAGGGGGAATACCTGCACGGCACTGGTGCCGACGTCAAGAACCACTGCACCTTTTTTAAGCCAGTGCCCTCGCACAAGCTGCGCAACGCCTGTGGCTGAAACAACAATATCTGCTCTTTTGGTGGCTTCAGCTGGATTTGGTGTGTGCTCGTGTATGACAGTGACCGTCGCATTCTGTCTCTGCCCCACCAACCATTCAAAACACATCAGTCTTCCACGAAACGGAGGATAGCAAGGTTCTGGTACTTCTACATCACATTACACAATTGCAAACACCTTTGGACAAGCAGAATCAGCAAAGACGGGATTATTCAGGACGTGATTGTGGAGGCAAATATATACACTCAGTAAGCAGGACGTACCTGTAGGAGGAGAGCAGTTGGAAGACCGACAACATTACTGCAACCGATGACAACGGCATGTTTGTTCTCAATTTGTACTCTTGAGCGGCGTAGAATCTCCAAGCATCCTAAAGGAGTGCAGGGTATGAAGGTAGGGTGGAGACCTCGTAAAACCAGTCTTCCCAAATTGATTGGATGCAGCCCGTCCACGTCCTTGTCTAAACTCACTGCTCTCAGTACTCTGTCCAACTGGATATGCTGTAATGCCCATTCCGTGTTTATTGGACACTGCCTAAAAACAAATGAAGTCAAGCAAGAACAAACACGTCTTTTCAACAATGTGAAGCCCCAACGAATTTCGCAGAACTTACTGGAGGCATCGGAAGCTGAACAAGGATACCGTGGACACGATCATCAGCATTGAGTACATTCACAAGCTCTAGAACTTCATCTTCTGGAGTTGTAGCAGGCAAGTAGGCAGCGAAGGAAGCGATTCCCACTTCATCGCAAGCTAGTTGCTTGCTTCGTGAATATAAATCAGAAGCCTTATGGTGCCCCACTTGGACGACTGCTAAACCAGGAACTGCCCCCACTTGATCACGCAATTGTATCACCCGCTTTGCTATGACATCCTTGATATCTTGGGCAACTGCTCTGCCGTCAATCTTCCAACAGGATGCTGTTCCTGCTATAAAAAATTAGCCTAGAGTTGAGTGCAACAACTAAATCTAAACGAGAAAATTGCGATTAACACCAAATTGCGTAAGCAGAGATCTTGCCACGTTTTTCTTACAGCGCCAAGGAAAGCAGCACAGTCTGATTGCTATTAATTAGTGGATGTTAGCAGTCCAATCAAAATATTCTCCCCT
This sequence comes from Physcomitrium patens, assembly GCF_059467195.1. Taxonomy (NCBI): domain Eukaryota; kingdom Viridiplantae; phylum Streptophyta; class Bryopsida; order Funariales; family Funariaceae; genus Physcomitrium; species Physcomitrium patens. The sequence goes on along the minus strand of NC_143434.1, from coordinate 2,348,472 downwards.
AAATGTCTGAAATCCTCGATAATCCGACAAATCAACTATTTTCGCTTTCACTGCCCAAACCATCAATCCAGATCCTGTGATCCTACCAAGACTTATTCTCCAACTGAAGGTCGAGAATTTAGTTAAACCTTCAACTAGTGAGCACGGGTGTGCATCGCAGAACCAAATGGAGTTTGAATTGCGCATATGCAAGTAAAAAATAATTCCACACCTTACAATGCCTTTTGCGACTTCCCATGGTTGCAAACAAATCTACTCTTAACACCTCGATAAAACCTCGAATAGCGACTATGGTTGTGCCAACGAAACATTCTATGTTGCACTAAATGATTTGCTCCTCTCTTATCGCCTCCCATTTTCTTCATAGCTCAGAGACACAAAGTTAATTAGCTAAACAGACAGTGGACAATTCTCAATTGTGATGTCAGGGGTACTCATTTCCACGCACCAGACTGAAACAAGTGGGGGACAAGGATGGCCGGCGGGGGAGGCGTAGATAACCCCGAGAAGCCAGCATGCTTCTGCTGCTGTCCCCAAACGAGCAAGGTCCTCAATTTCCTCCATCTCAACGCCACCCCCGACCGCGTAACTCGCAGCATGGATTGCGCTTTCGTGAGCCTCCAAACCAACAACTATCTCATCTCCACCACCTTAAACACGAACTCACAACCCACTTCGCCGCCTCACCATCCACACCTCCACCTGCAATCCACTTTCCTGCAGAGAAAATCCCTTACAGGTCTATACAACTCCACTTCTTGGCAACAGCATTGCATCTAGCACTAAAGCAAATGCTGATAAAATCTCCGGAAGCACACGAAACTGTGCCATCGATAACTTCTTCCACCAGTGGATGGGTAAGCTGTCCGCACTAGCTCCTTCTTGCGCTCTCTCTCACTCGCTCTCTCCACCTCTATTACCACAAGGGCAGCAACTTGATGATTGTCGATGGTATCCTTGAAATAAACCGCCTATCCTACTGACCTGGCAACTTTAACCATATATCCTGATCCTGAGAAACCCAACTGCGTCGGCTAATTCACGAACAAGTGAGCTGCAGATGAGGCAGTTGGTTATGGTCAGCAGTATTCTACTACCCGAGAGAAACGCCGCACAGATATCTAATACAGAAGCTTTTACCGCAGATATTTTTGACCAGATGATTTAAAATAACTCCCTCAGTCTACTTTTCATCTCATGCCTCGACTTGGACCCACATCTGGGTGAACATCCACCGGAGCGCTCATCGAAGACGACGATATCCACACGGCCGTGTGGCTCGTTGTGCAATACTTCCTCGCAGTCTCACCAGGCATCTCGTAGTCCTCATCGTTCGCTTCCGACAACGGCGGTTGCCAGTCGAAGCCCATTCTGATAGCATTTCTGGCTCCTTACGCCACATTCTGAGAGCTTTTGGATCATCCCATCCTGCGAAAGCCTGTTCGGATTTTGAAGTTTGCTGAGAGGTGAGAGCTGGGTGATGATTCATTAGTGGAAAATGTTGATGCTTGGTAATTACTCTTTCTCTCAAAAAGTTGAAGTGCTTTTTACACGAGAAAGTGATATTCTGCATGTATCGGCATTTATGTAAGTATGTAATGAATTTAAAATCCACTTAAGAAGAAAAAGAAATACAATTAGTTTATAATAATTTTTAGGTATATTTTTTAAAAAAGGTTTTCTTGGTAAAAAAATAAAAATAATATTTTAAATAGATTCCAAGTCAATTTCTTTTATTAAAACATTTTTATAGGACTTTTTTTTTGTAGCTATAACAAAACAACTAATTTAAAAAAAATCTAATCAAAATAAGACTATCTTTAGTTTTGTTATGTGTTTTGTAATCTTAGAATTTTATAAACCTCATACAATTATATGAAAGGTAATAAAGCTATTAAATAATTTTATTATGTTTTGATAATATTATGTCTTTTGTTGGTTTTTTTATTAAAATAATTCGTGATGTTATTTATTTTGATCCAATAAATGAAACTTTGATCATTATAATTAGATGAAAATAAAAATTTAAATATATAATATGTGTTGGAAAATCAATATTCTTTATAAAAATTAAAATTTTATTAAAAAATTTAAATCAAAGTATAATTACTGAATAAAAAATTAATAACATATTCATAATTAGAATATAAAAATATTTTTTTTATTTTATCATAAAAAATATGTATTGGAATAAAAGACTTTATAGAGATTTAAAAAAAAAATAGATGTATGATAGTTTTAACAACCAGATTCATTCTTTAGATGGAGATGTGATGATTTTAATTGCTTCAATGAATGGAACAAGTCACAAGGCAATCTTAATGGTAAATAATTACAAAATTTTATTCTCAAGTTATAAAAATAAAATTAAGATAGAAAAAAGATTAAATTATTAAAATTATTTATTATGCTTTGATTTTTAACTAATTTTTAACCACAATATAATGCAATTTTAGCATCATTGGTTAAACTTATTAATAAATTACCTACAAAGCTTATGTAATTTTTACTTTTTCTTCTAAAATATAAGAGGATAAGAAAATTGAAACCAATGAGCATAGAGAGAAGAAAGTAGAGATCTAAGAAAAAAACAAAAAGAAATAATTGAAGCCAAAAAAATTCCCAAAAATAAAGTGCAATATAAAAGTTTATTATTCTTCAAAAGCTATGGTATTTTAAGAATAAGAATTTTATTTTAAAAATAAAAAATATTTTTTTAAGTAATATAATATAGATATATCAAAAATCTATAATTTTTTAAAAATTTAATGATTTGATCATTGATTAAATAAAAATATAGTTTTAAAAATTATACTAAATATAAATAACTAAATATGTGTATATTTTGACTAGAAAAAAAATGTCCAATCTTTTCATATATATTATTATATTAACTTATTATATTTAATCTAAAAAAATCCAATAGCTAAAATGTATATCAATGAAAAAATAATCTTAAAGAATTTAAGTAGTTGATTTTGACTAAATTTTTAAATTTTATCAAATTTCTAATAAAACAACTTAAGTATTGTAACAAGTCTTTTAATTGGAGCCCTACTTCTATCTAATTTTTTTTATTTATCTATATAATTTTTACTTAAATAAATTTTAAAATTTATAAAACTGAATTATATAATAAAAGATGTATTATTTAATCTTTTTTTTAAAAAAACTATCAATCATTAGCTTTTTTTAATAGATAAATTAATAATTATATGTAATTTTTAATTTAAGTTTATAAAAAAAGAAATTAATCCATGGTTGTCACAGACATAACCAAGACTTATAATTACTTAAATAAAAAGTATTAGATAGAAATAAATAAAAGTATATAAATTTTATTATATCTTGTAGAAAAAGTTGGTAAAATGATCTATTATCACAAATATAGAGTCATAAGAACATGAGACTAAAAGATCTATGATAAACTCCATAGAAATAAAAGATCATGGTTGTTTTGGAATGGATATTGGTTAAAGAAGTCTATAAGATCAATGACAAGGAGTTTTTGATGTTGAACAAACATCACATGATTGGACAAAGTCTTTCATTGCCTTCAACATTTGTAGCCACCAAAAATCTCTAGATATAAGTTTTAAAGTCTTGTTGTATCCAAAATGTTTGGCTGTTGAAAAGTCATGATGTGCTTGAAGAACACATAAAAGGGCTTCACTTTTTGAAATGTATAGGCATCCTTAGAATTATACTAGGTTGTTTTTTAATTCAAACTTACAAGCATCATGAGACTTTGAAGAAAGATTCTTGATATCATAGACAAGAGGATCAAAAGACATACTTAATTGAATTTTTTTGACAAGGATTAAATCAATAGTTAATGTTGATTTTATTACTCAAAGATGAAAATGCTTTGGTGTCACGGACATACATATAATTACCTATATGAATAGATAAAAGTATGTAAAAGTAGATAAAAGTAGGTTAATTGTGTAATATCTTCTAGAAAAGCTTCTTAGAAGCTTCATAGACGCTGCTTTGACTTTATAGGAGTCTATAGTTGACTTTTAGGTTAGAAACTTGGTCAATAAGTTAGCCATGTGCCACACATGTTGGAAGCTTAAAGAACAAGCTAACTACGTGATCCATCCATAGAAAACTTGCCTTGCAAGCAAAGGCATGTGGACTAGAAAGTCAACATATATTGGAGGTCTTATAGAACATCGCCACGTGGCTTCTAGTTAGATAGTATATATAGAGGCAAGAGTGAAGCCCTCTTCACTCTTGTCAACTCCTTTCTTGCTTCTAGTCCAGGTTCAAGAGTCTTTAGTTTCTTGTCTTGTGGCAATAGCCATTCCAGTTTCCTTTTAATATACCTACTTGTTTATATTTTGACTTATTATATCGAGATAGCCTTTTGGTGTATATTTTTTCTCATCGAGTCTTTGTCCTTGACAGATTGACAAGAGTACACTTACAATATTAGAGCTTTGTTTTTTCTTGAGTAAGAGTGGATTACCCCTTTCTCTTGACAAGACATAAGCGTATTAGAAGTTTGCGGATTACCCACTTCTAAACTGATATTGTTCTTAGTATCTTCTTTGTTATCAAGTCTTTCTTTTCTTTTGTCTTGAGCAATATCAAACAAATTTTTCTTCTTAGTGTCATTATGGCAGAGCTTGTTGAAATGAAGAGTGCAATGGCACAAATGCAAGAGCAAATGAGGGAGTTAATGCTTGCGATGCATCAACTCAATTCACCAACACAGGAAAAAATAAGAATAGCAGAAAGTGGAGATATAGAGATGATCGGAGCTGCTTCAACATCTACAACAAATCACGTTCCTTCTCCAATTGTACAACACCCTATAAGCACTAGAGAACCAAGAATTGCCTTACCTGAGAAATTTGATGGTACGAGATCAAAGTTTCGAGGGTTCATCAATCAAGTACAATTGGCAATTGAACTTCAACCGCAAAGCTATCCAACTCCAGGATCACAAGTCAGGTTTATTGGCACTCTACTTTCTGGTTCTGCTTTATCGTGGTTTTCGTCTTTTCTTGAACAACGAAATCCAATATTGGACAATTTGGAAGCTTTTTTGGCGGAGTTTCGATCTATGTATGGTGAACACGATGCAACTCGTGTTGCAACAAATAAGATTCGAATTCTGCGACAAAGAAATCGCTCAGTAACAGTATATGCTTCACAATTTCGACAACTTGCAATTGACATCAAGTGGGATGATGCTGCACTCATCAGTCAATTTCTTTATGGATTGCAATACGAAGTAAAGAAATTGATGCTCAACTTACCTGATCCTCAAACTTTGAGTCAAGCAATCGATTTTGCGGTAAAATGTGATAATCGACTTTTTGAATTTCGATCTGAGAATCATTCACGGGAACCTCAACGTTATTACTCAATGGCAACATCAACATCTTTGCCAAACGTACATTCGGAAGTAGAAGACATGCAAATTGACGCGGTACGTTTTAAAACTCTAACTGAGTAAGAAAAGATTCATCGTCGTCAAGAAGGATTATGTTTGTATTGCGGAGAACCTAAGCACACTGCTCAACATTGTCCAAAGAAACGACGCAACTATAAAATGAGGGGTACGACGGTCAAAGAAGACAACATGTCGGAAAACGGATTCGTCCAGCTACAATAGGGACCGTGCAGCTGGAACCTTGTACAATTCCTAATGAAGGTCCTATCCTCTCCTCAGAACCCTCTCCTTGTTTTATAATAGACTTATATTTAGGACCTAAGAATTACAAAGCCTCTGCTTTATTAGATTCGGGAGCCTCAGCATGTCTTTTAGATGAACAATTTATTAAAAGTCGTAAAATATCCTTTGTACAGAAACCTAAACCAGTACATGTAGAAGTCATAGATGGTCGTCCCTTGTCTTCTGGAGATGTCACTCATGAAACTCATCCTATAAAAGTAACAATAGACGGTCATGATAGCTACATAGCTTTTAACATAATTAAATCCCCGTCCAATCCAGTTATTTTAGGTTTATCCTGGCTAGAAAAATATAACCCTCGAATAGATTGGAATTCGCGTAAACTTGACTTTTCCAAAAGCATTATTAATAGTTCTACGAACCAAGTAAAAAATTATAAGTCTAGTACAGTAAAACCCGTACTGATAGGTGCAAAAGCATTTATACACGCAGCAAAAGAAGGATCAACTTTTGCTATTTATGCTGCACCTATTTCTGAAAACGTAAAGACTTCAAGTGGCATTCCAAGTCAATATCAGGAGTATCAAGACGTTTTTGAGAAAAAGAATGCAGATATTCTTCCTGAGCATCGTCCATATGATTGTTCAATCGACCTCAAGGAAGGAACTCAGCCACCATTTGGACCAATTTACAGTTTATCGCAAGATGAGATGGCTGAACTCAAGACATATATTGACGAGAATTTAGCGAAGAATTTCATACGCCATTCAAAATCTCCAGCAGGAGCTCCAATTCTATTCGTAAAGAAAAAAGATGGATCTTTACGAATGTGTGTTGATTATCGAGGACTCAACAAGATCACAATCAAGAACAGGTATCCATTACCTTTGATATCAGGACTCCTTGACCAGTTGAATCAAGCTAAGATCTATACAAAAATAGATCTAAGAGGAGCATATAATCTAGTACGGATCAAAGAAGGAGATGAATGGAAGACTGCGTTTCGAACCAGGTATGGACATTTCGAATATAATGTCATGCCCTTTGGACTCACGAATGCACCAGCTGCTTTTCAACATCTCATGAATGATGTATTTCATGAATTCTTAGACAATTTTGTCGTCTGCTATCTAGACGATATCCTGATCTATTCCAAGAACGTCGAAGAACATGAAATACATGTTCGTCAAGTATTACAAAAACTTAGAGATGCAGGATTGTACGCCAAGATGGAAAAGTGTGTATTTCACACTACTCAAGTTGACTTTTTAGGATACATCATTTCAAATGATGGTCTTATGATGGATTCTAAGAAAGTCCAAACAATCATAGATTGGAAGATTCCAAAGACTGTAAGAGATGTCCAATGTTTCTTGGGATTTGCCAATTACTATCGGATCTTCATCAAAGATTTCTCACGAGTTGCAGCTCCACTTACACGCTTGACTAGTAAAGATAAATTTCAATGGAATCAAGAAGCGGAAGCAGCATTTGAAGCCTTGAAGACATCGTTTGTCTCTGCACCAGTCTTATATCGTGTTGACTTTTTCAAGGCATTTTTTATGGAAACAGATGCATCAGATTTTGCCTTGGGTGCAGTTTTATCACAAATGGGAACAGATGACAAACTCCATCCGATAGCTTTTCATTCAAGAAAATTCTCAGCAGCCGAGATCAATTATGAGATCCACGATAAAGAACTTCTTGCGATCGTGGATTCCTTTCAAGAATGGCGTCATTATCTAGAAGGCGCTTCTAGTCCAGTCACTGTGTATACAGATCACAAGAACCTCGAGTATTTCATGTCAGCACGCGTGTTGAATCGTCGTCAAGCTCGTTGGAGTATGTCTTTGTCAAGATTCGAGTTCATTATCACTTATCGGCCAGGAAAACAACAAGGTTTATCCGATGCCCTATCTAGACGTTCTTATTTTGCACCAAAAGAAGGAGATGCAGCTTTTGAGCAACAAAGAACGGTCCTCTTGAAACCGAAGCAATTTCATCTCCGAGCAATGAAATCAACATTGACTGTTGATTCAACTTTTCTCAAGCAAATCCAGTCCAGTATGTCCTCAGACCCTCTTGTTCATGATATCAAGAATAATTCTTCCAAGTCTCATGATTCTTCTAAGTTCGAGTTCAAGAATAATCTATTATATTTTGAAGGACGCCTATATGTTCCAGAAGGAAAAGCACGTTTGCGTGTTCTTCAAGCACGTCATGACTTTCCAGCAGCAGGGCACTTTGGATATAATAAGACTCTAGAACTCATATCAAGAGATTTTTGGTGGCCACAAATGTGGAAGTCAGTCAAAGACTTTGTACAATCATGTGATATTTGTTCAAGATCAAAAATTCCTCGACATCGACCTTACGGACTTCTTCAGCCATTACCTATACCAGAACAACCATGGTCTTCTGTTTCTATGGATTTCATCACAGATCTTCCAAACTCAAGATCTTATGATTCTATATTTGTGATAGTAGATCGTTTCACCAAGATGGCACATTTTATGCCATGTACAAAATCTATCACAGGTGAAGAAACAGCTAAGCTTTTCATTGATAATATCTATCGCTATCATGGATTACCTAAAGATATCATATCGGATAGGGGAACTCAATTTGTGTCAAGATTTTGGAGGACCCTTTTCAAGATTTTAAAAGTGGACATAAAGCTATCTTCAGCTTTCCATCCTCAAACTGATGGACAAACAGAGCGCGTAAACCAAGTCTTGGAGCAATATTTAAGGTGTACTATCAACTACCAACAAGATGATTGCACAACCCTTCTGCCATTGGCAGAGTTTGCTTATAATAATACGGTACATTCTTCCACGCAACAAACACCTTTCTTTACCAATTATGGCTATCATCCACGACTTGATACTTTTGATTTTTCAAAAGTTGATAATCCTGCAGCAGAAGATATGGTAAATCGGTTGTCAGAGTTACATGCAATAATGAAGGCGCAGTTGAAGAAAGCTCAAGAACGACAAAAGATAAATGCAGATGTATATCGTAAAGAGCAACCACAACTCAACGTGGGTGATAAGGTATGGCTACTTCGTCGCAATATCAAGACTACTCGACCTTGTGACAAGTTGGACTATCGTAGGCTTGGCCCCTTTTCTGTTTCTGAACAGATCAACCCAGTTGCATATCGGTTACATCTACCGGAGTCAATGAAGATCCATCCTGTATTCCACGTATCTCTTCTTGAACCATATAAGACAGTGGATATACAAAGAAGAAGACAAATGCCACCGCCTCCTATAGAAGTAGATAATAATGAAGAATTTGAGGTGGAAGAGATATTAGACTCAAGGCGGCGCCGAAATAAGCTGAAATATCTTGTTCATTGGCGCGGATATGATATTAGTGAGCGCACATGGGAGCCATCTAGGAATCTAGCAAATGCATCAGCTAAAGTCAAAGTTTTTCATCAACGACATCCATCAAAACTAAGATGAAAACCTCTCTCATAAAAGAGACAAGATTGAGGCAAGATAAAATTCAATTTCCTATCCTTGTTTGTAACTTCTTTGCATTTTGTGACGCTAATTAGATGGAGAGCCAACAACAAGCGGATTCAACTCAAGAACCTTCGTTTGCTGACTTACCGGATGAGACATTGCGATTGTCACAACCTTCAAGACGACGCAACCGAGATGAAGACCCTCAAGAACGACATGTTCTTTCTCGAATAGATGGTGAGATACAACGCGTTTGGTATCACGACCTTGGAAGAGATTCTCGATGTTTGGTGATATTATTGGAGATAGGAACGACTCCTGATGGTGTTTCAAATGTATTATTTGAAGGAAGTTATGAAGGCCTCAACAGTGATCAAATAACAGGGTGGTCTTCTCGCCCTGGAATGGGACACTATCGATGGCTAAGAGGACCCATCAACTATCTTCGAAGAGAATAAAGATCAGAGTATGTAGCAAATACAATTCGCCGCATATTAGATTTTCTCAATATATAATCACCGCTCCTCGTGGAACTCGTCCCTAGAAGGGGGGGTAATGTCACGGACATACATATAATTACCTATATGAATAGATAAAAGTATGTAAAAGTAGATAAAAGTAGGTTAATTGTGTAATATCTTCTAGAAAAGCTTCTTAGAAGCTTCATAGACGCTGCTTTGACTTTATAGGAGTCTATAGTTGACTTTTAGGTTAGAAACTTGGTCAATAAGTTAGCCATGTGCCACACATGTTGGAAGCTTAAAGAACAAGCTAACTACGTGATTTATCCATAGAAAACTTGCCTTGCAAGCAAAGGCATGTGGACTAGAAAGTCAACATATATTGGAGGTCTTATAGAACATCGCCACGTGGCTTCTAGTTAGATAGTATATATAGAGGCAAGAGTGAAGCCCTCTTCACTCTTGTCAACTCCTTTCTTGCTTCTAGTCCAGGTTCAAGAGTCTTTAGTTTCTTGTCTTGTGGCAATAGCCATTCCAGTTTCCTTTTAATATACCTACTTGTTTATATTTTGACTTATTATATCGAGATAGCCTTTTGGTGTATATTTTTTCTCATCGAGTCTTTGTCCTTGACATTTGGCTTCAGGAAAATTATTTTTTGTTGATCAAAAGATGTGTCTCTATCTTATAGTTGATCTTAACTACTAAGAATTTTCTTAAATGAAAAGCTATTAGATGATGTTTATTATCTGTTTCTATTTGTGATAATATAGCATTCAAAGCAAAGTCCGATGCATTTATTTCTATAAAAAATGGCTTAAAAAAGTTAGTACAATACAAGATTGGTAAAAAAATAAAAGCTATCTTCAAAGCTTCAAATGTTGCTTCTACTTCTTGATTCCATTGAAGTTTGTCTTTACAAGTCAAACGTGTAAGTAGAGCTGCAACTTGAGAGAAATTCTTCATAAAGATCTAATACTAGTTGGAAAATTCCAAAAAATATTTGACATCTTTTATTATTTTTGGAATCTTCCAATCCATAATAGTTAGAACTTTCTTAAGATCCATTATAAATACATCATTTGAAATGATGTATCTTAAGAAGTTGACCTAAGTATTGTGGAATACACACTTTTCTATCTTGACATAGACTCTATCATCTCTTAGTTTTTGTAACACATGACAAACATGAAGTTTATGTTCTTCTATATTCTTAGAATAGATTAAAATATCATTTAGATAATAGATAAAAAATTAATTAAAAAAATCTCAAAAAACATCATTCATTAGATATTAGAAAAATATTGGTGCATTTGTAAGTCGAAAAGGCATGATGTTGAATTCAAAATGTCCATATCTTATTCAAAATGTAGTCTTCCATTCATCTTGTTCTTTGATGCATACCACATTGTATGCTCTTTGTAGATCTATTTTTGTATAAATCTTAGCTTAATACAATTGATCAAAAAATTTGGATATCAAAAGTAGCAAATATCTATTCTTGATAATGATTTTATTGAATCCTTGATAGTCAACACTCATCTCCAATGATCTATTCTTTTTCTTTATAAATAAAATTGAAGCTCCTCCTAAAGATTTAAAATGGCATATGAAGTTCTTAAACAAATTTTTTTTTCAGTATACTCTTTGATTTTAGCCAACTCATTTTGTAATGAATTGTAAATTGTTCCAAATGGTAGTTAAGCTCCTTCTTGAAGGTCAACTGAGTACTCATAGGAATGATGTTTCAGTAGAGTATTTGCATTCTTCTTCTCAAATACATCTTAAAAATCTTAATATTGGCTTGAAATATCACTTAAAGTCTTCTCACTATTAGAAACAAGTGTGGCATAAATGACATAAGATAATCTTTTTTTTGTACCATGCAAGAAAGCTCTTGTAGCTATAAATATAGATATAATTATACTAGACTTATGATTTTCTACTTAATCAACTATATTCTTAGTTATATTTTTAGAAAAGTCAAGACTATAAGAAATTCAATTCATTTTTGGATTATATTTTTTTAGCTATGATAAATCTAAAATGATTGGATTAAAAGAAGATCTAATGATATTAAATATTAAAAAGCTACTATGACCATTAGTTGTTACTTCTATAGGAAGGATTTTATGGATAACATTTCTTAAAGACAATGGACAATCATTTATGACTTCTACATCAATAAGTTTAATTTTTTTTACTAAAAGTATGTTATGTCTTTTAGCAAATTCTTCATCTAAGAAACACACTGAGATTCTTGAATCTAATAAGATAGAGGCTTTGTGATGTTTAGGTCGTAAAATAATATTTATTATAAAATAAGAAGTGGGTTCTGAAGAGAAAATGGGACCTTTACTAGGTATTGTACAAGGTTCCAATCACACGGTTCTTATTGTAGGTAGACAAATTTTTTTTTGACATACTATCTTTTTTGACAGTCCTACTCTTCATTTTGTGATTGTGTTGCTTCTTTGGAAAATGTTGAGTAATGTACTTAAGTTTTCTATAATATAAGTACAATCCTTTGTAACTACGATGAGTTTTTTTTTTCTCAATAAGAAGTTTGAAACGTACTACATCAATTTGTATATCTTCTACTTCTAAATATATATATATATATATATATATATATAGAGAGAGAGAGAGAGAGAGAGAGAGAAGAAGTTGATATTATCATTAAATTATAGTAATATTGAAGTACACTTGTATGACTTTTAGATCAAAATTTAAAAAGTCAATTATCATACCTTATAGCAAAGTCAATTGTTTAACTCAATGTTTTAGGATCAGGTAAGTTGAGCATTAATTTTTTTACTTCATATTATAATCCGTAGAGAAGTTGACAAACAAGTGCAATATCATCCTATTTGATATCAGTTGCAAGTTGACAAAACTGTAAAGCATATAATATTACCAATCAATTATTTTTTCACAAAATACGGATCTTATTGATTACAACACAAATTGCATCATGTTTTTCATACATAGATTGAAACTTTGCCAAAAAAACCTCAAGATTATCTAATATTAGATTTCATCATTCAAAAAAAAATAAAAATCATGATAATATTGAACTTAAAAAAAGTCTATCAATGAATCTAATTTGCGATCCTAGAGTTGAATAGCTTTGAAATTGAAGTTCAATTACAAGTAGTATTTGATTGATAAATCTTCAAAACTTGGATCTTATACCATAAAACTTCTCGAGCAATGCAATCCTGGGTTCTCTAATATCAGAAGGATGTTCCACCATAGGAGAAGAGACATGATTTGGTGTAGATGTTGAAGCAGTTCCAATCATCTCTATATCTTTGCTTTCTACCATTTTTATTACTCTTTGTGGTGGTAATTAAGTTGATACATTATAAGTATTAACTTCTTTAATTACTTTTACATTTAAATCATTGTAATTTTTATTTCAAGAAGCTCTATAATGATAAAAGTTTAAAAAAAAAGATGTTTAATATTACTCAAGATAAATAGAAGAAAAAAATTAAAACAAAGAAAAAATATTAAAGACAATATCAGTTTAAAAGAGGGTAATCTGCAACTCTTAATATGCTCAAGTCTTATGAAGAGAAAAAAAAATAATCCACTCTTAATGAAGAAAAGACTAAGTTTTGATATTGTAATGACTCTTGTTAATCTATCAAGGACGAGAATTTGATGAAAGTAAATAATTAATAAGACTCTCTCAAAGAAATATGAAAAAAATAGAAATAGAAAAGTATGTATATTTAAGAAGAAACTAAAATTTCTATTGCCAAAAGACAAAGAAATTAGAGACTCTTAAAACTAGATTAGAAACAAAAAAAGAATTGGCAAGAGTGAAGAAGGCTTCTTTCTTACCTATATATATACTATGTACCTAGAATTTATGTGGTGACATTCTATAAGACCTCCAAATATGTGTTGACTTTGCATGACATGTATCTTAACTTGTAAGATAAGTTCTCTATATAGATTCCACATAGTTAGCTCATTTTGCAAGCTACAAATACATATGGCATGTGGTTAGCTTATTGACAATTTTTTTAATCTACTAATCAACTTTAAACTTATATAAAGTCAAAAAAACATCTAAGAAGCTTTTAAAAAGCTTCTTTAAAGATATTATGAAATTAATCTATTTTTACTTATTTATATCTATTCATATTATCTAGGTCATAATTACAATATATATATATATATATATATATATATATATATATATTGTGGCAATACATGTAGAAGTTATAGATAATTATTTATTATCTTTTAGAAATATTATCCATGAAATTATCATATTATGTATAAAAATTAAATATTATAATAACTTAATAATATTTAATATAATTAGATTTTCTTTCAATTCAATCATTTTTAAAGTAATTTGGCTAAAAAATTATAATCTTAATTTATTTAATAATTTAATCCATAATTTTATTAGCTAAGTATAAATCTTTACATTTAATACAATCAAATCTTTAATGGTAGATATGCCACATCTATTTTTTTATGGTAAAAAGACTTTAAGTGGCATTCTAAGCTAATACAAAGATTATTAAGATATTTTTGGAAAAAAAAATGTATGTAGACTTCTAAAACATTGTCTCTATGACTATTCCATTGATCTTCAAGAAAGAACTTAAGTACCATTCAAAACAAATTTTAGCTTATCATATAATAAGTTGACTGCACTCAAGGAATATATTGATAAGAATATGATTGAAAACTTTATATGCCATTCTAAACCTCCAACTAGAATTCTTATGTTATTTATAAAGAAAAAGACAAATCTTTATGGATGTATGTAGACTATCAACAATTCAATAAGATCACCATCAAAAATAGATATTTTTTACTTTTAATTTCAAGACTTCTTGATATATTCAATCAAGCAAAAATATATATTAAAATATATCTACAAGGAACATACAATCTAGACCACATAAAAGAAAGAGATGAATGGAAGATTGGATTATAAACTAGGTATAGAAATTTCAAATATACTTTTATACCTTTTGGGTTCATAATTGTATTAGCTATTTTTTAATTTTTAATAAATAATATATTTTATAATTTTGTTAATGATTTTGTTATTTTTTATCTAGACAATATTTTAATCCATTCTAAAAACATAAAACAACATGAACTTCTTATTCATAATGCATTACAAATATTTAAAGATGTAAGTTTATATGCCAAAATAAAAAAGTATATATTTTATACTACTCAAGTTGACTTTTTATAATACATTATTTCAAATAATAGCCTTATGATGGATCTTAAAAATGTATAGATTATTATAGATTAAAAGATTTTAATAATAACTAGAAATGTACATTGATTGTTAGAATTTGGTAATTTTTATTGGATCTTTATGAAGAATTTTTTTCAAGTTGCAACTTCACTTACATGTTTGACATGTAAAGACAAATTTGAATGGAGTAAAGAAGTTGAAGCATTGTTTGAAGCTTTGAAGACATCATTTAATTCTACACCACCTTGTATTGCATTGATTTCTTCAAATTCTTCTTCATAGAAACAAATGTATTAGATTTTGCTTTAATATAGCATTATCAAAAATGAGAGCAGATGACAAACTCTACCTAGCACCTTTCTATTCCAAGAAATTTTTAGTAGCTAAGATCAACTATGAGATTTCCAATAAGACCTTCTTATAATTATAGATTTATTTTAAAAATGACACCATTATCTAAAAGATACTTCCATTCTAATTATTATATATAGAGATTAGAAGAATCTTAAATATTTTATTTCAATATCTATTTTGAATTGTTGCCAAGCTTATTAGAGTATATTTTTATTAAAATTTGATTTTAAGATCTGTTACCAATAAAAAAATAAATAAAAAAAAAAAAATTGTTAGCCATCTTTTCTAAATATTCCTATTATGCATAAAATAAAAATAAAAAAATAAGTTGCTTTTGATTAATAAAAAATAAAATGAAGCTAAAGCAATTTCATCTTTGAGCAATAAAATCAACATTGATTGTTGATTCAATCTTCCTAAGCAAGTTTAATCTAGTATATCTTCTAATCTTCTTATTCATAATATTAAGAATAATTTTTTAAAGTTTCATGATACTCCTAAGTTTAAGTTCAAGAATAATCTATTACAGTTTGAAAGTCACTAATATGTTTTAGAAGGTGAAAAACAATTACATGTTCTTCAAGCTTGTCAAAACTTTCCAATAATAGGATATTCTAAATATAATAAGATTTTAAAGCTAATCTTTACAAATTTTTGGTAGTCTCAAATGTAGAAGTCAAAGATTTTGTACAATCATATAACATTTGTTTAAAATCAAAAATCCTTTGTCATCAACCTAATAGATTTCTTTAGCTATTATCAATTCTAAAACAAATATAGCCTTTTATTTTTATAAATTTTATCTTAAACCTTTCAATTTCAAGGCCTTATGATTCTATATTTGTGATAGTAGACTATTTCACCAAGATAGTATATTTTGTATCTTCTATAAAATCTATCATAAGTGAAAAAATAACTAAGCTTTTTCTTAATAATATGTATAGCTATCATCTATTGTCAGGACATATTATATCATATAGGGAGATTCAATTTGTACCAAGGTTTTGGAATAATCTTTTTAAGATTGTAAAGATAGACATAAAACTATCTTCAACTTTTTATCCTCAAACTAATAGACAAATGAAACTCGTAAATCAAGTTTTGGTGCAATATAAGAGGTGTACTATCAACTACTAACAAGATAATTAGACAATTTTTTTCCCATTGGCAAATTTTGCTTATAATAATATAATATATTTATTCATTAAATAAATATCTTTTTTTGCTAATTATGATTATCATCCATGACTTGATACTTTTGACTTTTTAAAAGTTGATAATCTTACAATAGAAGATTTAATAAATTATTTATCAAAGCTACATACAACAATAAAGATACAATTAAAAAAAATTCAATTGAATCATGTTGTTTTCATGATGTACCAACCATGTTCATGTCATCTTCTTATTTACTTGGTTAATTGTTTTGTTCAATTGTTATGAGGCAAGTTTCAATTGTTTTAATACGCATCATGTTTTTTCAATGCTATTTCCAAGTCACTCGAGTTATGGCGATGCCTGGAGGAGCAGAGACGCTAGGGGTCGGGGCTTGGCGAGCAAGCACAAGGGCTTCTGGCGGAAGCTCATGAAGCTGTAATAGTCCACCATGTCCACCACCACCGCGTCTCCTTCTCCGCCTCCGCTCTCTCTCTCACTCGTCGCCGTCTCCCACTCGAAGCATTGCAGCAGATTCGCCAGCATCGACGTCACCATCGTGTTGCCCAGTTGTTGCTCCGGACACATTCGTCGCCCTGCGCCGAACGGCATCAGTTGGTAGAAGTCGTTCCCCGCCACTGGATCCACCTCTGGACTCCTCACAAACCTGGTGGGGTCGAACTTGTCTGGATTCTCGTACACGCTGGGGTCGCGATGGATGGCGAAGATGTTCACGATCAGTTCTGTGTGGGCCGGAAACTCGCACCCCGAGATCACGCACGACTCGTGTGATTCATGGCGAACAGAGAGTGGCGCGGACGGATGCATTCTGTAATTCTCCTTCACGATGGCTTGCAGAAAGGGAAGGTTGGGGATGTCCGATTCTTGGACCAGGCGGTCTTGCACGACCGCATCCAGCTCTGCTTGGGCTTTCTTCCTGATGTCGGGATTCGCCATTAGCTCCGCCATCGCCCATTCTACGGTGTTGGCGCTCGCATCTGTTCCCGCATTCAGCAAGCCCTGAAGCATATCCAGTGGTCATTGTTGTTACCACTGATAAAAACCTACACACCAACTTCTTGCTTGTGTTTAAGCGGCGCGATTGATATCTTTGACATCAGGTGGGACAGAGAGGTTCTCACCACAACGAGGGATACTATGTCTCTGTCAGGAAGCCGATCACCATCATCGAGAGATGTTTTCAGCAACACATCGATGTAATCTGGCACGTAATCTGTGTCGCTGGGGTACATTTTTTGCGCTCGCTCCCTGTGCTCGTCTACTTGAAAGATGTTGCCAACGAGCGACGCGCCGAGCGCACGTAATCCCTGCATCTCTGACACCCAACCTTGCAACTTTGTGACGAAGCTCAAGTAAGGAACATAGTCGCAGATCATGAAGTCCCCGTTTACCACAAAGGTGCGCCGCAACATTTCGTCGAAATCTCGCTTCTTCTCGTCATTGTCAACGCCCATTTCAAAGATCCTTTTGTTAGAGAGCATCATGGTCATATTATTGGCTGTCACTGAAGTGAGCCAGCTCTTGAGATGAATGGGCTTGCCCTTGTGGGAGTCCTCCACAAGAACTTTCAACATGTAGTGAATTTCCTTTCTTCTGATCGGCTCATGTGAAGCATGCACAGCTGGGGAGAACAACTGCGTGTTTGCAATTCGTCTAAGACGGCGCCAGAAAGGTCCATAAGGTGCGTAGCCCAGGTTTCTGTAAGCACCTGCTGTAAGAATGTTGAAGGCAAGCGTCGGCGGTCGCGATGCGAAAGTGGCATCGTGCTTGCGGAAAATCTCCTTGGCCGCCGCAGCTGTCGAGACTACCAGACATGGCTTTTGGCCTGCTTGCACTCTCGACATTAGCGTTAGTGTTACAGCTGTTCGAAGTCGCCATGAATCAATCGCACATGACAAACGCAAGCAATTCCAAGCCAGTGCGTCAGCCAATTCGCCCATATGAACCAAACGCAGACATACCTAGTTGAAGATACATGAGACCTCCATACTTGAGGGCCAATTTCCGCAGAGATTTTGGGCTTCTGGGACCCGAGCAAGAGTGGCAAGTTTCCAACGATGGGCCACGGCCAAGGACCAGGAGGAAGCTTCTTTCGGCGCTGATACACCATCGCAACATATAGCACCGCAATCGTTGCAATCGCTGTCACCAGAATTGTCGAAGTTGAGTGCAGGCCTCCATCTTGTTGCTGCAACCGATTGCTGCAAGATTGCAAACTCTTGAAATCCATGGCGAGCTGGATAGAGAGGGGGTTCCCTTAGCAAGCTTGGCTACAAAGCAAGGAAACTGCAATGCTCTCAAGATCAGCTTAGCAGTACAATGGAGACAAGGTATGTGTGAGGATCCATGTGTTCGCCAAAGCCAACATTGTGATGTTCTGGCAGCAGGAAATAAGCTCGAAAGCTTCGTGGCAGAGTGTGTATTGTTGAAATCGAGGTGGCCGGTGGTACTGACATAGTACCTCTATTGTCTTTGTCAGGATATGCTTTTCAGTTCTGTCTGTAAGTAGCTACAGCGACTACGTGACGCAAGCTCTGAGTGGAGAAATTCCATCAGCGAAACTTTTGTAGTCTTCGTGTTCTATGTAATGCTGAGATGGGGTCCGGCGGTCCAGATGTGCTTATATAACTTGGAGGCAAGTTCCACGTAGGACTTTATTTCTTTATGACAACAAAAGTTGCGCTGAAATGTTAGTACTTCTGTTCGATACATTGCGTTGAAAGATCATCAGAAGTGATTTCAAAAACTACAATTCGCCACCTAACGAGGTGCTGTCAACATATCTTGATTCTAGCATTATTTGCTTCAAGGGTATGAGCATAGTGTTAAGGCAATGGACACAACCTTTGATTTTGGAAGAAATATTGATATCTTATCTGGATTGGAAACTACAGTGTCGTCATCAGACACGTGAGTTTGTTTTGTAAACGTATAACAATGTCGGGCGCGGACGAAGAAGCATAATGTAGAATAGGACAAAGTAGGCACAAGCATGAAATTACGAAACATTCGCTAAGAATTACCTTTAAAATTGGTGTTTTGTGATATTGATATTCTGTACCTAACTACATAGAATTACATACATAAATTCAGATTCAATATCTGAAGTTATCTCTTACAGAAAATATTTTTTACAACTTGTGGCCTGTAATTTTTTTTGATAACATCTCCATTATTCCTGGATTAACCTTTGTTGCTTAAAAATGGTTATCTACATGTGTTTTGGATTTTTCATTAAGATGAATTTATGCTTTTATGTTTTTTAAAAACGGGAAAAATGAATGTCTTTTTGTTATAATTGGATGAGCAATTGGATATGATTACTGCAAATTGTTCTCTTACCACAACATCTACAGTTTTGCATTATTTATTTATTTTTACACTAATACATGTTTATGTAAAAGCATGATTACATGACAAAAAACTATCAATGGTGGAGGATAAATAACAATATCAACGATTGAAGCAATGGTATACTTTAGATACTATTGAAAGCTGATGTAGAAATATTAATACATTCGTTCCCATGTTTCCACATTCTGTCGTTCCATGGTTCCCTAGTTCCTATATTCCCACATTCTCTGATTCCTTTGTTCCCCAAGTTTCATGCATTCTCCAAGTTCCCTTCTTCACATTCAATTAAAAGACTTCTTTGCGTCTTTGTGTTCCACCTAAACAGTCTTATATAATAGATATATATTTATTAAAAATTTAAAGTGTTCTATAATATCATCTACAAACCATGTCACCAATTTTAACATAACCAAGAATAAAATGACTTTCTTTCCTTTTAAAGGCAAACTTCTATAGACTTGCAATGAATTGATATACATTACTCTTAGTCTGTCTAGACCTAATGTGATGAACAACTCATTTTACTTGTATTTGAGAAATATGATTTCAGTACCAAATTTTTGCCGATATTGTAAAAACTCATTCAACTGCCACACATGTAAGACAAAATAATGTGATTCTTTAATAAATAAAAAACCAGAGAGTGATGGAAAGTTGAATTATAACTTCATATTGATATTGATAAGCATATGGGTGTTAACAGTGTCACTTCGAAAATCACAAAGTACCAAAGCAAGACCACCACCAAAAGTAGTTGAGTGATACAAAAAAGAAAAGTCAACAGAATAATGCCATTTGATCTTGAAGATATATTTATAGAAAAATATCAACATTTCATACAGGATTATACATAATAAAATAGTTACATAATCCATTAATTTTATTTTAAGAATATATCACGTAAATACATTTTCAAATAAAAAAAGCTAGAAATAATAGCAATTAAAACTGAAAATACTTGGAAAGCTGGAGGCTCACCCATATATTTCATACCTCAATGGTTTGAGCACCAGATATTTTTCAAAAATATTCTCCACTTTATTTATTTATTTCTTAATTTTATGCTACTGGGAACCAAGAACGTTTTCATTGATAGTTCAAATTGAAGGAACAGAATGGAGTCTATTCCTTTGGAAAGTTCTTATCCGTTTTCAACAATTATTTTTTAGTGTATTCTTTGAATATAAACTCTAATGCCTGTGAAGAAAATAGAAAATTCTAAACAAGTTGTGAATGAAACAATGATCAAGGAGTTGGTAAATGAAATAAAATAAACTTATCATCATTATAGTTATTTAGAAAATCACATTTTTAAAACTTTCATAATGTTGTGCAAAGTATGCACTTCACCACTATAATATATATATATATATATATATATTTATTTATTTATTTATTTATTTACACGTAATAATTTGAACAATGCACTTTTAAAAGAAAATTAAAATCCAATATTTGATCAAGTCCATGCATATAAAGGCAAGTTTTTAAAGTAAAGGTAAACAAACCCATCACAAACAAGCAATAATACATTCTCTCTACTAATCAAGCACCATTATTCAAACATCAAAGCACTCTTCATGAAGCAAGATAGCTTCCAAAAGTGCTAGTCTTCCATCCAAAAAACACTACTTGTATTTCCAAAAAAGAAAAGAAAAAATTAAAAATATAATTGCAACCTTTGATACTCCACATTACAGAGAGTTCACATTCAAGCCGAAAACCGGAGAGTTGTGAAGAAACACATTAAAAATGGTAGCTTAAGGAGGGCCACTCTTTAAGGGAGGATCCTCACCCTCTAGGCCACCTTCCCATTCACCATCGCCTCCGTCTCGCGCACTCCATCGCGATGCTCGTTGTCATCACTCACCAGATTGCTTGCCTGGGCGTGCTGCAACAACAAATCGCACGCCCACAGCCATCTCGCAGCACCACCATGCCGCTGTGGTCTTGCATTGCGGCGTGTGACATGATGCACTCTGGTGGCTCGTCGACGATCTCTTATCTGGTCTCTTATGCGCGTTTCTGAGGTTCGGTCCACAGCCTCAATCGACAAGACGGATCCGGATTCGTCAGCACAGTCTTGTCGTGTATGGAGGCTATTGATGTGTACAGGGTTTGTTTCGGATGCTCCGTAGTGGGGAGTGTGAGGACGGAGGGACTGGCGGTAGGAAGAATGTTTGATACCCGCCTTTGTAACATGGTTTCGGTGTTGAGCACCTGCACGTCCTCGCCTTGGGTTACGCCAGTCGGAACTGTGAGCGGTTACTCGCTTAGAATTGAATCACGTGCTAGTGTGTCTAATTCTTGTTTTGGAATTCGTTTTCCTCGACGTAGCCATTCGATATGGATCTTGCCTCCACCACATTGTTCCAAGGGAGATGGCGACGAGCACGAGGAGTCTTTCTCCGAGAGCTCTGAAAACTCGAGTTCCTGGCAACACAGTCAAGATGACCTTGTGGGTCATGGTGGTGTCGGATCGCCACTGTCCAACTCACCAGATGAAGCGGAGCTGAATAGGTTGAGGCGAGAAAATTCGGAGTTGCGAGGTTCTCTTGGAGAGTTGTCGAAGTCTCTTGCGTCGGTTTCTGCCGCTTTATCTGAAGTCTCACGAGCTGTGCAGCTTGTGACTATTGCAGTAGGCTACGGACGCCCGGCAGATGGAGTTGATTTGACAGAGGCTCCTCCTGCTGTAGAGATGACCGAAATTCCGCCTGAAAAGACAGCTGAACAAGTACGCAGCATCTTTCTGATTCGTTTTTGCCCCGCTTGCTTTCTCCTGCTGCTAGGCATGGTGAATTGACCTAATCCTTTGAATTTGCGTAAGTAGAATCATTGTGTAATGCTCGTGTACTCTCTGAGACTTCGCGAAATTCTCAATGGAAAGTACTTCCAATTGATGAAGGTGGTTATTGGCATCTTTTGAGACCTTGGTCTAGAATTGGAAGTAATGTAGAACTAGGGTGTTTGCCAGAATCTTGGATCCCGCAGCTTGTGTGGAGTTGGTTATTGCTACGAATTTATGGGCAGTTTAGACGCCAGGAGCGTGCCGAATATGCTTTTGTTTATCAAATGTGTTTACATATCACAAATTGTGTTTCATCAAGCTGGAACATCGCCGTTTTGCCACAAAATGATTTACTGAGGCCCCAGTCTGTGTTTTATCAGGAGCCACAACCGCTACCAACTGGCGCAGGAATTCCAGAAATTACAGATATCCCTCAAATTGAAGATCCTGTAGAGAGACAGCTAATGGAGCAGAATGTCAAGGCTCATAAGATAGCATATAAGATCCAGCAAGTATTTTTCCAGGCTCGAATAGAAGGCTTAGGAAAACCCTTTCAGGTACTCTCAAGTTGTCCTTTCACAAAGTCACGCTTTGTTTTCCACAACTACAAGCTGTGTGCCAGTTGCACCTCAAACTACGTAGGACTAAGAGTAGCAGGGATTCGATGAAAATTGTTGGGGGAGTGGATTCGATACCTTCACAGCAAGAACCGACTATTGATTAAGCAAGAATTGATTGGCACTTGCATCCTTTACTGTTGAATTCAGCTTGCGGCAGAAGATTTTGTAACAAATTGTATGGAGGCACACACGATGGGAATTGGACTGAAAGAGCTACAGTTGCAGCTAATTTTATTAGAAGGGTCCCTTACAGGTGCATTTTCGATCCGGAATCAACGATACTCGGATGATCCAATCATGAGCGAGGTAATACAGGCGTCGGCATTTTCTCTTGTTCAAGTTGTTCTTGCTGCCAATTCCTTGTAGAAAAGTCCTCAGTAATTTCTGCAAAGAAAGTTTTAGTGTTTTTCGGTTGATGAATGATCCTCTAATGTGATTCACAGTATTTAAAATGATTGGAACTAAATGTGAGTCATAGATGGTTGAAACTGAGAATTTAAATTGTGACTCTATGTTTAAAGCTAGGTTGATATCATTTGTCATACTTCGCCGTTGTTCCAAACTGCATTTCTTTCCATCGTCATTTTACAACCAAAACTTGAAGCGACTGGTATAGATTTAGAGCTTAAATCATATTTGCGAAGTGCAGGAGAGTAGGCTGCGATCCTCATGGGTCCAACTTATCTATTCGACACTGGCTGAGGTATGCAGTCTGTCATATCTTTCGACATAATTTAACCTCGTTGTTGATTTTGCATCGTAACATCCTTGCATTTTGGTAAGAATGCGAGAGATTGATAGTTCAGAGTCCAATTCATGTTTCATTGGATCTCTAGATGGCGTCAATTAACTGGTTTTCCATGCTTTGCGTTCACCTGTTTCAAGGTCAAAGCAAGAAGGTCTCGGCTTGAGCCTGAAGCTAGCAAAGAGAGGGAAGAACCTGGCCCTTCATATGATTTCGTCAAGCAAGTAAGCAATAAATGACTAGGTTTCTTATATTAATATCTTACCAATTCAAGTGGAACTAGGATATTTGAAAGTGGTGCCGGATTTCGACTCACTGCATATTCTGCACCCTTGAAATATATCCTCTGAAACTTTAATGAGCCACGGAATAATTAGTGATCTATCTGTTTGTTACAGTTGGTGATACTAGCATTTGAGCAAGGCTACGATATTGAGCGTCTTAAACTTGAGCAGGCGAGTTCCTTTAAAAATATATCTATATTGATGTACTAATCTGGTGTACGTACCGACTTTGTGATTCGTTCTATCCTAATCCTTCATATATGATACCCAATTATATTTTGGATGGTCTTATTGTTTTCAGAAGTTGAGTTTACTGTAAGCAAAGGTAGCTTGTTATGTCTGAAAAGGCCGCTTGCTCAGGATGAACTCTTCCCAGTAAAACTCAGAAATTGAACTGTAGGTACTTATATAAATTATTGGGTTCAAAGAAGTTGGGTTGTTTGGATCTCTTTATTTACACTCATAGTGTGCTAATATTTGAATTTGTTTGTCTGCAGAATATGTCAGGCCCTTCAATGTCGGGTGCGGTGAAAACCATGCGGCAGTGCACTTACTTGGTTTTTCTAACGTTGCAAAAGGCAATTAATGATGCCTTGTAAATGGTTACTGCTGCTTCAGTGACCACTCTGTAACCTTGGTTGACTAAGATGTTTGGTACTTAAGAACCATTTTCGCTTGTAATGCAGGCACTTCTTTTAAGACTGTTGAGGTATGCTGTTCATGTACTTATCCTGCGGTTTGTGGTTTCACCAAGCTGTCCAAAAGTTATATCCACCGGTCCTAAGATTCAATTAGACTTGGTTACGTTTAACCCACTGGTTTCACGATGTATAAACGAAGAGAAAACTGCTATGCTAGTTGATTGATTCTTTGCTTGGAGTGCACTCAGTTGCCCTCGTCATGTAGTAATTGTCTTTATTACAGAGTTATAAATATGTCAAATAGACTTATTTTACTCGTACAGGGTACATTGTCTTGACCGTATTTTGCAGATACTCTTCCGTACCCAAATTTGTGTCCTCCGGGACACTGTCAACGAGACACCTAGTAAACGAGTTTCAAACTCCAATCATGTTTGATATTTTCTTTCGGACAGCACATTATTAACTGAAGGCATAATGACTTGGCTCAAATAAAGAGTGCTGAGCGCATCTATGAGGATGGTACTGAGGGTAAAGGCGGTTAACTGACGACCTTGTCCAAGGCACTGATCTATCTGGTGTGAACATACTTGGCCGTGGTCGTCACTGTGCATCGAATCAAGGAGTTGATTTTGCACCATTTGAGGATTGAGTGCAGGTTATGGCAGGATTGGGTGCACTTTGTTGGGTAGTTATCCGAGTCTCGAAGTTTTGTAGCATGCCGAAATGGGTACACACCAGGGGTGGATCTTTTAATACATCGTTGCTAAAGTCAGGAGTATTGTGCATGAGACTAGTCTTGTCGCGTACCACCCTGATTCTCATCCATGCTGTACGCGTTCTGCTCTGCACGAGCAAATCGGGAAGTTCTTACAGCCTCTAATGAGATCGATTGAAACTTATGAGGCTGCCAAGTACTCTTCTGGTGGACATGCAACATGTCGAGAGAATATCAGGAGGAGCGCCATCGGTCACTTGGGTGAGGCAAGACTCGACCTCCATCTCTAATGGCTTGTGGGCTGAAAACGTGATGGAAAATTTTGATGCCATCCAATGGGAAAGAGAATGAAAGGGTTAGGAGTATGATTCAAAATGAAATTCTGTACACAGAGTTATGTCGGCAAGCATGCAAAATTTGAGGTATGAATGGAATGCCGAAGCAATTAAAACGCTTGTTATTCCACTGAACTGAAAAGGCTTCAACCGTAAACGAACACCCAGAACTAAAGGGTTTCCAAAATTTATCATGCCAACCAAACGTGAGGCTTGGAGCCTGTGATGATCTAAGCTAGGATAATAATCTTCACCATCAAATGGATGACGGAATTAAATTTGATTAGTAACTCCAGAGGTGCGGCTCCCAGATTGTCGAACCCTCCTCGCCATCAGTTTCAGTGGCATGCTCTGGAGCCGGCGGTGGGATGCACATAGCATCGCACAGATTTGTAAATCCGATTGTGAACATGTCTTCTGAATCAACAAACAATAGTTGCTGGACGCCGGAGGAAGAGGGCGGATTGTTCTCGCCTCCGGTCGCATGATGTTTCAGATTCTCCATCGATTCTGTGTCACTTGTACACATGCTGCTGTATCTACTTTGTGTCCCTGCAATTTCGCTACTTCTAGACTGAGGGTTGCTGGTGCTTACTATGATTTTATGAAGGTTTGCTTCTTCCCCTTGCTTAGTCGAAGAGGATGGTTGGTAGGATTTACTACCGTCTGAATTAGATATCAATCTTTGCGATGAACTTCCTCCTACTCTGCCTAGTGTGAATGTGGTACTTTTTGACGTTTGCCTTAACTTCTGTTGTGAGCCATGCTGCTGGTGATCCTCATCACCTTTCGGTGAGGAAGACAGAGCTGATTGTGATGGCATCGCGCCATACACATCCATCTCACTTGGAAGTTGTGCGAAATTGTTGGCTGCGATAGTGGCTGCTGCCTGGATGGACTTGTCGGTAAGGTCAGCTGGTCGTGGAAGTGAGGCTGCCATCTTTGGAAAGTTCAAAAGCGCACCGTTCCCTCTTAAGGCCAAAGCTGCTGCAGTGCAGAAAGTTCCCCCGTCCCCCACACAATGTCTTACATGGTTAGTCATGACGGGGACTTGGTCAGTCCGCTTTATTTCCAGATGGAAGAAAAATCAAACAAAATCAATCCAAGTAGGAAAATACCACAATCATAAGCACGTGCTGCCATCTCTGCGGTCGCGAAACTTCCTAACCAGATACGGGATTTATTCTTTGGTCGCCGGATTTCAGTGACCCAGATGCCCCATGGCCGCTTGCGAACTCCTCGGTAGATTGGGTGACGTGTATCACCCTCGAGCTTGGCCTTCTTGCGCACTTCCCTCTCTTCTCTCTTAGACAACGTGGGACTCTCTACGCGCTCGTTGGAATCGTCCTGCTCGTCGGCTCCCGAGTCAACACCTGCGTTACCGTCCGGAGATCGCTCTTTCCCAACCCCATGAGGGTTTCCCCCGGCATCTGACATGTTGCATGGAGCGCTCACAGCTGCACCAGCGTCGATATCGAATCAAGCTCCAAACTACACGAAACTAGCTGCTCAAATTTTCCGGTTACATGAATTTAGTACTCATCTGTACAGTACTGCCTCATGTCTCAGAGACTGCTCTCATCTCTCCATCGCAACTGACTTACAGTATGGCAGCAATATCATGAAGACATTGCCTGTTACGGTGTACTGAACAATACACTGAAGTGGAAAAGTGCACATTTAAAAGCAAAGTTGAGAATCTAAATCATATGCCTTACTGATCAGTAAATAGGGTTGCAAAACTTCCAAAGTTGAAATATGTTGTACGTCCATGCACTTTAACCTAGTTATGCTGGGGGAGATCACAGCAGCCAATCCTAACCTGTGATGTAATACGAGTAGTCTGTTGGAGGAGGAAGTACCCGATGAGCTAGTAGCTCGATGTCGTTCAGCATGGAGAGGGGCCCGGCCCAATCATGAGCTGGGATGGAGGCTATCCAGCATGCACTTGCTCCCATTCCACCGAAAATTACGATACCATTCTTGTGAGGATCATGTGGAAAATGGCCTTTTGTGGATCAAATCATCGAAGATGAGTCCAACAGCTCCAGCTTCACCATCTCTGATAAGATTTATCTGCCAATCACTGTTTCGCATCAATCTCTACGTCAACCCCGTCTATCCAATCCGCTACCCAAGTTATGCAAAACCATGTGGCACCCTGTTAGAGTCTACCATCCAAACTGTGGATCTAGCACACAATATCCTCCGAAACAGATTGAATCGAAAAAAGTTAATAGCTTGAAATGAATGCAGTCACCTTAAAAACAAGTGCGCAGATAACATTCACAAAAGAAGGTATGTATCAAGTGTAGCATAGTTATGACCTCAACCCGACGTATCTGCCTACAACTCGTCTAATTCGCGTTAGTGACCACAAAGATGTGCATGTAGACGACAATCTTGACAGCTTCGCATGCGCGTGCACATTTGCAACTTGGTTGTGACCGGGTTACTTTTGACAGCTGCAATCCTAAAGAATTCGTTGCATTGTGGCTGTGACCCCTTTTTGACAGCTTTGTATCGGCAAGAAGACCAGCACGGATATCAGGGACAATGTATTCCTCCATTATGTCACATGTTGAAATAGTTCCCGTTCAAAAGAGCGTGTGTGCGCACTGTACCATTTAATCGCTTGACGAATCTCTTCCGTAGACATGCCAACGAAGATGTTACGTAAATCAAGGGCGGTCAAACTGCAGCAGCTGCCAGCGAAGGCAACCAGCCAAGCAGTTCTAATGACCAGGTTCATTAGCCCATAGTCGCTGCAACGTGACGCACAATCCTCGTCACTGGTTCATAAAACTTAAAAACAAGGACTGCGTGGAGTAGATGTGTACAAGAGACTGAGATGCATACGCCGTGCAGATAGACGGACAGACAGATACCTGGCAATGCAATATTTCATAACTTCTCTTAACCACTGAGAGTGTCGACCTCCCACACCCATGCTCATGTTCTCCTGATGGATTGCCTGGTACACGATGGGACGTACGCATCTTAGCGAATTACCACAGATTCCGACAATTCAGCTCGCAGGCTATAGCACTTTAACAGAAAGCTCTAGGGGTCGATGTCTGAATGTAAAGAGTTATTTTCTTCGAACACTGATCACATTCAAAAAGTCAAGGATTCAGGGCTACAACCTATGAAATTCTACTCGTTTCCATCCAATGCGGAGTTGCTCTTTCGAATCCAGATCCTTGTGCCAAAGTGCGAGTCTACAAAGTTGCTGTCACCAAATGCAGAATACCGAAGCAACTGTTTCTAGATTGTTCAGTTTCGAATACCTCGTGATCGTTTAAAGTAGCGCTCCTAGGCGTACATTGATAGAAGCGTGCTCTTGATGTTCTATGGAAGTGTTTCCGATATGGACAGCGGCACTCTCTCGCAGTGATGAAGGAGTTGATCATAGGGAGAGCATCGTAGGCAGCGTTTCCTTCCTAATTCATTCGAGGACTACATGATTCGCACCTGTAAGGTGAGAAAATACCTGAGCTCCGAGAGCGCTGCAAAGGATACTTGGTGTTCTTTTTCTGGTCCGCTTCCCTGCACTCTACTCAAGTTAATGCTTCACGTTGCAGTGCTCTGCTTCCGAACCTAGTATCCCTCCTGAACCGCTTGAACGCCAACTA
Organism: Physcomitrium patens; assembly: GCF_059467195.1. Classification (NCBI taxonomy): domain Eukaryota; kingdom Viridiplantae; phylum Streptophyta; class Bryopsida; order Funariales; family Funariaceae; genus Physcomitrium; species Physcomitrium patens. Next base: position 2,318,990 of record NC_143434.1, on the reverse strand, counting down.
CATAGAATGGAAATTTGTGTCCATTTCTCACCTCCAGGTACACGTCTCTAAAGAGTTAAAGATCGCCTGCGAGTACCAGAGGTGCAGAGGGTGATCTGCCCATCCATACTAAAGATTATGAAACTCTCCTTCGATGCGTCGCAAAGTAAGCAAATTTGTTCCCCTGAAACGTGTTCTGAAGCTAGTTTCAAAAGTGCGGCTCGAAGCACTCAATTGTCGAAATGATGACTCGCATTTAAGAAGCCATACAATGTCAAATGTTCACATTGTGGAATTCCTCTTAGCTTCGCAGATTCCGAATACCATAATTACACAAAGTCTCGAAGTCGCAAGCAGACTGCAATGAGACAGAATCAACATATCAGTAGGTCCTGAGACCTCAATGCTCCCCTTCGGAACCTGAACAATATATAGACTTGTAAACTCTCTTCATTTCGATTGCTGAAATCCCCACTTGGCAAGTCTTGGACTGCTTACGATACAAAACGGCCGACGTGTTCATTCCTGTTCCACTTCACCTAATCGGAGCAGAATCGCTCCACGACATGCAGATTTTCGAATGAAATCTCTTCCACCCGTTGGCGACAGGACACCTCTGCAGGAGCGGGTTTGATTGATTTTGAGAGATCTGCCCGTACCCGCCTCTCCTCTACGCCAAAACACCCAGACGTGCCTGTGGGGGCTGTGATGCAGAGAGACTAAAGAGTGTGAGTTGACATCTGAATCGGAGACCAGATGTTGAACTCCAGCTCACACAAAATGTGTCAAGGCGCTACCACTACACTGGAGAGGCGCTGCAAAAAACCGTTGTTTCAGACTTCAGCAGACTCGTCAGACTCGGGAAGAATGCTAGAGTTTACAAGGTGAAGGACTATTGACTACGCATGAAATCCCCAAACGAAGTTGCAGGAAACGAGTGCCCAGGAAAGTAATAGACGAATCACTCTGACTAGCTCCTCCACAGTAAGTGCATCGACTGTTCGCAGATCGATCTCGACGTCTCCACAGCGGAGGTCAGAAGGGCAACAGCGGCATGGATCAATATCTCAACTCTACGAGACTCTCTGATTCAATGTCACGGGGGGGCAACGGATGCTACTGCTGCTACCGGAGAAGGAAAACCACAGAAACAACAAGTGTTGCAGAACCAGCTACAGATGTGGGACTTGACCACGTCGTTCCCGGGGAGTGATTGGCCACCTCAAAAGCCACAACAAAACAAGACAATCTAGGGTTACTCTTTCAAGGCAGGAACTCCTTGCGACACTCTAGCTGCTGTGACTGTCGAGCGACGTTAGCAGGGCCAGACCGTAGCTGGTGACTGCATACAGAGCGTATGTGAAAGAGCTCAATCCTACTGAAGGTCATCGCAAAGCATCCTGGCAAAACATGTGCGAGCGTGCCCTCGAGCGCCGTGCGTTGAGCTCATTCGTTGGCGCAAACCGGGGAACCGATGGTTTCTTACCTGCATCCGTAATGCTTACCCTACTGACTTTAATGCTGTCGACGCCGTTGTCAGTAGGCCTTTCTCTAATCTGCAGTCAAAACTCCCACTTCCTAGACCACGTAATTTCCTCCCCTCTCCCAAATCTTTCCCGGTGAACCCCTCCAATGGCCCACCTGCTAAAAGGTCAATCACCCAAATGCTGGTTTTTTTGATGGACGCTGACGCCTGCACTCGGGGTTTTGTGGCAACCCCACAAAACTGGTAGATACCCCGGTTCACCGGAGTTGTCTCCGTGGAGCCCTCCTCTCAAGCCCATCTTCCGTTTTTGGCACACAACCGACTCTTTCGACGATCCTTATTGGCTGGAATTTGATACCTGCCTGTGTCAGTTCATGCAACCGACAGCTACCAGCCCTATAACCACAAATTTACTCCGGGTCGTGCAAACTAAACTTAACCTGGGTTCCTTTTTACATATTTCATTGCTTGTTCACTGGGTTATTGAAATCAAAGTTGTAACACATGAACTTCAGAACTGAGCGCTTCGACATCAAGTTCTCTTGAATCCATTTGCAATTTTCAGTAGTGGTAGACAAAAAGCAGGGACTCATCTGAGAATCTTGCTGAAATGTGAACTTCATCGACAAACTTCACTGGATCAGGTGAATTTCATTCTCCTTATACACCCTGATGGAGTGGCTTGTAGCTAAATTTAGTATCGACTGTCGTTCACTCAAGCTATCCTGTGTGGAATTCTAATTATCCCATAAATTACACCTTTTCTTTAGAAATCTATAGATATTTTCTAATTACAACCAAGAATTATATATACGCGTGTGAATATATGTAGGTAAGTAAGTAAGTAAATAAATAAATAAATAAAGGAGAGAGATTTTAGCTTGGAAATTTTTAATGTCAAATGGTTTGAATTATTTGATTTTTACTGTACCATGAATAATCATTGAGAATGAATTTACGTTTCATCATATTAGAAGCATTTACTTTATTTTATTTCATGGATTGATAAGTCTTATTCACGTCAACAATCCTCATGTTTTGACAAAGTCAACTGTTCATTGAGAAAAAACCCTTAATGCACATTCCATATCCAAATACTACTATTTTCGTTTTTAGAAATTGTTTTTCAAATCCGTGAATCACAAAAGAGCTCAAAAATAGAGAATTTTATAAATAAAAAAATACACTAGAGAGGTATATATATATATATATATAGAGAGAGATGTGTGTTTAATTTGAATGATAAAGTACGAAACAAATTTAATCCTTTCAATGTTGTTCAAGTGTACACATGATATTGATTGATCAGCCAGATCCGAACAAGATGGGCATGCCATGAATGGTGATCGTCGGGATTGTGACTGTAGCAATTTAGCAAGGCAGACACAGATCAACCAAAATGACCATCCGGAAACACAACAGATCGTAAACTGATAATGCGATGATGGGGCAGGGTTCATAACAGACTTACATGTCAACACATCTACCTCAGCGGCGATGGAGCAGCGAAGTCCAAAGCAATGATATTCCTGAACTCAAGTTGTCACATCCACGATTTGTCCACAAAGAATACAGACAGATTTCGACGATAACCAGATTGTGAGAACAAGTCATGTAAGTCCCGCATCAACGACAGAGACGCTAACGTTCACAACAATAATTCAGAAGATCAATCACGAGTTGCTGCAACATTTCATCACACGAGATCAGTCGCTTGTCGGCGAAGAACTTACGGTACTAGCGACCAGAGCGTATAACGTATGCGATATCTACTCAACCAGTTTCTTCAGAAGCATCTGTTTCAGACTCGGGACAATGCCAACACATACCAGATGGGAGCTGCAATAGTTTACTGTCGCCACATACTCTGCACCTCTAGCTTTGCTATAACTCGACCATTTACAATGGTTGTCGTCGACGATTACAGATCGGCCTTCCTGGCTTTGAGCTGTAGTTTCCAGGAATGGGTCGGTGCTGCCAGCCCATACTCCAGTTCCTCACCCACGTAGATGCTTCAGGTCGCCCGAGTGAACCAGCTGCACCAGGATTACAGGCAAACTGTCGAGGAGGCCTAATTGTCTAAATCGGTGAACCGGTAAAACAAGGCACCCAGAGAATTCAAGTAATTGATTCTACTAGCACAAATTGGACTCCTCCACTTTGGATGCGCAGTACTCAGCGATGTCTCGACTGTTGCCGAAAAGGGTCAATTCTTTCTCCACGTCACGCAACAGAATTTCTGATGAACCGGCCGCGGCTCCAGGTCCACATCTTTAACCCCCATTACGTCCCTCCACCCAAACACGGCCATGGTAAAACAACTAAGCATGATCTTCGGACTAACTGACCCCACCGGAGCTAAAATGCAAATAGGCCCAAATGACGATGGGTCTGCCGATCCCTTCCAGACGACCCAAACTCAAACCCTGCTTGCACGGCAATCGACAGTCGTAACGGTCCCCGATGCCATCGAACGGTTATCTAACCTCGCACTCAATTTCATATCTTTACTTGAACCATCCCGAGGTCACCGTCCGGCTTGGCCTCTTACCAACCGCTTTCCCCCTCCAGTCAAAGGCCTACGGTTCCGTGAACGTGCCCGTTCGCATGACCGATTGGGTGAGTAATTCTAGAGCAACTATCTCCGAATCTGGCCACCACACCCAGACTTCTAGACCGTAGCCCCCTAAACTTAAACCATTTAAATTCCCTCCTCAGCCTTTGCAACTTTCGTACACCTCTATTTTAGACTGCACCTTCAATATAAAAATCGAAGCATGCGAAAAAGCTTCATAATTCGGGAAGGTATCGTGACTCATCATGGCAGCCAGTATCGGAGCCAATCCATAATGCGATGCCTGGACCCCGCATCATCTTGCAACCCGGAGCGTGGGGTGAGCGCCCACCAGACCGGACCGGACCCCGTCGCACTGCAGTAACTGTGTCGTCAGTAGGATCAACTAGTGGTCAAACCTGCTTCGAACTGCACCAATAGCTCAGTTCCGATTCTCCGCTGCCGGGCCTAACACGAACCACCTTTAAAGTTCAGTTGCACTGCATCCACGCACCAGCGATGGCTCCATCCCACTTTGTTAGAGGCGCTCTGGGATATGCTGTCGCATGGTGTTTGCGCGCTCCAGGTGCGTAATGCTCATCAAAGAATTTTCCGAACCAGTGTTAGTTGCCATTATAGCACTGACCCCAGCGCTGCAGCAGGGCTACTGTGGCACGGACAGCCTTTTGCAAAGCTCTTAGATCTTGTTCCCGTGTTAAAATTCTTCCTCCTTAACCTGCGTCGCATTAGAAAGTCTAAACGGAGTAATCCCCTCAGGTGACACCCAGATATTCAGACAGACGCACAGACTCTACTTCTGTCAGAACGCATGAGCTGTACGACATCACTCATATTTTCCACTGTATCCCACATGATGACACCATGTCTGTCTCATGTAAGGCGGAAGGGGAAGCCTGCCTGCACACACAAAAGTGAGCCCATGCGATGGATCCAATTTTACTGTCTATCTATTTACATTATGAAAAGACTTCTGTAAACGCATTTTCTTTTTCTTTTTCCTTTTTTACATAACATGGGGTTTACACAATGTATGCAGTGGAGATGGGTGCATAGCATATAAGGGCTTTATACCCTAAGAAGATGAAGGTAGATGTAATAGCAAAGCTTATACTTAGAATGCTTATCTTTAGCTTATACTAGTCGATTATTTTGGTAAATTTTACTTATTCTTTTATTTCAATGACCAAATGACAAGCTTGCTATACAATATAAACCTTGAAATGTACCCTTAATGGCAACCATGTCCTTAATATAAATAAAAAATTGGAAAACGATATTTCTCGTACCCTTTTTGCAAGTAATGTCCTCCAATCAAATCTTGTGTGAAGAATTGAGAATCGTTTGACTCATTGAAAATTTTCCCCTGGCTCTTCAGCTTTCTGTGCCGCCTGCAGCAGAAGACCATCGAAGCTACAGGGCCGACTATTAAATTCCTAAGGTAGTAAATCTGAATGGCCCGAATTATGGGACATAGAATTTGAGAATCTAGGTCGCCTGTTAAAAGCAAAGACCACGGAAACTCGACCTCAAAGTCACAGCAAAATAGGCTGGACTGTGCCAATGACAACTCTAGCAGTAACCAAGTCCAAAATTTCTTTGAGAATTAGGAAAAGATATTCAGCTTTCACCAACATCCAGAACACAATGCATTTTGTTCACTCACACTTGCCCTGTTACTCTTTCTTCCTGCATTCTCAAAATTCCATCTTGCTCCCTAACATCCAGCTTTGACTCTCCCTGTTGAACTGCTTTCATCACTGGGCCAAGCTTCTGCTGCGGTTCCAGTCTCCTGCGAAGAGACAGATCCTCCCTTGGGATGCTTCGGCATCGCAGCGACGAGAATACCACTCCGGCTCTTCAGTTCGATGCTGGGAGACAGTTGGAAGTGAAGCAGAGATTGATAATATGCTGCAGCGAACGCTGTGACCATCCCCACTCTTCTGTAAAGTTAATGGTGGATGCTTTCTGCATCGACTACTACGACATTGGAATCTCCTACATTGCGAATATCCTCCACTGGTACGACACTGGAAGATCTAGTTCCATAACGCCAACTCAGTCGCACGACCCCGAGAAAACTAACTGGCAGACCAGTTTTGGCTTCTTCAAATTGTCAACAGTAGGGTGAACACTATTGCGTGAATCGTTGAGGTAACAATGAACCATGGAAGAAGAGTTGCATCATAACAACTCGTGTGCGAGAGGTTGCCAAGGCTGAATCGATTGTTCCTCCACAGCGATCGGCAATCTCGTGTTCACAAAGAACGCCGACAGTATCTCACGAGTTAACTTCTAGTGACCTTGTCAAGAGGCTCTGAAAAACGGGGGAGACATCGACTGTTCCTAATGCTCACTGTTGCTAATGTTCTTCAACAAATGCATTTAGAGCATTCGGTGGTCTTGGTTTCCACTCACCAAGCTATTTGCACACTGGTCTATGATCAAACAAAGCTCTGGCATTGTAAAATATAACACATTGATGCATTTCTAAAAAATTAAAATGGATTCTATGTGAGATTATTAGTACGATGTCCAAGCAAATGTGTAAGGTATTCTACCTAATCTCGATTATGCTTTAAATCCAAAACTTCTTCCACTTAAACTTTTCTTTTTTTGTTTGTTTTAATAAGAAGTGCTTGTAATTGCTTCTATCTTAATGTGTTGATTGTTTTATAAGGTTTGATAAAAGTTATAGCAAAATAAGATTTTTTTTACATATTTTAGAAATTAAAAATAATATGAAATTAGATTCTTCAATAATAAATAATCCAAGTTTTTATTATCTAACTTATTACAAAATCAGGTGGTACTAATATTGTAACATAACAACCATACACTATTACAAATTTTAAATACATTTGTTAAGAAAAGATATTTGTAATATTTTATCATTGCTCTTGAATTTTTTTTAATTATACATTCATTATTTTTTAAAGTTTAAACATTCTTCTAAGTAAATTATTTTTTGTTACATTAATAAATCTTTAATAACCAAATACATTAACATATAAATAGTATCTATGATAAAAACATAATATCCAGAACAAAAATATATAATACTTTAGTAGATAAAAATGTTATTAATAATAAAAAATATTTCAATTTTCCTTTAAATAATTAATGATATAATTAATACTTATATAACTTAAATATATAAAATTTAATAAAAACAAGTATACACTATTATAGATATTCAACCAATACTAAAAGTGATTAATAAAATAGACACAAAGTTGATAAGAATATATGTAATAATTAAGATCCTAAATTAGATAAATTAAATGAATTATTAATAAAATTTTAATTTAATTATTTAAAATATAATATAATTTTTATATCAATTAAAAAATATCTTTTATAATAAAAAATTTTAAAAAACTTCCAAATGGACATCTTTCTTTTACTACCTACTTATCTTTCTATACTATACATTGATATAATGAACAAATAAAATAAATTCTTATCAATTTAAATTTTAAGTAAAGTCTCTTATTCTATTATTGTTATTTTAATTTTAATATAAATAAAAAAATCTTTGTTGACATCCATTAATATATCATAAAACGAAAATTCCATTAAGATTAATTTATTAAAAATAATATTTATAAAATAGAATTAACTTTTTTATATTAAAATTCAAATAAAAAATATAAGTATTTTTAGATAAATTTTTAAATAATGGCCATTGATTTTATTTATTTATAAAGTGAATATGTGATACATAAAGGTAGAAGGAAGGAGGTGTCTATGTACTAAAAAGAAAGTGTGTACCTAACGATTCTCTAAAAAACTAGGTTTCTATCTATCCATGAATTAGAATTTTGACAACTAGCAATTGATGCTAAATGTGGCAATAATATACTTATAGATCAAATTCTTTATAAGTTAAAATCTAATATAAATAAATTATATTTGATATATATAATCTTTAATAATAAAGTCAAATAATTAATTCATTTTATAAATTTCAACAACCAACTGTTAAAGTTTTGATAAAAAAGAAGAATATTTTTTTATAATTTATTAGAAAATAAGTTAATTGCTTTAAAATAATATTCTAACAAAAAAAATTTTAAGATTAAAGTAAATTTATATATATATTTATATATATATATACAAGTTTGTTATTCTTCTTTATGAAAGAAAATGATAGATCTTTGCAAATGTGTTGTATTATTAAAAATTAAACTTCAATTATTATTATTATTATTATTTGTATTTAATAGAATTTTTATTTTAGTATATGAATAAGTTTAATATCTATATAAAAATAGATATACAAATAATTTATAATAAAATATACATTGATGAAGGAGATAAATGGAAAATTGCATTCCAAACTAGATCTGGCCATTTTGAGTAGAACATCATGCTTATTGAACTTACAAATTTTCTTGCCACTTTTTAAAATTTTATAAATTTATAGATTAAATTTGCCTATATTTTTTGAATGATAATCTAATCTTTTAAAAAAAAAAAAAAAAAAAAAAAAAACAAGAATAATATCTTTGCTTTATATTAAAAAAAAAACTTAGAGATTCAAAACTAAATTATAAGATTAAAAAAATATGTATTTTATACAACTCAAGTTAAATGCTTGGATTATATTATTTTAAATTATAATTTTTAAGTATATTCTAAAAATATAAAAATATTATATAATAGAAAATTCCAAAAATTATATGTGATGTCTAATAATTTTTAAATTTTATAATCTATAATTAAACACTTATCAAAATTATCTTTAAGTCTTGCTCTACTTATAAAATTTACTTATAAAGATATATTGGAATAGAGTGAAGACACAAAAATAACTCTTTAAGGTTTAAAAACATATTTATTTAATTCATGTTTTATTCTATTTGGATTTTTTAAAGTCATTTTTATAGATATACATATATCAATACTTAAATTTATAAAAAAGAAAAATACATAAATTAAATATTGAAAAACATATTTACCAAAATAGATTGAAATAGATTGAAACATCTTGAATATTAGTACATATTTGGTATAAATAAAAATACATAGAAGTCATTGAAGAGTATTATTTATGCATAATCAATTAAAAATTATTAATTACATTTGTCAAATATAAAGATCATTTATTGACAAGAAGATGATATGAAATAATGAAGAATAAATTAAAATATTAATTTTTTAAAAATATTTTAAGAATAAAATAGTAATAATAAGTCAATTAATATTAAGAATTTTTATTTATAAGATTATCAAACAAAACACTTAGATTGTATCAACCTTCAATTCATTACTATTTAAATAAAAATCATTAAGAAAGACATGTTCTTTTTTTAATAGATTATAAGATAGACATATATAATACCACAATCCTAAAAGAGACATTATTGATTGCTCTATACACCAATTAACTACCTTTTATAGAACATAGATCAATTTTTATTGGTAATACTATTGAATAAATTATAGACTTTGGCAATTTATTAAAAAAAATGAATTTTAATTTGTAGAACTTTTTCTTTAAAGAAGAATAATTTAATAAATATTTATATTACTTAAATAAATAGAAGCTCATTGAAGTAAGTAAAAACTTGGTATATAGATAATATATTCATCAAGAAACTTCAATGAAGTTTTTTAGATGCATAATACAACTTTAGATTCCTCTAAATATGCCATGTTGTCAATAAAACTTGTTGTATAATTTTTATGCTCTTAAGAAGCGATATTTGTTTCTATTCTATCTTATATTTTTGATTTGTTCTCTCTCTATACAATAACATATGAGTATATTGTTATTTTCAGATTTTTGTCTAAATTCATGTCTTTTACAAAGAATACATTGCAAATATTGCTTAAATTACAAATCTAGATTTTTTTATTAATTTGAGGATTAAAAATTGAAGATAATTCATATGAAAATATAATATCTTAAAGTTTTTTTATAAATCCTTAATAAAAATTGAAGCATTTGATTAATTTATTTTATTATTTAAAAGTCTACTATATTAATAATGAATATTAATATAAAAATATATTATTTTATTTTAATATTTTTTATACTCAATAAAAATATTTTATTTTAATTAGATAATCTTCTATAATAAGAAAAAAAATTAGTATGCAAAATATAATAAAATCTATTAAAAAAATAACATGATTATTTAAAATTATCAATATATATATATATATATATATATATATAGCAACATAAAGTCTTTACTTGCAAAAAATAATATAAGCTTGTACAAGTATTTTTACAATAAAGGCTACTTATACTTCATCTTCTAGAAAAATATAAAATCTTCTTTATAACTTAAAGATGTAAATTTTCTTCTTTCAAAAATAAATTTTGTTATAGATATGCATACCATTTCTTTCTTTTGTTACAAGATAGAAGCATTTAAACAAAGAGCTTGGTAAGCCTTGTTGTTTTTCAAGAAAATATTTAATATTTAATACAAATCATGCTAAGATATGTTTCAATAGACTTAGAAACAGTTCAAGATACATACCATCATGAAATAATTAAAATTATTAAATTACTATAAATATAGGTAAAATCAAAAGTTATTTATAATGATAATATTTGCTTGATTATATTTAATATTATGAAGTTTCAAAAAAACTTATGAACTTAGATTTTTCGTCCTGAAAAGAATATAAACTTCTATTACATTAGACATCTTTGAAGACTTACAGTTCTTTTAATTAAGATAAATTTACAAAAACATTGTATTTTACCTTATTTAAAAATTGACTATCTATTGTTTTTAGAATAAGGGCATAAACTAAATTTACAAAAGATAGAGATCCATTTCATATTTATATTATGGACAATACTGAGCCCTTTTTTTTATTAATTAATTAAAGTAATGAACTTTTTCCTAAAATAGAGTTAAGAGAGTCTACAATCCAATATACATTTTTTAATTTTTTTTAAAATATCGTATAAATGATTTCATTTCAAAGTAGACATTGCCATTTTGAATCCATGTCATAAATAAATATAAACTTTGAAAGTTATTTGTTAACCCATTCTCTTCCTGTCACACCCCTTGTTGTACCCCATTGGACTTTCTTTCTTCCTATTTAATGTTAAAATAGCTGAAAGGGAGAGTCCACTCTGTTCTAGATCTGTTCTAATAATAATAGTATATATATATATATATATATATTTTTTTTTCCTGTATAGACCTGTATTATTATTATTATTATTAAGCTTATTTTGGGGGCAAGGGCTGTTCTGGTACAATGACACAATTGTCCAGTTCATTAGAAAAGCCGGCAGCTTCTCTTTCCATCACCCTTCTGCCCAGTTTCCCTTCTCTTGCTTGAAAGTTTCTGCACATACATAATATATATATATATATATATAATTATTTATGAGCTCTGTTGCTAGAGTAATGAACTTTTATTTTATTTATTTATTTATTTTTTAATTGTGTCAGGTCTGGGATATTTTCAATAGGAATCTGGACCCTCGAAATGATACTGAATATTCAAGGGAACCAGGGAATAAAGGACTGCTAAACGACCTTGCAAACTCACGACATTAACAGTGAACAGATACTAATACAATATAATATAAATAAATAAAAACATAATACCACCAAGATTAAGGAAAAGTGTACAGAAGCAAATCAGGGAACAAGACTACACTGTTATGAAATAGTTTAGTAGTTGAAAACCTGAGGATCCCACGTTTATTTGGAATGATGAATAGTTGGAAGCACGTGGATGGAAGCGCATTAATGTCTTAGTTTTGACTTGTTCCACTTTGTCTCAGTCGGTCTCTCGTCTAGATAGCTTGATTAGCAAATAATTGTCCTTCTTTCCTATCTAATCCAATGAATGAGGTGATAATTCACAACAACAACAACAATGGTTAAAATAATGTGAAAACAGCGAGTTGAATTTTATTGTTATATCCACTGTCACCAAATCAAATCAGTTTCCAAGCCCCCCACAAACACAACTTTCAAGAGCCTATCAGAAAAACATGCCTGTTTTTTTTTTTTTATTAATTTTGTTCATTTGTTATTTTTTAAAATTTGTTATTCTTTGAGATTACAACTTTTCACCAAGGACTTATTCTGTAATATTATTCCTTTGTTGCCTGTATGAATGATCACATTTCTGTACAGCTCTCTTTTCCTTTCTTTTTGTGGGAGTTTCTTCAAACTCAATTCGTGATTTTCTTTTTTTGTTTTTGTGATCTTGTCTCATTTACATGTGTGTGTGTGTGTTCAAAACATCAAAGAATGTAGTAAAAAAAAAATGGTAAAGAATGGTAAAGAAGAAAAGAAATTAATACAACACACTCATTAGACATGTACAGACTCATCACCTGTCAAGACAAAAGAGACACAAGATATCGAAAAGACAAGCCAATTATTTTATGTATTCTCCACTATAGTGTATTAGTTCTCTTCAGAACTCCTTAGTGGGTGTCAATAGCAGAGAATTGTGTAGAAGTTAATTCCTCTCTCATTTGTACATCCTCTTGCACATAATTTTTTTTTTATGACTGACTGCATGTATGCCATCTCTCAATGATGCTCTGTGTAAGTCATAAATAGATCAATCAGATTGACAACCTCACCACCACCCACAGATACAGACAGAGAATATATTCTAGAATAATGTCCTATTATGATTTTTTTGTCTGTGATGCGTGAAATAAGAAGTCTTACTTTATTTGAGAGCTTGTAAACTACTTCTACTCCTCCTCCTACAACTCCTGTTTCCATTCTCACACATGTGTGTGTAATTTTGCTAGATACTAATCAACATAACTCCACATTCACCCCAAATCCCACAGCATTTCTTGGTGGGTACCCATGCATCTCATCATCATGTTATTGTCTAACTCTCTGCATGCACAGAGTCTGTAGCCATTATATATATATATATATATATATATATATTTGTATCATTTTTTTAACTTAATGTAAGCACTTTTAAAAAAACTATCTGCAATGATAAGGTTGAGTTTCTGGTTCAGTAGCATCTACTAATGTAAGTTACAAGATAAGTGGAATAGAATAGTAGTAGTAGTTGTAAGTCAAGGCTTGGAAGAATAGAGAGAGTGAAACAATGGAAAAGTTCTGAATTTGTGGAATTTTGTTAGGGAGAATTCTCATGACATTTCTTTGTGCACCTAGAACAAATGATGCTCAGTATATGTATTTATATTTATTGTAAAAATTACTTGAAATGTTTCATTTACTTAAATATAATTAAACATAAAATTAAACTCTTTTTGCTCAGATTTCTGTACAAGCTAAATTCAACTAGAATATTTTTTCCAAAACATCGCCTGCATCCCCCCCCCCCCAAAGATCCCTGATTTAGTTTCATTTAAAAATAAATAAATAAATAAAAAATAATCCCCATCTATCTTCAAATGTGAATCACTATCACATTCCTTGTTAGTCAGTCCATCAGTCAATTCCTTTTTTCTTTTTTTTTTTTTTTTTTTTTTTTCCTTTGTACTGTCTTTGTAGAGTTGTTGAAAGCTCCACCATAAGTCAATGGCTGTGAAGAAGGTAAGAGGCAAACATCAACTGTTCAACATTGAAGAACAGGAGTTTGTATGTTATCACCATTATTATTAATGAGGTTAATGTTGATTGATTATTGCTGTTTGTTTGTTTGTTTGTTTTTCTTTTCTTTTCTTTTCTTTTTCTTTCAACAATATTTCCGAAGGATAAGAATAGTAATAAAAAACATCAATGTATCCACTTACCCAGATTGTTGGTCGTTTCAGGACATTCCAGAAAGTTGAAGTAATCTTCAAGTTGAATTGAGACAGCAGACATAATAATAATAATAATAATAATCGTCTTATCAAGCATTCAATGATTGTCCAAGCTTTTCTAAAAGACGTACATGCTGACAAAGATATTGACCATTATAAGATGGAGAATGCTGACCCTACATTATATTAGGATGACTTTCATGATACTGATACCTAGCAGTAAGATAATTATGTTTGTAATATATATGGATATAGACACCAAGTTTGTTTTTACTTTGCTATTGGGATGTTTTATAATACTAGAATGTAGACTACAATCAACATTTGGAGACTAAATACATCTATAGAGTAGAAAAGATTCACACTTACCACATTGAAAGCAATCAGGAATTTATTTTCAATGGAGGGGAGAGGGAAAGCATTCTTCTATTCATTTCTACATAGAACACCCAAACAAAACATTACAGAATGAATTGTTAAGTCCCAAATGTGGTCATTTAGACAATCATGCGTACCATCTAATAAAATACCAATTTTGAACAAAAATCTTGCGATCGAAACATAAGCAGGCATTTGTTTGGGTCTCTTCCCAGGCTACCCCATAAGCCTACTGAATTAGATGCTCTTTCGAACGAGGAAGAATTGCGAGCCTGTGCTTTTGGAGGAGTGGATACCGCTTGTTGGAGACAATTTCATAACATTACTGTTTGTTTCTTAAAAGTGAGAAATGAAAGTCACCTGTTGTGCGTTCACAACGCTAAACCCAGAAGAGAATGATGAAGGTATGGCTAACCCGTGAAATGAGAAGAATCCACACCTACTAAAGATTGCCCTTGTGCTGAGCAAACGGAATGAGCAAACAGAAATGCGGACAGTCTTGGCACCCCGAGGAACAGTCTTCACATCCACGACGTTCTGGACAATAGACCTGCATAGGCCAACGCAGGAGCATATGTGTGTGCAATCGTACTTGGACTTTCTAGACCAAAAGGAGAGCCGATTGACAGAAGACAACCTTTGACTTCTCCGTCTCTAATCTACAAGTCCAACTACTTGTCCAATAATGAAATGCTTTTTGTACATTTCTTAAGATGTCAACAGCCTACGAATTTTTATTAAATTAACAACCTAGTACTGTCTCTTCAACATAAAGAAAAGAAAGAAATTTAACAGTAAAATTAAGATTGTAATTGTACATCTTCATTATAACCTCAGTCCCACAAGACTCGAGTCAAAAGCCCTCTCTGATTGGTAAAAGCCAAGAGATTATTACGGAGAACGGAGATATTGGAATGTGATATGGAAGTAAGATCATTCCAGGCTAATTTCAACATTTACTTCAGCTCACTGTCTGGTTCATGGCTGTGAATAGCATCAGGAGACGGGAAATCATCATTTGCAACTGTTTCTTTGATATCCTCTTGACTTTCGAGATCACCTCCAGCTTTTTCTACCGAAGACTCAACTTCCGCCTCGTCTGGCACCTCACGAAGGTCATCTTTGATATTATCCTCAACTCTAGCTTTAACTCCCTCTGGTGAATCTATTACTGTTTGATTGACCACATCTGCTTCACCTGTGAATGCAGAGAGTGCATTGGGCTTCCAAGTAAGAATATCATCAATGATATTCGATGCCTTCTTTTGATACCTGAAAATCACCACGCCGCATCAATGAGATTACTTTTTGGTTCATCATCCAGCTGAAGGTGGAAGTAAGAGGAGAAAATGCTCGACAAACAGAAAAAATGACTCTTAAAATTCTTTGAAATCTCTTCCCAGAAACGCCAAAAACTCTCAATACATGTTCAACACATGTCCCAACTACCAATACCCAATGAGTCCAAATAAAAACTAAATTTTTATAAACATCGAAGCATGCGACAGAAGAGTCCTGAGATATGCCAAGTTTGAGCAGACTAGGTACCTTGCACGAGCTGCCTCATTTGGACCATGAACGAGCACAAGCCAAATGATCAATCCCGCAACAGTACCAAATGCGATTCTTGTACTCCACTTTGGAGGAGGGTCATCGTCTTTGGAGTCGGGCATAAATTTAAATAGCTCAGACATTGTGGCTTCTTCTGCCAAAATATTAGGCAAAAACCACATTCGTTTGCCCAATGCGAGCCAGAGGACCGCAAATATGACCGCTCGAACTGCGTACAAAGCCAATGAGTAGGAACAAATAAAATTAAAAACACACATCATACTTCCAATAGCAAATCGTTGTGCAGACCTCCAATAGAATGAGATAACGTGACTAATATTTTCTTAAAACCGTTCAAAATGAGTATACGTTAAAATTGTATGGGTCCTTTTGCATACACATTCAACGGCAACCCGCTGCCTACCAAGTCCAAATCGACATCAAGCCTCTGCCATGTGAGAAAATAAAAAGCCGTTCTACATCGATCATTGCAGGCAGGAAGAAACAGCGGCAAAAACCTGCATTACACTAGCTGCTATATGTTTCAATGAATATTTTCTCTTAGTTAAAAATATAAACACACAAATATTGAAAATACTTACATATGAGTACGCCAAATATAAGGGTGAGGAATGCTAAACAAAAGTAAAGGACGCCCAGCTTGCACCAATGAGGAAATATAGGGAACAGGCAGCACGCCAGCGTCACCACGGGAACCAAAAACGACAACACCGTCTGCCATAACGGCCTTCTCCGTTCAAATGTCCATGCATAGAATGAATCTTTTTCAGAAAACTTTTGTTCCTGCATTACGACCGAATCAATTAAGCCTTCAATGTTATTCACCTCTCCACCAGGACAAGGCAAATCTGTTAGGATTTGGTTCATCTATCATGTACACGTCCTTGTGCAGCAAAATAAGCTAAGAGACAAACTCATGTAATAATGAAATGTATCATAATGGTGAAATCAAAAGAAAAGAACCATTTCTTTACAAAAATTACCGTTCGATTGCACCGGGCAAGAAAAGCGATAGAAACTCACTTGGCAAATCTCAATGCGAGCTGGCCACTTTGAGAGCTTCGTCTTGCCTGGTCTTGGCGTCTTTGATACCCGATCACATCGAACTATCAATTTCCTGTTGATTAGGATATTGCCAATATCCAAATCCACATCTTCAATTGCTGCCTCAATCCCTAAAGGTTTAATAAGCTCAGGATGAGCCTGTAACAAGGCAACGAAGTCTATCCCTCTAAAATACTCTACTCTTGCTTCTTGCAGGATTGCCCACCGCGTGTCAAGCTCCTTATGATATCTCACCCTCTCTGCAAATACCCGCACCGAATCAACCTCCTTGCCCTTCTTCTGCACAGCCATCCGAAACAGGTTGAAATGAGAGATAGTTTACTCCACTCCTTTAGACATACCTATAGTAAGATCGATGCATCATATTTTGGACAGTGCCAAGCTATAATATACAAAGTTTTTGTCCCTCCAGTTAAATTCACACACATGCACATATATACACACTTAGTTACTTACTTGCTTAGTTAGACGTGTGCTAGTTAAATAAGCAAGAGCTTCAAAAATCAACAACCAATACACATTCTTGAATCAGCTGACATTTCTATCTCATATCATACTTAATCTGTAAAGTGGTTGACAAGATCCTAATCAGGTGAAGTTATGTATCTCGCTCCGTCGAACTGGAGAAAAGCTCACTGTACTACAAATCCCACATTCTACAAGGAATAAGCTAACTGCTGAAGTCGCCGCTCGATTGCCATCATCAAAAAGCCCGATGGGTCATGCTGATTCTGAGACTTCTTCACTAGGTCAGTTGCAGTAGATTGGCATCGAACCTTAGATTACAGTCATCTCAAAGTATACCTCACATTGTCCACCTAGTTAAACTGCCGCGCGAGGAACAAGCAAGTAATAGTAAACAAAAAGACGAATTTGATTTAGCCCTCACTCTGAGGCAGTGAGTTCAGTAACAGTTTTGGACCATAACCTCCTCTTAATCCAGACCTCATTTGCTAGGCCCTTCCCCAGAAAGACACAAGAACCTGATAGCCCCACATTAGGGTTTCGCCCAAAATAGGTAGGAGAATCCAGATGCTGCAAAGCCTCGAGACGGAATGGTTGTGTTCAAAGAAAAAGGTCTAACCTTCGTGGCTTGATTCACCCCTTCGCCAGACTTCTCCACCTTCTTCTTTGCCATCTTCCGATCGTCCCCCTACCACAGGTGCTCTGAGAGGAAGAGGCGAAACCAGAAACAGAAGCCGGGTCTCCAATCCCGTACCCAAGTTAACCTTACAGCGGAGATGACCCACGAGGTTGTGAACAATGCCTAGAATCTGGTTAAGATCGAGCACACGCACAATCCGACCAGAGTGATCGGCCGTAATTGTGATCTCATGCTGCTTGTCAACAGGGGAGAGCGAGGGTGGGCGAAGGAGAACATCTCAAACCACAAAAGCACCTGACATATGGACGACACGTCAACTTTTGGATGGATGCATTTTCTAACGCCTCGAGTGTAGAAATTCCACATCGCCCCAATGTAAGGTACTCACGGGCTTGACGAAGTTTTCTGAGCTCTAGTTTAGTAGTGGGTAGGTGCATTGGCATTTTGTGACCTTGCTTTTATGGTTAAGTTATGTTTTGACCTGTTGTGGTTCAGGACGTTCTAATCCACTGGATAATGACAAATTAGATGATTGTCCTTAATAGATTGGTTCAACGAGAAGAATCCTCGTTGCTGCGGTGCATATTCATGTGATTTTATTTTTACTAGGATTCATAATACCCTCAAAATCAATCTTCCTAGGTGTTTCCTCCACTGGGTGACGATATGGGATGTCAGAGATTCTATCCAAGGAAATGTGATTCACCACATCAGAGAACTACAGTATCTGGAAATTAGGTCCGGACGCTACGTGGTTTTCTGCCTACATTACCTTCCCGACGACGTTTTCACAAAAGTATCTTGTGTGCAATTAAAGATGCCCTGATCAAGAGTATTTCGGAGACCATCCTGAGCTCTTATTGCCAGGGCTTTTGCAGATTGATGCCTTGTGAGAGGGACATATAAGATGTATCCACCTCACGTAGCAGCATTTAATGCTTTGACAAGCCATCCCGTGCCGCACCTTCCCCATTTAGCCAAATTTTCGACTTGAGATTCTTTAATAAGAAAGAGTTGGTCTGGTCCATGAAAATTCTGACTTCAGCGTTGGCGATGCAGCGCTGCAGCGCTGCATGTCCCTACTTGTGAATTGTTTAACATTACCTAATGTATGCGTTGTTAATTTCATCTGTAGTAGAACCTTAATTACAAATGCAATAGCTAATGGTTGTTAGTTTACAAATAATTATCACGCGGCTTCTCAAAAGATGGTATACGCACAACTGAATTTCTGAGCTACTAGTTGCACTGGAGTAAGAGTGTTGGGTAAAACTCTCAGTACAAGCGATATTGGAGTTATGAAACAGCCCCATCTCGGCACAAGGGGCAGCAAATTCAGGAATTCAATAGATTCAATCTGTCAGAAATGGCGAGAAGTTTGATGGCTGAAGAGGGAAATATTTAGACCTGGTCATTAGAACCTGTAGAGCCCACAGCTTCAGATCTGACGAAATAACTACTGCTACTACTACCTGCTGCTGTGTTTCAATACTTTAGTCTGAATTGCTAAAAGTGGCTATACAGCAATCACCAAAAGTCTCCACAAGAACAAACGCCATCCTTGAAGTGGTGAAATCTATTAGAATCCCGAGCAATAATCTGACGTTTTGTAATCTTAGATATGAACTTCGTGGCAGTATGGCAGTCACCACAGACCCGAAGGTTTTTTGAGATAACGATAGGAGTCAGTGGGGGTGTTTTTAATAAACCATATGTAATTGCAAGCCTCTCACTATGATAGAAAAGTGCTTGTTCCTTTTCATTGTCCTCTACATCATGCAACACATACCGCGTGTCTGGAACATAGCCCAACTGTCTCATCTCCATATGCAGCCTCTCGAGCTCTGCATGGATCTCCTCTGTCTGCGGATGGGTCTTGTCATCGGAATAGAACGTATGAACTTTACCATCCACTTCTATCCAGCTTTGTCCTGGCTTCTTCACCACCCCTCGGTCAAGCATAACCTTCCTCATTTTGGCAACTTCTTTCCACATACCAGCGGCCGCATAGATGTTGGAAAGGATTACAAAAACCCCGTTGTCATTTGGATCTAGCTCAAGTTTCTTTTGAGCAGCCTTCTCAGCCAGCTCCACGTTAAGATGTACTTGGCAAGCACCAAGCAAAGCACCCCACACACGAGAATCTGGCTCAACCTGCATTTTAATGATAAATTCTACTGCTTCATTGAGTAATCCAGCACGGCCAAAAAGATCAACCATACAACCGTAATGTTCCATGCGTGGCTCAATATTGAATTCCTTCATGGACTGGAAATGATGTAGGCCTTCTTCTATAAGGCCTGCATGAGCGCATGCTGATAAAGCTCCAACAAATGTTATCCAGTCTGGTTTCACTCCTTCCTGTTGCATTTGGTAAAACAGCTCTAGAGCCTCCTTCCCGCGCCCATGCTGAGCATAGCCTGTTATCATGGACGTCCACGAGTAGACATTCTTCTTTGGTAACTTATGGAAAACCTGGTGTGCATCTTCGATGCTTCCACACTTAGTGTACATGCTTATCAGTCCAGTTCCAACGAGTACGTCACAATCAAATGCTGCTTCAGTGATCAAAGCGTGAAGTCTTCTTCCTTCTGTTAGTGCTTCTGGGCTTGCACAAGCATTCAACAACCCTGTGAATGTAATCTTGTCTGGTTTAATGCCCGACTCCTGCATCATCTTGAAGTAATCAAAAGCAACTTGGTTTTTTCCATGTTGAACAAAACCTGCGATTATGGTGTTCCACGAAACTAAATCTCGTTTGGGCATATCGTTGAACAGATTCTTAGCAGACATTAGGTCTCCACAGTTGACAAACATACTTACAAGAGCATTGCTGACGTGAAGGTCAGACTCCAAACCAGCTTTCATAATTAGAAAATGAACCCATTTGCCAAGTTCCAAGGAATCCGAACTCTTACAAACATTAAGGATAGAGGTAAATGTACTACTGTTTGGCTTGATACCTTCCTTCAGTAAGGCTTGAAAAGTGGCCAAAGCATTATCATACTGCTCGTGTTGGACATACGCAGTGATCATGGCATTCCAAGCGACCACATTTTGCTTAGAAATCTTCTCAAACACACGATGAGCATCCTTCAAGCTCCCGCACTTGGCGTACATGCTTAAAAGTGCAGTCCTCACTCGATCGTCTGAACCATAACCAGCTTCAATGATATGGTCCTGAATTTGTTGACCTCGTTTCAGTGCTGATGGACTAGAACAAGCACCGAGAATACTCATGAACGTTACCCTGTTAGGCTCAATCCCCGATTCAATCATCTTATTAAAGAACAGAAAAGCTTCGTCTATGCGGCCATGTTGTGCGAATCCCGCTATCATTGCTGTCCATGATACGACATTACGTCCCTTCACGAGGTCAAAGACTTCAAGAGCATCCTCCATACTCCCACACTTTGTATACATGCTTAGTATGGCGGTGCCTACGTAGATTTCTGTGTCCCACCCGACTTCTTTCATGCGAGCATGAACTTTCTTTCCTTGTTCAAGAGCTTCCGGGTGATTGCACGCTCTAAGTAGACTCACAAAAGCCACTTTGTCTGGCTGCACACCCTCTTCTTCCATGCGCTGGAAAAGGTTACAAGCTTGCTTAAACCGGCCATGTCGAGCCAAACCAGTTATCATCGATGTCCAAGTGACCAAATCTCGCGTTGGCAGATTGTCGAACACTTTTGTAGCATCCCCTATATCCCCACACTTAATATGCATGTTTATCAATGCAGTGCCTACAAAAAGGTCTGTGTCCCAACCAGCTTTCAAAATCAGGTTATATAACTCTCTGCCTTTATCGACGTTTCTTGCGTCTGCACAGGCATTAAGCATGCTTACGAACGTGCGTTTGTCAGGTTTCACGCTATCCTGTACCATCTGCTCATGTAGTTTGAAAGCCTCCTCGTACAGACCATGCTGGACATACCCGCCCAGCAGTAAATTCCACGAGTATACATCCTTCTCCCGCATATCATCAAAAATCTGCTTGGCTGAGATCGTATTTCCGCACTTTGCATACATGTTAATCAACGTGTTCCACATGAATATGTCAGGTTGAACACCTGATTTCTTGATGTGATTGTAAATCCGTTCGCCATCTCCTAAATTTTTAAATTTGATACACAACTACACATCAAATAAATCGCAATGTCATAATCAGATCGAAGGCAGTATTTCCAAGAGTAAAGAATTGATCATTCCACGTGCAAAATACCCATGACTACAACAGTAAAGTTACGTTCAGAAAAAAAAAAAAGCCGCACACCTGCAACAGAGCGGAATAAGTCTGCCGATAAATCTGGATGTGAGAAGAATCCACTCTTTCAAGCACTTGCATTGCCTCATTAAATTGTCCTGCCTTGCTTAATCTGTTGAGGACAGCGTTTGCTTTCTGTGTGTCCTTAATGTCGGCAAACACAACACATCGCCCTTTCGGACACCTTCCGCTAAACGAGGTGGTGAGCATCCGCAACGTCTCTATTCCTTCATGTGTCGGCACACACGACGAGCATGCCAGAAAACGTTGCCGCGAGAATACCCAGGAGTTCCTGCATACCCCAAGTCCAAGCCATCAAAGGGCATGAAATCGCATATGTATGTGACAAAAAAACCATCAAGGACAATATCCTGCATGAGCAGGTTCTTAAAAATCTGGAAAGTCACAGAAATAAAGTAAAAATTACAAACCTACTGTATATGAGCTGGTGCGCAAGCGCCCTCCACAGCGTCCGAATTCCAGTTCTTCCCATTCTTAACATCTCCAATCTAGAATCTTAAACTTGAACAAAAACCTGAGAAGTTCCCATAAAAAACAAAAACAGATAAATCAACGTGCAAATCGATACATTGAATTACCTCCTACAAAATACGACATCATAACAACAGAAATTAACCCAATCAAAAAGCCACTCCGTCAAAGCATTCGCGTAACTTCCAAAGTATCACAATTTCCGCTACAAACAACCTCCGTTGACATCCCGCACTACGTCATCGTCCCTCCGATGCACTTATCAACACCCTCTAAAGCATTGCTGGAAACCAGTCCATAAGCAACAATACAGCCAAAACAATACAAACAAAAAAAAATAAACGCACAAAACCGCCAATTCAATGCTGCACACAAACCTAAACCCGCCGTTAAACAAATACAATGGACACTGCTTAAAAAGCAACGGCATTACACAAACTACACTTAACAATAAACTCCGCCAAAGCCCAAAACCAAATTGACAGCTTACAAACCTAAAAAAATAGACACACCATCAAAAAAAGTAAGCTCCATAAACCAGATCGACAACACAAGATCCTAAAAACGAAATCACAAAAAGCTCTAAATTAATATACCCTTAACCCTAGGTCAAGGATCGCGAGCGATGGTGGTTCGTCGACTACCTCCACGGGCACGGAGGTAACGACTGCAGCGACCGACGCGAGGATGCCATGACCCAAAAGAGATGCACGCGAGGAAATTGATCAGAGTCGCGAACCCAGGCAGCGGAATGGCGAGGCAGAGAGTGCTGCCGTGGATGAGGCTGGTCTGGTGACGGAGTCCAGTCCAGATGAGCTCGGTCTAAGCGAGCACGGCAGAATCGAGTTGTCCATGGTGTGATGCGGACCTCGGCACTGCTCCCGGAAGAGCCGCAGAACTAGTCGAGGCAGCCACGACACTCGGACCTGACATAAGACGCAAATCCCAAGCTACCATGCGCCGCGGGTTCACGGGATGGGTCGCAGAGTCGTCCAGCAACGGGGCCACGGCCGCCACGCTGAGTGACTGCGTGACAAAATCCAGGACACTACCGGATTCGGAAGTGGAAACACCCGCATCACGTGGTGTGACCGAGGCGGAATACGAGAGGATATGAGAGTTCAGCACGGCGGGCTGGAGCGGAGGAGGAAGCGAGAGGTAGTTGCCTGAGACATGAGCAAAGTAGGTGTGCACAGGTGGGGTGGATGCCGCTTTCCGGGCGTCGTGGAGGGGAACTTCCCCCAGGCAGTGCAGATGGGAGGGACAAAGTGGGAACAAAGTTGATGGGTTGGTTGCGCCGCTGCAGCGGGGTGCGGTTGCGATGGGGTTGAATGTGGGTGCAGTGCAGGAGGGGAGCGGGTGCGCACTGGCGTCGGGAGTGAGGGCGGGTGAGCGGGCGTGGATGTGGGTGTGGATGTTCGTTCGAGGGCGAACCGACGCTGCGGTGGTGAGGCCCCGGGTGGGGGGCCGGGCAGGAAGGGTCTGCCGCGAGCATCGATGCGGTGGCGGGCAATGGGTAGTATACCCACCACCGTGGCAGGCGTTTGTAGTCCAACGGTTAGGATAATTGCCTTCCAAGCAATGGACCCGGGTTCGACTCCCGGCAAACGCAGCCGTTCGTTCGGATATTTTCTGTACTTAGATTTATTTTTGCCCCAACATTAGATTTGTTTTTGCCCCAACAAACCCCGGCAGCCAAAAGAAAGCACACACACAACAAAAGGTTTCGAAGCTCTAATCAACTTAGCCTAAATCCACACCACACTTAAAAAGTAAAAAGTTATAATTTTATGCTTTTTGTTCTATTGGCAAGCTTTTCATCCTTGGTGGGACCTTGTAGTTGTTTTTGCTGGGTATTGCTTGTTCAAAGGCTTTGTGAATGTCAACTATGCCAGCCATCTCCTTTGGTTGGTATCATTGTAAATTCACTTCTATTTCTATAGAGATTCATTCTGTATATGTATCATTCAATAACTTCCAATCTAACCATCTAATTAGGTTCAAAATTCTCTACAAGTTAACTTATATCTTTGACTACTTCTACACAAAAATCCAACCATAAATCCATTATAAGTCTTTGGATATTGCCTAATCTCTAGCAGGTGCTAAACATGTCAATTTGTTAGGGACATAGTCCTTAGAACCTTCTAGAGACAAGTTTCTAGAACTTTCTAGAGACAAGCTTCTAAAACCTTTTAGAAGCAAGTCTCTGGAACCTTCTAGAAGCTTCTTAGTTGATAGAAGATGTTAGGAACATAGTCCTTAGAACCTTCTAGAGATAAGTTTCTAGAACCTTCTAGAAGCAAGTCTCTGGAACCTTCTAGAACCTTCCTAGTTGGTAGAAGTTGCTTGAGAAGCTTCCTAAATAGAAGTATATATTGGGATCGAGGCTGAAGAAATCTTCAGTCTCGACAACACATCTCTTGCAGCTCTAGCTCACCTCTCTGGTGTTGTTCTTGTATTCATCTGATTAATCTAGTTCTTGCCAGTTCTTCTTGAACTTCTTGGTAGATATCAAGTCTGTATTCTGTATCCGTGACAGTTTGTCGAGACTTCACTCACCTCAGATATCAGAGCTAGTTTCTTCTTTGTTAGAGTGTGGAATACTCCTCTGCTTGGAAGTGTACTAGCACTTTAGAGGTTGCGGATTACCTTCCTCTAAACTGATACTTCTTTTGTTATAATATTGGAGTCTTATTCTTCTTGGAGAGAGTGGATTACCCCTTTTCTTGAAGCTCTTAAGGCATTTTAGAGGTTGCGGAGTACCCTCCTCTAAACTAATATTGTCTTCTTGTAGAGTCATTCCTGTCCTTTCTCTTAGAATGGTCAGGGGCCAAGACATTAGTATGACGGAAAGTTCAGAGTCCAAGTTGGATGCTATCATGATTGCCCTTGCTACGTTATCACAAAGAACTGCAAAGATTGAAGGAGTCGTGGCAAGGCTTCATAATGATGGAGCATCTGGGATGGCACAATCTAGGTTGCACCAGCCTCAAACTTCTACACTTGGAGAAGCAACTTTGCCTCAGGTTCGACAAGCACCGATGGTTCTATAACATAAGGAACCTCGAATTAGCCTTCCGGACAAGTTCGATGGTACACGTTCCAAGTTTCGAGGATTCGTCAACCAAATCAGGTTGATAACAGTTTTACAACCCGAACGCTATCCAACGGAGGAGTCACGTGTTGGGCTTGTTGGAACCTTACTTACAGGACAAGCTGTATCATGGTTTGCTCCTTTGTTTGAGAAACGATCGTCCATACTAAACAACTTTGAAACCTTTTTGGAGGCATTTGCGGAAGCATTTGGTGAACACGACAAGGTTCGATGGACTACAACAAAGATCTGGACACTACGAGAAGGGATGCGTTCTACATCAGTCTATGCATCGGACTTCTGGCAATTAGCATGCGACATCAATTGGGATGAAGAAGCGTTGATGAGTCAATTCTATTGGGATTTAAGAGATGATGTGAAAGATTTGCTGTTAACTCTTCCTGATCCACAAATGCTCAACGAAGCTATTAGCCAAGCTGTGAAGTGCAATAACCGCCTATTCCAACGTTACCAAGACCAACGTTCAAGACAACATACGGTTCGCCACACCCCAACTATGTCGGCAAGCAGCATGAATTCACATTCAGAGGTAGAAGACATGTAAATTGATGCGGTATGTGTCAAATCTCTTACTCTAGAAGAAAAAAAGCGGCGTATGGAGGAAGGTCTATGCTTGTATTGCGGTGAAGAAGGCCACAAAGTTGGAAATTGCCCCAAGAAGCAAAATCGACGTATTAAGAAGACTAGGGGTGCATTTATTCAGGAAAACGAGGATGCCCAGCCACAATAGGAACCGTGCAGTTGGACAGTGAAATATCGCAACAACAACTAGGTTCCTTTCTTTCCGCTCAACTTGCCCTTTGTTTTACAATCCCTTTGCTTATTGGCCCTCAAAAACTGAGAGCTTTAGCATTATTAGATTCAGGAGCATCTGCTTGTTTCTTAGACGAAGAATTTGCAAAGCATCATAAGTTCCCTTTAGTACAAAAATCCAAACCTGTTCACGTTGAGGTCATAGATGGACGACCTTTATTATCTGGTAGTGTCACCCATGAATCAGAACCTATAGAAGTGACGTTTAAGGACCATAGTAGTCATATTATTTTCAATATTATTAGAACCCCATCAAATCTTGTTATTCTTGGTCTTTCCTGGTTGGAAAAGCATAACCCATCCATAGATTGGAAGTTGCGGAAGATGACCTTTCCCACAAAACCACCCAAGAACAAGCCTAGTAGAAAACCCTGAATAGAGAAATCCTTATTTATTGGAGCAAGAGCGTTTATAAGATTGTCAAAGGGAGGCACACCATTTGTCATTTATGCGGCTCCAACTACCGGGGAGAAGATCTCGACAGCAAGTATACCAGAGCAATATAAGGATTTTAAAGACGTGTTTCAAAAGAAAAATGCCAACATGCTACCGGAACATAAACCATATGATTGCGCCATAGACTTACAGGAAGGAGCACAACCGCCTTTTGGCCCAATCTACAATCTATCGCAGATAGAGTTGGCGGAGTTGCGGAAGTACATCAACGAGAATCTAGCCAAGAACTTCATTCGTCATTCAAAATCGTCAGCTGGAGCACCTATCTTATTTGTAAAGAAGAAAGATGGCTCGTTGCGGATGTGCGTGGACTATCGAGGCCTCAACAAGGTAACAAAGAAGAATCGTTACCCGTTATCCTTGATTTCTGGTCTCTTAGAAAAACTTGGACGTGCAAGGATCTTTAAACCCAATATTCATTATTTTGAGAGAATTCCAGTGAATTGAGAGTGTTGAGGAGGTTTAAAAAGCAAAAGCATGAAGTAGAGGTCCTTCTGGAACATTGAAAATTGGTGGAGTACAATGAATTCAAATTGAAATGTAAAGAATTTTATTTCAAATAATCACCAAATATACATGTCGTGAGTGTAGAACTTACTAAATAATTTGCAAACTTAGAAAACCTCATCTACAACCTCAGAAATAATCAACTATCAGCCATGCAATGTACACTTCAGAGTTGTAATGGCTTATCGTAGTTGTACTCAGCGATTACACCCCATTGAAATTTATTGAAATTTGTATCAGTAGTCAAGTTGCTGTGCTCTACAAGATTTGAGCACAATAGCATTGCATAATGAATTGGAGTAGTTATTTCTACAACAATGTCATGGCTCACATTTCCTTTTCAAATATTGCAATGTAGAAAGGGCTTTATGTCTTGTTGTGCTGATGTAGACTTTGCTGCATTACGAAGTATCTCATGGTTGTCATCTCGAAGATAATCCGGTACTTTCGGCAACACTTTGTCATAATTAGCATCTCCATATACTTTTTTTTGCATCAATCTTACAATAGTTAATAGGGACATGGTCGGAGCCTCAACTTCCGTTGCACGCAGTGTAGAGGGCCTGTCCAGGTCAGACAACTGCACTTTCTTCTCCAAAGGACTATCCACCACCCCATCGTCAACAAGCTTCTTAGAGAAGTCCATAGTCGAATTGACAGAAGGAGCAGAGCAAAGGAAGTTTCCTGTGCTGAGAAGAACGTTGTGGCCGTAGTCCATGATGGAATCTGCAGACACTTCGCATTGCAATCGACGGACCTGTTTCAATCCATCAAAAATTTCAGATCAATACAATTTGAAATGAAAAATCCGATTACCTATCCATACAAACACTTGTACTTGTCATCCACAACATTCTCGTACTATCGTGAAGTACTGACATGGATGTAAACACATAAATCAAGAACTGGAAATACAGTTGCAATAAGATACACGGTACATCACGACCACGTTGCATGAAACACTATACAACACTATCCATCAGAGAATTGCACATGACCTCCAACTCCTATTTCCACATCCATGACAAGTAAACAAATGTCCATTGATCCAATACATTGACAAATCAGCTCGACTCGATCTGAATCACAGTCTTCTGCGGAGATACGTACTCTTACAATACATACGTGCATGGCTGTCCTAATTATAATTAGGAGAAGACCCTCGAACTAGCTCCATGACCTTGTTATATTCAGTGCGATTCCGTTCATCGCACAACATTTTTTGCCCAATCCTGTTTGGCCCATGTTCTCGGAATAACTTTAACCCTTGGTCACGAGCAAGGTGTAGTCGTTGAAACCAAGGAAGCAAGGTGCGGAGGAGGAATGTGTCCCGGTTCCCCTTCCCATCATTAGACCAAGAGTTTGGAAGCAAGACATTCTTTGAATCGTTCATGATGTGCTTCAGAGGACTGTCGTCCACTATGATTGTGTTTTCTGAATTGAAGATTCCCTTATAACCAGAGAATAGAGTGTCTAAATTTTTCAAGAACAACTCTTTATGCGTTCCAGGAACCATGAAGGTGGTCTATCGTCTTGAGGAGTCTCGGAACCGAATTGTCATACACGAATCCTGCCCTAGTACGAGGCCTGGCAACATCTCTTTTGGAAAAAGGTAATTTACAACGCCCTGGATGTTCGAACTTTTCATAGAGCTCCATACACTAATCCTGGCTATTTTTCCTAGCTCCGCCAAAAAATTCAAACAATTCGGCCGCACGTAGACAGCTTTCATTCCCACAATGGCGCCAATCGTGGCTGAGTGCGACGCCAAAGAGTTGCTATATTGCTTTGTGCTTCGATTAGACTTCCAATCCTCGCAAATACAGAGAATTCCATTGAGGTCTAGAACGACGTTCAGCCACTTGTCAACCGCCCTGGACCTCAATGGACGACCAAGGTCTTCCAACGGCCCCTCACTATGAACTGGAGGATCGGATACCTGCTAAGACAAACGACCCACGAAGGAGCCAATTATGCCTTTCACTAACTACAAATGAGCGCGACGATCCCGAAATGCACCATACAATTACATGCCATAGACAAAGAAGCGCACTGTGGAAGACACACATACCAGAGGAGCCTAGAACACGGGATAATGAAACACACCTTTTGCTTTGAAGAGGCGAATGATTCGGACCGACTGTCAGAGATCACGGTCCGCGACTCAGGCAACGACTTGGCAGAAACAACAAATACCACCGAGGTGGGATAAAACAGCGGAGAGGGAGAAGCAGAAGGAGCTGACAAAGTTGCAAGGATTTCATCACCTGTGATTCAATGTAGAAGCAAATGAGCCCCTCAAGTATTTGAAACTCATCGACTGAGTAAAAATGTACAAAATTCATATCAAAAGTATTGAGCTCCCTGGTTGGTTCCATTAGGAACTCCGTATCAAAAACAATTTGCCTATTCAACTATACTCTAGACGCACTAGCCAATAACACAAATCACCTCGAGTCGAGCTAAAAAAAATTGACAGCAAGTGATTATGTGTCAAAACCTGCATCTGGATCCGGAAAGGCTAATTGATCACTGCCAACCGCTATCTCTAGAGTATCGTCCTCTAGATTTGTGGGGCGCTCCATGGAATGTGGTTCTACTGACGCTGCCTCCACTCTGGAAACTTCACCGATTGAAAAAATGATTGCCGGAGACGTCGGACTGTGTTGTTGAGATGTAGTAGGAGCCACTTCGCCTGAGACATTGACAGCACTTGAATGCGGAAGATTGGCGGCTTCCGCATGTCCACTACTGGATCCGCTCATGACAGATCGAGATGGCGCATTCCCAAGCATCAGCGATGGAGGCTGGGAAGGAGGGGCGGGAAGGGCGTCTGGCAGTTGGGGATTAAGCCTCACGAATGCAGAGAGGAGAAGATTTGTCTGCTGCTGCTGCTGCAGCATCATGCGGGATGTGTCTTCGTGCATCCTCTGGGACTCCTCGAACAATCTCATGCTCTCGGCACGATCACGATCTTGTCAAGCGTTGATTTCTGTAATCTACTGCTCGTGCCTCCGCTGGCTGTCTGCCAGAATCACCGAAATGGACTCCATGACGGTAGCCACAGAGTCCATATCCTTCCTCTTCCTCCTCTGTCCCCCAGAAGATGACGCACCAGGAGTTCCACCGGAAGGTGGATTATCAGATGCTTGTGCTGACTGCGGAATAACCCGAGATCGCCGCTCAGGTAGTGTGGCGTTGGGCTGAATGGGATCCAACTCTTGAAGGTCGTCGTCGTCGATTTTGACCTTCTCGTCGACTTCCTTCTCCTCGTCCGGGTCATAGTCGTGGTCGTCCCCTTTGTCGTCGTCTTCATCAGATATAACGAGGACGTCGTCAACTGGTGTTGTCCTCCGCTTCTTTGATGGAGAAGACTCGAAGCGGTCACTAAGCCGTGCTCCAACTCTTGACCGTGTGGGCGTGGTGGCCATAGACTTGTATATCGCACTTACCTTGTATCCACTGGGAAGGAAGTCATCTCTGTCGAGAGTGAGTGCTTTCCTAGAGATCTCTTCCCACCGATCCGACTCTCCGGTCCCTCCGACCGCAAAGACATCCACGGAACTCATCTGCATGAAATGGCACGCGGACAGCTTAGTGGATATGAAAAAAAGAAATGAATGTGATTGAGAAGCAAATCAGCTCGAGT
Organism: Physcomitrium patens; assembly: GCF_059467195.1. Classification (NCBI taxonomy): domain Eukaryota; kingdom Viridiplantae; phylum Streptophyta; class Bryopsida; order Funariales; family Funariaceae; genus Physcomitrium; species Physcomitrium patens. The sequence continues at coordinate 2,287,789 of NC_143434.1, read as the reverse complement.
CGAGCTGATTTAGAAGAAAATCAGCTCGACTCGAGCTGATTGAGAAGCAAATCAGCTCGACTCGAGCTGATTTAAAAGCAAATCAGCTCGATTGGAGCTGATTCAGAAGAAAATCAGCTCGATTGGAGCTGATTCAGAAGAAAATCAGCTTAACTCCAGCTGATTCAGAAGCAAATCAACTCGACTCGAGCTCATTGAAAAGAAAATCAACTCGACTCAAGCTGATTGAAAAGCAAATCAGATCCACTCGAGCTGATTGAGAAGCAAATCAGCTCGACTCGAACTGATTGAGTACCTACCATTGCCGCGCAAGTGATCTTACCTCCCCCCCATAGTGAAAAAATGGACCCCCCTGGACGGCAGAACTTCCGTACTAGCCAGAGATAGAACTCCATTCGTAGTTCGGTGTTGTATACTCGAAATTCCAACTCGTTGTAGCCGTGAGGCTTGGTAAACATTGGTGTGTCGGGAGGAAGAAATTCCGGTCGGATCTCGACACGGTCACGGGCGTCTACATCTTGCAAGAAAGTGAGGATCACCTTCCTTGGCGCTCGCCCAACTGAGGAATCTCCAAGACGCTCGAACTTTGCAGGAATGTAGTCTGCAAAGTTGATGTGCAGGCCTTTGAAGGCCCCGTGCGAATTGATGAAGTCCATTGTCTGCAGTCTATGGCTCTTACAGCCGGATATGAAGAGCCACCTTTCTCCATCTGCGAAGTATGGACTTCTATTCTTCTCCAGAGCGGCAAGAACTTGATGGAAATAAGGGACGGTGTTTTGTTCTATAAGATCATCCTCCACCCCCGGATGCTCTCGGAGGTCGATGATTCCAAGCCCGATATCACGAGCGCTCTTGTTATTCCATGCATTGTCTTTCCACTTACTGAAGGTGTTCGTACTCACATCATAAGTCTTGTAATAGGCACACGCATATGGCACCTGAAACCCATTCTTATGATTCAAGAAAACTTTCAAGAACTCTGCTGCGGCCGGAGAAATCTGCGCGCAGGTCTTGTTCTTGGACTTCAGTTGCTTCGCTTCAGTAAAGTAGGATTCTCCAAGCCGCTCAAGGAGGACGATTATTGACGCACTCGTGATATTACGAGCCGTCTTAAACGCCTTCCAATTGTAATGAATGAGGTCGCCCACCGCGTTGATTAATCCCAAGCTTGGGTCTGTGTTGTCGAGCTCCTTCTTCACTAGCTGCTTCCTCTTCCTCCTCTCCACCCAGTCCTTTGTGCTAAAGGAGCTCTCAAGCACAGACGAGATTGATTTAATCGTCATCTTTGGATAGGGGAACTTTCGCTTCTCCCCAGATTGGTTAAGAAGGTGTTTCGCGAGCCTCTCTAGATCATTCAGGCTCAGGTTGCCGAGCCACTTGAAGTACTCGCGGCTAAGCATGCAACTCTCCTGCTTCCAGTTCTCTTTCTCGTTGAACTTCGCAGAGGTGTCGGGGTTGTAGAGCTCCCCGTGGGCAGCATTGGAAATAACCTCACTCCAGAGATTGTAGATGGGCTCCGGGGCAGTGATGATCTTTAGCTCATTGACGAGCTTAAGCTTCTCCTCTGCACCCTTGGTGCGTAAAATTCTCAATGACTTGTTGACGTCAATCAATGAGAACCTCAAAGTCATTACTTTCTCGAATGCCTGCGAGCAAATAGAAGAAGTTAAATATTTATTTTCTGAATCATAGCAAAGAATTCAATTCAAAAGAGGGAGAATAGCAAATCAGATCGAGTCGAGCTGATATCCTCTGAACAAGCCTTCATAATATCAGACTATTAAGTCACTCGAGAAATATCGTCACATCAAAAATAATTCGACTGTGATGGAAAGTAGAACCGTTCAGATCAGATCGACTCGATCTGATCCCAAGTCAAGATATTCACATAATACAAATCAGATCGACTCGATCTGATTCTCTTACCTTGAATCCCTTCGTTCTACATTGAATGTCCGAAGCTCTTCTCCCAGCTGTCGTGCTGGTGGCTGTGATCTGAGAAAGATTCTCTGGGCATCCCATATTCACCCAAACTGATCGTGCTCCGAGGATGTTGGTCGCCCATGACGGCTGTATCATCTGAAAGTGATTGATCCGATTGTAGTATGCTGATATGGATCGCAGTATCTCCGGATCGCTCGACCATACAATAAAGCAACTTCAGACGCAGAAGTCGCTCTTCACATCGTCATCAACTACGTTACTCTCGTCGGATATGTCCCTGCTGGTTGCAACACTGTGCTGCCCGTTGATGACAAAAAAACTCTCCGTCTTTGATCTCCTCCCACGTTGTCGGCTTTGAGGTTCTGTTCGTGGGCATTATGCATAATGTTTGCCGGGCCTTTCGATCGGGCAGGTTCATGAGATACACCACCATTGCATCAACGAGCTTGTCCTCTTTCGATCGAATGTTGAACTCCGTAGGTGCATCAATGAGTTTATCTATGGAGATGCCCTTCTTTGTATTGACCCCGAAGATGTATGCATCTTCGCACTCTGACCAGAACTTCTTGTACACTGCGGTGATGTGCTTGAAGTCGGGCTTACTCTGGGGTTCATACGACGACGGAACGTCGGTCATCGCATCGGCAAGGGTCGGATGTTGAACCTCCGACACTTGGGAGCTGCCCGAAGCCGCTCGGCGATCTCCAGAAGGCGCAATGGGGCTACTTCTCGTCGATCCTTGCCCTGCAGAGCTGGACCGTGGCTTCGCTTTTCCCCGGCTGCTTGAAGGCGCAAGAGCTGCTGTATCGACCGAAGCTTGACTTCCACCTACTGCTCGAACTTCTCTCCGGACAGACCGTGGGGCAGCTAATAGTTTCTGCGCCTCTAGTTTACCTTTGATGACGGAGAAATCTTGTAGAAGTGAATTTATCTTGGTGCAGAGCCGCTTGCCAAAAGCTGGGGACCTGTCCTTTTCAGTGTAGTCCCCCCTGTCGATTTTTGCCTCGAGTTGCTTCACCTCTCCGCTGTATTCAGTGGACTCGAGGCTTTCGAGGAAGGGAGACATTGTGAAGGGGATCCGCTTCGAGGGTATGAGAACTGTGAAGTGATATTCATCTGTGGGATCTATCAAAACTCCGGTAGTTACGCACTTCACCAGGATCATGTCGCCGTCTAAGTACTCGACATCCTTTACCTGCTCTGCTGTCGTGAGCTTCAAGAATGCTTGGCTTTTCTTGAATTTGAACAAAAACTGGATGTCGTGAGTGAATGGAATCATAGCTAGACTCCATGCCTCGAGCTCCTCTGGGTCAAAAAACTTCCACGAGGTTCCATAAATCAACCGCGGGTCGGTCTCGTCATCGTCATCGGCACGCCGGTCGAGCTTATCCAAGTACATGGACAATGATGCCTTGATGTCCTCCATCTGCAACAGACGTAGAAGCAAACATGTCAGATTATGTCCCATCGACTTAATGATACAGTTACTCCAATGAATGTTTTAAACTCTTCTTACTATATCAAATGTATTATTGGACACAAGAACAATAATCTTATATATGAAATCAGATCGACTCGAGCTGATTTATGGTCCTCGTATTGCGTAGGATGTTCTATGTAGGCCAATGTTAGTATTTTGGAAAACAACGATTACGAATACGAATTTATTATTTTAGTCAGGTTTTCCAATTGTATGATTCATCTTAATGTGTTTTTAATGCCGAAACATGGAAATCTACTATATATTCTTCATGTCAAATCAGATCGACTCGATCTGATTCTTTGGTGTTATGCGTAGTAATTTTGTAAAGGATTTTGTACCGGAGGAAAGAGTGAACTCGGGGTACATGGAGTTTATGCGTCAATGATGACGCTAGAATTATAAGTTTTCTACATTAGATTTAATTAAAATGGTGTCATTTTTTATGCTAATATTATGGTTCATTTTATATTCCTATGTGAATGTAGCAATGGATATGCATTCAGCAATTTTTAAGAGAAGTTAACTTAATTTGTTTGGATTATGACTAATTATTCTGGCCTCAATAATATTTCGGTGCATAAACTAAATCAGAATATTTGAAGGGGAATGTAGCTTCATGTGATTGAACGAATCAGCTCGAATCGAGCTGATCTTGTTCGAAGACTGAATTCCTCCTTTTATGCGCTCATTGAAATGAAGCTCGTGGATCAGCTCGATTCGAGCTGATAGTATGTCGAAGCTATCGTAAGAATCAGCTCGAATCGAGCTGATGACATGTCGGGGCTATCGCAAGATATAGTTAGAGTTTAGCTAATGGTAGGTTGAACGATTGCAAGATTCAGAGTTTGTGCAGCTAATGGCTGGTAAGGGAGATTGCATGAATCAGCTCGAATCGAGCTGATGGCAGGTAAGGGAGATTGTATGAATCAGCTCGAGTCGAGCTGATTGCAGGTAAGGGAGATTGCATGAATCAGCTCGAGTTGAGCTGATGGCAGGTCATGGAGATTGCATGAATCAGCTCGAGTCGAGCTGATGGCAGGTCAGAGCGATTGCACGAATCAGCCCGAGTCGAGCTGATCTTCGTCCACGTCAGAGTTTCTATTGCCATGTGTATGGTAATAAGAAACTCCTGAATCAGCTCGGCTCGAATGGAACGACACTGATTTTGTAGAGAATTACCTGTGGGAACTGGATCTGCGAGATACTGATGACGTAAGGGCGCAACTGTGATTCCTCACGCGATGTGTGCCCGGCCGCGGACGTCCTCCTGTTCTGCCCTATTCGTTATCGTACGAATACAAAAACCGCGCACCGTGACACTACAGATCCAAGACGATACCAGGCAGTAAAGGAGATCAATTTCACAACCAATAAATGAAATGCAACGTCAAACACAAATGTGATTGAAAACGAAGAGGAAGAGACCCAAGAATTCGACACCGTAGACAAATACAAGTCGACACTTACAGGAACGTAGGCAGCGTCACGCACAGGGGAATCAAAACAGCTCTCTGTGGTGTCAAAAGCTCCTGCCCTCGTCACCTGGGATTGACAATGCAATAAAATAGCTGGAACAGCAAAGGAGAAGTGAGGAACAGCAAACAAGAAGTGAGGAACAGCAAAGCAGAGGAGAGAAGCGAGGGTCACGACAACGTGACGAAGCACAGAGAAAATGCGCTAGGAGCGATGTGCGCAACAAAAAAGAAAAAGAGGAGAAATTTGTGGGCGGTAATGTTGTTTAACCCCCACCTTGAGCATATGCGTTCACGTGCCCCGGCCGTGTTCCCTTGCACGATTTCGGCGGGAACTCGTCGGGAGCTTCGACGTCGTTTTCACGAAAACTCATCGGGAACTGCTGGGGAACAGGATGGGAAATGTTGGAGAGAAACGACGTTCTTTTCTATAAAATCTCAGTTTCAAATCATTCCTATAATGTGTGTACAGAAAGTGTATAATGACCGTTTTCTGACATTTCACAACAAAATCCAAATGATTGAAAACAAAATATGCCTTTAAATAAAACCAATTCTTCACACTAGCAGGTCGAACTAATACAATCAGTGGATTGCATTTGGTTGTATATGTAAAGTTTTTTAAAAAGGATAATTTTAATTTACATGATTATTTTAAATTTTCCAACCTTTTTCATCTACTCCAATTTCTTAATCAAAAAACCATTCATGTCATTGCAAATACTACTTTTTCTTCCATTTCATTCTCAAAACTTGAATCAATGTGAATAAAAAAATACTAATTAATTACTCAAGTATCACATTCAAGACATTCATTCATTTTGAACGTCTAATGAATAGTTTACTTTTAGTACATGAATAAAATAAGGAATTTTGAATTTCCCAAATCAAATGTGACTAATGTGACTAATGTGACTAACCCCACAAGAACGGATTACTTATACTACTCACATTAACCTACAAACTTCAAAATTCCATAATATATTCATATCATGTTTATAAATTATCCTTTATTATTTTAAATTATCCTTTCTTTTTATAAATTAATCTCAAGTCGAGGATAACTTTTCCATCTATAATAAAAATTTCAATTAAAAATATAAGATCAATCAAAAAATCAATTACAGATATAAGATCAGTATTAAATTAAGACTATGAAAAGACTCAATTTAACGAATGTTGATATTATTGACATGCGCAATAATTTATACAAGATATGCATAATACAAGGACTATTACTTAATATGTTTTATTTTAGTTTTTCTTTTACCACATAATCATATAAATATAGTCAATGCTATGCATTTAAGATGATTACATATCGACACATAAAATATCTGAAGCATATTTACTTTTAGAGGTATGCACATATTTGCAATGAAGGATTAAACGAACAAATAATTCACTTGTCTTTCTTTCATATAATCATTTTATCACTTATCAAAGAATAAAATGTCATAGCAAGATAATTGATATATGAAGTAGCATACAAAATTGAACTTGAAATATGAACGTTTTAGAAATCCGCATCCCACATCCCAATTGATGTCCTGTCACCATCAATTCTCCACGGAGTCCTGCCCTGCAGCAACATACCCTGGACACCCAAGTATCGAACCGTGCCTGGATCCTTGGCGTTGCCCCTGTCTATTGCGATGGACAGTTCAGATCTGCTGTGGAGGATCGACGGTGGATAACGTCATGCCCAGGGTAGGTGGGTTGCGTTGACTGCATTCCCGCAGAGTCAGTTCTGCCGATGTCAATCCTGTGTTTTGCATTCCTCTTTGGTCGCACACTAGCTACGTTCTTTGATTTGGCGGCTTAGTCGACCTCCAGTGTCCAAGTGGTATGCCCTCCGAATGTCCCTTCGTTTGTCTACTTACGATTGATAACGCACGAGCGCTAGAATTAATTTTGCTCTCATTCTCTGTACTTCCAATTTCCAATTTTTAGGTGAGCTTCCATGTCTGAATTGAAGCGGGTTCCGATGTTGCCCATTGTGTTGGTTTTCTTCTTATGTTTTGTACGTCTTCATGTCCAGCCGTTTGGGCTGTTGCGGTCATCCCCCAGCAAGAGTAATGTATGGATTAGTCTTCTCTTTGTGATCTCGTTTATTACATTTTCGACGAGTGAGGTCCTGCAATGACCTAATGATGCGGAGGGGCATTTTTTTTCAATATAGTACTGTTCATCCAGAATTCGGTACAATCTTGTCCTGCTACAGTAACACGTACCCATACAATTCCGCAATAGTGCAGATGACTCGCTTTATAACTGTGTCTCTCTGATAATTTATAATATGTGCTATGGAAATCAGCTCGACTTGAGCTGATTTTCTGAAAGGTCCAATACGTCCTCGTTGTTCAAAACTATTGTCAAGAATCAGTTGGAGTAGAGCTGATTCTATGAAAGGTCCACTACGTCATTGTTATTGAATACAATCACCTAAAATCAGCTCGAGTCGAGTTGATTCTCTGAGACGTCCAGTAAGTCTTCATTCAAAGGTATTAATGTCAACAATCAGCTCGAGTCAAGCTGATTCTCTGAGAGGTGTATTACGTCGTCGATATTGAAAACAAACGTTCAAAATCAGATCGAGTCGAGCTGATTCTATGAGAGGTCCAGAATTTTTGATTGGTCCAATACGTCCTTGTTATTGAAAACTGTTGTCTAGAATCAACTCGAGTCGAGCTGATTCTCTGAGACGTCGAGTGCGTCTTCATTTAATAGTATTAAGATCAACAATCAGCTCGAGTAGAGCTGATTCTATGAGAGGTACTAAAAACAATCGTTCAGAATCAGATCGAGCCGAGCTGATTCTTTAAGAGGTACATATTTTCTGAAAGGTCCCATGCGTCCTTGTTATTAAATTTTTTTGTATAGAATGAGCTCAAGTTGAGATGATTCTATGAATGGTCCAGTTCGTCATTTTTATTGTTTTTAAAAATCTAAAATCAGCTCGAGTCGAGCTGATTCTCTGAGACGTCCATTATGTCTTCATTCAAAAGTATTAATGTCAACAATCAGCTCGAGTCGAGCTGATTGTCTGAGAGGTGTATTACGTCGTCGATACTGAAAACAAACGTTTAGAATCAGATCAAGTCGAGCTGATTCTCTGAGAGGTCTAGAACATCCTCGTTAAAAAAAACTAACAGCTAGAATCAGCTTCATTCGAGCTGATTCAATGACAGGTCCAGTTCGTCCTCGTTATTGAAGACCAGTATCCAGAATCAAGTCAAATCGAGCTGATTCTGTATGAGGTCCAGTTCGTCCTCCTTTAAGTAACTGACAATCTGAATCAGCTCGAGTCGAGCTAATTTTCTGAGTGCTCTATTACGCCCTCGTATTGGAGAACCAATGTCCATAATCAACTTCAGTTGAGTTGGTTTAATTAGACGTCGGGTACGTCCTTATGAGTGAATTCTAACATCTATTATCAGCTCGACTCGAGCTGATGTACGTGTCACGTATTCTTATCAGTGCGGAGATGTGCGCTGCCATTCGGAAATTGGCATTCACTGAAATGTGGTTCATCGTTTTGCTTTGTACAATTTTTTCTCATCCATACATGTCCGCTAATCAGATCGACTCGATCTGATAAGTATGAATACTGCCTCTTGTGTCTGGATGTTGGCGTAAGGTTTCTTTCATCGTTTTGATGAAGTGGTTGTTTTTGTGCAGAGGACTCGTAAACGCTTCGGAATACAAAGTGTACATGGCTCATTCATCAGGGGATGATTTTGAGGACGCTGAATCCATCAGTCCTGCAGTTCCCGAGTACGAAGGACTTCTTCGGCGTCTATGGATTACGAAGTATGTGACCCTCTATAATGCACATGGAAAATTGGTAGGCGAGGGTACATGCCATAGTGTTAATTCTGATCTTGTGCTCGGTACTAATGGTCCTCTTGGTGACACTTAGGTCGCAGTCCACATTTGTAAAACTCATTCCCAAGATGACATCCCCCAAGATCTTGTGTACGCACTTGTGGCGTGGCCTACAAAGCTAGTCCATTGCCATGGTGCTAGTCTCCACGACCACGAGGCTAAGGATAACTTCAATCAATTGCACGCAGCTCGGGCAAACTCGGCGCTCTCAAAGTCCAAAAGGCCATATATGAATGGTATCCGAAATCCCTCTCAAGAGTCACCTCTAAAGTACAAAAAACTCCTCAGCGAAGAGTCTATCAACTTGGTGTCAAGTAAAGTGTGCTGTATGAGGAACTGCATGTAGCCTTTTCTAAGAGAGAAGATTAAATCATTCCGCGAGCGAATGTATAATGGATCTACATTCCAGTTCAGAGCCCATATGAAGTTAGATGTGCATAGGGCGGTTCATAGAGATGCAAGCGGGCGGAAGATGGTGACAGTGGAGGGGATCACCGTGTGCTTGCGTGCATGGATGCATATTTCTGGGGTATCAGAAGCAACATTCTACCGCTACCAAGCATATGTAAAAGCTAATCGGGAGGCGAGGGACCATGGCAACACTGGATTACCGAAGCCAAGGAAGCACACTGAACATGCGACAGCTACATTGAAATGTATCCTCGAGAAGGAGGCAGATCACATGCCACATCATACTCGCAGTACAAAATCTGGGGAGAAGATGGTTTCGATGATTCTCCTAGCTACCTTTCAATGGAAAGATCAAATTCCAAAAATCAACGAAGTTAATACTGCTTTTGGATTGAGGGAGGTCTCTTCTTCAAACTTGAGCAAGATCAGAGCATCTAGGTTTCCAGAATTCGATGTCAAAAGACCCGGAGATAATTTTGCATGATGTGGAACCTGTGACAAGTACAAAGAGCTAAAGAAGGGTGCCATTGGAGGATCTGAACAGGCTATGAAGTGGACGAGGAAGTTGGAGAAACATCTTGGTATTGCTCATGCTCATAGGGAGTACTATTATGCTAAGCGATACTACTCGCAAACTTATCCCGATGAGTGCGTGACAATCATGCCAAAACTGCATCTCCGGTATTTTCACATAAGAACAAAGAATTGGATGCTTTGATGAAGCTACTTGTATCTGTAACAGGCATGATTGCTCATGGACATGGTGACATGCGTTATGCTCATTATAGATTGGATATCTTTCTCCATGATTCAAATTATATTATTGGATCGATGACAAAGTTGTTGCGTGATTTGGAGGAATCTCCAAAATCATCTTCTTGAGAATTATTTTTGGGCTCTAGATCCACAGCTCTATTTCGTAGCATTCTCAAGGGTGCGGGGATGTGCAAAATATCACTAGATTCACAACCTGAGAGATTAGTAGGAGCAACACCGTTGCCACCTATTTTGAAAGTGCAAATGGATAATGCCACAGGGGAGAACAAAAATAGATATGTTTTTGCTTTTTGGTCCCTATTTGTGGCAAAGCGGATCTTTCGCGAAGTGTATGTAAATTTCATGATAGTAGGACATACACATGACGACATTGACGCCTTATTTGGAAGATGGAGCATGCTTCTGAAGAAAGAGAACTTTCCTACTATCCCTGCACTTATGAAGTCGTTCATGGACGTGGAATCTATTCCCACTATCCCTCATCTTATCGAGGAGGTGCCGGATTTTAAAAATTTTATACTTGGATCTATTTTAGACAAAAATGAAGTTCTTGTAGGTCACACAAAATCACAACAAGTCAAATTTTACTTGGATGCAACAGGGTGTCCAAAAATGAAATACAAATTGTTTTGTACCGATGTAGAGTGGCTAAGAGAGGAAGGAGCAAGCATTAAAATTTGGAAAGAGGATGCACAGGGATGTAGTTTGTGGCCTCGTGGTGAGCCATCGCCTGTTCCACAACGCACAATGAGAGGTGTGGAGGATATTGAGAAAGGAATATCAGGGTTTGTGAAATATTGGGAGGATTTGTGCAATGTTGATGTCACTGGAGAGTATCGAAGACGGTATGAGCATTTGGTGGTGTATTGGCGTAACGTGAAGGATGCATTGCATGAACCAATCATTCCTTGTAATGTTCTGAGAGAAGGTTTTTGGCCAATTACCCATGTGAGAGAAAATCTTGCAGATCAATTATCAGATGATGGCGAGGATCATGAGGAATTTGGAGAAGATGATCCATATGTTGGTCCTCTGAGAGGTCGCCCACAACCATCTTTTAGGGTAGGTCGAGATGTTCGAGAAGGATATTTTATTGCAATTCGGCCTGCAGAAGGTGAAATACAACCAGTGTGGATAGCTAGGGCTTTGTCGAACCCAGATTGTAATCCTGAGAAGGCAAACTGCATTCTCATTCACTATTTTCATCCAACCTTAAGAAGTGTGGATGTACAACAGTTCTATACAGGTTGGGATAGCGAGAGAGGTTTGCATTGGAAGATCGAAGAGAATGAACCTCCTGTTTGGGAAGAAACGAATGTTCTTATGACAGCGTGGTCACCACGAATCAGAAAGGACACAAGTGAATGCGTGATCAAAATTCCGGCTCCACAAATTGAAATAATCAAGCAGAGTCTTGCATCGTATATTAAAAATGTATGAATGAAATATAAAAATTTGTCATTGCGATAAGAATATTCATATTTTGGTAACATAGTTTTTAAAATTTTATAGTACTGTGACAAAGGTAGTAGAACTCGTAGTGTATAATAAGTGGTTTTAGTTTGATTTAGTTTTATAGATAACTATTGTAGATATTCCTTAACTATAGTTTTATATGTACACAAAAATTACTTGTATAAAGTTATATCAAAATATTTGATTAAGTTAGAGCATTGTTATTTTCAATCACATCTGTATTTGACACCTTGCAAAACAATAAAAACTCTCATTTTAAAGGAAATTACTTCTCACAAGTACTGAATTGCTACCTCATTGACCTTATTTGACTATACATATAATCCAATTTTTGTTACTTCTATTTGATTGTTTTATTTTGAGAGACACCAAACCTCTCAAAATAATGAATATTGTGTTTTTACAAAAATTGATCTAAGGGGGGCTTACAACCTCGTACGAATCAAGGAAGGAGATGAGTGGAAGACAGCATTCCACACAAGGTATGGCCATTTTGAATATAATGTCATATCCTTTGGTCTTACCAATGCTCCAGCGGACTTTCAACATATGATGAATGACATTTTCCGAGAGTACCTTGACGATTTTGTTGTCATCTATTTGGATGAAATTTTGATATTCTCCAAAAATGAGGAAGAGCCTGAAAAATACGTTCGTTTGGTATTGGAGAAACTACGCGAGCGAGGACTATAAGCCAAGTTCGAGAAGTGTTTGTTTCACCAAATAGAGATGGAGTTTTTGGGGTTCGTTGCGACTACGGTGTCGTGTTGTAACACGACTATACAGTGAAAATAAAAAGAAAGGGGAATTTTATTAATATTCAGTTACCTCGAATATAGGGAGCATCGACCAACTCCAGTACAAATACTGAGTGATCAGGTTTAGTCACTCCGTTGTCATGTTGTAACACGAGTATACAGTAAAAATAAAAAAAAAAGAAGAAGGGGAATTTTATTAATATTCAGTTACCTCGAATATTGGGAGCATCGACCAACTCCAGCGCAAATACCGAGTGGTCAGGTTCAGTCACCCCGTTACAGTCAGCCGGAGCATACTGAAATGCTTCGTTCGATTCTAATAACGGGAGTTAGCAGGATGAGAAGGACCAATTCACACGACGGGTTTGAAGAGCCAATTGGATCCAATTTCGAGAATCCAATCCGGGTCCTCTTACCCAATATGAGACCTGTATTGGTGGGGCAACCCAATGCAGTCTAGTTACGGAAAAATCGAGGTCTTACTACGGGCCTCAGCCAGTCTGACGCGAAGACCAATTTGACCCAATTACGTGAGCATCCAGGTTACTATGGGCATCTTATCCAATATGGGACCTGAATTTGTCGGGCGACTCAATGTGGTCCCGATTATGGGGTTTCGATTCTGTTTCGGGCTGTCCTGTTCTCTGTGCCGTTTCAGGGAACGTTGTTTTCAGTAAATGGATGTCTTAAAGGTAAAAACGGAGGAGAAGGCCTTGATGACGTGAGCCAATTTTGGATCTAAGCTCTGACGGCGGGAGCCAATTCCGGATCTAAGATGGAAGATTGAAGAAATTCAGGGGATAAGGTTAGGGGAGAATATAGTTTTAAGGAGGGAGGTTTTTTTTTTTTCGGGGGAATCGGGGGGGGAGCTAGTTTTAAAGCTTTTGCAAGGTTATCAGTTCGTTTTTCATTGGAGGGTTTTGAAGATCAAGGGAATTAGAGAGAGGAGCTTCATGCTTTGGATCGGGGAAGGAAAGACATAGAATTTGGATTTTTCTTCTTCGTAGAGTTTTGGGAAGACTAAGGCAATCGCTGCTAAAGTCAGTGTTGTAATGGTGAATCGGGATTTTTAAATGAAGTGGGTTTGAATACTCTTGACTGTTTTGTAAAATCGAGTTACGTTTGTGATTGAAGGATTAAAAGGGTGTCTATAGGATTGAGTATGCGGAGTGAATGAAATTTATTGGGTTAATCTAACAGGACTGTCAGTGGATACAAGATCGTAAGTACAAAAGGGTATTGAAGATTAATAGTTGGGTTGTTCGGGGTTCTCTGTAATGTCTACAGACCTACCAGCTGGGAAAAAAAAAAGACTTCGACAAGCAGTCGAAGAGCATCTGTATAGATTTACGGTACATTGTTGTAGTCGTTTATATTCCAGCAGTCAAAAACTGATACACTGCTTGACTATCAGCGAATCTCCATACTACCTTCTACAGCCAGATGCCCGACGCGTTCTCGAGTAGGAAAGCACGTAATACGACATAAGTGGTGAATCCGACGTGAAAGCTTGAGGTGGAAGGTATTGGATTTCGGTTGATTTTATCTTTATTTTTATGGAAAACAAAAATAAAAATTTTGAAGGATTTTTGGGAGAAGTTTCTGGTGGGGAGTCTTCTAAAGGACAAGGTATGCACATGGATCCATCTATTCCTAGTTTGTTTCAAGCCTTTTCATTGTCAATGCAGCAACAGCAAAGCTATGATCGAAAGGAAGCTTTGGCAACGAAAGCATTGCAAGCAGTGGTCAATAAAATTGATCAATTTGATGGGAGGAATATTTCAAGGTATTTAAGATGTTATGTTCGTGAAATGGAATTAAATCGGGTTTCTAAGAAGAAAATGGTTGCACTATTTGGACTTGCCACAATACCGGAGATAAGGGACCACATTACATCGATTACGGATCGTTGTGGGAATTCATGGGAGGATTTTTCACATGCATTGAAAGACGAATATTTCTTGGAAGATGCTGATCGCGTTACTAAGAAGCTGTTTCTGGGATGGATTGAACGGCCCAATAAGAATTTGCAAGCAACAGAGCTACTAAGGGAATTTGAGAGGTAGTACTCTCAATTATCGAAGGTAGAAAAATTGACATTGGAGCCGAACAAAGTTGATCTATTTCTTCAAGCTGCTGATGGAGAATTGCAAGAGAAATTAGAACCCCTTCTTGAAGACAAAGAAGAAGATGAAGGATTGACAACGAAGTGGGAGAACGTTGAAGATGCGGTAGGGTTGCTTACAAAGAAAGAAAGGAGGAAGGATAGGAGCAATATTCCGAAAACAGTACAAGCACCTAAAGCCCCAGTACATACAACACCACCAACAATGCCTACAGTTCAACCTTCGACATCCTTATCAAAGAAAGCAGATATGGATATGGAAGAAATTATACGAGGAATGCGAGATCTTCAAATCAAATTGGCAAGACTTGAAGAGAATACTTCTATAAACAATTCGAAGAATGTTTCAAAACAAGGATATGTACAAAGATGCATTTGGTGTGATGATGCTTCACACACTAGAAAAGTTTACAATGAATTTAATAATATGATACGGCAGGGAATTATTTGCTGGAAAGATGGGAAGATAGCATTGAAAAATAGAGAGGATCTTCTTCAAACCAATTTTGGCAAGGGAGGAATGAGAGCATTGGTTCAAGATTACTTAAAAGAGCATGAAACAGCAGCACGAGAAAGTGCAAGTTATGGTGCTAGAGTAGATGATGAAATTGGTGGAAGTACGGAAACTAGTGAGTTTTGGGCTTTTGCCGTTTCTACAATGCAAGAAGGAAAATTACCTCGAGAAGCGCTATTGAGAACTGCAGCTACAATACGAGGAAGAACAGGTTGGGAGGATCCTGTTGAGTCTCTTTCAGTTCATGCATATATTGCTAAGAGCCAACATGAAGCTTTGATGGAAGAAAAAAGACGAGGAAATTTTGATGATACTAGAGAAGGAAATTCTTTTAAGAGGCAAACTCGAGGAGACAAGGCTCGGGAGGCAGCTTCACAAGAATTACCTGTAAAGGATACCTCAGCATCATCGGGAGAAAAAACAACGGAGACAAAAGATAAGGGCAAATCAATTGCTTATAAGCTACTTTCTGACATTGAAGCGGCAACAAATTTGAAAGGGGTGTTGGAAGAACGTATCTTAAACGCTAAGGTAGAATTCACATTGAAAGAAGTTTTGGGAATTGCAAAGAAGGAGTTTCATGATGTTATCATTGACAGCATTAAGCGAAAGAGGCAATTAATGAGCGAAACTGGAATGAGTCATGCTATTGATGCAAGAATATGTAGAGATGAAGAAGAGGTTGATATTGGTTACGAACAACCAACAAATGAAAAGAATGGGTATAATCAGCGAGTACGTTTCAAAGATTCTAGTGACAAGGAAATGGAAACTTTGAGCCATTATACTCGAAAGCATTGGGCAAGGGCAATTACTGAGGTATTGGTGAAGGTAGGAGATATAGAAGAACCAATAGTTGCTTTGGTGGACCATGGTTCTGAAATAAATCTCATGTCTAAAGATCTTTATAAGAAGCAAAAATGGCCAATTGATATGGAACATGGATGGGCATTACGAGCAGCTAATAACACACGAGGCGAATTATATGGAGCTTGTTCAGATGTCAAAATTCGGATTGGGGATGTTGCTACGGAGCAACATTTCTTCGTTCAAGATACAACGTCTTATCCGTTGATTTTAGGACAACCTTATATCACGGCAACACGGATGGAAACAAAGGTACTTGACGATGGTTCTGCTTATGCAAGGGTACGGAGCGAAGATGGGAGGAAAGCTGTACAATTTCTAACAGTACCTCCTAACCAAGAACGAAATCGAGATAGGTTGAGGGAGAAACCATTGCCAAAGATTGTTGAAGGATTTAAGGATTTTGGGGAGGTACCACTGTAAAGCAAGATTATGGAGGTACAAAAGAGGAGGTACTCTCGCGAGATGAAAGTGCCTTTGATGCGAGTTTTATTGGTATATTGGAGAATGGAAATATTATGTATAAGAAAGTTGATGATTTTAAAAGAAAAGAAAGAAAAAGATTATATGATATTGAAGGACAGTTACGCAAGATAGGTACATTGCAAGATGATGAGAGGATTTTGGATGTTTATGAAGAAAATGGACTGGAAGATTCATTGGAATTGATTACATCTATTGGATTAGGGGATAATGATAAGATTGTTGAGATTCATTCGAGAGAGGTTTATACCATGCTTGAATCTTTTCAAGCACCAGAAGTCACAGTAGAGACGAGATATAAAACGGCAGATAAGAAGGTAAAGCCTGTTGCCGGACCATTACCAGAGGATTCTAAAGAACAAATGGGAGAAGCATCAAAAGAAGCAAGTTTAAGAGATCCAATGAGTATTGGACATCAGTTTACTGAAGAGACTTTTGAAGAATTGAAGATTAGTTTTGATAGTTCTTGATTGCCGGAGGAAATTACTTGCATCAAAAAGATGTTGGCTAAACAAGGTAGATCGTTTGCCTTTGAATCTCATGAAATTAGGTGTGTGGATCTAAATATTATAACACCTATGGTTATCTTCACTGTACCGCATGCACCTTGGAATCTAAGACCGATTCAAGTACCGAGGGCACATTTATCTAAATTGGTAGAACTATTGAAAGAAAAGATAAAGATGAAAATATTAGAACCTTCATTTGCGCCGTATTCTAGTCGATGGTTTACGGTACCTAAGAAGAATGGGTCACTATGATTTATTCAAGACATGCAACCGGTGAATGCAGTAACTGTCAGGAATGCAGGAATTGGACCATTGTGGATGAATTTGCTGAGGCGTTTGCTGGAAGGGCGATCTATTCAATGGGTGATTTGTATTCAGGTTATGATCAATTTCAACTTACCGAAGGAAGTAGAGATATGACAACGATGAGGACACCGCTTGGATTGGTTAGAATGTGCACTCTTCCTCAAGGCGCGACCAACTCAATTGCGCATATGATGAATGAGATGAATAAGGTATTGAGAGATTTTCTTCCGGAAAAGACTATGCCTTTTCTGGATGATGTTCCTATAAAAGGGTGCAGAGAAGGAGACAAGGATGAAACTTTAGATATGAGGGGATGTCGCAGATATGTTGTTGATCATATACAAGATTGTGAAAAGATTTTAACTCGGCTTGGAGAAATTCATCTTACATTATCGGGTATGAAGTCCGTATTTGGAGTGCGAGAGGTTGTAATTGTTGAACATTTATGTGGATCTTACGGAAGAAAACGAGATCCGACTAAAGTTGATGCAATTGAAAGGATGAAAGAGGATTGTGATTCTTTAACAGAGGTTCGCAGGTTTTTGGGTGCATGTGTATTTTATCGAATCTAGATCCCTCATTTTGCTCACATAGCGGATCCATTATATGAATTGTTAGGCAAGGGTTACCGATTTAAATGGGAAGAAAGGCATATTCAGGCAATGCAAAGATTGAAGAAATTATTGATGTCACCTCCAATATTAAGGAAAGTTGATTATAAGTGCAATAGACCAGTGATTCTTACTGTAGACGCTAGTCCAAATGCCGTTGGATGGGCTGTGGGTCAAGATGATTCAAATGGGAGTAGATTTGCAGTTCGATTTGGAGCTAAAGTTTTAAGTATTCGTCAGCGTGCATATTCGCAAGTCAAAAGAGAACTTTGGGGAGTCATTTCGGCTATGAAAGCTGAAAAGGACTATTTGATTGGGGTAGTAGTAGTAATTGAAACAGATTGCTTGCCATTGCTTGGAATGATTATTAACTGTTCAACGCCAGATATTGCAATGTTGAGATGGATTGCTTATATTAAGTCACTAAATCCAGAATTTAAGCATATCACTGGAAAGGACAATTTAGTAGCAGACATGCTATCTCGAGCAAGATACGAGAGGGAGGACGAAATGGTTGAAGACATTGATGATGTCGAATTGAAATTATATTTAATATCAAATCTCAACAGAGAAGACAAGCTATTTCTTGAAGAATCTTATGAAGGAGAATTATTGGATATTGGTCATTATTTGAATATCTTGTCTAAGCAGGGGAATTGGTCTACAGAAAAATTCAAACAAATAAGAAAAAAAAGCATATGGATTTTTACTTCGAGATGGATTCTTATGGAAGAGACCGAAGAAAGGAATTGGGATGCCACAACGAGTGATAGGCAAAAGGGAAGAAAAACTAAAATTATTAAAGGAATTTCATGATAGTTTATGGGCAGGGCATAGAGGAATCTGGGCTACTTTTGCTAAACTCAAGGAACGATATTGGTGGAAAAATATGTATCGAGATGTGCTCTCATTTGTAGAGTCATGTAAAATCTGTCAATCGTATTCTAATATCCGACATCGAGATGGTCTTCATCCTACGTATCCTCTGGCTATTCATTTTAAATGGGTTGTTGATTTGGTTATTATGCCGGTTGGATTATGGCAGATGAGATATTTGGTTTTAGCTCGTGAAGATTTATCAAATCAAGTAGAAGGAAGAGCATTGAGGACAAAATCTACAGAGGAGATTTGTAGGTTTTTGCTTGAAGATGTCATTTGCCATTACGGGTGCGTAGGAAAAATCACTGCAGATCGTGGAGAATTAAATGCACAAGAAGCTCGTAAGTTCTTTGAAAAATGTGGAGTTAAACTATCACTGACTACTGCTTATAATCTGGAAGGGAATGCGAAAAGCGAACGCGGTCACCCGCCGATTGTAAAAGCATTGGTTAAAGCTTGTAATGGGAAAGTTAAAGAGTGGCCACGGCTTTTGTCATTTGCATTATGGGCTGATCGAACAACTCATAGTTCGGTGACAGGATATATGCCAGTAGAACTTATGACAGGTCAAAAACCAATTATGCCGATCGAAGAAAAGGTACTTACTTGGAGTATGCTACCATGGGAAGATGGATTGACAAGAGAAGAACTTCTGGCTATTAGGATTCGACAATTGGAGCAAAGAACGGAAGATGTCCAAATAGCATTGGAAAGGTTAAAAAGAGCAAGGTTACAAAATAAGGCGCGATTCGATAAGCAACATCGATTGAGACCAAAAGCAATCGAGGAAGGTGACTGGGTACTTGTTTATGACAATAGTCTGGATAATCAACATAGTACTTTGCGGAAATTTTCAAAACGTTGGTTTGGACCATATGTTGTAACAACTGTTCATGATAATGCGACTTACTCATTACGGGAGTTAGATGGTACAAAATTGAAAATACCAATTGCAGGGAAGCGAGTAAAAATATTTAAACGAAGACACGCGGAGATGAATATGGAAGACCTTAATGAAGGTACAGAGATTTCGCAGCAAGAAGATGAAAGTGATTTGGATAATGAAGGTGATGAAGATGAACTGGACAAAGACGTAGGGGATATATTCTGAATCAAACAGCAATTGGATAAATTGGTGCATACCGGAGGATGCATAGGTTCAGAATGGATGGATGTCGTGTTGTAACACGAGTATATAGTGAAAATAAAAAAAAAAAAAAAGAAGAACGGGAATTTTATTAATATTCAGTTACCTCGAATATTGGGAGCATCGACCAACTCCAGCGCAAATACCGAGTGGTCAGGTTCAGTCACCCCGTTACAGTCAGCCGGGGCATACTGAAATGCTCCATTCGATTCTAATAACAGGAGTTAGCAGGATGAGAAGGACCAATTCACACGACGGGTTTGAAGAGCCATTTGGATCCAATTTCGAGAATCCAATCCGGGTCCTCTTACTCAATATGAGACCTGTATTGGTGCGGCAACCCAATGCAGTCTAGTTACGGGAAAATCTAGGTCTTACTACGGGCCTCAGCCAGTTTGACGCGAAGACCAATTTGACCCAATTATGTGAGCAACCAGGTTACTACGGGCATCTTATCCAATATGGGACCTGAATTGGTCGGGCGACTCAATGTGGTCCCGATTACGGGGTTTCGATTCTGTTTCGGGCTGTCCTGTTCTCTGTGCCGTTTCAGGGAACGTTGTTTTCGATAAATGGATCTTTTAAAGGTAAAAACGGAGGAGAAGGCCTTGATGACGTGAGCCAATTTTGGATCTAAGCTCTGACGGCGGGAGCCAATTCCGGATCTAAGATGGAAGATTGAAGAAATTCAGAGGATAAGGTTAGGGGAGAATATAGTTTTAGGGAGGGAGGTTTTTTTTTTTTTTTTGGGGGAATCGGGGGGGAGCTAGTTTTAAAGCTTTTGCAAGGTTATCAGTTCGTTTTTCATTGGAGGGTTTTGAAGATCAAGGGAATTAGAGAGAGGAGCTTCATGCTTCGGGTCAGAGAAGGAAAGACATAGAATTTGGATTTTTCTTCTTTGTAGAGTTTTGGGAAGACTGAGGCAATCGCTGCTGAAGTCAGTGTTGTAATGGTGAATCGGGATTTTTAAATGAAGTGGGTTTGAATACTCTTGACTGTTTTGTAAAATCGAGTTACGTCTATGATTGAAGGATTAAAAGGGTGTCTATAGGATTGAGTATGCGGAGTGAATGAAATTTATTGGGTTAATCTAACAGGACAGTCAGTGGATACAAGATCGTAAGTACAAAAGAGTATTGAAGATTAACAGTTTGGGTTGTTCGGAGTTCTCTATAACGTCTAGAGACCTACTGGCTGGGGCAAAAAAAAGACTTTGACAAGCAGTCGAAGAACATCCGTATAGATTTACGGTACATTGTTGCAGTCGTTTATATTCCAGCAGTCAAAAACTGATAGACTGCTTGACTATCGACGAATCTCCATACTACCTTCTACAGCCAGACGCCCGGCGCGTTCTCGAGCAGAAAAGCACGTAATACGACACCCTTACAGTCAGCTGGGGCATACTGAAATGCTCCGTTCGATTCTAATAACGGGAGTCAGCAAGAAGAGAAGGACCAATTCACACTACAGATTCGAAGAGCCAATTGGATCCAATTTCGAGAATCCAATCCAGGTCCTCTTATCCAATATGAGACCTGAATTGGCCGGTCAATTCAATTACGGAATATCTAGGTCTTACTACGGGTCTTAGCCAATCCGACGCAAGGACCAATTTGACCCAATTACAGGAACATCCAGGTTACTACTGGACTCTTATCCAATATGAGACCTGAATTGGTCGGGCGACTCAATGTGGTCCCGATTACGGGGTTTCGATTCTGTTTCAGGCTGTCCTGTTCTCTGTGCCGTTTCAGGGAACGTTGTTTTTGGTAAATGGATCTCTTAAAAGTAAAAACGGAGGAGAAAGCTTTGACGGCAAGAGCCAATTTTAGATCCAAGCTTGACGGTGGGAGCCAATTCCGGATCTAAGATGGAAGATTGAAGAAATTCAGAGGATAAGGTTAGGGGGGATATAATTTTGAAGGGGGAGGTTTTTTTTTCTCGGGGAATCGGGGGGGGGGGAGCTAGTTTTCAAGCTTTTGTAAGGTTACTAGTTCGGTATTCATCGGAGGTTTCTGAAGATCAAAGAGGGATTAGAGAGAGGAGCTTCATGCTTCGGGTCGGGGAAGGAAAGACATCGAATTTGGATTTTTCTTCTTCGTAGAGTTTTGGGAAGACTGAGGCAATCGCTGCTGAAGTCAGTATTGTAATGGTGAATCGAGATTTTTAATGAAGAGGGTTTGAATACTCTTGACTATTTTGTGAAATGAAGTTACCTCTGTGATTGAAGGATTAAAAGGGTGTCTATAGGATTGAGTATGCGGAGTGAATGAAATTTATTGGGTTAATCTAAGAAGACAGTTAGTGGATACAAGATCGTAAGTACAAAGCAGTATTGAAGATTAACAGTTTGGTTGTTCGGGGTTCTCTGTAACGTCTAGAGACCTATCGGTGTCGTATTACGTGCTTTCCTGCTCGAGAACGCGCCGGGCGTCTGGCTGTAGAAGGTAGTATGGAGATTTGTCGATAGTCAAGCAGTCTATCAGTTCTTGACTGCTGGAATATAAACGACTATAACAATGTACCGTAAATCTATACAGATGCTCTTCCACTGCTTGTCGAAGTCTTTTTATTGCCCCAGCCGGTAGGTCTCTAGACGTTATAGAGAACTCCGAACAACCCAAACTGTTAATCTTCAATACTCTTTTGTACTTACGATCTTGTATCCACTGACTGTCCTGTTAGATTAACCCAATAAATTTCATTCACTCCGCATACTCAATCCTATAGACACCCTTTTAATCCTTCAATCATAGACGTAACTCGATTTTACAAAACAGTCAAGAGTATTCAAACCCACTTCATTTAAAAATCCCGATTCACCATTACAACACTGACTTCAGCAGCGATTGCCTCAGTCTTCCCAAAACTCTACAAAGAAGAAAAATCCAAATTCTATGTCTTTCCTTCTCTGACCCGAAGCATGAAGCTCCTCTCTCTAATTCCCTTGATCTTCAAAACCCTCCAATGAAAAACGAACTGATAACCTTGCAAAAGCTTTAAAACTAGCTCCCCCCAGATTCCCCCCAAAATAAAAAAAAAAACCTCCCTCCCTAAAACTATATTCTCCCCTAACCTTATCCTCTGAATTTCTTCAATCTTCCATCTTAGATCCGGAATTGGCTCCCACCGTCAGAGCTTAGATCCGAAATTGGCTCACGTCATCAAGGCCTTCTCCTCCGTTTTTACCTTTAAGACATCCATTTACCGTAAACAACGTTCCCTAGAATGGCACAGAGAACAAGACAGCCCGAAACAGAATCGAAACCCCGTAATCGGGACCACATTGAGTCGCCCGACCAATTCAGGTCCCATATTGGATAAGATGCCCGTAGTAACCTAGATGCTCACATAATTGGGTCAAATTGGTCTTCACGTCAGACTGGCTGAGGCCCGTAGTAAGACCTGGATTTTTCCGTAACTAGACTGCATTGGGTTGCCGTACCAATACAGGTCTCATATTGGGTAAGAGGACCCGGATTGGATTCTCGAAATTGGATCCAAATGGCTCTTCAAACCCGTCGTGTGAATTGGTCCTTCTCATCCTGCTAACTCCTGTTATTAGAATCGAATGGAGCATTTCAGTATGCCCCGGCTGACTGTAACGGGGTGACTGAACCTGACCACTCGGTATTTGCGCTGGAGTTGGTCGATGCTCCCAATATTCGAGGTAACTGAATATTAATAAAATTCCCCTTCTTCTTTCTTTTTTTTTTTTATTTTCACTATATACTCGTGTTACAACACGACATCCACCCCTTCTGAACCTATGCATCCTCCGGTATGCACCAATTTATCCAATTTCTGTTTGATTCAGAATATATCCCCTACGTCTTTGTCCAGTTCGTCTTCGTCACCTTCATTATCCAAATCACTTTCATCTTCTTGCTGCGGAATCTCTGTACCTTCATTAAGGTCTTCCATATTCATCTCCGCGTGTCTTCGTTTAAATATTTTTACTCGCTTCCCTGCAATTGGTATTTTCAATTTTGTACCATCTAACTCCCGTAATGAGTAAGTCGCATTATCATGAACAGTTGTTACAACATATGGTCCAAACCAACGTTTTGAAAATTTCCGCAAAGTACTATGTTGATTATCCAGACTATTGTCATAAACAAGTACCCAGTCACCTTCCTCGATTGCTTTTGGTCTCAATCGATGTTGCTTATCGAATCGCGCCTTATTTTGTAACCTTGCTCTTTTTAACCTTTCCAATGCTATTTGGACATCTTCCGTTCTTTGCTCCAATTGTCGAATCCTAATAGCCAGAAGTTCTTCTCTTGTCAATCCATCTTCCCATGGTAGCATACTCCAAGTAAGTACCTTTTCTTCGATCGGCATAATTGGTTTTTGACCTGTCATAAGTTCTACTGGCATATATCCTGTCACCGAACTATGAGTTGTTCGATCAGCCCATAATGCAAATGACAAAAGCCGTGGCCACTCTTTAACTTTCCCATTACAAGCTTTAACCAATGCTTTTACAATCGGCGGGTGACCGCGTTCGCTTTTCGCATTCCCTTCCAGATTATAAGCAGTAGTCAGTGATAGTTTAACTCCACATTTTTCAAAGAACTTACGAGCTTCTTGTGCATTTAATTCTCCACGATCTGCAGTGATTTTTCCTACGCACCCGTAATGGCAAATGACATCTTCAAGCAAAAACCTACAAATCTCCTCTGTAGATTTTGTCCTCAATGCTCTTCCTTCTACTTGATTTGATAAATCTTCACGAGCTAAAACCAAATATCTCATCTGCCATAATCCAACCGGCATAATAATCAAATCAACAACCCATTTAAAATGAATAGCCAGAGGATACGTAGGATGAAGACCATCTCGATGTCGGATATTAGAATACGATTGACAGATTTCACATGACTCTACAAATGAGAGCACATCTCGATACATATTTTTCCACCAATATCGTTCCTTGAGTTTAGCAAAAGTAGCCCAGATTCCTCTATGCCCTGCCCATAAACTATCATGAAATTCCTTTAATAATTTTAGTTTTTCTTCCCTTTTGCCTATCACTCGTTGTGGCATCCCAATTCCTTTCTTCGGTCTCTTCCATAAGAATCCATCTCGAAGTAAAAATCCATATGCTTTTTTTTCTTATTTGTTTGAATTTTTCTGTAGACCAATTCCCCTGCTTAGACAAGATATTCAAATAATGACCAATATCCAATAATTCTCCTTCATAAGATTCTTCAAGAAATAGCTTGTCTTCTCTGTTGAGATTTGATATTAAATATAATTTCAATTCGACATCATCAATATCTTCAACCATTTCGTCCTCCCTCTCGTATCTTGCTCGAGATAGCATGTCTGCTACTAAATTGTCCTTTCCAGTGATATGCTTAAATTCTGGATTTAGTGACTTAATATAAGCAATCCATCTCAACATTGCAATATCTGGCGTTGAACAGTTAATAATCATTCCAAGCAATGGCAAGCAATCTGTTTCAATTACTACTACTACCCCAATCAAATAGTCCTTTTCAGCTTTCATAGCCGAAATGACTCCCCAAAGTTCTCTTTTGACTTGCGAATATGCACGCTGACGAATACTTAAAACTTTAGCCCCAAATCGAACTGCAAATCTACTCCCATTTGAATCATCTTGACCCACAGCCCATCCAACGGCAATTGGACTAGCGTCTACAGTAAGAATCACTGGTCTATTGCACTTATAATCAACCTTCCTTAATATTGGAGGTGACATCAATAATTTCTTCAATCTTTGCATTACCTGAATATGCCTTTCTTCCCATTCAAATCGGTAACCCTTGCGTAACAGTTCATATAATGGATCCGCTATGTGAGCAAAATGAGGGATCTAGATTCGATAAAATACACATGCACCCAAAAACCTGCGAACCTCTGTTAAAGAATCACAATCCTCTTTCATCCTTCCAATTGCATCAACTTTAGTCGGATCTGGTTTTCTTCCGTAAGATCCGCATAAATGTCCAACAATTATAACCTCTCGCACTCCAAATACGGACTTCATACCCGATAATGTAAGATGAATTTCTCCAAGCCGAGTTAAAATCTTTTCACAATCTTGTATATGATCAACAACATATCTGCGACATCCCCTCATATCTAAAGTTTCATCCTTGTCTCCTTCTCTGCACCCTTTTATAGGAACATCATCCAGAAAAGGCATAGTCTTTTCCGGAAGAAAATCTCTCAATACCTTATTCATCCCATTCATCATATGCGCAACTGAGTTGGTCGCGCCTTGAGGAAGAGTGCACATTCTAACCAATCCAAGCGGTGTCCTCATCGTTGTCATATCTCTACTTCCTTCGGTAAGTTGAAATTGATCATAACCTGAATACAAATCACCCATTGAATAGATCGCCCTTCCAGCAAACGCCTCAGCAAATTCATCTACAATAGGTCCAATTCCTGCATTCCTTACAGTTACAGCATTCACCGGCTGCATATCTTGAATAAACCGTAGTGACCCATTCTTCTTAGGTACCGTAAACCATCGACTAGAATACGGCGCAAATGAAGGTTCTAATATTTTCATCTTTATCTTTTCTTTCAATAGTTCTACCAATTTAGATAAATGTGCCCTCGGTACTTGAATCGGTCTTAGATTCCAAGGTACATGCGGTACAGCGAAGATAACCATAGGTGTTATAATATTTGGATCCACACACCCAATTTCATGAGATTCAAAGGCAAACGATCTACCTTGTTTAGCCAACATCTTTTTGAAGCAAGTAATTTCCTCCGGCAATAAAGAACCATCAGAACCAATCTTCAATTCTTCAAAAGTCTCTTCAGTAAACTGATGTCCAATACTCATTGGATCTCTTAAACTTGCTTCTTTTGATGCTTCTCCCATTTGTTCTTTAGAATCCTCTGGTAATGGTCCGGCAACAGGCTTTACCTTCTTATCTGCCGTTTTATATCTCGTCTCTACTGTGACTTTTGGTGCTTGAAAAGATTCAAGCATGGTATAAACCTCTCTCGAATGAATCTCAACAATCTTATCATTATCCCCTAATCCAATAGATGTAATCAATTCCAATGAATCTTCCAGTCCATTTTCTTCATAAACATCCAAAATCCTCTCATCATCTTGCAATGTACCTATCTTGCGTAACTGTCCTTCAATATCATATAATCTTTTTCTTTCTTTTCTTTTAAAATCATCAACTTTCTTATACATAATATTTCCATTCTCCAATATACCAATAAAACTCGCATCAAAGGCACTTTCATCTCGCGAGAGTACCTCCTCTTTTGTACCTCCATAATCTTGCTTTACAGTGGTACCTCCCCAAAATCCTTAAATCCTTCAACAATCTTTGGCAATGGTTTCTCCCTCAACCTATCTCGATTTCGTTCTTGGTTAGGAGGTACTGTTAGAAATTGTACAGCTTTCCTCCCATCTTCGCTCCGTACCCTTGCATAAGCAGAACCATCGTCAAGTACCTTTGTTTCCATCCGTGTTGCCGTGATATAAGGTTGTCCTAAAATCAACGGATAAGACGTTGTATCTTGAACGAAGAAATGTTGCTCCGTAGCAACATCCCCAATCCGAATTTTGACATCTGGACAAGCTCCATATAATTCGCCTCGTGTGTTATTAGCTGCTCGTATTGCCCATCCATGTTCCATATCAATTGGCCATTTTTGCTTCTTATAAAGATCTTTAGACATGAGATTTATTTCAGAACCATGGTCCACCAAAGCAACTATTGGTTCTTCTATATCTCCTACCTTCACCAATACCTCAGTAGTTACCCTTGTCCAATGCTTTCGAGTATAATGGCTCAAAGTTTCCATTTCCTTGTCACTAGAATCTTTGAAACGTACTCGCTGATTATACCCATTCTTTTCATTTGTTGGTTGTTCGTAACCAATATCAACCTCTTCTTCATCTCTACATATTCTTGCATCAATAGCATGACTCATTCCAGTTTCGCTCATTAATTGCCTCTTTCGCTTAACGCTGTCAATGATAACATCATGAAACTCCTTCTTTGCAATTCCCAAAACTTCTTTCAATGTGAATTCCACCTTAGCGTTTGATATACGTTCTTCCAACACCCCTTTCAAATTTGTTGCCGCTTCAATGTCAGAAAGTAGCTTATAAGCAATTGATTTGCCCTTATCTTTTGTCTCCGTTGTTTTTTCTCCCGATGATGCTGAGGTATCCTTTATAGGCAATTCTTGTGAAGCTGCCTCCCGAGCCTTGTCTCCTCGAGTTTGCCTCTTAAAAGAATTTCCTTCTCTAGTATCATCAAAATTTCCTCGTCTTTTTTCTTCCATCAAAGCTTCATGTTGGCTCTTAGCAATATATGCATGAACTGAAAGAGACTCAACAGGATCCTCCCAACCTGTTCTTCCTCGTATTGTAGCTGCAGTTCTCAATAACGCTTCTCGAGGTAATTTCCCTTCTTGTATTGTAGAAACGGCAGAAGCCCAAAACTCACTAGTTTCCGTACTTCCACCAATTTCATCATCTACTCTAGCACCATAACTTGCACTTTCTCATGCTGCTGTTTCATGCTCTTTTAAGTAATCTTGAACTAATGCTCTCATTCCTCCCTTGCCAAAATTGGTTTGAAGAAGATCCTCTCTATTTTTCAATGCTATCTTCCCATCTTTCCAGCAAATAATTCCCTGCCGTATCATATTATTAAATTCATTGTAAACTTTTCTAGTGTGTGAAGCATCATCACACCAAATGCATCTTTGTACATATCCTTGTTTTGAAACATTCTTCGAATTGTTTATAGAAGTATTCTCTTCAAGTCTTGCCAATTTGATTTGAAGATCTCGCATTCCTCGTATAATTTCTTCCATACCCATATCTGTTTTCTTTGACAAGGATGTCGAAGGTTGAACTGTAGGCATTGTCGGTGGTGTAGTACGTACTGGAGCTTTGGGTGCTTGTACTGTTTTCGGAATATTGCTCCTATCCTTCCTCCTTTCCTTTTTTTGTAAGTAACTCCACCGCATCTTCAACGTTCTTCCACTTCGTCGTCAATCCTTCATCTTCTTCTTTGTCTTCAAGAAGGGGTTCTAATTTCTCTTGCAATTCTCCATCAGCAGCTTGAAGAAATAGATCAACTTTGTTCGGCTCCAATGTCAATTTTTCTACCTTCGATAATTGAGAGTACTGCCTCTCAAATTCCCTTAGTAGCTCTGTTGCTTGCAAATTCTTATTGGGCCGTTCAATCCATCCCAGAAACAGCTTCTTAGTAACGCGATCAGCATCTTCCAAGAAATATTCGTCTTTCAATGCATGTGAAAAATCCTCCCATGAATTCCCACAACGATCCGTAATCGATGTAATGTGGTCCCTTATCTCCGGTATTGTGGCAAGTCCAAATAGTGCAACCATTTTCTTCTTAGAAACCCGATTTAATTCCATTTCACGAACATAACATCTTAAATACCTTGAAATATTCCTCCCATCAAATTGATCAATTTTATTGACCACTGCTTGCAATGCTTTCGTTGCCAAAGCTTCCTTTCGATCATTGCTTTGCTGTTGCTGCATTGACAATGAAAAGGCTTGAAACAAACTAGCAATAGACGGATCCATGTGCATACCTTGTCCTTTAGAAGACTCCCCACCAGAAACTTCTCCCAAAAATCCTTCAAAATTTTTATTTTCGTTTTCCATAAAAATAATGATAAAATCAACCGAAATCCAATACCTTCCACCTCAAGCTTTCACATCGGATTCACCACTTATGTCGTATTACGTGCTTTCCTACTCGAGAACGCGTCGGGCATCTGGCTGTAGAAGGTAGTATGGAGATTCGCTGATAGTCAAGCAGTGTATCAGTTTTTGACTGCTGGAATATAAACGACTACAACAATGTACCGTAAATCTATACAGATGCTCTTCGACTGCTTGTCGAAGTCTTTTTTTTTTCCCAGCTGGTAGGTCTGTAGACATTACAGAGAACCCCGAACAACCCAACTATTAATCTTCAATACCCTTTTGTACTTACGATCTTGTATCCACTGACAGTCCTGTTAGATTAACCCAATAAATTTCATTCACTCCGCATACTCAATCCTATAGACACCCTTTTAATCCTTCAATCACAAACGTAACTCGATTTTACAAAACAGTCAAGAGTATTCAAACCCTCTTCATTTAAAAATCCCGATTCACCATTACAACACTGACTTCAGCAGCGATTGCCTTAGTCTTCCCAAAACTCTACGAAGAAGAAAAATCCAAATTCTATGTCTTTCCTTCCCCGACCCAAAGCATGAAGCTCCTCTCTCTAATTCCCTTGATCTTCAAAACCCTCCAATGGAAAACGAACTGGTAACCTTGCAAAAGCTTTAAAACTAGCTCCCCCCCGATTCCCCCGAAAAAAAAAAAACCTCCCTCCCTAAAACTATATTCTCCCCTAACCTTATCCTCTGAATTTCTTCAATCTTCCATCTTAGATCCGGAATTGGCTCCCACCGTCAGAGCTTAGATCCGAAATTGGCTCACGTCATCAAAGCCTTCTCCTCCGTTTTTACCTTTAAGAGATCCATTTACCGTAAACAACGTTCCTTGAAACGGCACAGAGAACAAGACAGCCCGAAACAGAATCGAAACCCCATAATCGGGACCACATTGAGTCGCCCTACCAATTCAGGTCCCATATTGGGTAAGATGCCCGTAGTAACCTGGATGCTCACGTAATTGGGTCAAATTGGTCTTCTCGTCAGACTGGCTGAGGCCCGTAGTAAGACCTCGATTTTTTCGTAACTAGACTACATTGGGTTGCTCCACCAATACATGTCTCATATTGGGTAAGAGGACCCAGATTGGATTCTCGAAATTGGATCCAATTGGCTCTTCAAACCCGTCATGTGAATTGGTCCTTCTCATCCTGCTAACTCCCGTTATTAGAATCGAACGGAGCATTTCAGTATGCCCCGGCTGACTGTAACGGGGTGACTGAACCTGACCACTCGGTATTTGCGCTGGAGTTGGTCGATGCTCCCAATATTCGAGGTAACTGAATATTAATAAAATTCTCCTTCTTTTTTTTTTTTTTTTTATTATTTTCACTGTATGCTTGTGTTACAATTCGACACCGGCTGGGGCAAAAAGGACTTTGACAAGCAGTCGAAGAGCATCCGTATAGATTTACGGTACATTGTTGCAGTCGTTTATATTCCAGCAGTCAAAAACTGATACACTGCTTGACTATCGGCGAATCTCCATACTACCTTCTACAGCCAGACGCCCAACGCGTTCTCGAGTAGGAAAGCACGTAATACGACATAAGTGGTGAACTTGACGTGAAAGCTTGAGGTGGAAGGTATTGGATTTCGGTTGATTTTATCTTTATTTTTATGGAAAACGAAAATAAAAATTTTGAAGGATTTTTGGGAGAAGTTTCTGATGGGGAGTCTTCTAAAGAACAAGGTATGCACATGGATCCGTCTATTGCTAGTTTGTTTCAAGCCTTCTCATTGTCAATGCAGCAACAGCAAAGCAATGATCGAAAGGAAGCTTTGGCAACCAAAGCATTGCAAGCAGTGGTCAATAAAATTGATCAATTTGATGGGAGGAATATTTCAAGGTATTTAAGATGTTATGTTCGTGAAATGGAATTAAATCGGGTTTCTGAGGGACCACATTACATCAATTACGGATCGTTGTGGGAATTCATGGGAGGATTTTTTACATGCATTGAAAGACGAATATTTCTTAGAAGATGCTGATCGCGTTGTCGTGTTGTAACACGAGTATACAGTGAAAATAAAAAGAAAGGGGAATTTTATTAATATTCAGTTACCTCGAATATTGGGAGCATCGACCAACTCCAGTACAAATACTGAGTGGTCAGGTTCAGTGACTCCGTTACAGTCAGCCGGGGCATACTGAAATGCCCCGTTCGATTCCAATAACGGGAGTCAGCAGGAAGAGAAGGACCAATTCACACGACAGGTTCGAGGAGCCAATTGGATCCAATTTCGATAATCCAATCCGAGTCCTCTTACCCAATATGAGACCTGTATTGGTGGGGCAACCCAATGCAGTCTAGTTACAGAAAATCCAGGTCTTACTACGGGTCTTAGCCAATCTGACGCGAGGACCAATTTGACCCAATTACGGGAACATCCAGGTTACTACGGGCATCTTTACCAATATAGGACCTGAATTGGTCGGGCGACTCAATGTGGTCCTGATTACGGGGTTCGATTCTGTTTCAGGCTGTCCTGTTCTCTGTGCCGTCTCAGGGAACGTTGTTTTCGATAAATGGATTTCTTAAAGGTAAAAACGAAGGAGAAAGCTTGGCGGCGAGAGCCAATTTCGAATCCAAGTTGACGGCGAGAGCCAATTTTGGATCCAAGCTCGAGGTGGGAGCCAATTCCGGATCTAAGACGGAAGATTGAAGAAATTCAGAGGATAAGGTTAGGGGGGATATAGTTTTGGAGGGATGTGGGTTTTTATTTTAAGGGGAAATCGGGGGGGGAGCTAGTTTTCAAGCTTCTGCAAGGTTACCAGTTCGGGTTTTCATTGGAGGTTTTTGAAGATCAAGGGAATTAGAGAGAGGAGCTTCATGCTTCGGGTCGGGGAAGGAAAGACATAGAATTTGGATTTTTCTTCTTCCTAGAGTTTTGGGGACGACTGAGGCAATCGCTGCTGAAGTCAGTGTTGTAAAGGTGAATCGGGATTTTTAAATGAAGTGGGTTTGAATACACTTGACTGTTTTGTAAAATCGAGTTACGTCTTTGATTGAAGGATTAAAGGGGTGTCTATAGGATTGAGTATGCGGAGTGAATGAAATTTATTGGGTTAATCTAACAGGACAGTCAGTGGATACAAGATCGTAAGTACAAAGGGGTATTGAAGATTAACAGTTTGGGTTGTTCGGGGTCCTCTGTAACGTCTAGAGACCTACCGGCTGGGGCAAAAAGGACTTCGACAAGCAGTCGAAGAGCATCCGTATAGATTTACTGTACATTGTTGCAGTCGTTTATATTCCAGCAGTCAAAAACTGATAGACTGCTTGACTATCGGTGAATCTCCATACTACCTTCTACAGCCAGACGCCCGGCGCGTTCTCGAGCAGGAAAGCGCGTAATACGACAGCGTTACTAAGAAGCTGTTTCTGGGATGGATTGAACGGCCTAATAAGAATTTGCAAGCAACAGAGCTACTAAGGGAATTTGAGAGGCAGTACTCTCAATTATCG
The DNA here is from genome assembly GCF_059467195.1 of Physcomitrium patens. Taxonomy (NCBI): domain Eukaryota; kingdom Viridiplantae; phylum Streptophyta; class Bryopsida; order Funariales; family Funariaceae; genus Physcomitrium; species Physcomitrium patens. The sequence continues at coordinate 2,254,934 of NC_143434.1, read as the reverse complement.
AAGGTAGAAAAATTGATATTGGAGTCGAACAAAGTTGATCTATTTCTTCAAGCTGCTGATGGAGAATTGCAAGAGAAATTAGAACCCCTTCTTGAAGACAAAGAAGAAGATGAAGGATTGACAACGAAGTGGGAGAACGTTGAAGATGCGGTAGGGTTGCTTACAAAAAAAGAAAGGAGGAAGGATAGGAGTAATATTCCGAAAACAGTACAAGCACCTAAAGCTCCAGTACATACAACACCACCAACAATGCTTACAGTTCAACCTTCGACATCCTTATCAAAGAAAGCAGATATGGATATGGAAGAAATTATACGAGGAATGCGAGATCTTCAAATCAAATTGGCAAGACTTGAAGAGAATACTTCTATAAACAATTCGAAGAATGTTTCAAAACAAGGATATGTACAAAGATGCATTTGGTGTGATGATGCTTCACACACTAGAAAAGTTTACAATGAATTTAATAATATGATACGGCAGGGAATTATTTGCTGGAAAGATGGGAAGATAGCATTGAAAAATAGAGAGGATCTTCTTCAAACCAATTTTGGCAAGGGAGGAATGAGAGCATTGGTTCAAGATTTCCTAAAAGAGCATGAAACAGCAGCACGAGAAAGTGCAAGTTATGGTGCTAGAGTAGATGATGAAATTGGTGGAAGTACGGAAACTAGTGAGTTTTGGGCTTTTGCCGTTTCTACAATGCAAGAAGGAAAATTACCTCGAGAAGCGCTATTGAGAACTGCAGCTACAATACGAGGAAGAACAGGTTGGGAGGATCCTGTTGAGTCTCTTTCAGTTCATGCATATATTGCTAAGAGCCAACATGAAGCTTTGATGGAAGAAAAAAGACGAGAAAATTTTGATGATACTAGAGAAGGAAATTCTTTTAAGAGGCAAACTCGAGGAGACAAGGCTCAGGAGGCAGCTTCACAAGAATTACCTGTAAAGGATACCTCATCATCATTGGGAGAAAAAACAACGGAGACAAAAAATAAGGGCAAATCAATTGCTTATAAGCTACTTTCTGACATTGAAGCGGCAACAAATTTGAAAGGGGTGTTGGAAGAATGTATCTTAAACGCTAAGGTAGAATTCACATTGAAAGAAGTTTTGGGAATTGCAAAGAAGGAGTTTCATGATGTTATCATTGACAGCATTAAGCGAAAGAGGCAATTAATGAGCGAAACTGGAATGAGTCATGCTATTGATGCAAGAATATGTAGAGATGAAGAAGAGGTTGATATTGGTTACGAACAACCAACAAATGAAAAGAATGGGTATAATCAGCGAGTACGTTTCAAAGATTCTAGTGACAAGGAAATGGAAACTTTGAGCCATTATACTCGAAAGCATTGGACAAGGGTAACTACTGAGGTATTGGTGAAGGTAGGAGATATAGAAGAACCAATAGTTGCTTTGGTGGACCATGGTTCTGAAATAAATCTCATGTCTAAAGATCTTTATAAGAAGCAAAAATGGCCAATTGATATGGAACATGGATGGGCAATACGAGCAGCTAATAACACATAGGGCGAATTATATGGAGCTTGTCTAGACGTCAAAATTCGGATTGGGGATGTTGCGACGGAGCAACATTTCTTCGTTCAAGATACAACGTCTTATCCGTTGATTTTAGGACAACCTTATATCATGGCAACACGGATGGAAACAAAAGTATTTGACGATGGTTCTGCTTATGCAAGGGTACGGAGTGAAGATGGGAGGAAAGCTGTACAATTTCTAACAGTACCTCCTAACCAAGAACGAAATCGAGATAGGTTGAGGGAGAAACCATTGCCAAAGATTGTTGAAGGATTTAAGGATTTTGGGGAGGTACCACTGTAAAGCAAGATTATGGAGGTACAAAAGAGGAGGTACTCTCGCGAGATGAAAGTGCCTTTGATGCGAGTTTTATTGGTATATTGGAGAATGGAAATATTATGTATAAGAAAGTTGATGATTTTAAAAGAAAAGAAAGAAAAAGATTATATGATATTGAAGGACAGTTACGCAAGATAGGTACATTGCAAGATGATGAGAGGATTTTGGATGTTTATGAAGAAAATGGACTGGAAGATTCATTGGAATTGATTACATCTATTGGATTAGGGGATAATGATAAGATTGTTGAGATTCATTCGAGAGAGGTTTATACCATGCTTGAATCTTTTCAAGCACCAGAAGTCACAGTAGAGACGAGATATAAAACGGCAGATAAGAAGGTAAAGCCTGTTGCCGGACCATTACCAAAGGATTCTAAAGAACAAATGGGAGAAGCATCAAAAGAAGCAAGTTTAAGAGATCCAATGAGTATTGGACATCAGTTTACTGAAGAGACTTTTGAAGAATTGAAGATTAGTTTTGATAGTTCTTGATTGCCGGAGGAAATTACTTGCTTCAAAAAGATGTTGGCTAAACAAGGTAGATCGTTTGCCTTTGAATCTCATGAAATTAGGTGTGTGGATCTAAATATTATAACACCTATGGTTATCTTCACTGTACCGCATGCACCTTGGAATCTAAGACCGATTCAAGTACCGAGGGCACATTTATCTAAATTGGTAGAACTATTGAAAGAAAAGATAAAGATGAAAATATTAGAACCTTCATTTGCGCCGTATTCTAGTCGATGGTTTACGGTACCTAAGAAGAATGGGTCACTATGATTTATTCAAGACATGCAACCGGTGAATGCAGTAACTGTCAGGAATGCAGGAATTGGACCATTGTGGATGAATTTGCTGAGGCGTTTGCTGGAAGGGCGATCTATTCAATGGGTGATTTGTATTCAGGTTATGATCAATTTCAACTTACCGAAGGAAGTAGAGATATGACAACGATGAGGACACCGCTTGGATTGGTTAGAATGTGCACTCTTCCTCAAGGCGCAACCAACTGAGTTGCGCATATGATGAATGGGATGAATAAAGTATTGAGAGATTTTATTCCGGAAAAGACTATGCCTTTTCTGGATGATGTTCTTATAAAAGGGTGCAGAGAAGGAGACAAGGATGAAACTTTAGATACGAGGGGATGTCTCAGATATGTTGTTGATCATATACAAGATTGTGAAAAGATTTTAACTCGGCTTGGAGAAATTCATCTTACATTATCGGGTATGAAGTCCGTATTTGGAGTGCGAGAGGTTATAATTGTTGGACATTTATGCGGATCTTACGGAAGAAAACCAGATCCGACTAAAGTTGATGCAATTGGAAGGATGAAAGAGGATTGTGATTCTTTAACAGAGGTTCGCAGGTTTTTGGGTGCATGTATATTTTATCGAATCTAGATCCCTCATTTTGCTCACATAGCGGATCCATTATATGAACTGTTACGCAAGGGTTACCGATTTGAATGGGAAGAAAGGCATATTCAGGCAATGCAAAGATTGAAGAAATTATTGATGTCACCTCCAATATTAAGGAAGGTTGATTATAAGTGCAATAGACCAGTGATTCTTACTGTAGACGCTAGTCCAATTGCCGTTGGATGGGCTGTGGGTCAAGATGATTCAAATGGGAGTAGATTTGCAGTTCGATTTGGGGCTAAAGTTTTAAGTATTCATCAGCGTGCATATTCGCAAGTCAAAAGAGAACTTTGGGGAGTCATTTCGGCTATGAAAGCTGAAAAGGACTATTTGATTGGGGTAGTAGTAGTAATTGAAACAGATTGCTTGCCATTGCTTGGAATGATTATTAACTGTTCAACGCCAGATATTGCAATGTTGAGATGGATTGCTTATATTAAGTCACTAAATCCAAAATTTAAGCATATCACTGGAAAGGACAATCTAGTAGCAGACATGCTATCTCGAGCAAGATACGAGAGGGAGGACGAAATGGTTGAAGACATTGATGATATCGAATTGAAATTATATTTAATATCAAATCTCAACAGAGAAGACAAGCTATTTCTTGAAGAATCTTATGAAGGAGAATTATTGGATATTGGTCATTATTTGAATATCTTGTCTAAGCAGGGGAATTGGTCTACAGAAAAATTCAAACAAATAAGAAAAAAAAGCATATGGATTTTTACTTCGAGATGGATTCTTATGGAAGAGACCGAAGAAAGGAATTGGGATGCCACAACGAATGATAGGCAAAAGGGAAGAAAAACTAAAATTATTAAAGGAATTTCATGATAGTTTATGGGCAGGGCATAGAGGAATCTGGGCTACTTTTGCTAAACTCAAGGAACGATATTGGTGGAAAAATATGTATCGAGATGTGCTCTCATTTGTAGAGTCATGTGAAATCTGTCAATCGTATTCTAATATCCGACATCGAGATGGTCTTCATCCTACGTATCCTCTGGCTATTCATTTTAAATGGGTTGTTGATTTGATTATTATGCCGGTTGGATTATGGCAGATGAGATATTTGGTTTTAGCTCGTGAAGATTTATCAAATCAAGTAGAAGGAAGAGCATTGAGGACAAAATCTACAGAGGAGATTTGTAGGTTTTTGCTTGAAGATGTCATTTGCCATTACGGGTGCGTAGGAAAAATCACTGCAGATCGTGGAGAATTAAATGCACAAGAAGCTCGTAAGTTCTTTGAAAAATGTGGAGTTAAACTATCACTGACTACTGCTTATAATCTGGAAGGGAATGCGAAAAGCGAACGCGGTCACCCGCCGATTGTAAAAGCATTGGTTAAAGCTTGTAATGGGAAAGTTAAAGAGTGGCCACGGCTTTTGTCATTTGCATTATGGGCTGATCGAACAACTCATAGTTCGGTGACAGGATATATGCCAGTAGAACTTATGACAGGTCAAAAACCAATTATGCCGATCGAAGAAAAGGTACTTACTTGGAGTATGCTACCATGGGAAGATGGATTGACAAGAGAAGAACTTCTGGCTATTAGGATTCGACAATTGGAGCAAAGAACGGAAGATGTCCAAATAGCATTGGAAAGGTTAAAAAGAGCAAGGTTACAAAATAAGGCGCGATTCGATAAGCAACATCGATTGAGACCAAAAGCAATCGAGGAAGGTGACTGGGTACTTGTTTATGACAATAGTCTGGATAATCAACATAGTACTTTGCGAAAATTTTCAAAACGTTGGTTTGGACCATATGTTGTAACAACTGTTCATGATAATGCGACTTACTCATTACGGGAGTTAGATGGTACAAAATTGAAAATACCAATTGCAGGGAAGCGAGTAAAAATATTTAAACGAAGACACGCGGAGATGAATATGGAAGACCTTAATGAAGGTACAGAGATTCCGCAGCAAGAAGATGAAAGTGATTTGGATAATGAAGGTGACGAAGACGAACTGGACAAAGACGTAGGGGATATATTCTGAATCAAACAGAAATTGGATAAATTGGTGCATACCGGAGGATGCATAGGTTCAGAAGGGGTGGATGTCGTGTTGTAACACGAGTATATAGTGAAAATAAAAAAAAAAAAGAAAGAAGAAGGGGAATTTTATTAATATTCAGTTACCTCGAATATTGGGAGCATCGACCAACTCCAGCGCAAATACCGAGTGGTCAGGTTCAGTCACCCCGTTACAGTCAGCCGGGGCATACTGAAATGCTCCATTCGATTCTAATAACAGGAGTTAGCAGGATGAGAAGGACCAATTCACACGACGGGTTTGAAGAGCCATTTGGATCCAATTTCGAGAATCCAATCCGGGTCCTCTTACCCAATATGAGACCTGTATTGGTACGGCAACCCAATGCAGTCTAGTTACGGAAAAATCCAGGTCTTACTACGGGCCTCAGCCAGTCTGACGTGAAGACCAATTTGACCCAATTATGTGAGCATCTAGGTTACTACGGGCATCTTATCCAATATGGGACCTGAATTGGTCGGGCGACTCAATGTGGTCCCGATTACGGGGTTTCGATTCTGTTTCGGGCTGTCTTGTTCTCTGTGCCATTCTAGGGAACGTTGTTTACGGTAAATGGATGTCTTAAAGGTAAAAACGGAGGAGAAGGCCTTGATGACGTGAGCCAATTTCGGATCTAAGCTCTGACGGTGGGAGCCAATTCCGGATCTAAGATGGAAGATTGAAGAAATTCAGAGGATAAGGTTAGGGGAGAATATAGTTTTAGGGAGGGAGGTTTTTTTTTTTTTTTTGGGTGGAATCTGGGGGGAGCTAGTTTTAAAGCTTTTGCAAGGTTATCAGTTCGTTTTTCATTGGAGGGTTTTGAAGATCAAGGGAATTAGAGAGAGGAGCTTCATGCTTCGGGTCAGAGAAGGAAAGACATAGAATTTGGATTTTTCTTCTTTGTAGAGTTTTGGGAAGACTGAGGCAATCGCTGCTGAAGTCAGTGTTGTAATGGTGAATCGGGATTTTTAAATGAAGTGGGTTTGAATACTCTTGACTGTTTTGTAAAATCGAGTTACGTCTATGATTGAAGGATTAAAAGGGTGTCTATAGGATTGAGTATGCGGAGTGAATGAAATTTATTGGGTTAATCTAACAGGACAGTCAGTGGATACAAGATCGTAAGTACAAAAGAGTATTGAAGATTAACAGTTTGGGTTGTTCGGAGTTCTCTATAACGTCTAGAGACCTACCGGCTGGGGCAAAAAAAAGACTTCGACAAGCAGTGGAAGAGCATCTGTATAGATTTACGGTACATTGTTATAGTCGTTTATATTCCAGCAGTCAAGAATTGATAGACTGCTTGACTATCGACGAATCTCCATACTACCTTCTACAGCCAGACGCCCGGCGCGTTCTCGAGCAGGAAAGCACGTAATACGACACCGATAGGTCTCTAGACGTTACAGAGAACCCCGAACAACTAAACTGTTAATCTTCAATACTGCTTTGTACTTACGATCTTGTATCCACTAACTGTCTTCTTAGATTAACCCAATAAATTTCATTCACTCCGCATACTCAATCCTATAGACACCCTTTTAATCCTTCAATCACAGAGGTAACTTCATTTCACAAAATAGTCAAGAGTATTCAAACCCTCTTCATTAAAAATCTCGATTCACCATTACAATACTGACTTCAGCAGCGATTGCCTCAGTCTTCCCAAAACTCTACGAAGAAGAAAAATCCAAATTCGATGTCTTTCCTTCCCCGACCCGAAGCATGAAGCTCCTCTCTCTAATCCCTCTTTGATCTTCAGAAACCTCCGATGAATACCGAACTAGTAACCTTACAAAAGCTTGAAAACTAGCTCCCCCCCCCCCGATTCCCCGAGAAAAAAAAACCTCCCCCTTCAAAATTATATCCCCCCTAACCTTATCCTCTGAATTTCTTCAATCTTCCATCTTAGATCCGGAATTGGCTCCCACCGTCAAGCTTGGATCTAAAATTGGCTCTTGCCGTCAAAGCTTTCTCCTCCGTTTTTACTTTTAAGAGATCCATTTACCGAAAACAACGTTCCCTGAAACGGCACAGAGAACAGGACAGCCTGAAACAGAATCGAAACCCCGTAATCGGGACCACATTGAGTCGCCCGACCAATTCAGGTCTCATATTGGATAAGAGTCCAGTAGTAACCTGGATGTTCCTGTAATTGGGTCAAATTGGTCCTTGCGTCGGATTGGCTAAGACCCGTAGTAAGACCTAGATATTCCGTAATTGAATTGACCGGCCAATTCAGGTCTCATATTGGATAAGAGGACCTGGATTGGATTCTCGAAATTGGATCCAATTGGCTCTTCGAATCTGTAGTGTGAATTGGTCCTTCTCTTCTTGCTGACTCCCGTTATTAGAATCGAACGGAGCATTTCAGTATGCCCCAGCTGACTGTAAGGGTGTCGTATTACGTGCTTTTCTGCTCGAGAACGCGCCGGGCGTCTGGCTGTAGAAGGTAGTATGGAGATTCGTCGATAGTCAAGCAGTCTATCAGTTTTTGACTGCTGGAATATAAACGACTGCAACAATGTACCGTAAATCTATACGGATGTTCTTCGACTGCTTGTCAAAGTCTTTTTTTTGCCCCAGCCAGTAGGTCTCTAGACGTTATAGAGAACTCCGAACAACCCAAACTGTTAATCTTCAATACTCTTTTGTACTTACGATCTTGTATCCACTGACTGTCCTGTTAGATTAACCCAATAAATTTCATTCACTCCGCATACTCAATCCTATAGACACCCTTTTAATCCTTCAATCACAGACGTAACTCGATTTTACAAAACAGTCAAGAGTATTCAAACCCACTTCATTTAAAAATCCCGATTCACCATTACAACACTGACTTCAGCAGCGATTGCCTCAGTCTTCCCAAAACTCTACAAAGAAGAAAAATCCAAATTCTATGTCTTTCCTTCTCTGACCCGAAGCATGAAGCTCCTCTCTCTAATTCCCTTGATCTTCAAAACCCTCCAATGAAAAACGAACTGATAACCTTGCAAAAGCTTTAAAACTAGCTCCCCCCAGATTCCACCCAAAAAAAAAAAAAAAACCTCCCTCCCTAAAACTATATTCTCCCCTAACCTTATCCTCTGAATTTCTTCAATCTTCCATCTTAGATCCGGAATTGGCTCCCGCCGTCAGAGCTTAGATCCGAAATTGGCTCACGTCATCAAGGCCTTCTCCTCCGTTTTTACCTTTAAGACATCCATTTACCGTAAACAACGTTCCCTAGAATGGCACAGAGAACAAGACAGCCCGAAACAGAATCGAAACCCCGTAATCGGGACCACATTGAGTCGCCCGACCAATTCAGGTCCCATATTGGATAAGATGCCCGTAGTAACCTAGATGCTCACATAATTGGGTCAAATTGGTCTTCACGTCAGACTGGCTGAGGCCCGTAGTAAGACCTAGATTTTCCCGTAACTAGACTGCATTGGGTTGCCGTACCAATACAGGTCTCATATTGGGTAAGAGGACCCGGATTGGATTCTCGAAATTGGATCCAAATGGCTCTTCAAACCCGTCGTGTGAATTGGTCCTTCTCATCCTGCTAACTCCTGTTATTAGAATCGAATGGAGCATTTCAGTATGCCCCGGCTGACTGTAACGGGGTGACTGAACCTGACCACTCGGTATTTGCGCTGGAGTTGGTCGATGCTCCCAATATTCGAGGTAACTGAATATTAATAAAATTCCCCTTCTTCTTTCTTTTTTTTTTTTATTTTCACTATATACTCGTGTTACAACACGACATCCACCCCTTCTGAACCTATGCATCCTCCGGTATGCACCAATTTATCCAATTGCTGTTTGATTCAGAATATATCCCCTACGTCTTTGTCTAGTTCATCTTCGTCACCTTCATTATCCAAATCACTTTCATCTTCTTGCTGCGGAATCTCTGTACCTTTATTAAGGTCTTCCATATTCATCTCCGCGTGTCTTCGTTTAAATATTTTTACTCGCTTCCCTGCAATTGGTATTTTCAATTTTGTACCATCTAACTCCCGTAATGAGTAAGTCGCATTATCATGAACAGTTGTTACAACATATGGTCCAAACCAACGTTTTGAAAATTTCCGCAAAGTACTATGTTGATTATCCAGACTATTGTCATAAACAAGTACCCAGTCACCTTCCTCGATTGCTTTTGGTCTCAATCGATGTTGCTTATCGAATCGCGCCTTATTTTGTAACCTTGCTCTTTTTAACCTTTCCAATGCTATTTGGACATCTTCCGTTCTTTGCTCCAATTGTCGAATCCTAATAGCCAGAAGTTCTTCTCTTGTCAATCCATCTTCCCATGGTAGCATACTCCAAGTAAGTACCTTTTCTTCGATCGGCATAATTGGTTTTTGACCTGTCATAAGTTCTACTGGCATATATCCTGTCACCGAACTATGAGTTGTTCGATCAGCCCATAATGCAAATGACAAAAGCCGTGGCCACTCTTTAACTTTCCCATTACAAGCTTTAACCAATGCTTTTACAATCGGCGGGTGACCGCGTTCGCTTTTCGCATTCCCTTCCAGATTATAAGCAGTAGTCAGTGATAGTTTAACTCCACATTTTTCAAAGAACTTACGAGCTTCTTGTGCATTTAATTCTCCACGATCTGCAGTGATTTTTCCTACGCACCCGTAATGGCAAATGACATCTTCAAGCAAAAACCTACAAATCTCCTCTGTAGATTTTGTCCTCAATGCTCTTCCTTCTACTTGATTTGATAAATCTTCACGAGCTAAAACCAAATATCTCATCTGCCATAATCCAACCGGCATAATAATCAAATCAACAACCCATTTAAAATGAATAGCCAGAGGATACGTAGGATGAAGACCATCTCGATGTCGGATATTAGAATACGATTGACAGATTTCACATGACTCTACAAATGAGAGCACATCTCGATACATATTTTTCCACCAATATCGTTCCTTGAGTTTAGCAAAAGTAGCCCAGATTCCTCTATGCCCTGCCCATAAACTATCATGAAATTCCTTTAATAATTTTAGTTTTTCTTCCCTTTTGCCTATCATTCGTTGTGGCATCCCAATTCCTTTCTTCGGTCTCTTCCATAAGAATCCATCTCGAAGTAAAAATCCATATGCTTTTTTTTCTTATTTGTTTGAATTTTTCTGTAGACCAATTCCCCTGCTTAGACAAGATATTCAAATAATGACCAATATCCAATAATTCTCCTTCATAAGATTCTTCAAGAAATAGCTTGTCTTCTCTGTTGAGATTTGATATTAAATATAATTTCAATTCGATATCATCAATGTCTTCAACCATTTCGTCCTCCCTCTCGTATCTTGCTCGAGATAGCATGTCTGCTACTAGATTGTCCTTTCCAGTGATATGCTTAAATTTTGGATTTAGTGACTTAATATAAGCAATCCATCTCAACATTGCAATATCTGGCGTTGAACAGTTAATAATCATTCCAAGCAATGGCAAGCAATCTGTTTCAATTACTACTACTACCCCAATCAAATAGTCCTTTTCAGCTTTCATAGCCGAAATGACTCCCCAAAGTTCTCTTTTGACTTGCGAATATGCACGCTGATGAATACTTAAAACTTTAGCCCCAAATCGAACTGCAAATCTACTCCCATTTGAATCATCTTGACCCACAGCCCATCCAACGGCAATTGGACTAGCGTCTACAGTAAGAATCACTGGTCTATTGCACTTATAATCAACCTTCCTTAATATTGGAGGTGACATCAATAATTTCTTCAATCTTTGCATTGCCTGAATATGCCTTTCTTCCCATTCAAATCGGTAACCCTTGCGTAACAGTTCATATAATGGATCCGCTATGTGAGCAAAATGAGGGATCTAGATTCGATAAAATATACATGCACCCAAAAACCTGCGAACCTCTGTTAAAGAATCACAATCCTCTTTCATCCTTCCAATTGCATCAACTTTAGTCGGATCTGGTTTTCTTCCGTAAGATCCGCATAAATGTCCAACAATTATAACCTCTCGCACTCCAAATACGGACTTCATACCCGATAATGTAAGATGAATTTCTCCAAGCCGAGTTAAAATCTTTTTACAATCTTGTATATGATCAACAACATATCTGCGACACCCCCTCGTATCTAAAGTTTCATCCTTGTCTCCTTCTCTGCATCCTTTTATAGGAACATCATCCAGAAAAGGCATAGTCTTTTCCGGAAGAAAATCTCTCAATACCTTATTCATCCCATTCATCATATGCGCAACTGAGTTGGTCGCGCCTTGAGGAAGAGTGCACATTCTAACCAATCCAAGCGGTGTCCTCATCGTTGTCATATCTCTACTTCCTTCGGTAAGTTGAAATTGATCATAACCTGAATACAAATCACCCATTGAATAGATCGCCCTTCCAGCAAACGCCTCAGCAAATTCATCTACAATAGGTCCAATTCCTGCATTCCTGACAGTTACAGCATTCACCGGCTGCATATCTTGAATAAACCGTAGTGACCCATTCTTCTTAGGTACCGTAAACCATCGACTAGAATACGGCGCAAATGAAGGTTCTAATATTTTCATCTTTATCTTTTCTTTCAATAGTTCTACCAATTTAGATAAATGTGCCCTCGGTACTTGAATCGGTCTTAGATTCCAAGGTACATGCGGTGCAGCGAAGATAACCATAGGTGTTATAATATTTGGATCCACACACCCAATTTCATGAGATTCAAAGGCAAACGATCTACCTTGTTTAGCCAACATCTTTTTGAAGCAAGTAATTTCCTCCGGCAATAAAGAACCATCAGAACCAATCTTCAATTCTTCAAAAGTCTCTTCAGTAAACTGATGTCCAATACTCATTGGATCTCTTAAACTTGCTTCTTTTGATGCTTCTCCCATTTGTTCTTTAGAATCCTCTGGTAATGGTCCGGCAACAGGCTTTACCTTCTTATCTGCCGTTTTATATCTCGTCTCTACTGTGACTTCTGGTGCTTGAAAAGATTCAAGCATGGTATAAACCTCTCTCGAATGAATCTCAACAATCTTATCATTATCCCCTAACCCAATAGATGTAATCAATTCCAATGAATCTACCAGTCCATTTTCTTCATAAACATCCAAAATCCTCTCATCATCTTGCAATGTACCTATCTTGCGTAACTGTCCTTCAATATCATATAATCTTTTTCTTTCTTTTCTTTTAAAATCATCAACTTTCTTATACATAATATTTCCATTCTCCAATATACCAATAAAACTCGCATCAAAGGCACTTTCATCTCGCGAGAGTACCTCCTCTTTTGTACCTCCATAATCTTGCTTTACAGTGGTACCTCCCCAAAATCCTTAAATCCTTCAACAATCTTTGGCAATGGTTTCTCCCTCAACCTATCTCGATTTCGTTCTTGGTTAGGAGGTACTGTTAGAAATTGTACAGCTTTCCTCCCATCTTCGCTCCGTACCCTTGCATAAGCAGAACCATCGTCAAGTACCTTTGTTTCCATCCGTATTGCCGTGATATAAGGTTGTCCTAAAATCAACGTATAAGACGTTGTATCTTGAACGAAGAAATGTTGCTCCGTAGCAACATCCCCAATCCGAATTTTGACATCTGGACAAGCTCCATATAATTCGCCTCGTGTGTTATTAGCTGCTCGTATTGCCCATCCATGTTCCATATCAATTGGCCATTTTTGCTTCTTATAAAGATCTTTAGACATGAGATTTATTTCAGAACCATGGTCCACCAAAGCAACTATTGGTTCTTCTATATCTCCTACCTTCACCAATACCTCAGTAGTTACCCTTGTCCAATGCTTTCGAGTATAATGGCTCAAAGTTTCCATTTCCTTGTCACTAGAATCTTTGAAACGTACTCGCTGATTATACCCATTCTTTTCATTTGTTGGTTGTTCGTAACCAATATCAACCTCTTCTTCATCTCTACATATTCTTGCATCAATAGCATGACTCATTCCAGTTTCGCTCATTAATTGCCTCTTTCGCTTAACGCTGTCAATGATAACATCATGAAACTCCTTCTTTGCAATTCCCAAAACTTCTTTCAATGTGAATTCCACCTTAGCGTTTGATATACGTTCTTCCAACACCCCTTTCAAATTTGTTGCCGCTTCAATGTCAGAAAGTAGCTTATAAGCAATTGATTTGCCCTTATCTTTTGTCTCCGTTGTTTTTTCTCCCGATGATGCTGAGGTATCCTTTATAGGCAATTCTTGTGAAGCTGCCTCCCGAGCCTTGTCTCCTCGAGTTTGCCTCTTAAAAGAATTTCCTTCTCTAGTATCATCAAAATTTCCTCGTCTTTTTTCTTCCATCAAAGCTTCATGTTGGCTCTTAGCAATATATGCATGAACTGAAAGAGACTCAACAGGATCCTCCCAACCTGTTCTTCCTCGTATTGTAGCTGCAGTTCTCAATAACGCTTCTCGAGGTAATTTCCCTTCTTGTATTGTAGAAACGGCAGAAGCCCAAAACTCACTAGTTTCCGTACTTCCACCAATTTCATCATCTACTCTAGCACCATAACTTGCACTTTCTCGTGCTGCTGTTTCATGCTCTTTTAAGTAATCTTGAACCAATGCTCTCATTCCTCCCTTGCCAAAATTGGTTTGAAGAAGATCCTCTCTATTTTTCAATGCTATCTTCCCATCTTTCCAGCAAATAATTCCCTGCCGTATCATATTATTAAATTCATTGTAAACTTTTCTAGTGTGTGAAGCATCATCACACCAAATGCATCTTTGTACATATCCTTGTTTTGAAACATTCTTCGAATTGTTTATAGAAGTATTCTCTTCAAGTCTTGCCAATTTGATTTGAAGATCTCGCATTCCTCGTATAATTTCTTCCATACCCATATCTGTTTTCTTTGACAAGGATGTCGAAGGTTGAACTGTAGGCATTGTCGGTGGTGTAGTACGTACTGGAGCTTTGGGTGCTTGTACTGTTTTCGGAATATTGCTCCTATCCTTCCTCCTTTCCTTTTTTTGTAAGTAACTCCACCGCATCTTCAACGTTCTTCCACTTCGTCGTCAATCCTTCATCTTCTTCTTTGTCTTCAAGAAGGGGTTCTAATTTCTCTTGCAATTCTCCATCAGCAGCTTGAAGAAATAGATCAACTTTGTTCGGCTCCAATGTCAATTTTTCTACCTTCGATAATTGAGAGTACTGCCTCTCAAATTCCCTTAGTAGCTCTGTTGCTTGCAAATTCTTATTGGGCCGTTCAATCCATCCCAGAAACAGCTTCTTAGTAACGCGATCAGCATCTTCCAAGAAATATTCGTCTTTCAATGCATGTGAAAAATCCTCCCATGAATTCCCACAACGATCCGTAATCGATGTAATGTGGTCCCTTATCTCCGGTATTGTGGCAAGTCCAAATAGTGCAACCATTTTCTTCTTAGAAACCCGATTTAATTCCATTTCACGAACATAACATCTTAAATACCTTGAAATATTCCTCCCATCAAATTGATCAATTTTATTGACCACTGCTTGCAATGCTTTCGTTGCCAAAGCTTCCTTTCGATCATTGCTTTGCTGTTGCTGCATTGACAATGAAAAGGCTTGAAACAAACTAGCAATAGACGGATCCATGTGCATACCTTGTCCTTTAGAAGACTCCCCACCAGAAACTTCTCCCAAAAATCCTTCAAAATTTTTATTTTCGTTTTCCATAAAAATAATGATAAAATCAACCGAAATCCAATACCTTCCACCTCAAGCTTTCACATCGGATTCACCACTTATGTCGTATTACGTGCTTTCCTACTCGAGAACGCGTCGGGCATCTGGCTGTAGAAGGTAGTATGGAGATTCGCTGATAGTCAAGCAGTGTATCAGTTTTTGACTGCTGGAATATAAACGACTACAACAATGTACCGTAAATCTATACAGATGCTCTTCGACTGCTTGTCGAAGTCTTTTTTTTTTCCCAGCTGGTAGGTCTGTAGACATTACAGAGAACCCCGAACAACCCAACTATTAATCTTCAATACCCTTTTGTACTTACGATCTTGTATCCACTGACAGTCCTGTTAGATTAACCCAATAAATTTCATTCACTCCGCATACTCAATCCTATAGACACCCTTTTAATCCTTCAATCACAAACGTAACTCGATTTTACAAAACAGTCAAGAGTATTCAAACCCTCTTCATTTAAAAATCCCGATTCACCATTACAACACTGACTTCAGCAGCGATTGCCTTAGTCTTCCCAAAACTCTACGAAGAAGAAAAATCCAAATTCTATGTCTTTCCTTCCCCGACCCAAAGCATGAAGCTCCTCTCTCTAATTCCCTTGATCTTCAAAACCCTCCAATGGAAAACGAACTGGTAACCTTGCAAAAGCTTTAAAACTAGCTCCCCCCCGATTCCCCCGAAAAAAAAAAAACCTCCCTCCCTAAAACTATATTCTCCCCTAACCTTATCCTCTGAATTTCTTCAATCTTCCATCTTAGATCCGGAATTGGCTCCCACCGTCAGAGCTTAGATCCGAAATTGGCTCACGTCATCAAAGCCTTCTCCTCCGTTTTTACCTTTAAGAGATCCATTTACCGTAAACAACGTTCCTTGAAACGGCACAGAGAACAAGACAGCCCGAAACAGAATCGAAACCCCATAATCGGGACCACATTGAGTCGCCCTACCAATTCAGGTCCCATATTGGGTAAGATGCCCGTAGTAACCTGGATGCTCACGTAATTGGGTCAAATTGGTCTTCTCGTCAGACTGGCTGAGGCCCGTAGTAAGACCTCGATTTTTTCGTAACTAGACTACATTGGGTTGCTCCACCAATACATGTCTCATATTGGGTAAGAGGACCCAGATTGGATTCTCGAAATTGGATCCAATTGGCTCTTCAAACCCGTCATGTGAATTGGTCCTTCTCATCCTGCTAACTCCCGTTATTAGAATCGAACGGAGCATTTCAGTATGCCCCGGCTGACTGTAACGGGGTGACTGAACCTGACCACTCGGTATTTGCGCTGGAGTTGGTCGATGCTCCCAATATTCGAGGTAACTGAATATTAATAAAATTCTCCTTCTTTTTTTTTTTTTTTTTATTATTTTCACTGTATGCTTGTGTTACAATTCGACACCGGCTGGGGCAAAAAGGACTTTGACAAGCAGTCGAAGAGCATCCGTATAGATTTACGGTACATTGTTGCAGTCGTTTATATTCCAGCAGTCAAAAACTGATACACTGCTTGACTATCGGCGAATCTCCATACTACCTTCTACAGCCAGACGCCCAACGCGTTCTCGAGTAGGAAAGCACGTAATACGACATAAGTGGTGAACTTGACGTGAAAGCTTGAGGTGGAAGGTATTGGATTTCGGTTGATTTTATCTTTATTTTTATGGAAAACGAAAATAAAAATTTTGAAGGATTTTTGGGAGAAGTTTCTGATGGGGAATCTTCTAAAGAACAAGGTATGCACATGGATCCGTCTATTGCTAGTTTGTTTCAAGCCTTCTCATTGTCAATGCAGCAACAGCAAAGCAATGATCGAAAGGAAGCTTTGGCAACCAAAGCATTGCAAGCAGTGGTCAATAAAATTGATCAATTTGATGGGAGGAATATTTCAAGGTATTTAAGATGTTATGTTCGTGAAATGGAATTAAATCGGGTTTCTGAGAAGAAAATGGTTGCACTATTTGGACTTGCCACGATACCGGAGATAAGGGACTACATTACATCAATTACGGATCGTTGTGGGAATTCATGGGAGGATTTTTCACATGCATTGAAAGACGAATATTTCTTAGAAGATGCTGATCGCGTTGTCGTGTTGTAACACGAGTATACAGTGAAAATAAAAAGAAAGGGGAATTTTATTAATATTCAGTTACCTCGAATATTGGAAGCATCGACCAACTCCAGTACAAATACTGAGTGGTCAGGTTCAGTGACTCCGTTACAGTCAGCCGGGGCATACTGAAATGCCCCGTTCGATTCCAATAACGGGAGTCAGCAGGAAGAGAAGGACCAATTCACATGACAGGTTTGAAGAGCCAATTGGATCCAACTTCGATAACCCAATCCGGGTCCTCTTACCCAATATGAGACCTGTATTGGTGGGGCAACCCAATGCAGTCTAGTTACAGGAAATCCAGGTCTTACTACGGGTCTTAGCCAATCTGACGCGAGGACCAATTTGACCCAATTACGGGAACATCCAGGTTACTACGGGCATCTTTACCAATATAGGACCTGAATTGGTCGGGCGACTCAATGTGGTCTCGATTACGGGGTTCGATTCTGTTTCAGGCTGTCCTGTTCTCTGTGCCGTCTCAGGGAACGTTGTTTTCGATAAATGGATTTCTTAAAGGTAAAAACGAAGGAGAAAGCTTGGCGGCGAGAGCCAATTTCGAATCCAAGTTGACGGCGAGAGCCAATTTTGGATCCAAGCTTGAGGTGGGAGCCAATTCCGGATCTAAGACGGAAGATTGAAGAAATTCAGAGGATAAGGTTAGGGGGGATATAGTTTTGGAGGGATGTGGGTTTTTTTTTTAAGGGGAAATCGGGGGGGGGAGCTAGTTTTCAAGCTTCTGCAAGGTTACCAGTTCGGGTTTTCATTGGAGGTTTTTGAAGATCAAGGGAATTAGAGAGAGGAGCTTCATGCTTCGGGTCGGGGAAGGAAAGACATAGAATTTGGATTTTTCTTCTTCCTAGAGTTTTGGGGACGACTGAGGCAATCGCTGCTGAAGTCAGTGTTGTAAAGGTGAATCGGGATTTTTAAATGAAGTGGGTTTGAATACACTTGACTGTTTTGTAAAATCGAGTTACGTCTTTGATTGAAGGATTAAAGGGGTGTCTATAGGATTGAGTATGCGGAGTGAATGAAATTTATTGGGTTAATCTAACAGGACAGTCAGTGGATACAAGATCGTAAGTACAAAGGGGTATTGAAGATTAACAGTTTGGGTTGTTCGGGGTCCTCTGTAACGTCTAGAGACCTACCGGCTGGGGCAAAAAGGACTTCGACAAGCAGTCGAAGAGCATCCGTATAGATTTACTGTACATTGTTGCAGTCGTTTATATTCCAGCAGTCAAAAACTGATAGACTGCTTGACTATCGGTGAATCTCCATACTACCTTCTACAGCCAGACGCCCGGCGCGTTCTCGAGCAGGAAAGCGCGTAATACGACAGCGTTACTAAGAAGCTGTTTCTGGGATGGATTGAACGGCCTAATAAGAATTTGCAAGCAACAGAGCTACTAAGGGAATTTGAGAGGCAGTACTCTCAATTATCGAAGGTAGAAAAATTGATATTGGAGTCGAACAAAGTTGATCTATTTCTTCAAGCTGCTGATGGAGAATTGCAAGAGAAATTAGAACCCCTTCTTGAAGACAAAGAAGAAGATGAAGGATTGACAACGAAGTGGGAGAACGTTGAAGATGCGGTAGGGTTGCTTACAAAAAAAGAAAGGAGGAAGGATAGGAGTAATATTCCGAAAACAGTACAAGCACCTAAAGCTCCAGTACATACAACACCACCAACAATGCTTACAGTTCAACCTTCGACATCCTTATCAAAGAAAGCAGATATGGATATGGAAGAAATTATACGAGGAATGCGAGATCTTCAAATCAAATTGGCAAGACTTGAAGAGAATACTTCTATAAACAATTCGAAGAATGTTTCAAAACAAGGATATGTACAAAGATGCATTTGGTGTGATGATGCTTCACACACTAGAAAAGTTTACAATGAATTTAATAATATGATACGGCAGGGAATTATTTGCTGGAAAGATGGGAAGATAGCATTGAAAAATAGAGAGGATCTTCTTCAAACCAATTTTGGCAAGGGAGGAATGAGAGCATTGGTTCAAGATTTCCTAAAAGAGCATGAAACAGCAGCACGAGAAAGTGCAAGTTATGGTGCTAGAGTAGATGATGAAATTGGTGGAAGTACGGAAACTAGTGAGTTTTGGGCTTTTGCCGTTTCTACAATGCAAGAAGGAAAATTACCTCGAGAAGCGCTATTGAGAACTGCAGCTACAATACGAGGAAGAACAGGTTGGGAGGATCCTGTTGAGTCTCTTTCAGTTCATGCATATATTGCTAAGAGCCAACATGAAGCTTTGATGGAAGAAAAAAGACGAGAAAATTTTGATGATACTAGAGAAGGAAATTCTTTTAAGAGGCAAACTCGAGGAGACAAGGCTCAGGAGGCAGCTTCACAAGAATTACCTGTAAAGGATACCTCATCATCATTGGGAGAAAAAACAACGGAGACAAAAAATAAGGGCAAATCAATTGCTTATAAGCTACTTTCTGACATTGAAGCGGCAACAAATTTGAAAGGGGTGTTGGAAGAATGTATCTTAAACGCTAAGGTAGAATTCACATTGAAAGAAGTTTTGGGAATTGCAAAGAAGGAGTTTCATGATGTTATCATTGACAGCATTAAGCGAAAGAGGCAATTAATGAGCGAAACTGGAATGAGTCATGCTATTGATGCAAGAATATGTAGAGATGAAGAAGAGGTTGATATTGGTTACGAACAACCAACAAATGAAAAGAATGGGTATAATCAGCGAGTACGTTTCAAAGATTCTAGTGACAAGGAAATGGAAACTTTGAGCCATTATACTCGAAAGCATTGGGCAAGGGCAACTACTGAGGTATTGGTGAAGGTAGGAGATATAGAAGAACCAATAGTTGCTTTGGTGGACCATGGTTCTGAAATAAATCTCATGTCTAAAGATCTTTATAAGAAGCAAAAATGGCCAATTGATATGGAACATGGATGGGCAATACGAGCAGCTAATAACACATAGGGCGAATTATATGGAGCTTGTCTAGACGTCAAAATTCGGATTGGGGATGTTGCGACGGAGCAACATTTCTTCGTTCAAGATACAACGTCTTATCCGTTGATTTTAGGACAACCTTATATCATGGCAACACGGATGGAAACAAAAGTATTTGACGATGGTTCTGCTTATGCAAGGGTACGGAGTGAAGATGGGAGGAAAGCTGTACAATTTCTAACAGTACCTCCTAACCAAGAACGAAATCGAGATAGGTTGAGGGAGAAACCATTGCCAAAGATTGTTGAAGGATTTAAGGATTTTGGGGAGGTACCACTGTAAAGCAAGATTATGGAGGTACAAAAGAGGAGGTACTCTCGCGAGATGAAAGTGCCTTTGATGCGAGTTTTATTGGTATATTGGAGAATGGAAATATTATGTATAAGAAAGTTGATGATTTTAAAAGAAAAGAAAGAAAAAGATTATATGATATTGAAGGACAGTTACGCAAGATAGGTACATTGCAAGATGATGAGAGGATTTTGGATGTTTATGAAGAAAATGGACTGGAAGATTCATTGGAATTGATTACATCTATTGGATTAGGGGATAATGATAAGATTGTTGAGATTCATTCGAGAGAGGTTTATACCATGCTTGAATCTTTTCAAGCACCAGAAGTCACAGTAGAGACGAGATATAAAACGGCAGATAAGAAGGTAAAGCCTGTTGCCGGACCATTACCAAAGGATTCTAAAGAACAAATGGGAGAAGCATCAAAAGAAGCAAGTTTAAGAGATCCAATGAGTATTGGACATCAGTTTACTGAAGAGACTTTTGAAGAATTGAAGATTAGTTTTGATAGTTCTTGATTGCCGGAGGAAATTACTTGCTTCAAAAAGATGTTGGCTAAACAAGGTAGATCGTTTGCCTTTGAATCTCATGAAATTAGGTGTGTGGATCTAAATATTATAACACCTATGGTTATCTTCACTGTACCGCATGCGCCTTGGAATCTAAGACCGATTCAAGTACCGAGGGCACATTTATCTAAATTGGTAGAACTATTGAAAGAAAAGATAAAGATGAAAATATTAGAACCTTCATTTGCGCCGTATTCTAGTCGATGGTTTACGGTACCTAAGAAGAATGGGTCACTATGATTTATTCAAGACATGCAACCGGTGAATGCAGTAACTGTCAGGAATGCAGGAATTGGACCTATTGTGGATGAATTTGCTTAGGCGTTTGCTGGAAGGGCGATCTATTCAATGGGTGATTTGTATGCAGGTTATGATCAATTTCAACTTACCGAAGGAAGTAGAGATATGACAACGATGAGGACACCGCTTGGATTGGTTAGAATGTGCACTCTTCCTCAAGGCGCGACCAACTCAATTGCGCATATGATGAATGAGATGAATAAGGTATTGAGAGATTTTCTTCCGGAAAAGACTATGCCTTTTCTGGATGATGTTCCTATAAAAGGATGCAGAGAAGGAGACAAGGATGAAACTTTAGATATGAGGGGATGTCGCAGATATGTTGTTGATCATATACAAGATTGTGAAAAGATTTTAACTCGGCTTGGAGAAATTCATCTTACATTATCGGGTATGAAGTCCGTATTTGGAGTGCGAGAGGTTGTAATTGTTGAACATTTATGTGGATCTTACGGAAGAAAACGAGATCCGACTAAAGTTGATGCAATTGGAAGGATGAAAGAGGATTGTAATTCTTTAACAGAGGTTCGCAGGTTTTTGGGTGCATGTGTATTTTATCGAATCTAGATCCCTCATTTTGCTCACATAGCGGATCCATTATATGAACTATTACGCAAGGGTTACCGATTTAAATGGGAAGAAAGGCATATTCAGGCAATGCAAAGATTGAAGAAATTATTGATGTCACCTCCAATATTAAGGAAGGTTGATTATAAGTGCAATAGACCAGTGATTCTTACTGTAGACGCTAGTCCAATTGCCGTTGGATGGGCTGTGGGTCAAGATGATTCAAATGGGAGTAGATTTGCAGTTCGATTTGGGGCTAAAGTTTTAAGTATTCGTCAGCGTGCATATTCGCAAGTCAAAAGAGAACTTTGGGGAGTCATTTTGGCTATGAAAGCTGAAAAGGACTATTTGATTGGGGCAGTAGTAGTAATTGAAACAGATTGCTTGCCATTGCTTGGAATGATTATTAACTGTTCAACGCCAGATATTGCAATGTTGAGATGGATTGCTTATATTAAGTCACTAAATCCAGAATTTAAGCATATCACTGGAAAGGACAATTTAGTAGCAGACATGCTATCTCGAGCAAGATACGAGAGGGAGGACGAAATGGTTGAAGACATTGATGATGTCGAATTGAAATTATATTTAATATCAAATCTCAACAGAGAAGACAAGCTATTTCTTGAAGAATCTTATGAAGGAGAATTATTGGATATTGGTCATTATTTGAATATCTTGTCTAAGCAGGGGAATTGGTCTACAGAAAAATTCAAACAAATAAGAAAAAAAAGCATATGGATTTTTACTTCGAGATGGATTCTTATGGAAGAGACCGAAGAAAGGAATTGGGATGCCACAACGAGTGATAGGCAAAAGGGAAGAAAAACTAAAATTATTAAAGGAATTTCATGATAGTTTATGGGCAGGGCATAGAGGAATCTGGGCTACTTTTGCTAAACTCAAGGAACGATATTGGTGGAAAAATATGTATCGAGATGTGCTCTCATTTGTAGAGTCATGTAAAATCTGTCAATCGTATTCTAATATCAGACATCGAGATGGTCTTCATCCTACGTATCCTCTGGCTATTCATTTTAAATGGGTTGTTGATTTGGTTATTATGCCGGTTGGATTATGGCAGATGAGATATTTGGTTTTAGCTCGTGAAGATTTATCAAATCAAGTAGAAGGAAGAGCATTGAGGACAAAATCTACAGAGGAGATTTGTAGGTTTTTGCTTGAAGATGTCATTTGCCATTACGGGTGCGTAGGAAAAATCACTGCAGATCGTGGAGAATTAAATGCACAAGAAGCTCGTAAGTTCTTTGAAAAATGTGGAGTTAAACTATCACTGACTACTGCTTATAATCCGGAAGGGAATGCGAAAAGCGAACGCGGTCACCCGCCGATTGTAAAAGCATTGGTTAAAGCTTGTAATGGGAAAGTTAAAGAGTGGCCACGGCTTTTGTCATTTGCATTATGGGCTGATCGAACAACTCATAGTTCGGTGACAGGATATATGCCAGTAGAACTTATGACAGGTCAAAAACCAATTATGTCGATCGAAGAAAAGGTACTTACTTGGAATATGCTACCATGGGAAGATGGATTGACAAGAGAAGAACTTCTGGCTATTAGGATTCGACAATTGGAGCAAAGAATGGAAGATATCCAGATAGCATTGGAAAGGTTAAAAAGAGCAAGGTTACAAAATAAGGCGCGATTCGATAAGCAACATCGATTGAGACCAAAAGCAATCGAGGAAGGTGACTGGGTACTTCTTTATGACAATAGTCTGGATAATCAACATAGTGCTTTGCGGAAATTCTCAAAACATTGGTTTGGATCCTATGTCGTAACGACTGTTCATGATAATGCGACTTACTCATTACGGGAGTTAGATGGTACAAAATTAAAAATACCAATTGCAGGGAAGAGAGTAAAAATATTTAAACGAAGACACGTAGAGATGAATATGGAAGACCTTAATGAAGGTATAGAGATTCCGCAGCAAGAAGATGAAAGTGATTTGGATAATGAAGGTGACGAAGACGAACTGGACAAAGACGTAGGGGATATATTCTGAATCAAACAGCAATTGGATAAATTGGTGCATACCGGAGGATGCACAGGTTCAGAGGGGGTGGATGTCGTGTTGTAACACGAGTATACAGTGAAAATAAAAAGAAAGGGGAATTTTATTAATATTCAGTTACCTCGAATATTGGGAGCATCGACCAACTCCAGTGCAAATACTGAGTGGTCAGGTTCAGTCACTCCGTTACAGTCAGCCGGGGCATACTGAAGTACTCCATTCGATTCCAATAACAGGAGTCAGCAGGAAGAGAAGGACCAATTCACACGATGGATTCGAAGAGCCAATTGGATCCAATTTCAAGAATCCAATCCGGGTCCTCTTATCGAATATGTGACCTGAAATTGTCGGTCAACCCAATTACGGGAAATCCAGGTCTTACTACGGGTCTTAGCCAATCCGACGCGAGGACCAATTTGACCCAATTACGGGAACATCCAGGTTATTACTGGACTCTTATCCAATATGAGACCTGAATTGGTCGGGCGACTCAATGTGGTCCCGATTACGGGGTTTCGATTCTGTTTCAGGCTGTCCTGTTCTCTGTGCCGTTTCAGGGAACGTTATTTTCGGTAAATGGATCTCTTAAAGGAAAAAACGGAGGAGAAAGCTCTGACGACGAGAGCCAATTTTGGATCCAAGCTTGACGGTGGGAGCCAATTCCGGATCTAAGATGGAAGATTGAAGAAATTCAGAGGATAAGGTTAGGGGGGATATAATTTTGAAGGGGGGGGGTTTTTTTCTCGGGGAATCGAGGGGGGGGGAGCTAGTTTTCAAGCTTTTGCAAGGTTACTAGTTCGGTTTTCATTGGAGGTTTCTGAAGATCAAAGAGGGATTAGACAGAGGAGCTTCATGCTTCGGGTCGGGGAAGGAAAGTCAGAGAATTTGGATTTTTCTTCTTCGTAGAGTTTTGGGAAGACTGAGGCAATCGCTGCTGAAGTCAGTATTGTAATAGTAAATCGGGATTTTTAATGAAGTGGGTTTGAATACTCTTGACTGTTTTGTAAAATCGAGTTACGTCTATGATTGAAGGATTAAAAGGGTGTCTATAGGATTGAGTATGTGGAGTGAATGAAATTTATTGGATTAATCTAAGAAGACAGTTAGTGGATATGAGATCGTAAGTACAAAGCGGTATTGAAGATTAACAGTTTGGATTGTTCGGGGTTCTCTGTAACGTCTAGAGACCTACCGGCTGGGGCAAAAAGGACTTCGACAAGCAGTCGAAGAGCATCCGTATAGATTTACGGTACATTGTTGCAATCGTTTATATTCCACCAGTCAAAACTGATAGACTGCATGACTATCGGCAAATCTCCTTACTACCTTCTACAGCCAGACGCCCGGCGCGTTCTCGAGCAGGAATGCACGTAATACGACAACGGAAGGCTTGAGGATGGACTCCAAGAAGGAAGAAGCAATCCTGTCCTGGGAGGTTCTGAAGATGGTTAGAGATGTACAATGCTTTCTTGATTTTGCTAACTTCTATCGGATCTTGATCAAGAATTACTCTCAAGTTGCTGCTTCTCTCACTCGGTTGACATGCAAGGATAACTCGGAATGGGGACCTCTAGCAGAGAAGGCATTTCAAAACCTGAAGACCGCATTTACTACGGCTCCAATTTTGGTACATCTAGACTTTACAAAGGCCTTCTATTTAGAAACTGATGCTTTGGATTTTGCTTTGGGAGTTGTACTTTTACAAATGGGAGAAGACAAGAAGCTCCATCCGATTGCATTCTATTCTCGAAAGTTCTCTGCTGCTGAAATCAATTATGAGATCCACGATAAGGAACTTCTTGCTATAGTGGATTCTTTCCAAGAATGGCGTCACTTTCTTGAAGGAGCTGCACATCCTGTGACCATATATACAGATCACAAGAATTTGGAGTATTTCATGTCGGCTCAAGTTGTAAATTGACGTCAAGCTCAATGGAGTATGTTGCTATCTAGGTTCGATTTTATTATCACTTATCGACCTCGAAAGCAGCAAGGACTATCTGATGCCTTATCGAGGAGATCATATCTTGTACCAAAGGCTTGAGAAGCAGCGTTTGATCAACAATGTACGACATTGTTGAAGCCAGAGTAATTTTAGCTTTGCGTTACTATTATGCCAATTGATGCTGACTTCCTGAATCAGGTACGTGCCGTAACCATTGAAGATTCAGTAGCCATTGACATTAAGCAGCATACCAATGACGAGAAGTTCAAGGTGGAGGGAGATCTTTTATACTTTAAAGAGCGGTTATATATCCCAAAAGGACCAGCACGACTCCGAGTTCTTCAATCTCGCCACGATCTTCTAGCTACGGGACATTTTGGATTCAATAAGACCTTGGAGCTTATTTCTCGAGATTTTTGGTGGATCCAAATGTGGAAGGATGTGAAAGATTTTATCCTCTCCTATGACATCTGTTCAAGATCCAAGAATCCTCGGCATCGCCCTTATGGACTCCTACAGCCATTCCCGATTCCACGTCGACCATGGTCTTCAATTTCCATGGACTTCATCACGGACCTGCCATCATCGAACTCATTTGACAGCATCTTTGTCGTGGTAGATTGACTTACAAAAATGGCACACTTTGTCCCTTGCAAGAAGGCATCGTCCAATGAAGTCACAGCAAGACTCTTTCTCGATAATGTGTATCGATATCATGGACTACCAAATGATATCATATCAGATCGAGGAACCCTGTTCGTATCGAAGTTTTGGAGATCTCTCTTTGAGATACTGAAGGTGGATATCAAGCTTTCTTCGGCTTTTCATGCTCAAAGTGACGGTCAAACGGAACGGGTGAACCAAGTCTTGAAACAATACTTACGATGCAGCATCAACTATCAGCAAGACGATTGGACCACATATCTGTTGCTAGCCGAGTTTGCATATAACAACACCCTCCATGCATCCACTCAATACACATCATTCTTTTCCAACTATGGGTATCATCCAAAGCTTGATTTATTGAGTCCATCAACAAATAATAATCCAGCAGCTGAAGGATTTGCAAAACAACTATCACAGCTTCAAAATACGTTGAAGCTTCAATTACAATCCGCTCAAGAATCCTATAAGGCATCTATAGATAGATTTCGGAATCAAGCACCTATTTTCAAAATTGGAGATAAAGTATGGCTTCTTTGACAGAATATCAAGACCAAGCGACCATGTGATAAATTGGACTATCGAAGATTGGGACCATTTATCATCCAAAAGCAAATCAATCTTGTGGCGTACTGTCTGGAATTACCGGCTTCTATGAAGGTACATCCAGTCTTTTATGTCTCTTTGTTGGAGCCTTATCGAGAGTCATCTTTTCCTGGAAGAGTGCAATGTCCGCCACCTAGTATTGAGATCGAGAACCACGAGGAATACAAGCTTGAAAAGGTGCTGGATTCTAGACGAAGGTGGGGCAAGTTGGACTATCTTGTTCATTGGTGCGGCTACAACATTAATGAGAGAACGTGGGAGCCAGCTGAAAATCTCACCAATGTGCCGCAAAAGGTACAGGAGTTTCATCAACAACATCCTCATAAACCTAAGCCGGTTTGACAATAGCTTCTTTCTGAAGCTTGCTCACCCAAGAATATAAGAAAGGGAGAAAGCACCACCAAAATTCGTAGTTGATGTAGTTATTTTTTTCAAGATAAAATAGAATTTTTTCAGTAACCATAGCTTGGTTTTCTGATATGGATAGCCAAGAGATAGATACTATGCCAGTCAGATTATCTCAACCAACTAGTTCACGAAGGCGACCCCGAGATGAAGAACCACCTGCACCATGACGACAACGGAGCATACCAAGTAACCGATCACTAGTGAATGTATTTGAGTTCGAGCCTGCTTACGATGGTCAACCAGAAGGCATATTTGCAGGACAATTTCACAATGAAGACACGGAAGTTCATGCTTGGTCAGAAGTTGAAGGAGTGGGCCACTACCGTTGGCTTCAAGGGCCGATGAACCACTTACCTCGCGAACAACAGTTGGAGTTCATAGCAGACGTTATGCGACAGATCTTCATTTTCTTGCGGTGGTACTAATTGATAACAACATTGCTTCTTAGAGACCTCAAAGCTAAAGGAGGGGGTGATGTTAGGGACATAGTCCTTAGAACCTTCTAGAGACAAGTTTCTAGAACTTTCTAGAGACAAGCTTCTAGAACCTTCTAGAAGCAAGTCTCTGGAACCTTCTAGAAGCTTCTTAGTTGATAGAAGATGTTAGGAACATAGTCCTTAGAACCTTCTAGAGATAAGTTTCTAGAACCTTCTAGAAACAAGTCTTTGGAACCTTCTAGAAGCTTCCTAGTTAGTAGAAGTTACTTGAGAAGCTTCCTAAATAGAAGTATATATTGGAATCGAGGCTGAAGAGTTCTTCAGTCTCGACAACACATCTCTTGGAGCTCTAGCTCACCCCTCTAGTGTTGTTCTTGTATTCATCTGATTAATCTAGTTCTTGCCAGTTCTTCTTGAACTTCTTGGTAGATATCAAGTCTGTATTCTGTATCCGTGACACAATTTTTAAGCATCCATACACTAATTCCTTTATATATCAAAAATCCAATATTCAAATACTATGAATTTTTTATATGCAACTTTTTAATATAGTCATTTACATTTGTGGGAATTTTGAACTAAAAATTCATCCAAAAATCAAAACCTCCATTAAAAACAACTCATTTACAAACTTCAATTTTGAACACTAATTTCCAACAACTCTTTTTTCCTTTGTTCTAGACTAAAACATATTGATGTTTTAACATAAAGTGTACTTCTTTAAGTTAGCTTTCAAACCTCACTTCCCGATTCCTCAAAGCTTTTCTACAACTCTCTATATGCTCAAAAGAGTAGCAATAGGTACCCAAAATCACACCCTAACTTCAAACAACCATAACGCTTTTCTTAAAACTCCAAATCATCTATTTCTTTTACTTAAATTTTAGTCTAAAACACAATTTTTTTGAATCCAACCTCCATACTTTGAATGAGTCGCCTTACCCAAAATGGTCTGCCTTACCTTGAATGGGTCGCCCTAAAGTAGTTCCAGATACTAGTGTGGTCCCAATTAATATCTCGAAGCCTATTGGGCATGACTTCCAACTAATAGAAATGAAGTCCTCTGTTATTTATCTTATCTACTTACATGGGATAGTCTACAAGTTAAAATATTATACTTTTGATTCCAAAGCCTTCATAAACTTCTTTCTAATAAATCCTACAACTTTTTATCTTTAATTATAAAACTTAAACTACAAACTTATATAAATTAGATAAATATTTTATTATATTTATTTTCTATTTTAATTTTAATTTTATTTTGGTTTTTAATTATATTCCAAACTTTCATAATATTTCATA
Source organism: Physcomitrium patens (assembly GCF_059467195.1). Lineage (NCBI taxonomy): Eukaryota > Viridiplantae > Streptophyta > Bryopsida > Funariales > Funariaceae > Physcomitrium > Physcomitrium patens. The sequence continues at coordinate 2,225,624 of NC_143434.1, read as the reverse complement.
TTATTTTTATATATTTTTTTATTTTTCAATACAACACGATGAATGTAGAATATTTCTACAATGGAACCTATTATGTCTAATATCTACTAGTTTCTTATTAAGTATAGGAGATATCTATTGGGATGCCATAGAATACTATTGGATAATTAAAAGTGTTGCATGACAACACAAGGACTTCTAATTTTATTGAAAAGTTATATTAGTGAGTACTAATCATATTTATTGGCATTTTATAATACACAATAAATCATTTCTTGAAGCTAGAGTATGAATACTAATTTTAGAATTATCTTGTTTCTTACAAACTAAAGACCTGCAAACACTTAATAACCTATTTTCTTTTGGCAACTAAAATGAGATCAGCTAAATAGCCAAACTACTACAGATACACTCCAAGCAGGGACATATGGATACAAAATACAAGATTTATACAAAAACTTTTAGAGATTACTATGACAAAGGGAGATCTTAGAAACAAGGACTTTTTAAATAATAATTACGAGATTCTACAAAGAGAATATAAACCTCATCTAGGCTCTCATTAAGACTGAGAGCTCCTAAAAGAAATGCAAATTTTTTTTCCTACTAGTATATGGATAAATAAAAAAGGAATGGATCCAATTATTGACTCGTACTCATGTTGTCAATGAAACCATGCTTCATATGCAAAGACAAGTAGTGTTGAAATACAAACATGTCAACCTACTCTGAGTGTGGGAGGACAAGTGTTGGCTCTTCACATGGTCAAAATCAATCATACATCCACCTTTATGTACAATCACAACATTAATCAAATACAATAAGGAAGTCTGTACACCTCGTAACAGCATACGACAATAATAGGTAGTACTTCCCATGACCATATAGGAAGACCTTAGGTAATTTACATAGGACATAACACAAGCTTAGAACTTAGATTCAATTGAGCTACTAGCCTTCTTGGACTATAGTACCATAAGATTTCCAAGGACTGCAACATCACAACATAATACTACTATATTAAACCATAAAGATGAAAAAAAAGAGAAGTTTGCAACTCTACAACTAAACATGATAGATAAATAACCACCTTACTTTCATGTCGCTAAATGTAGAAGGACTAGGACATGACATCAATGGAGTCTATAAGTGAAATGAGATATGAAATTTCTTTAAAAAATCTCTACTCAAACCAAAAATGATTCTAATTCAAGAGTATAAGTTATCATTAGAAGAAAGGAAGAGGCACATAAAACAGATTGAATTTACAAAAGGTATCTCTCTTTGGAATGAGGCAATCTATTGGACTCAAAATGATCGCTTTAAAGGAGACATGGATATACTTTTATAAAAAAATAGTAAGCTTCATCAGCAAACATGGGATCATAATGAAAAGAAGAGTTCAGTATGTAACCCTCCAATGGACACATTTTCTAAAACTTGGAATTATAAATGTACATGTATTTAACTATATTGGATTTTGAATAAGGTTATGCACTAAAATAAAATACTATCTACTATCCAAAGCCTACTAGATCCTAGGTGAAGACTTCAATATGATGGATCAATTAGATAATAAATAAAGAAGACAAGACACCATTGGCCATGGCCAAAGAAAACAATTAGCCTGGGAGGACTTACACATACTTAAGCCTTCAGGATAGTTTTAGAGTAGACAAATATAGAAAACTATCCACAAAAAAGTTCTCTTGGGATAATAGATGTAATGCCTTAAAAATGATTAGTTCCCATTTAGATAGATTTTATTTAAACCACACTCTTATCCAACTTAGACGGCAACATGCTATCTAGCCTTTACTTACTCATGTCTCAGACCACTCACTTGTAGTCTTAAAAATTCATTAGCAACATTTTAGAATACAAAACCAATATGCCTTTAATGGCTACATATTAGACGATGAAAACAAAAAGACATTATTATTGGTAGAATGGAATAGGACTATGGCACTCAACTCAAAAAAAACTTGGAATGCTTAGTATGTCAAGGAACTAAAACTGCTTAAATATTACAGTGACTATAGAAACATTTACTTACCAAGCACAACGTAGCAAAGCCTTCTTAGCATAATTAACACCAATAATTAAAGCAGAACAACCTCTACAATATAATTGGAATGACTAATAGGCTAAAAACATTCTTAATTTAGTACAAATAGAATTCCATATCCAACATCAAAAGTTACTCAAATCCAAGCATGACAGATACATGTCCAAAAGGATACGCATCAATAATTGATACAATCGGATTTTTTTTGAATTCCATACCAGATATTAGAAATTGATCTTGATTAGTGAATTCATAGACAACAATCAATCATTCACCAACTAGGAAAAGATGCAATGTTATGTTGACTCTTTTTATATTTGACTCTACATATAGGATAACATAGTAGAGGCCAATCATCAAAGTAGATTAAACTGCCTCAAAAACATTCCTTAATATGTTAAACAAGACCAAGGAAGGAAACTCACACAATGCCCCATGCTATAGGAGGTGTACTAAGCAATTAAAGAACTCTCTATTGAAAAAGCTCCCAAAATTGATGAAGTCCCTATCAAATTATTTAATTTTTTTATAAAAAAATTAAGGGCAAATCTCTTTTGATTAATTAAAGAAATATTTGAAATCAAAAAGTTATGCACCATGTTAAATACACATAAAATTAGCTTACTTCAAAAAGGAGGTGAACTAATATTTTTGAATAATTTTTGATCCATCTCCATATTTGATGCAATGTATAAAATAGTGGCCAAACTGATAGCTAATAGATTAATTTTCTATCTATCTACATGGATACAAAGGTCTCAGACTGTATTTGTATTGAGATACTGTAGCTTTGACAATATCTTTATGGCCCAATTTTCAATAGACTAGGCTATAGAAAGCAACCAAAATCTCATCTTCTTCCTCCTACACTTTGAAAAAACTTATGATAGGATAAGTTGGAATTTCTTAAGAGAAATCATGTTATACATGAGCTTTTTCACAAAAAAGATTGAATTAGTTATGACATTATATTCTAAAGCATCTATTAGAATTATTCTAAACAGGATACCTAGAGAACAATTCTCTCTTCAACGTTCTATGAACCAAGGGTGCCCATTGGCACTCTATTTATACTTCTTTGTTGGAGATGTCTCAGGGCACATGCTCTCGGATCTTGATTGATCCTTGATAGGATTCACTCTATCAGATATATATATATATATATATATATATATATGATGACTTGGTGCTCTACATCCATGGAACAAAGCATAATATAGATACTGCCATAGAAATATTGAACATCTACTATAAAGAGAGTGGTGCTAAAATAAATTAGAATGAATCATATGGAATTTGATCATTCAGACAACCCTACTCATGGCAGTGGCTATTAGATTCGGATCTTAATGAGCTACCACCTGATTCTATTATCAAATATCATGGATTTCCAATTAGAGCTTTAGTATCAACAAAAGACATTGCTAATAAAGTGATCCAAAGCTTAACTGCATGCCTTTCAATTTGGGAATCAAAAAATCTATCCTGAGTTAGAAGATTCATGATTACAAATCAAACAATAATGGCCATAATTTAATTTTTGTACTTTTTTTAGCAACTTTAAATACTACCTTCAAAATAAATAGAGCACTCACATAGAACCTCATCTAAGGGGCCAAATTGGGTAAGAAAATGAAGGCAAAGCTAAGCTAGATATTTTTTATCCATACAATAGCTTCTAATGGAATCAAAATATTAGATCCAAAACTTCAAACCCATGTATTAATGACAAAATTAGTAATTTAGAGTTTTCAACGAAAATATAAATTATAAAAAGTCTTTGTAAGACACAATCTAGGACATACGTAACCTACTAGCACAAAAAGATGGCCCAAATACATACATTGGATCACAATAAGCTGAACAGTGCTTGCAAGATCGACTCCACTATGGTGAGCAATGTTTTAATCTTGGAATTCAATAAAATTTGACTTAAAATAGATTATTCTAATACATCCAATGGAGGTCTTTAGATAAGTGCTATTTAAAAATATATTGATTTAATAAATATCTAGCATTTTTTTTGGCATCAAAGTAGATTCTAGATTTTATACATGGACAAAGAGAGGTGTTTTTCAGATTAAAGACATGGTCTTTCATCCAACAAGATGGTGGCACATAGAAAACTTCATTAAGTTGGCTACAAGCTCATGCACAACAACTATACAATGGAAAATACTTAAATGAGCTATTCTTTGGGATCCTCCTTCTCAGATTCCTCTACAAACAAGTAAGTGGATAACATTTACAACTTGAGTATTGATACCATATACCACAGACAAAAAACAAATGAAAAGAAGTGGCTTTGTAAAGTCTATACTTTCCTACTAACAGAAGAAATCAAATCCATTGACAATCGACTATAACTACTATTACAAGTTAATCACCAACATGTCAAAATCATTCAAAGAATGAGAGTTAAATATAATATATTATCATATAGTCCAAAAATCGTGACTGAAGATGAAAGATTATGGCTCTTTGATAGGATTCTTATTTATCAATTAGGGTAGAATCTCAAAGATTGGCAATGGGCCATATTTGGATGCCTTAAACTATGTAACTTCTTTCAATATACAATCAAGGAAGAAAATTGAGAGTCCCTTAGGAAAATAAGCAAATAAATGTGTAGTTTCAAAGATCTACAGACACAAGGTTACTCATCTAAACAACAAAGACAGCTCATACAACGGATCTAATATTGATGGATACCTTGCAAGATAGCAGCCATGCAATGGTTACATCTTGCGAAAGACTTATCAATCAGAGAATGGAGAGCTAAAGCTTTATTGATAAATACATGTAGACTATATTACTTTGAAGAAATAGATACAAGTGAATATACTTTATTTAACTTTACAAGGATTATACTTACATGACAGTACTTCAAAGCACTCAGATCCCAAAGTTGCCTCTCAGATGAATACTCACACTAGAACAACATCTAATTTGGATTATTAAATCAATCCGATAGCATAGACATTGCCCAGACATCTTCATGGGATGTAGGAGCTAAGATATAAATTAATAATAATATACTATAGAATATTCTATGAGCTAGTCTAAATTGGAATATTTGGATTCAAAAATATGAAGAAGAAATAAATAGCCATATGTTTTTTTTTTTTTAGCAAAGTTTTATTCTACTCATGGAAAATAGTAATCCATGTTGGTGCAAAGGAATGGCGAAGGATTTTTAGACATAAGGGTAGTCAAGTCAAGATTACCTAGCTGACAATCCTTTTCAACATGGTCTGGACTCAGCTGGGAATTTTTGCCACTCCTAATAATCCACCGTACTGAAAATAGCTTTGACAATCTACCTTTCTTTTATACAATTTTGTACAAGTTATTCTTTAGATTCTACTAAGGCTAAGGAGAATAATCTCATTAGACAAAATGGTAGGCTCAAATTCTAGCTGAGAGTTTTTCTTGGCTATAGATCATCCTTTTGATGAGGTTGACAAAGGCATACATGAAGAACAGATAAGGTTCTCTATTGTGACAAAACATCCTTCTTTTTTTTAAATCAAAGACATTCTCAAATGAGTAGAGGCATTTGAAGCAATTGTGATGGAGATGTCCAATAATTTACAGTTAATACAATTTATAATAGACAACAATCTACATCTGACCTAACTTAACAAAGAAGAGATGGAAAAAGAGGCCAAAGAGATCCTAACTAATATGGAATACAAACAATTGAATCAACCTCTAGATTCATCTCAAATGATTCAATACCAACAAAGAATTAATGAAGTTAGATAGAGATGGTTCAATGTAGTGCCATATGGATGTCACAGACATACTCATGTAACCTAGTAATTATATATACAAATAGGTAGAAGTAAGTAAAAGTAAGTAAAAGTAAGTTAATTCTATAGTATTTAATATAATAGCTTCCTAGAAGCTTCATAGACGTTGCTTTGACTTCATAGGTGTCTTTAATTGACTTTTTGGATTAGAAACGTGGTCAACAAGTTGGCCATGTGCCACAAATGTTGTTAGCTTGAAAATCAAACTAATTATGTGGTCCACACATAGAAAAAACTTGCCTTGTAAGTCAAGGCATGTGTCCTACAAAGTCAACACATATTGGAGGTCCTATAGAACATCGCCACATAGCCTCTATTTAGATAGTATATATAGAGACAAGAGTGAAGCCCTCTTCACTTATGTCAACTCTTTTCTTGCTTCCAGTCTAGTTTCAAGGGTCTCTAGTTTTTTCGTCTTTTGGCAATAGCCATTCTAGTCTCTCTTTCAATATACATACTTATTTATTTATATTTAGTTATCTTTCTTAGAATGAAGGCTCACTTATCTGAATTACTTTTTTCATCGAATTCTTGTCTTTAATAGATTGACAAGAGTACACCTACAATATCAGAGCTTTATCTAATCTTGATTAAGAGTGGATTATCCTTTTTTCTTGATAAGATATAAGCATATTAGAAGTTGCGGATTACCCTCTTCTAAACTGATATTGTCCTTAGTATTTTCTTTGTTCTCAAGTCCTCTCTTCTATTTGTTTTGAGCGATATTAGACATCTTCTCTCTTGTAAGTGTTATCATTGCAGAACTTCTTGAAATGAAGAGTGCAATGGCACAAATACAAGAGTAATTGAAGAAGTTAACACTTGCGATGCATCAACTCAATATACCACTATAAGGAGCAACAAGATTGGTAGGAAGTGAAGATATAGAAATAGTTAGAGTTGCTTCAACATCTGCACCAAACCATATCCTTTCTCCTATGGTAGAATGCCCTTCAAATGTTAGAGAACCAAGAATTGCTCTACGCGAGACCTTTGATGGCTCTAAAATCCAAGTTTTAAGGATTTATCAATCAAGTGCAACTTATGATTGAACTTCAACCCCAAAGCTATCCAACTCCAGGATCGCAAATTAGATTCATTGATACGCTTCTTTCATGTTCAATACTATCGTGGTTTTCATCTTTTTTTGAACGACGAGATCCAATATTGGATAATCTAGAGGCTTTTTTGGCGGAGTTTCGATCCATGTATGGAGAACATGATGCAATTCGTATTGCAACCAATAAGATCCGTATTTTATAACAAAGTAATCAATCAGTAACATTGTATGCTTCACAATTTCAACAACATGCAACTGATATCAAGTGGGATGATATTGCACTTATTAGCCAATTTCTCTATGGATTACAACATGAGGTAAAAAAATTAATACTCAACTTATCTAATCCTCAAACATTGAGTCAAGCAATTGACTTTATTGTGAAGTACAACAATCACCTTTTTGAATTCCGATCTGAGAATCGTATAAGTAGACCTCAACGTTACTATAATTCAATGGCAATACCAACACCTCTTCAACACATACATTCGAAAGCAGAGGATATGCAAATTGATGCAGTACGTTTCAAACCTCTTACTGAGTAAGAAAAGACTCGTCGTCGTCATGAAGGATTATGTTTATATTGTGGAGAACCAAAGCACACTACTCAACATTGTCCAAAGAAAAGACACAATCACAAAATGAGGAGTATGGCTATGAAAGAAGACAATATGTCGGAAAACAATTTTGTCTAGCTACAATAGGGACCGTGCGGCTGGAACCTTGCATAACATCTAGCAAAGGTCCTATTCTCTCCTCAGAGCCCTCTCCTTGTTTTATATTTAATATTAGTTTAGGACCTAAATATTACAAAGTCTCTGCCTTGTTAGATTCAGGAGCCTCACCATATTTTCTAAATGAAGAATCTACTAAACGACACAGCATATCTTTAGTAAAGAAAAATAAACCTGTTCATGTTGAAGTCATAGATGGTCGTCCATTGTCTTCTGGAAATATTACTCACGAAACCCTTCCTATAGAAATAATAATCAATAGTCATAATAGTTTTGTAGTAATTAATATCATTAGATCTCCCTCTAATCCAATCATTTTAGATTTATCATTGTTAGAAAAATACAACCCTCAAATAGATTGGATTTCTTGAACTCTTACTTTCTCTAAAAGTATAACTAACAGTGTGGTTAATAAAATAGAGAGTCATAAGTCCAGTTCAATTAAATCCGTATTTATAGGTACAAAAGCTTTCTTGCATGCTATTATGAAAGAATCACCCTATATTATTTATGCCACACTTGTTTCTACTAGTGAAAAGACTTCAAGTGGCATTTCAAGCCAATATCAAGAATTTCAAGATATATTCGAAAAAAAGAATGCGGATACACTCTTGGAACATCGTCCCTATGATTGTTCAATTGACCTTCAAGAAGGAGCACAACCGCCATTCAGACCAATCTACAGTTTATCACAAAATGAGTTGACTGAACTCAAGGAGTATATTGAAGAAAATCTAGGCAAGAATTTCATATGCCATTCTAAATCTCCGACAAGAGCTCCAATTCTATTTATGAAGAAAAAAGATGGATCATTACGGATGTGTGTTGATTATGAAGGACTCAACAAGATTACCATCAAGAATAAGTATCCACTACCTTTAATATCTAGACTTTTTGATCAGCTGAATCAAGCTAAGATCTATACAAAAATAGATCTTTGGGGAGCACACAATCTAGTATGCATCAAAGAAGGAGATGAATGAAAGACTACGTTTCGAACTAGATATAGACATTTTGAATACAATATCATGCCTTTTGGACTTAGAGATGCACCAACAGCTTTTCAACATCTAATGAATGATGTTTTTTGAGTATTATTGGACGATTTTGTGGTGTGTTATCTAGACGACATCTTGATCTATTCTAAGAATCCAAAAGAACATGAACTTCATGTTCGTCATGTATTACAAAAATTAAGGGATGCAAGACTCTATGCCAAGATAGAAAAGTGTGTATTCCACACTACTCAAGTCGATTTTATAGGTTACATCATTTCAAATGATGGACTTATGATGGATCCTAAGAAAGTATAAACTATTATAGATTGGAAGATCCCAAAAACAATAAGAGATGTCCAATATTTTTTGGGATTTGCCAACTACTATCGGATCTTCATCAAAGACTTTTCTTGAGTTGCAGCTCCACTTACACGTTTGATTTGTAAAGACAAACTCCAATGGAATCAAGAAGCAGAAGTTGCTTTTGAATCTTTGAAGACGACATTTGTTTCTGCACTAATCTTGTATCGTGTTGATTTTTCCAAAGCATTCTTTATAGAAACAGATGCATCAGACTTTGCTCTAGATGTGGTTTTATTACAAATGGGAACAGATGACAAACTTCATCCAGTAGTCTTTCATTCAAGAAAATTCTCAGCACCAGAAATCAATTATGAGATCGATGACAAAGAACTTCTTGCAATTATGGATTCTTTTCAAGAATGGCATCATTATCTAGAAGGCGCTTTCAGTCCAATCACTGTGTATATGAAACACAAGAACCTCAAATATTTTATGTTTGCAAGTATATTAAATTGTCATCAAGCTCGTTGGAGTATGTCTTTATGAAGATTCGACTTCATCATCACTTAACGGCTAAGAAAACAACAAGGTTTGTTCGATGTCTTATTTAGACGTTCTTATCTTGCACCAAAAGAAGAAGATGCAGCTTTTGACCAACAAAGAACGGTTTTCTTGAAGCTGGAGCAATTTCATCTTCGAGCAATAAAATCAACATTGACTGTTGATTTAATTTTTCTTAAGTAAGTCCAGTTAAGTATGTCTTCAGACCCTCTTGTTCATGATATCAAGAATAATTCTTCTAAATCTCATGATCCCTCCAAATTTGAATTCAAGAACAACCTACTCTATTTCGAATGATGCCTATATGTTCCTTAAGGAGAAGCACGTTTACGTGTTCTTCAAGCTCGTCATGACTTCACAACAGCAGGACATTTTGGATATAATAAGACTTTGGAGCTGATATGTAGAAATTTTTGGTGGCCTCAAATGTGGAAGGCAATCAAAGATTTTGTACAATCATGTGATGTTTGCTCAAGATCAAAAACTTCCTATCATCGACCTTTTGGACTTCTTCAGCCATTACCCATTCTAGAACAACCATGGTCTTTTGTTTCTATGGACTTCATCACGGATCTTCCAATCTCTGGTTCTTATGATTCTATATTTGTGATAGTAGATCTTTTATCAAGATGGCTTATTTTGTACCATGTACAAAAACTATCATAGGTGAAGAAATAGCTAAGCTCTTTCTTGACAATATTTATCGCTATTATGGATTACCCAAGGATATTATATTAGATAGGGGAACTCAATTTGTATCAAGATTTTGGCGGACTCTTTTCAAGATTCTAAAAGTGGATATAAAACTATCTTCAACATTCCATCCTCAAACTGATGGACAAACGGAGCATGTTAATTAAGTTTTGGAGCAATATTTATGATGTACCATTAACTACCAACAAGATAATTGGACAACTCTTTTATCATTGGCAGAGTTTGTTTACAATAACACGGTACATTCTTCTACAAAACAAACACCTTTCTTTGCTAATTATGGTTATCATCCACGACTTGATACTTTTGACTTTTCAAAAGTTCATAATCCTACTACGAAAGATTTGGCGATTCATTTATCAGAGCTACATGCAACGATGAAGGCGTAGTTAAAAGAGGCTCAAGAACAATAAAAGGTCAATGCGGATGTCTATCGAAAGAAACAACCACCATTCTTCTTGGGTGATAAGGTATGGCTACTTTGTCGCAATATTAAGACCACTCGTCCTTGTGACAAGTTGGACTATCGAAGGCTGGGACTATTTTCTATTTTTGCACAAATCAATCCAATTGCATATCGTTTACATCTATCGGAGTCAATGAAAATCCATCAAGGATTCCACGTGTCTCTTCTGAACCATACAAGACAGTGGACATACCAAGAAGATGACAAGCTCTACGTCCTTCTATAGAAGTGGACAATAATGAAGAGTTTGAAGTAGAAGAAGTTTTAGATTCAAGGCGGTGCCGAAATAAATTAGAATATCTTGTCCATTAGCACGGATATAATATTAGTGAATGCACATAGGAGCCAATAAAGAATCTTAGAAATGTAGCAAAGGTGGTGGAGGCTTTTCATCGACGACATCCAACAAAATCAAGATGAAAACTTTTTTTATAAAAGAAACAACATCTAGGCAAGATAACATTCTACTTTCAATCCTTGTTTGTAGCTTCTTTGTAGTTGTGATGTACAAGAGATGGAGAACCAAAAACCAGCGGATTCGATTGAAGAGCCTTCATTTGCTGACCTACCGGATGAGACATTACGATTGTCACAACCTTCAAGACAATGCGATCGAGATGAAGATCTTCAAGAATGACATGCTCTTCCTTGAATAGATGGCGAGATACAACGTGTTTGATATCACGATTTGAGAAGGGACTCCCGGTGTTTGATAATTTTACTAGAGGAAGGAACAATTCTTGATGGTGGTCCAAATGTTCTATTCAAAGGAAGTTATGAAGGCCTCAACAATGATCAAATAATTAGGTGGTCTTTCCGCCCTAGTATGGGACGCTATCGATGGTTGAGATGCCCTATCAATCATCTTCGAAGAGAACAAAGATCAGAGTATGTGGCAAATACAATTCGTCGCATCTTAGATTTCCTCAATATTTGATGACCACTCCTCGTGGAACTCGTCCGTAGAAAGGAGGGGGGGGGGAGGGGTAATGTCAGGGACATACTCATGTAAGCTAGTAATTACATATATAAATAGGTGGAAGTAAGTAAAAGTAGGTAAAAGTAAGTTAATTCTATAGTATTTAATATTAAAGCTTACTAGAAGCTACATAGACGCTGCTTTGACTTCATAGGTGTCTTTAATTGATTTTTTGGATTAGAAACGTGGTCAATAAGTTGGCCATGTGCCACACATGTTGTTAACTTGAAGATCAAGCTAACTATGTCACCCACTCGTAGAAAAACTTGCCTTGTAAGTCAAGGCATGTGTCCTACAAAGTCAACACATATTGGAGGTTCTATAGAACGTCGCCACGTAGCCCCTAGTTAGATAGTATATATAGAGATAAGAGTGAAGCCCTCTTCACTCTTGTCAACTCTTTTCTTGCTTCCAGTCTAGTTTCAAGGGTCTCTAGTTTCTTTGTCTTTTGGCAATAGGCATTCTAGTTTCTCTTTCAATATACATACTTATTTATTTATATTTTATTATCTTTCTTTGACTGAAGGTTCACTTGTCTGAATTACTTTTTTCATTGAGTTCTTGTCCGTGACAATGGATCAGAAGATCTCATCTACTTAGTAGACTCAGCTTCGTGCAATCCATCATTCCAAAGCGACATCACTGCCTTAGAAATTTATACAACCATAGATCAGCACTTACATAGTGATTATTTTTAAAGATGGATGGCAAACGGATACAAATACTTTGATCTAAGATCAAAACATCTAAGATGATAATACAAATTGATACAACATAAGGTTAATATTAAAATGAGTCTACATTCAATCAATACAAATTTAGTAATTCGGACTTAAAAATATAAAGGTAGATATATAACAGATCTAAATCCTAGGCATGGCACATGCCTATGACGATCAATGGTAGGACTGCACATGCTAAGGTACTTTTGTAATGCATTTTGGTGCTTGTTTTTAATCTCGATAGAGATTTCATGGTTAGAATAATTACCTTCCACTCGATGGATTTGAGTTTGATTCTCGACAAATGCAGCCATTCATTTTGATATTTTTTATACTTAGATTTATTTTTGCTCCAACAAATCCCGGCAGCCAAAAGAAAGCACATACACAACAAAAGATTTTGAATTTGTGGCCTTCTCATTATTAGTACAAAGCTCTAATCAACTCAACCTAAATCCACACCACAATTGTAAGGCCTCCTAATGATTTAGATGGATCGGCATGTGATCTAATACATTTCTTGTAAGTAAATACAAGTAGGATGCTAGTGGGCTTCCTTGACAAATAGACTTTTATAAAGAAAATTAATTACTTGAGATACTATTGAAAATGACCTTGGCTAAAGCTTCAATATAAAGTGACATGTTCAAAGTGACCCATTTCCAAGGAAATCCCATACGCAACATAATTTCAGTAAAAAAGATCCAACTACTCTTATCATAAGTCTTTTCAAACTTAAGAATGAGAAGAATCAGCTATTTGATGCTTTCTACCGCCTAATCCATTGAAGCTTGAGCTATGAAAACATTGTTAAAAATGCTTCTTCTAAATACAAAATCTATTTATGAACTTTAAATATAGCTAGGAAGGTGTAAAATCATTCTATTTGCTAAAATAATTATAATTATTTTTTATATTATGCCTAATATGGGAATAGAAAAAAAATTTAAAAAATATTAATTCACTTTTTTTAGGCAGTAGGCTAATTTTGCTAGTATTAAAGGATTGATTAAGTATTTTAGTAGTAATTATTTTTTTAACTAATTCAAAGAAGTCATCAATGAGTTCATCTAGAAAGATTTGAAAAAACTTTCCTAGAATTTTATCAATTCTTGTAGCTTTACTTTCAGAAGTGCACGGACCGCTTTTACAATTTCTTGCCTAAATGGGCTCCAAATAAGTTCTATACCTTAAGTGCTGTTGACATATACTGAGACACTTTGAAAACAATTAAGTCAAGCTTCAGTATTTGTTTTTATTTGGTTGTCTCTAAAAAGAATTTGATATAAGAAGAGTCTACATATTGTTGCATATCTTCATGGTTTGTTACTTTCCTTCCATCATTATTGGATTTTCAAATAAGAAATGGTTTTTTTTTTTTTTAATCCATTGTGTACTTCAAAAAATTCTTTTGTACAGCAATCTCTTATACATTTCCATTCAAACATATGTCAATCGAGTTGGATTTCTAACTTCTTTTGTTTGTAATTATATAAGGTTAGTTGAGGTATTATGGGTGTTGTAGACTTGTTCATTGTTTCAATCATCCTATAGTGCCATTTTGGCATCAAAGTAGATTGGAATTGAGCTTTAAAATTGGTTTGAGCTTACACCTTTTGATTTACAACCTTCCTATCACTATATAATTTTATTGCTTTAAAAGCCTTTATAAAGCATGTTGTCCATGGTAAGGTGGCATTTTTTCTATTGTCTTTTGTTATTTTGCTAAAAAAAGTGGTTTATTGTCTTTGATCGTCAGCAAGTACTGGAAAAATGCAAACGTATATTGGATTTGTGTCCGTCTTAGTTGTAGACAAACAAATGTGGATGAATGCTTTGAAACATATACAAGTGTTGGTCCAATAGATGTTTATTCATTGATCTAGATTAAAGTGTGATTCATGTAGAACTTGTCTAGTTTAAAATAAATTATTGAGAGTGAGTCTTGTCGATTATCCCATATGAATTATTTCTAGGTTGTTTTTGTAAATTCATTAGCTTTGTAACAATCTTGAAGCCTAAAATGAATTAGGAGGGCTATCCATGTCGTGATTTTTCTTTGTTTTCTTTTAATTGTAGGTTGTTCTTCTATTTTATCTTCAAGATCTTTGATCATGTTGAAGTTATCGACAAGTATTTAATTTACTTGTAGAAGCAGATGCTTTCAAATTTTATTTCATAATCTTCTTCTGGATACCATATATTTAAATCTATATATGTTGATAATCTCTATCTTGATTCTAGATGTTCATTGCAGAGTAACATATTGAACTCGGTCTTTGAGAGTAACTCCATGTTCAGAGATGAAGTTTGAGAGTCGGGTTGATAGTAGAATTTCTATGCCTCTTTTGAAGCTATTAATATTGGCACTATAAGTTGCTTCATTCTCTAGGATTATACCATGTCTGAATTCTATTTGTTTTGTAAGACATTTTTTTTCTTAAAGTGAAAATTTATATTCCTAAATCAAGAGGATTTCAAGGTGGGATTGGAAATTACAAAAGACTTCATTAACCTCACATCTTTTATGTACACCTATGATGTTGCATCCAAATCCTTGTATGTTAAAAGATGCAAAAGCTTGATTGTCATACATCTATAGTCTCTACTTGAAGGATTTTGGATATCTTTAGATTGATGTTTGCATGTAATGTGGTTGTGCTAAAGTTGACTTTTTTTGGTGTTGTCAAAATTCTATTTCCAAAGAGAAATGATGCATGTTGTGTTTCAATGTTCCACATGGATTTTTTGTGTTGAATAAATCTTTGAATTGAATCTTAAAAGGCAGCAGAGAGAATTCTCCAATTTAATAAATTTAGATTTTTTGATGTATAAATATCTTCATTGTAATGGATGAAAGCTATGATTGTGCATGGAGGTTTGTTTGAAGTTGGTTGGGACCAGTTATAAAACCATTGTGCAACCTCCTAAGTGTATAGTGAATGAATAAGTTTATGTTTCATTATAATCCATCCACGGAGCTGAAGCATGGTTTCATTAACAATTTTTTTTTATGTCAAAGTTTGATTCTAATTTCAATTGTTTAAATATTGTATTATTTAGAGTAATAAAGATACTATTTTTGTTAGTTTAATGTTTCTATAAAGGCTTCTATTAATTTCTCTTTAATTTTAAAAAAAATCTATAGAATTAAAGTTGTTGATGTACTATAATGGATCTTATCAAGAACTAATATAGACCCAAAACTATTGTGGATGTTGTATGTGTTATAGCTTTAAGCATCTTTAATCGATTGTGAGTGGATAACAAGTATTTCTCTATCTTATGTGAGTTAAGATTACTAGATGAATTATGTATGTTTGAATGAATACCTATTCAATTTGGATAGAAGTGGAGAGATACTAGAAATTGTCTTGGTTCTTGTCCCATGTTATTGATGTTTGTAACTATGTCGCTCTATGCTTCTAACTACTAAGTATTTTGGGATAATGTTGTCAAATAAACAACACCAATTGCATTGAGTTGAAAGTCCATTATATTCTAACTCAAACATTATCTCTCTTTGGTCATCTACTCTAAGTAGAAAGATGGAATGAAAAACACCTCGTAAATCCTCTATTCATATGCAAACTCAAAAACCAGATAATTATAAGAAGTACGCTTCAATGTCATTAATAAATAATACTTTATAAAAAGATTTAAAGGATTCTTAGAAGAAGTCTTTAATTTGTAAGAAAGAAGATAATTCTAAAATTGGTATTCATACTCTAGCTTCAAGAAATGATTTATTGTGTATTATAAAATGCCAATAAATATGATTAGTACTCACTAATATAACTTTTCAATAAAATTAGAAGTCCTTGTGTTGTCATGCAACACTTTTAATTATCCAATAGTATTCTATGGCATCCCAATAGATATCTCCTATACTTAATAAGAAACTAGTAGATATTAGACATAATAGGTCCCATTGTAGAAATATTCTACATTCATGGTGTTGTATTGAAAAATAAAAAAAATATATAAAAATAATATGAAATATTATGAAAGTTTGGAATATAATTAAAAACCAAAATAGAATTAAAATTAAAATAGAAAATAAATATAATAAAATATTTATCTAATTTATATAAGTTTGTAGTTTAAGTTTTATAATTAAAGATAAAAAGTTGTAGGATTTATTAGAAAGAAGTTTATGAAGGCTTTGGAATCAAAAGTATAATATTTTAACTTGTAGACTATCCCATGTAAGTAGATAAGATAAATAACAGAGGACTTCATTTCTATTAGTTGGAAGTCATGCCCAATAGGCTTCGAGATATTAATTGGGACCACACTAGTATCTGGAACTACTTTAGGGCGACCCATTCAAGGCAAGGCAGACCATTTTGGGTAAGGCGACTCATTCAAAGTATGGAGGTTGGATTCAAAAAAATTGTGTTTTAGACTAAAATTTAAGTAAAAGAAATAGATGATTTGGAGTTTTAAGAAAAGCGTTATGGTTGTTTGAAGTTAGGGTGTGATTTTGGGTACCTATTGCTACTCTTTTGAGCATATAGAGAGTTGTAGAAAAGCTTTGAGGAATCGGAAAGTGAGGTTTGAAAGCTAACTTAAAGAAGTACACTTTATGTTAAAACATCAATATGTTTTAGTCTAGAACAAAGGAAAAAAGAGTTGTTGGAAATTAGTGTTCAAAATTGAAGTTTGTAAATGAGTTGTTTTTAATGGAGGTTTTGATTTTTGGATGAATTTTTAGTTCAAAATTCCCACAAATGTAAATGACTATATTAAAAAGTTGCATATAAAAAATTCATAGTATTTGAATATTAGATTTTTGATATATAAAGGAATTAGTGTATGGATGCTTAAAAATTGACATGTTTAGCACCTGCTAGAGATTAGGCAATATCCAAAGACTTATAATGGATTTATGGTTGGATTTTTGTGTAGAAGTAGTCAAAGATATAAGTTAACTTGTAGAGAATTTTGAACCTAATTAGATGGTTAGATTGGAAGTTATTGAATGATACATATACAGAATGAATCTCTATAGAAATAGAAGTGAATTTACAATGATACCAACCAAAGGAGATGGCTGGCATAGTTGACATTCACAAAGCCTTTGAACAAGCAATACCCAGCAAAAACAACTACAAGGTCCCACCAAGGATGAAAAGCTTGCCAATAGAACAAAAAGCATAAAATTATAACTTTTTACTTTTTAAGTGTGGTGTGGATTTAGGCTAAGTTGATTAGAGCTTCGAAACCTTTTGTTGTGTGTGTGCTTTCTTTTGGCTGCCGGGGTTTGTTGGGGCAAAAACAAATCTAATGTTGGGGCAAAAATAAATCTAAGTACAGAAAATATCCGAACGAACGGCTGCGTTTGCCGGGAGTCGAACCCGGGTCCATTGCTTGGAAGGCAATTATCCTAACCGTTGGACTACAAACGCCTGCCACGGTGGTGGGTATACTATCCATTGCCCGCCACCGCATCGATGCTCGCGGCAGACCCTTCCTGCCCGGCCCCCCACCCGGGGCCTCACCACCGCAGCGTCGGTTCGCCCTCGAACGAACATCCACACCCACATCCACGCCCGCTCACCCGCCCTCACTCCCGACGCCAGTGCGCACCCGCTCCCCTCCTGCACTGCACCCACATTCAACCCCATCGCAACCGCACCCCGCTGCAGCGGCGCAACCAACCCATCAACTTTGTTCCCACTTTGTCCCTCCCATCTGCACTGCCTGGGGGAAGTTCCCCTCCACGACGCCCGGAAAGCGGCATCCACCCCACCTGTGCACACCTACTTTGCTCATGTCTCAGGCAACTACCTCTCGCTTCCTCCTCCGCTCCAGCCCGCCGTGCTGAACTCTCATATCCTCTCGTATTCCGCCTCGGTCACACCACGTGATGCGGGTGTTTCCACTTCCGAATCCGGTAGTGTCCTGGATTTTGTCACGCAGTCACTCAGCGTGGCGGCCGTGGCCCCGTTGCTGGACGACTCTGCGACCCATCCCGTGAACCCGCGGCGCATGGTAGCTTGGGATTTGCGTCTTATGTCAGGTCCGAGTGTCGTGGCTGCCTCGACTAGTTCTGCGGCTCTTCCGGGAGCAGTGCCGAGGTCCGCATCACACCATGGACAACTCGATTCTGCCGTGCTCGCTTAGACCGAGCTCATCTGGACTGGACTCCGTCACCAGACCAGCCTCATCCACGGCAGCACTCTCTGCCTCGCCATTCCGCTGCCTGGGTTCGCGACTCTGATCAATTTCCTCGCGTGCATCTCTTTTGGGTCATGGCATCCTCGCGTCGGTCGCTGCAGTCGTTACCTCCGTGCCCGTGGAGGTAGTCGACGAACCACCATCGCTCGCGACCGTCACCTCACCGTAACATGCGTCATCCCTGGCCAAGTCTGTGTCACCCTGGCAGCCCTCAATCACGCTCTGTACCTGCTCCACATTGCACCAAGTGTCATGCCCAAGACGGGTTTGCTTTTACGCGTTGGTTACTCTTGCCACCAATGCCTTACAAGGCAAAGCAGTACTGTATCCAGTGAGGGTGCTGTTTTGCGCCGACCTTGGCCTCTTGCCTGCAGCGCCTACCTCACCGACATCGCGGACATTACCTACCTCCACTTGTGAGGGCCGTGACACGGATTGGGGTCCCCGTCTGACATGGTTTTGAATGACGGAGGTCTGCAATCCGCTGGCTGTGCGTCACATCCTTACTCTGCAGTGCCTGCTTTGATCGCGGGCAATTTATCTCCGACCTGAGCGTGTGTGTTGATGTTCAACCGGACCTTATTTGTTTGCTGGGTTCGATACCTTCATGTTTATGGTTTGGTACTATCTTCGTCATATAGTTGGTGTTATATTCAATGTGTTCTTCAAAGCTTTGTTGGATTATAGCGAGCGACTTATATATCGAAAATTATGCATTTGAGATCAAAGGAAGCTCCCACATGGTTGAATACTACACTTATGCTGTTGGTCCGTTTGTTTAGGTGGTCACAGGTTGAGAATTCTAAATCATCGATGCTTCGAATATTTAACCTAGCAAAATTAACTATTCATGGGCTCTTTCGTTGCCAAATTGCACTGGTTTGTTCGAAATCTATGATACCTTAGATCTCTACCATCATCTTAGACTGTAGTCTTGAGATGTAGTTGTAATGTGAGTGGTATAATCTTATGTGTTTTTTTTATTTTGCCTATTGATCATGGCCCAACTATGTTCCATTTCCCTATTTATGATTATATTAGATTGTTTATGTTGTTTTAATACACACTATGGAGTGGGATGTGGAAGTATGATTTTTTTGACGGTTAGTGATTTCAACTTCTATTGATCTGCCAGTCTGATTTGATAACAAAATTGTCGAATGGCATTAAATGAGTCTAGGTGCAGTTTGTTAACAGATAGGAATTGTTTTATTTTTTTGCTCCGAAATACATTATGATCTGCCGCTACTTTTACATTTCAGTCTCAGATTGCGTCTACGAGTCGTGTATTTTGTTTTCTTAAGAGGATTTGATAATGATGAAATTTAGGAAATGAAAAATAAAATAAATAAAAAATAAAGATCAGATACTCCATATTACAAATTATAAATCTATGATTAAATATACTCCAATAGTTAAACACTGGGCTGAAATTGCGACACTCTGTTTGCAATACGGTATTAATACAATCGTTCAAAAATGTTTGGCTAGTGAAAGATTATTCAAGTTGATTGGATCAAAGTTTAGATTTACAAACACAATAATCTTTTTGGAAAATAATCCTATTAAAATATGGACAAATTAAAAAGAAGAGAGTTAAATCAACGGTTGAAGTTGACAAACAAGTTTATAATCAACATTGTAGTTGGTTGCCTTGGACTACCAAGACAGTAACACCATCAAACAATATGTACATAGGAAATTTTGAAATTAATATACTGAGCAAGTTATTTCGGACATCCTTTGTAAATGTATGTTTTCTAAAATGATTGAAGTATACTAATAAAAATTTATTATTTTTATTTAGAATATTTAATATCTAACATAGAAAGACTTGAATTTGATGGAAGCATTAGAAAGCGGCATAAGGTCACTTATAAAGTCAATTGTTTCTTACCTCTTTTTTCA
Source organism: Physcomitrium patens (assembly GCF_059467195.1). Taxonomy (NCBI): domain Eukaryota; kingdom Viridiplantae; phylum Streptophyta; class Bryopsida; order Funariales; family Funariaceae; genus Physcomitrium; species Physcomitrium patens. The sequence continues at coordinate 2,205,134 of NC_143434.1, read as the reverse complement.
GAAATAACTGTAAAAAGAGTATTCAAGTTATTCTAGAAGGTAAAAATGGAGTTGAAACTTTTTCCAAATACATCAGGCACAATAACAAGATTAATCACATATTTATCTCTAGAACAATATAATCTTTTATGTCGGAAATTACAAATTATTCTGGAAATATGATTAAATTCTTTGATACTCAATTATTAGCAACCGCAAACATACGAGTAGCATATTGTATGACACAGTTGTGCATAATTCACGTGTGAACATCGCATGAACATTTTAATGATGTAATAAATTTTAAATTGATTTCTGAGCATGTAACTAATCATGATTACACACCCTAACTCGAGTTTCAATTTTTTAAAGTACAAAAAAGTTCCAGTGAAATAGAATTGAATTAATATAACACATTTCAACCTACAAACAACAGTTTTTTTTATTTAATTAAAAAAATAAAAAACGATGTATAATTATTTCACATTTTATATTCATAATTAAATGATAATTATAATTATTATTATAATCTATCAACTTTACAAAACAATATCCACACCTTTTCAAATAAATAGTTGTGAAGTTGCTAAAAAAATGTTATTATTATTATTTTTTGAGGATTTCAAGATTAGAAAAACATACTTTCAATTAAGAGATATTTCTTAGAAAAAATCATCTACCAATAACTTCTTTTTTATTCTCATTCTTTAATTTTGAACTTCAAAAAGGGGACCTTTTTTGCGAATTAATGCAAACAAGTAAGCTATTCTTTCAAGTATGTCACACAATTTCTTTTGATAAAGACTTTCATGTAAGTTTTTCATTGTTTGCACATGATTCTGCAACCAATTTTGATTCTCAAGCTTACAATAAGTAGGTTGTGAGAAATAACCAAAAGAGATTTATTTTATAATTATATGTTAAATATATTAAGCAGAATAATTCATTATTCAAACACCAAAAAGATTATACCAACCCAGTCAAAATATACTCTCCTTAAAGAAAAACTAATATTTAATTAGCTCTCACTATGTGGAGAAAAACTAAATTTCTGAGATCAAAAGGGATCTTATGCAATTTTTAAAAGAGTTATAAAAATACTTTAGAGAAAACTTACATATATTTGCCACATTTCTTTACTAATATAACTACCACTAAACATAATAACCATTGCAGCCATGGTTTTTCCTTTCCTGGAGGATGCTGTTTGCAAATATCTTGATTGCCCTGCCGAAATAAGCAAGCTTGTGAATGAAATTTTAAATAAGTTCATTTTTAGATAACACATCAATAATTTCAATGTTAAAAATAAATTATAAATGAAACAAAGTTATATATATATATATATATATATATATATATTTGTTTTTTTATCTTCATTAATCATCACAAAATTAATAGAAAAATAGTAAAAAACTCATTAAAGAAACAATGATATTATACCAAATATGAGCCAAAAAAGACTTTTGATAGAGAGATGCAGATTAAGTGTCCCCAACACTAGACTAATACCCATGAAAATGTTTTTTAGGATTTGTTGCCAAGGAAATATCACTTGCACATTGAACTTCCTCAAGGTTTGAAGTTGCTACATTTGCACATGAAACTTGGAATAGTTAGTTTTGAATTAAAATTGAAACAAATATATATATATATATATATATATATATATGTATAATTTAAGAAGCTATTAAGAATTGATCATGAATTTGTTTTCTTAAAGAGATCACCTGAACTTCTGACTGAAATGTTTTCAAATGCACATACATTTCAATTGCTTTTGAATCCATATCTCTGTTTTTTTTTGCTTCATGGTCATCAAGCATCTCGGTCATTGTGGCTGTATCCTTGCGGGCTGTGTGTAAAATCTTTGTACTGTTATCAATCAATGAAATACAATACAATGTTGCTTGTCTTAATGGTTTATTTTTCTTTGAAATCCATCTTCTATTACACCATTGTATTTTACAAAGTGGTACCAAACTTGGTGGTTCTACACCAAACATGTCAGAAGTTTTTTAAAACATTTATAAAAATAAATAAATACACATTAATGTTTTTTCTGGCAACATTTTTGGATTTTTAATTCTATGTATATATACACAAATAGGTGACATGAAATATACTTGAACAAAGGCTAAACATTTGCGTCTAATATGCGTATCTAACCTTTTTCAAGTTTGTTTATATGAATACTTGAACGAATGCATGCTTGAGAAGATTTTTGCACTTTCTTCCAATTAGCACTGATGCAAATAAATTGGACGTTATTTTCCTCAATTTTTTCATCTTTGTTTCTTTTATGTGAATCTAAAAGAGTAGCATATTTCAACAACTTTCTTTGCTTCCTACATATTTTGTTATGGTTCCATTGTAATTAGTTGATCTTTACCATAACTTTTACATATTCAACATACTTGTTCATTTAAAAAAAAAATTGAATGAAAAAAAAAAATACATATATATATATATATATATATATATAAACATATATCAAAGGAACTTCAGTGAATTAATTTTGTCATTCTTTTTTACCTGTAATAGAACATGTCATGGATAGACAATAGATCATCATGCAGTAGATCATGGGATTTAGATTGGAGTCTATTGTTTTCTTTTGACCCACCATTACCCTTCCCTATTTTTTTACAAATGGTTCTAACCATCTTCAATCTTTTTTTTGATGACCTAAATTCTTTGTGTTGATCTTGTAAGTTCTTAGCAACTTGCACTTCCAATGCTTGTTGGGTCCATTTTGGAGGCAATCCATGTAAAGTTTCAACATTGGGTCCTTCAATGTGAGTGTTGGTAACAAGTAAATTACTTTCTTTGCATGATGGGTTATTTGTATTTGCAAATTGTTTTGATATGTAGGCATTTTTGTAGTCAAGAACACTCTCTTCAAAAATCCCATTGTCATCTTCAAACCCTCGCACCGTCCATGTTGTTTCTTTTCCATGGCTAGTCATGTAGCTATCAATTTCACACCAATTTGCTTTGCCCCAATATTCCCCATCGATATCTTTTTTGTTACACTATCAAAATTCAGCAGTTGTTGTTCTTGTAGTTTTTTCTTATTTCTTTTTTATTTTAATATTATTAAGTATGTGTGCCTACATACTCATCTAATTTGGTAGGATTTGATGCAATTTTTATCTTTATACAGTCATCACATTAGTTTATTTTTAAAAAAATTTACTAAGATATCCAAATATATTAAAAAAAATCATGATATTCATTTATAGCATAATTTATTTTTTGTGATATCACATATACCTGAATTTTTGATGGTGTGCTTGTAGGCATTTCATCTTGTAGGATATGTCCTAGAGCATTTCCACCTCTTTTATTCAAATTACAAATACTATTGTCATCTTCATGTTTTTTTATTTCTCGATAATGATCTTGTCTCATGTAATTTTTATTCATGTTTCCGTGAAGCACGTCCCCAAAAACATCTTCTTCTTCAAAACATGCTACACTTTTAGAGAAATCATCTTTGTTGCTTGCTTGTGCATGACTGGCAAGAACAACCAAATTTTTACAATGTCCATCTTTATGGAATGAATTGCTAACTTGACTTTGCACGGGCACTACATCTTGTTGAATGTGATTGGAAGCATCGACATAGAGGTTTTTCGTCTCTTCCAAGATGGTTCTATATTTTTTTCCAATCAATACCACATCGATCTTCATTGACCTAATATTTTTTTTTCCCGGTGGCCAACTTCTTCCATCCTTTTCATGCAAATGCACAAGTAAAGTTTTTTCACAATTCATAGGAGAATTTGATTGACTATCATTCACTAATCCTTCAATGCTTTTGCTAGGTTTAAATGTTCCATTCAAGTTTAAAGAGTCTTGGTTTTCTTTTGAATAGAGTTTATTGGTGTTATTATTTTCTTGTTGTGCCCACAACTCAACTTTGGAAGTCTCGTGTAGTATCAAAGGTGGCTTTGATTCACAAGACATTGTATTATTATTATTGCCTACTCCGGATCGTTTAAACCCTCGTAAAGATTGCAAAAAACATTTGGCAATATGGCGGACAAAATTTCATTGCTCAAATATTTGTGGAACAAGTCCACCATTTACATCCTTCTCTAATGACAATAACAATGCATTTTTAAGCCCTTTAAGTCCTACATAGCAATTCAACACTTTGTAGGAATCATTATATAAATAAGACTTCCATATTGTACATGTGGGTGAAGAAAATAATTCTTTAAGAAAAATTTCTGAAGTTTGTCTACATGGAAGGAGATGTGAATAAGACACGCTCAATTCAACTTTCCATCTTTTTGGTGAATTTTTTGCACCCTACATTAGAATTTGGAACTATTAAAGATCAACACAAATCTTTTTGTGATTGAAGGTGTATCAAAAATTAAAAATAAATAAATAATAATACGTTGTAATAATCCTCTTTTACAGTATTCTAAGAAGGAAAATTTAGACCCGGTGATGTGATATTTATTTAAAATTCAAAATTGCAACATGTTGACGGTGAAGTCAGAAGATAATTTCACTTGAATTTTATAACTTTTTGAAATGACATCTAGAAAGATAAAATAAAACATTTACAGAATTGTTTATTAAACCAATGTTTTGAAGACAATGGTCATTCAAGTTTGATAGTTGTTTTGAAGGCAAGATGGCTGCAAGTGCTCCCATGTTAATTTGGTGCACAAGCCATTCAAACCACATATTCCTCTCACATAATTCAACCTATTCTTTAAAAAATGCATATCAATTCCACACACTTCAGTGTGTCTCATATTGTGTCAATGAAATTTGAATTAAAATGAATTACATAATGCTATTCAATTACATAACTTTTTCTTGATTTCAAAGACGATCAATTATTAGGCGGCTATCATGGATTGAAACTGTGCATTAATACATGTATAATGTACTTAATTAATTAGTTACTCATGCAGCATGTGCATTTATGCAGTATAACATTGTAAGCCAATGTAACATCCATTATAACATTGTAAACGAAAGAACCTTGTATGTTAAATTGTTATGAATGTTTTGTAAATGAATTTGACCATAACCAGAATGTTTCCGTTTAAATATGATAATAAATTGAGGTGTTAGAAAGCCAGAATTGCATACACAGACACAGTGATTCAGTATCTGTTCATTATTTTCTTATACTGAAAATAAAATAAACATACCTAAGTTGTAAATTAGTTAATTTGAATATTCTTATTACATAACAATTGATTTTTCACGTTGTGAAAATAAAATTTACTTTCATGTATTGCAAAATTTATACTTTAATTCGAGTGAATTCTACTTTTATAAATTTATTTTATATCAATGATCATAGTGTAACATCTTTTTTTATTAATATATTAGAAAATGAAATTTTATTCCATTTATTAGTATATAATAAACCATTCCATTAGCATGTAAATATTTTTTTATTTAATTCTAAATTTAGAAAATTATGAATAGAATTTTTTTTTAAAATTTTCTGAAAAATATCTCTCTCAATATTTATCTAATAAATACCAACTCTTAAATTTTTAATTTTTAGTTGTTTTAGAACAAGAAATAACACTTAGATTCTTTAAAAAAATACAAATAAAATTTATTTAAATTTTAAGTTTAAAAATATGAAATGACGTCTCAAGTTATTTGTACAGTTCATTTCAATTAAAATATTACTGTAAATGCTCATTAATAATTAGGATTTTTTTTTGTTAAGTTTCAAATTTATATTCAATTATTAAGAAATAGCTTATAAAACATGGCATTAAGGTTAAATGTTTTTTTTTTTATTCTCATATGCAAAAGATCTTCAAAATAATTCTGAAAATTTTAAAAATTAAGAATATTGTTTCAAAATTTTAATAATAATTTTTTAAATAATTAAAATTAATTTGAATTATCAACTATAAAATGATATATTTAAATAACTAAATAATAAAATAGTAAAATACAACCACAATTATACAGTAAATATTCTATTCTATGGTTTTTTTTTTTTTTTTTTTTTTTTTTTTCACTCAAAGTATCTTTAATAACTAATTCTAACATCTCATCATTAGAAATAGGTTGGAATCTGGTTAAAATGATGGTTAGCTCTAAGTAATATATAAAACTCACTATATTCAAAATGGATATGTGTGAACTATCAAAATTTAATTGTACATTAGTAGAATTGCACATATGAAATAGCTGATTATACATTGGTAGTTGATTATTTTTTACTCTTATTGTGGTTGAGAACCATGGATGTAATCTTTAAATTTTCATGGACAATACAAAAAAATTCAAAAAATTGTGGTTGGAAATAAAATAACGTCCACTTTCACATCTTGTTTGCAAGGCAAGGTGCATGACCAATTTTGGTAATTGTAAGCTAAATTTGTGAGTATTTGAGGTGGCATTTGGTAATCAAGAGAGTGCACCTTCACAGCTTGATTGCAACTTATTTTGATACCATACTCATGGCCTATGTAATCCAATAGTTGAAAGAGATCTTAAAGGAGCCATTGGAGTGGAGCCAAAAGACGGATGATGCATGAGATAGGATTTGGAGATGAGCAAAAACAAAGAAGAATGGTGGCAAAAATTCTACTCAAAAATAGTAGATTACTTACAACTAGATGTTTGCCTCATCCGCACATTAACATCTATTGCTAGCACACAATTAGGTGAAGCTTGATAGCATAATTAGGTGCCATACTTCTCAATTTTATAAAACAAAGATTCTTGATTTTGTAATCCACGACTAGTTGGAATTACATTAGCTTATATGTTGGGTTTGGGTTTTAAAAAAAAAAAAAAAAAAAAAAAATTAGCTAAAACATTTCTATAAATTCTATTTTTGGACCAAATTGTGTGTCAACACATGGAATCTCCCTAATTTCTATTTCTCTGCACATGAATATATGTTTTTCATTTTCACACTTATTGCATATATGCTGAAATGTTAATTTTATGGGAAATGGGTAAACTACCTTACTGCTATTATTGATGTACTTTGTACAAATAATGTTGTTCTTCGTTGAATTTTTTTAAATGGTTCCTTGCAATGCAGTCTATCACTGCATCTTTGCCAGATAATGCTTGAGTACAATTGTCTGTAAAATGTATAATTTCCAAGAGAGTCTTGTGGGATACCCGAGAATCACAATGCTGCTATTGCAAAATTCTTTAAATGCAGATTGCAAGCTAGATCAGGAAACTGGTCAAAAGGCGTTTAAAAAAGAAAAAAGAAAAAAACTGTGTTAGTACTAATATTTTCATGAGTTGGTAGGTTCTTTACATACTGCTTTTCTACAATGTTGAGTTACATCTAAGTCACGTGACATATGGAAGCAACATTCAAAAAGTTGGCATTTTCACAACAGTGTGGACTACAGCAGATCAGATCATGCATATAATTGAACTCCCGGATATCCTACAAAACTCTCTAGAGATTTGCAATTTGTACAGACAATTGCACAGACAATTGTGCAGACTAATTGATACCTTCTAAAACCCTCATCGGATGTTACAAACTGGATGATCCAGACAGGATGATGCTTCACCACAATGCCGTGTTTGAAGAGCTGAATAGAATGTTTTACAACTCATTCAAATAGAAGCTCTTCACTTCTAGATGATCTGCACTGGTTTCATGAGATCTCATAATGTATAAGCGTGGATTATACTGAAAAGTTGGCAGATATTGGGAGACATCTGAAGTTGAGCTTGAGGGATCTGTTGTGTGCTTCTAAATGACCATATCCTGGTGTGATTTGGGTTTTTTTGTTTCATTTGGTACTTAAAATTTTCTCAAAAACAGTTTTTGAAGGAATTCAGTGATCATGAGAGGATGAGATCAGGCAAATACTTGTTGATAAGACTTAGACGGACATTCTGAGGTATTCTTTGTGAGGCACATCAATGGCTTTATCCTGAGGCTTCTTCTACTTCTATATAATTTGGAGCAGAAGTACATAGTAAAATGTTGCTTCAAATTGCCCTGTTTGTATTGTCTCTAGGCAGCGTGTTGGAAATATCACTGTATGAGAGAAAGAATTTCTTATATGCGACAGTGCTTTTCAGCGCACTTTCACTATTTCTTCAGACAGGTGCAAACTTGTTAGAACTGTGCAAATGTGGACGATATTTTCCTTTCCTAATACTGTCAAAGCTATTGACATGTTTTGTTGGCCCTTATGCAAAGTATTCTGCCATGGATTTGAAACAGGTCAAGGAATCACAAATTAGAGGAAGAGTATGGAACATATTTTTACATATTGCTTTCTGTTTTGCAACAGCATTCAATTTTGCAACGTTTGACGATCCTTACTCTGACACTTTTCAAGTCAGGTACAAGTCGCTTGCCATCTGGTTGTCTAAAACCCAAGTTTGTGGTTAAGATTACGAACAAGTGAAATCAGACATGGTTGGAAAATTAGGTTCCAAATCAGATTACCAGTATTGCATCAAAGTCAGAAATACAAATATGTTCATAAGATCCAATAATTCCTGCTTGAAAACAGGTCGGAGATACATTTACTTATCAGATCATGAGACTGAAAATGGAAACAACTGCATGGTAGATGTCATATTACACAGTGCTCAATCAAACTACAAGGATTCATTGTCAATTATGAAATGCATACTGGTGCTAGCTATGTGTAGAAACAAAACGTACCAGTTTTTCAATTTTGGTAAAAAATCAATATGAAATATTTTTGATTACTGTTAGGGAATTTCCCAAAAAACGAAATTTTCTATTATTTTTCTACAATACCTTGCGTGTAAAGCTCTACCTTTCACAGTTTAGAGAATTCAGATCTGATACATCTTGGAAGTGCTTTTAGTACAATTCTACCCTGTATCAAAATTCCCTTTTATTTTATTTTTTTGTAAAATTTGAATATTTCTGTAAATATACTCAAGGCAGTGTGTGAGTATTAAGCCTCTACTGTACTTCCTTTGTACATTTTTTTTCTATTTCTTTTCTGAATTTAAAGATTGAGAATATTTCATTTTAGAAAATTTCAAACAAAATGGCAATGAAGTATTTCATGATAAATGAAGATAAATAAAGAATTTTTTTTTTTCTCTTATTTCAATTTTTTATTTTTACTTTGGTGCATGTCTATTCTTCAGCATTTGACAACCACAATGTTGTATACTTGAAATTGATGTCTTTGATTATATTTGACATTCTCCAAAGTCAACTAGACTTTGGGTATTTCAAATACAAGTGGAATCTTTCATTAATGTCTTGAGAACACTCTACTTCTGTGAAAAAACAAATAAATAAATGAATATATTACTAAAAATAAATAAATGAATATATTACTAAAAATAAATAAATACTAGTGAAATTCAAGTGATGCTTTCAATATAATTACTTTTTTCTTTGAAAAAACACCTAACAAGCTCATATGAAGTATTTTGTAAAAAAATGTCATATGCAATAGATGGTCTATTGACTGACATGTGGACAAGGATATAATTATTTGATTGACTTATTTGAATCTTTAGAAGAAAAAGCATAAGCTATACATTGCAATTTTGTAGTATATGTGGATGTTTTGACTTAAAAGTCTTTTGAATTCATTTTTTGCTTCAATTAGTGATATTGTAATATCTTCTTCTTTTAACACAAAAATTTATGATTTTTTTCATTTTGACACAAATTATGTTTATACAAATTGATTTTCATTTGCTTAATAAAAAAAACAAAAAGCAATTAGAAAAGCCAAGTGACTTTACAAAGTTGCTCAATTCTTTAAAATAGATGATTTTCTATTACAAAAAGTCATCCTCAATACATCTTTTTTAGATATAATTTACAACTACATATATCTATATATATATATATATATATATATATACATCTCTTATATTCCTTGAACAGTTAAACCTCTACAAGTATTCATCTTCTCTATTTCAATAAAAAATAAGCAAGCTAAATACTTGCAATATATATATATATATATATATATATATTTTGAAGAAAAATTTGTATCTTTGAATTATTATCAATGCAACTTTATTAATTTTACAAGCTCATTTCAACTATGGATGATTGTATATAAATATAGTAGATGTTAATGCTTAGATTATGTATTTTCTGAAATGCTTAAAAATTAATTATCAAAAGAAATCATACTATCTTCTTTATTTTCTTACAAATCATTTTACATAACATAAGTATAAAAACTACTAAAAGTTTAGAACAATAGATTGTTTGGTTAGAAGATGGATCCATTCAACTTATAAAGTTATGATAAAATTAAGTTCTGATTGAATAAGGTTTGATTAGTTAAATAAGTATAGATCCAAATAAACTTGATATTACTATATATAAATATAAATATTATCATTTAAAAAATTATATTAATACAACATTGTGTATTTAAAAAAACATTAAGTCGAATTGAACTTATAACAATATACACATTCTTATGACTATAGTTGTGATTGTTTGTTTTTTAAGTATTAAAAATTACATCTATTTTGTTTTACCTACATATTATTAAGTATTTTGTAATTATTCTAAATTAGTGTTATATATATTCTAAACAACCTTTGGAGAATTAATATGCTAATAATTTTCTTAGTTAGAATAAAAAATTATAACATAGATTGAATTGAAATTTATTGACCTTTATAGAAATTTATTCACATCCATAGAAATTTGTCTTATAATAGAATGTAGAAGGTTTCTAAATAATCTTATTTGAATCATTGACATCTTCTATTAAAATACAAAAAAAAAAAAAAAATGTATTAATTTTCTAATAAGACAAATAGAAACATATATTATTTAATTGTAATACAAATTAAAGAATTATTATTAGATGCAACACAATGTAGTCAACCAAAGTCAAAAGATGTATATGATGCAAAAGTAACTTGTTGTTAAAAATACTATATTGGTAATGTTACTTGGTTATTAAATTATAATATACAAGCTACATATCAATAAAATAACCTCTTGTGTTGGCTTGTGCTTATAATTTTACACAAATTATATTTTATTTAATATATTTGTTAGAATTATTTTAAATACATAAAATAAAACTATTTAATTACATTGCCAAGGTTGGTAGTGTCACAAAGATTATCAAGTAAGTTAATGCATTTATAATCTAAACTAGTATAATGATTATTAATATTTTGAAGACATGCACAATTAAAAAAGTATTAAAAAGAAGCAAAGTATGATAACTAGAGTTATTAACAACTTTAATATCAGTTTTTTATTTTTTATCCTCAAAATAATAAAAAATAGAAAAGTATCATATTCTAAAAATCTAACAATTTGTATTATCTTAAAGCATGTATTTAGATTTATTATTAAAAAAATACCATTATAAACCTTTGTTTATCCGATTTATTTTGTATCATAAGGTTTTAAACATATACTTGCAGCATTGAATAGTTTTAATAAATAAATTGGATAAGTAAATATTTCAGAATAAGAATATAAATAAATAAAAGAGAGAAAAAAATAGACAACATTTTACATCGGAGTGATCCAATTAGATAATCCACCTATGATATTCCATGTCTATATATTAAATACCATTACATAAAAGAATAAAAATAAAAATAAAATAAGAGGGTCCTTTATGCTTAGTAGAAAAGGCAACAAGTCACAACTTTCAAAGCTTATGGTTGTTGAAATTAAGAAAAAACTTTCTTTAATTGGCTTGGTATTTATAAAAATTAACCTTTAGGCCATAAGAGAAAAATGTAAGATGAAACGCACTTGTTTCATATATACCATAAATAGCATTGTCTCAAAGAACTTATATTAGGTCCACATGAAGAGATAAGGTTTGAGAAAGTTGAAAAGTTGGTTAAAAATATCTATTCTAATTTATTTTTATAATATATTCTTTCCATATATATATATATATATATATATATATAATTGACATAATCAAGATACAAGTTGTCACATTTTAATTTATATTTAAAAAAAAAATTAGTTTATCAGATTGTCTCTTTTCACTTCACACAATCTCTAAAGGCTTAAACCTTCAAATAACAACTTCTCATCACTAATCTTCAAAAGACTTTTGAACCATGGCTTCTAAGTCTAAACGTCTTCCAAGATTAGAATATTTATATATATTAAAAATAAAATAATGAATGAATGAAGATGTAACATTTTAGATGACATGGCGGGCTTTCCACGTGTACATGGCAATCCGGCACCCAAGTTCCAGCTCAGCAAAACCTCGGGATGGATGGATGTACGAAGTTCATCTAAAACCACTTTTCATCCTCCATTTAGATCCGAATCAGAAAAGCCTTCTCTCGAGGGGGGGTGGGTGCCGAGAGCATGTCGGCAGAGCGCCTCGGCGAGTTTGGTGTTCTTCGTGGCAGTTTTCGAGGCAGAGCTGTTGTTGTTGTAGTAGGTTGTGTTTAGGGTTCGATGACCGATGTCTAGAGGCGAAAAGTACCGTGCCAGCGATATATTTCTTGTGCCGCGTCAATTTGAGTTGGCTGGGTTTCTATTAGGGTGTGTGAGAGTGAGTGGCGCGTTGTCGTGAAATAGCCTTGTTTAGCTTTTGTGGACGTAGTAGGAGACTCTCGAATCGAGTTTGATCGAGCGAATTGAACACGATGGCGAGTGCGGAGCAGTTGGTTTTGGAGCTCATCGTGCCGGAGCAGCGGGAAAATGCGCTTCTTGACCTTTCCAAGGTATTGGGCGTTACAGAATTAGGGCAAAATCTAGAATGGTTTGTGGAGAAGTAATCGAGAGTGACAATGCTTCTCGTGTAGGTTTTTTTCAAGCAAAGGGTACCCTTATTTAAAGGAGTCAGTTGTTGCAAAGAGTGTATTCTTGTCAAAGGCGTGGTTTTGTCCATGCGATCATGCTTTTTTCATGTCTTCATTGATGACTGGAGCATTCTTTTAGAGGAATTGCTTGGCCTAAAGTTTGTGAAAGAATGGTGTTTTGCCTCAATTCTCTGAAGGTGTTTAGTGTGCTTGGTGAAAAAGTCAACTTTTTGACAAGTAGTTTATAGTTTACAATGTTTGGAACGATGATGTTCTGGATGCACTATTGAAATAGAGTGGTGAGTAACCTTTTAGAATCTGCTCTATGCTTTAGCGACCGATTCCCGGGACCGTGTGGGCGTTGTTGATGTTGATGTTCGGGGACGCTGTTGAATTATCGTTGTTGTTTTTGTCCAATTTCTGACATGGGAGTTGTCAAATTGCAGAAAAGAGAAGCTTTTCCAGACTTAGCTCCAATCCTTTGGCATTCTTGCGGCACTATTGCAGCTCTTCTACAGGTCTCTTCTATCTTCCTGGTCTCCCCTTTTACTTCAGACGTTTCCAAGCTTGAAGGGCAGTGTACTAGTTGGAAAGGTCTGCAGGGCTTTTGTACCACGTTGGGATTAGGTTTTCATGTCTCTGAAGAGTTGCCTAGTTGTATGTGTTAAGCAACTATTACTATCCACCGATTTCAGGTGAAAGTAAGATACACTTTCCTTGTGTAAATATCTGGAAGCCTTAGTTAGTTCAGAGCGAGTTACTTTTTGCTGTCGTCTTTGTTATGCCTTTACTTAAACATTTCAAGTCATTGGATATATCAACGTTCTTGTAGTACAGGAGGGTTTAACGTTCGTGACCCTCATTGTGCTTTTGTGTAATGTGCAGGAAATCGTATCTATCTATCCTATGTTATCTCCTCCCACACTAACTGCGGGAGCTTCGAATCGAGTTTGCAACGCTCTGGCTTTGCTCCAGGTGAAATAACTAAGCATGTATTGAACTTCCAAAAGTATCGGTTAGAGATTGGATGTGTAATATTATATTGTAGTCATCGTCGGAGTTGGGTCCCTGTTATTCGCTGATATGATTGTTCTGAAAAATTTGTGAAGTTGACAGCTCTGTATTTAATATTCAAATGTTTGCGGGTACTTTTGCGTGCAGTGTGTTGCCTCTCATCCGGACACTCGAGCTCTTTTCCTCAATGGTATGTATGCTCTTTTCTAGCCATTTTGTATCATTTTAAATTCTGCAAGTCTTGTAGATAGTTTGTAGTGCTACTTCAGGTCTTTCTACAATCCTACAATTTCGGTTACAATTCCTGGTTTTTAAATTTTGTTTTTGGTTGCAGCGCATATTCCTCTTTATCTTTATCCGTTTCTCAACACAGTGAGCAAAACGAGGCCGTTTGAATATCTTCGACTTACGAGCCTGGGAGTCATTGGTGCCCTTGTCAAGGTGCTTTTGTCAATTCCAGTGATGTCAGTCGTTCAGGAGCTGAGGGGGAGCTTAATGTGGAGGGCATGTTTTTATTTTTTGTTTTTGAACAGTTGTTAATTCTGGTCGTTATGTTACATCATCGAATCATTTTGAAATGATTTAATAGCGCGTGTTCCGTTATAGCTTGCTCAATTAGTCCTCTATAGATTTTAGTATATAAATTGGCCTTGGTTGCATAAACATTTATTATTGGTAATGGAGTGAGTTTCAATTAGGTTTCATTCTCGGTAGTGCTCAATCAGCCCTTGTTCTGGTTGTTACGTTACATAATCGATGTCTTTAGAAAAGATAACCTTCTAGAAACTACATATCCCATCTTACATAGCCTGTAATGTGGGTTTTTGTCGGTCCTTTGGATTTAAATACATGTTAGCTTGGTATATCTGCAGGTGGATGACACTGAAGTTATTAATTTCCTACTGTCAACCGAGATTATTCCTCTGTGCCTACGAACGATGGAGATGGGAAGTGAACTATCCAAGACAGTGAGTACCCTGCTCCACGGATGTTCCCTCAATATTGTTACAAGTTCGAAACATAGTAGAAAATTGGTTGGAAGATTTATGATTAGTTTTGTTGATACGAATTGTTAAGTTCTTTTTATTATTTCTCGCTCTAAATTTTGTACCATCATTAGTACAAAGTGTCTTTATTACTATATTGTTTTTACAAGGAGCAAAGACAAATGGGTAGGTCTGTCTTTGTTATTGGATCCGGTTGATGTACGGTTTTGCAGTTTCGTCCAAACTGGACCTGACCTGAACGATGCATTTGTTGGCAGGTGGCGACATTCATTGTTCAGAAAATCCTTCTAGACGACGTGGGTCTCGCTTACATATGCGCCACTGCAGAACGGTTTTTCGCCGTCAGTGCAGTTCTTGCAAATATGGTCCAAATGCTGGCCGAACAGCCTTCTGTTCGCCTCCTCAAACATATCATTCGATGCTATCTTCGACTTTCTGATAATCTGAGGTGGGTACTTTTGGGCTCTGTTTTTTTGTTTTTCTTTTTTGTATTTCTTTTTTGGCTGTGATCAGGATGTAAGGAATTTTCTCCTGTATGAAGCATTGTATGCGGCAGGTAGAAAATTATCTTGGCCAAGTTGAAGCCTGTGGATGCACATATTCTTGTTACCATTATCTTGTTTCACTTCAATAGTGGGTTGTTTCTTTTAGAGCTTGTGAAGCCCTGAAGAATTGTCTCCCTGAGCTGCTTCAAAACGGTACCTTCAACAACTGCCTACGGGTACAACAACTGACCTCCTGTTGAGTACCCTCTAGCAATTTGCATTGTTAGTGACATTTGCACTCGTGTTTCTCTCGTTTTCAGTGTCTAGAAATTCTCAATGCTTACACATGTCGGGTTGGATGCGTGCAGGATGATTTAACAACAAGGAGGTGGCTTGGTCAGCTTATGGTAAATGTGGGACAGCAGATACATCCACAGCGTATGCCATCAGGAATGCAGGTTCCCCTGGATCAGCTTCTGTCTGGTCAGTAAAGGGTGCCTTGTATCATAGAAGAAATGGACAATTCAAATTCTGTATTGCTAGAAGATGGTAAATATTCACATACATTCCAAGTTGGGTTTCATATCCTCTTGCTCATGGACCAATGTGGTGCTTCTGAGTACCACGTCCAAACTTCTTTCTTTGTGATTATTTCTTTTGAGAGGATGCAGTTTGAAATGACCAGCTGGCAAGATTGGAAACCACCTTTCCACATTTGTCACAGGCCCATTTGAGTGAAACATTTTAGAGTCTTTCAGGATCATGTTGGAGATGGGGGCTTTAATTTGTTTGTTACATACTGAGCGGACAAGACCGGTTCATTGAACATTGTCATAGGAGGCATTTTGTATTAGTCACATAGATATTGGCGAACATCATTGTTGTAGAAGAGTAGATAGTGGGATGCAGATGATCACTTGTAAAAGTATTTGATACTCAATTCTAACTTGGAGTCAGAAAGTGAGGCCTTTCTCATTCTTATCGACTTTTTCCCTATTTTTAGTATTGTTTTTTTTATTTTTGACAAAAGCCATTCTAATTTCAATATCATACTGTTTTTAAGTAATTATTTATTTTTTTCTAGTAATACAAGAGTGTATTGACTTTTTGATTGTTTGTAATTTATGTTCTTGACAACATCTTGACATATCAAAGATAATCAACAATGTAAAATTATTAAATTTATTTGACAATAATATTAAATTTGAGCATGTAGACATACAAAAGATACTCAAAGTTGTAAGTTTTTTCAATACTTTTGGTAGTAATGTTAAGTTTGAGTATTTTGACATATTTAAATTAGTCAAAGATTTAAGGTAGTATAATTTATTTGACAAATATGTCAAGCTTTAATACCTTAGTATAAGAAAAGTAGCCAAAGATGTAAGGTTGTTTAATTTATTTAGCAATGATGTTAAGCTAGAAAACTTTGATATATTCAAATTAGACAAAAATGTGAGATTGTTAAATTTATTTTGCAATAATATCAACCTTAAGTATTTTAATATATATTTAATGTTGTCAAAGTTGTAAGATTGTCTTATTTATTTGGCAAAGATGTCAGTTTTAAAGAATACTAATATCAAAGGTTGTCAAAGAGATCAAATTGTCTAATTTATTTTGAATTGATGTCAAGTTTCAACATCCGAACATATTAAAGGTATTTAAAGATATGAGGTTGCCAAATTTATTTAGCAATGATGTGAAGCCGAGACACCTCAATATATTAAGTGTAGTCAAAGATGTAAGATTGTTCAATCTATTTGGCAGTGATGTCAAGCTTGAGTATACCATTTTAAAAATAATAAAAAATGTGAGGTTGCCCAATTCATTTGGTAATAATATCAATTTTAAGCACCTTGACATATTTAAAGTAGTTAAAGATTTGAGGTTCTTTAATTCATTGGGTATTAAAGATAAATAGTAGCATCTATATACAGTAAGAACTTGTAAAGAAATAAAACATTTTATGTATTTAAGATTTTTTTTAAAATTTATAATTAAATTTTAAATTAAGATTTTTTGATGATGTTAAATAATTTAGTTTTTTTGGCAATAAAATCAACTTATAACATTCTTTTTATATTAATTTTTAATAATATATTCATTTAAAATGATTATTTATATTTTAATTTTTGAAATTACAATTCATCAATAGTAAGACATTTAAAGTCTTAAACTTCTTCTAAACATTTTTTTAAATAGCATGTCTCATGCTTTATCTATTACTTCTTCTTAAATATTATCTTTGTAAGATAAGTTTTAAAAAATGTTTATTTTAAATTAAGTGAATTTCTTGTCAACTTTTAAATGTGTCTAATTTTTTATCTCTTCATAAAAGATCACCATTGTTATAATTTAAAAATCTAAGTTTTAAAAAGCATCCACTTTACATTTTACCAAACTTATTCTTATTTATATTTTAGTAACATAATTCCTCCATTTATAAAACAATATGATTCAAGTGTATCAAAAATTTAAAATCTTTGCATTAAAAATCAATCTAATATATTAATAAATTTTATAACAATACAAATGAAGTAAATAAATAAATAAATTTGCATCAATATATACTTCTTACATATAAACAATATATAAATGATACACGTATGTTATATCTTTAATTTCCAAATCTTAATTTTTTTCTAAATTATTAATTCTATATATTCTATTTGGATGATTATTATGTACATTACCTTTTCACAAATTCCATACAATGGCTCCACATTCATATTTTTGTTTCAATATTCTTTCCATCAAAGTTTTGTAGTGGATCATACATTCTTATAATTCCATCTTTATCTACTTTTATCAATGTATTTAATATATATTCAACAACACCTTCTAGTATATTTTCTTCAACATTGGTCCATATTTGTAATGCACTTTCTTTCAACATGCCTTAGAAATACACATCATTACAATATAGATATATATATATATATATATATATATATATATATTTAGCTCTTAAGTTATCAAAACCTTTTCTTAACATATTTTAAAACTTATGGTTACTATTTTTTTCATCTTCATCTAACTCACTTTTCGTCTTTAACCTTTAAAAAATTTGTTCTTAATAACTCAACCTCGTTTTTTACTCTTAAATTTGCATCTATAACTTTTAAGATCAATGGTAGGTAATTTCATGCTTTTACAATCTTTTTGCCAACTTCATTAAGTTTCTGAGGCAAATTCTATTGGTATCTACAAGAATAAGTGTCAAACAATGTCAAATTTCTTTGTTCAAGAAATCCTTCAATATTTACTTTACATTTTTCAATAGTACAATGTTCCATAGTCATTTAATCTTAAATTGTCATAATTAGTATGCTTTCACTTATAGCAAACGAGTTATCTATAAATATAACATCTTCAATTTGACTTTAATTCTTCTTATTAGTAAAGACTATAATGACTTTAGTTTTGATCATGAATGATTTCAACATTTCTTGTACTTCTTTTAAATCCTTTTTGTTTGCTTGAATTTCAAATTGTTCTAAAATGTGGAAAGAGATTTTATAAAAATCACTGCCATTTTTAACACATTCAACAAAACATGAAGCATTATACATATGCTTCACATTATTCAATATAGCCTTTGATATTGTGGTCTTGTCTATTCGATCTACTCTAAGAAGACTTAATGTCTTTACTTTTTTTGTATATAGATATAATATTTGTACCTTTTATTATTTTCTACCAAATAATTCTTCTAAAATTATATCAACTCATAATTTGAATTTAGACTATGCATCAATATTAAAGATAAAATAAAAAAGAAAGACAAATATAAAGCATATATTTTATTTTAATCCAAATCTTCAAACTAAAACTTCTATTAAGACATTTAACCATAACTACAGTACATAAATTTATTATTTTTTGAAAGAAATAAAATTAATTAAATCATTTTAACATATTCTTACCTTATTTGTTAAAAAAATTGTAGAAATAATAATCTTTTTATGTTTATTATAATTTTGTATTTTCATAACTTTTGTCTTTTGATGCACCAAAATATGATGCTTTTGCCAATATAATTCTATCTATAATTTTTTTCTTCAATTTAATCAATTTTTTTTATAATTTTTTTATATTTTTAAAAAATTTAGATTAATACAAAAGATTGAAGTTTTAACACTCTTTGATAAAATCAATCAATTTTTTCCAATTTAAAAGTAAGTTTTGTCTTTCATATCTTTTTATTCTTCTCAATATCTCATATTTCTTATATTTTTTAAATAGATCTTTTTTACAAAAATCTTAAAATATACCATTGTAAATGAATATAAAACTATTGATTTAGCATTTTGCATTGGCCTTCATTGATTTGTATTAGTCTTCATTGCATTAAAATTCATTTGCATTAGCCTTCATTGAAAAATAATATAAAGTGGAATTAACTTAGACTTGTTAAGATATTTACTTCTTTGATAAAAAAATTATATATAATTTCTATTTTTTTTAATTCTACACTAAAATCAAAACTACTTTTATTTATATGCCTTTTTTATGATTATTAGTTTATGAGTTCTATAAATTCAAAACTTCACATATATGATGATGGTTCCTAATCATCAAATTCTCTATCTTCTATATAATACAAATCTTTTGACCTTTTTAATAAATCCTTTGTTAATCTATATTTTTTTTAAAAAATTCTTCTTCATTTATAAGAATCAATCTTCAATAAAATTATTTTTCATCACCTTCTAGTTCATCAAAGATTGCAAAATCAAAAGTACTAAAATAGTTTGATTTCAAATTTATAGAATTTTTTTTTAAAAGGATATTACATATTATATTATAACAACACTTTAAGTCTAAAGGTAATTTTCTAAATGTCTCTTTGTTCTTTAATTAAATCATTGATAATTTTTACTAATTTTATTCTCTACAATTCTTTATAACTAAATAAGATTTATCTAATGTAAAAAATATCTCTCTTAATAAAAACCTATACTCTAATTCATTATTGTTGCAAGTCATTAAATTGTCACGAACATATATTTATCGTAATTGTTACTTAGGTAATATGAATAGATAGAAGTATATAAAAGTAGATTAATTTTACAACATCTTCTAAGAAAACTTCCTAAAAGCTTCATAGATGCTATTTTGACTTTACATGTATTTGTAGTTGATTGGTAGGTTAGAAATTTGAACAACAAGTTAATCACATGCCACATATGTTGGTAGCTTGTGGAACAAGCTAATTATAAAGTGTCCATATAAAAAACTTATGTTATAAGTTAAGATACATGTCATGCAAAGTCAACATGTTTTGGAGGTCCTATAGAATATTGCCACGTAGCTCTTATGTAGATAGTATATATAAAAGCAAGAGTGAAGCTTTCTTCACTCTTGTCAATTCTTTTCTTGCTTCTAGTGTAATTTTAAGAAGTTTCTAATTTTCTTATCTTTTAGCAATAGCCATTTCAATTTTTTTTTTAATATTTATACTTTCTTATTTCTATTTGTTATACTTCTTTGAGAAAGTTTTATTTATTTATTTGCTTTCATCAAGTTCTTCTCTTTGACAAATTAATAAGAATACACTTACAATATAAAAGCTATCTTTTGTTGATTAAAAGTAGATTATCTCTTTTTCTTGATAGGACATAAGCATATTAGAAGTTGTGGATTATCCTCTTGTAAATTGATATTATTTTTAGTAATTTTATTATTTTCAAGTTCTTTCTTTTATTTGTCTTGAGTAATATTAGATATCTTTTTTTTTTCTAAGTATTGTTATGGTAGAGCTTCTCTAAATGAAGAATGTAATGGCACAAATGCAAGAATAATTAAAGAAGTTAATGCTTATGACACATCAATTCAATTTATTATTATAAAAAAATAAATAAATGATAGAAAGTGGAAATATAAAAATGATTGTAGTTGCTTCAACATTTGCACCAAATCATATCTCTTTTCTTATAGTGGAACACCATTCAAGTGCTATAGAGCCAAGAATTATCTTATTTAAGAAGTTTGATGGTACAAGATTAAAATTTTGAGGATTCATCAATCAAGTACAACTAGCAATTGAACTTCAATTCTAAAGCTATCCAACTCTAAGCTCACAAGTCAGATTTATTAGAACATTACTTTTTGATTTTGTATTATTATGGTTTTTATCTTTTTTTGAAGAATATGATTCAATATTAGATAGTTTAAAAGATATCTTGGCAAAGTTTTGATCTTTTTATAAAAAATATGATACAATTTGTGTTATAATAAATAAAATTTATATTTTGTAATAAATAAATCAATCTATAATATTATATGTTTTACAATTTTGATAACTTACAATTGATATGAAGTAAGATGATGCTGCATTCATTAGCCAATTTTTTTATGGATTACAATATGAAGTAAAGAAATTGATGCTCAATTTATTTGATCCTCAAATATTAATTTAAGTAATTATTTTTGTTGTAAAGTATGATAGTTGATTTTTTAAATTTTGATTTGAGAATTGCATAAATAGGCTTCAACATTATTATAATTTAATGGCAATATCAACATCTTCTCAACACATATCTTTGGAAGTAGAGGATATGTAAGTTAATATGATATGTTTTAAACTTCTTACTAAGCAACTAAAGACTTGGTGTTGTCAAAAAAAATTGTGTTTATATTCTGGAGAATCAAAATACACTCCTCAACATTATTCAAGGAAATGATGCAATCATAAAATAAAAAGTATGATTGTCAAAGAAGATAGTATATCAAAAAATAAATTTATCTAGCTACAATAGAAATTGTGTGGCTGGAACCTTGTACAACATCTAATGAGGGTTTTATTTTTTTCTTATAATCCTTTCATGTTTTATAATAGATGCTAGTTTAGGACCTAAATATCACAAAGCCTCTACCTTCCTAGATTCAAGAGTCTCAGCTTAGTTTTTTAAATGAAGAGTTTGTTAAAAGTTATAACATACATTTAGTAAAGAAAAAAAAACTTATTCATGTAAAAGTCATAGATAGTTGTTCGTTATCCTCTGGACACATTACTTATAAAACATTTCCTCTAAAAGTAGTAATTAATGGTCATAATATTTTTTTTGTTATTTAATATCATTTAATTTCTTTTTAATTCAATAATTTTAGATTTATCATAGTTAAAAAAATATAATCCTTAAATAGATTGAATTTCTCACGGTCTTAATTTTTTTAAAATTATAATTAAGAATATAATTAATTAAGTAAAAAGTCATGAGTATAGTACAAGTAAACTTGTATTTGTAGGTATAAGAATTTTCTTGTATATTACAAAAAAATGATCACCTTGTATCATTTATACCACACCTATTTCTAATAGTAGAAAGACTTCAAATAGAATTCCTAAGCAATATCAAGATTTTCAAAATGTATCTAAGAAAAAAAATAGAAACACTCTTCTTAAGCATTGTTCCTATGATTATTCAATTTATCTTCTATAAAGAGTAAAAATTCTATTTGGATCAATCTACACTTTATTACAAAATGAGTTGGTTGAATTCAAAGAGTATATTAAAGAAAATTTGGCCAAGAACTTCATACGTAATTTTAAATCTTGAATAGGAGCTCCATTTTATTTGTAAAAAAAAAGATGAAATGGAGATATATGTCGATTATCAAGGACTCAACAAGATCCCAATCAAGAACATGTATTTGCTACCTTTGATATTTAGACTTCTTAATCAGTTAGATGAAACTAAGATTTATAAAAAAATAAATCTATGAAAAGCATACAATCTCATATGCATAAAAAAAGAAGATGAATGAAAGACTACGTTTTAAACCAAGTATAGATATTTTAAATATAATATCATACTTTTTGGACTTACGAATGTACTTATAGCTTTTCAATATCTAATGAAGATGTCTTTCAAGAGTTTTTAGATAATTTTATTATTTGTTATTTAGACAACATCTTAATCTATTCTAAGAACATATAAGAATATAAACCACATATTTGTTGTGTATTAAAAAAATTAAGAGATGTGGGATTCTATGCTAAGATAAATAAAAAAAAAGAAGATATATTTTACACTACTCAAGTCAACTTCTTAGAATATATTATTTCAAATGATGGACTTATAATAGATCTTAAGAAAGTTTAAACTATTATGGATTAAAAGATTCCAAAAATAATAAGAAATGTCCAATGCTTTTTGGAATTTGCTAATAACTATCAAATTTTTATTAAAGACTTATCTCAAGTTATAGCTCCACTTATATGTTTGACTTGTAAAGACAAACTTCAATTGAATTAAAAAGTAGAAGTAGCATTTGAAGCTTTAAAGACAGCTTTTGTTTTTGTACCAATTTTGTATTGCATCAACTTTTCTATACTATTTTTCTTATAAAAACAAACTCATAAAATTTTGCTTTGGGTACCGTATTGTCACAAATGGGAAAAAATCATAATCTTCACCTAATAGCTTTTTATTCCAATTTTTTTTTAGCATCCGTGATCAACTATATGATCTATAATAAAAAAATTCTTGCAATTATGGATTCATTTCTAGAATAGCTCCATTATCTAGAGGACGCTTTTAATTCAATTATTGTGTACATAAATTATAAAAATCTTCAATATTTTATGTTAGCACATGTTTTGAATCGTCGCGAAGCTTGTTCAAGCATATTTTTATCAAAATTCAAATTTAAGATCACTTATCATTAAAAAAAATAATAATATTTATCAAATATAATTTTTAGACAATCTTATCTTATATCAAAGAAAGAACATGCTGCTTTTGATCAATAATGGATAATTTTCTTGAAGCCAAAGCATCTTCATTTTTGAGTGATGAAATCAACACTAATTATCAATTCAACTTTTATTAAACAAGGTAAATTAAGTATGTCTTTTGATCTTCTTATTTTTCATATTAAAAAAAATCCTTTAAAGTCTCATGATACTTCCAAGTTTGAATTCAAGAAAAACCTATTGTATTTTAAAAGGTACTTATATGTTCCAAAAGATAAAACTCAATTACATGTTCTTCAAGCTCCATTACAACTTTCTTCTAATAAGATATTTTGGATATAATTAGACTTTAGAATTTATATCTAAGGATTTTTGGTGGCCTCAAATATGGAAGGTAATTAAAGATTTTATACAATCCTATGATGTTTGTTCAAGATCAAAATCTCCTTGTTATTGACTTTATAGACTTCTTTAGCCATTATACATTTTAGAACAACCATGGTCTTTTATTTCTATGGATTTTATCACGGATCTTCTAATCTTAGGTTCTTATGACTTTATATTTGTGATAGTAGATTTTTTCACAAAGATGGCCTTTTTTTTATCATGTAAAAAATCTATCACAAGTAAAAAAACAACTAAGCTTTTCCTTGTCAACATCTATTGCTATTATGAATTGTTTAAAGATATTATATCAAATAAAAAAATTTAATTTGTATCAAGATTTTAAAAAATTCTTTTCAAGATTCTAAAGATATTTATAAAACTATTTTTGACTTTCTATCCTCAAATTGATGGATAAATAAAGCATGTAAATCAAGTTTTAGAACAGTATTTGAGATGTACCATCAATTACAAAGAAGATGATTGGACAATTCTTTTGCCATTGGATAAGTTTGTTTATAATAGCATAAGATATTCTTCTATATAATAAATATATTTTTTTGCTAATTATGATTATCATCCATAATTTGATATTTTTTACTTTTTAAAAATTGATAATCTTATGGCTAAAGATTTAAAAAATCATTTATCTAAGATACATACAATAAAGAAGGTGCAACTAAAAAAGGCTCAAGAACAACAAAAGAGCAACATGGATGCCTATTGCAAAGAACAACCTCATTTCTACATTAGTAATAAGATATGATTACTTTGTCATAATATTAAAATTATTCATTCTTATGATAAGTTGGATTACCATAGATTTAGACCATTTCCTATTTGTGAAAAATTCAACATAGTCACTTATTGATTACATTTAGTGGACTTTATAAAAATCCATCTTATATTTTATATGTATCTTTTAGAGGTATATAAGACAATGAATATCTTCAAAAAAAAAAAAAAAAATACTACTCCTTCATATAGAAGTAGATAATAATCAAGAATTCAAGATAGAAGAAGTTTTAGACTTGAGGTAGTGCCGACTCAGGTTGAATTATCTTATTCATTGGTGCAAATACAATATTACCAAATGAACATGGAAGTTAGTAAAAAATCTTATAAATACATCAGAAAAGATCAAAACTTTTCATCAACAATATCTATTAAAACTAAGATGAAGGATAGCAAACTTTTGCTGTAAAAAGAAACACAATTTAGAAAAGATTAATTCTACCTTCTATCTTTCTTTCTAGTTTTTATGTAATTGTGGTATTAAGTAGATAAAGAATCAACAATTAATAGTTTCAATTCAAGAGCCATCATTTGTTGACATATTAGATAAGATATTACAATTAACTTAGCTTTTAAGATAACATAACGTGGATGAAGACCTTTAAGAATAATATCTTCTTCTTTGAATAGATGGTAAGATACAATGTGTTTGATATTACAACCTCAAAAAAAAAGTCTCAATATTTGGTGGTTTTATTGGAGGTAAAAACAACTCCTAATAATGTTACAAATGTTTTGTTTGAAGGAAGTTATGAGGGTCTTAACAATGATCAAATAATAGGGTAGTTTTCCTCCCTGGAATAGAACATTATTGATGGTTGAGAAGATTCATGAACTAACTTCAAAAGAAACAAAGATCAAAGTTTGTGGCAAATATAATTTATTTGATTTTAGATTTCATCAATATGTGATCATTATTCCTTGTAGAATTCATTTCTAAAAGGAGAGATAATATCATGGATATATATTTATTGTAATTATTATCTAAATAATATGAATAAAAAAATATATAAAAATATATTAATTTTATAATATTTTCTAAGGAAGCTTTCTAAAAGCTTTATAAATATTGCTTTAATTTTATATATATTTGTAGTTGATTGGTAGATTAGAAACTTGATCAACAAATTAACCACATGTCACATGTGTTAGTAGCTTACAAAATAAGCTAACTATGTAGTGTCCATATATAAAACTTATTTTACAAGTTAAGATATGTGTCATACAAAGTCAGCATGTTTTGAAAATCCTATAGAACATTATCACATAGCTCTTATGTAGATAATACATGTAAAAGGAAGAGTGAAGCTTTTTTCACTCTTATTAATTCCTTTCTTGCTTCTAATCTAGTTTCAAGAAGTTTCTAATTTTCTTATCTTTTAGCAATACCTATTTCAATTTCTTTTTAATATTCATACTTTCTTATTTCTATTTTATCATACTTCTTTGTTATTTTATTAACTTTAATTGAGTTCTTATCTTTAATACAAATAATCAAACACCTTCATAATATCTTCAATATTCTTACATAGATTTGTACATTGGTTTCTATTTAATATACATGCTTTCTTCAAATGAGACCTTCAAGGTTGCAACATGGACTTGACATATTTTTCAAATACTTCTAATATCTTACAAATTAATATAAGAATTTTCCATGTTGAGTAGACATTTTAGCTTCTATATACATGACAAAGGAATTTACACCAAAATATATTTTTTGATCAACTTTCAAATATATGCTATAGTAATTTACTTACAAATATTTCAAAATTCAACATGTACAACATTTCACATTCTACTCTATTCTTCCAATTATCATTTTTCTATTCAATACTATCTTCTCTCTATTTCATCCAACCTTCACAATCCTAAGGTACTAAATCCTATATTCTAAAAATTCCTAAATAATTCTTAGCAAATACTAAACCATACATAAATGATATACAAATCTTAAGGTAATAAATCCTATCTCTAAGAAAACCTTAATAAACCTCAAAACAACCACCATAAATTTACATCCTAATCCTAACAAATTCTAACAAACACTACAAATACTAACAAATTTTATCTCTAAAAAACTCTAATAAACTTTTCTACTAAATGACTTGTTCACAACAATTATAATCTTTCAATAAATATGAAAAAAAACAAAATAAAATAAAATCACAAAATAAAGCACCTTACCAACTCACACACACACAAAATTAAAAATTTACTTTTTTAATCTTTGTATTGACTTCAACCACCTATCTAACACTCCACCTTGTCAATCTACATTCCACATCTTGTTTTGCTTGAGGGCTTCCCTTCACTCCAGTAGCAGCCACTCTAGGCATCTGAATACTCTGATCTCGACGGCCTTTAGCTTGTTGGAACCCACTGTTTCTGCAACACTAACATTCACGACAATTCAACTGTTTAGCTCTCACAACTGCTCCTCCGGAGTCACTTCATCCTAACCCCCCGGACACTCGTCACTTGATTCGTTGCCACAGATTCCTCTTAGTTCCTATTTCGGTGATTCGAAGCTTTCCGAGAAGCTATCTAGCGGCTCCTACCTTCCGAAGTTAACTGATCCTACAGACGGATCAAAGCAAATCAAACGCCCTCCAACTACGAACCGAGTCACAACTGATGGCGAATTCTATCTGTATTGGGCGACGTGGCTGTGTCAACTTAGTTTGATTAAAGTGAAGCTAGCTGTGCGCAGGGCACAGGTTCGAAGTCTGTACTAAGTAAGGCTGTCGACATGCGTGCTTTTTGGCTGCTGTGGTTTGTTGGGTGCCCCGTCCACAGGGGGGTCGGGTAATAACGAATAAAAAAAATAAAAAAAATAAAAAAAGTACATCAAAATTCTCACCTGTGTTCAGCAGGGTTTTGCGTGTAGATGGGTGTGGGGTATATTTGGTGGCAAAGGCCCGCTGCATGCCCCAGTTACTATGGGTCCAAGTCAGCTCTAGGTCTTTGTATCAGTCATCATGTTCAAGCGCATCTGAAGAGGTAGGCGTAATACATTTTATTATTTTAATCATATATATATATATATATATATATATACACCACATGGTGTGGCCTGTATTAGAGTTCATGTTTCTCAAATTCTCCTCGTGAATCATGAAGGAGTTATACTCATGATATTTGTACTAGAATGTATTGAGTCATGATAAGCACCATGTATTTTAAATAAAGAGGTGTCCTTGCCAACGATGAAAATGTTTGATCACCGAGCAAAGACATATAATCAATATAAACAGTGGAGATGTGACATTGCCAACTGTACCCAAGTCATGAGTTGAAGAAGTGCCATCTTAATATTTTGAACACAAGTAGAATCTTATACTTGGCCCTGAGTTGGTTGAAGGTAAATATCTTAACAGAGCATCAGATAACAACCATGAAAATTACCGCATTAGTTAGACACTACTTCTACATGTCTGTGATATGTGTAGAATCCAACAGTGTAAATTTAAGTCCTTTAGTCCTTCAGTTCTTCAAAATTCATAAATTCAACACGTAATTACCATTCTTGTGTCTTTCTATGACTGCAAAACGTGACTTACAACACCAAGGTACACTTCTCGATGAACCAAGATGCTCATTTACCGACATTCAAGGTGAGCGACCAGAGCTTGTGCGGGATGTAGCAAAACTAGGCACAACCTCCAACCCAGATTCATAACCTCCCACAATCAATCGTTTCTACATCAAAAATAAACACATAAAACAGATAACTTTCGATTCATACAACTCGTTCTGATCACAAAGAATGGTGAATTCGGTGCCGCCTGAAAGCGTCGCACTCACACAGGACCACACATGTCGGCAACAATTATTCAAAATCTCGGATGCTGTCTCGACCGGTGCAAGTGCAGGTTAACAAGCTAGGTTAAGGACTTCCAGTTCAGATTTGTCTAGTCTACGCCATGGCCTACATCACTACCTCCGGACGATAGTCGAACATTGACGATAGACCGTAGTAGCTGGCTCTGGCGATGACTCGCCTCCGAACGATGTGTAAAGCCAGATTCCCAGCAGGAGGAGCAACCAGTGAGCTCCATAATCTAGCAATATCGACATCGTGCCTGGCTGGTTGTTCCGGTTGCGAGCGTGGTGGATGTTGCAGTACACTAAGGGGCCACCAGGGCCATAGGAAGCGCCGATCCTCCTTTCCGATGCGCCAAGGCGACCGTATACGGGACTCCTGGAGTTTCCTGCAAAAAACTGAAACCAGAGAAGTATTGCGATAGGCACCCACATGAGAGAAGGAAGGAAGGGAGCTGGCTTCTCCTTCGGTGGATGGTATGACACACTGCGACATTGCATGGTGGGTTTCGGCGCCTCTTTGTACGCAATTGCAACGAGAAGAACAAAGGCAAGAATTATGGCGGGCACCCAGGGGGACGGCCCTCGTTGATGATACTCCCCAGGACGCGCCATTCCGAGGGAAGCGGTCACTCACAAGAGTATGAATCGATCAACAACCTGAACGCCTGAATCACACTTTTCGAAGTTCAATCAACCAGTTCGGCTTTTCTTCAGCCCCTTCAGGGCAGCCAGGGACTTTATTCAACAACCATGGCCACGCTGCGTTCACCTCTCAAAACAAAAGAAACGCCAAACATGATGAAAATTGGATTCCGCCAACCGCAGAGACACAGACACTACATACATTCGAACCAAGACTGGAACAGCGAAGCAGACAATACCTCACAACGCACGAATGAAGCTCAGAACACCAGGAAACAGTTGCACAATCACGTACACGATTCTCTACAAAGTCTCAGTGCAACCTCTGCCACAAGCAACCCAACCAGGTGAATAAGGTTCTCACGAAACTCCAAGTTAACCTCGTACCAAAAATACAAACTAAAACAGCAGCGTTTGGTGCAGATAGTTCCAGGGGTCTCGCAAGGAAATCTACCGCAAACACCATAACTCGAACACCAGGAGACACGACCAACGCCGAACCATGCGGAACAGCCTCAATAAACTCCTCAAGAAACGAATCTATCGGTCTGAGAATGGGGAAAAGGCGAGCAAAGGCTGCGCAGGAGAGAATCGTGAAGCAGATGACGGCGACGACGGGATCACTATGGCACCGCGGGACTTGCAATGACGACACAAAGAAGAGAAGATGACCCAAATTCTAAACAACGAGACAAGCGCGCTGCTTACCGACGAAGACAACAGTGCAGCTCAGTTGCC
This sequence comes from Physcomitrium patens, assembly GCF_059467195.1. Classification (NCBI taxonomy): domain Eukaryota; kingdom Viridiplantae; phylum Streptophyta; class Bryopsida; order Funariales; family Funariaceae; genus Physcomitrium; species Physcomitrium patens. The sequence continues at coordinate 2,174,796 of NC_143434.1, read as the reverse complement.
CAGAGGAGTGACTGTTGGTTGATTTTTGGTGGTTTGCTTTGTTGTTTTATTTGTTTATTATTGATATTATGGGTGCGTGCGGGGATGTTGGAACTCATGGAAATCTCGAGCTGTGGAGTACTCCGCCATGCAGTCCGGCGGTGTGGGATGATTGGGATTCCGACTCCGGGCTACATTTGATCCATTGCTGCTGCTGATGCTGGCTTTGGATTCTACAGACACTTGGAGCGCCTCACTATCATGGTTCACCTCACCATCTTTACTACCGGCAACAAGTCTTGAGTAAAATACCTCATTCGATCTTCACGCTACAAAAAAAATATATTATAATAATAGCACACCCTCTGTTTTTTTAATATTCTACAAGGCAAATTAGTATACCATATTACTGTTTTTGCTTTTTTTTTGTTTCTTTTGCATTATTTCATGGTTATTTTAATTATGATTCTCTTAGAATCCTGGCGGTATTTCTGGGTTGGATATTCTGTGATGACCTTGACTTTCTATCCATGTTTTTTGCGCTTGACTAAAACTTTGAGTTTTGGATTTTATCTTGTATTTTTTTTTTTTTCTGTTGAAATTTGTGCCTTGTGTTGTGATTGATCTTTGAACAGTTTTTGTAGTGCCTCTTAAATATTTATGTGGTGTTTTTGCAGAGTTGTGTTGTAATTGAATGTATCATTTCAAAATGCTACTGTGTAACTATATAATCATTCATTTGATCTAGAATGTGTGTGACTTTTGAATGGTGAGAATGCGTTGATAAAATCCAGAAACTATCACTCATGTGAAGGATCCAAAAATTACGTAACAGGCAACCTTGATTACACTTGTAATTGAGATAAAATCTTTGTGGTATCTACTATAAAGACCCAACCTAACAATAGATAATCTTTAATTAGTTTTAAAATGGTAAATACTGGTCATGATTTGTTTGTGTGATAAATAATCAATTATCTATATATATATATATATATATATACACACACACACAATAGGATATAGTATGTCTGTGATAACACACAGTAGAGCATGGTATGTGATAGCAAAGCTAATCTATATATGTAATAGATTATGACATAATATTATTTTATTTGTTGTAATTATAATCCAGTTGGGTGTGCATAGTATACCTTCATCACATCCGTACACCAAACTAAATATGTTATTGATGGTATGAATACATAACATATGTTGTGTATGTAATATTATAATACATAATGGTAATATATAATATAACATAATTTAACATAGGATGATCCTAATGAACCAGTCATCTTAGATAAAAACATTGTCTATCTATTTCAGACAAGACAAAATATGGATAGAATTATGTAGAGTGTTTGAGGTGCTCCCAAGAATGCAATGAAGAAACATTGTAAACCTGGAAAAAGTAAAACAAAATTTGAATTACTTACACTAGTTAGGTGCATTGGGTATACATAAGCTATATATATATAATAGTGATGTATCATACTTGGTAAAATATTTTTCATTTAAAATTTAATATTTTCAACTTTTAGGAAGAAATATTAGAAAGAATTATTGATTGCTATAATATTTGATAATATTTTTATTCTAAGAAAATATAATTTAATCAAAAAAATAAATATTCAAGTAAGCCAACCATCAAGAAACATATTTGAATATCTTTTTATCATCTAATTTATCAACTTAGACTTTGACAACTAAAAAACCATGTTTAATACATATAGTTGTATGCAATAAGTTCTTATATCTCCTTTGACAAAGTCAATGTAATTGACTATCTTCATAGTAGTGCCCTTATGTGGCTAAAGAGATATGAAGGAAGAATTGAATAAGAGGATTTATACCCTCTACAATGTAATACACTAGAGTTATGAGAGGATTGCAAAGGTTTTGGGGATAAGAAAGTCAAGAGTTCAAAAGATGGTGATGAGAAGGGATTCATAGGAGGGTCATGTTGAAGATGAGCCTTGCAAAGGTTGTCAATGGAAAATTACAAGGATTGTGAGAAGAAGAGTAGATGAGATAATAGATAAGGATCTTAGATTATCTTTGCAAGAGATTGCAAGAAAAGCAAATGTTGGATTCTCTTTCTCAAGCATTTGCAAGATTGTTTCTACTAATGGTTTCTGCTTGAAGGTGCCAAAATTGAAACTCTACTAGAAATCAAGACAAAAAGAAAAACATACAGAATTTGCTCATAGATGTTGTAGGTGGAGTTTACAATAATGGACTAGGATTTGTTTCATTGATGAGACCACTATAGTCTATGATCCATATCTTGGAAGGCAAAGGGTCTGTGCGTATCAAAGAGAGGAACTACACAAAAAGAACTTTAAACCAAATTTCAAGTCAAAGAGTACAAATGTTGGGGTTTTTACATGCATTACAAGAGGAGGTTGTTATAAGATAGCATTAGTAAGAAAGAGGACAAAGAGGGAGTGTGTTACTCCTTCCAAAAGACTTGACGTCAATGCTATGCAATTTGCTCAAGAATTGCACAAATCTTACATTATTTTTTTTATTTGTATTCTAAGCAATGAGCTGAGTTACATCTACCTAGATGCAGATGGAGCAAGATGGCACTAATGATTTAAGAATGCAAGAATCTATAGAGAATGTGGCTATGTACAACTACCTTGGCCACCTAATTGTTTGAACTCCAATCCAATTGAAAATTATTGGATGGTTTTTAAACAACTCATTAGAAAGAATTTCTTGTAGAAAGAGATGTCTCATGATGCCTAACAATTGTTTGAAGTGGCACAAGAAGAGTGGAACTTCATTGATCAAGGCACTGTAGATGCTCAGAAGATTGTATGCAATTCTTAATGCAAATGGAAGTCACACTAAGTGGTAGTAAAGCTGAGATGATACTCTTGTGGTCCTACAAATTTTGTAAATACATAAACTTGTATGTGGTTGTGAGCCTCACCAAAGAAGTCTTTTTTTTTCATCAGCAGGGATATAAGACTTATTGCACACCACTATACAAATGATTACTTGAATACATAACAATTCAAATTTTTCTTTTTATACCAAGACAGTGATCACTTCCAAGATAGTATCCAAAGTTTTTTTTGAATGACCATTACAACATTGTATATCTTTAATGACGTCAACACAGTTCTCCATTCATTTACCTTTAAAAAGCACTTGAACCTTGAACTCACAATTAACTAATTTGTACTCGAACTTTGGTGCTAATATCCAATACTTGTTTAACAAACTTAGGTGTAAACAGGCCCAAACAATTAAGACTGCACAGAAAAGGACATAGAGAAAGTGCAAACGAATATGGTCAAACCCCACAATCTGGTCATCAGAAGATCTCTTCATAAGAATAGCAGAGCAGTCATTCTTGAGCTGCTATTAAGTAACTAGACCAATTACAACCCGAGGCCATAAGCTTCAATACCAGAATCTAGCTCCATGGATCCTTGCCCAAAAATAGATGCTCAGCAGATTGCAAGAAGAATCTACATCACCTTTTGCATCAAATGCATTCTAGTATGCACAGTAAAAGCATTAAAAGATAACAGTAAAAAGGGCAACGAAACTCCTACTTAGTTTAGTCAACCTCCACCTGAAATGCAAACGTCAACTACGTACAAAGGAATATGAATCCTCCTCTGGCGGGTAGGTAGAAACAAAGCGAGTGACGATTTTACTTAACTCCTCACCCAAATTCAGAGAATGTAATGTCCGAGGCTGAAGTGAATCTATTTCAGGGACGAAGGAGGAGGAGGTGGTGGCATATTAGACTTAGCCATGCTCACCCATGCGATCACGCCAATTGCCAGCACCATCCAGCCCATAACATCGTATTTGAAGTCGCTGTCCTTTTTCTTCTTTGCTGCCTGAGAAATCACAATAAACCGCGTGGAATTAAAACCCTTGGTAGAGCAGTTTGTCGGGGACCTAATTCAACGATATTAGAGTTTGAAAGGGTATAAAATTTACATGCAAATATAGTATTCTTCTCAATGAGGCGAGCTAGAATAAGATGGGATAGACTTCCACTACGTACTTCCGTAATTCAAAATGGAAAAGTTGAAAGTGAAACTGCAATAACTTGGGTGTGAAGCAAAAGTATAACTTCTTTTGATGAACTTACTGGTTTCGCTGGTCCAGCTGCAGGTGCTCCGCTAAGAGCTGCCTGGGAGGCCAACTGCTTCTGCAGTTCTTGGTGAAGTGATGGTGCCTGTAGCGAACAGAAGCACCAAGTCAGCATACATTGTTATTTAGGTTCATTTGCTGCTAAATGATATTCGAGTGTTATCATGAGCATGAAATTGCATTGACTTTAAATACAAAATAACCGGAACAGTAAAATCCAAAAAATTCAGACTAAAAAATTATACAAAATACAAAGACACATTATGGTGTTTGATTGTTGGGCCTAAGCTTTCATTTACAAGCGAAAGAAAAAGGATAATAAACAGTTTGTTGTGAAGGCCATAGAGCCAAAAAAATGTAACAAACTTCAAAATTCTATCAAAAAAGGAAGGTGGAAGCACGCACCTTCTCTGTCATTTCCAGTGCCCTCTGATAGAGCTCATTGGTTGGCTCCTCGTCAAGTGCTTGCTGGAAGCAGCGAGCAGCTTTCTTAAAGAATCCATTAGCCTTATCAGTCTCATTAACAAGGAAACCCTGGGACGTATGAGCATTACCCAAGCACCATAGTGCGTCAGGTTTGCGTGGGTTGATTCTTAAAGCCTCCTCCAACTTTGACACGGCATCTGAAATCAAAGCAGGGATTTTCGACCCATTCAGATGAAAAGATTTAAACACAGGAGGTGAGGAAAATTACAAAATACAGTTTGATGCGCAAGAACCATCCAATTTAAACGGAAAAGATACAGCAATCCTAAAAAATTCCTCAAAGAATTCAAACAGCCACCTATCGAAGAGTTAACTGCACCAATATGTGAATTTGCCAAGTAAACACAAAAATTAGGACATACACTTCATTATGAAAACTAAATCCATGGTATGGTTGATCAAACTGGTCGTTCATATCAAAATATGCTTGAGTGTAATGGTTCACGCAGCCCATCGTAATAAAATATAGACATTAGAAAACAATACGAATAATTGTTAATATGAGAATAGTCGCATCCTAGATTGACTTACTATTAGATACAGAAGATAAATTACATATTTCATTTAGTTGAATTCAATCTAAAACGTAAGTATTGAAATAACTGAATATGTTCTATGGTGACAACCTTGCACCATGTCGATGGAATCTTGTCCCTGCCTGAAATGCGCTAGCTCTAGAAGTGCACCTCCCCATCTTATCAAGTTCTGCACATACATTCAAAACCAAGCGTATTAGATACAAAATGTTCAAGTCAAATCTACAGTAATTCAGCGTAGTCGGGCCTACCCTGAAAACCGCCGGGGCACAAAATCATGAAGAAAAGCCCCATATCCGCCAAATCACTGAACAGGATAAAATTAGACCTGATCGACATTGAAAACCAGTTCAGCATGTAATCAATGCATGAGAGGATTAGAATTGTCTGCGGGTTCATACTGTAAAAATAAACATTGTTTTCCAAACTACACTAATAGAAAATCAGAAAGATAGTGAGATTACGACTGAAAATGTTCAGGTTGGACCAAGCCAGAACGGCCTGAATACTGCTTCCCAGGATGCACTCTTCCAATCCAAATCGCAACAACACAATCTTTCACAAACACACTATCTGGAGAGAACAACTCAGCGCAACGAAGCTTCAAAAAGAGGCAAAGGTGCAATGAAAAACTTCGCCGCCTCCTCCGCCTCCTCCGCCTCCTCCGCCTCCTCCTCCTCCTCCTCCATAATTCCAAGGGATGTAACTACTACGAGCACTCCTCAGCAGTAATCTACAACAGACCACCTAAAATCTAAACACAAGAGCGAAAAATCCTTCCAAAACTGATTCGCCTCTACCCAGACACCTCAAAGCGAATCCCAAGAGCCATCACAAGTAATCCACAACCCTACCACCATAACCATAAACTCTACATTCCCAAACCAACTACCTACATCAGCACACCACACGGGGGCCAAGACAATCTGAAGAACATACGTCGGGGTCGGTGGGCGAGCGATTGTACTCGGCAGCAGCCTTCTCCCGCGCTTGCTCGAAGAACATCAACCGCTCCAGTTCTTCCTTCTGCATGTTGTCCATCGAAAACGCACCCCAGAACCGAAGGAAACCGAATTTCAATTGGTGGGTTCTTCTGGAAACTTTGCCAGGAATCCAATGCAGTATGCCGGATTGCGATCGCAACTGCAGCAGTGAAATGATCACCTCTCCGAAGCTCGTCCGAGCAAGGACGCGCTTGGCAAACAAGCACAATAATAATCTCCACATCAGAGTCGGCAAGGGAGTGGGTCACCGTGGGATCGGTCATGCGCACTTCTGTACCCTGTGACCGGGATCTCGTCAACATGCCTCGCCACGTATTCAAACCATGACCTACTATCTTTTTGCATTCATTCGAAACCGTCATTCGTCGAAGTATTGAACCGAATTCTTCATCACTCGTGTTTCATCCACGAACTGTTCGGTGTTTATGTAATCCACTTAAATAAAATCCCCATACACTTTAGATACCAAACTACTGAATCTTTGTTAACAGTTTTGAATCACCCAACTCTGGAATATTTTTCTTCTTATTCTTTACATGGTCTTGTGATTATGAAACAATTATAATCATGTTTATTTTTCAAGATATTTTAAAGGTATTGCAAATGCCACCACAATTTTGCTATTGCCACTAAAACTTCCATCCACCACATATCACTCACACCCTTTATCATTGCTAAATCAAAACGTATGGTTTTTTGTAATCATATATATATTTTCATATATTTTTACATATATATGTATATATGAAAATTTTGAAACAAAAAAAGCTTATTTTATTGAAATTACACTAATTCAACTTTTTGATGTTCTTATATAATTCACTTTATATATATATACATATCTAAATAAAAAAAACTAAAAGTGTAGGTTGAGTTAGTAGCAAATTGTGGTGGCAGTGAAAAAATTGTCGTAGCAATAGCATGACCCCATTTCAAAAGCTTCATAAATGAGTTTCTAATGCATCAATTAAGCTCTTTACTCCGAATCTCCTATACCACAATCGCAATCAACGATACAAATAACAGAGACCACCTATTTTGGTATGTTAAATCTCCGTTACATATAATTGTGTCATTGCAACAGAACCGAGACACTAACAGCTAAAATAAGAGGTTGGAAGAGATTAATATACTCTAGAGTCATAGAAGATAAGTGCAATGTGCAATTCGCAAATACCGAATTACCTACTTGAGTCAATTCAAGGGCAACACGAATGTGCTTACATGCCAGCTACCGATAGCTTCACACATCAATGCCAAAGAACTCTCAGCACCGCCGGGGTTCAACCGCACCTAATATACCACCCCACACGATCAATTAGTCGACACTTTTTAAATGATTTCCTTCAATTCCACGAAAGTATCTTGTTAATCTAAAATATCGCTTTCGATAATGCGTACATGTTCGTACCTGGTTGGTTGTGATCTGCGAAATATACCATAGCACACAGGCCTCGAAAAGAATCTTCTTTCTCAAAATCATCTCGTATCCTGAGAAAAAAGAAAAAAAAGGTATTTTAAAACTGATACGAAAGAACGATCAAACGGTAAAACCAAGTTGAAGAGGTTGAACAAGTAACAAAATAGATACAGAGTGTTCATTCCCAGATAAATACAACATCTTGAACAACTTGCTCCAGCTAGGTAGCTCTGACACTAAGAGGATTCTTACTAACGAAAGAGAAGCAAAGTTACAATCAAGTCCTTATGTGCAAAGCGCACGGCACCAGGTCTGCATGAAGTGCTCCATATGAGGAGCAACAATCTCTGGACAAACCCATCCCAGTCTTCCTGAGGTAATTGCACTATTCTCCAAGAAAGACTTGTTTAGACCCTGCTTATGTAGCTCGTGGAATCAATCGACAGCAAGGAATATTGAATAGCTCAGGAAATAATACAGAGCCATTAATATTACCCTTCTAAGGTAATAATAATACAAAAAAATGAAAAATTGTCATCATCATGATTTATAAACATAGTAGCAGTAATATGAATATGATAAGTTTAATATGATTGCTAAGAAATATTTTAAAGATATAAATTGAGAATCATTGTTGTTATGATTTCTAAAAATTGCAGCTTTCTCAGTCGAACCAATGTAAAACAATTCTGATATTTTCAAAATCTACAAAATTGACCCTTGTTTGACTTGTATTCCGGATCTGAAAATAACGCAGTGAGCAACATAAGAACCATGGACAGTTCTCCCTCTACACAGAATTCCTGAGCTACCTATTTTTGCTTACAATACTTTAATGCACATTCAACAAGACATTAGCCTATCCAAACTATGTAAACAATCCATTCATTCAAACGCTTTCGACTGTCCATTAATTCATTCAATCACACCATCATTTGTCCTCTTATTAAGGCACACATGGCCACAATAAAATTTTCCACACAATGGTCTTCACAGTATAAAGTCATTATGCAAGCTTTAGTGGTCAATAGTTAAATTCAGACGTACAAAGTTCAGAATATAAAACACATTACTCACAAACACTATTGAAGTAGGAACCAACACAAGAAAGTTCAGACTTGTATTAAAACAACACAAAAGTGGCTAAGTATGTGCCCCACAGGAGACGGTGAGAACAGACGCTGCTGCACGCGCGGCAGCGGCGCTACCTCGCCACGTCACGGCGAGCAGAGGCGTCGATGATGAATGAAGCACAGAGCCATGGGAATGACGTTTGTGGTCCCAGAGATTCACGTTGGCGAAAAGAAAGGCATGATTCGCAATAATAAACTGTCCACCCGACGCCCATGATTTACACGCACTTGCGCGATGGAGTGAACATGAGCGATCAACTGGGTCGAGGGATGAACTCGTTGGAATGCATGAAGATCGGCGCGGAGGCGACGCGACGCATGAATTTACTGCTGCTTTTGGAGTCCGCGCCTTGCTTTACTCAATGGTGTCGTCGCTCCTCTTCCCTCTCCCCAAGGTGAACACTACCCACAAGCCCCGACAGGTTTTCTTCAGCGGCGCTGTGAAATCTTGCGCTCTGAGTTGAGTTTTGGTTACTCGCCAGGCGGCCCGCAGGAAACCTGTTTCGCCAGCGTTGAGAAGTTGGATTCCTGTGTTGCTTCTGTTTCGCCGCGACCATGGTGAGGGCTCGTCTCGCATCCGCCTTCGCGTGGGCTGCTCGTGTGGCGGCTGCGCCTCGCCCGGCTCTCGCCTCAGGTCTGGGTTCGCTTCCTCGGCTTGATTTGTTCCTGTTGTGGGTTGGTAGTGCTCTCATTGGAGAGTCGATGGTGCCTTGATTCTAATGGTGGAATGCGGTCTTAGCGAAGTGTATTGAGGGTTTGATGACGTGAGCTTCACTGCATTCCTCCCTTGTACGATGCGGGTTGTGATGACCCTTTGGACTTCCATCTCCTCTCAGTGGATAGGAGCTTTTTGGTGCTATTTTCAACCTTTTATTGGGAATGAAGGGATTCAATCAGGTGTATGTCACGTTCAATCATGGTTTTAAACATGTGGTTTGTGCGGCGACGAGATCTAGCATTAGTAAATTCTGTGTAGAGATGCACATAAAGGAAACGGTCTAGTAGGGGCCATGTATATGCATTGTTGAGTGCAATATCTGTGTGCGTCTGTGATTTTTGCGTCCAGCTTGTGAATTGTGGAAATCAGGTGTCTTGAGGAATGTATCTGTTTTGTTTCTGTTCTAGACTTCTGTATGAAGTTGTTTGCACGTCATTTCATGAATTCCCGGAAATTGTAGAGCTGATTGATGGAGCTGGTAAATTTTTGTACTCATCGGAAACATTTCCTAAACTCCTGTTGTTGTGGTTGCGTACAGAGGGGAGGACAATTTTGGCTGTTTCTGCTTGCAAAGGAACTGGTGCTGCTGTCGCTACTGCAGTCAGGACATCCTCAGGCACCAATGGCGGCTACAGTAGATGGTTCCCAGCTGCTACCTTCTTGCCAGTTGCAGGTGTTGATGACGAGAACAAATCACCATTTTTCCTTTCTTGTAGTATATATAATGACCTTAAAGTGAATTGCATCTAATTTTTTGCAAGATGGCCCCTCAGCTTGGCTGCACGCGTCTAAATGGTTAAATTTTCCAAACTTTAAATATTGTCTTCAGGTGTTATATCGTAGTCATTAGCTGCAGATTTATGTTAACGTATGAATTGCATTTATGTATATTTTCTAGTTAAATGATTGTGCCATTTATTATTGTTTTCCATTTTTTCATTGTGCAGCTTTCATGATCCAGGACCCGACAGTTGAGGCCGTTGAGGTAATGCCTGCTATACTTATGCATATTTGTAAATGACTACTGAAATTCAAATGCTGTGTGCATTGAAGTGTCCTTTTCCCTCTTTTGTAATAATTGAGCTCGTAAACCATATGCAGTTGGAGAGGACTTTCATTGCAATCAAGCCAGATGGTGTCCAGAGAGGCCTGATCTCAGAGATAATTGGGCGCTTTGAACGCAAGGGCTATAAACTAGTTGCCATCAAGCTAATCGTCCCCACCAAGGAATTTGCTGCTCAGCACTACGATGACTTGAGCTCACGTCCCTTTTTTAATGGTCTTTGCGACTTTTTGAGCTCTGGTCCAGTGGTTGCTATGGTATGTGCTACAATGTCCCTCCCAGTCAATACCAGTTCCCTCTTCGTCAGTTTTGGATGCTGCTCATCTGTGTTCAAAGGATCGTCTTACTACTCTGAGTATTAAGACGATCTAATACGACATTGCAATTTTCAGGTATGGGAAGGTCAAGGTGTCATCAAGTATGGACGCAAGCTAATTGGAGCCACCAGCCCGCAAGCTTCTGAGCCAGGAACCATCAGAGGCGACCTTTGTGTGCAAGTATCGAGGAATATTATCCACGGCAGTGATGGACCTGAGACGGCTGTTAACGAGATTGGCTTGTGGTTCAAGCCTGAGGAGCTAGTAAGCTACACCAAGAACGACGAGAAGTGGCTCTACGAGTAGAGAATGGTTGCAGTTTCCAGTTTTGGTAGTTTGAGCACAGAGATCATTGGAGCCCAGTTCTTGGTAGGTTTTTCTACCCTCAGAGCACGCTGAGGCTGAGATCACTTATATTCGCCAGTCATTGGCTGTATCCATTTCGTAGTCATGAAACGGGATCCTTAACACAGGTTGACAAGTTAGTATATTGAATGGTCTTGACTGTATTCGAATCCCATGCAATCCATCCTGCTAAATTCAAGATATTATGGCTACTAATCTTTGACCTTTCCTTCAATTTTTTTTATTTCTTGGCCTGATTCACCCCTATGTTAGTCGAAGAAATTGTAACTCAAGTACAATCTCCACCGTGTTAAAAGATGACCCAACATGATCTTCTCGATGCGGTCAGCTTAACTTATATGTATACTAAGTTTTATCTGAAAACGACTTTTATATCTCGGGGGAGTAGCTCAAATGGTAGAGCGGTGCGATCAGACTTCATGCGAGAGCTGGAGTGGGACTGAGAGTTGTGTGAGAATACTTATACAACCATCAGTTGAGGTCGGTCACCTAGCTCCTGTAGCTCAGTGGATAGAGCAAATGGTAAAGAGAGCAGAGCGAGCGGGCTCTGTGAGATGCGGAGCCGCATACAACCTTTAGATCCGATTTTTCCGGAATGTTAGATTTCTAACCGATTCAGGAGCGCAGTAGTATGCAACAGTCGGAGAGGCGTCATTAACCTCGAGGGGATTGTAACGCAACAATTTGCAGTGAATTTTAGAACCAAATTCATTAATCCGATTTTTGTGGAAGCACACAAACACTTGTGAAATAGTATTCGGCAGGGTTATCGCGTTTTTGAACCTTTGGCCTCTGAATCAGCAGAGACCAGGCGGGACCAAGTGGCGCCCCGAAAGTACTTAACGCCCTTCGCAGCAAAACCTAGGTGGCAACAGCAACAGGAGTAGGGCAAGGGACCGCATTGGATCAGGAGCACTTCCGAGAGCAGTTCAAGACGAATATCATCAGGTAAGCCCTCCAACCCTCAACTCATGGCAGGAATCAGAAGAGTTTTGCTGGTCTAAACTCTTCGGAAGAGCGGTCGAAGGGGAGCTTCGAGCTCCAATTCCTATATTTTCCACCAGATGGGGAACCCATGTCGACCCCAGTCCAATATCTCAAGGAAGTAGCCCCGCTGACCAACTTTATAGAAGACACATTGATAACAAGGAATGAGGGGCTCTGTCAAGCAAACTCGGGGCAAACAGGAACTCATCACCAGCACAGCCTGTGCAACACAACATTCTCAAATTGAGCGACCAGGGGAAACGACATAAACAACACGAACAGGGAATACAGCTCCAATCCACGGCACGGAAACCTGCCTCCACGGATAGGAATCCATAGTTGACCCAGTTATTTTGAAACGAGCCCAAAACACAATTGCAAACCTTAAAGCATACGTGCAAACGAAATGAGACACAACCGAGGATTTTACTCGAGCCAATCCACACTTAGGATTGTGCTTCCAGTACACAGTTGAGGAAGAAGGTTCGAGACTACTGGCACAACTGAAGCCGGAAGTTGATCAGATACTACAAGCGTTTGGTATTGACACGCCGACCATAGGAGCCATGTGAGCGCCCACTCTTACAACTCCGATAGTCAATCAAAACAAACCTGATCACCACAAGATAAAGGTCGATCTCAGCCAGAGTACAATGCAACAGGTGCAAAACCAAATAACTCACGAGGAAAGCCATACCTTGATAGGATATATGAGGAAGAACCCGGGTCCGAGATTTCTTCACGAATGAGCCACAAGAGTCCACAACTCTTACTCCTCCATCACCATGCTTGGAATCGGATACATTGAGGTGCAAGCGAGCAAGGCAAGACACAGATGCTCTCGAAACAACATAAATTTAACAATCAAGATGTACTTTTTACACCATGGAAGGCAAATTTCGACCCTGGTGATAATACAACATCCAAATACACTTTCCCGATCTGGGCGCATTTCAAGGGTCTGTGACGAATATTTAGGACACCCCAACTTCTCACCAAAATATTCAGCACCATAGGAGAGGTCCTCGTTGTGGATCCCATGGAAACTTACCGTAGCAAGGTTTCAGGACCCAAAGTTCGCGTTTTAGTTGCAGATATCACCAAGCTTCCATTCTCTTTGGTCTTACCCAACCCAACAGGCGGGGAAAAGGAATACCACATTGAATACAGCGGACTTGCATCCCAATGCAATCGGTGCAGAAGCACATCCCATCACGCCAAGCAATGTGCACTCACCAGGAGGGATGACCGCAAACGACCTAGTAACAAACCAACAAAATCTGAAGATTCAGTGGCTGACCACCCAAAATTGATCAACATAGACGAGGATATCTCCAAGAATAGTGGTCAAGAGTCCTGAAAGAAACACTCCCAGAAGACAAACTTTGTATGGGTGGAGAAAAAACCAATCTCATAACTCCAACCCATCCAAGACCTAATACTATGTGGGTCGATAACCTACGAGTCACCTTCATTGCACCCCAATTTCTGGAAGGCTCTAGACATCGTACCTCCCAGTGAAGGGCGGGCACAAGGTCACGTAACATCCATACTGGTCCGTACCACCCCTGATCATGCAATAGAAGCCTTGGTCCATAAAACCTCCATTGTCCCGCTGTGCATACTACAAATCACACAAACTCCAAGTGACACAAATTGGAACCCAGAAACATCAAAACATCACTTGGTGAATCAAACTATGCAGTGCCTATGGAATGAGATTACAAATTAAAAAAAAACCGGTATAACCCTTTGAAGCAATGGACAGACGCTCTGTGGTCATCCGAATGGAGATCCTAAGATAATATTACAGTCTGTGATTGGGTAGCTATCATATCGATAGATGAACAAGTCACCACCATCAAACAGTACCAAATGATGAAATAGAAACATGTCTCCCATTCAGGTATGCATTTAGACCCCATACTGAAGAGAATACAAACAATAACACATGCAGACTGAAAATAAATAGCAACTCCATCATGCGAAGATCCCAGCAGCAATCAATACCCCCCCCCCCCTCCCCCCTCCTGATTTGCTTTGAGCAGAAACTGGGAGAGGAAACCATCCTAGATAAGGATGACTGATAGCCTCATTGTAGCCTCATACAATGTCCAGTGCCTAGGAAAAGGCCTAGAAGACGTATGCAAACGCCACAAATTTTGAAATTTTATGCTAAATACGTATCCAAAACCCGACGTTATCATTATACAAGAACACCGACTTAGCCACATTGACTATACCGAATGGGTACCGCAACTGGAATTCATGAAGGGACCTATCTTTTGGAATGCTGCCGTATATTCTGCACGCGAAGACAGCCTAGCTGATGGCACTGCCATCCTCACATCTCATAAACTAGCCGAGGGCATTACCGCCCATGGTGTGATCGTAAGGAGTAGAGTGCAATATATTATACTCGAACGGTCACGTGCTATAAAAACCGGCATATTGAACATATACAGTCCGAACTACACAAGATTTAGATCAAATTTATGGTAGAAGATTGCTGACTTCCCCTTACCAGAGGCACAATGGCTTATGGGAGGGGATTTCAATTTTATTGAAATATAAGATGATAAATAATCATCTAGGCCGCGGCTTACGAGAAACAATGGCTTGGAACAATCTCTTAATCAAACTACAAGTTCAAGATTCTTTTCAAATGGGAGAATTTCGAAAAACCAATATTGAACACTTTACATGGGACAACCACCGCCCCACATCCTGAATGGTACTCACTAGAATAGATAGTTTCTACATCGGGACGAAACTACAAGATAGAGGTGGATTAATTGGTATCTGGCCAATCCAGCAAGGTATCTCCTACCACTCTCCCATATTCATCAAACTTAAACCTACAGGAAAACCTCTATCCAGAACGCAATTTTTCGACAAAAGATAGCTAGAAATCGCAACGAGAAGGGAAATTCTAACCGAAGCATGGAAACACAGCATCTTTAACCACTAACATCATATGTGGTGTGACAAAGTGCATGCAGCCTTGAAAATAGTCAGGGAAATGAATGCATGCATAGCCAAAAATAACCATCGCAATTTGAAGCAATAGTATCAAAACCAACTCGCAGACTTACTCTCAGCCGAAATCAGATTGCAAGAAAATTCGAGCAATTAGACGGCTAGAGTCTCACTCAATTCAGCCCAGATTCAGTTACAAAAAATATGGCATAGCAGGCTAGAAAAACAATTCACAGCATTATAGACGAAGTGGACTAGGGTGGGGGACAGATGTAACTCTAACTTCTTCCAACAATATGGGACTAAACACAAGAAAATGTGAATCAGAGAATTTAATGACCAGGGCAGCATATTTATTCTTTAGAAGGACATGGTTGTATACGCCCATGCTTATTACAAAAATCTAAACACCAAAGATACCGCTGTTGAAAACAACAGTAAAGCCAAGTCAATTTGCCTATCCAGCGTATCAAAACTGGTGACCCCAACTCAAAAGAAAGATCTCAAATGAGACAGCACCCCAGGAGTAGTGAAGATTGCTGTGAAGGAACTTCCTCGAGACAAAGAACTAGGCCTTGACATGATCTCGACAGAATTCTTACAAGATTGTTGGGAGGAAATTGGATCTGACATAGTTGAATTTGCCGAAGAAGTTCTCTCACAAGGCAAGCTGCCTATCAAACTCAATACTAGTAACATTGCATTGATCCCCAAAACAAGAGACTTATCAATAATTACCAATTACAGGCCTATTTTCCTATTAAACATAGTATATAAGTTTATAGCGAAGTCCTAGCCAACAGGTAAGTACAATACTTACCTCGTTGGATTTGCAAAGCTCAAACACGCTTTTTGTGAGGCAGATGCATATTTGATAACGTATTTCTAGCCATGGAATCATTGACTTGGGCAGAAGAGAGAAACCAAGATTTAGTACTTATGTTATTAAACTTTAAAAAAATATGTGATAGAATTAGTTGGATATTCTTTTAAGATATAATGATATAACTTGGTTTTTTCAGCAAGTGGATTGCATGGATTATGGCATTAAATAATGAAGGTGTAGCCTTCATCACCATCAATGGAAAACAAGGACAACCATTCAACCTCAAAAGCTTAATAAGACATGGATGCTCTTTAGTATCCTATCTATTTCTCTTTGCAATGAATGTCTTAGGACACATGCTAGATGATGTTAAGCACAATGTGGAAGGACTCATTAAACCAAATTAAAAGTTCCATACCAATTCCATGTTCACTAATGACACCTTATTATATTTAAAAGGAAAACTCGATAACTTACAATGTACCATGAAAGTATTAGACACTTATTGTGTATCTTCTAGGACTAAAATGAATTGGCACAAAATAATAAGTTCAAAATTTTAACTAAGAAAAAGAACAAAGACTCGATTGGATAAAGAAAGGAGCTTCAATAAGATATCTTGGATTTTTGATAGGTTTCTATATGCCACTTATAGAAAATGGAGCAAAGGCTTTTAGTCAAATTACAATACAACTCAATAAATAGGACCTAAAATAATTATCATTGATAGGCAAAATTATGATTATAAATCAAATAGCACTAATTTCTATTTTATACATCTCATCATGTGCAACCATAAAAAACAAGATCTTCAGTCAAGTTTACATGTTAGTAAGAAGTTACTTATGGTCAGGCATTACATCAAAAACTACTCGTGTAAAAATTCATTGGCACATGGTAATACAACCTATAATCTAACAAGGCTTAAAAATACTTCATCTAGAGATTTAAGCACAAGCATTTTTAGCCAAGTTGATTTTTCAAGGCTCTTTTCTAAAGTAGAATCTTAGAAGATTATGCTCCAATATTGTGCTATCAAAATATAATACACTAAAAAGAGCATGTAGCACCATAATGTCCATTGGCTAACAAGTACTAAAATTCTAGTACTTTGTAATGGCTGACATTTCTAGTGTAACATACTCCATGTATAGTAAGAATTTCATACATGACTACATCGAAAAGAACCTCGACATACAAATGAAATGCTACAACAACCACTATACAATAACCACCTCATTAGATCATTAGGTAGTATAGTTTAGAGTCATTACATCATAGACTGCTATCACTTGTGGTCAAAGTGTAATATACACATCTATGTTGATTTATAGGACAACTCTACATTGACTTGGTATAAAACATAAAGATTGAAATAATATATAGATGGCTGACCAGCAGCAACCCAAAGAACAAAATTATTAAAAAGCCTCTTATAGCATCCAAGGAAGATCTGACCTTGTGCAGCTATAGAATGATGGATGCTAAACATCCGAGGCCCTATAGTTAAAATCTTTCATACATTAAATATACATGGAGGTGTTTTAAAAACATACAAATATTTTGAGTGATAGAACAGT
This sequence comes from Physcomitrium patens, assembly GCF_059467195.1. NCBI lineage: Eukaryota > Viridiplantae > Streptophyta > Bryopsida > Funariales > Funariaceae > Physcomitrium > Physcomitrium patens. The sequence continues at coordinate 2,157,274 of NC_143434.1, read as the reverse complement.
TGTCACGGACATACATATAATTACCTATATGAATAGATAAAAGTATGTAAAAGTAGATAAAAGTAGGTTAATTGTGTAATATCTTCTAGAGAAGCTTCTTAGAAGCTTCATAGACGCTGCTTTGACTTTATAGGAGTCTATAGTTGACTTTTAGGTTAGAAACTTGGTCAACAAGTTAGCCATGTGCCACACATGTTGGAAGCTTAAAGAACAAGCTAACTACGTGGTCCATCCATAGAAAACTTGCCTTGCAAGCAAAGGCATGTGGCCTAGAAAGTCAACATATATTGGAGGTCTTATAGAACATCGCCACGTGGCTTCTAGTTAGATAGTATATATAGAGGCAAGAGTGAAGCCCTCTTCACTCTTGTCAACTCCTTTCTTGCTTCTAGTCTAGTTTCAAGGGTCTCTAGTTTTCTTGTATTTTGGCAATAGCCATTCCAGTTTCTTTCTTAATATACATATTTCTATTTTGTCCTATTTCTTTTTGAGAAAAGTCTCACTTACTCTTTAGCTTTCATCGAGTTCTTGTCCTTGACAGATTGACAAGAGTACACTTACAATATCAGAGCTTTGTCTTTTCTTGATTAAGAGTGGATTACCCCTTTTTCTTGATAAGACATAAGCGCATTAGAAGTTGCGGATTACCCTCTTTTAAACTGATATTGTTCTTAGTATTTTCTTTGTTATCAATTCCTCTCTTCTATTTTGAGCGTTATTAGACATCTTCTCTTTTCTAAGTGCTACTATGGCAGAGCTTGTTGAAATGAAGAGTGCAATGGCACAGATGCAAGAACAATTGAGGGAGTTAATGCTTGCGATGCATCAACTCAATTTACCACCACAAGGAGCAACAAGAATGGTAGGAAGTGAAGATATAGAGATGATTGGGGCTGCTTCAACATCTGCACCAAACCATGTCCCTTCTCCCAGAATGGAACACCCTTCGAGTGTTAGAGAACCGAGAGTTGCCTTGCCCGAGAAGTTTGATGGTACCAGATCCAAGTTTCGAGGATTCATCAATCAGGTCCAACTAGTGATTGAACTTCAACCCCAGAGCTATCCAACTCCAGGGTCACAAGTTAGATTCATTGGTACACTTCTTTCAGGTTCAGCATTGTCATGGTTTTCATCTTTTCTTGAACGACGAGATCCAATATTGGATAATCTGGAGGCTTTTTTGGCGGAGTTTCGATCCATGTTTGGAGAACATGATGCAATTCGTGTTGCAACCAACAAGATCCGTATTTTGCGACAAGGCAATCGATCAGTAACATTATATGCTTTACAATTTTGACAACTTGCAACTGATATCAAGTGGGATGATGCCGCACTTGTGAGTCAATTTCTCTACGGATTACAATATGAGGTAAAGAAATTGATGCTTAATTTACTTGATCCTCAAACATTGAGTCAAGCAATTGACTTTACTATGAAGTGCGACAATCGACTTTTTGAATTTCGATCCGAGAGTCGCACAAGTGGGCCTCAACGTTACTACAATTCAATGGCAACACCGACGTCTCCTCAACACATACCTTCAAAAGTAGAGGATATGCAAATTGATGCGGTACGTTTCAAACCTCTTACTGAGCAAGAAAAGTCTTGTCGTCGACAAGAAGGATTGTGCTTATATTGTGGAGAACCTAAGCACACTGCTCAACATTGTCCAAAGAAGCGACGCAACTACAAAATGAGGAGTACGGCTGTCAAAGAAGACAGTATGTCGGAAAACGAGTACGTCCAGCTACAATAGGCACCGTGCGGCTGGAATCTTGTACAACTTCTAATGAAGGTCCTATCCTCTCCTCAGAACCATCTCCTTGTTTTATAATAGATGTGCGTTTAGGACCTAATAATTACAAAGCCTCTGCCTTGGTAGATTCAGGAGCCTCATCTTGTTTTTTAGATGAAGAATTTGCTAGATGTCATAGAATATCATTAATACAAAAAACTAAACCTGTACACGTAGAAGTCATAGATGGTCGTCCGTTGTCTTCTGGAGATGTAACTCACGAAACACTTCCTGTAGATGTAATAATAAATGGTCATAGTAGTTGCGTAATTTTTAATATAATTAGATCTCCCTCTAATCCAGTTATTTTAGGCTTATCATGGTTAGAAAAGTATAATCCTCGAATAGATTGGATTTCTCGTAAACTTGATTTTCCTCAAAGCATTAGTAATAGTTCTATTAATCAAGTAAAAAACCATGAGTCTAGTATAGTAAAACCCGCACTTATAGGTGCAAAAGCATTTATACACGCAGCAAAAGAAGGATCAACTTTTGCTATTTATGCTGCACCTATTTCTGAAAGCGTAAAGACTTCAAGTGGCATTCCAAGTCAATATCAGGATTATCAAGACGTTTTTGAGAAAAAGAATGCAGATATTCTTCCTGAGCATCGCCCATACGATTGTTCAATCGATCTCAAGGAAGGAACTCTGCCACCATTTGGACCAATTTACAGTTTATCGCAAGATGAGTTGGCTGAACTCAAGACATATATTGACGAGAATTTAGCAAAGAATTTCATACGCCATTCAAAATCTCCAGCAGGAGCTCCAATTTTATTCGTAAAGAAAAAAGATGGATCTTTACGAATGTGTGTTGACTATCGAGGACTCAATAAGATCACAATCAAGAACAGGTATCCATTACCTTTGATATCAGGACTCCTTGACCAGTTAAATCAAGCTAAGATCTATACAAAAATAGATCTAAGAGGAGCATATAATCTAGTACGGATCAAAGAAGGAGATGAATGGAAGACTGCGTTTCGAACCAGGTACGGGTATTTTGAATATAATGTCATGCCTTTTGGACTCACGAATGCACCAGCTGCTTTTCAACATCTCATGAATGATGTATTTCGTGAATTCTTAGATAATTTTGTCGTCTGCTACCTAGACGATATCCTGATTTATTCTAAGAATGTTGAAGAACATGAAATACATGTTCGTCAAGTATTACAAAAACTCAGAGATGCAGGATTGTACGCCAAGATGGAAAAGTGTGTATTTCACACTACTCAAGTTGACTTTTTAGGATACATCATTTCAAATGATGGTCTCATGATGGATTCTAAGAAAGTCCAAACAATCATGGATTGGAAGATTCCAAGGACGGTAAGAGATGTCCAATGTTTCTTGGGATTTGCAAATTACTATCGGATCTTCATCAAAGATTTCTCACGAGTTGCAGCTCCACTTACACGCTTGACTAGTAAAGATAAATTTCAATGGAATCAAGAAGCGGAAGCAGCATTTGAAGCCTTGAAGACATCGTTTGTCTCTGCACCAGTCTTATATCGTGTTGACTTTTCCAAGGTATTTTTTATGGAAACAAACGCATCGGATTTTGCCTTGGGTGCAGTTTTATCACAAATGGGAACAGATGACAAACTTCATCCGATAGCTTTTCATTCAAGAAAATTCTCAGCAGCCGAGATCAATTATGAGATCCACGATAAAGAACTTCTTGCAATCGTGGATTCTTTTCAAGAATGGCGTCATTATTTAGAAGGTGCTTCTAGTCCAGTCACTGTGTATATAGATCACAAGAACCTCGAGTATTTCATGTCAGCACGCGTGTTGAATCGTCGTCAAGCTCGTTGGAGTATGTCTTTGTCAAGATTCGAGTTCATTATCACTTATCGGCCAGGAAAACAACAAGGTTTGTCCGATGCCCTATCTAGACGTTCTTATTTTGCACCAAAAGAAGGAGATGCAGCTTTTGAGCAACAAAGAACGGTCCTCTTGAAACCGGAGCAATTTCATCTCCGAGCAGTGAAATCAACATTGACTGTTGATTCAACTTTTCTCAAGCAAATCCAGTCCAGTATGTCCTCAGACCCTCTTGTTCATGATATCGAGAATAATTCTTCCAAGTCTCATGATTCTTCTAAGTTCGAGTTCAAGAATAATCTATTATATTTTGAAGGACGCCTATATGTTCCAGAAGGAAAAGCACGTTTGCGTGTTCTTCAAGCACGTCATGACTTTCCAGCAGCAGGGCACTTTGGATATAATAAGACTCTGGAACTCATATTAAGAGATTTTTGGTGGCCACAAATGTGGAAGTCAATCAAAGACTTTGTACAATCATGTGATATTTGTTCAAGATCAAAAATTCCTCGACATCGACCTTACGGACTTCTTCAGCCATTACCTATACCAGAACAACCATGGTCTTCTGTTTCTATGGATTTCATCACAGATCTTCCAAACTCAAGATCTTATGATTCTATATTTGTGATAGTAGATCGTTTCACCAAGATGGCACATTTTATGCCATGTACAAAATCTATCACAGGTGAAGAAACAGCTAAGCTTTTCATTGATAATATCTATCGCTATCATGGATTACCTAAAGATATCATATCGGATAGGGAAACTCAATTTGTGTTGAGATTCTGGAGGACTCTTTTCAAGATTTTAAAAGTGGACATAAAGCTATCTTCAGCTTTCCATCCTCAAACTGATGGACAAACAGAGCGCGTAAACTAAGTCTTGGAACAGTATTTAAGGTGTACCATCAACTACCAACAAGATGATTGGACAAACCTTCTGCCATTGGCAGAGTTTGCTTATAATAATACGGTACATTCCTCCACGCAACAAACACCTTTCTTTGCCAATTATGGCTATCATCCACGACTTGATACTTTTGATTTTTCAAAAGTTGATAATCCTGCAGCAGAAGATATGGCAAATCGGTTGTCAGAGTTACATGCAATAATGAAGACACAATTGAAGGAAGCTCAAGAACGACAAAAGATAAATGCAGATGTATATCGTAAAGAGCAACCACAACTCAACGTGGGTGATAAGGTATGCCTACTTCGTCGCAATATCAAGACCACTCGACCTTGTGACAAATTGGACTATCGTAGGCTTGGCCCCTTTTCTGTTTCTGAACAGATCAACCCAGTTGCATATCGGTTACATCTACCGGAGTCAATGAAGATCCATCCTGTATTCCACGTGTCTCTTCTTGAACCATATAAGACAGTGGATATACAAGGAAGAAGACAAATGCCACCGCCTCCTATAGAAGTAGATAATAATGAAGAATTTGAGGTGGAAGAGATATTAGACTCAAGGCGGCACCGAAATAAGCTGGAATATCTTGTTCATTGGTGCGGATATGATATTAGTGAGCGCACATGGGAGCCATCCAGGAATCTAGCAAATGCATCAGCTAAGGTCAAAGTTTTTCATCAACGACATCCATCAAAACCAAGATGAAAACCTCTCTTATAAAAGAGACAAGATTGAGGCAAGATAACATTCAATTTCCTATCCTTGTTTGTAACTTCTTTGCATTTTGTGACACTAATTAGATGGAGAGCCAACAACCAGCGGATTCAACTCAAGAACCTTCGTTTGCTGACTTACCGGGTGGGACATTGCGATTGTCACAACCTTCAAGACGACGCAACCGAGATGAAGACCCTCAAGAACGACATGTTCTTCCTCGAATAGATGGTGAGATACAACGCGTTTGGTATCACGACCTTGGAAGAGATTCTCGATGTTTGGTGATATTATTGGAGATAGGAACGACTCCTGATGGTGTTTCAAATGTATTATTTGAAGGAAGTTATGAAGGCCTCAACAGTGATCAAATAACAGGGTGGTCTTCTCGCCCTGGAATGGGACACTATCGATGGCTAAGAGGACCCATCAACTATCTTCGAAGAGAACAAAGATCAGAGTATGTAGCAAATACAATTCGCCGCATATTAGATTTTCTCAATATATAATCACCGCTCCTCGTGGAACTCGTCCCTAGAAGGGGGGGTAATGTCACGGACATACATATAATTACCTATATGAATAGATAAAAGTATGTAAAAGTAGGTTAATTGTGTAATATCTTCTAGAGAAGCTTCTTAGAAGCTTCATAGACGCTGCTTTGACTTTATAGGAGTCGTTAGTTGACTTTTAGGTTAGAAACTTGGTCAACAAGTTAGCCATGTGCCACACATGTTGGAAGCTTAAAGAACAAGCTAACTACGTGGTCCATCCATAGAAAACTTGCCTTGCAAGCAAAGGCATGTGGCCTAGAAAGTCAACATATATTGGAGGTCTTATAGAACATCGCCACGTGGCTTCTAGTTAGATAGTATATATAGAGGCAAGAGTGAAGCCCTCTTCACTCTTGTCAACTCCTTTCTTGCTTCTAGTCTAGTTTCAAGGGTCTCTAGTTTTCTTGTATTTTGGCAATAGCCATTCCAGTTTCTTTCTTAATATACATATTTCTATTTTGTCCTATTTCTTTTTGAGAAAAGTCTCACTTACTCTTTAGCTTTCATCGAGTTCTTGTCCTTGACAACAGTATATTGAAGATTTCTTTCTTGAAGATTTATATCCTTGATAGTTTGAAAAAAGTACTAACTCATTGTTCTTCTCTTGTTTAAGAAGTGAGTGAATTATTCTACTTCTATTGTTATATTTAAAAGGCTAAAGATTACTTATCTTTAAATAAATTGTTTAGTTTTGTAATATTGATTTTTTTTTTAAAGAGAGCAGATTATCTTTTTTTGTAGAAATTTTTATTTAATATTAGATGTTGCATATTATTTTCTTCTAATTTAATTTATGTATTTGTTAAGTTAATTGAAATAAAAAAAAATCATAGGTGCTATACTTAGCAGAAGTGAGAATAGATTTGTAACTATTATAATTTTTCATTAACTTATCAATACTTTTTAGGTGAAAATTTCATGTATCAATAGCTCCAACTATAGAAACACTAATCCTATGCATATGAAAGAAATTTAGAGTCTATGTCAAAAAGCTATATAGTGAAAAGAAGCAAATAGATTGATGTCACAACCAAATTTTAAAAGTTTTATTTTTACAAATACAATAGGGATAAGAATTAGTATGCCCAAGAAGTTTGATAGAATAAGATAAATTTTTTAAAGATTTTTGCAACAAGTCAAGCTTTATCTAAGGTTGTATCTCTTCTAATATTCTAATGAATTTACTCAAATTGGATTTATAGATGCACTTCTATTTAGAAGTATTCTTTGTATGTTTGCTCTTCTATTAGAAAAAGATTCACAATTGCTTTATAATTTAAATTCATTCATAGAAGTGTTTACGACCACATTTAGAGAAAGTGATTGAAAAAAAGCAAGAAAGACCAAGTTCCTATCTTTAAGACAAGGATCTAGATCAGCCACCATATATACTACTGAATTCTAAAACCTTGCTTGCAATGTAGATTGGAATGATAAAGCCCTTATCAATTGATTTTGATATGAATTGAAGGATAATGTCAAAGATTTATTAATGACAATGTCAAAAGTAGAATCTTTGAAATAATTTATTCCTGAAGCCATTATAAGCAACAATGAATTGTTTGAAAGGTGCCAAGAATAAAGACTTGATTGGAGAGGAACAAGTTAAGTAATGATAATAATTTCTAAGTTTTTAGAAACTTATTGTCACGGCCATAATCATGTAAGCTAATAATTACATATAGAAATAGGTAGAAGTAAGTAAAAGTAGATAAAAGTAAGTTAATTCTATAATATTTAATATAGAAGCTTCTTAGAAACTTCCTAGACGCTGCTTTGACTTCATAGGTGTCTTTAATTGACTTTTTGGATTAGAAACGTGGTCAAAAAGTTGGCCATGTGCCACACATGTTGTTAGCTTGAAGATCAAGCTAACTATGTGGCCCACACGTAGAAAAACTTGCCTTGTAAGTCAAGGCATGTGTCCTACAAAGTCAACACATATTGGAGGTCCTATAGAACGTCGCCACGTAGCCCCTAGTTAGATAGTATATATAGAGACAAGAGTGAAGGCTTCTTCACTCTTGTCAACTCCTTTCTTGCTTCTAGTCCAGGTTCAAGAGTCTTTAGTTTCTTGTCTTGTGGCAATAGCCATTCCAGTTTCCTTTTAATATACCTACTTGTTTATATTTTGACTTATTATATCGAGATAGCCTTTTGGTGTATATTTTCCCTCATCGAGTCTTTGTCCTTGACAGATTGACAAGAGTACACTTACAATATGAGAGCTTTGTTTTTTCTTGAGTAAGAGTGGATTACCCCTTTCTCTTGACAAGACATAAGCGTATTAGAAGTTTGCGGATTACCCACTTCTAAACTGATATTGTTCTTAGTATCTTCTTTGTTATCAAGTCTTTCTTTTCTTTTGTCTTGAGCAATAACAAACAAATTTTTCTTCTTAGTGTCATTATGGCAGAGCTTGTTGAAATGAAGAGTGCAATGGCACAAATGCAAGAGCAAATGAGGGAGTTAATGCTTGCGATGCATCAACTCAATTCACCAACACAGGAAAGAACAAGAATAGCAGAAAGTGGAGATATAGAGATGATCGGAGCTGCTTCAACATCTACAACAAATCACGTTCCTTCTCCAATTGTACAACACCCTATAAGCACTAGAGAACCAAGAATTGCCTTACCTGAGAAATTTGATGGTACGAGATCAAAGTTTCGAGGGTTCATCAATCAAGTACAATTGGCAATTGAACTTCAACCGCAAAGCTATCCAACTCCAGGATCACAAGTCAGGTTTATTGGCACTCTACTTTCTGGTTCTGCATTATCGTGGTTTTCGTCTTTTCTTGAACAACGAAATCCAATATTGGACAATTTGGAAGCTTTTTTGGCGGAGTTTCGATCTATGTATGGTGAACACGATGCAACTCGTGTTGCAACAAATAAGATCCGAATTCTGCGACAAGGAAATCGCTCAGTAACAGTATATGCTTCACAATTTCGACAACTTGCAATTGACATCAAGTGGGATGATGCTGCACTCATCAGTCAATTTTTTTATGGATTGCAATACGAAGTAAAGAAATTGATGCTCAACTTACCTGATCCTCAAACTTTGAGTCAAGCAATCGATTTTGCGGTAAAATGTGATAATCGACTTTTTGAATTTCGATCTGAGAATCATTCACGGGAACCTCAACGTTATTACTCAATGGCAACATCAACATCTTTGCCAAACGTACATTCGGAAGTAGAAGACATGCAAATTGACGCGGTACGTTTTAAACCTCTAACTGAGCAAAAAAAGATTCGTCGTCGTCAAGAAGGATTATGTTTATATTGCGGAGAACCTAAGCACACTGCTCAACATTGTCCAAAGAAACGACGCAACTATAAAATGAGGGGTACGACAGTCAAAGAAGACAACATGTCGGAAAACGGATTCGTCCAGCTACAATAGGGACCGTGCAGCTGGAACCTTGTACAATTCCTAATGAAGGTCCTATCCTCTCCTCAGAACCCTCTCCTTGTTTTATAATAGACTTATATTTAGGACCTAAGAATTACAAAGCCTCTGCTTTATTAGATTCGGGAGCCTCAGCATGTTTTTTAGATGAACAATTTGTTAAAAGTCGTAAAATACCCTTTGTACAGAAACCTAAACCAGTACATGTAGAAGTCATAGATGGTCGTCCCTTGTCTTCTGGAGATGTCACTCATGAAACTCATCCTATAAAAGTAACAATAGACGGTCATGATAGCTACATAGCTTTTAACATAATTAAATCCCCGTCCAATCCAGTTATTTTAGGTTTATCCTGGCTAGAAAAATATAACCCTCGAATAGATTGGAATTCGCGTAAACTTGACTTTTCCAAAAGCGTTATTAATAGTTCTACGAACCAAGTAAAAAATTATAAGTCTAGTACAGTAAAACCCGTACTGATAGGTGCAAAAGCATTTATACACGCAGCAAAAGAAGGATCAACTTTTGCTATTTATGCTGCACCTATTTCTGAAAACGTAAAGACTTCAAGTGGCATTCCAAGTCAATATCAGGATTATCAAGACGTTTTTGAGAAAAAGAATGCAGATATTCTTCCTGAGCATCGTCCATATGATTGTTCAATCGACCTCAAGGAAGGAACTCAGCCACTATTTGGACCAATTTACAGTTTATCGCAAGATGAGATGGCTGAACTCAAGACATATATTGACGAGAATTTAGCGAAGAATTTCATACGCCATTCAAAATCTCCAGCAGGAGCTCCAATTCTATTCGTAAAGAAAAAAGATGGATCTTTACGAATGTGTGTTGATTATCGAGGACTCAACAAGATCACAATCAAGAACAGGTATCCATTACCTTTGATATCAGGACTCCTTGACCAGTTGAATCAAGCTAAGATCTATACAAAAATAGATCTAAGAGGAGCATATAATCTAGTACGGATCAAAGAAGGAGATGAATGGAAGACTGCGTTTCGAACCAGGTATGGACATTTCGAATATAATGTCATGCCCTTTGGACTCACGAATGCACCAGCTGCTTTTCAACATCTCATGAATGATATATTTCGTGAATTCTTAGACAATTTTGTCGTCTGCTATCTAGACGATATCCTGATCTATTCTAAGAACGTCGAAGAATATGAAATACATGTTCGTCAAGTATTACAAAAACTTAGAGATGCAGGATTGTACGCCAAGATGGAAAAGTGTGTATTTCACACTACTCAAGTTGACTTTTTAGGATACATCATTTCAAATGATGGTCTCATGATGGATTCTAAGAAAGTCCAAACAATCATGGATTGGAAGATTCCAAGGACGGTAAGAGATGTCCAATGTTTCTTGGGATTTGCCAATTACTATCGGATCTTCATCAAAGATTTCTCACGAGTTGCAGCTCCACTTACACGCTTGACTAGTAAAGATAAATTTCAATGGAATCAAGAAGCGGAAGCAGCATTTGAAGCCTTGAAGACATCGTTTGTCTCTGCACCAGTCTTATATCGTGTTGACTTTTCCAAGGCATTTTTTATGGAAACAGATGCATCAGATTTTGCCTTGGGTGCAGTTTTATCACAAATGGGAACAGATGACAAATTTCATCCGATAGCTTTTCATTCAAGAAAATTCTCAGCAGCCGAGATCAATTATGAGATCCACGATAAAGAACTTCTTGCGATCGTGGATTCCTTTCAAGAATGGCGTCATTATCTAGAAGGCACTTCTAGTCCAGTCACTGTGTATATAGATCACAAGAACCTCGAGTATTTCATGTCAGCACGCGTGTTGAATCGTCGTCAAGCTCGTTGGAGTATGTCTTTGTCAAGATTCGAGTTCATTATCACTTGTCGGCAAGGAAAACAACAAGGTTTGTCCGATGCCCTATCTAGACGTTCTTATTTTGCACCAAAAGAAGGAGATGCAGCTTTAGAGCAACAAAGAACGGTCCTCTTGAAACCGGAGCAATTTCATCTCCGAGCAATGAAATCAACATTGACTGTTGATTCAACTTTTCTCAAGCAAATCTAGTCCAGAGAAGCACGTTTGCGTGTTCTTCAAGCACGTCATGACTTTCCAGCAGCAGGGCACTTTGGATATAATAAGACTTTGGAACTCATATCAAGAGATTTTTGGTGGCCACAAATGTGGAAGTCAGTCAAAGACTTTGTACAATCATGTGATATTTGTTCAAGATCAAAAATTCCTCGTCATCGACCTTACGGACTTCTTCAGCCATTACCTATACCAGAACAACCATGGTCTTCTGTTTCTATGGATTTCATCACAGATCTTCCAAGCTCAAGATCTTATGATTCTATATTTGTGATAGTAGATCGTTTCACCAAGATGGCACATTTTGTGCCATGTACAAAATCTATCACAGGTGAAGAAACAGCTAAGCTTTTCATTGATAATATCTATCGCTATCATGGATTACCTAAAGATATCATATCGGATAGGGAAACTCAATTTGTGTCAAGATTTTGGAGGACCCTTTTTAAGATTTTAAAAGTGGACATAAAGCTATCTTCGGCTTTCCATCCTCAAACTGATGGACAAACAGAGCGCGTAAACCAAGTCTTGGAGCAATATTTAAGGTGTACTATCAACTACCAACAAGATGATTGGACAACCTTTCTGCCATTGGCAGAGTTTGCTTATAATAATACGGTACATTCTTCCACGCAACAAACACCTTTCTTTACCAATTATGGCTATCATCCACGACTTGATACTTTTGATTTTTCAAAAGTTGATAATCCTGCAGCAGAAGATATGGCAAATCGGTTGTCAGAGTTACATGCAATAATGAAGACACAATTGAAGGAAGCTCAAGAACGACAAAAGATAAACGCAGATTTATATCGTAAGGAACAACCACAAATCAACGTGGGTGATAAGGTATGGCTACTTCGTCACAATATCAAGACTACTCGACCTTGTGACAAGTTGGACTATCGTAGGCTTGGCCCCTTTTCTGTTTCTGAACAGATCAACCCAGTTGCATATCGGTTACATCTACCGGAGTCAATGAAGATCCATCCTGTATTCCACGTATCTCTTCTTGAACCATATAAGACAGTGGATATACAAGGAAGAAGACAAATGCCACCGCCTCCTATAGAAGTAGATAATAATGAAGAATTTGAGGTGGAAGAGATATTAGACTCAAGGCGGCACCGAAATAAGCTGGAATATCTTGTTCATTGGCGCGGATATGATATTAGTGAACGCACATGGGAGCCATCCAGGAATCTAGCAAATGCATTAGCTAAAGTCAAAGTTTTTCATCAACGACATCCATCAAAACCAAGATGAAAATCTCTCTTATAAAAGAGACAAGATTGAGGCAAGATAACATTCAATTTCCTATCCTTGTTTGTAACTTTTTTACATTTGTGACGCTAATTAGATGGAGAGTCAACAACCAGCGGATTCAACTCAAGAACCTTCGTTTGCTGACCTGTCGGACGAGACATTACGATTGTCACAACCTTCAAGACGATGCAATCGAGATGAAGATCTTCAAGAACGACATGTTCTTCCTCGAACAGATGGTGAGATACAACGCGTTTGGTATCACGATTTGGGAAGGGACTCCCGATGTTTGGTGATTTTGCTAGAGGTAGGAACAACTCCTGATGGTGTTCTGAATATTCTTTTCGAAGGAAGTTATGAAGGCCTCAATAATGATCAAATAACTGGGTGGTCTTCCCGCCCTGGTATGGGACACTACCGATGGTTGAGAGGCCCTATCAATCATCTTCGAAGAGAACAGAGATCAGAGTATGTGGCGAATACAATTCATCGCATCATAGATTTCCTCAACATATGATGACCGCTCCTCGTGGAACTCGTCTCTAGAAGGGGGGATAATGTCACGGCCATAATCATGTAAGCTAATAATTACATATAGAAATAGGTAGAAGTAAGTAAAAGTAGATAAAAGTAAGTTAATTCTATAATATTTAATATAGAAGCTTCTTAGAAACTTCCTAGACGCTGCTTTGACTTCATAGGTGTCTTTAATTGACTTTTTGGATTAGAAACGTGGTCAAAAAGTTGGCCATGTGCCACACATGTTGTTAGCTTGAAGATCAAGCTAACTATGTGGCCCACACGTAGAAAAACTTGCCTTGTAAGTCAAGGCATGTGTCCTACAAAGTCAACACATATTGGAGGTCCTATAGAACGTCGCCACGTAGCCCCTAGTTAGATAGTATATATAGAGACAAGAGTGAAGGCTTCTTCACTCTTGTCAACTCCTTTCTTGCTTCTAGTCCAGGTTCAAGAGTCTTTAGTTTCTTGTCTTGTGGCAATAGCCATTCCAGTTTCCTTTTAATATACCTACTTGTTTATATTTTGACTTATTATATCGAGATAGCCTTTTGGTGTATATTTTCCCTCATCGAGTCTTTGTCCTTGACACTTATTCATCAAGGCCAAAATTAATGCAAATTGATATGGTACATTTTAAATCCCTCACAAAGCAAAAAAAGATTTTATGTTGTTAAGAAGATTTGTAATTATATTATGAAAAGCTAACAATATTCTTCAATATTATCTAATGAAGCAACATAATTATAAAATGAGAAGTATAATTGCTAAAAAAGACAATGTATCAAAAAACAAGTTTCTCCAACTACAATAGGAATCATATAGCTATAATCATGTACAACATTTAGTAAAGGTCATATTTTCTTCTTAAATCCCTCACCTTATTTTACAATAGATGTCTATTTAGGATCTAAAAATTACAAAGCTTTTATATTATTACATTCAAGAGCCTTAACTTGTTTATAAAAAAAGACTATGTCAAAAAATAAAAAATATTTTTAGTCATCTTCTTCATATCTTCAAGAAGGACTTATAACTTTTCTTATAATTTTCCATCAACAACTTAAAAAAACAATTCAACCTTATTTAGTCCCAATATTAACTTTTTTATTTTTGATAATTGAAAAATTTATCTTTTTAAATTCTCTTAATAATTTTGTAGCTTGCAAATTTTTGTTGGATCATTCAATCCATTCCAAGAACGATTTCTTGGTAATTCAATCAATATCTTCTAAAAAATACTCATCCTTCAACTCATGTAAAAATACCTCCTATGAACTTCTAAATTACCCTATAATAGACCTTATATGCTTCCTTATCTCTGATATTATAATAAGCTCAAATAATTGAAACATCTATTTCTCAAAAACGTGATTCAATTCCATTTTCCACACATAACATCTTAAATATTTGGAAATATCCCTCCCATCAAATTGATCAATCTTATTAACCATAGCTTATAATGCTTTGATTGCTAAAGCTTCTTTTTAATCATTGCTCTATTACTGTCTCATAAATAATGTAAATGCTTGAAACATTTTTGCAATATTTGGATCAAAGTACGTACCTTCTCTACTAGTACAAAATCTACTTGAAGCTCTACTTGAAGATCTACTTACAACTCTACCCAAAGCTCGATCAAAGACACCAAATTCAACTTTTTTGCTTTCTTGTCTTCTTGTGTCGTCAATTCCAAATAACTACAAATAAAATCCAATACCTTCCACTTCAAAATTTTATGTTGGATTCACTACTTAAGTCATATTATGTGTTGTCTTACTTCGAAATGCACTAAACACCTACCTATAGAAGGTGAGGTTGTATTTTACAAACATCCAAGAAACCCTAATAAGTTTCACCCATATAAAAAGAATATAATTCAAATTCTAATTCGAAAGTGCTAAAAAAATACTCCTCTTATTATCCTCAATCACACATAAATCTCAATTATCTTGTTACTTTCATATTTAAGCAATTTAGATTTTTCTTATAAGCTCTAACCCTAATTAGTGAGCTTTAACAAGCTGTAACTTCTAATCTAACTTTCCACTTGATGTAAAATTATGCATGCAATTATCAATATAAGTCTTCTATATGCTCAAGAATTTTCAGCCCAATCCAACTTACAGATTGTGAGAAAACCTCCAAAAACTACATTGATGTTACTGTATTGCCAACTTGAAAGGTGAAGCAACAATTCCAATAGTGATTTCTCCTTCTCCAATTGATAACTTCGACTCAAAATTGGTTTGTAGCTTGATCTTTAAGTCTTTCAATACCATGCCAAATTTCACCTTGATCCAATTAGTAGATCTTTAGATATCATTGAAATCCTACTTAATCTCAAACTGCCAACTTTTCATATGTTTTTGTACCAAAACCCAAATATCTCTCAATTGCATCATTTGATTATTAAAAAAATTTACATAGACTTAGAACACCTAATTATCTAAGCACTATCAAATTAAATGTGACACCAGTTTTATGAACTAGCTAAGAATGCTAGCCCTAATTTCATTACATAATTCCCAAATTACCAATACAAACCTTAATTTCCAACAACAATTGCTAACTCTCTCTAAATCCTACCAAAATCAACCTCATGTCTTTGGAACAAATTCTAATGTAGCTCTCAAACCCTAATTTCCAAACTTCAAATGAATTCCTATTTTGCCCTAGGCTATCGTTTCAATGGCTAGAAATCTAATTTTGACCCTGTCTCACAAACGGTCAACCCTCGGGTATCAATCTAACCTATCCTAAGGATTTTTTAGCCCAACCCTATCTTCAACTTAATCCTAGTATCAATTATACTAATTATTTATCTCTTTTAATCTGATTTTATCAATTTATGGTCTATTTAAGGTAGTAAAAGAGTCTCTACAGCTAGAAGGTAAAATCACTAATTAACCTTTAACTTACTAACTATCAAGATAAAAAAATAACCTAAAAAGCTTTTATAAAAGCCATGTTTAGATATCTTGAATTATTATTGAATTAAAATAATTAGATATTAATTAAAAATTTATAGTTTTATTATATAATTGTATTACATTACAACATTGACATTATAAGAAGTTCAAATAGTTCAATCACCTTATTTTCAAAATCCCAATTTAATTCTATCTCTTGTATATAACATCTCAAATACTTTCAAATATCTCTTCCATTAAATTGGTCAATTTTATTAACCACTGCTTACATTGCTTTGGTACTAAAGCATCTTTGCAATCATTGCCCTATTGTTATTGTATAAATAATGTAAATACTTGAAACATATTTGCACTATTTGAATCAAAATCCATATCTCTTTCACTAGTAGAAAATCTATTTGAAGCTCTACTTGAAGATCCATTTAAATCTCTATCAAAAATTCTAAATTCAATCTTCTTGCTTTTTTACGCCATGAATTCTAAATAACCACAAATACAGTATAACATCTTCTACTCCAAACTTTCACATTAGATTCACCATTTGTGTTGTATTTTGTATAATCTTGTTTGAAAATGCACTAGGTACTTGGCTATAGAAGGTAAAGTTACATTTTACAATTATCAAAGAAACTCTAATAGATTTCTTCCATATAAAAAGAATGCAATTTGAATTTCAATTCAAAAGTACTTAAAGCCAATACAAAGTACTCAAAAACACTCTTCTTTGTAACTTCAATCTTATACAAAATCCAATTATTTTATTACTTTTATAATTAGATAATTTTGATTTCTCTTTATAAGCCTTAATTCTAATCAGTGAGCTTTAGCAAGCTGTTATTTCTAATTTGATCATCAATTGGTATAAAAATTTTCACTTAAATGCAACTATAAGTCTTCTAAATGCTAAAAAAAATTCAGCCCAATCCAACTTACAAATTCTAAGAAAAAATCTAATAAACCACAGTGATGTCACTTAGCTACCAACTCAAAAGTTGATTTAGATGTTTCAGTAGTAATTTTTCCTTCTCCAACTATTATCTTCAGCTTGAAATCAGTGAATAACTTGATCTTTGAATCTTCTATTACCATGCTAAATTTTACCTTGTTTCAATTAGTAGATCTTTAGATATTATAGAAACCCTATCCAACTTCAAATTGTCAACTTTTGATACCTTCTTATATCAAAAACCAGATATCTTCCAATTTTATTATTACATTAATATAAAATTCTATATACACTTAGCATACCTAATCAATCAAGCTCTAAAAATTTTAAATTATAGATGTAACACCAATTATATGAACTAACCAAGAGTGCTAGCCCTAATTATATTTCATAAATTCAAAGGTCACCAATATAAATCCTAATTTTGAACAATAATTGCAAAGTCATCTCAAATCTTATGAAAATAAACCTTATTCTTTTTGAATGAGCTTAAAGCTATCTCTCTAGTTCTAATTGCCGATCTCCAAATGGCCCTATATTTTACCCTAGGTAGTTGTTTTAGTAGCTAGAGGTTTGGTTTTGACCTTGTTGTACAAACGACCAACCTCTAGATATCAATCTAATTTATCTTAGGGATTTTTTAGCTCTAACCTATCTTCAACTTTTATCTTAGTTTCAACCATACTAATTATTTACTTCTTTTATCCTATTTTTACCAATTTATGGCCTTTCTAAGGTAGTAAAAGAATTTCTTTAGCCTAGAAGATAAAATTACTAATTAGCCTTTAATCTACTAGCTATTAAGACAAGAAAATAAACTAAGAGGCTTTTATAAAAGCCATGTTTAAATGTCTCAAATTATTATTGAATCAAGATGATTAAATATTAATTAAAATTTTATTTTTTATTATTTTGAAATCATATAGTTGTGTTACAACGTGACAACAATTATAAAAGAGTAAAAGCTCAATTTTACATGTGTAAACATTATATTTACTATTTTTTTAAATCTCAATGGAATATTTGGCTCAAATGGTAGAGTGTATTATTTGCGTTCAATAAGTAATAGAATCAATACCCATCTTTTTCAATGAATTCTAGCCTTAAATTAAGCCTTCAACTTCTATTTGTTTAAATAATTATTTGCATTGGATATTTCTTTGAAATTTAAAGGGTGGATTTTATTTGGCAATTTTTTTTTCACTTACTTTATTAGTTTATATGTTCAATTACAAATGCTACATTGAATGCCAAAAATAAAAATTATTAAATTATATGCAAAAGTGACTTTTCAAGATATTCATCATTTTATCAACTTATCTAAATAATAAATTAACAAAAATAATAATCACATTGTAATCTAAAGATAGGCAAGAACTTGTGCTAAAATTCATGTAATTTTTATTTTGTAATTTATGAAGATTTTGCAACATCAAAACATTCTTACTTGTATTTTAGTAAATATTTTTTTTTCCCAGGCGTTTTATTGAAATATTCTCAAAAGAATCTACTTGTACTTCTATGCCTAAATAATACTACATTCTTTGTAAAACTAAAAAAACCTAGATGTTTTTTTTTATTGTAATGACTTAGAAAAAAATAATAAAAATAATAAAAATAATAAAATAAATACTCTTTAAATGTGTTTGAAATTATTGTTGTATAGAAAGATCATCAACAACAACAACAAAGTATATTGAAATAGAATTCAAATTAAGAATCATTGGAAACATGTAGATTTTAGATGTTGAACATGTAATTTAATGAGGGTAATGTCTATAAATGTTTACAGTCAATACCTATATTACTTCTTATTAAAAATATATAAAACATTAACAAATATACATGCACCAATATATATATATATATATATATATGCACCAATATACATACACCAATATATATATATATATATATATAAATAAAGACAAAGCACTCCTTAAAAGAATCTACAATTACA
This sequence comes from Physcomitrium patens, assembly GCF_059467195.1. Classification (NCBI taxonomy): domain Eukaryota; kingdom Viridiplantae; phylum Streptophyta; class Bryopsida; order Funariales; family Funariaceae; genus Physcomitrium; species Physcomitrium patens. Next base: position 2,138,318 of record NC_143434.1, on the reverse strand, counting down.
AAAACTTGTCAATTTCTCCATCATATTGATTACTCTACATAATAGAAGTGATAGAATAAGAATAAACGTGGTCAACAAGATTGCAGAAAAAAATTAGTTTTCATGATGACATAGGCACCAAGCTTTAATTGATAATACCTTACAAAAAAATGAAAAATAAAAAATAAAAAAAATCGTCACATCTGTCTCAAATATTTCAAACTGCATTATAGAACTAGTATAATTTTAAATAATTCTACATATTCCAATACAATTTATTTTTTCTATCCTCATTATTTCTGATGATGCGTTTTTATATAATAATATAATTTCTTCTAATAAAATGGGTATTATTAATAATTTAGTCGATGTTTTAAAATAATTCTTCATATTTATTATTTTCTTTCAATGAATTTTTACTTTTACAATCTATCTATAAATTCTAATTAAGTAGTTTCCACAACTTTCTAAAAGAAATACACCAATGTTAAACTTTGCTCCATAATCCAAATAGAATTAAAAAAGAAAAATTATAATATTAATAATAATATTATTTCTTTGTATCTTATATAATAATCTTGAAATAAATCATTAACTATTTTATTTGATTAGACTAAGTAGATATTTATAAAAAATAAATTTCAAAAATAAATAAACTCACAACATCTTTTAAAAAATTGTATTACAATTTTTAGAAATATTTTAATGGTTTTAGAAAACTTACAAATAACAGTTGAGGGATCAAACAATGTCCAACTTGGTAATTCTTGACAAAACCTTTCAAACCATCAAAACAAGTTAACAAAAGTTATAAGAATTTCAATTGACATATAAAAAAAAGCAGGTCAATCTTAAAAGTACATCTTTTTAAAGATTGTTAATAAATAAATGAAACTAAGAATGGTTTGTTAGAAAAATATAATACAAAGAAAATAATATTATCAAGAATTTTTTCAGTAAGTATAATTATTTTTATGCTCTCATATTTTATAAAATTCTAATAGAACAATTCAAATAGGATTTGTGAGCATTTTTTCTTTATATTTCATTGCTTTATTTGAAAATTTGTTGAAAAGAAGTTCAAAAACTTTTGATAATATATATATAAAAATAAATAAATAAATAAATAAAAATCAGTATATGATTTAAAGCAATTTTTGCCAAAAGTGACAAGAAAAATATATGTGTAATAATAATGATAAAAATAATAATAAATAGTGATAACAAACCATACTCAAATAAATTATATATATATATATATATATATACATACACACACACAAAATTAATAAATTGGATTATATTATGTTAAAAAATATATATAAGTTATACAAAATAAAATAAAAGCCTCTACTGAGCAAAATAAATAATTATCAAATACAAGCTAACAATATTTTTTGAGAAATTTTAAACTTTTACAAAAAAATCATAAAATTTAATTATAGAATAGAAACTACATTAGAAATGTGACAAAAGTAAAAGGAATAAACTTATATGGTATGATATTCTAGAGAAGCTTTTAGGATATATTAAAAGATGAAATTAGCTCAACGACCATATAAAGTATATGAATCCACAGTATTTATTCTTTTTGGAGAAAAAAAATCTTAAAATATGCACACAATATATTATATTTATAATATAAAAATGGTAACAATATCTAATATACTAGATATTATTCTTCAAAAAACACTGCAATAAAGAATGATCACAAGATTTATAAAAAATAGTCTTAGTATTTAGTGATGTTTTTGAAGGGTGGTGCCATTTTCTTTAAAGTTTTCAAATAATTCAAATAATATATATATATATATATATATATATATATAGTGAAAAAAGTCCTATATTTTTCAAGAAATAATTTTTTCATATTATTAGAATAAGATTTTTAATAATCATTCAACTTTTTTTATGCAATTTATCAAAAATATTATAAAATAAAAACCAATATGTGTATCCGTTCTTCAACAAGAAATAACTCTTTTGTTTCAATTAACTTATATTACCTAGTAAAACGAAGCAGTTTGACAAATATTCAATCAGTGCAATATCTGTTTTTTGGGGATTTCTTAAGAATACAATTGTCTTAAGACACAATATGTACTTAAATTTCTTATAAATTTTTTAATCTTTTTATATTATCATATAATCAAATGACCTATTGTCCATTGTATGTTTAAAATATTCAAAGATAGTATATTAAAATGTTAATTTTTAGTAGTGTAAGGTTAAACAAAGAATTTTACTAAAAATATAGTTATACTTTATTTTGTGATAATAATAATAATATATATATATATATATATATATATACATACATATAAGCATGTAGAAATGATGGATACAAATTTTATTGCATGTTTTAAATCAATAAACAACAAAACATGGAACGGATTTTGGCTTTACTTTTATAATTAAAAAAATTATAATATGTTAGACCCTCTGTAAACATTAGAAACATTACTCCTCTTCTTATTTCTTTTTTTCAAACATAAATAAAAATAATAAAAATAAAAATAAAAATAATAAAAATAAAAATAATAACCAAATAACAAGTTATTAATCAAACAAAGATCTTTGGCTCATGCACAAATGTAGAACATCCACAATGCTTTTTGTTTTCACTTACAAGATATAATGTGTATATTTATTTATTATATATTTTTAAAAACATGGCCCATTTGAAAGGTCATGGTTTAAAAAAATGATCAAAGTGTTGCACTTGGTAAAGAATATTAGTGCCCTAAATTCCTTAAGAACATGTTTACCAAATGGAAATAACAAAAGTTGTTTGGTCCTATTTATATGTCTATGATAACTAATTTTATAAAATATTTTTATAATGGATGTATAAGAGACCATTAAATGGATAAGATCTTTCACGTAAACAAATAATTAAAGCCAGTACCAAAAATTCTACGGGCATTAATAGAAGCATTCTAATCACTATTCCACTTACTCAATTAGCAAGTGGTTGAATGTAACATACTGTACATTGGTGACATACAATGAAAACAAATCACACCATACATAAATGATTCACCCAATTTATTCGATACATTAATATCAGTTTTTAAAATATGATGATCACCAATTTATTGGTATATTTAACTTGGTAGTTTGCAAAAAAAAAAAAAAAAAAAAAAAAAAAGAAGAATAGAAAAGAAAAAGTACCTCAATCACTCACACAATTTAAGGTAGACAATCAAATCTAGTGAAGAGACAATTGTACAAAAGCAAATCCAGAAATTGAGCTTGGTCACAATTATTTTTGTGTGTCAAGCCCAGGCTTCAATCCACATAAAAATTTAGATCATAAGGTGTACATAAGTTTACATTATTTCTTAAACGAATGAATATATATATATATATATATATATATGTTTACTTGCTATTTTTAAGATAATTGAAATTTAAACCTGCCATGGAATAAAATTAATTTTATCTGCTATGGGTGTTTATCAAAATCTTAACTTCGATAATTTTGAATGAGGCTCCGATTGAAGATTTTCATCCACGAACGCCGATATTCATCCTAATATCATTCATCCGCTGTGAGTATCATCCACTAAAGGCCTCGGATGAATGAACTCCTGGCCTCTTTCTCTGCACGTTCAGAAGTATTGAATGCAAAAATTGATTTCTAACACCAAATTTTAAAGGGCTTTTGCAGTTTCAGACATTTTCCATAAATGTCATATCAGAATGAATTTGATACTGGAACCAAGTCAAAAGGTATCCATCAAACTACAATAATAGCATCCATGGCAAACATAAGTGAGCCGTGTGGTTTGAATTTATTTTGTTATTTTTAGTGGAGAAAATTTTAATATCCTTACATGAAATTTTAAAAAATAAATTCATCTAACTTTGCTTCTATTGTAGATTTATATTGGATATATTTCGAACCCTTAACCTGTGGTTTTGGAGACCATTGTTCTACCATTGGAACTATTCTCCCAAAAAAAAAAGTGGTTCTTGGTTTATGGAATTTGCACCTATTTGTGTCTATTTAGTAATAAGTTTGCTAACATGATAATTTATTGCATGTGGAACATCATCAATTTTTCAGTCTATTTGAAGGTATAAAAATTGGGTGTTATTCATGTCACTATAGTTTTTGCTATTGCCACCACAACCCTTCATAGTCCGGCACATCCCATTTTTGTTTAATATTTTTTAAACTATTTAGTTTTTTTTCTTGTTCAATATCTTTCAAATCATTTGATTGAACATAGTATTTTTTTTTATTGAAATGAAAAAAAAAAAAAACTAAAAACTAAAAACTAAAGAAATATGTCAGATAAGTGGTGAGATTGTGGTAATAATAGAAAAATTTATGGTTGTATTAGCAATACTCTAAAAATTAATTTTTTTATATATTTGAATTTATATTTAAATGTTTTTTTTATGAGATTGGTGAATATATTATGAATATATTATAACTTCACTATATTATTTTATGAGATTTTTTATGATATATAACTTCACTATATTATGTTTTTTTTATCATGCTTGACCAATCTCAGAATATATTAACTTCACTATATTATGAATATATTATAACTTCATATATAACTTCACTATATTATGAGACTCTAGAGGGCTTGCCATTTCCACCGATATATGGAATCAATGCGTATTATACTATTTGCAAAGTGCCTCTAGGACATGAGTGCCCTGTTTATAATGTAATTCACCCTAATTAGAAATACACACTATTCAAGTTCATACACTAGTTCCGAAGCAGAGTGTAGCAAGAAAAATCTGCTAAACAAGTGCAGGTATTGGAATGAGCTAAATTTGAATGAATCATAGATGGTGATGGATGAAAAAGAGGTTCTCTCGATGCACATGGGGACCATTCAGAGGCTCCCCAACGCAAACTCAGGGAGTAAATGGAATCAAAGCGGGGAGCAGAGTTCCCCAAAATGCCACAAGGAAGCCTCCACGGGCCACACCCCCCGCAATTATGGCACGGTACCAGACCTGACCGGACGGGTCACCAAACCATCTCGCAACGGGTCCGCTGGTTAGGATCACCCGTCCCGTATCCACGTCATCAGAGGACCTCAATCGAGACCTGGGCTCGAGCCGAGACTTTCGAACAGCTTCGCATCTTTCTCGCTCTCTCTCTCTCGCCCCATCTCGCTTTGGCTGAATTTGTCGGAGCTTTTTCAGATCGCCGAAGCTTTTTTATTTCTTCATATCGACGTCGCATTTCCAGCACATTAATCTCCCCCCTGGACTGCGGCGATGCGTTCGGTGTTGCCATTCAAGGCCGAAGGGATTGTGGTGGGTGAGGGAACCATGTTTTACGAGTGATTTGCTCCTCAGGGGGTTGTTGGAGCGGATGTGAGCTGCATTCAGTTTGTTGGCTGATCGATGCGATGCGATGCGCGCCACGAGGTCGCGACCAGCTCGGATTCCGTCAGTTGCAGTAAGCACCAAGTCGTTGGCTGCAGCAGCTGCTCGTTAGAGCTGGGATGGCTTCGTCGGGTCGCACGGAGTGTGAGTGGACGGTGGTATGTCTGGGACGTAGTAGTGGACGTTTGCTGTATGGAGAAATCCGTTTCGTGAGATTTGTACGTAGATATCTGCAATGTAGAGGCGAATGAAGTTTCTGTTTTCTCTCTACTCATACGGTTAGTGATCAGTCATAGCATTGCTTCGTTGTACATTTCGCTTCACGTGTTCGTTTGTCAATTGCGTGCATTGCGAGTGTGTGTTTTAGTGGTGTAATACGTGTGAGGATCTCTTTGGTAAGGCAAACTGATTGGCTCGAATCTTCTGCTTTGCTTGTGCCGTGGAGCTCCACTTGTTTGTGTATACACTTACTTTGTAAGTCTGTGAATGTTTCGCAGAGACAGTGCCGAGGTTCTTCGTTTTGGTTTGAAAGAGAGCAAGCGCAGTGCCCTGTTGCAGCATTCGTGAGAACAGCTTGCCGAATTGTTGCTCTTTTAGTTTTTACTTCAACTACGAAGGCTAAGCTCTGTTGAGGTTAATCGTAAGTGGAATGAGCTACACAAGGATAGAATGTTGCTTTGAAGGCAGCATTGAGGAAACATGCAGTAAGAGTAATCTGGTCACGTGAGGTTTTGGAGTGATCATTTAATTGGTGCCTGAGCGTCACTTAAACTTCAACAGGAAAGGAGAAATGCTTCTGGAGAGCGCAAATAATTGGCGGTTAGTTTAGTAGAGCTTGGAAAGACATGTGCTGCATTAGAGCCCCTTTTTATATATTACCTTAGGTATGCGGCTTTTTTTACCCGCATTGGGGGGTTATTTGCGTGATTCTCATGATGAACTGAATACCTAGGTGAGGAGTTTGGCTCTTGTCGCTCTCACAGTGATTCATCTCCAGCCAGATTTTTTTCTCCTCTCCCTGAATCCTTTGATCAGCAGAGTTTGGATCAGAATGGAAGCGCTGGCGTTCTCCCTTATCGCATGCTTGCTAGTTGGAATTGCCTGTATGCCCTCAGTGATTGCCCAAGGTAATGTGCTTTTCACCTCGCGCAATTGATGACTTGTTGGAAGACGGGATGTTTTATAAATCACAGAAAACGTTCAATTTTGTAATTTTAAGGTTTTATATTCAAGTAATATCAATCTTTGTCGGAATTGCCAGAAAATTTTAGGCTTCTGAACTTACAGAGAAGAACATTGTGATGCATTGTAGCGTTTCATTATTGTATTGCAAGTATTTGATTCGTGTGGCGCTGAAATGACGTACTGTGATAAGGACCTTAGTTTTGTAGATTTGAGTCACATTGGAGCTGAAGGACTGTTAGGAAGTGTGAGGACATGAGGTTTGGCCTTCAACTCTAATTAAGAGAAATTGGAGAGTTTTAGAGCAAGACTTCGTTTTTCGAGAACTCTGAACCGCAGAGTTGTACTGTAGGACCTTGGGCTGTGCGCATCGCTTGTGGAGCAACCGTTGACACTTATGGTGCAAATGGATTTCTTTGGTCCAAGGATTGGGGCTACTCAGGAGGCCGTTCTGCCAACGTCACTGTGAATAACCACAAAGCATCTCAGCTTAATACGGTGCGGTACTTTCAGTTGTCAGGTGGTGGAGAGAACTGCTACAACATTACAGTTCCAGTTGGTCATTACCTGATCAGGTATTTCCGCCTTTGTTATGCTGAACCTTAATCCTTACTTGAGTAGACTATTACTTCGAGACTTGAGACTTCTTGCTGTCATTCCAATCTATTTGCCCGGGTGCGACACAGTCCTGATCGTTTAATGATCATCACTTCAATTTTGATTTTTAAAATTTTTTTCATTTCTCTTCGTTAAACGTCAATGAACACTTTTGGCACTTGCGATCGGAACCTAATGAAGTAGTACACTCTAACGTGCACAGATTATATTTCACTTTTGGACAAGAAGATAACGCCAGCCGTGAACCGCAATTTGATGTCTCTATAGAGGGCACCCTTGTCTATAGCTTGCTGCCAGGATGGAGCTCAGACGACAATAACTACCAAGATTCTTTGGCCTTCGTCAATGACGGAGCTGCTACTATATGCTTTCACAGCTCTGGGCACGGAAATCCAGCCGTAGCCTCTATTGAAGTGTTGCAGATCTTCAACCAGGCGTATAATAGAGGATTTAACGTCAGCCATGAGTTTATTATGCGGTCTGTGAAGAGAGTAAGTGCAGGAGCAGAGAAATCTGGGTTTGGATCGGACTTTCTAGCAGACCCATGGGGAGGCGACCGGTACTGGGAGAGTGACATCAGCCTCTTTCTTCCAGGGTCGGCTGTGAACCCCATTTCAACCAATTTAACCATAAACAATGCTGCAGTGTACCCAAATATATACCCTCAGGCCATTTTCCAAACGGCTACATCCGCCAACCCTGGTCAGAGCCTCTCTTATACTCTGCCTGTGGAGCCAAATTTAGAGTACTCCATTTGGTTCTACTTTGCAGAACTGGCCACGTTTGTGGATACAGGCGACCGGGTATTTGATGTTTTAGTTAACGAGCAGAAAGTGTTTGCTAATGTGGATATTATGGCATGGGCTCAAGGTGCTTTCAGCGCCCTGATTCTGAACACGACAGTTTTGGTCGAGGGGAAAACTCTGACAGTTACCTTCAATCCCATTATTGGAAATATTGCCGTCAATGCCTTCGAGGTGTATGCGCTCGTCCCTACCGAAGTTCAAACTTTGAATACTAATTGTAAGATTCCTCTTCTCTTTTTCTTTCTGAACAAACTAGCTTACCTCTGGACTTTCGTTAGATGAAGCTGGTTATCTCATCGCCGTTGTGTGAACGAGTCCGGACTCCAGGCTAATGCGTGCAAGTTGTTTCTTGCAGTGTGGGCAATACAAGAGTTGAAGCAATCGTTAAACGTGCCTGCCCGGTTGGGATGGAACGGAGACCCATGTGTGCCGCAATTGCACCCGTGGAATGGAGTGGACTGCAGGCGCAGTGCTGCCTCTGGTTTCTGGATGATCGAAGGCCTGTATGTTCCCCTTCCCCTCTCTTCCAACACATCAGGCAATTCGAATTTCCAATTTTATGCATTTGTATACTTAGAAAACGTTATTTTGTAGTTCGCAGTAGCTTTAATATGCTGTGTCTTCTCTTTCAAACATGTTACAGGTGTTTCTATGTCTCTTCTCACATGGGAATAAACGAGCGAGATTTTACCAGTGGATTGATAGCCTTACCGCTTTGTTATTGTTCCTTGTTTCAGGAATCTCGATTCTCAAGGACTACGAGGTGTTCTTGGGGAGGAAATTGGAGCCTTAACCGGACTCGAGCACCTGTATGTTCAGAAGACAAAATCCTTTTTTCATTGCTACATAAGTGCGAATTCAAAGCAAACTTGGAGGCACATCGATCGAGTATTTTGCTGACCGTCTAATTCATTGTGAAAATATGTGTAGGAACCTGAGTCACAACATGTTACAAGGGCTCATTCCTGTATCCATTGGCCAGCTGGAATCTCTTCTGACGTTGTATGTTCCAAAACACGAGGATATTAGATACATATGCCCCACTATGTGTACTTCCTGTCATTACTTCTTGCAATTGATTTTGCTAAATATCAGGCGCTAAACACAACCATACTGACCACGTTTACGAATTGTACAGAGATCTATCTTATAATCTAGTGAACGGCTCTATACCTTCAAGTCTTGGCAACCTCACTAAACTCCAAAAATTGTGAGTATCTCTTCACATTTAATGTGTTCATACCTCTGATATTGACTTAAACTCGTCATGTATTGATTTTTTGATAGTTGTGCTTGTAAGCTTTGTTTGAGTTCATCTTGCTTCTTGCAGGTTCTTGAACAACAACCTATTAAGTGGTGAAGTGCCTCACAGTCTCAGTGCTGGTGCTCTGCGAGGGGCTAATCTTAAGTAAGTAACATCTGTTCAGGTTTTCTGCTTTCGCGCACCCCCTAATCCACTTGCCGTTTTAGACTGGAAATTAAGATTTTCGATTCAGCTTGCTTAAGCAGGGTTGTCCTGTTGATTCTGTTGCTGAGCTGTATGAATGTTTTGCAGCATTGCCAACAACGAAGATCTATGTGGTGTTGGTATTAAACCATGTGGTCATCTGAAGGGAGGCACTAAAGCAGGCATTATCGTGGGAGTGTTGCTGGGTTCCCTTCTGGCTGCGTTAGCGATATACATATTCTATAAAAGAAGACAAAACATCGCCCGCGCCCAAAGGCTGCGTAAGCCTCTGCTCTGCCCATTTCTTGTCGATTTCGTGCCACATTAAAGTACTCATTTCCATTACAACATGAATTCACAAGATTCATGAGAAGCTGTTCGTGAAATATTCCTATTTTTTTCGGCGATTTTTATTCCCTGTTTGCCATGTTAAGTTGTTTTCTGGCATATTTAATGATAATAATCAGAACAGTGATGCTTTTTCTAACACTTATTTTCTGCAGCTCGAGATGCCCCTTACGCTAAAGCAAGGACGACGTTTGTAAGGGACGTTCAACTGGCCAGGACAGTCCTGACTGATCACTTTAGACCTGTGTACCGTGATCCAACAGTTGCGCCAGGCCAAACCAATCCATTACTGTGAATTTGGTCACTTGCTGTTAGAGGCCCTTGGCCAGTAGAATTTCACATTTGATTCAAGTAACTTGCATCTGAAGACCTCAGAACCCGCAATGATATATTTATCAGAATCACACATCGCTTCATTGAGGAGTCGTCTCTTACCTATGCAGCCTGTAAATGAATTGGTTGCTGCACAGATCGAGTACACGCAGATAGCTTAGGCTTCTCCGCTGAATGTATCAGTCGAAGAGTGTTCACCTTTAGCTCTTCTCCCTTACATGAACTTCACTTCGGTAGTCCACAACAGCTCTGGTTTAGCATTTGCTGGAGCGTTTGAGCAGGTGTGGCATACTGTTATGAGTGACCCACTTGGTTTCCACGCAAGGAGACTACTGCACTTACTGAACTTGTGTTCAATAAACAACACATTTTCGTGCACATCATTCGATAAGATTTGTTTTGTATAGTGTCACATTTCCTTGAAGATCATTAGATGCAGACAAGTGCATTGTACGCAGAACGCGGGCCTGTGGTCATAACGTCAGTTGATATCAAGATTTCATTAATCTGTTTGAGCATGCCTGAAAGATCTTAGCCGCAATTCCAAAGAGCAGGGCCCGAAATTACACATCCTGAAGTGACGGAACATGGCTTAAATTGTTCCAATACACTTCATGCGAACAAGTCCAATGTTTTGCTGCAAGCGCGGTGATACGAGGACCGCTGCAACACAGTTGCTCATATCTGCTGCATCCAGCAAGAACTTAATCACAGCTGCTTAAAATGCTTGTCACATGGACGAAATGCTCGGACCCAAGTCATGCCTTTACTGGGTTGATGGAACTCACCGTTACCACAAATGACACTCTACACCTCGGTTGGCAACAATCTCAAAATTGCCCAACTCATGTGCATATCAATTAATAAATCATGTGATCGCTGGCAATCTTAACAGCATCTTAAAGCATAAGATAGGGGCACTATGATTAAGAAAAACACATGATAACAGTACAGCCTAGCTAATCTAATTTCTTGAAGCAAGCATGGTGAGGGAGAGCAGGCTTGCTACACCCAGAAGCCATAAGTACGCATACCATTGCAAGTTTGGACTCGCATTAATCTCATATATATATATATAGAGAGAGACATACAGACAGTCGTCTATTGAAGCTTGCGTTCCTATGTATATTAGTAAAAATCTATCTCGTGAGAATGTCATACTCTACCTTGTGAGTCAGACAACTACCACCAACAACACTTGACAACATTATCTCCCAAGATGAGTCCATTCAATCAAGGGGACGATCGGCCGTTATCGATTAGTTCCGAATAGAAGTTCTCTCGGTCTTCTCAGCAAGATAAGATAACATTTCGTCTTCATCAAGATCTTCATCATCGTCGCTAAAATCAATATCCTCATCGTCATCAATGTCCTCCTCATCCTCTTCCGCGACCTTCCCTCCCTTCATCTCAAACCACTGCCGGCCTGTGAGCTTCTTCTCCTTGGAAGCCATAAGGACAGACTCTGGCATCAATTTGGCTCTCTCAAGGGCAATCTCAGCTTCATACCTATCTCTCCACGCTACGAAACTATCCACTGTCACGAGATCTCCGTGTGGCACAATCACTTCCTCCTTCTCCACATCATCCTCTTCCTCTTCTACAACATCCTCTTGGCCATATTTTTCCCGCAACCACTCCTTGGCCGAAGTTGCTAAAGTGTAAATCATCGCCATTCCCAGATTTTCTTGCACTTCATCCTGCAGCTTCTGCTGCAACTCCTTAATGTCTGCATCCTTGATTCCCTGCAAACTCCGCACCTTGAGCAAGGGTGGCTCATCTGGGTACTTGGGAGTGTGGGCGAAATTGACCGCTAATCGCACGGGTATGTCAGTCGGCTCATCTTCATCATCGTCCATGGGCGAAACCCTAATCTGGAAACAACGTGCGTCTGTGACTAACCCGCACTCCGCGCTCGTAACCTCCTGCATGTCGTCCATTAAAATCGCCTGCAGTGCCTCTATCTCCATCTCCTGCTCTGCTTCGTGGTCTGTCATCTTGTCCTCCCTGCCCAGATCCTACACCTACCCAAGATTGGTTACAAATAGATTCCTCGTTTCTCAACCAAATCCTTTACCAACCCAAAATCTCAACCTTCAGTCTGCACACAACGCAGGTTTCCACAAATGCCTAGACCCCCACTTCCTCACCAACGACATTGCTCAATTCAATACATCAAGCTTCGACGGCTCGCTCAATTCCCAACTCCAAGTGTAACCAAAAATGAACTCCAAGCATAACCGTTCTCTGTTACTGCAATCGTCGGGGGCGAATCGGACGGAGAAGATGGATGTTGTGTTTCTATCACCATGTCAGACCTATAAACGTGGCATAGTGACCCCCACAGCGAAGATTGGCAGAACAGGTCCCAACCCACTAAAAGCCCACACCATCGTAGGGGTATCCCATTTTATTTTTGGAAAAAATTATTCTCGATTGTGTTCCCAGACCTCAACCCAGATTCGGAGGTGTCTCGCAGGAAGTCGGGGCAGATTTTTCTCATCCACCTTTGTCTGGAAGAATTTGTCGCAATTCGCAATGGTGTTTTTCGAACACATTCGAAGATTCCTTCCACTGCTCACAACAGCAAGACGATGTCTGTAGCAAATTGTGCCGATCATATCCCGTAAGCATGATTTATTTCGTTTTGTACTGGTATTGTATTAGTTTAGCTCTATTGAGAATTTTTATATCCAGAGAATCCACCTCAGTAATATGAAAATAACAATTCATAGCTCTCCACGAATAATTCACGGCAGTTTGGTGATAGGTGGGAGCTTTTTTCTGCTTTTGATTTTTATAAAAAATTTAAAAAATACTTGTTAATGAACTTTATCGTTGTTCTTCCTGATGAGTAGTTAGCGTGATCAAGTTGCTTTGTTACTATCTTTGCTTAGTTTGGGTACCTGTATCTCAGATCTGCAGAATTCGTTGTGCTGAAGGAGGATTATTTGGAAGGTATGCGGAGTGCGATGCGTGGTGGAGCATTAGTTTCAATCTTTTCTTGTGTACGAGACTTTTACCGTTACTCTTCCCATAGTTTCCTTCTTTGTCTACCTCTGTGTTGTTTTCAAATGCTGTTATACGCGATGATGAGGTTCTATTTTAGTGTTGGGGGTTTGTTTTAGGTTTCCGTTCATGATTTGATCATGCCGATTTACTGTAAAGTTAATATTTTGATGTTAATCTCCTCTAACTTTGTTTTGTTTTGTGTTGTTTTTGCAAGGTTTGTTATGTTTCTTTTCTTTTCTTTTCGTTTGCAGTACCTTTTATAGATAGAATTGTACAATTCAATTGCCCCTTGTCGTTTCAGTATTTTCAGGTTAACCTCTAGATTGTTGAACGGTTTTGAATTTTGAATCGAAAGATGTACAGTAAATATTTTAGAAGAGCTTTGCAGATTGAGAGGACGGTATTTGTTTTCTGCATGCTGAGAATAAATGGTTGCTCCAAGTCATGGGGATTGACTAGCCAGGGTCGATTGTGTGATTGTACAGAGGTGCTATGCCAGACCAGGCGATTCTCCCACCTTGCACCTTTTTGAGAGTTGGCCAGGTAGATACACGTATGCTGTATTAGAGAAATGGTATCGAATATGTACTGTCTGAACAAAACTTTATGCGAGTTAGCTGCTTGTATCTGCATGTTATCGATGGTCTTTAGTTTTCAACCAAGTAATCCCGTCTCTAGATTTTTATGTGTGGTGATACTTGCTTGGAAACAAGAGATTTCTATGTGATGATACTTCTAGGCTAGAATCATGTGTGATGATCGAGTACACCATGCTTGGATCACAGTTGTCTTCTGATGTCATCAATCTAATTCCCAGAGACGGCAGAATTACCGCATGATTTCATAGTGCACTATTGCTTCTGTTCAGTCATTTGCAGGATCACAGAATGTGTCAAACATTCAAAAAGATGAAGCCTGGGAAGTAAATGTGAGATTGCAAGGAGTTGACATGCAAAAAGGCTCTCAACGTGCCTGCTGCCGAGACTCCGGTATGCTTGAATCCCACCTGCATTGGAACTTTTATGATAGCCTTTTTTGTTCGTAACTTAGAAATGTTCTTTCAAGTTACTCTGAAACTCCTATTTACTTTTGAGGATTCTGTTGCCGCTTCTGATTTGGTTCAACTTTTTATGGTTACTTGCTACTCTTGAGTCTAGTTCCTAAACCCACCTCCGAATTAGATTAGAATTAGAATTTAGTTTGGCCTTCCCTATTGTCAGACTATGTTTCATGTGTACCCTGAAGCTTGATTCTAATGTCCTTCAATGTTTTAGAAACAAGTCTATACTTTACAATAATTATTACTCCTTTTATTCTCTGTTGCTCGTAAATTCCTAACTTTCATTGTGTCATTAAAGGCCTTCATTGAGTCATAACCATACAAATCTTATACTTTTAGCATGTTCTTGAAACTTGAAAATTTTGAGCTCACTCCTTGATTTCTCAATAAAATCTTAATTTGTTGAAGGTTCTTGTTTTTCTGTTTCAAGGTCAAAATTTGACCTTGTCTCACAAATGGTCTTTTTCCAAGTATCAATTTTACTATTTTAATGATAAAGTTGCAATAGCCTACCCTTAACTTTGTCTTAGAAGTAATTGCATTATTTAACTATCTATTTTACTTTTTTTCAATCCAAATATGGCCCTGCCAAGGTGGTTGAAGTCTTCTTAATACAATATGCGGTATAAAACATAAATTTTGCAGCTAAGCTCAATTTGTTAAACTTGTATTTGAGTTCTTTCCTCATATTTTAGATCTTCACCATTTTTTTCACTGACTAGATGTATTACTATACAACAACACTTTATAAGTTTTAATCTATTATGATGGTATTGACTACATTATAAATAGTTCTATCTAATAATCCAATTTTAAAATATCTTATGACTTTTAAAGCTATGCCTTATAATAAATGAAATTGTCTAAATTTTAAACTAATTATATTAATTAAACTTTTATATTCATAAAAAAATTAAAACTTAAAAAAACAAATAAATGTAATGTATTTTATTTTATGCTATGCATACTTGTAAAATCAAACTTTATCAGATTTTATTATAGAAATAATTTCAATATATAATTGATATAAGTTCAATCAAATTTTATTTCTAAAATCTAATATGATTTGAGAGTTGGATTCATATAATACTTCATCCAATACAAAATAAAATTCAAACAGCAGTAGACCATTGCACTTGTAGCATGATATTTAAAGAGAAGATAATTTTTTAGTAAATCTATGTAGAATAACGTCGAAAAAGGAAAAATATACAATTGAGAATAAATAAGAATAAAATTATTATTATTTTATTTTCTTTTTTTATTTTCTTTTTTTTTTCAGTGCTCTATTTCACTTTGAGTTTTTTTTTTTTTTTTTTTTTTTTTTTTTTTTTTTAAATTTTCTACGTCCTCTTTGTGTAAACAAAAAATATATACACAAATATAAAGTTTTAATTTCAAATGTCTTCCTACAATGATGCTATTTAAGCACTCATTGCTATTCAAAGACGCTTCTAGAGAAATAGATTCCATAAAAATAATATTATGGAATAAATTTTTAAAATAAAATAACCTTCGACCCATTGCGATATGCCGAAGTTGAGCTCCGTCACAGCCAAAGGGTTAAAGATTTGAAATGTGGGGAGACGCATGATGGATGAAAGGGTTGGAGATGAATGAAATATGGATGACCTGCATTGCGAGGGAGGTTTTAACAGGAGCGCGGCCTATCTGTTTCGCACTGGCGGTCTTCACCTCGGCCGCAGCAACTGTTTATGAATTCTGTTCGAGCCTTTGTCAGTCACACACATTTTGCAAATTGTATTGCTCTAAACAATGAAAGTCTTACAGCGTTTGCGGTATTAAGGACGATAGAGCTTGTGGCATTTGAAACGAAGGCGATTGAGTTTGTTCTTGGCTAGTAGAACAGGGCGATTTGATCCAATAAACGGGAGCACAACTACCTGGAGCTAGGTAACTTCCTCGTGATTAAAACGGTTTTTGATTTCTATTTTGTGATTTTCGTTGTTCGAGTGATGCAAGCTGATAGCGGCTGCGCAAGCATCACATTTCCGAAAACACTAACCTAAGTTGTTTTTTCGATTTTTATGAAGTGTGCTGGGAGGGTACAGCGGAGGTCGAAGTAGTGAAGTTTTGAAGAATTTCGAGAGGAAGATATGGAAAAAGAGGAGCAGGCGAGAGTAAGGGCCACTGTGGAAGAAATACTTGCGGAAGTAAACATAGAGGAAGTGTCCGCGAAGCAAGTCCGTGACATGGCTGCTCAAAGGACTGGCCTCGATCTCTCAAGCCGTGAGGGCAAGAAGTTTGTGTCGAGTGTGATTAAGAAGGCTTTAGATTCTGCGGCCGACGCTTCATATGCTGAAGCAGGTGCTCCAAATCCGAAGGTACCAGTCGAAAGGGAAGAGCCTGAAGTTGAAGAAGATTCTAGGGACAGATGTAGTAAGAAGGTGAGAATTTACCTCCTGTGTGTTCAATTCTGCTCGAGGTTAGGACCACAGGGTGCTGCATGTTCTCAGATTTCAAGTGGTTGCTGGTAGAGACCATGTCATGTGAGAACCATTTCACTTGATTGTTGTTGTATCGGAGATTATGTAAGCAATCTGCACATACTTTTGATACTGGTGCTTTTAGAATGTACGTATGTTTACTTTCCACATAATCATGCGTTTGGATCGGCCACCTTCTACAGCAGTAAGACATTTAGTACGTAGCTATCTCGTAGTTGTCGTTGCCATTGCTTTTGAAAGCCGTGTAGGATCTTTTATTTTGCAATGTGTTGCGTAGAGGAAGTAGAAGATGGCTCAATCTGCTCGTCAATTTTCGTTTTATTCAGATGAAAGTCTCAGAAGATGTAAAGGAGGACGAAGACATTCATGACCAAGTGTACGAGGAAGATGCGGAGGAAGCATCTAGAGAAGGAGATAAACCAATTTATGAAAAGGATGAGGAGGGCAATATCATCATATGCGAGGTATATATTATTCATAATCTTTTATTTTCGTTCATTGATTTCCGAGGTCGTAGCATGTCGTCCACAACGCAAAGTACTGATAAGGAGATAGAACCTGCATGTATTAATTTGTGAGGCGTTCAAACTCAAATTAGATTTGTAATTCTTGATTGACCTCATTAAGTTCAACATTAGGAGGTATGTGTTTTGTGCGGATAAAACTTATAGTTCGACGGTTGCCATTCTGCACCATGTTGATTAGTCTGTTGGCACGTACAGCGTAGACACATTGGACGAACACTTCAATTATGTGGTCTTTCCACTCGGCTTAGATGATACTGTCGTAGCAGTGATTTTCTTAGAAGGAACTGTAGTTTCTGTCGTTGGCTATCGAATTGACAGTGAAGTGGTTATGCAGTTATCAGCGAAGCGGAAGGTTGTCGTTAGTCAGTTTAGGGGCAAAACTCTAATTTCGGTGCGAGAATATTATGAGAGGGATGGAAAAGTCTTGCCGTCTGCTAAAGGTCTGATCCTCTTCACAACTCCACCCCAACTTGTCGCAACTCGAAAGTGCTCTATTCCGAATTGTGTTCCGTTTCTATTACAATTTTGTCTTTTACTTTTGTAATTTGAACACGTATGTTTGTTCATGCGAATAATCGTCCATTCTTATCTACAATGATTTCACCTACGATTGTGGTCTATGACACCAGGGATAAGCCTTACGGCAGAGCAGTTCCAGGTTTTGGCAAAATCGGCCAAAGACGTAGAAGCTGCTATCTCTTCCCTTCAGTAATATTACAGTTCCCTCCAATTTTCAATCAGCATATAGATGCTCAATTCCGGGCACACAGTGCATGAAACTTAAATATTGTCCTGCATGGCATTCGGCTTGTTCTTAACAGAGAGTCTGAATGGAGATGCTGTAATCATTTTAGTTAGCACTGTGCATCGCTGCCCTTCGAATTTCGGCCACATTCACAACTCGAATAGCGCAGTTGACAGAGCAGTAGAAAGGGGCTTGGGAAGAGGTGGCGTGGTGGGTTCGGAACCATCATGAATGCTGGGTACTGATTCCCATGAGTTGCATTTCTTACCTTGCAACTTAAATTATACATCCAGGTTGACAGATAATTTTAATTCATGTCGTCCAGAGGCTTGTTGCAGGAATATATACAGCTGAAGCCTTCATCTTTTACAAGAAAACTGTTGTGTAACGTGAGACTTACCACGCATTCATATCAGCAAATCGAAACCACCATGCATGTCAGTTTGATTGAAAAATCCCCTAAGGGAGAGACGTATACATCTAAATTGATGCTCAAGTGAGCAGATTAAACCCCTGAGCATCGAAACCCTTAACGAATTTAGATATATTGACGATAATATATGCTCAAGGGACCAAGTGCTCACTACATTCTCGAGATACTTGGACGTTGGTGGGGTAAGAGTCACATGAACGCTCAAGTGAGCAGTTTACCTGCGCGAAACCTAACCTAAGTATTATTTACGCTTATCTGTCAATGCATGTTCTCTAGTCAGCTCTTGAACCCTTGAGCATGCTGTGCAGTAATCACCAGACAATTGTAGGCAAAGAAATGTCACATCTGAACAGCTATGGTGAGCTTTCTTACACGCACTGAAGATAGCTGTGGTAATTGTGGTAGCTATGGGGTGGACATGGAATAATGCTAGGATCCTCACCACTATGATTGGGAACTGTTTCAAAGATTTTGTCCCCAACAACAAAAAGGTTTTGAGTCTTGATTAATCACTGAATAATACTGTCAGGGTGATATTTTGTACTAAAAGTTTGTGTGGTCATTATGACTTGTATGCCGTTACAAGTGCCATTAGCGATGAGACACACATGATTAAATTGGGTCACGCTTAAGTTGATTAGAATTCCAACTAAATGCTTGTTGAATCAGCTATTTGGTGTTAAGTTTACTACTCATGAACTTGTGGTTTAAATGAAGAAGAATGTTATATAGACCCATATTTTTACTAAATAGACTCATTTTGGATGAAGAATATAGTAATCACAATGAATATGGTTGGTTTTTATTGGTTGCAGATCTAATTGTGGAGAGATAAATCTAGAGGTCATTTTTTTGTTCATGATAGGTTGGTCAATTTAATAAAAACTTGTCTATTTATCATTCTCCTATATGAAGGTTATTATAATCTTGTAGTTTGAATGAAGCAATAAAAGAAGATATAATGTATCTTAAATTAATGCTTATACCTATAATGCAATTAATCAAACCATAAAAGTACATATTATGATTGTATATTGTTATTATTATCATAATTTTTTTTTTAAAGGCCTATAATAAATTTTGAGAATTGTTAAGTTTACATTTTTTGATATGGCTACACCCCACATAACCTCTACACAACTTAAATTGGCTTAAAAAGTGTGCTTTTTATACTTAGGATATATTTAGTAGCCCAATGTTGACCCAATAACAAAAGAAAAAGGAAAAGAAAAGGTAGCCAAATATACCAAAAAAAATAAATTTGAATTAAAGATTTTTTGAGGCAAATATTTTATTTTTTAAAAGAACAACTCGAGATATATTTTTTTCCATAAAATATTCAGTCTCTCTCTTGACCACCATTCTTTCTTAAAGCAAAGAAAGTAAACAATGCACACAAAAAAAAGATGCATATTGAAACTTATTTTTTAAGACATTTTCTAAATCAATCATCTACATATGATTTATTTACAAAGCTATTGTATTCTTGTTTACAAGTCAAAATAATTATTATTGATGTTATTGAATGATTCATTTTTTTAAAAAAAAAATACCTTCTTTTATGCACATATTTTTGTGTTTTTATTATTTTATTTTATTCTATTTCTTTCATGTTCTCAATATGAAGCTCTTTACAATATTTTTTTAAAAAAAGAACTTAATTTATAAACATCAAAATTTATAATAATTTTAATTTTTTTGATATAATGATATTGTGTTATTTTAGATTTTTTTTGGAATTAAATATATATATATATATATATATATATATATATATATATATATATATATATATATATATTTATATAACTACATATAAATGCTTAGTTACCTTTCAATATATATAAATGTGTTTATATATATATCTATCTATCTATATATATATATATATATATATATACAGTCTTTTAGTGATACGAGTACAATAAATGGTTTTATTTACATATTTTAAAAAATAAAAAATAAATTGATTTATAATAAATTAAAAAAATAAAAAATAAAAATATCTAATAGAATATTTAAAATGGTAGATAATAAAAAATTTGTAAAGAGAATTTAACAATTAATTCAATTAAAAACCAAATGCAAAATGTTGTAAGTTGGTTTTTAATTGAATTAAATAAAATATGATAGAAAATATTTAAATACTAATATAAATTTAAACTTAAAAATAAAATTACTTGATATTTACATAATATGTTATGTGTTGATGTAAATGTATGCTATAAAAAATATTGAAGCAAAGCCAGGAATTCCAATAAGTATATATATGTATATATATAAATTTATATAAATCGATTTATATATATATATATATATATATATATATAAAACATCTGCATATATTTAAGTATTAAAAATTATTTTAAATATTTCTACAAATTTTATTAAATTGTATTACAAATATGTCTATTTTTATTTTTGATAATATTTTTTAAAAAATTTAATGATTAGTAAAGACAATTGAAAACATATTCTACAGACATAGACTTTTTAGTAACTATCACAATATTAAAAAAATACCTTTAGAATTTACAATCTACCATACAAGCATATAGTTTAGTGTTTTACTAATGAAAGAGATTTTAATAAATGTCAATTATCTTTTTCCTTCAAAAGAAATTGATGAGAAAATTAAAAGTAAATTAATAAATTTGGTTTTTTTTATGAATTTTATATGTTGATATTGATATAAGTTGTGGTTTGAGGTTGCATTTCAATTAAAAACCAACTTACAACATTTTGTATTTGATTTCAATGACATGAAAATCATCTATTTTTATTTTATTTTATCAGCATTCAAATTTACTAAAATAATTAGATATTATTTTTATCCACTTATTTTTTTGATAAATATTTTAATAAATATTTTTAATAATATTTATTAATTAAAAAATACATATTTAAAATTTTATACAAAATATTAAATCCTTCATATTTTTGATTTAATTTTTTAATTTTTTGAAGATATTAAAATATATTACAAAATAATTTATCTAAATTCTAAATTGTAGAGGTTTTCAGTTTATTATATTTAATTAAAATTTAATCTTTAATACATCTTTTTAAAACTCTTCAAACTAATATTTTTTTTATAATATTTTTGAAATTATAGTGAAATTATTATAATTTCTTTTAGAATATCTACCACTATTGTTGTTCTATCATTCTCAATCTGAAACAACATTTTGTATTTAATTTTAAAAAAAATCATCGTAATAAAAATTTGAAAGAAATTTTATGAATTTTTTAAATATCTTAAGGATTTATTAATTACAATGTCATAATTTTCATAAAAGTACTTCAAAAAATATAATTTAAAGTATTTTAGTATAGCACTATATTTTTATATTTTATTGGTATTAATTGTAATGATTCAAGTCACTATAATGGTCTTGAAGTTTAACAATATTGTCACACATATATTCTTCCTTTGTACAAATTGCACAAACAATTTATTGCAAAAGAATTTTTTAAAACTTTTTTGATTTCTTACAAATTATAAACTTCAATTGAAAAAAAATAATAATCAAACTTGTAGTTAGAAAAAGATCATAGAAAAATAAATATTTTAGTTATCAAAGTAGAATATATGTCAATATATATATTGGCATCAAAATGGGATTTATCTAATGCATTAATAAAGTGTAATAGTACAACCAACATTTTGATATTTAATACTAAGGCAAGTGGTGTTAAGAGTTTTGAGTGAAGTTTCTTTTGTTACTTTTTGATTTTTATATACTTTTACATATTATCAATTTATATAATGATATTCTAAAGATTCATTTTATTGCCTTTTCTACTCTAGTTCCTATTATTGGTTTTATTATTAAAGATTTGTCCTATTGCATAGGTAGAGTAGTCTTTTGTTTGAGATAAATTTTTAATTTTTTCTTTATTCATGTCTAACTATTTTTTCTATCAAAATGAAGGATTTTAGACAAGACCTCTATCTATAAAAAATTAATCTTTGTGGGTTCTAAGAAATGAAACCATTTGTTCTCTTTAATCCCTTTACATTGTATGAGTTAGAAAATAATGAAAGGCAACTGAATTCTTTCCTAAGTATATATGCCAATTTAATCTTAGGCTTTGGATAAAGTCATATTGTATTGAAGGAAGATCTTCCAAGATCTAAAAAAATGCTAATGTCAAAAAAGTCTATATGTATCTAATGTTATTAAGAGTTTAGTATAAAGGTTTTGCTTCCTTATCAGTAAGTTGTTGTATGAGATATCCAGAAAGGTTTTTGATTCACTGAAGATCTTTTAAATGAAGAGAAGCAGCTTCATGGGAATCCAAGTGAGTCAATGAGAGAGAACTTTGAATTTCTTTGGTGGGAATTTTGGATCTCATCAAAGAAATCTATTCTAAATCTTATAAAACAATACTGGAGACCTAAGACATAAGTACCAATGCATGTGAAACTAAACTCTATAAATTTTATTCTAAAATTTTGACTTTTTACTCTCTTTATGATTATAAGTAAGTGACCAAGCACAATATAGAAGCCATTATTTGATAATAATTGGTATAATATGCATCATTCTAAATTTGACAAATTGTTGAATGTTGGCATGGCCATGTTGTGAAGCTCCTACAATCTATTTGGTAAAAAATACTTTAGTGGTCTATTTTGGGTCAATTATACCTATGTGACCTTTAAGTAGATCTTTGCAATGTGTCAACCATGCTACTTTAGAGAAAATTAAGGACAAGGTATTATTCCATATGAAATTTTTAACCAAATTTTTTATTTTTCACATTGCTTTTAAGAAGCCCACTCATATGGCAAGAAAGAAATACAAAGAAGATAGCTGAAATTTTTTTTACAATAATAATCCAACCAACTACATTGATCTTAGTAGAATACCAATATACCAAATTGTGCATCATCCTGTCAATTAAAAAATTAATCTACATCTTTAATTTGGAGAGAAGTCAAAACTTGATCAAGTGTGTCATAACTTGATGTTATTTGGAGAAGCCCAAGCCCAATCAAAAGAATAAAATATTTCAAATTATTTCTTTATTTTTTTGAATTAAAAAAAATTTATACCAACAGCAAACATTATTTAATATTCTGAGTAGAAAAGATACATAAATCCATTATAAATTAGACATTCAAATTGAAACAAAATTTGAAATTACTCACACTAAAATCATATTCTTGTGGTGTTAACACCACAAGGATCTGCAAAGAAAGATAGTATCGACAATGAACAAACACATTGTCGTAATTATAATACTGACTGTGCCTTATTAACAAAAGTTAACCAAACCATGCAAAAAGTCCCTAAGTCTTCTAAATCCATTCTCCCGGAAATGTATAAAAGTATTTCACCTAAACCACGTTACTCCTCTACCACCTTACATAAGCTTTTCGGAAATGTCAAAATTAAAAGAAGGTGATATATTCTCATGACCTCGATCTCTCATTTTGGTAACTCAGCCATTCAGTGGGAATTCAGCTACCTTTACCCATGAATCACACGAATCATCACTCGCATCTGTGAAGTAAAGAGTGAGGTGGGTGATATTAAACTCCTTGCCAACCAAGTCTTTCTCATATTCTGCTGCCACTTTTGCACATAATGCATCCACTTCTTCGTCTGTCATGCGGTTATACAGCAGACTTAAATGGGGCTTGTACTCTGGAACACGTAAAAATGGCTTGATATGTTAATAACTGGCATGCAACAGAGAGAACTACAATGGAAAACCAGCAGATTGCGCAAGACAGGCTTCTAATTAACCAACACATCAGCTGCAACATGGCTATTAGCGAACCTATCTGATAACAGCATTACAGTAAATTACATGGATGATGAACAGTGTAGCTGCTACCACATTGGAGCAACCGAAGCAAAGTTTGAAGCACTAGTTCCTTGACGTTATGGTTTTATATAAAAGTCCAGTCCACAAGCATCCACAACTATACATCTGCTCTTGCAGCCTTGATGTGGTAAGGCCTATCATTTTATCCAAATGAAACAGGATGTTGAGAAACAGTAAGAATCTATTTTGAAATTGACCTCGAGGGAAAATTCACATTTGGAATATAAGCCCGGAAGTAATCATCTTCGCGTACAGGCGCACAACAGGCAGACGCGCAAGCATGAGTACGTGCCGCGTGGATCTCTAGAATATGTGATAGACAATAGACACGAAAGCGACAAGATGAATTAGAAATTGTACGTAAGAATACTCACTTTGTCTAATCTCTTGGATGCTGTTCTCCTCACTGATCAGCTTGAAACAGCGCAACGCTCGTACATGTGTATTGACCACCTACAAAACAAAATCATCACAACCAGCTCAAAACTAAGCATTTTTGAAAGCATCAGCAAAAGATGCATCAATGATCAGTTTCACAATTGCGAAATTAGAGTCTGCTTGCAAGCTTAAAATCTACAATAATTGAAGCTGCAATCAATGATCTAGGTCAGAGGAAGAGATCGCAATACCTCATCAGTCTTATCCATAAGCAAGAAAACGCACTGGTGGTAGGAGTTTCCTTTATCCACTTTCACAACCTTGAGCGTGAGGGGCGGGGTGGATTCACAGAGCGCTTTAAGGTTGTTAACAGCGTCTTCTTGCGTACTGAAAGGCTGGACCATAATAGTTACATGAGGGGGAAACACTGGACCATTATGCTGCTCCCTCAGCAGCGTCATAATTGAATGCAAGTCTTCGTCATGGTGTGGAATTACAGCCCACACAGAGTATGAACCTGATTCCGAATTCTCTTGGCAATCCGCCATGACGATTAACCCCTCTTTTGTGGTGCAGTTGGTCTACTTAATATTGAAAGAACGGTAAAACACACCTTTGCATCCACTCTCCCTAAGAATACTATGTCCGGGTACCCAAATTTCTGCTGTGGAAGTTCCTACAAAACTATCAGCTAGATTTGAATCATTGAGCCCGTGACCTAGCTTTCAAAGTTACCCATGTAAATCAGAAGCAGAATTCTCGATTAAAATCTACATGACAGAAATTTAGCTCCCTTTTCACTACATTCCCATGTCCGCCATCTGCGATAACGCGAACGCTTAGTCCTCGAGCAAAGAGTTCAATTAGCGACAAACTGACGCCAATGCACGCAAAAGAGAAGGACGCACTAGTTCTGCAAGCAAAGGGATCGAGCAAACCCGTCTTCGATCCACACAATCGTCACCACAGCTACATTACTCGAGAACCCACTTGGGCGTTTCTTAGGAACAGAGACTGGGGACTGAAATTAGCTCAGCATGGACTGAAACCCACAAATCTGCCACCCGAAATCATTGCCCAAGCTCGGCGTACCGCGAGACGACAAGTGAAGCAGCAGTAAGAGATCATGCACACGCGGCCAAAGGGGAATTATCGGAAATGCATTAGAAATTTTTCAATCTGCCTATACGAAATGGTTCCGTGGATGGAAGATCGACAGTCTTCCATCGACGAGATTTCCTTTGCAACAAGCAGACGATTCCCGCAACCACGACGACGAGGCAGAGCAGCATCTCGGCGAGAGCTATGGATACATGTGTTTGCATGGCTCGCTTTGACTGATCCGACGTGGCAGAGTGTTGGATGAGTTGGCAGCTACGAGGCCCATCAACGACCCTCTGGTTTCGGGAGGGGTAATAGGTCCCGCGTGGTTTAAGAGTTATTGTGGTGTGAACGCGCTCGTCTGGGTTTAAATGGGAGAGTTCTGACCTCATGTTTGTGCCGTTGGATTTGAGTTCATCTTCGTGGAAACAAAAGTAAATAAAAGAATGGAAAGTAATAAAATAAAATGAACCTATAATAAATATTATATTCTAGGATCAATTTCTTGTTTATTCTTTTCTTCCTTTTCCATTTTTATTTTTGGTTTCATTCTGCTGTAATTGTTAGTAGTGAGCTTCAAAGAAGAAGATATATATATATATATATATATATATATTTTCTTTTTTTTAAATAAATAATTATTTAACTAATTAATCAGAACCAAATTTAATAAATCTCAGTAAACAAAGAAATGAAGAACCATTTTATTGGCTATATTTCATTCAATTTTTTTCTTTCTGCTGATAGGAATTCATAGTTGCATATTTTGCACCTAAAATTTTATTAAAATTTTGTAGGAAATTATAGGAAAAACTTGTATTATTACTTAAAAAATCAAATGCAAAATCAAACACATATAAACAAACATGTATAAAATAAGATTGTTTAATTAATGATTCAATACAATATGTGTATAATTGCATTTTTTTTAAAAAATTATGCATAAATATTGCTAAGCATCTTTAAATTGTTAAAAAATTATCTTAGCTGTTCACAAAATAGGGTGCTGATAATATTGTAATGATATTATCTATGCTATCCATTTGTACCTAACTTGGAGCCATTCTAAAATGGCAAACAAATCTCATGAGCTATATTTTTATTAAATGTACAAATATAGATATCTTTTCAAAAAAATTCCATGTGATTATTCAATTGATCTTTAAGAAGGAGCTCAATCACTATTTGAACCAATCTATAGCTTATTACAAAATAAGTTGGGTGCACTCAAGGAATACATTGAAAATGACTTGACTAAAAACTTCAAATATCATTTTAAATTTCTAATAAGAGTTCCTATCTTATTTGTAAAGAAGAAAGATGGATCTTTAAACATGTGTGTAGACTATCAATGACTCAACAAAATCATGATTAAAAATAGATATCCTTTATCTTTGCTTTTCAAACTTTTTGATCAACTCAATCAAATGAAGATTTATACAAAAATAGATCAATACGAAGCATACATCTTGGTATGCATCAAAAAAGGAGATGAATGTAAAACTATATTTCAAATCAAGTATGGACATTTTGAATATGATGTCATATCTTTTGGACTCACAAATGCACCAATTTCTTTTCAACATGTGATGAATGATATTTTTTCAGAGTATCTTAATGATTTTATTATTTGTTATCTAAATGATTTCTTAATCTATTCTCAGAATATAAAAAAATATGAACTTTGTGTTTTTTATATATTACAAAAATTTAGAGATGTAAGACTATATGCTAAGATTAAAAAGAATATATTTTATACTATTTAAGTTGACTTTTTAGAATACATTATTTCATATGATAGCCTTATGATAGATCCTAAAAAGGTCCAAACTATTATAGATTAGAAGGTTCTAAAAGTAGTGAGAGATGCTAATTTCTTTAAAAAAAAAATTGATAATTAATATTAGATTTTCATCACAAACTTTTCTTGAGTTTAAGCTCTCGTTACATGCTTGATATGTAAAGACAAACTTGAATTGAACAAAGAAGCTGAAGTATCTTTTAAAGCCTTCAAGACAACATTTATATCTATACTAATCTTATATAGCATCAACTTTTTTAAGGCATTCTTTATGAAAATAGATCCATTAAACTTTGCCATATATATAGCGATGTCACAAATAGAAGTAGATAACAACCTCTATCTAGTAGCTTTTTATTCTAAGAAATTTTTAATAGCCAAGATCAAGTACATGATTCATAAAAAAGAGCTTTTTGCAATTAAAGATTCATTTTAAGAATGGTCTTAAAATCTAGAAAGTACTTTTAATCCAATCATTGTATATTGAATATTTCAAGGCATCATATGTTTTGAATCATTACTAAGTTTATTAGAGCATATCTTTATTAAGATTTGATTTTAAAATTACTTATTGATCCAAAAAATAATAAGATTTATTAGACGTCTTTTTTGGATATTCTTATCTTATACTTAAAGAATGAAATTCAACTTTTTATCAACAATGTTTTGAAATCACAAAAATTCTTATTATATTTTGGAATAGATAATGGCTCAAAAAGTTTATTGTCTCATTTTTTTTGAAATCAAAATATTTTCATCTTTGAGTAATGAAATCAACAATAATTATTGATTCAATCTTTTTTAAGTAAATTCAATTAAATATATCATCTATCTTCTTATTTATAATATTAAGAATAATTCTTCAAAGTCTCATGATACTTCTAAGTTTAGCTTCAAAAATAATCTACTCTCTTTTAAAGGACTCTTATATATTCTAGAAAATGGAGCATGATTATATGTTCTTCAAGCTTGTTATGACATTTCAACAACAAGATATTTTGAATAGAAGAAGACTTACAAGCTAAAATTCAAAGATTTTAGATGACTTCAAATATAGAAGGTAGTCAAAGACTTTGCAAAATCATGTAATATTTCTTCAAGATAAAAAAAACTCCTTGTCATTACTTTTATAAACTTCTTGAGCCATTATCTATTTTAAAATAATCATAGTCTATAGTTTTTATGAATTTTATTATAAATATTCTAATTTTAGATTCTTATGATTCTAGATTTGTGATAGTAGATCAATTCACTAAAATGGCATATTTTATATCATGTAAAAAATCTATTACAAGTAAAGAAATAATTAAGCTTTTCATTGATAACATCTATTGCTGTTAGGGACATATTCCTTAGAACTTTCTAGAGAGAAGTTTCTAGAACCTTCTAGAAAATAAGCCTCTGGAACCTTCTAGAAGAGAAGCCTCTAAAACCTTTTAGAGAGAAGTTTCTAGAAGCTTCTAGAAAGGAATCCCTTGGAACTTTCTAGAAGCTTCCTAGTTAATAGAAGTAGCTCGAGAAGTTTCTAGAACCTTCTAGAAAAGAAGCCTCTGGAACCTTCTAGAAGCTTCTTAGTTAATAGAAGTAGCTCGAGAAGCTTCCTAAGTAGGAGTATATATAGGGATCGAGGCTGAAGAGTTCTTCAGTCTCGACAACAAATCTCTTGGAGTTCTAGCTCACCATTCTGGTGTTGTTCTTGTACTCATCTGTTTAATCTAGTTCTGCCACTTCTTCTTGAACTTCTTGTTAGATTTCAAGTCTGTATTTTGTGTCCGTGACAGTTTGTCGAGACTACACTAACTTGAGATATCAGAGCTAGTTCTTTCTTAGTAGAGTGTGGATTACCCCTCTACTTGAAGGTATACTAGCATTTTTTTAGAGGTTGCGGATTACCCTCCTCTAAATTGATACTTCTTCTGTTACAATATTGGAGTCTTATTCTTCTTGGAGAGAGTGGATTACCCCTCTTCTTGAAATTCTTAAGGCATTTTATAGGTTGTGGATTACCCTCCTATAAACCAATATTGTCTCTTATAGGGTCATTTTTGTCCTTCTTTTAGAATGGCTGGAGGTCAAGACATTAGTATGATAGAAAGTTCGGAGTCTAAGTTAGATGCTATTATGAATGCCCTCGCTACATTATCACAAAGAACTGCAGAGATTGAAGGAGTAGTGGCAAGGCTTCATAATAATGGAGTATCTGGGATAGCACAATCTAAACTACACCAGCCTCAAATTTTGGCACTTGGAGAAACAACTTTACCTCAGGTTCGACAAGAACCATTAGTTCTATAACATAAGGAGCCTCGAGTTAGCCTTCCAAATAAGTTTGATGGAACACGTTCCAAGTTTCGAGGATTCGTCAATCAAATCAGGTTGATAACAGTTTTACAGCCCGAACGATATCCAACGGAGGAGTCACGTGTTGGGCTTGTTGGAACCTTACTTACGGGATAAGCCCTATCATGGTTTGCTCCTTTGTTTGAGAAACGATCATCCATATTAAACAACTTCGAAACCTTTTTGGAAGCATTTGCGGAAGCATTTGGTGAACACGATAAGGTTCGATGGGCTACAACAAAGATCCGGTCGCTATGATAAGGGATGCGTTCTACATCAATCTATGCTTCGGATTTCAGGCAATTAGTATGCGACATCAATTGGGATGAAAAAGCGTTGATGAGTCAATTCTATTGGGGTTTAAGAGATGATGTGAAGGATTTGCTGTTAACTCTTCCTGATCCACGAACGCTCAATGAAGCCATTAGCCAAGCTGTGAAGTGCGATAATCGCCTATTCCAACGTCGCCAAGACCAACGCTCAAGACAACATACAATTTGCCATGCTCCAACTATGTCGACAAGCGGTGTGAATTCGCATTCAGAGGTGGAAGACATGCAAATTGATGCGATACGTATCAAATCTCTTACTATAGAAGAAAAAAAGCGACGTATAGAAGAAAATTTATGCTTGTATTGCGGTAGAGAAGGCCACAAAGTCGGAAACTGTCCCAAAAAGCAAAATCGAGGCATAGTCAAGACTAGGAGAATATTTGTTTAGGAAAACGAGGATGCCCAGCCACAGTAGGAACCGTGCGGCTGGACAATGAAATGTCCCAACAACAATTAGGTTCCTTTCTTTCTGCCCAACCTGCACTTTGTTTTACAATCCCTTAATTTGTCGGCCCTCAAAAACTGAGAACCTTAGCACTACTAGACTCAGGAGCATCTGCTTGTTTTTTAGAAGAAGAATTTGCAAAGCGTCATAAGATCCCTTTAGTACAAAAATCAAAACCTGTTCATGTTGAGGTCATAGATGGGCGACCTTTATTGTCTGGTAGCATCACCCATGAATCAAAACCTATAGAAGTAACGTTTAAAGACCATAGTAGTCATATTATTTTTAATATTATTAGAATCCCATCAAATCCTATTATTCTTGGTCTTTCTTGGTTGGAAAAACATAATCCATTGATAGATTGGAGGTTGCGGAAGATGACTTTTCCCACAAAACCACCCAAGAAAAAACCTAGTAAAAAACCTCAAAAAAAGAAATCCTTATTCATTGGAGTAAGAGCGTTTATAAGATCATCTAAGGAAGGCACTCCATTTGTCATTTATGCGGCTCCAACTACCGAGGAGAAGATCTCAACAGCAAGTATACCGGAGCAATATAAAGATTTTGAAGACGTGTTTCAAAAGAAGAACGCCGACATACTACCGGAACACCGACCATATGATTGTGCCATAGACTTGCAAGAAGGAGCACAACCACCTTTTGGCCCAATCTACAATCTATCGCAAATGGAGTTGGCAGAGTTACGAAAGTACATCGACGAGAATCTAGCCAAGAACTTCATTCGTCATTCAAAATCATCAGCTGGAGGACCCATCTTATTTGTGAAGAAGAAAGATGGATCATTACGGATGTGTGTGGACTATCGAGGCCTCAACAAGGTAACAAAGAAAAATCGTTACCCATTACCCTTGATTTCTAGTCTCTTAGAACAACTTGGATGTGCGAAGATCTTTACAAAAATTGATCTAAGGGAAGCTTATAATCTCGTACGAATCAAAGAAAGAGATGAGTGGAAGACAGCATTCCGTACAAGGTATGGTCATTTCGAATATAATGTCATGCCTTTTGGTCTTACCAATGCTCCAACGGTTTTCCAACATATGATGAATGACATCTTTCGAGAACACCTCGACGATTTTGTTGTCATCTATTTGGACGATATTCTAATATTCTCTAAAAACGAGGAAGAGCATGAGGAGCATGTTCATTTGGTCTTAGAGAAACTACGCAAGCGAGGACTATATGCCAAATTAGAAAAAAGTTTATTTCACCAGACGGAGATGGAATTTTTGAGGTTCATTGCGACTACAGAAGGTTTGAAGATGGACTCCAAGAAAGTAAAAGCAATCATGTCTTGGGAGGTTCCGAAGACGGTTAGAGACGTACAATGCTTTTTTAGTTTTGCTAACTTCTATCGGAACTTCATCAAGAATTATTCTCAAGTTGCTGCTCCTCTCACTCGATTAACATGCAAGGATAAGTTGGAATGGGGACATTTGGCGGAGAAGGCGTTTCAAGATTTGAAGACAGCATTTACTACAGCTCCAATTTTGGTACATCTAGACTTTACAAAGGCCTTCTATTTAGAAACTGATGCTTCAGATTTTGCTTTGGGAGCTGTGCTTTCACAAATGAGTGAAGATAAGAAGCTCCATCCAGTTGCATTCTATTCTCGGAAGTTCTCTGCTGCTGAAATCAATTATGAGATCCACGATAAGGAACTTCTTGCTATAGTGGATTCTTTCAAAGAATGGCGTCACTTTCTTGAAGGAGCTGCACATCCAGTAACCGTATATACGGATCACAAGAATTTGGAGTATTTCATGACGGCTCGAGTTTTAAATCGGCGTCAAGCTCGGTGGAATATGTCGCTATCTAGATTTGATTTTGTTATCACTTATCGACTTGCAAGGCAGCAAGGACTATCTGATGCTTTATCAAGGAGATCGTATCTTGCACCAAAGGCTGGAGAAGCAACGTTTGATCAACAATGTACAACGTTATTGAAGCCAGAGAGATTTCAACTTTGTGCTACTATTGTATCATTTGATGCTGACTTCCTAAACCAGGTACGTGCTATGACCATTAAAGATTCAGTAGCCATTGATATCAAGCAATGTACCAATGACGACAAGTTCAAGGTGGAGGGAGATCTTTTATACTTTGAAGAGCGATTGTACATTCCAAAAGGACTAGCACGACTCCGAGTTCTTTAATCTCGCCATGATTTTCCAACTGCGGGACATTTTGGATTCAATAAGACCTTGGAGCTTATTTCCCGAGATTTTTAGTGGCCCCAAATGTGGAAGGATGTGAAAGATTTTGTCCTTTCTTGTGACATCTGTTCAAGATCTAAGAATCCTCAGCATCGCCCTTATGGACTTTTACAGCCATTGCCAATTCCACGTCGACCATGGTCTTCAATTTCTATGGACTTCATCACAGACTTGCCATCATCAAACTCATTTGACAGCATCTTTGTCGTGGTAGATCGGCTTACGAAGATGGCACACTTTGTTCCTTGTAAGAAGACATCGTCCAGTGAAGTCACAGCAAGACTCTTTCTCGATAATGTGTATCGATATCATGGACTATCAGATGATATCATATCAGATCGAGGTACCCAGTTCGTGTCAAAGTTTTGGAGATCTCTCTTTGGGATATTGAAGGTGGATATCAAGCTTTCTTCAGCTTTTCATCCTCAAACTGATGGCCAAACGGAACGGGTGAACTAAGTCTTGGAGCAGTACTTACGATGCAGCATCAACTATCAGCAAGACGATTGGACTGCATATCTATCGCTAGCCGAGTTTGCATATAACAACACCCTCCATGTGTCGACTCAACAAACACCATTCTTTTCCAACTATGGGTATCATCCGAAGCTTGATTTATTGAGTCCGTCAACAAATAACAATCCAACAGCTGAAGGATTTGCGAAGCAACTATCAGAGCTTCAAACTATGTTGAAGCTTCAATTACAATCCGCTCAAGAATCCTATAAGACGTCTGTAGATAGATTTCGGAATCCAGTACCTACTTTCAAAGTTGGAGACAAAGCCTGGCTTCTTCGACGAAATATCAAGACAAAGCGACCATGTGATAAGTTGGACTATCGAAGATTGGGACCATTTATCATCCAGAAGCAAATTAATCTAGTGGCATACCGGCTGGAATTACCGGCTTCTATGAAGGTACATCCACTCTTTCATGTTTCTCTGTTGGAACCTTATCGAGAGTCATCTTTTCCTGGAAGAGTGCAATGTCCGCCACCTAGTATTGAAATCGAGAACCACAAAGAATACGAGGTTGAAAAGGTATTGGATTCACGGCGAAGGTGGGGAAAGTTAGAATATCTTGTTCATTGATGCGGCTATGACATTAATGAGCGAACGTGGGAGCCAGCTAAAAATCTTACGAATGCGCCACAAAAGGTACAGGAGTTTCATCAACGACATCCCGATAAACCTAAATCAATTCGATGATAGCTTCTTTCTGAAGCTTGTTCTCCCAACAATATAAGAAAAGGGGAGAGCACCAACAAAATTCATAGTTGATGTAGTTATTTTCTCCAAGATAGATCGTAGTTTGGTCTTTTGATATGGATAGCCAAGAGATAGATACTATGCCAGTCAGAGTATCGCAACCGAGTAGCTCACGAAGGCGACCCCGAGATGAAGAACTACATGTACCACGACGACGACGGAGGATACCGAGTAACCGATCACTGGTGATCGTATTTGAGATCGAGCCTACTTACGATGGTCAACCAGAAGGCGTGTTTGTAGGACAATTTTACAATGAGGATACGGAAGTTCATGCTTGGTCAAAAGTCGAAGGCGTGGGCCACTACCATTGGCTTCAAGGGTCGATGAACCACTTGCCTCGTGAACAACAGTTGGAGTTCATAGCAGAAGTTATGCGACAGATCTTCATTTTCTTGCGTTGGTACTAATCAACAACATTGCTTCTCAGAGACCTCGAAGCTAAAGGAGGGGGTGATGTTAGGGACATATTCCTTAGAACTTTCTAGAGAGAAGTTTCTAGAACCTTCTAGAAAACAAGCCTCTGGAACCTTCTAGAAGAGAAGCCTCTGAAATCTTTTAGAGAGAAGTTTCTAGAAGCTTCTAGAAAGGAAGTCTCTGGAACCTTCTAGAAGAGAAGTTTCTAGAAGCTTCTAGAAAGGAATCCCCTGGAACTTTCTAGAAGCTTCCTAGTTAATAGAAGTAGCTCAAGAAGTTTCTAGAACCTTCTAGAAAAGAAGCCTCTGGAACCTTCTAGAAGCTTCCTAGTTAATAGAAGTAGCTCAAGAAGCTTCCTAAGTAGGAGTATATATAGGGATCGAGGCTGAAGAGTTCTTCAGTCTCGACAACACATCTCTTGGAGTTCTAGCTCACCTTTCTGGTGTTGTTCTTGTATTCATCTGTTTAATCTAGTTCTGCCACTTCTTCTTGAACTTCTTGTTAGATTTCAAGTCTGTATTTTGTGTCCGTGACAATTGCTACCATAAATTACTCAAAGATATTATATTGATTAAGAGGACTTAATTTATAACAAGATTTTAGAAAATTCTTTTTAAGATTATAAAAAAAATACAAAACTATCTTCAATTTTCTATCTTCAAATTGATAGATAAAAAAAGTATATAAATGAATTTTTAAAGGAATATTTGAAATATACCATCAACTATTAATAAGATGATTGAATAATTTTTTTTACAATTGACAAAGTTTATTTGTAACAATATAGTATATTCTTTTATTCAACAAACACTTTTCTTTACCAATTATGATTATTATCTATAATTTGATATTTTTGATTTTTTAAAAGTTAATAATCTTATGAAAAAATATTTAGAAAATTATTTGTCAAAGTTATATACAATAATAAAGGCACATTTAAAAGAAGCTCAAGAATGATAAAAGACCAATGCAGTGTCAAAAGAGCAAGCTTCTTCACGAGAACACAAGATCCTTGATTGCATGTGGGTTATAAGAAGTACAATGTTGTCCAAAGGAATTCAAAGATAAATAGATAGTTCAAAGTTTGAATACAAATTTTAGATTAATTTCTTTCTTGTGCCAAGATGCATCCAATTTCTAATACTAATTTCAAATCTAAACTATTTTTTATTAAAATATCTATAATTTATTTATTATTAAGATAATCTAAGCAAAATTTAGCTCATTGAACTTATTTCAAATTAAAAAATTTAAATTATCAAGATTAATAAAAAAAAATTTGAAAAAATGAGAGCAAAATTAAAAAAAAAAATTGGCTTCTTATTGCAGCTGTTGCCTATAAAATCCTTGTTTATAAATTAACTTGGATCTCCCTTCTCACAGCTATACTTTTTGTGTGTTAAAGCTTGTTGAAAAGCTAAAAAAGAGATCTAGATTTTTTAAAAAATTTTAATTGAAAAAAAAAAATGGCATAAAAAATTCCAAACTAATCTTGAATTATACTACTCAAAAATTCTAGCAATTTCAATTCCACAAAGTCACATGGATTTTTTTTGTCATAGCTCTTCTTTTTACATACTTAGGCATATTGAAAAGATAGCAATGAGATCTAATATCCTTAAAAATTTCAAATAAAAAAAAATGTAAGAAATGGTACAAAAAATTCCAAATTGGTCTTAAATTATGCCACTCAAAAACTCTAGCAACTTCTTTCTTACAAACTTGTATGGATCTTCTTTGTCATAGCTCTTTTTTTTTGTATACTAAGGCTTATTGGAAAGTTAACAATAAGATCTTGCTTTTTTTTCAAAATCTCAATATAACAAGATGATAATTTAGTAAATGGCATTAAAAATCCAAAATCAATTTTGAAACTTGCTACTTCAAAATTCCAATGACCACCTCCCTACACACTTTGTGATGGATATATATCTACTGTAATTATTATTTATATAATATGAATAGATAGAAATAGATAATTATAGATTAATTTCATAATATCTTCTAAACAAGCTTCTTAAAAGCATTTTAGATGCTATTTTGACTTTATATATATTTATAGTTGATTAATAGGTTAGAAACTTATTCAATAAGCCATTAATGTGCCATATGTATTGGTAGCTTGCAAAACAAGGTAATTATGTGGCATCTATATAAAAAAATTGCTTTGTAAGTCAAGATATGTGTCATGAAAAGTCAACATGCTTTTGGAGGTCTTATAGATTGTTGCCATGGAGATCCTAGGTAGATAGTATATATAAAGGCAAGAGTGAAGCCTTCTTCATTCTTGTCAATTCTTTTTTTGTTTCTAGTCTAGTTTCAAGAGTCTCTAAATTCTTTGTCTTTTGACAATAGCCATTCTAGTTTTCTTTTTTAATATACATACTTCTTTATTTCTATTTTGTCATATTTCTTTGAGAGAGTCTTACTTATTTATTTATTTTCATTGAGTTCTTGTCCTTGACAAATTGATAAGAATACACTTATAATATCAGAGTTTTATCTTTTCTTGATTAAAAGTGGATTTTTTTTTAATAAGACTTAAGTGCATTATGAATTGCAGATTATCCTCTTCTAAACTGATATCATGTTCAATATTTTTTCTCTATTTTAAAATCTTTTTTTTATTTGTCTTGAACGATCTTCACTACTTTAAGTGTTATCATGGCAAAACTTCTTGAAATGAAGAGTGCAATGGCACAAATATAAGAACAATTGAGGGAATTAATGCTTGCTATGCATCAAGTCAATTTACTATTATAGAAAGTAATAAAAATGGTAGAGAATAAAGATATAGAAATGATTGGAACAGCTTCAATTCTTGCACCAAATCAAGTCTCTTCTCTTATGGTGGAACATCCTTCCAATATTAGAGAACTAAGGATTATAGTCCTCGAGAAGTTTAATAGCACAAGATTGATGTTTTGAAGATTTATCAATCAAGTATAAATTGTGATTGAGCTTCAATTCCAAAGCTATTCAATTCTAAGATTGTAAGTTAGATTCATTGGTACATTCTTTTTAGGTTCAACATTATCATAATTTTCATCTTTTTTTGAACAACGAGATTCAATCATAGATAATTTGGGGATTTTTTTGGTTGATCTATGCAATTCATGTTGTAACCAATAAGATCTATATCTTGCAACAAGGCAATCAATCCATAATGCTATATGCTTCATGGTTTTGAAAACTTGTAAGTGATATTAAGTGAAATAATATTGTACTTATTAGCTAATTTTTTTATAGATTACAATGTGAGATAAAAAAATTGATGCTCAACTTACTTGATCTTCAAACATTAAGTCAAGCAATTGACTTTCTTGTAAGGTATGATAATTGATTTTTTGAATTTTGATCTAAGAATTGTACAAGTGTTTTTTAATGCTACTATAATTCAATGACAATGCCTATGTTTTTTCAATACATATATTCAAAAATAGAGGATATGTAAATTGATATAATATATTTCAAATTTCTTATTTAGGATGAAAAGGCTTGTCATTATTAGGAAGGATTGTGTATGTATTATGGAGAACCTAAGCATATTATTCAACATTGTCCAAAGAAGCAACACAACCACAAAATGAGGAGTACTGCTATCAAAGAAGATAGTATATCAAAAAATGAGTTTATTTACCTATAATAGGGACCATGTGGCTGAAATCTTATACAACACCTAGTAAAGGTCCTATTCTCTCCTCAAAATCATCTATTTTTTATAATAAATGTTATTTTAGAATCTAAATATTACAAGCTTTTGTCTTGTTATATTCATGAGTATCAACATGTTTCTTAGATGAAGAATTTGCTAAAAGACATAGCATATCTTTACTAAAGAAAACTAAATCCAATCAAGTAGAAGTCATAGATGATCATCTATTATCTTCAAAAAATGTTACTCATGAAACTCTTCTTATAGAAGTAACAATTAATGGTCATAATAGCTTTATAATATTTAATATCATTTTATCTATTTTAATCCAATCATTTTAGATTTATCATGGCTAAAAATATATAATCTAAAAATAGATTAAATTTCTTATAATCTTGACTATTCTAAAAGTATAACTAAGAATATAATTGATCAAATAAAAAGTCATTAGTCTAGTACAATTAAACCTATTTTTATAGTACAAGAGCTTTCTTGTATGCTATAAAAGAAGAATTATCTTGTATCATTTATGTTGCATGTGTTTCTAATAGTGAAAAGACTTCAAGTGGTATTCTAAACTAATATCAAGATTTTCAAGTTATATTTGAAAAAAAGAATGTAGATACTCTATTAGAACATCTATAATTGTTCAATTGAACTTTAAAAAATTCAAGCGCCATTTGGACCAATTTATACTTTATTATAAAATAGGTTGGCTAAACTTAAGGAATACATTGAAGAAAATTTGGCCAAGAACTTCATATGTCATTTCAAATCTCTAACAGGAGCTCCAATTTTATTTGTGAAGAAAAATGATGGATTATTGCAAATGTGTATTGATTATTGAGGACTCAATAAAATCACTTTCAATAACAGGTATTCACTACTTTTGATGTCTAGACTTCTTAATCAATTGAATCAAGTTAAGATCTATACAAAAATAGATTTACAAGGAATATATAATTTGGTATGCATTAAAAAAGAAGATGAATAGAAGATTGCATTTCAAATAAGGTATGGATATTTTGAATACAATGTCATGCCTTTTAGACTTACAAATGTATTAGTAAATTTCTAACATCTAATAAATTATATTTTTTAAGAATTTTTAGACGATTTTTTTGTATATTAACTAGAAAATATCTTAATCTATTTTAAGAATATAGAAGAATATAAACTTCATGTTTGTTGTATCTTACAAAAACTAAGAGATATGAGATTTTGTACCAGGATAGAAAAGTATGTATTTAACATTATTCAAGCTGAATTCTTAGGATATATTATTTCAAATAATAATCTTATGATAGATCCTAAAAAATTTCAAACTATTATAGATTGAAAGATTCCATAAACGATAAAAAATGTTCAATGTTTTTTAGAATTTGCCAACTACTACTGGATTTGAATCAAGAACTTCTCTTACGTTGCAACTCCACTTATACGTTTGACTTACAAAGACAAACCTTAATAGAATCAAGAAGTGGAATCAATATTTGAAGCTTTGAAAACATCCTTTATATTTGCACCAAACTTATATTGCATCAACTTTTTTAAGCTATTTTTTATGAAAACAGATGCATCAAAATTTGCTTTAGATGCCATATTATCACAAATGGGAACAAATAATAAACTTCAAATAATAGCTTTTCATTTAAGAAATTTTTTAGTAGTCGAGATTAATTATAAGATTCATAATAAAGAACTTATTAAAATTAAAGATTTGTTTTAATAGTGGTATCATTATCTACTAAATACTTCAAATTTAGTCATTGTTTATATCAACCATAAGAATCTTGAATACTATATGTGAGCACATGTTTTGAATCATTGCTAAGATTATTGAAGTATGTTTATCAAGATTTGATTTTAAGATCACTTATCAGTCCAAAAAACAATAAGGTTTATCAGATGCCTTTTTTAAATGTATTTATGTTGCACCAAAAGAAGAAGATGTATCTTTTGATCAACAAAAAATGATTCTTTTGAAGCAAAAGTATTTTCATCTTTGAGAAATAAAATCAACATTGACTATTGATTCAATTCTTATCAAGCAAATTCAATCAAGTATATCCTCTGATCCTCTTCTTCATCATATCAAGAATCCTTGTTCTAAGATTTATAGAGAAACTTAATTTATATCAAGATTTTAGAGAGCACTTTTTAAGATTCTAAAAGTAGAAATTAAACTATCTTTAGCTTTCTACTTTTAAACTGATCAACAAACAAAGTAAGTAAATCAAGTTTTGAAAGAGTGTTTGAGATATACTATCAACTACCAACATGATGATTGAACAACTCTTTTTCCATTAGTAGAGTTTACTTATAATAGCATGATACATTCTTCTATAAAATAAATATCTTTCTTTATTAATTATGGATATCATCCATGATTTAATAATTTTGACTTTTCAAAAGTTGATAATCATGTGGCATAAGATTTGGCAAATTATTTATTTGAGCTACATATAATAATGAAGGCATGACTAAAAGATGCTTAAGAACAACAAAAAAATAATACAAATGCTTATTTATGCTCAAGAAACAACCTCATTTCCATCATAATAAAGTATGGTTACTTTGTCATAATATTAAAACTATTTACCCTTGTGACAAGTTGGATAATTACAGACTTGAATCATTTCCTATTTGTAAACAAATCAATCTAGTCGCTTATCAATTACATCTATCAGAGTCTATGCAAATCCATCCTATGTGTTATGTATCTCTTCTTAAGCCATTTAAAAGAGTGAATATTTTAGAAAGAAGACAAATACCACTACCTCATATAGAAGTAGATAATAATAAAAAATTTAAGATAGAAGAATTCTTAGACTCAAGATGGTACTAACATAGGTTAGAATATCTTATTCAATAGTATAGATATAATATTAATAAACATACATGGAAGCTAGAAAAAAATCTTACAAATATAATAGAGAAGGTCAAAGTTTTTCATCAACGACATCTATCAAAACTAAGATGAAGGATAGCAAATCTTTACTATAAAAGAAATACAATTTAGATAAGATTGTATTCTATCTTTTAACTTTTTTTGTAGTTTTTGTATAATTGTGACATTAAGAAGATGGAGAATTAACAGTGAGCAGATTCAAATCAAGAGCCATCATTTGTTAATTTATCAAAAAAGACATTGTAATTATGATAGTAGATTAATTTCATAATACCTTCTAAAAAAGCTTCTTAGAAGCTTTTTAGATGTTGTTTTGATTTTACATATGTTTGTAGTTGATTGCTATACTAGAAACTTAGTCAATAAGCTACTCATGTACCACATGTATTGATAGCTTGCAAAACAAGCTAACTATATGGTATCCATATAAAAAAATTGCTTTGTAAGTTAAGGTACGTTGTCGTGATATAATACAACTATATACAAAAATTATAATTAAAATTGAATTTCTAATTAATATCTAATTATCTTAGTTCAATTATAATTTGAGGTATCTAAACATGACTTTTGAAAAAGCCTCTTAGGTCATTTTTTTATCTTAATAGTTAGTAGGTTGAAGGTTAGTTAGTAATTTTACCTTTTAGGTTGTAGAGACTCTTCTACTACCTTAAAAAGACCATAAATTGATAAAATCAAGATAGAAGAGATAAATGGTTGATATGGTTGATACTAGGATCGAATTGGATTAAAAAATCTTTAAGATAAGTTAGATTGATATCTGGGGGTCGACCATTTGTGAGAGAGGGTTGAAATCAGACCTTTGGTCACTAAAATGATTGCCGAAGGCAAATTAGGGGGATCATTTGAAGATTAGAGATTCAGGTTTGAAAGCTAGCTTGAATTTCTCTCTAGAAACATAAGGATTGTTTTGAAAGGATTTCGGAGGACTTATCAATTGTTGTTCAAAGTTAAGATTTGTATCAGTGGTTTGGGTTTTATATAATATAATTAGGGCTAGAAATTTTGGCTAGTTCGTACAATCGATATGACATCTATGGTTGAAAACTTGCTATTGTTTGGATTATTGGATTTGCTAAGTATATACAAAATTTTGTAATAATCTAACGGCGTGGTTTAGAGATATCTAGTTTTAAGCACAAGCGGGTTTCAAAAGGTGGCAGTTTGAGGTTGGGTAGGGTTTCTATGATATCTAAAGATGTATTTGTTGGACTAAAGTGGAAATTGGCATGGTATTGAAGGACTTGAAGATCAAGCTATACACCAATTTTGAGACAAAGTTAATAGTTGGAAAGTGAGAAATCAATGTTGAAATTTCTTCTTTACTTTTCAAGTTGGCGGCCAAGTGATATCAGTGCAATTTTTGGAGTTTTTTTCACAATTTATAAATTGGATTGGACTAAAAATTCTTGAGCATATAGAAGATTTATATTGAATATTGCATGAAAAATTCCACATCAAGTGGATGGTCGGATTGGATGTTATAGCTTATTAAAGCTCTCTGATTAGAATTGGGGCTTATAAGAAAAATCTAAATTGCTTAAATATGAAAGTAATAAGGCAATTGGGATTTATATATAGTTAAGACTACTAAGAAGAGTATTTTAAGTAATTTTGAATTGAAATTCAGATTATATTCTTCTCATATGGATGAAACCTATTAGGGTTTCTTGGCCACTTGTGAAACACAATCTCACCTTCCACAACTAGGTACCTAGTGCATTCCTACGCAAAACAACACGTAATACGACATAAGTAGTGAACCCAATGTGAAAGTTTGGGATGGAAGGTATTAGATTATATTTGTGATTATTTGGAATTGATGGCGTAAAAAGGCAAGAAAGTTGAATTTGGACTTTTTGATGGAGCTTTGGGTGGAGCTTCAAGTGGATCTTCAAGCGCAACTTCAAGTGGAATTTCTACTAGTGAAAAAAGTATGTACCTTGATCTAAACATTGTAAAAATATTTCAAGCATTTACATTATTTATGCAACAACAAAAGGGTAATGATCGCAAAGAGGCTTTGGCAACCAGAGCATTGCAAGCAGTGGTTAACAAGGTTGACCAATTTGATGGGAGGGATATTTCCAAATATTTAAGATATTATGTACGGAAAATGGAATTGAATTGCATTTTTGAGAAGGAGATGATTCAATTATTTGAGTTTGCTACAGTACCAGAGATAAGAAAGTATATAAAGTCTATTATGAGGCAATTTAAATGTTCTTGGGAGGTATTTTTATATGCATTAAAAGATGAGTATTTTTTGGAGGATACTGATCAAGTTACCAAGAAATCATTCTTGGAATGTTAGGGACATAGTCCTTAGAACCTTCTAGAGACAAGTTTCTAGAACCTTCTAGAGACAAGCTTCTAGAACCTTCTAGAAGCAAGTCTCTGGAACCTTCTAGAAGCTTCTTAGTTAGTAGAAGATGTTAGGGACATAGTCCTTAGAACCTTCTAGAGATAAGTTTCTAGAACCTTCTAGAAGCAAGTCTCTGGAACTTTCTAGAAGCTTCCTAGTTAGTAGAAGTTGCTTGAGAAGCTTCCTAAATAAGAATATATATTGGAATCGAGGCTGAAGAGTTCTTCAGTCTCGACAACACATCTCTTGGAGCTCTAGCTCACCTCTCTAGTGTTGTTCTTGTATTCATCTGATTAATCTAGTTCTTGCCAGTTCTTCTTGAACTTCTTGTTAGATCTCAAGTCTGTATTTCTGTGTCCGTGACAGTTTGTCGAGACTTCATTCACCTTAGATATCAGAGCTAGTTCCTTCTTTGTTAGAGTGTGGATTATCCCTCTGCTTGGAAGTGTACTAGCACTTTAGAGGTTGCGGATTACCCTCCTCTAAACTGATACTTCTTTTGTTACAATATTGGAGTCTTATTCTTCTTAGAGAGAGTGGATTATCACTTTTCTTGAAGCTCTTAAGGCATTTTAGAGGTTACGGAG
This sequence comes from Physcomitrium patens, assembly GCF_059467195.1. Taxonomy (NCBI): domain Eukaryota; kingdom Viridiplantae; phylum Streptophyta; class Bryopsida; order Funariales; family Funariaceae; genus Physcomitrium; species Physcomitrium patens. The sequence goes on along the minus strand of NC_143434.1, from coordinate 2,094,296 downwards.
TACCCTCCTCTAAACCAATATTGTCTTCTTGTAGAGTCATTTCTGTCCTTCTCTTAGAATGGTCGGGGGCTAAGACATTAGTATGACGGAAAGTTCAGAGTCCAAGTTAGATGCTATCATGAATGCCCTCTCTACGTTATCACAAAGAACTGCACAGATTGAAGGAGTCGTGGCAAGGCTTCATAATGATGGAGCATCTGGGATGGTACAATCTAGGTTGCACCAGCCTCAAACTTCTACACTTGGAGAAGCAACTTTGCCTCAGGTTCGACAAGCACCGCTGGTTCTATAACATAAGGAATCCCGAGTTAGCCCTCCAGACAAGTTCGATGGTACATGTTCCAAGTTTCGAGGATTCATCAACCAAATCAAGTTGATAACAGTTTTACAGCCCGAACGCTATCTAACGGAGGAGTCACGTGTTGGACTTGTTGGAACCTTACTTACAGGACAAGCTCTATCATGGTTTGCTCCTTTGTTTGAGAAACGATCGTCCATACTAAACAACTTTGAAATCTTTTTGGAGGCATTTGCGGAAGCATTTGGTGAACACGACAAGGTTCGATGGGCTACAACAAAGATCCGGTCACTATGACAAGGGATGTGTTCTACATCAGTCTATGCATCGGACTTCAGGGAATTAGCATGTGACATCAATTGGGACGAAGAAGCGTTGATGAGTCAATTCTATTGGGGTTTAAGGGACGATGTGAAGGATTTGCTGTTAACTCTTCCTGATCTGCAAACGCTCAACGAAGCTATTAGCCAAGTTGTGAAGTACGATAACCGCCTCTTCCAACATCGCCAAGACCAACGTTCAAGACAACATACGGTTCGCCACATCCCAACTATGTCGGCAAGCAGGATGAATTCACATTCAGAGGTAGAAGACATGCAAATGGATGCAGTACGTGTCAAATCTCTTATTCAAGAAGAAAAAAAGCGGCGTATAGAAGAAGGTCTATGCTTGTATTGCCGTGAAGAAGGCCACAAAGTTAGAAACTGTCCCAAGAAGCAAAATCGACGTATTATCAAGACTAGGGGTGCGTTTATTCAAGAAAACGAAGATGCCCAGCCACAATAGGAACCGTGCGACTGGACAATGAAATATCGCAACAACAACCAGGTTCCTTTCTTTCCGCTCAACCTGCCCTTTGTTTTACAATCCCTTTGCTTATTGGCCCTCAGAAACTCAGAACCTTAGCATTATTAGATTCAGGAGCATCTGCTTGTTTCTTAGACGAAGAATTTGCAAGGTGTCATAAGATCCCTTTAGTACAAAAATCCAAACATGTTCACGTTGAGGTCATAGATGGACGACCTTTATTGTCTGGTAGTGTCACCCATGAATCAGAACCTATAGAAGTGACGTTTAAGGACCATAGTAGTCATATTATTTTCAATATTATTAGAACCCCATCAAATCCTGTTATTCTTGGTCTTTCCTGGTTGGAAAAGCATAACCCATCCATAGATTGGAAGTTGCGGAAGATGACCTTTCTCACAAAACCACCCAAGAGCAAGCCTAGTAGAAAATCCCGAATAGAGAAATCCTTATTGATTGGAGTAAGAGCGTTTATAAGATTGTCCAAGGGAGGCACACCGTTTGTCATTTATGCGGCTCCAACTATCGGGAAGAAGATCTCGACAGCAAGTATACCGAAGCAATATAAAGATTTTAAAGACGTGTTTCAAAAGAAAAATGCCAACATGCTACCAAAACACAGACCATATGATTGCGCCATAGACTTACAGGAAGGAGCACAACCGCCTTTTGGCCCAATCTACAATCTATCGCAGATGGAGTTGGCGAAGTTGCGGAAGTACATCGACGAGAATTTAGCCAAGAACTTCATCTGTCATTCAAAATCATCAACTGGAGCGCCCATCTTTTTTGTGAAGAAGAAAGATAGCTCGTTGCGGATGTGCGTGGACTATCGAGGCCTCAACAAGGTAACAAAGAAGAATCGTTACCCGTTATCCTTGATTTTTGGTCTCTTAGAACAACTTGGACATGCAAGGATCTTTACAAAAATTGATCTAAGGAGAGCTTACAACCTTGTACGAATCAAGGAAGGAGATGAGTGGAAGACAGCGTTCCGTACAAGGTATGGCCATTTTGAATATAATGTCATGCCCTTAGGTCTTACCAATGCTCCAGCGGTCTTTCAACATATGATGAATGACATTTTCCGAGAGTACCTTGACGATTTTGTTGTCATCTATTTGGATGATATTTTGATATTCTCCAAAAATGAAGAAGAGCATGAAAAACACGTTCGTTTGGTATTGGAGAAACTACGCGAGTGAGGACTATATGCCAAGTTAGAGAAGTGTTTATTTCACCAAATAGAGATGGAGTTTCTGTGGTTTGTTACGACTACAAAAGGCTTGAAGATGGACCCCAAGAAGGTAGAAGCAATTGCGTCTTGGCAGGTTCCGAAGACGGTTAGAGACGTACAATACTTTCTTCGTTTTGCCAACTTCTATTGGATCTTTATCAAGAATTACTCTCAAGTTGCTGCTCCTCTCACTCGGTTGATATGCAAGGATACGCTCGAATGGGGACCTCTAGCAAAGAAGGCGTTTCAAAACCTGAAGACCGCATTTACTACGGTGTCGTGTTGTAACACGAGTATACAGTGAAAATAAAAAGAAAGGGGAATTTTATTAATATTCAGTTACCTCGAATATTGAGAGCATCGACCAACTCCAGTACAAATATTGAGTGGTCAGGTTCAGTCACTCCGTTACAATCAGCCGGGGCATACTGAAATGCTCCGTTCGATTCCAATAACGGGAGTCAGCAGGAAGAGAAGGACCAATTCACATGACGGGTTCGAAGAGCCAATTGGATTTAATTTCGAGAATCCAATCCAGGTCCTCTTATCCAATATGAGACTTGAATTGGCCGGTCAAACCAATGCAGTCTAATTACGGGAAATCCAGGTCTTACTACGGGTCTTAGTCAATCTGACGCGAGGACAAATTTGACCCAATTACGGGAACATCCAGGTTACTACTGGACTCTTATCCAATATGAGACCTGAATTGGTCAGGCGACTCAATGTGGTCCCGATTACGGGGTTCGATTCTGTTTCAGGCTGTCCTGTTCTCTGTGCCGTTTCAGGGAACGTTGTTTTCAATAAATGGATTTCTTAAAGGTAAAAACGGAGGAAAAAGCTCTGATGGCGAGAGCCAATTTTGGATCCAAGCTTGACGGTGGGAGCCAATTCCGGATCTAAGACGGAAGATTGAAGAAATTCAAAGGATAAGGTTAGGGGGGATATAGTTTTGAAGAGGGGGATTTTTTTTTTTTTCTCTGGGAATCAGGGGGAGCTAGTTTTCAAGCTTTTGTAAGGTTACTAGTTCGGTTTTCATTGGAGGTTTTTGAAGATCAAAGGGATTAGAGAGAGGAGCTTCATGCTTCGGGTCGGGGAAGGAAAGACAGAGAATTTGGATTTTTCTTCTTCGTAGAGTTTTGGGAAGGCTGAGGCAATCGCTGCTGAAGTCAGTATTGTAATGGTGAATCGAGATTTTTAATGAAGTGGGTTTGAATACTCTTGACTGTTTTGTGAAATCGAGTTACGTCTGTGATTGAAGGATTAAAAGGGCGTCTATAGGATTGAGTATGCGGAGTGAATGAAATTTATTGGGTTAATCTAACAAGACAGTCAGTGGATACAAGATCGTAAGTACAAAGCGGTATTGAAGATTAACAGTTTGGGTTGTTCGGGATTCTCTGTAACGTCTAGAGACCTACCGGCTGGGGCAAAAAGGACTTTGACAAGCAGTCGAAGAGCATCCGTATAGATTTATGGTACATTGTTGCAGTCGTTTATATTCCAGCAGTTAAAACTGATAGACTGCTTGACTATCGACGAATCTCCATACTATCTTCTACAGCCAGACGCTCGGCGCATTCTCAAGCAGGAAAGCACGTAATACGACAAAAAGTGGTGAACCCGACGTGAAAGCTTGAGGTAGAAGATATTGGATTTCGGTTGATTTTATCTTTATTTTATGGAAAACGAAAATAAAAATTTGGAAGGATTCTTGGGAGGAGTTTCTGGTAGGGAGTCTTCTAAAGGACAAGGTATGCACATGGATCCGTCTATTACTAGTTTGTTTCAAGCCTTCTCATTGTCAATGCAGCAACAACAAAGCAATGATCGAAAGGAAGCTTTGGCAACCAAAGCATTGCAAGCACTTGTCAATAAAATTGATCAATTTGATGGGAGGAATATTTCAAGGTATTTAAGATGTTATGTTCGTGAAATGGAATTAAATCGAGTTTCTGAGAAGAAAATGGTTGCACTATTTGGACTTGCCACAATACCAGAGATAAGAGACCACATTACATCGATTACGGATTGTTATAGGAATTCATGGGAGGATTTTTCACATGCATTGAAAGACAAATATTTCTTGGAAGATGCTGATCGCGTTACTAAGAAGCTGTTTCTGGGATGGATTGAACGGCCCAATAAGAATTTGCAAGCAACAGAGCTACTAAGGGAATTTGAGAGGCAGTACTCTCAATTATCGAAGGTAGAAAAATTGACATTGGAGCCGAACAAAGTTGATCTATTTCTTCAAGCTGTTGATGGAGAATTGCAAGAGAAATTAGAACCCCTTCTTGAAGACAAAGAAGAAGATGAAGGATTGACAACAAAGTGGAAGAACGTTGAAGATGCGGTGGGGTTGCTTACAAAAAAAGAAAGGAAGAAAGATAGGAGCAATATTCCGAAAACAGTACAAGCACCCAAAGTTCCAGTACGTACAACACCACCAACAATGCCTACAGTTCAACCTTCGACATCCTTGTCAAAGAAAGCAGATATGGGTATGGAAGAAATTATACGAGGAATGCGAGATCTTCAAATCAAATTGGCAAGACTTGAAGAGAATACTTCTATAAACAATTCGAAGAATGTTTCAAAACAAGGATATGTACAAAGATGCATTTGGTGTGATGATGCTTCACACACTAGAAAAGATTGCAATGAATTTAATAATATGATACGGCAGGGAATTATTTGCTGGAAAGATGGGAAGATAGCATTGAAAAATAGAGAGGATCTTCTTCAAACCAATTTTGGCAAGGAAAAAATGAGAGCATTGGTTCAAGATTACTTAAAAGAGCATGAAACAGTAGCACGAGAAAGTGCAAGTTATGGTACTAGAGTAGATGATGAAATTGGTGGAAGTACGGAAACTAGTGAGTTTTGGGCTTCTGTCGTTTCTACAATGCAAGAAGGGAAATTACCTCGAGAAGTGCTATTGAGAACTGCAGCTACAATACGAGGTAGAACAGGTTGGGAGGATCCTGTTGAGTCTCTTTCAGTTCATGCATATATTGCTAAGAGCCAACATGAAGCTTTGATGGAAGAAAAAAGACGAGGAAATTTTGATGATACTAGAGAAGGAAATTCTTTTAAGAGGCAAACTCGAGGAGACAAGGCTCGGGAGGCAGCTTCACAAGAATTGCCTGTAAAGGATACCTCATCATCATTGGGATAAAAAACAATGGAGACAAAAGATAAGGGCAAATCAATTGCCTATAAGCTACTTTCTGACATTGAAGCGGCAACAAATTTGAAAGGGGTGTTGGAAGAACATATATTAAACGCTAAGGTAGAATTCACATTGAAAGAAGTCTTGGGAATTGCAAAGAAGGAGTTTCATGATGTTATCATTGACAGCATTAAGCGAAAGAGGCAATTAATGAGCGAAACTGGAATGAGTCATGCTATTGATGCAAGAATATGTAGAGATGAAGAAGAGGTTGATATTGGTTACGAGCAACCAACAAATGAAAAGAATGGGTATAATTAGCAAGTACGTTTCGAAGATTCTAGTGACAAGGAAATGGAAACTTTGAGCCATTATACTCGAAAGCATTGGGCAAGGGCAACTACTGAGGTATTGGTGAAGGTAGGAGATATAGAAGAACCAATAGTTGCTTTGGTGGACTATGGTTCTGAAATAAATCTCATGTCTAAAGATCTTTATAAGAAGCAAAAATGGCCAATTGATATGGAACATGGATGGGCAATTCGAGCAGCTAATAACACACGGGGCGAATTATATGGAGCTTGTCCAGATGTCAAAATTCGGATTGGGGATGTTGCGACGGAGCAACATTTCTTTGTTCAAGATACAACGTCTTATCCATTGATTTTAGGACAACCTTATATCACGACAACACGGATGGAAACAAAAGTACTTGACGATGGTTCTGCTTATGCAAGGGTACGGAGCGAAGATGGGAGGAAAGCTGTACAATTTCTAACAGTACCTCCTAACCATGAACGGAATCGAGATAGGTTGAGGGAGAAACCATTGCCAAAGATTGTTGAAGGATTTAAGGATTTTGGGGAGGTACCACTGTAAAGCGAGATTATAGAGGTACAAAAGAGGAGGTACTCTCGCGAGATGAAGGTGCCTTTGATGCGAGTTTTATTGGTATATTGGAGAATGGAAATATTATGTATAAGAAAGTTGATGATTTTAAAAGAAAATAAAGAAAAAAATTATATAATATTGAAGGACAATTACGCAAGATAGGTACATTGCCAAATGATGAGAGGATTTTGGGTTTTTATTAAGAAAATGGGCTGGAAGATTCATTGGAATTGATTACATCTATTGGATTAGGAGATAATGATAAGATTGTTGAGATTCATTCGAGAGAGGTTTATACCATGCTTGAATCTTTTCAAGCACCAGAAGTCACAGTAGAGACAAGATATAAAACGGCAGATAAGAAGGTAAAGCTTGTTGCCGGACCATTACTAGAGGATTCTAAAGAACAAATGGGAGAAGCATCAAAAGAAGCAAGTTTAAGAGATCCAATGAGTATTGGACATCAGTTTATCGAAGAGACTTTTGAAGAATTGAAGATTGGTTCTGATGGTTCTTTATTGCTCGAAGAAATTACTTGCTTCAAAAAGATGTTGGCTAAACAAGGTAGATCGTTTGCCTTCGAATCTCATGAAATTGGGTGTGTGGATCTAAATATTATAACACCTATGGTTATCTTCACTGTACCGCATGTACCTTGGAATCTAAGACCGATTCCAGTACCGAGGGTACATTTACCTAAATTGGTGGAACTATTGAAAGAAAAGATAAAGATGAAAATATTGGAACCTTCATTTGCACCGTATTCTAGTCGATGGTTTACGGTACCTAAGAAGAATGGGTCACTACGGTTTATTCAAGATATGCAGCGGGTGAATGCTGTAACTGTCAGGAATGCAGGAATTGGACCTATTGTGGATGAATTTGCTGAGGCGTTTGCTGGAAGGGCGATCTATTCAATGGATGATTTGTATTCAGGTTATGGTCAATTTCAACTTGCCAAAGGAAGTAGAGATATGACAACGATGAGGACACCGCTTGGATTGGTTAGAATGTGCACTCTTCCTCAAGGCGCGACCAACTCAGTTGCACATATGATGAATGGGATGAATAAGGTATTGAGAGATTTTATTCCGGAAAAGACTATGCCTTTTCTGGATGATGTTCCTATAAAAGGGTGTTGAGAAGGAGATAAGGATGAAACTTTAGATACGAGGGGGTGTCGCAGATATGTTGTTGATCATATACAAGATTGTGAAAAGATTTTAACTCGGCTTGGAGAAGTTCATCTTACATTATCGGGTATGAAGTCCGTATTTGGAGTACGAGAGGTTGTAATTGTTGGACATTTATGTGGATCTTAAGGAAGAAAACCAGATCCGACTAAAGTTGATGCAATTGGAAGGATGAAAGAGGATTGTGATTCTTTAACAGAGGTTCGCAGGTTTTTGGGTGCATGTGTATTTTATCGAATCTGGATCCCTCATTTTGCTCACATAGCGGATCCATTATATGAACTGTTACGCAAGGGTTACCGATTTAAATGGGAAGAAAGGCATATTCAGGCAATGCAAAGATTGAAGAAATTATTGATGTCACCTCTAATATTGAGGAAGGTTGATTACAAGTGCTATAGACCAGTGATTCTTACTGTAGACGCTAGTCCAATTGCCATTGGATGGACTGTGGGTCAAGATGATTCAAATGGGAGTAGATTTGCAGTTCGATTTGGGACTAAAGTTTTAAGTATTCGTCAGCGTGGATATTCGTAAGTCAAAAGAGAACTTTGTGGAGTCGTTTCGGCTATGAAAGCTGAAAAGGACTATTTGATTGGGGCAGTAGTAGTAATTGAAACAGATTGCTTGCCATTACTTGGAATGATTATTAACTGTTCAACGCCAGATATTGCAATGTTGAGATGGATTGCTTATATTAAGTCACTAAATCCAGAATTTAAGCATATCACTGAGAAGGACAATTTAGTAGCAGACATGCTATCTCGAGCAAGATACGAGAGGGAGGACGAAATGGTTGAAGATATTGATGATGTCGGATTGAAATTCTATTCAATATCAAATCTCAACAGAGAAGACAAGCTATTTCTTGAAGAATCTTATGAAGGAGAATTATTGGATATTGGTCATTATTTGAATACCTTGACTAAGCAGGAGAATTGGCCTACAATAAAATTTAAACAAATAAGAAAAAAAAGCATATGGATTTTTACTTCGAGATGGGTTCTTATCGAAGAGACCGAAGAAAAGAATTGGGATGCCACAACGAGTGATAGGCAAAAGGGAAGAAAAACTAAAATTTTTAAAGGAGTTTCATGATAGTTTATGGGCAGGGCATAGAGAAATCTGGGCTACTTTTGCTAAACTCAAGGAACGATATTGGTGGAAAAATATGTATCGAGATGTGCTCTCATTTGTAGAGTCATGTGAAATCTGTCAATCGTATTCTAATATCAGACACCGAGATGGTCTTCATCCTACATATCCTCTGGCTATTCATTTTAAATGGGTTGTTGATTTGGTTATTATGCCGGTTGGGTTATGGCAGATGAGGTATTTGGTTTTAGCTCGTGAAGATTTATCAAATCAAGTAGAAGGAAGAGCATTGAGGACAAAATCTACAGAGGGGATTTGTAGGTTTTTGCTTGAAGATGTCATTTGCCATTACGGATGCGTAGGAAAAATCACTGCAGATCGTGGAGAATTAAATGTATAAGAAGCTCGTAAGTTCTTTGAAAGATGTGGAGTTAAACTATCACTGACTACTGCTTATAATCCAGAAGGGAATGCAAAAAGTTAACGTGGTCACCCACCGATTGTGAAAGCATTGGTTAAAGCTTGTAATGGAAAAGTTAAAGAGTGGCCACGGCTTTTGTCATTTGCATTATGGGCTGATCGAACAACACATAGGTCGGTGACAGGATATATGCCAGTAGAACTTATGACAGGTCAAAAACCAATTATGCCGATTGAAGAAAAGGTACTTACTTGGAGTATGCTACCATGGGAAGATGGATTGACAAGAGAAGAACTTCTGGCTATTAGGATTCGACAATTGGAGCAAAGAACGGAAGATGTCCAGATAGCATTGGGAAGGTTAAAAAGAGCAAGGTTACAAAACAAGGCGCGATTCGATAAGCAACATCGATTGAGACCAAAAGCAATCGAGGAAGGTGACTGGATACTTGTTTATGACAATAGTCTGGATAATCAACATAGTACTTTGCGAAAATTTTCAAAACGTTGGTTTGGACCATATGTGGTAACAACAGTTCATGATAATGCGACTTACTCGTTACGAGAGTTAGATGGTATAAAATTGAAAATACCAATTGTAGGGAAGCGAGTAAAAATATTTAAACGAAGACACGCAGTGATGAATATGGAAGACCTTAATGAAGGTATAGAGATTCCGCAGCAAGAAGATGAAAGTGATTTGGATAATGAAGGTGACGAAGATGAACTGGAAAAATACGTAGAGGATATATTCTGAATCAAACAGCAATTGGGTAAATTGGTGCATACCGGAGGATGCATAGGTTCAGAGGGGGTGGATGTCGTGCTGTAACACGAGTATATAGTGAAAATAAAAAGAAAGGGGAATTTTATTAATATTCAGTTACCTCGAATATTGGGAGCATCGACCAACTCCAGTACAAATATTGAGTGGTCAGGTTCAGTCACTCCGTTACAGTCAGCCGGGGCATACTGAAATGCTCCATTCGATTCGAATAACGGGAGTCAGCAGGAAGAGAAGGACCAATTCACACGACAGGTTCGAAGAGCCAATTGGATCCAATTTCGAGAATCCAATCCAGGTCCTCTTATCCAATATGAGACCTGAATTGGCCGGTCAAATCAATGCAGTCTAATTACGGGAAATCCAAGTCTTACTACGGGTCTTAGCCAATCTGACGCGAGGACAAATTTGACCCAATTACGGGAACATCCAGGTTACTACTGGATTCTTATCCAATATGAGACCTGAATTGGTCGGGCGACTCAATGTGGTCCCGATTACGGGGTTCGATTCTGTTTCAGGCTGTCCTGTTCTCTGTGCCGTTTCAGGGAACGTTGTTTTCAATAAATGGATTTCTTAAAGGTAAAAACGGAGGAAAAAGCTCTGATGGCGAGAGCCAATTTTGGATCCAAGCTTGACGGTGGGAGCCAATTCCGGATCTAAGACGGAAGATTGAAGAAATTCAAAGGATAAGGTTAGGGGGGATATAGTTTTGAAGAGGGGGTTTTTTTTTTTTTTCTCTAGGAATCGGGGGGAGCTAGTTTTCAAGCTTTTGTAAGATTACTAGTTCGGTTTTCATTGGAGGTTTTTGAAGATCAAAGGGATTAGAGAGAGGAGCTTCATGCTTTGGGTCGGGGAAGGAAAGATAGAGAATTTGGATTTTTCTTCTTCGTAGAGTTTTGGGAAGGCTGAGGCAATCGCTGCTGAAGTCAGTATTGTAATGGTGAATCGAGATTTTTAATGAAGTGGGTTTGAATACTCTTGACTGTTTTGTGAAATCGAGTTACGTCTGTGATTGAAGGATTAAAAGGGCATCTATAGGATTGAGTATGCGGAGTGAATGAAATTTATTGGGTTAATCTAACAAGACAGTCAGTGGATACAAGATCGTAAGTACAAAGCGGTATTGAAGATTAACAGTTTGGGTTCTTTGGGGTTCTCTGTAACGTCTAGAGACCTACCGGCTGGGACAAAAAGGACTTCGACAAGCAGTCGAAGAGCATCCGTATAGATTTATGGTACATTGTTGTAGTCGTTTATATTCCAGCAGTTAAAACTGATAGACTGCTTGACTATTGACGAATCTCCATACTACCTTCTACAGCTAGACGCCCGGCGCGTTCTCGAGCAGGAAAGCACGTAATACGACAACGGCTCCAATCTTGGTACATCCAGACTTTATAAAGGCCTTTTATTTAGAAACTGATGCTTCGGATTTGGCTTTGGGAGCTGTACTTTCACAAATGGGAGAAGACAAGAAGCTCCATCCGGTTGCATTCTATTCTCGATAGTTCTCTGCTGCTGAAATCAATTATGAGATCCACGATAAGGAACTTCTTGCTATAATGGATTCTTTCCAAGAATGGCGTCACTTTCTTGAAGGAGTTGCACATCCAGTCACCGTATACATAGATCACAAGAATTTGGAGTATTTCATGTCGACTCGAGTTGTAAATCGGCGTCAAGCTCGATGGAGTATGTTGTTATCTAGGTTCGATTTTATTATCACTTATCGACCTGGAAAGCAGCAAGGACTATCTGATGTCTTATCGAGAAGATCGTATCTTGTACCAAAGGCTGGAGAAGCAGCGTTTGATCAACAATGTACGACATTGTTGAAGCCAGAGTAATTTCAGCTTTGCGGTACTATTATGCCAATTGATGCTGACTTCCTGAATCAAGTACGTGCCGTAACCATTGAAGATTCAATAGCCATTGATATTAAGCAGCGTGCCAATGACGACAAGTTCAAGGTGGAGGGAGATCTTTTATACTTTGAAGAGCGGTTATATATCCCAAAAGGACCAGCACGACTCCAAGTTCTTCAATCTCGCCATGATTTTCTAGCTGCGGGACATTTTGGATTCAACAAGATCTTGGAGCTTATTTCTTGAGATTTTTGGTCGCCCCAAATGTGGAAGGATGTGAAAGATTTTGTCCTCTCCTGCGACATTTGTTCAAGATCCAAGCATCCTCGACATCGCCCTTATGGACTCTTATAGCCATTGCTGATTCTATGTCGACCATGGTCTTCAATTTCCATGGACTTCATCACAGACTTGCCATCATCGAACTCATTTGACAGCATCTTTGTCGTGGTAGATCGGCTTACAAAAATGGCACACTTTGTCCCTTGCAAGAAGACATCGTCCAGTGAAGTCACAGCAAGACTCTTTCTCGATAATGTGTATCGATATCATGGACTACCAGATGATATCGTATCAAATCGAGGAACCCAGTTCGTATCGAAGTTTTGGAAATCTCTCTTTGAGATACTGAAGGTGGATATCAAGCTTTCTTTGGCTTTTAATCCTCAAACTGACGGTCAAACGGAACGGGTGAACTAAGTCTTGAAACAATACCTACGATGCAGCATCAACTATCAACAAGATGATTGGACCACATATCTGTCGCTAGTCGAGTTTGCATATAACAACACCATCCATGCGTCGACTCAATACACACCATTCTTTTCCAACTATGGGTATCATCTAAAGCTTGATTTATTGAGTCCATCAACAAATAACAATCCAGTAGCTGAAGGATTTGCAAAACAACTATCAGAGCTTCAAAATACATTGAAGCTTCAATTACAATCTGCTCAAGAATCCTACAAGGCGTCTGCAGATAGATTTCAGAATCAAGCACCTACTTTCAAAATTGGAAATAAAGCATGGCTTCTTTGACGGAATATCAAGACAAAGCGATCATGTGATAAGTTGGACTATCGAAAATTGGGACCATTTATCATCGAAAAGTAAATCAATCCAGTGGCGTACCGTCTGGAATTATCGGCTTCTATGAAGGTACATCTAGTCTTTCATGTTTCTTTGTTGGAGCCTTATCGAGAGTCATCTTTTCCTGGAAGAGTGCAATGTCCGCCACCTAGTATTGAGATCGAGAACCACGAGGAATACGAGGTTGAAAAGGTACTGGATTCTCGGTGAAGGTGGGGCAAGTTGGAGTATCTTGTTCATTGGTGCGGCTACGACAATAATGAGTGAACGTGGGAGCCAACTGAAAATCTTACCAATGCGCCGCAAAAGGTACAGGAGTTTCATCAACAACATCCTCATAAATCTAAGCCGGTTCGACAATAGCTTCTTTCTCAAGCTTGCTCACCCAAGAATATAAGAAAGGGAGAGAGCACTACCAAAATTCGTAGTTGATGTAGTTATTTTCTCCAAGATAAAATAGAATTTTTTCAGTAGCCATAGTTTGGTCTTCTGATATGGATAGCCAAGAGATAGATACTATGCGAGTCAGATTATCTCAACCAACTAGTTCACGAAGGCGACCCCGAGATGAAGAACCACCTGCACCACGACGACGACAGAGGATACCAAGTAACCGATCACTGGTGATTGTATTTGAATCCGAGCCTGCTTACGATGGTCAACCACAAGGCATATTTGTAGGACAATTTCACAATGAAGACACGGAAGTTCATGCTTGGTCAGAAGTTGAAGGAGTGGGCCACTACCGTTGGCTTCAAGGGCCGATGAACCACTTACCTCGTGAACAATAGTTGGAGTTCATAGCAGACGTTATGCGACAGATCTTCATTTTCTTGCGTTGGTACTGATTGACAACAACATTGCTTCTCAGAGACCTCGAAGCTAAAGGAGGGGGTGATGTTAGGGACATAGTCCTTAGAACCTTCTAGAGACAAGTTTCTAGAACCTTCTAGAGACAAGCTTCTAGAACCTTCTAGAAGCAAGTCTCTGGAACCTTCTAGAAGCTTCTTAGTTAGTAGAAGATGTTAGGGACATAGTCCTTAGAACCTTCTAGAGATAAGTTTCTAGAACCTTTTAGAAGCAAGTCTCTGGAATTTTCTAGAAGCTTCATAGTTGGTAGAAGTTGCTTGAGAAGCTTCCTAAATAGGAATATATATTGGAATCAAGGGTGAAGAGTTCTTCAGTCTTGACAACACATCTCTTGGAGCTCTAGCTCACCCCTCTAGTGTTGTTCTTGTATTCATCTGATTAATCTAGTTCTTGCCAGTTCTTCTTGAACTTCTTGTTAGATCTTAAGTCTGTATTTCTGTGTCCGTGACATAGAATGGATTGAGTGACCTAACAAAAATTTACAAGCTACAAAATTATTAAGAAAATTTGAAAGGCAATTTTCTCGATTATCAAAAATAGAAAAGTTAACATTGAAACCAAATAAGGTTGAATTGTTTCTTCAAGCTGCTAATAAAGAATTACAAGAGAAGTTAGAGGTTCTTCTTGAAGATAAGGAAGAAGAAGAAGGATTGAGAAAAAAGTAGAGAGCTGTTGAAGATGCTATTGGATAACTTGGAAAAAAAGAAAAGACAAAGGATAGGTTTAGTACTTCAAGAGTGGTACAAGTACCAAAGACCCCAATGCCTACTAGAAGATTGACTATGTCTATTGTCCACCCTCCATTGATTACACCAAAGAAAGAAGATATGGAACTTGAGGAGATTGTACGAGGGATGCAAGATCTTCAAATCAAACTTGCAAGGCTTGAAGAAAAGACTTCTACAATAAGCTCAAAGGCTACTTTTAAACAAGGGGTATGTGCAAAGATATATTTGGTGTGATGACGATTTTCATTCTCAAAAAGATTGTGGTGAATTTGATGAGATGGTACAACAATGCATTGTTTATTGGAATGATGGGAAGGTTGCATTGAAAGATACTAGTAATCTTTTCCAAAATAACTTTGGTAAAGGTGGCATGAAAGCATTGATTAAAGATTATTTGGCAATATATGGAATTGCGGTAATAGAAGTTGTAAGTTATGGAACTAGGGTGGATAATGATGGCAGAAAAAAATTTGTTGGAAATGTTCAACCAAGTAAACTTTGGTCTTGTGCTATTTCTATAATGTAAAAAGAGAAGATTCGATGGAAAGCTTTCTTGAGAACTATTGTAATAATTCGTGGTGCTACAGGTAGGAAGGATCTTGTAGAAGCTTTGTCAATACATGCATATATTGCTAAAAGCCAACATGAAGCTTTAATGGAAGAAAAGAAGAAAAGAAATTTTGATGATTGAAGAGAAGGAAATTCTTCTAAGAGACAAACTCGAGGAGATAAGGCTCATACATCGGCTTCACAAGAATTGCCCACAAAGGATACTTCAACAATATCAAAAAAAAAAAGCAAAGGAGATGAGAGATAAAGGTAAATTGATAACTTATAAACTACTCTCTGATATTGAAGTGGCAACAGATTTAAAGAAAGTGCTTGAGGAACGTATGCTCAATACTAAGGTTGAGTTTACATTGAAAGAAATTTTAGGAATTGTCAAGAAAAGATTCCATAATATCATTATTGACAATATTAAATGAAAGAGGTAATTAATGGGAAAAGTTGGATTAAATCATGCTCTTGATGCACACATATATGAAGGTGAAGAAGATGTATTTGATAATTGTTACAAATGATCAACAAGTGAAGGAGAGGAGTCATAATCAAATGGTATATTTTGATGATCAAAGTAATAAAGATAGAGAGGTTTTAAGTCATTATACTCGGAAGCATTGGGCTAGAGTAATTACAAAGGCATTAGTGAAGATTGGAGATATAGACAAATTAGTTGTTGCTTTGATTGACCATGGTTCAGAGATAAATCTTATGTCTAAAGATCTTTATATGAAGAAAAGGTAGTTAATTGACATGGAACATGGATGGACAATATGGGCAGTCAATAATATATGAGAAGAGTTATATGGTACTTGCTCGGATGTAAAAATTTGGATTGGTGATGTTGCAATGGAGTAGGATTTTTTTGTTCAAGATGCAATATCTTATCCTCTTATTTTGGGACAACCATATATTATTGCAACTCGGATGGAAATAAAGATACTTGATGATGGTTTAGCTTATGCATGAATTCATAGTAAGGATGGGAGGAGGGCAATACAATTTTTGAGTGTGCCTCCAAATCATGAGCGGAATCGAGACAAATTGAGAGAAAATCCATTGCCAAGGGTTGTTGAAGAATTCAAGGATTTTTTGAGGGTACCACTATACAGCAAGATTATAGAGGTATAAAAAGAGAGGTACTCTCGCAAGATGTATATACCTTTAATGGAGGATTTATTAATATTTTTTAAAATAGAAGAATTATGTATAAGAAGATTGATGATTTAAAAAGAAAAGAAAGGAAGGAATTAAGTACTATTGAAAAAGAATTGTATAAGTTAAGAATATTAGAAAATAATGAAAAGATTATTGGTATTTATGAAGAAAATGGACTTGAGGATCCTTTGGAATTAATTGCATCTATTAGATTAGGTAATAATGATAAAGTTATACCAATTCATTCAAGAGAATTTTATGATATGATTAAATCTTTCTAAGCACCGAAGATTGTAGTTGAGACAAAATATAAGACAATAGATAAGAAAGTTAAATCGGTTGTCAGATCTTTGCTAGAAGATTATAAAGAATAAATGGGAGAAGCATCAAGAGAAAAGAGCTTGAGAGATTCAAAGAATATTGGTCACAAATTTATTAAAGAGACTTTTGAAGAATTAAAGATTGGTTCTCATGGTTCTTTATTGCCAGAGAAAATTACCTGCTTCAAAGAGATGTGGGTAAAACAAGGTAGATCATTTGCCTTTGAATCTTATGAAATTGGATGTTTAGATCCAAATATTCTAACACCTATGATTATTTTCACTGTACCACATGAACCTTGAAATCTAAGGCTAATTCCAGTACGAAGGACACATTTACCAAAGCTTGGTGGAATTGTTAAAAGAAAAGATGAAGATAAAGATTTTAAAGCCCTCTTTTGTATCATATTCTAGTCGATGGTTTACAGTGCCTAAGAAAAATGGATCATTATATTTTATTCAAGATATGCAACTAGTGAATGCAATAACTATCAAGAATGCAGGAATTGGACCTATACTAGATGAATTTACTAAGGCATTTGTAGGAAAGGAAATCTATTTAATGGGTGATTTGTATTTGGGCTATGACCAATTTCAACTTTCAGAAGGAAGTAGAAATATGACAATGATGAGGACACTACTTAGATTAGTTAGAATGTGTACTCTTCCTAAAGGCACAACCAACTTAGTTGCGCATATGATGAACGGGATGAATAAGGTATTGAGAGATTTTATTCCAAAGAAGACTATGCTTTTTCTAGATGATGTTTCTATAAAAGGGTGCAAAGAAGAGGACAAGAATGAAACTTTAGATAAGAAGGGGTATTGCAAGTATGTTGCTAATCATATATAAGATTGTAAAAAAATATTGACTTGGCTTGGAGAAGTTCATCTTACATTATGAAATACAAAATCTACATATGGAGTACAAGAGGTTGTGATTGCAATAGACCAGTGATTCTTATTGTGGATACTAGTCCGATTGCCATTGGATGGGCTCTAGGTCAAGATGACTTAAATGGACATAGATTTGTAGTACAATTTGGAGCTAAAGTTTTAAGTACTGACCAACGTGCACATTTACAGGTAAAAAAGGAACTATGGGGAGTTGTTTCAGCTATGAAAGCTGAAAAGGATTATTTAATTAGAGCTATGGTGGTAATTGAAACAAATTTTTTGCCTTTACTTGGAATGGTTACCAATTGTATAATACCAGGTATTGCGATGTTGAGATGGATTACTTATATCAAATCACTAAATCCAAAATTTAGGCATGTTATGGAAAAAGATAATCCGGTAGCAAATATGTTATCTGAAGCAATATATGAAAGAAAAGACTAGATGGTTGAAGATATTGATGATGTTAGAACAAAATTCTATTTAGTATCAAACCTTAATAAGGAAGATAAGATGTTTTTTGAAGAACTTTATGAAGGAAAATTATTAAAAATTGATCTTTATTTGAATACCTTGACTAAACAAGAGAATTGGTCAATAAAATAATTTAATCAAAGAAATAAGGGTTATGGATTTTTGCTTCAAGAAGGGTTTTTATGGAAGAGACCAAAGAAAGGAATTGGAATGCCAAGACGAGTAATAGATACCAAAGAAGATCAACAAAGACTACTCAAGGAGTTTCATGAGAATTTATGGGCGTGACATAGAAGAATTTGGACTACTTTTGCTAAAATGAAGGAACGATATTGGTGGAAGAATATGTATTGAGATGTAACTTTATTTGTAA
This sequence comes from Physcomitrium patens, assembly GCF_059467195.1. NCBI lineage: Eukaryota > Viridiplantae > Streptophyta > Bryopsida > Funariales > Funariaceae > Physcomitrium > Physcomitrium patens. Next base: position 2,076,058 of record NC_143434.1, on the reverse strand, counting down.
AATCTTGTGTAACTTGTTAGATGTATTCAAATATACGACATTGAAATGGATTATATCTGACATATCCTTTGACTATTCATTTTAAATAGGTTGTAGATTTGGTTATTATGCTGATAGAACTATGGCAAATAACATATCTAGTTTTGGCTCGTGAAGATTTATCAAACTGAGTAGAAGGCAGGGCACTAAGAACAAAGTCTGAAGAGGGAATTTGTAGATTTTTACTTAAGGAAGTTATTTGTCATTATAGATATGTGTAAAAGATCATTGCAGATCAAAGAAAATTGTATGTACATGAAGCTCGTGATTTTTTTAAGAGATAAGGGATCAAATTATCATTGACTACTGCTTATAATCCAAAAGAGAATGCAAAGAAAGAACGTGGGCATCTACCAATTGTAAAAGCCTTAGTTAAATCTTGCAATGGAAGAGTGAGAGAATGGCCTTCACTTCTACTTTATGCATTATGGGCTGATCGAACAATATATAGTTCGGTGACAGGATATATGCGAGTGGAACTTATAACAGGTCAAAAACCAATTATGCCAATTGAAGAAAATGTGCTAACTTGAAGTATGCTACCATGGGAAGATGGATTGATAAGGAAAGAATTATTAGCCATTAGAATTCGACAACTTGAACATAGATTGGAAGATGTGGAATTGGCATTAAAAAAGTTATAAAAATCAAGATTAGGAAATAAGACTCGATTTGGTAAGTAACATCAATTGAAGCATAGAACAATTGAAGAAAGTGATTGGATACTTGTTTATGATAGCATTTTGGATAAGCAACATAATATTTTGATGAAGTTTTCAAAACCTTAGTTTGGACCATATGTGATAGTAACAGTTCATGATAATGTCACATATTCATTAAGGGAGTTAGATGGTACCAAATTGAAAATACCTATTGCTGGGAAGCAAGTGAAGATTTTTAAAAGATGAGATAGAGAAAAGAATATGGAAGATCATGCTGAAGATATTGATAATTTTGAAGAAGAGAATTATTTTGAAGAGGATGGTGAAAATAGAAATGAAGGATTTGACTAAGAAAATGAAGAGATGGAATGATGCCAATTATGACATATGGATCATTTGGCGCATGCTGAAAGATGCGCAAGTTAAGAGGAGGTGGATGTCGTGATGTAACACAACTATATAAAAAAATTATAATTAAAATTGAATTTCTAATTAATATCTAATTATCTTAGTTCAATTATAATTTGAGGTATCTAAACATGGCTTTTGAAAAAGCCTCTTAGGTCATTTTTTTATCTTAATAGTTAGTAGGTTGAAGGTTAGTTAGTAATTTTACCTTTTAGGTTGTAGAGACTCTTCTACTACCTTAAAAAGACCATAAATTGATAAAATCAAGATAGAAGAGATAAATGGTTGATATGGTTGATACTAGGATCGAATTGGATTAAAAAATCTTTAAGATAAGTTAGATTGATATCTGGGGGTCGACCATTTGTGAGAGAGGGTTGAAATCAGACCTTTGGTCACTAAAATGATTGCCGAAGGCAAATTAGGGGGATCATTTGAAGATTAGAGATTCAGGTTTGAAAGCTAGCTTGAATTTCTCTCTAGAAACATAAGGATTGTTTTGAAAGGATTTCGGAGGACTTATCAATTGTTGTTCAAAGTTAAGATTTGTATCAGTGGTTTGGGTTTTATATAATATAATTAGGGCTAGAAATTTTGGCTAGTTCGTGCAATTGATATGACATCTACGGTTGAAAACTTACTATTGTTTGGATTATTGGATTTGCTAAGTATATACAAAATTTTGTAATAATCTAACGGCGTGGTTTAGAGATATCTAGTTTTAAGCACAAGCGGGTTTCAAAAGGTGGCAGTTTGAGGTTGGGTAGGGTTTCTATGATATCTAAAGATGTATTTGTTGGACTAAAGTGGAAATTGGTATGGTGTTGAAGGACTTGAAGATCAAGCTATACACCAATTTTGAGACAAAGTTAATAGTTGGAAAGTGAGAAATCAATGTTGAAATTTCTTCTTTACTTTTCAAGTTGGCGGCCAAGTGATATCAGTGCAATTTTTGGAGTTTTTTTCACAATTTATAAATTGGATTGGACTAAAAATTCTTAAGCATATAGAAGACTTATATTGAAAATTGCATGAAAAATTCCACATCAAGTGGATGGTCGGATTGGATGTTATAGCTTATTAAAGCTCTCTGATTAGAATTGGGGCTTATAAGAAAAATCTAAATTGCTTAAATATGAAAGTAATAAGGTAATTGGGATTTATATATGGTTAAGACTACTAAGAAGAGTATTTTAAGTAATTTTGAATTGAAATTCAGATTATATTCTTCTCATATGGATGAAACCTATTAGGGTTTCTTGGCCACTTGTGAAATACAATCTCACCTTCCACACCTAGGTGCCTAGTGCATTCCTGAGCAAAACAACATGTATTACGACAACGTATTATATTAAGTCAATATATTTTTGTAGGTCCTATAGAACGTCGCGACATAGATCCTATGTAGATAGTATATATAAAGGAAAGAATGAAGCTTTTTTCATTCTTGTCAATTCCTTTCTTGTTTTTAGTCTAGTTTTAAGAATCTCTAATTTTTTGTCATTTAGGAATAGCCATTTTGGTTTCTTTTCTTAATATATATATTTTTTAATTTCTATTTTGTCCTATTTTTTTGAGAGAATTTTACTTTTTATTTACTTTCATTGAATTCTTGTCCTTAATATATACTTCTATTCAATCAAAAAAAAAAAAAAAAAAAAAAAAAAAAAAAAAATCCTACTTGATGTAAAAAATTCTATCTTAATTTTCTTCCAATACCTACTTTGAACCATTATAGAGTTGGATATCTACCCTAAAAGATAATACCCTAAAAGCTTAAATAATCTATTCAAGCTAATAAATTCTTATTTTAAATTCCATTCAAATTTTTATATATATATATATTATTCTTTTCTTTCTATAAATTAAAGTAATTATCCTCCAAATATCTTTGATGCATTTAAAATAAGTGAATCACAATACTAACGCCCTCCAAATATCTTTGATGCACTTAAATTAAGTGCATCACAATACTTACGCCTTCCAAATTTGAATATACACTACTATATATGAAAGAAGTAGACCACAATACCTTCATTAGAATCAAAGTCATTGTAACCTATATCACTTTTGAACCATTGATTAAAATATTGAGGCTCAAAAGCCTCTAAATCTTCTATATCATTCATTTCATCTTGCTGCTTGAAGACTTAAACTTGATTTTTTATATATTTAATCTTCAGTATTGTTCTATCTAACTTTTGAAGAGAATAAGTTGTATTATTATACACTTCAACCATTACATAGGCTCCAAACCAATGCCATGTACACTTACAAAGAATAGAATGTTTGTCCATTAAATTACTATTATAAACTAAAATCCATTCATCTTCTTTAATTAACTTAAGCCTCAATGGGTGAATTTTGTCAAATCTTTCTTTATTATTCAACCTTACTACCTTAAGCCTTTCTATAGAAACTTGATGATTCTTAGGCAATCTCTTTAATTGATGAATTTTGAGGCTCTAAAAATCTCTCCTTGTCAATGTTATCATATTTGGAAAAAAAATCTAAAAACTTTTTCTTCTCTACTTTAGTGGAAAAGTCACCGTCTTCAATCTTCAATTTGTTCAAAGATTCTTTAATAAAGTTGTGACCAATCCTTCTTAACTTCTTAAATTTCAATTCTACGGTAGCTTATTTGATATACTCTTTGGTATCTAAAGGCAATTAAGTTGCCAGGGGCTTCACCTTCTTGGCCATGGTCTTATACTTAATGTGCACTTTTGTTGCTTGCAATACCACATAACTATCAATTACTCTAAGAATCCTTGAAAATTCCAAAACCTCTTCATATATTTGCCTTGAGTGAAGCTCCACAATAATATTAGTTTCACTTCTATCTATATGCAAAACCAATCTCTCTAAAACTTTTATATAATTATCTTCAATTTTTTTTTAAATAATATCCAAAATGCACTTACCACTTGAAATCAAATCTAATATATATATTACATTTCTTTATTTAATTATTATACATATGATTTAATTCTCTAATCCTTTGAAATCTCAAAACCTCTCCAAAATTATCAAATCCAAAAATCTATACTCAAAACTATCTATATTAAAAAAATATATGGATAAAAGATTTATTTCGACTCTTGTACTTTCATGCTATACAAGTGCTCGTCAAAAAATCCAAATTTTTTTTATTAGTCTTCAAAGGAGCTTCTTTCAATTGGTCTCTATTTATTATATGATCTAGTCTCATTGTGAAAATTTGCTCTAATCTTTTTCCATTATAATCTTTAATCTTTGCATAGTGAAAGCCATCATTTGAAACTTTAGTCTTTATTTTTATAGCTATAATATAGGATTATCCTAAAATCACCAAATAAGTAGCAAAATATTATTCAAAGAAATTTTGCTCTATCTTTGCATCTCCAAAACTTGTTCTAACTTCCAAACATGCCTCATGTAAATCACCTTGTCCATTGTTCGTAGCCTTCAATATCTATATATAGTTAACAGTAATGGATGACTTGTCTATTTCATAAATCTTCCTTAACATGATGTTGATCTTTCATCTAAAATTAATAAGTGTCAAGGTATGCTCCTTGAGGTCTTCCAACTTCACTTGAGTATCCGTAGTAGTCATAGCCTAGAAAAGATGTGAAAATTGAACACTCATCCTTTTATCTTCAAACCTTTCAAAAAAAATACAATTAGATTTATTTACTTTATTTATGTCTTTTCCATGGTCTATTTCTTTGTTACTTCTTGCTCTTCTTTGATCTTTACTTCTACCATAGCTTTGAGTAGTCATCTCCTTCTTCTTTTTAAGTTACATCTTCTCAAACTTAAATGCATAATATTATGAGAAGACTTGTCATATTTCTTGGTCTTTGTCATCAATCAAATAAGAATCTAATGCCTTCATCATAATTGCCTCTACTATTATTTATCTCTTTTTCTTGATGACATTGATAATAAGCTCATCGAAAACTTTCCTTATAATGCCAAATACCTCTCTTAAGATGAACTCAATTTTTGCATCAAGAATCTTCTTCTCTAAAATTTCTTTTATATTAATGGAACTTTTTATATTTGATTGAAGCTTATAAAAAAGGCCTTTATCTTTAAGCTTGTTTGAACCTTTCTTCTCTTTTTTTTCTTTTTTACTTTCTTAAGCTTCAACTCCATTATTTGGTTGAGATGAATGCATTGCTTGAACTTATAGATAGAAAGGCCTTTTTCTTCTTTGAATAGATTCTTTAACCTTTAGAGGCATTTTCTTATTGAAGAGTTCCACCACATTATCTTCAAAGAATCTACTACTCTTTTTTTCACAATATTATCATAGTCCTCCAAATCCTTATTGCCATTTAAGAAGACTTTAATTCTACTTGCATCAATTGAGTTATCTCAATCCATTGTTATTTTAATGGCTCCCGCTCTTTGTGAGGATAAATTTCTCCTTCCACCTAAATCTCAAGATGGCCTTAATTAAGAATTTTTTGTAATTGGTAGTATAAAGTAGAAGTAGTAAGAAAAAGAAAAAAAAAGATACAAAACAAAAACAAGTAAAATAAGTAAAATCAAATAATTATACAATACAAAACTAATCACAATTTATTTACCAAGTTTTTATTTAATAAAATATAAAAAAATAAAAGTATAAAATAAATTTTAGAATGGTGATTTTTTTATCTTTTCAATAGAATAAGAAAAATATAAATTTAAGGTGCTATAATCCATATGGGTCTTCTTACAAGGACTAAATTAGCTGCTAGTTCTCCTATTTTTTATTATTAAAACGAATATTTTTTCATTTTTGACTGCTATAAGGTATTTAAAAATATCCAATTAGCCTAAGAATAATGTGTGCTTTCAAATCTTGCTCCATTTCTTCATAATGGCTATCGAAGTGATAAAATTTATTTTTACCAAAGTCTTTGAAATTGCTCTAAAAATTTCTAAAAATTTCTAAATAAATTTTAAGCTAATTCTAAATAAATTCTAAAAATTCCTATAATATTTTTATAATATTAATATCAATTTAAAGCTATATTTTTCTATTTTTATAATTTTTATAGTAATTAAATAAATTTAAATCTATTATAAATCCTACTTTCTATATAAATAACTAAAAAAATATGAAGATATTTTTCATGCTTCTTCTAGCTACTAACTAATATTTATAGTTTTTTTTTAGTACTATATATAGATAGAAGGCCAATATAAATATTGATCTTAATAAATAATCATTAATACTCAATAATAAATAAAAAATACTAAATCAACTAAGATAATTACCTCCAAGACTTAATAAGACTCTTTGTCTACAATTAACATTCTAATTTTTTATTTGTCTAAAGATTGCTATACTATTTACTATATATTATGATTTTAAGAACTTTAATTGTATTTTTTTAGCCTAAAAGAACTAGTGAGTCAATTTCATGATTTACAATAAGATCATGAAGATCTATAATAGTTGTAAATCTATTCTCAATTCTTTTGAGAGTAGCATCTATAATCTTTCTTTCTATAGACAACTCAAGCAAGTTCAAAAAGTTAAATTAATGGAAGATAATGTGCAACATCTAATATCAAATAAAAATTTCTATAAAGAGGGATAATTAACTCTCTTTAAAGAAAATATTAGTATTAGAAAATAAGATTATTTAGGATTTGGTTTAAGATTAGGATTTGGAATTTTATTAGATTTTGATTATGATTCAATTAGAATTTAAGATTTGATTAAGAATTGATCTAAGATTAATATTTAGGATTTAATTCGGATTTTTTTAGGATTTTATTAATATTTAAAAAAGATTTAAGATTTTATTTATAATTGATTAAAAATGGTTTAATATTTTATTAAAAAAATTTAAAATTTATATTAAGGTTTAATTAAGATTTAATTGAAATTTCTATTTTTAATATTTTTAATAGTTTTTTATTTTATATATTTTAAGTTTATTTTATGATTCTTTATATTTTTTTTAATTCTTGAGATTTTTTTGGATTTAATTAAAGATTGATTAATATTTTTATAATTTAATAGAATTTTGTTACAAGTTACAGTCATCTTATTTCAAGTTCTGTTTTTTCTTTCACAACTAGATGTCTAATACATTCTCAAGCACATTTTATGTAATACAACAACATGGAATATAAAATTAGATATAATTGATAAGTAACTTGATTAATTTATTTACATACAAGAATTAGTGCAAGCTTACAATAATCCAACTTATTATAAAAGCGGCTAGTCTTGATATTGTAACAAAGTAACTGTATCTTCTTGCTAATATAAAATTGAGGTTTTTCTTTGCAATAGGCATCTATTATTATGATGTTATTAATTTAAGTGCATCAAAGATATTTAAAAGTTAATCAATTTTACTTGTAGGAAAGAAGAAATATAATACTAGTATATTTATAAATTTAAATAGAATTTAGAATAAAAGATTGTAGGCTTGAATGGATAATTTAAGTTTTGAAGGTATTGTCGTTTAGGATAGATATTCGATTCTATAGTTGTTCAAGGTAGGTAGTAAGAGAAGATTAGGGTAGGAATTTTGGCATTAAGTAGGTTTTTTTTTTTTTTTCTTTTTACTTAAATAAAAATGTGTGGGAGGAAGATTGTTGGAATTTTGAGATGATAAGTTTCAAGATTGTTTTTAATTTATAGAACTAGAATTGCTGGAGTTTTAAAGGGACATGATTCAAGATTAATTTGAGGTTTTTTATGTCATTTTTTGTATTTTTTTATCTGAGATTTTAACAAAAGTTAAAAAAAATTATTAGATTTTTAATAAGTCTTAGTACAAAAAAAAAAGAAGAGCTATGACAAGAGAGATGTAAGTTACTTTGTAGATGGAGATTTTAAAGGCAGTGGCTGTAATAAGCAACCAACTTTTTTTTTGTTTGGCTTTCATTTTTTTAAAATTTTATTTATTGACCTTGAAAATTTGAAGTTTATAATTTGAATTAAATTCAATGAGTTAAACTTTGTCTAGATTAAATTAACAATAAGTAAATTATAGCTAATTTAGTGAGAAGAAGTTTGAGTTTGAAATTAGAGCTAGGAATTGGATGCATTTTGGCATAAGAAAGAAATTAATATAAAATTTGTATTCAGCCTTTGAGCTACCTTTTTTATATTTGAATTTACTTGGATAATATTGTACTTTTTACAACCCACTTATAATCAAGGACCTTATGTTTTTTTAAAGAGGGTTACTTTTTTGACAAAAATTTGGTACTTCCATTAAAAACATTATTGGAGTAATTAAAAATATAAGTGAAGCACAATAGAATTATAGAGCTAAAGTGTAAGCTTGGAGTATGAGGAGTTTAAAAATAATAAGAGATTTTTAACATTTGAAGATAATAGGTGATTTTGGAGGAGCCGGTGCAAATAGCATTGAAAAAGCAAGTGCCAATGATTTGCTCTTGGCTTTAAGTATTTTCATGAAGAGACAACAAAAAGTATAAGCAAGTGAGATGGAAGTGACTAAGACATTGCAAGGCATGGTCAACAACCATAAAAGATTTGATGGGAGGAACATCACCAAGTTTCTTCAAATATATGTAAGAGTGATGAAGATACATTAAGTTCTCAAGTTTTACTATATTCATTGTTTTAGAGTGGAATGCATTTTTAAAATTAAAAAGAAGGTAAAGAATTTGCATATAGATGATTCAAAGGTTTTGAGTGACTTTGAAAGAAAGTTGAGATATGAATTTTATGATAAAGATTGTAATAGGGTCATCAAGAGGTCATTTTTGGAATAGATTGAACAACAACCAAAGAGGTCTATGACTCCCAATAAGTTGCTTAGGAAGTTTGAGAGAAAATTCTTTCAATTCTCAATATTAAAGAGACTTTTATTGGGTGTAAAAAAGATTGAATTCTTCTTGTAAATAATGGATGAAGCTTTAGAAGATATGTTCTTTGTGCTCTTAAATAATAAGTCCATTGAGGGAGGTTAAATTAATGATTGAAAGAGAGTGGAGGATGCAATATTATTGGTGATCAAATAGTGATGGATGAAGATAAGAAGAGGGACTTTAAAGTGTAAAGTTCTATTATCTATGATATCAATCACTCCATCAAGTTTAATGACATCTACTCTTATCCAAGAAATATATAAGACTCTCTCCAAAAAAATCCTTGAAGAGTTGATTAAAGACATGAAAGAATTGAGAGTAGAGATGAGTGAATTGAAGTGGAGCCAAAGAGCTACATCTTTGTAGACATTTGAAGGATCAAAGGAATTTGTTAAGAAATGCATGTATTGTAATAGTCTTGAGTATGAGAAGAAAGGTTCTTCTAACTATGATGGAAACTTGAAAAAAAAAGTTATCTTCTTCAAAGAAGATAGAGTGAAACTCACTACTATGAGGCAACCTTTAAAGCTCAATTTTGGAAAAGGATGTATGAAGAAGCTTGTAGTAGACTATGTAGGAAGAATAAATAGATTGCATGTAAGAGAGGTTGGGTCTTATCTCATTGAAGTAGAGATTGTGAGCACAATGACTAACTTGAGGCCATTGAAAGAAGTTATGGTTAAAAGGGTGTGAGTCCCTCCAATTCATCTAAATTAGTGGATTGGTTAAAAACATAGTTTTAAGTCATTTTACTATAAAAAAATATTAATTATTTATTAGAATTTAGAAGTATTTATAAGAAAAAATATCTTATTAAAATAAAAGTCATAAAAATGGAATCTTAGTAAGTCATGGAGACAATTATTTTAGTTAGAATTATATTTTTATTTATTATTTAGTATTAAAGATTAATTATTAAAAAAAATTCTTTATTAGCATCCTATATATAATTATTACTTATAAAAATCTTATCAATGATTAATTAGTAGTTAAAAGAAACACAAAGATAATTTCATGTATTTTTAGTTAATTATATAGAAAATATATAAGGATTTTTTAGTAGATGTAAATTAATTTTATATTTATAAAAAATAACCAAGATAGGAAAATATAGCCTTGAATATTTTTTATCATAATAAAAATATTATATGATATTTTAAAATTTATTTGGAATTTATTCAGAATTTTTTAGGAATTTTTTTAGAAGATTTCAAGACCTTGATAAAATTGAGTTTTATTACCTTGGGAGCCATTATGAAGAAATGAAGCAAGATTGAAAGGCCATTCATAGGTTCTTAAGCTAATTGGATGTTTTTAAATAACATAATGAAGTTAAAAATATAAAAAAAGTAATTTTATTAATAGAAAATAGGAAGACAAGTAGCTAATCTAGTCCTTGTAGAAAGAGAAGTACACAAGTTTTATATGGATTGTAGTATATTGAATATAGGTAGAAAGATAAGACTAAGGCCTTGTGGCCTCTCTTAACAATCCATATACACTACTTGTGAGCCTTAGTAAAGCTTCAATTCTTAATATCTTAAAGCAAGTTATCCTTGAGGTAAAAATTATTCACTTAATTTTTATGTTATTAACCTTCTATCTTTAATCTATCATAACTTACTCATAATAAATTTGATTTATATATTTTTTATGTCATTGAAAAAAAAAATTATCTATCTAAAAATATATTTTTTACTTTTTATTATTTATTATTTATTAAGTAAAAATTTAGTAAACAAATTGTGACTAGTTTTGTAGTATTCAATTGCTTGATTGCACTTATTTCACTTGTTTTTGTATTGTACTTATTTTGTTCTTATTCTTGCTACTTCTACTTCATACCACTAATTATAAGCAACTCTTAATTGAGGCCATCTTTTAATTTTGGTTAAAAAGTAAATTTTATACTCACACTTGTCATCACTCTAAAGATAGAAAATTTACATATTTCTAATGTAAATTATAGAAGTACTATTCCTACGCCTATGGAAGAAGTTCAAAATGTGCAACAAGAAGTTGCACAGTTGAAGGAAGCAAGTAGATCAACTTCAGAAACAAATCTAGAGAGTTTTGTTTTTATAAATATGACAAGGATAAGAATTAATATGCTTGAGAAGTTTGATGGAATAAGATCAAAATTTTGACAATTTTTACAACAAGTCAAGCTCTATCTAAGGTTTCATTCCTTCCAATATCCTAGTGGATTTACTCTAGTCAAATTCATAGGTACACTTCTATCAAGAAGTGCTCTCTCTTGGTTTGCACCTTTAATGAAAAAGATTCATGGCTCCTTTATGATTTTAATTCATTCTTAGAAGTTTATGGCCATATTTTAAATTGCTAAATATATTTCTCAAAATTGTTCAAAGAAATAATGCAACCACAAAATGAGGAACATGGTTGCCAAAGAAGACAATGTATCAAAAAACAAGTTTTTTTAGCTACAACAGAGACCGTGCAGCTAAAATTTTCCAAAACTTCTAATAAAGGTCTTATTTTTTCATCAAATCCTTCACCTTATTTTACAATAGAAGTTTATTTAGGACCAAAAAATCACAAAATCTTAGCTTTGTTAGATTCAAGAGCCTTAACCTATTTTATAGACAAAAACTTTGTCAATAAATAAGAGATATTGTTAGTCAAAAAAATTAAACTTGTACATGTAGAAGTCTTAGATGATCGTTTGCTATCTTCTAAAAATGTTACATATGAGATTGTTTATTTAGATGTAGCAATTAAAGATCATAATAGTATATTAATATTTAATATAATAAGATCTTTATCTAATTTGATTATTTTAGAATTATCTTAGTTAAAAAATAAAATCCTCAAATAGATTAGATTTTTCATAACCTTAATTTTTTGATAATTTAATTCAAAATTCCGTTAGTCAAGTAGAAATACATGTCTTATACAAAAAGGTTCATATTTTGTGGAGTTCACAACCCATTTTACAGTTGATCGGGGAATTTTATAAGGTATTTTTCATAGTGTTTCACACTGATTTTCTCCTCCTCAAATTTATGCACTTCATATTGTAATGCAATCATATAGACATTAAAATGGCAAATACATCAAAGAAGGCCTAGCATATGTTTAAGTTTTGTATTTCAATGATTTATTAAGATTTATTAAAACGACAACAAATTGAGAGTTCATTTAACAATTCATTGGTGTTCATTATTAATTCATTGTTAAAGACAATAATTGAGAGCTATTTGAAGTTATTCTATAATGCATGGTACATGGTCTATGTGGAATGCAAAATCCTCAAGCGCCTTGCATGGAAGATGGTCGTTGTATAAAGAAGTATCTAAAGGTATTTGTAGAAGAAACAACAATAGATGCCAATGGATATCCTTAATATTGACAAAAAAATGATAGAAGAATATTTGAAGTTTGAAGAATGGTTGTTGATAATATGGATGTTGTTCCATTTTGTCCAAAACTATCTCGGAAGTATAATTGTTATATTAATATTAAAGTATGTGCATTTATTTGTACCGTCAAGTATATCCACAAATACATCTATATGAGCCATGATTGCATTACAATGCAATTTAAAAACCAAGAAGATGAAATCGAACAATATTTGGATGCAAAATACATTAGAGCTCCAAAGGTTGCTTGGAGACTTTTTGGCATACTGATTTATGAAGAAATACCAAATATTGTTCATTTGGCCGTTCATCTTCCAAAATGCATCAAGTGATATATGATCCAAATGATAAGGCATCTAAAATTTTAGAATGTGCTGAAAGACAAAAGAAAAAATTAACTTCAATTTTTGAGATGTGTGTAGCAATTGCATTGGCAAGACAATATACATACCAACAATTTCCACAAAATTTTGTTTGGCATAAGATAAAGATGTGGATATTAAGAAAACATGGATTTGCTATTGAAAGATTATATTTTGCAAATCTTGCAATGGGAGAAAGATATTATTTGAGGCTTCTATTAATCCACGTTAAGGATCCACAATCATTTGAGTATTTAAGGACCATTCATGGAATTTCTCATCTAACATTTAAAAGTACATGTGCAGCTTTAGGATTACTTGAAGATGATAGAAAGTGGCAACAATATTTAGAAGAGGCATTAAGAATACAAACTGGATCTCAATTGAGGGCATTATTTACTATTTTTATATTACATGAAAATCTATTAAATCCATTAAACTTATGGGAAAGATTTTGGAAAAGCATCTTAGATGATTTAAATCTCTATTTGCAAAGATAACTTGGAATTAGCAATCCAATGGAAGAACAAATTAAGGATTTTGGACTTTTCTTGTTAGATAAGATTTTGCAAGACTCTAATAAAATGCTTGCATATTTTCTTCCAATACCATTACCAAGAAAAAATTGAAATGCAATAGTTAATGAAAATTGATTTATTGCTGAAAAAAGAATATGGGACATTCAACAATTAGAAGCAAATTTGAAGCAATATATTTCACAATTAAATCTTGAATAAAGAAAGGCATATGATGATATTGTGGCTTCTAAAATAGAAGAACATGGACTCATGTTTTTTCTAAACAAACTTGCAAGAACTAGTAAGACATTTCTCTACAATACTTTAACAACTAAAGTTGCATTGCTACTTGAGGGAAGAAGAACCACCCATTCTATATTCAAGATTCTACTAGATTGTAACTAAGACTCTTTTTGTTCAATTACTAAGAATTCTCACCATGCTGAGTTCATTTGCCAAACTTTGCTTATTAGTTGGGATGAACTTCCAATGCAACATTGTTATTATATTGAGGTAGTTGATCATTCTTTTAGAGACATTTGGAATATTGATTGCCCATTTGGTGGAGCTACAACAATTTTTGGTGGAGATTTTTGCCAAATATTACCAATAGTTGTGAAAAGAACTTGAGAAGAAATTGTAGCACCATCTTTTCAACATTCAACACTTTGGCTTCAAATAAAAATTCATATATAAAAAGAGAATATGAAGTTGAATTCACAAGCACTTCAAGCAGATATTGAGTTTGCTAATTGGCTTCTTCAAGTATAGAATTCACACACAAATTGTATATATACATGGTGGTGCATTTGAATTCTTTGTGGTTGTATTATTATTAACTAATATTTCTATTTGCCACTTGCAGATTGAAAACATTACAAACTTATTGTCGAATAATGTAATTAAGCTTCCTGATCTCTTGATTGTTGATCAAAAATTAATGTCTTTAGTGGATGTTGTTTATCCAAGGCTGGTAGAAGACACTTTAGCAAATGATGCCTACTTTAGAAATAGAATCATTTTATCTGCATGCAATAATGATGTAGAAGATATTAATGAAAAGATTATGGCTATATTTTCCAGAGAAGAATAAGAATATTTAAGTGTTGATGAAGTTGTTGAAGATGGTATCAACAACAATAATGCTTATCCAATCGAATTCATCAAGTCACTTAATCTATCTATAATGCCTAGATCACGGCTTTGTCTTAAGATTGAGACTTTGATGATGCTACTAAGAAATATTATTCCTTGGCCAGGACTTTGCAATAAAATTCAATTGATAATTACACGATTAGTAGATCAAGTTCTTGAAGGAAGAATTCCTAGGAGAAAATTTGCTAGAAACTTGGTGTTCATTCTCCAAATTGCATTAACTTCTGCAACAAAAGAACTTCCATTTATTCTAAAGAGAAAGCAATTTCCAATCTGTCTTGCATTTGCAATAACAATAAACAAATCTCAACGACAATCAGTGAAGCTTGTTGGTTTGGATCTACAATAACCTATTTTTTTCCATGGTCAACTTTATGCAGCACTTTTTCAATGTACTTCCTCCCATTCTATCAAGATGCTTCTTCCTAGAAATGATAATTTAAATTCCACAATGAATATTATTTTTTCAAAATTTTTAATTAGATAAATATCAATAATTTATTTTTTGTATTTTATATTTTAATTTATTTATTTATTAACTTTAATACATCTTTGAATGTATAAATATATTTTTTAATGTAATTTAATGTCTTTTTTTAATATTTTCACAAGTAATTTCTTGAACTAAATTGATTACTTTTTTTGTATATTATCAGTAACAACAGCATGGATTTAGTTATCCTACTTCATGCATGAAAGCTCTAATATGTAATTTTTTTTTTCTTTCTATTTGTATTGTATTTGAATTTGAAAAATATTCTTTGGCTTCAAAAAATAGCTTCATTTGAGTCAAACTTTCAGTGACAACAACATGGGTTCATCTAGTATATACATAAAGAAAAAATATTGGACGACGACAACTAGAGAGCTAGAGTTCGCCATGAGGTCTGATGCACCTGGAATTCCTTAATTTGGCAAAGATTAATCAAAAGGCTTCACTACGTAAATACTTTACACTTCGGAGAGACCCACCTGGACGAGTCTCACAACTGAAAATCCACTATAAAAATTGAGCAATGTGCTCCTTGCTACTACTCGAGCCTGCGAAAGCCATCTCATCACTGACTCACTCACTGATTGATTGATTGCACTGACTAATTAATTGATAGATTGATAGATTGATTGCACACTTCAATTCTATCTATACACACGAAACCGGCAGGATTGCTCAATCTGTGCTCTCCCTCTCTCTCTGCATGTTGCGCAATAGAGCAATCGAGGTCGATCAATGGTGTGTTCCTTCCCATAAAATTTCTCTACTCCCAGCTTGTCTTGAAGCTTCGCAGTGTGTGTTGTGGACAGCACACTGAACCTGATAGATAGATGCAGGGAGTTTCGATGCGTCACATAGCTCAGTTGAAGCACCATAGCTCGTGGTCGAAGAGAACGCAGCCCTCGTCATCACTGGAGGGAGAGGTCATGCTGAAGTTCTGCTCGTCGTTGACACTAGGTGGCGTTGCGAAATCCAGTGTAGCGAAATTCGTGAGGTCTAGTTGCATCATTAGCTCACGAAAGCCGCTAGCCTCGTCCGAAGGCTGCAAACCTCCGAACTCGGCATTTAGCCAATTCTCCATGTTCATGTCCATGGCCATGCTGTTGGGTTGCGAGGTTGTGGGGGTGGAACACTGGAAGCTATCCTTTGTGGCGCCGTCCGAAGAGGAATCGTGATGAGAGCCGGTTTCAACTTCAGAACTAGCGGTCCCAGGAGACTGAGGCGTTGACTCGGTTGATTCAGTTAGAGGTGCGCAGGCTGCCGCGGCCGCCGCCGCTGCTGCCTGCACGTCGCGGGGCGCGGTGCATCGGCAGAGGTTAGAGGGAGGACAGTCCGGGAAGTTGAGCGTCGCCGATGGACCGCGCAAGCACACCACCGCAGCGTCGTAGGCCTTGGCGGCCATTTCCGCTGTTGGGAAAGAGCCAAGCCAGATGCGCGACCTCTTGTTCGGTTCCCTGATCTCCGAAACCCATTTGCCCCACGTTCTCATTCGCACGCCCTTGTACAGCTTGGAGCTAGAATTGCACGAGCTACTCTTCGTCGAATTCAGCGAAGATGGTGTCGACTTCTTCAAAATAGTGGCGGAGGTCTTCAATGGCGCCAAGAGGTTCCCTCCCCTCTTGGCATTGAGAGACTCCGACCGAGCTTTCTCCACCATCTCGGCGGACACCGCTCAACGAGAACCTCTACAGCTTCAAAACAATTGCAAAGTGCACCCACCCCTATTGCTGCTTCTAAAACCCCAAACCAGACCACAGACTCATAGAAAACACTTCTAAATTCACTGCCCAGTGCGAATTGAAGCTCAGGTCCACTCAACCTAGCTTCTGTAATAATTCAGTCCGAGTTACACTTTTACTACTTAGCACTTCCATAATATCAATCGAATCGAGAGAGGGAGGGAGGGAGGAAGGGAAGGGCGGTACGAATGATCACTTCGAAAGCGAATGGAACAACGGGGCCCATGACGAAACCCCATTTTGTAGATAGCAAGGGCTTTCTTTCGATTGCATTCGCAACCTGTCCTCCACGTGTTGTACGCGGAACTCTGCACCGCCGAAGACCGCGTGAGGGAGGGGCAGTGGTGGGCCCCAATGGCATCACGTGTGTTGGATTTCACCCTCGCCGCATGGGAGCACGCAGATCGAGAGAAGGGGCGAGAGCTTGGGGTGGGGGGGGGGGAGGGGATGGGCGGATCATGCCTCAGCATGGTGTTTTGCTGCTTCCAACCTGTCGTGAATGCCCATATCTTTTGGCTACCGACGCGTCAACCATCCACTATCGCTCTACCTTTTTGTCTTTGTATCTTTCTCTCTTTCGCTCTCTCCACATATGTGACAATACGGTGGTGCATTGTTCAATTGTAATATGTTTGATATTCTTTTCAATTTTCAAAGAGAGAGAAGAGGGTCTACTTTTAGGTTATTTAGATTTTGTAATGAATATTATTTTGCATGTATCTCCTCCACCGAAGGGAATTTTTGATTGTTTTGAAGACATAAATGAAAGTATAGATAAGTTTGTACATATTCACAATTATGTTGTTTGTAAGCATTGATCTCACAAATATTGCATTAAGGTTAAATGTGATATAAATTCTTCTGACATATTTAATATTATATTGAGCAAACTAATATCATTTGTCAGCAAAATATTACAAGTAGATTGATTGAATGTCCATTTTTGTTGCATGCACAAGGTATCTAAGGTACTACACAATAGCACTTAATAATATAAAATGGAGAATACAACCATGGCCCTTCATCATCTCTTCTAGAACATTTAATTGTACAATGTCTCTAATTAGTAAAGAAGGAAATAACAACTCAAATGCTTACAGCAGAAGTACCTCCAAAAAATATTGTGAATGCATTATGTAAAAAAAAAATCTTATAAGCCAAGTGATTGCACATATTATTTAAAAAGAACATCAAACATTGCATCAAATTATTCTTGATGGTCATGCTTCGATTGTTTCACTTATGAAAACCTTGCACAACAATGCATATTAATTCACATATCAATGTGATGAAAAAAAATAAGATAACCTTTTTATTTTTATTTTTATTTTTTGTGTATACATGCAAAATATGTTGAATTATCAAAAAAATATACCTCTCCTATTATTATAGATTGTACTCATAAAATAAATTGATTTTAAATTATTATGTTAGATATAGTAAAATAACTAACTTTAAAATATCTTCCATAGTTGCAATTATTTTTTTCTAAAAAGAAATAAAAGTGTTTTTTTGTTGAACCTTGATTCAACTTGTCTGATTGCATGGAAATATCTAATCTATTTTTTTGGATCTAATATAGATTTAACATTAATAAATACAATAAAAAAAATACTTTTAATATTTTACTTTGTATATGGTACATTCAAAAAAAAATAGCAAACTATAAGAAGTATTTTACTATAAAAATAGAAGCAAGTTGATTTACATTTATGGCAGATTAGACTAATATGATAAATGCTTCTACTAAAGTGCTTTACAATCAAGAGTGGACTATCCTTTCCACTACCAAGTATACTCCTGCTAATGCTTATGCAACTATTAAGTATTTAAAAAATACATGGATATTACCAAAAATAATGATTTTTCAAAGCCTAGATAAATAATTACCTTTATTTTGGAAGTGTAACTACATCTTGAGTTGAAGATCAACATTCAACTGTCAAATCATATTTAAAATTTTCTACCAAAGAATTACAAGATGTATAAATTTGTCCATTTTCTTTTTTTGAAAATACAAAAAAAAGAGGTTAATGCCCAAAAAAGTTTAAAAAAGACTTATATATATTATCAATATACCATTCCATTTTTCACAAATGTTGTGAAACAAGTATCTATGTATGCACTCAATCTTATCTTTGAACAATTTAAATGTACCAAAGAAATATTTGATGTTAACTCCTACATAGATACATTGATGAAGAGAATAGGAATACTATGTAAACATAAATATAAAACTATGTAAAATATTAGAGATATTTTGTCAATAGAATTTTTTTATACTCAATATTATTTAATATATAGTATTGGTGTAATACCTCCTTTACCACCAAAGAATATATTTGCAACTTCCAAAAACCTTCACATTGTTTTCAATGGTGTTGATCAAACTTTTGAGTTATTATTCTCCTACTAACAAGAAAGAACGTATGTTCAATTGATAGAGCTTGTATCAACAAGTATGAGGTTAGAAAATCGAGTAGTTAGCCATCTAAAAGACTAATCGTATGGAATAGCTATTTGTATGAGAGACAAAAAATCTTCTACACAACATATAGCTTCACAGTTTGAAATTGTTGAAGTAGTAGTAAATGTTTGACATTATAAAAGTTTCCAAGATTAGGGACTCAATGTATACACTTGTCCTAGCCAAAATATTACAAATTCACAAGTATCTACAAGTACATTGTAATTATATTGAAATGAGTAATAGTTATGTGCATTTATTCAATCTTTAAACAAAGCATAATATTACAGAAATAATATGTACAGAATATGAACCACATTCTTTGTTTCATGGCTTTAAGTAATCCACAAATAGCATTGGTTCTACCATTTTCTTCTTACTCTTGCTTCCAATTCAATCTACCTCTTTATTAAGGATCTATATATAAAATTCATTATGTAAGTCTAACAATGAGTACATCAAAATTAAAATCATGATAGGTATTATTAAAAGCCATAGATTAGTATATTAAGGCTATTGATGCAAGTCGATCACATCACCAATAAGAGTAGCTAAAGAATATAAAAAAATCAAATTGAATTACAAAAACATACTAAAAAATGATATTTTATATAATTTCTACAACTTTATGAAGAAAGATAGTAACTTAAAGTATTGCACTTATTATACTTAATTAGACCTCCTAAAATTTTCTTTCAAAAAATAATCAAACAAAAAGATTTTCTTTTAATACAATCATCATGTTTTCTAGCTCCACATATTAAACACAAATACAAAGGATTTATTTGGGCTTATACATTATTAATTATGTTTTCTATCGATTCAATTTATTTTCAAAACTTGTGAATATTATAAAGCAATAAGACTCACTAGAAGCCGAGTGGCTTGATTTTTGAAGATAAAAATTATCAATATCATTGCTGGATGGTAGCTTAGCAATATTCATCTCTAAGTAATATATTATGTGGCACATTAGTACTAGCTCAAGAGAGTTTGGTCCAAAACAAGCAAGAGGAAGTAAGTGAGATATTAGAGTAGGAAGATTAGACTTAGGTTCTATATTGGAAGTACATGGTCACAGTAATCCACTATAGCCCTAGCAATTCTCTTCTAAAATTAATTACATAGATACATGTGACTCTTTGTTGTAGTTTGCTATCTATTGAGTCAGACAAAATACATTAAACTCAAGCAACATTATTACCAAATTACGACCAAGTGGTAGGAAATTATTAAACTTTATAAATAACATATGTACTATTAGAATGAGTTTCAATAATACTGAACCATCTCAATAACAAGGCAGTGAAGCAAGAGCATGATGTGAAAGGCAGAGCATGACACAAGAGAGAGATGAAAAGAGTGCCTAGAAGATTGAATGCAAATCTTTCTTTGGCTCTTTTTTAAACATAAAACTATGATTCTTTTGTAGAGATAAGAGATTGTGTGGCCGCCATGATTGTGGCACTAATAAAGATTAGGATAATGATAAATATGGTTGATTTTCATTGATTGTGGATATAATAGTAGATAAAAAATATATAAATTTTATTTTTTAAATTTTTTTAATGATGGATAGAATAGATGAATTGATTTAATAAAAGCCTAGGTCTATACAATATATCTCTATATATATATTTTTAAATAAGAATGTAAGGTAATATTAAATAGATCCAAAATTTTATTAAATTGATCCATCCATTTAACCATAATAGGAAAAAAAAAAAAAAAAAAAAAAAAAAAAAACTCTAGATTCATTTTTCTAATACTAGATCCACAACCAATGAAAATCAATTATATTCATCATGATTATCACATTCTTCATCATGGATGGATAAATTTAGTAAAACCATGGATCTATTTAATATTATATATATATATATATATATATATATATATATTAATTAGAATATATTAAGTTCATTCTTTGTTTTATTTTTTTTGCACAATTGACATATACTTGCTATATGGATTTGACAAATCTTTGGAATATTTATATTTCTAAATGGGAATGCTTATTAGATGTAAATTTCTATATTAATTAGCAAGATATTTGTTTCAAACCAAGAACATGCAAAGAAGCATTCTTTATAATAATAAAATTATGTTTGTCTATCTATACAATAATCCTTCTTTAGTATATATGTGTTTGGTATAGAAGATACATTTTAGAAAATAAACTCATCATGTGTAAAATTAATATAACTTGTTTGGCATTTTGAGATAGCATACATTAGTAGTAACATATTTTTATTATGTAAATTTTATATTCCAAAATATTCAAAAATTTATTTTGTAAAGAATTTAGATATGTTTTTAAGGTAAAAAAACAATTGATATTGGATCATATTTTGAATAATGTTGGATAAGATTCAAAATAATATTGGACCAAATTTTGAATAATATTTTTTCTAAATTTGGAAGTAATAAACAAGCATTAGACAAAGAATAAAATGATTTGTTAAATCTTAACCTTGCAAATGATACTTTGATGGATAGTAGTCTTTAATATGTCAAGTATAGAGGTGGTTTTACAAATTCTCAAGTTAGAAACTTTTGAAAGGCTTTTAGTCCACAACATTTTAAAATAAGTTTATATGTGTAAAGATCCTCTTTTAATGTGATTTCTACTACTTATTTTCCATCAATGGTAAGTTGACTAAGACTATTTTTATAATATGCATTGAATGAATTAAATAAAAAGATGTTTTAAAAAGAATTGGAGGTAAAATTACAGACGCTTTTTGTATAGAATAGGTGACTCCTTTAGTAAAAGATGAATCAATTCTGCACAATAAAAGGGAGATACTATCTTAATACAAAAATCTATTTCATATTCTCTCGAAAAACCAGACTAATCTTCTCACTATTCTCCAAAAAAGTCACATTATCTAATAAAATGCACTCTTGAAACTTTGTCATTGATCTCCAATTTCTCTAACAATTCTTAGCTCTCACTCATTCTCTCCATGTCATGCCCCTAATACATCACCACCCCCCTAAGCTTAGAAAACAGCCATGGTTGCATGCAAAGAATGAGCACCATGGGAAAGCCACCAACCCAAAGCTATGGAGGAGCATTGCAATCCATGATAAATTTCAAGGTATGAAACGCGTACTAAATTTTTGTATTCCTTTTGTCTCATCAGGTAAAGCAAAAAAGTTGTACTCAATTGTCTCCTCTGTTCATAAGCACCTACTTGCAATTGCCGGCCCCTACTAAAAGAGCAGTTTCACCAAGTGATCAAGAGCAGTGGATACAAAACCTAAGCTCGTCCAACAGCCCACACTCTGATATGGCCATCAGTGTAACCACTGAAGAGGGTGCTTCCGTCAGCGCTCCAGTTCAAGCTGACGCAGTAAGGCACCTGAGCCTTCTTGCTGACGAAGGTGAACTCAGGGCGCAGCTCGTCGACGACGCTCTTGCTCTCCAAGTCCCAGATCTTAATGCAGCTTTGGGTGGCAGCGCACAACCAATACCTGTTGGGGCTGAAGCAAAGAGAGTGGATAATGTCACCGGCGTCCAAAGAGTACAACCTCTTGCCCTCGGCCAGGTCCCACAGCATTGCAACTCCGTCCTTGCCACCGCTGGCGCACAGGGAGCCATCAGGAGACACGGTGACGGTGTTCACGTATCCGGTGTGCCCAACCAAGTTAGTGCGGATCTTGCAATTAGTCAGGTTCCACACCTTCACGACCTTGTCCCACCCTCCGGACACAATAATAGGGTTCGCCGTCACAGGGGAGAAGCGCACGCAGCTGACCCACCCAGTGTGACCATCCACGTCCTGGATGGTGTACTTGCACTCGCCGAGAGTGTTCCACAATTTGATGGTCTTGTCACGCGAGCCGGACACAATCTGCCTGTTGTCCACCGAGAACGCAACGCTGAGCACGTCCTTGGTGTGGCCAATGAACCGCCGGGTGGTGGTTCCAGTGTTCAAGTCCCACAATCTCAAGGTTCCGTCCCATGAGCCCGACAAGGCGAACTGCCCATCGGAGGAAATCACCACATCTTGCACAAAGTGGGCGTGGCCGGTCAACCTGCGGCGGGCAACGCCATAGTTCCCCTCCTCGCGGGTGAGGGTCCAGACGATGATGCTCTTGTCGCGCGACGACGACAGAATGAGGTCGGGGTTGTCGAGAGGGCAGGCGATGGCCGTCACCCAGTTGGAGTGGCCTTTCAACGTTCCGCGTAGCACCAATGTCTCCGCCATTACTCAATCCCACAAAAAATAGAACAAATTACAAAATGGAAAAAATGGGTAATACTAACCGAAAAGAAGCGAGACTTGGGTTGACGGCACAAAAATGAATCGAAGACGGAGTGGAGCTGGAGAGGCAACAACTGGGACAAGCGTTGCTGCTCGCAAACATCCCAAGACAGCGCTAAGACGACGGCGACGACGGGACTTGTAACGATGAGGATCTCGAATGCCACATCAGCCCTAACTCGAGGGGAACGATTTTTCGTTCCCCTGTCTCGCTCGTTCCCTATGAATGCAGTGATGCCTGAATGGTGAAGTTTGGAAACCTGGATTTAAAAGATGTTGCACATGGAGTATTGTATTTATTCGCAAATATCATATTGAATATGTTTTAAATAACTAAATATTCTTATTAGCGGAATGTTAGATAGATCCATGCTTTTGCAAAATAGACCTTCCCTTGATGAAGAATATGGTAATCATGATGAATGCGGTTGGTTTTTATTGGTTGCATATTTAAAAATAGAGAAATGAATCTAGAAATCATTATTTTTTTTCATGATGGTTAGGATGGTGGGGTTAAATTTAGTAACATTTTGGATCTATCTGACTTTTTCCTATTATTATTTTTTATAAAAATGATGTCAATATTGCATTATCAACTTATAATACAACACTTGAAAATATAAACCACAATGTGAAATTTGTAGATTGATTTCTTTATAAAAAAAAATTGATGTGTTTATGATATTGAATTACAATTTGATAGCATTGAATGCATGTTTAAGGAGATACTATATTTGTGCATTTCTACCCATTATTTTTTAAAATAATTATTGACATTCTTGCTACTTGATCTATTTTTTAAATTAATAAAAAAAATTTGGAAGTTTTTTAAAAAATCGAAGGTCTTTAAATAGTGATATATGAATAATAACCCTTATACATATCCTTGTATTTTATGTGTTATTGTTGACTTTGGTTCTACATTTATTTCAAATAGTTTTGATCAATTTTTTACTCTTGCTGACTTATATGAAATCAATTAAGTCTAATGAAGATAGAGCAGTATCAGATTTAAAACTATACATAAAAATCAATATTAAAGAATAAAATAAAAAATAATTTAGAAGCTAATTAATATCTTAAGAATTTCATATGCACAAAACTATAAAATAAAATAAAATGTGATTTCAAAAGCTATATATATATATATATATATATATATCCATTTAAACATTGTTTTTAAAAATAAAAATAGATCACTACAATCTAATTTGTAAAACATTTCTACAAGACAATAATTTCTAATTCAATTCAATTTCAAAATAACTCATATTTAAAGTTAGAAGCATAAAAATAAAATAAAATAAAATAAAATAAATGGTATGTATTTTAATTGATATATTCAAAAGTAACATAATTTTGTTTAATTATAATTGGTATGAAGCTATAGTAAGTTAGAAATAAGTTAATGAAAAATATAATCTATTTTTATAAATATTCAATCTTTTAATTATTACAATGAAATAACTTAGATATATTTTTTTCAAATTTATATAGACATATAGACAAAGAATCAGTTTTATAAATATATATTGAAGGAAAAAAATTATTCATTAGAAACAAACTAAATGCATGATTAGAAATAAGACAGTGCTTAAATTATTCCAAATCTTTTGTTGACAAGACTAAGGTGCCCATTATTTTAACTCCTTATTTATACTAAACAATTAAGTCCCATGGAAGCTTCTAGGAGAGATTCTAAGACCTATAAAATGCCTTGGAAGTTCAAAAGCTTTTTTACATAAACATCTAAAAATATAGATATCTTAGATGGTTATAAAAGATTATAGAACCTTTGTATAGACTATAGAAGGTTCTTAAGATTTATTGTATGAAAAAATTATAATAATAATAATCTAGAAACTTATAAAATATTCTAGTAGATTATAAGAGTTTTAAATAACAGATAATAAACAATAATTTTATAATATTATAAGATATTTTGAAAGATACACAATTTGTATCCATAGCATCACCTACTTTTCTAACAGCAAATTTTATCAAAAGTTTGAATTGCCTATTTTTTATGTTTCTAAAAAAATCAAAGATATGTTCAAAAAAATTCATATGATGTACAACATCATTTGGCTTTTTATTTAATATTTGTACAATCTAATTCCACCAAAACTATGGTTGCAATTTTTGGTGTTAAAAAAATTATTCTAATAACTT
This sequence comes from Physcomitrium patens, assembly GCF_059467195.1. Lineage (NCBI taxonomy): Eukaryota > Viridiplantae > Streptophyta > Bryopsida > Funariales > Funariaceae > Physcomitrium > Physcomitrium patens. The sequence goes on along the minus strand of NC_143434.1, from coordinate 2,050,544 downwards.
TTTTAAGTTGATTCATCAAAAATATCTTTAAAAAATAATTTCTTTAAAAATGATTCTCTTTCTACTAAATTAAACATTGTAAACTTATATCAATATGAACTTAGTTTAAGCATCTTCTTAAAAAATTCTATACTAGAATTACTGTCACGGACACAAAATACAGACTTGAAATCTAATAAAAAGTTCAAGAAGAAGTGGCAGAACTAGATTAAACAGATGAGTACAAGAACAACACCAGAAAGGTGAGCTAGAACTCCAAGAGATGTGTTGTCGAGACTGAAGAACTCTTCAGCCTCGACTCCTATATATACTACTGGCCTATGGTTCTAAGGAAGCGCATCAAGAAGCTTCCCAAGAACTATGAAGCTTCTCGAGCAACTACCCAAGAGCTAGGAAGCTTCTCAAGTAACTTCTTAGAATCTATTAGAATATTCTAAGAATCTTCTAGAGCCTTCTAAGAGAATCTTTAGGGAATCTTTAAAGAATATTCTAAGAGAATATTGAAGGAATCTTCTGGAAGTTTCTAGAGACTTCTTTCTAGAAGGTTCTAGAAACTTGTCTCTAGAAAGGTCTAAGGACTATGTCCCTAACATCACCTCCTCCTTTAGCTTCGAGGTCTCCGAGAAGTAATGTTATCGTCAGTCAATACCAACGCAAGAAAATGAAGATCTGTCGCATAATCTCTGCTATGAACTCCAATTGTTGTTCACGAGGCAAGTGATTCAATGGTCCTTGAAGCCAACGGTAGTGGCCCACGCCTTCAACTTCTGACCAAGCATGAACCTCCGTGTCTTCATTGTGAAATTGTCCTACAAACACTCCTTCTGGCTGACCATTGTAGGCAGGCTCGACCTCAAATACAATCACCAGCGATCTGTTGCTCGGAATCCTTCGACGTCGTCGTGGTGCAGGCGGTTCTTCATCTCGCGGTCGTCTTCGTGAGCTAGTTGCTTGAGATGACATGACAAGTGTAGTATCTTGGCTATCCATATTCAAAGGCTAAAACAATAAGAACAAACTTGAGCTACTAACAAAGCTCTACGCTATCTTGGAGAGAATGACTACATCAACTATGGATTTTGGTGGTGCTCTCTCCTCTTTTCTGTTTTCTGGATGAGCAAGCTTCAATAAGAAGCTATCGTCGAACCGGCTTGGGTTTCTCAGGATATCGTCGATGAAACTCCTGTACCTTTTGTGGCACATTCGCGAGATTTTTGGCCGGCTCCTATGTTCGTTCATTAATATCGTAACCGCTCCAATGCACAAAATATTCTAATTTACCCCGTCTTTGCCGTGAATCCAGGACCTTTTTCACCTCGTATTCTTCGTGGTTCTCTATTTCTATGCTAGGTGGTGGACATTGTACTCTTCCAGGAAAAGACGATTCTCGATAAGGCTCCAACAAAGAAACATGAAAGATAGGATGTACCTTCATAGTAGCTGGTAACTCCAGACGATACGCTACAGGATTGATCTGCTTCTGGATAACAAATGGTCCCAATCTCCGATAGTCCAATTTGTCACATGGCTGCTTGGTCTTAATATTTCGTCGAAGCAGCCAAACTTTGTCTCCAATCGTGAATTTAGGTGCCTGATTCCGAAATTTATCCGCGGACGCCTTGTAAGATTCTTGGACAGTTTGCAATTGAAGCTTCAATGTAGTTTGAAGCTGTGAAAGCTCCTTCACCAATCCTTCAGCTGCCGGATTGTTAATCGTTGACGAACTCCATAAGTCAAGCTTCGGATGGTATCCATAATTGGAAAAGAATGGCGTTTGTTGAGTTGACGCATGAAGGGTGTTGTTATATGCGAATTCGGCTAGTGGTAGATATGCGACCCAATCATCTTGTTGATAGTTGATGGTGCAACGTAAATATTGCTCTAAAACTTGATTCACCCGTTCTGTTTGGCCGTCCGTTTGAGGATGAAATGCAGAAGAAAGCTTGATATCCACCTTCAATATTTCAAAAAGAGATTTCTAAAACTTTGACACAAACTGGGTTCCTCGATCCGATACGATATCATCTGGTAGACCATGATATCGATATACATTATCAAGAAAGAGTCTTGCTGTGTCTTCGCTTGACGATGTCTTCTTATAAGGGACAAAATGCGCCATCTTTGTAAGCCGGTCTACGACAACAAAAATGCTGTCAAATGAATTCGATGGTGGTAGATCCGTAATAAAGTCCATGGAAATCGAAGACCATGGTCGGCGCGGAATAGGCAATGGCTGTAGAAGTCCATAAGGCCGATGTCGAGGGTTTTTGGATCTTGAACAAATGTCACAAGATACAACAAAATCTTTCACATCCTTCCACATTTGAGGCCACCAGAAATCGTGGGAAATAAGTTCCAAGGTCTTATTGAATCCAAAATGTCCCGCAGCTGGAAAGTCATGATGAGATTGAAGAACTCGGAGTCGTGCTGGCCCTTTTGGGATATACAACCGCTCTTCGAAATATACTAGATCTCCTTCCATCTTGAATTTATCATCACTAGCATGTTGCTTGATATCAAGGGCTAGAGAATCTTCAATGGTTGCGGCCCGTACCTTGTCGAGGAAGTCAGCATCAATTAGTACAATAGCTGCGTTGAGCCGAAATTTCTCTGGCTTCAACAATGTCGTGCACTGTTGATCAAATGCTGCATCTCCAGCCTTTGGCGCGAGATATGATCTCCTTGATAATGCATCGGACAACCCTTGTTGCTTCCCAGGCCGATAAGTAATAACAAAGTCAAACTTGGATAGCGACATACTCCACCAGGCTTGACGCCGATTCAAAATCCGAGCCGACATAAAATACTCCAAATTCTTGTGATCCGTATATATGGTCACTAGATGTGCAGTTCCTTCGAGAAAGTGGCGCCACTCTTGGAAAGAATCTACTATAGCAAAGAGTTCCTTATCGTGGATCTCATAGTTGATCTCAGCAGCAGAGAATTTTCGAGAATAGAACACAACTGGATGGAGCTTCTCATCTACGCCCATCTGTGAAAGTAGAGCTCCCAAAGCAAAATCCGACGCATCTGTCTCCAAATAAAAGGCCTTTGTAAAGTCCGGATGTACCAAGATTGGAGTTGTAGTAAATACCATCTTCAAATCTTGAAATGCTTTTTCTGCGATAGGTCCCCATTCGAGCTTGTCCTTACACGTTAACCGAGTGAGGGGGGCAACAACTTGAGAATAATTCTTGATGAAGATCCGATAGTAGTTAGCAAATCCAAGAAAACATTGTACGTCCCTAACCGTCTTCGAAACTTCCCAAGACATGATTGCTTCCACCTTCTTTGGATCCATCTTCAAGCCTTCCGTAGTCGCGATGAATCCCAAAAACTCCATCTCAGTTTGGTGAAATAAGCACTTCTCTAATTTGGCATAGAGTCCTCGCTCCCGTAGTTTTTTGAGTACCAGACGAACATGCTTCTCATGTTCTTCTTCGTTCTTAGAAAATATCAAAATATCATCTAGATAGATGACAACAAAATCGTCTAGATGCTCTCGAAAGATGTCATTCATCATGTGTTGAAAGACCGCTGGAGCATTAGTAAGACCAAATGGCATGACATTGTATTCAAAATAGCCATACCTTGTTCGAAACGCTGTCTTCCATTCATCTCCTTCCTTAATTCGCACAAGGTTGTAAGCTCCCCTTAGGTCAATCTTTGTAAAGACCTTTGCACGCCCAAGTTGTTCTAGAAGACCAGAGATCAAAGGTAGTGGGTAGCGATTCTTTTTTGTCACCTTGTTGAGACCTCGATAGTCCACGCACATCCGTAGTGAGCCATCCTTCTTCTTCACAAATAAGATTGGTGCCCCAGCTGGCGACTTTGAATGACGGATGAAGTTCTTGGCTAGATTCTCGTCAATGTACTTCCGCAACTCAGTCAACTCCGTCTGCGACAAATTGTAGATTGGTCCAAAAGGTGGTTGTGCTCCTTCTTGCAATTCAATGGCACAGTCATAGGGTCGATGCTCTCGCAGCATATCAGCATTCTTCTTTTCAAAGACATCTTTGAATTCTTCATACTGCTTTGGAATAACCAAAGTCGGAGTTGCATCTTCTCGAGTCGGAGTTGCGAAGATGACAAGAGGTGTATTTTGCTTGGCTTCCTTCATGAAAGCCCTTGCACCTATAAACAAGGATTTGTTTCTAGACATTGTCTTGGCAGATTCCACCTTCAAGGAGTTGGAAATGTCACTTTTCGCAACTTCCAATCTATCAATGGATTATATCTATCAAGCCAAGATAGTCCCAAAATGATAGGACATGAAGGGGTCTTGATAACATTAAACATAATATTGCTCTCATGGTTTTCAAGACGTACCTTCAATGGTTTAGTTTCATGGATAACATTGCCCGAAGACAATGGTCGTCCATATATGACTTCTACATGGACAGGCTTAAGTTTCTTTACAACAGAAATATTGTGAAGCTTGGCAAACTCTTCATCTATAAAACAAGCGGATGCACCCGAGTCTAATAAAGCATCGACTTGTAGTTCTTGAATACCCAGATGTAAAGATACCATAAAACAATCTGAAGGTTGAGCTGAGAGAAAGGGACCTTGATTAATTTTGGATGTTGAGATGTCCAGCCGCACGGTCCCTATTGTGGCTGGGCGTCCTTGTTTTCCTGCATGCTTGTACTCCTAAGTCTTGTTGTTTGAGGCTTCTGTTTCTTCCGACAATCTACAGCTTTATGGCCCGCTTCTCTGCAATATAAACACAAGTTTTGTTCAAACCGTCGCTTCCTTTCCTCAGCTGTGAGGGGTTTGAAACGTACCGCATCAATTTGCATGGATTCAAGATCTGTGGAGTGATTCTTTGGACCTTTTGAAAATGTAGCAAATGCTCAATCATTTCTCCAGCCTGATCGTCTTTCTTGTCGTAATTCAAAGAGGCGGTTGTCACAAATAATTGCCTGAGATATAAGTTCTTCTAAAGTATCCGCCTTATGCATGGTGATCAATAAGTTCTTGACATCATCTCTCAGTCCATATCGAAATCGTGTCATAAACGCCTTATCATTCCAATCAAGATCACATGTAAGCTGTTGAAATTCTGCAGCATAGATTGCAGCAGAATGTGATCCTTGTCGCAGATTTTGTATCTTTCTTTCAGCCACTCTTTCTCGATCGCTATCTCCAAACGCAGGAGTAAGTCTCTCTATGAAAGCCTCTAGGTCGTACAATATTGGAGAATCCTTCTCCAATAGTAGAGCAAACCAAGAGCGAGCATTTCCTGATAGAAGAGTACCTATGAAAGCAACCTGGGTAAATCCATTCGGATAACGAGAAGGATATAGGCGTAGGTAAAGCCGTACTTGTTGCACAAAAACTCGGAAGTTGGCTCTTGTTCCGTCAAACTTATCTGGCATACTCGCTTTTGGTTCTTTCGTACTAATCCTTGAAGTATCTATAGGGGTCGTATGTGACATATGTCTTGCTTCTCTCAGTCAAATAATCTCTTGTTGTAGGCTATGAATTTTGCGTCTAGCTTCTTCGGTCACTAGATCAATTTGAGGTTCTTTACTTGGATTGCGAAGAAATGCAATCTCCTTTCGTACACTATTCATAAGAGCTTGAAGATCTGCAAGAGTTGCCACTCTATTGTCTACTTGTGGAGATGCACTGTCTATGACCTGGTCTACTTCCATATTTAGAGAATAGATGGAAAAATTTTGAGAGAAGAAGAAATTGCTAAGTTTCTTGGAGAAAATTGTAGCACTACCTGTCACTAAAACCTACTCGGAGAAAAGAAAAAAAAAAAAAAAAATACTAAACGATTTCAATTTTAGAGGAGGGTAATCCGCAACCTCTAAAAATGCCTCAATGCTTTCGAGAAGAGGGGTAATCCGCACTCTATCAAGAACGCAAACCTCTGAAATCGATGTTAACAGTCTTTTCTACTAGCTATGCTAAACAAAAAGAAGGAATTAATATCAGTCCAAGAGAGGGTAATCCGCAACCCTTAGAACGCTCAAGTATCTCCAAGGAAAGGGGTAGTCCACTCTCTGCCTCAAAGAAATAAGCTCTGATATTGTGATTGAGAAAATATCAGTTTAGAGGAGGGTAATCCGCAACCTCTAAAAAAATGCTAGTATACCTTCAAGTAGAGGGGTAATCCACACTCTACTAAGAAAGAACTAGCTCTGATATCTCAAGTTAATGTAGTCTCGACAAACTGTCTCGGACACAAAATACAGACTTGAAATCTAATAAGAAGTTCAAGAAGAAGTGACAGAACTAGATTAAACAGATGAGTACAAGAACAACACCAGAAAGGTGAGCTAGAACTCCAAGAGATGTGTTGTCGAGACTGAAGAACTCTTTAGCCTCGACTCCTATATATACTACTGGCCTATGGTTCTAAGGAAGCGCATCAAGAAGCTTCCCAAGAACTATGAAGCTTCTCGAGCAACTACCCAAGAGCTAGGAAGCTTCTCAAGTAACTTCTTAGAATCTACTAGAATATTCTAAGAATCTTCTAGAGCCTTCTAAAGGAATCTTTAGAGAATCTTCAAAGAATCTTTAGAGAATCTTTAAAGAATATTCTAAGAGAATATTGAAGGAATCTTCTGGAAGTTTCTAGAGACTTCTTTCTAGAAGGTTCTAGAAACTTGTCTCTAGAAAAGTCTAAGGACTATGTCCCTAACAATTACTTATGGCAAGATCATAGTCAATGCTTAAAAAGTCTTACTTTATTTCAAGTATATTTGTGAATCGAAGAAGGTTGCAATGAGTGTTATAAGTGATTGGGCAATTACAACTTGTGAGTCTTAAATTTAAGATCTAAAGATTAAAAGAAGATTCTTGAATTGGCATTTTAAAACTACAAAGATAAACTTTAACTTATAAAATAAAAATAATTCTAGCTCATTTGATTATTTTATTTTATAGATTCTTATACATGTCTTATAATAATGTGATATAAAGTATATTGATTCTTACTATTTGTGATTTCTACATATATAATTATCATAGAAAAATAATTACAAGTATAAAATTATTAAATCTACAACAAAGAAAAAAAAAATCTTTTTGTACAATACTAAATTTTAAAAAACTTGAATGAATTATTTATTAAAATAAAAATAAATATATATATGTATATTAATTATTTATTATTTTAAATTTTAAATTTTAAATAATTATATTTAAAAAATATTTAACGTCAATATTTTAATTTAGTTCATTATATAAGTAGTTGAATATTGTAATCTATTATTTAAAAAGAAAAAAAATAATATGATTACAGTAGCATATAATAAAATATAAAATCAAAAATATCTAATACTAAAAATAATTACATAGAAGGTCAAGATGACTTTATAAAAATTAATATAATTTATTTTATTTAATTTTTTAAAAAGAAAATAAAGAAAAAATAACTATTAAATAAACTATGTATATATTACAACAAGTCAAATCATATTTCATAACCTTGTTGTGATGAGAAGAAATTCAAGACTCAAGATATAACATTAATTGGAGACAATATCCTAATTAAAAAAATTATAATCAAAATAGAAACCTTAAAATTAGACAACACTACTTTTCTACCAAAAACATGCCATTTTTATCTCTTTAACAATTTTTCAAATACTTTTTTATAATAATATTTTATAAAATATATTTATAAATAGTAAAGTTTTAATGATTTTAATGAAATTTTTTTCTAACAAAAATTTTCAAAACTTATTAAAAAAAATACCTTTTTACTACTTATTAGAGTTATTTATAAATAATTTTAGGATCATAGAATAATGTCAAAGCAATGCAAAATTTTAAAGTGATTGTAGCAAATTAAGAATGCTGTATTTTTTTAAAAAAATTATTCTACTATCTTTTAATCTTCTAATTTTCAAATTTTACGGTTTAAATTATGTAATTTGATAATAGATTAGTAGAAAATACACGAAATAATTTTATAATGCTTTATCTACAAGTTAATTTATGTACAAGAAATTAATATGAAAGATAAAAATTTGCAACGAGTAATTATCAAATTTTGATCAAAATCAAAAACATAAAAATTATTATTTGATTTATAGCTTTAAAATAATTAATTTATAATAAAAAATTATATATAAATATATTCAAAATAATATAAAATAGATTGGCAATAATAGCATTGGATTTTTTTAATGGTATAATATTAATATTATATTAGCATATATGTGATCCATAATTCGATGTAGCATATTATAACTACTACCAACTTTGACTTCATGAACTATAATAATGCAAAATTAGCTCCAATATTAATATATTAATATTAATACCTTGAATTTAGTCAAAATTATAATATAAGTAAGTTTTACAAAAATAATTACAATATGATTTAGAAAAATGAATACTTTTGAATTAAATAATAATAATAATAATAAATAAAGTAATAAAGTAATTTTTTCTTTGCTATAAAATATTGATTTTTACACAAAAAGTAAATTAATATGTTAATTTTTAGAGATTATTAAATATAAAAAAATTTCTAAAAAACCAAACTAATAAAATTTTCCTAATAGCTTAATTAATTTTCAGTAAGAAAATATCCACCAATTTATTTTTGAGCAAAAAATAAAAGAAAAAATAATAAATATATATATATATATATATATATATATATAATTTTTATAAAAAAACATCAGTTCAAGAATTTTATCTTCTAATTATTCAGTCTTCTCTTCTCTTTTATATTTGTCTTCACTATTTTGTTCTTTTTTCTTTTCTTCTAATATGCATTTATTAGATTAAAGAATAATTCTACTTTATAAAAGTGCCAATCTAAGGCTTAGTTAGTAACATCTTTAAGAAACACCAATAGTATGAAAAAATGAATTTCTAAAACTTGGCCCTCAATGTGTACCTATATTATCCACCGTTTCCAACCTGATTAAGCCTTGGCTAATTGGATGCTACTATGCTAAAGAAGAAAAAATGCACTTTTCTTGAATTTCATTGAATAAAAGAAGAGACTCAACATAGAAATGTTGCAATTAAGTAAGATTATACTAAAGTTCTCAAATAGATTGCTCTTTAAATTCTAAAGTTAATGTACCTTCTCTACCTATAACATAGTGTAGAATTTTAGATCATCAAATATTTTTTAAAAAATAATAATATAAAAATTAAAGATTGCAAAGAATGCTAAAAAAAATATCTACAATATGGATAAGAAAGGCCTTTCTAATGTCATCTAAGATCAATATAATATTTTTTGATATGAAATCTTTTAATAATTTGTTTATGTTATTCATCATGTAGACTACCAAATTTATAGCTCTTTAAGGCATTGTATACATTTTTGCTAAATCCAATAGATTTTGCATAGTAATTAAATCTCTACTCTGTAATGCCAATTGAAATTAATTATATCTTGAGTAAATATCACCCATTGAATAGAATTTTTGTCTAGCAAATTCTTTTGCAAATTCATCCATAATTGGATTTAAATCCACATTTTTAATAGTTATTTTATTCACAAGTTTCATATTTATAATAAATCTCATTATTCTATTATTCTTTGATATTACAAACCATCAATTAAAATAAGATGTCATATATGGTTCCAAAATTTCTATTTTATTTTTTTTATTAAATTATATTATTTTTGAATATTATCTTAGTCCATTATCTTAAACTATTGCACTTTTTATATTAGAATTGGTCTCAAATTCTATGATTCATGAAGAATAATAAAAATAACCATAGATACTACAACATTTAGATCAATACATTCAATTTTATGTAGCTCAAATAAAAGTATTTTTTGATGTTATGAAAGCATATATTTATTTATTTATTTATTTATTTATTTTAATAGTTTGTCAAAAATCCTTAATATCTAAATTTTGATCCATTTAACATAGAATTTGTGAATTCATATCCTATTTTTTTAGAATCTCTTAAATTTGGTTGCATAGATATTCTACTCACATTTTTTAATAATTAGATGGTAGTAGTAAAGTCATTGGTTTAGCCTTCTTTATCATTGATTTATACTTAATTTCAATCTATACTTCTTATTCATTTAAATTCTCTTTAATTTTTTTAATCTCATTATAAAATTTTATAGAATATATTTTAATAATTTTTTATTTTAATCTATATTTTAACAAATAATCTATTTTTTTATAGTATCTATAAATTCTATTTCTAAAAATGCTCTTAAAATAAATTTTTTGTTAATCAATTCTTCATTATCCTTCAAATTTTGTTCAAGATTTTAAATATAATTTTTATATATCTTTTTCATCTTATCAATAATTTTAAATGATAATAAATAATCTTATATTAATTTAACAAGTTTAATGGATTATAACTTTTTTTAAAAAATTAATTAAGAAGCTTTTTTTGCCTAAACCATTATAATCCTGCTTTACAATGGTATATTGTAGAAACTCTCAAGGTCTTCAAAATCTTTAAATTTTTTATTTTTGTTTAAAAATTGTTTTTTTCTCAAATTATTATTTTTTATTTATATAAAAAATTAGTTTTCTATAAATAGAACTATCATTCATAACTATTGTTTCTATTTGTATGGTAGTAATATATAGTTCATTGAATATAATGGAATATGTATATATATATCTTTTTTATAAATTTTTTGTTTATAAATAAAATCACTTATAATCACCTTAATATTTAGAAAAAATCCATTTAAATCTCTTTTTTAAATATGTTTTAATCTTATTATCCATCCATGTTCAATATCAATAGATATATATATTTTTTTCTTTTTATATAAGTTTTTGTCATCAAATTGATTTTAGGACCATAATCAATCAAATGTACAATTGATTCTTTTTATTTTTAAATTTTTTTATCAAAGTATCTATAAAAATATATATTTAATTATTTTAAAAATATTGATTTGAAATAATTATAGATATAATTAATACTTAAAATTATTTAAATAAAAATTAATAAAAGTAAGAAAATTTCATAATATCTTATAGAAAAGCTTTTAAGTAGCTTCATAGACATAGATTTGACTTTATACATAATTATAGATGATTGGTAGACTAAAAACTTTGCCAAAATGTTAGCTACATGTTGTATATATTGGCACACATATAAGAAACTTGTCTTGCAAGTAACACACATATCTTACAAGTTGGACACATGTTAGTGATCCTATAGAATGTTGCCGCATAATTCTTAGTTAGATAATATATATGGAGGCAAGAGTGAGGCCTTCTTTGCTTTCAAAAAGGTTTTTTTTTTTTTCTTAGTCTTATTTTAAGAGTCTCTAGTCTTCTTGGCTTTGACAATAACCATTCTAGTTTTGATATTATACTTTCTTTATATATATATATATATATATATATATATATTAATAAAAGAATATATTGATTCTTTAATTGCTTATAGTTTATATCTTTGATAGTTTGAAAAAAGTGCTAATATACTATTCTTATTATATCACTTCTTTTGTTGTATTTAAAAAAATATAAACCATTCACTTTTATTTATTTATTTATTTATTTAGCATTGATTCTTTCTTTAAAAAAATAGACTATCTTCTTTGTGGAAATTTTTATTTGATATTAAAAGTTTTAAATTATCTTCTTTTAATTTTTTTTGTAGATATATTAAAATCTTGTGTTATAGAGATAAAAAATAAAAGTTATTGATATTATACTTAGTAGAAGTGAAAATAGATTTTTAATTATTGCAGATCCTCACAATCTTATTAATGCTCTTAACATAGAAATTTTACATCTTTCCAATGTCAACCATGGAAGTACTATTTCTATGCCTATGAAAAAAGCCAAAAATAAGATCTAATATCTATATTAAAAAATTATGCAATTGATAGAAGCAAGTAGATGAATCTCACAATTGAATCCAAAAATCTTGCTCCTACAAATACAACAAAAGTAAGAACTTATATGTTGAAAAATTTTAATGGAATAAGATCAATTTTTTTAAAGATTTTATAATAAATCAAGCTTTATATAAGGTTATGTTTTTTTTAATATCTTCATAAAATTCATTGGTGCACTTGTATCTAGAAATGTTTTCCTCTTGATTTGCACCTTTGATAGAAAAAGATTCACAACTCTTACATAATCTAAATATATTTTTTAAAGTATTTATGGCTCTATTCAGAGAAAATGGTATAGAAAAGATAACAAAGATAAAACTTTTAACTTTACAATATAGATTATAATCCACTATCATGTATATTGGTAAATTCCAAAACCTTACTTGCAACAAGAATTAGAATAATAAAGCTTTTATTTATCAATTTTGATATGGATTAAAAGATAATGTTAAAAACTTATTATTAACAATGTCAAGAATGGACTTATTAGAATAATTTATTGTAACAATCAATTTTTTGAAAGACACCAAATATAAAGATTTGGTTGAAAAAGAATAAGTCAAGTTACAACAACTCTTAAGTTTTTAAAAAATTATTCATCAAACTTTTACAAATTGATATAATGCTCTTTAAATCTCTTATTGAGCAAAAAAAAACAAAATCTTAATATTTTCTAAAAATATTGTGCCTATGTTGTGGAGAATCTAAGCATACTACTCAATATTTTTTTAAAAGAAGCAATACAATTACAAAATAAAGAATATAGTTGCCAAAGAAGACAATGTATTAGAAAACAAGTTTGTATGACTACAATAGAAATTATAGGTTCTACCAATAGATTTTAATTTTAATAATTTTTTTAGCATTACAAAGATATTATCATTTTTTAAAGTTTATTTTAAAAATATTTAGAAGATTTTAAGAATTATTAGAGAAATTTTGAAGACTTAAGTAAAATTAAATTTTACCACTTAGGAAGGTCATTATGAAGAGATAGAGCAAGATTTTAAAGCATGTAGTATTTTTAAATTAATAAATTTTTTTAAAATACCATGATAAATTTAAAAATATAATAATATTAATTTTATTTAGTAAAAAATATGGAGACTTGCAACTAGTATAGTCATTAGAAAAAAGAATGTACAAAAGTTTTGTATGGATTGTAGGACTTTAGATGTAAGTAAGAGGATAAGACTAAGGCCTTATGGCCTCTCAAGGACATCCATATAAACTACTTGTGAGTCTTAGTGAGGCTCAAATTTTTTTTATCTCTATAGCAAGTAATCTTTGAAATAAAAGTTATTTATTTAACTTTTTATTATTTATATTCTATCTTTAAATTTATAATAATTTATTTATAATATTTTTTAACTCATTAAAAAGATAAATGGTTGTTTTTCTAAAAATATTTTTCATATTTCTCTTTTATTTTTATTAGATAAAAAATCTAGTGAATAGATTGTGACTAGTTTTGAATTGTGTAATGGTTTGATTGTACTTATTTCAATTATTTTGTGTTATTTTTTATTATTATTAATTGCTTCTTCCACTTTATACTACTAATTATATTTAACTCTTAATGGAGACCATTTTGTAATTTGGAATGAAGGCTAAATTTTACCTTCATATAAATGATGCCTTTATTGGAAGGTAGTGCTTCTAATGGTGTATGTAATATGCAATTAATATGTTGTGATTGATCTTTTTTGGTCTTATTAAGTAATCATTAAAAGCTTTTCTTCATCATTGTGTAGTCCATTCTTTGTTAGTAAAAACAAGATATTTTATTTTTTAAATTCAAAAGACATTAAAAAAAACTATTGTTGAATGGATTGTTAATTTGTTCTTAGGTTTTTATCAATTAATTTTTAAGCATTTGATAGTTGAAGTTGAAGTTTTAATAGTGTATATATCTTATTATAAAATTTATAAGAAAGTAACATATGCTCAATTTGGAGCTATAATGAATTGTGGTAAATTTTTGAATATAAGAGAATTCACTTCTTTGGCAATTTCGTGTATTTTATTATTTTTTTAAAAATTCTTTGTGAATTTTATGTACTTGATAAAAAAAAATTATATGAAAAATTTAAAATTAAGCTTATATTGGTATAAGTTTTATTTTAATTAATTTGAAATTAAAATTTTGGCAATTTTTGGAGTTGAAAGATGTTGTTGCCTTAAGCAAAATACAATTGAGGTTTGTGAATTACATCTCATCCATAACTTATTTTTTTGTTGTTGTTGTTTTTGTTTTTATTTTTATTTTTTTTAAATCTATATTTTAAATTTAAACATTTGTGATATAAATTAGTCAATCTTGTTGACTACTGCTAATAAAGTCTTATTTGCTAAACTTGCTTTGCAACCTTTTTTTTTTTTTTTTTTTTTTTTTTTTGTTGCAGAAATAAAACAAATGCTTCAAAAATGCTTGTAAAGTTATGATTAAAGTACATACCTTGGCTTCCAAAAATATTTCTACTTGAAATTCTACTTGTAAATCTATTTGAAGCTTTGATTGAAGCTCTGTTTACAATTCTACTTTTAATTCATGTTTTATCTTTTTTTTATAATTCAAAAAAATAAGAAAAAACGAAATATTGTTTATTCTAATTTTTTTATGTTGGATTCACCAAATAAGTTTTATTATGTAAATATTAGTCTAAAGATGTTTTAGACATCTCATTATAGAAGAATTTGATTTTTTTTTGAACTTTTATTTGCTATTCAAAAAATAAATAAAGCATAAGCTATTCAAAAATACCTTTTTGATAATATTAAATAATCTAAAAACATTATATTACATTCTATTCTATTTCAAATAAATAATAAATATTTTTAAAAAAAATTCTAATAAAATCTTTAAAATATTACAAAAAATCATAAAAAGAAATAAAAATAAACCTTATAAAAGTCTTAAATAAATTTTCTTTAAATTTTAATAAAAATCTAATAGATTTTTAATTAATTTATAATTAAATATTAATCAAGTTCTAACTGATTCTTCATTAAAGCCTAATTAAATTTTAAATAAATCCTAAAAAAATCCTAAAAAGTCTAATTAAATTTCCAATAAATTCTAAAAAATATAATTAAATCTTGAATGAGTTCTATATCAAATTTTAAATCTTAGTAATTATTATCTTGATTATTGATTTTATTTTAAAATTTTAATATATTTTAATTTATTAGTTGATAATAAGTACATAAATTTTAAAGAAAATCAAACTTATAAAATAATAAAATGGTTCTTAATCTACTATACATTTGAAATAACTACAATCACAAATCCATAAGATTTCAAATGTAGAGTAGCTATAGAAGTTACAAAATTCACCAAATATACAATCTCTAACTATTCAATATAAAATAGAGTCTTTCAAAATAATCCTAACTTTACAAAGTTCTTACAAAGTTATTATGCAATTAAATCTCTAAAAAGCAATATTCAATAAAATCTTATTAAGTTTGGTCTTATATCTTGTTTTTTAAACAATAAAAGAACTCCACATTTATTATTGGTGCATGGTTTTGTACCTCAAGGTTTGATTTCAACTTTGGTTCATAACTGATCATCTTTGGGTATCAATCTAAGATTTTTCTATGTAGGTTTTTCTAAAAGCTATTCATTACTTTCACCTAAAAATGCTTAGGATGTTATTTTAGTTGATTTATTTTATTTTTTCTTATTCATGGCTCTACATAGTGAGTAGAAATTATTTTTTATCAAAAGATTATATTAACACTAAATTATTTTACTCCCTTTTAACTTTTATTTATGTTTTTAAATTAATTTTCTACTATATTTTTAAATAAGCTACACTATAATATAATTATTTTCTTTCTCTTTTACATACTAGTTGTGTTGCAACATAACACTAAAGAGAAATAGATAAAATTATTATAAGTTAGAAAATTGTAAGTTCTTAGACAAAAAAAAAACTAAGATTACTATTATTCTAACAACCAATGCAAATAGATTGGATAAGCTAAAACTATTTGTTTTTGGAAATACAACAAGACCATGCACTTTCAATTAAAAAATAAGTAAACAATTTAGATTTTATTAAAGCCATATTATTGAAGTATGGATGAAAAGACTACTCTTCTGAAAATGCCTTCAAACATGGAACAAGCGGATGCAAATTGTAAATCAAAAGATCTTATTGTTACTAGATAACTTTCTATCATACAAGTTAAAAGATCTTTCTTTAACAGATGTTAAAGTCTACTTTCTTTCTCTAAATACTAGCTCCAAGATTCAACCAATGGATGTAATAATTATTATTGCATTTAAGAGAAAATATTAATATTCCTAAATCTAAGATGTTATTGACAATAATAAACAAGGAACTGTAAAAATTTACAAAATAAATAATTAATAATAATTTAATATTATTTTCTATATAAATTGGCATCAAAATATATTTGTCCAATGTTTTTTTTTTTTTTTTTTTTTTTTTTGAAATCATTTTTTTCTACATAAATTGGCCACATAATATATTTGACCAATTTTCATCTTTTTTTTTTTCTTCTTTTTAAAATTCTAAATGATTTATTTATTTAATTAATTTTAATTCTTTAAACATTTTCAATGTTGTATAATCTAGGGTTTGATCTTAATACTATCATGTTCCTATTTCTAAGAAAATCTATGGTATGTCGTATTAAATATCAAGATTTTATTTTCATAATAAAATAATTTAATCTAAATAAGTAATAAAGTGTTTGTAACAGAAAAATGATCTTTTTGTAATTATTGTATGTAAAAAAGTTAAACAAGCATTAAAATTAATGATTTAAATTATCTTATTAAAATCGAAAATCCCAAGAAAAGGAATTGAAAAAAATAAAATGGAAAAAGAAGGTGTATTCGCTCAAACGTGCAGGTTTATCAAACTGATAAATTGCATTTACATCGTACATGCAAGAGTATAATTTATTTACTTCTTTGTATATTTGATTACCTGCTCGTCATAACCTGACATCATCCTATACAAAAAGAGCAAGTTAAATAAGCACCCAAAAAAATAAACTAGAGAAATGACAATAAATCCCAAGCGCCAAAGAAAGGCCTCATCCAGGGTGTGAATGGGTGACCGGGGCCGGGTGACCTGTCCCGGCCCAGTATAGCAAAGAGAACATGGCGTGTCAAGCTTCTGCAGTGTCAGTCATCAACCGGTCACCCCGGTGACCGGTTTTTCGGTCCCGCGCATGCGAATTCGAAACCTATAGAGCCGTTGCTGGCCTCGCCTTGTCTTCCAAGTGCTGCTGCACGCCATCGCCACGGCCATTTCTCCTCCATTCTGCTCCCGTGCGTTTAGTATTAAAACCTTGTCCTACGGTATCGAGGTTGTCCGAGGGGCTTGCATTGTGTAGTATTTGCAGGTAGTTGAGACCTTGAGAACTTGTTCGACGTCGTAGTCTTGAGAGTTTTCTCTGTGTGTGTTTTTCGAGCCATAGTGCGTGAGGGAGCGAGCTGTGAGGGGAGGGAGACAATGTCGGGGATGGACAAGTACGAGAAGCTGGAGAAAGTTGGTGAGGGCACTTATGGAAAGGTGTACAAGGCTCGGGATAAGCTCACAGGGCAGCTGGTGGCGCTGAAAAAGACTAGGTTGGAGATGGAAGAAGAGGGCGTTCCTTCTACGGCTCTTCGTGAAGTCTCCTTACTGCAAATGCTCTCGCATAGCATATACATTGTTAGGTGCATCGCTTTGGCTGGATTTCTTCCTCCTGGATTGGATTCCTTGAGCGGTCTGGACGCTCTTCGTTGTTCTGGTTGGATTGTTGGTGATAGTATTCCAATTCCGAGTGATGAATGTTGTCATTGTGGCATAGTCGCTCGTTTCGATGCGGATGGGCTTTTAGTCCCGGCCCAATTGAGCAATGCCCTAAGGAGATGTGTGTTTTATTGTATAAGATACCTTGTATTGATGTTTCTGGTTGTGCAGGCTTCTTTGTGTGGAGCACGTCGAGAAGGGTGGCAAGCCCATGCTCTACTTGGTCTTTGAGTACATGGATACAGATCTGAAGAAGTACATTGACTTGCACGGTCGTGGTCCGAGCGGGAAACCTTTACCGCCCAAAGTTGTGCAGGTACATCCATTGTAGCATTGTCTCACATTATTCGAAACACGTCTCACATTTACCAGGAGGTTCAGAAGTAGACTACCGAGATGATCTAACTCTGTGTTTGGGTCTTCGTCTGTTACAGAGCTTTATGTACCAGTTGTGCACAGGGCTTGCGCACTGCCATGGCCACGGAGTTATGCACAGGTTACTGAGCTTCACTGATCCATCTTTCTGGTATTCCTCGTGGGTGTAGTCGGAATTCGTCGAAGCAGTCTATAGCGTTAACTTCTGAGCTTATTTAGTTAAGTAGAGTCGCTTTGACGTGGTACTGCATTCGTCTTCAGGGATCTTAAGCCCCAGAACTTATTGGTGGACAAGCAAACTCGGCGTCTCAAGATTGCCGACCTTGGTCTTGGTCGAGCTTTCACGGTGCCAATGAAGAGTTATACTCACGAGGTACGTACAGCTTGTCATGGTTGCGCAGAATTATTCTAACAGAAATTTCTCCTCTCTATTCTTGCTCACATCTGGTGATTCGGTGCCTGGCAGATCGTCACACTGTGGTACCGAGCTCCCGAAGTTCTTCTCGGAGCAACCCACTACTCCCTTCCTGTTGATATTTGGTCTGTTGGATGTATTTTCGGTAAGCAAACGCACGTATCTTAGTATATGATAGGGAATATCGTTTGTCCATGATTCATTTCTGATCTAAGTCGTTATCCTTTAGATTGCTTCTTATTCCGACTACTGTTTGTCCAGCTGAGCTCGTTCGCAAAATGCCGCTCTTCACCGGGGATTCAGAACTTCAACAGCTCCTCCACATCTTCAGGTTGGTTTTTGTCAGCTGCCCTCTGTAAGTGTTGTTAGCCAGGAATTGCCTTGCAGTTTCGCTGACAGCGCAATTTCTGCATGTACAGGCTACTTGGCACACCGAATGAAACGATTTGGCCCGGGGTTAGCCAGCATCGTGATTGGCACGAGTTCCCGCAGTGGAGGCCCCAAGAGTTATCTCTGGCGGTTCCTGGTCTATGCGCAGTAGGCTTGGACCTTCTCGCTGTAAGTTTTTTGTATGGTACCCCCAAGTCTCGGTCTTTCAGTGAGGTTGTGTCATTTCTTCATTGTGTTCTCACTTCAATGGTAAGGATTTCTAACGCAGACTTTGAACTTTCTGCAGAAGATGTTGGTGTTTGAACCTTCTAAAAGGATCTCTGCCAAGGCTGCATTGAGCCATCCCTACTTCGCAGATTTCGACAAAACCTCTGCTTAACCTCCAAGCATTGAGGTTATCTACATCTATGTTCAGAACCTACCATCCATAACGAAGGACACAGTTCACTAGGAGAACCAAGCCAATCATGCTGATTGGGCATCCCACCGCGCTTAGAGGCATTTATGTGCACTGTATACTAATAAGTAGCCAGAAGGACGTGCGGATTGACATTAATATCCAGCACTAAATTTCCTCATCAAATTTTCATGAGAGTCGATTTCACTCGGGAGTGAATTGAATAGAAGACTTGCTCGACTCGATAGGTCGAAGGATAAATGATCATTTGTGTCCTCATCCATTACACATGGACATTATCCAGCCTTGTTTCTCAGTTCTAACGCTGAGGCTGATATGACGATATTGTATAGAGGCAACAACAGGTTGCGAATCAATGTAGCTTAAACAATTTCAATGTGCCAAAATATTTTCCCATTTCCCTCTCACTATTCTTAAACCACTCCAACACGTCATTAACTAAGCCGATCATTAATATACAAATGTTCATTGGAATCTTCACATCTGCAGCTTACACTCCTTCAAATTCCTACTTTCTCTTCAGATGATTAACAGACTCCACTTAATTAATTGGCAAGTTGCCAACCGAACCGACAACGCGTTCTTGTCGCATCTTAATGCACGCCGGCTGGTAGAAGAGTCCAGCTGGAAATTTTAAGCAGACGATGCTACAGTCGGCATATTTCTCGTTATTTGTCTTCCTCCTAATAGTGAGATGATCAAGTCGTTCATAATTAACTGCGGAGAGCTGCTTATCGTCAGCATCATGTTCGGGGGATTGGAAACTGGTAGTTGTACAACCGGAAATAAGAAATACAGTCGTCTGATGTGCTGTAAATGAATGTACATTTCCTTCATGTTAACCTTCTGAACATGTACGTTTGCCCCATTGTCGAGGATAATTATCACTCTTGTGCATCTGAACTTCTAACGAGCAATCTGTCCTCATATCTGACGACCAATCTAGTTTCTGCTGTAGAAACCTTGATCTTTCTACTCAACATGACTCAGTTCAGATAAGTACTAGCTTCACATGGTAGATCTGCACTTTACAATTTTAGGATGGTTTGATTTTTTAGACAACACCAAGTGTACACTGAATGATGTACCAAGCTCCCTTTCTTGTTTCAATGAATTGAGTGGCCGTTCTTCTTTAGGTACGAAGTGGGGTTGATATGTTTCTGGTATCTGTCAATAAACTGATCCCCCCTCTTTCAGAACTATTTTCTGAACAATTAAGGAAAATAACTTTTGCGGATTCATCTGTATTTAAAGAGAGTAGATTGTGATTACTGATGTAACAGGTGTTTGTCTTATGAGTCTTTCAGTTCTAATTGTTGTTCCTGTCTTTTGCAAATTCTTATGATCAGTGACCTTGGTCTCCAGCTTCAAATTCATATGTAATAATCTAGGTCTAGGTGTCACCAGTAAAAAAGCTATGTTGAACTTCTAGCTGACCTGATAATGCTTCAGAATACCAACAACTCAACGCAGCCGAGAGCCACAAATTGTAAATGGCGAACGTAGTTAATAAAACGTGAAGGCAATCGTTCATACTTAAGCGAATAGATGGTAGAAACGGCATTTGGTAAAGCAAACCAAACTCTTTTAGATAATTTCAGAAACACTTGCTTATATTAACATTATTCTAACTTCTTCTCCGAGATCTCATTCTACACTCAAAGCATGCATTACTTAACTGTTCTAAGTTTAAACCCATACTAGCTTGAGACCTGGTGATGCCGTTGACCTTCAACTGCTCACGAAGTAGTGCGTTCTCATGCTCAAGGTCCTCGATTCTTTCCTGATGCCGCAGCAGCTGCAAATCAAGTTCACAAAAGAATATTTCCAAAAATTTAGACAAATTAAACTAAGCAGACAAGCAAATAGTACAGAATAACATACGATGCAAGGGAAGTATCCTTACTGTGCGAAGAATCTCATTCTGGGAACGCAACGCCTCCACCTGTAACATACAAGAGCCCCACAAGGTACACGAGTGAATCTTCTGATATGTCACTGTGTTATCAAGGATGTTCTTACAACTAACCAACATAGAGAATATATCGTGACACGGAGGCTGACTTGATTTACCTCCGTTTCAGAATTCTTGATGGACGGAGCACTGAGAGTACTTGAAAGTTGGCTTAAAGGCGAAGGCATAAGATGGGACTGAGAAGATTTCAACAAGGATCCACCATCTGGAACCCCAGGTGGCTCGATGTGTACTTCTCTATGGTCATGAGGCCGCAGTTTATTTAACACAGTTGCGCATCCTTCCTGTTTCACCATCCACAACAGCCTGGTGCTTATTACTATGGCATCCAAACGCTGAAATGCATGCAGAAGTCTTCAGGACTACCAACATCCTCACAATTTTGATTTGAAATACTTCAGGGAGAACGCAACCTGATAAGATATTTAGATGCTCGAATCACTAAAAGAATATACCACAAGGTCTCTCACTTCGTTTGTGAATGCATATTACTAAATATCACGTTCTTTGAAATGAGTTCAATACTATTACACCTTTGAAGCGGGAAGACCTGCTCTTCAGATACTAGGTGTTCCTTATCATATGAAATTATGTTCACCTGAAGAAAAAGCAGAATTTGTTGTGATACTCCAGGTTTGAGCGCCAATCCTGTCAGTCATGAATCACTCGTGCAGAATGAAATTACTGAGCTCGACTGCGATGAAAGTCGAGGACTAACGGACTCAATAAAAAGAACTCTTATGTATCGGTCTGATTACATCGGGTCGCTAATAATGTACTAATCAATCAACTAATACTCATTCAAACGTATGCATATGAGGAAGAGACTAACACGTAGAAAACGAACCAATGCCAAAGCCATGCCCTAAGCCCACTCCACATCCAATCCCTGCCTCCAGGTTCTTGATGCCCACTCGCTTAATCTGACACACTCGCATGCCGCAACGTGAAGACTTGTGCAACAAAGGCGTGATCCGTTTGGGAATCGCTGCGGGCTCCTAGCGGATCTCTGCAACATAGGGATCCACAGCGATGCCCCTTCTAGCAACAACCACTACCCACTATTTTGAGCCTCTAAAGTGTTTCAAGCGTACCACATGTTCATGTTCTGCTGTTGATGTAAAAAGACCGTCCCGTTAATGTGCATTGATAGTACTTGACATATGACTAATCCTACATTCATTACGATCAAGTCCACCAAGAGAGGAGGTTCCCACATTTCCAAGACCGCTGAATTTTCTCCGTCTACATAATGAAAATTAAAAATAGGAGCGGATGCAGGAATAGGAGTACCAAGCCTTGCAGTTGCCGTCCCCCTCCAACGTGTCGTATCATACCGTTTGCTGAGCCCATCACTTGAGCAACTCCAGGTATATCTGCAAATCTCTTCCTGAAGGATTACATAACGAATTGCACCCAGAGAGAAACCTCTCCTTTCCGCGTCAGACCATCGAGACAATAAGTAAAAAAACGGTTCCTCTCCGCATTTTTCCTGATCCTTTCTTTCTCTCACATAATCTGGAATTGGGTTTAATTACTAATCTGGTGCCTTTCTTTGCTTCACCTACAAACTACCAGCTCTTACTCTATAAGAGCTTCCCGTCCTTAAAAAAAAACAATGCCAACATATCTAAAGAAGACTGGCAAGTTCTGGAGAAGGCACAATTAATTCAGGCAAAGCAGAATTAAGACACACCCACAAAAGACAGACCCGGGATGAGAAGAATGAGGGGGGGGGGAGAACATCCACACATACCTATAGGAATTGGAATACCGACGCCCACGCCCAAGCCACACCCAAGGCCGAAGCCTGTCATCACCTGACCCACCCTCAAAACAAAAGGGTTCTGCAGCTTGACGGTGGACACAGACCCCGGATGCCTCACAGCATCCATAGCTGACGCACAAATCGCCTTTCCCCTTGCTGCTGCAGCTCCTTGTGCAAAGCAATCATTCAATCAATCAATCTTACTACGGCATTCTTCACCCACACCCTAAGAATTTGAGCTTGCTACATAACATTCCACCATGGCTCTCGGTCTTTCCACACACAAGAGCAGCAATGCAATGCAGGTGGGATTGCGACGCAGAGAATTGGTGGCAAGCGAGGGATGATGTCGATGGACTTCTGGTACTATCAAACTTTTGGTAAATTTGATGTTTGGTAACACAGTAGATGATTGCATTTTGCATCACACGTAAACTTGTTTCGACCTTCTAGAGAATTAGGGTTTAAGCATCCGGAATTGGTGATGTGGAGGGTCAAACCCTAATTTTAACTCTGATTATTTTGATGCTAACAATGTGTGTTCATATCGTTTTATTCTAACCTGTTTGTTTGTTTTTTTTGTTTGTTTCATTTTATTTTATTTTATTTTAATTTGTTTGGTTGTTTTTCTTCTTGTTACTGACTGTTTGAATGGAGTAGTAGCATGTGGACACAAGTACTCAGGTATTGATTTCTTGATTGTTTTTCTTCTCTTTCTAATTTTTTGACAACCAATGTAGTAATTGATTTTTTTTTGTTTTGTTTGTTGTGACTATAATCAATTGCAGTAGATTTTTTTGATCAGGAAGGAATATTTATGCTAAAGTGAATTTAAACATAGACTATCTTGGTTTATTGATTGGTTTAAATTGTGACTTTTCCATTGAATTTATACATATCTAATATTTATCATTTTTATTATATAAAAATATTGTGTGGAGAAGAATAACATGATTTTCAGAGATGACAAATAAATATAAAATAATTGTTTTATCTGAAGTCTAAGAAGTATTGTAAAAAGTTGGATAATTTTTTTAAAATATTCCAACTTTTAAGCTTTTAAAATATCCTCCAAAAACTTGGAATATGATAACTTATAAAACCACAAATTATTTAATCTATAAATTAAATATTAATAAACAAAGGCACATAATTATTTTTACTTTTGAATAATTAGGATCTATAACACCTATAAGCAAATAGTTGTAATCTATTATCTATTATATAAAACAACTTGTGATAAAATATGAAGAAATATATTGCTAAAATAGAAGTACAAATATGTAAAGAAAAGGGAACTAAAAACTACTTGCAAAATGAGCTTTGGATTTGAGTTCTTATACTACTTGTCTAATGTCTAACCTCATGGACTTTCTAATATGAACACATAAACAACAAGCATAATCAACGATGTCCAATTAACATGTGGACACTTGTCTTATTAGGCTACATGACGGTTTGGTAGGCTACGGTAGCTAAATAGTATTATCACCAACAAATAGCAACTATAACTTATCAACCATCAAAGTGATGTCAACTATCCATTCTATATTAAGTCTAATAGGAGTTACACACTCTATTAACACTTCTACTTAATGACATATTAAACTAACTCAATTTGATGATGTCCATCATCTCTTTGAATTTACAATATTTCTCATGAGTTAGACCTTTGGTCAAAACATCTGCAACCATATCTTGTGTCCTCTGAAAAACTAAGTTGATGTTGCCACTCTTTATGTTCTCTTAAATAAAGTAATGTTGAATTTCAACATACTTAGCACGAGCATAGAATGTGGGATTTCTTGAAAGAAAAATGCAAATTTGGTTATCATTGAAAATAATCAAAGGACCCTCTTGTAAAAATCCAATATCTTTAAAAAAAATCTTTAAAGCCAAATTGCTTCTTTTGTAGCATAAGTAACTATTATATATTCTACTTTGGTTGTAGATAATATGACCATTAGTTGCTTCTTGCTATTCCAACTAATTGCACTCCTAGCTAACAAAAAAATATAACTAGTGGTCAAATGTTGTGTATCAATATTTCTTGCATAGTTTGCATTATAATAACCAACCACTTGTAAACTTGAAGAGCTTCCACCATATTGTAGCACATGATCTGATGTGCCTCGTAGATATTACAAAATGCATTTCACTACTATCCAATGTTGTAGGCCATGATTTGCTATGTATTAGCTAACAACTCCTACTTGATAGGAAATATTGGTCCAAGTGCCTATCATTACATAGACTAAATTGCCAACTGCATTTAGGTATGAAATCTCTTTCATTCCTTCAATCTCTTCAAAAATCTTTGGATTCATGTTTCTTAACAATTTGCTATTAGAAGCCAAAGGTGTAGCCAAAGGTTTACAATCTTTCATGCCAAATCTTTTAAAGACATTTTCCACATGTTTTTGCTAACTAAAGTAGATTTTTAAAATCTTTAGATTCTTCATAATTTGCATGTCCAAAATATAGTGGATTTCTTCCAAATCCTTCATTTTAAACCTCTCATCTAAGTTTTTCTTTGTTTGCAAGATAAGTTTCTTGTTATTAGAGATAAGCATCAAGTCATCTACATAGAATGTAATGATGATGAAGAATCCACCAGTTGTCTACAATACATAAATGTTAGGATTGGCATGGCTTCTTTTCAAACTTTGTTAAGCAAAATAATTATCTATCTTCCTATACCATGCACTAAGAGATTGTTTGAGCCTATAGAGAATTTTAGAAAGTTTATATATTAATTATTCTTCATCTTCTCATACATAGCCTTTTGGTCAATCCATATATATATATATATCTCCTTGTCAAGATCTTCATTTAAGAATGTTGTCTTGACATTTATTTGATAAACTTCTAAATCTTCAATTGCAACTAGTGTAAGAAGTATATAAATTGAGGTCATTTTTGCCATTGGAGCAAAAGTCTCATTGTAATCAATACTTTCATTTTGTGAATAATCTTTTATAATAAATTTTGCTTTATAGTGTTCCATTAATCCATGTGCATTGTATTTGATCTTGAAAATTTATTTGCAACTAATTGATTTTTTGTTTATTGATAATGGTATCAAAATCTACGTTTTGTTGTTAATGAAACTTTGGTACTCTGAATCCATTGCTTCTTTCTACTTCCAAATATCATCTCTTCTTGTAGCTTCATTGATAGTAAATAGTTTTTGAGTGCTTGTGTAAAAAGCATGTGCCATATATGCTGAAGATATCAATGATTTGAAAGGAATCAAAGCCAATGCTAATTTATGAGTTGCTTATTGTTGTGCCAAAAGTTGGGATCTTGCACACTTTATCATCAATGAAGGTGGAAGTAGAGGTAGAATTGGAGGTAGGATTAAAGCCACACATTGTTGTCCAAGTACTTAAGCTTGTATTCAAATAGTTCAAACTGAAGATAAAGATTCAACAATTGGTTATTGGTGACCTTTACCAATATGCAAATCTTCCAGTGTATCTTCATTGTTGTTTTTCAAATTTGATGAAGTTTCTATAGGCTCAATTTTAATCCTTATTTCTTGAGGTTTATCAATAGAAACTTCTAAAGTCTCTTCAATTTTCTTAGAGTCTTTATATTAAATAAACTTATTATTATGATTCTTAATGATGGAGCCATTCTCAAAGTTGTATAAAAAATTGCACTTAGTACCTTCAACATAGCCTTGAAATGTACATTTCTTGTTCTTAGGATTAAGTTTTGTACATTTTTCATTTGGAATATGTATATAGGCATCACATCCCAAGATACAAAGGTGTTGTATTAAAGATTTTGTACCTAATCAAACTTCTTTGAGTATTTTTTCTTCTACAACCATAGTAGGAGATTAATTAAAGACATATGTTGCAAAGTTGATGGCTTCTATCCACCATGCATTTAAAAGTTGTTTATGTTGTAATATGCACCTTGCACTTTCAAATAATATTCAACTCTTGCATTTTGAAACTCCATTTTTTTGAAGCATATAAGGCATTAAAAATTATCTTTCAATGCCATATTGCTCATAAAACTATTTGAAGGCCTTAGATATATACTCTCCACCATTGTCACTATAAAAATTTAGAATCTTTAATAAAATATGAGGAAGTATATAGCTAGAATAGAAGCACAAATGTGTGAAGAGAAGAGAACTAAGAATCGCTTGCAAAATGAGCTTTGGATTTGATTTTCTTATACTACTAGTCAAATGTTTAACTACATAGAATTTTTGTATGAATATACAAATAACTAGCCTAGTCAACAATGTTTAATTAATATGTAGACACTTGTCTTGTTAGGCCGCATAATGGCTTGGTAGGCTATAGTGGCTAAGTGATATTACTACCAACAAATGATGGCTACAACTTATTAATCACCAAAGTAGTATCAACCATCCATTCTACATTATGTCTAATAGAAGTTACACACTCTATTAACACAACTTGGATTTAAGATAAAGAAATAAAGAAGTATTTCTATTGGCTATGAAGAAGAGAATTTGAAAAACTAGGAGAATGCAAAAATGTAGGAGTATTGAAATATGAAGCTTTTTGAAGCTTCATAGTTTAGAAGAGATTTCTTCCAAAAGTTTTAATAGCTTTTTCAGGTACAACAACATACATTTCTCCATATAAGAATAAAAAATTTATATAGTTATAAAAAATAAATTAGAATTGTTAATATACATTACTATCAAAGTTACTAAATTACATTCTTTGACTTAAGTATGTTCTTTATTTTAAGACTAAAGTCATATTCTAATTCTATTGATAAAATATTCGACAAATTAACAATAATTGATAATACTTTTACAATGCTATTTTTTGAAGAATAAATTAATGATATTAAAAATTAAAATATTAAAAAAAATTAATATTATTACATCAATCTTTAAAAACAATCAATAATCAATAGATATGTTGAGTACTATGCTTCAATATTCCTACCATTTTAGTATTACTTGGAAAAAATCAATTTTAAATTCTAATTTTTGTAAGAATATTCAAACAAAATAATAATAAGAAGATATATATACATATATAATTCATTTTAGTTATAAAAAATTGTATTAAAAAAATAAAATACTATTTATAAAAGTTAGTAATAACTTCAATAATATATCTTCAAAATACTTATGAATTTGTAAACTATATATTTATAAAGAATAGAAAAAAAATTCCATCCAAATTATATTGAATATTTGTTTCTTTTACTTATGTGAATAAATAATATTTAATCTTGTAAAAAAATACTATTTTTTTAATGATTTTAATGATATTATTTTTAATAAATATAGATAAAAATAGTTTAAATATATATATGAATACAAAACTAATAATATTTTAATTTAGAAATTTAATGATGATAGAACTTATTTTTAAATTATTAAAATATTTTAAAATATTATAATTCACTATTTTAAAATTAATTCATCAATTTTTTTAATATCTTAAAAATTTATGGAATTATTTAGAAATTTTAAAGAAAATACTTAATAAACTATAAATTATGGATTTTATATAATCTTAAATGATTTATAAACATCCAATTCTTATCAAAGGCTATCTTTATTAATCTAAAAAATTAAAAAAATAATATAAGTGATAAAAATATAAAAAATAAAAAATAAAAAGTTAGTAATCACCATACATAGAACTAATGTTGGAGTTACAATGGAATTGCTAGTAGAGCTTTGCTCTAAAATTTTTTGCACTATAAAAGTTAAAGTGAATTTTAGATATGGATAAGGTTGTGCTACTCAATTGTAGTATTATTAAGAAATATTTCTTAAGAAGCAATATTAATATCTATCAATTTTAATTTCAATTTTATTTTATTTCTATGTTATTAGTAGCAGCACGATTGTGCTTAATGATATTGTATGCCAAAATGATTAGAAAACATGCACAAGTAAGCATAGATTTATTTTTACTGTCAATTAGATTTGGCTACTTGTAGATTTCTACAAATAATAAGAGGTGATAGCTTCTTTGAATGCCTACTACCAATCCAAATGTTTGCATCCAACTAAACAATTTCTAAATGACTATTTTCTTTTATTATATTCTACAAGCTATATTAGATTATTATTACAAACTATTTTTTGAGAGGTAGATATGGAAGAAGAAGTTATGATTTATATTGTAAAAAATTTGAGTAAAAAGACTATTGTTATGTATTTCATTTAAGGTATGCCAATAGATTTATGCTCAAATGTATAAAAAGAGCAGCTAAAAAATCTTGATGGCTGATCTATTTTACTTGGAAAGAATCTTAGTTGTCAATACTTCTAATTTAAAATAACTTCAAAAGAAACCAAGCACCATATTATGCTTCTAACTTCCTACTAATATACTATTCACAATTATATCTTTTAACCTTGAGAATCAAACTTTAATTCCTATACAATTTGAAACTCAAAGGAAAATGAATTTTTATTTTTATTTTTAAAACACTCCTATATAAATTTCTTTAAATAAAAAAAAATCCAAATAATTCTTGCCAATGGCCTTGCAAATTTGTTTCATGCTTAGTTCATATTATCAGAATTGGATAAGATAATACTACATTACAAAAGTCAAAAGTTTGCAAAGAGATGGAGGCAAGGAATTTCTAAGAACTTAAACTCACATTAATCAACCTTGTAAAATAAAAATAAAAATTAATATTTATTAATTATTTATATATTTTAAACCAATATAAATTTTATTTAGCAATCAAACATTGCATCAAAGTTTGTATTTTTTTTTGTAATTTACGTCAAATGCTTCAACACATATTATATAAAATACTTAGATACAAATTATTTCAAATGCTTCAAAGCAAGTTAGATTGAATTTTTTTACTCACTTGACATTAAATCTAGCTATTTAAATAATTTTGGAACCTTCTATACATGTGATTATAGATTTATCTACTAGTGTAATTTTAGATTCAATTTTTTTTATGTTTTTGGATCCATCTATTAGTAACACTTTTGATTTATCTATTTTTTTTTTGAACTCTATCTTCTTAAGCATTAGGTAGTTCTTTTGCTCAAGATAAGTAAGACAAGTTTATTCTAAATTTGATTAAAAAAAATGTTGTAGTTTTTAATAATAATAATATTAAAGAGCCAAATTTATTGCCAAAAAATATTTATTAGTGATTCCAAATGTGAATACATTTGAGATATTAGAACTAAAAGTGATTAAGTTCATGCCAAATTCATTTTTAGTGTAGGAAGTCTAATTTAATATTATTTATAAATAGACTCTATAAACATACTTTGTTAACTTAAGTATAGAAATGTAATTGTATTTGATATAAGGCGGTCTCAAAAGAAATCAAAGCTTATCAAAAAAAAATTCTATACATTAAGAAGAGATTGCAGTAATTTATTAGGTGATACAATACTATAGTCTCTAGAAAAAAATTATTATCCATAAGCATTTGCATTGAATATAATTCTAATATGATGGGTTAGACAAGAAAGAATATTATCTTTGGTACAAGAACTTTCATCAAAGAACTAGGTTGCGGAAACTATTCACATAATACCAAGAATTTACAGAGATTGGAAGTCAATATTGAACAATAAAATATGGATATAGACATTAGAACAATTTGCATTGCAAAAATTCTCCAAAAAGAGATGCAAGGTTAGGTCCACACAGATTTGCAACTAGATTCTAAAACTCTAAATTTATTTACAAAGTATTATTTCAAAATGTAATATTTTTCTTGTCAAAGAGTACAAATTATGTAGCTCTAGTACTAAAAAATTAAGTAATTCTTTATAGTTTAATACATATTTTTATATTTTAGAATGAGCTCTAAATTATACATACAACCCTAGTGGTACTGGTATTGGAGGTGTTTGTACACTTATCTCTCTGAAAATTCAAGACTTAGTTGCAATGTGACTATCCTTAGATATAATAGAGCATTGTGAATCACCCTTAAAAAAGATTCATTGGAATTGTAAATACCTATGTATTTAACAAAAAACAAGAAAGATGTCAACTATAAGAAGATTTAGCAAAATGTTGCCTTTTAATTCTTATTTATATTTGCTAGAGATTAAAATATAGTAGAAAAAATTAAATATATATATATTTTTTAGATGGAGACTATTATTTAAAAAACAAATTAAACTTTGAGGATTATTTTTATTCTTGTCATTGTCTAGTTGATGCCTTCAAATAAGGTTTCTTATTAAATTATTCATGGAACCACAAAAAAAATTATGTGTGAGTCCTTGCAGGGTTGGATGGATTTTATTTAAATTCTAATTCTTTTCAAAAAATTAAAATTCATAATTTTTATCTTAAAAACGATTATTGACTCTTAGATCACTTTTTTATTGAATTTACACTTTAGCTAAAAAAATCTAAACATAAATCTTTTAACTTCAAAATAAATATTTTTTATTTAAAAAATCTTTAGATTTTTGAACATTTTCATGAGATATGGTCATAAGATATTACTAAAGGCTCTATTATTTCTTATATCCAAGTTTTTATATGATTTTATAAATCCTTATACAAATAATAAGTATTTTTGTAGACTAAATGTCACATTAATGTCTAAAGGCAAGTATATAAGGTTTATTTTGCTCTTCAAGAAAATTCTTAATACATTGGCCTTCAAGCTACTCTTAAAAATTTTATAAAATCTTTAAACCAACATAAAGATTGGAAATAAGAAGAAAAGACAATAAAAGCTTAAATAAAATGAAAAAAAATTGGAGATAGTATTAAAAAAACCATTTATATTGTAATTAAAAAAATATAGTCTTAAATCCATTATCACAAAATTTCAAGGTTCTCAAGATGAACTAAAAAGAGACTCTTACAATTGAAAATATTTTTATTTATTTTTTATTTTAATCTATATAAGAAACCTCAACAATGTGAAGATTTTAAGAAAGCCACCATTATAATGCTTAATAGCATTTCATGCTAGGTCACAAATAGTATAAATAAAAATTTATCTAAGCCATTCAATATGCATGAAATTAAATATGTTATTAAAGATATGGCTAAAAGAAAAGTATGTTGTTTAGATAGATTTAATATTGAATCTTTTTAGATATGTTGGCACATCATTAGTAAAGATTGTATTCCTTCAATTATCCTAGCTTTAGATACAAATTAAGTCTCATTTTGTATTTTCAAAGGACATATAGTTTTTTTCTGCAAAGGCAATGAATAAACAAAGTTGAAAAATTCAAGGCCCATAACCTTATTAATCACCTCTTACAAATCTATACTAAAATAATCTAAAGATGTGTCCAAATAAATTTCATAGAAGTTATTTACTTTCACCAAAATATTTTTTTCTCTTTGAGATTTATCTTAGAAAATATATTAGTTTTCTAAAAAACCATAAATTAAGCCAAGACCTCCAAAAAACCTCTTTTTAATTTATACATTGACTTTTCTAAAGGTTTTGATCAAGTTTCTTTAGATTTTATATTAAAGGCAATAGAATCAATTGGTTTTGATAATTCTTTTATTCACATGATTAAAATTAGTTTTTTAAGTGCAAGAATAGATTTATGTATTAATAAAAACTTTACAAAATATTTTCTATTATAAAGAGGAATGAAATAAGATACCAAATATCAAATGCCAAATGCATCTTATTTTTTCATCTTGGTTGGATTTTTTTTTAATATTTCTATTTAAAATTTTGTTCAATAATGCCATGTACAAGGCACTTCTATTTTGTAAAATCTAAATCAAAAAATTATCAACCAAAATAATGATAACTCTATAATCAAAGTCTATAAAAAAGAAGAAAATATTTTTTATTTGGTGGAAATTTTAAGCAATTCAACATGGTGTCTAATCTTGAAATAAATTAATTAAATTTTTTTTCCCATTGGCAGCTTAAAAAAAAAAAAAAAAAAAAAAAAAAAAACTTGCATAGACTAATTAGTTTACATGGACATATACATCTAACTTCAATATTAGTAAGTTCTTTAGATTTTTCTTTGATAGTGCAGGGTGTTGATCAATTCTTCATCAATAGAATGACAAGAGAATTATACTATTAGTATTTGATTAATATCAACATAAAAGGCAGAACTATTATTCCAAATAATATTTTATTTTTATCATTGTACTACTTTCTAGCTATGTGGATTTGTTTTATAAAGGCAATTCAAAAGATTAAATTATGAAATTTATTTGGTGAAATTAAATTTTATGAAATAGTACTAATGTTTTAACTTGGTCCAAAGTGACATGAGTTATTTGTTGCAAAGCTTAAAAAGAAGGTAGCCTCAACTATTGATAGTTCTTCTATATGACCAAATAAATATTTGACAATTTCTTAAATATCAAATGATGAATGCTAAATCTAAAGCTTTTAAAAATTGAGAACCAAATTTGATTTGATCATGTGCCAAATAACCTTAAATAGATCATTTAGTCTAAAATATGGAACAATATTAGAAAATTATATTCAAATATGTATAAATTTCTTTAACTAAATCTTCCTATTCCTTTTCTTAATATATGGATTAAATTTTTATAGTTGGATTTTTATTTTTCTTTAATTAAAATTCACCTAGATTTCTATAAAAGCAAAATTCTTTATTTTATTATTTAAAAAATATATATCTACTTATTGCAAAAAAATATATATATCTATATATGACATTCTTCTATTTTTAATAGCTCTAATTGAGAATTATTTTATATTTTTTTTTGAAAATATATATATATACTGAAAAGTAATATTTTTTTAAAAAAAATCTAATGATTAAATCAAGCTATAAAAAAGAATGTCCAATTAACATCTTAATATAGTATTCTACCATATTTTTTAGAATATATTAATATAGAAGAATATATATATTTAATTCTTAAAATCAAGGTCCTTAAAAATCCTTCATTTGATAATAAGCTATGTTTATAATTTTTGAAAAAACTTTTTTTAGATTCAAAAGTTTTTACAAGATTTTATTATTATTATTATTATTATTATTATAAGAAGACTTTGTTTATGGACTATTTGAATTTAAAAAAATACGTTTGTTTTTTTAAAACAAAATACAATGTACACTCTATATTACAAGCATAGTTTGGCAGAGTTTTTTTGAATATGGACAAATTTATTAGAGTTTCTTATAAAAACATTAACTAAATACTTACAACACAAGTCATTTCTATTCAAGAAATGGAATAATTCTTGCATGGCTAAATACATACTTGGTTCTAGATGCAACAAAATAATTAAATAGAAATTTAAAATACCTTAGTCTGATGCAATTATACAAAGTTATGACAATTAGCTGGCCTTAATAGTTATTCTATGTTCTTAATACCTTTGGATATAAAAACTTTAGTAGTTAATTTTAAGTTGTATTCCATTAATGTATTAAATACATACTATTTTTGAATCAAAAGATAAAATGATTACATAAATATGGATACAAAGATGTGATATTCTTTCATATTCAATTTATATAATAATATGCTAAAATCAAACACCAACTTTGTTTTACATTTAGATATCATAGATAGTTTAAGAGCCATGGTTCACATTATAAAAATTCAAAGAAAAGTTGATTCCATCATAAAAAAATATATAATAAAAAACAAAAAATACTTATTATTGACAAAAGTAATTTTTTAATTTTAAAAATAAAATAAAATAAAAAGTCACAATAAAGATTTAATATTAAAATGATCAAAACTTTAACTAAATCAATCCATCCTATCATAACCATTATTGCATTCCATTCCTATTTCCCTCATTCTTATCCTCCATCTTTGTTCCTACTATTCCTAGTCTCAATTCTCAACTCATGTCTTCCCTTCCAATCTCCCTTCTCTTCATCATCCTCCTAGTTATAGGTTAAAAGTGTTAAAATGATCCTAACATGAAATGATGTGTTGTCATCAACAATAACAACAAGCTTTTTATTGGGATGAAACTTGAGCTCATGATAGAAATATGATATCTAAAAATAACTTCAAAGTGTGAGCTGAACTCTCACCTCCGACAAAAATAATGTTGATTCCTCATGCAGATCATTGAAAAAGTGAAGCTAGGATATGATTGGAAAATTCAAATGGCAATTATTTGTTTTAATTTTTTAATTTTTAATTTTTTGTTCTCATCAAAAGTCGGGTCTATACTAAAAGCATCTAAGGCTTATATGGTCAAGCTCTGTCAACATTTTTGAATGAAATCATAGATGGATTTTCATGTTCTATTTGAATGCTTCATCTTTAGTGGAGATGAAAAAGATTGTAGTTATTAATAATATTTGCTATTTGGACATGTTTTCCACTTGCATGTGATAGTTTTGTTGATTAGATAGCAATTTTTTTTGCGGATTTTGGTAGTAGCTTCAATGTTGAATTTATGTCAGACTTTGATTGCTTTTCTTTGACTAAGTACTCCAAATTGGGTTTAGATAGACATAAGGTCGACATCTAGATAATATTGTTGGAATTTTGAGGTTGTTTATACTTGGAGAGATCTATTTTGTTAACCTCAAGTTTAGAGAATTCTTCTAATCCATTACTAAAGGGACGACAAAAGAAAGGGGGGTTGAGATGAAAGACATGGGTTGAGAACTAGGACTGGAAACGATGGAAATGGAGATTGAAGATTTAAAAAAAAAAAAAAAAAAAAAAAGAAAAAAAGAAGGAGAAATAGAGATAAGGTGCAATAATGGTTAAGATAGGATAGATCAATTTAGTAAAAGTTTGATTCATATATATATATATATATATATATATATTTTGAATTGGTTAAATCCATTGATTTTGCCAACACCAAGTATATTTTTGGCAGCCAATGGAAAAAAAAACACAATATACCTTGACATCCAATCAATGTTCTTTACTGTAATTAAAAAAAAAACAAAACAAAACAAAACAAAATGGCGCCGCATTAGCTAAGTGCAAATCAAGATTATTTGCACTGCTATCGTTGCTATCACCATCTCAGTACAACCTATTTCAACTTATCCCATCTCAATTTTTCCCATCCTAGCTTGGCTTATTTCACCCTATCCTTACTTGTTCCATTTTAGTCCAATCCATCTCATCCCATCTCTACCCATCCCAATCTGACATGTCTAATCCTTTGATCCTAGTAACTGGATAGCTTAGGAATAACTAAGTTAAACTTGTAACTTAGTTTTACCACCCTACTACTCCAACCAATGGTATTTTTTGGTGCTCCAACCAAATGTAGGCTTGTCAATTTTTTATAAAATTCTATGTTCTAAAATTGTATAAATATTTCTTCAAAAGAAATAATGTAGAATACACATTGTTAAGATTTTCTCAAAATTTATCTTATTCATCAATGTTTACATTGTTTTTAATGCATTACACACGTTTACTATAAAATACTGTCACGTTGAGACAGAGCAACATCTCAACCCCTAACAATTCAATCAAAACGGGAAATCCGACAGCAAAATTTCGAGAACCGCATTTGATAACATTTTATAATAATCAACGGGGGTTTGGCTCCGCGCGTTCACACAGGTGAAATGAAAGGATAACAAGTGTGAACAAATGCATTGTCTGCACAGTTAGCGAGAACGAACGAGTGGATGAATGTGGAAGTGGATGAAGTCGTAAATGAAGAAGTCGGGGATGAAGCTTCATTCCCAAGGCGGGGGCGCTGCTGCCGCTGGCTAATGAGGCAGCCCGGCCTGGGTCATCAAGGAGAGAAAAGTTTGGAGCTCGTGGGGAGAGGCGGCGCGCTTGTGTGCAGCTTCCTTCATCGCATGAGCGTTGGATTGTAACGCGCGGCCTTCGTCTTGCTTCATGACGCGCCTCACGACTCTCTCCACTTCGTCTCTCGTCACCAGCCCATCGCTGCCCTTCCGGAACTCTGCCGCCACCTTGGCCACGTCCACCAGGTACCTGCATCAACATCACCCCCGCAACGAGATGAGCGAGAGAGCTTTGTTTTACGAATCTAGGATGTTTGAGTGTTACGAAACCCATGGGGTGGATCCGATTGTGCAGGACTCAGACCTGCTGTTCAGATACTGCTCGAAACGTTGCGGCCAGGCCAGGATCGGCAGCCCGGCAGCCATCCCTTCTAGTGTCGATGTCCAGCCAGTGTGCGACAGAAACGCGCCTGTGGATGGGTGTCTGAGTATGCTTGGCTGCGGGACCCATGTGCTCACTACCATGCCCCTGTCCTTGACGCGGTTCTCAAATCCTGTTAGCCCACAGTGATCGCCCAATCCCACGTTGTGTCCCATTTCAAGTTAGTGTCGATTGTGATTGTTTGATAGCGGGCATCGTCGCTGGAGAACCAGCTTAAGTATGCTCTTACTGCCCATGAGTCCCTGTCGGTAACTTCGAAGGGCATTCTGACTCAGTTGGATGTTCCTACGTTGGAAGGTCGCTACCTATTAAGCAACCGCTCTTAAAAATCCACTCAAGATTGATTTTATCACAAACAGACGAACTGACCTTGGGGAAGAATTTTGTCTAGATTTTCGGCCAACGGATTGAGTCTGTTTGGGCCCCCCACCCACAGGAATGGTTGCTCACTGGCCTCTAACCCCAAGGCGAGTTCCTCTGCCTGCTCCCGGCTAAGCGTCCCACCAGTACCGAACGCAATGTAAATCACGGAACTTGGTGGTTGCTTGCTCAAGAATTGTATGGTGGGTTCCTCTGAAATCTCATCCCAGTCGCGCTGGATCAAATCAGCTGATGGGTGCAAGGGGCCTACTGGTATCACTTTGGGCATCTGTCAGAAATATTCATGAGGTTTTCAATTGTCGAGGTGTCGAGGAGAGCAAAAAATGAACGCAATGCTAATATGACAGTGCATGATCACTAACCAGGACAAAGATAAACGCAGCAGCAGAATGTGGACATTATCAAAGGTATTCCAGGGCTTCATATTTGTTCACTGAGGGTCACTGGCGTGAAGGTCGTCAAGGGCGGCCAAAACTCCCTCTTCAAGCTCCCAGAACGTGTGTTGACTAGAACTATTGGTGCCTCGATTGCTCTCCTCGACATCCGAAGAAAAAATTCGTAGCTGAAATCGATTATGTTCAAGAATTCAGGGTGTAGATCTGATGGCAGTTCTGAAGGGTGCAATGGCACCTCCATTCCTGGAATTTTTACAAGCTCATTTCGGCTTTTTTCAGTAAACGGCAACCGCCCCTCTGCTAGTAGCGTCGGAACCTAAAACTCAAACCAAACATCAAAAGCACACCTGTAACCATCCAATTCGACAAGTTGCACCCCTCTCGCTGCCAAATTAGCTCATAGAAAGGAAATTTACATAAACAACCCTGACTTAGATGACATCACAACATGACGAAGTAGGTGGGACGCATCGCAAAGAAGCTGCTTTGCTAAGAGTAACTAAAAAGAAGTTTTTACAGGTGTCATTCGAAGGGCGTACATGAAGCATGACTGACAAGTCAAGTGTTGATTGTATGTGCAGAATGTGACGGGGAATGTTGAATTTTGCAGCCAAAATTTGTGTCCATCCAACAAGCATGTCGGACAAGATACAGCAGGGGGGAGAAGTACTCGACATCAAGCGGGACATTGCACCAGTAAACGCGTCAACAAGCTTCAGTTCGGAGGATTCCTTCACCGACTCCGGAAAGGTACCAGGCGTGCCGTCGTATATCCCATCATCCACTCCCACCATCTGTATATCCATTTCCTGGATGGCTTTCCTATGTTGTTTGTACATAATCGATGTCTGGAACATCGACTCGAACTTCTCATAAACAAGCATCGTCACCTTCACACCAAACGATGCTAGTTTCGTCGCAAGATACATGAACGGAATCGCATGGCCAGTGGCACCCGGCACCACCAGCACAACATGGACGACGCCCATCTTGCTGGACCTCACCCTCACCAGCTTCCTCAACAAAAACCACTATGTACTTCAACTACTCTGCCGCATCAACAACAATCTAACCCTCTTTACATGTACAACCATGTGCACATTTGTACAAATATTCTCATCCTCCTGGACAAAAAGAAAGCACTCTGCCGAATGCGACAGGGTCACGTAGGTTTCAGAATTCCCGCTTTGCTGCAATCAAATTCTGGCCTTTCGATGCTTACTAGTTACTGTTTCCATGGCATTATCATAACCATTTCCAGCCAAGCTAGCTTGTAACGTGGCAGCACACCGTGGTCAATATGACGCAAGATTGGAAACCCAATTGTCAACACGAGTATGGTGGAATCTTTTTTTTTGGTTTTTTTACTCTGTTTTTTAATACCTTAACTGACATACACTCCACGAACCGAGAGACACTGGCAAGTTGCATGTAATAATACAAAACCTACGGTTTAGGTTGATTTCTCTGTGCCGTAGTCCAGGAGCGGAATCAGCAGGATTACCTGTGTCTTGAACAAGCACCTGATTTTGTAGCTTTGGGTTCTGTTCCTTCAGTGCCCACCACTAGCATGTTGTAGCTCCCAATTTATGAGGCCACTATTATAACAAAATAATGTAGAACTTAAATAAGAATAAGAATTGTACTAATTATGATAATAATGACAATGTTAAAGGAAATATACACTGAATATTCAAAGTGGCAGATGAATGAAAAGCTTTAAGGGGAATTGGTTTCAAATTAGGCCCACGGGTTTGGTTTTCCTACACATGCTATAAATATTACAATCCTTCATAGTTTGATTTGAGGCCATAAGTTTGTTACAGCCCTGCATTGAGTGATTGAAGGCCGTATAATTTGTTACTGCCCTGCAGTGAATGATCGAAGGGTGTGTATTTGTACTGAGCACTGCAAAAGCTCGGTGTAACATTATTTTCTTCATAGAATTATAAAATTTTGTAAATAAATGCTTTCAATGTTGAAATAAAAAAATAAAAAAAATAAAATTTAGGTTTGTTTGATGCAAAATAATATTAATGTAAAACTACAAATATGCTTAATTATGTTCAATTTATTCCTAAATAGTATTTATCTTGTAATGTATAGATGTTTCATTGCTTGGACATAACAAACTTGTTGTTGCATTATGATTTCAATGTACTTGTTTTTTAAACTTTTTGTATTAAAATTTTAAAAAAATATAGAGAATATTCTCAAATTATCAAATTGTAGTTTTTTGATACATGTAATACTTTTTTTGTAAATGAAATCTTAAATCAGCTAATAATTTATGATTTTCAAATATTAGCATAAAAGTTATGTTCTTTATATAATATTTTCCAACTACATAAAAATTTATATTTTTTTGATGAAAAAAATAAACAAACAAACATACAAACAAACAAATACATAGTTTATGTTATTGCACTTTTTAAGAATTTTGTAATAATCAACATTGTTCAATTTACGTGAAGTTGTATTTCTAATAGAGAACCACTATGTAAACACCTCCCTTTTGTGCCATGCACCTCTGCATACACATCTACCTTTTCTGTCATGCACACCTTGCAAAAAGCAACTAGTTTTGATTTCATATGAGATATTTTAAACTTCATATTTGATAATGATGAATAATGAAAATGATAAAACATAATATTTCATATTTTTACTTTTTAAAATATTAAATCAATAATTATTTGAAATGACAAAAGAATTAAAAAAAAATTGTAATATGAAGCAATAGAATACAAAAGGATGAGTATATATAATTGAACAAATTGTGGTAATAGAATAA
Source organism: Physcomitrium patens (assembly GCF_059467195.1). Classification (NCBI taxonomy): domain Eukaryota; kingdom Viridiplantae; phylum Streptophyta; class Bryopsida; order Funariales; family Funariaceae; genus Physcomitrium; species Physcomitrium patens. Next base: position 2,009,939 of record NC_143434.1, on the reverse strand, counting down.
TAAAATTTTAAAAAATCATAATTTAAAATTAAAATTAGTTATTACTTGCAAGGGTGTGTATGGAAGGGTGCATGGCTCAAGGGGCATCCATCTAGTTAAAAGGGGATTGTCTACCTAACAATATTGATTGTCATCAATATACAAAATAACTTTAAAAATTATTGCAATAATAGCATTGTACTAATAATATTTATTATTATATTTTAGAGTTAAAGTTTGACAATTAACTTGTAGAGTTTGTATAAAAATATCAATGCTGCCACTTCTCTTAGTTTACATTAATATATATATATATATATATATATATATTAAAATTAAACACAAATAATTTGAGATGATTTCTACTCTTAATTTTTTAAGCATTTTTTTTTTTTTTTCTTTTTGTATTTAGTTTCAAAAGATTAAAAAAGAAGGCATTTACATCCATGTTTTCTGAATTTTCTAATTGCAAAAAATTCTCAATCAATAGATTTAATGCGTATTTCTAGTAATTATAACCCGTAGGTAAGGAATAAGCTAAATTTACATTATATTCTTTAATTTTAAGCAATAAAGAAATAACTTGCTTTCCCAAAAAGTCATCCATTCAACAAACTTCAAGGACAAAAAACAATAATTTAGCCTACCAGAAAATTTAAATGCGGTACATCAACAAGTCTATATGTAAATTAGTTATACAATTACAGAAAAAACAATAATTTCCTTTTTCTGTTTTTGTTTGAATTTCGTTTTCAGAAGGAAAAAAAAACACTTTTCCTCGATGCCATAATAAAAGTAATGTCACCCATGATGCGAAAGGATAGGTTCAGCATAAACAATGAAGTCTTGTCATTGCAACAAAACTGTCAGTAGATCTGCATGTCCAAATCAATCTGGTTCTGACACCTTGGATATCAATAATTTATCAAATGGCATCTTCATAGTTCTGAAGCCTTCTTTTTATTTACTTGTTTATTTATTTTGTTTTGATTTGTTTTGTTTCAGTATTTTCACAATCCTTATTTTCAAAAATTCAGGTGCATTCGGGTTCATTTATTAGTACAAGAACGTAAAATCACTCACATTTACAATAAAGTTTAACTAAGGTTTTTAATATGAACATGAGGAAGGCATGGGATGAATAAAATAAGAGGGTCACAACATCTAGAAGCCTACTTTAAACACTCCAAAAAGAGAAGCGAAAAGTATGAGAGGAAATAGGTGGCCCTATTCCCATAAGGGGAACCAAGGCTTCCAAAAAGTTTTACATGAGAATACACGGTAATAGGGGCAAAAGAATAGGAAGAAACTGCGGCTCGCGGCGGCATATGGCGGCACCCAGCGGTACCCAGCAGCATGGTGGGGTGGGACCATCGGCATTCTTCCAAGCGCCAGACTCTCACTGCAATGCCGCTGAGGAAATCACCGTCGGCGCAAGGGAAGTTTCTGAATCCAGCTTTTAGTAGGCAGCGGCAGAACACAAGCCAAGTAATCCCGCAAATCCGTTTCTGGACAAGGAACTTTGAATCTGGAGTGGCTTCAGTGCATGGAAAAATATTTATGTACATGCATGTGTGTGTGTGAGTGTGTTTTCAAAAGGATTGCACTGTCGATAACTGCAACTCCGATCGACTCAGTCCATGTCAAAAAATCATTCCAAGTTCTCATGATTTCCGAAACTTTTTAGGAAACCTCGGTTGCCGTGGGTAGTATTCTACTGGTTTCTGTTTCACCTCGCAATTTGCACCATCTGCGTTGCTGGCACTTGTCATGTGAGGATTGACATTGCGTTTGTATGTGATTTATGTTATTCGTGTTCCTGTAGTTATAAACAGTTTACACGAGCACATTCCGGCCGTTTTGATCTCAAGCTTCTCGTGCAAATGCAACTGTAGTGTGCAAATAGTTACTCCGGTGCGTGGCTGAAGTCATGGACACATCTGCTGGATTCCGCTGTTTATAACTGTCGGTAGAGTTATTGTTGGTAGTCGCATCGTGAATTACGCCGTAGTGACTATTTTCAATGGCTGAAGTTGTTGTGGTGGTTGTATTCTGAGACACTAAGCAAAATACAGTTTTGGGAGATGAAGTGCCACAAAAAAATACTTATATATATATATATATATATATATGTTTTGAGTTCTCAACATGCCTCAGAAATGGCCACCCTAACTTGTTATTGCATTGTGTGAAAACTTAATGGTGGCACAACATTATTGAGAATTGTTTGTTGGCTAGTTATGGTAGATAAATCCACATTAAAGAATTTTCTTGAATTTGATTAAGAAATATGTTTTCGTCCTTTGAATACATTATGCTTTCTGCCTAGAGAACACATTCTTAATTTGGTTTATTCATTTCAATTGATAACATTTAATTCTTTAATTTTTTTGAGATTTTAAAATTATATATATATGTATATATATTTATATATATATGCATACACACATACAAGTATTTAAAACATGTGGAGTAGAAAACATCTTTATGTAAAACATAATAAAAGTTTTTAAAACATGTTGAGTAGAAAACATCTTTATGTAAAACATAATAATTTTTTTTGAAAAATACATTGATCTATATATGTCCTTTGCTTCACTAGAAGATATTTCAAACTTCTGTAAGAAAGTGTTTAGTTCTAAAACAATATAAAAGTATCTCAAATCTTGGAAACTAGTTATATTATTTTTCTATTTTAAGTTATTTTAAAAATAAATTTATAAATATTAATAAATAATTATTAAAATTTTACATAATAAAATAAAATAAAATATTAAATAATAAACAAATTTTTATCACATAATGTGAATTTAATATGTGTTAAATTGAAATAATGATTTTATTTAAGATTAATTTTTAAAAAACTTAAAAATAATAAAAAATATAATGATAGCTTTTATTGAATAAAATATTATAGAAATATATTTGAAGTAAAACTAAATTTTATTAAATTATTCATTATTCGTTTTAATTTTAACATTAAAACTTTTGATTACTTATGTCAATATTTTCTACTTAACATTACATTTTTATAATAAAGTGATTTATTTTTATGCATGTAAATATTCTTTATGATTTAATATACAAATTTAGAATATAAACCTTCATATTTAGTTTTAAAATAATTTAAAATCATTTATTATAATATTTTTTCAAAAATTAAACAAAATTATAAAAAAACTTCTATTTAAAAAAACACATATAAAAAAATAAATTTATTTTAAAGTATATCAAAAATTATAAGTATACTTTTTTATTAAAATGTCTTAAAAAATACATAAAATAATTTATTCATTTATTTACAAATCATAATATAAAATTTACAAAAAATTACAATAAATATATTTTATATTTAAAATATTCTATAAAAAATATAATATTGAGAAATTTAAAAAAAATTTAAAAATAATAATTGAATTTTTTCTCAAAAATATATTAAAAATTCTAAAATGCTGAGATATGTATTTATATCATAAAAATTTCAAAAATAAAATATTATTATCTAATAAATATATATTATTTATTTAAAAAATTAAAAAATTTACCTTTAATAATATCACTAAGCATCAAGAATCTCTTTTAAGATTGTGATACTGGATACATTGTATTTGCCCACCTCTTTAAAAAAAAATATGTTGTTCTTGAGGATCTTCATTTTTATTGCATCGATTGGAAGGTTCTGATAGTTGCAATGTCTCATGTGATAACCTAGCAAATGATAGCTCTTGAGTTGAATCTCATGGTTGTTGGTTTTCCATCTTCTTAGCTCCACAAATACATAAAAATTACAAATAAGGATAGAACGTAGAATAAATTTTTTTCTAAATTGTATTTCTTTTAAAGCAAAGATATCTTATTCTTCATCTTGATTTTGATGGTTGTTATTGATAAAAAGCATCAACCTTGTTTGGTGTATTTATAAGATTCTTGGTTGGCTCTTATATATATTCACTAGTATCATATCCACTCTAATGAGCAAGGTATTCCAATCTACTTTGGTGCCACATAGAGACTAAGATTTCCTCTACCTTAAATTCTTAATTATTGTCCACTTTTATAAGATGAGGTGGCATTTATTGTCTTTTTTGTATATCTATTCTCTTATATGGTTTAAGAAGGGACATATTGTCAAATAATAATACAACTATTAGGTGAAAGAAGAAAAAAAAAAATTATTTTAAAGGAGCCTAATTAAAAATATATAATAAAAAATATAGATAAATGATAGGCAAGTAGTAAAATCTATTAGTATTACAACTACTTTTTATGAAAATAGATTCTATTTACTTTGTAGAGCTATAAATAAGATAAAATAAAATAGATTACAAAAATAAAAGATATAAACATAAATAGAAGGAAGTTAGTAGTTGATTTTAGCAAAAATTACCTCAAAAAGATGAGAATTGATACCTAGAGAGGATCAATTGCCAACTAGGATCAAAATCAGACCCTAAGGCACAAAATTAAGTATCTATGGCAACTTTGGGATTCTTTTATAAATCAAAGAATAGGATTTGAGAGCAGACTTAAAAAGACATTTTTAAAATTTTGTTTCAAGTGTTTTGGATCAATATTGATGTTTTGAAGAATTTTCAAAGTTAATGATGTACTTGATGGATTTAGATTTTAAAAAATAAAAATATTTTTATAATTTATAATTTTTTTTTGTAGTATATTTATAAATAAAATTTTAAAAGTTTATAGTTGTATTTGTTGCAAATATATATAAAAAATTTGAAATCAATTGAGGGATTAGATTAAAGCATATGAAGGTTTTTGTAGGTTATAGGCTTGTAAATTTGAGATTTAGGATTAGTGAGTGATTTCAAGATCTAGTAATATTTATTAATTGGATTGAAGCAAAAATTGATGAGATCAATTAAGATCTAATTATCTACATACAATTCAATTTTTGGAGCAATTAAATAATTTAGTAAGAACAAATGTATATTAAAAGATCAATATTCAATTTAGAAAGGTATCAAGGACATGAATCTTGAAGAAAGAAATCCTTAATTCACTCTTGTGTCACTCAAAAGAACTAGAAAGTTACTTAAAGATGATATGATATTATACTAGAATGGTTATTGTTAAAGATAAGATGACTAGAAAGTCTTGAAACAAGACTAAAGATTAGAAAGGTATTGAAAAAAGTAAAGAAGGCTTCATTCTTGCTTCCACATATATTCTTACAGTGACTCAAAAAACTGTTTTAATGTTGACATATTTTGGAAAGAATAGTGTATTACAGATGAATTATAATAAATAATGATACATTATTTATATAGCAAATAAAATATTCTTTTACAACTATCAAATGGATCTAGGTTGAAAAGAATCCATTAAGTAATTGCAAAGCTATGACTAATCTAATTTGGAGTAATATTGAAATAATTTTTTGAATATTGGATTCTATCAATTATTCAACATTATAGCATTCTACTGTCATCAGATTTACTATGATAATATTATTACTAATCTAATGACATCATTAATGCTTACTAACAACTATAAAAGTATAATTCTTGATCACAATTCTTGACACAAATATATTCCAAATTACCATATTTTAAAACCTTATAGAATCTTTGTAAATTTTTAAAACCTTCTAAAATCTTCTAAAATCTTTTGGTTGAGTAATTGATAGAATTCAAAAATTAGATTGTAGAGGATTGAAAGAGGGTTATTTGGTTTAATGAAACAAAAATCAATAGATTTAGATGAGATAACAAAAAGTTTATGTAGAAAGAAAATGATCAATCCTTGCTTAATAAAAAGATCTAAGAAATAGTTAACTATGGAGGTGGAAATATAATGGTATGAGGTTGTATGAAATGGAATAGAATTGGGATGATGGCAGAAGTTGAAGAGAAGATAGATGCCAAGGAATTCATGGAAATTCTTGAAAAAATATGTTCCCTAGGATTATTGAATTTGGCATTTTTGAAAAAGAGGTGATTTTTTAGCAAGATAAAGATCCCAAGCATAACTCAAAACTAACATGGAAGTGATTTGATCATCATAGAATTAAAGTAATAGATTAGTTTGCTCAGTCTTCACATCTTAATTCCATTAAATATCTTTAGGAGCACTTCAAATGCCAGCTCAATACTTAGAAGATAAAACCAAAGGAAATTTGGAAATTATGCAAAAAAATAGCTACAAAATAGAATGATATTAAAGTAGTTTTATGCTAAAAATTAATATAAAGTATATTTAGGAAGTTGGAAATAGTTATCAATGCCAAAGGAGGTACTACAAAGTATTGATATGTAATTAAATACCACATTTAAAAAATTATTTCAATATTGTTTCAAATTTGAATGGTCATAGGTTCATAATTGCCAAATGGATTCTTTTCAAAATAGGTACATTTGGTAGTTGTATAAGTTTACTTTATTTTCCATACAAACCATGTATCACTATTCACTACAATTTATGTATAATATACCATTCTTTCCTAAATATGTCAACAATGAAATAGTTTTTTGAATCACTATAATTAAGAGTTATGTGGTAATATCCTATAAGTCTTCCAAAATATGTTGACTTTGCAAGACACGTATTTTAACTTGTAAGGCAAGTTTTCTATATGTATGCTATATAATTAACTTGTTCTGCTGTTGAAGTAGAAAGAATTTGCTTTAAGAAAGCGTTAGGCTTCTGGTTGTAACTAATAGCTCAACTTAGCCTTAAGATAAAAAATACCAAGTTTATACATAAAATTATTCTTATAGAGGCAATTATATCAATATATAAGCTTTAAGTATCAAAGATCACCAAAAATGTGATAAAAATATTATAAAATCTTGTATATCCTTAAGGTGAATTTTTTCTAAATTTCAACAGCTTATATCTTATGATTGGATTGTCCAAATAAATCCAAATTTTACATGAAGTAGTAATGTAATATTAACAACTATCATAACAAATTTCAACTATAAATTCATTACAAATATTGAGATATTTTCAAAATTCTAACAGTAGCTTTAAATCCTTGCTTATATATACTTGTATACAAATTTCTTCATATCTCACAAAATAAGTATTTAAATACCATAAAATTTTGATATATAGCTTTTTAACTTAATAACACATACTTCTAAAAGTTTTTAGCTAGAAATTCATCTAAAAACTTAAGATATGGTTCCAACTATTACTATCAACTAAACAACTCACTTACTACCTCTAAATTACATATGCTATCTTCAATGCTCTATAAATTCTTAATATAAATTCCAAATACAAAAAGATGTAGATCTTAAAATCATTCTTGCGTTTGCATCTTAAAATTTCTAAAATCTATCATAAAACTTCTTGTATCCTCAAAATAGTAATATTATGTCTTAAAAAAAAATCTTAACTTCAAATGGCTATAACTTTATTATCCTAATTTCAAATCCTCTAAAATTTGTAGACAAATTATAGTCCAAATCTTAAATCTTATAATTTTTATTTTTGATTTTTGATTTTTGATTTTTGATTTTTTTTAAAGTTGCCAAAATCCTTGTTATGGTCACAGACAACCTATTGAATATCTATTGGATACAGCCTTTGACCAATAGATATAAAGATCTTTACTTTTAGCATTCATCCATCCATATCTTGCCTTTATTCTTCCAAATAAGCTTGTTAGAGGTTTAAATCTTCATCTTTAAGCTCCAATCTTCTCCCTAAATTTTATACTAAATATTTAAATCCTATATATTTTAAACACTATAATCAACATAAGTAAACTTCAAAATAAATTTTCTTACATCAAATATCTTTAAATTAATCTACTAACTATTTTATAGTGTATCAAAACTTATAAATATATTATCTATTTTAGTTAATTTTTACATATTATAAACAATTATAATACAACATCTTGACATTATCTTTCCTTCTAGAGATGAATTTCACAAGGAGCGGTCATCATATGTTGATAAAATCCAAGATGCGACAAATAGTATTTGCCACATACTCTAATCTTTGTTCTCTTTGAAGATAGATGATAGGTCTTCTCAACCATTGGTAGTATTTTATACCAGGGCAAGAAGACCACCTTGTTATTTGATTGGTATTGTAGCCTTTGTAACTTCCTTCAAATAAAACATTTGGAACACTGTCACGAATTATTCTTATCTCTAATAAAATTATCAAATATTAAGAGTCTCTTTTTAGGTCGTGATATCAACACCTTATATCTTGAAATCTATTTGAAGAAAGACATATCTTTTTTGAAGACCTTCATCTCAATTATGTCATCTTGAAGGCTATGACAATTGTAATGCTTCATCTTATAAGTCAGCAAATGAAAGCTCTTGAGTTGAATCTGCTAGTTCTTGGTTCTCCATCTTCTTAGTGTCATAAGTACACAAAAGCTACAAAGAAGGATAGAAAGAAGGGTTTTATCTTTCTTTGATCTTATTTTTTTATAGTAAAGATTTGCTATTCTTTAACTTAATTTTGATGGATGTTGTTGATGAAAAGCTTCAACTCTCTTTACTATATTTGTAAGATTTTTTGTTAATTCTTATGTGGATTTACTAATATCATATCCATGCCAATGAATAAGATTTCTTAACCTACTTTAGCACCGCATTGAATCTAAGACTTCTTTTATTTTGAATTTTTGATTATTATTCACTTCTATATGAAGAGGTGGCATTTATCTTTTTTTCAAGATATTCAATCTTATATGCCTTAATGAAAGATGCATGAAATATAAGATGAATCTTTATAGATTTTGGTAGGTATAATCAATAAAGAACATGATTGACTTATTCACTAATAGAAAAAGATTGAAGCCTATAATAGTCTAATTTGTCACAAGGATGAATAGTCTTGATATTGCAACAAAGTAATCATACATTGTCATCCATATTGAATTGTAGTTGTTTTTTGTGATAAGCATTTACATTAATTTTTTTTTGTTCTTGAGCTCTTTTTAATTATGCTTTCATTGTTGCATGTAGCTCTGACAAATAATTTGCCAAATCTTCCATTAGAAGATTATCAATATTTGATTTGGCAAATTATTTGTCAAATTTTTGGGTAAAGAAGTCTATAAGGTCAATGGCAAGGAGTTTTGGATCTTGAACAAATATCATATGATTGTACAAAGTCTTTAACTGCCTTCTACATTTGAGGCTTCCAAAAATTTCTTAATATTAGCTCCAAAGTCTTATTGTATCCAAAATATCTGTATGTTGGAAAATCATGATGAGTTTGAAGAATACATAATCGTGCCTCAGCTTTTGGAATGTATAATCATCCCTCAAAATAGAATAGATTATTCTTAAGGTTAAACTTGGAAGTATCATGAAACTTAGAAGAATTATTCTTGATATTATGGACAAGAGGATCAGAGGATATATTTGATTGAATTTGCTTGATAAAAATTGAATCAACAATAAATATTGATTTTATTGTTCAAATGTAAAGATGCTCCAATTTCAAAATAATCATTCTTTGTTGATAAAAAGATGCATCTTCTTTTTTAGATACAAGATAAAAACGTCTAAAAAAGGCATCTAATAGACCTTGTTTTTTTTGGGATTGATAAGTGATTTCAAAATCAAATCTTAATGAAGACATGCTCCAACAAGCTTGGCAATGATTCAAAATTCATGCTGGTATGAAATATTCGAGGTTCTTATGATTTGTATACATGTTGACTGGATTTGAGGTGTCTTCTAAATAGTGATGCCATTCTTAAAATGAATCGCAAAGAACTCATTGTTGTGGATCTCATAATTGATCTCACCTATTAAAACTTTTTTGGAATGAAAAGTTATTAGATATAATTTGTCATTTGCTTCTATTTATGATAATACTACATCTAAGGCAAAATCTAATGCATCTATTTTTATGAAAAATGCCTTAGAAAAGTCAATACAATATAAGATTGGTACAAAAGTAAATTCTTTTTTTAAAGCATCAAACAATGCTTTGGCTTCTATACTCCACTCAAAT